>NW_028276736.1:0-2818509 GCF_052056855.1 Sturnus vulgaris | reverse complement strand
TACACACAGTGCTAGGTCCACCCAGACACTCACACACCCTCTTCCAGTGCAACCCAGTGACTCCAGCTCTGTCCCAGCACACTCTGGACCCCATCCCAGCACAAACCAGTACAAACCAGTACAAGCCACTCACAGTTGCAGGGGTCATCCACCAGGAGGTGCTCGCACAGTGCCAGGTCCTCCCGGCCAGCAGGGGGCGCTGCAGTGTCCAGTGTGACCCTACAGAACCAAGGAAACCCCTGTGACACTGCGGGGCCCCACGGAACCAAGAGTCCATTGTGAGACACCTGGGCCACGTGGAGCCAAGGAACCATTGTGACACTGGGGAAACTCATGGCACCAAGGGGCCACTGTGACATTGTGGGGCCTCATGAAACCTGTGAGCCATTGTGACACTGCACGGCCTTGTGGAACCAAGGAGACCACGGTGACACTGTGGGGCCACATGGAACCAAGAGTCCATTGTGACACTCTGGAACTACAGAGACCATTGGTGAGAGTATGGAACCTCGAGGAACAAAAGTCCATTGTGACAGATCAAGGCCTCATGGAACCCAAAAGAGCATTGTGACACCGTGGGACCCCATGGACCCAAATCTCCATTCTGACAGAACAGAACCTCATGGAACCAAGAGTGCATGGTGACCCAGCAAGGCCTTGTGGAACCAAGAAGACCAAAGGTCTCAAACATTCCTTGCAGGGTTCTGACTTGGAGAAGGGGAAGCTGTTTGGTGGTACCTTGGGCTGGCACACACTCATAGAAGGTGTCTGTTTTCAATGAGGAAATTCAGGAGTTTTAGAATGCTTCAAAAAAACAACAAAAAAAAAGGCAAGAAACTCCTTTTGGCCTAAGTGCAGTCAGTTCTCCAAGCAAAGCAGGTCCCAGGTGAGTGAGGACAGACAGGATGGGGTTGGGCAATGTGGAGCAAGGTTGTCCACACTCAGACCTCAAGCCACAACTTCTCTGAGCAGGCCAAAGTTCCTGAGGAGACACCCTGGATCAATATCAACCACTGAATACTGCAATCACATATGTCTAATGAGAAGAGCTATAAAACACTCTCTTTAAAATAGGAATTCATATTTCTTAGAAGCTCTTTGAAATATTTCTCTCTAACTGCAGTAGGAAATCTTCCTAATGAACGGCACCAGACCAGAGGGAAATCAAGGCAGAGCCATGGTGACAAACCATGCTTGATCCCAAGCAGCCCCGTGGTGCATTTGGTGCTGAGCCCTTCAACCTCAGGGCCTGAGAGGAGATTGCACAAACCTTTCCAGGAGTCCAAATCAGAAGAAAAACCACAAATGTCTCAAAGCATTAATGGGTCCCACTGAGGTCCATCCCCAACACAGGCTCCTCATGGACACTCTTTGGAGGAGAGAATGGGAGGCCAGGATTGCCCAAAAATGTCTCAGAGACTGAGAAAAGAAAGGAAAAAGGAAAGTTCATTTAAAAACCGAAGTTCCTTGAAGTATTAATGAGCCCCAGTGAGTGTCAGTACAAAGTTCTCTCAAGGGACTTGTTAAAGCAGAAAATTGGGGGCATCACTGCATAAACTACCAAAAGAGTTGGTGTCAAAAGGGAAACTCCAAGTACCTTAAAAAAACTGAGTACCTTCAAGTATTAATGAGCCCCACTGAGTATCATTACTGACAAAGGCTCTCAAGGGACTAATTAAAGCAGATAATTGGAGGCCATGATTGCACAAAGATCTCAGAGAACTCCAAGGGAAAAGCGAACCCCAAAGTCCTGTGAAAAACCTGCAGTCCCTGGGAGCATGAAGGAGCCCCCAGGGCCATTCCTGACCAAGGCTCCCCAGGGACTCGTCCCAGCAGATCCCTGAGGCCACTGGGATGTGGGGGGATGCTGAGGGCAGGACAAGGGGTGCCAGTGGCCAGCCTTGCTGGGACTGTGCCAGGAGGCCCCAGTGGCTCAGGACAAGGTGTCTCCTCCCAGCCCTTGGTGGCACAGACCCTGCTGTGCCCCAGGGCACCAAGACTTGGCTTCTCTTTGTCCCCACCTGTCATCTCTGCCTCCAATTTCCTGCTCTAACTGGAAATCGGGAACACTTTCTCAGTCATGTCCCACAGTGGGACCCATTAAAACTTCAAGAAACTTCAGTCTTTTAATTTAGATTTTAGTTCTTGAAAAGTTTTTTGAACACTCTCTCAGGGAATGATTATAATGTAAAGTAAACTAAAGCCTCAAGAGATTGATTAAATTCCTTGTGCTGTGTCTGTGCTGCTGAGCTGGGCCGGGCTCCTGGCACAGAGGCAGCTCCCAAGGTAAACCAAGAGAAGCTTCAAAAAGACATTTCTGCTGAGGAGCAGCTCCTCTGCCAGCCCAGCAGGGCTGAGGGCACTGCCTGCAGGCACTGAGGGCACAGGAGCCAGGCACAGACAGGCTCAAGGCAATCAGGACTGGGAAGACATTGAGCTGAGACTGCACTTGGGGAAACATCTTCACAGCCCTGGACATGGTGAGTGTGTGGGTGCAGGGCAATGTCCCCTGTGCTCCTGGAGGGATCTCCTGGAGCCAGCACAGCCCGCCCTGCGCACCGTCAGAGGGACAGGGCAGGACGGCTCCTGCTGCCAGGGACGGCTGCAGGGGCTGAAGCTGGAGCTGCAGCCAGGGCTGCCCAGGGCTGTCCTGCAGAGCAGCTCCTGCAGCCCTCAGGGCTCTTGGCCAGCCCAGTCCATGTGCCACCTGCCAGGGACAGCTCTCAGCCTGCCTGGCAGCTCCCCATGGGCTGTAGGGAGAAGTAGGAGGTGCAAGGAGCCACCCCCATCAGGGCAGATTCCTCCTGCTGTGGAGATGGTGCTGCATGGCCAGGGCTGCTCTCAGCTTTCTCCTCAAGGCAAGGCAAAGGGGCTGTCAGGTGTGTCTGTGTCACTGACACTCCTGCACTGTCCCCCTGGGCATCAGCACATCTGCCTCCCATCTCCCTCACGAAGTGCCTCCTCACCCTCCTGTGCCTACAGACAGCAGCAGCAGCCCCTTGGCTTGCAGCATCTCAGTTTGTGTGAGCTGCCCTTAAGGCCCTGCTGGCAGGGAGATGGCCCTGGGCAGTGCCCTGTGCTGGGAGGGGTGTGCAGGGCAGAGCTGTGCCCCCAGGGCTGGGCTGGGCTCTGAGAGCACTGGAAGGGACAAGGCTTGGATAGAGAGAAACAGCTCCCAGTAGGCACAACTCCAGGCAGCAGAGAGCCAGAACAACCCTTGGTTTCCCTCTCTCTATTTTGAAATTAGATCATTCAAAAAGGCTACTTTATTTCTCTAGAATATTTAAGTGCCATCACCCTGAGTCAGAGGGAGGTGTGAAAAGCAAGGAGCAGCTCTGTGGGACTAGCAGGACTGCCTGCACTGGGGCTCAGAAAGCCCTGTCTTTGCTCTGGTCTCCTCAGTGTTCAGACTGAGAGCACTGCTGAAGATAAGGCAGTAACAAATCAGCAGCAAAAGTCCGATCTCAAAAATGAAATTTTATGGAAGTTCCCCCACAGGAAGAGTAGTAGCTTTGAGAGGTTTCCAAAATTAATTGCACATGATTGACTAGAAGGAATCTGTCCTAGCTTGTCCATTTTTTTTTTCAACAGTCCACGATACCTTGAATGATGAAATGTCCAACAGCAGCCCCATCAGCCACTTCCTCCTGCTGCCATTGGCAGACACGCGGCAGCTGCAGCTCCTGCACTTCTGCCTCTTCCTGGCCATCTCCCTGGCTGCCCTCCTGGCCAACGGCCTCATCATCAGCGCCGTAGCCTGCGGCCACCACCTGCACACCCCCATGTTCTTCTTCCTGCTCAACCTGGCCCTCACTGACCTGGGCTCCATCTGCACCACTGTCCCCAAAGCCATGCACAATTCCCTCTGGAACACCAGACACATCTCCTATAAAGGATGCACTGCTCAGGTCTTCATGCTTATCTTCTTCATTGGGTCAGAGCTTGCCCTCCTGACCATCATGTGCTACGACCGCTACGTGTCCATCTGCAAACCCCTGCACTACGGGACCCTCCTGGGCAGCAGAGCTTGTGCCCACATGGCAGCAGCTGCTTGGGCCAGTGGCTTTCTCAATGCTCTGCTGCACACGGCCAATACATTTTCCCTGCCCCTGTGCCAGGGCAATGCCCTGGGCCAGTTCTTCTGTGAAATCCCACACATCCTCAAACTCTCCTGCTCCAAATCCTATCTCAGGGAACTTGGGCTCATTGCTGTTAGTGCCTGTTTAGCTTCTGGATGTTTTGTGTTCATTGTTTTCTCCTATGTGCAGATCTTCAGGGCTGTGCTGAGGATCCCGTCTGAGCAGGGACGGCACAAAGCCTTTTCCACCTGCCTCCCTCACCTGGCTGTGGTCTCCCTGTTTGTTAGCACTGGCATGTTTGCTAACCTGAAGCCCCCCTCCATCTCCTCCCCATCCCTGGATCTGGCAATGTCAGTTCTGTACTCAGTGGTGCCTCCAGCCCTGAATCCCCTCATCTACAGTCTCAGGAACCAGGAGCTCAAGGCTGCAATGTGGAGACTGATGACTGGAGGGTTTCAAGGACATTAAACTTCCAGAAAAATAATGAAAATAACATAAATAATAACCTTTTTTGATATTTCTTGTTTTGTTAGTTATGGGATTCTTTTTCCTTTGTTTTAGTTTTTCTATATTGTCCACAAAGATAAGCCTATGCTCGTGTCATTTCTCATTTTGTTTCTCTCACCCTTCCCAGTGGCCACAGATTCTGTCAATGAGGAGCTCCACTCTTGGAGGCTATATATGAACTAAAGGATCTCCCAGCAAAGTTTTCTCCAGAGATGCCCCTTCTGTCCCCTTCTCTGGAGCTGCAGCAGCAATGTCTGTGTGCAGAGCTGGGGCAGATCAGTGCTGGCACAGCAGCTGTGCCCAGCAGCAGCAGCACTTGGTGTTGCCAGTGCTGCTCCCGTGCCACTGCCCCGCTGCCCTCCTGGCCCTCGTGTTGCTGCAGGGCCTGAGTGCTCTCGGGGCCGGGCACAGCCCTGGGGGTGGCAGTGCCAGGGCTGCAGCAGGGACAGGCCATGGGCACTGCTGGGGCAGCGCTGACGCCTCAGGCCAGGGCCTGGGGGCTCCAGGCTCCTTGGCCAGGCTCTCTCCACAACACTTGGCCAGCCCAATGCTGAGCACAGAAAAGCCCCGGGAGCAGCCCCAGGCTGGCCGTGGGCTGGCTGGGGGCAAACAGCATGGCTGGTGCTCTGCAAGCTCCCTGCAAGGGGGACACCCTGGCAAGGAGCAGCAGAGCAGGGGCTGATCCATCCCCACTGCACTGGACACCCCAGGGCAGCGTCCCAGAGCGTCCTCATGCACCTGCCAACAACATCCCCCCTCTGCAGCCCTGGCCTCTCCCCCAGCTCACACAGGAGCCGCATCCTTGCAGGCACACACACGGCAGCACTGGCTCAGGAGCCCCTGTTTGCATTGCACACAGCAGGCTCAGCACCCCCATGGTGCTGCTGTGGGGACATGGAGCTGAGTGAGCACAAATGCCATCAGCCCCTGGGGCCAGCAAGGGCTGGGAGATGGCAGGGAAACCACTCAGCTTTGTCGTGGCCTCTGAAGTCAGCCAGAAAGTTTGTTCCCATCAGCTGTGAGTTTCCTGTCCCACTGCAGATGTTGTTTCTCAGAGCCAGGGCTACCTGGCAGCCACTCCCAAACTGCCCTGAGCATTTCTATTCCTTCAGCTTTGCTTTCTTTACTCTTTCCTGATCCAGATTTCTTCCTCTTCACCACCCTTGTCCCCTCCCCTGCTAACAGCCCATTCCTCTTTGCCCTTTCCTCTCTGGCCCATCTCCCGATTTCAGTTCCTCAGTTGGCACCATGGGAACATCCCTTGGGGAGCAGGATCATCATCCAAGTGCTTCGGGAATTGTCTGCAGTGTCCTGCAGTGCCTCGTGCTGCTCCCTTGCCAGAGGCACCACAGGCCAGGGGGGCACATCTGGGCTGCTGTGTCTGGGTGTGGGGCTCCCTGCTGTGGGCAATGAGGAGGGGCTGGAGAGGCTCTGCAGGACTGACAGGATGGGCTTTGGGGCTGTGTGGAGAAGCTGAGGGACCTGGGCTGCTGGACCTTGTGAAGAGGAGGCCCAGGGCTCATCCTGCAACTGCTCCAAGGTGGCTCCAAGTGGCTTCAGGGAATCATAGAATCAGCAGCGCTGGAAAAGATCCTGGGGATCTTCACATCCAACCTGTGCCCTGACACCACCTTGTCTCCCTGAGCATCCTCTTCTCCAGGATAAACATTCCCAGCTCCCTCAGCCACTCCTCACAGGACTTGTGTTCCACACCCCTCACCAGCCTTGTTGCCCTTCTCTGGATACAATCCAGCCCCTCCATGTCCTTCCTAAATTGGGGCCCAGAACTTGACACAGCACTCGAGGTGCTGCCCAACCAGGGCCGAGTACAGGAGAAGAATCACTGCCCTGCTCCTGCTGGCCACACCATTCTTGGTTGTGGCCAGTTGCCATGGACTTTCTTGGCCACCTGGGCACACTGCTGGCTCATGTCCAGCCTGCTGTCCATCAGTGTCCCCAGGTCCCTTTCTGCCTGGCTGCTGTCCAGCCACTCTGTCCCCAGCCTGTAGCACTGCAGGGGTTGTTGTGGCCAAAGCGCAGTACCCGGCACTTGGTCTTGTTAAATCTCTTCTTGGATTTGGGCCCTGGATCCAGCCTGTCCAGGCCCGTGTATAGAGCCCTCCTACCTTCCAGAAGATCCACACTCACACCCAGCTTAATATCAGCACGATTCCATACGGTCTTAGAATGTCACAATTTCATGAGGCCTCCCTGTGTCACAATGTCTTTTTGGTTCAATGGAGCCCCAGGGTGTCACAAAGTCCCTTGGATCATTGTGCCCTGCAGTGTCATAATGGATCCTTGGTTCCATGAGGTCTCACAGTGCAGCAATGCTCTCCTTGGTTCCACAGTGTCACAATGGCCTCTTGGTTATACAAGGTCCAGCAGTATCACAGTGGTCTCCTTGTTTCCACAAGGACAAAAAGTGGCACAACTGTCTTCTTGATTTCATGTGGTCGCCTGGAGTCACATGGACCCCCGAATTCCATAAGGCTCCACAGTGCCACAATGGACTCCTGCTGACACAAGATCCTGCAGTGTCACAATGGATTCTTGGTGCCATGACACCCTGCAGTGTCAGTGTCACAGTGGTGTCTGAGTCCCTCTGCAGAGCCCTCCTGCCCTCCAGCACATCCACACTCACACCCAGCTTGGTGCCATCTGCACATTTGCTGATGCTGCACTCAATGCCCTCATCCAGATCATCAATGCAGATATTGAAATCCACGCTGGCTGCCTCTGATCCCTCAGCCATCCTGTGAGTGCCCTGTGATGGCACTCAAGGTGATCTGTTCCATCACCTCACCAGGCACCCAGGTCAGGCTGACAGGCCTGCAGTTCCCCACATCCTCCTTCCAGCCCTTCTTGGGCATGGGCTCACATTGGCACCTCCAGTCCTCTGGCACCTCCCTGCTGAGCCAGCACTGATGAGAAATGATGGAGAGCAGCTTGGGGAGCTCTTCCAGCAGCTCCCTCATCCCCCTAGGATAGATCCCACCTGTTCCCAGAGACACCAGTGAGCATCTGAGTGGCTCAGCAGGTCCCCAGCTGCTTCCTCCTGGATTACAGGGGTCTGTTCTGCTCCCTGTCCCCATCTCCCAGCTCAGGAGAACACTTGTCCTGAGGATATCCTGTCTAATTGTTTGAAACTGTGGCAATGAATGGGTTAAGTAGCTCAGCCTTTTTCTCGTCTTCAGTTACTATATTCCCCACAGCATCCAATAAAGAGCTGAGATTCTCTTTGTTCGCCGGTTTACTAATAACTTATTTATAGAAATATTTTCTATTATTTTTCACAGAAATTGCCAGGTTAAGTCCTAATTGAGTTTTCACTTCTCACATTTTCTTTCTGCATGACCAAATAACATTCTTAAACACTTCCTGAGTTGCCTGCACCTCTTTCCAAATATGATGCACCCTCTTTTTTCCCTGAGTGCCTAGAAAAATCTCCATACTCAGCCAGGCCAGTCATTTTCCTCACTAGCTCACTTCTGGCACACTGGGACAGGCTCTTTCTGCTCATTCATCATTCTTTTCTTGAAGTGTCTCCATCTGTAAGGGTCAGTCTGAAGTTCCCCTCGATTTTGCCTCCCGACCGTCACAAAGAGACCTCGAGGACCTCCACCCAGGCTGACTCCCAACAATGGTTTCCTGGCCGGGCCAAGGTGGATGCTCGTGACTGTGTGCTGGTGTATTGTGTTCATTGGACTGTGCTGTCGTGGCACCAACCAGAGGTTGTGTTGTACCAACTGAGGACTGCTTGACCGTACCTGTCTCCTGCAGCACCACACAATGGACCATAAATCTTCCCACCTCTTGGCCAGAGGCCACTCACTTTGGAGAAGGACTATAAAAGAGTGACCCTCTGGAGAAGACCCTTTGAGATCTCTCCACTGATGAAGACCCCCTGGAGAAGACCCCTGAGATCTCCCCATGTATAAAGACTCGTCTATCGGATGACCCGTGAGTACGCCCGTCTCGTCTGTTGGTAGCTATTTTCCCATCCCCTTCTTTTCTTCCCCTCTCCCTATACTTTGTTTCCTATACCTCTCCCCTTTATCGTAACTGAGTTGTTGGCATTTGATGAAATGCATTGCTGTTGTTGAATAAACTGATTTTCTGCTGTTGAATAAACTGATTTTGTCCCCTGCACTTTGGCTCTTTGCACCTTTAAGATCAAAAGAACCATCACGACCCCCACTCTGTATTAATAGCGGATCGTGACACCATCGTCCTTGGCTCAGGCAGTCTCAGAATACCAAATCCTCCTGAATATTGCCCTGAACCCCAAATTCATGCTCAAATGCCAGTGAAATGATTCAGCTTGAGATCTCTTTGCTTAATTTCTTTATTTGTACCCCAATTCTGGGTGTTTTGATGGGATCAACATGGAAATTATTCAGGTAGGAAAAGATCTCCAAGATCATCCAGCATTGCTTGATGCCGCCAGAAGAAACAACTGGACAGAGCAGATGAGATTTTTTGGGCTGTAAAGTAAAAAAATCATCTCCTCAATTAATTTCCAATGTTGATCTGAGTCCCCATGGATGTTAATGCCCCAGGGTTCATCCAGGTGCCCATGGGGATCCAGGAGGACATGAAGAGCACCAGCCAGGTGTCATCCCAACCTGGATCACCAGGGATGTGGGCCACCAGGGCTCTGCCCAACCAGCGTGGCTCCTGTGATGGGGGATGAGGTTGGAGAGGCACACGAAGCTCTTCCCACAGTTGGGGCACTCACAGGGCTTCCCTTACTGGTGCCTGCGTTGGTGTTTGGCCAAGAGAGAGCTCTGGGTGAAGCTCTTCCCACACTGGGGACACTCCTATGGCCTCTCCCCAGTGTGGATGCTCCGGTGCCTGATGAGGGTGGAGTTGCAGCTGCAGCCCTTCCTGCAGGGTGGAGTTGCAGCTGCAGCCCTTCCTTCAGTCAGGGAAGCAGAAGGGCCTCTCCTCTCTTACAGCAGAGGACAGCAGACCTGTTCTGAAACCTCTTCAAACAGTCGGGACACTCAGAGGGCCTCCCCTGGTGTGAGTCCTCTGGTACTGGATCACCTTGTTGCTCCACCCGAAGCTCTCTCCACATTCCCCACCCTCATAGGACCTTTCCCCAGTGCAGAGGCACTGGTGGGTGATGAGGTTGGAGCTGCAGTTGAAAACCTTCCCACACTTGTAAAGCCATTCCATGGTATATGGATCATTTGGTGCTTTATCAGGTAAAATCTCTCACTGATACTCCTCCTGTGGAGGCTCAGACAGCTTTGTGACTTCAGCCCTGGAGGGACAACAACAGGCAAGGAGAAACACCCCTCTAGATCATGGCGAGATGTTCCTCCCTCCCATAGGCCTTTGTAGGCACATGTGAATTCCTTCAGTTCTATTGGTTATTGTAGTTGATGTCACCAATGTTCACCCCAGCTCTGTGAGAATTGGATTAGTGAAGGATTCTCAAAGCCTGACTGAAAGCTCACACAGTCTTGTACATCTGCATGCAAACTCAGAGATAAGGTGTGCTGACTTAGAAAGGCCCTGGAATAGAGAAGATATTGTTGAGAGACAGATTGAACTAGAAACAAGGTTCAAACAATGGCCTCGCAAAAAAAACCAGATATTTTTGAGAATTAAAACTGTGAAAGCTGCATTGTGGCAAGGCCACGTGGGATACAATAATAGGTGACTGGTGTTAGAATTATTAGCACCATTGTGTGGCAAAAGCAAATAGGCTGAAAAACATTTCTAAGGTATTGTAACCAGGAAATAACTTGGCTTCTGATAGAATTTTGCACGTCTTATGTTTCATCCTTCAACAAGACTGATAAAGGAAGAAAATCTTAAAAACAAGAAGCCACTCAGTTGCCCCATCTCTGTAGAGCAGGGATATTCCAACATGCAGGCAGGGCTCCAGCCCTGCTGGGCTGGGAGAGGAGCTGCTCATCCAGAGAAATGTTTTGAAATTCTTCTTTCTTGCACAATCATCCTCTGGGCCACGAGCCTGGCCCAGCTCAGCAGCACAGACACAGCACAAGGACTTTAATGACCCTCTCAGGGTTTTGGGGCTATTTACCTCAGAATCATTCCCTGAGGGTGTCTTCAGAAATCTTCTGAAAACTTAAATTGAAATTCCAGAGTTTCGTGAAGTTTTGATGGACTCCACTGAGGGTCACAACTCACATGAAAATGTCCCCAGGTTCCAGTTAGAGCAGAACACTGGAGGCACTGATGACAGGGGGGACAAACAAGGCAAAGGTGTCTCTGATGCTGAGCAAACCTGGATGTGTTTCAGGAATGCAAAGGGCCAAGGGCTGAGCCCCAGCCCCTGGCAAGGCAGATCCTGTCCCTCCCTCCTTGCTCAGGGCTCTTCCCGGGCCACTGGGCTCTGGGCATGTGCAATGCCAAGGGCAGCACCATGGGGCGGCCCCTGCCAGGCTGCTGAGCAGGGACAAGGAGGCAATGAGGCCCCAGCACAGCAAGGCTCACTTGTCCCCTGCTGGCCTCAGGCCCAGGGCCAGCCTGCATGGCCCAAGTGCTGCAGGAGTTGGCTGTGTCAGGGCCTTTCAGCTGCTGCCCATCCCTGTGCCCTCTGCAGCCCAGGCTGTCCTACGGTGTCCATGCCCTGCGCCTCTGTCCCTGCAGGCTGTCGTCATCCCCCGGCTGCCCCACCTCGCTGGCCCCTTCCTTTGCTGACAGCTCTGCCTCCTGCCTGCCTCTGCCTGGACACCCAAAGCCTTGGGCTGCTCCAGATTCCTTCTGGGGAATGTGCTGCACCCAGCCCTGCCCTGAGAGAGGAAATGCTTTATCTTTTTGTCCAATCTGGGCCTCTTCATGTGCCCTTTGCATTAATGCTTTTTTCTCCAGCTGTCATCTGCTATGTCAAAAGGATTCACCAGCTCTGAAATCACCCTTCTATTCCTCCCATGTCTCTCCTCTGCTGTTCTCAGTCTCCACTCCATTGAGCACAGCGCTCCTTTGTCCCTATATTGTCCTTTGCTGCCCCAAAGCCCCACCTTGTCAAGGTGTTGTCAAATGAATATTTTGCCCTCATAGTCTTAAGAAAATCACCAGAGGCTTAAGCCAGCCAAACCTGTCTGTCTTGGCTACTTTTTCCCTCTAAGCAATCATTGTATATAGAAAATTTGTGAGGTGGAATCTCAGTTTTGGCCCATGGGCACATGGACAAGAAGGATGCTTCTTTTCCATTGGAAGGGAAGCACAGAGCCCAGCGTTTTGTTGGTCGATGAGAGGCAGTGATGCCAAACCAGTCACATTTGTCTCTCCTGGAGGTTTCTACTGGGAGCAATCCATGGCTCTATGGAGTTTTGGAACAAAATCATATTTTGGCCACGGACGCCTGGATGAGTGCCACAATTGGTGTCACAATTTCCATGCTCTCCATTATTCCATAAGGTCCTGCAGTGTCACAATGGCCCCTTGGATGCACAAGTCCCTGTTATGTCACAATGGGCCCACCTTTCTTCCATGAGGCCTTGCAGTGTCACAGGAATCTCCTTGGTACCACAGTATGAGAATATAAATATTACTAGAGATGGAGCAACTGAGACACTTGTAAAAGATGGTTTGTTGCCTTATGGCATCAGTTTCATAGAACGGTGAGACGTTAATTCTCAGTTACAATGCCTTATGTTAGTGTTTTAGCCAATCAAATACTTCTACAAAGCTTCCTAGTGTATTTTTACAGCAATCATTAATTGCTTTATTTCCCATGGCTTTGCTGCAATGAATAATTTTTCAGCCAATCATATAACACTTCACAAACATTCATTGATACATCTTAAACTTCTAACTAGCCTTACAAAGGTTCTATTGCTAAACTTTAAAATCTTTTACTATTTTAATGCATTGCTTTGCTTACATAATATTCATTTCTGTTTGCTGAAAACATATTTCTACTTTAAATACAAACTCATATTCTTTGTTCATGTCTGTTCCACTTAAATGCTCTAATTCTCTAAGTCTTCTCCAAGGTCTTAGGTCAAACCCTGTATCCATCTCTGTCTCTGAGCCTGTATGCACAAGGCCCTGTGAGCTCTCCGTGCCTGCATTTCCCACACTGCAGTATCCCAATGGACCCTTGGTTCCATGGGGACTCACAATGGCAGAAGGGTCTCCTTGGTTCCACAAGGCCCTGCAGAGCCCCTTGATTCAACGAGGCCTCAAAGTGTCATCATGGCCTCCAGGATTCCATGAGGTCCCACAGTGTCACAATGGACCTTTGGTTCCATGAAGTCCAGCACTGTTCCATGAATCCTCAGTTCCATGAGGCCCTGTAGTATCACAATGGACTCCTCGGTTCAATGGTGCCGCACAGTTGGCACCCCAGCCCTTGGTGTGATGAGACCCATAGTGTCACAATGGTTCCTTGCTTCCATGAGGCCTTGAAGTGCCACAATGATCTCCTTGGGTCCATGGGACCATAAAGTGACACAATAGTCTCCATGATTCCACGACACCCCACAGTGTCACAATGACCCCTTGGTTGCATTGAGCTCCACAGCATCACTATGATTTCTGGAGTTTTATAAGGCCCTAAAATGCCACAATGGTCCTGTTGTTTCACAAAGCCTCAAATTGTAAAAATGTCCTCCATGTTGCTGAGTCACAATGGACCTTTGGTTCCATGGAGCCCCAAAGTGCCACAAAGGTCTCCTTGATTCCATGGTGTCAGAATGGCCCCTTTGTCCCATGGAGCCCCACACTGTCACTGTGGTCCCCTTGATTCCATGAGGCCCTGCCGTGCTACAATGGCCCCAATGGCTACAATGGTCTCCAGGGAGACTCTCTACAACCACCTGAACAGAGGTTGTAGTCAGGTGGGGGTCGCTCTCTTTTCTCCCAGGAAACACCTGACAGAAGGAGAGGACACAGACTGAAGATGAGCCAGTATAGATTTGACATCAGGAAAAAATTATTCACTGCAAGAGTGATTGGGCACTGGAATCTTCTGCCCAGGGAAGTGGTGGAGTCATGGTCCCTAGCAGCCAAAAAAAGTCTTGACGTGGCACTCAGAGCCATGGTTAATTTTTTGAGGTGATGTTAGTTCATAGGTTGGATTTGATGGTTTCAAAGGTGTTTTCCAAACTCATTAATTTCGTGATTCTGCTTCAAAATACTCTCCATTGTTCCACGAGGCCCTGCAGGGTCATAATGGACCTTTGGTTTTATGAGTTCCCACAGTGTAACAATGGACCCTTGGTTCCATGAGGTTCCTCAGTGTCAGAACGGCCCCTTGGTCACAATGGACTTCTGGTTCCATGAGCTTTCATGCTCTCAGAAACATTTCCACAATGTCACCATGTACACTTTGTTCCCGGAGGTTCAGTAGTATAACAGGGTCACCTTGGTTCTGTGAGGTCCTGCAGTGTCACAATGCACCCATGACTGCAGGGGGTTCCACAGTGTCACCATGGCCTCCTTGGATCTGCAGTGTCACAAGGGACCATAGGTTCCATGTGGCCCCACTCTGTCAAAATGGATTTTAGTTCCATGAGCTCCCACAGTGTCAAAAGGCCCCTTTGTTCCTTGAGGTTCCATAGTGTCACAGTTGACACTTTGGTTCTGTGAGGCCCTGCTGTCAGCAAATCTCCAAAATATCAGAATAAGACTCCTTAACACTAATTTTGTGCAGGGCATGGACACCGTAGGACAGCCTGGGCTGCAGAGGGCACAGGGATGGGCAGCAGCTGAAAGGCCCTGACACAGCCAACTCCTGCAGCACTTGGGCCATGCAGGCTGGCCCTGGGCCTGAGGCCAGCAGGGGACAAGTGAGCCTTGCTGTGCTGGGGCCTCATTGCCTCCTTGTCCCTGCTCAGCAGCCTGGCAGGGGCCGCCCCATGGTGCTGCCCTTGGCATTGCACATGGCCAGAGCCCAGTGGCCCGGGAAGAGCCCTGAGCAAGGAGGGAGGGACAGGATCTGCCTTGCCAGGGGCAGGGGCTCAGCCCTTGGCCCTTTGCATTCCTGAAACTCATCCAGGTTTCTCAGCACCAGAGACATCTTTCCCTTGTTTGTCCCCTTCTGTCATCAGTGCCTCCAGTGTTCTGCTGTGACTGCAACCTGGGGACACTTTCTCAGTTGGGTCCCTCAGTGGGACCCATTAAAACTTCAAGAAACTTTGGAGTTGGAATCTAACTTGGAGTTCTTGACAAGTTTTTTGAACACTCTCTGAGGGACTGAGTCTGATGCAAACAAGCACAAAGCCCTGAGAGGGTCATTAAAGTCCTTGTGCTGTGTCTGTGCTGCTGAGCTGGGCTGGGCTCCTGGCACAGAGGCAGCTCCTGGCAACCAAGAAGAGCTTCAAAAAGATATTTCTGCTGAAGAGCAGCTCCTCTCCCAGCCCAGCAGAGCTGGGACACTGCCTGCAGCCACCCCAGGCACAGCACAGAGGCACAGAGAGCTTCAATCATTCAGGGCTGGGAAGATGCTCAGAAGTGACTGGGGCAGAATCACTCCCAGCCCTTGACACAGGAAACCTCTGGCTGCAGGACAATGCAGCTGCAGCTCCTGCAGTGATCTCCTCAAGCTGCAACATCCCAATGCCTGCAGACTGTGTGAGTACATTCTCTGATGATCTCTTGTGTAGAGCAGCCAGGGGTGCCCAGGGCTGTGGTGCAGAGCAGGGTCCTGCAGCCCAGGGTGCTGTGCTGGGGCAAGGACTCTGCTGCCTGCCAGGGACAGCTCTCAGCCAGCCCTGGGAGCTGCTCCCAGCACTGGGGGACAAGGTCTGGGTGGAAGGAGACAGCTGGTGAGGCTTGGAAGTGTTCTCCTTGTGTGGTGAGGATGCTGCATTGTTCAGCACTGCTCCCAGCATAGCATTTAACTCCACAATATTTCTAGGTAGACTATACAGGGAGCACGGTGAGGCAGGGGCTGCATAAAAAGGAAAATCCTGATTTTATAACCCACTGCTCTAGGTTGCTTAGACGGCAAATTGCATCATCTCTCAGCTCAGATTGGGGAAAGATATAATTTTTTTCTCTCTGAACTTAATAAAGCAGTCAGTGACAGAAATTTACACAGGGTCCTTCACAGGCAGCATCAGTGTCACTTTTCCTACCTCCTCAGGGTTGCTGTGATGTTGCCATCAGAGCCTGCAAAGGCAGAGGTGGCCCTAGGCAGTGTCCTGTGCTGGGAGGGGTCTGCAGGGCAGAGCTGAGTCCCCAGGGCTGGGCTGGGCTCTGGCAGCACTGGCAGGGCCCAGCCCTGGGCACAGGGAAGCAGCTGCTGGCAGGGACAGCTCCAGGCAGCAGAGCCCTGGGCAGGCAGTGGGGGGAAAGTGCCACCAAGCTGGGCTGGGATATTTCAAGTCCTCTCCAAATTGAACTATTCCATGATTACTTTTCTTACAGATCCCCATGCCAAGACACAGCAAATGTCCAACAGCAGCTCCATCAGCCACTTCCTCCTGCTGCCATTGGCAGACACGCGGCAGCTGCAGCTCCTGCACTTCTGCCTCTTCCTGGCCATCTCCCTGGCTGCCCTCCTGGCCAACGGCCTCATCATCAGCGCCGTAGCCTGCGGCCACCACCTGCACACCCCCATGTTCTTCTTCCTGCTCAACCTGGCCCTCACTGACCTGGGCTCCATCTGCACCACTGTCCCCAAAGCCATGCACAATTCCCTCTGGGACACCAGAAACATCTCCTATGCTGGATGCGCTGCTCAGCTCTTTTTCTTTGCCTTTTTCATCTCATCCGAGTTTTCCCTCCTGACCATCATGTGCTACGACCGCTACGTGTCCATCTGCAAACCCCTGCACTACGGGACCCTCCTGGGCAGCAGAGCTTGTGCCCACATGGCAGCAGCTGCCTGGGCCAGTGCCTTTCTCAATGCTCTGCTGCACACAGCCAATACATTTTCCCTGCCCCTGTGCCATGGCAATGCCCTGGGCCAGTTCTTCTGTGAGGTACCTCAGATCCTCAAGCTCTCCTGCTCTATATCCTATCTCAGGGAACTTGGGCTCCTTGCTGTAGGTGCCTGTTTAGCTTTTGGCTGTTTTATGTTCATGGTTTTCTCCTATGTGCAGATCTTCAGGGCTGTGCTGAAGATCCCGTCTGAGCAGGGACGGCACAAAGTCTTTTCCACCTGCCTCCTTCACCTGGCCGTGGTCTCCCTTTTTGTCAGCACTGGCTTTCTTGCCTACCTGAAGCCCCTCTCCATCTCCTCCCCATCTTTGGATCTGGCACTGTCAGTTCTGTACTCAGTGGTGCCTCCAGCCCTGAACCCCCTCATTTACAGCATGAGGAACCAGCAGCTCAAGGCTGCAGTATGGAGACTGATCACTGGATGGTTTTAGAAACAGTAAGTTGCTTCCCAGTTTCTGCAAATCACTTCCAATAAAAATCGTCTTTGATAGTACTTGTTTTGTTTGGTCATCGAATTGCTCTTTTATTTACTTTTTTAAAAATATTTTAACATATTTCATCTAGAAATGCCATTCTTTGTGCCATATTTCATTTTGTTTCTCCCCATGATTACTGTGACCAGAGACTGTCAATGAGGGGCTGCACTCTCATTGGCTTTAATGAACTAAATAATCTCCATCCTAGCAAAGTTTTCTCCAGAGATGCCCCTTTTGTTCCCTTCTCTGGAGCTGCAGCAGCAATGTCTGTGTGCAGAGCTGGGGCAGATCAGTGCTGGCACAGCAGCTGTGCCCAGCAGCAGCAGCAGCAGCACTTGGTGTTGCCAGTGCTGCTCCCGTGCCACTGCCCCGCTGCCCTCCTGGCCCTCGTGTTGCTGCAGGGCCTGAGTGCTCTCGGGGCCGGGCACAGCCCTGGGGGTGGCAGTGCCGGGGCTGCAGCAGGGACAGGCCATGGGCACTGCTGGGGCAGCGCTGACGCCTCAGGCCAGGGCCTGGGGGCTCCAGGCTCCTTGGCCAGGCTCTCTCCACAACACTTGTCCAGCCCAATGCTGAGCACAGAAAAGCCCCACGAGCAGCCCCAGGCTGGCCGTGGGCAGGCTGGGGGCAAACAGCATGGCTGGTGCTCTGCAAGCTCCCTGCAAGGGGGACACCCTGGCAAGGAGCAGCAGAGCAGGGGCTGATCCATCCCCACTGTGCTGGACACCCCAGGGCAGCGTCCCAGAGCGTCCTCATGCACCTGCCAACAACATCCCCCCTCTGCAGCCCTGGCCTCTCCCCCAGCTCACACAGGAGCCGCATCCTTGCAGGCACACACACGGCAGCACTGGCTCAGGAGCCCCTGTTTGCATTGCACACAGCAGGCTCAGCACCCCCATGGTGCTGCTGTGGGGACATGGAGCTGAGTGAGCACAAATGCCATCAGCCCCTGGGGCCAGCAAGGGCTGGGGGACAGCAGGGAAACAACTCAGCTTTGTCGTGGCCTCTGAAGTCAGCAAGAAAGTTTGTTCCCATCAGCTGTGAGTTTCCTGTCCGACTGCAGATGTTGTTGCTCGGAGCCAGGGCTGCCTGGCAGGCACCCCCAAACTGTCCTGAGCTTTTCCTTGGCTTCACCTTTGCTTTCTTTCCTCTTTCTTGATCCAGATTTTTTCCTCTTGCCCATCCCTGTCCCCTCCCTTGCAAACAGCCCATCCCTGATTGCCCTTTCCTCTCTGGCCCCACTCCCCATTTCAGTTCCTGGGTTGTCACCATGGGAGCATCACTTGGGAAGCAGGGCCATCTTCCAAGTGCTTCAGGAATTGTCTGCAGGGTCCTGCAGTGCCTCGTGCTTCTCCCTTGCCAGAGGCACCACAGGCCAGGGGGGCACATCTGGGCTGCTGTGTCTGGGTGTGGGGCTCCCTGTTGTGGGCAATGAGGAGGGGCTGGAGAGGCTCTGCAGGACTGACAGGATGGGCTTTGGGGCTGTGTGGAGAAGCTGAGGGACGTGGGCTGCTGGACCTTGTGAAGAGGAGGCCCAGGGCTCATCCTGCAACTGCCCCAGGGGTGTTTTAAAGAATCACAGAATCAGCCAGGCTGGAAAAGTCCTTGGAGATCATCAAGTCCATCGTGTGCCCTGACACCACCTTGTCTCCCTGAGCCTCCCCTTCTCCAGAATTAACAATTGCAGCTCCCTCAGCCACTCCTCACAGGACTTGTGTTCCACACCCCTCACCAGCCTTGTTGCCCTTCTCTGGACACGCTCCAGACCCTCCATGTCCTTCCTAAATTGGGGGGCCCAGAACTGGACACAGCACTCGAGGTGCTGCCCAACCAGGGCCGAGTACAGGAGAAGAATCACTGCCCTGCTCCTGCTGGCCACACCATTCCTGATCCTGGCCAGTTGCCATGGAAATTCTTGGCCACCTTGGCACACTGCTGGCTCATGTCCAGCCTGCTGTCCATCAGTGCCCCCAGGTCCCTTTCTGCCTGGCTGCTGTCCAGCCACTTCGTCCCCAGCTGGTAGCACTGCAGGGGTTGTTGTGGCCAAAGTGCAGGACCCAGTACTTGGCCTTGTTAAACCTCTCCTTGGATTTGGGCCCTGGATCCAGCCTATCCAGGCCCGTGTATAGAGCCCTCCTACCTTCCAGAAGATCCACACTCACACCCAGCTTCATGTCAGCACGATTCCATACGGTCTTAGAGTGTCACAATTTCATGAGGCCTCCCAGTGTCACAATATCCCTTTGCTTCAATGGAGCCCCAGGGTGTCACAAAGTCCCTTGGATCATTGTGCCCTGCAATGTCACAATGGATCTTTGGTTCCATGAGGTCTCACAGTGCAGCAATGCTCTCCTTGTTTCCACAGTGTCACAATGGCCTCTTGGTCCCATGGGGCACCATGGTGTCATAATTGTTTCCTTCAGTCTATGAGTCCCTGCAGTGTCACAACTGTCTTCTTGGTTGTACGAGGTCCAGCAGTATCACAGTGGTCTCCTTGTTTCCAAAAGGACAAAAAGTGGCACAACTGTCTTCTTGATTTCATGAGGTCTCATGGAGTCACAGGGACCCCCGAATTCCATAAGGCTCCACAGTGCCACAATGGACTCCTTGTTTGCACGGTGCCACAATGGACCCCTGCTGACACAAGATCCTGCAGTGTCACAATGGATTCTTGGTGCCATGACACCATGCAGTGTCAGTGTCACAGTGGTGTCTGAGTCCCTCTGCAGAGCCCTCCTGCTCTCCAGCACATCCACACTCACCCCCAGCTTGGTGCCATCTGCACATTTGCTGATGGTGCACTCAATGCCCTCATCCAGATCATCAATGCAGATATTGAAATCCATGCTGGCTGCCTCTGATCCCTCAGCCATCCTGGAGGTGCCCTGTGATGGCACTCAAGGTGATCTGTTCCATCACCTCACCAGCCACCCAGGTCAGGCTGACAGGCCTGCACTTCCCCACATCCTCCTTCCAGCCCTTCTTGGGGATGGGCTCACATTGGCACCTCCAGTCCTCTGGCACCTCCCTGCTGAGCCAGCACTGATGAGAAATGATGGAGAGCAGCTTGGGGAGCCCTTCCAGCAGCTCCCTCATCCCCCTAGGATGGATCCCACCTGTTCCCAGAGACACCAGTGAGCATCTGAGTGGCTCAGCAGGTCCCCAGCTGCTTCCTCCAGGATTACAGGGGTCTGTTCTGCTCCCTGTCCCCATCTCCCAGCTCAGGAGAACACTTGTCCTGAGGATATCCTGTCTAATTGTTTGAAACTGTGGCAATGAATGGGTTAAGTAGCTCAGCCTTTTTCTCATCTTCAATTTCTCTATTCCCCACAGCATCCAATGAAGAGCTGAGATTCTCCTTGTTCGCCGGTTTACTAATAACTTATTTATAGAAATATTTTCTATTATTTTTCACAGAAGTGGCCAGGTTAAGTCCTAATTCAGTTTTCAATTCTCACATTTTCTTTCTGCATGACTTAATAACATCCTTAAACACTTCCTGAGTTGCCTGCACCTCTTTCCAAATATGATGCACCCTCTTTTTTCCCTGAGTGCCTAGAAAAATCTCCATACCCAGCCAGGCCAGTCATTTTCCTCACTAGCTCACTTCTGGCACACTGGGACAGGCTCCTTCTGCTCATTCATGATTTCTTTCTTGAAGTGTCTCCATCTGTAAGGGTAGGTCTGATGTTTCCCTCGATTTTGCCTCCCGACCATCGCAAAGAGACCTCGAGGACCCCCACCCCGGCTGACTCCCAACAATGGTTTCCTGGCCTGGCCAAGGTGGATGCTCGTGACTGTGTGCTGGTGTATTGTGTTCACTGGACTGTGCTGTTGTGGCACCAACCAGAGGTTGTGTTGTACCAACTGAGGACTGCTTGACCGTACCTGTCTCCTGCAGCACCACACAATGGTCCATAAATCTTCCCACCTCTTGGCCAGAGGCCACATGTTTTGGAGAAGGACTATAAAAGAGTGACCCTCTGGAAAAGACCCTTTGAGATCTCTCCACTGATGAAGACCCGTCTATCCCCTGGAGAAGACCCCTGAGATCTCCCCACAGACAAAGACTCGTCTATGGGATGACCCGTGAGGACGCCCGTCTCGTCTGTTGGTAGCTATTTTCCCATCCCTTTCTTTCCTTCCCCTCTCCCTATCCTATACCTCTCCCCTTTACCGTAACTGAGTTGTTGGCATTTGATGAAATGCATTGCTGTTGTTGAATAAGCTGATTTTCTGCTGTTGAATAAACTGATTTTGTCCCCTGCACTTTGGCTGTTTGCACCTTTAAGATCAAAAGAACCATCACGACCCCCACTCTGTATTAATAGCGGATCTTGACAGGCTCCATGAGACCACAGGACCATTCTGACTCTGTGGAACCAAGGATACCACTGTTACACTATGAGGCATCATGGAACAAAGGAGGCCATTGTGAACCAGCAGGGGAACCCGCTGACACTATTTTTATACTTCAAGGGCCATTGTGGAACTGCTGAGCCTTGTCCAACCAATGAGACCATTGTGACATCACAGAGCCTCATGGAAGCAAGGGGCTGTTGTGACACTGTGTGGCACCATGGAACCAAGGAGACCATTGTGAAACTACAGGGCTCCATAGAACTAAGAACTCATGTAACAGAGGGGCCCAATGGAATCAGGGCCTCTCCACCCTGTGGGGCATGCTCCTGCAAGCCCAGGAAGATACTCCACTCATTTTGTCAGATAAGGAATGGCCCCAGAATGATCTTCTTTTCCTGTACCCTCATTGGTTTAAATTTGACTGTAGTGTTCCTGCCTTAGTTCTTCCCATTGATTGTCCTCCTCGACCCACCCCTTTGCAGTCCCCTGCTTTTCTCGTAATTGAACCTAAACTCCACCCATACCCTGGCATATAAAACCCATGACTCTACCCTCATTCTTGTCTTGGTCCCTGGTTCAATAAAGGATCCCGGGTTTTGCTAAACCAAGACCCATCCTGTTTACGTCTTTTCCTGTTGGTCACTAATGGCTGCCTGAGGTCCAAGACTCCAGGGCCCAGGGAAGCTGTTGTGCCCCTCACTGCAGCGGAACACAACACCAAGGGGCAGTTGTGATGTCAGGGCCCCAAGGGTACAAGAACATGGAACAGGTCTGGTTGGCTGGGCCTCCTGAGGGCTGCCTGACTGGTCCAGCTGACTTGCCATGTTGGGGGCTATTTCTCATCAGCCCCTGAAACACTAGAGTTCAGTGGTTTCCTTCCTATGGGAAAAAGCTGTCCTTCTCCTCCAGGGGTTCATGGCCAAAATTGGGATACCTCCTCCAAATTTGATTTTATCCAAGGATTATTCCCATATGAAACCTGCCAGGACAGACAGCTCTGGCAGGCCTTGGCCTCTTGGGGGCCACCTCTTATCTGCCTTCAAAACACTGGGGACCTGTGCTTTTCTTCCCATGGAAAAACATCTTTCAAGTCCAGGCATCCATGGCCAAAATTGGGAATCCACCTCCAAAATTCCAAGGACAGGTCCCAGACAAAATCTTCCAGGCTTCCTGTGGGCCAGCTCTTGTCTGCCTTTGAAACACCAGGGCTCCCTACATTCCTTCCTAGGAAAAAGAATTCTCCTTCTCATCCAGATGTCCATAGAGAAAAGTGGGATTTGGCCTCCCAAATTCTGTCTGTTCAAGGATTCCTCCCTGACAAAAGGTCTGGCTGGCCTTGGCCTCCTTGGGGCTGCATCTAATCAGCCTTTGAAACACTGGGACTCTACCGTTTCCTTCCTATGGAGAACTGTCTTTCTAGTCCAGGAACCCATGGCTGAAATGGAATTCCACCTCCAAAACTCCCCATATATCCAAAGGTTGCTTTCAGACAGAAGCTGTAAGGACAGACAGGTCTGGCTTGCCTTGGCCTCTGGTGAGTGCTTCTCATCTGCCTTCAAAACCCTGGGGTTCTGTGGTTTCCTTCCTATGGAAAAGAGCGATCCCTCTTGTCCAAGGGCTCTTGGGCTCAAACACTTGACCACTATCGAGTGACAAAGAAGCTATGTGCTCAGTGGAGTGGAAACTGAGGACAGCAGAAGAGTGCCCTGGGAGGGATTGAACAGTGGTTTCAGAGATGGTGGATCCTTTTGACATAGTGGAAAACAGCCTGAGAAAGAAAGAATTAATGCCAAAGGCAGCTGAGGAGGCCCAGACTGGAAAAAAGGAGAAATTTCCCTTCTATGAAAGGGCTGTGGTGCAGCACATCCCCCAGAAGGAATCTGGAGCAGCCCAAGGCTCTGTGTGTGCAGGCAGAGGCAGGCAGGAGGCAGAGCTGTCAGCAAAGGAAGGGGCCAGCGAGGTGGGGCAGCCGGGGGATGACGACAGCCTGCAGGGACAGAGGCGCAGGGCATGGACACCGTAGGACAGCCTGGGCTGCAGAGGGCACAGGGATGGGCAGCAGCTGAAAGGCCCTGACACAGCCAACTCCTGCAGCACTTGGGCCATGCAGGCTGGCCCTGGGCCTGAGGCCAGCAGGGGACAAGTGAGCCTTGCTGTGCTGGGGCCTCATTGCCTCCTTGTCCCTGCTCAGCAGCCTGGCAGGGGCCGCCCCATGGTGCTGCCCTTGGCATTGCACATGGCCAGAGCCCAGTGGCCCGGGAAAAGCCCTGAGCAATGAGGGAGGGACAGGATCTGCCTTGCCAGGGGCTGGGGCTCAGCCCTTGGTCCTTTGCATTACTGAAACACATCCAGGTTTGCTCAGCATCAGAGACCCCTTTCCCTTGTTTGTCCCCACCTGTCATCAGTGCCGCCAGTGTTCTGCACTAACTGAAACCTGGGGACACTTTCTCAGTCCTGTCCCTCAGTGGGACCCATTAAAACTTGAAGAAACTTCAGTGTTTCAATTAAAATTTGAGTTCTTGAGAAGTTTCTCAAGCACACTCTGAGGGACGGAGTCTGATGCAGACAGCACCAACGCCCTGAGAGGGTCATTAAAATCCGTGTGCTGTGTCTGTGGTGAAGAGCTGGGCTGAGCTTCTGGCACAGAAGGCGATTCTGGCAACCAAGAAGAGCTTCAAAAACACATTTCGCATCATGAGCAGCTCTTCTCCCAGCTCAGCAGGGATGGGGCACTGCCTGCATCCACCCCAGGCACAGCACAGAGGCACAGAGAGCTTCAATCAGTCAGGGCTGGGAAGATGCTCAGAAGTGCCTGGGGCAGAATCACTCCCAGCCCTTGACACAGGAAGCCTCTGGCTGCAGGACAATGCAGCTGCAGCTCCTGCACTGATCTCCTAAAGCTGCAACCTCCCAATGCCTGCAGACTCGGTGAGTACATTCTCTGATGATCTCTTGTGTAGAGCAGCCAGGGGTGCCCAGGGCTGTGGTGCAGAGCAGGGTCCTGCAGCCCAGGGTGCTGTGCTGGGGCAGGGACTCTGCTGCCTGCCAGGGACAGCTCTCAGCCAGCCCTGGGAGCTGCTCCCAGCACTGGGGGACAAGGTCTGGGTGGAAGGAGACAGCTGGTAAGGCTTGGAAGTATTCTGCTTGTGTATTGAGGATGATGCATTGTTCAGGACTGCTCCCAGAGTAGCATTTAACTCCAGAATATTTCTAGGTAGATTACAAAGGGAGCGCAGAGAGGCAGGGGCTGCATAAAAAAGATAATCCTGATTTTATATTCTATTGCTCTGTGTTGCGTAGGTGGGAAAATTGCATATAGATATTCATCTCAGTTCAGGTTGGGAAATTTTTTTTTTTTCTCGGATCTTAATAAAGCAGGAAGTAACAGAAATCAGCACTTACAAGCAACACCAGTGTCATTTTTCCAGTCTCCTCAGGGTTGCTGTGATGTTGCCATCAGATCCTGCAGAAGCAGAGCTAGCCCTGGGCAGTGCCCTGTGCTGGGAGGGGTCTGCAGGGCAGAGCTGAGCCCCAGGGCTGGGCTGGGCTCTGGCAGCACTGGCAGGGCTCAGCCCTGGGCACAGGGAAGCAGCTGCTGGCAGGAACAGCTCCAGGCAGCAGAGCCCTGGGCAGGCAGTGGGGGAAAAGTGACACCAAGCTGGGCTGGGATATTTAAAATCCTCTCCAAACTGAACTATACCATTATTAATTTTTTCTAGATCTCCATGCCAAGACCCAGCAAATGTCCAACATCAGCTCCATCAGCCACTTCCTCCTGCTGCCATTGGCAGACACGCGGCAGCTGCAGCTCCTGCACTTCTGCCTCTTCCTGGCCATCTCCCTGGCTGCCCTCCTGGCCAACGGCCTCATCATCAGCGCCGTAGCCTGCGGCCACCACCTGCACACCCCCATGTTCTTCTTCCTGCTCAACCTGGCCCTCACTGACCTGGGCTCCATCTGCACCACTGTCCCCAAAGCCATGCACAATTCCCTCTGGGACACCAGACACATCTCCTATGCTGGATGTGCTGCTCAGGTCTTTTTCTTTGTGTTCTTCATCTCAGCAGAGTATTTCCTCCTGACCATCATGTGCTACGACCGCTACGTGTCCATCTGCAAACCCCTGCACTACGGGACCCTCCTGGGCAGCAGAGCTTGTGCCCACATGGCAGCAGCTGCCTGGGCCAGTGGCTTTCTCAATGCTCTGCTTCACACAGCCAATACATTTTCCCTGACCCTGTGCCAAGGCAATGCCCTTGGCCAGTTCTTCTGTGAAATTCCCCAGATCCTCAAGCTCTCCTGTTCACACTCCAACCTCAGGGAAGTTGGGCTCATTGTGATAAGTGCTGTTCTATATTTTGGTTGTTTTGTGTTCATTGTTTTCTCCTATGTGCAGATCTTCAGGGCTGTGCTGAGGATCCCCTCTGAGCAGGGACGGCACAAAGCCTTTTCCACCTGCCTCCCTCACCTGGCTGTGGTCTCTCTATTTGTCAGCACTGCAGTGTTTGCCTACCTGAAGCCCCCCTCCATCTCCTCCCCATCCCTGGATCTGGCACTGTCAGTTCTGTACTCGGTGGTGCCTCCAGTCCTGAACCCTCTCATCTACAGCCTGAGGAATCAGCAGCTCAAGGCTGCAGTGTGGACATTGATGACTTGAGGATTTAAGAAATTGTAAACTGATGGTCAATTTCTGCAAATCATTGGTAAAAAAAGTCACCTTTGATAATTCTTGTTGGTTTCATTTTGGAGGTTATTGTTTGTGGTTTACTTTTTACTGTGGTCTCCCTGTTTCTCAGCACTGCCTTATTTGAGTACCTGAAGCCCCCCTCCATCTCCTCCCCATCCCTGGATCTGTCCTTATCAGTTCTGTACTCAGTGGTGCCTCCAGCCCTGAATCCCCTCATCTACAGTCTCAGGAACCAGGAGCTCAAGGCTGCAATGTGGAGGCTGATGACTGGAGGGTTTCAGGGACATTAAACTTCCAGAAAAATAATGAAAATAACATAAATAATAGCCATTTTTGATAGTTCTTGTTTTGTTAGTTGTGGGATTCTTTTTCCTTTGTTTTAGTTTTTCTATATTGTCCACAAAGATAAGCCTATGCTCGTGTTATTTCTCATTTTGTTTCTCTCACCCTTCCCATTGACCACAGATTCTGTCAATGAGGAGCTCCACTCTTGGTGGCTATATATGAACTAAAGGATCTCCCAGCAAAGATTTCTCCAGCGATGCCCCTTTTGTTCCCTTCTCTGGAGCTGCAGCAGCAATGTCTGTGTGCAGAGCTGGGGCAGATCAGTGCTGGCACAGCAGCTGTGCCCAGCAGCAGCAGCACTTGGTGTTGCCAGTGCTGCTCCCGTGCCACTGCCCCGCTGCCCTCCTGGCCCTCGTGTTGCTGCAGGGCCTGAGTGCTCTCGGGGCTGGGCACAGCCCTGGGGGTGGCAGTGCCGGGGCTGCAGCAGGGACAGGCCATGGGCACTGCTGGGGCAGCACTGACGCCTCAGGGCAGGGCCTGGGGGCTCCAGGCTCCTTGGCCAGACTCTCTCCACAACACTTGGCCAGCCCAATGCTGAGCACAGAAAAGCCCCGGGAGCAGCCCCAGGCTGGCCGTGGGCAGGCTGGGGGCAAACAGCATGGCTGGTGCTCTGCAAGCTCCCTGCAAGGGGGACACCCTGGCAAGGAGCAGCAGAGCAGGGGCTGATCCATCCCCAGTGCACTGGACACCCCAGGGCAGCGTCCCAGAGCGTCCTCATGCACCTGCCAACAACATCCCCCCTCTGCAGCCCTGGCCTCTCCCCCAGCTCACACAGGAGCCGCATCCTTGCAGGCACACACACGGCAGCACTGGCTCAGGAGCCCCTGTTTGCATTGCACACAGCAGGCTCAGCACCCCCATGGTGCTGCTGTGGGGACATGGAGCTGAGCGAGCACAAATGCCATCAGCCCCTGGGGCCAGCAAGGGCTGGGGGACGGCAGGGAAACCACTTGGGTTTGTTGTGGCCTCTGAAGTCAGCCAGAAAGTTTGTACCCATCATCTGTGAGTTTCCTGTCCCACTGCAGATGTTGTTGCTCAGAGTCAGGACTGCCTGGCAGCCAGCCTCAAACTGCCCTGAGCATTTCCTTGGCTTCACCTTTGCTTTCTTTCCACTTTCCTGCTCCTGATTGCTTCCTATTACCCACCTTCATTCCCTCCCCTGCAAACAGCCCATCCCTGTTTGCCCTTTCCTCTCTGGCCCCACTCCCCATTACAGTTCCTGAATTGGCACCATGGGAACATCACTAGGGAAGCAGGATCATCCTCCAAGTGCTTCAGGAATTGTCTGCAGGGTCCTGCAGTCCCTCGTGCTGCTCCCTTGCCAGAGGCACCACAGGCCAGGGGGGCACATCTGGGCTGCTGTGTCTGGGTGTGGGGCTCCCTGTTGTGGGCAATGAGGAGGGGCTGGAGAGGCTCTGCAGGACTGACAGGATGGGCTTTGGGGCTGTGTGGAGCAGCTGAGGGACCTGGGCTGCTGGACCTTGTGAAGAGGAGGCCCAGGGCTCATCCTGCAACTGCTCCAGGGGTGGTTTCAGAGAATCACAGAATCAGCCAGGCAGGAAAAGACCTTGGAGATCATCAAGTCTGACCCATGCACTGACCACCCCAATGACCACATGCACTGACCACCCTCACTAACCTCACCAATTGGCCATTCCCCAATGACCACAATCTCTGACTACAACCACTGACCACACTCCAATTAAAACCCAACTGACCCCATCCACTGACCACAAACCCTCACCACACCCCCACTGACCACCTGCATCAACCACATTCACTTAGCACAACCATTGACCACAACCACTGACCACACTCACAGACCACCTCCACTGACTACACCCCAATGACCACCTGACCACTTCCACTGACACTTCCCACTGACACCTTCCCACTGACTAGCCACCTGACATTACCTGACCAAACCCACTCACCACAGCCAGTGACCACACCCCACTGGCCACATCCAACTGACCACCCAAGTGACCACACCCACTGATCAAACCCACTGACCACTCGATATGGCCACACCCACTGACCACACCCCACTGACCACAGCCACTGACCACACCCAATGCCCCACCCACTGACCACACCAAGTGACCACGCAACTGACCATTGCTGATTATATCAGAACTGATCATATCACAACTGACCACACCCACGGACCACAACCCACTGAATTCTCCCACTGCCCACACCCACTGCCCACTCCTGACCACAATCCACTGACCACTCAACTGAACAAAGTGACTGAGCACTGAACTGGCCGTATCCTGACTGATTACATGCCACTGACCTCACCAACTTTCCACCCCTTCACTGACCACACCCACTGCCCAGACACCAATGCCCACACTGCCACTGACCACAGCCACTGATCACCTCCCACTGACCACCCTGTCCTGGTTTGAAAGACAGCTGTCTACTAGGGAAAGCAGGGCCTTCCCTTGAAATGGAGAAAGTAAATCCCTCCCTCTGAATTAGTATCATTTTGAAATGAAGGGGCTGTCAGGCAAAGATATGGGGATAGGAATAACAGTTCTTTACTAATATATATATAACAAGGCAAAACAAAACAACAACTATGAAATTAACAACAAACAGAACAGGAACCCAGTAACAGTTCTCTGTTCTCTTGGCTCTGGGGGCTTTTCCCCTCTGGTGCAGTTACCCTCCCAGTTGGCAGTGAGCTCTGGCAGGTTCCTGGTGGACAGGGGCAGATCCTGCACAGCTGCAGGGGCACTGGGGTGATGGTGGCCGTGTCCCAGATGGGAAGGGTGGAGGAGAGGCTGTGCTCACGAATTCTTGGAGCACTATTGGTCCCAGTGCCCCAACAGGATGCTTGGAGATAGCAAACTGAAGCAGGAGAGCGTCCTAGCAGGGGTGTGGGGTCCAACACCAGAAGAGGCAGCTCCTGGCGTTGGGATGGCGGGGTGAGGTTTTCCAGTGGCCTTCCTCCTCCAACAGCCAAAGCAAGTGAGTGCCAGCAACAGCCCCCCACCCTCCTTTACCCTCTTCTCATCTCGCACTGTTCCCCCCCCTCCACCCCTGCCCTCCAAGAGAAACTCCTAAAGAAACCAGGGAGTCTCTCCCTCCCCCATCTCGAAGTCTCAAGGACCTAGCCAGCAGTGATCCTTAGCATATCAGTGGGAAAAAATTCCACAGGCAGAGAGGGAAGGAAAAAAACAACTCCCAACACCTCTTTACCCATGAGTTCTTCTGTCCTGGGGGTCTCTGTGGTGGTCCCTGGTGGTCGTGGACCCCAATGTTCCAGTCGGCCCGGCTGAGTTGGCAGGACATTGAAGCTGGTGAACTTCTGTGGAAGGAGCAGAAACCCTAACAGAGCCTCCTTGCAAAGCTATCCCTTAGATAAGAAATTGCTTACTTAGAATGACTAATACTAGAAATATTTCCCCCCTTTGCAAACCTCACTTTATCTCCCTGTGATATAATTGGTCCATTTTCAATCCCCTTAGCAATTGGTCCCTATTTCCTAAAATCCCTAAGTAGTTGGTCCGTTTTAAAATCCCCTAAATAATTGGTCTGTTTTCAAGACACCCTGACCCTACAAAAGCCCCCGTTAGTACCTTGTCCATTGAATTGCTGCCTGGGACCCCTTCGTGGAAGAAATAAAGTGTCTGTGGAATCTCCCTGCAGCTTCCTCGGTCTCCTTCCTCTGCTGGCCAAAGGTACTTTGGAAGCAAGGCTCAAATCACAACATGGGCTGAAGGCCTGGACTCCAGGCATTGCTTGCATCCTCCTACCTCGTGGCTGAAATCTGCCTGAGACACCAGGAAAGGCTGTTCCTTGTGGGACATCTTATCCGGGCACGTTGTGGCAGCTCGGGGCCCAAACCCCAAAGCCCCGACAGCTACAAACTTCCAGTTCCCCTTCTTATACAACAGGCATTGTGCAGTTTCCAGAGGCCAAGGGTTCTGGAGAATAAGGATTGTGTCAGCTCACTTGTGTGGGCAATTTATCATCTGGGAACATGAGGTCACAGAGTGGGCTATGACATCACAGAGTGGGCTATGTGAGGTCACTGAGCAGCTATGGCATAGAGCAGACAATGACATCACAGAGCAGGCTGTGACATCACTGGGCTGCTTTGTGACATCACAGCAGGGCTGTGTGAGGTCACTGGGTTGGTCACTCTGTCCCAGCCCCCCTCACAGTTGCCCCAGACAAGTCCAATGCTGTTCATGCCCAGCAGGGTCCCCTGTCCCCCGGGATCCCCCTGCTCCACCTGGAGCCACAGCCTCCCCCAAGGATGTTCCACAAATCAACCCCAGAGCCTGACACGGGGACAAGGGGCCAGGGCTGTGTGACCAGGACATCAAGGCCGTGGATTATCCAGGTCACTGGGGCCTGGTTTGGGTTGCCCAGGGCAGGAAAGATGTCTGGTAGCTGGAGCAGGGTGAGGGAAGGGCCTCCAAGGTGGGGCTGGAGCCCTTTGGCTATGAGGAGAGGCTGAGGGAGCTGGGCTTGTCCAGCCTGGAGCAGGGAAGGCTGAGGGGCTCCTCATGCCAGCCTGGCAGAGCCACCCAGGAGCTGATGGAGAACACAGAGCCAGGCTCTGCACTGGGGGGGCTGGAGGGGACAAAAGTCAATGGGTGAAAGGGGAATGAGGGGAGATCAGACAGGACATGTGGAAAACCTTTGTTCCCATGGGCTCAGACAGGTTCTGAGATGCTGCCCCATCCCTGGCTTTGGGAATTTCAAATCCACACCAAATCAAGGCTTGAACCACTTGGTCTGAACCAGTTTCTGACAGGTTTGGCTGCAGACTTGCTGAGGTCCCTTCCAACCTCAGCTCCCTGATGATCCCAGGACGATGCTGCTCCCGATTTTGGAATGGGCTGGAGCTGATGTTTATGGGACAGGAGCCCTCTGGGGCTGTAGGGGACCTGCAGCTTGCAAGGTGCACGAGCACATCTCATTAGCTGGGGCATTTGAGTACTTTAAGAAATGTCAAAATTTCCCACCAGAAGAGAAGAGAAATTTCCTGGATGTGTACTGATGGCAGGACAAGAAATACTGATCTTCCCCTGTACCTGTGTTACCACTATACTGTCTATAATTTCATGTCCCTCTTCATTTGGGTGTTTCCACCTCTCCTGTTTAAATGGCCATGTCTAAGGACATCTCTTCCCTAGACCAGCTGGTCCTATGGCCTTGCCATTGCTCCCAGATTTCCTCCTCCCATTGTTCTCTGGTCATTCCACGTTAGTCAACATCTTAATTGTGTCTACATCTATCACAGAATCACCCTTTCTAATGTCTGTGTCTAAAACTGTTCCTGTATGGAAATACCTTGTTCATGGTGGATACATCAGATACTGCTTTGACATTGCACAGAGCTGAGGGAAGAATTTTGAAGTTTATTGAATTTTATCATGGGTACATTTTTTTATGTTGGCCAAGAAGAGAAACCTTCTGTGCCTCTGAGTCTCACCAGTTACTGACCCCCAAAGGACACAAACCTGAGGAGTTGTGGTTCCCACTGCAGTGCTGGCACTTGCACCTCCCTCCATACCCACAGCAGAGCTCCCTTGTCCCACAGAGTCCCTGGCAATGCAGGGATGAAGGAAACAGGACAGGATCAGGGGCAGGGCACAGCCAGGGATTTGGGGTGGTTGTGAGCCCAGGGCAGGAGCCAGCCCTTGGCCTTGCTGAACCTCATCCAATTGTCCTGGGCCCATGGCTCCAGCCTGTCCAGATCCCTCTGCAGAGCTTCCTGCCCTGCAGCACAGCCACACTCCCACCCAGCTTGGCCTCACCTGGACACTGACTCAGGGTGCCCTCCATGGCCTCGTCCACATCAGCAAGAAAGAGATTTCACTGCCCTGGCCCCAATCCTGAGCCCTGGGGACACCCCTGCATGTGACTCCAATGCCCAGCACTCCTTGGCCTGGATTTCTGTTTTTTATGGAGCTGTGCCTGGCTTTATTTTATTTGCTGACAAGAAATGAACATCCCTCTGTGTCTCAAGCAGCTCCTTCTCCAAGGAAAGCAGGTGGGAGTTGGTGCCAAGGAGCTGAAAGCTGCAGGCACAGCCTGGAGGGGAGGGAGCTCAGATTTGCACAAGGCTGCTCTGAGTGCCAGGGCTTGGATGGGGGAAATGGTGGGGTGGGGGTAGGGACAGAGTGTGACTGATTGTCAGCCATAAAGGGTCTTGATTTTCATCTCTGTTCAGACTGCATTATAAGGTTTCAGGAATTAATATCAACTGGAGATTGCTGATATCAGTGTATAAAAAGACAAGCTGTGCCTTGAGGTCTGACTCAGTGTGGACAACCTTGCCCCACATTGCCCAACCCCATCTTGTCTGTCCTCACTCAGCTGGGACCTGCTTTGCTTGGAGGACTGCCTGCACTCAAGCAAACAGGGTTTTTTCCTTTTTTGTAGTTTTGAAGAAATTTAAAACTCCTAATGTTCCCCACTAAATACAGACACCTTCCATTAGTGTGTTTCAGTCCAAGGTGCCACCAAGGGGGTTCAGCTTTAGGGATCGGGGCTTCGGGGGCGCTGCCTGCAGTCGGCGCCATCTTTCCTTTCTGCCTCTAACTCCCATCATGCCCCGCGGCCCCATAGAGCCCCACTGGAGCTGGGACTGCAATGCCCGTCATGCCCCGCGCTCCACAGAACCCCCGGGATCCGCTCCCCATCTGCCCCATACGTGTCCCAGGACCCTCCAGGATCCGGAATTGCCCCCTCAGGGCCCATTCTTGACCACCCAAAGACGTCCCCAAATCCCCTGAATGCTCCCAACCCCATAGATTCCCCTTGCAGCCATTTCTGGGAATTCATCTCCTGCCATCCCCCGCGAGCTCAGAGCACCTCATAACCCAGTCCCGCGCCGAAAACTCCTGCCCTGCCCCGCGCCCTAAAGAGCCCGGTTAGAGCTCCCCAGGCTCATCCCAAGTTCTCCCGACCCGTATACGTTCCCCGCTGAGGACCTGAAGTCTCCGCTCAGAGGGAAAACTGTCCCCTAAGAGCCTTCCCAGACCCCCAAAAGCTCCGTAAGGACCACTTCCGGGACTACAGCTCCCATGAACCTCCGCGGTTCCGGTTAAACGCCATTGCAGCCCTGACTTCATCTCCCGTCATGCCCCGCACCCACCGAGAGACATTGCAGCTGCGCCTATAACTCCCATGATGCTCCACGGCCCCCTTGAACAGTATTATACCTGTGCCTACAACTCCCATCATCGCCCGCGGCCCGGAGAGCCCCGTTAGAGCCCCCCAAGAGCCCGCCCGGACCCCGAATGGCCCCAGATTCTCCTCCCTGACCTCCAGGTGCCCTCCTGGACCCCCAAGTGACATTCTGAAGCCCAGACCTTCCCCCAGGATCCCTAAGTTCTCTCTCCGTGCCCACTCGAGGCCCCCAAGGGTCCTCCCGTCCCTCAACTTCCTTCTAAATTCTTTCCCCAGACCCAAAATTGCCTCAAATGTGCCCCAGAAATGTCTCCCTGGACCCTGAAGCACCCACCTTGACCCTGTCAGAGAAAAAGATGATAATAAAGATGACAAAATGACTACAACTATTATGAAATATCTTACGCAGGGAGAAATAAATAACCAGTAAAGCTTATTTATGTAATGAAAGGAATTGTGTTAGTTAGAACCAATGACCAATAATTTTTTGGTTACTAACAAGGTAAAGATTTTACATATCAATATAAAAAATAGATTATAAAAATATAGAATACTCATAAGTAAGAAAAAATTCATTTTAATATTAAAGATGTGATAAATGTGGCTCGTGCTAACTAAATTTTAACTATATTAGCAAAATTGTACTTATATCAATAGAAAATAATTGTTAGAAAGCAAAAGAAATGATGAGACAAAGCAGACTCCAGATGTTAGGGGGGAGTAGTAGAAGGATATAGGTTTGATAAGCAGCATCTAGAAATAAAAAGTTTCGACCTTGGAATGGGCCAAATTGGGGCGATTCCAGGCATGGAACTTGAATAAGGTTTATTGTGGGAACTTATGCTGAGCTACACAACCCCAAGCTCAGTGCACTTGTGCTGCCTGCAAGGTCACACAGCAGACACTGATGAAGACAAAGAGCCTTCATCGGAAATAAGACCCTCAAAAGGATGAGAGACCCCCTAACCATTAACAGAGAATGCTCCACACAACACAGTGACATAGATTTTAGGAATGGAAACTGGGAGGAGCTTTCCAGAAAATTCTGTATTAATCCATATTAGCATACAGTGTATAAGTGGGATTTTTGGCCTTGATTGTTTGGTACGTGGGGAAGGGCGAGCCCCTCCCTGTACCCCCGGTCAGTTTTGCTTATGCTTTACACAAACCTCAATCATACTAAATTACTCACTGCCAAATTTTCTATATACTCAAATATATGTATCTAAGATACTTTGATTTGTATTCCTTTATATACAATTTTTGTTATTAAAAAATTGCTGCTAAATTTAATCTTATTGTTTGATAAAATTGGACAAATAACATGTCATTTATAACGAGAGTAATAAATTACAACTTTTTAAAATGGAAATGTGTATTTCTCACAAACTCCAGGTTATTTTTGGGGCACCCAAGTGCCCTGACTCACCTTGATGGGCCAGGAGAAGATGATGGCCACGGTCCTCCCAGTCGACGTGGACACAGATGACCCTTGGCAGCTGAGGGGCTGTTGGGGGGCACCCCAACATTCAGGGGGTGCCCCAAAACACCAGGTGAGAACATCAGGGGTGAGAGGGAGCCGTGAATTATCTCAGGAGAGGATGCAGTGCAGGTACACCCAGGTGCTTTGGTCCGTGGAGTTGCTGAAGACAGTGTTCTGCACCAGCTCTAGCTCTGGGAGGGGGCAAAGGGGGCACCCCAAAATCTCTACGTGGCAGTGAGGGACACCCCAATATCTGAATACTCAAGTGTACCATAGTTCAGGTGTACCCATTAAAGTCAAAGGGGATTTAGAGACACCAGATCTACTCATTCAACCCAACAGGACGCATCACCTTCCACTTTAGGTGAGGGAGGGGCTGGAAAATTTTGGGGATCCTGTGAAATTGTGGGAATTTTTCTGGGGAATTTCTCGCATTCCTACAACCTTTTGTGGGGCAGTGCCCCAGCCTCACCCTTTCTGGAGTCCCTGGCAGCTGCAGGCAGTGGTGCCAGGCTGAGAAGTTGGAGAAGTCACAGCTGAGCAGTTCCCCAGCAAAGGATAGCTTGGCCTCAGGGTCCTGCCTGCCTGCCAGCACCCACTGGTGTTCCTAGGCATAGACTGAGAGGGCACCAGTATAAACCAGTAAGCACTGGAAGCCACCCCTTAGCCCCTGAGTCCTGTGGCAGCAGCTGCCAGTATAAACCAGTAAGGGTTGATGCACCCAAACCTGTTCCCAGTGTGGTCTAGAGGCTCCCAGTGTGGTCTAGTGAGATGGGGAACATACACGGTTTTGAAAATTCAGAACTTTAGAAGTCTATGATGTGCTTAAGCAGGTAGAGGGGAAATAGATCACATAGCAGAAACGGTATGTAACAAACCATATAGGAACTTATTTGCCAGGAAAAAAACTTTAAGATAACATATATTGCAAAAACTCAGCAAAGCAAGACCTAGCTATTGTACAAACCCAACAAAACAGAAACCTGTGGCTCCAGAAACAGGCCAGAACCAGCCAGGTGGTTTTGAGTGGGACAAGCTGACCTGAGGGAGAGCCAAACCTCCACTGCACCTGCCCAAAAGCAGAGCACAAACAGTGATTACTGAGGAGGACACACAGCCTTCATCCCAAAGACCACCAAACACAACCACCAGGAGGGAAGGCAGCTAATTATAATACAAAGGGAGAGAAGGTGGAGATGGGCGGGCAGGGAGGTGTGGGCTTGTGGGATCAATGTGTATTTATACCTGGAACCTGTCTTGACCAGGTACACGTGGTTTGGAAGAAATATCCCCCATGTGTCCCCCATGTGCTGCCAATGAAACACTCTCTACAATTTCAGTGTCAAGTGCTGATTCTCAAAATCAGTTGTTGAGCCAGCCAGAAGGTCTTCGTCTGTCTGCTGGAGCACAGGGGACATCGACATCCCAGTGCACCCCGGACTTTTTCTGGAGCTGACCTCTGCTCCCCGGTCACTCTCTGCAGGGACAAGCAACCAACCTCCTATATGGCCTAGAGTTACGTTTTACCAAAATGTTTTGGGGGAGGCCCAAGGTAAGGTGAGCCTGTGAGACACTAGGGATGCCTGCACATGGCTAACAGTGTGTCAGAGACATCCAACACATAGAGCTGACAGGTTTGGGGAAGGTATTTGGAAGCTGGCAAAGGGGTTTCTGTTGACCACTTAGGGTGGCCACTAGCAAATTTGGGGGTAACTTGAACGAACCAAGGTGTTGTCAGTATTATTAACAGCATAACTCACTGCTATAACCCTAACTGCCATAAATTGTGCTTGTTGTTTGTTGTAGGGTGATAGAAGGAAGTATTTTATATGGTTGTTGGTGTTTTGTGTTTGCATCACTCTAATTTTGGTGGTGGAGATTTTGGATTTTGGGTAATGTCTTCTATGTTTTCTGTAGTGAATTCTGAGTTTCTGGTGTAACACTGCCCTCTTGTGTTATTAACTGTAATTGCAACAAGTTAAGCTTTCTGGTCTTTTCTGAGCCGTGAGATTCTATTGTTTCTGATGTAATGCTGCCCTCTTGTGTCTGTAACTGTCAATGACAGGTCAGTGATTTTTTTTTTTTTTAAAGTGTCACAGTTAAAAAGGTGCTGGAAGCTGGGAGTGAGTGCAGAGGGCTCGACCAAGCAAGGAGGGAGCCGTTTCTAGGTGGCTCCAGACTGAGCCCCCGGATTTCTTGAGGGATCAAGGGAAACTTGTACGGTTGGTACGGGAGGACGGGGGAGTAGAGCAGGTACACTTGGGAGGAATATTCTCAGATTCCATAGATAGTTATTTGGGTTTTGATTGTGAGCAACCTCTAATCGAAAGGAAACCTAGAAGGGTTAGACCAATTCCTTGCTTTGCTGGTGTGGACCAGCAATTTGGACACCAAGGTGGCCTCCAGTCTGGGACCTCCTACAGTGTCATTGGTGCAAGAGGAAGTGGCACTGCAGATCTAGGAGGTGGACGCCTACATGCCCCAGGTGTACCCCGGACCCATGGAATCATATTCAGGAATTAATACAGGTTGAGTGTGAGATTGTGAATTTGAGTCTTTCAGTTCCCAAGGATTGGCACGTTTTCAATGACCACTGGGAGGAAGTGAAAGAATATTGCCAGCAGAGGTTTGGGAGAGGAGATAAGAGAAATAAGGAGAGAAATCATGGGGACCCAGCAAAATAAAGAGGTGCCTAGGAGGAGCCCTTTAGGATGCATACTAACCCATTGGAAGGAAGTTGTGGGGACAGGAGAAACGGAGAGCAAAAGGGTTTTCATCCAATACTCTAATCAATGGTGGCCTCTCTATAAATCAGAAGATAGGGCAAAGTGGCCATTAAATGGAACATGGGACTGTAACACCATGTTAAAGTTAATGTTGTTTTTAAGGTGGGTAGGAATATGGGATGAGGCACCATATGCAGATGATTTTTCATCTTACAGAACCACCCAGAATGGCAAAGGGATTGTGGTATTATCCCTCCACAAGACCCACTGATCCTAGCAATGGAAAGAGAAAACAGAAGGGTCTCACATATATTAAAATGATGCTGCTCAGCCTGTAGTATTGGTCAGAAGTGCACTAAAAACAACAAGGTATATAAGGAAGAAGACTCTGATCTGGATTATCTCCCCTCCTCAATCACTAGAGTTGGGTGGGAGCCCAGGAAGGGCACTGGATAAAACTCCAACACCCCTGGGAAGTCCAGCATCCTCCCATACAAGGGCAAAGCTAGGGAACAACCAGTAGTTTTGCAGGCACCTCTTAGAGAAGAAGTGGGACCTGATGGAACAGATGCTACTAAAGGTTCCCTTCAATACCAATGATATGGAAATTTGGAAAAGGAATGTAAAGGATTACAGAAAGGACCCTCTAAGTATAGCTGGACACTTTTGGTTAATAGTGAAATCACATAACCCGGATTGGAATGCTATACAGTTACTGTTACATGCAATGACAGAAACAGAGAAAGAGCTGATCCCAAAGGTACCCTGGGATTTGGCCCAGGAGCACTGTAAGACATGGGAGAGGATGTAAAGGAATTCTTTCCCCCCCAGGACCCAAAGTGGGATGTGAATAGAATGGCAGGAAGACAGAAGGTACAAGAATATCAGGAGTGGATTGCAAAGGGAATAGAGAAAGCCATCCCCGAATCTATTAACTGCTCAGCTTTATATGCTATTAAACAAGGTCCCTTTGAGTCACCACCTGAGTTCTTAGACAGGCTGAGACACAATGTGTCGTAGCACACCTTTGGACCCAGATCAGATATCGGGATACAGCAGTTAGTGTCATTATTTCTAGGCAATTCCACCGGTGATATGAGATGTAAACTTCAGAAATTCAGACCCACTGAAGGAAGAAACTTAGAAATATTATTGGATGAAACCTGGAGGGTGTTTAACAATCGAGAAGAAGGGAATAAGGGGAAACAAGGAAGGATGATGGCAGTAGTTAAAAAGGAAGATGAAAATTTTAGAAAGGGGCTTCCCCCTCTGTGCCTAGGAAGAAAAGAATGTGCTCTATGTGAGCAATTAGGCCACTGAAAAAATGAATGCCCAGAATGCTGAGGAAAGGGAAACAAACGAGCACGGGTAGTGGCAAATGTAAATGAAGACTGACAGGAACCAGGGGGATCTTCCCTAGCTGATCCCTTGGTTATAATGAAGCTAGGGGAAGGAAAATACCAAAAGCAAATAAAATTTTTAATTGATACAGGGGCAATGTGTTCGATTTTAAACACAGCTTTAACTCAGGTGGGGGAAGATTATATTATGGTTAAGGGAGCCACTGGCCAAGCTGAAAAGGCTTATTTTTGTGGAACACTAAGGCTTGCATAAATTCTCATACATGCCTAATTCACCACATGCACTCCTTGGAAGAGATTTGCTTGAAGAATTGAATGCAACAATCAGATTTGAAAAAGGGGAGATTACTCTGGAGGTGGATACTCAAGAATATATTCAAATAATGAGGTTCCCATAGAAGGAAAAATCGGTGAAGATATCATCAACCAGGTGTACCCTGGTGTGTGGGCCACTGAGAAGCCAGGAAGAGCTAAGAATGCATCACCAGTAGAGGTAAAGCTTAAAGAGGGACAATGACCAGTAAGGATAAAACAATATCCCTTAAAAAGAGAGGGTAGGGAAGGAATCCAGCTGGTAATAGAAAAATTCTTGCAATGGGGTCTGTTAAGGGAATGTGAATCTGATTTTAACACTCTCATATTACCAGTTCACAAACCTGGTGGAATGTACAGAGTAGTCCAGGATTTAAGAGCAGTCAATAGAATAACAGAGGATTTATGTCCTGTAGTAGCAAACCCATACACTTTGTTAACAGTATTGACACCTTAACTAACCTGGTTTACTGTTTAGATTTGAAAGATGCTTTCTTTTGCCTCCCTCCCCATGAAGCCAGCCAAAAGATATTTGCCTTTGAATGGAAAAGTGGACGAAGGACCCAGCTCACTTGGACTGTACTGCCTCAAGGATTCAAGAATTTCCCCACCATATTTGGCAACCAACTCGCCAAGGATCTCGAGTCTTGGGAAACCCCACCCGGGAAGGGGTGACGGCTACAATACAGAGATGACATCCTGATCACCACTGAGACAGAAGATATTTGCATGCCTTGGACGGTGAGTCTCTAAAACTCTTTGGGGCTCCAAGGGCACCGAGTGTCTAAGAAGGAAGTCCAGGAAATGCAGCAGGAAGTCACTTACTTGGGGTATGAAATTAATGTGGGGCAAAGAATTGTGGGGCAAGCCTGACAAGAGGCTCTATGCCAAATAGCAAAACCACAGACTGTGAAAGAATTGAGAACTTTCCTCAGAATGACTGAGCGGTGTCACCTTTGGATCTATAATTACGAGTTGCTTGTTCAACCCCTGTATGCACTGATCAACTCTGAACAGAAGCATCTGCAATGGGACAAACAGGCCACATGAGCCTTGGAACAATTGCAAAAAGCCCTGATGTCAGCTCCAGTGCTGGGACTCCCTGAACTGGGTAAGCCTTTCTTTTTGTTTTCTCATGAGAAACAGGGAATCACCCTGGGAGTATTGGCACAAGATTTAGATTTAGATATCACAGAGCAGTCACCCACATCTCCAAGCAATTGGATGTGACTGCAAAAGGATAGCCAGGATGCCTGGATGTGGTAGCAGCAGTAGTTATAAATATCCAAGAAGCTTGAAAATTCACTTTGGGACAAAAAAATGACTGTGTTGGTGTCCCATACAGTGTCTGCAGTATTAGAAGTGAAGGGCAGGTAGTGGCTTTCTCCACAGAGGTTCCTGAAATACCAATCCATACTGGTAGAACAGGATGATGTGGAGATTGTGATCACTAACATTGTCAATCCAGCTTCTTTCCTCAGTGGAAACACAGGAGAACCAGTACACCATGACTGCTTGGAAACCATTGGAGCAACATCCTCAAGCTGCCTGGATTTGAAGGATGTCCCTATGGAAGATGCAGAGGACTGGTTCATGGACAGAAGCAGCAATGTCCTGAATGGCAAAAGGCATGCAGGATATGCCATCTCCATCAGCCATGAGGTAACAGAGTCAGAACCATTGCCTGTCAATACCTCTGCACAAAATGTGAAAATCGCCTTGACCCGAGCCTTGGAATTGACCCAATGTGAGAATGTGAACATAGACTTGGATCCAAAGAACACTCTTGGGGCTGTGCACGCTTATGGAGCAATCTGAAAGGAAAGAGGGCTACTGAACTCTCAAAAGAGAGTTCATGCTACTGAACATGCATAGAAATTCTGAAATTGCTGGAGGCAGTACAGCTCCCAAAGAAAATAGCAATTATGCACATCAGAGCACATCAAAAGGCATACTTGGAATCAGAAAAAGGAAATGAGCTGGCAGACAGGGAGGCAAAAGAAGCAGCAAAAAGAGAGGTACAATTGGAAGGAACTCTAATCCCAGACAGGAAAGTCTCCCTTGAGGGTAAACCAAATTATGACAAAGAGGATCTGAAGCTAATTACAAATTTGGATGAGACATACAGTAAAGAGGGGTGGGCCCCTACCCCAGAAGGAAGGGTAATCATACCTAGTGTCACGATCCGCTATTGATACAGAGCGGGGGTCGTGATGGTTCTTTTGATCTGAAAGGTGCAAACAGGCAAAATGCAGGGGGCAAAATCAGTTTATTCAACAGCAGAAAATCAGTTTATTCAACAACAGCAATGCATTTCATTAAATGCCAACAATTCAGTTACGATAGAGGGAAGAGGTATAGGAAACAAAGTATAGGGAGAGAGGAAGGAAAGAAAAGGGATGGGAAAAGAGCTACCAACAGACGAGACGGGCGTCCTCATGTGTCATCCAATAGACGAGTCTTCATCCGTGGGGAGATCTCAGGGGTCTTCTCCAGGGGGTAGACGGGTCTTCATCAGTGGAGAGATCTCAAAGGGTCTTTCCCAGAGGGTCGCTCTTTTATAGTCCTTCTCCAAAGCGAGTGGCCTCTGGCCAAGAGGTGGGAAGATTTATGGACCATTGTGTGGTGCTGCAGGAGACAGGTACAGTCAAGCAGTCCTCAGTTGGTACAACACAACCTCTGGTTGGTGCCACAACAGCACAATCCAGTGAACACAATACACCAGCACACAGTCATGAGCATCCACCTTGGCCAGGCCAGGAAACCATTGTTGGGAGTCAGCCTGGGTGGGGGTCCTCGAGGTCTCTTTCTGACGGTTGGGAGGCAAAATCGAGGGAAACATCAGACCTACCCTTACAGATAGAGACACTTCAAGAAAGGAATGATGAATGAGAAGAAGGAGCCTGTCCCAATGTGCCAGAAGTGAGCTAGTGAGGAAAATGACAGGCCTGGCTGGGTATGGAGAGTGTCATGGCACCAAGAAACCATTGTGACACTGCAGGATCTTGTGTCAGCAGGGGTCCATTGTGGCACCGTGCAAACAAGGAGTACAGTGTGGCACTGTGGACCCTTATGGAATTCGGGGGTCCCTGTGACTCCATGCGACCTCATGAAATCAAGAAGACAGTTGTGACACTTTTTGTCCTTTTGGAAACAAGGAGACCACTGTGATACTGCTGGAACTTGTATAACCAGGAGGCCATTGTGACACTGGAAACAAGGAGAGCATTGCTGCACTGTGAGACCTCATGGAACCAAGGATCCATTGTGACACTGCAGGGTACAAGGATCCAAGGGACTTTGTGACACCCTGGGGCTCCATGGAACCAAAAAGACATTGTGACACTGGGAGGCCTCATGAAATTGTGAGACTCTAGGACTGTATGGAATCATGTTGACATTAAGCTGGGTGTGAGTGTGGATCTTCTGGAAGGTAGGAGGGCTCTATACAGGGGCCTGGACAGGCTGGATCCAGGGCCCAAATCCAATGAGAGGTTTAACAAGACCAAATGCTGGCTCCTGCACTTTGGCCACAACAACCCCTGCAGTGCTACAGGCTGGGGACAGAGTGGCTGGACAGTGGCCATGCAGAAAGGGACCTGGGGGCACTGATGGACAGCAGGCTGGACATGAGCCAGCAGTGTGCCAAGGTGGCCAAGAAAGTCCATGGCATCTAGCCAGGATCAGGAATGGTGTGGCCAGCAGGAGCAGGGCAGTGAATCTTCTCCTGTACACGGCAGTGGTTGGCAGCATCTCGAGTGCTGTGTCCAGTTTTGGGTCCCCACTTTAGGAAGGACATGGAGGGGCTGGATTGTATCCAGAGAAGGGCAACAAGGCTGGTGAGGGGTCTGGAACACAAGTCCTGTGAGGAGTGGCTGAGGGAGCTGGGGATGTTTATCCTGGAGAAGAGGATGCTCAGGGAGACAAGGTGGTGTCAGAGCACAGGTTGGATGTGAAGATCCCCAGGATCTTTTCCAGCATTGCTGATTCTATGATTCCCTGAAGCCACTTGGAGCCACCTTGGAGCAGTTGCAGGATGAGCCCTGGGACTCCTCTTCACAAGGTCCAGCAGCCCAGGTCCCTCAGCTTCTCCACACAGCCCCAAAGCCCATCCTGTCAGTCCTGCAGAGCCTCTCCAGCCCCCCTTCATTGCCCACAACAGGGAGCCCCACACCCAGACACAGCAGCCCAGATGTGCCCCCCTGGCCTGAGGTGCCTCTGGCAAGGGAGCAGCACGAGGCACTGCAGGACACTGCAGACAATTCCTGAAGCACTTGGATGATGATCCTGCTCCCCAAGGGATGTTCCCATGGTGCCAACTCAGGAACTGAAATGGGGACCTGGGCCAGAGAGAAAAGGGCAAACAGGGATGGGCTGTTTGCAGGGGAGGGAATAGGGATGGGCAAAAGGGAGACATTTGGAACAGGGTAGAAGAAAGAAAGCAAAGGTGAAACAAAGAAAATGGTCAGGGAAGTTTGGGGGTGGCTGCCAGGCAGACCTGGCTCTGAGCAACAACGTCTGCAGTGGGACAGGAAACTCACAGCTGATGGGAACAAACTTTCTGGCTGACTTCAGAGGCCACGACAAAGATGAGTGGTTTCCCTGCTGTCCCCCAGCCCTTACTGGCCCCAGGGGCTGATGGCATTTGTGCTCACTCAGCTCCATGTCCCCACAGCAGCACCATGGGGGTGCTGAGCCTGCTGTGTGCAATGCAAACAGGGGCTCCTGAGCCAGTGCTGCCGTGTGTGTGCCTGCAAGGATGCGGCTCCTGTGTGAGCTGGAGGAGAGGCCAGGGCTGCAGAGGGGGGATGTTGTTGGCAGGTGCATGAGGACGCTCTGGGACGCTGCCCTGGGGTGTCCAGTGCAGTGGGGACGAATCAGCCCCTGCTCTGCTGCTCCTTGCCAGGGTGTCCCCCTTGCAGGGAGCTTGCAGAGCACCAGCCATGCTGTTTGCCCCCAGCCTGCCCATGGCCAGCCTGGGGCTGCTCGCGGGGCTTTTCTGTGCTCAGCATTGGGCTGGCCAAGTGTTGTGGAGAGAGTCTGGCCAAGGAGCCTGGAGCCCCCAGGCCCTGGCCTGAGGCGTCAGCGCTGCCCCAGCAGTGCCCATGGCCTGTCCCTGCTGCAGCCCCGGCACTGCCACCCCCAGGGCTGTGCCTGGCCCCCGAGAGCACTCAGGCCCTGCAGCAACACGAGGGCCAGGAGGGCAGCGGGGCAGTGGCACGGGAGCAGCACTGGCAACACCAAGTGCTGCTGCTGGGCACAGCTGCTGTGCCAGCACTGATCTGCCCCAGCTCTGCAAACAGACACTGCTGCTGCAGCTCCAGAGAAGGGAACAAAAGTGGCATCTCTAGAGAAAACTTTGCTGGGAGATTTTTTATCTTGTATACAGCCACCAATAATGCAGCCCACCATTAACACAATTTTTGGCCATAGCAAAGTTGGAGATGAACAAAATGAGGAAGGGCAGAAACAATATTTTGTGGCCAATATAAAGGTAAAACCCAGGAAAAAATATCCACAATCAAACCAACTGAACAATTAAAGATAATTGGTATTACGAGTTATTTGCAGAAATTGGCCCGGAGGTTAGTGTTTTTTAAAATATCCAGTCATCAGTGTCCACACTGCAGCCTTGAGCTCCTGGTTCCTCAGGCTGTAGATGAGGGGATTCAGGGCTGGAGGCACCACTGAGTACAGAACTGACACTGCCAGATCCAGGGATGGGGAGGAGGTCGAGGGGGGCTTCAGGTGAGCAAATGTGCCAGGGAAGATGAAAAGGGAGACCGCAGCCAGGTGAGGGAGGCAGGTGGAAAAGGCTTTGTGCCGTCCTTGCTCAGAAGGGATCCTCAGCACAGCCCTGAAGATCTGCACATAGGAAAAAACAATGAACACAAAACAACCAAATAACAAACATGCACTAACAGCAATGAGTCCAAGTTCCCTGAAATAGGATTTGGAGCAGGAGAGCTTGAGGATGGGTGGGATTTCACAGAAGAACTGGCCCAGGGCATTGCCATGGCACAGGGGCAGGGTAAATGTATTGGCTGTGTGCAGCAGTGAATAGAGAAAGGCACTGGCCCAGGCAGCTGCTGCCATGTGGGCACAAGCTCTGCTGCCCAGGAGGGTCCCGTAGTGCAGGGGTTTGCAGATGGACACGTAGCGGTCGTAGCTCATGATGGTCAGGAGGGAAAACTCTGCTGTCATGAAGAACACAAAGAAAAAGAGCTGAGCAGCACATCCTTCAAAGGAGATGTGTCTGGTGTGCCAGAGGGAATTGTGCATGGCTTTGGGGACAGTGGTGCAGATGGAGCCCAGGTCAGTGAGGGCCAGGTTGAGCAGGAAGAAGAACATGGGGGTGTGCAGGTGGTGGCCGCAGGCTACGGCGCTGATGATGAGGCTGTTGGCCAGGAGGGCAGCCAGGGAGATGGCCAGGAAGAGGCAGAAGTGCAGGAGCTGCAGCTGCCGCGTGTCTGCCAATGGCAGCAGGAGGAAGTGGCTGATGGAGCTGCTGTTGGACATTTCCTGTGTCTTGCCATGGGGACCTATTCATGGATAAAAAGACAGTGAAATATTAGAGGAGACATCTGTAGCCAAAATCAAAACCCTTTTCCAGACACCCTCCCTTGTAACACACACAGACACACCTTTGTTTTTCAGAGTTCTGTGTGTGTTTTCAGAGTTGTGAGGTTTTCTTTTTAAGCTCTCCCCATGTCTCTCCTGGTATTCTTGGATATCAGTAACCCTCATCATTTTTGCTGCTTTCTGGTAGAGCAGAGTGACTTCCCTGACGCAGAATGATCAGTGGAGACTGAGGGAAAATGATCTGTCACTTCATTCGCTGTTTCTCTGTACTTTCATATTTCTCAAATGGAGGATGATCACACTGCCCTGTTTTCCTTAAAGATCAGCAGATACTGCTGAGAGCAATGTATCCACCACAGCCCAGCACCATTTTTGTATCCAAGGACTCACATTGCTCATTTCACCACCCTAACAGAATTTTCAGTTTCAGAACACTTCTGCCTTTCCCCGTGGGTTTTCAGATAACACAAAGATGCTCTAGGACGGGTTTGCATCCTGGATTGGAGCTCCCAGCTTGGACTGAAATCTCAGAGACACTTCCAAGTGTCCCAGTGATGGCATTGGAGTAAGGCAGATCCAGCTCCTTCCCTGGCTGCACTGACAGCACTGCCCACAGCCGGGCACTGGGGACAGCGTCACCCTGAGCCAGCTGTGCCCCCTCCCAGAGCCCCCAGTGCCGGGCAGCTGCTCCCAGCCCTGTGCTCTGCAGAGGGAACTGGGCCCGGGGCTGCAGAGCTGCCCCACGGCTCTGCTGCAGCTCTGCCTGAACAGGAGGGGCTCCACACCTTGGACCCCCTGCCCTGAGGACAGAGGTTTGGCTGGGGGACAGGAGGGAGGGGGCTTGTTCAGAGGGAGGGGCTGCACTGCAGGGGATCCTATGGAGATCTCTGAACTCTCCCTGCCACAACATTTCTGGGTTTATTTTCTCTCATTTTCTGATCTTGCCTCTGCTTCCTGGAGATTTTCTTCTTGGAGGTGTTTCCCTGTGCCTGATCTCTCCCTGCCAGCACTCACGGCCCCCAAATCTCCGTGCACTCTCCTTGGCCCTACAGAACCCTGCCTGTTTGCAGGGCACTGGCTGGGACAGGTTCTGTTTGCAGCTTAGAGAAAGGACAGGTCAGACTGAGCCTGATGGGTCCAGCAGAGGGGATGCTGGTGCTGTCCATGGGCAGAAGAGTGGCTGGAAGCACATTAGGAATCTCGTGTGAACTTACTGATCACTAAAAATAATACTTCAGATGTCTCAGGCACTTGTCAAAATTCATAATACCTTTTATATTTATCCTCTCTCCCTGCCATTCTCCAATAGTAGGAAACTGAACAAAAAGTCTTAGGAAATTTCCGCGTTTTTATCAAAATACTTGGAAATATTCCATGATTTATCAGAAGCCCTCAACATGTTAGAGCTTCATGAGAATTTCACCTCCCCTACACCAGACATACCCAGAGAGTTGTACTCACACAGTCTGCAGGCATTGGGATGTTGCAGCTTTAGGAGATCAGTGCAGGAGCTGCAGCTGCATTGTCCTGCAGCCAGAGGCTTCCTGTGTCAAGGGCTGGGAGTGATTCTGCCCCAGTCACTTCTGAGCATCTTCCCAGCCCTGACTGATTGAAGCTCTCTGTGCCTCTGTGCTGTGCCTGGGGTGGCTGCAGGCAGTGCCCCAGCCCTGCTGGGCTGGGAGAGGAGCTGCTCTTCAGCAGAAATATCTTTTTGAAGCTCTTCTTGGTTGCCAGGAGCTGCCTCTGTGCCAGGAGCCCAGCCCAGCTCATCAGCACAGACACAGCACAAGGACTTTAATGACCCTCTCAGGGCTTTGTGCTTGTTTGCATCAGACTCAGTCCCTCAGAGAGTGTTCAAAAAACTTCTCAAGAACTCCAAGTTAGATTCAAACTCCAAAGTTTCTTGAAGTTTTAATGGGTCCCACTGAGGGACCCAACTGAGAAAGTGTTCCCAGGTTGCAGTCACAGCAGAACACTGGAGGCACTGATGACAGGTGGGGACAAACAAGGGAAAGGTGTCTCTGGTGCTGAGCAAACCTGGATGTGTTTCAGGAATACAAAGGGCCAAGGGCTGAGCCCCAGCCCCTGGCAAGGCACATCCTGTCCCTCCCTCATTGCTCAGGGCTCTTCCCGGGCCACTGGGCTCTGGGCATGTGCAATGCCAAGGGCAGCACCATGGGGCGGCCCCTGCCAGGCTGCTGAGCAGGGACAAGGAGGCAATGAGGCCCCAGCACAGCAAGGCTCACTTGTCCCCTGCTGGCCTCAGGCCCAGGGCCAGCCTGCATGGCCCAAGTGCTGCAGGAGTTGGCTGTGTCAGGGCCTTTCAGCTGCTGCCCATCCCTGTGCCCTCTGCAGCCCAAGCTGTCCTATGGTGTCCATGCCCTGCACAAAATTAGTGTTAAGGAGTCTTATTCTGATATTTTGGAGATTTGCTGACAGCAGGGCCTCACACTATGGAACCTCAAGGAACAAAGGGGCCTTTTGACACTGTGGGAGCTCATGGAACCTAAATCCATTTTGACCGAGTGGGGCCACATGGAACCTGTGGTCCCTTGTGACACTGCAGATCCAAGGAGACCATTGTGACACTAAAGATCTTCATGGAACCAAAAGTCCATTGTGAGAGAGAAAGGCCTCATGGAACCAATGGTCCGTTGTTATACTGCAGATCCAAGGAGGCCATGGTGACACTGTGGAACCTCCTGCAGTCATGGGTGCATTGTGACACTGCAGAACCTCACAGAACCAAGGTGACCATGTTATACTACAGAACCTCATGGAACAAAGTGTACATGGTGACATTGTGGAAATGTTTCTGAGAGCATGAAAGCTCGTGGAACCAGAATTCCATTGTGACCAAGGGGCCGTTCTGACACTGAGGAACCTCATGGAACCAAGGGTCCATTGTTACACTGTGGGGACTCACAAAACCAAAGGTCCATTGTGACCCTGCAGGGCCTCATGGAACAATGGAGACTATTGTGAAAGAGAATCACAGAATTAATGAGTTTGGAAAATACCTTTGAAACCATCAAATCCAACTTATGAACTAACATCACCTCAAAAAATTAACCATGGCTCTGAGTGCCACGCCAAGACTTTTTTTTGGCTGCTAGGGACCATGACTCCACCACTTCCCTGGGCAGAAGATTCCAGTGCCCAATCACTCTTTTACTGAAGAATTTTTTCCTGATGTCAAATCTATACTGGCTCATCTTCAGTCTGTGTCCTCTCGTTCTGTCAGGTGTTTCCTGGGAGAGAAGAGAGCAACCCCCACCTGACTACAGCCTCTGTTCAGGTGGTTGTAGAGAGTCTCCCTGGAGACCATTGTAGCCATTGGGGCCATTGTAGCACGGCAGGGTCTCATGGAATCAAGGGGACCACAGTGACAGTGTGGGGCTCCATGGGACAAAGGGATCATTCTGACACTGGAACCAAGGAGACCTTTGTGGCACTTTGGGGCTCCATGGAACCAAAGGTCCATTGTGACTCAGCAACATGGAGGACATTTTTACAATTTGAGGCTTTGTGAAACAACAGGACCATTGTGGCATTTTAGGGCCTTATAAAACTCCAGAAATCATAGTGATGCTGTGGAGCTCAATGCAACCAAGGGGTCATTGTGACACTGTGGGGTGTCGTGGAATCATGGAGACTATTGTGACACTTTATGGTCCCATGGAACCAAGGAGATCATTGTGGCACTTCAAGGCCTCATGGAAGCAAGGAACCATTGTGACACTATGGGTCTCATCACACCAAGGGCTGGGGTGCCAACTGTGCGGCACCATTGAACCGAGGAGTCCATTGTGATACTACAGGGCCTCATGGAACTGAGGATTCATGGAACAGTGCTGGACCCCATGGAACCAAAGGTCCATTGTGACACTGTGGGACCTCATGGAATCCTGGAGGCCATGATGACACTTTGAGGCCTCGTTGAATCAAGGGGCTCTGCAGGACCTTGTGGAACCAAGGAGACCTTTCTGCCATTGTGAGTCCCCATGGAACCACGGGTCCATTGGGATACTGCAGTGTGGGAAATGCAGGCAGGGAGAGCTCTCAGGGCCTTGTGCATACAGGCTCAGAGATTGAGATGGATACAGGGTTTGACCTAAGACCTTGGAGAAGACTTAGAGAATTAGAGCATTTAAGTGGAACAGACATGAACAAAGAATATGAGTTTGTATTTAAAGTAGAAATATGTTTTCAGCAAACAGAAATGAATATTATGTAAGCAAAGCAATACATTAAAATAGTAAAAGATTTTAAAGTTTAGCAATAGAACCTTTGTAAGGCTAGTTAGAAGTTTAAGATGTATCAGTGAATGTTTGTGAAGTGTTATATGATTGGCTGAAAAATTATTCATTGCAGCAAAGCCATGGGAAATAAAGCAATTAATGATTGCTGTAAAAATACACTAGGAAGCTTTGTAGAAGTATTTGGCTAAAACACTAACATAAGGCATTGTAACTGAGAATTAACGTCTCACCCTTCTATGAAACTGATGCCATAAGGCAACAAACCATCTTTTACAAAGTCTCTCAGTTGCTCCATCTCTAGTAATATTTATATTCTCATACTGTGGTACCAAGGAGATTCCTGTGACACTGCAAGGCTTCATGGAAGAAAGGAGGGCCCATTGTGACACAACAGGAACTTGTGCAGCCAAGGGGCCATTGTGACACTGCAGGACCTTATGGAATAATGGAGAGCATGGAAATTGTGACACCAATTGTGGCATTGTGTAGTCCCATGGAACCAAGGAAAGCATTCTGACACTGCAATGCCTGATGGGAGCAAGGGACCATTGTGACATTAAGGAGGCCCACGGAAACAAGAGGCCAGTGTGACACAGCTGGTCCTCATGGAACCAAGAATCCAATATGACACTACCATGGTGACACTGCAGGGCCCCATGGAATCATGGAGACCATTGTGACACTGTGGGGCCCATGGAACCAAAGGGCCATTGTGACCCTGCAGGGTCTCATGGAAAGATGGGCCCATTTTGACATTTCAGAAAAAAGAACATGGAAACACTACAGGGCCTCATAGAAAAAAGAGAATTTGGAACAGGTCTGGTTGGCTTGTCATCTCAGAGGCTGCCTGACAGGTCTGGCTGACCTTGGAATGTCAAGGACCACTGGTCATCAGCCCCTGGAGCACTTGGGCTCTGTCCTTTTCTTCCTCTGGAAAAGAACCATCCTCCTCCTCCAAGTGTGTGGGGCCAATCCCCCTAAAAAATGACCTATATGCAAGTGTTTCTCCCACACAAAAGCTGCCAGGACAGGCAGCTCTGGCCAGCCTTGGCCTCTGGTGGTCACCTCTCATTTGCCCCTGAAAAAGAGGAATCTGTGGTTTCCCTCCTATAGAAAGAACAATCCATCTCATCCAGGCGCCCATGGCCAAAATATGATTTTGTTCCAAAACTCCATAGAGCCAAGGATTGCTCCCAGTAGAAACCTCCAGGAGAGACAAATGTGACTGGTTTGGCATCACTGCCTCTCATCGACCACCAAAACACTGGGCTCTGTGCTTCCCTTCCCATGGAAAAGAAGCATCCTTCTTGTCCATGTGCCCATGGGCCAAAACTGAGATTCCACCTCACAAATTTTCTATATACAATGATTGCTTAGAGGGAAAAAGTAGGCAAGACAGACAGGTTTGGCTGGCTTAAGCCTCTGATGATTTTCTTAAGACTATGAGGGCAAAATATTCATTTGACAACACCTTGACAAGGTGGGGCTTTGGGGCAGCAAAGGACAATATAGGGACAAAGGAGCGCTGTGCTCAATGGAGTGGAGACTGAGGACAGCAGAGGAGAGACATGGGAGGAATAGAAGGGTGATTTCAGAGCTGGTGAATCCTTTTGACATAGCAGATGACAGCTGGAGAAAAAAGAATTAATGCAAAGGGCGCATGAAGAGGCCCAGATTGGACAAAAAGATAAAGCAATTCCTCTCTCAGGGCAGGGCTGGGTGCAGCACATCCCCCAGAAGGAGTCTGGAGCAGCCCAAGGCTCTGTGTGTCCAGGCAGAGGCAGGCAGGAGGCAGAGCTGTCAGCAAAGGAAGGGGCCAGCGAGGTGGGGCAGCTGGGGGATGACGACAGCCTGCAGGGACAGAGGCGCAGGGCATGGACACCGTAGGACAGCCTGGGCTGCAGAGGGCACAGGGATGGGCAGCAGCTGAAAGGCCCTGACACAGCCAACTCCTGCAGCACTTGGGCCATGCAGGCTGGCCCTGGGCCTGAGGCCAGCAGGGGACAAGTGAGCCTTGCTGTGCTGGGGCCTCATTGCCTCCTTGTCCCTGCTCAGCAGCCTGGCAGGGGCCGCCCCATGGTGCTGCCCTTGGCATTGCACATGCCCAGAGCCCAGTGGGCCGGGAAGAGCCCTGAGCAATGAGGGAGGGACAGGATGTGCCTTGCCAGGGGCTGGGGCTCAGCCCTTGGCCCTTTGCATTCCTGAAACACATCCAGGTTTGCTCAGCATCACAGACACCTTTCCCTTGTTTGTCCTTACCTGTCATCAGTGCCTCCAGTGTTCTGCTCCAACTGGAACCAGGGGACATTTTCATGTGAGTTGTGACCCTCAGTGGAGTCCATCAAAACTTCACGAAACTTTGGAATTTCAATTTAAGTTTTCAGAAGATTTCTGAAGACACCCTCAGGGAATGATTCTGAGGTAAATAGCCCCAAAACCCAGAGAGGGTCATTAAAGTCCTTGTGCTGTGTCTGTGCTGCTGAGCTGGGCCAGGCTCCTGGCCCAGAGGGTGATTGTGGCAAGGAAGAAGAGTTTCAAAACATTTCTCTGGATGAGCAGCTCCTCTCCCAGCCCAGCAGGGCTGGAGCACTGCCTGCATGTTGGAATATCCCTGCTCTACAGAGATGGGGTAACTGAGTGGCTTCTTGTTTTTAAGATTTTCTTCCTTTATGAGTCTTGTTGAAGGGTGAATCATAAGACGTGCAAAATTCTATCAGAAGCCAAGTTATTTCCTGGTTACAATACCTTAGAAATGTTTTTCAGCCTATTAGCTTTTGCCACACAATCGTGCTAATAATTCTAACACCAGTCACCTATTATTGTATCCCACGTGGTCTTACCACAGTGCATCTTTCACAGTTTTAATTCTCAAAAATATCTGGTCTTTTTGCAAGGCCATTGCTTGAACCTTGTTTCTAGTTCAATCTGTCTCTCAACAATGTCTTCTCTATTCCAGGGCCCTTCTAAGTCAGCACACCTTATCTCAGAGTTTGCATCCAGATGTACAAGACTGTGTGAGCTTTCAGTCAGGTTTGAGAATCCTTCACTAATCCAATTCTCACAGAGCTGGGGTGAACATTGGTGACATCAACTACAATAACCAATAGAACTGAAGGAATTCACATGTGCCTACAAAGACCTGTGGGAGGGAGGAACATCTCGCCATGATCTAGAGGGGTGTTTCTCCTTGCCTGTTGTTGTCCCTCCAGGGCTGAAGTCACAAAGTGTCTGAGCCTCCACAGGAGGAGTATCAGTGAGAGATTTTACCTGATAAAGCACCAAATGATCCATACCATGGAATGGCTTTACAAGTGTGGGAAGGTTTTCAACTGCAGCTCCAACCTCATCACCCACCAGTGCCTCTGCACTGGGGAAAGGCCCTATGAGGGTGGGGAATGTGGGAAGAGCTTTGGGTGGAGCAACAAGGTGATCCAGTAGCAGAGGACTCACACCAGGGAAGGCCCTCTGAGCATCCCGAGTGTTTGAAGAGGTTTCAGAACAGGTCTGCTGTCCTCTGCTGTAAGAGAGAAGAGGCCCTTCTGCTTCCCTGACTGCAGGAAGGGCTTCAGCTGCAACTCCACCCTCATCAGGCACCGGAGCATCCACACTGGGGAGAGGCCATAGGAGTGTCCCCAGTGTGGGAAGAGCTTCACCCAGAGCTCTCTCTTGGCCAAACACCAACGCAGGCACCAGTAAGGGAAGCCCTGTGAGTGTCCCAACTGTGGGAAGAGCTTCGTGTGCATCTCCAACCTCATCCCCCATCACAGGAGCCACGCTGGTTGGGCAGAGCCCTGGTGGCCCACATCCCTGGTGATCCAGGTTGGGATGACACCTGGCTGATGCTCTTCATGTCCTCCTGGATCCCCATGGGCAACTGGATGAACCCTGGGGCAGGAACATCCATGGGGACTCAGATCGACATTGGAAATTAATTGAGGAGATGATTTTTTGACTTTACAGCCCAAAAAATCTCATCTGCTCTGTCCAGTTGTTTCTTCTGGTGGCATCAAGCAATGCTGGATGATCTTGGAGATCTTTTCCTACCTGAATAATTCCCATGTCGATCCCATCAAAACACCCATAATTGGAGTACCAATAAAGAGATCAAGCAAAGAGAGCTCAAGCTGAATCATTTTACTGCCATTTGAGCATGAATTTGGGGTTCAGGGTAATATTCAGGAGGATTTGGTATTCTGAGACTGCCTGAGCCAAGGACGATGGTGTCACAATCCGCTATTAATACAGAGCGGGGGTCGTGATGGTTCTTTTGATCTTAAAGGTGCAAAGAGCCAAAGTGCAGGGGACAAAATCAGTTTATTCAACAGCAGAAAATCAGTTTATTCAACAACAGCAATGCATTTCATCAAATGCCAACAACTCAGTTACGGTAAAGGGGAGAGGTATAGGAAACAAAGTATAGGGAGAGGGGAAGGAAAGAAAAGGGATGGGAAAATAGCTGCCAACAGACGAGACGGGCGTCCTCACGGGTCATCTGATAGACGAGTCTTCATCCGTGGGGAGATCTCAGGGGTCTTCTCCAGGGGGTAGATGGGTCTTCATCAGTGGAGAGATCTCAAAGGGTTCTTTCCAGAGGGTCGCTCTTTTATAGCCCTTCTCCAAAGCGAGTGGCCTTTGGCCAAGAGGTGGGAAGATTTACGGGCCATTGTGTGGTGCTGCAGGAGACAGGTACGGTCAAGCAGTCCTCAGTTGGTACAACACAACCTCTGGTTGGTGCCACAACAGCACAGTCCAGTGAACACAATACACCAGCACACGGTCACGGGCATCCACCTTGGCCCGGCCAGGAAACCATTGTTGGGAGTCAGCCTGGGTGGGGGTCCTCGAGGTCTCCTTGCGATGGTCGGGAGGCAAAATTGAGGGAAACATCAGACCTACCCTTACAGATAGAGACACTTCAAGAAAGAAATCATGAATGAGCAGAAGGAGCCTGTCCCAGTGTGCCAGAAGTGAGCTAGTGAGGAAAATGACTGGCCTGGCTGGGTATAGATATTTTTCTAGGCACTCAGGGAGAAAAGTGGGTGCATCATATTTGGAAAGAGGTGCAGGCAACTCAGGAAGTGTTTAAGGATGTTATTAAGTCATGCAGAAAGAAAATGTGAGAAGTGAAAACTCAATTAGGACTTAACTTGGCCACTTCTTTGAAAAATAATAGAAATTATTTCTATAAATAAGTTATTAGTAAACCGGCAGACAAGGAGAATCTCAGCTCTTTATTGGATGCTGTGGGGAATAGAGAAACTGAAGATGAGATAAAGACTGAGTTACTTAACCCATTCATTGCCACAGTTTCAAACAATTAGACAGGATATCCTCAGGACAAGTGTTCTCCTGGGCTGGTAGATAGGGACAGGGAGCAGAACAGACCCCTGTAATCCAGGAGGAAGCAGCTGGGGACCTGCTGAGCCACTCAGATGCTCACTGGTGTCTCTGGGAACAGATGGGATCCATCCTAGGGGGATGAGGGAGCTGCTGGATGAGCTCCCCAAGCTGCTCTCCATCATTTCTCATCAGTGCTGGCTCAGCAGGGAGGTGCCAGAGGACTGGAGGTGCCAATGTGAGCCCATGCCCAAGAAGGGCTGGAAGGAGGATGTGGGGAACTGCAGGCCTGTCAGCCTGACCTGGGTGCCTGGTGAGGTGATGGAACAGATCACCTTGAGTGCCATCACAGGGCACCTCCAGGATGGCTGAGGGATCAGAGGCAGCCAGCGTGGATTTCAATATCTGCATTGATGATCTGGATGAGGGCATTGAGTGCAGCATCAGCAAATGTGCAGATGGCACCAAGCTGGGGGTGAGTGTGGATGTGCTGGAGGGTAGGAGGGCTCTGCAGAGGGACTCAGACACCACTGTGACACTGACACTGCAGGGTGTCATGGCACCAAGAATCCATTGTGACACTGCAGGATCTTGTGTCAGCAGGGGTCCATTGTGGCACCGTGCGAACAAGGAGTCCATTGTGGCACTGTGGAGCCTTATGGAATTCGGGGGTCCATGTGACTCCATGCGACCTCATGAAATCAAGAAGACAGTTGTGACACTTTCTGTCCTTCTCGAAACAAGGAGACCACCGTGACACTGCTGGACCTCGTACAACCAAGAAGACAGTTGTGACACTGCAGGGACTCATAGACTGAAGGAAACAATTATGACACCATGGTGCCCCATGGGACCAAGAGGCCATTGTGACACTGGAACCAAGGAGAGCATTGCTGCACTGTGAGACCTCATGGAACCAAGGATCCATTATGACACTGCAGGGCACAATGATCCAAGGGACTTTGTGACACCCTGGGGCTCCATTGAACCAAAAAGACATTGTGACACAGGGAGGCCTCATGAAATTGTGACATTCTAAGACCGTATGGAATCGTGCTTACATTAAGCTGGGTGTGAGTGTGGATCTTATGGAAGGTAGGAGGGCTCAGTACATGGGCCTGGATAGGCTGGATCCAGGGCCCAAATCCAAGGAGAGATTTAACAAGACCAAGTGCCGGGTACTGCGCTTTGGCAACAACAACCCCTGCAGTGCTACAGGCTGGGGACAGAGTGGCTCAACAGCAGCCAGGCAGAAAGGGACCTGGGGACACTGATGGACAGCAGGCTGGACATGAGCCAGAAGTGTGCCCAGGTGGACAAGAAAGTCCATGGCAACTGGCCAGGATCAGGAATGGTGTGGCCAGCAGGAGCAGGGTAGTGATTCTTCCCCTGTACTCGACACTGCTTGGGCAGCACCTCCAGTGCTGTGTCCAGTTCTGGGCCCCAATTTAGGAAGGACATGGAGGGACTGGAGTGTATCCAGAGAAAGGCAACAAGGCTGGTGAGGGGTCTGGAACACAAGTCCTGTGAGGAGTGGCTGAGGGAGCTGGGGATGTTTATCCTGGAGAAGAGGATGCTCAGGGAGACAAGGTGGTGTCAGAGCACAGGTTGGACTCTACGATTTACAAACTCTTTTCCAGCCTGGCTGATTCTGTGATTCTCTGAAACCACCCCTGGAGCAGTTACAGGATGAGCCCTGGGCCTCCTCTTCACAAGGTCCAGCAGCCCAGGTCCCTCAGCTTCTCCACACAGCCCCAAAGCCCATCCTGTCAGTCCTGCAGAGCCTCTCCATCCCCTCCTCATTGCCCACAACAGGGAGCCCCACACCCAGACACAGCAGCCCAGATGTGTCCCCCTGGCCTGTGGTTCCTCTGGCAAGGGAGCAGCACGAGGCACTGCAGGACCCTGCAGACAATTCCTGAAGCACTTGGAGGATGATCCTGCTCCTCAAGGGATGTTCCCATGGTGGCAATATGGGACCAGAAATAGGGAGTGGGGCCAGAGAGGAAAGGGCAAACAGGGATGGGCTGTTTGTAGGGGATGCGACCAGAATGGGCAAGGGGAAGAAAGCTGGATCAGGAAGGAGTAAAGAAAGCAAAGGTGAAGCCAAGGAAATGCTCAGGGCAGTTTGAGGGTGCCTGCCAGGCAGTCCTGGCTCTGAGCAACAACATTTGCAGTGGGACATGAAACTCACAGCTGATGGGAACAAACTTTCGGGCTGACTTCAGAGGCCACAACAAACCCAAGTGGTTTCCCTACCGTCCCCCAGCCCTTGCTGGCCCCAGGGGCTGATGGCATTTGTGCTCACTCAGCTCCATGTCCCCACAGCAGCACCATGGGGGTGCTGAGCCTGCTGTGTGCAATGCAAACAGGGGCTCCTGAGCCAGTGCTGCCGTGTGTGTGCCTGCAAGGATGCGGCTCCTGTGTGAGCTGGGGGAGAGGCCAGGGCTGCAGAGGGGGGATGTTGTTGGCAGGTGCATGAGGACGCTCTGGGATGCTGCCCTGGGGTGTCCAGTGCAGTGGGGATGGATCAGCCCCTGCTCTGCTGCTCCTTGCCAGGGTGTCCCCCTTGCAGGGACCTTGCAGAGCACCAGCCATGCTGTTTGCCCCCAGCCTGCCCACGGCCAGCCTGGGGCTGCTCCCGGGGCTTTTCTGTGCTCAGCATTGGGCTGGCCAAGTGTTGTGGAGAGAGCCTGGCCAAGGAGCCTGGAGCCCCCAGGCCCTGGCCTGAGGTGTCAGCGCTGCCCCAGCAGTGCCCATGGCCTGTCCCTGCTGCAGCCCCGGCACTGCCACTCCCAGGGCTGTGCCTGGCCCCGAGAGCACTCAGGCCCTGCAGCAACACGAGGGCCAGGAGGGCAGCGGGGCAGTGGCACGGGAGCAGCACTGGCAACACCAAGTGCTGCTGCTGCTGCTGGGCACAGCTGCTGTGCCAGCACTGATCTGCCCCAGCTCTGCACACAGACATTGCTGCTGCAGCTCCAGAGAAGGGAACAAAAGGGGCATCTCTGGAGAAAACTTTGCTGGACGATCCTTTCATATATAGTCACCAAGAGTGCAGCTCCTCATTGACAGAGTCTGTGGCCACAGGGAAGGTGGAGAGAAACAAAATGAGAAATGAGACGAGCAAAGGCTTATATTTGTGGACAATATGGAAAAACTAAAACAAAGGAAAATGGATCTCACAACTAACCAAACAGGAATTATCAAAAATGTCTTTTATTTACGTGATTTTCATTATTTTTCTGGAAGTTTAATGTCCCTGAAACCCTCCAGTCACCAGTCTCCATATTGCAGCCTTAAGCTCCTGGTTCCTGAGACTGTAGATGAGGGGATTCAGGGCTGGGGGCAGCACTGAGTACAGAACTGACAAGGAGAGATCCAGAGATGGGGAGGAGATGGAGGGGGGCTTCAGGTACTCAAATAAGGCAGTGCTGAGAAACAGGGAGACCACGGCCAGGTGAGGGAGGCAGGTGGAAAAGGCTTTGTGCCGTCCCTGCTCAGAGGGGATCCTCAGCACTGCCCTGAAGATCTGCACGTAGGAGAAAACAATGAACACAAAACAAGCAAAATATAGAACAGCACTTATCACAATGAGCCCAAGTTCCCTGAGTTTGGAGTGTGAGCAGGAGAGCTTGAGGATGTGTGGGATTTCACAGAAGAACTGGCCCAGGGCATTGCCATGGCACAGGGGCAGGGAAAATGTATTGGCTGTGTGCAGCAGAGCATTGAGAAAGCCACTGGCCCAGGCAGCTGCTGCCATGTGGGCACAAGCTCTGCTGCCCACGAGGGTCCCATAGTGCAGGGGTTTGCAGATGGACACGTAGCGGTCGTAGCACATGATGGTCAGGAGGGGAAGCTCTGATCCTATGAAAAAGATAAACAAAAACACCTGTGCAGCACATCCAGCATAGGAGATGTGTCTGGTGTCCCAGAGGGAATTGTGCATGGCTTTGGGGACAGTGGTGCAGATGGAGCCCAGGTCAGAGAGGGCCAGGTTGAGCAGGAAGAAGAACATGGGGGTGTGCAGGTGGTGGCTGCAGGCTACGGCGCTGATGATGAGGCCGTTGGCCAGGAGGGCAGCCAGGGAGATGGCCAGGAAGAGGCAGAAGTGCAGGAGCTGCAGCTGCCGCGTGTCTGCCAATGGCAGCAGGAGGAAGTGGCTGATGGAGCTGCTGTTGGACATTTCCTATGTCTTGCCATGGGGATCTGTAAGAAAAGTAATAATGGAATAGTTCAGTTTGGAGAGGACTTGAAATATCCCAGCCCAGCTTGGTGGCACTTTCCCCCCACTGCCTGCCCAGGGCTCTGCTGCCTGGAGCTGTCCCTGCCAGCAGCTGCTTCCGTGTGCCCAGGGCTGGGCCCTGCCATTGCTGCCAGAGCCCAGCCCAGCCCTGGGGGCTCAGCTCTTCCCTGCACACCCCTCCCAGCACAGGACACTGCCTAGGGTCAGCTCTGACTATGCAGGCTCTGATGGCAACAGCACAGCAACCCTGAGGAGGTTGGAAAAGTGACACTGATGCTGCCTGTGAGGGACCCTGTGCTGATTTCTGTCAGTGCCTGCTTTATTAAGATCTGAGATAAAAAAATCTATATTTTTCCCAACCTGAACGGAGAGATTAATATCTATATGCAATTTCCTATCTACGCAACAGAGTGCAGTAGATTATAAAATCACGATTTTCCTTTTTATGCAGCCCCTGCTTCACTGTGCTCCCTGTGTAATCTGTTTGGAAATGTTCTAGATTTAAATGCCATGCTGGGAGCAGCAGTCCTGAACAATGCAGCATCCTCACCACACAAGGAGAACACTTCCAAGCCTTACCAGCTGTCTCCTTCCACCCACACCTTGTCCCCCAGTGCAGGGAGCAGCTCCCAGGGCTGGCTGAGAGCTGTTCCTGGCAGGCAGCAGAGTCCCTGCCCCAGCACAGCGCCCTGGGCTGCACGACCCTGCTCTGCACCACAGCCCTGGGCACCGCTGGCTGCTCTACACAAGAGATCATCAGAGAATGTACTCACATAGTCTGCAGGCATTGGGATGTTGCAGCTTTAGGAGATGACTGCAGGAGCTGCAGCTGCATTGTCCTGCAGCCAGAGGCTTCCTGTGTCAAGGGCTGGGAGTGATTCTGCCCCAGTCACTTCTGAGCATCTTCCCAGCCCGGACTGATTGAAGCTCTCTGTGCCTCTGTGCTGTGCCTGGGGTGGCTGCAGGCTGGGCTGGGAGAAGAGCTGCTCATGAAGAGAAATGTGTTTTTGAAGCTCTTCTTGGTTGCCAGGATCACCCTCTGTGTCAGGAGTCCAGCCCAGCTCATCAGTACAGACACAGCACAAGGATTTTAATGACCCTCTCAGGGCATTGGTGCTGTCTGCATCAGACTCAGTCCCTCAGAGTGTGCTTGAAATACTTCTCAAGAACTCAAATTTTAATTGAAACACTGAAGTTTCTTCAAGTTTTAATGGGTCCCAGTGAGGGACTGAGAAAGTATCCCCAGTTTCCAATTAGAGCAGAACACTGGAGGCGCTGATGACAGGTGGGGACAAACAAGGGAAAGGTGTCTGTGATGCTGAGCAAACCTGGATGTGTTTCAGGAATGCAAAGGGCCAAGGGCTGAGCCCCAGCCCCTGGCAAGGCACATCCTGTCCCTCCCTCATTGCTCAGGGCTCTTCCCGGCCCACTGGGCTCTGGCCATGTGCAATGCCAAGGGCAGCACCATGGGGCGGCCCCTGCCAGGCTGCTGAGCAGGGACAAGGAGGCAATGAGGCCCCAGCACAGCAAGGCTCACTTGTCCCCTGCTGGCCTCAGGCCCAGGGCCAGCCTGCATGGCCCAAGTGCTGCAGGAGTTGGCTGTGTCAGGGCCTTTCAGCTGCTGCCCATCCCTGTGCCCTCTGCAGCCCAGGCTGTCCTACGGTGTCCATGCCCTGCGCCTCTGTCCCTGCAGGCTGTCGTCATCCCCCGGCTGCCCCACCTCGCTGGCCCCTTCCTTTGCTGACAGCTCTGCCTCCTGCCTGCCTCTGCCTGCACACACAAAGCCTTGGGCTTGATGTCAAAAGGTTTCAATCAATTTTTACTGTGTTTGGACTTTCATTAGAGAAACGAGGCCTTGAGGGACTCTTTTCCTGGCAGGGATGGTTGCAAAAGAAAATGACAGCTGGCTCAAGGGTGCAGTGATAGAAAAAGCAAGGAGTGAACTGGGAACTTGGGGTTGATATCATGGTAATGGATAAATTGTAATACACATGTAGCAATTGTACATGAGCAACATGCTTTTAGCATCACATGTCTATGTAAGGTTTAGTGTTTTCCCCTGCTGGACCTCAGGCCTGAATAAATGATGCCCTCTTCAACACCAAATTAGTGTTAAGGAGTCTTATTCTGATATTTTGGAGATTTTGTGACAGCGGGGCCTCACTGAATCAAGGAATCAACTGTGACACTATGGAACCTCAAGGACCAAAGGGGCTTTTTGACACTCTGGGAGCTCATGGAACCAAAATCCATTTTGACAGAGTGGGGCCACATGGAACCAAAGGCCCACTGCTATACTGCAGATCCAAGGAGGCCCTGGTGACACTGTGGAACCTCCTGAAACCATGGGTGCCTTGTGACATTGCAGAACTGTTGATGAGTCTATGAAAGCTCATGGAACCAGAAGTTCATTGTAACCAAAATACCATTGTGACACTGTGAAACCTCTTGGCACTGAGGGTCCGTTATTACACTGTGGGGACTCATGAAACCAAACATTCCTTGTGACACTGCAGGCCCTCATGGAACAATGGAGACTCCTATGAAACAGAATCAGAGAATGAATGAGGTTGGTAAAGTCCTTTGAGATTCTCAAGTCCAACCTATGACCTAACATCACCTCATCAACTAATCCATGGCTCTGAGTGCCATATCCAAGGTTGGTTTTTTAATGCCTCCAGGGATGGTGACTCCAGCACCTCCCTGGGCAGAAGATTCCAGTGCCCAATCACGCTTTCAGTGAAGAATTTTTTCCCGATATCAAAGCTAATCTGTCCTTGGCTCATCTTCAGACTGTGTCCTCTCATTCTGTCAGGTGCTGCCTGGGAGAAGAGACCGACCCCCACCTGACTACAGCCTCTGTTCAGGTGGTTGTAGAGAGTCTCCCTGGAGACCATTGTAGCCATTGGGGCCATTGTAGCACAGCAGGGCCTCATGGAATCAAGGGGAGCACAGTGACAGTGTGGGGCTCCATGGGACAAAGGGGCCATTCTGACACCATGGAACCAAGGAGAACTTTGTTGCAGTACAGGGCATCATGGTACAAAGGAGACCAGTTTTACAGTTTGAGGCTTTCTGAAACTAAAGGGCCATCGTGGCATTTTGGGGCATTTTGGAAACAGGGGGATCCTAGTGACACTGTGGGGTCTCATGGAATCAATGGTCTGTTGTGACACTGCAGGGCCTTATGGAATCATGGAGACTATTCTGACACTACAGGTGATGCCTTGGAGTGGCTATCTGGAACAGAGGCTAGACAAGGTTAAGGGAATAAAGTGGGTATTTATTAAAGGCCTTCAATAGATTCACCTTGGACAGTCAAAAGCCTCCCAAAGGCTACACCCAAGATGGACAGGGGTGACAAGTTTTTCAGATAGATTTAAGTTTGGTCTGTTTGCATATCAGGGGTTAATCCTCCAATTACAGCTTCAGGTATTGAAGTCATATTCCCCCAGTTTGCTCCCTCTCCCCAATTCACTTTTGTTTATACTTTTCAGAGCCTGAGGCTTTAGGGTGTCCTTGAGTTTCAGGCCTAGAGGAATTGTTTTGTCTGACCTAAATGTAAAGAAAGTTAACTAACACTTCATATAGAGTTTAGAGTTATGCCAAAATGCAGTACAGGATTTCAAAAATATAGAGGTTAAAATCTTAAGGCATCACAGGCCTCACTGAACCAAGGGGCCACTGTGACACTTTGTGGCCCCATGGAACCAAGGAGGCCATTGTGACACTGCAAGGGCTCATGGAAACAAGGGACCATTGTGACACTGTGGAGTCCCAAGGAAACAAGAGTCCAGTGTGACACATCTGGGCCTCATGGAACCAGTATGACACTGCAGGGCCCCATGGAAACAAGGGAACAGGTAACAGGTCTAGTGGTTTGGCCTGACTGGTCCAACTGACCTTGGCATGTTGAGGTTCTCTTCTCATGTGCCCCTGAAACACTGGGGCTCTGGGCTTTCCTTCAAATGGAAAATAATTGTCCCTCTCATTCAATCATCCCTAGCCAAAATGGGATTTCCCCTCCAAAATTCCCAATATCCAGGGATTGCTCCCAGACAAAAGCTGCGATTTCCAACAAGTCTTGCTGCCCTTGTCTTCCTGAGGGCCAGCTCTCACCCTGCCTTCAAACACTGGGACTCGCTGTATTCCTTCCTATGGAAAAGAACGTTTCTTCCTGCACAGGCACTGATGGTCATATTTGGAACTTTTCCTCCAAAATTCCTATCTGCAAGGAATAAAAGCTGCCAGGACACTGAGGTCTGGTTGGCCTTAGCCTCTGCTGGCCATCTCTATTCTACCCTGAAACACTGGGGCTCTGTGCTTTCCATCCTATGGAAAAAAACAAAATCCTTCTCCTGGCACTCATGGCTGAAATTGCGATTCCAGCTCCAAAAGTCCTAGATCCCAAGATTGCTCCTACACAAAAGCTGCCATTACAGACAGGACTGGCTGACTTTGGCCTCTCGTGACTGCAGCTCATCAGCCCCTGAAACACTGGAGCTCTGTGGTTCCCTTCCTGTGGAGACCATGGGGACACTGTGGGGCCCCATGGAACCATGGAGAGCATTGAGACACTTGGAGGCCTTCTGAAATGAAGGGGCCACTGTGACACTGTGGGACCCCATGGAACCAAAGGGCCATTGTGACCCTGCAGGGCCTCATGGAAGCAAGGGGAGATGGAACAGATCTGCATGGTTTCCCTTCCTGGGGGCCACCTGACAGGTCTGGCTGATCTTGGAATGTTGAGGGTTGCCTTTCATCAGACCCTGGAGCACTGGGTCTTCCCAGGTGCCCAAGGCTGAAATTGGTACTCTCTCTAAAAAATTCCCTTTATGCAAGGGTTCTCCCAGACAAAAGTTGCCAGGACAGGATGGAGAGCTCTGGATGGCCTTTCCCACTGGTGGTCACCTCTCATCTCAAGGAAGGTCTAAGGAAAGTATTTGAACAGGTTTGACTACTGGAATATCAATGATTCTCTCATCTACTGAAAAGCTCAGATGCTCTTCAGATCATATATATATTTTTTTCTCATTGTGGATTATGCACAAAATATTATTTTTTAATTATTATTATGTATAATTTTTATATTATTTTTATATTAAAATATATTGAATATATTTTAATTTTTAATATTTCATAAAAATAAAAAAATATTATTCATATCACTATCCTGTGTTATCTGACACAAAACACCTCCTCTACATATGGATGCAGGTCACCTATAGTAGCAAAAACACTAAAGAATCCAGCAGGAATTATTTGTCTCTGCTCCCAGCTGTCACATCTCCTCTGGAGCTGCAGGTGCATCCCCAGCACTTGGCAGGGCTCAAGGGGTCACAAGCTCAGCTCCCACACAGAGACCTTGCAGACCCTGGGGTGCCCCTTTCAGCCTCCCTGCCCAGAGCCTTTCTGCAACCTTCCCCCTGGAGCTGCTGCTTCCCTGCAGCCCTGGCCATGGACAGCAGCAGAACCTGGTGTGTCCTGAGCAGCAGGGCCAGCTCAGGGCCCTGTGGGGAGCAGGGGCTGGGCCAGCAGGACAAGCCAGCCCGGCCAGGCAGGACACGCTCAGCTGGGGAAAGGGATGTGCAGGGAGAGGAGCAAGGGAGCGTTTCTGTGCCTGCAGGGAGGAATGCAGAGGAAGCTGCTGCTGCTGCAGGCACCAGCTCTGGCCAGGCCCCTCTGTCCCCTGCCAAGGGCTGCTCTGCTGGCCTGGGGAGAGACAGGGGCTGGCACTGAGCAGGCAGAGGCAGCCTGTGCTGGGCATCTCCTGGAGCCAGGACCAGCAGTTCTGCACTGTCCCTGAGCTCCATTTCCCCTGCCATGGGGAGCTCCAGCCCTGGGGCTGATGTGGAGGCTGAGCTCCCTCTCTGCCCCTCAGCAGCTGCTGAGCCCTTCAAGGGGCCAGGGCTGTGGGGTGAGTGCCCCCAGAGCTGGAGCACTCCAGAGCAGGCACTGCCATGGGGCTCAGCCAGAATGGGCTGGGCTGGGTGAGGGCAGGGGAGGTGGGCAGAGCTGGGCAGAAGCTGGGCTAGAGAAGTGCCCAGGAGATAAAACCCACTCGTGTCAGCTGAGCTGTGTGACTCTGCAGGGCCAGGACACGTTCCAGCAGGTGTGTGCTGCTGTGCCAGTGCCCTGGCAGGGATCTCACACAGGCAGGTGCAGCACTGAGGAGCTTGGTCTGTGGCCTTGGTGGCATGGCCAGTGTGAGAAGGTGCCCCAGGGCTTTGAGCATCCCTCCAGCCTCTTCCATCAGCCACTTCCAGACCTGGGCACTCTCCCCACTTTCTTGGTCTATTTGTTCTGTGCTTATCTCCTTCTTCCTGCCCATTTCAGCACTGCTCTGGGGGCAGCATCAGCCCTGCTGGGGCTCCCTCCTCAGCCAGCCCTTGGCAGAGCCCAGAGCAGGGCTCTCTGTGAAACCTGGCACGGGATGTGGGTGCTGGGACTGGACACTGAGGTGTGGAGTGGACACTCTGGTGGGGAACATTTGCCCACCCAAAACACTCCCTGTGCTGTGCCGTGTCTGATGAGGGGATGTGGGGCCTGTGCTGGCCAGGGGGGCTGTGCTGCCCCAGGGACAAATGACAGGCATGAGCCACAGCACAACGACCAGGAGGTGGAAGTGAGGACAAAGTCCAGAGGAGGAATTCAGAAATCTGCCCTGAGCGTGTGTTCATGTGTTTAGGAAAGGCAAAGCTCAGCTGGAGCTGATGGAGGCTACAGGCAACATCCAGAGCAAAGTCAATTTATTGCTGTGTTGGAATTCAAAATGCAAGGGTCTGTAAGGCAAGGCATAGAACTAAACACAAGTTTAGCATTAGAATTTAAGATCTAGAAGAAATAAAGGTACTTACAAAGGGAAGAAGAAGTTTCAGAGTGCAGCAATGTAAGTTTGTGTGTTGGGATATAATTGGCTAAGAAAGTTCACTCTGTGGTATGAGTCAGTAAGACGAAATACCTTAGTATTGAATTAGAAACCTAAATATCTCTGTTGACAGTGCTTTATTGGTTAATAAATCCTTAAAAGACCTTGTAACCATAAGTCTTCTGACTTCTAAGCCATGCTGTGACCATTTGTAAGAAAAACTTACCATTTCTGCCTGGATGGAAAATAAAGAAAAAATATAAATCACACTTTCTAAAGGAACCGTCCCTTCTCTCTGCTTCATTTGGAAAAGCAAAAAACCCCACCAAAAATTACAACATAAAAAAAATATGGCTACATTTTAAAAGTATATAATAGAAACAATGAACACACGTTCTGAAAATATAACGTAAAAACAACAAACCAGCACCTGGAGACACTTTCTTTGTCATGTCCCTCAGTGGGACCCATTAGAACTTCAGGAAACTTTGGACTTTGAATATGACTTTGAGTTCTTGAGAGGTTTCTTTTCCTATTCTAATTCAATCCATGGGAAACCTCCTTCACATTTATCAGTGGAACTCACTAAAAGTAAGAGAAACTTTGGAGTTTGAATCTGACTTGGAATTCTTGAGAGGTTTCTTCAACTCCCTCTCAGGGACTGATTTTCAGGGACTCAGCCCCAACCCCGAGAGGGTCATTAAAGTCCTTGTGCTGTGTCTGGGCCGGGCTCCTGGCAAAGGCAGCACTGCAGAGAGAGAGCCAATATTTCCAAAATATTATTTGGAGCACCTTGGCAGCACCAAATGCACCACGGGGCTCATTGGGATCAAGCAAGTCCTGACAAACCATGGCTCTGCCTTGATTTCCCTCTGGTCTGGTGCCATTCATTAGGAAGGTTTTCAGTTCCAGATATGGAGAAATATCTGAAAGAGCTTCTTAGAAATATCCATTCCTATTTTCAAGGGTGTATTTTATTACTGCTCTCTTTAGAGCAGAGGTGATTTCAACATTCTGTGATTGATGTTGATGCAGGGTCTCTCCTCAGGAGGTCTGGCCTGCTCACAGAAGCTGTGCCTTGAGGTCTGAGCCAGAGTGCACAACCTTGCTGCACATTCCCCAACTCCATCCTGTCTGTCCTCACTCACCTGGGACCTGCATTGCTTGGAGAACTGGCTGCAATCAGGAAAATAGATGTTTATCCTTTTTTTTTTTGTAAGCAATCTAAAACTCCTAATGTTCCCCACTGCAAACAGACACACTCCTCAGGTGTGTGCCAGCCCAAGGTTCCACCAAAACCACTGCCGAGCTGCCCTGGGCCAGCTGTGAGGGTGGATCATCATCCCAACCTGCTCTGGGCCACTGCCAGGGACTGTGGCCGTGGACACTGCACTGACCCCACTGCTGGGTTTGGGTGCCACGGGAGAAGTTCAAGTTTCCTTTGAAACACTGGGGAGCCCTGGGACATACTGGGAAGATGGGAAGTGCTGAGGGGGGATCTGGGTGGACTGGGATGGACTGTGGGGTGCACTTAAAAATACAGGGACATCCTGGGATATCCTGGGATTGACAGAGCCCCATTGGAGCCAGGACTACAATGCCTCTCATATCCCGCGTCCCACAGAACCCTGGTGTCCGTCCCCACATGTCCCTTAAGTGTCCCCCAGACCCTCCAGGATTCCCAAGTGCCTCCTCAGCACCCATTCAGGATGCACTAAAAGTGTCCCCAGATCCCCTGAATGCTCCCAACCTCAGAGATTCCCGTTACAGTCACTTCTGGGAACTCATCCTCTGCCAATCCCCAGGCCCCCAAAGTCCCTCATAACAGAGTTCCGTATCTAAAACTCCTGCTGTGCCCTGGCCCTAAAGAGCCCGGTTAGAGCTCCCCAAGCTCCCCCCAGGTGCTCCCGAACCGTTCACGCTCCCCCCTGAGCACCGCAAGTCTCTGCTCTGATGCAAAAGCGTCTCCCAGGTGCCTTCCCGGACCCCCAAACACCCCGTCTGAGCCACTTCCGGGACTACAGCTCCCATCATGCTCTGTGGTTCCCATAGAGTGCTATTGCAGCCATGACTTCATCTCCCATCATGCACCGTGTCCCACCGAGAGACACTGTAGCTGCACCTACAACTCCCATGATGCTCTGCGGCCCTATTGAACTGTATTATACCTGTGCCTACAACTCCCATCATCCCCCGCGCCCCAGAGAGCCCCGTTAGAGCCCCCCAACTGCCCGCGCGGACCCCAAATGGCCCCAGATTCTCCTCCGTGACCCCCAAGTGCCCGCCTGGACCCTCAAAAGTTCCCCTGGGCCCCGAAGTTTCTGTCAGAATCCTTAAGTGACCACCCGGCTCCCTGAAGTGTCCTCCAGACCATCAAGTTCTCTCTAAATTCCCTTCCCAGAGCCAAAACTTCCTGAAATGTACCCCAGAAATGTCTTCATGGACCCCAAAGTGGCCCCATTTTATCCTGTCTGTGAAAATGATTTAAAAGATGAGAAAGGGATTAAAATAGGACTAATTATCATAAACAGGGGGAAATCAATGGCCAAGAGGGGTGAATTAATTAATGAAGTGAATTGTGTTACTTAGAACCAATGATCATTAATTTTTCTGGTTGCTAAAAATGTATCCATTTTTTCATATAAACATAAAAATTAGGTATAAAAAAGAATAATACTAATATAAAAATAAAAGCATAATCATATTTTTTTACTTAATTAAATTACACTATTAATATTTATAGAGGGTTTTTTATGTTTTAGGATGTCAGTCCCAGATAGGCAATGTCAGACATGCTGAGGCTAAGGAGCAGGTTGTCCAAACAGGGTTGGCCTGCAAGGGGCTCATTCTTCTGCATGCCCAGACCTCCTAAGGAGACATTCAGCATCAAGATCACTTAAGGAATGTTTCAGTTGGCTGAACTGAAAAATAAAAATAATATGCTCTTGATTAAAACCAGAATTCCTTCTCTTCCCACTGGCAAGGAAAGCTCGGTCTCCTGCTGTTCACAGAGAAGGGCTGGTGGGAGATGTGGGGCTCAGAGGCTGTTTGGGGTACAGTGACCATGAAATAATGCAGTTTTTGAAAATAATCTGTGAAAGAAGGAGGGGCAGCAACAAAATTTCTACACTGGAATTAGAGAGGGAAGCCTTTGGCCTATTCAGGATGTAGATTTGGGAATAACTGAATCAGATACTGATTTTGTTTTTTAAGATAAATAGCCCTTAAAAACAACAGATTCCAGGAAGGATGGACACACCTCAAGAATGTAATCTTAAGGGGGAAGGAGCAGCCTGTCCTTGTGTGCAAAAAGATGAGCCAGTGAGGAAAATGAGTGACCTGGCTGCCCATGGAGCTTTTATAGGAACACAGAGAAAATAAAGGGGCTGCATCACCACTAGACAGAAAGTCAGACAATTCAGGAAATGTTTAAGGATATAGTTAGGTCATGCAGAAAGAAAATCAGAGGTGAAAGGTAAATTAGGACTTAACCTGGCCACTTCTGTGAAAAATAATAGAAAGTATTTCTATAAATAAATTAATTGAAAACTGTTGGATAAGGAGAACCTCTACTCTTTATTTGATGCAGTGGGTAATATAGTAACTAAAGATGAGGAAAAGGCTGAGGTACTCAACCCCTTCATTGCCTCAGTTTTCAACAATAAGACAGGTTGCCCCCAGGACAAGTGTTCTCCTGAGCTGGGAGATGGGGACAGGGAGGAGAACAGACCCCCTGTAATCCAGGAGGAAGCAGCTGGGGACCTGCTGAGCCACTCAGATGCTCACTGGTGTCTCTGGGACCAGATGGGATCCATCCTAGGGGGATGAGGGAGCTGCTGGATGAGCTCCCCAAGCTGCTCTCCATCATTTCTCATCAGTGCTGGCTCAGCAGGGAGGTGCCAGAGGACTGGAGGTGCCAATGTGAGCCCATGCCCAAGAAGGGCTGGAAGGAGGATGTGGGGAAGTGCAGGCCTGTCAGCCTGACCTGGGTGCCTGGTGAGGTGATGGAACAGATCACCTTGAGTGCCATCACAGGGCACCTCCAGGATGGCTGAGGGATCAGAGGCAGCCAGCGTGGATTTCAATATCTGCATTGATGATCTGGATGAGGGCATTGAGTGCAGCATCAGCAAATGTGCAGATGGCACCAAGCTGGGTGTGAGTGTGGATGTGCTGGAGGGTAGGAGGGCTCTGCAGAGGGACCTGGACAAGCTAGATCCAGGGCCCAAATCCAACAAGGTGAGGTTTAACAAGACCAAGTGCTGGGTCCTGCACTTTGACCACAACAACCCCTGCAGTGCTGCAGGCTGGGGACAGAGTGGCTGGACAGCAGCCAGGCAGAAAGGGACCTGGGAAAATGGAAGGGAGCTTACAGCTGGTCTGTGAGCCAGAGAGAGTTAATGGCTAAAGTTTACTTCTGAAAGGAATTGTAACAAAGCCTGTGGTATGGAGACCTAGAAGAGAAGAAGGGGAGGGAGATAAGCAAGAAGAAACCTGCATCTGAGAAAAGTATTTTTAGAAAAGTTTTCTGAAAAAACAGAGGTGGAGATGGTTTTACACCAATGAAGGTTATGTTGATTTATTGTAACCAATGAATAAAATGTAAAGTTTTTAGAGGGTACAACAGCTAGCTGTTGTAATGAACAGATATTTGCCTTTTGAAATGTAGTGAGTCCTTTTGTACGTTGTGTCCACTCCAAGAGTGACATGGGGACACTGATGGACAGCAGGCTGGACATGAGCCAGCAGTGTGCCCAGGTGGCCAAGAAGGCCAATGGCACCTGGCCAGGATCAGGAATGGTGTGGCCAGCAGGAGCAGGGCAGTGATTCTTCCCCTGTGCTCAGCACTGGTTGGGCAGCACCTCGAATGCTGTGTCCAGTTCTGGGTCCCCAATTTAGGAAGGACATGGAGGGGCTGGAGCGTGTCCAGAGATGGGCAAAAAGGCTGGTGAGAGGTGTGGAACACAGGTCATGTGAGGAGTGGCTGAGGGAGCTGAAGAGGAGGCTCAGGGGAGACTTCATCACTCTACAACTCCCTGAATGGTGGTTGTAGTCAGGTGGAGGTTGGTCTCCTTCTCAAGGCAGCAACTGGCAGAATGAGAGGACACAGTCTTAAACTGCATCGGGGAAATATAGGTTGGATATTAGGAAAAAGCTTTTTACAGAAAGGGTGATAAAGTACTGGAATGATCTACCTGGGGGGTTGGTGGAGACACCATCCCTGGATGTGTTTAAAAAAGCCTGGATATGGCACTCAGTGCCATGGTCTAGTTGAGGTGTTAGGGCATGAGATGGACATTATGATCTTGAAGGTCTCTTCAGACCTAGGGATTCTGTGATTCTGTGAATCCTCTGAGTCTTTCAGCTGAATTCTCTGTCCTTGTCCTTTCCCTGGATCTCTGTTGCAGATGGAAGCTGCTGGTGCCAATCTCACCTTTAACCCCTCTTTTGAATGCAGACAGATGTTCACAGGTGTGTTAAGCTGGTGTTGCTCAGCATTTATGCAAAGCTCTTGTATCCTAATGGAACCAAGGAGACCCTTGTGACACTGTGGAACCTCATGGTACCAAAAATCCATTGTGACATTGAGGTGGGATGGTGTCAAGGAGAGCACTGAGATCCTGTGGATCCAAGGAGACCGTGGTGACACTGTGGAAACTGATGGAACCCTGGGCATTGTGACACAGCAGGGCCTCGTGGAACCAAGGAGTGAATTGTGACTCTACCAAACCTCATGGAACCAAGGGGCCTTTGTGACACTGAAAAACTTCACAGAACCCAGAGTCTATTGTGACACAGGGTGCTCATGAAACCATGGAGAGCATTTTGAAACATCAAGACCTGCTGGAACCAAAGGGTCTTGTGGAGCCAAGAGGAGCACAGTGACACCGTGGGGCTCCATGGAACCAAGGGGCCATGGTGACACTGTGGAGCCTCAGTGACAAAAGTTTTATTGTGACACTGCAGGACTGTATGGAATCATGGAGATCATTGTGACACTACATGGCATCATGGAAACAAGGGGCCATTGTGACACTGTGGGGCCTCGTGGGACAAAGGGGCAGTTGTGGTACCATAGACATTTGGGCAACTGTCTCACCATGGAACCAAGGAGACCATTGTGACACTACAGGATGCCATGGAGCTCAGGATTCACTTAACAGTGCAGGACACATGGGACTGAGGGGACCTTGTGACACTGTGGGGCCTCATGGAATTATAGAGACCTTTGTGACCCTGAAGGGCTTCATGGAATGAAGGGGCTGTTCTGACACTGTGTGCCCTCATGGAACCAAGGAGAGAATTGGAACACTAAGGAACATAATGGAGTTGCTGCAAATGATACAACTTTAAATTTTTTAATGTAACTTCAGTCAGGATTTATGTTCACCTTTGCCCAGGGGGAGGGGAATTGAAGTTTCTCTTCAAAAGACTCGGTTCACCAAGGTTGGATGAGGCCTGATGAGTTTAACATCTACAGATTAGGAGTAGCCAGAAGATACAGAGGAGGTAAATGAACATTAATAAACATCACCCCCGGTGTGGTTGGAGACACCAGGTGTGGAAAAATATTGGTAAGAGAATCAAAGAATGAGGGCCTAATTGACATCAAAGACAAAGGGATCAACAACCAACAGCCAATCAAAAGCTAAGAATTGTGTAATTTAAGATCAATGAACATTAATTTCTTTGAGTATTTTCTGTATAAGTATGTGAAAAACCTAGTAAAGAACCATGTGTGATGGAATGATTTTCACTGCACGACCCAGATATGTGTGGGTGGAATGATTTCTATTGCTGGCTACAATATTATCCTGGCCAGAAGAAAGTAATGCCTAAATCCTCTAACACTGAGAAGATGTTGTTGGAGGGTTTCTGTTTTTCATGCAGTTTCAGTGTCAGTCTCACTGAGGTCCATCATCAACACAGGCTCCTCCTGGACTCCTTGGAGGACAGAATTGGAGGCCATGATTGCACAAAGCTCTCAGAGACTCCAAGGCAAAAGCAAAACCCAAAGTGCTCTGAAAAACCTGCAGTCCCTGGGAGCATGAAGGAGTCCCCAGGGCCATTCCTGACCAAGGCTCCCCAGGGACTCGTCCCAACAGATCCCTGAGGCCACTGGGATGTGGGGGGATGCTGAGGGCAGGACAAGGGGTGCCAGTGGCCAGCCTTGCTGGGGCTGTGCCAGGAGGCCCCAGTGGCTCAGGACAAGGTGTCTCCTCCCAGCCCTTGGTGGCACAGACCCTGCTGTGCCCCAGAGCACCAAGATTTGGCTTCTCCTGGGCACTGCCAGCCCTGCCAGGGCCCTTGGCCATGTCCAGCACAGCTTGTCCTGCACTGTCCCACAGCTGCTGCTGTGTCCCTGCAGGCTGCACACTCCCATCTCGCTGCCCCTGCCTCTGCCCTGCCATTGCCAGCCCTGCCCTGACCTCTGCCCACCCTCACCCTCTGTGCCTTGGCACACACACACATGCACTGAGCTCATCCTCCTCCTCCTGGCTGCTTCTCCTGCCACAGCACTGCCCTGGGAGGGTTCATTCCTCACTGGAGCTGCTGTGTTTGTACTGGTGCATTTGATAGCTCTGCTTCTGCCTCTCTGACAATTCTGTCTTCAAAGAGCTCTCCAAGGAAAAGATTCATTGAATGGTGGAATAACAGAGGTGGGAAGAGCCCCCTGATCCCCCTTGGTGTGGGTGTGGCTGGGATGGAGTTCCCTTTGGCCAGAGCAGCCCCTGTCCTGCTGTGCTTGGCTCTCGTGGCTGGAGTGGATTTGGTCCCAGCCCGAGGCTTCGGCTGCTCCTGAGCAGGGCTGGCCCCACATGAGGCATCTCTGCAAACCCCAACCAATGTCCTGGGGGTGGGCAAATGTTCCTGGGGACACTGAGATGGGACAGCTCTGGGCTGGACTGACCCAGGGGATCTTCCATTCCATGGGATGTCCTGATCAACAGGGAATTGAGGGGGACAAGAGGGTCTCTGGATTTTCTGTATTAATACATTTGTCTTCCAAGGCAAACACTACGTGTGCTGGATTCTTGTCTCTCCATGATCTTCCTTGCTTCTGCATATGGCCTTTGCTTTTTTAGTCCCCTTAACAGTAATCTCTCTTTATGGTGACCCCTAATCTTTTCATCATATTTTCTCTTGTTTTCTGATTAATGAGGAAAAGTGACAGAGACACTTGGCATTCACTTGATCCCCTGAAGGATTTAACCACAGTCACCTTGCCCAACTCTGCTCTTATGGGCACCCCCAGCAATGTCAGGGCTCTGTCAGGTGCCCAGCCCTGAGCTGGGCTCATGCCCTGCTCACAGCCCCAGGGGTGTCCAGGGACACGAGTCCGTCCCTGGCACAGACACACACAGAGTTCATTGCAGCACGGGCAGGGGCTCCCTGGGCTCTGCTGCCACTGCCAGAGCCTGGCAGGGACCTCAGCCCTGTGGGTGTCACCCTGCTCTGCCCCTGCTGGAGGTGCCCCACGGCCGGAGGGATGGACACAGGGAGCTCTGGGCACAGGAGCTCATCCCAGCCCTGCATCCAGGGGTTCCCAGGGGATGTTACTCTCTGGGAACTCGAGGAACAGCTGCAGGTGTTTGTGTCACTGGGTTTGTGTCCCCTCACACACACACAGGATGTTCAGGGCTGTGCAATGTCCCTGCACTGCAAACACAGACTCCTGACCCGGTCACTTGATGTCCCTTCACGCAGAGAAGAACAACCTCTGTGCCCTGGGGTGAGAGGCCACTGCTGGGAGCGGCGCTGGCTTTGCCAGGCCACTGCTGGGACAGACACACCCTGAACACTGCCACACTTGTGCTGGTCACTGCTGCTCTCCTCTCCAGGGCACTGTGTTGGGAACATCCTTGAGAGCAAACTGGGAAGGAGATTGAAGCTTTCAGGCCCTGCACTGGGGAGATGCCCTTGCATGATGGAAATGCTGCTGCAGAGCCTAGCTCTGTCCCAGCAGTGCCTATGGCCTGTCCCTGCCTGCAGTCCCTGGACAGTCACACAGCAGGACTGGGACTGAGCTGAGAGAGCCTTGGGGCCTTAAACCAGCAGAGGGGCTCTGAATGTGAGTGTGGAGGGGAAGAAAGGGGAGGTTGTGGAGTAGAAGCCCTGGGGCTGCCAGGCTGTGAGAAGCAGTGGGGTTCCCTTTTAACCCCAGCTCTGCCCAGAGGCACTGACCCTGCAGCTCCAGAGAAGTCAGGGAGCAATAATGTCAGGGGAACACAGTAATACAGAGTTCTTTATTTTGTGTAATCACAAAAGTAGAATAGCTCCCGGGTTATAGAGTCTCTGGGTTTGCTAGAAGGGCAAACACCCAGTTAAAAATCCTACAGTCAAAGACTTCTGTGCAAACATCTTCTCAATAGTGTAACACCTGTGTGAGCAGCAAAAAACACAGGACGCAGAGTGAGCGTAAATGTAACCCAACAACAGCAATGCAGAAAAAGAAGAGTTCACTGCTTCTGAACAGCATTCCTGATAATTTTCCTCAGGCCATTCTTGAGCTCCTGGTTCCTCAGGCTGTAGATGAGAGGGTTCAGGGCTGGAGACACCACTGAGTAAAGAAATGACAGGGACAGGTCTAGAGATGGGGAGGAGATTGAGGGGGGCTTCAGGTGAGCAATCATGACAGTGCTGAGGAACAGAGAGACAACGGCCAGGTGAGGGAGGCAGGTGGAAAAGACTTTGTGCCTTCCTTGCTCAGAGGGGATCCTCAGCACTGTCCTGAAGATCTGCACATAGGAGAAAACTATGAACACAAAACAGCCCGAATAAAGAAAAGCACTTAGCACAATGAGCCCAAGTTCCCTGAGTTTGGAGTGTGAGCAGGAGAGCTTGAGGATGGGTGGGATTTCACAGAAGAATCCCCCCAGGGCATTGCCATGGCACAGGGGCAGGGAAAATGTATTGGCCGTGTGCATGAGAGCATTGAGAAAGGCACTGGCCCAGGCTGCTGCTGCCATGTGGGCACAAGCTCTGCTGCCCAGGAGGGTCCCGTAGTGCAGGGGTTTGCAGATGGACACGTAGCGGTCGTAGCACATGATGGTCAGGAGGGCAAGCTCTGATCCAAGGAAAAAGATAAGCATAAACACCTGAGTTGCACATCCAGCATAGGAGATGTGTCCGGTGTCCCAGAGGGAATTGTGCATGGCTTTGGGGACAGTGGTGCAGATGGAGCCCAGGTCGCTGAGGGCCAGGTTGAGCAGGAAGAAGAACATGGGGGTGTGCAGGTGGTGGCCGCAGGCTACGGCACTGATGATGAGGCCGTTGGCCAGGAGGGCAGCCAGGGAGATGGCCAGGAAGAGGCAGAAGTGCAGGAGCTGCAGCTGCTGCGTGTCTGCCAATGGCAGCAGGAGGAAGTGGCTGATGGAGCTGCTGTTGGACATTTCCTGTGTCTTGGCATGGGGATCTGTAAGAAAAGTAATCATGGAATAGTTCAGTTTGGAGAGGACTTTAAATATCCCAGCCCAGCTTGGTGGCACTTTCCCCCCACTGCCTGCCCAGGGCTCTGCTGCCTGGAGCTGTCCCTGCCATCAGCTGCTTCCCTGTGCCCAGGGCTGGGCCCTGCCAGTGCTGCCAGAGCCCAGCCCAGCCCTGGGGACTCAGCTCTGCCCTGCAGACCCCTCCCAGCACAGGACACTGCCTAGGGCCAGCTCTGCCTGTGCAGGCTCTGATGGCAATATCACAGCAACACTGAGGAGGCTGGAAAAATGACACTGGTGTTACCTCTAAGTGCTGAATTCTGTCACTGACTGCTTTATTAAGATCCGAGATAAAAAAATTTATTTTTCCCATCCTGAACTGAGAGATGAATATCTATATGCAATTTCCCCACCTACGCAACACAGAGCAATAGAATATAAAATCAGGATTACCTTTTTTATGCAGTCCCTGCCTCTCTGTGCTCCCTATGTAATCTACCTAGAAATATTCTGGAGTTAAATGTCATGCTGGGAGCAGTCCTGAACAATGCAGCATCCTCACCACACAAGCAGAACACTTCCAAGCCTCACCAGTTGTCTCCTTCCACCCAGACCTTGTCCCCCAGTGCTGGGAGCAGCTCCCAGGGCTGGCTGAGAGCTGTCCCTGGCAGGCAGCAGAGTCCCTGCCCCAGCACAGCGCCCTGGGCTGCAGGACCCTGCTCTGCACCACAGCCCTGGGCACCCCTGGCTGCTCTACACAAGAGATCATCAGAGAATGTACTCACACAGTCTGCAGGCATTGGGATGTTGCAGCTTTAGGAGATCACTGCAGGAGCTGCAGCTGCATTGTCCTGCAGCCAGAGGCTTCCTGTGTCAAGGGCTGGGAGTGATTCTGCCCCAGTCCCTTCTGAGCATCTTCCCAGCCCTGACTGATTGAAGCTCTCTGTGCCTCTGTGCTGTGCCTGGGGTGGCTGCAGGCAGTGCCCCAGCCCTGCTGGGCTGGGAGAAGAGCTGCTCATGAAGAGAAATGTGTTTTTGAAGCTCTTCTTGGTTGCTAGGATCTCCTTCAGTGCCAGGATCCCAGCCCAGCTCATCAGCACAGACACAGCACAAGGACTTTAATGACCCTCTCAGGGCGTTGGTGCTGTCTGCATCAGACTCAGTCGCTCAGTGTGTACTTGAAAAACTTCTCAAGAACTCAAATTTTAATTGAAACACTGAAGTTTCTTCAAGTTTTAATGGGTCCCACTGAGGGACAGGACTGAGAAAGTGTCCTCAGGTTCCAGTTAGAGCAGAACACTGGCGGCACTGATGACAGTTAAGGACAAACAAGGGAAAGGTGTCTCTGATGCTGAGCAAACCTGGATGTGTTTCAGGAATGCAAAGGGCCAAGGGCTGAGCCCCAGCCCCTGGCAAGGCAGATCCTGTCCCTCCCTCATTGCTCAGGGCTCTTCCCGGCCCACTGGGCTCTGGACATGTGCAATGCCAAGGGCAGCACCATGGGGCGGCCCCTGCCAGGCTGCTGAGCAGGGACAAGGAGGCAATGAGGCCCCAGCACAGCAAGGCTCACTTGTCCCCTGCTGGCCTCAGGCCCAGGGCCAGCCTGCATGGCCCAAGTGCTGCAGGAGTTGGCTGTGTCAGGGCCTTTCAGCTGCTGCCCATCCCTGTGCCCTCTGCAGCCCAGGCTGTCCTACGGTGTCCATGCCCTGCGCCTCTGTCCCTGCAGGCTGTCGTCATCCCCCGGCTGCCCCACCTCGCTGGCCCCTTCCTTTGCTGACAGCTCTGCCTCCTGCCTGCCTCTGCCTGCACACACAGAGCCCTGGGCTTGACACCAAAAGGGTTCATTGAAGTTTTTACTGCACCTCTGAAATTTTAGCACAGGAATAAGTCATATAGGGGACTGCTTTCCCAGCCAGAAAAGCTGGAAGAGAAAAATAAGAAACCTGGCTCATGAATGATGTGATAGAAAAAATAGAAACTGAATCTGGTAACTTTGGGTGGCTTTTATAGAAATGAGTAAATTTTAAAGCACATGTTGTGAATTAATATAGGCAACACACTTGTAGAATAACATGTGCACATAAGATTAGTTTTCATCTCAGATTGGACCTGAGGCCTGAATAAAATGATGCCCCCTTTAAGACCAAATTAGCGTTAAGGAGGTATATTCTGATATTTTGGAGATTTGGTGACAGCAAGGCCTCACAGAACCAAGGAGTCAAATATTCCACTATGGATCCTGAAGGAACAAATGCACCTTTTGACAGTATGGGAGCTCATGGAACCAAAATCCAGTTTGACAGAGTGGGTCCACATGGAGCTGATGGTCCTTTCTGACACTGCAGCTCCAAGGAGACCATTGTGGCACTGAGAAACATCATGGAACCAAAAGTTCATTGTGACATAGAAAGGCCTCATGGAACCAAGGGGCCATTGTGACACTGTGGGGTCACATGGAACCAATGGTCCATTGTTATACTGCAGATCCAAGGAGGCCATGGTGACACTGTGGAACCCCCTGCAACCATGGGTGCATTGTGACACTGCAGAACCTCCCAGAACCAAGGTGACCATGTTATACTACAGAACCTCATGGAACCAAGGGTCCATTGTTACACTGTGGGAACTCATAAAACCAAACATCCATTGTGACACTGCAGGCCTCATGTAACAATGGAGATTATTATGAAACAGAATCACGAAGTTGGAAATGACCTTTGATTTCTTCAGATCCAACCTATGACCTAACATCACCTCAAAAACTTAACCATGACTCTGAGTGCCACATCCAGTCTTTTTATAAATGCCTCCAGGGACAATGACTCCACCACCTGCCTTGGCAGAAGATTCCAGTTCCCAATCACTCTTTTACTGAAGAATTTTTCCTGATATCAAACCTAAACTACCTCTGGCTCATCTTCAGACTGTGTCTTCTCGTTCTGTCAGGTGCTGCCTGGGAGAAGAAACCGACCCCCACCTGACTACAGCCTCTGTTCAGGTGGTTGTAGAGAGTCTCCCTGGAGACCATTGTAGCCATTGGGGCCATTGTAGCACGGCAGGGCCTCATGGAATCAAGGGGAGCACAGTGACAGTGTGGGGCTCCATGGGACAAAGGGACCATTCTGACACCGTGGAACCAAGGAGACCTTTGTGGCACTTTGGGGCTCCATGGAACCAAAGGTCCATTGTGACTCAGCAACATGGAGGACATTTTTACAGTTTGAGGCTTTGTGAAACAACAGGACCATTGTGGCATTTTAGGGCCTTATAAAACTCCAGAAATCATAGTGATGCTGTGGAGCTCAATGCAACCAAGGGGTCATTGTGACACTGTGGGGTGTCGTGGAATCATGGAGACTATTGTGTCACTTTATGGTCCCATGGAACCAAGGAGATCATTGTGGCACTTCAAGGCCTCATGGAAGCAAGGAGCCATTGTGACACTATGGGTCTCATCACACCAAGGGCTGGGGTGCCAACTGTGCGGCACCATTGAACCGAGGAGTCCATTGTGACACTACAGGGCCTCATGGAACTGAGGATTCATGGAACAGTGCTGGATCCCATGGAACCAAAGGTCCATTGTGACACTGTGGGACCTCATGGAATCCTGGAGGCCATGATGACACTTTGAGGCCTCGTTGAATCAAGGGGCTCTGCAGAACCTTGTGGAACCAAGGAGACCCTTCTGCCATTGTGAGTCCCCAAGGAACCAAGGGTCCATTGGGATACTGCAGTGTGGGAAATGCAGGCACAGAGAGCTCTCAGGGCCTTGTGCATACAGGCTCAGAGATTGAGATGGATACAGGGTTTGACCTAAGACCTTGGAGAAGACTTAGAGAATTAGAGCATTTAAGTGGAACAGACATGAACAAAGAATATGAGTTTGTAGTTAAAGTAGAAATATGTTTTCAGCAAACAGAAATGAATATTATGTAAGCAAAGCAATACATTAAAATAGTAAAAGATTTTAAAGTTTAGCAATAGAACCTTTGTAAGGCTAGTTAGAAGTTTAAGATGTATCAGTGAATGTTTGTGAAGTGTTATATGATTGGCTGAAAAATTATTCATTGCAGCAAAGCCATGGGAAATAAAGCAATTAATGATTGCTGTAAAAATACACTAGGAAGCTTTGTAGAAGTATTTGGCTAAAACACTAACATAAGGCATTGTAACTGAGAATTAACGTCTCACCCTTCTATGAAACTGATGCCATAAGGCAACAAACCATCTTTTACAAAGTCTCTCAGTTGCTCCATCTCTAGTAATATTTATATTCCCATACTGTGGTACCAAGGAGATTCCTGTGACACTGCAAGGCCTCATGGAAGAAAGGGGGGCCCACTGTGACACAACAGGGACTTGTGCAGCCAAGGGGCCATTGTGACACTGCAGGACCTTATGGAATAATGGAGAGCATGGAAATTGTGACACCAATTGTGGCATTGTGTAGTCCCATGGAACCAAGGAAAGCATTCTGACACTGCAATGCCTGATGGGAGCAAGGGACCATTGTGACATTAAGGAGGCCCACGGAAACAAGAGGCCAGTGTGACACATCTGGGCCTCGTGGAACCAAGAATCCAATATGACACTACCATGGTGACACTGCAGGGCCCCATGGAATCATGGAGACCATTGTGACACTTTGGGGCCCATGGAACCAAAGGGCCATTGTGACCCTGCAGGGTCTCATGGAAAGATGGGGCCATTTTGACATTTCAGAAAAAAGAACATGGAAACACTACAGGGCCTCATAGAAAAAAGAGAATGTGGAACAGATCTGGTTGGCTTGTCATCTCAGAGGCTTCCTGACAGGTCTGGCTGACCTTGGAATGTCAAGGACCACTGCTCATCAGCCCCTGGAGCACTTGGGCTCTGTCCTTTTCTTCCTCTGGAAAAGAACCATCCTCCTCCTCCAAGTGTGTGGGGCCAATCCTCCTAAAAAATTCCCTATATGCAAGTGTTTCTCCCACACAAAAGCTGCCAGGACAGGCAGCTCTGGCCAGCCTTGGCCTCTGGTGGTCACCTCTCATTTGCCCCTGAAAAAGAGGAATCTGTGGTTTCCCTCCTATAGAAAGAACAATCCATCTCATCCAGGCGCCCATGGCCAAAATATGATTTTGTTCCAAAACTCCATAGAGCCAAGGATTGCTCCCAGTAGAAACCTCCAGGAGAGACAAATGTGACTGGTTTGGCATCACTGCCTCTCATCGACCACCAAAACACTGGGCTCTGTGCTTCCCTTCCAATGGAAAAGAAGCATCCTTCTTGTCCATGTGCCCATGGGCCAAAACTGAGATTCCACCTCACAAATTTTCTATATACAATGATTGCTTAGAGGGAAAAAGTAGGCAAGACAGACAGGTTTGGCTGGCTTAAGCCTCTGATGATTTTCTTAAGACTATGAGGGCAAAATATTCATTTGACAACACCTTGACAAGGTGGGGCTTTGGGGCAGCAAAGGACAATATAGGGACAAAGGAGCGCTGTGCTCAAAGGAGTGGAGACTGAGGACAGCAGAGGAGAGACATGGGAGGAATAGAAGGGTGATTTCAGAGCTGGTGAATCCTTTTGACATAGCAGATGACAGCTGGAGAAAAAAGAATTAATGCAAAGGGCACATGAAGAGGCCCAGATTGGACAAAAAGATAAAGCAATTCCTCTCTCAGGGCAGGGCTGGGTGCAGCACATCCCCCAGAAGGAGTCTGGAGCAGCCCAAGGCTCTGTGTGTCCAGGCAGAGGCAGGCAGGAGGCAGAGCTGTCAGCAAAGGAAGGGGCCAGCGAGGTGGGGCAGCCGGGGGATGACGACAGCCTGCAGGGACAGAGGCGCAGGGCATGGACACCGTAGGACAGCCTGGGCTGCAGAGGGCACAGGGATGGGCAGCAGCTGAAAGGCCCTGACACAGCCAACTCCTGCAGCACTTGGGCCATGCAGGCTGGCCCTGGGCCTGAGGCCAGCAGGGGACAAGTGAGCCTTGCTGTGCTGGGGCCTCATTGCCTCCTTGTCCCTGCTCAGCAGCCTGGCAGGGGCCGCCCCATGGTGCTGCCCTTGGCATTGCACATGCCCAGAGCCCAGTGGCCTGGGAAGAGCCCTGAGCAATGAGGGAGGGACAGGATCTGCCTTGCCAGGGGCAGGGGCTCAGCCCTTGGCCCTTTGCATTCCTGAAACACATCCAGGTTTGCTCAGCATCAGAGACACCTTTCCCTTGTTTGTCCTTAACTGTCATCAGTGCCTCCAGTGTTCTGCTCTAACTGGAACCTGGGGACATTTTCATGTGAGTTGTGACCCTCAGTGGAGTCCATCAAAACTTGACGAAACTTTGGAATTTCAATTTAAGTTTTCAGAAGATTTCTGAAGACACTCTCAGGAAATGATTCTGATGTAAATAGCCCCAAAACCCAGAGAGGGTCATTAAAGTCCTTGTGCTGTGTCTGTGCTGCTGAGCTGGGCCAGGCTCCTGGCCCAGAGGGTGATTGTGGCAAGGAAGAAGAGTTTCAAAACATTTCTCTGGATGAGCAGCTCCTCTCCCAGCCCAGCAGGGCTGGAGCACTGCCTGCATGTTGGAATATCCCTGCTCTACAGAGATGGGGCAACTGAGTGGCTTCTTGTTTTTAAGATTTTCTTCCTTTATGAGTCTTGTTGAAGGGTGAAACATAAAACGTGCAAAATTCTATCAGAAGCCAAGTTATTTCCTGGTTACAATACCTTAGAAATGTTTTTCAGCCTATTAGCTTTTGCCAGACAATGGTGCTAATAATTGTAACACCAGTCACCTATTATTGTATCCCACGTGGTCTTGCCACAGTGCATCTTTCACAGTTTTAATTCTCCAAAATATCTGGTTTTTTGCAAGGCCATTGTTTGAACCTTGTTTCTAGTTCAATCTGTCTCTCAACAATATCTTCTCTATTCCAGGGCCCTTCTAAGTCAGCACACCTTATCTCAGAGTTTGCATCCAGATGTACAAGACTGTGTGAGCTTTCAGTCAGGCTTTGAGAATCCTTCACAAATCCAATTCTCACAGAGCTGGGGTGAACATTGGTGACATCAACTACAATAACCAATAGAACTGAAGGAATTCACATGTGCCTACAAAGGCCTGTGGGAGGGAGGAACATCTCACCATGATCTAGAGGGGTGTTTGTCCTTGCCTGTTGTTGTCCCTCCAGGGCTGAAGTCACAAAACTGTCTGAGCCTCCACAGGAGGAGTATCAGTGCAAGATTTTACCTGATAAAGCACCAAATGATCCATAGACTATGGAATGGCTTTACAAGTGTGGGAAGGTTTTCAACTGCAGCTCCAACCTCATCACCCACCACTGCCTCTGCACTGGGGAAAGGCCCTATGAGGGTGGGCAATGTGGGAAGAGCTTTGGGTGGAGCAACAAGGTGATCCAGTAGCAGAGGACTCACACCAGGGGGAGGCCCTCTGAGTGTCCTGGGTATTTGAAGAGGTTTCAGAACAGGTCTGCTGTCCTCTGCTGTAAGAGAGGAGAGGCCCTTCTGCTTCCCTGTCTGCAGGAAGGGCTGCAGCTGCAACTCCACCCTCATCAGGCACCGGAGCATCCACACTGGGGAGAGGCCATAGGAGTGTCCCCAGTGTGGGAAGAGCTTCACCCAGAGCTCTCTCTTGGCCAAACACCTACGCAGGCACCAGTAAGGGAAGCCCTGTGAGTGCCCCAACTGTGGGAAGAGCTTCGTGTGCATCTCCAACCTCATCCCCCATCACAGGAGCCACGCTGGTTGGGCAGAGCCCTGGTGGCCCACATCCCTGGTGATCCAGGTTGGGATGACACCTGGCTGGTGCTCTTCAAGTCCTCCTGGATCCCCATGGGCACCTGGATGAACCCTGGGGCAGGAACATCCATGGGGACTCAGATCAACATTGGAAATTAATTGAGGAGATGATTTTTTTACTTTACAGCCCAAAAAATCTCATCTGTTGTGTCCAGTTGTTTCTTCTGGTGGCATCAAGCAATGCTGGATGATCTTGGAGATCTTTTCCTACCTGAATAATTCCCATGTCGATCCCATCAAAACACCCAGAATTGGGATACAAATAAAGAGATCAAGCAAAGAGATCTCAAGCTGAATCATTTTACTGGCATTTGAGCATGAATTTGGGGTTCAGGGCAATATTCAGGAGGATTTGGTAATCTGAGACTGCCTGAGCCAAGGACGATGGTGTCACAATCCGCTATTAATACAGAGCGGGGGTCGTGATGGTTCTTTTGATCTTAAAGGTGCAAAGAGCCAAAGTGCAGGGGACAAAATCAGTTTATTCAACAGCAGAAAATCAGCTTATTCAACAACAGCAATGTATTTCATCAAATGCCAACAACTCAGTTACGGTAAAGGGGAGAGGTATAGGAAACAAAGTATAGGGAGAGGGGAAGGAAAGAAAAGGGATGGGAAAAGAGCTACCAACAGACGAGACGGGCGTCCTCACGGGTCATCCCATAGACGAGTCTTTATCCATGAGGAGATCTCAGGGGTCTTCTCCAGGGGGTAGACGGGTCTTCATCAGTGGAGAGATCTCAAAGGGTCTTTCCTGAGGGTCGCTCTTTTATAGCCCTTCTCCAAAGCGAGTGGCCTCTGGCCAAGAGGTGGGAAGATTTATGGGCCATTGTGTGGTGCTGCAGGAGACAGGTACGGTCAAGCAGTCCTCAGTTGGTACAACACAACCTCTGGTTGGTGCCACAACAGCACAGTCCAATGAACACAATACACCAGCACACAGTCACGAGCATCCACCTTGGCCCGGCCAGGAAACCATTGTTGGGAGTCAGCCTGGGTGGGGGTCCTCGAGGTCTCTTTGCGACGGTCGGGAGGCAAAATCGAGGGAAACATCAGACCTACCCTTACAGATAGAGACACTTCAAGAAAGAAATCATGAATGAGCAGAAAGAGCCTGTCCCAGTGTGCCAGAAGTGAGCTAGTGAGGAAAATGACTTGCCCGGCTGGGTATGGAGATTTTTCTAGGCACTCAGGGAAAAATTTGGGTGCATCATATTTGGAAAGAGGTGCAGGCAACTCAGGAAGTGTTTAAGGATGTTATTAAGTCATGCAGAAAGAAAATGTGAGAAGTGAAAGCTAAATTAGGACTTAACCTGGCCACTTCTGTGAAAAAATAATAGAAAGTATTTCTGTAAATAAATTAATTGAAAACTGTTGGATAAGGAGAACCTCTACTCTTTATTTGATGCAGTGGGTAATATAGTAACTAAAGATGAGGAAAAGGCTGAGGTACTCCACCCCTTCATCGCCTCAGTTTTCAACAATAAGACAGGTTGCCCCCAGGACAAGTGTTCTCCTGAGCACGTAGATGGGGACAGGGAGAACTACAGACCCCCTGTAATCCAGGAGGAAGCATCTGGGGACCTGCTGAGCCACTCAGATGCTCACTGGTGTCTCTGGGAACAGATGGGATCCATCCTAGGGGGATGAGGGAGCTGCTGGAAGAGCTCCCCAAGCTGCTCTCCATCATTTCTCATCAGTGCTGGCTCAGCAGGGAGGTGCCAGAGGACTGGAGGTTCCAATGTGAGCTCATGCCCAAGAAGGGCTGGAAGGAGGATGTGGGGAACTGCAGGCCTGTCAGCCTGACGTGGGTGCCTGGTGAGGTGATGGAACAGATCACCTTGAGTGCTATCACAGGGCACCCACAGGATGGCTGAGGGATCAGAGGCAACCAGCCTGGATTTCAATATCTGCATTGAGGATCTAGATGAGGGGATTTAGTGCACCATCAGCAAATGTGCAGATAGCACCAAGCTGGGTGTGAGTGTGGATGTGCTGGAGGGCAGGAGGGCTCTGCAGAGGGACTCAGACAGCACTGTGACACTGACACTGCATGGTGTCATGGCACCAAGAAACCATTGTGACACTGCAGGATCTTGTGTCAGCAGGGGTCCATTGTGGCACCGTGTGAACAAGGAGTCCATTGTGGCACTGTGGAGCCTTATGGAATTCGGGGGTCCCTGTGACTCCATGCGACCTCATGAAATCAAGAAGACAGTTGTGCCACTTTTTGTCCTTGTGGAAACAAGGAGACCACTGTGATACTGCTGGACCTTGTATAACCAAGAGGCCATTGTGACACTGTTGAACCAAGGAGAGCATTGCTGCACTGTGAGACCTCATGGAACCAAGGATCCATTGTGACACTGCAGGGTACAAGGATCCAAGGGACTTTGTGACACCCTGAGGCTCCATGGAACCAAAGGTACATTGTGACACAGGGAGGCCTCATGAAATTGTGAGATTCTAGGACCTTATGGAATCATGCTGACATTAAGCTGGGTGTGAGTGTGGATCTTCTAGAAGGTAGGAGGGCTCTATACATGGGCCTGGACAGGCTGGATCCAGGGTCCAAATCCAATGAGAGGTTTAACAAGACCAAATCCTGGCTCCTGCACTTTGGCAACAACAAACCCCTGCAGTGCTACAGGCTGGGGACAGATTGGCTGGACAGTGGCCAGGTAGAAAGGGACCTGGGGGCACTGATGGACAGCAGGCTGGACATGAGCCAGCAGTGTGTCCAGGTGGCCAAGAAGGTCCATGGCTCCTGGCCAGGATCAGGAATGGTGTGGCCAGCAGGAGCAGGGCAGTGATACTTCCCCTGTGCTCAGCCCTGGTTGGGCAGCACCTCGAGTACTGTGTCCAGTTCTGGGATGCCAATTTAGGAAGGACATGGAGGGGCTGGAGCATGTCCAGAGAAGGGCAACAAGGCTGGTGAGGGGTCTAGAACACAAGTCCTGTGAGGAGAGGCTGAGGGAGCTGGAGTTGTTTATCCTGGAGAAGAGAAGGCTCAGGGGAGACAAGGTGGTGTCAGGACACAGGCTGGACCTGATAATTTACAAGGTCTTTTCCAGACTGGCTGATTCTGTGTTTCTCTGAAACCACCCGTGGAGCAGTTGCAGGATGAGCCCTGGGCCTCCTCTTCACAAGGTCCAGCAGCCCAGGTCCCTCAGCTTCTCCACACAGCCCCAAAGCCCATCCTGGCAGTCCTGCAGAGCCTCTCCAGCCCCTCCTCATTGCCCACAACAGGGAGCCCCACACCCAGACACAGCAGCCCAGATGTGCCCCCCTGGCCTGAGGTGCCTCTGGCAAGGGAGCAGCAGGAGGCACTGCAGGACCCTGCAGACAATTCCTGAAACACTTGGAGGATGATCCTGCTCCCCAAGGGACGTTCCCATGGTGCCAACTCAGGAACTGAAATAAGGAGTGAGGCCAGAGGGGAAAGGGCAAACAGGGATGGGCTGTTTTCAGGGGAGGGACAGGGATGGGCAAGAGGAAGAAATCTTGAGAAGGTAAGAGGAAAGAAAGCAAAGGTGAAGCCAAGGAAATGCTCAGGACAGTTTGGGGGTGGCATCCAGGCAGTCCTGGCTCTGAGCAACAACGTCTGCAGTGGGACAGGAAACTCACAGCTGATGGGAACAAACTTTCTGGCTGACTTCAGAGGCCACTACAAAACTGAGTGGTTTCCCTGCCATCCCCCAGCCCTTGCTGGCCCCAGGGGCTGATGGCATTTGTGCTCACTCAGCTCCATGTCCCCACAGCAGCACCATGGGGGTGCTGAGCCTGCTGTGTGCAATGCAAACAGGGGCTCCTGAGCCAGTGCTGCCGTGTGTGTGCCTGCAAGGATGCGGCTCCTGTGTGAGCTGGGGGAGAGGCCAGGGCTGCAGAGGGGGGATGTTGTTGGCAGGTGCATGAGGACGCTCTGGGACGCTGCCCTGGGGTGTCCAGCACAGTGGGGATGGATCAGCCCCTGCTTTGCTGCTCCTTGCCAGGGTGTCCCCCTTGCAGGGAGCTTGCAGAGCACCAGCCATGCTGTTTGCCCCCAGCCTGCCCACAGCCAGCCTGGGGCTGCTCCCGGGGCTTTTCTGTGCTCAGCATTGGGCTGGCCAAGTGTTGTGGAGAGAGCCTGGCCAAGGAGCCTGGAGCCCCCAGGCCCTGGCCTGAGGCGTCAGCGCTGCCCCAGCAGTGGCCATGGCCTGTCCCTGCTGCAGCCCCAGCACTGCCACCCCCAGGGCTGTGCCTGGCCCCGAGAGCACTCAGGCCCTGCAGCAACACGAGGGCCAGGAGGGCAGCGGGGCAGTGGCACGGGAGCAGCACTGGCAACACCAAGTGCTGCTGCTGCTGCTGCTGGGCACAGCTGCTGTGCCAGCACTGATCTGCCCCAGCTCTGCACACAGATATTGCTGCTGCAGCTCCAGGGAAGGGAACAAAAGGGGGAGATCTGGAGAAAACTTTGCTGGGAGAGATACTTAGGTTCCTTTAAAGCCAGTGAGACTGCATTCCCTTACTGACGTAGTCTGTGGCCATAGAAATCATGGGGAGAAACAAAATGAAATATGGCGAAAAGAATGGCATTTCTAAGTGGAATATGTTAAAATACTAAAGAAAAGGAAATAAAAGAGCAATTCAATAACCAAACCAAAGAAGTGTTATCAAAGACGATTTTTATTGCAAGTGATTTCCAGAAATTGGGAAGCAGTTTACTGTTTCTAAAACCATCCAGTCATCAATGTCTTCACTGCAGCCTTGAGCTCCTGGTTCCTCAGGCTGTAGATGAGAGGGTTCAGGGCTGGAGGCACCACTGAGTACAGAACTGACAGTCCCAGATCCAGAGATGGGGAGGAGATGGAAGGGGGCTTCAGGTAGGTAAAGAAGTCAGTGCTGAGAAACAGAGAGACCACAGCCAGGTGAGGGAGGCAGGTGGAAAAGGCTTTGTGCTGTCCCTGCTCAGAGGGGATCCTCAGCACAGCCCTGAAGATCTGCACATAGGAGAAAACAATGAACACAAAACAGCCAAAAGCTAAACAAATACTAACAGCAAGGAGCCCAATTTCCCTGAGGTTGGATTTGGAGCAGGAGAGCTTGAGGATGTGTGGGATTTCACAGAAGAACTGGCCCAGGGCATTGCCCTGGCACAGGGGCAGGGAAAATGTATTGGCTGTGTGAAGCAGAGCAGTGAGAAAGGCACTTGCCCAGGCAGCTGCTGCCATGTGGGCACAAGCTCTGCTGCCCACGGGGGTCCCATAGTGCAGGGGTTTGCAGATGGACACGTAGCGGTCGTAGCACATGATGGTCAGGAGAACATACTCTGCACTGATGAAGAACACAAAGAAAAAGAGCTGAGCAGCACATCCTTTGTAGGAGATGTGTCTGGTGTCCCAGAGGGAATTGTGCATGGCTTTGGGGACAGTGGTGCAGATGGAGCCCAGGTCGCTGAGGGCCAGGTGGAGCAGGAAGAAGAACATGGGGGTGTGCAGGTGGTGGCCGCAGGCTACGGCGCTGATGATGAGGCCGTTGGCCAGGAGGGCAGCCAGGGAGATGGCCAGGAAGAGGCAGAAGTGCAGGAGCTGCAGCTGCCGCGTGTCTGCCAATGGCAGCAGGAGGAAGTGGCTGATGGAGCTGCTGTTGGACATTTCCTGTGTCTTGGCATGGGGATCTGTAAGAAAAGTAATCATGGAATAGTTCAGTTTGGAGAGGACTTTAAATATCCCAGCCCAGCTTGGTGGCACTTTCCCCCCCCCTGCCTGCCCAGGCTCTGCTGCCTGGAGCTGTCCCTGCCAGCAGCTGCTTCCCTGTGCCCAGGGCTGGGCCCTACCAGTGTTGCCAGAGCCCAGCCCAGCCCTGGGGGCTCAGCTCTTCCCTGCAGACCCCTCCCAGCACAGGGCACTGCCCAGGGTCAACTCTGCCTTTGCAGGCTCTGATGGCAACATCGCAGCAACCCTGAGGAGACTGGAAAACCAACATTGATGCAGCCTGTGAGGGACCCTGTACTGATTTCTGTCACTGACTGCAATTTCCCATCTAAGGAACTCAGAGCAGTAGATTTAAAAAGCAGAATTTTCCCTTTTGTGTAGAACTTGCCTCACTGTGCTCCCTGTGTAATCTACCTAGAAATATTCTGCAGTTAAATGTTTTGCTGGGAGCAGTCCTGAACAATGCAGCATCCTCATCACACAAGGAGAACACTTCCAAGCCTCACCAGCTGTCTCCTTCCACCCACACCTTGTCCCCCAGTGTTGGGAGCAGCTCCCAGGGCTGGCTGAGAGCTGTCCCTGGCAGGCAGCAGAGTCCCTGCCCCAGCACAGCGCCCTGGGCTGCAGGACCCTGCTCTTCATGACAGCCCTGGGCACCCCTGGCTGCTCTACACAAGAGATCATCAGAGAATGTACTCACACAGTCTGCAGGCATTGGGATGTTGCAGCTTTAGGAGATCACTGCAGGAGCTGCAGCTGCATTGTCCTGCAGCCAGAGGCTTCCTGTGTCAAGGGCTGGGAGTGATTCTGCCCCAGTCCCTTCTGAGCATCTTCCCAGCCCTGACTGACTGAAGCTCTCTGTGCCTCTGTGCTGTGCCTGGGGTGGCTGCAGGAAGTGTCCCAGCCCTGTTAGGCTGGGAGAAGAGCTGCTCATGAAGAGAAATGTGTTTTTGAAGCTCTTCTTGGTTGCCAGGATCACCTTCTGTATAGGGAGCCCAGCCCAGCTCATCAGCACAGACACAGCACAAGGACTTTAATGACACTCTTGGGGTTTGTGCTGAAGCCCTGAACATCAGTCCCGGAGAGGGAGATGAAGAAACCTCTCAAGAACTCCAAGTCAGAATCAAACTCCAATGTTTCCTGAAGTTTTAATGGGTCCCACTGAGGGACTCAACAGAGAAAGTGTTCCCAGGTTCTCATCAGAGCAGGAAATTGGAGGCAGAGATGACAGGTGGGGACAAAGAGAAGCCAAGTCTTGGTGCCCTGGGGCACAGCAGGGTCTGTGCCACCAAGGGCTGGGAGGAGACACCTTGTCCTGAGCCACTGGGGCCTCCTGACACAGCCCCAGCAAGGCTGGCCACTGGCACCCCTTGTGCTGCCCTCAGCATCCCCCCACATCCCAGTGGCCTCAGGGATCTGCTGGGACGAGTCCCTGGGGAGCCTTGGTCAGGAATGGCCCTGGGGGCTCCTTCATGCTCCCAGGGACTGCAGGTTTTTCAGAGCACTCTGGGTTTTGCTTTTGCCTTGGAGTCTCTGAGAGCTTTCTGTAATCAGGGCCTTCAATTATCTGCTTTAATTAGTCCCTTGAGAGTCTTTGTAAGTAACAACACTCAGTGGAGCTTCAAGGTAGGTCGCCTGTTTAAGGTACTTTCCTTTTCCTTTCTTCTCTGAGTCTCTGAGAGATTTTTGGGTAATCCTGGCCTCCAGTTCTCTCCTCCAAGGTGTCCATGAGGAACCTGTGTTGGGGATGGACCTCAGTGGGACCCATTGATGCTTTGAGACATTTTGGGTTCTTCTGATTGAAGTCCTGGAAAGGTTTGTGCAATCTCCTCTCAGGCCCTGAGGTTCAAGGGCTCAGCACCAAATGCACCACGGGGCTGATTGGGATCAAGCAAGTCCTGACAAACCATGGCTCTGCCTTGATTTCCCTCTGGTCTGGTGCCATTCATTAGGAAGATTTTCAAATCCAGTTATGGAGAAATATTTCCAAGAGCTTCTTAGAAATATCCATTCCTATTTTGAAGGGTGTATTTTATTACTGTTCTGTTTAGAGCAGAGGTGATTGCAGCATTCTGTGATTGATGTTGATGCATGGTCTCTCCTCAGGAGGTCTGGCCTGCTCACAGAAGCTGTGCCTTGAGGTCTGAGCCAGTGTGGACAACCTTGCTCCACATTGCCCAACCCCATCCTATCTGTCCTCACTCACCTGGGACCTGCTTTGCTTGGAGAACTGCCTGTACTCAGGCCAAAACGAATTTCCCCTCCCCCATTTTTTTTTTTAATTTTGAGACAATCTAAAACTCCTGAATTTCCTCAATGAAAACAGACACCTTCTCTTAGTGTCTGCCAGCCAGGGTGCAACCAAGGAGGTTCCCCTTTCCCAACTCTGAATCCTGTATGGAATGTTTGAGACCTTTGGACTCCTTGGTTCCCTGAGACCCTGCAGTGTCACAAATGCCCCTTGGTTCTGTGTGGTTCAGTTCTGTCACAATGGAGATTTGGGTCCATGGGTGTCACAATGCTCTTTTGGGTTCCATGAGGCCTTGATCTGTCACAATGGACTTTTGTTCCTTGAGGTTCCATACTCTCACCAATGGTCTCTGTAGTTCCAGAGTGTCACAATGGACTCTTGGTTCCATGTGGCCCCACAGTGTCACCGTGGTCTCCTTGGTTCCACAAGGCCGTGCAGTGTCACAATGGCTCACAGGTTCCATGAGGCCCCACAATGTCCCAGTGGCCCCTTGGTGCCATGAGTTTCCCCAGTGTCACAATGGTTCCTTGGCTCCACGTGGCCCAGGTGTCTCACAATGGACTCTTGGTTCCGTGGGGCCCCGCAGTGTCACAGGGGTTTCCTTGGTTCTGTAGGGTCAGAATGGACACTGCAGCGCCCCCTGCTGGCCGGGAGGACCTGGCACTGTGCGAGCACCTCCTGGTGGATGACCCCTGCAACTGTGAATGGCTTGTACTGGTTTGTACTGGTTTGTGCTGGGATGGGGTGCTGGGGTGTTACTGGTTTCTACTGGGTTCTACAGAGAAAGGGGGCAGGGGTGTGTGAGTGTCCTCTGCTGGCTGGGAGGACCTGGTGGCTGACTTTGAGTTATACTGGGTTGTACTGTTTTATATTGGGATGAGGTGCTGGGGGTCACTGGGTTATACTGGTTTATATTGGGATGTGGTCCTGGGGGTGACTGGATTGTAGAGATTTATACTGGGTTATAGAGGGATATTCTGGATTTTACTGTACTAAACTAGGGTGTCCTGGGTTATACTGGGAGGGAGCTTGGGGATGCTTGGCACTCCACTGGGAGCAACTTCTGGGGATGCTGGCCTTACTGGTTTATACTGGGATGGGGTCTGGGACCTACTGGGAGTGACTTCAGGTAGTGCTGGCCTTACTGGTTTATACTGGGAGGTGCCGCCATGGGCTCACGAGCTCAGGGGTGGCCCGCAGTGATTACTGGTTTATACTGGTGCCTTCCCAGTATAAACCTGGGAGCCCCAGGACCACACTAGGAACCCCTAAACTACACTGGGAATGGGTTTGGGTGCATGAGACCTTACTGGTTTATACTGGGAGCTGCTGCCATGAGCCTCAGGAGCTCAGGAGTGGCTCCAAGTGCTTACTGGTTTATACTGGTGCCTTCCCAGTCCACACCTGGGAACACTGGTAGGCACTTACAGCCAGGCAGGACCTCAAGGCTGAGCTGGCCTTCACCAGGGCCTTGCTGAGCCGCAGCTTCTCCAACTTCTCAGCCTGGCAACACTGCCTGGGGCTGCTGATGCCCACCAGGAACTACAGCAAGGGCACTGCCCCCCGGAAGGCTGAAGGAAGGTGAGGGATTCCCCAAAAAATCTCCCCCAATTTTGCAGGATCCCCGAAATTTTCCAGCCCCTCCCTCGCCTAAAGTGGGAGGTGGTGGGTTCTGTCGGGTTGAACGGGTAGACCTGCTGTTCCTAAATCCCCAATGATTTCAATGGGTAGACCTGAACTCCTGGATACCTGGGTGCCCCCACTGAGATATTCGGGTTTCCCCTGGTGTCCCCCTGATATTTTGGGGTGCCTCCTTTGCCCACCCCAGAGCTGGAGCTGCTGCAGAATAACATCTTCACCAACCCCATGCACCAAAGCACCTGGCTGTATCTGCACTGCATCCTCTCCCGAGATAACTCAGGGCTCCCTCCCACCCCTGATGTCCTCACCTGGAGTTTTGGGGTACCCCTGAATGTTGGGGTGCCCCCCAACAGCCCCACAACTGCCAAGGGTCATCTGTGTCCATGTCAACTGGGAGGATGGTGGCCATCATCTTCTCTTGGCCTGTCAGGGTGAGTCAGGGCACTTGGGTGCCCCAAAAATAACCTGGATATCCCTGAAAATTATCTGGGTACACCTGAATACTGCCCAAAATCACCTGGATCCCCCTCAACAATCACCTGATTACACCTGGCTATCCCCAAAAATCACCTGGATACCCCCTGAAATCACCAGGATATTCCTGGTTACCCCTTGGATTCCTGGATCACCAAAAACTCCTAAAAACATCCTCTTTGCTTCGACTGGGTAGACCTGGTGCCCCTAAACTCCTTTGCCTTTAAAGAGTAGACCTGCTGTCCCTAAATTCCTATTGATTTCAATGGGTTAGATCTGGAGTCCTGTTTATCTCCATTTATTGCTACAAATCCTTCCCAGTGGCCTCACTTTTGCTTCAGTGCTCCCAGTCACCCCAGTGTCCCCCCTTAGCCCCTCCCAGTGCTCCCAGTTTAAAGAGTAACTCTTCCCAATCAAGCCCTATCAATGGGTAGACCTGGTGTCCCTAAATCCCTGTTGATTTTACAGGGGTAGACCTGGTGTCCTTCAATCCCCTGTGTCTTCAGTGGGCAGAGCTGATGTCCCAACATTTTTGCTGCTAAAGATCCCAGTTATTGGCTTAGAATTCCCATATTTCACGCTGAAAATGGACATTTTTGGGCTTATCTGGAGGCCCAGCTCCAGCATGGACCACAGGTGAGGGATCAGGGATTTAGAATTGGCCTCCAGGAATTCATCCAGGACTACCAGAGCATCAGCACTACTATCCTGGAGTCGAAACTCCCAGAATTCAGCCCAATATTTTCCTCAAATTTCCCCATTTTAGGACCAAATTTCACCAGAAGCCCATTGACTTCAATGGATAAACCAGGTGTCCCTAAATCCCTATTGACTTTAATAGGACAGACCTGGTGTCCATAATTCCCTATTGATTTCATTAGTCATGTCTGATGTCAAGAAAATGTGCATTGGGAGATTGATATTACAAGAGATGGGGCAACTGAGAGACGTTGTCAAAGATGGTTTATGGCCTCATGGTGTCAGTCTCATAGAAGGGTGAGACATTAAAGGTGTTACATCCAACACCATAAAATCAGAAGCCTCCTCATTCTTAGTTACAATGCCTTATGTTAGTTTTTAGCCAATCAAATACTTGTGTGAAGTTTGCCAGCATCCTTTTACACCAATCACTGATTGCTTTCCTTCTCATGGCTTTGCAGTAATGTGTCATTTTTCAACCAATCCTATAACACTTCATCAACCTACACTGATATATCTTAAACTTCTAAGTAAATTTATAACAGGTTCTATTGCAAAGCTTTACAATCTTTTACTATCTTACTTAACATACTGCTTTGCTTACATAATGCATATTTCTGTTTGCTGAAAACATATTTCTACTTAAACTAAAATCTTATATTTTTTATATATATTTTACTTTTCATGCTCTGATTCCCCAAGCATTCTCCAAGGTCTTTGGTCAAACCTTGGATCCATCTCAATCTCTGAGCCTGTATGCACAAGACCCTGAGAGCTCTCCGTGCCTGCATTTCCCACACCACCTGTCATCTCTGCCTCCAATTTCCTGCTCTCACTGGAACCTGGGGACACTTTCTCAGTCGTGTCCCTCAGTGGGACCCATGAATGTAATCAAAAACTTTGGAGTTCGATTTTGACTGAATTCTTCAGAGGTTTCCTAGCAAGCCACAGTTCTGCCTTGATTTCCCTCTGGTCTGGCGCAGTTCATCAGGAAGTTTTTCAACTCCAGTTATGGAGAAATATGACAAAGGCCTTCTTAGAAATATCCATTCCAGTTTTCAGGGGTGTATTTTTATTATTGTTCTCTTTAGAGCAGAGGTGACTGCAGCATTCTGTGATTGATATTTGTGAGAAATGGATTTGTAAAGGATTCTCAAAGCCTGACTGAAAGCTCACACAGTCTTGTACATCTGGATGCAAACTCTGAGATAAGGTGTGCTGACTCAAAATGGCCCTGGAATAGAGAAGACATTGGTGAGAGACAGATTGAACTAGAAACATGTTTCAAACAATGGCCTTGCAAAAAGATCAGATATTTTGGAGAATTAGAACTGTGAAAGATGCATTGTGGTAAGAGGACATGGAGTAGACTACTCGGTGATTGGTGTTAGAAGTATTAGCACCATTGTGTGGCAAAAGCTAATAGGCTGAAAAGCATTTCTAAGGTATTGTAACCAGGAAATAACTTGGCTTCAGATAGAATGGCATTGAGTTTTACATCTCTTATGTTTCACTCTTCAATGAGACTGATAATGGAATAAAATCTTTTTTAAAAAGTGCCTCTCAGTTTCCCCATCTCAGGCTCATTTCCACTCGGAAAAGGGGTCCAATATATTTGAATCCACGTTTGTAATCCTCATGGTCTATTCTTGTTCTGTCCTCAGTCTCCATGCAACCTAGCCAAAGACTTCCTAGCTCCCATAGAGTGATCATTTCCTTGGGGCCTCTAAACTAGGTCCTGGGAGATCTGTGGGCCCTCCCAAAGGTGTTCAGCCTTGGAGATTTTGTGATTTAAGTCCAGTAATGGCTGAGTAATCTTTTTCCTTAAGGTTTTATTGCCAGAATAATAGAGAACATCTTTAAACTTAATGAGGGCAGATTTAGATTTTCCATAAGGATGAAATATTTATGATGAGGGTGGCTGGACACTGGCACAGGTTATTGCCCTCTGAATAGAAACCCCATCCCTGGAAGTGTCCAAGGTCAGGGGCTTTGTATTACCTGAATGAATGAAGGTGTCCCTGGGTAATGGACTGGGAGTTGGACCAGAGGCTTTTTTTGGTCTCTTCTCACTCAAACCATTTGACAATTTTTTTATTCTTATATCCCCCACTGCTTCTCCACAGGGTACAGCCAGGGGGTGGTTGGGCTCTTCTTCCCAGGGAGCAGTGACAGGACAAGAGGATAGAGCCCTAAACTGTTCCAAGGGAGGTTTAGGCTGGACATTAGGAAATATTCTTCACAAAAAGGGTGATGGAGCATTGGAATGGGCTGCCCAGGGAGGTGGGTGAGTCATCGTTCCTGAAAGTGTTTAAGGAAAGACTGGATGTGGCACTGAGTGCCATGGTCTGGGTGACAAGGTGGTGTTGGGTCACAGGTTGGGCTTGATGCTCTCAAAGATCTTTCCAGCCTGGGTGATTCTGTGATTCTGTGATGATTGTGACACTGCAGGGCTCTGAAGAAGCAAGGTCCCATTGTGACACCACTGGGCTAAATGGAACCAAGGTCCATTGGTGACTCTGGGTCATTGTGGAACCACAGAGGCCACAGTGACACAGAGGGCTTTGTTGAACCAAGGGGCCATTGCTACACTGTGGGGACTGGTGGAACTGAGGGAACAATTTTGACACCTAGGTGACCCCTGGAACTAAGGGCCCACTGTGATACTGCAGGGCTTCATGTACTCAGACACCACGGGGACACTGACACTGCAGGGTGTCAGGGCACCAAGAATCCATTGTGACACTGCAGTCTCTTGTGTCACCAGGGCTCCATTGTGACACAGTGCAAACAAGGAGTCCATTGTGGACCTCTGGAGCCTTATGGAATTTGAGGGCACCTGTGACTTCGTGGGGCCTCATGAAATCAAGAATACAGTTGTGACACTTTTTGGCCTCGTGGAAACACGAAATCCATTGTGACACTCTGGAACCTGATGTAACAATGGGGCCATGGTGACACTGCAGGGCCCCATGGAACCAAAAGTCCAGTGTTACTCTTTGGGGCCTTGTGGAACCATGGAGACCACTGTGACACTGCTGGACTCGCAACAGAGCCCCAGTTTTTCAAAGGCACATGAGTGCCAGCCCTCAGGAAGCCACGGCCAGCCAGCTCTGTCTCTCCTGGCTGATTTCATCTTGGAATAATCTTTGAAGATACGGAAATTTGGAGGACAAATACCAATTTTGGCACTGGACACCTGGAGGAGTTCTTTTCCATAGGAAGGAAAGCACAGAGCCCCAGTGCTTCAGGGGCAGATGAGAAGTGGCCCTGGACATATCAAGATCAGCTGGACTTGCCAGGTGGCCCCCAGGAGGCCCAGCCAGACCTGTTCAATGTTCCCTTGGTTGCATGGGGCCCTGCAGTGTGACAATGTTCTCCTTGCTTCTGAAGGGTCACAATGGCACCATGCTGCCATGACACCTTGCAATGTCACTGTGGGTTCTTGGTTCCACAAAGCCTTGAAGTGTCACAATAGGCCCTTGGCTTCATGCACACTCACTGTGTCACAATGACTCCTCTGTGACACTACAGGCTCCACAAGGTCACCATAAACCCTTGGTTCCTTGGGGCCCTCGGGTGTCACAATGGTCTCCATGGTTCCATGAGGTTCCACAGTGTCACCATGTTGGGTGTCAGAGGCTTGATGAGATCAATGTCCCAGACACCTCAGGATGCTTGGAATACCCGTGTGGGGCCAGGGCCGGGTCCGGCCTGGGATTGTGGTGGGACAGAGCCCCAGCCCCAGCCTGTGACTGGCACAGCTGTCAATCAATCAATCACACTGAAGGGGTGGTTCTAACACAGCTCTGATTGGCCGAGCTGTCAATCAATCAATCAATCAATCACACTGAAGGGGCGGTGCTAACCCAGCTCGGATTGGCCGAGCTGTCAATCAATCACACAGCAGGGGTGGTGTTAACCCAGCTCTGATTGGCCGAGCTGTCAATCAATCACACAGCAGGAGTGGTGTTAACCCAGCTCGGATTGGCCAAGCTGTCAATCACACCATAGGGGTGATCTTATCCCAGTCCAGATTCTCTTTTTATCGACCTTCTCTCCTGGTGTTGTTCTCTATTTCTTCTCCTTCTAATCCTGCTTACCTGGAACATTTTTGGATAGCTTAGCATCTTAATGGTTAAAGGTTTCTAGGTTAAATGACATCAGTGAAGTTAATAATATGATAAGACACTTATTTTGGATTGGATCTGGTATTAAACTCTTTGCCAATGTTCCTTGATTGTCTATATCTTTCCAGTAAAATTTTTTGTTACTTGGACCTCTTAGCTCAGTTGGTTGGAGCAGGGTGCTGGTATCACTGAGGTTGTGGGTTCAGTCCCTGTGTGGGTCATTCACTCAAGAGCTGGACTTGATGATCCTTGTGGGTCCATTCCTACCAAGAATCTTCTGTGCATCTGACCACGTTGAGAATATCTGTCTTGGGTTTCTCCTGTGCACCAAACGGAACCTTTGGTTACCCCCAGCATTTCAGTGTTCTGGGGTGTTCCAGCCCTGCAGGCTCACCATGGCCTCTTGTTTCCATCAGGCCCTGCTGTGTCACACTGGCCCTTGGTTCCATGAGCATCTGGAGTGTCACACAGCTTGATGACATTTGTCCTTGCTGCCCCTGCCATCCCACTGCCCCAGCAACAGCCCCGAGCCACCCGTGAGGGACAGGCCCTGCTGGCCCAGGCCTGGGCTCAGGCCTTGGCCTTTCTGCTTCCTCCACCCAGCCCAGGCCGTGCTCAGCATTGCAGTTCCCTGCTCACAGCCTCGGGCTCCTGCAATCCTGCCCTCAAGGATCTGCTCTCACCACTCCCTGGGGAGCCTTTGGCACTCCCTGCCCTCAGTGGGGCCAGTGATGCTCCAAGGGACTTGGAGTTTTGCTTCTGACTCCTTGAGCAGCTTCTTCAACCTTCTCTCAGTGCCTGAGGGTCCTGGGCTCAGCCCTAAAACCACTGTGAGGCTGATCAAAATACAGAAAGCCTTCAGGAGCTCTTTGTCTTACTCCAGGACTTGTGCAGCTGCTTGGAGTCAGTTTGGAGTTCTGTTAAGGAGGAAGATTTCAAAGTGAGCCTTATCACTTTTTTTCTTTAATCAACTGAGTATTTTGTTTTAAATTACAGTTCAGAGAAGAGCTGATAGAAGCGTTTCCCAAGTGATCTTGATGCTGAATGTCTCCTTAGGAGGTCTGGGCACACAGAAGAATGAGCCCCTTGCAGGCTGACCCTGTTTGGACAACCTGCTCCTCACCCCCAGCCTCACCATGTCTGACATTGCCCACCTGGGACTGACATCCCTGTGCCCTGCAGCAGAACCTTGTCCCCTGAGCTCTGCAGCTGGGTGTCCCTGCCCATTGCACCATGTCCCACCTGCTCTCCTCAGGGCTCTGCCTGCACACAGGCCCAGGAGAAGTTTTCCTGTTTGTGAGGACAGAATGGAAAATCCTGAGCAGGTTTTCTAAACAACAAACCCCACTGAGGAACCACATGCTCAGTCCAGGCTGCCTGGAATGATGTCACCTTTCTACAAGGGACAATGTGAGCAGAAATGATCTCTGTAAGCAGAATTCTCTGAGTCTTTCAGCTGAGTTCTCTGTCCCTCTCCTTTCCCTGGATCTCTGTTGCAGATGGAAGCTGCTGGTGCCATTCTCACCTTTAACCTTTCTTTTGAATGCAGACAGATGTTCCCAGGTGTGTTAAGCAGGTGTTGCTCAGTGTTTATTAATAGCCTTTGTATCCTCATGGAGCTAAGGAGATCCTTGTGACACAATGGGGGTTCATGGAACCAAGGAGACAATTGTGACAGTTCAGAGCCTCACAGAAACAAGGCTCCATTGTGACACTGAGGGCAATCATGGAATCAAGGAGACCGTTGTGACACAGTGAGGCCACATGGAACCAATAGTCCATTGTGACAATGCAGATCCCAGGAGGCCATGGTGACACTGTGGGACCTCAGGGGCCACTGTGACACTGAAGAATTTCATGGAACCCAGTGTCCAGTGGTGTCTGATTGGAACAAAGGAACCATTGTTGACAGCACAGAAATTCATGGAACCAAGGAGATCAGTGACATTTAGGAACCTTATAGAACCAAGGGTCCACTATGACACTGCAGAAGCAAGGAGACCATTGTGACACTATGGAAACTCATGGAACCAAGCAGCCATTGTGACACTCCAGGGCCTTGTTGAAGCAGGGAGACCATTGTGACAGTCCAGAACCTCATGGCACTGAGGGTTTACTGTGACACAGCAGGTTCCCATGGAACCAATTGTCCATTGTGACAATGTGGGTCCCAGGAGATCATGGTGACACTACGGAACCTCATGGAACCAAGGGTCCATTGTGACACTCCACGGCCTCGTGGAACCAAGGAGATCATTGTGACATAATGGAACCTTCTGGAACCAAGGGTCCAGTATGACACAGCAGAACCTCTTGGAATCAAGGCAACCATGTTAGGCTATGGAACCTCATGGAACCAAGAGACCATGGTGACATTGCAGGGCCTCATTTGAACAAAGGACATGGTTGATGGGACAGAAGCTCATGGAAACATTGGGACACTGTGACACTGCAGAGCATCATGGAACCAAGGACACGACTGTGACACTGAGGAACCTTATGGAACCAAGCAGCCATTTTCACACTGAGGAACCAAGGAGAGCATTGACAGTACAAAACATCCTGGAACTGAGAGGCCATTGTCCTACAGCGAGGCCTCGTGGAACCAAGGGGCCATGGTGACACTCTGGGGCCCCGTTGAACCAAATATTCATTGTGACACTGTGGGGGTGCTTGTAACCAATTGTCCATTGTGATACTGCGGATCCAAGAGACTGTGGTGACACCATGTGAGTTCATGGAACCAAGGGGCTTTGGTGACACACCAAAGCCCTGTGGAATCAAGGAGAACATTGTGGCAGTACAGAACCAAGGAGGCTATTTTGACTGTACAGATCCAAATGGAACCAAGGGTCCATTGTTATACAGCAGGGCCTCGTGGAACCAAGGGGCCATTGGGAAACTGTGCAAGGGGCATAATGGAGTCAAGGGCAGCACTGATAATGAAACCCACAAGATAGAAACTTTTAAACACAGTTTTGAGTATTTGAAAACAGGTATTATTTATTACATCATGCTGGTCACTCAGGGGATCCTTCATCCATTCAAGTGCACTGAGCATCGAATGAACAGTTTTTACCACACACACTGATTATCTATTCATGAATTATCCCCATTTCCTTTCACTTTACTTGACATAATTGCACCCCTTTTCAAAAATCCTTACGTGGTTCCTTGGAGTCTGTCTTTGAGATCCAATGTTTTAGGTGGCTGTTCCTCGATCCCTGCTTTTGAATGATGGCATTTTCCTTGTTTTGCATAATTTCTGCTTTGCCAGCCTTGCAGAGTTGAGCTGGCATCCTCCTTGCATTTTGTGTGACTTCTGTATGCGGGACTTACATCCTTTATCGGTTTCTTCAAGGCTGTGCTGTTCTGTTCTACTTTCCTTGATAAGTGTAAATGTTGTTCTGTTCTCCTGTCCTTGTCACAGTGCTCGCCCCACATGAGGTGTGTCTGCAACCTCCTCCAACCCACGGGCTTGGGGTGGGCAAGTGTTCCTGAGGGAACAGGGATGGGACAGCTGGGCTGGACTGACCCAAGGGATGTTCCATTCCATGGCACACCATGATCAGCAATAAACGGAGAGAAGAAAGGGGCATAGGGGATTAGTTTCTTTTTTAAGATATTTTTTATTAAAACAGCATCTACGCATACAGAATCCACTCCTGCCACAACGTGGTTAAATATTTTCTGCTGCTAGGAGATTTCCTGTGTATTTGCTTTTCTTCTGTGTACGGCCTCTGCTTTTTGTGGTTGGTTTGTTTGTAGGGTTTTTGTGTGGTTGTGGGTGGGTCTTGCTTTGTTGGTTTTTTTTTGGTTGGGTTTGATTTTTTCGTATTGAACTGCCTTTTTCTGATACATAAGTTCTACCATTTTTTGTGGTAAGAGAAATGTACCCAACTCAGTCATTTTGCCAAATTACATTTTGCAGTCAACATTAACTGGATGCATTCAGTCACAAACGCCCTACAACTTTGCAGCATCCACAAAGGAATTGAAATTGCATTTCATGCCATTGTAGAGATAATAGAAATGTTCCACAGTGTGGTCGAGGGCTGGTCACTGAGGGATGTCACCAGGGAGTGGCTGCCAAGAGGACTCTGTGCCACGGATGACATTTGACTCTGATTGTTCAGCCAAATTCCCACCCACCCCATGTTCCACTCCTGCAACCCAGCTCGCTCCAGTCTGGCTCTGAGGAGAGCACAGCAGACCATGTCCCAGGCCTGGCTAAAGTCTGGGCACACAACATCCCCTTCTTTTCCCTCCCATGGGGGTTCTGCAATCCCTGCCTTGTGCTGCCAGTGCCTGGAATGGCTGCAGGAGGATTTGCCAGGTGCCCTTCCCTGCTGAGCCTGACCAGTCTGTGACTGTCCCAGTGCCACTCCCTGCCCTGTTTGCAGACTGGTTCCATGTCTGCCCTTCCCAAGTGCCCAGGACCCTCTGGGATGGCTCTGGCCTTTCCAAGGGGTTTGAGAGAGGTGTCACAGTGACACTGCCCAGCCTTCTCACCATCCCTGACTCCAAAGGCCTTTTCCACATCCCTCAGCTCCTGGTCAGTGCCCAGAGCACAGCACAACCCTGTCCAGGTCCTCAGGGTGGTTCAGAAGGGAGGCAGCTCTGATTTCTCCCCACAGACCCCCACCCCAATGGTCTCTCTGTGCAGTCCATGGCTGTCCTGAACATTTTTTTCCTGGACCCTCCCTGCCTGGGATGTTTCTCCTATGCAGTCGTAACCACAGCCCAGTAATGAATTCAGGTGTTTTCCCAGAGTGTAGTGGCCTCAAGGCACTGTTTGTGCCACCAGAACTGTGCCACCCCCGAGTGCTGATGATAGTGTTTGTGCTCACTCAGGGTCATCTCCCCACACACACACGATGCACTGCTGAAATGTCCTCAGTACACTCCAAACACGGCCTGCTGGCCTGGTCACTTGGTGTCCTTCCATGCAGGGACAAACAACCTCGTGCAGCTGGGGGAGAGGCCAGTGTTGGGTGTGGTGATTGCAGGGGCTGGTGTGGGACAATTTCCCTGGGGCACCTTCCCAGGCTGTGCCCAGAACAAAGACACAGCCCAGGCCCTGCCCTGCTGCTCCCTCAGGTCCATCCCAGGAGCTCTGGCTGTGCCAGGACACTGCTGTGTGCCCCCTGCACACTGCCCCTCTGCCCCAGGCACTGGGCTTTGCTTGGCCAGGGCATTCCTGGAGCACATTGCTGACAGCAGCTCTGGAGGACAGCAAAGCCTTCCTGCCCTGCCCTCAGGAGATGCCCTTTGCTGATGGAGCTGCTGTGCTGGAGCCCAGCTGTGTCCCAGCAGTGCCCATGGCCTGTCCCTGCCTGTGGGCACAGCACGGACACACAGCAGGACAGGGACCAAGCTGCCAGAGCACTGCGGCCTCACAGCCACAGAAGGGCTGGCAAGGAGAGGGTGGAGCTGGGAAGAGCAGATGTGGAAAGAGCCAGGGCCATTGTCCCTGGCTGTGCTGCTGCGCTGGGAGTCTCTTCCCTCCACTTCTGCCCACAGGCACTGCCCTGCAGAGACAGAGAAGGGCTGAGGAAGGATCCTGGACACAGAGGGCAGGGCAGGCATTTGTTTTTATTTCAATGCACAGGTGAAAGGCCTCTTGCATGTCTTTGTGTTTCAAACGAAATATAGATATTCATGTAGAAATGGAAAGAGTGACACTACAGTATTTTGTAAGAAATTTTACAGCATTAGAATAAGATACTGCAGAAAAAACGGACAAATATGGAAAAAAAAGGTGAGCTTTTAGAGAGTTACATTTTGAAGATTATGCAGCAGAAAAGTTTAATGCTTCAGAAAACAGAGAGTCAGCAATTTCCTCAGGGCATCCTTGAGCTCTTGGTTCCTCAGGCTGTAGATGAGAGGGTTCAGAGCTGGAGGCACCACTGAGTACAGAAATGACAGGGGCACATCCAGGGATGGGGAGGAGATGGAGGGGGGCTTCAGGTAGGCAAACAGTGCAGTGCTGAGGAACAGAGAGACCACGGCCAGGTGAGGGAGGCAGGTGGAAAATGCTTTGTGCCGTCCCTGCTCAGAGGGGATCTTCAGAACAGCGGTGATGATCTGCACATAGGAGAAAACCATGAACACGAAACAGCCAAATACCAAAGAGGCACTAAAAGCAATGAGCCCAAGTTCTCTGAGATAGGATTTGGAGCAGGAGAGCTTGAGGATCTGGGGTACCTCACAGAAGAACTGGCCCAGGGCATTGCCCTGGCACAGGGGCAGGGAAAATGTATTGGCTGTGTGCAGCAGAGCATGGAGAAAGCCACTGGCCCAGGCAGCTGCTGCCATGTGGGCACAAGCTCTGCTGCCCAGGAGGGTCCCGTAGTGCAGGGGTTTGCAGATGGACACGTAGCGGTCGTAGCACATGATGGTCAGGAGGGAAAGCTCTGATCCAAAAAAGAAGAAAATAAGAAAAACTTGTGCAGCACATCCTTCATAGGAGATGTGTCTGGTGTCCCAGAGGGAATTGTGCATGGCTTTGGGGACAGTGGTGCAGATGGAGCCCAGGTCAGTGAGGGCCAGGTTGAGCAGGAAGAAGAACATGGGGGTGTGCAGGTGGTGGCCGCAGGCTACGGCGCTGATGATGAGGCCGTTGGCCAGGAGGGCAGCCAGGGAGATGGCCAGGAAGAGGCAGAAGTGCAGGAGCTGCAGCTGCCGCGTGTCTGCCAATGGCAGCAGGAGGAAGTGGCTGATGGAGCTGCTGTTGGACATATCCTCACTCTGGGCATTGTGGACTGTAAAAAGAACACATTGATAAGCTGGGAGACATTTCCTTGAGTCAATCCTGTACATTTCAGGTAGAAATCCTCTCAAAATTGCTTCTCTTCCTGTGGGGGAACTTCACTAAAAATGTTATTTTTGATTTTGAGTTTCTGCTCCTGATTTACTGATTCATCGTCAGCATTTTTCTCAGCACTAATGCTGAGGAGTTCAGAGGGAAAACAAGGCTACATTTGACACAGTGCAGTCTGACCTGACCCCATACAGCTGCCCTTTGCTTATAATACCTCCCTCTAATTCAAGGTGATTGCACTTCAAATGTGCTGGAAAATTAAAATAGCCTTTTTGAAGGCTCAAATTTCAAAATACTTTTCCCTAAACTCTTTTTTGCCCTATTCTGATCAAGAGAGAGAGGCATACCAAATGTTGGTCTGGCTCTCTGCTGCCTGCAGTTCTGCCTACTGGGAGCTGTTTCTCTCTATCCAAGCCTTGTCCCTGCCAGTGCTGCCAGAGCCCAGCCCAGCCCTGGGGGCTCAGCTCTGCCCTGCACACCCCTCCCAGCACAGGGCACTGCCCAGGGCCATCTCCCTGCCAGCAGGGCCTTAAGGGCAGCTCACACAAACTGAGATGCTGCAAGCCAAGGTGCTGCTGCTGCTGTCTGTAGGCACAGGAAGGTGAGGAGGCACTTTGTGAGGGAGATGGGAGGCAGATGTGCTGATGCCCAGGGGGACAGTGCAGGAGTGTCAGTGACACAGACACACCTGACAGCCCCTTTGCCTTGCCTTGAGGAGAAAGCTGAGAGCAGCCCTGGCCATGCAGCACCATCTCCACAGCAGGAGGAATCTGCCCTGATGGGGGTGGCTCCTTGCACCTCCAACTTCTCCCCGCAGTGCATGGGGAGCTGCCAGGCAGGCCGAGAGCTGTCCCTGGCAGGTGGCACATGGGCTGGGCTGGCCAAGAGCCCTGAGGGCTGCAGGAGCTGCTCTGCAGGACAGCCCTGGGCAGCCCTGGCTGCAGCCCCAGCTTCAGCCCCTGCAGCCGTCCCTGGCAGCAGGAGCCGTCCTGCCCTGTCCCTCTGACGGTGCCCAGGGCAGCCCCGCTCTGCAGCACATCCTCCTCCTCCTCCTCCTCCTCCTCCTCCTCAACCTCCTCCTCCTCCTGTGCCTCAGAGAAACTGGGAGAGCCCTCCTGACACATCCCCCCGGCTGTGGGCTGTGCTGGCTCCAGGAGATCCCTCCAGGAGCACAGGGGACATTGCCCTGCACCCACACACTCACCATGTCCAGGGCTGTGAAGATGTTTCCCCAAGTGCAGTCTCAGCTCAATGTCTTCCCAGTCCTGATTGCCTTGAGCCTGTCTGTGCCTGGCTCCTGTGCCCTCAGTGCCTGCAGGCAGTGCCCTCAGCCCTGCTGGGCTGGCAGAGGAGCTGCTCCTCAGCAGAAATGTCTTTTTGAAGCTTCTCTTGGTTCACCTTGGGAGCTGCCTCTGTGCCAGGAGCCCGGCCCAACTCAGCAGCACAGACACAGCACAAGGACTTTAATGAATCTCTTGGTTCATTAAATATTTACATCATAATCATTCCCTGAGAGAGTGTTCAAAACCTTCTCAAGAACTCAAATTAAAATGCTGTAGTTTCTTGAAGTTTTAATGGGTCCCAATGAGGGACACAACTGAGAAAATGCCCCAGGGTTCCAGTTAGAGCAGGAAATTCGAGGCAGATATGATAGGTGAGGACAAAGAAATGTCAAGTCTTTCCCTTTTGACACCAACTCTTTTAGTAGTTTATAGAATCATGCCCCCAATTATCTACTTTAATTAGTCCCTTGAGAGCTTTGTATTAACACTCAGTGGGGCTCATTAATACTTTGAGATACTCAAGGTTTGGGTTTTGCTTTTGCCTTGGAGTCTCTGAGAGCTTTGTGCAATCATGGTCTCCAATTATCTGCTTTAATTAGTCCCTTGAGAGGCTTTGTCAGTAACAACACACAGTGGAGCTCATTAACACTTCAAGATACTCAGGGTTAATTAAGTTCTACTTTTTGACACTGGGTCTCTGAGAGGTTTGTGCAGTGACAGCTTCCAATTATCTGCTTTAATTAGTCCCTTGAGAGCCTTTGTCAGTAATGATACTCAGTGGGGCTCATTAATACTTCAAGGTACTCATTTTTTTAAGGTACTTGGAGTTTCCCTTTTTACACGAATTCTTTTAGTAGTTTATGCAGTGATGCCCCCAATTATCTGCTTTAATTAGTCCCTTGAGAGCTTTGTATTGACACTCAGTGGGGCTCATTAACACTTTGAGATACTCAAGGTTTCAAAGGTACTTTGGATTTTCCTTTCCTCTCTTAGTCTCTGAGAAGTTTTTGGGCAATCCTGGCCTCCAGTTCTCTCCTCCAAGGAGTCCATGAGGATCCTGTGTTGGGGATGGACCTCAGTGGGACCCATTAATGCTTTGAGACACTTTGGGTTTTTCTTCTGCCTTGGACTCCTGGAAAGGTTTGTGCAATCTCCTCTCAGGCCCTGAGGTTCAAGGGCTCAGCACCAAATGCACCACGGAGCTGATTGGGATCAATCAAGTCCTGGCAAACCATGGCTCTGCCTTGATTTACTTCTGGTCTGGTGCCATTCATTAGGAAGATTTTCAAATGCAGTCATGGAGAAATATTTCCAAAAGCTAAGAAATACCCATTCCTATTTTGAGGGGTGTATTTCATTGATATTCTCTTTAGAGCAGAGTTGATTGCAGCATTCTGTGATTGATATTGATCCAGGGTCTCTTCTCAGGAGGTCTGGCCTGCTCACAGAAGCTGTGCCTTGAGGTCTGAGCCAGTGTGGACAACCTTGCTCCACATTGCCCAACCCCATCCTGTCTGTCCCCACTCACCTGGGACCTGCTTTGCTTGGAGAACTGCTTGCACTCAGGAAATTGTTTGGTTTGGGGTTTTTTTTAAGCAATCAAGAACTCCTTATTTTCTATATTGAAAACAGACACACTCCTCAGGTGTGTGCCAGGCCAAGGTACCACCAAGGAGTTTCCCCTTCCCCAAGGCAGAACCCTGCATGGAAGGTTTGAGAGCTTTGCACTCCTTGGTTCCCTGAGGCCTTGCAGTGTCACAAAGGCCCCTTGGTTCCATGAGGTTCTGCACTGTCACAATGGAGATTTGGGTCCATGGGGTCCCACAGTGTCACAATGCTCTTTTTGGTTCCATGAGGCCTTGATCTGTCACAATGGACTTTTGGTTCCCTGAGGTTCTGTACTCAACAATGGTCTCTGTAGTTCCAAAGTGTCACAACAGACCCTTGGTTCCATGAGGTTCATTGGTGTCACCATGGTCTCCTTGGTCCCAGGAGCCACCACAATGTCACCACAGACCCTTGGTTCCATGAGGTTCCTGCAGCAGGACTTCCCCTATGGCCCAGCAGAGCTCATCTGTTCTGTCCATCAGCTGGGGCCATCACTCAGGGCATCTTCCCCCTCTCAGGAATTGCTGAGATAACCCAGGCCCCACATCTGTCCTGTCCTGAGTTCTCTCTGGTGCCAGGGAGGTGGAATTCCAAGCTGACCATGAACATCTGGCCTTGAGAGCAGCCTGAAGGGAGATGAGCCTTGAATTTCTGAGTGACACACACTTCACTTTACAAACTAGAAAAGCTACACAGAACTTTCACCAAGCAGAAATCTTCTGCATAGTCCCTGCAAACAGATAGGGCTTCTCTCCCAAGTCTGGATGCATCTTTGTGGTTCCTTTTGTGGAAGGTGAGTGAAAGGGCTCCATGTGTACTCCCTCATCAGTTTGGTGCTAAGTTACATTGACTCCTGATCTCTGCTATTCCTTCACTAGCTGTAATATAGGGAACTTCATTGTGCACGGTGTTTGTATCTACCTGGGCTTCTTTTGTTTATCCTGTGCAGTAAGTATTCCAGTTAAAGTGTCTTGTCTGTTAATCTTGAGACCATTCAGTAAATAATTCATTATATAATAGACCTCATCAGCCATTCTCTTGTGAGCAAAAGCAATTTGGTGTGCAGGTCGCCTGAAACAGAATTACTGCCAGAAACCTGAGCATAAGGCAGGACTTGTCTAAGCTTTCACTCCATTCAAAACATATTTCAATTAAAGACAAAAAGAGAGAATATCATTATTTCTTACTTTTATTTTCTGTTTAATACACTGATATCAGCAATCTCTAGCTGATATTGATCCCCAGCCCCTCCTAATGCAGTATGAATAGACATGAAAATCAAGACCCTTTATGGCTGACAATCAATCACACTCTGTCCCTACACCCACCCCACCATTTCCCCCATCCAGCCCCTGGCACTCAGAGCAGCCTTGTGCAAATCTGAGCTCCCTCCCCTCCAGGCTGTGCCTGCAGCTTTCAGCTCCTTGGCACCAACTCCCACCTGCTTTCCTTGGAGAAGGAGCTGCCTGAGACACAGAGGGATGTTCATTTCTTGTCAGCAAACAAACCAAAGGCAGGCACAGCTGCATAAAAAACAGAAATCCAGCCCAAGGAGTGCTGGGCAATGGAGTCACATCCAGGGGTGTCCCCAGGGCTCAGGACTGGGGCCAGGGCAGTGAAATCTCTTTCTTGCTGATGTGGACGAGGCCATGGAGGGCACCCTGAGTCAGTGTCCAGGTGAGGTCAAGCTGGGTGGGAGTGTGGCTGTGCTGCAGGGCAGGAAGCTCTGCAGAGGGATCTGGACAGGCTGGAGCCATGGGCCCAGGACAATTGGATGAGGTTCAGCAAGGCCAAGGGCTGGCTCCTGCCCTGGGCTCACAACCACCCCAAATCCCTGGCTGTGCCCTGCCGCTGATCCCCACAGCCTGTCCTGTTTCCTTCATCCCTGCATTGCCAGGGACTCTGTGGGACAAGGGAGCTCTGCTGTGGGGATGGAGGGAGGTGCAAGTGCCAGCACTGCAGTGGGAACCACAACTCATCAGGTTTGTGTCCTTTGGGGGTCAGCAACTGGTGAGACTCAGAGGCACAGAAGGTTTCTCTTCGTGGCCAACATAAAAAAAAGTACCAATGATAAAATTCAATAAACTTCAAAATTCTTTCCTCAGCTCTGTGCAATGTCAAAGCAGTATCTGATGTATCCACCATGAACAAGGTATTTTCATACAGGAACAGTTTTAGACACAGACATTAGAAAGGGTGATTCTGTGATAGATGTAGACACAATTAAGATGTTGACTAATGTGGAATGACCAGAGAACAATGGGAGGAGGCAATCTGGGAGCAATGGCAAGGCCATAGGACCAGCTGGTCTAGGGAAGAGATGTCCTTAGACATGGCCATTTAAACAGGAGAGGTGGAAACACCCAAATGAAGAGGGACATGAAATAATAGACAGTATAGTGGTAACACAGGTACAGATGAAGATCAGTATTTCTTGTTCTGCCATCAGTACACATCCAGGAAATTTCTCTTCTCTTCTGGTGGGAAATTTTGACATTTCTTAAAGTACTCAAATGCCCCAGCTAATGAGATGTGCTCGTGCACCTCTCAAGCTGCAGGTCCCCTACAGCCCCAGAGGGCTCCTGTCCCATAAACATCTGCTCCAGCCCATTCCAAAATCGGGAACAGCATCGTCCTGGGATCATCAGGGAGCTGAGGTTGGAAGGGACCTCAGCAAGTCTGCAGTCAAACCTGTCAGAAACTGGGTCAGACCAAGTGGTTCAAGGCTTGATTTGGTGTGGATTGGAAATTCCCAAAGCCAGGGATGGGGCAGCATCTCAGAACCTGTCTGAGCCCATGGGAACAAAGGTTTTCCACATGTTCTGTCTGATCTCCCCTCATTCCCCTTCCACCCATTGACTTTTGTCCCCTCCAGCCCCCCCACCCAGTGCAGAGCCTGGCTCTGTGTTCTCCATCAGCTCCTGGGTGGCTCTGCCAGGCTGGCATGAGGAGCCCCTCAGCCTTCCCTGCTCCAGGCTGGACAAGCCCAGCTCCCTCAGCCTCTCCTCACAGCCAAAGGGCTCCAGCCCCACCTTGGAGGCCCTTCCCTCACCCTGCTCCAGCCCCAGACATCTTTCGTGCCCTGGGCAACCCAAACCAGACCCCAGTGACCTGGATAATCCACGGCCTTGATGTCCTGGTCACACAGCCCTGGCCCCTTGTCCCCGTGTCAGGCTCTGGGGTTGATTTGTGGAACATCCTTGGGGGAGGCTGTGGCTCCAGGTGGAGCAGGGGGATCCCGGGGGACAGGGGACCCTGCTGGGCATGAACAGCATTGGACTTGTCTGGGGCAACTGTGAGGGGGGGCTGGGGCAGAGTGACCAACCCAGTGACCTCACACAGCCCTGCTGTGATGTCACAAAGCAGCCCAGTGATGTCACAGCCTGCTCTGTGATGTCATTGTCTGCTCTATGCCGTAGCTGCTCAGTGACCTCACATAGCCCACTCTGTGATGTCATAGCCCACTCTGTGACCTCATGTTACCAGATGATAAATTGCCCACACAAGTGAGCTAACACAATCCTTATTCTCCAGAACCCTTGGCCTCTGGAAACTGCACAATGCCTGTTGTATAAGAAGGGGAACTGGAAGTTTGTAGCTGTCGGGGCTTTGGGGTTTGGGCCCCGAGCTGCCACAACGTGCCCGGATAAGATGTCCCACAAGGAACAGCCTTTCCTGGTGTCTCAGGCAGATTTCAGCCACGAGGTAGGAGGATGCAAGCAATGCCTGGAGTCCAGGCCTTCAGCCCATGTTGTAATTTGAGCCTTGCTTCCAAAGTACCTTTGGCCAGCAGAGGAAGGAGACCGAGGAAGCTGCAGGGAGATTCCACAGACACTTTATTTCTTCCACGAAGGGGTCTCAGGCAGCAATTCAATGGACAAGGTACTAATGGGGGCTTTTGTAGGGTCAGGGTGTCTTGAAAACAGACCAATTATTTAGGGGATTGTAAAACGGACCAACTACTTAGGGATTTTAGAGGAAAGGGACCAATTGCTAAGGGGATTGAAAATGGACCAATTATATCACAGGGAGATAAAGTGAGGTTTGCTAAGGGGGGAAATATATGGGCATTGGTGTCTTCACAGTGGGTGTGGTCAGGGGGGTGTGGTCACTGGCTGTGGTGAGTGGGTGTGGTCAGGTAATGTCAGGTGGCTAGTCAGTGGGAAGGTGTCAGTGGGAAGGTGTCAGTGGAAGTGGTGAGGTCGTCATTGGGGTGTAGTCAATGGAGGTGGTCTGTGAGTGTGGTCAGTGGTTGTGGTCAGTGGGGTGTGGTCAGTGGGTGTGGTCAATGGTTGTGGTAAGTGAATGTGGTTGATGCAGGTGGTCAGTGGGGGTGTGGTGAGGGTTTGTGGTCAGTGGATGGGGTCAGTTGGGTTTTAATTGGAGTGTGGTCAGTGGTTGTAGTCAGAGATTGTGGTCATTAGGGAATGGCCAATTGGTGAGGTTAGTGAGGGTGGTCAGTGCATGTGGTCATTGGGGTGGTCAGTGCATGGGTCAGACTTGATGATCACCAAGGTCTTTTCCAGCCTGGCTGATTCTGTGATTCTCTGAAACCAGCCCTGGAGCAGTTGCAGGATGAGCCCTGGGCCTCCTCTTCACAAGGTCCATCAGCCCAGGTCCCTCAGCTTCTTCACACAGCCCCAAAGCCCATCCTGTCAGTCCTGCAGAGCCTCTCCAGCCCCTCCTCATTGCCCACAACAGGGAGCCCCACACCCAGACACAGCAGCCCAGATGTGCCCCCCTGGCCTGTGGTGCCTCTGGCAAGGGAGCAGCACGAGGCACTGCAGGACCCTGCAGACAATTCCTGAAGCACTTGGAGGATGATCCTGCTCCCCAAGGGATGTTCCCATGGTGCCAGCTCAGGACCTGAAATGAAGAGTGGGGCCAGAGGGGAAAGGACAAACAGGGATGGGCTGTTTGCAGGGGAGGGACAGGGATGGGCAAGAGGAAGAAATCTTGAGAAGGTAAGAGGAAAGAAAGCAAAGGTGAAGCAAAGGAAATGCTCAGGGCAGTTTGGTGGTGGCTGCCAGGTAGCCCTGGCTCTGAGAAAGAACATCTGCAGTGAGACAGGAAACTCACAGCTGATGGGAACAAACTTTCTGGCTGACTTCAGAGGCCACAACAAACCCAAGTGGTTTCCCTGCCGGCCCCCAGCCCTTGCTGGCCCCAGGGGCTGATGGCATTTGTGCTCACTCAGCTCCATGTCCCCACAGCAGCACCATGGGGGTGCTGAGCCTGCTGTGTGCAATGCAAACAGGGGCTCCTGAGCCAGTGCTGCCGTGTGTGTGCCTGCAAGGATGGGGCTCCTGTGTGAGCTGGGGGAGAGGCCAGGGCTGCAGAGGGGGGATGTTGTTGGCAGGTGCATGAGGACGCTCTGGGACGCTGCCCTGGGGTGTCCAGTGCAGTGGGGATGGATCAGCCCCTGCTCTGCTGCTCCTTGCCAGGGTGTCCCCCTTGCAGGGAGCTTGCAGAGCACCAGCCATGCTGTTTGCCCCCAGCCTGCCCACGGCCAGCCTGGGGCTGCTCCCGGGGCTTTTCTGTGCTCAGCATTGGGCTGGCCAAGGGTTGTGGAGAGAGCCTGGCCAAGGAGCCTGGAGCCCCCAGGCCCTGGCCTGAGGCGTCAGCGCTGCCCCAGCAGTGCCCATGGCCTGTCCCTGCTGCAGCCCCGGCACTGCCACCCCCAGGGCTGTGCCCGGCCCCGAGAGCACTCAGGCCCTGCAGCAACACGAGGGCCAGGAGGGCAGCGGGGCAGTGGCACGGGAGCAGCACTGGCAACACCAAGTACTGCTGCTGCTGGGCACAGCTGCTGTGCCAGCACTGATCTGCCCCCGGCTCTGCACACAGACATTGCTGCTGCAGCTCCACAGATGGGAAGATGGGTATCTCTGGAGAAATTTTTGCTGGGAGATCGTTTATTTTATTTTATTTAAAGTTACTAGGAGCCCTGCCCCTCATTGACACAGTGTCTGCGTCACAGAAAAGATGGAGAAAATCAAAAGGAAATACAGCAAAAATAATGACATTTCTTTGTGGACAATATTGAAAAGCTAAAACAAAGGAAAGGAAAGAACAAACCTACAAGCAAACCAACAAGAAGAATCAAAGGTGACTTTTATTACAAATGATTTTCAGAAATTGGCCAGCAGTTTAGTGTTTCTGAAACCATCTAGTGTTCAGTCTCCACACTGCAGCCTTGAGCTCCTGATTCCTCAGGCTGTAAATGAGAGGGTTCAGGGCTGGAGGCACCACTGAGTACAGAAGAGACAGGGCCAGATCGAGAGATGGGGATGAGATGGAGGGGGGCTTCAGGTAGGCAAACACTGCAGTGCTTAGGAACAGGGAGACCACAGCCAGGTGAGGGAGGCAGGTGGAAAAGGCTTTGTGCCTTCCCTGCTCAGAGGGGATCCTCAGAACAGCCCTGAAGATCTGCACATAAGAGAAAACCATGAACACAAAACACCCGAGTACTATACAGACACTAACTGCAAGAAGACCAAGTTCCCTGAGATAGGATTTGGAACAGGAAATCTTGAGGATGTCTGGGATTTCACAGAAGAACTGGCCCAGGGCATTGCCATGGCACAGGGGCAGGGAAAATGTATTGGCTGTGTGAAGCAGAGCATTGAGAAAGGCACTGGCCCAGGCAGCTGCTGCCATGTGGGCACAAGCTCTGCTGCCCAGGAGGGTCCCGTAGTGCAGGGGTTTGCAGATGGACACGTAGCGGTCGTAGCACATGATGGTCAGGAGGGCGAGCTCTGATCCAAGGAAGAAGAATATCAGAAATACCTGAGCAGCACATCCAGCATAGGAGATGTGTCTGGTGTCCCAGAGGGAATTGTGCATGGCTTTGGGGACAGTGGTGCAGATGGAGCCCAGGTCGCTGAGGGCCAGGTTGAGCAGGAAGAAGAACATGGGGGTGTGCAGGTGGTGGCCGCAGGCTACGGCGCTGATGATGAGGCCGTTGGCCAGGAGGGCAGCCAGGGAGATGGCCAGGAAGAGGCAGAAGTGCAGGAGCTGCAGCTGCCGCGTGTCTGCCAATGGCAGCAGGAGGAAGTGGCTGATGGAGCTGATGTTGGACATTTGCTGGGTCTTGGCATGGGAATCTGTAAGAAAAGTAATGATGGAATAGATCAGTTTGGAGAGGACTTGAAATATCCCAGCCCAGCTTGGTGGCACTTTCCCCCCACTGCCTGCCCAGGGCTCTGCTGCCTGGAGCTGTCCCTGCCAGCAGCTACTTCCCTGTGCCCAGGGCCGAGCCCTGCCAGTGCTGCCAGAGCCCAGCCCAACCCTGGGGGCTCAGCTCTGTCCTGCAGACCCCTCCCAGCACAGGACACTGCCCAGGGTCAGCTCTGCTTGTGCAGGCTCTGGTGGCAACATCACACCAACCTAAGGAGGCTGGAAAAATTACACTGGTGTTGCCTGGAAGTGCTGATTTCTGTCACTGCCTACTTTATTAAGATCCGAGATAAAAAAAAAAAGTTTTTCCCAACCTGAACTGAGAGATTAATATCTATATGCAATTTCCCCATCTACGCAACACAGAGCAATAGAATATAAAATCAGGATTATCTTTTTTATGCACTCCTTGCCTCTCTGTGCTCCCTATGTAATCTACCTAGAAATATTCTGGAGTTAAATGTCATGCTGGGAGCAGTGCTGAACAATGCAGCATCCTCACCACACAAGGAGAATACTTCCAAGCCACACCTGCTGTCTCCTTCCACCTAGACCTTGTCCCCCAGTGCTGGGAGCAGCTCCCAGGGCTGGCTGAGAGCTGTCCCTGGCAGGCAGCAGAGTCCCTGCCCCAGCACAGCGCCCTGGGCTGCAGGACCCTGCTCTGCACCACAGCCCTGGGCACCCCTGGCTCCTCTACACAAGAGATCATCAGAGAATGTACTCACACAGTCTGCAGGCATTGGGATGTTGCAGCTTTAGGAGATCACTGCAGGAGCTGCAGCTGCATTATCCTGCAGCCAGAGGCTTCCTGTGTCAAGGGCTGGGAGTGATTCTGCCCCAGTCCCTTCTGAGCATCTTCCCAGCCCTGACTGATTGAAGCTCTCTGTGCCTCTGTGCTGTGCCTGGGGTGGCTGCAGGCAGTGTACCAGCCCTGTTAGGCTGGGAGAAGAGCTGCTCATCAAGAGAAATGTGTTTTTGAAGCTCATCTTGGTTGCCAGGATTACCCTCTGTGCCAGGATCCCAGCCCAGCTCATCAGCACAGACACAGCACAAGGACTTTAATGACCCTCTCAGGGCGTTGGTGCTGTTTGCATCAGACTCAGTCCCTCAGAGTGTGCTTGAAAAACTTCTCAAGAACTCAAATTTTAATTGAGACACTGAAGTTTCTTCAAGTTTTAATGGGTCCCACTGAGGGACAGGACTGAGAAAGTGTCCCCAGGTTCCAGTTAGAGCAGAACACTGGAGGCACTGATGACAGATGGGGACAAACAAGGGAAAGGTGTCTCTGATGCCGAGCAAACCTGGATGTGTTTCAGGAATGCAAAGGGCCAAGGGCTGAGCCCCAGCCCCTGGCAAGGCACATCCTGTCCCTCCCTCATTGCTCAGGGCTCTTCCCGGGCCACTGGGCTCTGGGCATGTGCAATGCCAAGGGCAGCACCATGGGGCGGCCCCTGCCAGGCTGCTGAGCAGGGACAAGGAGGCAATGAGGCCCCAGCACAGCAAGGCTCACTTGTCCCCTGCTGGCCTCAGGCCCAGGGCCAGCCTGCATGGCCCAAGTGCTGCAGGAGTTGGCTGTGTCAGGGCCTTTCAGCTGCTGCCCATCCCTGTGCCCTCTGCAGCCCAGGCTGTCCTACGGTGTCCATGCCCTGCGCCTCTGTCCCTGCAGGCTGTCGTCATCCCCCGGCTGCCCCACCTCGCTGGCCCCTTCCTTTGCTGACAGCTCTGCCTCCTGCCTGCCTCTGCCTGCCCACACAGAGCCATGGGCTGCTCCAGACTCCTTCTGGGGCACTTGTTGCACCACAGCTGTGCCTTGGAACAGAAATTCCTTTCTCCTTGGGTGCAGTCTGGGCCTGCCCAGCTGGTCTTTGCATTAATTCTTTCTTTCTCCACCTGTTCTCTACTATGTGAAAAGGATCCTCCACTTCTGAAACCACCCTTCAATCCCTCCCAGGGCTCTCCTCTGCTGTTCTCAGTCTACACTCCACTGTGCACAGAGCTCCTTTGTTCCTATACAGTGGTCATGTGCTTGCAGTCTTCAAAACCCACCTTGGGACATCTCTAGGACCTCTCCAAAATGTTGGCTAATGAAAACAGTCTTCTCATAGTCTAAGAAAATCAGCAAAAGAATAAGGCCAGCCAGACCTCTCTCTTCTGACTACTTTTGTTTAGGAGCACTCCTTGGATAGACAGAATTTGGGAGGTCAAATCACAATTTTGGCCCTGGACAAGAAGGTCGCTTCTTTTCCATGGTTAGAAGAAACAGTTCCTGAGTGTTACAGGGGCAGATAAAAGGTGACTACCAGAGCCTGTCCTGGCAGCTTTTGTCTGGGAGAAATCCCTGGATAAAGGGAATTTTTTAGGGTCAGTACCAATTTTAGCCATGGGCTCCTGGAAAGAAGGAAGGTTCTTTTCCATAGGAAGGAAAGCACGGAGCCCCAGTGCTCCAAGGGGATATGAGAGGCAGCTTTTGGCATGACAAAGTCAGCTGGACCTGTCAGGTGGCCCCCAGGAGGCCAAACCAGCCAGATCTGTTCCATCTCCCCTGCATTCCATGGAGCCCCTCAGTGTCACAATGTTCTCCTTGCTCCTGCAGTGTCACAGTGGCTCCTTGCTGCCATGAGGCCCTGCAGGGTCACAATGGCCCTTTGGTTCCCCACAGTGTCACAATGGTCTCCATGATTCCATGGGGCCTTGCAATGCCACAATGGTCTCCATGGATCCATGGTGCCCTGCAGGATCCCAACGGCCCTTTGGCTGCACCAGGCCCTGTAATGCAACAATGGCCTCTTGGTTCCACAAAGCCCTGCTGCTCCCCACCGGCCCCTTGGCACCATGCAGCCCAAGTCCTTGGTTCCATGGGGTCCCCAAGGTGTCACAGTGGTCTCAATAGGAAGGAAACAACCAAGCACTGGTGTTGCAGGGGCAGATGAGAGGCAGTCACTGGAGGACAAGGATACCCAGATTAGACAGTGCTGGAAGATTTTTTCCGGGAGCTATTCTTGCATATACAGAATTTTATAGGTGGAATCCCAATTTCAGACATGGACACCCGGAGGAGAAGGACGGTGCCTTTTTTTTTTTTGCCATAGGAAGGAAAGCACAGAACACCAGTGTTGCAGGGCGAGATGAATTGCAGCCATCAGAGGCCAAGGCCAGCCCAAACTTTTTCCAGGTAGCTTTTGCCAGAAATTAACCTTTGGATATATGGAAATTTTGGAGGTGGAATCCTAATTTTGGCCATTTCTGCATTTATAAGAGGGATATTCTTTTCCATAGGAAGGAAAGCAGGAGCCCAAGTGTTTCAAAGGCAGATGAGAGGTGGTTCCTGGGAGCTCAAGGGAGAAAACCCTGTTTGTCCTGGCAGCTTTTGTTACAGAGGCATCCTTGGATTTCCTGATTTTTGGAGGAAGAATCTCCATTTCTAACACAGACACCTTGATGGGAGGATGGTTCTTTTCCATAAGAAGGAAAGCACTGAGCCCCCATGTTTGGAAAGCAGGCGAGAGGCAGCCTGCAAAATGCCTGGGGCAGCCAGACCTGTCTGTCCTGGCAGCTTTCACCTGGGAGCAATCCTTGGATGTACAGAGTTTTGGAGGTGGAATCCAAATTTCAGCCATGGATGCCTGGTCAGATGGATGCTTTTTTCCATAGGAAAGAAAAGCTCAAAGCCCAAGTGTTTTGGAAGAAGATGAGAGACGACCTCCCATGGGCCAAGCCAGCCAGACCTGTCTCTCCTGACACCTTTCATCTGGTGACTATCCTTGGACACAGGGATTTTTGGAGGTGAAATCTCAACTTTGGTTGTGGGTGCCTGGAATGGAAGAAGGTTTCTTTTCATTAGGAAAGCAAAGAGCCTCAGTGTTTCAAAAGGCAGATGAGTGCTGGCTCTCAGGAAGCCAAGGCCAGCCAGTCATGACAGCTTTTTGTCTGGGAGCTGTCCTTGGATATAGGGAATTCTGGAAGCAGATTCCCAACTTTGTCCATGTATGCCTGGATGTGAAAGGTGCTTTATTTCCCATAGGAAATGAATCACATGTCCATGTAAGGTTGGGAGTTATCCCATGTTGGACCTCAAGCCTGAATAAATGATGTCCTCTTTAACACCAAATTAGTGTTAAGGAGTCCTACTCTGATATTTTGGAGATCTGGCAAAAGCAGGATCTCACAGAACCGAGGAGTCAACTGTGACAGCTTGGCACCTCATGGAACCAAGGGGTCATTGTGATGCAGGAGAACCTCATGGAAGCAGGGACACCTTTGTGAGACTGTGGAACTTCATAGAAACAAAGGAGCCATTCTGATACTGCCACCCCTCATGGAACCAAGAGTCCATTGTGACATCACCAGGCCTCATGAAGCGGAATCACAGAATGAACGAGGTTGGAAAAGAGATTTGAAATCATCAAGTCAAACCTATGACCTAACATCACCTCATCAACTAAACCATGGCTCTGAGTGCCACGTCCAGACTTATTTTTAATGCCACTAGGGGTGGTGACTCCAGCACCTCCCTGGGCAGAAGATTCCAGTGCCCAATCACTCTTTCATTGAAGAATTTTTTCCTGATGCCAAACCTATACATCTCTGGCTCATCTTCAGACTGTGTCCTCTCATTCTGTCAGTGGTTGCCTTGCAGAAGAGAGCAGCCCGCACCTGACTACATCCTCTGTTCAGGTGGTTGTAGAGAGTCTCACTGGAGACCACTGTAGCCATTGGGGCCATTGTAGCACGGCAGGGCCTCATGGAATCAAGGGGAGCACAGTGACAGTGTGGGGCTCCATGGGACAAAGGGATCATTCTGACACCATGGAACCAAGGAGAACTTTGTTGCAGTACTGGGCACCATGGAACCAAGGATGTCATTGTGACACAGCAGGGCCTAATGGAACCAAGGAGGCCATGATGACACTTTGAGGCCACATGGAACCAAAAGACCATTGTGTCACTGCAGGGCTTCATGGAACCAAGGGCACAAGAGTGACACTGAGAGCTCCAAGGGACCAAGGGTCCATTCTCACACTGCAAACCAAAGAGACCATTGTTACAGTTTGCTGCATTGTGGAACCGAGGGTCCATTGTGACACAGCACGGCCTCATGAAACCATGGAGACCATTTTTACAATCTGAGGCTTTGTGAAACAAAGAGACCATTGTAACATTTCAGGGCCTTATGAAACCAAGGAAACCACAGAGACACTGTGGAGCTCCATGGAATTGAGGGGCCATTGTGACACGGTGGAGTCTCATGGAATCATGGAAACTTCTGTGACATTTTGCAGCCCCATTGATCCGAGGAGTCCATTGTGACACTACAGGGCCCCATGGAACTGAGGATTCATGGAACAGTGCTGGACTCCATGGAACCAAAGGAATTCATTGTGACACTGTGGGGCCTCATGGAATCCTGGAGGCCATGATGACACTTTGAGGCCTCGTTGAATCAAGGGGCTCTGCAGGACCTTGTGGAACCAAGGAGACCCTTCTGCCATTGTGAGTCCCCATGGAACCAAGGGTCCATTGGGATACTGCAGTGTGGGAAATGCAGGCACGGAGAGCTCTCAGGGCCTTGTGCATACAGGCTCAGAGACAGAGATGGATACAGGGTTTGATCTAAGACCTTGGAGAAGCCTTAGAGAATTAGATCATTAAAGTGAAACAGACATGAAACAAGACTATAAGTTTGTAGTTTAAATAGAAATATGTTTTAAGCAAACAGAAATATCTATTATGTAAGCAAAGCAGTATGTTAAGTAAGATAGTAAAAGATTTTAAAATTTAATTAGAAGCTTAAGATGTGTCAATGTAAGTTTGAGAAGTGTTTTATGACTGGCTGAAAAATGACACATTGAAGCAAAGCCATGAGAATCAAAGCAATTAATGATTGGTATAAAAAGACGATAGCAAACTTTGTAGAAGTATTTGATTGGCTAAAAAACTAACTTTAGGCATTGTAACTAAGAATTACGCAGTTTCTGATATTATGGCATTGGATGTAACACCTTTAATGTCTCACCCTTCTTTGAGATTGATGCAATAAAGCAATAAACCCTCTTTTACAATGTCTCTAAGTTGCCCCATCACTCATAATATTAATCTCCCATTAAGGATTTTTTTGGACATCAGGATTATCCATTAAAATCAAAGGGGATATAGGGATACCAGGTCTTTCCATTAAAGTCAATGTGGATTTTGTGGAAATTTGCTGCTAAAGTGGAGAAATTTGGGGGAAATGGGCTGAATTTCATGAATTTCCACTCCAGTATTGCAGTGCTGATGCTCTGGAAGTCCTGGATGAATTCCTGGAAGCCAGTTCTGAATCCCTGATCCCACACCTGGGGCCTGTGCTGGAGCTGTGCCTCCAGGTAAGCCCAAAAATCTCCATTTTCAGCTCAAAATCTGGGAATTCTGAGCTCAAAATTGGCATTTTTAACACCAAAAAATTTTGCGACATCAGGTCTATCCATTGAAGTCAATGGGAACTGAGGGACACCAGGTCTAACCTATTGAAGTCTTTTGTGGATTTAGGGACCCCAGGTCTACCCATTGATAGGGCTTGATCAGGAAGGGTTACTGGTTAAACTGGGAGCACTAGGAAGGGCTAAGGGGGAGGAACTGGAACTACTGGGGGACAACTAGAAGCACTAGAAAGGAGGAAAGGGACAAACTGGGCAAACTGGGAGCACTGGGAGAAATGGGAGGGCAAATTAGTCAAACCAGGAGCTATTCCTGGGAGCAGATAAGGGGAGCACTGAGGATACTGGGAGTACTGGGGCATAACTGGGACCACTGGGAAAGATTAGTGAATATAACTAGGGATAAACAGGACACCAGGTCTACCTCATTGAAGTCAATGGGTATTCAGGGACACCAGGTCTACCCAGTCAAAGCAATGAGGATTTAGGGACACCAGTTTTTGGGGACTCCATGGGTTTTGGGTTTGGATCCAGGTGTCCAAGGGGTACCCAGGTGTACCCAGGTGATTTTGGGGGGGATCCTGGATATTTTAGGGGTACCCAGGTGTACCCCAGGTGTAACCAGGTGATGTTTGGGGCACCCAAGTGTCCTGACTGGCCATGACGGGCCTGGAGAAGATGATGACTACCATTGCATCATCCTGGTCGACCTGGAAACAGATGACCCTCAGTTGCTGGGAGGCTGTCGAGGGGCACCCCAACATTCAGAGGGCACCCCAAAACTACAGGTGAGGTGTGGTTACTGTGCTGCAAAGAGAAAGAAAAGACAGCAACACACACGGACCTTTTTGGGGAAAAAAGGCAACTTTATTGTACGGACATCCTGTATTTAAAGTGTGTTATGTGGAGCTAGGACAGGACAGTAGTTCATTGGACAATTGGGACAAACATCCCTGGGACAGCATGTCCGGATGTCCCATGGGAAAGACACCAGGTGTTAATCTTTATTATGAATTCCTTTCTGTTTTTCACCAAGTTATCACTCTGGGAGACTGCCTCCTTAACTGAAGCTGTAGTCAGCTTGTCAGCCTGGGAATGGACCTGAGAGACAGGAGAAATTCAGGCCTGAGAGGAATTGCCAAGCTGTAATTTCCTAGCTCTCTAAATGTGTGTGTCCACAGTGAGGGCCCCGGGAGGGGAGAGATCCCCAAGGTACCTTGAGAGAGGATGCAGCACAGGTACACCCAGGTACTTTGGACTCTGGGGTCAGTGAAAGCAGCGTTCTGCACCAACTCCAGCTCTGGGCTGGCAAAGGGGGCACTCAAATATCTGAACACCCAGGTGTGTGGGAGTTCAGGTCTACCCATTAAAATCAAGAGGGATTTAAGGCACCAGGCCTACCCATGGAAGTCATTGGAGATTTAGGAACACCAGGTCTATCCATTCAACCCAACAGATCCCACCACCTCCTAGTTTAGGTGAGGGAGGGGCTGGAAAATTTTGGGGATACCACAGAACTGTGGGAATTTTTCCAGGGAATCCCCCACCTTCCTTCAGCTTTTCAGAGGGAAGCATCCTGGCCTCCCCCTTGCCAGATCTCCTGGTGGGCATAAGAGCTGCAGGTGGTGGTGCCAGACCAAGAAGTTGGAGAAGTCACAACTCATCAGGGCCCCAGTGAAAGCCAGCTCAGCCTTGGGGTTCTGCCTGGCCACCAGCACCCACCAGTGTTCCCAGGTGTGGACTTAGAGGGCACCAGTATAAACCAGTAAGCACTTGGAGCCACTCCAGAGCTCTTGAGCCCTTTGGCAGCAGCTCCCAGTATAAACCAGTAAGGCCACAACAACCTGAAGTCAGTCCCAGTAGGTCCCAAGCCCCATCCCAGCATAAACCACTAAGACCAGCATCCCCAGAAGTTGGTCCCAGTGCCAAGCAACCCCAAGCCTCCTCCCAGTATAACCAAATACATCACAGTTTAACCCACTAAAATCCAGAATATCCAAGTATAACTGAGTAGAAAGCAGTAGAAACCAGTACAAACCAGTATAACCCTGTCACCCCAGGACCACATCCCAGTATAAACGAGTATAACCCAGTGACCCCCTGCACTGCATCCCAATATAAACCGGAATAACCCAGTTGTCCTAGGGTGATGTTATGGTGTTTGTATCTCCAATCGTGTGTCCTGATTATGTTTGGTATTATGTCCTGTGCTTCCAGGACTGACTCTGATAGTGAAGCTTTGTTTTGTCTTGTTATCAGCCGGCTCACCTCCCCCATGGTCTATGTTTAGGAGAGGTTTTAGCTCGGTTTGCTTGCTTGCTTGCTTGCCTGCTTGCTTGCCTGCTTGCTCGCTTCTGCCTCTTTTTCTTTCCTTCGCTTTGCCCTTCCTTTTTTCTTATTAGTTAGTTCAGCTAGGCAGTCCAACCTTTTCCCTGGACTGTTTTCTCTTCCACCCCGTCCCCTCCCTCTCCTGGATACCATCTGAACCTGTTCCGGACGGGGACCTGGGAAACCCCAAGAAACACCGGGAGTCTACACTCTGTCACCGGCAGCAGTCATCCCCAGCGCCAGAGACTGATAACTGAGCGACCACTCGCCAGAGAGACTGAACTTGTCATCCCTTCAGAACGGTGAAAGAGTTTTTTTTTGTCAGCTGGTGTTGTCTTTTTTCCCTGTGCTGGGGAGTGTCTTGCTTGTTAAATAAACAGGTTTTTTCTCCCACTCTTCTCCGAGGAAATTCTTCCCGAACCCAGTGCGGTGGGGGGGAGGAGTCGTGGGGTTTGCTGTCTGGGGGCTCCTTCTGGAGGTTTTCCCCCAAATTTGCCCAAAACCAGGACAAATAAATTGGCGCCCAACTCGAGGCTCGAGAAAGTGGGAAAAAACCCTGTTCTAATAATAATAATTTGGTTCAAATTCTTTTGTGTTGGTATAGAGCAGTTATTGGCTATGTTGTTGGAATTCATGTCTTTTGGGGTGGAGGCCTGCATGGGTTTTTGGTCCCTAGGGTTTTTTGAAGTCTTAATACCTCTGTGGTCCCTGGGTTTATTTGCTTATCCAGAAATAGCTCCGGTATTGTCCCTAATGCGTAGTTTCTGTAGCAGAGGGGCATTGACCAAAATATCCATCGGGCTGGGCTTGGTTTTAATGGCCTGCAGGAGATTTATAAAGGTGCTGGAGTCTGTTCCAGGAATGTATGGTTCTTGGTTGTGGTTGTGCACTCAGTTTGTTAGAGGAGAAGCAGGGGATGAGGCTTTTCAGCCTTTGTTCTCCTTCTTCTCCTCTGAATTTGTTACATCCTTATTAGAGAATGTTCAGTTCCCCCTGAGTGTTAAAGAGACCATCTTTCTGGTGTTTAATATAGTAAGCTTTCTCTATACAGTCTGCAGTTTCTCTAGAATGAGAGCTGAGATTTCTAGAGGGGCTGAGACCCCTGACCCCAGAGTAGAGCCAGGCGTGAGGAATCCTGAATGGTGTGGGAAATGGGAGGATATGGGCCAAATCTTAAAGGAATTTTCTGACCCTACATCCTGGGATTTTCCATGTGAACAAATTCAGAACCCAGCTGAGGTGGCAAAGTACCTGAAAGAAAAGTGCCATGGTAATTCTAAGGAGAAGAAGATCATTGCAGTGAGCTGGGCCCTGGCATATGCTTACCGTACCCTGCTAGATACTGTAGGGCAGCAGACAGAGGAAGGGGGACAGGCAGATAAATCAGCCACTGTCGGAGAAGGGAGACGCGGACACCAGGTGGTCGTCAGCAAAGTCTCGTTTATTGGTACGCAGAGTGGCGATTAAATACAATGCTTAATTAGCTCATGCATAGTGCAAAATCTTAGCTCCTCATTGGTCTAGATGTGCTGCTTAGCTAAGCACTTCGGCATTCATGTGGTTAACAGAGCTCCTTTTGTTCCTCATCTGCATCCTGTATTTCTCAAGTCTACATGCCTTCCTCTTATCAGGGACACTGCGTCCTTGAGTCTGAGGCCTACTCTGCTAGCCTTACTAAGTTGATCTGGCTATGGCCTTTCTCTTCTAGCCATTCTTGCACCAGGCTCTCTACACTTCCCCCGTTTTCTTTTTGAGCTAGAAGAGTGGCATGCCAAGCTTTGTTAACTGTCTTTTGTATAAAGTTCTGCAAGCAGGTTATTAAGCAGGGTAACACTAAGGCCAAGCATAAGAATATCCCTAAAATCATAATAGCATACTTAATGATGGCCCGAATCCATCCCCCAAGGCCTAGGCCTTTTAACCATTCATCTATGCCCCAGCCATCTTCCTCTTTTAGGTCGTGTAGCTTTTGTTGCATGTCTCGTATCTTTTTGTGGATGGACTCAGAGTGATCAGACAAATTCATGCAGCACATTCCCTCGAATTCCTCACAACCATGCCCCTGGGCTAAAAGTAAGAAATCAATAGCTGCTCTGTTTTGCAATACTGCGTGGTTCACGCTTGAGACGTCCCTGGCCATCATGTCTAACACCTGAGAGGTGGTATTGAGTTCATCTTTCGCCCAGCACCCTAACTGCTTGGCCAGGTTCATAGCCTTCATGGCTGCTGCCCCAGCGAAGATGGTGCCAATTACTACTTGTTTGAATTCACTCCAAAACTCCGGTTGCCCTATGTTGGAACAATCGAGGTCATGTAGGCTACGCTTCCCTCTGCTTGTCTTGTTCGTGAGCTGCATGAGGGTGGTTACATTGGGGTGAAACATGTTTAGTTTCCCTAGGTAGCAAGGTCCTCCTTGTGGCTTTACGGGGATACCATTCCAGGCACGATCCCCACAAATTAAAAATATACCTGGGGGCAATGCCTTGGGCTCGGTGATGTTATTACCGTTACAGTTGGAGTAAAGTTGAAGGTAGATTTTGCCCGAATCAAGACTAGAGTCAAGGGTCGCCCAGTATTTCCGGTTCCTGTAATAGTTTTCAGAATTTAGGGGCACGAAGCTAAACCATCCGCCGGTCTTGTTCCCTATAGTAGCGCTAGCACTCCCAAAAAGGTTAAGCTCTTCTGGAGGGGAAGCTAGGGTTCCATTTAGGGCTAGAACGATTTGGCACTGCCAACATCCATCGTGCTGTGCCGGTTCGAAGCCGAAGCTGCAGCCGGGGCAGCCTGATGTTAGACTGTTACTCGTCAATGCAGTTAGGCTGTCGTTGCTAACATACCCCTTAAACTCTCCTGGTTGCCATACTGGTAAGCCGACAAGGCATGTTCTAAACGGGTTTTGCACTCCCCCTAGGCTTAGACAGATTGATTCTTGCTTTGTTATGTTAGCGAATGTTACCCACATGTTCTCCCGAGGCGCATGCTCCATTGGAAAAGCTCCTGCGCAAGCAAAGTTAGCAAGCGTAAGCAATGCAATGAGTATCATTTTGATTGCTTTGGTGGCCTATTCTTTTTACGCCCTGTGTTACCTTTCGATATCTGCAGCTGTCTTACCTTTTCTATACTCTGTTCTAATATTTTCTCTGGGTCTGTGTCGGGCCTAAATGGCCCTATCTGAGACCAAGGCAGGTGCGGAACCTGATGTCGGCACCTTGCAGCGATAATGTGCGAATTTGCGCTGATATCCTGCCTTCGAATCCAGTTATTAAGTTCCCACCGGGCCCAAGCTAGCAGGAGCTGTTCTGGTGTCTCGTATAAACTCCGAACCTGTGCATATGGCACTCCTGCTTCTTTCTCTAGGGCCAGGCCCCAATCTGAGTTTCTTATGTCCTCACCTTGGCACCTTCGGCACCATAATCTAAACACCGTTCTTTGTTCTACCCACGAACAGTCCCCACAGCCCCCGCACTTTAGTGCTACCCAAGCTTCGCACAGCTGCCCTCCACAGGCGCAACAAGGGCGGTTGTTAAGAGGCTGTTCTTCTTGGAATGCGTGGCTCTCAATCCAATCAGCCCAGTTCAGTGGCGGCTGTCTCAGTGCCTCCTGGGCAGCTCTGTTATGTCGTCCCAGCCTCTTCAAATAGGGCCATAAGGTCACCGTCAATTTCTGGTGAAGCCGCGGTTGGTCGGTTGGGGATAGCCGTCTCCGAAGGAACCTTTCCACCAATTCGGTCATCTAGAACGGGCTTCACCCACCTAGCGGGGACCCAAAGTGTTCCTGTGGGGGTAGAAACACAAACGTAACCTCTACCCCAATATATTACTTCCACAGGGCCATTCCATATCCCTGTCTTTGGATCTCGGTACTTTACCCATGCCTTTGCGCCTTCTTCCTTGTTACCTTCCTTCTTCCCTCTATGTCTGATTGCAGGCGGCTCAGATTCATCCCCAAACACACACAAATAATTCATCACATAGAGAACTTTAGCTAGTCTTTCCTGTGGATCGCCTACGGCTTTGTGTTTGAGCAAATACTGCTTGAGTGTCCCATTGGCCCTTTCTACTATGGCCTGTCCCGTGGGTGAGTGTGGTACTCCTGTAATATGTTTAATTCCCCAGAGTCTCATAAATTGGCTTACTCTCTTGCCGACATAGGCTGGCCCATTGTCGGTTTTTACTTCCCTAGGCGTCCCCATGACTGCAAAGCAATTTGTCAGGTGCCTGATTACATGGATTGCCTTTTCTCCTGTTTGTGCTGTAGCCCAGATATATTTACTATACGTATCTATGGTAACGTGTACATACTTGAGCCTACCAAATTCTGCTACATGTGTAACGTCCATTTGCCAAATGTCGTTACTTTCCAGACCCCGAGGGTTTACCCCACATCCAAGGCCTATCCCACTATTGTGATGACTGCAGATGGGGCAGGCTCTCACTATTGCCTTTGCTTCCTGTATGCCTATTCTAAACTCGCGCACCAACCCTTTAGCATTTTGATGAAACTGTGTGTGGGACTCCCTTGCCTCAATCCCCCTATCATCTGCTACATTCATGACCAATCTATCCACCCTGGCGTTGCCTTCCCCCAAGCCTACGTCCCATTTATGGCTCCTAATATGTATAACGCAATAGGGCTTCGTTCTTGCCCCTATTGCTCGCTTCAGCTGTAATAAGAGCTCGTAGAGTCTCTTGTTTTGCACCTCTTTCACAGAGGCATCCTCAATTCTCTGTGCTACTCCTGCTACATAAAATGAGTCGGTGACCACATTCAAAGGCCCTTGCAGTTCGCTTAACGCCCACACAACAGCAAGCAATTCCAATGTTTGTAAACTGTCCTCTGGGGCTGCATCTATTGTTTTATTCCTCCACCGAGGGCCTTCTTTCCAGGTGATCGCTGCTCTTCTCGTCTTTTTCCCGGCATCCGTGAAGGCTGTGGTGGCGCCCGCTATCGGCTGCTCCGATCGTAGTGGCTTCGCTATCCAGTCCCAATTTCCTAGCCACTGAAGGTGACGTGACATCAGCGGTCCGGTGTGGACAGCTGCTCCGGCTTCCAGCAAGGCCGTTTGTAGATCTCCTGAGTTGAGAAGGTACCAGTCGAAGTCCTCCTTTTTCATGGGTAGGTTGATTACTGTCGGACTTGTTCCGGTGATTTCCATGATCCTTATGCGCCCCTTGCGAATCAGAGTAGCTAGTTGTTCGATTTTTGTGCTGATTGTCCTTTTGGCTTGTAGAGGTGGTATTAACCATTCTAATACCCTTGTCTCCCCTGTTTTCTTTTGTTGCTGCGTTAGCGCTCCGAGTAGGTGATCAGGAGTGCTCCAAATGGTAAGATCTATAGGTATAGATACATCTCGGCGGGAGACAAACCCTTCTTCGATACAGCGTATGATGCCGTCGAGAGCGTCTTTCTGTTGTGGCGTTACCGTTACAGGCAGGGTCGGGTCGGTCCCCTTGAGCAGTGGCCTGAGGGGGTCCAGTAACGAGTTGGGTATCCCGACAATCGGTTTGAGCCACTGCAGGTCCCCTAATAAGCGTTGTGCATCATTCAGGTTGGTGAGTTTCGTAGCAAGCTGGAGTTTCTGTGGTCGTACGACTTGATTTGTAATAGACCACCCCAGATACTTCCATGGTGTGGATCGCTGTATCTTTTCTTGAGCTATCACAAGGGATGCCTTTGCTAAGGTATCTTGAATCTCCCGCAGTTGATCACTCGTAAATGCTGTTTCTTGGGCGAATAGGATATCATCCATGTAATGGTAAATGATTGTGTCCGGCCATTTGACTCTCAAAGGTTGCAAGGCCGCATCAACATACAGTTGGCACAAAGTAGGTGAGTTTTTCATACCCTGTGGAAGAACAGTCCATTCGTATCTTTTATCAGGTTCCCCCCTATTTATTGCTGGTAGGGTAAATGCAAATCTTTTAGTATCCTGGGGGTGTAGGGCTATAGTAAAGAAGCAGTCCTTTAAGTCAATAATCAAAAGAGGCCAATGTTGTGGGAGCATGGCTGGATTGGGGAGTCCTGGTTGCAATGCTCCCATTGCTTCCATTTGTTCATTTACTGCTCTTAAATCATGCAAAAGGCGATATTTCCCTGACTTCTTTTTGATTACAAAGATTGGCGTGTTCCATGGGCTCGTAGAGAGTTTTAAGTGTCCTTGTTGGAATTGTTCCCTCACAAGTTGGTGTGCTTGTATTAGACTTTCCCTTTTTAGAGGCCATTGCTTAACCATTACCGGTTCATTGGTGGTCCAGGTGATTGGGATCGGGAAAGTCCAAGCAATGGCGATTACCCCAAAGGGTGCTCGTTGGATAAAACAACCCCGAGTTGCGCTAGAATGTCTCTTCCGATTAAACAGTGCACCGTTGGTGGTAATGCGACTACCGATAATACTGCTACCAAGTCCTGTCCATCTACGGTGATCCTTATTGGGGGTGTTTTCTTGGCGAGAGTGAACCCCCCGACGCCTGTCACGGTATCCGTGGTCTGCAATGTAGGCCAACCCTGGGGCCATTTCTCTGGCGAGACAATGCTGGTATCCGCCCCGGTGTCTAACAGTCCCATCATCTCTATCGAGTGCCCGGCATAGGTCAATCTCACTTTCTTTTTGGGTCTAGTATGGAGGTCCATTGTGAGCATCGCAATACCAGAGGATCCGAACCCCCGATCGCCGCGTGGGGTGTATCTTTGTGGTTGTATTCCTCGGCTCAGCTGTGGAAGCGGAATAAATTGGGCAATGCGCTGACCTGCCTCAACTGTAAGAGGAGGAAAAGGGGTGTAAACCATTATTTGTATTTCTCCTGTGTAGTCCGCGTCAATAACACCTGGTAACACAAACAGTCCTACAATTGAACTCGAGGAACGTCCCACTATTAAACCTCCATAGGCTTGTCCTCTGATAGTCACCGGGCCCTGAACTCCAGTTGGAACCTTGACGGGGCGTGTTGTCATCAATGATGTTTTTACTGCGGCTGCCAAGTCGAGTCCCAGGCTCCCTGTTGTGGCTGGCTGTAGACAGGAGATGGCGCTGATGTTACGGCGGCTACTTGTGTCCGGGCGCGGCTGCCAGGCGCGCTCCGCCAGGAGTTTCCCGACTTGCGGCGACAAGCTGACGTGTTATGCGTGTTGCTCTGGCAGTTTTGGCACCATACCCCTGAGGCACGGCAGTCTCGCCGAAAGTGGCCTCCGCCTCCACATCTATAGCATCACGCTGAAGGGGGTCGGTGGTCCCCCGATGTGACCGGGGCCGCCGTAGAAGCACGGAGCGGAGCAAGAGCGGCTAACACTTGCGACTGCGTGGACTCAGCTTGTTTCTGTAGTCCCAGGCCTATCTCTTTTAGTGCGTTTACCAAGAAGGCCGGCGCCCCTGACGGCTGCAGTGCCATCCTCTCCAACGCCTCTTCTATTGTCCAGTTAGCCCCCAAAGTTGATAATACCCTTTTTGTTGCCTCATTACTATTCTGCAACGCACATTGCTTTAGCAGCGCCCCTCTCATATACTCTGGGACTCCTGCCTTTTCAATAGCAGCAGCAGCCTTATCTACAAAGTCCCCAAAGGATTCATCCCTTCCCTGCTTTATTCCCATATACATGGGTATGCCTGAGCTATCCTTGACCTGATCGATGGCACTCCTTACTAGACGCATGGCTTCCCTAACCTTGTCAGGTCCTGAAATCATTTGAGCCTCTGTTCTGCAGTACTGTCCTAACCCCATTAACTCATCTATTGTAATTCCAGCTAGCGGATCTCCAGCACCTCTCTGCACCGCAACTGATTCCTGTACAAGAGCTTGCCAGTGGGCGTTAAAGAGCAGCTGCTGATGTTGCGTGAAAATCAGCTTCACTATGCTCCGTAAATCATTTGGCAACAACAAATATGTGTCGAACAAGAAATCTAGCATTTGCCTAGCTGGCTCGCTCCGGAAACCGAACTGACTCACTGTTTGTCTCAGCTGGGCTAGCAACTTCCAATCGGGGGGCGAATATGCTCCCACTTGCACAGCTTGTCCCTGCTGGTTTACTCCCTGGGTGTACGTTACAGGAAAGGCCCAGGCTTTCGCTGCGTCAACAGCGCCCTCGTCCCCAGTCTCCAAGCCGTGTCTGGCTAGCATACTCCACGCCTCCCTTCGCCGTTTAGCCATCTCCTCCCACAGGTCGCTTTCCGCCCCAGGGACAGGGTCTGGCTCCGCGGCAGGCTTAGGGGCGCTAGGCTCAGACCGGCAAGGGGATTTTTCGCCGCTGGGCTGAGGTCCTTCGCCCTCGTAAGGCGGGGGTACTCCGCCTTCTGCAATTGTCTCCGCCGCCGCGGCGGAATCCTCCTCAAGCTCTTCTAAGGGAGGTGCAGAGGGCCAAGCGCAGCTGGCCATGTCTGTTACTCCTGCTGTTCCCCCAGAGATAGGTATTTCAACTGTAGTTGTACTTGGCGCTCGGGGCTCGTTATCGCCATACTGAGCATTCCTCTTATATGCCTCTACTGCTTCCCGTGCCGCCCTTCTCTCCGCCTGCTGCTTCAGTAGCGCGTTATGAACTACCCGCCAGATCTTTCCCAGCTTTTTTGCCGTTTTATCATCCTCCAATACCGCCTCCCACAACACATCCCCCAGCTTGCGCCACTCATTCAAGTCATGCACGTTGTGAGGGTTAACAAATAACCCTTTAGCATAACCCCAGGCTAACAACCCCGGTACGTCCTTCCTGGGATTAATGTCCTTTATCCCTAACTTATCTAAATGCACTATAAATAAATCATATGCTGCTTGCCTGTCCATTTTTTGTCGTCAGCGCTGTTGCAACTCTCCGGCTTCGGCAGCACGTATGGCCCAAGACCACCTTTGTAGCTCCTGGGGGTGTCTTCCCTACGTCGTTTGACACCGACCCGGTTGCAGCAGGCCCCCACTCTACTTCACCGACCGTGGCGCGTCCTCCCCCGTTTTCTTTTTAGCGACGGAGGGACGTCGGGGTCACCATTTGTCGGAGAAGGGAGACGCGGACACCAGGCGGTCGTCAGCAAAGTCTCGTTTATTGGTACGCAGAGTGGCGATTAAATACAATGCTTAATTAGCTCATGCATAGTGCAAAATCTTAGCTCCTCATTGGTCTAGATGTGCTGCTTAGCTAAGCACTTCGGCATTCATGTGGTTAACAGAGCTCCTTTTGTTCCTCATCTGCATCCTGTATTTCTCAAGTCTACATGCCTTCCTCTTATCAGGGACACTGCGTCCTTGAGTCTGAGGCCTACTCTGCTAGCCTTACTAAGTTGATCTGGCTATGGCCTTTCTCTTCTAGCCATTCTTGCACCAGGCTCTCTACAAGCCACTATCCCAGTCACTCAGGCTGCAGCCAACACCCCAGGCTCGAGGCCAACAACTACACCAGACAGTGAGCCTAAGCCAGCAGCTAAACCTGTCAGTAAGCCTCAACCAATGGCTGTTGCTACCAGCACGAGAAGTGGAAAGTGCACAGACAAGACTGATCGACCAGTGGATGATGATGATGATGATGCAGGAGAAGGACCCTCGACGCCTCCTGACATAAAACCAGGAGTCAAAGCAACTGGTAAAAGATCAGAGGCCAATATTGAGTCTTTTTCCCTAAAGGACCTCCGTGGCCTAAGAAAGGATTACACCCGACGACCTGATGAGTCTATAATTAGTTGGTTGGTCCGTCTTTGGGATGCTGCAGGCGAGGCTACAATTCTGGATGGCACTGAAGCCAGGCATTTGGGATCCCTGTCACATGATCCTGTCATCGACCAAGGAATGATGAGAGGGCCTAACCCTCACAGCCTCTGGGCACGGGTCCTGGACAGTGTAGCACAAAGATACCTGTGTGCAGATGATCTTTATATGCAGCAGACCCAGTGGAAGACGATAGAACAAGGGATCCAACGCCTGAGAGAAATGGCAGTGGCAGAGATTATCTTCTCAGATGACATAACAACTAGGAATCCGGACTTGGTACCATGTACATCTGTGATGTGGCGAAAACTTGTACGACTTGGGCCCCATGAATATGCTTCTGCTTTAGCAATAATGAAGCGGGACGAGAGGGATGAGACCGTACTTGATATGGCAAAGAAGCTCCGAGCATATGCAGATGCTGTGCATGGCCCAACACATGCCAGAATTGCAGCTGTGGAAACACGTCTGCAGAAATTAGAAGACAAGATAGAGGAGAATCATAAAAGACTCAGGGAGGAGATTAAAGAGGACCTTCTCCAAATCTCAGCAGTACAAATTAGAGGCCCTGGTATCCAACGCAGACGTTCCCCTGATGGGGAGAGGAGGTACACCCCACGAGCTGAGCTGTGGTTCTTCCTACGTGATTGCGGAGAAAACATGAGGAGATGGGATGGAAAATCTACTGCTGCTCTGGCACAACGGGTGCGTGAATTGAAGGAAGGCAAGACCCAAAGAGGAAGTTCCACCAAAAGGAGAGCAGCTCCAGTTGCCCGTAGCCAAGCTGCCAAGTATGATGATGATGATATGTCTGATCCCCTTGAAGGAACCTCTAAGACATATGCCCAAGGAAAGAAGGATAAACAGGCTTAGAGGGGCCCTGCCTCTAGCCAGGGAGAGGCGAGGGAAAATCGTGTCTTCTGGACTGTGTGGATTCGTTGGCCTGGCACATCGGAACCACAAAAGTATAAAGCTTTGGTTGATACTGGTGCCCAATGCACATTAGTCCCATCAAGATATGTGGGGGCAGAATCTGTTTCTATTGCTGGTGTGACAGGTGGATCACAGGACTTTACCTTGGTGGAAGCTGATGTGAGCTTGACTGGACATGAATGGAAAAAACATCCTATTGTGACTGGCCCAGAGGCCCCATGCATTTTGGGCATAGATTACCTCCGAAGGGGGTATTTTAAAGATCCAAAAGGATTCAGGTGGGCATTTGGGATAGCAGCTGTGGTGACAGAGGGCATCCAGCAATTGAACACCTTGTCTGGACTGTCTGAGAATCCAAGTACTGTAGGACTTCTGAAAGGAGAAGAGCAAAAGGTACCAATTGCCACTTCCATAGTGCATCGCCGACAATACAGAACAACTCGAGATGCTGTGGTTCCCATCCATAAAATGATCCGTGAGCTGGAGAGCCAAGGGGTGGTCAGCAAAACCCACTCACCCTTCAACAGCCCCATCTGGCCTGTGCGTAAATCTGAAGGAGAATGGAGACTGACCGTAGACTATCGTGCATTGAATGAGGTGACTCCACCACTGAGTGCTGCTGTGCCAGACATGCTGGAACTGCAGTACGAGCTGGAGTCCAAGGCAGCAAAGTGGTACGCCACCATTGACATCGCCAATGCATTCTTCTCCATTCCTCTGGCAGCAGAGTGCAGGCCTCAGTTCGCTTTCACATGGAGGGGAGTGCAGTACACCTGGAATCGACTGCCCCAGGGGTGGAAGCACAGTCCTACTATCTGCCATGGACTGATCCAGACTACACTAGAAAAAGGTGAGGCTCCAGAACATTTACAATATATTGATGATATCATTGTGTGGGGGAACACAGCAGCAGAAGTGTTCAAGAAAGGAGAGAGAATCATCCAAATCCTCCTGGAAGCTGGCTTCGCCATCAAGAAGAGTAAAGTTAAGGGACCTGCTCGAGAGATCCAGTTCCTGGGAGTGAAGTGGCAAGATGGACGGCGTCAGATTCCTACTGATGTCATCAACAAAATCACAGCTATGTCCCCACCAACCAACAAGAAGGAGACACAAGCTTTCTTAGGCGCCATAGGTTTTTGGAGGATGCACATTCCTGAGTACAGTCAGATTGTGAGCCCTCTTTACCTGGTCACCCGCAAGAAGAACGATTTCCATTGGGGCCCTGAGCAGCAACAAGCTTTTGCCCAGATAAAGCAGGAAATTGCTCATGCAGTAGCCCTTGGCCCAGTCAGGACGGGACCAGATGTGAAGAACGTGCTCTACTCTGCAGCCGGGAACCATGGTCTGTCCTGGAGCCTGTGGCAGAAGGTGCCTGGTGAGACTCGAGGCCGACCATTAGGATTTTGGAGTCGGAGCTACAGAGGGTCTGAAGCTAACTACACCCCAACAGAGAAGGAGATCTTGGCTGCCTACGAAGGGGTCCAAGCAGCCTCAGAGGTGGTTGGCACAGAAGCACAACTCCTCCTGGCACCCCGACTGCCAGTGCTGGGGTGGATGTTCAGAGGAAAGGTTCCCTCAACCCACCATGCCACCAGTGCTACATGGAGCAAGTGGATTGCCCTCATTACACAGCGCACCCGGATTGGAAAACTGAATCGCCCTGGGATTTTGGAAGTAATTACAAATTGGCCTGAAGGTGAAAGTTTTGGTGTCACAGATGAGGAACAAGAACCAGTGACACGGGCTGAAGAAGCTCCACCATATAACCAACTGCCAGCAGAGGAAACACGCTATGCTCTATTCACCGACGGTTCCTGTCGCATTGTGGGGATGAATCGGAGGTGGAAAGCAGCCGTATGGAGCCCCACGCGACGGGTAGCAGAGGCCACTGAAGGAGAGGGTGGATCCAGTCAACTTGCTGAACTCAAAGCGGTTCAACTGGCCTTAGACATTGCTGAAAGAGAGAAGTGGCCAAAGCTTTACCTTTATACCGATTCATGGATGGTAGCCAATGCTCTGTGGGGATGGTTGGAGAGATGGAAAGAGGCTAACTGGCAGCGTAGAGGAAAACCAATTTGGGCTGCCGAAGAGTGGAAAGACATCGCTACCCGGTTAGAGAAATTACCTGTGAAGGTTCGCCATGTAGATGCCCATGTTCCCAGAAGTAGGGCTAATGAAGAGCAGAAAAACAATCAGCAGGTAGATCAGGCTGCAAAGATAGGGGTGTCGAAGATAGACCTTGATTGGGAACACAAGGGAGAGTTGTTCCTGGCTCGATGGGCCCATGATGCCTCAGGTCATCAGGGCAGAGATGCCACATATAAGTGGGCACGAGACCGAGGGGTGGATCTAACCATGGACAGTATTTCTCAAGTTATCCATGACTGTGAGACGTGCGCTGCCATCAAGCAAGCCAAGCGGGTGAAGCCCCTCTGGTATGGGGGGCGGTGGTCCAAGTACAAGTATGGAGAGGCCTGGCAGATTGATTACATCACACTGCCTCAAACCCGCCAGGGCAAGCGCTATGTACTGACCATGGTGGAAGCCACCACTGGATGGTTGGAGACCTACCCTGTGTCTCACGCTACAGCCCGTAACACCATCCTGGGCCTGGAAAAGCAGGTCCTTTGGAGGCATGGCACCCCTGAGAGGATTGAGTCAGACAATGGGACTCATTTCAAGAATAGCCTTATCAACACTTGGGCTAGGGAACATGGCATTGAGTGGGTGTACCATATCCCCTACCATGCACCAGCTGCAGGGAAGGTGGAAAGGTACAATGGACTGTTAAAAACCACCTTGAGAGCATTGGGTGGGGGATCATTCAAAAACTGGGAGCAGCATTTAGCAAAGGCCACTTGGTTAGTTAACACCCGGGGTTCCACCAACCGAGCGGGCCCTGCCCAGTCTGAGTCCCTGAATATAGTAGATGGAGACAAAGTCCCAGTGGCACATATCAGAGGTTTGTTAGGGAAGGCAGTTTGGATCAATTCTGCCCCGAGTACAGACAAACCCATTCGTGGGATTGTCTTTGCTCAAGGACCAGGTTGTACATGGTGGGTAATGCAGAGAGATGGAACAACACGATGTGTGCCTCAGGGAGATCTGATTGTGGGGTGAGGCAGCATGAGACAGAAGGAAATGTGTCCGAATAAGCGAAAGATGGAAATTTCTACTTGCTGAAGTTTTTACATGCTGTTTAGTATGTTCACGATATGGAGATAAGGGGTGGAATGTCCTAGGGTGATGTTATGGTGTTTGTATCTCCAATCGTGTGTCCTGATTATGTTTGGTATTATGTCCTGTGCTTCCAGGACTGAGTCTGAGAGTGAAGCTTTGTTTTGTCTTGTTATCAGCCGGCTCACCTCCCCCATGGTCTATGTTTAGGAGAGGTTTTAGCTCGGCTTGCTTGCTTGCTTGCTTGCTTGCTTGCCTGCTTGCTTGCCTGCTTGCTCGCTTCTGCCTTTTTCTTTCCTTCGCTTTGCCCTTGCTTTCTGCTTATTAGTTAGTTCAGCTAGGCAGTCCAACTTTTTCCCTGGACTGTTTTCTCTTCCACCCCGTCCCCTCCCTCTCCTGGATACCATCTGAACGGACGGGGACCTGGGAACCCCAAGAAACACCGGGAGGCTACACTCTGTCACCTGCAGCAGTCATCCCCAGCGCCAGAGACTGATAACTGAGCGACCACTCGCCAGAGAGACTGAGTTTGTCATCCCTTCAGAACGGTGAAAGAGTTTTTTTGTCAGCTGGTGTTGTCTTTTTTCCCTGTGCTGGGGAGTGTCTTGCTTGTTAAATAAACAGGTTTTTTTCTCCCACTCTTCTCCGAGGAAATTCTTCCCGAACCCGGTGGGGTGGGGGGGAGAGGAGTCGTGGGGTTTGCTGTCTGGGGGCTCCTTCTGGAGGTTTTCCCCCAAATTTGCCCAAAACCAGGACACACTGCCATCTGGAGTGATGAACAATCTTGATCTTTGAGGGGCAAGCCCCTCCTGGAAGAAAGCACCTGACTGATCTGGTGCTCAGAGACCAGAGGGTAAAATCTGCTACAGGTCAGGTAAATAAACACAAGCTTTTCATTCTTGATTTCCAGAGCGGGCTGGTGCAGCTTCAGAAACGTGGCTGAGTTCTGAGCCAAGAACATTGTAAGTAACCAGACTCTGTTCCAATCTCTGCTGGGAAAAGAACCTGGAATGAACAAGAATTTGGGTTATCTTAAGTCAGATTTTTCTCAGAAAACTTCAATGCAGGGAATTTTCACCAACAGAAAAATTATTATTTCTTGATGGACTCATGAAATGGTTTAGGTTGGAAAAGATCTTGAAGATCAAGTCCTATAGTTAATCCAACAACACCAAGTGCACTAAACCATGTCATGATGACAGCGACTGTGTTTAAAATCAAAATAAAGTGAAAGTGGAGAAAAAGCCCCCAGGTCTTCATGTACCAGAGTGAAAAAGTCTTCTTTTAATCTGTGGTGCTTAACATCACACTTTGTGCTTGTCAACCTGCTAATAATGCCGTTGACAGCAATAAACGCTAAGGGATACCAGCTGAATCTGATCATTCCTGGATATGGTTTTGAAGCCTGGCAGGACTAGTAAAGCTACAGCTACAAAAGCTATAGAAATGTAGCTGTGAAATTTGAAAGTAATCTCCTGTGCCCAAGGAAAACACTTCTAAGAAGTTTTGCAATGATTTTTTTTCTTATTGAAAAATTGAGCAGCTCAGAGTCAGGGAGCTCCAGGGACTGCCACAGCTCCCCAGGCCGTGACCCAGAGGTCAGCTCCAGTGACAGTGAGGAGGACCTTGCAAAGGTGCTGGACCTGCCAGCACCTGAGGTGAGTGCAGAGACCATGGAGAGGCTCCCACAGCCCCTGCCCACTGCAGGGGGGTGTCCTAGGAAGGAAGCAGATGTTGTACTTCTCCTCTGGTTCCAAATGCTGCCTGGTGTGTCCTGCAAATACTGCTTTGTTAGACCCCTCTCACTCCAGTGAAGGCTTAGCTATTTGCCCACAGGCAAATATGGGTTTTTTTATTGAGGAAATATCCATCCATGGTGCTCAAGGAGCAAGTTAGGGCACATGGCCTGTTAGTTGAGAGTAATTCTTCACAGGCCAAAGCCCAGACCCTACAACCTCTGGGCAAGAGTCCCTGGGCTCTGGTGAGCTGTGCTAGGACAGAAAGAGCCCATAAAGGCATCAGTCTTGAATCCTTCGTTTCTCTTTTTGTTGGCAGCCTGAGCCACCAGCTGATAAAAAGTGGTGGCTTGGAAACCTGATGGCCCAGGCAAAGCGAGGAGCAGCACCAGGACAGGGTCCCAGGGAAATTGCCCGTGGGAATGGACGTGAGGAGGGTGAGAAGCAGGAGCAGGGCATCAGCAGCCGCTCCTGCCAGCAGCACTCCAAGGCAAGGGAGTCTCCTCACGAGAGCTGTGGCCAAGTGGCCAAGAAATCCCAGCAAACCTGTCAGCAAGTGGCCAAGGGCTCTCAGGAGAGCTCTGGCATGCCAGCCAAGACATCTCAAAAAATCTCTGGCCAAAGGGCCAAGGATTTCCACAAGAGCTCTGGCCAAAGGGCCAAGGATTTCCACAAGAGCTCTGGCCAAGCAGTGAAGGATTCTCAGAAGAGCTGGAGCCAAGTGGCCAAGCATTTTCCCAAGAGCTCTGGTAAAGTGGCCAAGGAATTTCACACCTGCTCTGTCCAAGGTGCCAAGGCTTCAGAGAAGAGCTTTGGCCAAGAGCACGAGACTTCTCACAAAAGCTGTGGCCCAGTGGCCAAGGACCCTCAGAAGAGCTCTGGACAAGTGGCCAAGGATGGTTCCAAGAGCTCTGGCTCCCTGGGAAAGGATTCCCAGAAGAGCAGTGGCCAGGTGGATCAGGCTCCTCAGCGAGCTCATCTTCAGACTAAGCAGAGCTGCCTGCATCCTCCTGGGCTCACCAAGGAGCCTTTGCCCAAGGAGTCTGTGGGTACCAAAAGGCCTGGAGAGCCCCTGGAACACAACAAACCCAAAAGGGTGAGGAAGGAGGAGAGTGAGCCTGGTCCTGGGGAGGTCACAGACCAGCCCTGCAAGGATCAGCTGGAAGTCAAAGAGAAGCCAAAAACCGACAGTGAAGACCCAAAGCTGGCACTTCACAAGCCCTCTGAGGAGAGAGAGCACAAGGGCTGCCCCCAGGCCAACACCAAAGGGTTTTTGGAGCCTGAGCTCCTGGGAGATGCTCAGGAAGGTGATGCCCTCATCCCCAATGGCCACAGGACTGGGGATTTGCACAAGGAGAAAGTGCCCTCACCTCCTGGGGAGAAGAAGTTGTTCTTGCCTGCGAGGAAGCCAGACTTGAAGAGAAAAGAAATGAGGAATCCTGAGGAGTCCCCTAGAAAGAAGAAGGTGAGAGGGGCAAGGGGAGGTGGGTTTGGACAATGACCAAGGTGGTGTTTGAAAACCCCATGTGGAGATTCCCTTCATAGGTTGGCACTAGAGCCATGATCTTTCTCCTCTAAAGACAGCTCCATGTGTTATTTTTTGTTTTCAACCAGAATCTGTCAAACGGAGCTGTACTGGTCTGTACTTTATGTGAACTTTCAAGACTTGACTGATTTTTTTTCCCCTTTTTTCTTTCTTCCTGTTAGAGGGAAGACAAGGGGGATACTCCCAGGAAGAAAAAGGAATGAGAAAAAACCCCCCCAAATTTCAGCCTTCAGCAAACAAAGAGTGCAGTAAACTGAAGTGAGTATGCAGTCGTGGGATGTGTAAATCTAAATCAGAAGGGTGAGAAAAAGAACTGTATCTTCTGTCCAGACCCTTGGGAGTTTGCTTTCAGTTTTGTGTGCCTTCTGCAACTTGACCTGCTGCAGATTGGCCTTTCCATGCTGGAAGCAACCAGTGCAGAAAGCAGCTCTGCAGGTGGAGGTGGGTGAGGGTAGGGAACCTTTCCCTCCTGACATCTTCTGCAAGCTCAGAGGTGTTTGGGTTGGTGTTTGGCTGGGGGAAGGGATGCTCCAGTTGCAGTAGGAATGGCAAAGCTTTAATTGTGGAGTTCTTTGCTCCCTTTTCCTTAGGGAAAGTGAGCAGCTGTCTTAGTCATGTGCTGGCTTTTGGAGTGGGAGGGGCAGGAGGTGTTTCTGGGCAGAGAGGGCTCTGGATCAGGTTGGGGATGGTGCTGTGCTCTGTGTCCAATGTGATGTGCAGCATCAGCTGTGCCAAGGCAGAGCAGCTGGAGAGCACGTGTGCAATGTGTAGGGACCAAAGCATGGCAAAGGTGGGTGCTGAAAGAGGGGAGAGGACTGTCCCATGCACAGCAGAGTCAGGCAAGAAGTGCAGCCCCACATCTGAGCCTTCCCACTGCGTTTAACTTCATTTCCTCCTCTTCTGATGCTCCAGTCCATGAGCTGGGATTCACTGCTTGCTGTGTTCTCAGAAACTTTGAGGAGCTGACTAAAAATGGTGGAAATGAGCAGTAGTGAACCAAGGCTGAGAGCTATTCGGTGCTGCTTCTTGCTGCCAGAGTTCCCTGGTCATCCTGATTTCAGATGATCAGAAATCTGCTAGGCTATTGTGTTATTGAATGTTAAAATCCCTGCCAATTAAAAGTCCCTGTCACTTGAAGCCTCTCAGCTTTGGAAGCGTTGTCCAGTTGAGACACTGGTGAGAACTGGTACAGGATGTAGCCAAGTTTTTAAGAACATTGTATGTGCATCATATTAATGAATTTCCTTCTCTTGTGCAGAGCATCAGAAGCTTCATTCCAAGCTGAGAGGAAGAATGTGGTGCTGCCACCACTGCTGGCCGTGACTGCTGCACAACGTGCACCAAACTCAAGCCAAAAGAGACTCAGAACCGAGACTGACAACCTGGACCTGCCTGCCACGGATAACCCTGCCAGGAACCAGGAGCCAAGCACAGGAAAGTGGAGGAAGATCCCAGGGAACAACCCCAGGGCATCACCATGGATATCCAGGAGAGCTGACAGGAGGATTCCTGCAACCCACACGTGCTGTGTGATTCTCTTCAGAACCATCCTCTCAGATAAGTAACTCTTTCTGATTGCAGCCAACTGCAAATGCAAGACTGGTGTAAAAAGGAGTGTGTTTCTAAACAGAAATCTTTTGAATCTTGTTTAAAAATAAGAAACAACAAACCTGTGGGTGTGCCTGCAACCTGGGCCTGAAGTTTTATAGCTTGTTTACAAAATACTTCATAACCCTTGCAGCTTTGCATTTCTGGGTTATAAAATTGGATTTTACTGGCTGCTTGTTAAAATTTGGGTGTTTACTGTTGGCTTGGGGTGTGGGATTTAGGATGTTTGGGGGAGGGTGGGGCTGTGAGTTAAGCCAGGCTGTGCACCCTGTATTTGCTGCCTTCTAATAGCTCATTTTTTCCTGATAATTTTCCTCCTTCCAGCCCTCACTGCTCTCTCAGCCACTGAGAAGGAAACCTGCTGCTGAATTTCTCCATGCCTGGGAGAAGTTTAATGATTCCAAAGCACTGTGAGTTGCCAAGTGAGAAGCCAAGGTTCCATTTCCATTATTGGAGGGATTGCTGGGGAAGGAGGCGAGAGGGGGAGATCCTGGAGCACAGACTATGCCTGGGACAAAGGAACATTTTCTCTGGAAATTTAGGATAGCCAGCCTTTGGAATTGCTTTAGGCATCCCTCTCTGATCAGCTTTCTCTCTGTTGTTTTTCAGGGATCTGCAGGGGATGAGAAGAATCCTTTCCCAGCGACTTCTCTGCCAAATGAAGACAAGACAAGGAGACTGAAGTTGGAACAGTAAGTGTTTGTTTCACAGCCCTGCCTGCAGTTTCTGAAGACACCAAACAGGGCTGGCCCTGCAGCCACCCCAGTTGCTGCTTCCTTATTCCTCATTTTGGGAGCAAAGAGAGAGGGAGGGATGGGGGAGAGCACCTGCTGAGTAGCTTAGCTACAGCTGGGCAGCACTTGGACTTTTGATTCCTTGCTGGGCTCGTGACCAACATTTGCCAAAAGGAATTCCTAGAGCTGCTGCTACGTTTTTGTCCAGTTTAGTCATTACAAATGTCGTGTTGTCCTGTGGTGCAAGCAGTGGGGAATAGTCAGAAGCTGTAACCTGCCATCCCACGGGGCCTTTGCAGTGTCATTTTCCATAAAACACAAAGTTTTGTGGGCCCCTTTGGGCAAAGGGATGCATTGCCATGATCTGCTGGCAAACTTGCAAAAGGAAAAAATCGGGATGTGCCTGGCAGAAGGGCTGGGAGGCTGTAAAAATCCTCTCCATAAAGAGGCAGCTGCTGAAAGTCAAAGAGCTCTGCAGGTTCTCTTCGAGTAAAGTCACTCCAGTCACTGAGTGTCTTCTGCCAGACGTGCCTGTTGGATGAATCTAACCAAATGTTTTCTCTATCCCTCCTTTTGTTCCAGAGATTTCTGCTGAACAAAGCCAAGAGACGTGACCAGGAGCCGGCCTGAGCTCATCCACTGAACGAGACAGAATTTACAGTGACTGAGACTGGAGCCCAAGTGCCTTAACTGGGTCTCCAGGATGTAAATAGTTCCATGTTCTCTGTTCTTTTGGAGCCTCAGAAACAGTTTTGTTTTGTTCATTTTCTTGCTGTTCAATGCAAAGCACCTGCATATTTTTTGGTTTGTTTTAAATACAGTTTGAAGTTCTTTTGGCTACCTCAGGAAAGCTTTGTGTTTTTTGAGGGTAATGCTTTTCTGCCTTGCAAAAGAAGAGATGGAGGGTGGTACCTGCCTTTCAAATAACCAAGTGCAAGGAATTTTTGGGATGGGCCCATGTGCTGGTGGTCTATAAACCTGTCTATTATGAATAACTAACAGGACAATATTGCCACCTATTGCTGACAGGAAATCTGCACTCAGATTGTTCCTGAGGGTCTTGCTCAGTTTCAGCCTTGTCAGCCCCAAGTTTGGGTGGCAGAATGACCCCCAAGGTGTGGTTGGAAACAGCTCTGCCTGTCTCCTGTGCTGAAGGGATGGGACTCACAGGGAGGATTCATACTTGGGCTGCTTCTTGGCATTTGGGTTGGTGAGGCTGGGAAACTGCACACACAACCCGAATCCCAAAGTCAAAATCACTGCGGGGAAGGGTATTTCTTTATCAAGGAACAAAGTATTCACCTCTTTTCAACACAGCACACAGCATGCAGCAATTTTAAATGTTCACCCCAATCACTTCTCCCTTCTCCAGCCATTTTGGTCTCCTGAAAATGAAAACGCGGATCCGAGCTCCCATTTGCCTTGTACTAAGCACGCCTCACCACACAGTCAGGACACAGTCAAAATAATAACGATTAAAATAGCAACAACAAAAATAGCAGCAATGAACAAGGATTTGTCCAGTTCACCCCCAGAACTGCTGGCCGTCCCCTGACCCAACAAATCCTTTCTCCGGCCACTGCACCCTCCTGATGCTTGCAAGCAAAACTGCACAGCTTGAGCTGAGCACAGAACGTCTTCTGGGACTTATCAGCTGCCTTTTAGCTCTGTGTACGCCTTACAGGCTACCCCACATAATTTTAAACACACTGTTTTGTCTGCAGTGCAGTAACAGGTCTTGTCTGTCCCTGTGATGAGCAGCCGGGGAGCAGAGATCCCTCCAGGAAGGTCCCGGCAGCGCCAGAGATGTCCCCAGCCCGGGCTGTTCTCACAGACAAACAGAGGAGTCCTGCCACGGTCACCAAATTGATGCAGGAACAAAAACTCTCTAACCAGTTAAAGATAAAGAGTGATATGGTTATTACAACACTGGGCACACCCGGGAGAAATCTCCCACTGGGATGTGTGAAGTGCACAGGGCTCTTGCCTTCTTTTATCCACAAAAGTTTTACATATTCATATAATTATCTAATACGCCTATATATGCATTACCTAACCCTGCCTACCCCTGCTTTGTATCAAAATGAGCTCAAAGTCCTTTTATTCTTGCACAGTTCCTTCCTTCAAATGGGTCAGTGGGTGTTTGAAATGGGTCAGTGGTCTCCTAATGATGAAGTCAGGGAGTCTTCCTCACCTTTAACTTTCACCTTTGTCTAGTTGCTAGGTTCTCGGGCCCCTTGGCCATAGTTCAAGCTCCCAGCCTGGTTCTGGTTGGTTTTGGGGAGCAGGTGCAGTTACGATTCCTTCACTTTAACAATATCCCGACTGCCAATCTTAACACAACAAAGCCAAGCAAGTGATTTATTGTTTTGGCTCTACTGGCTCAGCTGCTTTCTGCAATGTTTTCTACTCTAATCATTATATGTATAGCTTCTATCCCTCAGCTAAGCTCTTAATCCTTTAATTTTTGCTTCAACTGAACATTAAAACCTATTCTTGAGAAACAAAAGAAGGGGGAGTTGGAGTGCCCACATGACAGATTAGCAAAAGCCCTGTACGTTCTCAGCTTTCTGAATTGAGATGAAGTTGTCCAAACAGCACCCAAAAGGCAATATTCTTTTGATACAAAGGCTCATCCCTGGCCTCCAGTGACAGTAAAGGACCCAGTAACAGGGCAGTGGAAAGGACCTGTAGACTTGTTAATGTGGGGAATCAGTTATGCTTGTGTCTCCACAGGTCACCACATGAAATGGGTTCCTTTGTGGTGTGTGTGACCATTTGTTGCATCTTCCTGATTGGAGAAAGCACTGTGAGTGTCTGACCCCCTACACTGGATGGCACAAACGTAGGGATCACCCCTGCAAATGCTGCTCACACCGATACTGTGTGCATCTCTGTGACAACCCCTGGTGATCCCTGCCACACGTGCTTGGTGGGGATGTCCATTGGCCAGAAGCGTTTTGGTAAGCTGTATAATGAGAGCGTGCAGCAAAACTGCACAGCCCCAGGTATATTGCAGCCCAGGTGGTGGAGCCAGGACACCTGGCAAAAGATCACAGGATGGGATGAGACATGGCACAAGGATCTGAGAAGGATGCACGACTTTGCAGCTTTGCCCTCCCAGCCACAGGAACTAGATACGCCAGGGACTTTGTGTGCTTAATACCAGCAATTGGTACTGCTCAGGCTTTGGCTTCTCTAAACAAGCTTGGCTGCTGGCTTGCAAAGGAAGCTAATGCCACTAGTGCTGCTCTTTCAGCAATGCTAATTGATGTTAAATTGGTGTGACATGAAACACTGCCAAACAGGGCAGCTGTTGACTTCTTGCTGTTGGCTCAAGGCCATGGGTGTGAAGATTTTGATGGATGTGCTGCATGAACTGAAGGGATCATTCAGAGTCCATTCACAAGAGTATTGGTAATCCTGAGCAGCTCACTAAACAGCTATGGAAACATGAGGAGGATGATTGGTGGGGGCTGTCTTCATGGCTCGAAAACCTTGGCTTCAGGACATTACTTAAACATTTATTAATGTGTGGGATAGCTATCCTTGGTGTTTTCTTAATGATTGTGATATGTATCCCATGTATTTTATCTTGTGTGGCACAAATGATCAATAGTAGCCTTAATAAGAAAATGGCTTTATGGGCACAAACAGTTGTAGCTGTGCAACAAATAAACAAAGTAGGGAGAAATATTAGCTATACATAAATTTTTACAAAAAGAAGGCCTGGTAAAATCATGGCTCAGGCCTGTTACTTCAGCTAAGTAGAAAAGGGCTGTGGGAAAGAGACTCAGCTGAATTAGGGGTAGAAATACATGTTACATAACCATCGTGTGTTCACACCATGGTGTGTGGTGGTTGGTTGAATTATGTTTGTTATGTTTTAAAATGATGTAACTGGAAATGGGCTGTTTAAAAAGGCCTGTTTTTTGCAATAAAGTGTCTCTCCTTTGCACCTGGGGACTCTGCATCACTACAGACCCTCACCCACATCAACCCAAGGCTCTACTTTGACCAAGTGGGGTCTCATGGCACACAGGTGCCACTGGACATTGCCAGGCGTAGGGGAAACAAGGCTCCTTTATTGCACAGCAGGGCCTCAGGGCACCCAGGAGAGCACAGTGACACAATGGGATCTCATGGAAGCAAGTGTCCATTGTGACACAGCAGGGCCTCAGGGCACCCAGGAGAGCACAGTGACACAATGGGATCTCATGGAAGCAAGTGTCCATTGTGACACAGCAGGGCCTCAGGGCACCCAGGAGAGCACTGTGACACAATGGGATCTCATGGAAGCAAGTGTCCATTGTGACATGGCATGGCCTGATGGCACCCATGTGCCACTGGGACATTGCCAAGGCTCGTGCAAGCAAGGCTCCACTGTAAAAAAGAACATCCTCATGGCACCCAGAAGACCATTGTGACACAGTGGACTCTCATGGAACCAAGGCCCCATTGTTACAAAGAGTGGGCTGATGGAAACCCAGTGCCACTGGGACATCTCCAGCCTGGGAGGAAGCAAGTGTCCATTGTGACACAGCACAGCCTTGTGAATCACAGGAGAGCACAGTGACACCATGGAATCTTGGGGAATTAAGTGTCAATTGTAAACACAGTGGGGCCTCATGGAAGCCAGGAGACCATTGTGACACCGTGGAATTGCATGGAAGCAAATATCCATTGTTTCATGTTTCATGTTGCAGCCTCATAGAGCGCTGGAGACCATTATGACAGAAGAGAAAAATGGGGAGCAAAGGCTCCTGTAAGAGTTGGTCTGGAGTTTCCCTCATTTGCCTCACAACTGTTACGAGGATAGAGTCTCTCCCAAGGGCCCCCACCCACTTCTGGACAGGAGTTTTGGCCTGGCCGAGGTGGATGCTGGCCAAGGGACTGTTTGCTGGTGCTCTGTGCTTGCTGTGCTGTCCACGGTACAGAGCCTTTGAACAGGTACTGCACCTACAGCTGCTTCTCGGGGCAGCAATGCATGTTCTGTCTCGAGCACCTCACAATGGCCCATAAATCTCCCACCTCTTGGCCAGACTCCACTCGCTTTGGAAAAGGACTATAAGAAAGCGACCTCTGGAGAAGCCTTTGAGATCTCCCCACAGAAGATGAGTGTCGGAGAAGGGAGACGCGGACACCAATTCGGTCATCAGCAAAGTCTCGTTTATTGATACGCAGAGTGGCGATTAAATACAGTGCTTAATTAGCTCATGCATAGTGCAAAATCTGAGCTCATCATTGGTCTAGCTGTGCGGCTTAGCTAAGCACTTCGGCATTCATGTTTTTCTCAATTCTGCGTGCCTTCCCTATCTCAAGGACACTGTATCCGTGAGACTGAGGCCCACTTTGCTAGCTTTACTAAGTTGATCTGACTATGGCCTTTTTCTTCCAGCTATTCCTGCACCAGGCTCTCTACACTTCCCCCGTTTTCTTTTTGAGCTAGAAGAGTGGCATGCCAAGCTTTGCTGACAGTCTTTTGAATAAAAATTTTGTAAGCAAGTTATCAAGCAAGGTAGCAATAAAGCTAAGCACAAGAATATACCCAACACCATAATAGCATACTTAATAATGGTTCGAATCCATCCTCCAAGACCTAGGCTTTTTAACCACTCGTCAATGCCCCAACCATCTTCTTCTTTTAGGTTGTGTAATTTCTGCTGCATGTTTTGTATCTTTTTGTGGATGGACTCAGAGTGGTTAGATAAATTCATGCAGCACATTCTCTTGAACTCCTTGCAACCATACTGGCAACCTTACTAGGCAGGTTTTAAAAGGATTTTGTACTCCCCCTAGACTTAAGCAGATTGATTCTTGTCTTGTTATGTTAGTGAATGTTACCTATACGTTCTCCCGAGGCGCATGCTGCATTGGAAAAGATTTTGTGTGAGCAAAGTTAGCAAGCATAAGCAGTGTAATGATCATCATTTTGATTTCTTTGGCGGCCTATTCTTTTTACGCCCTGTATTGCTCCCTGTTATCTGCAGTTGTTTTACCTCTTCTATACTTTGATTTAATACCTCCTCTGGGTCTGTACCGGGCCTAATTGGTCCTACCCGAGGCCAAGGCAGGTGTGGGACTTTATGTCTGCATCTTGCAGCGATAATGTGCGAATTTGCATAGATGTGCTGCCTTTTAATCCAGTTGGTAAGTTCCCACCGGGCCCAAGCTAACAGGAGCTGTTCTGGTGTCTCGTATAGGTTTCGTACCTGGGCATATGGCACTCCTGCTTCTTTTTCTAGGGCCCGACCCCAATTTGAATTTCTTAGGTCGTCACTTTGACACCTCCAGCACCACAAATTAAACACTGTTCTCTGTTCCACCCACGAGTAGTCTCCACAGCCCCCGCACTTTAGGGCTACCCAGGCTTCACACCATGACCCCCCACACGCACAACAAGGATGGTTGCTGAGAGGCTGTTCCTCTTGGTGGGCGTGGCTTTCAATCCAATCAGCCCAATTCGGTGGTGGCTGCCTTAGCGCCTCACGGGCAGCGCTGTTATAGCGTCCCAAAAAGGTGGGGTTATCCATTCTAGTACCCGTGTCTCCCGCGTTTTCTTTTGTAGCTGTGTGAGTGCACCGAGTAGGTGGTTGGCAGTACTCCAGATGGTAAGATCGATGGGCGAGGAGATATTTCGGCGGGAGACAAACCCTTCATCGATGTAGCGTATAATACCCTTGAGGGCTTCATGTTGTTGCGGGGTTACGGTTACGGGTGCGGTTGGGTCAGTTCCTTTAAGTAGTGGCCTGAGGGAGTCTAGCAAGGAGTTGGGTATCCCAACAATCGGCTTGAGCCATTGCAGATCTCCTAGCAGTCGCTGTGCCTCATTTAGAGTGGTGATCTTTGTTGCAAGCTGGAGCTTCTGTGGCCGTACGATTTGGCCTGTGATAGACCATCCCAAGTACTTCCATGGTGTGGATTGCTGTATTTTTTCCTGAGCTATTATGAGGGATGCCTTTGCTAGGGTGCTTTGAATTTCCTGCATCTGAGTGTCTGTAAATGCTGATTCTTGAGCAAAGAGGATATCATCCATATAATGATAAATAATTGTGTTGGGCCACTGTATCCTCAATGGTTGTAATGCGGCATCAACATACAGTTGGCACAGGGTAGGCGAGTTCTTCATTCCTTGTGGAAGAACAGTCCATTCATACCGTTTATCAGGTTCTTCTCTGTTTATTGCTGGTAGGGTGAACGCAAATCTTTTAGTATCTTGAGGGTGTAAGGCTATAGTGAAGAAGCAGTCCTTTAGATCAATGATTAGAAGAGGCCAATGCTGTGGGAGCATTGCTGGGTTGGGGAGGCCTGGCTGTAATGCCCCCATCGCCTTCATTTGATTATTTACTGCTCTTAAATCGTGCAGAAGACGATATTTTCCTGACTTCTTTTTGATCACAAAAATTGGCGTGTTCCATGGGCTTGTTGAGAGTTTTAAATGTCCTTGTTGGAATTGTTCTTTTACGAGTTGATGTGCTTGTATTAGACTTTCCCTTTTTAGAGGCCATTGCTTAACCATTACCGGTTCATTGGTAGTCCAGGTGATTGGGATTGGGAAAGTCCAAGCAATGGCAATTACCCCAAAGGGTGCTCGTTGGATAAAACGACCCCCATCTGAGCCAAAATGTCCCTTCCAATCAAGCAATGTACTGATGGTGGTAACGCAACTACGGACAACACAGTCACCAAATCTTGCCCATCTATAGTGACCCTTACTGGAGGTGTTTTTCTAGCGAGGGTGAATCCTCCGACGCCTGTGACGGTATCCGTGGTTTGCAGTGATGGCCAGTTGTGGGGCCATTTTTCTGGTGAGACAATGCTGGTATCTGCCCCAGTGTCTAGGAGTCGCATTATTTCTATTGTCTCTCCTGCATAGGTTAGTTTCACCTTCTTTTTGGGTCTGGTATGGAGATCCATTGTGAGCATAGCAATACCTGATGATTCGAATCCTTGGTCTCCAGGTGGGGTTTGTCTTTGTGGTTGAACACCCCGGCTCAACTGTGGAAGTGGAATAAATTGAGCAACACGCTGACCTGCCTCAATTGTCAGAGGAGGAAAAGGAGTATAAACCATTATTTGTATTTCTCCCGTGTAGTCTGCATCGATGACACTTGGTAGCACAAACAGTCCTACAATGGAGCTCGACGAGCGTCCCACTATTAGTCCTCCATGAGCTTGTCCTTTGATATTTATTGGGCCATAAACTCCAGTTGGGACTTTGACGGGGCGAGCTGTCATCAAAGATGTTTTTACTGCGGCTGCCAGGTCGAGTCCCAGGCTCCCTGTTGTGGCTGGTTGTAGACAGGAGATGGCGCTGGTGTCACGGCGGCTACTTGTGACCGGGGCCAATATGGCGGCGGCCGCCGGGGGCTGATCGGCGGCGCCCGTCGGGCCGCGCCGCATCCACCCGCATCTGTAGCAGCGCGCCGAGGGAGGTCGGTGATCACCCGACGTGGCTGGGGCCGCTGTAGAAGCACGGAGCGGAGCAAGAGCGGCTAGCACCTGTGACTGTGTGGACTCGGCTTGTTTCTGCAGCCCTAAGCCTAATTCTTTTAGTGCATTAACTAAGAAAACCTGCGCCCCTCTCATATACTCTGGGACTCCTGCCTTTTCAATAGCAGCAGCAGCCTTATCTACAAAGTCCCCAAAGGATTTATTTCTTCTCTGTTTTATCCCCATATACATGGGTATGCCTGAGCTATCTTTGACTTGATTGATGGCATTCCTTACTAGACGCATGGCTTCCCTAACTTTGTCGGGTCCCGAAATCATTTGAGCCTCTGTCCTGCGGTATTGTCTTAACCCCATTAGTTTGTCTATGGTAATTCCAGCTAACGGATTTCCCGGGCCCCTCTGTGTTGCAACTGACTCCTGAACAAGAGCCTGCCAATGCGCGTTAAATAGCAACTGCTGATGTTGCGTGAAAATCAGTTTCACTATACTTCTCATATCATTTGGCAACAGCAGGTATGTATTAAACAAGAAATCTAGCATCTGCTTAGCTGGCTCACTCCGGAAACCAAACTGACTCATTGTCTGTCTCAGCTGGGCTAGCAGCTTCCAGTCGGGAGGCGAATATTCTCCCACTTGCACAACTTGTCCCTGCTGGTCTACTCCCTGTGTATACGTGACGGGGAAAACCCAGGTTTTTGCTGCGTCAACAGCGCTCTCGTCCCCAGTCTCCAAGCCGTGTCTGGCTAGCATACTCCACGCCTCCCCCCGCCGTCTTGCCATCTCCTCCCACAGGTCGCTTTCCGCCCTAGGGACCGGAGCTGGCTCCACGGCGGGCTTAGGGATGCTAGGCTCGGACTGGCAAGGGGATTTTTCGCCGCTGGTCTGGGGCCCTTCGTCCTCGGAAGGCGGGGTTACTCCGCCTTCTGCAATTGTCTCCGCCGCGGCGGCGGAATCCTCCTCAAGCTCTTCTAAGGGGGGTGCCGAGGGCCAAGCGCAGCTAGCCATGTCTGTCATTCCTGCCGCCTCCCCAGAGATAGGTATTTCTACTCTGGTCGTGCTGGGTGCTCGGGGCTCATTATCACCATACTGAGCATTTCTTTTATATGCCTTTACTGCCTCCCGAGCCGCCCTTCTCTCCGCCTGCTGCTTTAGCAGTGCGTTGTGAACTACCCGCCAGATCTTTCCCAGCTTTTTTGCTGTTTTATCATCCTCTAATACCGCCTCCCACAGTGCATCCCCTAACTTACGCCACTCATTCAAATCATGCACGGTGTGAGGATTAGAGAATAAACCTTTAGCATAATCCCAGGCTAACAACCCCGGTATGTCCTTCCTGGGATTAATTTCTTTCAGCCCTAACTTATCTATATGTACTATATAGTATATATATATGTATATATGTAGTATATGTATATGTATTATAAATAAATTATATGCTGCTTGCCTGTCCATTTTTTGTCGTCAGCGCTGTTGCAACTCTCCGGCTTCGGCAGCACGTATGGCCCAGGACCACCTTTATGGCTCCTGGGGGTGTCTTCCCTACGTCGTTTGACACCGACCCGGTTGCAGCAGGCCCCAACTCTACTTCACCGACCGTGGCGCGTTCTCCCCCGTTTTCTTTTTCAGCGACGGGGGCACGTCGGGGTTCACCATTTGTCGGAGAAGGGAGACGCGGACACCAATTCGGTCATCAGCAAAGTCTCGTTTATTGATACGCAGAGTGGCGATTAAATACAGTGCTTAATTAGCTCATGCATAGTGCAAAATCTGAGCTCATCATTGGTCTAGCTGTGCGGCTTAGCTAAGCACTTCGGCATTCATGTTTTTCTCAATTCTGCGTGCCTTCCCTATCTCAAGGACACTGTATCCGTGAGACTGAGGCCCACTTTGCTAGCTTTACTAAGTTGATCTGACTATGGCCTTTTTCTTCCAGCTATTCCTGCACCAGGCTCTCTACAGATGAGTCTATTGGCTGGGACCACGAGGACACCGGAGTCTGTTGGGCCAGACCACGAGGACATCCATCTCATCTCTCAGTAGCTATTCCCTATCCCCCTCTTTCTCTCTCTCTCTTTACTTTGTTTCCTTTAACTCTCCTGCGATCGCAAAACAGAGTTGTTGGCACTCAATAAAAGTACATTTCTGCTTTGAGCAAACTGACTTGTCCCCTGACTTTGTCTTTTGCACCTTTGAGATCAAAAACAAACTCTCACGAATCTCACCTGTATTAACAGCGGATCGTGACACTGACCCATGGTTCCATGAGGTTCTGCAGTGTCACCATGGTCACTGTCAGAGGCTGGATGAGATCAATGTCCCAGACACCTGGGGATGAGTTGTCAATCAGTCACACAGTGGGGTGGTGCTGAGCCAGGCTCTGATTGCCCCAGCAATCACAAGTCCCACCTGGGGGAGGCCCACGAAGGCCCAGGGGCTTAAAACACGGAGCAGGCACTCAGCCCATGGTCCATACCCTGCCTTCTCCTGGGGTCTGTGTCTCACCCACACTGGAACCCTAGGAGCTGGGAGCCATGTGTGTGTCTGTCTATAGAGCTTCTGTCTTTCTGTCTCTCTGTCTCTCTGTCTCTCTGTCTCTCTGTCTCTCTTTCCTTCTAATGCTCTTTATATGGAACACGATTATTTTTGGGCACCACAACAACCTAAATGTTTAAAGATTTTGAGGTTAAGTGGAAAAAGTTAATGAAGTTTCTGCTATGATAAGTGTTTTATGTTGAGTTGGATGTTATATTAAATCCTTTTCCAAAGTTCCTTGGTTTTCTATACCACTAAAATTTTGTGTCATTTTGACCTCTTGAGAATATCTGTCTGGGGCTTCTCCTGTGCACCAAACTCAAGTAAAGGAACCTTTGGTCACCCCCAGCATTTCAGTGTTCTGGGGTGTTCCAGCCCTGCAGGCTCACCATGGCCTCTTGTTTCCATCAGGCCCTGCTGTGTCACACTGGTCCTTGGTTCCATGAGCATCTGGAGTGTCACACAGCTTGATGACATTTGTCCTTGCTGCCTCTCCCATCCCACTGCCCCAGCAACAGCCCCGAGCCACCTGTGAGGGACAGGCCCTGCTGGGCCAGGCCTGGGCTCAGGCCTTGGCCTTTCTGCTTCCTCCACCCAGCCCAGGCCTTGCTCAGCATTGCAGTTCCCTGCTCACAGCCTTGGGCTCCTGCAATCCTGCCCTCAAGGATCTGCTCTCACCAGTCCCTGGGGAGCCTTTGGCACTCCCTGCCCTCAGTGGGGCCACTGATGCTCCAAGGGACTTGGAGTTTTGCTTCTGCCTCCTTGAGCAGCTTCTTCAACCTTCTCTCAGTGCCTGAGGCTCCTGGGCTCAGCCCCAAATCCACCACGGGGATCATTAAATACAAAAAGTTCTCAGGAGCTCTTTTGTCTTCCTTCAATTGTCTTCAAGTCTCCAGGGCTTTTGCAGCTGCTTGGAGAATGCTTGGAGTTCTTTTAAGGAAGAAGATTTCAAAGTAGACCTCATTACTTTTTTTCTTTAATCATGTGAGCATTTTTTTTAGTTTTCATTTCTGAGAAGAGGGGATAAAAGCATTCCCAAGTGATCTTGATGCTGAATGTCTCCTTAGGAGGTCTGGGCACACAGAAGAATGAGCCCCTTGCAGGCTGACCCTGTTTGGACAACCTGCTCCTCACCCCCAGCCTCACCATGTCTGACATTGCCCACCTGGGACTGACATCCCTGTGCCCTGCAGCAGAACCTTGTCCCCTGAGCTCTGCAGCTGGGTGTGCCAGCCCATTGCACCATGTCCCACCTGCTCTCCTCAGGGCTCTGCCTGCACACAGGCCCAGGAGAAGTTTTCCTGTTTGTGAGGAAAGAATGGAAAAGCCTGAGCAGATTTCCTAAACGACAAACCCCCACTGTAGAAGCACATGCTCAGTCCAGGCTGACTGGAAGGCTCTCCTTTCTGCAAGGGCGAGTGTGAGCAGAAATGATCTCTGTAAGCAGAATTCTCTGAGTCTTTCAGCTGAATTCTCTGTCCCTGTCCTTTCTCTGGATCTCTGTTGCAGATGGAAGCTGCTGGTGCCATTCTCACCTTTAAGCCCTCTTTTGAATGCAGACAGTCCAGGTGTGTTAAGCAGGAGTCACTGAGATTATTCAAAGCTTTTGGATCCTCATGGAACCAAGGCGACAACTGTGACAGAGCGGGAACTAATGGAACCAAGGAGACAATTGTGACAGTTCAGAGCCTCACAGAAACAAGGCTCCATTGTGACACTGAGGGCAATCATGGAATCAAGGAGACCATTGTGACACAGCCAGGCCACATGGAACCAATGTTCCCTTGTGACAATGCAGATCCAAGGAGGCCATGGTGACACTATGTGACCTCATGGATCCAAGGGGCCATTGTGACACTGAAGAACTTCATGGAACCCAGGGTCCAGAGTGTCACAGCAGAGCCTCATGGAACCAAGGAGACCAGTGTCATTTAGGAAGCTTATGGAACCGAGGGTCCACTATGACACTGCATAAACAAGGAGACCATTGTGATACTATGGAAACTCATGGAACCAAGCAGCCCCTGTGACACTCCAGGGCCTCGTTGAACCAGGGAGACCATTGTGACACTCAGAACCTCATGGCACTGAGGGTTTATTGTGACAAAGCCCGGTCCCATGGAACCAATTGTCCATTGTGACAATGTGGATCCCAAGAGACCATGGTGACACTATGGAACCTCATGGAACCAAGGGTCCTTTGTGACACTCCATGGCCTCGTGGAACCAAGGAGATCATTGTGACGTAATGGAACCTCGTGGAACCAAGGGTCCATTGTTACAGTCCAGAACCAAGAAGACCATTCTGACAGTCCAGAACCTCATGGGACCAAGATTCCATTTTTATACAGTGGGGCTTCATGGCACCAAGGAGCCACTGAGACACAGCAGGGCCACATGGGACCAGTGGTCCATAGTGATACTGCAGATCCAGGGGCACCATGGTGATACCACAGAACCTCATGGAACCAAGAGTCCAGTGTGACACAGCAGAACCTCTTGGAATCAAGGCAACCATGTTAGGCTATGGAACCTCATGGAACCAAGAGACCATGGTGACATTGCAGGGCTTCATTTGAACAAAGGACATGGTTGATGGGACAGGACCTCATGGAAACAATGGGGCATTGTGACATTGCAGAGCCCCATGGAACCAAGGAGACCACTGTGACACTGAGGAATCTCATGGAACCATACAGCCATTTTCACACTGCGGACCCGAGGAGAGCATTGACAGTACAAAACCTCATGGAACTGAGGGGTCATTGTTATCCAGCAAGACCTCGTGGAGCCAGGGGGCCATGGTGACATTGTGGGTCCTCATGAACCAAATATTCATTGTGACCTTGCAGGGCTGCTTTAACCAATTGTCCATTATGATACTGTGGATCCAAGAGACCGTGGTGACACCATGACAGTTCATGGAACCAAGGGGTTGTTGTGACACACCAAGGCCTCGTGGCACCAAGGAGAGCATTGTGGCAGTGCAGAACCTAGGAGGCCATTTTGACAGTACAGACCCAAATGGAACCAAGGGTCCATTGTTATCCAGCAGGGCCCCGTGGAACCAAGGGGCCATTGTGAAACTGTGCAAGGGCCATAATGGAGTCAAGGACAGCACTGACACTGAAATCCACAGGATAGAAAGTTTTGAACACAGTTTTGAATATCTGAAAACAAATATTCTTTATTAGATCATGGTAGTCACTGTGGCAAACCTTCCTCCATTCGAGTGCACTGAGCATTGAATGAACAGAGTTTTTATCACACACACTGGTTACATACTCTTTAGCTATCCCCACTTTCTTTGAATTTATTGGACATAGTTACACTCCTTATCACAAGTCCTTATATGGTTCTTTGGGGTCTGTCTTCAACATCCAGTGCCCTTTTCAGGGAGCTTCTTCTCAACCTCCACTTTTGAGTTAGCGCTGTATTATTGTTTTTTATAATTTCTGCTTTATCTGCCTTGCAGAGCTGAGCTGGCATCCTCCTTGCATTTTGTGTGACTTCTGTTTGCCTCAACTACATCCTTTATCTGTTTCTCCAAGGCTGTGCTGTTCTGTTCTCTGCCCTTGATCAGTGTAAATGTTGTTCTGTTCTCCTGTCCTTGTCACAGTGCTCGCCCCACATGAGGCGTGTTTGCAACCCCCTCCAAGCCATGGGCTTGGATTGGGCAAGTGTTCCTGAGGGAACAGGGATGGGACAGCTGGGCTGGATGACCCAAGGGATGTTCCATTGCATGTCACACCATGATCAGAAATTAACTGAGAAGTGACGGGCAAAAGCGTAGGGAATTGATTTCTTTTTTAAGAACATTTTTATTCAAAACAGCACCTACACATACAGAATCCACTCCTGCTACAATATGGTTAAGTATTTTCTGCTGCTAGGAGATTTCCTGTGGATTTGCTTTGCTTCTGTGTATGGCCTTTGCTTTTTGTGGTTGCTTGGTTTGTGGGGTTTTTGTTGTTGTGGGTGGGTCTTGCTTTATTTTTTTGTTTTGTTTGGGTTTGATTTTCCCCTATTGAACTGCCTTTTTTTCTGATATATAAATTCTACCTTTTTTTGTGGCTTGGTTGACACCTGATGGCAAGATAAATTTACCCAACTCAGTCATTTTGCCAAATTACATTTTGCAGTCACCATTAACCAGATGAATTCGGTCACAGACTCCCTACAACTTGGCAGCATCCACAATGGAATTGAAAGTGCATTTCATGCCATTGTAGAGATAATAGAAATGTTCCACACTGGTGGTCAAGGGCTGGTCACTCAGGGATGTCACCAGGGAGTGGCTGCCCAGAGGACTCTGTGCCACGGATGACATTTGACCCTCATTGTTCAGCCAAATTCTCACCTACCCCATGTTCCACTCCTGCAGCCCAGCTCTCTCCAATCTGGCTCTGAGGAGAGCACAGCAGACCATGTCCCAGGCCTGGCTAAAGTCTGGGCACACAACATCCCCTTCTTTTCCCTCCCACGGGGGTTCTGCAATCCCTGCCTTGTGCTGCCAGTGCCTGGAATGGCTGCAGGAGGATTTGCCACGTGCCCTTCCCTGCTGAGCCTGACCAGTCTGTGACTGTCCCAGTGCCCCTCCCTGCCCTGTTTGCAGACTGGTTCCATGTGTGCCCTTCCCAAGTACCCAGGACCCTCTGGGATGGCTCTGGCCTTTCCAAGGGGTTTGAGAGAGATGTCACAGAGACACTGCCCAGCCTTCTCAGCATCCCTGACTCCAAAGGCCTTTTCCACATCCCTCAGCTCCTGGTCAGTGCCCAGAGCACAACACAGCTCTATCCAGGTTCTCAGGGTGGGTCAGAAGGGAGGCAGCTCTGATTTCTTCCCAAAAACCTAGCATTCCAATGGTCTCTCTGTGCAGTCCTTTGCTGCCTTGAATATTTTTTCCTGGAACATCCCTGCAAGAATATTTCTCTCCATGCAATCCTAAGCACACCCCAGTAATGAATTCAGGTGTTTTCACAGAGTGTAGTGGCCTCAAGGCACTGTTTGTGCCACCAGAACTGTGCCACCCCCGAGTGCTGATGATGGTGTTTGTGCTCACTCGGGTTCATCTCCCCACACACACACGATGCACTGCTGAAATCTCCTCTGTACAGAGCAAACGTGGTCTGCTGGCCTGGTCACTTGGTGTCCCTCCATGCAGGGACAAACAACCTCGTGCAGCTGGGGGAGAGGCCAGTGCTGGGTGTGGTGATTGCAGGGGCTGGTGTGGGACAATTGCCCTGGGGCACCTTCCCAGGCTGTGCCCAGAACAAAGACACAGCCCAGGCCCTGCACTGCTGCTCCCTCAGGTCCATCCCAGGAGCTCTGGCTGTGCCAGGACACTGCTGTGTGCCCCCTGCACACTGCCCCTCTGCCCCAGGCACTGGGCTTTGCTTGGCCAGGGCATTCCTGGAGCACATTGCTGACAGCAGCTCTGGAGGAGAGCAAAGCCTTCCTGCCCTGCCCTCAGGAGATGCCCTTTGTTCATGGAGCTGCTGTGCTGGAGCCCAGCTGTGTCCCAGCAGTGCCCATGGCCTGTCCCTGCCTGTGGGCACAGCACGGACACGCAGCAGGACAGTGACCAAGCTGCCAGAGCACTGCGGCCTCACAGCCACAGAAGGGCTGGCAAGGAGAGGGTGGAGTTGGGAAGAGCAGATGTGGGAAGAGCCAGGGCCATTGTCCCTGGCTGTGCTCCTGTGCTGGGAGTCTCTTCCTTCCACCTCTGCCCACAGGCACTGCCCTGCAGAGACAGAGAAGGGCTGAGGAAGGATCCTGGACACACAGGGCCGGGCAGGCACTTGTTTTAATTAAATGCACAGCTGAAAGACCTCTTGCATGTCTTTGTGTTTCAAAAGAAAGGTAGATATTCATGTAGAAATGGAAAGAGTAACACTACAGTATTTTGTAAGAAATTTTACAGCATTAGAAAAAGATACTGCAGAAAAAACGGACAAATATGGAAAAAAAAAAGGTGAGCTTTTAGAGAGTTACAGTTTGAAGATTATGCAGCAGAAAAGTTTAATGCTTCAGAAAACACAGAGTCACCAATTTTCTCAGGGCATCCTTGAGCTCCTGGTTCCTCAGGCTGTAGATGAGAGGGTTCAGAGCTGGAGGCACCACTGAGTACAGAAATGACAGGGGCAGATCCAGGGATGGGGAGGACAGGGAGGGGGGCTTCAGGTAGGCAAACAGTGCAGTGCTGAGGAACAGAGAGACCACGGCCAGGTGAGGGAGGCAGGTGGAAAATGCTTTGTGTCGTCCCTGCTCAGAGGGGATCTTCAGAACAGCGGTGATGATCTGCACATAGGAGAAAACCATGAACATGAAACAGCCAAATACCAAAGAGGTACTAAAAGCAAAGGACATGTGCCACCTCCTCAGCAGCTGCCAGAGCAGGATGCTCACGAGCCTGCTGCTGTCTCCCAGCACTGGTATTCCCCCTGTGCCCAGAGATGAGGATCCACCTTGAGAGAGCCCTCGTGTGAACAGGATCCATCCCCAGATGATCTCCTGGCCCCTCCTGAACGGCTACTTCCCCATGACCAGGTGGTACAGCAGGAGGCCCAGGGACCAGATCGTTGCTGCCTCGCCATGGTAGCGTTGGTGGTGGATCCACTCTGGTGGGCTGTAGGACAGGGCTCCTATGGAATCCAGATGGAGTTCATCAGGGGGATGCTGCTGCTCCCAGAGCCTGGTCCCAACATCCCTGGGCATGTGGGGGCTGCCCCAGTGGCACAGGGTGTGACCCACTGCCCTCTCGCCAGCACCTGGGACTTGTGTACAAACTCGGGGTTGGAAAAGAATCCACTGGTGCTGGAAGAGGGCAGCAGAAGCCCCAGGGAGGCCCAACCATGACATGCAAAAGAAAACCCCACCCAGAGGTGGAGAAACCCACTCTTCTCCCTACATGCATGGCCCCAAAAATAAGCCAAGGTAAACAAGGAGAGAGGAGCAGTTCAAGCCCTTCCTTGCCTGCACACCAAACCGGCTGGGGCATGAGGTCTGACCCCCCTCTCTGCTGTCCCCATGGGGTTTTTGTCAGCCTGGCTGCCCCAGCTCTAGCCCAGCCCAGGGCAGAGTGGGTGATGAAGGCTGTCAGCAGGGCTGGGAGTGGGCACCCCTCACACCCACACCCAAATCAATTTGGCTCAAGCATTGATCCCATCCCGGCTGCAATAGGGGGAAGCCCCAGTGCTACACCCAGGCTGGGCCATGAGATGCCCAGGAGCATCCCCTGGGAGGGCTCATCTGAAAACTGCGTGTAGGCTGTGTCCTGGAGGAAGGTGCCACAGCCAAAGTCGATCAGTTTCAGCTCCCCAGTGGCCAGGTCGAGCAGGATGTTCTCTGCTTTGATGTCCCTGAGCAGGACCCCGCAGCTGGTGCAGTGCACAGCCTCCAGCACCTGCTGGAACAGCTCCTGCACCTCCTGCTCCAGCAGGAATCTCCACTCTGCCTGCAAACCCAAGAGGTCCTGGCACCGCTCCGGACGCTCCAGCACCAACAAGAAGCTGTTGGGCACCTCAACCCAACCCACTCCAGGAGCTGAATGACCCCAGCACACCCAGAGGACACCTTGGCCAGCAGCACGATCTCCAGGGCCACGATCTCAGTGGGGCTGGGGCCGTGCCAGGGCTCTGGGACCCCTCAGCCAGCCCGGGATGCTCTGCATCAGGGATGCAGCGCTCAGCCCACGCCCGCTCTCCCAGCAGCGAACCCAGCCGGTACCGCTCCTTCAGGCCCTGCTGCGCCTTCCCTGCCGGCGAGACGCGGCTGTCAGCGCTCGGCCCGGGGCCAGGAACGGCCCCCGAGCGCCCCTCAGCCGCCCCGGGCCGGGCAGCCCCAGGCGTTCGCTCTGTGGAACGGGACAGCGGCGGCTCGGGGCCGGCGGCCGCGCTGCCGAGCGGCGGAGCTCGGGCCGGGGGAGCCGCAGCGCAGGCGGCAGGAGCTGCCGCGCCGCGTGTGTCCTCTGCGGGCCCCGGGAGGAGCCGGGGCCGGGGCCGGGGCCGGGGCCGGGGCCGGGGCCGGGGCCGGGGCCGGGGCCGGGGCCGGGACAGGCGGAGCCAAAGGGAGGCGATGCCGCCCCAGCCCCAGGCACTGATGCCCGCCCAGCAGCGGCACCGCCAGCACGGGCAGAGCCGGGCGGAGGCGAGACCGCGGCGGGACGGCCGGGGACGGGGACGGGGACGGGGACGGGGACGGGGACGGGGACGAGGACGGGGACGGAGCAGCCCCGCCCGGGACCAGGGGCATGGCCCGGCTCGGAACGGGGAGAGGGAAGCTGGGAGCGGAGGGGGACACCGGGAAAGGGAGAGCGAGAGAGGGTGCGGGACTGCGGGAGAGGGAGAGGAGAAGCATGAAGGAGTCGACAAAGTCGCTTCTTTCGCTGCCGCTGATGCCACTGCTGTCGCTGCCACTGTAGCGCCAGGGCCATTTGTCCGTGTGTCCGTTCCCTTCTCGTCCCTGTATCGAGCCCCGCGCTCCCCGTTGGCAGCTCCTGGGTCTGTCCAAACACGGGAACTTTGCCGTGTTGAGCAAAGATCCAGAGTCCTGACTCCTGCACAGTGGCACAGGAATCTCCTTGGCTGCTGCTGTGCATTGTCCCTGCTGAGGCTCAAACACTATCTGAGCACTTTCCCTGAACGCAGAATTTGTACCTGACCCAAACACTGCATTTGTGTCTCCAGCACTGCTTTCCAAGAAAAAAAAAACAACAGGGAAAGGCAAACTGTGTGTAGCTCATGGTATTTTACAGTGTCTAAAACTCGGCAAGTAATGGATCTTAGAGCTGAGATCCATTTGGAATTAATGGGATGGAGAAGTAGTGCAAGATGGAAAATGGGACCATAGAAATAGAGGAAAACATCTTGGATTATTTGTTTCCATTTTAATTTCACTTCTTTAAAGCTGTTTTCAGTTTTCCCAGAATCTTCTCCACAGTCCTGTTTCCTCTTTCCAAGAACCTTTCCTGGAGAACGAGGTGCAGCTCCTGTCACAAGATGTGCCACCAACTGCAGCTTCTCTTGGCTTTCCACACTGCACGTGCAGCACAACTTATGCAGCAAAGCAGGACAAAGGTTTTGAGAACTTAACAACTTGTCCTTTCTTTTCCTTGTGGGCTGGGGAATTGTGCCATGGCTAAGGTTTCCATTGTTATTCTTCTAACCTAAGAAAACAGGAGGTGCAGCCAGGAATTAGGGAATAAAACCCTGACTGAATGCAAAGAATCTCCAGAGCCTGCAGCCAGAAGTGGAGAGTTGTGTGATAATCATTCCAACACCCCCATGGACATCTTGACAGTGATCTAGAACATGAAAATGGGCTGACAGAGGGAGTTTGTTTCTGTGTTCAGTTTAGCTGATTCTACATCTCTTGCACTGGTATAAATCAAGAGTACCATCAGTTCATGAAAAGTACCAGAACAAGATGGACCTCTCCAAGTAGATGACTGAAAGAATCTGAAAAGGAGTAACGCAGGGAATGAACTTTGTCTGTAAGAAGGGTCACTTTTTCCTCATAATTTCCAATTCATTCCCTCTGCTTTTGTCCTTTTTAGCAAGGCATTTCCATCCCAGATTCCCCATGAAATGAGAACCCTGAGCTTGTGGAAGTGCCTGAGAGATGCCGTGTTCCTCTGCAGGGACACTCAGGCTGAAACAGGAGCCTGAGGCCTGTGTGGGGAAGCCTCCTCGGAGCTGGAATTTGTGCCGTGCTGGGAGAGGAGGAGCAGGGGGAGAAGGCTGGGCGCTGTGTGGCAGGAGCAGGAGGTTTGGGCTCAGGACATTCTGCCTGCGCCGCTGCCCCGCAATGGGCGGCCGTGCCCGGGGCTCTGGGCCTGGCCCCGCGTGCGCTGAGCTCCCGACACTGCGGGAGCTGCCCGGGCTGGGCTCAGGATCCCGCTGGGGCTGGGCAGCAGGCTGGGCTCCCACTGGCATCAGCAGCAGCTGGAAATACCTCTGGGCATCTCCATTTCATGCTGCTGCTCAGAAGGAACAATGAAGCGAGTTGAAGAGTTCTGGTTTCTCTTTGTCCTGCTGGATTTTTCATTTTATTTGACACTCCATGGCAATTTCTGTGATGGCTTCTGTCAGCTGCTTCTATTTTAGCAGCACCAGCAACAGGGCTGTGTTTGAGTGCTGCAAATGTGGCCTGTGTGGCTTTAATTTTCCTTGACTTTGTGCTCATGGACTTGTGAGCAATACAAGATGTGCTACTCATGATGGCTGCAACGAACAGCCCGAGTTCCCCATCACAAAAGCACTCTGGATAGCACTGATCGAAAAAGGCAATTGCAGTATTAAGGATAAAATTCAAGTGGCAAACAGAAGAGGGTCAAGAGCAGCCATGAGCTACAATTCCCAAGGCAAAGGCAACAACAGCCTCCTGCTGTCAGCTCAGGGTGTGTAAAACAGGTCTGAAAGCAGCGCTGGAACCCGATCATTTCTTTCTCTGCAGGCTGGGTCAGGGCAGCACAGGCGGGCCCTGAGGAATCAGGGCTGTGTGTGGGTGATTGTTGCTGTACTCCAGAATTGCCCTGGACAAAGGCCTTGGGAGCCGAGGCAGGAGCAGGTGGGAAGGGGCCGGCGCTGCTGCTGCTCCTGCCCGGGAGCCCCGGCTGGGCCGGGCCGGCGCCCACTGCGCTGCGGCTGCTGCTGCTGCCAGAGCCGGGCGGGACTCGGGGACAGGGAATGGACACGGGGGGACAGCAAAGGCCTTGGGGGCTGCAGGGATGTTGGTGCTGGGGCAGCGCCAGCACAGAGCTTCAGCCTGCAATGAACCCCAAGGGAAACGCTGGGGAAAGGCTCCATTTCAGCCTTTCTTTACTCATTGCTCAGAAGGGTCCAAAATAAAAGGGGAACAAGCAGGGCCCGACCCCTTCTCCTTTGGGAGGAGCCATGAGGGGCTGTGAGGGGCCATGAAGGGTTGTGAGGGGTCCTGAGGGGCTGTGAAGAGCTGTGAGGGGAAGTGAGGGGTCATGAGGGTCTCTGAGGAGCCATGAGGGGCTATGAAGGGTTGTGGGAGACTGTGAGGGGCTGTGGGAGGCCAGGCACCTCATGGAACAAAGGGTCCATTGTGACACCGTAGAACCGAGGAGATCGTTGGTGGTTGTACAAAAGCTCGTGGAACCAAAAGCCCATTGTGACATTGTGGGGCCTCAGGGAGCCATGGAGACCATTATGACACTTCAGGACCCATTGGAACCAAGGGGCCATTGTGACAATGCAGGGCCTGGTATAACACAGGGGTCATTTTAGCACGGCAGGGCCTCATGGAATCAAGGGGATCGTAGTGACACTGTGGGGCTCCATGAGATCACGGGGACATTCTGACTCTGTGGAACCAAGGATACCATTGTTACACATTGTGACACCAAAGGGCCATTGTGGAACTGCAGGGCCTCATGGAACCAATGAGACCATTGTGACATCACAGGGCCTCACGGAACCAAGGGGCCATTGTGACACTGTGTGGCACCATGGAACCAAGGGGCCATTGTGACACTGTGTGGCCTCATGGAATTCTGGAGACCATTCTGACACTCTGGGGCCCATGGAGCCAAGACGCCATTGTGACACCGCAGGGCCTCATGGAACCAAGAGAACCATTGTGACACTGCAGGGTCTCATGGACACAAGGGCCCAGTGTGACACTCTGGGTCTCCATGGAAGCAAGAGGACAGTGACACAGCCAGGCCTTGTGCAACCAAGGGGTCATTCTGGCATTGTGCAGTCCCATGGAACCAAGGAAACCATTTTGACACTGCAAGGCCTCATGGAAGCAAGGGGCCATTGTGCCACTGTGGAGCCAAAGAGACCATTGTGATATTACTGGGCCTCATGGAAACAAAGATCTGTTCTGATACTATGGGGCCACATGGAACCAAGGGAGAATCATGATGCTGCAGGGCCCCAAGGATCCAAGAACATGGAACAGGTCTGGTTGACTTGGCCTCCTAAGGGCCACCTGAGTGGTCCAGCTGACACTGGAATGTTGAGGGTCGCTTCTCATCTGCCCCTAAAACCTTGGCATTCAATGCTTTCCTTCCTGTGGGAAAGAGATGTCCTTTAAATCCAGGGGTTCATGGCCAAAATTGGGATTCCTACTCCAAATTTGATTATGTCCTTGGATTTTTCCCATATGAAGCCTGCCAGGATAGAAAGCTCTGTCTGGCCTTGGTCTCTTGGGGGCCACCTTGCATCTGCCTTTAAAACACTGGAAGGCTGTGCTTCTCTTCCCATGGAAAAAAGAATCTTTCACGTCCAGGGGTCCATGGCTAAAATTGGGAATCTGCCTCCAAAATTCCTTATAACCAAGGATAACTCCCAGACAAAAGCTGTCAGATTCCCTTGGCTTTCTGAGGGCCAGCTCTCATCTGCCACTGAAACACTGGGGGTCTGCCCTTTCCTTCCCATGGAGAAGAACTGTCATTACAATCCAGGGACTCACAGCTGAAATGGAATTCCACATGCAAAACTCCACAAATATCTAAGAGTTACTTTCAGACAAAAGATGCAAGGATAGACAGCTCTGGCTTGCCTTGGCCTCTGGTGAGTGCTTCTGATCTGCCTTCACAACCCTGGGGTTCTGTAGTTTCCTTCTTAGAGAGAAGAATTGTCCTTCTTGTCCAGGCACCCATGGCCTCAAGCACATGATCACTGTACAGGGACACAGAAGTTCTCTGCTTAATGGAGTGGAGTCTGAGGACAGCACAGGAGAGCCCTGGGAGTGTTTCAAGGACGGATTCAGGGATGGTGGATCCCTTTGAAATAATAGAGAATTCCATGAAAAAGAAAGAATTAACGCCAGGAGCAGCTGGGGAGGTCCAGACTGGACCCAAGGAGAAAGGAATTTCTCTGGCAGGGCAGGGCTGTGGTGCAGCACATCCCCCAGAAGGAGTCTGGAGCAGCCCAAGGCTCTGTGTGTGCAGGCAGAGGCAGGCAGGAGGCAGAGCTGTCAGCAAAGGAAGGGGCCAGCGAGGTGGGGCAGCCGGGGGATGACGACAGCCTGCAGGGACAGAGGCGCAGGGCATGGACACCGTAGGACAGCCTGGGCTGCAGAGGGCACAGGGATGGGCAGCAGCTGAAAGGCCCTGACACAGCCAACTCCTGCAGCACTTGGGCCATGCAGGCTGGCCCTGGGCCTGAGGCCAGCAGGGGACAAGTGAGCCTTGCTGTGCTGGGGCCTCATTGCCTCCTTGTCCCTGCTCAGCAGCCTGGCAGGGGCCGCCCCATGGTGCTGCCCTTGGCATTGCACATGCCCAGAGCCCAGTGGGCCGGGAAGAGCCCTGAGCAATGAGGGAGGGACAGGATGTGCCTTGCCAGGGGCTGGAGCTCGGCCCTTGGCCCTTTGCATTCCTGAAACACATCCAGGTTTGCTCAGCTTCAGAGACATCTTTCCCTTGTTTGTCCCCACCTGTCATCAGTGCCTCCAGTGTTCTGCTCTAAGTGGAACCTTGGGACACTTTCTGAGTTGTGTCCCTCAGTGGGACCCATTAAAACTTGAAGAAACTTCAGTGTTTTAATTAAAATTTGAGTTCTTGAGAAATTTTTCAAGCACACTCTGAGGGACTGAGTCTGATGCAGACAGCACCAATGCCCTGAGAGGGTCATTAAAGTCCTTGTGCTGTGTCTGTGCTGATGAGCTCGCCAGGCTCCTGGCACAGAGGACAATCCTGGCAACCAAGAAGAGCTTCAAAAACACATTTCATGAGCAGCTCCTCTCCCAGCCTAACAGGGCTGGGGCACTGCCTGCAGCCACCCCAGGCACAGCACAGAGGCACAGAGAGCTTCAATCAGTCAGGGCTGGGAAGATGCTCAGAAGTGCCTGGGGCAGAATCACTCCCAGCCCTTGACACAGGAAGCCTCTGGCTGCAGGACAATGCAGCTTCAGCTCCTGCACTGATCTCCTAAAGCTGCAACATCCCAATGCCTGCAGACTGTGTGAGTACATTCTCTGATGATCTCTTGTGTAGAGCAGCCAGGGTGCCCAGGGCTGTCGTGCAGAGCAGGGTCCTGCAGCCCAGGGCGCTGTGCTGGGGCAGGGAGTCTGCTGCCTGCCAGGGACAGCTCTCAGCCAGCCCTGGGAGCTGCTCCCAGCACTGGGGGACAAGGTCTGGGTGGAAGGAGACAGCTGGTGAGGCTTGGAAGGGTTGTCTTTGTGTGGTGAGGATAGTGCAGGGCTGCACTCAGCATGACATTTAATTGCAGAACATTTCCAAGGAGATTATACATGGGGAGCACAGTGAGGCAGGGGCTACATAAAAGGGAAAATCCTGCTTTATTAATCTACTGCACTGGGCTGAATCGCTGGGAGATTGCACATTGATATTCATCTCTCAGTTCAGGTTGAGAAAAAATTTTTAAAATTCTCTTAGATCTCAATAAACCAGGCAAAGAAAGAAATCAGCACAGGACCCCATACAGGAAGCATCAGTTTCGTTTTTCCAGCCTCCTCAGGGTTGTTGTGATGTTGCCATCTGAGCCTGCAGAGGCAGAACTGGCTCAGGGTTGTGCCCTGTGCTGGGAGGGGAGTACAGGGCAGAGCTGAGACCCCAGGGCTGGGCTGGGCTCTGGCAGCAATGGCAGGGCCCAGCCCTGGACACAGGGAAGCAGCTGCTGGCAGGGACAGCTCCAGGCAGCAGAGCCCTGGGCAGGCAGTGGGGGGAAAGTGCCACCAAGCTGGGCTGGGATACTTCAAGTCCTCTCCAAACTGAACTACTCCATGATTATTTTTTTACAGATCCTCATGCCAAGACACAGCAAATGTCCAACAGCAGCTCCATCAGCCACTTCCTCCTGCTGCCATTGGCAGACACACGGCAGCTGCAGCTCCTGCACTTCTGCCTCTTCCTGGCCATCTCCCTGGCTGCCCTCCTGGCCAACGGCCTCATCATCAGCGCCGTAGCCTGCGGCCACCACCTGCACACCCCCATGTTCTTCTTCCTGCTCAACCTGGCCCTCAGCGACCTGGGCTCCATCTGCACCACTGTCCCCAAAGCCATGCACAATTCCCTTTGGGACACCAGGAACATCTCCTATGAAGGATGTGCTGCTCAGGTGTTTATGCTTATCTTTTTCCTTGGATCAGAGCTTGCCCTGCTGACCATCATGAGCTACGACCGCTACGTGTCCATCTGCAAACCCCTGCACTACGGGACCCTCCTGGGCAGCAGAGCTTGTGCCCACATGGCAGCAGCTGCCTGGGCCAGTGGCTTTCTCAATGCTCTCATGCACACGGCCAATACATTTTCCCTGCCCCTGTGCCATGGCAATGCCCTGAGCCAATTCTTCTGTGAAATGCCCCACATCCTCAAGCTCTCCTGCTCAAACTCAAACCTCAGGGAACTTCTGCTTCTGGCTGTCGGTGCCTATTTAACTTCTGGATGTTTTGTGTTCATTGTTTTCTCCTATGTGCAGATCTTCAGGGCTGTGCTGAGGATCCCCTCTGAGCAGGGAAGGCACAAAGCCTTTTCCACCTGCCTCCCTCACCTGGCTGTGGTCTCCCTGTTTGTCAGCACTGGCATGTTTGCCTACCTGAAACCCCCCTCCATCTCCTCCCGATCCTTGAATCTGGACCTGTCAATTCTGTACTCAGTGGTGCCTCCAACCCTGAACCCCCTGATCTACAGCCTGAGGAACCAGGAGCTCAAGGATGGCCTGAGGAAAATGATCATGAATGCTTTTCAGAAGCAATAAACTCTCATTCTCCTGTATAGCTATTATGATATTACTTATTAATGCCCACGCTGTGTTTTTTATGCTTGCACAGGTATAATATTTTTTAGAATTTGTTCACAGGAAAATCTTTGTACCATTTTTAATTCAGTACTTGCATTTCTAGTGTGATCTACATTCTGTATAAACCAAGAGTTTTACTACCTATGTGCTTATACAAAATAAAGAACTCTGTATTGCCCTGTTCTCCTGACATTTTTCCTCCTGACTTCTCTGGGGCTGAAGGGTCGGTGCATCTGGGCAGAGCTGGAGAGAAAAGGAAACCCCAGTGCTCCTCACTGCCAGGCAGCCCCAGGAACCTCCCCTTCCTTCACCTCCACACTCCCCTTCAGAGCCCCTGGGCTGGTTTAAGGCCTCAGGGCTCTCTCAGCTCAGTCCCAGTCCTGCTGTGTGACTGTCCAGGGACTGCAGGCAGGGACAGGCCATGGGCACTGCTGGGACAGAGCTGGGCTCTGCAACAGCATTTCCATCATGCAAGGGCATCTCCCCAGTGCAGGGCCTGAAAGCTTCAATCTCCTTCCCAGTTTGCTCTCAAGGATGTTCCCAACACAGCGCCCTGGAGAGGAGAGCAGCAGTGACCAGCAGAAGTGTGGCAGTGTTCAGGGTGGGGCTGTCCCAGCAGTGCCCTGGCAAAGCCAGCGCCGCTCCCAGCAGTGGCCTCTCACCCCAGGGCACAGAGGTTGTTCTTCTCTGCGTGGAGGGACATCAAGTGACCGGGTCAGGAGTCTGTGTTTGCAGTGCAGGGACATTGCACAGCCCTGAACATCCTGTGTGTGTGTGAGGGGACATAAACCCAGTGACACAAACACCTGCAGCTGTTCCTGGAGTTTCCAGAGAGTAACATCCCCTGGGAACCCCTGGATGCAGGGCTGGGATGAGCTCCTGTGCCCAGAGCTCCCTGTGTCCATCCCTCCGGCCATGGGGCACCTTGGGCAGGGGCAGGGCAGGGTGACACCCGCAGGGCTGAGGTCCCTGCCAGGCTCTGGCAGTGGCAGCAGAGCCCAGGGAGCCCCTGCCCATGCTGCAATGAACTGTGTGTGTGTGTGCCAGGGAAGGACTCGTGTCCCTGGACACCCCTGGGGCTGTGAGCAGGGCATGAGCCCAGCTCAGGGCTGGGCACCTGACAGAGCCCTGACATTGCTGGGTGTGCCCATAAGAGCAGAGTTGGGCAAGACGACTGTGGTTAAATCCCTCTGGGGATCAAGTGACAGCCAAGTGTCTCTGTCACTGGCCCACCTTACTCAGAAAATAGGGAAAAATAAGGTGAAAATATTGTGGGTCAGCATAAAAAGAGATTAATGGTTGGGGTGGGGAAGTAAAAATCAAAGGCCAAATGCAAAATCAAGAAAAATCATGGGCAGACAAGAATTCAGCACCAAAATTCAGCACATGTAGTGTTTACTTTGGGAGACAAATGTACTAATAGAGCAAATCCAGAGACCCTCTTGTCACCTTCATTCCCCTGCTGATCAGGACATCCCATGGAATGGAAGATCCCTTGGGTCAGTCCAGCCCAGCTGTCCCATCCCATCCCATCCCATCCCATCCCATCCCATCCCATCCCATCCCATCCCTGTGTCCCCAGGATCACTTGCCCACCCCCAGGACATTGGTTGGGGTTTGCAGAGATGCCTCATGTGGGGCCAGCCTTGCTCAGGTCCAGCCAAAGCCTCAGGCTGGGACCAAACCCACTCCAGCCACGAGAGCCAAGCACAGCAGGGCAGAGGCTGCTCTGGGCAAAGGGAACTCCATCCCAGCCACACCCAGGCCAGGGGGGATCAGGGGGCTCTTCCCACCTCTGTTATTCCACCATTCAATGAATCTTTTCCTTGGAGAGCTCTTTGAAGACAGAATTGACAGAGAGGCAGAAGCAGAGCTATCAAATGCACCAGTACAAACACAGCAGCTCCAGTGAGGAATGAACCCTCCCAGGGCAGTGCTGTGGTAGGAGAAGCAGCCAGGAGGAGGAGGATGAGCTCAGTGCATGTGTGTGTGTCCCAAGGCACAGAGGGTGAGGGTGGGCACAGGTCAGGGCAGGGCTGGCAATGGCAGGGCAGAGGCAGGGGCAGCGAGATGGGAGTGTGCAGCCTGCAGGGACACAGCAGCAGCTGTGGGACAGTGCAGGACAAGCTGGGCTGGACATGGCCAAGGGCCCTGGCAGGGCTGGCAGTGCCCAGGAGAAGCCAAGTCTTGGTGCCCTGGGGCACAGCAGGGTCTGTGCCACCAAGGGCTGGCAGGAGACACCTTGTCCTGAGCCACTGGGGCCTCCTGGCACAGCCCCAGCAAGGCTGGGCACTGGCACCCCTTGTCCTGCCCTCAGCATCCCCCCACATCCCAGTGGCCTCAGGGATCTGCTGGGACGAGTCCCTGGGGAGCCTTGGTCAGGAATGGCCCTGGGGGCTCCTTCATTCTCCCAGGGACTACAGGTTTTTCAGAGCACTTTGGGTTTTGCTTTTGCCTTGGAGTCTCTGAGAGCTTTGGGCAATCATGGCCTCCAATTCTCTCCTCCAAGGAGTCCAGGAGGAGCCTGTGTTGGTGATGGACCTCAGTGGGACTGACACTGAAACTGCATGAAAAACAGGAACTCCCCAACAACATCTTCTCAGTGTTAGAGGATTTAGGCATTACTTTCTTCTGGCCGGGATAATATTGTAGCCAGCAATAGAAATCATTCTACCCACACATATCTGGGTCGTGCAGTGAAAATCATTCCATCACACATGGTTCTTTACTAGGTTTTTCACATACTTATACAGACAATACTCAAAGAAATTAATGTTCATTGATCTTAAATTACACAATTCTTAGTATTTGATTGGCTGTTGGCTGTTGATCCCTTTGCCTTTGATGTCAATTAGGCCCTCATTCTTTGATTCTCTTACCAATCTTATCCCAGACCAGGTGTCTCCAACCACACCGGGGGTGATGTTTATTAATGTTCATTTACCTCCTGTGTATCTTCTGGCTACTCCCAATCTGTAGATGTTAAACTCATCAGGCCTCATCCAACCTTGGTGAACTGAGTCTTTTGAAGAGAAACTTCAATTCCCCTCCCCCTGGGCAAATGCAAACAAAATCCTGACTGAAGTTACATTAAAAAATTTAAAGTTGCATCATTTGCAGCAACTCCATTATGTTCCTTACTGTCCCAATTCTCTCCTTGGTCCCATGAGGGCACACAGTGTCACAACAGCCCCTTCATTCCATGAAGCCCTTCAGGGTCACAAAGGTCTCTGTAATTCCATGTGGCCCCACAGTGTCACAATGGCCCCTTGGTTCCATGTGTCCCATGCTGTGACATGAATCCTGAGCTCCATGGTGTCCTGTAGTGTCAGAATGGACTCCTTGGTTCCATGGTGACACAGTTGCCACAATTTCCAAGTTACCACAACTGTCCCTTGGTCCCACAAGGCCCCACAGTGTCACAATGGTCCCTTGATTCTATGACATCATATTGTGTCACAGTATTCTCCGTGATTCCATTACATACACAGAATTCAGACTCAGAGAATTCACAGAATCACTGGGTTGGAAGAGTCCTTCAAGATCATCAAGTCCAATCCCTGCCTTAACACTTCAACTAGACCATGGCACTGAGTGCCATATCCAGTCTGTTTTTAAACACATCCAGATGGTGACTCCATCAACCCCTCTGGGCAGATCATTCCAGTACTTCATCACCCTTTCTGTAAAAAATACTTTCCTAATATCCAACCTATATTTCTCTTGGCGCAGCTTAAAACTGTGTCCTCTAATTCTGTCATTGTTGCCTGAAGGAGACCAACTCCCACCTGACTAAAACCACTTTTCAGGGAGTTGTAGTCATAAGGTCATCCCAAATCCTCCTTTTATCCACGATAAATATCCCCAGCTCCCTCAGCCCCACCTTACAGGACCTGTGTTCCAGACCCCTCACCAGCCTTGTTCCCCTTCTCTGCACACACTTCAGCCCCTCCATGTCCCTCCTAAATTGGGGACCCAGAACTGGACACAGCACTCGAGGTGCTGCCCAACCAGTGCTGAGCACAGGGGAAGAATCACTGCCCTGCTCCTGCTGGCCACACCATTCCTGATCCAGGCCAGGAGCCATTGGCCTTCTTGGCCACCTGGCCACACTGCTGGCTCATGTCCAGCCTGCTGTCCATCAGTGCCCCCAGGTCCCTTTCTGCCTGGCTGCTGTCCAGTCACTCTGTCCCCAGCCTGGAGCACTGCAGGGGTTGTTGTGGCCAAAGTTCAGGACCCAGCACTTGGTCTGGTTAAACCTCACCTTGTTGGATTTGGGCCCTGGATCCAGCCTGTCCAGGTCCCTCTGCAGAGCCCTCCTACCCTCCAGCACATCCACACTCACACCCAGCTTGGTGCCATCTGCACATTTGCTGATGCTGCACTCAATGCCCTCATCCAGATCATCAATGCAGATATTGAAATCCACGCTGGCTGCCTCTGATCCCTCAGCCATCCTGGAGGTGCCCTGTGATGGCACTCAAGGTGATCTGTTCCATCACCTCACCAGGCACCCACGTCAGGCTGACAGGCCTGCAGTTCCCCACATCCTCCTTCCAGCCCTTCTTGGGCATGGGCTCACATTGGAACCTCCAGTCCTCTGGCACCTCCCTGCTGAGCCAGCACTGATGAGAAATGATGGAGAGCACCTTGGGGAGCTCATCCAGCAGCTCCCTCATCCCCCTAGGATGGATCCCATCTGTTCCCAGAGACACCAGTGAGCATCTGAGTGGCTCAGCAGGTCCCCAGCTGCTTCCTCCTGGATTACAGGGGTCTGTTCTGCTCCCTGTCCCCATCTACCAGCTCAGGAGAACACTTGTCCTGGGGGCAACCTGTCTTATTGTTGAAAACTGAGGTGATGAAGGGGTGGAGTACCTCAGCCTTTTCCTCATCTTTAGTTACTATATTACCCACTGCAACAAATAAAGAGTAGAGGTTCTCCTTATCCAACTGTTTTCAATTAATTTATTTACAGAAATACTTTCTATTATTTTTTCACAGAAGTGGCCAGGTTAAGTCCTAATTTAGCTTTCACCTCTGATTTTCTTTCTGCATGACCTAACTACATCCTTAAACATTTCCTGAATTGTCTGACTTTCTGTCTAGTGGTGATGCAGCCCCTTTATTTTCTCTGTGTTCCTATAAAAGCTCCATGGGCAGCCAGGTCACTCATTTTCCTCACTGGCTCATCTTTTTGCACACAAGGACAGGCTGCTCCTTCCCCCTTAAGATTACATTCTTGAGGTGTGTCCATCCTTCCTGGAATCTGTTGTTTTTAAGGGTTATTTATCTTAAAAAACAAAATCAGTATCTGATTCAGTTATTCCCAAATCTACATCCTGAATAGGCCAAAGGCTTCTCTCTCTAATTCTAGTGTAGAAATTTTGTTGCTGCCCCTCCTTCTTTCACAGATTATTTTCAAAAACTGCATTATTTCATGGTCACTGTACCCAAACAGCCTCTGAGCACCACATCTCCCACCAGCCCTTCTCTGTGAACAGCAGGAGACCGAGCTTTCCTTGCCAGTGGGAAGAGAAGGAATTCTGGTTTTAATCAAGAGCATATTATTTTTATTTTTCAGTTCAGCCAACTGAAACATTCCTTAAGTGATCTTGATGCTGAATGTCTCCTTAGGAGGTCTGGGCATACAGAAGAATGAGCCCCTTGCAGGCCAACCCTGTTTGGACAACCTGCTCCTTAGCCTCACCATGTCTGACATTGCCTATCTGGGACTGACATCCTAAAACATAAAAAACCCTCTATAAATATTAATAGTGTAATTTAATTAAGTAATAAAAATATGATTATGCTTTTATTTTTATATTAGTATTATTCTTTTTTATACCTAATTTTTATGTTTATATGAAAAAATTGATACATTTTTAGCAACCAGAAAAATTAATGATCATTGGTTCTAAGTAACACAATTCACTTCATTAATTAATTCACCCCTCTTGGCCATTGATTTCCCCCTGTTTATGATAATTAATCCTATTTTAATCCCTTTCTCATCTTTTAAATCATTTTCACAGACAGGATAAAATGGGGCCACTTTGGGGTCCATGAAGACATTTGTGGGGTACATTTCAGGAAGTTTTGGCTCTGGGAAGGGAATTTAGAGAGAACTTGATGGTCTGGAGGACACTTCAGGGAGCCGGGTGGTCACTTAAGGATTCTGACAGAAACTTCGGGGCCCAGGGGAACTCTTGGGGGTCCAGGGGGACACCTGGGGGTCACGGAGGAGAATCTGGGGCCATTTGGGGTCCGGGCGGGCACTTGGGGGGCTCTAACGGGGCTCTCTGGGGCGCGGGGGATGATGGGAGTTGTAGGCACAGGTATAATACAGTTAAATAAGGCCGCAGAGCATCATGGGTGTTGTAGATGCAGCTACAGTGTCTCTCGGTGGGACACGGTGCATGATGGGAGATGAAGTCATGGCTGCAATAGCACTCTATGGGAACCACAGAGCATGATGGGAGCTGTAGTCCCGGAAGTGGCTCAGACGGGGCGTTTGGGGGTCCGGGAAGGCACCTGGGAGACGCTTTTGCATCAGAGCAGAGACTTGAGGTGCTCAGGGGGGAGCGTGAACGGTTCGGGAGCACCTGGGGGGAGCTTGGGGAGCTCTAACCGGGCTCTTTAGGGCCAGGGCACAGCAGGAGTTTTAGATACGGAACTCTGTTATGAGGGACTTTGGGGGCCTGGGGATTGGCAGAGGATGAGTTCCCAGAAGTGACTGTAACGGGAATCTCTGAGGTTGGGAGCATTCAGGGGATCTGGGAACACTTTTAGGGCATCCTGAATGGGTGCTGAGGAGGCACTTGGGAATCCTGGAGGGTCTGGGGGACACTTAAGGGACATGTGGGGATGGACATCGGGGTTCTGTGGGACATGAGATGCGTTGTAGTCCCAGCTCCAATGGGGCTCTGTCAATCCCAGGATGTCCCAGGATGTCCCTGTATTTTTAAGTGCAGCCCAGAGTCTATCCCAGTCCACCCAGATTCCCCCTCAGCACTTCCCATCTTCCCAGGTTGTCCCAGTGCTCCCCAGTGTTCCCAAGGAAACTTGAACTTCTCCCAGTTGCTGTGGCACCCAAACCCAGCAGTGGGGTCAGTGCAGTGTCCATGGCCACAGTCCCTGGCAGTGGCCCAGGGCAGGTTGGGATGATGATCCACCCTCACAGCTGGCCCAGGGCAGCTCTGCAGTGGTTTTGGTGGTACCTTGGGCTGGCACACACCTGAGGAGTGTGTCTGTTTGCAGTGGGGAACATTAGGAGTTTTAGATTGCTTAAAAAATAATAAAAAAAGGATAAACATCTCTTTTCCTGAGTGCAGGCAGTTCTCCAAGCAAAGCAGGTCCCAGGTGAGTGAGGACAGACAGGATGGGGTTGGGCAATGTGGAGCAAGGTTGTCCACTCTGGCTCAGACCTCAAGGCACAGCTTCTGTGAGCAGGCCGGACCTCCTGAGGAGAGACCCTGGATCAATATCAATCACAGAATGCTGCAATCACCTCTGTTCTAAAGATAACAGGAATAAAATACACCCTTGAAAATAGGAATGGATATTTCTAAGAATCTCTTTGAAATATTTCTCCATACCTGGAGTTGAAAACCTTCCCAATGAACTGCACCAGACCAGAGGGAAATCAAGGCAGAGCCATGGCTTGTCAGGACTTGCTTGATCCCAATGAGCCCCGTGGTGCATTTGGTGCTGCAAAGGAACTCCAAATAATATTTTGGAAATATTGGCTCTGTCTCTGCAGTGCTGCCTTTGCCAGGAGCCCAGCCCAGCTCAGCAGCACAGACACAGCACAAGGATTTTAATGACCCTCTCGGAGTTGGGGATGAGTCCCTGAAAATCAGTCCCTGAGAGGGAGTTGAAGAAACCTCTCAAGAATTCCAAGTCAGATTCAAACTCCAAAGTTTCTCTTATTTTAATGAGTCCTACTAATAAATGTGAAGGAGGTTTCCCATGGATTGAATTAGAACAGGAAAAGAAACCTCTCAAGAACTCAAAGTCATATTCAAAGTCCAAAGTTTCCTGAAGTTCTAATGGGTCCCACTGAGGGACATGACAAAGAAAGTGTCTCCAGGTGCTGGTTTGTTGTTTTTACGTTATATTTTCAGAATGTGTGTTCATTGTATTTATTATATATTTTTAAAGTGTGGCCGTATTGTTTTTATGTTGTAATTTTTGGTGGGGTTTTTTGCTTTTGCAAATGAAGCAGAGAGATGGGACGGTTCCTTTAGAAAGTGTGATTTATTTTTTTTTATTTTCTATCCAGGCAGATACGCTAAGTTTTTCTTACAAATGGTCACAGCATGGCTTAGAAGTCACAAGACTTATGGTTACAAGGCCTTTTAAGGTTTTATTAACCAATAAAGCACTGTCAACAGAGATATTTAGGTTTCTAATTCAATACTAAGATATTTCGTCTTACTGACTCATACCACAGAGTGAACTTTCTTAGCCAATTATATCCCAACACACAAACTTACATGGCTGCACTCTGAAACTTCTTCTTCCCTTTGTAAGTACCTTTATTTCTTCTAGATCTTAAATTCTAAAGCTAAACTTGTGTTTAGTTCTATGCCTTGCCTTACAGACCCTTGCATTTTGAATTCCAACACAGCAATGAATTGACTTTGCTCTGGATGTTGCCTGCAGCCTCCACCAGCTCCAGCTGAGCTTTGCCTTTCCTAAACACATGAACACACGCTCAGGGCAGATTTCTGAATTCCTCCTCTGGACTTTGTCCTCACTTCCACCTCCTGGTCGTTGTGCTGTGGCTCATGCCTGTCATTTGTCCCTGAGGCAGCACAGCCCCCCTGGCCAGCACAGGCCCCACATCCCCTCATCAGACACGGCACAGCACAGGGAGTGTTTTGGGTGGGCAAATGTTCCCCACCAGAGTGTCCACTCCAGACCTCAGTGTCCAGTCCCAGCACCCACATCCCGTGCCAGGGTTCACAGAGAGCCCTGCTCTGGGCTCTGCCAAGGGCTGGGTGAGGAGGGAGCCCGGGCAGGGCTGATGCTGCCCCTAGAGCAGTGCTGAAATGGGCAGGAGGAAGGAGATAAGCACAGAACAAATAGACCAAGAAAGTGGGGAGAGTGCCCAGGTCTGGAAGTGGCTGATGGAAGAGGCTGGAGGGATGCTCAAAGCCCTGGGGCACCTTCTCACACTGGCCATGCCACCAAGGCCACAGACCAAGCTCCTCAGTGCTGCGCCTGCCTGTGTGAGATCCCTGCCAGGGCACTGGCACAGCAGCACACACCTGCTGGAACGTGTCCTGGCCCTGCAGAGTCACACAGCTCAGCTGACACGAGTGGGTTTTATCTCCTGGGCACTTCTCAGTCTAGCCCAGCTTCTGCCCGGCTCTGCCCACCCCCCCTGCCCTCACCACAGCCCAACCCACTCTGGGTGAACCCCATGGCAGTGCCTGCTCTGGGGTGCTCCAGCACTGGGGGCACTCACCCCACAGCCCTGGCCCCTTGAAGGGCTCAGCAGCTGCTGAGGGGCAGAGAGGGAGCTCAGCCTCCACATCAGCCCCAGGGTTGGAGCTCCCCATGGCAGGGGAAATGGAGCTCAGGGACAGTGCAGAACTGCTGGTCCTGGCTCCAGGAGATGCCCAGCACAGGCTGCCTCTGCCTGCTCAGTGCCAGCCCCTCTCTCTCCCCAGGCCAGCAGAGCAGCTTTGGGCAGGGGACAGAGGGGCCTGGCCAGAGCTGGTGCCTGCAGCAGCAGCAGCTTCCTCTGCATTCCTCCCTGCAGGCACAGAAACGCTCCCTTGCTCCTCTCCCTGCACATCCCTTTCCCCAGCTGAGCGTGTCCTGCCTGGCCGGGCTGGCTTGTCCTGCTGGCCCAGCCCCTGCTCCCCACAGGGCCCTGAGCTGGCCCTGCTGCTCGGGACACACCAGGTTCTGCTGCTGTCCATGGCCGGGGCTGCAGGGAAGCAGCAGCTCCAGGGGGAAGGTTGCAGAAAGGCTCTGGGCAGGGAGGCTGAAAGGGGCACCCCAGGGTCTGCAAGGTCTCTGTGTGGGAGCTGAGCTTGTGACCCCTTGAGCCCTGCCAAGTGCTGGGGCTGCACCTGCAGCTCCAGAGGAGATGTGACAGCTGGGAGCAGAGACAAATAATTCCTGCTGGATTCTTTAGTGTTTTTGCTTCTACAGGTGACCTGCATCCATATGTAGAGGAGGTGTTTTGTGTCAGATAACACAGAATAGTGATATGAATAATATTTTTTTATTTTTATGAAATATTAAAAATTAAAATATATTCAATATATTTTAATATAAAAATTATATAAAAATTATACATAATAATAATAATAAAAAAATATTTTGTGCATAATCCACAATGAGAAAAAAATATATATATGATCTGAAGAGCACCTGAGCTTTTCAGTGGATGAGAGAATCATTGATATTCCAGTAGTCAAACCTGTTCAAATACTTTCCTTAGACCTTCCTTGAGATGAGAGGTGACCACCAGTGGGAAAGGCCATCCAGAGCTCTCCATCCTGTCCTGGCAACTTTTGTCTGGGAGAACCCTTGCATAAAGGGAATTTTTTAGAGAGAGTACCAATTTCAGCCTTGGGCACCTGGGAAGACCCAGTGCTCCAGGGTCTGATGAAAGGCAACCCTCAACATTCCAAGATCAGCCAGACCTGTCAGGTGGCCCCCAGGAAGGGAAACCATGCAGATGTGTTCCATCTCCCCTTGCTTCCATGAGGCCCTGCAGGGTCACAATGGCCCTTTGGTTCCATGGGGTCCCACAGTGTCACAGTGGCCCCTTCATTTCAGAAGGCCTCCAAGTGTCTCAATGCTCTCCATGGTTCCATAGGGCCCCACAGTGTCCCCATGGTCTCCACAGGAAGGGAACCACAGATCTCCAGTGTTTCAGGGGCTGATGAACTGCAGTCATGAGAGGCCAAAGTCAGCCAGACCTGTCTGCAATGGCAGCTTTTGTGTAGGAGCAATCTTGGGATCCAGGACTTTTGGAGCTGGAATCGCAATTTCAGCCATGAGTGCCAGGAGAAGGATTTTGTTTGTTTCCATAGGATGGAAAGCACAGACCCCAGTGTTTCAGTGTAGAATAGAGATGGCCAGCAGAGGCTAAGGCCAACCAGACCTCAGTGTCCTGGCAGCTTTTATTCCTTGCAGATAGGAATTTTGGAGGAAAAGTTCCAAATATGACCATCAGTGCCTGTGCAGGAAGAAACGTTCTTTTCCATAGGAAGGAATACACCGAGTCCCAGTGTTTGAAGGCAGGGTGAGAGCTGGCCCTCAGGAAGACAAGGGCAGCAAGACTTGTTGGAAATCACAGCTTTTGTCTGGGAGCAATCCCCGGATATTGGGAATTTTGGAGGGGAAATCCCATTTTGGCTATGTATGATTGAATGAGAAGCACAATTATTTTCCATTCGAAGGAAAGCCCAAATCCCCAGTGTTTCAGGGGCATATGAGAAGAGAACCTCAACATGCCAAGGTCAGTTGGACCAGTCAGGCCAAACCACTAGACCTGTTACCTGTTCCCTTGTTTCCTTGGGGCTCCACAGTGTCACAATGGTCCCTTGTTTCCATGAGCCCTTGCAGTGTCACAATGGACTCCTTGGTTCCATGGGGCCACAAAGTGTCACAGTGGCCCCTTGGATCAGTGAGGCCTGTGATGCCTTAAGATTTTAACCTCTATATTTTTGAAATCCTGTACTGCATTTTGGCATAACTCTAAACTCCATATAATGTGTTAGTTAACTTTCTTTACATTTAGGTCAGACAAAACAATTCCTCTAGGCCTGAAACTCAAGGACACCCTAAAGCCTCAGGCTCTGAAAAGTATAAACAAAAGTGAATTGGGGAGAGGGAGCAAACTGGGGGAATATGACTTCAATACCTGAAGCTGTAATTGGAGGATTAACCCCTGATATGCAAACAGACCAAACTTAAATCTGTCTGAAAAACTTGTCACCCCTGTCCATCTTGGGTGTAGCCTCTGGGAGGCTTTTGACTGCCCAAGGTGACTCTATTGAAGGCCTTTAATAAATACCCACTTTATTCCCTTAACCTTGTCTAGCCTCTGCTCTAGGTAGCCACTCCAAGGCATCACCTGTAGTGTCAGAATAGTCTCCATGATTCCATAAGGCCCTGTAGTGTCACAACAGACCATTGATTCCATGAGACCCCATAGTGTCACAATGGCCCCTTAGTTCCACTGAGCCCAGGAGTATCACTAGGGTCCCCTTGTTTCCAAAATGCCCCAAAATGCCCTGAAATGGCCCTTTAGTTTCAGAAAGCCTCAAACTGTAAAAATGGTCTCCTTTGTACCATGATGCCCTGTACTGCAACAAAGTTCTCCTTGGTTCCATGGTGTCAGAATGGCCCCTTTGTCCCATGGAGCCCCACACTGTCACTGTGCTCCCCTTGATTCCATGAGGCCCTGCCGTGCTACAATGGCCCCAATGGCTACAATGGTCTCCAGTGAGACTCTCTACAACCACCTGAACAGAGGCTGTAGTCAGGTGGGGGTCGGTCTCTTCTCCCAGGCAGCACCTGACAGAATGAGAGGACACAGTCTGAAGGTGAGCCAAGGACAGATTAGCTTTGATATCGGGAAAAAATTCTTCACTGAAAGGGTGATTGGGCACTGGAATCTTCTGCCCAGGGAGGTGCTGGAGTCACCATCCCTGGAGGCATTAAAAAACCAACCTTGGATATGGCACTCAGAGCCATGGATTAGTTGATGAGGTGATGTTAGGTCATAGGTTGGACTTGAGAATCTCAAAGGACTTTACCAACCTCATTCATTCTCTGATTCTGTTTCACAGTAGTCTCCATTGTTCCATGAGGGCCTGCAGTGTCACAATGAATGTTTGGTTTCATGAGTCCCCACAGTGTAATAACGGACTCTCGGTGCCAAGAGGTTTCTCAGTGTCACAATGGTATTTTGGTTACAATGAACTTCTGGTTCCATGAGCTTTCATAGACTCATCAACAGTTCTGCAATGTCACAAGGCACCCATGGTTTCAGGAGGTTCCACAGTGTCACCAGGGCCTGCTTGGATCTGCAGTATAACAGTGGGCCTTTGGTTCCATGTGGCCCCACTCTGTCAAAATGGATTTCGGTTCCATGAGCTCCCACAGTGTCAAAAAGCCCCTTTGTTCCTTGAGGTTCCATAGTGTCACAGTTGATTCCTTGATTCAGTGAGGCCCCGCTGTCACAAAATCTCCAAAATATCAGAATAAGACTGCTTAACACTAATTTCGTGCTAAAGAGGGTATCATTTATTCAGGCCTGAGGTCCAGCAGGGGAAAACACCAAACCTTACATAGACATGTGATGCTAAAAGCATGTTGCTCATGTACAATTGCTACATGTGTATTACAATTTATCCATTACCATGAAATCAACCCCAAGTTCCCAGTTCACTCCTTGCTTTTTCTATCACTGCAGCCTTGAGCCAGCTGTCATTTTCTTTTGCAACCATCCCTGCCAGGAAAAGAGTCCCTCAATGCCTCGTTTCTCTAATGAAAGTCCAAACACAGTAAAAATTGATTGAAACCTTTTGACATCAAGCCCAAGGCTTTGTGTGTGCAGGCAGAGGCAGGCAGGAGGCAGAGCTGTCAGCAAAGGAAGGGGCCAGCGAGGTGGGGCAGCCGGGGGATGACGACAGCCTGCAGGGACAGAGGCGCAGGGCATGGACACCGTAGGACAGCCTGGGCTGCAGAGGCCACAGGGATGGGCAGCAGCTGAAAGGCCCTGACACAGCCAACTCCTGCAGCACTTGGGCCATGCAGGCTGGCCCTGGGCCTGAGGCCAGCAGGGGACAAGTGAGCCTTGCTGTGCTGGGGCCTCATTGCCTCCTTGTCCCTGCTCAGCAGCCTGGCAGGGGCCGCCCCATGGTGCTGCCCTTGGCATTGCACATGGCCAGAGCCCAGTGGCCCGGGAAGAGCCCTGAGCAATGAGGGAGGGACAGGATGTGCCTTGCCAGGGGCTGGGGCTCAGCCCTTGGCCCTTTGCATTCCTGAAACACATCCAGGTTTGCTCAGCATCAGAGACCCCTTTCCCTTGTTTGTCCCCACCTGTCATCAGTGCCTCCAGTGTTCTGCTCTAACTGGAACCTGGGGACATTTTCTCAGTCATATCCCTCAGTGGAATCGATTAAAACCTCAAGAAACTTAGGAGTTTGAATATGACTGAATTCTTGAGAAGTTTTCCTTCAGCTCCCTCTCAGGGACTGATGTCCAGGGACTCAGGACTTTTGAAAAATCCCAGCTCTACAGAGATGGGGAAACTGAGAGGCACTTTTTAAAAAAGATTTTTTTCCTTTATCAGTCTCCTTGAAGGGTGAAACATAAGAGAATAAAACTCCATGCTATGCCATCAAAACCCAAGTGTTTTCTTGGTTACAACACTTTAGAAATGCTTTTCAGCCTATTAGCTTTTGCCACACAATGGGCAAACCACCACCAATCACCTATTATTCTACCCCATGTGCTCTTGTCACAGTGCATCTTTCATGTTCTAATTCTCCAAAATATCTGATCTTTTTGCAAGGCCATTGTTTGAAACTTGTTTCTTGTTCAATCTCTCTCTCAGCAATGTCTTCTCTATTCCAGGGCCATTCTGAGTCAGCACACCTTATCTCAGAGTTTGCATCCAGATGTACAAGACTGTGTGAGCTTTCAGTCAGGCTTTGAGAATCCTTTACAAATCCATTTCTCACAAATATCAATCACAGAATGCTGCAATCCCTTCTGCTCTAAAGGGAGCAGGAATAAAATACACCCTTAAAAATTGGAATGGGTATTTCTAAGAACCTCTTTGTCATATTTCTCCATAACTGGACTTGGAAATCTTCAGAATGAACTGCGCCAGACCAGAGGAAAATTAAGGCAGAATCGTGGTTTGCTGGGAAACCTCTAAGAATTCAGTCAGAATCAAACTCCAAAGTTTCTGATACCGTTCATGGGTCCCACTGAGGGACAAACCTGAGAAAGTGTCCCCAGGTTCCAGTGAGGGCAGGAAATTGGAGGCAGAGATGACAGGTGGTGTGGGAAATGCAGGCACAGAGAGCTCTCAGGGCCTTGTGCATACAGGCTCAGAGATTGAGATGGATCCAAGGATTGACCCAAGACCTTGGAGAAGGCTTGGGGAATCAGAGCATGAAAAGTACAATAGATATAAAACAGGAATATAAGTTTTTAGTTTAAGTAGAAATATGTTTTAAGCAAACAGAAATATACATTATGTAAGCAAAGCAGTATATCAAGTAAGATAGTAAAAGATTGTAAAGCTTAGCAATAGAACCTGTTATAAAGTTAGTTAGAAGTTTAAGGTTTATCAGTGTAGGTTTGTGAAGTGTTATAGGATTGGCTGAAAAATGACACATTACTGCAAAGCCATGAGAAGCAAAGCAATTAATGATTGGTGTAAAAGGATGCTGGCAAACTTCACAGAATTATTTGGTTGGCTAAAAACTAACATAAGGCATTGTAACTAAGAATGAGGAGGCTTCTGATAGTTTGGTGTTGGATGTAACAGCTTTAATGTCTCACCCTTCTATGAGACTGACACCATGAGGCCATAAACCATCTTTGACAACGTCTCTCAGTTGCCCCATCTCTTGTAATATCAATCTCCCAATGCACATTTTCTTGACATCAGACATGACTAATGAAATCAATAGGGACTTATGGACACCAGGTGTATCCCATTAAAGTCAATAGGGATTTAGGGACACCTTGTTTATCCATTGAAGTCAATGGGATTTTGGTGATATTTGGTCCTAAAATGTGGAAATTTGTGTAAATTTGGGGGAAATCATGAGCTGAATTCTGGGAGTTTCCACTCCAGGATTGTAGTGCTGATGCTCTGGATGTCCTGGATGAATTCCTGGAGGCCAATCCTGAATCCCTGACCCCTCACCTGTGGTCCATGCTGGAGCTGGGCCTCCAGATGAGCCCAAAAATTTCCATTGTTAGCCTGAAATCTGGGAATTCTAAGCCCAAAATTGGTAATTTTAGCATCCAAATTGTTGGGACATCAGCTCTGCCCACTGAAGTAAAAAGGGATTGAAGGACACCAGGTCTACCCCTGTAAAGTCAATAGGGATTTAGGGACACCAGGTCTACCCATTGATAGGGCTTGATTGGGAAGAGTTACTCTTTAAACTGGGAGCACTGGGAAGGGTTAAGGGAGGACACTGGGGTGACTGGGAGCACTGAAGCAAAAGTGAGGCCACTGGGAGGGATTTCTAGAGATAAATGGAGATAAACAGGACTCCAGATCTAACCCATTGAAGTCAATAGGAATTTAGGGACAGCAGGGCTACCCTTTAAAGGCAATGGGGTTTAGGGGCACCAGGTCTACCCAGTCGATGCAAAGAGGATGTTTTTAGGGACCCCAGGAGTTTTTGGTGATCCAGGAATCCAAGGGGTAACCAGGAATATCCTGGTGATTTCTGGGGGTATCCAGGTGATTTTTGGGGATACCGAGGTGTAATCAGGTGATTGTTGAGGGGGATCCAGGTGATTTTGGGCAGTATCCAGGTGTACCCCGATAATTTTCAGGGATATCCAGGTAATTTTTGGGGCACCCAAGTGCCCTGACTCACCGTGACAGGCCAGGAGAAGATGATGGCCACCGTCCTCCCAGTCGACATGGACAGAGATGACCCTTGGCAGTTGTGGGGCTGTTGGGGGGCACCCCAACATTCAGGGGTACCCCAAAACTCCAGGTGAGGACATCAGGGGTGAGAGGGAGCCCTGAGTTATCTCGGGAGAGGATGCAGTGCAGGTACAGCCAGGTGCTTTGGTGCATGGGGTTGGTGAAGATGTTATTCTGCAGCAGCTCCAGCTCTGGGGTGGGCAAAGGAGGCACCCCAAAATCTCAGGGGGACACCGGGGAAAATCCCAATATCTCGATGGGGGCACCCAGGTATACAGGTGTTCGGGTCTACCCATTAAAGTCAGTGGGGATTTAGGGAAACCAGATCTACCCATTGAAGTCAATAGGGATTTAGGAACACCAGGTCTACCCATTCAACTGAACAGAACCAACCAGCTCACACTTTAGGTGAGGGACCGGCTGAAAACTTTGGGGATCTCGCAAAATTGGGGGAGTTTTTTAGGGAATCCCTCGCCTTCCTTCAGTCTGCCAGGGGGCAGTGCCCTTGCCATAGTTCCTGGTAGACATCAGCAGCCCCAGGCAGTGTTGCCAGGCCAAGAAGTTGGAGAAGCTGCGGCTCAGCAAGGCCCTGGTGAAGGCCAGCCCAGCCTTGAGGTCCTGCCTGGCTGCAAGTGCCTACCAGTGTTCCCAGGTGTGGACTGGGAAGGCACCAGTATAAACCAGTGAGCACTTGGAGCCACTCCTGAGCTCCTGAGGCTCATGGCAGCAGATCCCAGTATAAACCAGTAAGGTCTCATGCACCCAAACTCATACTCAGTGTAGTCTAGGGGCTCCTAGTGTGTTCCTGGTGCTCCCAGGTTTACACTGGGAAGGCACCGGTATAAACCAGTAAGCGCTGGGCGCCACCCCTGAGGCCGTGAGCCCATGGTGGCAGCTCCCAGTATAAACCAGTAAGGCCAGCACAACCTGAAGTCACTCCCAGTAGGTCCCAAGCCCCATCCCAGCATAAACCAGTAAGGCCAGCATCCCCAGAAGTTGCTCCCACTCAAGTGCCAAACATCCCAAAGCTCCCTCCCAGTATAACCCAGTACACCCCAGTCTGACCCGGTAAGATCCAGAATATCTCTGTATAACCCAGTATAAACCAGTACAACCCAATCACCAACAGGACCACATCCCAATATAAACCAGTATAACCCAGTATAACCTAGTGACCCCCAGCACCTCATCCAGATATAAACCAGAATAACCCAGTATAACTCACAGTTGGCTACTAGGTCCTCCAAGCCAGAAGGGGGCACTCACACACCCCTGCTCCCTTTCCCAGGAGAATCCACTACAAACCAGTAACACCCCAGCACCCCATCCCAATATAGACCAGTATAACCCAGTACAACCAGTACACACAGTGCTAGGTCCTCCTGGACACTCACACACCCTCTGCCAGTATAACCCATTACAACCCAATGACCTCAGCCCTGTCCCAGCACACCCTGGACCCCATCCCAGCACAAACCAGTACAAACCAGTACAAGCCACTCACAGTTGCAGGGGTTGGCCACCAGGAGGTGCTCGCACAGTGCCAGGTCCTCCCGGCCAGCAGGGGGCGCTGCAGTGTCCAGTGTGACCCTACAGAACCAAGGAAACCCCTGTGACACTGCGGGGCCCCACGGAACCAAGAGTCCATTGTGAGACACCTGGGCCACGTGGAGCCAAGGAACCATTGTGACACTGGGGAAACTCATGGGACCAAGGGGCCACTGTGACACTGTGGGGCCTCATGGAACCTGTGAGCCATTGTGACACTGCACGGCCTTGTGGAACCAAGGAGACCACGGTGACACTGTGGGGCCACATGGAACCAAGAGTTCATTGTGACACTCTGGAACTACAGAGACCATTGCTGAGAGTATGGAACCTCGAGGAACAAAAGTCCATTGTGACAGATCAAGGCCTCATGGAACCCAAAAGAGCATTGTGACACTGTGGGGCCCCATGGACCCAAATCTCCATTGTGACAGAACAGAACCTCATGGAACCAAGAGTGCAGGGTGACTCAGCAAGGCCCTGTGGAACCAAGGAGACCAAAGGCTTCAAACCTTCCTTGCAGGGTTCTGAGTTGGGGAAAGGGGAACCTGCTTCGTGGCACATTGGGCTTGGCACACACCTGAGGAGTGTGTCTGTTTTCAGTGAGGAAATTCAGGAGTTTTAGATTGCTTCAAAAAAAAAACCAGGAAAACCAGTGTTTGCCTGAGTGCAGCCAGTTCTCCAAGCAAAGCAGGTCCCAGGTGAGTGAGGACAGACAGGATGGGGTTGGGCAATGTGGAGCAAGGTTGTCCACACTGGCTCAGACCTCAAGGCACAGCTTCTCTGAGCAGGCCAGACCTCCTGAGGAGAGACCCTGCATCAACATCAATCACAGAATGCTGCAATCACCTCTGTTCTAAAGAGAACAGTGATAAAGTACACCCTTTAAAACAGGAAAGAGCATTTCTTAGAAGATCTTTGAAGTATTTCTCCATAACTGGAGTTCAAAATCATCATGATGAACTGCACCAGACCAGAGGGAAATCAAGTCAGAGCCATGGTTTGTCAGGACTTGCTTGATCCCAATAAGCCCCGTGGTGCATTTGGTGATGCCAAGGAGCTCCAAATATTATTTTGGAAATATTGGCTCTCTCTGCAGTGCTGCCTTTGCCAGGAGCCCGGACCAGACACAGCACAAGGACTTTAATGACCCTCTCTGGGTTGGGGCTGAGTCCCTGAACATCAGTCCCTGAGAGGGAGTTGAAGAAACCTCTCAAGAATTCCAAGTCAGATTCAAACTCCAAAGTTTCTGCTACTTTTAGTGAGTCTCATTGATAAACATGAAGGAGAAGATTTCCCAAGGGTTGTATTAGACCAGAAAATGGATGACAATGGCGTCAGAAAAAAATAGGGTAAATAAGGAAAAGAAATATCTGAAGAATTCAAAGTCAGTCCAAAGTCCAAAGTTTGATGAAGTTCTAATGGATCCCAGTGAGGGACATTCCTGAGAAGCTGTCTCCAGGTGCGGATTTATTTTTTATACGTTATATTTTTAACATGTGTGTTTATATTTATTCTATCTTTAAAGTGTAGGCTTATTGTTTTTATGCTACTTTTTTTTTTTTTAGAAGATTTTATATTTTTCTGAATGAAGCAGATAGACAGGACTTCTGAACTGCTTTAGAAATTGTAGTTTATTTTTTTTCTATACAGGCAGAAAGGGTAAGTTTGTCCTACAGATGTTCACAGCATGGCTTAGAAGTCAAAAGACTTATGGTTACAAGGTCTTTTAAGGATTTATTAACCTATAAAACACTGTCAACAGTGTTATTTTTGTTTCTAATTCAATAGTAAGATGTTTCTTCTTATTGACTCATACTGCAGTGTGAACTTTCTCAACCAATTATATCATGACACAAACTTATATTGCTACACTCTAAAACTTCTTGTTACCTTTGTAACTAACTTTACTTTTTCTATATCTTAATATATAAAGTTGAACCTATCTCTATTTAATTATGTTTAATTCTAATCTTTGGCTCTCAGTCTCAATGTTCTGAGAATTCCTTGCATTTTGAATTCCAACACCCAGGTTCCAGTTAGAGCAGAACACTGGAGGCACTGATGACAGGTGGGGACAAACAAGGGAAAGGGGTCTGTGATACTGAGCAAACCTGGATGTGTTTCAGGAATGCCAAGGGCCAAGGGCTGAGCCCCAGCCCCTGGCAAGGCACATCCTGTCCCTCCCTCTTTGCTCAGGGCTCTTCCCGGGCCACTGGGCTCTGGGCATGTGCAATGCCAAGGGCAGCACCATGGGGCGGCCCCTGCCAGGCTGCTGAGCAGGGACAAGGAGGCAATGAGGCCCCAGCACAGCAAGGCTCACTTGTCCCCTGCTGGCCTCAGGCCCAGGGCCAGCCTGCATGGCCCAAGTGCTGCAGGAGTTGGCTGTGTCAGGGCCTTTCAGCTGCTGCCCATCCCTGTGCCCTCTGCAGCCCAGGCTGTCCTACGGTGTCCATGCCCTGCGCCTCTGTCCCTGCAGGCTGTCGTCATCCCCCGGCTGCCCCACCTCGCTGGCCCCTTCCTTTGCTGACAGCTCTGCCTCCTGCCTGCCTCTGCCTGGACACACAAAGCCTTGGGCTGCTCCAGACTCCTTCTGGGGGATGTGCTGCACCACAGCCCTGCCCTGCGAGAGAAATTCCTTTCTCCTTGGGTGCAGTCTGGACCTCCCCAGCTGCTCCTGGCATTAAGTCTTTCTTTTTCATGGAATTCTCTATTATTTCAAAAGGATCCACCATCCCTGAATCCGTCCTTGAAACTCTCCCAGGGCTCTCCTGTGCTGTCCTCAGACTCCACTCCATTAAGCAGAGAACTTCTGTGTCCCTATACAGTGATCATTTGCTTGAGGCCATGGGTGCCTGGACAAGAAGGACAATTCTTTTCTCTAGGAAGGAAACTACAGAACCCCAGGGTTTGTGAAGGCAGATCAGAAGCATTCACCAGAGGCCAAGGCAAGCCAGACCTGTCTATCCTTGCATCTTTTGTCTGAAAGTAACTCTTGGATATTTGTGGAGTTTTGCATGTGGAATTCCATTTCAGCTGTGAGTCCCTGGATTGTAATGACAGTTCTTCTCCATGGGAAGGAAAGGGCAGACCCCCAGTGTTTCAGTGGCAGATGAGAGCTGGCCCTCAGAAAGCCAAGGGAATCTGACAGCTTTTGTCTGGCAGTTATCCTTGGTTATAAGGAATTTTGGAGGCAGATTCCAAATTTTAGCCATGGACCCCTGGACATGAAAGATGCTTTTTTCCATGGGAAGAAAAGCACAGCCTTCCAGTGTTTTAAGGGCAGATGCAAGGTGGCCCCCAAGAGACCAAGGCCAGACAGAGCTTTCTATCCTGGCAGGCTTCATATGGGAAAAATCCAAGGACATAATCAAATTTGGAGTAGGAATCCAAATTTTGGCCATGAACCCCTGGATTTAAAGGACATCTCTTTCCCACAGGAAGGAAAGCATTGAATGCCAAGGTTTTAGGGGCAGATGAGAAGCGATCCTCAACATTCCAGTGTCAGCTGGACCACTCAGGTGGCCCTTAGGAGGCCAAGTCAACCAGACCTGTTCCATGTTCTTGGATCCTTGGGGCCCTGCAGCATCATGATTCTCCCTTGGTTCCATGTGGCCCCATAGTATCAGAACAGATCTTTGTTTCTATGAGGCCCAGTAATATCACAATGGTCTCTTTGGCTCCACAGTGGCACAATGGCCCCTTGCTTCCATGAGGCCTTGCAGTGTCAAAATGGTTTCCTTGGTTCCATGGGACTGCACAATGCCAGAATGACCCCTTGGTTCCACAAGGCCTGGCTGTGTCACTGTACTCTTGCTTCCATGGAGACCCAGAGTGTCACACTGGGCCCATGTGTCCATGAGACCCTGCAGTGTCACAATGGTTGCCTTGGTTCCATGAGGCCCTGCGGTGTCACAATGGTGTCTTGGCTCCATGGGACCCAGAGTGTCAGAATGGTCTCCAGAATTCCATGAGGCCACACAGTGTCACAATGGCTCCTTGGTTCCGTGAGGCCCTGTGATGTCACAATGGTCTCATTGGTTCCATGAGGCCCTGCAGTTCCACAATGGCCCTTTGGTGTCACAATGTGTAACAATGGTATCCTTGGTTCCACAGAGTCAGAATGTCCCCGTGGTCTCATGGAGCCCCACAGTGTCACTACGATCCCCTTGATTCCATGAGGCCCTGCTGTGCTAAAATGACCCCTGTGTTATACCAGGCCCTGCATTGTCACAATGGCCCCTTGGTTCCAATGGGTCCTGAAGTGTCATAATGGTCTCCATGGCTCCCTGAGGCCCCACAATGTCACAATGGGCTTTTGGTTCCACGAGCTTTTGTACAACCACCAACGATCTCCTCGGTTCTACGGTGTCACAATGGACCCTTTGTTCCATGAGGTGCCTGGCCTCCCACAGCCCCTCACAGTCTCCCACAACCCTTCATAGCCCCTCATGGCTCCTCAGAGACCCTCATGACCCCTCACTGCCCCTCACAGCTCTTCACAGCCCCTCAGGACCCCTCACAACCCCTCATGGCCCCTCACAGCCCCTCATGGCTCCTCCCAAAGGAGAAGGGGTCGGGCCCTGCTTGTTCCCCTTTTATTTTGGACCCTTCTGAGCGATGAGTAAAGAAAGGCTGGAATGGAGCCTTTCCCCAGCATTTCCCTCGGGGTTCATTGCAGGCTGAAGCTCTGTGCTGGCGCTGCCCCAGCACCAACATCCCTGCAGCCCCCAAGGCCTTTGCTGTCCCCCCGTGTCCATTCCCTGTCCCCGAGTCCCGCCCGGCTCTGGCAGCAGCAGCAGCCGCAGCGCAGTGGGCGCTGGCCCGGCCCAGCCGGGGCTCCCGGGCAGGAGCAGCAGCAGTGCCGGCCCCTTCCCACCTGCTCCTGCCTCGGCTTCCAAGGCCTTTGTCCAGGGCAATTCTGGAGTACAGCAACAATCACCCACACACAGCCCTGATTCCTCAGGGCCCACCCTGACCCAGCCTGCAGAGAAAGAAATGATCGGGTTCCAGCGCTGCTTTCAGACCTGTTTTACACACCCTGAGCTGACAGCAGGAGGCTGTTGTTGCCTTTGCCTTGGGAATTGTAGATCATGGCTGCTCTTGCCCCTCTTCTGTTTGCCACTTGAATTTTATCCTTAATACTGCAATTGCCTTTTTCGATCAGTGCTATCCAGAGTGCTTTTGTGATGGGGAACTCGGGCTGTTCGTTGCAGCCATCATGAGTAGCACATCTTGTATTGCTCACAAGTCCATGAGCACAAAGTCACGGAGAATTAAAGCCACACAGGCCACATTTGCAGCACTCAAACACAGCCATGTTGCTGGTGCTGTTGAAATAGAAGCAGCTGACAGAAGCCATCACAGAAATTGCCATGGAGTGTCAAATAAAATGAAAAATCCACCAGGACAAAGAGAAACCAGAACTCCTCAACTCGCTTCATTGTTCCTTCTGAGCAGCAGCAGGAAATGGAGATGCCCAGAGGTATTTCCAGCTGCTGCTGATGCCAGTGGGAGCCCAGCCTGCTGCCCAGCCCCAGCGGGATCCTGAGCCCAGCCCGGGCAGCTCCCGCAGTGTCGGGAGCTCAGCGCACGCGGGGCCAGGCCCAGAGCCCCGGGCACGGCCGCCCATTGCGGGGCAGCGGCGCAGGCGGAATGTCCTGAGCCCAAACCTCCTGCTCCTGCCACACAGCGCCCAGCCTTCTCCCCCTGCTCCTCCTCTCCCAGCACGGCACAAATTCCAGCTCCCAGGAGGCTTCCCCACACAGGCCTCAGGCTCCTCTTTCAGCCTGAGTGTCCCTGCAGAGGAACACGGCATCTCTCAGGCACTTCCACAAGCTCAGGGTTCTCATTTCATGGGGAATCTGGGATGGAAATCCCTTGCTAAAAAGGACAAAAGCAGAGGGAATGATTTGGAAATTATGAGGAAAAAATGACCCTTCTTACAGACAAAGTTCATTCCCTGCATTTATCCTTTTCAGATTCTTTCAGTCATCTACTCAGAGAGGTCCAGCTTGTTCTGGTGCTTTTCATGAACTGATGGTACTCTTGATTTATACCAGTGCAAGAGATGTAGAATCAGCTAAACTGAACACAGAATCAAACTCCCTCTGTCAGCCCATTTTCATGTTCTAGATCACTGTCAAGATGTCCATGGGGGTGTTGGAATCATTATCACACAACTCTCCACTTCTGGCTGCAGGCTCTGGAGATTCTTTGCATTCACTCAGGGTTTTATTCCCTAATTCCTGGCTGCACCTCCTGTTTTCTTAGGTTAGAAGAATAACAATGGAAACCTTACCCATGGCACAATTCCCCAGCCCACAAGGAAAAGAAAGGACAAGTTGTTAAGTTCTCAAAACCTTTGTCCTGCTTTGTTGCATAAGTTGTGCTGCACGTGCAGTGTGGAAAGCCAAGAGAAGCTGCAGTTGGTGGCACATCTTGTGACAGGAGCTGCAACTCCTTCTCCAGGAAAGGTTTTTGGAAAGAGGAAACAGGAGTGTGGAGAAGATTCTGGGAAAACTGAAAACAGCTTTAAAGAAGTGAAATTAAAATGGAAACAAATAATCCAAGATGTTTTCCTCTATTTCTATGGTCCCATTTTCCATCTTGCACTACTTCTCCATCCCATTAATTCCAAATGGATCTCAGCTCTAAGATCCATTACTTGCCGAGTTTTAGACACTGTAAAATACCATGAGCTACACACAGTTTGCCTTTCCCTGTTGTTTTTTTTTTCTTGGAAAGCAGTGCTGGAGACACAAATGCAGTGCTTGGGTCATGTACAAATTCTGCGTTCAGGGAAAGTGCTCAGATAGTGTTTGAGCCTCAGCAGGGACAATGCACAGCAGCAGCCAAGGAGATTCCTGTGCCACTGTGCAGGAGTCAAGACTCTGGATCTTTGCTCAACACGGCAAAGTTCCCGTGTTTGGACAGACCCAGGAGCTGCCAACGGGGAGCGCGGGGCTCGGTACAGGGACGAGAAGGGAACGGACACACGGACAAATGGCCCTGGCGCTACAGTGGCAGCGACAGCAGTGGCATCAGCGGCAGCGAAAGAAGCGACTTTGTCGACTCCTTCATGCTTCTGCTCTCCCTCTCCAGCAGTCCCGCACCCTCTCTCGCTCTCCCTTTCCCGGTGTCCCCCTCCTCTCCCAGCTTCCCTCTCCCCGTTCCGAGCCGAGCCATGTCCCTGGTCCCGGGCGGGGCTGCTCCGTCCCCGTCCCCGTCCCCGTCCCGGTCCCCGTCCCCGTCCCCCTCCCCGGCCGTCCCGCCGCGGTCTCGCCTCCGCCCGGCTCTGCCCGTGCTGGCGGTGCCGCTGCTGGGCGGGCATCAGTGCCTGGGGCTGGGGCGGCATCGCCTCCCTTTGGCTCCGCCTGTCCCGGCCCCGGCCCCGGCCCCGGCTCCTCCCGGGGCCCGCGGAGGACACACGCGGCGCGGCCGCTCCCGCCGCCTGCGCTGCGGCTCCCCCGGCCCGAGCTCCGCCGCTCGGCAGCGCGGCCGCCGGCCCCGAGCCGCCGCTGTCCCGTTCCAAAGAGCGAACGCCTGGGGCTGCCCGGCCCGGGGCGGCTGAGGGGCGCTCGGGGGCCGTTCCTGGCCCCGGGCCGAGCGCTGACAGCCGCGTCTCGCCGGCAGGGAAGGCGCAGCAGGGCCTGAAGGAGCGGTACCGGCTGGGTTCGCTGCTGGGAGAGCGGGCGTGGGCTGAGCGCTGCATCCCTGATGCAGAGCATCCCGGGCTGGCTGAGGGGTCCCAGAGCCCTGGCACGGCCCCAGCCCCACTGAGATCGTGCCCCTGGAGATCGTGCTGCTGGCCAAGGTGTCCTCTGGGTGTGCTGGGGTCATTCAGCTCCTGGAGTGGGTTGGGTTGAGGTGCCCAACAGCTTCTTGTTGGTGCTGGAGCGTCCGGAGCGGTGCCAGGACCTCTCGGGTTTGCAGGCAGAGCGGAGATTCCTGCTGGAGCAGGAGGTGCAGGAGCTGTTCCAGCAGGTGCTGGAGGCTGTGCACTGCACCAGCTGCAGGGTCCTGCTCAGGGACATCAAAGCAGAGAACATCCTGCTCGACCTGGCCACTAGGGAGCTGAAACTGATCGACTTTGGCTGTGGCACCTTCCTCCAGGACACAGCCTACACGCAGTTTTCAGATGAGCCCTCCCAGGGGATGCTCCTGGGCATCTCATGGCCCAGCCTGGGTGTAGCACCGGGGCTTCCCCCTATTGCAGCCGGGATGGGATCAATGCTTGAGCCAAATTGATTTGGGTGTGGGTGTGAGGGGTGCCCACTCCCAGCCCTGCTGACAGCCTTCATCACCCACTCTGCCCTGGGCTGGGGCTGGAGCTGAGGCAGCCAGGCTGACAAAAACCCCATGGGGACAGCAGAGAGGGGGGTCAGACCTCATGCCCCAGCCGGTTTGGTGTGCAGGCAAGGAAAGGCTTGAACTGCTCTGCACTGCTTGTTCACCTTGGCTTATTTTTGGGGCCATGCAGGTGGGGAGAAGAGTGGGTTTTCTCCACCTCTGGGTGGGGTTTTCTTTTGCATGTCATGGTTGAGCCTCCCTGGGGCTTCTGCTGCCCTCTTCCAGCACCAGTGGATTCTTTTCCAACCCCGAGTTTGTACACAAGTCCCAGATGCTGGCGAGAGGGCAGTGGGTCACACCCTGTGCCAGTGGGGCAGCCCCCACATGCCCAGGGATGTTGGGAGCAGGCTCTGGGAGCAGCAGCATCCCCCTGATGAACTCCATCTGGATTCCATAGGAGCCCTGTCCTACAGCCCACCAGAGTGGATCCACCACCAATGCTACCATGGCGAGGCAGCAACGATCTGGTCCCTGGGCCTCCTGCTGTACCACCTGGTCATGGGGAAGCAGCCGTTCAGGAGGGGCCAGGAGATCATCTGGGGATGGATCCTGTTCCCACGAGGGCTCTCTCAAGGTGGATCCTCATCTCTGGGCACAGGGGGAATACCAGTGCTGGGAGACAGCAGCAGGCTCGTGAGCATCCTGCTCTGGCAGCTGCTGAGGAGGTGGCACATGTCCTGCTCTCCTGCTCTCCTCCAAACAGAGAATCCATGGGGAAATTTAGGCACAACCCTGGGCACACCCAGCATTGCCTGGGCCCAGGAACGGGGGGAAAACTTCTCTAGCTGACTGGTGATTTCTGGTTTCTGTCTTCAGAGTGCCAAGATGTTATTAAGAGGTGTTTGTCCATGCAACCCTTGGACAGACTGTCCTTAGAAGATCTTTTCTGTGATCCTTGGCTGCAGGGTGTTCATCTGGCCCAGAAGATGGGAGAGATCCACGGGCACAGTTGGATCCAGGAGCCTGGCAGGTAACAGCTGCACACATCCCTTGGCAATCAGTGGCAAAGCAAACCAGACTGGTTTTGTCCTGCTGTAGCTCTGGGCAAGGATCATGAGAAGGGAACACGCAGCTCTTGGGCTGGAGCTGAGCTGGAGACCTGGTGTGGCAAGCAGTGGTGGCCACCATCCACCCTGGGTTTGCTTGTCTGGTTCATTGATGGCTGGGGCCGTGGGCAGAACACTGACAGCCTGGTCTGGCCCCCAGGGAAGGAGAAGGAACCCCTGGAGAAGCTGTACCAGGTGGGGCTGCTGCTGCTGGGGACAGCAAGGAAGACATCAAGGATGACAGCCTCTTCCTCCACCTGGCCACAGAAAAGCTGAAGATGATGGACTTGGATTCTGGCACCTTCTTCAAAGCCAGGCTCCACAGCGAATTTGCAGATGAGTCCAGACCCAGGGGGATGCTCCCAGATTTGGGCATTGCACAGCTTGGCCGGGAGCCAAAGGTTCCCCCTTTGCTGGGGAGGATAAAACGGATTCTTCAGGGGCTGCCAAGCTGCTTTTTGGCAGGGCTGGGGGGATGGGCTGGGCTCGGTACAAAATGGGAGTTGGCTCCTGGCCCTGCCAACAGCCCCCAGCACCCACCGTGCCCTGGGCTGGGGCTGGAGCTGGGGCAGCCAGCCTGACACAAACAAAGCCCATGGCAGCAGCAGAGGTGGGACTGCAGAACTGTGCATGGCTGCTTTGCTTTGCAGGCAAGGAAGGGCTTGGGCTGCTCCACTGCCCTTGCTTGCTTTGAGATCACCATTACTTTTGGGGGCAGTGCAGGGGGAAAGGGAAAAACCATGGGCTTCCCTCACCCCGGGTGAATTTTTCCCAGGCACGTAGAGGTTGGGCCTTCCTCCAAGCCCTGACAGAGATAAGATTTTTTTACCTTTTCTCCTCTCTCCCCTTTTTGTCTGTAATCTCTTTTTCTTCATTTGTTGTTTGTTTCTCTAAAGGAAGCGTTCTAGGTGGTGTCCAGTATGGATCAGGAAGTGCTTGGGCCCAGCTGCAGCGTGGATGGGCCGTGTCCTTGGAGAAGGCTGAGGACATCGTTTGGGACCAGCTTTTCTTCGGGCAGCGATGGCGTGAGGCAGGTCCCCGTCTCCTTGGCAGGGTGAGATAAGAGCTTTTGGGAGATGGCAGCGAGCACAGGAGCATCCTGCTGGGGCAGCTGCTGAGGGGCTGGATGTGCCATGGCTGGCTGCAGGCTGGGCACAGCCCTGCCCTCCTGCTCTGTGCCCAAGGCAGCAATGATGGGCAGCTTTGGGCACCGCTCTGGGCACGGCCAGCATGGCCTGGGCACGGCGGGAGCTGGGACAAGGGGGACAGGAGCCTTCAGCTGACGGGCGGTTTCTGGTTTCTCTCCTTGCAGCCGGGCTCTGCAGATGCTGAGGCTGCTCTGGGCTCTGCCAGGGCTCTGCTGGGCTCAGCCCTGGGCACGGCTGGGCCCGCTCTGCCCTCACATGGCTCTGACAGCTTTGCATCAGACAAACCCATTCCGAGCACAGCACCTGAGCTTTGTGCTTCTGCAGGTGAGGGAGACTCTCCTGCAGGCCAAGACATTGCAGTTAGGGACACACATCCAGTTGGCAAGAGCCCAAACTCTCCACAGTCCCAGCTGAACACCTGGATCTCCACGGGATGTTTTCTTGGTCCCACTCTTCATTCCTTCTTTGCTGCAATTGTGCAATTTAACTTTCTTCTTCCTCTAGAAGTGCCCCGAGTGGACAAAACCTGGCGAGTGGGCCGTGCTCCTAAGGCAGTGCAGTCTGGAGCTGAGGGATGGAGAATTGCCCTTCTGCACTTCCAAACCAAGCAAAAAAGCCATAAGTGAGACTTTCTTTAAAAAACCCCTGATAATTTCAAAGGGAATGTGGAGCTCATTCACAGGGTGAGAAGGAAGGGAGTCTTCTAAAGGATTTGGGCTGTGACAGAATTGAGATTCCCAGTCCTGCTTGGAGCTGGCAGGGCACAAAGGAATTTCTTCTTGCTTCCCACCAGTTTCACCAGAATTTAAAATAATAATATTGGAAACAAACCCCAAAATCTTTTAAAAAAAGGTTACTGAGGCCAGTAAGATGCATCAATGCCAGCAGTTCATTTACCAAATCAATAAATGAGTTTTCTGTTTCAGAAGATCTGTTACCTCTTAATTCAAAGTTACAGAAAATTTTTCACTGCACACTTGGATGTTTATATCTTCCACATTTTATAGATTTTTTTTCCTTTATCGTTTTTCTTTATCTTAAAACAGAAAACATGCCACAAAAAAGGAGTGTCCTTTGCTCCTGGTTCCCATGAGGAGCAGCTCCTTCCTGCTGGCTGAGCTGCTCAGGCAGAGCCCGGCAGCTCCTGGCCCTGCAGGGCTGAGGCTTTTCCCCATTGCTGGGCACAGACTGATGGAGCAGCACTGCAGAGCACGGGTGTTACGCTTTTTCCCGGCCCAAAACAGGGTCTTCACCCTTCCTCCGGTCTAGCTCAGGTGTTAGGGTGATATTCCCCTGGGCCCTAGCCACAGAGACGTAGTTAAGATATCAAAAGAGGCTCTTTCCCCTGATAAAGTTACAGGTTTATTTCTCGTGGGTAGTGAGTGAAAAGGGAAGGGAAAAGAGCGGGGGAAGAGAGAGAAAAGAGGGGGAAGGACAGGGTAAAAGCGTGGGGGGGAGGAAAGAGAACGGGGGAAGAGAAAGAGCGCGGGGGAAGAGAGTGGGGGGGAAAAAGAGAGAGCACGGGGCAAGAGAAAAAGTGCGGGGAAGAGAGTGGGGGGAAAAAAGAAAGAGAGGGAGGCCAGGGGGTACTGACCTTTTCTAGGGTCTGGAAAGGGGGGGCGGGAAAAATTGGATCCCAGCCAGCTCTGTGTGGCCAGGAGGGGAGAGGGACCAAGATACAGGGCACAGCAGGGGTCACGGGATGTACCATTTACAATGTATCTAGGAAACACAACATCTCCCCGTTTTTTGTTTAACAAAGTTGAAAGAAGGATATTGGTATCATTCAAATTACGATTTTGCCCACCACTTGTAGCTGGTGGGAGGGTTAGATTGTTTCAAGTCTTTCATTTCTATGTGATTGACTACTGAGGTAGAGGGAATGAGACTATGAATAGCCTTGAAAACCAAGTGACGTAGGATCCCGAATGCCATTATTACAAGGAAAAGAATAACAAAAATTAACATAATTGTTTTGACTATAGATGTCCACCACCCTGTGAGTCCCCAGCCTTTGAACAGTCCATTGAACCAATCTTCAGATTCTTGCTTCACTTGTCCGATTAAGTTGTTCATGTTTCGGAGGGCAGCATGGATGTTAGGAGCTTTCGAGGTCAGGTCCATACAGCAAAGTCCTTCAAATTCCTGGCACTCCTGTCCGTGTAGTAGCAAGAGAAAATCTATAGCAGCACGATTTTGGAGTGTGGCCTGCCTGATGATTTCCTCGTCTTCTAGGAGGGAGCTGATTGCGGTGGATGTTAAGTTTGCCTGTTTGACTACCCAACACTCTAGGTGGCCCAATTCGCCTAGAGCTTTAGCTGCTGCAACCCACGGAAGAAACAGGGATGCAGCAATTCTTTTGGACTTGGCCCAATGGAAAATTTCAGAATTACAGTTTGGGTCCATATTGTCTGCACTTCGTTTTTGGATTTTATTACCTGATTTGTTTTTGTGAGTCCAATCGCTAATTAAGGTTTCGTTGGGTGCCAACAGGGACAACCGCCCGAAGGTGCATGGCCCTCCTAAGAGCCGAGAAGGAATTCCTGCCCACGCCCGGTCTCCACAAATTAAGAACAATCCCTTTGGGAGGCTTTTGGGGCTTGAATAAGTTGGGGTATCAGTTGCAATATGGCTTATAGTATTGCACCAGCTTTTGGCAGTGAATTCCCCACGATGTTGCATTATGTTGTGGAATTCCTTTATGCTAGAAGATTTTGGGAAGATTCTAAAGTGAATGCAATATTGTGCTGGGTAGGAACCTAGCAGTTCTAATTCTTGGGGTTCTTGAGCTGTTTTGGGCAAACTTGGCAGCAGCTCTTCTATGGGGTTTTTATTTACTCCAGCTTGCTGCCTATGATTTTTGTGTGATGAAATGGTGTGTAACTCAGGAATTTCATTGGGCAAGTGTGTTTCAAAACTGGCTGAATATTCTCCAGCCTTCAATGGGATTCCTACCAGGCAGGTGGACATAGGGTTTGCTGTTCTGCTGTGGACAGACGTATGTTTTCTTGTTGGAGCGTCTGTGCCAGGGTCACCCAGACGTTCTGACGTGGCTGAGGGACGATCCATGCAGCTGCTAGACTGTTCAGTGTTAGCAGGAAGACAGCTTGGATGGGGTTCATCACGGGACTGAGAGAAGAGAAGCTTTTCTCTAGAAGAAAAGACAAACATTATAAAACCTATTAAAAGTCTCTATTTGCCGGAATGCCACCTTCTATGAGGATTTCTTTTTCTTTTTTCCGTCGGCGTCTTCTTTTTGAAGCCACTGCTACCTGCTCCTCGTTCTCCTCAGTTGGAGCAGGATGTTTGGGAACAAACGGTTTCACCCACTTTTGGGGAATCCACCGAGGGCCTGAGGGAGTGGATACACATGCATAGCCACGCCCCCAGGTAACAAGCTCATAGGGACCTTTGATTTCCCAGGTTTCTGGGTCCCTAATCAAAACTGGAGGATGTTGGGATAACTTGAATTGTTTACTACTGTTAAAGTGACGTACCACAGGTGGACTCATGTTTTCAAATGAACAATTTAGGAAATTGATAGTAAACATGGTTTTGCAGAGCTTCTGCTGTGGAGACATCCACACAGTTGAACTGCTCTGTTTAGCCAAGACCTGCTTGAGTGTCTGAATGGCTCGCTCCACTATACCTTGGCCTGTGGGGGAGTGGGAGGTGCCAGTTTTATGTTCCACTCCCCACTGCTGGACGAATTCCAGGAACTCCTTGGACTTATACGCTGCGCCCTGATCAGTTTTGATTTCCTTAGGGATCCCCAACACTGAAAAGGCTTGCACTAGGTGTTGTTTGGCATGCATAGCCCTTTCTCCTGCATGGGCAGAGGCATAGACTGCGCCTGAATATGTGTCAATGCTTACATGAACATATTTGAGGCGACCAAAACTAGGAATGTGTGTGATGTCTGTTTGCCATACCTCACAACTGCCAAGACCTCGGGGGTTAACCCCCATGCCTATTGAGGGCATGGTGTGCAGCTGACAGTTGGGACAGGTGGCCACAATGGCTCGAGCCTGACTCCGTGTTAGCTGGAACTGACGCATTAGACCTGGTGTATTCTGGTGATACTGCTGGTGGCTCAGCTTTGCCTGTTGGAAGATGTCAGGAAGGCGTGCTTGTTCTGCTGGGGTTGCTTGTTCTGCTGGGGTTGCAAGGGAGTCTGCCTGACGGTTCCCTTCTGCAATTTTGCCTGGCAAATCTGTGTGTGATCTCACATGCATCACATAGAACGGGTGTTCTCTATGAGAAATCAAATAAATTAGTTTGGAAAGCAACCTGAAAAGCTGCTCATTTTCGATGTTTCTGAGCACTGCCTGCTCCGCCCTGGACACTATCCCCGCTACATAGGCTGACTCTGTCACCAAGTTTATTGGCTCTGAGAACTTTTCAAAGGCTCTCACGACTGCTGCCAGTTCAGCTACCTGGGGTGACCCTTCCACAAACTCAACATCAGCTTCCCAATGCTGAGTCTGAGGATCTCTCCAAGTCATCACCGACTTGTGGGATGCCCCAGATGCATCTGTGAACACTGTGAGAGCTTTGAGTGGTCTCTGACTCCTCTTCTCACGAGATATGAGGTGGAATTCCTCATTAAACAGCTTGTGAGACGGGGCATGGACTGATATTTGTCCTCTGTAGCTGTCCAGGGCTAATTGGAGACTGGCATTGCTCTGGAGCAAATGCTCAAACATCTCTTTAGTCAATTTTTCAAGAGAGTTCTTTCCCTCCTCAGACAGTTTAACAGGGAGGTGAATACATGTGAAGTCACAAACAGCTAGTTCATACAGTCTAATCCTTGCTTTCCGAATCAGTTGTGCTATTAACTCTTGTGGCTTAGTGATAGTTTTGGATCTCTGGTGGGAGAGGAAGACCCACTCTATGATTAAGAGTGACTCTCTCTGCTCCTTGATCCATTGGAATATTAACCCATGAAAGTGTGGCAGTTTTCCTAGGATAATGAATTTGAAGGGCAGCTCGGGCTGGTAACGGTGAGCTTGCCTCTCTCCTAAGGTCTTTTGTACCTTTTCGATTGCAGTCTTTGCCTCTGGGGTCAGTTCCCTGGGAGAAAGCAGCTCTCTCTCCCCTTTCAATAAATTGAAGAGAGGTTCTAGGTCCTCATTAGTGAGGCCTAGCCAGGGCCTAACCCAATTCAATGACCCACACAGGGAATGGAGATCTGCTAAGGTTTTTGGATTACAATTAATTTCCAATTTCTGCAGAACAATGGTCCGTGCAGTAATTTCCAGGCCCAGGTACTTCCAAGGTGGCATCCTTTGGACTTTGTCCTCCTGCAATTCAAATCCAGCAGAGGTTAAAACTTTAACCACTAGGTCAAGTGTGTCCTGGAGTAGAGAGTTATTGGGTGCACACACTAGCACATCATCCATGTAATGAAGGATGATGGCCTCCCCTCTCTGGGCACGCACCTGGGACAGCAATGAGGCCACATACCACTGGCAGATGGAGGGACTACATTTCATTCCCTGGGGCAGAACTCTCCAGTGGTAGCGCTTCATTGGGGCCTCTCGATTGATGGTAGGAACCGAGAAGGCAAACCGTGGGGCATCCTCTGGGTGTAGGGGGATATGAAAGAAACAATCCTTGATGTCTAGAACAGCCAATTGCCAATCTCTGGGAAGCATTGTTGGAGAAGGCATTCCAGGTTGGAGAGACCCCATGTCTTCAATTACTTTGTTTATTTCCCGGAGGTCGTGGAGCAGCCTCCACTTGTCTTTCCCTGGTTTCTTTACCACAAAAATCGGGAAATTCCATGCACTTGTGGTCTCTTCTATGTGGCCTTTAGCCAATTGTTCCTCCACAAGCTCCTCAAGCGCCCTGAGCTTCTCCTTACTCATCGGCCACTGTGCTACCCACTTTGGGGTATCATCTAGCCATTTCAACTTTTGGGTAGGGCGCCCCACAGTGGCCGCTTCTAAAAATCCCGAGGAGTTTTAGGAATAATTAATTTCACCCCCCACTGGGACATGGTGTCTCTCCCCCATAGAGGGCATTTATAATCTGTAACAAATGGACGGATGCTAGCCAATTTTCCATCCGGCCCCTCAATTTGTACGATGCTTTTTGATATTTTTGCCAATTTGACTCCTCCTACACCCTGGATTCTGCCTGCCACAGGCTGAAGTTCCCAATGTGACGGCCACATCCTTTCGGGTATGATAGTCACATCAGCACCCGTGTCCAGTACCCCCTCCACATGGAGGTGATCTGATCCACGGGTTAGGTTACACACCAGAGAAGGCTTGTCCTCACCCACCACTTCTGCCCAGTAGACTTCAGGTGATTTTCCATCTACTGGGACCTCCTGTGGAACAGGAATGGCCTGGGCAAGGATTTGTCCTTCAGCCAGGTAATATGGTGGTAGAGGACATCGTGCCAGGAGAATGAGGCTAGTTATGCTTCCCTTGATGGTCATGGGAACCACCTCAATCTCTAGGGGTGTGTGTGCTGTGTCACCCACAACAAAGTACTCACTGTCCAGTTTCATGTGGTTTAACGTCACCTCCTGTGTACTGTTAGGTAAGTCCACTGTTATGACTGTCCAATCAGGTGACCTGAAATGAAAACCTCTGGTAGTCACAAGCCTAAAGCGGCCTAGTGGCTTCCAAACCTTGTTAACTGAACATTTGATATTTTCATAGCCATACATCCCCACACCCTCTATCCCATCCTCCCCCTTTTTGTTTATGAAGAGAGAGTCTTTTGCGAGTGTGGAGCCCACAGTATTTATAGCCGAGCGCGCTATGGTGTTAATGGCGGGTACGTGCTGTAAAGTTAGTTTTTTTGTTTGTTGGTTTTCTTCTGTTTCTGGTTGTGTGGACAGTCCCTGGCGAAGTGTCCTGGCTGCTTGCACTGGAAGCAGATGATGTGCTGCAGTTGCTCTGGTGACACTGGTTGCTTCTTGGCTTCTGGTGTTACAGCTGCCACGGTTCTTGGGTGTGCCAGTCCTGGATTTCTTTCGTGTCCACTGAACAGTTCTGCTTTTCTGGCGCAGGCTTCAATCATCTGTGTTAAGCTAGGTGCTGGCTCCAGGGGAAGGCCAAGGATAACCCTACGGCAGGTTTCATTAGCATTCCTCTGAGCCATTTCTTTAATTAATTCAGCTTGTAACACTGGATCAGACACTTGTCTTTCTACTTGCATATGAAGGCGGTCCACAAACTGTAAGAAATTCTCAGAAATAAACTGTTTAATGTTAATATAACTGCCTTTAGTATCTACTGTTGGTAATTGATTAAAGGCTTTTTCTGCAGCATTGCATATCTTATCTAAGACAGACTTAGATAGTACTCTAGTTTGGTTTTCAGGGCAATGCCAATCTTTCTCCCCACATAGGTGTTCATATGTGATATCATTATTATCAGCATCTTTTGCATTATCTGAGCTTTTTAAAAGCTCTTGTAAAAGCACTTTTAAAGATCTTTTCCATAGGCTTTCCCATAGATCATATTCGGAAGGAGTTAACAGACACCGGAAAAGCTCTTTGATATCATGTGGAACCAGTTCGTTTGAATTAAAAGTGGCTCTCATTATGCCTTTAAAGATTTCACTATTCCTACCAAATTCTCTTTGCACTTTACAAATTTCTTTTTTATCTTGGTAGGACAAAGGTTGATAACTTCTTTTTCCGTTTCTCTTACCAAGATAAACTACAGGAGCAACTGATGGTACATACTCTTTCTCCTGGTGCTGACTTTCAGGTTTGGGCATCCCCCCCCCACCGGGCCCAGGAGGCTGCCCACCCCCCCCCACCACGGGAGCACCATCCATCCCCCAGGGGCTGTGGGCTGATCCCTCCCCACCCCCACCCCCTCCGGCACGGAACCCAGCAGGGGCTCCATCGACCTCCCCCACCCCGCAGCAGCTTGGAGGGAAGGAATGTGAAACCGGAGAGGGGGAGGGGTGGTGGAATTCAGGATTGCAACACCTGTGGGCGGGGTCGACAGGTACCATGCAGGACAGGGTCTTGGAGGGGGGAGGGGGCGGTGGAGCCGAGGGCAGGGAGGAGTTATGGGAGGGGACAGGCTTAGGGGCTGGGACCAGAGGGTAAAGGGGGTTGTGGGATGAAGGAGACGACACGTGGCTGTCACCATATCGGCCCCCCCCCACTCCCTGAACCGCATGTCCAGTGCTATCTGGGACCCCAATCCTGACTTGTCCAGATACGGCCACGTGTTCGTGGCCCGGAGGGGAAGGGAACAAGGAAGGAGAGCTGATAATTTTAGAAAAATCGTCAGAACCAGGATACTGGGGAGGATTTGGGGTTTCAGCACAGTTACAGCCGTGCTGAGCATGCTGCATTTCCAAGGGAGACCCTGGGGTGCTTTCCAGGTTATGGTTATAGGGATTTTTGGAAAGGGAAGGTGAGCTTGAATCATTTTGCTGCTGCTGTCTGTTGTTTTCTGTCTGAATTAAAACTTTCCGAATTTGTAAGAATATCGGAAGGAATACAGAGGCAGTTTTATCTCCATTTTCTACTTTTGAAGTCAATAAATCCCCTATTTCATCCCAAAATGAAATCGAATTTACATTTTGCAATTCAAGGTCCGATATTTCAACAGACAGCCAGCTGGCAAAACGGGCTAATTTTTTATTAGATATTAAAACATTTCCTGAACTTAGTATTTCTTTGAGTTGTTTTGTTATACTCTTTTGTAAAGCAGATTGCTGTATCCCCATAGTGTTAGCAATTTGCACTATATCTACCCCACTACCGTTAAAACACAGGAAAGGAGTTAGTTGTTAAGACGTACACCACGGTTTTCAGGCTTTACTAGATGCGGAACCGATGTTAATTTCGCCGTTTTTTTTTTTCAGCAAACCCTATGTGTGGCGCCCGCGCCGCTGTAGGGACCGCCCCCGCGCCGCAAACACCCATAAAAACCGTAAAAACGCAAAAAAACCCCTGTGCCGCAGCTCTGAAACCGATCAAAGCTGCCTGCCTGCTGCGCCGCGCCTGGGGTGGCCGCGTCCAGCCCCCCCCAGCCCCCGCGCCGCACCACGTGGCCGAGGGCTTCCAAGCTGCGCGCACGCTGCAAACACGCCCGTGCCGCCTGTCCTTCCGAGGACGGCTCCGGGCCGGCAAAATGCCACTGGTGAGACCCCCCCGCGGAGCTCCAGGAACCCCCAGCCGCAAAGGGACGCTTAACTCACCTTTTCTCTTGCAGGCAGACACGTCTGTGTACACGGTAGTGGATCCATGTCTCGAACCGACCTGTCTGGGACTGACAGGCTGCTGGTTCGTGCTGAAAAGTCTTCGAACTGCACAAAATGCAGCTTAAAGAAATTTTAGCTAGTTGATCAGCTCCTATGCTGGTCGAATCCCGAAAATAGGAATCACAGCTAAACGTGGGTGCTTTAAAGAAACCACGCACGTGGAGCGCCAACTGTAAAGGCTTTATCTCGGCCTAAACAGAGTCTTTCACCCTCCTCCGGTCTAGCTCAGGTATTAGGGTGATATTCCCCTGGGCCCTAGCCACAGAGACGTAGTCAAGATATCAAAAGAGGCTCTTTCCCCTGATAAAGTTACAGGTTTATTTCTCGTGGGTAGTGAGTGAAAAGGGAAGGGAAAAGAGCGGGGGAAGAGAGAGAAAAGAGGGGGAAGGACAGGGTAAAAGCGTGGGGGGGAAAAAGAGAACGGGGGAAGAGAAAGAGCGCGGGGGAAGAAAGTGGGGGGAAAAGAGAGAGAACGGGATAAGAGAGCGAGGTCAGCGGGTCCTGACCTTTTCTAGGGTCTGGAAAGGGGGGGCGGGGAGAAATTGGATCCCAGCCAGCTCTGTGTGGCCAGGAGGGGAGAGGGACCAAGATACAGGGCACAGCAGGGGTCACGGGATGTACCATTTACAATGTATCTAGGAAACACAACAACAATGAATGAAAGAGGAAAGGATGAAATTGGCAGTTTTTACAGGGTTTGCTGACACTAGGATGTGCAATGCTTTGTCTGTTCCTTTGAAAAATACATTAAAGAAGACTGCTGGGTTTTTCATATACCAGACTACTTACAGGCTACAGAACTGAGTGAACAGATGAAAGAGATTGTTAAAAGAGCAGTTGAAAAAAAATAGGAGATGGGAACGTGTCACAATGAAAATCCCATCTCCCAGATGTGCTCCATACCCTTAACAATGGCCCCACTGGGAAATGGGAACCCCCTGGATGTGCATGGCTGCACCCAGTTTGCAAATACAGCCAAGGACAGTGACACTGTGACTGCCTGGGAAATTATTCTGGGTGTGATGGCCCCTGACAGGGCCACCCCAGAGGCTGCAGGGCTGGGCCTTCATGCATAGGAATTAATTAGGATAAATCAGGAGCAAATGAGAGTTATAAATACTAGAATAGGAATTCAGATTCCTCCAGGACACTTTGGTTTGATGATTGCTCACTGGAGCTTGGCCATGAAATTTTTCATGTCATGGGAGGAGTACTTGGTGCAGATTATCAAAGAGAAATTAAAGTAATTCTGCTAAACAGAAGTGAACAATTGGATTATTCAACCCCATATTCAATTGTGGAAGGGTAGCACAATTATTGATATTGCAGTTTTTAAAACAACTGTGAGAAAAGGACATCCAGCTCAAATCACTGCTGTTGATGGAGATAAAGGGTTTGGATGCACCAGTCCTAATAATGGAGCCAGAGTGTGGGTGCAGAGGCCCAATGGCCCTCCCAGGCCAGCTGAAGGAACAGCTCTGGGCAAAGACAACACTGTTTGACTCCTGAAACCTGGGTGAGAACAATGGGAATGTGTCCCTGCAGCCAAGTGTTCTGTGCCAGAACAAGTGGATGTTATGGGATATTGTTTTACAGATCCTGCCAGACCAAATCTCCCTGTTTGCCCCAACAGCTCTTTGGAAAATGATCCACGGGGCTCCATGTGAAGGCTGATGTGACACTGAGGATGTGGAATTCCACACAAATTCCAGCCAGGAGCCTGGGTGCCCTCAGGGACTGGGACCTGTCACCTCTCCAGCCAGAGGGGAAAGGACCCCACCAAGCCTTGTCACCACAGACAGCACAGTAGAGCTGAACAGCAAAGGACCTTGGGGACATTATTCTGGAATTAAAAAGGCATCCGCTCTGTGGGCAACAGAATTATTGTTCCTAACCCAAATGAGACTGAGGAAAAAGAATGAAGAGCCCTGTCACTGAAGTGCTACTGAAGTCTGTAAATTATATCTTGATAGGTAGCCAGAATCTTTGTTTGCCAGAAACACCTCTAGTTTTACCAAGGATTAGTCATGAAAATTGTGATGAACATGTAAAGATCAAAGTAGCCAAAATACTCAGTGTAACTAATGGCTGGATATGTTCTTGACCCTAGGGAAATCAAGGCAGAGCCATGGTTTGTCAGGACTTGCTTGATCCCAATCAGCCCCGTGGTGCATTTGGTGCTGAGCCCTTGAACCTCAGGGCCTGAGAGGAGATTGCACAAACCTTTCCAGGAGTCCAAGGCAGAAGAAAAACCCAAAGTGTCTCAAAGCATCAATGGGCCCCACTGAGGTCCATCCCCTACAGAGGCGCCTCATGGACTCTCTTTGGAGGAGAGAATGGGAGGCCAGGATTGCCCAAAAATGTCTCAGAGACTCAGAGAAGAAAGGAAAAAGGAAAGTACCTTAAAAAACTGAAGTTCCTTGAAGTACTAATGAGCCCCAGTGAGTGTCAGTACAAAGCTCTCAAGGGACTTGTTAAAGCAGATAATTGGGGGCATCACTGCATAAACTACTAAAAGAGTTGGTGTTAAAAGGGAAACTCCCAGTACCTTAAAAAAACTGAGTACCGTGAAGTATTAATGAGCCCCACTGAGTATCATTACTGACAAAGGCTCTCAAGGGACTAATTAAAGCAGATAATTGGAGGCCATCACTACACAAACCTCTCAGAGACTCAATGTCAAAAAGTAGAACTTAAATTAACCCCGAGTGCCTTGCAGTGTTAATGAGCCCCAGTGAGTGTTGTTACACACAAAAGCTCTCAAGGGACTCATTAAAGCAGATAATTGGAGACCATGATTGCACAAAGATCTCAGAGACTCCAAGGCAAAAGCAAAACCCAAACCTTGAGTATCTCAAAGTATTAATGAGCCCCACTGAATGTCAATACAAAGCTCTCAAGGGACTGATTAAAGTAGATAATTTGGGGCATGATTCTATAAACTACTAAAAGAGTTGGTGTCAAAAGGGAAAGACTTGACATTTCTTTGTCCCCGCCTGTCATCTCTGCCTCGAATTTCCTGCTCTAACTGGAACCTGGGGACATTTTCTCAGTTGTGCCCCTCAGTGGGACCCATTAAAACTTCAAGAAACTACAGCATTTTAATTTGAGTTCTTGAGAAGGTTTTGGAACACTCTCTCAGGGAATGATTCTGATGTAAACATTTAATGAACCAAGAGATTCATTAAAGTCCTTGTGCTGTGTCTGTGCTGATGAGCTGGGCCGGGCTCCTGGCACAGAGGCAGCTCCCAAGGTGAACCAAGAGAAGCTTCAAAAAGACATTTCTGCTGAGGAGCAGCTCCTCTGCCAGCCCAGCAGGGCTGAGGGCACTGCCTGCAGGCACTGAGGGCACAGGAGCCAGGCACAGACAGGCTCAAGGCAATCAGGACTGGGAAGACATTGAGCTGAGACTGCACTTGGGGAAACATCTTCACAGCCCTGGACATGGTGAGTGTGTGGGTGCAGGGCAATGTCCCCTGTGCTCCTGGAGGCATCTCCTGGAGCCAGCACAGCCCACAGCCTGGGGATGTGTCAGGAGGACTCTCCCAGATCCAGGGACGGCTGCAGGGGCTGAAGCTGGGGCTGCAGCCAGGGCTGCCCAGGGCTGTCCTGCAGAGCAGCTCCTGCAGCCCTCAGGGCTCTTGGCCAGCCCAGGCCATGTGCCACCTGCCAGGGACAGCTCTCAGCCTGCCTGGCAGCTCCCCATGGACTGTGGGGAGAAGTTGGAGGTGCAAGGAGCCACCCCCATCAGGGCAGATTCCTCCTGCTGTGGAGATGGTGCTGCATGGCCAGGGCTGCTCTCAGCTTTCTCCTCAAGGCAAGGCAAAGGGGCTGTCAGGTGTGTCTGTGTCACTGACACTCCTGCACTGTCCCCCTGGGCATCAGCACATCTGCCTCCCATCTCCCTCACAAAGTGCCTCCTCACCCTCCTGTGCCTACAGACAGCAGCAGCAGCACCTTGGCTTGCAGCATCTCAGTTTGTGTGAGCTGCCCTTAAGGCCCTGCTGGCAGGGAGATGGCCCTGGGCAGTGCCCTGTGCTGGGAGGGGTGTGCAGGGCAGAGCTGAGCCCCCAGGGCTGGGCTGGGCTCTGGCAGCACTGACAGGGACAAGGCTTGGATAGAGAGAAACAACTCCCAGTAGGCACAACTCCAGGCAGCAGAGAGCAAGAACAACCCTTGGTTTCCCTCTCTCTATTTTGAAATTAGATCATTCAAAAAGGCTACTTTATTTCTCTAGAATATTTAAGTGCCATCACCCTGAGTTAGAGGGAGGTGTGAAAAGCAAGGAGCAGCTCTGTGGGACTAGCAGGACTGCCTGAACTGGGGCTCAGAAAGCCCTGTCTTCCCTCTGGGCTCCTCAGTGTTCAGACTGAGAGCACTGCTGAAGATAAGGCAGTAACAAATCAGCAGCAAAAGTCCGATCTCAAAAATGAAATTTTACGGAAGTTCCCCCACAGGAAGAGTAGTAGCTTTGAGAGGCTTCCAAAATTAATTGCACATGATTGACTAGAAGGAATCTGTCCTAGCTGGTCCATTTTTTTTTCAACAGTCCACGATGCCTTGAATGATGAAATGTCCAACAGCAGCTCCATCAGCCACTTCCTCCTGCTGCCATTGGCAGACACGCGGCAGCTGCAGCTCCTGCACTTCTGCCTCTTCCTGGCCATCTCCCTGGCTGCCCTCCTGGCCAACGGCCTCATCATCAGCGCCGTAGCCTGCGGCCACCACCTGCACACCCCCATGTTCTTCTTCCTGCTCAACCTGGCCCTCAGCGACCTGGGCTCCATCTGCACCACTGTCCCCAAAGCCATGCACAATTCCCTCTGGGACACCAGACACATCTCCCATGAAGGATGTGCTGCTCAGCTCTTTTTCTTTGTGTTCTTCATCAGTGCAGAGTATTATCTCCTGACCATCATGTGCTACGACCGCTACGTGTCCATCTGCAAACCCCTGCACTACGGGACCCTCCTGGGCAGCAGAGCTTGTGCCCACATGGCAGCAGCTGCCTGGGCCAGTGCCTTTCTCAATGCTCTGCTTCACACAGCCAATACATTTTCCCTGCCCCTGTGCCATGGAAATGCCCTGGGACAGTTCTTCTGTGAAATCCCACACATCCTCAAGCTCTCCTGCTCCACATCCTATCTCAGGGAACTTGGGATCATTGCTGTTAGTGCCTGTTTGGTATTTGGTTGTTTTGTGTTCATTGTTTTCTCCTATGTGCAGATCTTCAGGGCTGTGCTGAGGATCCCCTTTGAGCAGGGAAGGCACAAAGCCTTTTCCACCTGCCTCCCTCACCTGGCTGTGTTCTCCCTGTTTGTAAGCACTGGCATATTTGCTAACCTGAAGCCCCGCTCCATCTCCTCCCCATCTCTGGATCTGGCACTGTCAGTTCTGTACTCAGTAGTGCCTCCAGTCCTGAACCCTCTTATTTACAGCCTGAGGAACCAGGAGCTGAAGGCTGCAATGTGGAGAATCATAACTGGATGTTTTCAGGAACATTAAACTGCTTTCCAATTTCTGCATATCACTTGTAATAAAAGTTGCCATTGATTCTTGTTGGTTTGCATGTTGGTTTGTTCTTTTGTTTCCGTTGTTTTAGCTTTTCAATATTGTCTACAAAGAAATGTCATTGCTTGTACCATATTTCCTGTTGCTTTCTCTATCATTTCTGTGAGCCAGAGACTGTGTCAATGACGGGCAGGGCTCCTAGTAACTTTAAACAAACTAAAGGACCTTTGTCCCTGCAAAATTTTCTCCAGAGATGCCCCTTTTGTTCCCTTCTCTGGAGCTGCAGCAGCAATGTCTGTGTGCAGAGCTGGGGCAGATCAGTGCTGGCACAGCAGCTGTGCCCAGCAGCAGCAGCACTTGGTGTTGCCAGTGCTGCTCCCGTGCCACTGCCCCGCTGCCCTCCTGGCCCTCGTGTTGCTGCAGGGCCTGAGTGCTCTCGGGGCCGGGCACAGCCCTGGGGGTGGCAGTGCCGGGGCTGCAGCAGGGACAGGCCATGGGCACTGCTGGGGCAGCGCTGACGCCTCAGGCCAGGGCCTGGGGGCTCCAGGCTCCTTGGCCAGGCTCTCTCCACAACACTTGGCCAGCCCAATGCTGAGCAGAGAAAAGCCCCGGGAGCAGCCCCAGGCTGGCCGTGGGCAGGCTGGGGGCAAACAGCATGGCTGGTGCTCTGCAAGCTCCCTGCAAGGGGGACACCCTGGCAAGGAGCAGCAGAGCAGGGGCTGATCCATCCCCACTGTGCTGGACACCCCAGGGCAGCGTCCCAGAGCGTCCTCATGCACCTGCCAACAACATCCCCCCTCTGCAGCCCTGGCCTCTCCCCCAGCTCACACAGGAGCCGCATCCTTGCAGGCACACACACGGCAGCACTGGCTCAGGAGCCCCTGTTTGCATTGCACACAGCAGGCTCAGCACCCTCATGGTGCTGCTGTGGGGACATGGAGCTGATTGAGCACAAATGCCATCAGCCCCTGGGGCCAGCAATGGCTGGGGGACGGCAGGGAAACCACTCAGCTTTGTCGTGGCCTCTGAAGTCAGCCAGAAAGTTTGTTCCCATGAGCTGTGAGTTTCCTGTCCCACTGCAGATGTTGTTGCTCAGAGCCAGGTCTGCCTGGCAGCCACTTCCAAAATGTCCTGAGCATTTGCTTGGCTTCATCTTTCCTATCTTTACTCTTGCTAGAAATTTTTCTAGATTTCTTCCTCTTGCCCATCCCTGTACCCTCCTCTGCAAACAACTCATCTCTGCCCTTTCCTCTCTGGCCCCACTCACCATTTCTGTTCCTGAGCTGGCACCATGGGAATGTCCCTTGGAAGCAGGATCATTCTCCCAGTGCTTCAGGAATTGTCTGCAGGGTCCTGCAGTGCCTCGTGCTGCTCCCTTGCCAGAGGCACCTCAGGCCAGGGGGGCACATCTGGGCTGCTGTGTCTGGGTGTGGGGCTCCCTGTTGTGGGCAATGAGGAGGGGCTGGAGAGGCTCTGCAGGACTGACAGGATGGGCTTTGGGGCTGTGTGAAGAAGCTGAGGGACTTGGGCTGCTGGACCTTGTGAAGAGGAGGCCCAGGGCTCATCCTGCAACTGCTCCAGGGGTGGTTTCAGAGAATCACAGAATCAGCCAGACTGGAAAAGCCGTTGGAGATCATGAAGTCCAACCTGTGCCCTGACACCACCTTGTCTCCCTGAGCCTCCTCCAGGATAAACATCCCTAGCTCCCTCAGCTGCTCCTCACATGATTTGTGTTCCAGATCCCTCACCAGCCTTGTTGCCCTTCTCTGGACATGCTCCAGCCCCTCCATGTCCTTCCTAAATTGGGGACCCAAAATTGGACACAGCACTCGAGGTGCTGCCCAACCACTGCCGTGTACAGGAGAAGATTCACTGCCCTGCTCCTGCTGGCCACACCATTCCTGATCCTGGCTAGTTGCCATGGATTTTCTTGGCCACCTTGGCATACTGCTGGCTCATGTCCAGCCTGCTGTCCATCTGTGTCCCCAGGTCCCTTTCTGCATGGCCACTGTCCAGCCATTCTGTCCCCAGCTTGTAGCACTGCAGGGGTTGTTGTTGCCAAAGTGCAGGAGCCAGCATTTGGTCTTATTAAACCTCTCATTGGATTTGGGCCCTGGATCCAGCCTGTCCAGGCCCGTGTATAGAGCCCTCCTACCTTCCAGAAGATCCACACTCACACCCAGCTTAATGTCAACACGATTCCATACAGTCCTAGAGTCTCACAATTTCATGAGGCCTCCCAGTGTCACAATGTCCCTTTGGTTCCATGGAGCCCCAGGGTATCACAAAGTCCCTTGGATCCTTGTACCCTGCAGTGTCACAATGGATCCTTGGTTCCATGAGGTCTCACAGTGCAGCAATGCTCTCCTTGGTTCCACAGTGTCACAATGGCCTCTTGGTTATACAAGGTCCAGCAGTATCACAGTGGTCTCCTTGTTTCCACAAGGACAAAAAGTGGCACAACTGTCTTCTTGATTTCATGAGGTCGCATGGAGTCACAGGGACCCCTGAATTCCATAAGGGTCCACAGTGCCACACTGGACTCCTGCTGACACAAGATCCTGTAGTGTCACAATGGTTTCTTGGTGCCATGACACTCTCCATACCCAGCCAGGCCAGTCATTTTCCTCACTAGATCACTTCTGGCACACTGGGACAGGCTCCTTCTGCTCATTCATCATTCCTTTCTTGAAGTGTCTCCATCTGTAAGGGTAGGTCTGATGTTTCCCTCGATTTTGCCTCCCAACCATGGGAAAGACACCGCGAGGACCCCCACCCAGGCTGACTCCCAACAATGGTTTCCTGGCCTGGCCAAGGTGGATGCTCGTGACTGTGTGCTGGTGTATTGTGTTCACTGGACTGTGCTGTCGTGGCACCAACCAGAGGTTGTGTTGTACCAACTGAGGACTGCTTGACCGTACCTGTCTCCTGCAGCACCACACAATGGCCCATAAATCTTCCCACCTCTTGGCCAGAGGCCACTCACTTTGGAGAAGGAATACAAAAGAGCGACCCTCTGGGAAAGACCCTTTGAGATCTCTCCACTGATGAAGACCCGTCTACCCCCTGGAGAAGACCCCTGAGATCTCCCCACAGACAAAGACTCGTCTATTGGATGACCCATGAGGACGCCCGTCTCGTCTGTTGGTAGCTATTTTCCCATCCCCTTCTTTTCTTCCTCTCTCCCTATACTTTGTTTCCTATACCTCTCCCCTTTACCGTAACTGAATTGTTGGCATTTGATGAAATGCATTGCTGTTGTTGAATAAACTGATTTTCTGCTGTTGAATAAACTGATTTTGTCCCCTGCATTTTGCCTGTTTGCACCTTTAAGATCCAAAGAGCCATCACGACCCCCGCTCTGCATTAATAGTGGATCGTGACATTAAATTGGCATCACGGACAGGATTTTCTGGCAGACAGAAGGGATGCAAGGTTGTGTGTAGTCTGTATCAGGGGAAGGAAGTCTTACTCCAGCCGCACCTAGCTGGCCACCTTGAAAGGGTGAGCCTGTCTAGAAAGCAAGACGGGTTTTTCTGATTTCCCACAGACTGCAGACACCTTGGTGTGGAGCATCCCCAGACTCGCTTGAGGGCTCTGTTGTCAGAATTTCACAAAAGATCTACTGGTGCAAAAGGCGGGACACTGTTGTTGTTGTTGTTGTTGTTGTTGTTGTTGTTGTTGTTGTTGTTGTTGTTGTTGTTGTTGTTGTTGTTGTTGTTGTTGTTTTTTATGATGTTTGACTACTTGGTGCAGTGAAGAGACAACCTGGTGTTTGTAACTAAGGAGTACCTCCCAAGTAGTTTGGTCTCTTCACCCACACAGGGAAGCGAAGGGGGGCACACAGCGAAAGCTGTTTCGTTGTGTGTGGTAACTTAAGCAATAGACCTCCCTGTGTTGGTTTTTACCTATCCCTTCACAAAATGACTGAGAATTCCACTGTAACAGATAAAACTGCATTTTATGCTCTATTAGCTAAGTATAGCGCCAGACCGTCCCAAGGTGGGGAGGATTGGGTGAACAATAATTGGTTTAATGTGGAGAATGTGATTGATAGAATATATTCTTTGCAACATGAATCAAAGTTCAAACTGGCCAAAAATAAAACCATACTCTGCTCAGTTTTGGGAGCTTGTCTTAAGGCAGCCATAGAAACTCGCTCTAAGCGAGTGAGTGAAGAAAGCACAATTATAGATTCTTTACAAAATCTTGTTCAAATTTTGCAAAAACAATTAGATCAAGAAAGGAATGAGAACCATTTGTTGCCAGATGAAAATAATTTGTTAAAAGCTGCCTTAAGAGAAGAATGGGACAAAAATTCAATGCAGTGTGTAACACCAAAAAAAAGCACAGGAGAAGGAAGCTATTCACATTAATCCAATACACTCTCCAAAAGACCTAATTTTGATGAAAAATTGTGGGGAACACTGCTGCCCCAACTTGAAACCTGTGATTAAAATAGAATATGATTATATCAGTGATGCACCCCCCAAGCAACCTTCTCCACAGGTTCTGGGCAGTGTACCAGAGCAAACTTCTCCACAAGTTCTGAACAATGAACCAAATCAATCTCCTCCACAGGCTCTGGGAGTTGAGCCAAAGCAGTACACCTGCACTGGGCTTTCCCAAGGGTATGAACATTCCCCCACTTCGGCCCACCACACTTTAGCCCAGGAATTAGAAAAGATACCCAAACCTGACAATACAGCTGTCTATCAATACATTGATGATATTCTGGTGGGAGGGGATGAAATAAAAGTAGTGGGGAATACTCAACAAAAAATAATCTCTCATTTGGAAAACCCTGATTTGCAAATTTCCTCAGAGAAAATTCAAAAACCTTCTCAGGAGGTGAAGTTTTGGGGAATTTGGTGGAAAGGAGGTATGACATGTATTCCACCTGATACTCTAACCTCCTTAGATCAAATTAAATTGCCTGAATCCAAGAAAGAGCTCCAACAGCCTCTAGAATTATTAGTGTTCTGGAGAAAACACATCACAATCACTATTGAGACCCCTCCACCTCACTGGGTGGCCCAGAGATCCTCAGTTGGGAAGTGGTATGCCCAGATAAAACATTACTGTAACATCTTCTCAGTGATAGAAAGAGCTGTAAAAAATCTGGCAATACAAGAAACTGAGAGCTTGGCAAATAGCCATGACAAACCTGCCTTGGTAATTAAAGTAGCCACTCCTTTCTCCCCTGAACAATCAGCAAATTCTTGTTTCACTGATGCTTTTGCCGAACGAGAGGGAAAGGTGTGGAAATACAGGCAGTAGCCCTCCCCACTTCTGCTGGTGAACGAATTATTACTGAGGGAGAAGGCAGCTCTCAGACCGGTGAGCTGACAGTTGTTTGGAGTGTTTTCCAACGTGAGGTACAGAATACCTCTCTTGTTTACATCTACACTGACTCCTATGCTGTGTTTAAAGGAGGTACAGAGTGGCCTCCTTCTCAGCAGCAAAATGATTGGGAAGTTAGCAGAATTCCAGTCCACGCTACACACTGGATAGTTCCATCATTTTAATCTCCTGCCTCCTGGAGGCAGACTCTGTTTGTGTTTACTTTTCACAGAAGAACACCAAGGGACATGAAGAAGCACCCCCTTAGTGTTGGATGACAAAAACAAGGTTTTTCCTCCTTTCATGGTGACACAAGGTGATGATGTCACAATAACTTGTAAATTAGTGGCTGGATCCCTCACCGAACCTGCATACAGTTATGGCACAGGACTTTATGGCCGTGTTTTATATTGTGAAATTCATCATTAGGACTGTTGGTTAAACTTAACTGCTATACAATTTTCCTATAAAATCGTGTGTGGAAAAAATGATACAAAATACTGGGGGGAACTTGATGTTAATGTTGTAACACCTACTACCCAACCACCAGTTGTGCTGAGCCCTACAATTTTTCAATTTGGACCTTATGTAATTAGATAATGTCTCAGAAGTTCAGCCAGCTTGTTCACCCTTTCTACAGACTTCTTTTCAGGGATGGATAACCTGGCTGCGGAAACAGAATCCTTCTAAAAAACGAATGGCAAGAGACATAACCGGTGTTGTGGGAACAGGATTGGGAATTTTGAATAGCATCGATTCAGAAGTACTAATGAATAAATTGGCTACCACAGCTGGAGATGTAACCAAATTACAACAGCCTTAACAGCTTTGGGGACCCAACAATGGTTGTTATCAAACATATTACCAAGTTGGGAAAAGGTAAACGTAAATGACCACAAATTGATAATCAATGCACTTGATGCTACTCAAAATAACATCTCTCTGTGTCTCAGCTGTATCCAGGCCCAGTTGTGGATACAGTCAGTTGCTGCTTTAATTATAAGAGAAGGTGAGGAAGGCACTTTTCCCACTGAAATCCGAAAAATAGTCTGGGACAGTGCCACTGATTTTGAAAGAGAGTTCCAGTCCTGGTGGAACCTAATAAATTTTACCTATGATCCCAGCACAAACACAGCCACAGCCTTTGTACTGACAATTCGTAATGCTTCAGTGCATTCAATATTCCCCATCATTGCATTGGGGTTGAACCATGATGGAGCCATTCTCTATCCTTTCGAGCATAGGGAATGGGCCCGTCAAATTGGTGAGAAGTGGCAAACTGTCAATTTGGAAACTTGCATTGTCCGGGAACAACAAGGGTTTATCTGTGAAAGTAATGCAATCAGAGCTCAAGATATCTGCTTGGACACAGAACAGAATGTTTGCAATTTTGAAATTCATCCAAATGAGATTCCTGAAACAGTACTGGTATATATGGGCAATGGATGTGCATGCTTTAGAACTGCTTGTGATAGTGTATTCATAGAAAATTTGGTACTGAATACTAAAAATGATTCAAACTTTTGTGTCTGTAACTTTACTAGGATTTCAGGATGTGATTTTTCCTATGTAGCCCCAGTTACTTCTCACCATCTTTTCCAGTCAAATTACACACTGATCCACCATCTATTGCCCACTCCAATTGGAATGAACCTCTCTCTGGTGAAGCAATTGTTGCTCCACCAAGATCTGATCAAAATTTTGGAGACGATGAAGAAAAACAGACAGAAAACTCTAATAGCTGTTCATCACAATGTGGAAAAAATACATCGTGTTTTGGAAAGAGTAAAGACAGATGCTGGACACAGGTGGTGGGATACTCTATTTGGGTGGTCACCTACTGCTACAGGTGTCCTGAACAAATTGTGTCATCCCACCATTGTTCTCTTGATTTTAGATTTAATTGGTTTTGTTTTATCAGCAATCCTATACGTTATGAGTTGAAGAATAATGAAACAGTTAGCACAATTGGCATCTGTGACAGATGTATCCAGCTCAGTCACTGTTGACATCCCTAGGGTTATTGACACAAGATTCTAATAGGATAAAATATGATTTTTAACTAAAATTTATTATCTTTTAACTGCAATTAAAAGTGCTTAATCAAAAATTTGCTTTCTTTGTTATGAAAAATTGATTTATTTTTAATCAAAAATTGAAAAATTAAAGAATTGATCAAATTGTATAAAATTGTTAGCAATCAAAAATTGAATCTAATTGATTTGCTTTGTTTTCCTTTTTTCTCTTTTTCCTTATCCTTTCCCTTATCTTTTTCCTACTTTCCTGTCTCTGTTTTCCGGGATATGCTACCAACTTGGACGAGTCCTGAAGATGCCACAACTGAAGACTTCACCACAACTCTACAAAGGGGCACTCTTGACGACGATCGTGAGTCACGGGGTGGTGTAAGGGTCAGTCTGAAGTTCCCCTCGATTTTGCCTCCCGACCGTCACAAGGAGACCTCGAGGACCCCCACCCAGGCTGACTCCCAACAATGGTTTCCTGGCCAGGCCAAGGTGGATGCTCGTGACTGTGTGCTGGTGTATTGTGTTCACTGGACTGTGCTGTTGTGGCACCAACCAGAGGTTGTGTTGTACCAACTGAGGACTGCTTGTCCGTACCTGTCTCCTGCAGCACCACACAATGGTCCATAAATCTTCCCACCTCTTGGCCAGAGGCCACTCGCTTTGGAGGACTATAAAAGAGCGACCCTCTGGAAAAGACCCTTTGAGATCTCTCCACTGATGAAGACCCGTCTACCCCCTGGAGAAGACCCCTGAAATCTCCCCACGGACGAAGACTCGTCTATCGGATGACCCGTGAGGACGCCCGTCTCGTCTGTTGGTAGCTATTTTCCCGTCCCTTTTCTTTCCTTCCCCTCTCCCTATACTTTGTTTCCTACACCTCTCCCCTTTACCGTAACTGAATTGTTGGCATTTGATGAAATGCATTGCTGTTGTTGAATAAACTGATTTTCTGCTGTTGAATAAACTGATTTTGTCCCCTGCACTTTGGCTGTTTGCACCTTTAAGATCAAAAGAACCATCACGACCCCCACTCTGCATTAATAGCAGATCATGACACTACATTAATATCTACCTTTTTTTTGAAAGACAAAAACATTCAAGGGGTCTGTTCCCTGTGCATTTAAATAAAAACAAGTGCATGCTTTGTCCTCTGTACTGAGGATCCTTCCTGAGCCCTTCTCTGTCTCTGCAGGGCAGTGCCTGTGGGCAGAGGTGGAAGGAAGAGACTCCCAGCACAGCAGCACAGCCAGGGACAATGGCCCTGGCTCTTCCCACATCTGCTCTTCCCAACTCCACCCTCTCCTTGCCAGCCCTTCTGTGGCTGTGAGGCCGCAGTGCCCTGGCAGCTTGGTCACTGTCCTGCTGTGTGTCCGTGCTGTGCCCACAGGCAGGGACAGGCCATGGGCACTGCTGGGACACAGCTGGGCTCCAGCACAGCAGCTCCATCAGCAAAGGGCATCTCCTGAGGGCAGGGCAGGAAGGCTTTGCTCTCCTCCAGAGCTGCTGTCAGCAATGTGCTGCAGGAATGCCCTGGCCAAGCAAAGCCCAGTGCCTGGGGCAGAGGGGCAGTGTGCAGGGGGCACACAGCAGTGTCCTGGCACAGCCAGAGCTCCTGGGATGGACCTGAGGGAGCAGCAGGGCAGGGCCTGGACTGTGAATTTGTTCTGGGCAGAGCCTGGGAAGGTGCCCCAGGGCAATTGTCCCACACCAGCCCCTGCAATCACCACACCCAGCACTGGCCTCTCCCCCAGCTGCACGAGGTTGTTTGTCCCTGCATGGAGGGACACCAAGTGACCAGGCCAGCAGGCCATGTTTGGTGTGTCCTGAGGAGATTTCAGCAGTGCATCGTGTGTGTGTGTGGGGAGATGAAACCGAGTGAGCACAAACACCATCATGAGCACTCGGGGGTGGCACAGTTCTGGTGGCACAAACAGTGCCTTGAGGCCACTACACTCTGGGAAATCACCTGAATTCATTACTGGGCTGTGGTTAGGACTGCACAGAGAGAAACATCCCAGGCAGGGAGGGTCCAGGAAAAAAATGTTCAGGACAGCCATTGACTGCACAGAGAGACAATTGGAATGAAGATCTGTGGGGACAAATCAGAGCTGCCTCCCTTCTGAACCATCCTGAGAACCTGGACAGGGCTGTCCCTGGAACTGAAGGATGTAGAAAAGGCTTTTGGAGTCAGGGATGTTGACAAGGCTGGGCAGTGTCATTGTGGGACCTCTCTCAAACCCCTTGGAAAGGCCAGAGCCATCCCAGAGGGTCCTGGGTACTTGGGAAGGGCAGACATGGAACCAGTCTGCAAACAGGGCAGGGAGGGGCACTGGGACAGTCACAGACTGGTCAGGCTCAGCAGGGAAGGGCACGTGGCAAATCCTCCTGCAGCCATTCCAGGCACTGGCAGCACAAGGCAGGAATTGCAGAACCCCCATGGGAGGGAAAAGAAGGGGATGTTGTGTGCCCAGACTTTAGCCAGGCCTGGGACATGGTCTGCTGTGCTCTCCTCAGAGCCAGATTGGAGAGAGCTGGGCTGCAGGAGAGGAACATGGGGTGGGTGGGAATTTGGCTGAACAATGAGGGTCAAATGTCATCCATGGCACAGAGTCCTCTTGGCAGCCACTCCCTGGTGACATCCCTCCGTGACCAGCCCTTGACCACCAGTGTGGAACATTTCTATTATGTCTACAATGGCATGAAATGCATTTTCAATTCCTTTGTGGATGCAGCCAAGTTGTAGGGAGTCTGTGACCGAATTCATCTGGTTAATGGTGACTGCAAAATGTAATTTGGCAAAATGACTGAGTTGGGTAAATTTATCTTGCCATCAGGTGTCAACCAAGCCACAAAAAAGGTAGAATTTATGTATCAGAAAAAAGGCAGTTCAATATGGAAAATCAAACCCAAACAAAAAAAACCAAAGCAAGACCCACCTGCAACAACAAAAAACCCCACAAACCAAGCAACCACAAAAACCAAAGGCCATACACAGAAGCAAAGCAAATCCACAGGAAATCTCCTAGCAGCAGAAAATACTTAACCATGTTGTGGCAGGAGTGGATTCTGTATGTGTAGGTGCTGTTTTGAATAAAAATGTTCTTAAAATAGAAATCAATTCCCTACACCCCTTGCCCCTCGCTTCTCTCAGATTATTGCTGATCATGATGTGCCATGGAATGGAACATCCCTTGGGTCATCCAGCCCAGCTGTCCCATCCCTGTTCCCTCAGGAACACTTGCCCACCCCAAGCCCATGGCTTGCAGGGGCTTGCAGACACACCTCGTGGGGCGAGCACTGTGACAAGGACAGGAGAACAGAACAACATTTACACTGATCAAGGACAGGAGAACAGAACAGCACAGCCTTGGAGAAACAGATAAAGGATGTAGCTGAGGCAAACAGAAGTCACACAAAATGCAAGGAGGATGCCAGATCAGCTCTGCAAGGCAGATAAAGCAGAAATTATAAAAAACAATAATACAGCGCTAACTCAAAAGTGGAGGTTGAGAAGAAGCTCCCTGAAAAGGGCACTGGATGTTGAAGACAGACCCCAAAGAACCATATAAGGACTTGTGATAAGGAGTGTAACTTTGTCCAATAAATTCAAAGAAAGTGGGGATAGCTAAAGAGTATGTAACCAGTGTGTGTGATAAAACCTCTGTTCATTCAATGCTCAGTGCACTCGAATGGAGGAAGGTTTGCCACAGTGACCACCATGATGTAATAAAGAATATCTGTTTTCAGATATTCAAAACTGTGTTCAAAATTTTCTTTCCTGTGGCTTTCAGTGTCAGTGCTGTCCTTGTCTCCATTATGGCCCTTGCACAGTTTCACAATGGCCCCTTGGTTCCACGGGGCCCTGCTGTATAACAATGGACCCTTGGTTCCATTTGGGTCTGTACTGTCAAAATGGCCTCCTTGGTTCTGCACTGCCACAATGCTCTCCTTGGTGCCACGAGGTCTTGGTGTGTTACAACAACCCCTTGGTTCCATGAACTGCCATGGTGTCACCACAGTCTCTTGGATCCTCAGTATCACAATGAACAATTGGTTAAAGCAGCTCTGCAATGTCACAATGAATATTTGGTTCATGAGCACCCACAATGTCACCATGGCCCCTTGGTTCCACAAGGTCTTGCTGGATAAGAATGACCCCTCCGTTCCATGAGGTTTTGTACTGTTATCAATGCTATCCTTGGGTCTGCAGTGTGAAAATGGCTGTATAGTTCCATGAGGTTCCTCAGTGTCACAGTGGTCTCCTTGGTTCCATGGGGCTCTGCAATGTCACAATGTCCCATTGTTTCCATGAGGTCCTGTCCCATCAACCATGTCCTTTGTTCAAATGAAGCCCTGCAATGTCACCATGGTCTCTTGGTTCCATGAGGCTCCATAGCCTAACATGGTTGCCTTGATTCCAAGAGGTTCTGCTGTGTCACTCTGGACTCTTGGTTCCATGAGGTTCTGTGGTATCACCATGGTCTCCCTGGATCTGCAGTATCACTATGGACCACTGGTTCCATGTGACCCTGCTGTGTCTCAGTGGCTCCTTGGTGCCATGAAGCCCCACTGTATAAAAATGGAATCTTGGTCCCATGAGGTTCTGGACTGTCAGAATGGTCTTCTTGGTTCTGGACTGTAACAATGGACCCTTGGTTCCATGAGGTTCCATAGTGTCACCATGGTCTCTTGGGATCCACATTGTCACAATGGACAATTGGTTCCATGGGACCAGGCTTTGTCACAATAAACCCTCAGTGCCATGAGGTTCTGAGTGTCACAATGGTCTCCCTGGTTCAACGAGGCCCTGGAGTGTCACAGTGGCTGCTTGGTTCCATGAGTTTCCATAGTGTCACAATGGTGTCCTTGTTGCTGCAATGTCATAGTGGACCCTCAGTTCCATAAGGTTCCTAAATGACACTGGTCTCCTTGGTTCCATGAGGCTCTGCTGTGACACTCTGGACCCTGGGTTCCATGAAGTTCTTCAGTGTCACAATGGCCCCTTGGATCCATGAGATCACATAGTATCACCATGGCCTCCTTGGATCTGCATTGTCACAAGGGAACATTGGTTCCATGTGGCCTGGCTGTGTCACAATGGTCTCCTTGATTCCATGATTGCCCTCAGTGTCACAATGGAGCCTTGTTTCTGTGAGGCTCTGAACTGTCACAATTGTCTCCTTGGTTCCATTAGTTCCCGCTCTGTCACAGTTGTCGCCTTGGTTCCATGAGGATCCAAAAGCTTTGAATAAACTCAGTGACACCTGTTTAACACACCTGGACTGTCTGCATTCAAAAGAGGGCTTAAAGGTGAGAATGGCACCAGCAGCTTCCATCTGCAACAGAGATCCAGAGAAAGGACAGGGACAGAGAATTCAGCTGAAAGACTGAGAGAATTCTGCTTACAGACATAATTTCTGCTCACACTCGCCCTTGCAGAAAGGAGAGCCTTCCAGGCAAGCCTTCCAGTCAGCCTGGACTGAGCATGTGGTTCTACAGTGGGAGTTTATCGTTTAGGAAACCTGCTCAGGCTTTTCCATTCTTTCCTCACAAACAGGAAAACTTCTTCTGGGCCTGTGTGCAGGCAGAGCCCTGAGGAGAGCAGGTGGGACATGGTGCAATGGGCAGGGACACCCAGCTGCAGAGCTCAGGGGACAAGGTTCTGCTGCAGGGCACAGGGATGTCAGTCCCAGGTGGGCAATGTCAGACATGGTGAGGCTGGGGGTGAGGAGCAGGTTGTCCAAACAGGGTCAGCCTGCAAGGGGCTCATTCTTCTGTGGGCCCAGACCTCCTAAGGAGACATTCAGCATCAAGATCACTTGGGGAATGCTTTTATCCCCTCTTCTCAGAAATGAAAACTAAAAAAAATGCTCACATGATTAATGAAAAAAAGTAATGAGGTGTACTTTGAAATCTTCTTCCTTAAAAGAACTCCAAGCATTCTCCAAGCAGCTGCAAAAGCCCTGGAGACTTGAAGACAATTGAAGGAAGACAAAAGAGCTCCTGAGAACTTTTTGTATTTAATGATCCCCGTGGTGGATTTAGGGCTGAGTGCAGGACCCTTAGGCACTGAGAGAAGGTTGAAGAAGCTGCTCCAGGAGTCAGAAGCAAAACTCCAAGTCCCTTGGAGCATCAGTGGCCCCACTGAGGGCAGGGAGTGCCAAAGGCTCCCCAGGGACTGGTGAGAGCAGATCCTTGAGGGCAGGATTGCAGGAGCCCGAGGCTGTGAGCAGGGAACTGCAATGCTGAGCAAGGCCTGGGCTGGGTGGAGGAAGCAGAAAGGCCAAGGCCTGAGCCCAGGCCTGGGCCAGCAGGGCCTGTCCCTCACGGGTGGCTCGGGGCTGTTGCTGGGGCAGTGGGATGGCAGGGGCAGCAAGGACAAATGTCATCAAGCTGTGTGACACTCCAGATGCTCATGGAACCAAGGGCCAGTGTGACACAGCAGGGCCTGATGGAAACAAGAGGCCATGGTGAGCCTGCAGGGCTGGAACACCCCAGAACACTGAAATGCTGGGGGTGACCAAAGGTTCCTTTACTTGAGTTTAGTGCACAGGAGAAACCCCAGACAGATATTCTCAAGAGGTCAAAATGACACAAAATTTTAGTGGTATAGAAAACCAAGGAACTTTGGAAAAGGATTTAATATAACATCCAACTCAACATAAAACATTTATCATAGCAGAAACTTCATTAACTTTTTCCACTTAACCTCAAAATCTTTAAACATTTAGGTTGTTGCGGTGCCCAAAAATAATGGTGTTCCATATAAAGAGCATTAGAAGGAAAGAGAGACAGAGAGACAGAAAGACAGAAGCTCTATAGACAGACACACACATGGCTCCCAGCTCCTAGGGTTCCAGTGTGGGTGAGACACAGACCCCAGGAGAAGGCAGGGTATGGACCATGGGCTGAGCGCCTGCTCTGTGTTTTAAGCCCCTGGGCCTTCGTGGGCCTCCCCCAGGTGGGACTTGTGATTGCTGGGGCAATCAGAGCCTGGGTCAGCACCACCCCACTGTGTGACTGATTGACAGCTCATCCCCAGGTGTCTGGGACATTGATCTCATCCAGCCTCTGACAGTGACCATGGTGACACTCTGGAACCTCATGGAACCATTCTGACACTCTGGTGCCTCATAGAATCAAGAAGAGCTTTATGAAACTCAAGGGCCCCAAGGACCAAGGGTTCATTCTGACCTTGTGAAGCCTGTAGTGTAGAGGAGCCATTGTGACACAGAGAAGGCATTTGGAGCCAAGGGGCCATTGTGACACATCAGGGCATTGTGGAAGCATGAAGCCATTGTGACATTGCAGGACCTCATGGTGTCATTGGGCCATTGTGCCACTACAGAAGCAAGGGGAACATTGTGACCCTGCAGGGCCTCATGGAACCAAGGCATGTTAACTGGAAGGTGCCAGCACAGGCAGGTCAGGCTGCCCTTGGCCTCTTGGGGGCTGCCTCTCCCCTGCTTTGCAAACACTGGGGCTCCAGGCTTTTCTTCCAGGGGAAAAGAACTGTCCTTCTCAAGGTGTCTGTGGTCAAAATTGAGATTCCTCCTCACAAATTCCATATATTCAAGGATTCCTCCATGACAAAAGCTGCCAGGACAAACAGGTCTGGCTGGCTTTGCCTTCCAGGATTCACCTCTCATCTGCCTTTGAAACACTGGGGCTCTGTGCTTTCCTTCCAATGGAAAAGAACCATCCTTCTAATCTACACAGAAATGGCCAAAATTGGGATTCCACCTCTGAAATTCCCTATATCCCAGAGTTGCTTTCAGACAAAAGCTGCCAGGCCTGTCTGGCCTTGGCCTCTGATGTCTGCCTTTCATCTGTCCCTGAAACATCGGTGTTCTGTGCTTTCCTTCCATCCATGTCCTCCATGTGTCCATGTCTGAAATTGGGTTTCCACCTCTGAAATACTGTGGATCCAAGGGTTGCTCCCAGGTAAAATCTGCCAGTACTGTCAAGTCTGGCTGGCCTTGTCCTCTGGTGACTGCCCCTGCACCACTGGGGCTTGATTCTTTCCTTCTATGGAGATCACTGGAACACTGTGGGGAACTCATGATGAAACAGAGGGAAATTAAAATTAAAATTAAAATTAAAGTGTTAAGATTAAAAATACAGGAGTATGCTTTAACTAGAAGGGGGGTGACATGATTCTATGAATGCTTAATGTTCATTGTCTTTGCAAGAACAGGAGAACAGAGCAAGGCTACAAGATAAGATGGAACAAGAATGCATAAACAGGGTGGAAGAACAAAGCTTCTTCCATATAAGGAGGTTTCCTCAGACCCCTGAGCAAGTGAAAACTGGTATCAAGGTCTGGAAGGTGAGTAAAAGCTAATACACATGTGCAAAGAAGGCAAGGTGAAAAGTTCAACTGAGAGGAAGACTGTTTACTTCATCCCAAGGACCCCCAGATGACCACCAGAGCGACCAACAAGGAGCAGTGTGCAGTCACAAAGAGGCGTGGAGTTAATTATAATACCAAGAGGGGACAGGCAGGGTTAGGAAATGAATATGTATTAGGTGCATTGTGCAATTCTAACTTGTAGAGAATAGAAAGAGAGGCACAGGTCACCAAAGGTGTGCATGTTTTTGGAGGAGCTATCCCCCATGCACCTCAGCCCTGAATACATTATTCATACCTACTTTTACGGGTTGTGGAGTTTTCCTGCACTTCATTATTGGCGAGCCAGCCAGGAGATCTGTCTGGCTGAGGGAGCACCACCAGGGCAGACACCCTGAGGGGTGTCCCGGGATTTTTTCCTGGAGGGATCCTGAACCTTGGCTCGCTTGCCTTGGGGACATCGAACGACCTGCTGGCAGTGCGGATGAAGCAGTATATAATAAATATCTATAACAGGACTGCTGGTGAGTCGTACAGAGATGTCTGACACTCAGCACAGTCTCAGTGGGCTTGCAAGCTGCTGGCCAAGGGGGCCAGAGACAGAGGGAGAGGGGTCGATCCCCGGCTGATAACGCCACTGACAGAGGGGTCTCACTGAGCTGATAGAGCAGCCCGCTAGCGACTCTGGGGTGAGTTGAGTGAACCCTTGATTTTGCTGCTGTTTTGTGTGACTGTTAACTCCGGACATGTTGAGTTGTTGAGTGTGTCAGTGAGTGAATGATCGAGTGTGGAGCTCTATGTGCCTTTCCAGCCTCGGGTGACTGAGGCAGCCGGAGAAAAGCGAAGGAGTGCGGTCAGTGTGGGGCCAGTGCAAGTGAGAACAGAGGAGTGTTGTGATTGAACACAGAGTGGTTAGTGTTTGTTTTATTTGTGGATAGACAAATTGAAGGAGTTTCTCCTCAGCAGTGGTTTGGACTTGATCCCTGGGAATTTATTGATCCAGTAAATCATTGGATAGAAAGAGGGAAGGAACAGGTCTGTCTAGGAGGGATATAAGAAACCTCTGCAGGGAGGTTGGTAACCTTGGACTAGGAACAACCTGCAGTAGGGACTCTGAGTATTCCAGAGGGGGTGAACAGGATAATTTGTCTTTGTGTGATATTTAGAGCTGTCAGAGGATCAAGGGGTTGGCATCAGGTGTGGGGTTTATTACAGTGTAGAGATTGTGAAATACATTGGTATTGTTGCTCTAATAACCAGCAGGATGTATGCCCCAAGTGTGAATTGCAAAACTATCCTAACCAAGTCAGCGTTTAACCTAAAATTCTGAAATTAGTATGTGGAAAGTAATATTGGATGCCCACAAATTGGGGTAATGTGTGGGAAGAAAACTGGAAAAGAACAATGAAATTGTGTGAGGAAAAGTTGGGTGGAAACAAGACAAGACAAGGAGAAGATAATGGGAACTGGACAAAGTAAAGAGAGGCCAGTCCATTAGGCTGTGTTATTGCACATTGGAAAAACGTTGCTGCACAAGGAGGCCCAGTAAACAAGAGAGATCTTATTAGATTCTGCAGGGACTGGTGGCCTTTATATAAATTGAACAATGGAGTGAAGTGACCACCCAGTGGAACTTTATATTTTAACACGCTATTACAGCTCATGCTATTTCTTGGGAGGGAAGTGGACAGATATGTGCAGATATGTTTTTCTCCCTTCAAAATCACCCCGAATGGCAGAGGGACTGTGGGCTCAGGGCTCCATCTGACCCTCTGGTATTGGCCTTAGAGAAGGAGAATAAGAGAGGAAAGATCAAGCATTGTTGTTCAGTGTGTAGTATAGGGCAAAGATGCACAAAATCTGATAAGGTTTGCCAGACTGTGGCCCAGGAACAAGATCTGGCAGACAATTTGCTCAGGTCTCCACACATAAGACAGGAAAGGGATGAGGACTCAGAGGATGCTGACCCCCCTCTGATCACACACCAGACTAGACAACAGATGTTGGAGTCTGTAAGTCAAGAGTCTCTCTGAATTCTTCAGAGAGAAATCAGAGTGCAGGGATTGAATTAAAACCTTTGGATGGATTCAAGTATATTAAGCCACTCACACATAAAGTAGAGGTGTAAGTTTAAGTTTTAGAATAAGGAAGAAAGTAAGAATAAGTTTTAAGTGCTTTTAGAGAGTAAAGATCTCAGAGACCAGTGTAGAAGCATGAGTTCTAGTGAGGGTTGAAAAATATAGCCTTAGATACTAGTGTTTCTGTGGAGGCTCCAGGAACATAGTTTTAGACATAATAAAACTATACTAAGAATATTGCTTACATTTTTTTAGATAGAACAAGATAGAACATATATGTAGTTTATACATAGCTGCTGTGCTAAGAAACTAGAACTAGGTTTGAGTTTGTGTCTTTAGCTTGTTGGGAAGTTTGGATATAAGAATCTATGCACTGGGGAGAGACTCACCTTTTGCTTCTTGCCTTTTGATTTTGTTCCTGCTCTCTCACTTCTCTCCTCACCACCACCATCATCACCTAAAGATGACAGGAGCTGCCCCAGCAACATTGGCCCTTCAGGACCTTTGGGAGCAGCTTCTGCTTCTGATTGGGACTTTACCTATTTAGGACTCTATACCAAAACTTTAGCATGGACTTGAACACTTGTGACTCTTTGCCTTTTGAGACTGATGTGCCTTTGCAATAAACAACTTTATAGCAAATATTAGCTTCTCGGCTCTTTAAAGAGAACAATCACAACTCAGCTAACAGGCACACATATTACAGGCACCTCTGTGAGAGGCAGGGGGACCAGAGGGAGGAATGGTATTGGTTAAAGTTCCCTTCTCCACAATCGACTTGGAGGCATGGGAAAAGGTTGCTAAAAATTACCAGAGTGATCCAGTTAACACAGCTAAATGTCTGCGATTTATAATAAAATAACATAATCCAGATTGGAAGGATATGCAATTATTATTGGATGCACTGACTGAGACAGAGAAACAATTAATTATAAAAATGGCAGGGGATTTGTCAGGAGATTATTATGAAAAGCAACAATTGGATGTTAAAGATTATTTCCCACTCCAAAATCCACAGTGGGACCCAAACAGATCAGCAGAATTGAAAAAGTTTAAAGCTATCAGGAGTGGATTGCAAAGGGAATTGAAAAGGCCATTCCCAAAACTACAAAATGGTCAGTGTTGTATGAAATTAAGCAGGGGCCCTCTGAGCCACCATCTGAATTCCTCAATCGATGAAGGGATGCAATGTGCTGCCACACACCACTGGAGCCTGGGTCTGACATAGGGACACAGCAGCCAGTCAGTTTATTCCTGGGGCAACCTACGGGTGACATAAGATGGAAACTTCAAAAGATACAGGGGGTGGATTGGAGGAACTTAGAGACTCTGGTGGATGAGGTGTGGAACATCTTTAATAACTGGGAAGAAGGAAGTTTGTAGCTGTCATAAGCGAGGGGGAGAGAGGAAGACACGGACAGGGACCACCTAGACAAGGCCCATCCTAGTTGGGCAGAGACCAGTGTGTGATCTGTAAGAATTGTGGTCACTGGAAAAATCAATGCCCAGAACAAAGATGGGCTGGCCTTCAGGAAAAGGGAGACCAGGAAAAGGGAAAAGTGATTGGACATGTGACACAAGACTGAGGAGGACCAGTAGATCTCACCCCAGAAGATCCACTGGTGATAAAATTGAAGCTGGGGGAAAAAGAGAAAGAGGTGGAATTCCTGGTTGACTCTGGGACAACATATTCAGCTCTGAATAAAACACTGGCACCTGTGGGGAAGGATTATGTTACAGTAATAGGAGCAACTGGCCAACCTGAAAAAGCATATTTTTACAAACAAAAGTATAGGCTTGGAAAGCAATGGGCTATTCATAAATCTCTATACCTGCCTAGTTCCCCAAGACATCTTTTGGGGAGAAACTTGTTAGAACAATTACAAATAATCATTAAATTTAAAAATGGGGAATTTATTCTGGAAGTAAATGATGACCAGCACATAGAGGCATTAAGTTTAATGTTAACAGCCATTCAAATGGAGGGAGAAGTTAGTGAAGAAATAATGAATCAAGTATTTCCTGGAGTGTGAGCTTCTATTGAACCAGGAAGGGCGAAAAATGCATCTCCTATAGTAATTAAACTGAAGGAAGGAAAACAACCAGTTAGAATTAAACACTACTCTTTGAAAAGGGAAAACAGGGAGGGAATTATTCCAGTAGTTGAAAACCTTTTACAAAGAGGGTTATTAAAAGAGTGTCCATCTGAGTTTAACACTCCCGTTTTACTGGTCCAAAAACCTGATGGGTCATATCAGATACTACAGGGTCTAAGGGCTGTTAACAAAATAACTGAAGATCTCTATCCTGTGGTAACAAACCCATACACTTTGCTAACGTGCCTAACACCAGAGCTAACTTGGTTTACTGTTCTAAACTTGAAATATGCCTCCTTTTGCCTCCCTCTACATGAAGACAGACAAAAATATTTGTATTAGAATGGGAAAACCCTAAAAGCGGGCACAGATCCCAGCTCACATGGATGGTGTTGCCTCAGGGATTTAAAACTCTCCTACCCTGTTTGGAGAACATGCAAAGATCTGGGATCCTGGGAGGCTCCCCAGAAGAAGGAAAGCTACTGCAGTACATGGAATGATCTCCTCATGGCCACCCGGATGAAAGAGGCATGTGCAGCCTGCACAGTAACCCTCCTAAACTTTCTAGGACTTGAGGGATACAGGATATCAAAGAAAAAGGCCCAGGCAGTGAAGTGAAAGGTAATTTATCTGGGTTATGAAATTAGTGTGGGACATCAGATTGTAGGGCAAGATTGCAAGGAAGAGATCTGCAGAACCCCAAAGCCTCAAACAGTGAAGGAACTGCAAACATTCTTAGGAATGACAGGGTGGTGCCAATTATGGATTTATAATGATGGTGTACTTATGAAACCCCTGTACGTGCTGATTACAAATGGGAACAGAGAACTCCAGGGGACAAAAGAGGCCACTCGGGCCTTTCACCAGCTGAAGAATGCTCTAATGTCAGCTCTGGCTCTCAGACTCCCAGATGTGAGTAAACCATTCTTTCTGTTTTCCCATGAGAAGCAGGGAATTGCCCTGGGGCTACTGGCCCAGGACATGGGTCCATACCAGAGAGCAGTTGCTTGCTTCTCCAAACAACTGGACACAACAGCCAAGGGATGGCCGGGATGCCTCAGAGCCCTTGCAGCAGTGGTGCTGAATATTCAAGAGGCACACAAATTCACCCTGGGACAGAAAATGACTGTATTGGTGTCTCACACAGTGTCTGCAGTGCTGGAAGTAAAGGGTGGGCCCTGGCTCTCCTCACAAAGGTTCCTGAAATACCAAGCCATCATGGTAGAACAAGACAATGTAGAGATAATTGTGACTAACATTATCAACCCAGCTTCTTTTCTTAGTGGAAATCAAGAAAAGTGATTTTTTTACACCATGACTGCCTGGAGACTATCAAAGCCTCCTACTTCAGCCGCCCATATCTGAAGGACACCCCTTTGGATGACACCCAAACCTGGTTCACTGATGGAAGCAGCTACGTTGTCAGTGGAAAGTGACATGGTGGGTATGCAGTTACCACCTGCAAAGAGGTAACAGAACCTGGAGCTTTGCCAGTAGATACCTCTGCACAAAAAGCTGAGATAATTGCTCTAATCCGCACCTTAGAGATCATGAAAGGAAAGAAAATAAATATTTATAGAGACTCAAGATATGCATTTGGGTTGTACACACACATGGAGCCATCTGGAAAGAAAGGGGACTGTTAAACTCACAAGGGAAAAACATCAAACATGCACAGGAAATATTGCAGCTACTGAAAGCAGTTCAGCTACCTGAGCAGGTAGCAATTATGGACATTAAGGCACACCAGAATGTGAGCTCAGAACTGGAGGAAGGAAATGAGCTGGCAGACAGAGAGGCAAAAGAAGCAGCAAAAGGTGAGATGACGATTGAGGGAGCTTTAATTCCATAAGGACTGTTCTCCCTTGAAGGTAAGCCAGTATATACCAGAAGGGATAGAAAACTAATTAAGGATCAAGGAGGAACGTATAACCAAGAGGGATGGGCTGTTACTGCAGAAGGGACAATGGTCATCCCTTCCCACCTGTTATGGTCATTGGTAAGGGAAGAGCACCAGAAAACACACCAGGGAACAGATGCCCTGTATAGCTATCTAATTGAAAAGATTACTGCCAGAAATTTATACTCTATTATTGTTCAGATAGCCCAGCAGTCTGACATTTGGCTCCAGACCAAACCCAAGAATATCCCCAACCCAAAACTTGGTCAAATTGGAAAAGGCCGTAGTCTTGGGCAACAGTGGCAAATTGACTTTTCAGAACTCCCAAAAAAAGGGGGATATCAATATTTGCTGGTGTTAACAGACACCTTTTCAGGGTGGCCAGAGGCTTTTCCCACCAGAACTGCCAAAGCCTGAGAGATAACCAGGGTATTGTTACAAGAGATAATCCTACACTTCAGAGTTCCAGCCACAATACCTTCAGATGGATGGCCACATTTTATTTCAAAAATAGTGCAACAAATCAGTTATCACTTGGGCATAGACTGGGAGCTCCATACTCCATATCATCCCCAGTCAAGTGGCCAAGTTGAAAAAATAGATCATTTAATTAAGTTAGGATAAGAAGCTAATTTACCCTGGCCTCAATTTCTCCCACTGGCATTGCTGTGGATCCAAACCAAGCCTAGAGCCAAAGAAAATCTAAGTTCCTTTGAAATGATTTATGGGAGACCATAGGAGTGCAAAAGGGATTGTCTACCCAAGTGGGGGAAGAGAGGCTGCCTGCCTATACAATAGCCTTAAGTAAGCAACTCAGAGAAATTGAGAAAAATGTGGCTGGAACTCGGGGCAGAGGGCTGGATGGATCAGTGCATGACATACAGCCTGGGGATTATGTATATGTTAAGTCTCTTACAGAAAAACTTTGTAGCCACAGTGGGAAGGACCATTCAGGTGCTTCTCACCACCTTCATTGCAGTTATGATCAAGGAGCAGAGTGCCTGGATTCACCATTCTTGAGTGAAAAAGGCTCCACAAGCCCCTTGGAAAGTAACACTGGGTGACAATGAAATGATATTAAAATTTACTCGAGCAAAATGAGTACATTGTGGTTGGGAATATTCAGTAATTTAGTTTGCAGAAATCTAGTCAATAGAAGAGTTTTGTTTGTTTTGCTTGTAGTCATAAGCGTAATCCAAGAATTGGAAAGCACCTCTAGCCAGAATAATGCTGAATGGCCTTGGTCCCAAGCTTTCATTCAGTACACTGGATCCATGGGAAAGTGTTCTGATAGAAAAGATTTAAACCTATCAACTGTGGTCATGCACAAAAACCGGGTATATGAAAAGCAGGAATGGCAAAAACAAAGGTCGTGGTCCCTTCAAGGGACTATAGGAGAAGCAATCAGAATAGGGGCCCGAATGATTAGTGGGACTCAGCATGAGAACACAATTCAAATTAGTGTTTCAACTTCTCCTACAGACAAGCACCTGGAGATTTGCAATGGTCTAAGTAAATTAGATTGTTGGTATAATTTTACGTTAGTACAGACTGTGGATGTGGCCTTTGGAGCCATGACACTACTGGGCTCTCATTTAAATTTAAATTAAAGGTCATGCCTATTACAACAATTGAATCTACTGTAACCTGTGTTAGTACCCAAGCCCAGACCACACCACCTAAGATTGAACCTAAAATTTATGAAGTTGGCCCCTATGTAATAAGGAACACAGGCCAACAACCACTGTTATTTAACCCCGAGTGGTCTCTCAAGTGTGTTGAATGACTAATGCAAACTAATATCTCTGAAATTCAGCCAGCCTGCTCCTTTTTCCTAAAGACATCCTTTGAGGGCTGGGCAACATGGTTACAAAAGCAAGTACAATTCAGGGGCAGAATACAAAGAGATTTAACTGGAATATGAGGAGCAGGATTGAGAGTCTTAAATGGAATCGATTCAGAAATATTAATGAATAAGTTGGGCACTGCAACAAGTGATTTGACAAAGTTAAAACAGCCCCTACAGTCATCTTTACTGGCATTAGGAACTAGTCAATGTCAGATTTTAAAAGTGTTACCTTTGTGACTCTGAGGGACCCCATGGAACCAAGGGAACATGGAAGAGCTCTGGCTGGCCTGGCCTCCCAGGGGCTGCCTGAGAGGTTCAGCTGACCTTGGCACAGCTGGGGCTGCTTCTCCTCTGCCTGTGGAGCTCTGGGGCTCTGTGCTTTCCTTCCTATAGGACAGAGCTGTCCTTCTCCTCCAGGTCCCATGGCCAGAATTGGGATTTGGCCTCCAAAATTCCATATATCCAAGGATTGTACTCAGATGAAACCTGCCAGGAAAGATAGATCTGCCTGGCTTGACCTCCCAGGGACCAGATCTCATTTGCCTTCAAAACACTGGGCCTTTGTGCTTTTCTTCCTATGGAATTAAACACATTTTATGTCCAGATGCCCATGGCCAATATTAAGACTCCATCTCCAAAATTCTGTATATCCAAGGATTGTTCCAAGACACAAGATGCTATGAGAGATGTCTGGCTGCCCTCGCTTATGGTGGCCACCTCTCATCTTCCAAAACACTTGGACTTTCTGCTTTTCTTTCATATGGAAAAACCCATCCATTTTGACATGGTGTCCATGGCCAAAATTGGGATTCCTCCTCCCAAATTCCATATATCCAAGGATTGCTCCCAGACAAAAGCTGCCATTCTGTCAAGACTGGCTGGCTCTACCTCCTGAGGGCCAGCTCTCACCTGCCTTCCAAACACTGGGGCTCCATGCTTTCCTTTTTATGGAAAAGACTCGTCCTGCTTGTCCAGGCACAAATGGCCAAAATTGGCATTCCACATTCAAAATTCTCTATATCCAAGTGCTACTCCCAGACAAACCTGCCAGGACAGACAGATGTGGCTGGCCTTGGTCTCTGGTGCTTGTGTCTCATCTGCCTCTGAACCACTGGGACTTGGTGCTTCCCTTCCCATGGAGACCATTGTGACTCTGCGTGGGCTCATGGAAGCCAGGGGCCATTGTGACAATGCAGGGCTTGTGGAACCATGGGGACCACAGGGGTCCTGTGGTGTTCCATGGAACCAAGGGGACACTGTGGCACTGCTGAGCCCCAAGGAACCACGAGGCCTTTGTGACATGGCATGGCCCCATGGAACCAAGGGAACATGGAACAGCTCTGGCTGACATGGGCTCCTGGGGGCTGCCTGAGAGGTTCAGATGACCTGGGCATGGTGAGAACTTCTTCTCCAATGGACCTGGAGCAATGGGGCTCTGTGCTTTCCTTCCCATGGAACAAAACTGTCCTTCACTTCCAGGCACAAATGGCCAAAACTGGGATCCCTCCTCCAACATTCTGTATATCCAAGGATTGTTCCCATATGAAACTTGCCAGGACAGACAGCTTTGGCTGGCCTTGGCCTCTTGGGGACTACCTCTCATCTGCCTTTGAAACACTTTGGGGCTGTGCTTTTCTTCCCATAGAAAAAAAATCATTCAAGTCGAGGCATCCAAGGCCAAAATTGGGAATTCATCTCCAAAATTCTATCTATCTAACTATAGCTCCGAGACAAAATCTGCCTGGACTGACAAGTCTAACTTCCCTTGGCTTCCTGAGGGCCACTCTCAGCTGCATTGAAACACAGGGGCTGTGCTTTCCTTCCTATGGAAAAGAACTATCCTTCTCTTCCAGGTACCCATGGTAAAAATGAGAATTTGGCCTCCAAAATTTCATCTATTGAAGGATTGCTCCCAGACAAATGCAGCCAAGACAAACAGGTCTGGCTGACCTTGGCATCTGGTGAACGCCTTTCATCTTTCAATTTTGGGATTCTGTGGTTTCCTTCCCACAGAGGAGAACCGTACCTCTTGTCCAGGTGCCCATGGACTCAAGCACTTGACCACTGTATAGGGACAAAGAAGCTAAGTGGAGTGGAGACTGAGGATGGCAGAGGAGAGCCCTGGGAGGGATTGAAGATCGGTTTCAGAGATGGTGGATCCTTTTGACATAGAGGAAAAGAGCCACAGAAAGAAAGAATTAATGCCAAGTGCAGCTGGGGTGGTCCAGAGTTGACACAAGGAGAAAGGAATTTCTCTCCCAGGGCAGGGCTGGGGTGCAACACATCCCCCAGAAGGAATCTGGAGCAGCCCAAGGCTTTGTGTGTCCAGGCAGAGGCAGGCAGGAGGCAGAGCTGTCAGCAAAGGAAGGGGCCAGCGAGGTGGGGCAGCCGGGGGATGACGACAGCCTGCAGGGACAGAGGCGCAGGGCATGGACACTGTAGGACAGCCTGGGCTGCAGAGGGCACAGGGATGGGCAGCAGCTGAAAGGCCCTGACACAGCCAACTCCTGCAGCACTTGGGCCATGCAGGCTGGCCCTGGGCCTGAGGCCAGCAGGGGACAAGTGAGCCTTGCTGTGCTGGGGCCTCATTGCCTCCTTGTCCCTGCTCAGCAGCCTGGCAGGGGCCGCCCCATGGTGCTGCCCTTGGCATTGCACATGCCCAGAGCCCAGTGGGCCGGGAAGAGCCCTGAGCAATGAGGGAGGGACAGGATGTGCCTTGCCAGGGGCTGGGGCTCAGCCCTTGGCCCTTTACATTCCTGAAACACATCCAGGTTTGTTCAGCCTCAGAGACCCCTTTCCCTTGTTTGTCCCCACCTGTCATCAGTGCCTCCAGTGTTCTGCTCTAACTGGAACCAGGGGACACTTTGTCAGTTCTGTTCCTCATTGGGACCCATTAAAACTTGAAGAAACTTCAGTGTTTCAATTAAAATTTGAGTTCTTGAGAAGTTTTTCAAGCGCACTCTGCGGGACTGAGTCTGATGCAGACAGCACCAATGCCCTGAGAGGGTCATTAAAGTCCTTGTGCTGTGTCTGTGCTGATGAGCTGGGCTGGGCTCCCTACACAGAAGGAGATCCTGGCAACCAAGAAGAGCTTCAAAAACACATTTCTCTTGATGAGCAGCTCCTCTCCCAGCCTAACAGGGCTGGGACACTGCCTGCAGCCACCCCAGGCACAGCACAGAGGCACAGAGAGCTGCAATCAGTCAGGGTTGGGAAGATGCTCAGAAGTGCCTGGGGCAGAATCACTCCCAGCCCTTGACACAGGAAGCCTCTGGCTGCAGGACAATGCAGCTGCAGCTCCTGCACTGATCTCCTAAAGCTGAAACATCCCAGTGCCTGCAGACTGTGTGAGTACATTCTCTGATGATCTCTTGTGTAGAGCAGCCAGAGGTGCCCAGGGCTGTCGTGCAGAGCAGGGTCCTGCAGCCCAGGGAGCTGTGCTGGGGCAGGGACTCTGCTGCCTGCCAGGGACAGCTCTCAGCCAGCCCTGGGAGCTGCTCCCAGCACTGGGGGACAAGGTGTGGGTGGAAGGAGACAGCTGGTGAGGCTTGGAAGGGTTGTCTTTGTGTGGTGAGGATAGTGCAGGGCTGCACTCAGCATGACATTTAATTGCAGAACATTTCCAAGGAGATTATACAGGGAGCACAGTGAGGCAGGGGCTGCATAAAAGGGAAAATCCTGCTTTATTAATCTCCTGCACTGGGCTGAATCGCTGGGAGATTGCACATTGATATTCATCTCTCAGTTCAGGTTGAGAAAAAACTTTTAAAATTCTCCTAGATCTCAATAAACCAGGCAAAGAAAGAAATCAGCACAGGACCCCATACAGGAAGCATCAGTTTCGCTTTTCCAGCCTCCTCAGGGTTGTTGTGATGTTGCCATCTGAGCCTGCAGAGGCAGAACTGGCTCAGGGTTGTGCCCTGTGCTGGGAGGGGAGTGCAGGGCAGAGCTGAGATCCCAGGGCTGGGCTGGGCTCTGGCAGCACTGGCAGGGCCCAGCCCTGGACACAGGGAAGCAGCTGCTGGCAGGGACAGCTCCAGGGAGCAGAGCCCTGGGCAGGCAGTGGGGGGAAAGTGCCACCAAGCTGGGCTGGGATACTTCAAGTCCTCTCCAAACTGAACTATTCCATGATTATTTTTTTACAGATCCTCATGCCAAGACACAGCAAATGTCCAACAGCAGCTCCATCAGCCACTTCCTCCTGCTGCCATTGGCAGACACGCGGCAGCTGCAGCTCCTGCACTTCTGCCTCTTCCTGGCCATCTCCCTGGCTGCCCTCCTGGCCAACGGCCTCATCATCAGCGCCGTAGCCTGCGGCCACCACCTGCACACCCCCATGTTCTTCTTCCTGCTCAACCTGGCCCTCTCTGACCTGGGCTCCATCTGCACCACTGTCCCCAAAGCCATGCACAATTCCCTTTGGGACACCAGGAACATCTCCTATGAAGGATGTGCTGCTCAGGTGTTTATGCTTATCTTTTTCCTTGGATCAGAGCTTGCCCTCCTGACCATCATGAGCTACGACCGCTACGTGTCCATCTGCAAACCCCTGCACTACGGGACCCTCCTGGGCAGCAGAGCTTGTGCCCACATGGCAGCAGCTGCCTGGGCCAGTGGCTTTCTCACTGCTCTGCTGCACACAGCCAATACATTTTCCCTGCCCCTGTGCCATGGCAATGCCCTGGGCCAATTCTTCTGTGAAATGCCCCAGATCCTCAAGCTCTCCTGCTCAAACTCAAACCTCAGGGAACTTCTGCTTCTGGCTGTCGGTGCCTATTTAACTTCTGGATGTTTTGTGTTCATGGTTTTCTCCTATGTGCAGATCTTCAGGGCTGTGCTGAGGATCCCCTCTGAGCAGGGACGGCACAAAGCCTTTTCCACCTGCCTCCCTCACCTGGCCGTGGTCTCCCTATTCTTCTGCACTGTCATGTTTGCCTACCTGAAACCCCCCTCCATCTCGTCCCGGTCCTTGAATCTGGCCCTGTCAATTCTGTACTCAGTGGTGCCTCCAACCCTGAACCCCCTGATCTACAGCCTGAGGAACCAGGAGCTCAAGGATGGCCTGAGGAAAATGATCATGAATGCTTTTCAGAAGCAATAAACTCTCATTCTCCTGTATAGCTATTATGATATTACTTATTAATGCCCACTCTGTGTTTTTTATGCTTGCACAGGTATAATATTTTTTAGAATGTGTTCACAGGAAAATCTTTGTACCATTTTTAATTCAGTACTTGCATTTCTAGTGTGAACTACATCCTGTATAAACCAAGAGTTTTACTACCTATGTGCTTATACAAAATAAAGAACTCTGTATTGCCCTGTTCTCCTGACATTTTTCCTCCTGACTTCTCTGGGGCTGAAGGGTCGGTGCATCTGGGCAGAGCTGGAGAGAAAAGGAAACCCCAGTGCTCCTCACTGCCAGGCAGCCCCAGGACTTCTGCTCCATAACCTCCCCTTCCTTCCCCTCCACACTCCCCTTCAGAGCCCCTGGGCTGGTTTAAGACCTCAGGGCTCTCTCAGCTCATACCCAGTCCTGCTGCGTGACTGTCCAGGGACTGCAGGGAGGGACAGGCCATGGGCACTGCTGGGACAGAGCTAGGCTCTGCAACAGCATTTCCATCATGCAAGGGCATCTCCCCAGTACAGGGCCTGAAAGCTTCAATCTCCTTCCCAGTTTGCTCAAAGGATGTTCCCAACACAGTGCCCTGGAGAGGAGAACAGCAGTGACCAGCACAAGTGTGGCAGTGTTCAGGGTGGGGCTGGCCCAGCAGTGCCCTTGCAAAGCCAGCGCCACTCCCAGCAGTGGCCTCTCACCCCAGGGCACAGAGGTTGTTCTTCTCTGCGTGGAGGGACATCAAGTGACCGGGTCAGGAGTCTGTGTTTGCAGTGCAGGGACATTCCACAGCCCTGAACATCCTGTGTGTGTGTGAGGGGACATAAACCCAGTGACACAAACACCTTCAGCTGTTCCTGGAGTTTCCAGAGAGTAACATCCCCTGGCAACCCCTGGATGCAGGGCTGGGATGAGCTCCTGTGCCCAGAGCTCCCTGTTTCCATCCCTCCGGCCGTGGGGCACCTCCAGCAGGGGCAGAGCAGGGTGACACCCGCAGGGCTGAGGTCCCTGCCAGGCTCTGGCAGTGGCAGCAGAGCCCAGGGAGCCCCTGCCCATGCTGCAATGAACTGTGTGTGTGTGTGCCAGGGAAGGACTTGTGTCCCTGGACACCCCTGGGGCTGTGAGCAGGGCATGAGCCCAGCTCAGGGCTGGGCACCTGACAGAGCCCTGACATTGCTGGGTGTGTGCATAAGAGCAGAGTTGGGCAAGGTGACTGTGGTTAAATCCTTCAGGGGATCAAGTGAACGCCAAGTGTCTCTGTCACTTTTCCTCATTAATCAGAAAACAAGAGAAAATATGATGAAAAGATTAGGGGTCACCATAAAGAGAGATTACTGTTAAGGGGACTAAAAAAGCAAAGGCCATATGCAGAAGCAAGGAAGATCATGGAGAGACAAGAATTCAGCACACGTAGTGTTTGCTTTGGAAGACAAATGTATTAATACAGAAAATCCAGAGACCCTCTTGTCCCCCTCAATTCCCTGTTGATCAGGACATCCCATGGAATGGAAGATCCCCTGGGTCAGTCCAGCCCAGCTGTCCCATCTCAGTGTCCCCAGGAACATTTGCCCACCCCCAGGACATTGGTTGGGGTTTGCAGAGATGCCTCATGTGGGGCCAGCCCTGCTCAGGAGCAGCCAAAGCCTCAGGCTGGGACCAAACCCACTCCAGCCACGAGAGCCAAGCACAGCAGGACAGAGGCTGCTCTGGGCAAAGGGAACTCCATCCCAGCCACACCCACACCAAGGGGGATCAGGGGGCTCTTCCCACCTCTGTTATTCCACCATTCAATGAATCTTTTCCTTGGAGAGCTCTTTGAAGACAGAATTGGCAGAGAGGCAGAAGCAGAGCTATCAAATGCACCAGTACAAACACAGCAGCTCCAGTGAGGAATGCACCCTCCCGGGGCAGTGCTGTGGCAGGAGAAGCAGCCAGGAGGAGGAGGATGAGCTCAGTGCATGTGTGTGTGTCCCAAGGCACAGAGGGTGAGGGTGGGCAGAGGTCAGGGCAGGGCTGGCAATGGCAGGGCAGAGGCAGGGGCAGCGAGATGGGAGTGTGCAGCCTGCAGGGACACAGCAGCAGCTGTGGGACAGTGCAGGACAAGGTGGGCTGGCCATGGCCAAGGGCCCTGGCAGGGCTGGCAGTGCCCAGGAGAAGCCAAGTCTTGGTGCTCTGGGGCACAGCAGGGTCTGTGCCACCAAGGGCTGGGAGGAGACACCTTGTCCTGAGCCACTGGGGCCTCCTGGCACAGCCCCAGCAAGGCTGGCCACTGGCACCCCTTGTCCTGCCCTCAGCATCCCCCCACATCCCAGTGGCCTCAGGGATCTGCTGGGATGAGTCCCTGGGGAGCCTTGGTCAGGAATGGCCCTGGGGGCTCCTTCATGCTCCCAGGGACTACAGGTTTTTCAGAGCACTTTGGGTTTTGCTTTTGCCTTGGAGTCTCTGAGAGCTTTGGGCAATCATGGCCTCCAATTCTCTCCTCCAAGGAGTCCAGGAGGAGCCTGTGTTGGTGATGGACCTCAGTGGGACTGACACTGAAACTCCATGAAAAACGGAAACCCTCCAACAAAATTTTCTCTGTGCTAGAGAATTTAGGCATTACTTTCTTCTGGCCAGTATAATATTGTAGCCAGCATGCGCAATAGAAATCATTCCACCCACACATGCCTGGCTTGGACAGTGAAAATCATTCCATCACACATGGTTCTTTACTAGGCTTTTCACATATTTATACAGACAAAACACAAAGAAATTCATATTAATTGATCTTAAATTACACAATTCTTAGTATTTGATCTCCTGTTGGTTTTTGATCCCTTTGCCCTTGGAGTAAATTAGGTCCTCATTTTTTGATTCTCTTACCAATCTTTTCCCAGACCAGGTGTCTCCAACCACACCGGGGTAATGTTTATTAATGTTCATTTACCTCCTGTGTATCTTCTGGCTACTCCCAACCTGTAGATGTTAAACTCATCAGGCCTCACCTAACCTTGGTGAACCGAGTCTTTTGAAGAGAAACTTTAATTCCCCTCCTCCTGGGCAAATGCAAACAAAATCCTGACTGAAGTTACATTAAAAAATTTAAAGTTGTATCATTTGCAGCAACTCCATTATGTTCCTTACTGTCCCAATTCTCTCCTTGGTTCCATGAGGGCACACAGTGTCTCAACAGCCCCTTCATTCCATGAAGCCCTGCAGTGTCACAAGGGTCTCTATAAATCCATGAGGCTGCACAGTGTCACAAGGTCCCCTCAGTCCCATGTGTCCTGCACTGATACATGAATCCTGAGCTCCATGGGGTCCTGTAGTGTCACAATGGTCTCCTTGGTTCCATGGTGACACAGTTGCCCAAATGTCTGTGGTACCACAACTGCCCCTTTGTCCCACGAGGCCCCACAGTGTCACAATGGCCCCTTGTTTCCATGATGCCGTGTAGTGTCACAATGATCTCCATGATTCCATACAGTCCTGCAGTGTCACAATAAAACTTTTGTCACTGGGGCTCCACAGTGTCACCATGGCCCCTTGGTTCCATGGAGCCCCACAGTGTCACTGTGCTCCCCTTGGCTCCACAAGACCCTTTGGTTCCAGCAGGCCTTGATGTTTCAAAATGCTCTCCATGGTTCCATGAGTACCCTGTGTCACAATAGACTCTGGGTTCTGTGAAGTTCCTCAGAGTCACAAAGGCCCCTTGGTTCCATGAGGTTTGGTAGAGTCACAATTCACTCCTTGGTTCCATGAGGCCCTGCTGTGTCACAATGCCCATGGTTCCATCAGTTTCCACGGTGGCACCATGGTGTCCTTGGAGCCACAGGATCTCAATGGTCTCCTTGGTACCATCCTACCCCAATGTCTCAAAGGCTTTTTGGTTCCATGAGGTTCCACAGTGTCACAAGGGTCTCCTTGGTTCCATTAGGATACAAGAGCTTTGCATAAATGCTGAGCAACACCTGCTTAACACACCTGGGAACATCTGTCTGCATTCAAAAGAGGGGTTAAAGGTGAGAATGGCACCAGCAGCTTCCATCTGCAACAGAGATCCAGGGAAAGGACAGGGACGGAGAATTCAGCTGAAAGACTCAGAGGATTCACAGAATCACAGAATCCCTAGGTCTGAAGAGACCTTCAAGATCATCTAGTCCATCTCATGCCCTAACACCTCAACTAGACCATGGCACTGAGTGCCATATCCAGGCTTTTTTAAACACATCCAGGGATGGTGTCTCCACCAACCCCCCAGGTAGATCATTCCAGTACTTTATCACCCTTTCTGTAAAAAGCTTTTTCCTAATATCCAACCTATATTTCCCCTGATGCAGTTTAAGACTGTGTCCTCTCATTCTGCCAGTTGCTGCCTTGAGAAGGAGACCAACCCCAACCTGACTACAACAACCATTCAGGGAGTTGTAGAGTGATGAAGTCTCCCCTGAGCCTCCTCTTCAGCTCCCTCAGCCACTCCTCACAGGACTTGTGTTCCACACCTCTCACCAGCCTTTTTGCCCTTCTCTGGACACACTCCAGCCCCTCCATGTCCTTCCTAAATTGGGGGCCCAGAACTGGACACAGCACTGGAGGTGCTGCTCAACCAGTGCTGAGCACAGGGGAAGAATCACTGCCCTGCTCCTGCTGGCCACACCATTGCTGATCCAGGCCAGGAGCCATTGGCCTTCTTGGCCACCTGGGCACACTGCTGGCTCATGTCCAGCCTGCTGTCCATCAGTGCCCCCAGGTCCCTTTCTGCCTGGCTGCTGTCCAGCCACTCTGTCCCCAGCCTGTAATACTGCAGAGGTTCTTGTGGCCAAAGTATGGGACCCAGCACTTGGTCTGGTTAAACCTCACCTTGTTGGATTTGGGCCCTGGATCCAGCCTGTCCAGGTCCCTCTGCAGAGCCCTCCTACCCTCCAGCACATCCACACTCACACCCAGCTTGGTGCCATCTGCACATTTGCTGATGCTGCACTCAATGCCCCCATCCACATCATCAATGCAGATATTGAAATCCACGCTGGCTGGCTCTGATCCCTCAGCCATCCTGGAGGTGCCCTGTGATGGCACTCAAGGTGATCTGTTCCATCACTTCACCAGGCACCCACGTCAGGCTGACAGGCCTGCAGTTCCCCACATCCTCCTTCCAGCCCTTCTTGGGCATGGGCTCACATTGGCACCTCCAGTCCTCTGGCACCTCCCTGCTGAGCCAGCACTGATGAGAAATGATGGAGAGCAGCTTGGGGAGCTCTTCCAGCAGCTCCCTCATCCCCCTAGGATGGATCCCATCTGGTCCCAGAGACACCTGTGAGCATCTGAGTGGCTCAGCAGATCCCCAGCTGCTTCCTCCTGGATTACAGGGGGTCTGTTCTGCTCCCTGTCCCCATCTACCTGCTCAGGAGAACACTTGTCCTGGGGACAACCTGTCTTATTGTTGAAAACTGAGGCGATGAATGGGTGGAGTACCTCAGCTTTTTCCTCATCTTTAGTTACTATATTACCCACTGCATCAAATAAAGAGCTGAGATTCTCCTTATCAAACAGTTTTCAATTAATTTATTTATAGAAATACTTTCTATTATTTTTTCACAGAAGTGGCCAGGTTAAGTCCTAATTTAGCTTTCACCTCTGATTTTATTTCTGCATGACCTAACTACATCCTTAAACATTTCCTGAATTGTCTGACTTTTTGTCTAGTGGTGATGCAGCCCCTTTATTTTCTCTCTGTTCCTATAAAAGCTCCATGGGCAGCCAGGTCACTCATTTTCCTCACTGGCTCATCTTTTTGCACACAACGACAGGCTGCTTCTTCCCCCTTAAGATTACATCCTTGAGGTGTGTCCATCCTTCCTGGAATCTGTTGTTTTTAAGGGTTATTTATCTTAAAAAACAAAATCAGTATCTGATTCAGTTATTCCCAAATCTGCATCCTGAATAGGCCAAAGGCTTCCCTCTCTAATTCCAGTGTAGAAATTTTGTTGCTGCCCCTCCTTCTTTCACAGATTATTTTCAAAAACTGCATTATTTCATGGTCACTGTACCCCAAACAGCCTCTGAGCACCACATCTCCCACCAGCCCTTCTCTGTGAACAGCAGGAGACAGAGCTTTCCTTGCCAGTGGGAAGAGAAGGAATTCTGGTTTTAATCAAGAGCATATTATTTTTATTTTTCAGTTCAGCTGACTGAAGCATTCCTTAAGTGATCTTGATGCTGAATGTCTCCTTAGGAGGTCTGGGCATGCAGAAGAATGAACCCCTTGCAGGCCAACCCTGTTTGGACAACCTGCTCCTTAGCCTCACCATGTCTCACATTGCCTATCTGGGACTGACATCCTAAAGCATAAAAAACCCTCTATAAATATTAATATTGTAATTTAATTAAGTAATAAAAATATGATTATGCTTTTCTTTTTATATTAGTATTATTTTTTTTTTATACCTAATTTTTATGTTTATATTAAAAAATTGATACATTTTTAGCAACCAGAAAAATTAATGATCATTGGTTCTAAGTAACACAATTCACTTCATTAATTAATTCACCCCTCTTGGCCATTGATTTCCCCCTGTTTATGATAATTAGTCCTATTTTAATCCCTTTCTCATCTTTTTAATCATTTTCACAGACAGGATAAAATGGGGCCACTTTGGGGTCCATGAAGACATTTCTGGGGTACATTTCAGGAAGTTTTGGCTCTGGGAAGGGAATTTAGAGAGAACTTGATGGTCTGGAGGACACTTCAGGGAGCCGGGTGGTCACTTAAGGATTCTGACAGAAACTTCGGGGCCCAGGGGAACTCTTGGGGGTCCAGGGGGGCACTTGGGGGTCACGGAGGAGAATCCGGGGCCATTTGGGGTCCGGGCGGGCACTTGGGGGGCTCTAACGGGGCTCTCTGGGGCGCGGGGGATGATGGGAGTTGTAGGCACAGGTATAATACAGTTCAATAGGGCCGCAGAGCATCATGGGAGTTGTAGGTGCAGCTACAGTGTCTCTCGGTGGGACACGGTGCATGATGGGAGATGAAGTCATGGCTGCAATAGCACTCTATGGGAACCACAGAGCATGATGGGAGCTGTAGTCCCGTAAGTGGCTCAGACGGGGCGTTTGGGGGTCCGGGAAGGCACCTGGGAGACGCTTTTGCATCAGAGCAGAGACTTGAGGTGCTCAGGGGGGAGCGTGAATGGTTCTAGAGCCTTTGGGGGGAGCTTGGGGAGCTCTAACCGGGCTCTTTAGGGCACGGGGCACGGCAGGAGTTTTAGATACAGAACTGTGTTAGGAGGGACTTTGGGGGCCTGGGGATTGGCAGAGGATGAGTTCCCAGAAGTGACTGTAACGGGAATCTCTGAGGTTGGGAGCATTCAGGGGATCTGGGGACACTTTTAGGGGGTCCCGAATGGGTGCTGAGGAGGCACTTGGGAATCCTGGAGGATCTGGGGGACACTAAAGGGACATGTGGGGACAGATACCGGGGTTCTGTGGGGCGCGGGACATGAGAGGCATTGTAGTCCCGGCTCCAGTCGGGCTCTGTCAATCCCAGGATGTCCCAGGATGTCCCTGTATTTTTAAGTGCACCCCACAGTCCATCCCAGTCCACCCAGATTCCCCCTCAGCACTTCCCATCTTCCCAGTATGTCCCAGTGCTCCCCAGTGTTCCCAAGGAAACTTCAACTTCTCCCGGTTGCTGTGGCACCCAAACCCAGCAGTGGGGTCAGTGCAGTGTCCGTGGCCACAGCCCCTGGCAGTGGCCCAGAGCAGGTTGGGATGATGATCCACCCTCACAGCTGGCCCAGGGCAGCTCTGCAGTGGTTTTGGTGGTACCTTGGGCTGGCACACACCTGAGGAGTGTGTCTGTTTGCAGTGGGGAACATTAGGAGTTTTAGATTGCTTAAAAAATAAAAAAAAAAAGGAGAAACATCTCTTTTCCTGAGTGCAGCCAGTTCTCCAAGCAAAGCAGGTCTCAGGTGAGTGAGGACAGACAGGCTGGGGTTGGGCAATGTGGAGCAAGGTTGTGCACTCTGGCTCAGACCTCAAGGCACAGCTTCTGTGAGCAGGCCAGACCTCCTGAGGAGAGACCCTGCATCAACATTAATCACAGAATGTTGAAATCACCTCTGCTCTAAACAGAACAGGAATAAAATACACCCTTGAAAATAGGAATGGATATTTCTAAGAATCTCTTTGAAATATTTCTCCATATCTGGAGTTGAAAACCTTCCTAATGAACTGCACCAGACCAGAGGGCAATCAAGGCAGAGCCATGGTTTGTCAGGACTTGCTTGATCCCAATGAGCCCCGTGGTGCATTTGGTGCTGCCAAGGAGTTCCAAATAATATTTTGGAAATATTAGCTCTGTCTCTGCAGTGCTGCCTTTGCCAGGAACCCAGCCCAGCTCAGCATCACAGACACAGCACAAGGATTTTAATGACCCTCTCGGAGTTGGGGCTGAGTCCCTGAACATCAGTGCCTGAGAGGGAGTTGAAGAAACCTCTCAAGAATTCCAAGTCAGATTCAAACTCCAAAGTTTCTCTTATTTTAATGAGTCCTACTAATAAATGTGAAGGAGCTTTCCCATGGATTGAATTAGAATAGGAAAAGAAACCTCTCAAGAACTCAAAGTCATATTCAAAGTCCAAAGTTTCCTGAAGTTCTAATGGGCCCCACTGAGGGACATGACAAAGAAAGTGTCTCCAGGTGCTGGTTTGTTGTTTTTACGTTATATTTTCAGAACGTGTGTTCATTGTTTCTATTATATACTTTTAAAATGTAGCCATATTTTTTTTATGTTGTAATTTTTGGTGGGGTTTTTTGCTTTTCCAAATGAAGCAGAGAGACGGGACGGTTCCTTTAGAAAGTGTGATTTATTTTTTTTCTTTATTTTCCATCCAGGCAGAAATGGTAAGTTTTTCTTACAAATGGTCACAGCATGGCTTAGAAGTCAGAAGACTTATGGTTACAAGGTCTTTTAAGGATTTATTAACCAATAAAGCACTGTCAACAGAGATATTTAGGTTTCTAATTCAATACTAAGATATTTCGTCTTACTGACTCATACCACAGAGTGAACTTTCTTAGCCAATTATATCCCAACACACAAACTTACATGGCTGCACTCTGAAACTTCTTCTTCCCTTTGTAAGTACCTTTATTTCTTCTAGATCTTAAATTCTAAAGCTAAACTTGTGTTTAGTTCTAAGCTTTGGCTTACAGACCCTTGCATTTTGAATTCCAACACAGCAATGAATTGACTTTGCTCTGGATGTTGCCTGCAGCCTCCATCAGCTCCAGCTGAGCTTTGCCTTTCCTAAACACATGAACACACGCTCAGGGCAGATTTCTGAATTCCTCCTCTGGACTTTGTCCTCACTTCCACCTCCTGGTCGTTGTGCTGTGGCTCATGCCTGTCATTTGTCCCTGGGGCAGCACAGCCCCCCTGGCCAGCACAGGCCCCACATCCCCTCATCAGACACGGCACAGCACAGGGAGTGTTTTGGGTGGGCAAATGTTCCCCACCAGAGTGTCCACTCCACACCTCAGTGTCCAGTCCCAGCACCCACATCCCGTGCCAGGGTTCACAGAGAGCCCTGCTCTGGGCTCTGCCAAGGGCTGGGTGAGGAGGGAGCCCGGGCAGGGCTGATGCTGCCCCTAGAGCAGTGCTGAAATGGGCAGGAGGAAGGACATAAGCACAGAACAAGTAGACCATGAAACGGGTGAGAGCCCAGGTCTGGAAGTGGCTGATGGAAGAGGCTGGAGGGATGCTCAAAGCCCTGGGGCACCTTCTCACACTGGCCATGCCACCAAGGCCACAGACCAAGCTCCTCAGTGCTGCACCTGCCTGTGTGAGATCCCTGCCAGGGGACTGGCACAGCAGCACACACCTGCTGGAACGTGTCCTGGCCCTGCAGAGTCACACAGCTCAGCTGACACGAGTGGGTTTTATCTCCTGGGCACTTCTCAGTCTAGCCCAGCTTCTGCCCAGCTCTGCCCACCTCCCCTGCCCTCACCCAGCCCAGCCCATTCTGGCTGAGCCCCATGGCAGTGCCTGCTCTGGGGTGCTCCAGCACTGGGGGCACTCACCCCACAGCCCTGGCCCCTTGAAGGGCTCAGCAGCTGCTGAGGGGCAGAGAGGGAGCTCAGCCTCCACATCAGCCCCAGGGCTGGAGCTCCCCATGGCAGGGGAAATGGAGCTCAGGGACAGTGCAGAACTGCTGGTCCTGGCTCCAGGAGATGCCCAGCACAGGCTGCCTCTGCCTGCTCAGTGCCAGCCCCTCTCTCTCCCCAGGCCAGCAGAGCAGCCTTGGGCAGGGGACAGAGGGGCCTGGCCAGAGCTGGTGCCTGCAGCAGCAGCAGCTTCCTCTGCATTCCTCCCTGCAGGCACAGAAACGCTCCCTTGCTCCTCTCCCTGCACATCCCTTTCCCCAGCTGAGCGTGTCCTGCCTGGCCGGGCTGGCTTGTCCTGCTGGCCCAGCCCCTGCTCCCCACAGGGCCCTGAGCTGGCCCTGCTGCTCGGGACACACCAGGTTCTGCTGCTGTCCATGGCCAGGGCTGCAGGGAAGCAGCAGCTCCAGGGGGAAGGTTGCAGAAAGGCTCTCGGCAGGGAGGCTGAAAGGGGCACCCCAGGGTCTGCAAGGTCTCTGTGTGGGAGCTGAGCTTGTGACCCCTTGAGCCCTGCCAAGTGGTGGGGATGCACCTGCAGCTCCAGAGGAGATGTGACAGCTGGGAGCAGAGGCAAATAATTCCTGCTGGATTCTTTAGTGTGTTTGCTTCTACAGGTGACCTGCATTCATATGTAGAGGAGGTGTTTTGTGTCAGATAACACTGGTAGAGTGATAAGAATAATATTTTTTATTCTTATGAAATATTAAAAATTAAAATATATTGTATCGTATTTTAATATAAAAATAATATTAAAATTATACATTATAATAATATAAAAAATAATATTTTGTGCATAATCCACAATGAGAAAAATATATATATATGATCTGAAGAGCATCTGAGCTTTTCAGTGGATGAGAGAATCATTGATATTCCAGTAGTCAAACCTGTTCAAATACTTTCCTTAGACCTTCCTTGAGATGAGAGGTGACCACCAGTGGGAAAGGCCATCCAGAGCTCTCCATCCTGTCCTGGCAACTTTTGTCTGGGAGAACTCTTGCATAAAGGGAATTTTTTAGAGAGAGTACCAATTTCAGCCTTGGGCACCTGGGAAGACCCAGTGCTCCAGGGTCTGATGAAAGGCAACCCTCAACATTCCAAGATCAGCCAGACCTGTCAGGTGGCCCCCAGGAAGGGAAACCATGCAGATCTGTTCCATCTCCCCTTGCTTCCATGAGGCCCTGCAGGGTCACAATGGCCCTTTGGTTCCATGGGGTCCCACAGTGTCACAGTGGCCCCTTCATTTCAGAAGGCCTCCAAGTGTCACAATGGTCTCCATGGTTCCATGGGGCCCCACAGTGTCCCCATGGTCTCCACAGGAAGGGAACCACAGAGCTCCAGTGTTTCAGGGGCTGATGAACTGCAGTCACGAGAGGCCAAAGTCAGCCAGACCTGTCTGCAATGGCAGCTTTTGTGTAGGAGCAATCTTGGGATCTAGGACTTTTGGAGCTGGAATTGCAATTTCAGCCATGAGTGCCAGGAGAAGGATTTTGTTTGTTTCCATAGGATGGAAAGCACAGAGCCCCAGTGTTTCAGGGTAGAATAGAGATGGCCAGCAGAGGCTAAGGCCAACCAGACCTCAGTGTCCTGGCAGCTTTTATTCCTTGCAGATAGGAATTTTGGAGGAAAAGTTCCAAATATGACCATCAGTGCCTGTGCAGGAAGAAACGTTCTTTTCCATAGGAAGGAATACACCGAGTCCCAGTGTTTGAAGGCAGGGTGAGAGCTGGCCCTCAGGAAGACAAGGGCAGCAAGACTTGTTGGAAATCACAGCTTTTGTCTGGGAGCAATCCCTGGATATTGGGAATTTTGGAGGGGAAATCCCATTTTGGCTAGGGATGATTGAATGAGAAGGACAATTATTTTCCATTTGAAGGAAAGCCCAGAGCCCCAGTGTTTCAGGGGCATATGAGAAGAGAACCTCAACATGCCAAGGTCAGTTGGACCAGTCAGGCCAAACCACTAGACCTGTTACCTGTTCCCTTGTTTCCATGGGGCCCTGCAGTGTCATACTGGTTCCATGAGGCCCAGATGTGTCACACTGGACTCTTGTTTCCTTGGGGCTCCACAGTGTCACAATGGTCCCTTGTTTCCATGAGCCCTTGCAGTGTCACAATGGACTCCTTGGTTCCACGGGGCCACAAAGTGTCACAGTGGCCCCTTGGTTCAGTGAGGCCTGTGATGCCTTAAGATTTTAACCTCTATATTTTTTAAATCCTGTACTGCATTTTGACATAACTCTAAACTCCATATAATGTGTTAGTTAACTTTCTTTACATTTAGGTCAGACAAAACAATTCCTCTAGGCCTGAAACTCAAGGACACCCTAAAGCCTCAGGCTCTGAAAAGTATAAACAAAAGTGAATTGGGGAGAGGGAGCAAACTGGGGGAATATGACTTCAATACCTGAAGCTGTAATTGGAGGATTAACCCCTGATATGCAAACAGACCCAACTTAAATCTGTCTGAAAAACTTGTCACCCCTGTCCATCTTGGGTGTAGCCTTTGGGAGGCTTTTGACTGTCCAAGGTGAATCTATTGAAGGCCTTTAATAAATACCCACTTTATTCCCTTAACCTTGTCTAGCCTCTGTTCCAGATAGCCACTCCAAGGCATCACCTGTAGTGACAGAATTGTCTCCATGATTCCATAAGGCCCTGCAGTGTCACAACAGACCATTGATTCCATGAGACCCCACAGTGTCACTAGGGTCCCCTTGTTTCCAAAATGCCCCAAAATGCCACAATGGCCCTTTAGTTTCAGAAAGCCTCAAACTGTAAAAATGCTCTCCTTTATACCATGATGCCCTGTACTGCACCAAAGTTCTCCTTGGTTCCATGGTGTCAGAATGGCCCCTTTGTCCCATGGAGCCCCACACTGTCACTGTGCTCCCCTTGATTCCATGAGGCCCTGCTGTGCTACAATGGCCCCAATGGCTACAATGGTCTCCAGGGAGACTCTCTACAACCACCTGAACAGAGGCTGTAGTCAGGTGGGGTTCGGTCTCTTCTCCCAGGCAAGCACTGACAGCATGAGAGGACACAGTCTGAAGGTGAGCCAAGGACAGATTAGCTTTGATATCGGGAAAAAATTCTTCACTGAAAGGGTGATTGGGCACTGGAATCTTCTGCCCAGGGAGGTGCTGGAGTCACCATCCCTGGAGGCATTAAAAAATCAACCTTGGAGATGACACTCAGAGCCATGGTTTAGTTGATGAGGTGATGTTAGGTCATAGGTTGGACTTGATAATCTCAAAGGACTTTACCAACCTCATTCATTCTCTGATTCTGTTTCATAGTAGTGTCCATTGTTCCATGAGGGCCTGCAGTGTCACAATGAATGTTTGGTTTCATGAGTCCCCACAATGTAATAACGGACCCTCAGTGCCAAGAGGTTTCTCAGTGTCACAATGGTATTTTGGTTACAATGAACTTCTGGTTCCATGAGCTTTCATAGACTCATCAACAGTTCTGCAATGTCACAAGGCACCCATGGTTTCAGGAGGTTCCACAGTGTCACCAGGGCCTGCTTGGATCTGCAGTATAACAGTGGGCCTTTGGTTCCATGTGGCCCCATTGTGTCACAATGGATTTTGGTTCCATGAGCTCCCAGAGTGTCAAAAAGCCCCTTTGTTCCTTGAGGTTCCATAGTGTCACAGTTGATTCCTTGATTCAGTGAGGCCCCGCTGTCACAAAATCTCCAAAATATCAGAATAAGACTTCTTAACACTAATTTCGTGCTAAAGAGGGTATCATTTATTCAGGCCTGAGGTCCAGCAGGGGAAAACACCAAACCTTACATAGACATGTGATGCTAAAAGCATGTTGCTCATGTACAATTGCTACATGTGTATTACAATTTATCCATTACCATGAAATCAATCCCAAGTTCCCAGTTCACTCCTTGCTTTTTCTATCACTGCACCCTTGAGCCAGCTGTCATTTTCTTTTGCAACCATCCCTGCCAGGAAAACAGTCCCTCAATGCCTCGTTTCTCTAATGAAAGTCCAAACACGGTAAAAATTGATTGAAACCTTTTGACATCAAGGCCAAGGCTTTGTGTGTCCAGGCAGAGGCAGGCAGGAGGCAGAGCTGTCAGCAAAGGAAGGGGCCAGCGAGGTGGGGCAGCCGGGGGATGACGACAGCCTGCAGGGACAGAGGCGCAGGGCATGGACACCGTAGGACAGCCTGGGCTGCAGAGGGCACAGGGATGGGCAGCAGCTGAAAGGCCCTGACACAGCCAACTCCTGCAGCACTTGGGCCATGCAGGCTGGCCCTGGGCCTGAGGCCAGCAGGGGACAAGTGAGCCTTGCTGTGCTGGGGCCTCATTGCCTCCTTGTCCCTGCTCAGCAGCCTGGCAGGGGCCGCCCCATGGTGCTGCCCTTGGCATTGCACATGCCCAGAGCCCAGTGGGCCGGGAAGAGCCCTGAGCAATGAGGGAGGGACAGGATCTGCCTTGCCAGGGGCTGGGGCTCAGCCCTTGGCCCTTTGCATTCCTGAAACACATCCAGGTTTGTTCAGCATCAGAGACACCTTTCCCTTGTTTGTCCCCACCTGTCATCAGTGCCTCCAGTGTTCTGCTCTAACTGGAACCAGGGGACACTTTCTGAGTCGTGTCCCTCAGTGGAATCCATTAAAACTTCAGGAAACTGTGGAGTTTGAATATGATTTTGACTTCTGAGAAGTTTTCCTTCAGCTCCCTCTCAGGGACTGATGTCCAGGGACTCAGCACTGTTGAAAAATCCCAGCTCTACAGAGACGGGGCAACTGAGAGGCTTTTAAAATATTTTCTTCAATTATCAGTCTCCTTGAAGGTTGAAACATAAGAGGTGTAAAACTCCATGCCATTCTATCAGAAGCCAACTTATTTCCTCGTTATAAAACCTTAGAAATATTTCTTAGCCTATTATCTTTTGCCACACAATGGTGCTAATAATTCTAATGCCAATCATCTATTATTTTACAACACATGATCTTGCCAAAATGCATATTTAACAGTTCTAATTCTCCAAAATATCTGATCTTTTTGCAAGGCCATTGTTTGAAACTTGTTTCTAGTTCAATCTGTCTCTCAGCAATGTCTTCTCTATTCCAGGGCCATTCTGAGTCAGCACACCTTATCTCAGAGTTTGCATCCAGATGTACAAGACTGTGTGAGCTTTCAGTCAGGCTTTGAGAATCCTTTACAAATCAATTTCTCACAAATATCAATCACAGAATGCTATAATCACCTCTGCTCTGAAGACAACAGTAATAAAATACACCCTTGAAAACTGGAAAGGATATTTCTAAGAAGCTCTTTGTCATATTTCTCTATAATTGGAGTTAAAAAACTACTGAAAGAATTGGACCAGACCAGAGGGAAATCAAGGCAGAACCGTTGCTTTCAAGGAAACCTCTGAAGAATTCAGTCAGAATCAAACTGTAGATTTTCTGATACCATTCATGTGTCCCACTGAGGGACACAACTGAGAAAGTGTCCCCAGGTTCCAGTGAGAGCAGGAAATTGGAGGCAGAGATGACAGGTGGTGTGGGAAATGCAGGCATGGAGAGCTCTCAGGGCCTTGTGTATACAGGCTCAGAGATTGAGATGGATCCAAGGTTTGACCTAAGACCTTGGAGAAATCTTAGACAATCAGAGCATTCAAAGTACAATAGATATAAAACAGGAATATAAGTTTTTAGTATAACTAGAACTATATTTTAGAGCAAACAGAAGTATGCATTATGTAAGGAAAGCAGTATGTTAAGTAAAATAGTAAAAGATTGTAAAGCTTAGCAATAAAACTTGTTATAATGTTAATTAGAAGTTTAAGATATATCAGTGTAGGTTTGTGAAGTGTTATAGGATTGGTTGAAAAATGACACATTACTGCAAAGCCATGAGAAGCAAAGCAATTAATGATTGGTGTAAAAGGATGCTGGCAAACTTCACACAAGTATTTGATTGGCTAAAAACTAACATAAGGCATTGTAACTAAGAATGAGGAGGCTTCTGATTTTATGGTGTTGGATGTAACAGCTTTAATGTCTCACCCTTCTATGAGACTGACACCATGAGGCCATAAACCATCTTTGACAACGTCTCTCATTTGCCCCATCTCTTGTAATATCAATCTCCCAATGCACATTTTTTTGACATCAGACATGACTAATGAAATCAATAGGGACTTATGGACACCAGGTGTATCCCATTAAAGTCAATAGGGATTTAGGGACACCTGGTCTTTCCATTAAAGTCAATGAGATTTTTTAGGAAATTTGTTCCTAATATAGGGAAATTTGAGTAAATTTGGAGGAAATCTTGGGCTGAATTCTGGGAATTTCCACTCCAGGATTGCAATGCCTATGCTCTGGATGTCCTGGATGAATTCCTGGAGGCCAATCCCAAATCCCTGATCCTTCACCTGCTGTCCAGGCTGGAGCTGTGTTCCCAGGTAAGCAACAAAAATGCCCATTTTCATCCCAAAAGCTGGGAATTCCAAGCCCAAAATTGGGATTTTTAGCACCAAAAGTTTTGGGACATCAGCTCTGCCCACTGAAGTCAAAGGGGATTGAAGGACACCAGGTCTACCCATTGATAGGGCTTGATTGGGAAGAGTTACTGTTTGAACTGGGAGCACTGGGAAGGGCTGAGAGGGGACACTGGGGTTACTAAGAGCACTGGAAAAAAAGTGGGACCACTGGGAGGGATTTGTAGCAATAAATGGAGATAAACAGGACTCCAGGTCTAACCCGTTAAAATTAATAGGAATTTAGGGACAGCAGGGCTAGCCTTTAAAGGCAAAGGAGTTTAGGGGCACCAGGTCTACCCAATCAAAGCAATGAGGATGTTTGAGACACTAGAGTTTTCAGGGGTCCCAAGGGGTTTTTGGTGATCCAGGGATCCAAGGGGTAACCAGGTGTATCCAGGTGATTTCTGGGGGTATCCAGGTGATTTTTGGGGATAGCCAGGTGTACCCAGGTGATTGCTGGGAGGGATCCAGGTGATTTTGGGCTGTATCCAAGTATACCCCGATAATTTTCAGGGATATTCAGGTAATTTTTGGGGCCCCCAAGTGCCCTGACTCACCCTGACAGGCCAGGAGAAGATGATCGTCACCATTCTCCCAGTTGACATGGACACAGATGACCCTTGGCAGCTGCGGGGCTGTCAGGGTGCACCCCAACATTCAGGGGGTACCCAAAACTCCAGGTGAGGACATCAGGGGTGGGAGGGAGCCCTGAGTTACCTCGGGAGAGGATGCAGTGCAGGTACAGCCAGGTGCTTTGGTGCATGGGGTTGGTGAAGATGGTATTCTGCAGCAGCTCCAGCTCTGGGGTGGGCAAAGGAGGCACCCCAAAATATCAGGGGGACACCAGGGGAAACCCGAATATCTCAGTGGGGGCACCCAGGTATCCAGGAGTTCAGGCCTACCCACTGAAGTCATTGGGGATTTAGGAACACCAGGTCTACCCATTCAACCCAAAAGAACACACCAGCTCCCACTTTAGCAGAGGGAGGGGCTGGAATATTTTGGGGATCCCGCAAAATTGTGGGAGATTTTTTGAGGAATCCCTCACCTTCCTTCAGCCTTCCAGGGGGCAGTGCCCTTGCCGTAGTTCCTGGTGGGCATCAGCAACCCCAGGCAGTGTTGCCAGGCCGAGAAGTTGGAGAAGCTGCGGCTCAGCAAGGCCCTGGTGAGGGCCAGCTCAGCTTTGAGGTCCTGCCTGGCTGCAAGTGCCTACCAGTGTTCCCAGGTGTGGACTGGGAAGGCACCAGTATAAACCAGTGAGCAGTTGGAGCCACTCACGAGCTCCTGAGGCCTGTGGCAGCAGCTCCCAGTATAAACCAGTAAGGTCTCATGCACCCAAACCCATTCCCAGTGTAGTCTAGGAGCTGCTACTGTGGTCCTGGAGCTCCCAGGTTTACACTGGGAAGGCACCAGTATAAACCAGTAAGCGCTGGGCGCCACCCCTGAGCCCATGAGCCCATGGTGGCAGCTCCCAGTAGAAACCAGTAAGGCCAGCACAACCTGAAGTCACTCCCAGTAGGTCCCAGGCCCCATCCCAGTATAAATCAGTAAGGCAAGCATCCCCAGAAGTTCCTCCCAGTGGAGTGCCAAGCATCCCCAAGACCCTTCCCAGTATAATCCAGTATACCCCAGTTTAACCCAGTAAAATCCAGACTATCCCAGTATAACCCAGTATAAACCACTACAACCCACTCATCCCCAGCACCCCATCCCAGTTATAAAGCAGTATAACCCAGTACAACCAGTACACACAGTGCTAGGCCCTCCTGAACACTCACACACCCTCTCTCAGTATAACCCAGTACAACCCAGTGACCCCAGCCCTGTCCCAGCACCCCCTAGACCCCATCCCAGCACAAACCAGTACAAACCAGTACAAGCCATTCACAGTTGCAGGGGTCATCCACCAGGAGGTGCTCACACAGTGCCAGGTCCTCCCGGCCAGCAGGGGGCGCTGCAGTGTCCAGTGTGACCCTACAGAACCAAGGAAACCCCTGTGACACTGCAGGGCCCCACGGAACCAAGAGTCCATTGTGAGACACCTGGGCCACGTGGAGCCAAGGAACCATTGTGACACTGGGGAAACTCATGGGACCAAGGGGCCACTGTGGCACTGTGGGGCCTCATGGAACCTGTGAGCCATTGTGACACTGCACGGCCTTGTGGAACCAAGGAGACCACGGTGACACTGTGGGGCCACATGGAACCAAGAGTCCATTGTGACACTCTGGAACTACAGAGACCATTGGTGAGAGTATGGAACCTCGAGGAACAAAAGTCCATTGTGACAGATCAAGGCCTCATGGAACCCAAAAGAGCATTGTGACACCCATGGACCCAAATCTCCATTGTGATAGAACAGAACCTCATGGAACCAAGAGTGCAGGGTGACCCAGCAATGCCTTGTGGAACCAAGGAGTCCAAAGGTCTCAAACATTCCTTGCAGGGTTCTGACTTGGAGAAGGGGAAGCTGTTTGGTGGTACCTTGTGCTGGCACACACTCATAGAAAGTGTCTGTTTTCAATGAGGAAATTAATGAGTTTTAGAATGCTTCAAAAAAACAACCAAAATAAAAGGCAAGAAACTCCTTTTGGCCTAAGTGCAGCCAGTTCTCCAAGCAAAGCAGGTCCCAGGTGAGTGAGGACAGACAGGATGGGGTTGGGCAATGTGAAGCAAGGTTGTCCACACTCAGACCTCAAGCCACAACTTCTCTGAGCAGGCCAAAGTTCCTGAGGAGACACCCTGGATCAATATCAACCACTGAATACTGCAATCACATATGTCTAATGAGAAGAGGTATAAAACACTCTCTTTAAAATAGGAATTCATATTTCATAGAAGCTCTTTGAAATATTTCTCTCTAACTGTAGTAGGAAACCTTCCTAATGAACGGCACCAGACCAGAGGGAAATCAAGGCAGAGCCATGGTTTGTCAGGACTTGCTTGATCCCAATCAGCCCCGTGGTGCATTTGGTGCTGAGCTCTTGAACCTCAGGGCCTGAGAGGAGATTGCACAAACCTTGCCAGGAGTCCAAGGCAGAAGAAAAACCCCAAGTGTCTCAAAGCATTAATGGGTCCTACTGAGGTCCATCCCCAACACAGGCTCCACATGGACACTCTTTGGAGGAGAGAATGGGAGGCCAGGATTGCCCAAAAATGTCTCAGAGACTGAGAAAAGAAAGGAAAAAGGAAAGTTCCTTAAAAAACTGAAGTTCCTTGAAGTATTAATGAGCCCCAGTGAGTGTCAGTACAAAGTTCTCTCAAGGGACTTGTTAAAGCAGAAAATTGGGGGCATCACTGCATAAACTACTAAAAGAGTTGGTGTCAAAAGGGAAACTCCAAGTACCTTAAAAAAACTGAGTACCTTCAAGTATTAATGAGCCCCGCTGAGTATCATTACTGGCAAAGGCTCTCAAGGGACTAATTAAAGCAGATAATTGGAGGCCATGATTACACAAAGATCTCAGAGAACTCCAAGGGAAAAGCGAACCCCAAAGTCCTGTGAAAAACCTGCAGTCCCTGGGAGCATGAAGGAGCCCCCAGGGCCATTCCTGACTAAGGCTCCCCAGGAACTCATCCCAGCAGATCCCTGAGGCCACTGGGATGTGGGGGGATGCTGAGGGCAGGACAAGGGGTGCCAGTGGCCAGCCTTGCTGGGGCTGTGCCAGGAGGCCCCAGTGGCTCAGGACAAGGTGTTTCCTCACAGCTCTTGCTGGCACAGACCCTGCTGTGCCCCAGGGCACCAAGACTTGGCTTCTCTTTGTCCCCACCTGTCATCTCTGCCTCCAATTTCCTGCTCTAACTGGAAATAGGGAACACTTTCTCAGTTGTGTCTCTCAGTGGGACCCATTAAAACTTCAAGAAACTTCAGTATTTTAATTTAGATTTTAGTTCTTTAAAAGTTTTTTGAACACTCTCGCAGGGAATGATTATAATGTAAAGTAAACTAAAGCCTCAAGAGATTGATTAAATTCCTTGTGCTGTGTCTGTGCTGCTGAGCTGGACCGGGCTCCTGGCACAGAGGCAGCTCCCAAGGTAAACCAAGAGAAGCTTCAAAAAGACATTTCTGCTGAGGAGCAGCTCCTCTGCCAGCCCAGCAGGGCTGAGGGCACTGCCTGCAGGCACTGAGGGCACAGGAGCCAGGCACAGACAGGCTCAAGGCAATCAGGACTGGGAAGACATTGAGCTGAGACTGCACTTGGGGAAACATCTTCACAGCCCTGGACATGGTGAGTGGGTGGGTGCAGGGCAATGTCCCCTGTGCTCCTGGAGGCATCTCCTGGAGCCAGCACAGCCCACAGCCGGGGGATGTGTCAGGAGGACTCTCCCAGTTTTTCTGAGGCACAGGAGGAGGAGGAGGAGGAGGAGGAGGAGGATGTGCTGCAGAGCGGGGCTGCCCTGGGCACCGTCAGAGGGACAGGGCAGGACGGCTCCTGCTGCCAGGGACGGCTGCAGGGGCTGAAGCTGGGGCTGCAGCCAGGGCTGCCCAGGGCTGTCCTGCAGAGCAGCTCCTGCAGCCCTCAGGGCTCTTGGCCAGCCCAGCCCATGTGCCACCTGCCAGGGACAGCTCTCAGCCTGCCTGGCAGCTCCCCATGCACTGGGGAGAAGTAGGAGGTGCAAGGAGCCACCCCCATCAGGGCAGATTCCTCCTGCTGTGGAGATGGTGCTGCATGGCCAGGGCTGCTCTCAGCTTTCTCCTCAAGGCAAGGCAAAGGGGCTGTCAGGTGTGTCTGTGTCACTGACACTCCTGCACTGTCCCACAGGGCATCAGCACATCTGCCTCCCATCTCCCTCACAAAGTGCCTCCTCAGCCTCCTGTGCCTACAGACAGTAGCAGCAGCAGCTTGGCTTGCAGCATCTCAGTTTGTGTGAGCTGCCCTTAAGGCCTTGCTGGCAGGGAGATGGCCCTGGGCAGTGCCCTGTGCTGGGAGGGGTGTGCAGGGCAGAGCTGAGCCCCCAGGGCTGGGCTGGGCTCTGGGAGCACTGGCAGGGACAAGGCTTGGATAGAGAGAAACAGCTCCCAGTAGGCACAACTGCAGGCAGCAGAGAGCCAGGCCAACTCTTGGTAACCTCTCCCTCTTCAGGTGCCTAGGGAAAGAGAAAAGGGTTTAAGGAGACTGACTTTTAAAATGGAGCCTTCAAAAAGTCAACTTAATTTTTCCAGCACCTTTTAACTTTGATTACCCTGAATTAGATGGAGGTTGTAATAAGAAAAGGGGAGCTGTGTGAGACCAGCAGGTCTGACTGCACTGCAGTACAGGGAACCCTGTTTTTCTTCTGGGCTCCTCAGTGTTCTGGCTGAGAGCATTGCTGATAATGATGCAGTAATCATGCAGCAAAAAGCGGAACTCAAGAATAAAAGTTTTTAGTGAAGTTCCCCCACAGGAAGAGAAGTAGTTTTGAAAGGATTTCTAATTTAATTGCGCAGGATTGACTCAAAGAAATCTGTTTCAGCTTCTCAATGTTTTCTTTCAACAGTCCATGATGCCCAGAGTGAGGAAATGTCCAACAGCAGCTCCATCAGCCAATTCCTCCTGCTGCCATTGGCAGACACGCGGCAGCTGCAGCTCCTGCACTTCTGCCTCTTCCTGGCCATCTCCCTGGCTGCCCTCCTGGCCAACGGCCTCATCATCAGCGCCGTAGCCTGCGGCCACCACCTGCACACCCCCATGTTCTTCTTCCTGCTCAACCTGGCCCTCACTGACCTGGGCTCCATCTGCACCACTGTCCCCAAAGCCATGCACAATTCCCTCTGGAATACCAAGAACATCTCCTATGCAGGATGTGCTGCTCAGCTCTTTTTTTATATGTTCTTCATGTCAGCAGAGTTTTCCCTCCTGACCATCATGTGCTATGACCGGTACATGTCCATCTGCAAACCCCTGCACTACGGGACCCTCCTGGGCAGCAGAGCTTGTGCCCACATGGCAGCAGCTGCCTGGGCCAGTGGCTTTCTCAATGCTCTGCTGCACACAGCCAATACATTTTCCCTTCGCCTGTGCCATGGCAATGCCCTGGACCAGTTCTTCTGTGAAATTCCTCAGATCATCAAACTCTCCTGCTCTCACTCCAACCTCAGGGAATTTGGACTCATTGCAGTTAGTGCCTGTTTAACACTCATTTGCTTTGTGTTCATTGTTTTCTCCTATGTGCAGATCTTCAGGGCTGTGCTGAGGATCCCCTCTGAGCATGGACAGCACAAAGCTTTTTCCACCTGCCTCCCTCACCTGGCTGTCGTCTCCCTGTTTCTAAGCACTGCAGTTTTTTCTCATATGAAGCCCCCCTCCATCTCTTCCCCATCCCTGGATCTGGTGGTGTCAGTTCTGTACTCTGTGGTGCCTCCAGCTCTGAACCCTCTCATCTACAGCCTGAGGAACCAGGAGCTCAAGGCTGCAGTACGAACACTGATGACTGGATGGTTTTGGAAACAGTAAACTGCTGGCCAATTTCTGCAAATCACTTGTAATAAAGGTCATCTTTGATACTCTCTGTTGGTTTCATTTTGGAGCTTTTTTCCCTTGTTTTAGTCTTTTTTCATATTTTCCACAAAAAATGTCATTGTGTGTGTTATTTCTCATATTTTGTCTCTCCACCTTTGTTTCAGCCCCAGACTATGTCAATGAGGAGCTGGGCTCTATGTGGCTTTAAATGAACTAAAGGATTGTCAGTTATTCACCACTCCTCAGGGCACCATTTGTCAGTTGTGGTTACTTCCTTTAAAGAGCCAAGCAGCTAATAGTTGCTATAAAGTTATTTATTGCAAAGGCACATCAGTCTCAAAAGGCAAAGGGTCACAAGCGTTCAAGTCCATGCTAAAGTTTTGGTATAGAATCCTAAATAGGTAAAGTCCCAGTCAGAAGCAGAAGCTGCTCCCAAAGGTCCTGAAGGGCCGATGTTGCTGGGGCAGCTCCTCTCTTCTTTGGGTGATAATGATGGCCGTGAGGAGAGAAGTGAGAGGGCAGGAACAAAATCAAAAGGCAAGAAGCAAAAGGTGAGTCTCTCCCCAGTGCATAGATTCTTATATCCAAACTTCCCAACAAGAAACACACGAACTCGAACCTAGTTCTAGTTTCTTAGCACCCCAGCTATGTATAAACTACATATATGTTCCATCTTGTTCTATCTTAAAAAATGTAAGCAATATTCTTAGTATAGTTTTATTATGTCTAAAACTATGTTCCTGGAGCCTCCACAGAAACACTAATATCTAAGGCTATATTTTTCAACCCTCACTAGAACTCATGCTTCTACACTGGTCTCTGAGATCTTTACTACCTAAAAGCACTTAAAACTTATTCTTACTTATTCTAAAACTTAAACTTACACCTCTACTTCATGTGTGAGTGGCTTAATATACTTGAATCCATCCAAAGGTTTTAATTCAATCCCTGCACCCTGATTTCTCTCTGAAGAATTCAGAGAGACTCTTGACTTGCAGACTTCAACATCTGTTGTCTAGTCTGGTGTGTGATCAGAGGGGGGTCAACATCCTCTGAGTCTGCATCCTCATCCCTTTCCTGTCTTATCTGGGGAGACCTGAGCAAATCGTCTGCCAGATCTTGTTCCTGGGCCACAGTCTGGTAAACCTTATCAGATTTTGTGCATCTTTGCCCTATACTACACACTGAACAACACCACTTGAGCTTTCCTCTCTTAGTCTTATCCTCCTTCTCTAGGGTCAATACCAGAGGGTCAGATGGAGCCCTGAGCCCACAGTCCCTCTGCCATTCGGGGTGATTTTGAAGGGAGAAATCATATCTGCACATGATACATCTGTCCACTTCCCTTCCCTCCTAAGAAATAGCATGAGCTGTAATAGTGTGTTAAAATCCAAAGTTCCACTGGGTGGTCACTTTGCTCCATTGTCCAATTTATATAAAGGCCACCAGGCCTTGCAGAATCTAATAAGGTCTCTCTTGTTTCTGTGCCTCCGTGTGCAGCAACGTTTTTCCAATGTGCAATAACACAGCCTAATGGACTGACCTCTCTTTACTTTGTCCAGTTCCCATTATCTTCTTCTTGTCTTGTCTTGTTTCCACCCAAACTTTTCCTCACACAATTTCATTGTTCTTTTCCAGTTTTCTTCCCACACACAACCCCAATTTGCGGGCATCCAATATTACTTTCCACATACTAATTTCAGAATATTAGGTTAAACGCTGACTTGGTTAGGATAGTTTTGCAATTTGCACTTGGGGCATACATCCTGCTGGTTATTAGAGCAACAATACCAATGTATTTCACAATCTCTACACTGTAATAAACCCCATGCCAGATGCCAGCCCCTTGATCCTCTGACAGCTCTAAATCTCCCACAAAGACAAATTATCCTGTTCACTCCCTCTGGAATACTCAGAGTCCCTACTGCATGTTGTTCCTAGTCCAAGGTTACCAATCTCCCTGCAGAGGTTTCTTATATCCCTCCTAGGCAGGCCCATTCATTCCCTCTTTCTATCCAATGATTTACTGGACCAATAAATTCCCAGGGATCAAGTCCAAACCACTGCTGTGGGGATACTCTTTCAATTTGTCTATCTACTCTTAAAAGAAACACTAACCACTCTGTGTTCAATCACAACACTCCTCCCTTCTCACTTGCACTGGCCCCACACTGACCCCGCCCCTTCGTTTTACTCAGGCTGCCTCAGTCGCCCGAGGCTGGAAAGGCACATAGAGCTCCACACTCGCTCATTCACTCACTGACACACTCAACAACTCAACATGTCCCGAGTTAACAGTCACACAAAACAGCAGCAAAATCAAGGGTTCACTAGACTCACCCCCAGAGTCGCTAGCGGGCTGCTCTATCAGCTCAGTGAGACCCCTCTGTCAGTGGCGTTATCAGCCGGGGATGGACCCCTCTCCCTCTGTCTCTGGCCCCCTTGGCCAGCAGCTTGCAAGCCCACTGAGACTGTGCTGAGTGTCAGACATCTCTGTACGACTCACCAGCAGTCCTGTTATAAATATTTATTACATATCGTTTTATCCACAGTGCCAGCAGGTTGTTGTCTGTCCCCGCGGTGAGTGAGTGGAGGTTCAGGATCCCTCCTGGAAAAAATCCCGGGGCACCCCTCAGGGTGTCTGCCCTGGTGGTGCTCCCTCAGCCAGACAGATCTCCTGGCTGGCTTGCCAATAATGAAGCACAGAAAAACTCCACAACTTGTACAAGTTGCAAAGTAGGTATGAACAATTTATTCAGGGCTGAGGTGCATGGGGGATAGCTCCTCCAAAAACATGCACACCTTTGGTGACCTGTGCCTCTCTTTCTATTCTCTACAAGTTAGAATTGCACAATGCACCTAATACATATTCATTTCCTAACCATGCCTGTCCCCTCTTGGTATTTAAATTAACTCCATGCCTCGTTGTGACTGCACACTGCTCCATGTTGGTCGCTCTGGTGGTCATCTGGGGGTCCTTGGGATGAAGTAAACAGTCTTCTTCTCAGTTGAACTTTTCACCCTGCCTACTTTGCACATGTGTATTAGCTTTTACTCACCTTCCAGACCTTGATACCAGTTTTCACTTGCTCAGGGGTCTGAGGAAACCCCCTTATATGGAAGAGACCTCATTCTTCCACCCTGTTTATGCATTCTTGTTCCATCTTATCTTGTAGCCTTGCTCTGTTCTCCTGTTCTTGCAAAGACAATGAACATTAAGCATTCAGAGAATCATGTCACCCCCCTTCTAGTTAAAGCATCCTCCTGTATTTTTACTCTTAACACTTTAATTTTAATTTTAATTTTAATTTTAATTTTAATTTTAATTTTAATTTTAATTTCCCTCTGTTTCATCATGAGGTCCCCACAGTGTTCCAGTGATCTCCATAGAAGGAAAGAATCAAGCCCCAGTGGTGCAGGGGCAGTCACAGGAGGACAAGGCCAGCCAGACTTGACAGTACTGCCAGATTTTGCCTGGGAGCAACCCTTGGATCTACAATATTTTAGAGGTGGAATCCCAATTTCAGACATGGATGCATGGAGGAGATGGACGGTTCTTTTCAACAGGAAGGAAAGCACAGAACACCAGTGTTTCAGGGGCGGTAGAAAGGCAGACATCAGAGGCCAAGGCCAGCCAGATCTCTCTGTCCTCGCAGATTTTGTCTGAAAGCAACTCTCGGATATAGGGAATTTCAGAGGTGGAATCCCAATTTTGGCCATTTCTGTGTAGATTAGAAGGATGGTTCTTTTCCATTGGAAGGAAAGCACAGAGCCCCAGTGTTTCAACGGCAGATGAGAGGTGACTCCTGGAAGGCAAAGCCAGACAGACCTGTTTGTCCTGACAGCTTTTGTCATGGAGGAATCCTTGGATATATGTAATTTGGGAGGAGGAATCTCAATTTTGACCACAGACACCTTGAGAAGGACAGTTCTTTTCCCCTGGAAGAAAAGCCTGGAGCCCCAGTGTTTGGAAAGCAGGGGAGAGGCAGCCTCCAAGAGGCCAAGGGCAGCCTGACCTGCCTGTGCTGGCACCTTCCAGTTAACATGCCTTGGTTCCATGAGGCCCTGCAGGGTCACAATGTTCCCCTTGCTTCTGTAGTGGCACAATGGCCCAATGACACCATGAGGTCCTGCAATGTCACAATGGCTTCATGCTTCCACAAGGCCCTGATGTGTCACAATGGCCTCTTGGCTCCACATGCCTCCTCTGTGTCACAATGGCTCCTCTACACTACAGGCTTCACAAGGTCAGAATGAACCCTTGGTCCTTGGGGCCCTTGAGTTTCATAAAGCTCTCCTTGATTCTATGAGGCACCAGAGTGTCAGAATGGATCCATGAGGTTCCAGAGTGTCACCATGGTCACTGTCAGAGGCTGGATGAGAGCAATGTCCCAGACCCCTGGGGATGAGCTGTCAATCAGTCACACAGTGGGGTGGTGCTGACCCAGGCTCTGATTGCCCCAGCAATCACAAGTCCCACCTGGGGGAGGCCCACGAAGGCCCAGGGGCTTAAAACACGGAGCAGGCGCTCAGCCCATGGTCCATACCCTGCCTTCTCCTGGGGTCTGTGTCTCACCCACACTGGAACCCTAGGAGCTGGGAGCCATGTGTGTGTCTGTCTATAGAACTTCTGTCTCTCTGTCTCTCTGTCTCTCTGTCTCTCTTTCCTTCTAATGCTCTTTATATGGAACACCATTATTTTTGGGCACCGCAACAACCTAAATGTTTAAAGATTTTGAGGTTAAGTGGAAAAAGTTAATGAAGTTTCTGCTATGACAAGTGTTTTATGTTGAGTTGGATGTTATATTAAATCCTTTTCCAAAGTTCCTTGGTTTTCTATACCACTAAAATTTTGTGTCATTTTAACCTCTTGAGAATATCTGTCTGGGGTTTCTCCTGTACACTAAACTCGAGTAAAGGAACCTTTGGTCACCCCCAGCATTTCAGTGTTCTGGGGTGTTCCAGCCCTGCAGGCTCCCCATGGCCTCTTGTTTCCATCAGGCCCTGCTGTGTCACACTGGCCCTTGGTTCCATGAGCATCTGGAGTGTCACACAGCTTGATGACATTTGTCCTTGCTTCCCCTGCCATCCCACTGCCCCAGCAACAGCCCCGAGCCACCCGTGAGGGACAGGCCCTGCTGGGCCAGGCCTGGGCTCAGGCCTTGGCCTTTCTGCTTCCTCCACCCAGCCCAGGCCTTGCTCAGCATTGCAGTTCCCTGCTCACAGCCTCGGGCTCCTGCAATCCTGCCCTCAAGGATCTGCTCTCACCACTCCCTGGGGAGCCTTTGGCACTCCCTGCCCTCAGTGGGGCCACTGATGCTCCAAGGGACTTGGAGTTTTGCTTCTGACTCCTGGAGCAGCTTCTTCAACCTTCTCTCAGTGCCTGAGGGTCCTGCACTCAGCCCTAAATCCACCACGGGGATCATTAAATAGAAAAAGTTCTCAGGAGCTCTTTGTCTTCCTTCAATTGTCTTCAAGTCTGCAGGGCTTGTGCAGCTGCTTGGAGAATGCTTGGAGTTCTTTTAAGCAAGAAAATTTCAAAGTGCACCTCATTACTTTTTTTCTTTAATCATGTGAGTATTTTTTTTAGTTTTCATTTCTGAGAAGAGGGGATAGAAGCATTCCCCAAGTGATCTTGATGCTGAATGTTTCCTTAGGAGGTCTGGGCACACAGAAGAATGACCCCTTGCAGGCTGACCCTGTTTGGACAACCTGCTCCTCACCCCCAACCTCACCATGTCTGACATCACCTACCTGGGACTGACATCCCTATGCCCTGCACCAGAACCTTGTCCCCTCAGCTCTGCAGCTGGGTGTCCCTGCCCATTGCACCATGTCCCACCTGCTCTCCTCAGGGCTCTGCCTGCACACAGACCCAGGAGAAATTTTCCTGTTTGTGAGGAAAGAATGGAAAAGCCTGAGCAGGTTTCCTAAATGACAAACCCCCACTGTAGAATCACATGCTCAGTCCAGGCTGCCTGGAAGGCTCTCCTGGAATGCTCTCCTTTCTGCAAGGGCGAGTGTGAGCAGAAATGATGTCTGTAAGCAGAATTCTCTGAGTCTTTCAGCTGAATTCTCTGTCCCTGTCCTTTCCCTGGATCTCTGTTGCAGATGGAAGCTGTTGGTGCCATTCTCACCTTTAACCCCTCTTTTGATGCAGACAGTCCAGGTGTGTTAAGCAGGTGTCACTGAGTTTATTCAAAGCTTTTGGATCCTCATGGAACTAAGGTGACAACTGTGACAGAGCGGGAACTAATGGAACCAAGGAGACAATTGTGACAGTTCAGAGCCTCACAGAAACAAGGCTCCATTGTGACACTGAGGGCAATCATGAAATCAAGGAGACCATTGTGACACAGCCAGGCCACATGGAACCAATGTTCCCTTGTGACAATGCAGATCCAAGGAGGCCATGGTGACGCTATGTGACCTCATGGATCCAAGGGGCCATTGTGACACTGAAGAACTTCATGGAACCCAGGGTCCAGAGTGTCACAGCAGGGCCTCATGGAACCAAGGAGACCAGTGTCATTTAGGAACCTTATGGAACTGAGGGTCCACTATGACACTGCATAAACAAGGAGACCATTATGATACTATGGAAACTCATGGAACCAAGCAGCCCCTGTGACACTCCAGGGCCTCGTTGAACCAGGGAGACCATTGTGACACTCAGAACCTCATGGCACTGAGGGTTTATTGTGACAAAGCAGGGTCCCATGGAACCAAGTGTCCATTGTGACAATGTGGATCCCAAGAGACCATGGTGACACTATGGAACCTCATGGAACCAAGGGTCCTTTGTGACACTCCATGGCCTCGTGGAACCAAGGAGATCATTGTGACGTAATGGAACCTCGTGGAACCAAGGGTCCATTGTTACAGTCCAGAACCAAGAAGACCATTCTGACAGTCCAGAACCTCATGGGACCAAGATTCCATTGTTATACAGTGGGGCTTCATGGCACCAAGGAGCCACTGAGACACAGCAGGGCCACATGGGACCAATGGTCCATAGTGATACTGCGGATCCAGGGGCACCATGGTGATACCACAGAACCTCATAGAACAAAGAGTCCAGAGTGACACAGCAGAACCTCTTGGAATCAAGGCAACCATGTTAGGCTATGGAACCTCATGGAACCAAGAGACCATGGTGACATTGCAGGGCTTCATTTGAACAAAGGACATGGTTGATGTGACAGGACCTCATGGGAACAATGGGACATTGTGACATTGCAGAGCCCCATGGAACCAAGGAGACCACTGTGACACTGAGGAACCTCATGGAACCATACAGCCATTTTCACACTGCGGACCCGAGGAGAGCAATGTGACAGTACAAAACTCATGGAACTGAGGGGCCATTGTTATCCAGTGAGGCCTCGTAGAACCAAGGGGCCATGGTGACATTGTGGGTCCTCATGAACCAAATATTCATTGTGACATTGCAGGGCTGCTTTAACCAATTGTCCATTGTGATACTGCGGATCCAAGGGACTGTGGTGACACCATGGCAGTTCATGGAACCAAGGGGTTGTTGTGACACACCAAGGCCGCGTGGCACCAAGGAGAGCATTGTGGCAGTGCAGAACCAAGGAGGCCATTTTGACAGTACAGACCCAAATGTAACCAAGGGTCCATTGTTATACAGCAGGGCCCCATGGAACCAAGGGGCCATTGTGAAATTGTGCAAGGGCCATAATGGAGACAAGGACAGCACTGACACTGAAACCCACAGGAAAGAAAATTTTGAACACAGTTTTGAATATCTGAAAACAGATATTCTTTATTACATCATGGTGGTCACCGTGGCAAACCTTCCTCCATTCGAGTGCACTGAGCATTGAATGAACAGAGTTTTTATCACACACACTGGTTACATACTCTTTAGCTATCCCCACTTTCTTTGAATTTATTGGACATAGTTACACTCCTTATCACAAGTCCTTATATGGTTCTTTGGGGTCTGTCTTCAACATCCAGTGCCCTTTTCAGGGAGCTTCTTCTCAACCTCCACTTTTGAGTTAGCGCTGTATTATTGTTTTTTATAATTTCTGCTTTATCAGCCTTGCAGAGCTGAGCTGGCATCCTCCTTGCATTTTGTGTGACTTCAGTTTGCCTCAGCTACATCCTTTATCTGTTTCTCCAAGGCTGTGCTGTTCTGTTCTCTGCCCTTGATCAGTGTAAATGTTGTTCTGTTCTCCTGTCCTTGTCACAGTGCTCTCCCCACAAGGCGTGTTTGCAACCCCCTGCAAGCCATGGGCTTGGGGTGGGCAAGTGTTCCTGAGGGAACAGGGATGGGACAGCTGGGCTGGATGAACCAAGGGATGTTCCATTCCATGGCACACCATGATCAGAAATTAACTGAGAAGTGACGGGCAAGAAGCGTAGGGAATTGTTTTCTTTTTTAAGAACATTTTTATTCAAAACAGCACCTACACATACAGAATCCACTCCTGCTACAATATGGTTAAGTATTTTCTGCTGCTAGGAGATTTCCTGTGGATTTGCTTTTCTTCTGTGTATGGCCTTTGCTTTTTGTGCTTGCTTGGTTTGTGGGGTTTTTGTTGTTGCGGGTGGGTCTTGCTTTATTTTGTTTTGTTTGGGTTTGATTTTCCCCTATTGAACTGCCTTTTTTTCTGATATATAAATTCTACCTTTTTTTGTGGCTTGGTTGACACCTGATGGCAAGAGAAATTTACCCAACTCAGTCATTTTGCCAAATTACATTTTGCAGTCACCATTAACCAGATGAATTTGGTCACAGACTCCCTACAACTTGGCTGCATCCAGAAAGGAATTGAAAGTGCATTTCATGCCATTGTAGAGATAATAGAAATGTTCCACACTGGTGGTCAAGGTCTGGTCACTGAGGGATGTCACCAGGGAGTGGCTGCTCAGAGGACTCTGTGCCACGGATGACATTTGACCCTCATTGTTCAGCCAAATTCTCACCTACCCCATGTTCCTCTCCTGCAGCCCAGCTCTCTCCAATCTGGCTCTGAGGAGAGCACAGCAGACCATGTCCCAGGCCTGGCTAAAGTCTGGGCACACAACATCCCCTTCTTTTCCCTCCCATGGGGGTTCTGCAATCCCTGCCTTGTGCTGCCAGTGCCTGGAATGGCTGCAGGAGGATTTGCCACCTGCCCTTCCCTGCTGAGCCTGACCAGTCTGTGACTGTCCCAGTGCCCCTCCCTGCCTGTTTGCAGACTGGTTCCATGTCTGCTCTTCCCAAGTACCCAGGACCCTCTGGGATATCTCTGTCCTTTCCAAGGAGTTTGAGAGAGATGTCACAGAGACACTGCCCAGCCTTCTCAGCATCCCTGACTCCAAAGGCCTTTTCCACATCCCTCAGCTCATGGTCAGTGCCCAGAGCACAACACAGCTCTATTCAGGTTCTCAGGGTGGGTCAGAAGGGAGGCAGCTCTGATTTCTTCCCAAAAACCTAGCATTTCAATGGTCTCTCTGTGCAGTCCTTAGCTGCCTTGAATATTTTTTCCTGGAACATCCCTGCAAGAATGTTTCTCTCCATGCAATCCTAAGCACACCCCAGTAATGAATTCAGGTGTTTTCCCAGAGTGTAGTGGCCTCAAGGCACTGTTTGTGCCACCAGAACTGTGCCACCCCCGAGTGCTGGTGATGGTGTTTGTGCTCACTCGGGTTCATCTCCCCACACACACATGATGCACTGCTGAAATCTCCTCAGTACAGAGCAAACATGGCTGCTGGCCTGGTCACTCGGTGTCCCTCCATGCAGTGACAAACAACCTCGTGCAGCTGGGGGAAATGCCAGTGCTGGGTGTGGTGATTGCAGGGGCTGGTGTGGGACAATTGCCCTGGGGCACCTTCTCAGGCTGTGCCCAGAACAAAGACACAGCCCAGGCCCTGCCCTACTGCTCCCTCAGGTCCATCCCAGGAGCTCTGGCTGTGCCAGGACACTGCTGTGTGCCCCCTGCACACTGCCCCTCTGCCCCAGGCACTGGGCTTTGCTTGGCCAGGTCATTCCTGGAGCACATTGCTGACAGCAGCTCTGGAGGAGAGCAAAGCCTTCCTGCCCTGCCCTCAGGAGATGCCCTTTGCTGATGGAGCTGCTGTGCTGGAGCCCAGCTGTGTCCCAGCAGTGCCCATGGCCTGTCCCTGCCTGTGGGCACAGCACGGACACGCAGCAGGACTGTGACCAAGCTGCCAGAGCACTGCGGCCTCACAGCCACAGAAAGGCTGGCAAGGAGAGGGTGGAGTTGGGAAGAGCAGATGTGGGAAGAGCCAGGGCCATTGTCCCTGGCTGTGCTGCTGTGCTTGGAGTCTCTTCCCTCCACCTCTGCCCACAGGCACTGCCCTGCAGAGACAGAGAAGGGCTGAGGAAGGATCCTGGATACACAGGGCAGGGCAGGCACTTGTTTTATTTAAATGCACAGCTGAAAGACCTCTTGCATGTCTTTGTGTTTCAAAAGAAAGGTAGATATTCATGAAGAAATGAAAAGAGTAACACTACAGTATTTTGTAAGAAATATTACAACAATAGAAACAGATACCGTAGAAAGAGCAGACAAATATGGAAAAAAAAAAAGGCGAGCTTTTAGAAAGTTACATTCAGAAGATTATGCATCAGAAAAGTTGAATGCTTCAGAAAATACAGTTATCAATTTTCTCAGGGCATCCTTGAGCTGCTGGTTCCTCAGGCTGTAGATGAGAGGGTTCAGGACTGGAGGCACCACAGAGTACAGAACTGACATGGCCAGATCCAGGGATGGGGAGGAGATGGAGGCTGGCTTCAGGTAGGCAAACACTGCAGTGCTGATAAACAGAGAGACCACAGCCAGGTGAGGGAGGCAGGTGGAAAATGCTTTATACCGGCCCTGCTCAGAGGGGATCCTCAGCACAGCCCTGAAGATCTGCACATAGGAGAAAATAATGAACATAAAACAACACAAAGATGAAGAGGCACTAACTGCAATAAGCCCAAGTTCCCTGGGATAGGATTCGGAGCAGGAGAGCTTGAGGATCTGTGGGATTTCACAGAAGAACTGGCCCAGGGCGTTCCCATGGCACAGGGGCAGGGAAAATGTATTGGCTGTGAGAAGCAGAGCAGTGAGAAAGCCACTGGCCCAGGCAGCTGCTGCCATGTGGGCACAAGCTCTGCTGCCCAGGAGGGTCCCATAGTGCAGGGGTTTGCAGATGGACACATAGCGGTCGTAGCACATGATGGTCAGGAGATAATACTCTGCTGAGATGAAGAACAGAAAGAAAAACACCTGTACAGCACATCCAGTGTAAGAGATGTGTCTGGTGTTCCAGAGGGAATTGTGCATGGCTTTGGGGACAGTGGTGCAGATGGAGCCCAGGTCGCTGAGGGCCAGGTTGAGCAGGAAGAAGAACATGGGGGTGTGCAGGTGGTGGCCGCAGGCTACGGTGCTGATGATGAGGCCGTTGGCCAGGAGGGCAGCCAGGGAGATGGCCAGGAAGAGGCAGAAGTGCAGGAGCTTCAGCTGCCGCGTGTCTGCCAATGGCAGCAGGAGGAAGTGGCTGATGGAGCTGCTGTTGGACATTTCCTGTGTCCTGGCATGGGGATCTGTAATGAAGTAGTATAGTATAGTTCAGTTTGGAGAGGACTGTAAATATCCCAGCCCAGCTTGGTGGCACTTTCCCCCCACTGCCTGCCCAGGGCTCTGCTGCCTGGAGCTGTCCCTGCCAGCAGCTGCTTCCCTGTGCCCAGGGCTGGGCCCTGCCAGTGCTGCCAGAGCCCAGCCCAGCCCTGGGGGCTCAGCTCTGCCCTGCAGACCCCTCCCAGCACGGGGCACTGCCCAGAGTCAGCTCTGACTGTGCAGGCTTTGATGGGAACATCACAGCAACACCGAGGAGGCTCGAAAAGTGAGACTGATGCTGCCTGTGAGGGACCTTGTGCTGATTTCTGTCACTGCCTTCTTTGTTAAGATCCGAGAAAAAAAAATTATATTTTTCCCAACCTGATCTGAGAGATAAATATCTATATGCAATTTCCTAACTATGCAATACAGAGCAGTAGATTATAAAGTCACGATTTTCCCTTTTATGCAGTCCCTGCCTCACTGTGCTCCCTGTATAATGTGTTTGAAAAGGTTCTAGATTTAAATGTTATGCTGGGAGCAGTCCTCAACAATGCAGCATCATCACCACACAAGGAGAACACTTCCAAGCCGTACCAGCTGTCTCCTTCCACCCATACCTTGTCCCCCAGTGCTTGGAGCAGCTCCCAGGGCTGGCTGACAGCTGTCCCTGGCAGGCAGCAGAGTCCCTGCCCCAGCACAGCGCCCTGGGCTGCAGGACCCTGCTCTGCACCACAGCCCTGGGCACCCCTGGCTGCTCTACACAAGAGATCATCAGAGAATGTACTCACACAGTCTGCAGGCATTGGGATGTTGCAGCTTTAGGAGATGACTGCAGGAGCTGCAGCTGCATTGTCCTGCAGCCAGAGGCTTCCTGTGTCAAGGGCTGGGAGTGATTCTGCCCCAGTCCCTTCTGAGCATCTTCCCAGCCCTGACTGATTGAAGCTCTCTGTGCCTCTGTGCTGTGCCTGGGGTGGCTGCAGGCAGTGCCCCAGCCCTGTTAGGCTGGGAGAAGAGCTGCTCATGAAGAGAAATGTGTTTTTGAAGCTCTTCTTGGTTGCCAGGATCTCCTTCTGTGCCAGGAGCCCAGCCCAGCTCATCAGCACAGACACAGCACAAGGATTTTAATGACCCTCTCAGGGCATTGGTGCTGTCTGCATCAGACTCAGCCCCACAGTGTGTGCTTGAAAAACTTCTCAAGTATTTAGATTGTAATTGAAACACTGAAGTTTCTTCAAGTTTTAATGAGTCCCACTGAGGGACAGGACTGGAAAGTGTCCCCAGGTTCCAGTTAGAGCAGAACAGTGGAGGCACTGATGACAGGTGGGGACAAACAAGGCAAAGGTGTCTCTGATGCTGAGCAAACCTGGATGTGTTTCAGGGATGCAAAGGGCCAAGGGCTGAGCCCCAGCCCCTGGCAAGGCACATCCTGTCCCTCCCTCATTGCTCAGGGCTCTTCCCGGGCCACTGGGCTCTGGGTATGTGCAATGCCAAGGGCAGCACCATGGGGCGGCCCCTGCCAGGCTGCTGAGCAGGGACAAGGAGGCAATGAGGCCCCAGCACAGCAAGGCTCACTTGTCCCCTGCTGGCCTCAGGCCCAGGGCCAGCCTGCATGGCCCAAGTGCTGCAGGAGTTGGCTGTGTCAGGGCCTTTCAGCTGCTGCCCATCCCTGTGGCCTCTGCAGCCCAGGCTGTCCTACGGTGTCCATGCCCTGCGCCTCTGTCCCTGCAGGCTGTCGTCATCCCCCGGCTGCCCCACCTCGCTGGCCCCTTCCTTTGCTGACAGCTCTGCCTCCTGCCTGCCTCTGCCTGCACACACAGAGCCTTGGGCTTGACACCAAAAGGAGTTCATTCCATTTTTACCGTGCCTGTGAATTATTAGCACAGGAACAAGGCATGCAGGGGCTGCTTTCCCAGCCAGGATGGTTGGAAGAGAAGAAGAAAATATCTGGCTCGAAGGTGGAGTGATAGAGCAAACAAGGACACAACCTGGTAACTTGGGGTGGGTTTTATGGAAATGGGTAAATTGTAATACCCATGTAGTCACTGAATATAAGCAACACACTTGTAGAATCATGTGTCTTCATAAGTTTAGTAGTTATTCCACATTCGACCTGAGGTCTGAAAGAAATCATGCCCTTTTTAAAACATAATTATTGTTAAAAGTGTCTTATTCTAATATTTTGGTGATTTGGTGACAGTGGGGCCTCACAGAACCAAGGAGTCAACTAAGTCAACATAGTTCCCATGGAACTAAGGAGTCCATTGTGACACTACAAGGCCTCATGGAAGCTAGGAGCCATTGTGACACTCTGGGGTCTTGTGGGGCCAAGGGGTGATTGTGTCACTGTGTGGCACCACTGAACCAAGGAGCTCATTGTGACACTACAGGGCCCCATGGAACTGAGGATTCATGGAACAGTTCAGGACCTGATGGAACCAAAGGTCCATTGTGACATTGTGGGACTTTATGGAATCCTGGAGGCCATGATGACACTTTGAGGCCTTGTTGAATCAAGGGGCTCTGCAGGACCTCATGGAACCAAGGAGATCCTTCTGATACTGTGAGTCCCTATGGAACCAAGGGTCCATTGGGATACTGTGGCACCAAGGAGACCCCTGTGACACTGCAAGTCCTCATGGGAGCAAAGGACCATTGTCCATTTTTTGCTACCATTCCACTGCGGAGCCCCATGTAAACATAGGGCCACTATGACACTGAGTGTCCCCATGGATCCAAGGGAACAGGTAACAGGTCTGCTTGGCTTGGCCTGACTGGTCCAACTGACCTTGGCATGTCAAGGGTCTCTTATGTATTCCTGAAACACTGGGGCTCTGTGCTTTCCTTCAAATGGAAAAGAGCTGTCGTTATTATCCAAGGCCCCATAGCCAAAATAGGATTCTGCCTCCAAAATTCTCAATACCCAGGGATTGCTCCCAGGGGAAAGCTGTCATTTCTAAGAAGTCTGGCTGACCTTGGGTTCATGAGAGTTGGGTCTCACCTGCCCTCAAGCACTGGGGCTCAGTGCAATCCCTCCTATGGAAAAGAACCGTCCCTCCGGCCCAGGCAGCCATGGCCAAAATTAGTACTTTTACTCCGAAATTTCCTATCTGCAAGAGTTTCCCCTAGATGGAACAAGCTGACAAGACAGACAGGTCTGGCTCGCCTTGGCCTCTGGTGATTGCTTCTAATCTGCCCTGAGACATTGGGGCTCCACGGTTTCCTTCCTACAGGAAAGAACCATCTTTCTTCAGGCACTTATGGCTGAAATTGGGATTCTGCCTCCAAAATTCTGTATAACCAAGGATTGGTCCCAGACAGAAGCCACCAGGCCAGATGGGTCTGGCTGCCTCTGGTGGCTACTGCTCATCTGCCTCTGAAACACCAGGGGTCTATGGCTCCATTCCAGTGGAGAAGAACCATTCTTCTTGTGCAGGTGCTCATGGCCGAAATTGGGATTCCACCTCCAAAAGTCCTAGGTCCAAAGACTTCTTCTTGACGAAAACTGCCTTTCCAGACAGGTCTGGTTGGCTTTTGTCTCCTGAGGGCTGGCTCTCACCTGCCTTCCAAACACTGGGGCTGCATGCTTTCCTTTCTATGCAAAAGAACTGGCCTTCTCCTCCAGGCACAAATGGCTGAAATTGGGGTGCAACTGACAAAATTCTGTATATCCAAGGGTTGCTCCCAAAGAAACTTGCCGGGACAGACAGGTCTGCCTTGGCCTCTCATGACTGCAGTTCATCAGCCCCAGAAACACTGAGGCTCTGTGGCTTCCTTCCTGTGGAGACCATTGTGAGACTGTGGGGACCCATGGAACCATGGAGACCACTGTGACACTGCAGGGTATCATGGATCCCAGGAGCCATTGTGACACTGTGGGGACCCCGTGGAACCAAGGACATCACAGTGGCCCTGCTGGGCTGCATGGTGCCAAGGGGCCAGTGTGAAGCAGCGGGGCTTTGTGGAACCAAGAGGCCATTGTTGCATTCCAGGGCCTGGTGCAGCCAAAGGGCTGTTGGGATCCTGCGGGGCACCGTGGATCCATGGAGACCATTGTGGCATTGCAAGGCCCCATGGAATCATGGAGACCATTGTGACACTGTGGGGCCCATGGAACCTCAGGGCTGTTTTGATTCTGCAGGGCACCGTGGAAGCAAGGAGAGCATTGTGGCACTGCAAGGGCTCATGGAATGAAGGAACCCTTGTGACACAGGGGAGGCCAATGGAACCAAGTGTCTGCTGTTACAATGCAGGGCCTCAAGGAACCAAAGACCATTTTAAAGCTGCAGAGCCAAGCAGACCTTTAGAACACTGAGGGGCCTGATTGAACTGATGAGAATATGGTGACACAGCGAGACCTTATGGAAACAAGGATCCATAGTGACACTTTGGGGTCTCATGTGACCAGGACTCCAGTTGTGACACTGCAGAGCCAAGGAGATCATTATGATACTACAGGGTCTCATCAAATCAAGAGGCCATTGTGTCACTTTGGGGTCCCCATGGAACATCCACTGTGAAATGATGGTGCATGATGGAACCAAGGGGCCATTGTGACACTGCAGGGCCCCATGGAAGCGAGGGTCCATTGCAACAATGCTACTAAAAATTGGAAAAAACGGAAGAATGCTTAACACCAGGGGAGCAGTAAGGGAAGATGGAACAGATCTGGGTGGTTTTCCTTCCCCAGGGCCACCAGCAGGTCTAGCTGACCTTGGAATGTTGAAGTCTGCCTCTCATCTGCTGCTAGAGAACTGAGACCCTGTGCTTTCCTTCCTATGGAAAAGAACCATCCATCCTTCCATGTGCCCATGGCCAAAAGTGATATTTCCCCTGAAAAATTCCCTATATGCATAGGCTCTCCCAGTCAAAAGCTTCCAGGACAGAGAGCTCTGTCTGGCCTTGGCCTCTATTCATCACCTCAAGGAAACCCTGAGGAAGGTGTTTGAGCAGGTTTGACTACAGGAATATCAATGAGTCTTTCATAATCTTCAAAACTCAGATGTTCTTCTGATCATATGTGTCCTTTCTTTCTCAATTTGTATTATGCATGAAATTATTTTTTCAGCTAAAAAATATTATTCTTATCACTCTACCAGTCTTATGTGCAATAAAACACCTCCTCAACATATTGATGCAGTCACCTGCGTAAGCAAACACATTAAAGAATCCAGTAGGAATTATTTGTCTCTGCTCCCATCTGTCCCATCTCCTTGGAAGGCTGAAGTGCAGCCGTGGTGCCGACAGCAGCCCTGGGGCTCTGTGCCCCATGGCCTCCCTGCTGGGCAGCCTCTGCCAGCTCCTGCCCAGCCCGTGGCACCTGTGGGCCTGCACTGACAGCCCTGCCCCAGGCTCTGCCGGGCTCTGGGCCAGCACAGAGGCTGGGCAGGGCTGGCCATGGCCGGGAACAGGCCCTGAGCCCCGCAGGAGGATGGAGCTGGGCCACAGCCAAACTCAGCCCAGGCCAAAGCTGGGCTCAGCAGCCAGGGCTGGCAAGGGCTGGGGACAGAGGCTGGCGCTGACAAATGTCCTGGGCCCCCTCCCTGCTCTGTGCATGCCACCAAGGGCACAGAGCAGCCTCCTCTCTGGGCCACTTGCCTGTTTGCAATGCCTTCCCCAGGCGCTGGCCCTGCCCCACAAGGCCTGGGCTGAGTCCTGCCCCTGCCCGCTCAGCCAGGCTGACATGGACACTGCTGCTTTCTCTGGCAGGCTCTCTCAGGCCAGCCCAGCTCCCTGCAAGCTGTGCCAGCTGCCCTGAGCTCTGTGCAGCACCAAGGGCCTCTCCCCAGCACAGCCCAGCCGGCTCTGGCCCCACAGCTCTGCTCAGGCCAGGGGGCTCTGGGCAGTGGCCCCACGGCCTCAGCCCCTGCCAAGGGCACAGCAGCAGCTGCAGCTCAGAGAGGACTCAGCCCCAGCCATGGGGGAAGGTGCTTGGCCAAGGCAAAAGGAGGCTCCCTGTGTGCCCTGCTCCCCTGTCCCTGAGCTCCTGAGAGCTCTGCAGCCCCTCCTGCCATCTCATCTGCCCAGGCCAGCACAACAGCCCCGGCCTTGGGGCCCTCCAGAGCTGCTCCTGCTCCAGGCCCAGGACCCATCCCAAAGCTGGGATTCAGCATTGGAATGAGCTGCCCAGAGTGAGTGCGTCACCATCCCTGGAAGTGTTTCAGGAAACACTTGATGTGGCATTGAGTGCCATGGTCTGGGTGACAAGGTGGTGTTGGGTCACAGGTGGCACTTGATGCTCTCCAAGGTCTTTTCCAGCCTGGGTGATTCTCTGATGGCTGTGACACTTCAGGGCCCTGGGGCAGCATGGGGCCATTGTGACACTGCAGGGCCTCATGGAACTGAGAGGACCAGAGTGACACTGTGTACGACATGGCACCACACAGCCAAGGGGCCACTGTGACACTGTGGGGCTACATGGAAGCAAGGAGTCCATGGTGACAGTCTGGGTCCTGGTGGAACCACAGAGGCCACTGTGACACTGCAGGGCCTTGTGGAACCAAGGGGCCATTGTGCCACTGCAGAACTAAGGAGAGCCTTGTGAGAGCCTGGGGCCCAATGGATTCAAGGGGCCATTGTTCTATTGCAAGGTCTCTGGGAACTAAAGGAACAATTGTGACACTGTGGTGCCCCATGGAACCAAGGGTCCCTCTTGCCACTGCACGATCTTGTGTAACCAGGGCTCCATTGTGACCCTGCAGCACCAAGGAATTCCTGGTGGCACTCACAGAGGTCATGGAACCAAAGATCCATTGTGACAGTGCGTGGCCCAAGGATCCAAAGGACTTTGGGACACCAAGCAGTGTCATGGAACCAAAGGGACATTGTGACACTGAGACACCTCTTAGAATCATGGAGATGACTGTGACACTCCAGGGCCTCATGGAACTGTGAAGACACCAAACTGGGTTTGAGTGTTGATCTGCTGTAGGGTAGGATGGCTCTGAAGAGGGACCCGGACAGACTGGATCCAGGCTCCAAAGACAACAACAAGAGGATTAAGAAGACCAGGTTTCAGGTCCTGCACTTTGACCACAACAACCCCTGCAGTGCTCCAGGCTGGGGACAGAGTGGCTGGACAGCAGCCAGGCAGAAAGGGACCTGGGGGCACTGATGGACAGCAGGCTGGACATGAGCCAGCAGTGTGCCCAGGTGGACAAGAATTTCCATGGCAACTGGCCAGGATCAAGAATGGTGTGGCCAGCAGGAGCAGGGCAGTGATTGTTCCCATGTGCTCAGCACTGGTTGGGCAGCACCTCGAATGCTGTGTCCAGTTCTGGGCCTCCCAATTTAGGAAGGACATGGAATATCTGGAGAGTGTCCAGAGAAGGACAACAAGGCTGGTGAGGGGTCTGGAACCTGCAGACAATTCCTGAAGCATCTGTAGGATGATCCTGCACCCCAAGGGATCTTCCCATGGTACAAAATCGTAAACTGGAATGACGAGTGGGGCCAGAGAGGGAAGGGCAAACAGAGATGGGCTGTGTGCAGGGGAGGGGATGGGGATGGGCAATAGGAAGAAATCTGGATTTGAAAAGAGCAAAGAAAGCAAAGGTGAAGCAAAGGAAATGCTCAGGGCAGTTTGGGGGTGGCTGCCAGGCAGCCCTGGCTCTGAGCAACAACATCTACAGTGGGACAGGAAACTCACAGCTGATGGGAACAAACTTTCTGGCTGAATTCAGAGGCCACGACAAATCTGAGTGGTTTCCCTGCCATCCCCCAGCCCTTGCTGGCACCAGGGGCTGATGACATTTGTGTTCACTCAGCTCCATGTCCCCACAGCAGCACCATGGGGGTGCTGAGCCTGCTGTGTGCAATGCAAACAGGGGCTCCTGAGCCAGTGCTGCCGTGTGTGTGCCTGCAAGGATGCGGCTCCTGTGTGAGCTGGGGGAGAGGCCAGGGCTGCAGAGGGGGGATGTTGTTGGCAGGTGCATGAGGACGCTCTGGGACGCTGCCCTGGGGTGTCCAGCGCAGTGGGGATGGATCAGCCCCTGCTCTGCTGCTCCTTGCCAGGGTGTCTCCTTGCAGGCACCTTGCAGAGCACCAGCCATGCTGTTTGCCCCCAGCCTGCCCACAGCCAGCCTGGGGCTGCTCGCGGGGCTTTTCTGTGCTCAGCATTGGGCTGGCCAAGGGTTGTGGAGAGAGCCTGGCCTAGGAGCCTGGAGTCCCCAGGTGTCAGCGCTGCCTCAGCAGTGCCCATGGCCTGTCCCTGCTGGAGCCCCGGCACTGCCACCCCCAGGGCTGTGCCCGGCCCCGAGAGCACTCAGGCCCTGCAGCAACACGAGGACCAGGAGGGCAGCGGGGCAGTGGCACGGGAGCAGCACTGGCAACACCAAGTTGGCACTGATCTGCCCCAGCTCTTCACACAGACATTGCTGCAGCAGCTCCAGGGAAGGGAACAAAAGGGGGAGCTCTGGACAAAACTTTGCAGGGTGAAAGAACCTTTAGTTCGTTTTAAGTTGCCAGGAGTACAGCCCCTCATTCACACAGTCTGTGACCACAGGGAATGTGGAGATAAATAAAATCAGAATTGGTTTAAATAATGACATTACTTTATGGACAATATTGAAATAGTACACTAAAGAAAAGCAACGTCCAAAATCAAACCAACAAGAACACTTAAGATGAATTTTATTGCACATGATTTGCAGAAACTGGCAAGTAGTTTAAGGTCTCTGATGCAATCCAGTGATCAGTGTCCACACTGCAGCCTTGAGCTCCTGGTTCCTCAGGCAGTAGATGAAGGGATTCAGGGTTGGAGCCAAAACTGAGTACAGGACTGACACTGCCAGATCCAGGGATGGGGAGGAGGTGGAGGGGGGCTTCAGGTAGGCAAACAAGTCAGTACTAACGAACACAGAGACCACAGCAAGGTGAGGGAGGCAGGTGGAAAATGCTTTGTGCCTTCCCTGCTCAGAGGGGATCCTCAGAACAGCAGTGATGATCTGCACATAGGAGAAAACCATGAACACAAAACAGCCAAATACCAAAGAGGCACTAAAAGCTAGAAGCCCAAGTTCTCTGAGATAGGATTTGGAGCAGGTGAGCTTGAGGATGTGTGGGATTTCACAGAAGAACTGGCCCAGGGCATTGCCCTGGCACAGGGGCAGGGAAAATGTATTGGCTGTGTGCAGCAGAGCATTGAGAAAGCCACTGGCCCAGGCAGCTGCTGCCATGTGGGCACAAGCTCTGCTGCCCAGGAGGGTCCCGTAGTGCAGTGGTTTGCAGATGGACACATAGCGGTCGTAGCACATGATGGTCAGGAGGAAATACTCTGCACCAAGGAAGAAGATAAAGAAAAAGAGCTGAGCAGCACATCCTTCATAGGAGATGTGTCTGGTGTTCCAGAGGGAATTGTGCATGGCTTTGGGGACAGTGGTGCAGATGGAGCCCAGGTCAGTGAGGGCCAGGTTGAGCAGGAAGAACATGGGGGTGTGCAGGTGGTGGCCGCAGGCTACGGCGCTGATGATGAGGCCGTTGGCCAGGAGGGCAGCCAGGGAGATGGCCAGGAAGAGGCAGAAGTGCAGGAGCTGCAGCTGCCGCGTGTCTGCCAATGGCAGCAGGAGGAAGTGGCTGATGGAGCTGCTGTTGGACATTTCCTATGTCTTGCCATGGGGATCTGTAAGAAAAGTAATAATGGAATAGTTCAGTTTGGAGAGGACTTTAAATATCCCAGCCCAGCTTGGTGGCACTTTCCTCCCACTGCCTGCCCAGGGCTCTGCTGCCTGGAGCTGTCCCTGCCAGTGCTGTTTCCCTGTGCCCAGGGCTGAGCCCTGCCAGTGCTGCCAGAGCCCAGCCCAGCGCTGGGGGCTCAGCTCTGCCCTGCAGACCCCTCCCAGCACAGGGCACTGCCCAGGGCCACCTCTGCCTTTGCAGGCTCTGATGCAGAGATCATAGTAACCCTGAGGAGGCTGGAAAAGTGACACTGATGCTGCCTGTGAGGGACCCTGTGCTGATTTCTGTCAATGCCTGTTTATTAATATTCAAGAAAAAGATTTTCTATTTTTCCCACCCTGAAGAGATTAATATCTATATGCAATTTCCCTTCTAGGAAACCCAGAGCAGTAAATTACAAAATCTGGATTTTCCCTTATGCAACCCCTGCCTCAATGTGCTCTCTGTGTAATCTACCTAGAAATATTCTGGAGTTAAATGTCATGCTGGGAGCAGTCCTGAACAATGCATCATCCTCACCCCACAAGCAGAACACTTTTTTTCCCAAGCCTTACCAGCTGTCTCCTTCCACCCAGACCTTGTCCCCCAGTGCTGGGAGCAGCTCCCAGGGCTGGCTGAGAGCTGTCCCTGGCAGGCAGCAGAGTCCCTGCCCCAGCACAGCGCCCTGGGCTGCAGGACCCTGCTCTGCACGACAGCCCTGGGCACCCCTGGCTGCTCTACACAAGAGATCATCAGAGAATGTACTCACACAGTCTGCAGGCATTGGGATGTTGCAGCTTTAGGAGATGACTGCAGGAGCTGCAGCTGCATTGTCCTGCAGCCAGAGGCTTCCTGTGTCAAGGGCTGGGAGTGATTCTGCCCCAGTCCCTTCTGAGCATCTTCCCAGCCCTGACTGATTGAAGCTCTCTGTGCCTCTGTGCTGTGCCTGGGGTGGCTGCAGGCAGTGCCACAGACCTGTTAGGCTGGGAGAGGAGCTGCTCATGAAGAGAAATGTGCTTTTGAAGCTCTTCTTGGTTGCCAGGATCACCCTCTGTGTCAGGAGTCCAGCCCAGCTCATCAGCACAGACACAGCACAAGGACTTTAATGACCCTCTCAGGGCATTGGTGCTGTCTGCATCAGACTCAGTCCCTCAGAGTGTGCTTGAAAAATTTCTCAAGAACTCAAATTTTAATTGAAACACTGAAGATTCTTGAAGTTTTAATGGGTCCCACTGAGGGACAGGACTGAGAAAGTGTCCCCTGGTTCCAGTTAGAGCAGAACACTGGAGGCACTGATGACAGTGGGGACAAACAAGGCAAAGGTGTCTCTGATGCTGAGCAAACCTGGATGTGTTTCAGGAATGCAAAGGGCCAAGGGCTGAGCCCCAGCTCCTGGCAAGGCAGATCCTGTCCCTCCCTCATTGCTCAGGGCTCTTCCCGGGCCCACTGGGCTCTGGCCATGTGCAATGCCAAGGGCAGCACCATGGGGCGGCCCCTGCCAGGCTGCTGAGCAGGGACAAGGAGGCAATGAGGCCCCAGCACAGCAAGGCTCACTTGTCCCCTGCTGGCCTCAGGCCCAGGGCCAGCCTGCATGGCCCAAGTGCTGCAGGAGTTGGCTGTGTCAGGGCCTTTCAGCTGCTGCCCATCCCTGTGCCCTCTGCAGCCCAGGCTGTCCTACGGTGTCCATGCCCTGCGCCTCTGTCCCTGCAGGCTGTCGTCATCCCCCGGCTGCCCCACCTCGCTGGCCCCTTCCTTTGCTGACAGCTCTGCCTCCTGCCTGCCTCTGCCTGGACACACAGAGCCTTGGGCTTCCAACCATAAATGTTCATTCAAGTTTTACTGTGCCTGTGAACTTTTAGCACAGGAACAAGGCAGTCAGGACCTGCTTTCTCAGAAGGAATTGTTGCAAGAGAAGAAGAAGAAATCTGTTTCAAAGGTGCAGTGATAGAAAAAACAATGACTTAACCTGGTAACTTGGGGTGGGTTTTATGGAAATGGGTAAATTGTAATACACATTTAGTGGCTGTATATAAGCAACCCACTTGTAGAATTACATGTTCAGGTATGATTAAGAGTTATCCTTCACTAGACTTCAGGTCTGAACAAATGATGCTCTCTTAAACAGCAAATTTTTGTTCATGAGTCTTATTCTGATATTCTGTAGATTATGTCATGGCAAGGCCTAACTGAACCAAGGAGTCTGGTGTGACACTGTGCAAACTGATGGAACAAAGGGGCCATTGTGGCACTGCAGATACAAGGAGACCATTGTGAAACTAAGAAAGCTTTTGGAACCAAGGGGTCATTCTGACACAGCCTGGCCTCGTGGAGCCATGGGCCCATTGTGACACTTCAGAACCTCACGGAACCAAGGTGACCGTGTTATATTATTGATCTCATGGAACAAAGGGTCCATGGTGACACTGTGGGGCTGTGTAGAACCAAGGGGACCACAGTGACATTGCAGGGCCTCATGGAACAGATGAGACCATTCTGACACTGTGGGACCCACTGGAACCAAGGGGCCATTACCGCATGGCAGGGCCTCATGGAATCAAGGGCACTACAATGAACAGTGTGGGTCTCCATGGGATGAAGGGATGACATTGTGGAACCAAGAATACCATTGTGACACTATGGGGTATCATGGAAGCAAAGGTCCATTGTGACACTGCAAGGCCTTATGGAATGATGGAGACCATTGTGACACTAAAGGCTACATTGAACCAGGGGGCCATTGTGACACTACAGGGCCCCATGGAACCATTTTGGCACTGTGGGTCTCATCAGGCCAAGGGGTGATTATGTCACTGTGTGGCACCATTGAACCAAGGAGTCCATTGTGACACTGTGGGGCCTCATGGAATCCTGGAGGCCATGGTGACACTTTGAGGCCTCGTTGAATCAAGGGGCTCTGCAGGACCTAATGGAACCAAGGAGACCCTTCTGACACTGTGAGTCCCCATGGAACCAAGGGTCCGTTGGGATACTGTGGCACCAATGAGACCCCTGTGACACTGCAAGGGCTCATGGAAACAAGGGACCATTGTGACACTGTGGAACCCCATGGAAACAAGAGATTCAATGTGACACAGCTGGGCCTCATGGAACCAAGGATCCAATATAACAGAACCATTGTGACACTGCAGGGCCCCATGGATTCAAGGGAACAGGTAACAGGTCTGTTGGTGTTGGATCCCAGAAATCTGGAGTTTTTGAGCTTTCTGTGCTTCCAGGCACAGACACCCTGAAAAGCACTGCATTGGACCTTGGAGAAGACTTGTAAATATAAATAATGAGTGAGAAATCACAAATGTATAAGTGGGTTCGATATGTGTATTTTCACAGGGTGATGGGTTTTATATTTGAGGTTTCTATAGTACAGTGGTAGTTATGGGACAAGATGGAGAATTTTGGGTGGTGTCTTTCTCTTGTTCATTTTCTTCTTCTTCCTTCTTCACGGAACTTAGGTAGTAACCTAAGTAACCTTTGGATTAGTCAGTCCAAAATCACTCTAAGGGTCATGGGAATCTATTATTGGGTCAAAAGTATAAATACTATAGGTGTTAAACTTGTATTGGTTTGTTTAACTTTAAAAGGCCTTGAAACAGGCTCAGCAGAGAGCCATTTTTCCTACTTCTAGCAAGGAGCTAGAGGTGCATCTTGTAATTCTCTGATAAGATATAATAAACATCCAAGTCCGAACACAAGGAACCATCTCAATTGCCTTTCTAATAATTTTGACTCTGAACAGAAACAGAGAAGACTGATGACAAACCACTAATCAGTGGTGCAAAGCCCAGCACACACTCCTACATGTTGGCTTGGCCTGATGGTCCAACTGCCCTTGGCATGTTGACATTCTCTTCTCCTGTGCCCCTGAAATACTGGGACTCTAGGCTTTCCTTCAAATGGAAAATAACTGTCCTTTTCATCCAAGCATCCATGGCCAAAACAGGATTCTGCCTCCAAAATTCCCAATATCCAGGGATTTCTCCCAGACAAAAGCTGCCATTACCAACAAGCCTGGCTGACCGTCTCTTCCCAAGGGCCAGCTCTCACCAGCCTTCAAACACTGGGCTCTGTGCTTTCCTTCCTGTGGAAAAGAACCATCCCTCCTGCACGCATGGCACCCATGGCCAAAATTGGTACTTTTCCTCCAAAATTCCCTATATGTAAGGGTTTCTCCCAGACAAAAGCTTCCAGGACATACAGCTCTGGATGGCCTTGGCCTCCTGTGTTCGCCTCTAATCTGCCCTATAACAATAGAGCTCTGTGCTTTCTTTCCTATAGGAAAGAGCCATCCTTCTTCTCCAGGGGCTCATGGCTGCAATTGGGATCCTGCCTCCAAAGTTCTGTGTAACCAAGGATTGGTCTCAAAAAAAAGCTACCAGGACAAATGGGTCTGGCATGTGTGGGCTCTGGTGGCTACTGCTCATCAGCCCCTGAAGCACTGGGACTCTGTGCTTTCCTTCCTGTGGAAAAGAACCATCCTTTTCTCCAGGCACCCATGGCCAAAAACAGGATTTCACCTCCAAAAGCCCTAGATCCAAAGATTGTTCCTACACAAAAGCTGACATTACAGACAGGTCTGGCTGACCTTGGCCTCCTGAGGGCTGGCTCTCACCTGCCTTCCAAACACTGGGAATGTGTGCTTTCCTAACTATGAAAAAGAACTGGCCTTCTCCTCCAGGCTGGAAGGGCTGAAATTGGGATTAAACATTCAAAATTTTGAATATCCAAAGGTTCCTCTCAGACAAACCTGGCAGGACAGACAGGTGTATCTGGCTTTGGCCACTAGTGACTACAGTCATCAGCCCCTGAAACACTGGGGCTCTGTGGTTTCCTTCCTCTGGAGACCATGGTGACACTGTGGGGCTTTGTGGAACCATGGAGACCACTGTGACACTGCAGGGCACCACAGGTCCCAGGAGACCATTGTGACACTGTGGGAACCCCATGGAACCAAGGACATCACTGTGGCACTGCTGGGCCGCACGGTGCCAAGGGGCCGGTGTGAAGCAGCAGGGCTTTGTGGAACCAAGAGGCCATTGTTGCATTACAGGGCCTGGTGCAGCCAAAGGGTCGTTGGGATCCTGCAGGGCACTGTGGATCCATGGAGACCATTGTGGCATTGCAAAGCCCCATGGAATCATTGTGACACTGTGGGGAACCAAAGGGCCATTGTGACCCTGCAGGGCCTCATAGCAGCAAGGGGCCATTGTGACACTACAGAAGCAAGGAGAACATTGTGACATTCTGAAGCCCCATGGAACCAAGGTGAGAGCCCAGGAGATAAAACCCACTCGTGTCAGCTGAGCTGTGTGACTCTGCAGGGCCAGGACACGTTCCAGCAGGTGTGTGCTGCTGTGCCAGTGCCCTGGCAGGGATCTCACACAGGCAGGTGCAGCACTGAGGAGCTTGGTCTGTGGCCTTGGTGGCATGGCCAGTGTGAGAAGGTGCCCCAGGGCTTTGAGCATCTCTCCAGCCTCTTCCATCAGCCACTTCCAGACCTGGGCACTCACCCCACTTCCTTGGTCTATTTGTTCTGTGCTTATCTCCTTCCTCCTGCCCATTTCAGCACTGCTCTAGGGGCAGCATCAGCCCTGCCCGGGCTCCCTCCTCACCCAGCCCTTGGCAGAGCCCAGAGCAGGGCTCTCTGTGAACCCTGGCACGGGATGTGGGTGCTGGGACTGGACACTGAGGTGTGGAGTGGACACTCTGGTGGGGAACATTTGCCCACCCAAAACACTCCCTGTGCTGTGCTGTGTCTGATGAGGGGATGTGGGGCCTGTGCTGGCCAGGGGGGCTGTGCTGCCTCAGGGACAAATGACAGGCATGAGACACAGCACAACGACCAGGAGGTGGAAGTGAGGACAAGGTACAGAGGAGGAATTCAGAAATCTGCCCTGAGCGTGTGTTCATGTGTTTAGGAAAGGCAAAGCTCAGCTGGAGCTGATGGAGGCTGCAGGCAACATCCAGAGCAAAGTTAATTCATTGCTGTGTTGGAATTCAAAATGCAAGGGTCTGTAAGGCAAAGCTTAGAACTAAACACAGTTAAGTAGAGATAGGTTTAGCTTTAGAATTTAAGAGAAGAACTAAAGGTACTGACAAAGGGAACAAGGAGTTGTGGAGCCAGAAATGCTAGTTTCTGTGTCAGGATATAATTTGCTAAGAAAGTTCACTGTCTTATAAATCAGTAAGACGAAATATCTTAGTATTGAATTAAAAACAGAAATATCTTTGTTGACATTGTTTCATTCATTAATAAATCCTGGAAAAAACCCTGTAACCATAAGTTTTGTGACTTCTAAGTCATGCTGTGACCATTTGTACGACAAACTTACCCTTTCTGCCTGGATAGAAAAGAAAAAAATAAATCGCACTGTCTAAAGCAACTCAGAAGTCTTGTCTCTCTGCTTTATTCGGAAAAAAGAAACAATCCTCACCAAAATTGTAATATGAAAGCAGTAAGCCCACACTTTATAAATATTTCATGAAAACAATAAACCCACACTTTATAACATAAAAACAATAAACCTGCAACTGGACACACATATTCAGTCATGTCCCTCAGTGAGACCTATTAGAACTTCAGGAAACCTTGGGGTTTGAATCTGACTTTGAATTCTTCAGAGGTTTCTTTTCCTCCCTTACCCTATTTTTTCCTACCTGACATAATTGTCATCAATTTTCTGCTCTAATTCAACCTTTGGGAAACTTTCTCCTTCATGTTTATCAGTGAGACACACTAAAATTAAGAGAAACTTTGGAGTTTGAATCTGTTATGAATGATATTCTAGTTTTCCAAGTTATCAAACAACAAGATTAACTGTAGCAGCAAATTTTTAATAGTAACCATTATAAATGAATACAAGTATTGGAGATGAATACAATCAAAGTGCATATATTTGAGAATATACAAAATTTGGCAGTAAGTAATTCAGTATAATTGAGGTTCATATAAAGCATAAGCAAAACTGACCGGGGGTACAGGGAGTGGCTCCCATTCCTCACGTACCAAAGCATCCAGGCTAACAATCCCACTTATATACTGTAGGCTACAGAAGGTTCTAGAAAACTCCTCCTAGTTTCTATTCCTAAAATCTCCGTCACTGTGTGTACGGTGCATGCTCTATAATGGGTTAGGGGGTCTCTCATCCTTTTGAGGGTCTTATTTCCGATGAAGGCTCATCGTCTTCATCAGTGACCGAGGTGTGACCTGCAGGTAGCTCAGGTGCACTGTGTGACTGAGCAGATGTTTTCCATAACAAGACTTTAATTGAGTCCCATGCTTGGAATCATCCCATTTTGGCCCATTTCAAGGTCAAAACTTTCTATTTCTAGATGCTGCTTGTCAGACCTACGTCCTTCTACTATTCTTGTTTGACTTTCTTCCAACCTTCTTCTTCGACTCCCAACATCTGGAAGATGTCCTGTGTCCTGTCTCACCCATGTCCCCCCTCACTCTGTAACAATTGTCTTCTATTGATCTAAATACAATTTTGCTAATATAGTTACAAATTAATTAGTACGGATCACATTTATCACACCTTAATTTTCTATTTATGTAAAAAAATCCATACATTTTTGGCAACCAAAATTTTTTTTGGTCATTGGTTCTAAGTAACACAATTCCCTTCATTAATAATTGACCACTACTGCCTAAGTATTTCTCCAGCTTTATGATTATTTCTCCAATTTTAGTACCATTGTCATCTTTTTAATCATTTTCTCAGACCTTATAAAAGGTACCCATTTGGGATTCATGGAGACATTTCTGGGGTACATTTGAGGCAGTTTTCAGTCTAGGCAGGGATTTTAGACAGAACTTGAGAGTCCAGAAGAAACTTGGGAGACCTGAGTGGGCACTAGGAGGAGCACTGAGAGATTGTGATGGACACTTCAGGGCCTGGGGGAGCTCTTGGGGGTCCAGGAGGGCACTTGGAGGTCAGGGAGGGGAATCTGGGGCCATTCGGGGTCCAAGCGGGCACTTCGGGGGCTCTAATGGGGCTCTCTGGAGCGCGAGGGATGATGGGAGTTGTAGGCACAGGTATAATATGGTTTGATAGAGCTGTGGAGCATCATGGGAGTTGTAGGTGCAGCTACAATGGCTCTCGGTGGGGCGCGGTGCATGATGGGAGATGAAGGCACGGCTGCAATAGCACTCTATGGGAACTGCGAAGCATCATGGGAGCTGTAGTCCCGGAAGTGGCTCTGACAAAGAAAGGAAACTCCTCTTTGCCAGACCTCCTGAGGAGAGACCCTGGATCAACATCAATCACAGAATGCTGCAATCACCTCTGCTCTGAAGAGAACAGTAATAAAATACACCCTTGAAAATAGGAATGGATATTTCTTAGAAACTCTTTGAAATATTTCTCCATATCTGGAGTTGAAAACCTTCCTAATGAACTGCACCAGACCAGAGGGAAATCAAGGCAGAGCCATGGTTTGTCAGGACTTGCTTGATCCCAATAAGCCCCTGTGTGCATTTGGTGCTGCCAAGGAGCTCCAAATAATATTTTCGAAATATTGGCTCTCTCTCTGCAGTGCTGCCTTTGCCAGGAGCCCGGCCCAGCTCAGCATCACAGGCACAGCACAAGGACTTTAATGACCCTCTCGGGGTTGGGGCTGAGTCCCTGAACATCAGTCCCTGAAAGGGAGTTGAAGAAACCTCTCAAGAATTCAAAGTCAGATTCAAACTCCAAAGTTTCTCTTATTTTAATGAGTCCTACTAATAAATGTGAAGGAGGTTTCCCATGGATTGAATTAGAACAGGAAAAGAAACCTCTCAAGAACTCAAAGTCATATTCAAAGTCCAAAGTTTCCTGAAGTTCTAATGGGTCCCACTGAGGGACATGACAAAGAAAGTGTCTCCAGGTGCTGGTTTGTTGTTTTTACGTTATATTTTCAGAATGTGTGTTCATTGTTTTTATTATATATTTTTAAAGTGTGGCCGTATTGTTTTTATGTTGTAATTTTTGGTGGGGATTTTTGCTCTTGCAAATGAAGCAGAGAGATAGGACAGTTCATTTAGAAAGTGTGATTTATATTTTTTTATTTTCTATCCAGGCAGAAATGGTAAGTTTTTCTTACAAATGGTCACAGCATGGCTTAGAAGTCACAAGACTTATGGTTACAAGGTCTTTTAAGGATTTATTAACCAATAAAGCACTGTCAACAGAGATATTTAGGTTTCTAATTCAATGCAAAGATATTTCGTCTTACTGACTCATACCACAGAGTGAACTTTCTTAGCCAAATATATCCCAACACACAAACTTACATTGCTGCACTCTAAAACTTCTTCTTCCCTTTGTAAGTACCTTTATTTCTTCTAGATCTTAAATTCTAAAGCTAAACTTGTGTTTAGTTCTAAGCTTTGGCTTACAGACCCTTGCATTTTGAATTCCAACACAGCAATGAATTGACTTTGCTCTGGATGTTGCCTGCAGCCTCCATCAGCTCCAGCTGAGCTTTGCCTTTCCTAAACACATGAACACACGCTCAGGGCAGATTTCTGAATTCCTCCTCTGGACTTTGTCCTCACTTCCACCTCCTGGTCGTTGTGCTGTGGCTCATGCCTGTCATTTGTCCCTGGGGCAGCACAGCCCCCCTGGCCAGCACAGGCCCCACATCCCCTCATCAGACACGGCACAGCACAGGGAGTGTTTTGGGTGGGCAAATGTTCCGCACCAGAGTGTCCACTCCACACCTCAGTGTCCAGTCCCAGCACCCACATCCCGTGCAGGGGTCACAGAGAGCCCTGCTCTGGGCTCTGCCAAGGGCTGGGTGAGGAGGGAGCCCGGGCAGGGCTGACGCTGCCCCTAGAGCAGTGCTGAAATGGGCAGGAGGAAGGAGATAAGCACAGAACAAATAGACCAAGAAAGTGGGGAGAGTGCCCAGGTCTGGAAGTGGCTGAATGGAAGAGGCTGGAGGGATGCTCAAAGCCCTGGGGCACCTTCTCACACTGGCCATGCCACCAAGGCCACAGACCAAGCTCCTCAGTGCTGCACCTGCCTGTGTGAGATCCCTGCCAGGGCACTGGCACAGCAGCACACACCTGCTGGAACGTGTCCTGGCCCTGCAGAGTCACACAGCTCAGCTGACACGAGTGGGTTTTATCTCCTGGGCACTTCTCAGTCTAGCCCAGCTTCTGCCCAGCTCTGCCCACCTCCCCTGCCCTCACCCAGCCCAGCCCATTCTGGCTGAGCCCCATGGCAGTGCCTGCTCTGGAGTGCTCCAGCTCTGGGGGCACTCACCCCACAGCCCTGGCCCCTTGAAGGGCTCAGCAGCTGCTGAGGGGCAGAGAGGGAGCTCAGCCTCCACATCAGCCCCAGGGCTGGAGCTCCCCATGGCAGGGGAAATGGAACTCAGGGACAGTGCAGAACTGCTGGTCCTGGCTCCAGGAGATGCCCAGCACAGGCTGCCTCTGCCTGCTCAGTGCCAGCCCCTCTCTCTCCCCAGGCCAGCAGAGCAGCCCTTGGCAGGGGACAGAGGGGCCTGGCCAGACCTGGTGCCTGCAGCAGCAGCAGCTTCCTCTGCATTCCTCCCTGCAGGCACAGAAACGCTCCCTTGCTCCTCTCCCTGCACATCCCTTTCCCCAGCTGAGCGTGTCCTGCCTGGCCGGGCTGGCTTGTCCTGCTGGCCCAGCCCCTGCTCCCCACAGGGCCCTGAGCTGGCCCTGCTGCTCGGGACACACCAGGTTCTGCTGCTGTCCATGGCCGGGGCTGCAGGGAAGCAGCAGCTCCAGGGGGAAGGTTGCAGAAAGGCTCTGGGCAGGGAGGCTGAAAGGGGCAGGGTCTGCAAGGTCTCTGTGTGGGAGCTGAGCTTGTGACCCCTTGAGCCCTGCCAAGTGCTGGGGATGCACCTGCAGCTCCAGAGGAGATGTGACAGCTGGGAGCAGAGGCAAATAATTCCTGCTGGATTCTTTAGTGTGTTTGCTTCTACAGGTGACCTGCATTCATATGTAGAGGAGGTGTTTTGTGTCAGATAACACTGGTAGAGTGATAAAAATAATATTTTTTATTCTTATGAAATATTAAAAATTAAAATATATTGTAACGTATTTTAATATAAAAATTATATTAAAATTATACATTATAATAATATAAAAAATAATATTTTGTGCATAATCCACAATGAGAAAAAAATATATATATGATCTGAAGAGCATCTGAGCTTTTCAGTGGATGAGAGAATCATTGATATTCCAGTAGTCAAACCTGTTCAAATACTTTCCTTAGACCTTCCTTGAGATGAGAGGTGACCACCAGTGGGAAAGGCCATCCAGAGCTCTCCATCCTGTCCTGGCAACTTTTGTGTGGGAGAACCCTTGCATAAAGGGAATTTTTTAGAGAGAGTACCAATTTCAGCCTTGGGCACCTGGGAAGACCCAGTGCTCCAGGGTCTGATGAAAGGCAACCCTCAGCATTCCAAGATCAGCCAGACCTGTCAGGTGGCCCCCAGGAAGGGAAACCATCCAGATCTGTTCCATCTCCCCTTGCTTCCATGAGGCCCTGCAGGGTCACAATGGCCCTTTGGTTCCATGGGGTCCCACAGTGTCACAGTGGCCCCCTCATTTCAGAAGGCCTCCAAGTGTCACAGTGGTCTCCATGGTTCCATGGGGCCCCACAGTGTCCCCATGGTCTCCACAGGAAGGGAACCACAGAGCTCCAGTGTTTCAGGGGCTGATGAACTGCAGTCACGAGAGGCCAAAGTCAGCCAGACCTGTCTGCAATGGCAGCTTTTGTGTAGGAGCAATCTTGGGATCCAGGACTTTTGGAGCTGGAATCGCAATTTCAGCCATGAGTGCCAGGAGAAGGATTTTGTTTGTTTCCATAGGATGGAAAGCACAGAGCCCCAGTGTTTCAGGGTAGAATAGAGATGGCCAGCAGAGGCTAAGGCCAACCAGACCTCAGTGTCCTGGCAGCTTTTATTCCTTGCAGATAGGAATTTTGGAGGAAAAGTTCCAAATATGACCATCAGTGCCTGTGCAGGAAGAAACGTTCTTTTCCATAGGAAGGAATACAGCGAGTCCCAGTGTTTGAAGGCAGGGTGAGAGCTGGCCCTCAGGAAGACAAGGGCAGCAAGACTTGTTGGAAATCACAGCTTTTGTCTGGGAGCAATCCCTGGATATTGGGAATTTTGGAGGGGAAATCCCATTTTGGCTATGTATGATTGAATGAGAAGGACAATTATTTTCCATTTGAAGGAAAGCCCAGAGCCCCAGTATTTCAGGGGCATATGAGAAGAGAACCTCAACATGCCAAGGTCAGTTGGACCAGTCAGGCCAAACCACTAGACCTGTTACCTGTTCCCTTGTTTCCTTGGGGCTCCACAGTGTCACAATGGTCCCTTGTTTCCATGAGCCCTTGCAGTGTCACAATGGACTCCGTGGTTCCATGGGGCCACAAAGTGTCACAGTGGCCCCTTGGATCAGTAAGGCCTGTGATGCCTTAAGATTTTAACCTCTATATTTTTGAAAACCTGTACTGCATTTTGGCATAACTTTAAACTCCATATAAAGTGTTAGTTAACTTTCTTTACATTTACATTGTTTTGTCTATCAATTCCTCTAGGCCTGAAACTCAAGGACACCCTAAAGCCTCAGGCTCTGAAAAGTATAAACAAAAGTGAATTGGGGAGAGGGAGCAAACTGGGGGAATATGACTTCAATATCTGAAGCTGTAATTGGAGGATTAACCCCTGATATGCAAACAGACCAAACTTAAATATGTCTGAAAAACTTGTCACCCCTGTCCATCTTGGGTGTAGCCTCTGGGAGGCTTTTGACTGTCCAAGGTGAATCTATTGAAGGCCTTTAATAAATACCCACTTTATTCCCTTAACCTTGTCTAGCCTCTGTTCCAGATAGCCACTCCAAGGCATCACCTGTAGTGTCAGAATTGTCTCCATGATTCCATAAGGCCCTGCAGTGTCACAACAGACCATTGATTCCATGAGACCCCACAGTGTCACAATGGCCCCTTAGTTCCACTGAGCCCAGGAGTATCACTAGGGTCCCCTTGGTTCCAAAATGCCCCAAAATGCCACGATGGCCCTGTAGTTTCAGAAAGCCTCAAACTGTAAAAATGGTCTCCTTTGTACCATGATGCCCTGTACTGCAACAAAGTTCTCCTTGGTTCCACGGTGTCAGAATGGCCCCTTTGTCCCATGCAGCCCCACACTGTCACTGTGCTCCCCTTGATTCCATGAGGCCCTGCCATGCTACAATGGCCCCAATGGCTACAATGGTCTCCAGGGAGACTCTCTACAACCACCTGAACAGAGGCTGTAGTCAGGTGGGGGTTGGTCTCTTCTCCCAGGCAACCTCTGACAGAATGAGAGGACACAGTCTGAAGATGAGCCAAGGACAGATTAGGTTTGACATCAGGAAATAAATCCTTCACTGCAAGAATGATAGGGCACTGAAATCTTCTGCCCAGGGAAGTGGTGGAGTCACAGTCCTTGGCAGCATTAAAAAAAGCCTGGGCATTGCACTCAGAGCCATGATTAAATTGATGAGGTGATGTTAGGTCATGATGATTTCAAAGGTCTTTTCCAACCTCATTAATTCTGTGATTCTGTATCATAAGAGTCTCCATTGTTCCATGAGTCCCCACAGTGTCACAATGAATCTATGATTCCATGAGGTTCCTTAGTGTCACATTGGTCTCCTTGGATCCACAGTGTCACAATGGCCCCTTGGTCACAATGGACTTCTGGTTCCATGAATTTTCATACTCTCAGTAACATTTCCACAATGTCACCATGGACCCTTTGTTCCATGAACTTCTGTAGTATAACACAGTCACATTAGTTCTATGTGGCCCTGCAGTGTCACAATGCACCGATGGTTGCAGGAGGCTCCACAGTGTCACCATGGCCTCCTTGGATCTGCAGTATAACAATGGACCATTGGTTCCATGTGGCCCCACAGTGTCACAATGGCCCCTGGGTTCCATGAGGCCTTTCTATGTCACAATGGACTTTTGGTTCTATGAGGTTTCTCAGTACCACAATGGTGTCCTTGGACCTGCAGTGTCACAAGGGACCAAAGGTTCCATGTGGCCCCATTCTGTCAAAATAGATTTTTGTTCCATGAGCTCCCACAGTGCTAAAAGGTCCCTTTGTTCCTTGAGGTTCCATAGTGTAACAATTGACACTTTGGTTCCGTGAGGCCCCACTGTCACCAAATCTCCAAAATATCAGAATAACACTTCTTAACACTAATTAAGTCTTAAAGAGGGCATAATTTTTTGCAGGCCTTAGGTCCAATGTGGGATAACTCCTAACCTTAAGTGGGCAATTAAGTCACAGTGTGTTGCTTATATTCAGTGAATACATGTTTATTACAATTTATCCATTTCCATAAAACCCCCCCAAATTTCCCAAATTCAGTCCTTGTTTTTTCTATCACTGCAAACTTGAGCCAGATGTCTTCTTCTTGTCTTCCAACCATTCCTCCTGAGAAAGCAGGCCCTGACTGCCTTGTTCCTGTGCTAAAAGTTCACAGGCACAGCAAAACTTGAATTGAACCCTTTTGGTATGAAGCACAAGGCTCTGTGTGTGCAGGCAGAGGCAGGCAGGAGGCAGAGCTGTCAGCAAAGGAAGGGGCCAGCGAGGTGGGGCAGCCGGGGGATGACGACAGCCTACAGGGACAGAGGCGCAGGGCATGGACACCGTAGGACAGCCTGGGCTGCAGAGGGCACAGGGATGGGCAGCAGCTGAAAGGCCCTGACACAGCCAACTCCTGCAGCACTTGGGCCATGCAGGCTGGCCCTGGGCCTGAGGCCAGCAGGGGACAAGTGAGCCTTGCTGTGCTGGGGCCTCATTGCCTCCTTGTCCCTGCTCAGCAGCCTGGCAGGGGCCGCCCCATGGTGCTGCCCTTGGCATTGCACATGCCCAGAGCCCAGTGGGCCGGGAAGAGCCCTGAGCAATGAGGGAGGGACAGGATCTGCCTTGCCAGGGGCTGGGGCTCAGCCCTTGGCCCTTGGCATTCCTGAAACACATCCAGGTTTGTTCAGCATCAGAGACACCTTTCCCTTGTTTGCCCCCACCTGTCATCAGTGCCTCCAGTGTTCTGCTCTAACTGGAACCAGGGGACACTTTCTGAGTCGTGTCCCTCAGTGGAGTCCATTAAAGCTTCAGGAAACTTTTGAGTTTGAATATGATTTTGGCTTCTGAGAAGTTTTCCTTCAGCTCCCTCTCAGGGACTGATGTCCAGGGACTCAGCACTGTTGAAAAATCCCAGCTCTACAGTGACGGAGCAACTGAGAGGCTTTTAAAATATTTTCTTCCATTATCAGAAGGATGAAACATAAGAGGTGTAAAACTCCATGCCATTCTATCTGAAGCCAACTTATTTCCTCGTTATTAAACATTAGAAATGTTTCTTAGCCTATTACCTTTTGCCACATAACGGTACTAATAATTCTAATGCCAATAATCTATTATTTTACAACACATGATCTTGCCAAAATGCATCTTTCACAGTTCTAATTCTCCAAAATATCTGATCTTTTTGCAAGGCCATTGTTTGAAACTTGTTTCTAGTTCAATCTCTCTCTCAACAATGTCTTCTCTATTCCAGGGCCATTCTGAGTCAGCACAGCTTATCTCAGAGTTTGCATGCACATGTACAAAACAGTGTGAGCTTTCAGTCTGACTTTGAGAATCCTTTACAAATCCATTTCTCACAAATATCCATCACAGAATGCTGCAATCATCTCAGAAAACAGTAGTAAAATACATCTTTGAAAATAGGAATGGATATTTCTAAGAAGGCCTTTGTCATATTTCTCCATAACTTGGTTTGAAAACCTTCCAAATGAACTGCATCAGACCAGAAGGAAATCAAGGGAGAATTGTGTCTTGCTGGGAAACCTCTGAAGAATTCAGTCATAATCGAACTCCAAAGTTTCTGATGCCATTCATGGGTCCCACTGAGGGACACAACTGAGAAAGTGTCCCCAGGTTCCAGTGAGAGCAGGAAATTGGAGGCAGAGATGACAGGTGGTGTGGGAAATGCGGGCACGGAGAGCTCTCAGGGCCTTGTGCATACAGGCTCAGAGACTGAGATGGATCCAAGGTTTGACCCAAGACCTTGGAGAAATCTTGGACAATCAGAGCATTAAAAGTAAAATAGATATAAAACAGGAATATAAGTTTTTAGTTTAAGTAGAAATATGTTTTAAGCAAACAGAAATATGCATTATGTAAGGAAAGCAGTATGTTAAGTAAATTAGTAAAAGATTGTAAAGCTTAGCAATAAAACTTGTTATAAAGTTAATTAGAAGTTTAAGGTTTATCAGTGTAGGTTGGTGAAGTGTTATAGGATTGGTAGAAAAATGACACATTACTGCAAAGCCATGAGAAGGAAAGCAATTAATGATTGGTGTAAAAGGATGCTGGCAAACTTCACACAAGTATTTGATTGGCTAAAAAACGAACATAAGGCATTGTAACTAAGAATGAGGAGGCTTCTGATTTTATGGTGTTGGATGTAACACCTTTAGTGTCTCACCCTTCTATGAGACTGACACCATGAGGCCATAAACCATCTTTGACAACGTCTCTCAGTTGCCCCATCTCTTGTAATATCAATCTCCCAAAACACATTTTTTTGACCTCAGACATGACTAATGAAATCAATAGGGACTTATGGACACCAGGTCTATCCCATTAAAGTCAATAGGGATTTAGGGACAACTGGTTTATCCATTGAAGTCAATGGACTTTTGGTGAAATTTGGTCCTAAAATGGGGAAATTTGAGGAAAATATTGGGCTGAATTCTGGGAGTTTCCACTCCAGGATAGTAGTGCTGATGCTCTGGATGTGCTGGATGAATTCCTGGAGGCCAATCCCGAATCCCTGATCCCTCACCTGTGGTCCATGCTGGAGCTGGGCCTCCAGATAAGCTCAAAAATTTCCATTTTCAGCCTGAAATCTGGGAATTCAAAGCCCAAAATTGGTAATTGTAGCATCCAAAATGTCGGAACATCAGCTCTGCCCACTGAAGTCAAAAGGGATTGAAGGACACCAGGTCTACCCCTGTAAAGTCAACAGGGATTTAGGGACACCAGGTCTACCCATTCATAGGGCTTGATTGGGAAGAGTTACTCTTTAAACTGGGAGCACTGGGAGGGGCTAAGGGGGGACACTGGGGTGACTGGGAGCACTGAAGCAAAAGTGAGGCCACTGGGAAGGATTTGTAGAGATAAATGGAGATAACCAGGACTCCAGATCTAACCCATTGAAGTCAATAGGAATTTAGGGACAGAAGGTCTACACTTTAAAGGCAATGGGGTTTAGGGGCACCAGGTCTACCCAGTCGAAGCAAAGAGGATGTTTTTAGGGACCCCAGGAGTTTTTGGTGATCCAGGAATCCAAGGGGTAACCAGGAATATCCTGGTGATTTCAAGGGGTATCCAGGTGAGTTTTTGGGGATAACCAGGTGTAGTCTGGCGATTGTTGAGGGGGATCCAGGTGATTTTGGGCAGTATCCAGGTGTACCCTGATAATTTTCAGGGATATTCAGGTAATTTTTGGGGCACCCAAGTGCCCTGACTCACCGTGACAGGCCAGGAGAAGATGATGGCCACCGTCCTCCCAGTCGACGTGGACACAGATGACCCTTGGCAGTTGTGGGGCTGTCAGGGTGCACCCCAACATTCAGGGGGTACCCAAAACTCCAGGTGAGGACATCAGGGGTGAGAGGGAGCCCTGAGTTACCTCAGGAGAGGATGCAGTGCAGGTACACCCAGGCGTTTTGGTCCATGGGGTTGGTGAAGATGGTATTCTGCAGCAGCTCCAGCTCTGGGGGGGGCAAAGGAGGCACCCCAAAATATCAGGGCGGCAGCAGGGGAAACCCCAATATCTCAGTGGGGGCACCCAGGTATACAGGGGTTCAGGTCTACCCTTTGAAGTCATTGGGGATTTAGGAATACCAGGTCTACCCAATCAAGGTGAGAAACAAACCAGGTCCCACTTGAGGTGAGGGAGGAGCTGTAAAATTTTGGGGATCCTGCAAAACTGGGGGAGATTTTTGAGGAATCCCTCACCTTCCTTCAGCCTTCCAGGGGGCAGTGCCCTTGCCATAGTTCCTGGTGGGCATCACCAGCCCCAGGCAGTGTTGCCAGGCTGAGAAGTTGGAGAAGCTGAGGATCAGCAAGGCCCTGGTGAGGGCCAGCTGGGCCTTGAGGTCCTGCCCGGCTGCAAGTGCCTACCAGTGTTCCCAGGTGTAGGAAGGCACCAGTATAAACCAGTAAGCACTGGGAGTCACCCCTGAGCCCCTGAGCCCATGGCAGCAGCTCCCAGTATAAACCAGTAAGGCCAGCACAACCTGAAGTCACTCCCAGTAGGTCCCAGGCCCCATCCCAGTATAAACCAGTAAGGCCAGCATCCCCAGAAGTTGCTCCCACTAGAGTGCCAAGCATCCCCAAGCTCCCTCCCAGTATAACCCAGTACACCCCAGTCTGACCCAGTAGAATCCAGAATATCCCTCTATAACTCAGTATAAACCTCTACAACCCTGTCACCCCCAGGACCACATCCCAATATAAACCAGTATAACCCAGTATAACCCAGTGACCCCCAGCACCCCATCCCAATATAAAGCAATGTAACCCAGTATGACCCAGTATAACCAAGTATAACCCAGCATAAACCAGTCACCCCTTGTACCACATCCCAGAATAACCCAGTACAAATCAGTAACCCCCCAGCAGCCAATCCCAGTACAAACCAGTATAAATCAGTACAACCAGTACACACGGTGCTAGGTCTACCCAGACACTCACACACCCTCTCTCAGTATAACCCAGTACAACCCAATGACCTCAGCCCCGTCCCAGCACACCCTGGACCCCATCCCAGCACAAACCAGTACAAACCAGTACAAGCCATTCACAGTTGCAGGGGTCAGCCACCAGGAGGTGCTTGCACAGTGCCAGGTCCTCCCGGCCAGCAGGGGGCGCTGCAGTGTCCAGTGTGACCCTACAGAACCAAGGAAACCCCTGTGACACTGCGGGACACCACGGAACCAAGAGTCCATTGTGAGACACCTGGGCCACGTGGAGCCAAGGAACCATTGTGACACTGGGGAAACTCATGGCACCAAGGGGCCACTGTGACACTGTGGGGCCTCATGGAACCTGTGAGCCACTGTGACACTGCACGGCCTTGTGGAACCAAGGAGACCACGGTGACACTGTGGGGCCACATGGAACCAAGAGTCCATTGTGACACTCTGGAACTACAGAGACCATTGGTGAGAGTATGGAACCTCGAGGAACAAAAGTCCATTGTGACAGATCAAGGCCTCATGGAACCCAAAAGAGCATTGTGACACTGTGGGGCCCCATGGACCCAAATCTCCATTGTGACAGAACAGAACCACATAGAACCAAGGGGTCTTTGTGACATTGCAAGGTCTCGGGGAACCAAGGAGACCAAAGGTCTCAAAATTCCTTGCAGGTTTCTGAGTTGGGAAATGGGAACCTGCTTGGTGGGACCTTGGGCTGGCACACACTCATAGAAGGTGTCTGTTTTCAATGAGGAAATTCAGGAGTTTTAGATTGCTTCAAAAATATAAAAAGGAAAAACTGTTTACCTGATTGCAGGCAGTTCTCCAAGCAAAGCAGGTCCCAGGTGAGTGAGGACAGACAGGATGGGGTTGGGCAATGTGGAGCAAGGTTGTCCACACTGAGTCAGACCTCAAGGCACAGCTTCTGTGAGCAGGCCAGACCTCCTGAGAAGAGACCCTGGATCAATATCAACCACAAAATGTTTCCATAAAGAGAATAGAAATAAAACACCCTCTTTAAAATACCAATGTATATTTCTAAGAATCTCTTTGAATTATTTCTCCATAATTGCAGTAGAATTAACTTCACCAGACCAGAAGTAAATCAAGGCAGAGCCATGGTTTGTCAGGACTTGCTTGATCCCAATCAGCCCCGTGGTGCATTTGGTGCTGAGCCCTTGAACCTCAGGGCCTGAGAGGAGATTGCACAAACCTTTCCAGGAGTCCAAGGCAGAAGAAAAACCCAAAGTGTCTCAAAGCATCAATGGGTCCCACTGAGGTCCATCCCCAACACAGGCTCCTCATGGACTCCTTGGAGGAGAGAACTGGAGGCCAGGATTGCCCAAAAATGTCTCAGAGACTCAGAGAGGAAAGGAAAATCCAAAGTACCTTTAAAACCTTGAGTATCTCAAAGTGTTAATGAGCCCCAGTGAGTGTCAATACAAAGTTCTCTCAAGGGACTAATTAAAGCAGATAATTGGGGGCATCACTGCATAAACTACAAAAAGAATTCGTGTAAAAAGGGAAACTCCAAGTACCTTAAAAAAACTGAGTACCTTCAAGTATTAATGAGCCCCTCTGAGTATCATTACTGACAAAGCCTCTCAAGGGACTAATTAAAGCAGATAATTGGAAGCTGTCACTGCACAAACCTCTCAGAGACCCAGTGACAAAAAGTAGAACTTAAATTAACCCTGAGTACCTTGAAGTGTTAATGAGCTCCACTGAGTGTTGTTACTGACAAAGGCTCTCAAGGGACTAATTAAAGCAGATAATTGGAAGCCATGATTGCACAAAGCTCTCAGAGACTCCAAGGCAAAAGCAAAACCCAAAGTCCTCTGAAAAACCTGCAGTCCCTGGGAGCATGAAGGAGCCCCCAGGGCCATTCCTGACCAAGGCTCCCCAGGGACTCGTCCCAGCAGATCCCTGAGGCCACTGGGATGTGGGGGGATGCTGAGGGCAGGACAAGGGGTGCCAGTGGCCAGCCTTGCTGGGACTGTGCCAGGAGGCCCCAGTGGCTCAGGACAAGGTGTCTCCTCACAGCCCTTGGTGGCACAGACCCTGCTGTGCCCCAGGGCACCAAGACTTGGCTTCTCTTTGTGCCCACCTGTCATCTCTGCCTCCAGTTTCCTGCTCTCACTGGAACCTGGGGACACTTTCTCAGTCATGTCCCTCAATGGAGCCCATTAAAAGTAAAAGAAACTTTGGAGTTTCATTCTGACTTGGAGTTCTTGAGAGGTTTCCTAACAAACCATGGCTTAGCTTTGATTTCCCTCTGGTCTAGTGCAGTTCATTAAGGAAGTTCTCAAGTCCAGTTATGGAGAAACATTTCAAAGAGTTTGTGAGAAATACACATTTCCATTTTAAAAAGTTGTAATTTATTACTCTCGTTATAAATGACATTCTATTTGTCCAATTTTATCAAACAATAAGATGAAATTTAGGAGCAATTTTTTAATAGCAAAAATTGTATATAAAGGAATACAAATCAAAGTATCTTGGATACATATATTTGAGTGTATAGAAAATTTGGCAGTGAGTAATTCAGTATAATTGAGGTTTGTGTAAAGCAGAAGCAAAACTGACCGGGGGTACAGGGAGGGGCTCGCCCTTCCCCACGTACCAAACAATCAAGGCCAAAAATCCCACTTATACACTGTATGCTAATATGGATTAATACAGAATTTTCTGGAAAGCTCCTCCCAGTTTCCATTCCTAAAATCTATGTCACTGTGTTGTGTGGAGCATTCTCTGTTAATGGTTAGGGGGTCTCTCATCCTTTTGAGGGTCTTATTTCCGATGAAGGCTCTTTGTCTTCATCAGTGTCTGCTGTGTGACCTTGCAGGCAGCACAAGTGCACTGAGCTTGGGGTTGTGTAGCTCAGCATAAGTTCCCACAATAAACCTTATTCAAGTTCATGCCTGGAATCATCCCAATTTGGCCCATTCCAAGGTCGAAACTTTTTATTTCTAGATGCTGCTTATCAAACCTATATCCTTCTACTACTCCCCCCTAACATCTGGAGTCTGCTTTGTCTCATCATTTCTTTTGCTTTCTAACAATTATTTTCTATTGATATAAGTACAATTTTGCTAATATAGTCAAAATTTAGTTAGCACGAACCACATTTATCACATCTTTAATATTAAAATGAATTTTTTCTTACTTATTAGTATTCTATATTTTTATAATCTATTTTTTATATTGATATGTAAAAACTTTACATTATTAGTAACCAAAAACATTATTGGTCATTGGTTCTAACTAACACAATTCCTTTCATTACATAAATAAGCTTTACTGGTTATTTATTTCTCCCTGCGTAAGATATTTCATAATAGTTGTAGTCATTTTGTCATCTTTATTATCATCTTTTTCTCTGACAGGGTCAAGGTGGGTGCTTCAGGGTCCAGGGAGACATTTCTGGGGCACATTTGAGGCAATTTTGGGTCTGGGGAAAGAATTTAGAAGGAAGTTGAGGGATGGGAGGACACTTGGGGGCCTGGAGTGGGCACGGAGAGAGAACTTAGGGATCCTGGGGGAAAGTCTGGGCTTCAGAATGTCACTTGGGGGTCCAGGAGGGCACCTGGAGGTCAGGGAGGAGAATCTGGGGCCATTCGGGGTCCGGGCGGGCTCTTGGGGGGCTCTAACGGGGCTCTCCGGGCCGCGGGGGATGATGGGAGTTGTAGGCACAGGTATAATACTGTTCAAGGGGGCCGTGGAGCATCATGGGAGTTGTAGACGCAGCTGCAATGTCTCTCGGTGGGTGCGGGGCATGACGGGAGATGAAGTCAGGGCTGGAATGGCGTTTAACCGGAACCGCGGAGCTTCATGGGAGCTGTAGTCCCGGAAGTGGTCCTCACGGCGAGTTTTTAGGTCGGGGAAAGCACTTAGGACACAGTTTTCCCTCTGAGCGGAGACTTCAGGTCCTCAGCGGGGAACGTATACGGGTCGGGAGAACTTGGGGGGAGCTTGGGGAGCTCTAATCGGGCTCTTTAGGGCGCGGGGCAGGGCAGGAGTTTTCGGCGCGGGACTGGGTTATGAGGTGCTCTGAGCTCGCGGGGGATGGCAGGAGATGAATTCCCAGAAATGGCTGCAAGGGGAATCTATGGGGTTGGGAGCATTCCGGGGATATGGGGACGTCTTTGGGTGGTCAAGAATGGGCCCTGAGGGGGCAATTCCGGATCCTGGAGGGTCCTGGGACACGTATGGGGCAGATGGGGAGCGGATACCGGGGGGTCTGTGGAGCGCGGGGCATGACGGGCATTGCAGTCCCAGCTCCAGTGGGGCTCTATGGGGCCGCGGGGCATGATGGGAGTTAGAGGCAGAAAGGAAAGATGGCGCCGACTGCAGGCACCGCTCCCGAAGCCGCGATCCCTAAAGCTGAACCCCCTTGGTGGCACCTTGGACTGAAACACACTAATGGAAGGTGTCTGTATTTAGTGGGGAACATTAGGAGTTTTAAATTTCTTCAAAACTAAAAAAAACCCGAAAAACCCTGTTTGCCTGAGTGCAGGCAGTTCTCCAAGCAAAGCAGGTCCCAGGTGAGTGAGGACAGACAGGATGGGGTTGGGCAATGTGGGGCAAGGTTGTCCACACTGAGTCAGACCTCAAGGCACAGCTTGTCTTTTTATACACTGATATCAGCAATCTCCAGTTGATATGAATTCCTGAAACCTTATAATGCAGTCTGACCAGAGATGAAAATCAAGACCCTTTATGGCTGACAATCAGTCACACTCTGTCCCTACCCCCACCCCACCATTTCCCCCATCCAAGCCCTGGCACTCAGAGCAGCCTTGTGCAAATCTGAGCTCCCTCCCCTCCAGGCTATGCCTGCAGCTTTCAGCTCCTTGGCACCAACTCCCACCTGCTTTCCTTGGAGAAGGAGCTGCCTGAGACACAGAGGGATGTTCATTTCTTGTCAGCAAACAAACCAAAGGCAGGCACAGCTCCATTAAAAAACAGAAATCCAGCCCAAGGAGTTCTGGGCATTGGAGTCACATGCAGGGGTGTCCCCAGGGCTCAGGATTGGGGCCAGGGCAGTGAAATCTCTTTCTTGCTGATGTGGACGAGGCCATGGAGGGCACCCTGAGTCAGTGTCCAGGTGAGGTCAAGCTGGGTGGGAGTGTGGCTGTGCTGCAGGGCAGGAAGCTCTGCAGAGGGATCTGGACAGGCTGGAGCCATGGGCCCAGGACAATTGGATGAGGTTCAGCAAGGCCAAGGGCTGGCTCCTGCCCTGGGCTCACAACCACCCCAAATCCCTGGCTGTGCCCTGCCCCTGATCCCCACAGCCTGTCCTGTTTCCTTCATCCCTGCATTGCCAGGGACTTTGTGGGACAAGGGAGCTCTGCTGTGGGGATGGAGGGAGGTGCAAGTGCCAGCACTGCAGTGGGAACCACAACTCATCAGGTTTGTGTCCTTTAGGGGTCAGCAACTGGTGAGACTCAGAGGCACAGAAGGTTTCTCTTCTTGGCCAACATAAAAAAAAGTACCAATGATAAAATTCAATAAACTTCAAAATTCTTTCCTCAGCTCTTTGCAATGTCAAAGCAGTATCTGATGTATCCACCATGAAGAAGGTATTTTCATACAGGAACAGTTTTAGACACAGACATTAGAAAGGGTGATTCTGTGATAGATGTAGACACAATTAAGATGTTGACTAATGTGGAATGACCAGAGAACAATGGGAGGAGGAAATCTGGGAGCAATGGCAAGGCCATAGGACCAGCTGGTCTAGGGAAGAGATGTCCTTAGACATGGCCATTTAAACAGGAGAGGTGGAAACACCCAAATGAAGAGGGACATGAAATTATGGACAGTATAGTGGTAACACAGGTACAGGGGAAGATCAGTATTTCTTGTCCTGCCATCAGTACACATCCAGGAAATTTCTCTTCTCTTCTGGTGGGAAATTTTGACACTTCTTAAAGTACTCAAATGCCCCAGCTAATGAGATGTGCTCATGCACCTCGCAAGCTGCAGGTCCCCTACAGCCCCAGAGGGCTCCTGTCCCATAAATATCTGCTCCAGCCCATTCCAAAATCGGGAGCAGCATCGTCCTGGGATCATCAGGGGCTGAGGTTGGAAGGGACCTCAGCAAGTCTGCAGCCAAACCTGTCAGAAACTGGATCAGACCAAGTGGTTCAAGCCTTGATTTGGTGTGGATTGGAAAATCCCAAAGCCAGGGATGGGGCAGCATCTCAGACCTTGTCTGAGTCCATGGGAACAAAGGTTTTCCACATGTCCTGTCTGATCTCCCCTCATTCCCCTTCCACCCATTTACTTTTGTCCCCTCCAGCCCCCCCAGTGCAGAGCCTGGCTCTGTGTTCTCCATCAGCTCCTGGGTGGCTCTGCCAGGCTGGCATGAGGAGCCCCTCAGCCTTCCCTGCTCCAGGCTGGACAAGCCCAGCTCCCTCAGCCTCTCCTCACAGCCAAAGGGCTCCAGCCCCACCTTGGAGGCCCTTCCCTCACCCTGCTCCAGCTGCCAGACATCTTTCCTGCCCTGGGCAACCCAAACCAGGCCCCAGTGACCTGGATAATCCACGGCCTTGATGTCCTGGTCACACAGCCCTGGCCCCTTGTCCCCGTGTCAGGCTCTGGGGTTGATTTGTGGAACATCCTTGGGGGAGGCTGTGGCTCCAGGTGGAGCAGGGGGATCCCGGGGGACAGGGGACCCTGCTGGGCATGAACAGCATTGGACTTGTCTGGGGAAACTGTGAGGGGGGGCTGGGGCAGAGTGACCAACCCAGTGACCTCACACAGCCCCTCCTGTGATGTCACAAAGCAGCCCAGTGATGTCACAGCCTGCTCTGTGATGTCATTGTCTGCTCTATGCCATAGCTGCTCAGTGACCTCACATAGCCCACTCTGTGATGTCATAGCCCACTCTGTGACCTCATGTTACCAGATGATAAATTGCCCACACAAGTGAGCTGACACAATCCTTATTCTCCAGAACCCTTGGCCTCTGGAAACTGCACAATGCCTGTTGTATAAGAAGGGGAACTGGAAGTTTGTAGCTGTCGGGGCTTTGGGGTTTGGGCCCTGAGCTGCCACAACGTGCCCGGATAAGATGTCCCACAAGGAACAGCCTTTCCTGGTGTCTCAGGCAGATTTCAGCCACGAGGTAGGAGGATGCAAGCAATGCCTGGAGTCCAGGCCTTCAGCCCATGTTGTGATTTGAGCCTTGCTTCCAAAGTACCTTTGGCCAGCAGAGGAAGGAGACCGAGGAAGCTGCAGGGAGATTCCACAGACACTTTATTTCTTCCACGAAGGGGTCCCAGGCAGCAATTCAATGGACAAGGTACTAACGGGGGCTTTTGTAGGGTCAGGGTGTCTTGAAAACAGACCAATTATTTAGGGGATTGTAAAACGGACCAACTACTTAGGGATTTTAGAGAAAAGGGACCAATTGCTAAGGGGATTGAAAATGGACCAATTATATCACAGGGAGATAAAGTGAGGTTTGCAAAGGGGGGAAATATTTCTAGTATTAGTCATTCTAAGTAAGCAATTTCTTATCTAAGGGACAGCTTTGCAAGGAGGCTCTGTTAGGGTTTCTACTCCTTCCACAGAAGTTCACCAGTTTAAAGGTCCTGCCAACTCAGCTGGGCCGACTGGGAACATTGGGGTCCACGACCACCAGGGACCACCACAGAGACCCCCAGAACAGAAGAACCCATGGGTAAAGAGGTGTTGGGAGTTGGTTTTTTCCTTCCCTCTCTGCCTGTGGAATTTTTTCCCACTGACATGCTAAGGATCACTGCTGGCTAGGTCCTTGAGACTTCGAGATGGGGGAGGGAGAGACTCCCTGGTTTCTTTTGGAGTTTCTCCTGGAGGGCAGGGGTGGAGGGGGGGGAACAGTGCGAGATGAGAAGAGGGTAAAGGAGGGTGGGGGGCTGTTGTTGGCACCCGCTTGCTTTGGCTGTTGGAGGAGGAAGGCCACTGGAAAACCTCACCCTGCCATCCCAATGCCAGGAGCTGCCTCTTCTGGTGTTGGACCCCACACCCCTGCTAGGACGCTCTCCTGCTTCAGTTTGCTATCTCCAAGCATCCTGTTGGGGCACTGGGACCAATACTGCTCCAAGGATTCGTGAGCACAGCCTCTCCTCCACCCTTCCCATCTGGGACACGGCCACCATCACCCCAGTGCCCCTGCAGCTGTGCAGGATCTGCCCCTGTCCACCAGGAACCTGCCAGAGCTCACTGCCAACTGGGAGGGTAACTGCACCAGAGGGGAAAAGTCCCCGCAGCCAAGAGAACAGAGAACTGTTACTGGGTTCCTGTTCTGTTTGTTGTTAATTTCATAGTTGTTGTTTTGTTTTGCCTTGTTATATATATATTAGTAAAGAACTGTTATTCCTATCCCCATATCTTTGCCTGACAGCCCCTTCATTTCAAAATGATACAAATTCAGAGGGAGGGATTTACTTTCTCCATTTCAAGGGAAGGCCCTGCTTTCCCTAGTAGACAGCTGTCTTTCAAACCAGGACAGGGTGGTCAGTGGGAGGTGATCAGTGGCTGTGGTCAGTGGCAGTGTGGGCATTGGTGTCTGGGCAGTGGGTGTGGTCAGTGAAGGGGTGGTAAGTTGGTGTGGTCAGTGGCATGTGATCAGTCAGGGTATGGCCAGTTCGGTGCTCAGTCACTTTGTTCAGTTGAGTGGTCAGTGGATTGTGGTCAGGAGTGGTCAGTGGGTGTGGTCAGTGGGAGAATTCAGTGGGTTGTGGTCCGTGGGTGTGGTCAGTTGTGATATGATCAGTTGTGATATAATCAGCAATGGTCAGTTGTGTGGTCACTTGGTGTGGTCAGTGGGTGGGGCATTGGGTGTGGTCAGTGGTTGTGGTCAGTGTGGTGTGGTCAGTTGGTGTGGCCATATCGAGTGGTCAGTGGGTTTGATCAGTGGGTGTGGTCACTTGGGTGGTCAGTTGGATGTGGCCAGTGGGGTGTGGGCATTGGTGTCTTCGCAGTGGGTGTGGTCAGGGGGGTGTGGTCACTGGCTGTGGTGAGTGGGTGTGGTCAGGTAATGTCAGGTGGCTAGTCAGTGGGAAGGTGTCAGTGGGAAGGTGTCAGTGGGAAGGTGTCAGTGGAAGTGGTCAGGTGGTCATTGGGGTGTAGTCAGTGGAGGTGGTCTGTGAGTGTGGTCAGTGGTTGTGGTCAGTGGGTGTGGTCAGTTGTGGCCATATCGAGTGGTCAGTGGGTTTGATCAGTGGGTGTGGTCACTTGGGTGGTCAGTTGGATGTGGCCAGTGGAGTGTGGGCATTGGTGTCTTCACAGTGGGTGTGGTCGGGGGGTGTGGTCACTGACTATGGTGAGTGGGTGTGGTCAGGTAATGTCAGGTGGCTAGTCAGTGGGAAGGTGTCAGTGGGAAGGTGTCAGTGGGAAGGTGTAAGTAGATGTTGTCAGGTGGTCACTGGAGTTTAGTCAGTGGAGGTGGTCTGTGAGTGTGGTCAGTGGGTGTGGTCAATGGTTGTGGTAAGTGAATGTGGTTGATGCAGGTGGTCAGTGGGTGTGTGGTGAAGGTTTGTGGTCAGTGGATGGGGTCAGTTGGGTTTCAATTGGAGTGTGGTCAGTGGTTGTAGTCAGAGATTGTGGTCATTGGGGAATGGCCAATTGGTGAGGTTAGTGAGGGTGGTCAGTGTATGTGGTCATTGGGGTGGTCAGTGCATGGGTCAGACTTGATGATCTCAAGGGTTTTGTCCAGCTTTGCTGATTCTGTGATTCTCTGAAACCAGCCCTGGAGCAGTTGCAGGATGAGCCCTGGGCCTCCTCTTCACAAGGTCCAGGAGCCCAGGTCCCTCAGCTTCTCCACACATCCCCAAAGCCCATCCTGTCAGTCCTACAGAGCCTCTCCAGCCCCTCCTCATTGCCCACAACAGGGAGCCCCACACCCAGACACAGCAGCCCAGATGTGCCCCCCTGGCCTGTGGTGCCTCTGGCAAGGGAACAGCACGAGGGACTGCAGGACCCTGCAGACAATTCCTGAAGCACTGGGAGGATGATCCTGCTCCCCAAGAGACGTTCCCATGGTGGAAACTGAGGAACTGAAATGAAGAGTGAGGCCAGAGAGGAAAGGGCAAAGAGGTATGAGCTGTTTTCAGGGGAGGGAATAGGAATAGGCAAGAGGAAAAAATGTGGAACAGGGAAGAATAAAGACTGCAAAGGTGAAGCAAAGGAAATGCTCAGGGCAGTTTGAGGGTGCCTGCCAGGCAGTCCTGGCTCTGAGCAACAACATCTACAGTGGGACAGGAAACTCACAGCTGATGGGAACAAACTTTCTGGCTGACTTCAGAGGCCACGACAAAGCTGAGTGGTTTCCCTGCCATCCCCCAGCCCTTGCTGGCCCCAGGGGCTGATGGCATTTGTGCTCACTCAGCTCCATGTCCCCACAGCAGCACCATGGGGGTGCTGAGCCTGCTGTGTGCAATGCAAACAGGGGCTCCTGAGCCAGTGCTGCCGTGTGTGTGCCTGCAAGGATGCGGCTCCTGTGTGAGCTGGGGGAGAGGCCAGGGCTGCAGAGGGGGGATGTTGTTGGCAGGTGCATGAGGACGCTCTGGGACGCTGCCCTGGGGTGTCCAGCGCAGTGGGGATGGATCAGCCCCTGCTCTGCTGCTCCTTGCCAGGGTGTCTCCCTTGCAGGGAGCTTGCAGAGCACCAGCCATGCTGTTTGCCCCCAGCCTGCCCACGGCCAGCCTGGGGCTGCTCGCGGGGCTTTTCTGTGCTCAGCATTGGGCTGGCCAAGTGTTGTGGAGAGAGCCTGGCCAAGGAGCCTGGAGCACCCAGGCCCTGGCCTGAGGCGTCAGCGCTGCCCCAGCAGTGCCCATGGCCTGTCCCTGCTGCAGCCCCGGCACTGCCACCCCCAGGGCTGTGCCCGGCCCCGAGAGCACTCAGGCCCTGCAGCAACACGAGGGCCAGGAGGGCAGCGGGGCAGTGGCACGGGAGCAGCACTGGCAACACCAAGTGCTGCTGCTGCTGGGCACAGCTGCTGTGCCAGCACTGATCTGCCCCAGCTCTGCACACAGACATTGCTGCTGCAGCTCCAGAGAAGGGAACAAAAGGGGGGATCTGGACATAACTTTGTAGGGAGAAACAACCTTTAGTTCCTTTTAAGTTACCAAGAGCACAGCCCCTCATTGACACAGTCTCTGGCTCACAGAAAGGATGGAGAAAAGCAAAATGAAATATGGCACCAGCAATGACATTTCTTTGTAGGCAATATTGAAAAGCTAAAACAAAAGAACTAAAAGAACAAACCAACAATAAAACCAACAAGAAGCAGAGGTAACTTTCATTGCAAGTGTTATGCAGAAATTGGAAAGCAGTTTAATGTTCCTGAAAACATCCAGTTATCATTCTCCACATTGCAGCCTTGAGCTCCTGGTTCCTCAGGCTGTAGATGAGAGGGTTCAGAGCTGGAGGCACCACTGAGTACAGAACTGACACCACCAGATCCAGGGATGGGGAGGACAGGGAGGGGGGCTTCAGGTAGGCAAACATGCCAGTGCTTACAAACAGAGAGACCACAGCCAGGTGAGGGAGGCAGGTGGAAAAGGCTTTGTGCTGTCCCTGCTCAGAGGGGATCCTCAGCACAGTCCTGAAAATCTGCACATAGGAGAAAACAATGAACACAAAACAACCAAATACCAAACAGGCACTGACAGCAATGATCCGCAGTTCCCTGAGATACGATTTGGAGCAGGAGAGCTTGAGGATGTGTGGGATTTACAGAAGAATCCCCCCAGGGCATTGCCATGGCACAGGGGCAGGGAAAATGTATTGGCTGTGTGCAGCAGTGAATAGAGAAAGCCACTGGCCCAGGCAGCTGCTGCCATGTGGGCACAAGCTCTGCTGCCCAGGAGGGTCCCGTAGTGCAGGGGTTTGCAGATGGACACGTAGCGGTCGTAGCTCATGATGGTCAGGAGGAAATACTCAGCTGAAATTAAGAACAGAAAGAAAAAGGCTTGTGCAGCACATCCTTCATAGGAGATGTGTCTGGTGTCCCAGAGGGAATTGTGCATGGCTTTGGGGACAGTGGTGCAGATGGAGCCCAGGTCGCTGAGGGCCAGGTTGAGCAGGAAGAAGAACATGGGGGTGTGCAGGTGGTGGCCGCAGGCTACGGCGCTGATGATGAGGCTGTTGGCCAGGAGGGCAGCCAGGGAGATGGCCAGGAAGAGGCAGAAGTGCAGGAGCTGCAGCTGCCGCGTGTCTGCCAATGGCAGCAGGAGGAAGTGGCTGATGGAGCTGCTGTTGGACATTTCCTGTGTCTTGGCATGGCGATCTGTAAAATAAATAATCATGGAATAGTTCAGTTTGTGAAGGATTTTAAATATCCCAGCCCAGCTTGGTGGCACTTTCCCCACACTGCCTGCCAAGGGCTCTGCTGCCTGGAGCTGTCCCTGCCAGCAGCTGCTTCCCTGTGCCCAGCGCTGGACCCTGCCTGTACTGCCAGAGCCCAGCCCAGCCCTGGGGACTCAGCTCTGCCCTGCAGACCCCTCCCAGCACAGGGCACTGCCCAGGGTCAGCTCTGCCTCTGCAGGCTCTGGTGGCAACATCACACCAACCTGAGGAGGCTGGAAAAATGACACTGGTGTTGCCTCTAAGTGCTGATTTCTGTCCCTGCCTGCTTTATTAAGATGCGAGATAAAAAAAAATGTTTTTCCCAACCTGAACTGAGAGATGAATATCTATATGCAATTTCCCCATCTACGCAACACAGAGCAATAGAATATAAAATCAGGATTATCTTTTTTATGCAGTCCCTGCCTCTCTGTGCTCCCTATGTAATCTACCTAGAAATATTCTGGAGTTAAATGCTACTCTGGGAGCAGTCCTGAACACTGCAGCATCCTCACCACACAAGGAGAACATTTCCAAGCCTTACCAGCTGTCTCCTTCCACCCAGACCTTGTCCCCCAGTGCTGGGAGCAGCTCCCAGGGCTGGCTGAGAGCTGTCCCTGGCAGGCAGCAGAGTCCCTGCCCCAGCACAGCGCCCTGGGCTGCAGGACCCTGCTCTGCACCACAGCCCTGGGCACCCTTGGCTGCTCTACACAAGAGATCATCAGAGAATGTAATGTACTCACACAGTCTGCAGGCATTGGGATGTTGCAGCTTTAGGAGATCACTGCAGGAGCTGCAGCTGCATTGTCCTGCAGGCAGAGGCTTCCTGTGTCAAGGGCTGGGAGTGATTCTGCCCCAGTCACTTGTGAGCATCTTCCCAGCCCTGACTGATTGAAGCTCTCTGTGCCTCTGTGCTGTGTCTGGGGTGGCTGCAGGCAGTGCCACAGACCTGTTAGGCTGGGAGAAGAGCTGCTCATCGAGAGAAATGTGTTTTTGAAGCTCTTCTTGGTTGCCAGGATCGTCCTCTGTGCCAGGAGCCTGCCCCAGCTCATCAGCACAGACACAGCACAAGGACTTTAATGACCCTCTCAGGACATTGGTGCTGTCTGCATCAGACTTAGTCCCTCAGAGTGTGCTTGAAAAATTTCTCAAGAACTCAAATTTTAATTGAAACAAGTTTTAATGGGTCCCACTAAGGGACACGACTCAGAAAGTGTCCCCAGGTTCCAGTTAGAGCAGAACACTGGAGGCACTGATGACAGGTGGGGACAAAGAAGGGAAAGGTGTCTGTGATGCTGAGCAAACCTGGATGTGTTTCAGGAATGCAAAGGGCCAAGGGCTGAGCCCCAGCCCCTGGCAAGGCAGATCCTGTCCCTCCCTCATTGCTCAGGGCTCTTCCCGGGCCACTGGGCTCTGGGCATGTGCAATGCCAAGGGCAGCACCATGGGGCGGCCCCTGCCAGGCTGCTGAGCAGGGACAAGGAGGCAATGAGGCCCCAGCACAGCAAGGCTCACTTGTCCCCTGCTGGCCTCAGGCCCAGGGCCAGCCTGCATGGCCCAAGTGCTGCAGGAGTTGGCTGTGTCAGGGCCTTTCAGCTGCTGCCCATCCCTGTGCCCTCTGCAGCCCAGGCTGTCCTACGGTGAAAATGCCTGCGCCTCTGTCCCTGCAGGCTGTCGTCATCCCCCGGCTGCCCCACCTCGCTGGCCCCTTCCTTTGCTGACAGCTCTGCCTCCTGCCTGCCTCTGCCTGCACACACAAAGCCTTGGGCTGCTCCAGACTCCTTCTGGGGGATGTGTTGCACCCCAGCCCTGCCCTGCGAGAGAAATTCCTTTCTCCTTGGGTCCAGTCTGGACCTCCCCAGCTGCTCCTGGCATTAATTCTTTCTTTTTTGTGGAATTCTCTATTATTTCAAAGGGATCCACCATTCCTGAATCCGTCCTTGAAACACTCCCAGGGCTCTCCTGTGCTGTCCTCAGACTCCACTCCATTAAGCAGAGAACTTCTGTGTCCCTGTACAGTGATCATGTGCTTGAGGCCATGGGTGCCTGGACAAGAAGGACAATTCTTTTCTCTAGGAAGGAAACTACAGAACCCCAGGGTTTGTGAAGGCAGATCAGAAGCACTCACAAGAGGCCAAGGCAAGCCACACCTGTCTATCCTTGCATCTTTTGTCTGAAAGTAACTCTTGGATATTTGTGGAGTTTTGCATGTGGAATTCCATTTCAGCTGTGAGTCCCTGGATTGTAATGACAGTTCTTCTCCATGGGAAGGAAAGGGCAGACCCCCAGTGTTTCAGTGGCAGATGAGAGCTGGCCCTCAGAAAGCCAAGGGAATCTGACAGCTTTTGTCTGGGAGTTATCCTTGGTTATAAGGAATTTTGGAGGCAGATTCCCAATTTTAGCCATGGACCCCTGGACATGAAAGATGCTTTTTTCCATGGAAAGAAAAGCACAGCCTTCCAGTGTTTTAAGGGCAGATGCAAGGTGGCCCCCAAGAGACCAAGGCCAGACAGAGCTTTCTATCCTGACAGGCTTCATACGGGAACAATCCAAGGACATAATCAAATTTGGAGTAGGAATCCCAATTTTGGCCATGAACCCCTGGATTTAAAGGACATCTCTTTCCCACAGGAAGGAAAGCATTGAATGCCAAGGTTTTAGGGGCAGATGAGAAGCGAGCCTCAACATTCCAGTGTCATCTGGACCACTCTGGTGGCCCTTAGGAGGCCAAGTCAACCAGACCTGTTCCATGTTCTTGGATTTTTGTTGCCCTGCAGCATCATGATTCTCCCTTGGTTCCATGTGGCCCCATAGTATCACAAGAGATGTTTGTTTCTATGAGGCCCAGTAATATCACAATGGTCTCTTTGGCTCCCCAGTGGCACAATGGCCCCTTGCTTCCATGAGGCCTTGCAGTGTCAAAATGGTTTCCTTGGTTCCATGGGACTGCACAATGCCAGAATGACCCCTTGGTTCCACAAGGCCTGGCTGTGTCACTGTCCTCTTGCTTCCATGGAGACCCAGAGTGTCACACTGGGCCCTTGTGTCCATGAGACCCTGCAGTGTCACAATGGTCCCTTGGTTCCATGAGGCCCTGCGGTGTCACAATGGCGTCTTGGCTCCATGGGACCCAGAGTGTCAGAATGGTCTCCAGAATTCCATGAGGCCACACACTGTCACAATGGCCCCTTGGTTCCATGGTGCCACACAGTGTCACAATGGCTCCTTGGCTCCGTGAGGCCCTGTGATGTCACAATGGTCTCGTTGGTTCCATGAGGCCCTGCAGTTCCACAATGGTGCTTTGGTGTCACAATGTGTAACAATGGTATCCTTGGTTCCACAGAGTCAGAATGTCCCCGTGGTCTCATGGAGCCCCACAGTGTCACTACGATCCCCTTGATTCCATGAGGCCCTGCCGTGCTAAAATGACCCCTGTGTTATACCAGGCCCTGCATTGTCACAATGGCCCCTTGGTTCCAATGGGTCCTGAAGTGTCATAATGGTCTCCATGGCTCCCTGAGGCCCCACAATGTCACAATGGGCTTTTGGTTCCACGAGCTTTTGTACAACCACCAACGATCTCCTCGGTTCTACGGTGTCACAATGGACCCTTTGTCCCATGAGGTGCCTGGCCTCCCACAGCCCCTCACAGTCCCCCACAACCCTTCATAGCCCCTCAGGACCCCTCACAACCCTTCATGGCCCCTCACAGCCCCTCATGGCTCCTCCCAAAGGAGAAGGGGTCGGGCCCTGCTTGTTCCCCTTTTATTTCGGTCCCTTCAGAGCGATGAGTAAAGAAAGGCTGAAATGGAGCCTTTCCCCAGCATTTCCCTCAGGGTTCATTGCAGGCTGAAGCTCTGTGCTGGCGCTGCCCCAGCACCAACATCCCTGCAGCCCCCAAGGCCTTTGCTGTCCCCCCGTGTCCATTCCCTGTCCCCGAGTCCCGCCCGGCTCTGGCAGCAGCAGCAGCCGCAGCGCAGTGGGCGCCGGCCCGGCCCAGCCGGGGCTCCCGGGCAGGAGCAGCAGCAGCGCCGGCCCCTTCCCACCTGCTCCTGCCTCGGCTTCCAAGGCCTTTGTCCAGGGCAATTCTGGAGTACAGCAACAATCACCCACACCCAGCCCTGATTCCTCAGGGCCCGCCTGTGCTGCCCTGACCCAGCCTGCAGAGAAAGAAATGATCGGGTTCCAGTGCTGCTTTCAGACCTGTTTTACACACCCTGAGCTGACAGCAGGAGGCTGTTGTTGCCTTTGCCTTGGGAATTGTAGCTCATGGCTGCTCTTGACCCTCTTCTGTTTGCCACTTGAATTTTATCCTTAATACTGCAATTGCCTTTTTCGATCAGTGCTATCCAGAGTGCTTTTGTGATGGGGAACTCGGGCTGTTTGTTGCAGCCATCATGAGTAGCACATCTTGTATTGCTCACAAGTCCATGAGCACAAAGTCAAGGAGAATTAAAGCCACACAGGCCACATTTGCAGCACTCAAACACAGCCCTGTTGCTGGTGCTGCTAAAATAGAAGCAGCTGACAGAAGCCATCACAGAAATTGCCTCTGGAGCATCACATAAATTAAAAATCCACCAGGACAAAGAGAAACCAGAACTCCTCAACTCGCTTCATTGTTCCTTCTGAGCAGCAGCAGGAAATGGAGATGCCCAGAGGTATTTCCAGCTGCTGCTGATGCCAGTGGGAGCCCAGCCTGCTGCCCAGCCCCAGCGGGATCCTGAGCCCAGCCCGGGCAGCTCCCGCAGTGTCGGGAGCTCAGCGCACGCGGGGCCAGGCCCAGAGCCCCGGGCACGGCCGCCCATTGCGGGGCAGCGGCGCAGGCGGAATGTCCTGAGCCCAAACCTCCTGCTCCTGCCACACAGCGCCCAGCCTTCTCCCCCTGCTCCTCCTCTCCCAGCACGGCACAAATTCCAGCTCCGAGGAGGCTTCCCCACACAGGCCTCAGGCTCCTCTTTCAGCCTGAGTGTCCCTGCAGAGGAACACGGCATCCTTCAGGCACTTCCACAAGCTCAGGGTTCTCATTTCATGGGGAATCTGGGATGCAAATCCCTTGCTAAAAAGGACAAAAGCAGAGGGAATGAATTGGAAATTATGAGGAAAAAATGACCCTTCTTACAGACAAAGTTAATTCCTTGCATTTCTCCTTTTCAGATTCTTTCAGTCATCTACTTGGATAGGTCCAGCTTGTTCTGGTGCTTCTCATGAACTGATGGTACTCTGGATTTATACCAGTGCAAGAGATGTAGAATCAGCTAAACTGAACACAGAAACAAACTCCCTCTGTCAGTACATTTTCATGTTCTAGATCACTGTCAAGATGTCCATGGGGGTGTTGGAATGATTATCACACAACTCTCCACTTCTGGCTGCAGGCTCTGCAGATTCTTTCTCTGCATTCAGTCAGTGTTGCATTCCCTAACAATTCTTGGTGCCACCTCCTGTTTTCTTAGGTTAGAACACAAACAATGGAAACCTTACCCATGGCACAACTCCCCAGCCCACCAGGAAAATAAAGGACATGCTGTCAAGTTCTTAAAACCTTTGTCCTGCTTTGCTGCATAAGTTGTGCTGCACGCCCAGTGTGGAAAGCCAAGAGAAGCTGCAGTTGGTGGCACATCTTGTGACAGGAGCTGCACCTCCTTCTCCAGGAAAGGTTTTTGGAAAGAGGAAACAGGACTGTGGAGAAGATTCTGGGAAAACTGAAAACAGCTTTAAAGAAGTTAAATTAAAATGGAAAGAAACAATCCAAGATGTTTTTCTCTATTTATTTCTGTGGTTCCATTTTCCATCTTGCACTACTTCTCCATCCCTTTAATTCCAAATAGATCTCAGCTCTAAGATCCGTGACTTGGCAAGTTTTAGACACTGTAAAATACCATGAGCTGCACACAGTTTGCCTTTCCCTTTTTTTCTTGGAAAGCAGTGCTGGAGACAGAGTGCAGTGTTTGGGTCAGGTACAAATTCTGCATTCAGGGAATGTGCTCAGATAGTGTTTGGGCCTCAGCAGGGACAATGCACAGCAGCAGCCAAGGAGATTCCTGTGCCACTGTGCAGGAGTCAGGACTCTGGATCTTTGCTCAACACGGCAAAGTTCCCGTGTTTGGAGAGAACCAGGAGCTGCCAACGAGGAGCGCGGGGCTCGGTACAGGGACGAGAAGGGAACGGGCACACGGACAAATGGCCCTGGCGTTTCAGTGGCAGCGACAGCAGCGAAAGAAGTGATTTTGTCGACTCCTTCATGCTTCTCCTCTCCCTCTCCCGCTCTCTCTTTCGTGCTTTACCAGCCCCTCCTTCCCCGACCTCCCTCTCCCTATTCCGGACCAGGCCATGCCCCTGGTCCCGGGCGGGGCTGCTCCGTCCCCGTCCCCGTCCCCGTCCCCGTCCCCGTCCCCGTCCCCGTCCCCGTCTCCATCCCCGTCCCCGTCCCCGTCCCCGTCCCCGGCCGTCCCGCCGCGGTCTCGCCTCCGCCCGGCTCTGCCCGTGCTGGCGGTGCCGCTGCTGGGCGGGCATCAGTGCCTGGGGCTTGGGCGGCATCGCCTCCCTTTGGCTCCGCCTGTCCCGGCCCCGGCCCCGGCCCCGGCTCCTCCCGGGGCCCGCGGAGGACACACGCGGCGCGGCCGCTCCCGCCGCCTGCGCTGCGGCTCACCCGGCCCGAGCTCCGCCGCTCGGCAGCGCGGCCGCCGGCCCCGAGCTGCCGCTGTCCCGTTCCACAGAGCGAACGCCTGGGGCTGCCCGGCCCGGGGCGGCTGAGGGGCGCTCGGGGGCCGTTCCTGGCCCCGGGCCGAGCGCTGACAGCCGCGTCTCGCCGGCAGGGAAGGCGCAGCAGGGCCTGAAGGAGCGGTACCGGCTGGGTTCGCTGCTGGGAGAGCGGGCGTGGGCTGAGCGCTGCATCCCTGATGCAGAGCATCCCGGGCTGGCTGAGGGGTCCCAGAGCCCCGGCACGGCCCCAGCTCCACTGAGATCGTGCCCCTGGAGATCGTGCTGCTGGCCAAGGTGTCCTCTGGGTGTGCTGGGGTCATTCAGCTCCTGGAGTGGCTTGGGTTGAGCTGCCCAACAGCTTCTTGTTGGTGCTGGAGCGTCCGGAGCGGTGCCAGGACCTCTCGGGTTTGCAGGCAGAGCGGAGATTGCTGCTGGAGCAGGAGGTGCAGGAGCTGTTCCAGCAGGTGCTGGAGGCTGTGCACTGCACCAGCTGCGGGGTCCTGCTCAGGGACATCAAAGCAGAGAACATCCTGCTCGACCTGGCCACTGGGGAGCTGAAACTGATCGACTTTGGCTGTGGCACCTTCCTCCAGGACACAGCCTACACGCAGTTTTCAGATGAGCCCTCCCAGGGGATGCTCCTGGGCATCTCATGGCCCAGCCTGGGTGTAGCACCGGGGCTTCCCCCTATTGCAGCCGGGATGGGATCAATGCTTGAGCCAAATTGATTTGGGTGTGGGTGTGAGGGGTGCCAGCTCCCAGCCCTGTTGACAGCCTTCATCACCCACTCTGCCTTGAGCTGGGGCTGGAGCTGAGGCAGCCAGGCTGACAAAAACCCCATGGGGACAGCAGAGAGAGGGGAGGTCAGACCTCATGCCCCAGCCAGTTTGGTGTGAAGGCAAGAAAGGGCTTGAACTGCTCTGCACTGCTTGTTTGCCTTGGCTTATTTTCGGGGCCATGCAGGTGGGGAGAAGAGTGGGTTTTCTCCACCTCTGGGTGGGGTTTTCTTTTGCATGTCATGGTTGGGCCTCCCTGGGACTTCTGCTGCCCTCTTCCAGCACCAGTGGATTCTTTTCCAACCCCGAGTTTGTACACAAGTCCCAGATGCTGGCGAGAGGGCAGTGGGTCACACCCTGTGCCAGTGGGGCAGCCCCCACATGCCCAGGGATGTTGGGACCAGGCTCTGGGAGCAGCAGCATCCCCCTGATGAACTCCATCTGGATTCCATAGGAGCCCTGTCCTACAGCCCACCAGAGTGGATCCACCACCAACGCTACCATGGCGAGGCAGCAACGATCTGGTCCCTGGGCCTCCTGCTGTACCACCTGGTCATGGGGAAGCAGCCGTTCAGGAGGGGCCAGGAGATCATCTGGGGATGGATCCTGTTCCCACGAGGGCTCTCTCAAGGTGGATCCTCATCTCTGGGCACAGGGGGAATACCAGTGCTGGGAGACAGCAGCAGGCTCGTGAGCATCCTGCTCTGGCAGCTGCTGAGGGGGTGGCACATGTCCTGCTCTCCTGCTCTCCTCCAAACAGAGAATCCATGGGGAAGTTTAGGCACAATCCTGGGCACACCCAGCATGGCCTGGGCACAGGAACGGGGGGACAACTTCTCCAGCTGACTGGTGATTTCTGGTTTCTGTCTTCAGAGTGCCAAGATGTTATTAAGAGGTGTTTGTCCATGCAACCCTTGGACAGGCTGTCCTTAGAAGATCTTTTCTGTGATCTTTGGCTGCAGAGTGTTCATCTGCCCTAGAAGATGGGAGAGATCCACGGGCACAGTTGGATCCAGGAGCCTGGCAGGTAACAGCTGCACACATCTCTTGGCAATCAGTGGCAAAGCAAACCAGACTGGTTTTGTCCTGCTGTAGCTCTGGGCAGGGATCATCAGAAGGGAACACGCAGCTCTTGGGCTGGAGCTGAGCTGGAGACCTGGTGTGGCAAGCAGTGGTGGCCACCATCCACCCTGGGTTTGCTTGTCTGGTTCGTTGATGGCTGGGGCCCTGGGCAGAACTCTGACAACCTGGTCTGGCCCCAGGGAAGGAGAAGGAGCCCCTGGAGAAGCTGTAGCAGGTGGGGCTGCCCCTGCTGGGGACAGCAAGGAAGACATCAAGGATGACAGCCTCTTCCTCCACCTGGCCACAGAAAAGCTGAAGATGATGGACTTGGATTCTGGCACCTTCTTCAAAGCCAGGCTCCACAGCGAATTTGCAGATGAGTCCAGACCCAGGGGGATGCTCCCAGATTTGGGCATTGCACAGCTTGGCCGGGAACCACAGGTTCCCCCTTTGCTGGGGAGGATAAAACGGATTCTTCAGTCGGCTGCCAAGCTGCTTTTTGGCAGGGCTGGGGGGATGGGCTGGGCTGGGTACAAAATGGGAGTTGGCTCCTGGCCCTGCCAACAGCCCCCAGCACCCACCGTGCCCTGGGCTGGGGCTGGAGCTGGGGCAGCCAGCCTGACACAAACAAAGCCCATGGCAGCAGCAGAGGTGGGACTGCAGAACTGTGCATGGCTGCTTTGCTTTGCAGGCAAGGAAGGGCTTGGGCTGCTCCACTGCCCTTGCTTGCTTTGAGATCACCATTACTTTTGGGGGCAGTGCAGGGGGAAAGGGAAAAACCATGGGCTTCCCTCACCCCGGGTGAATTTTTCCCAGGCATGTAGAGGTTAGGCCTTCCTCCAACCCTTGACAGAGATAAGATTTATTACCTTTTCTCGTGTCTCCCCTTTTTGTCTGTAATCTCTTTTTCTTCATTTGTTGTTTGTTTCTCTAAAGGAAGCGTTCTAGGTGGTGTCCAGTATGGATCAGGAAGTGCTTGGGCCCAGCTGCAGCGTGGATGGGCCGTGTCCTTGGAGAAGGCTGAGGACATCGTTTGGGACCAGCTTTTCTTCCAGCAGCGATGGCGTGAGGCGGGTCCCCGTCTCCTTGGCAGGGTGAGATAAGAGCTTTTGGGAGATGGCAGCGAGCACAAGAGCATCCTGCTGGGGCAGCTGCTGAGGGGCTGGATGTGCCATGGCTGGCTGCAGGCTGGGCACAGTCCTGCCCTCCTGCTCTGTGCCCAAGGCAGCAATGATGGGCAGCTTTGGGCACCGCTCTGGGCACGGCCAGCATGGCCTGGGCACGGCGGGAGCTGGGACAAGGGGGACAGGAGCCTTCAGCTGACGGGCGGTTTCTGGTTTCTCTCCTTGCAGCCGGGCTCTGCAGATGCTGAGGCTGCTCTGGGCTCTGCCAGGGCTCTGCTGGGCTCAGCCCTGGGCACGGCTGGGCCCGCTCTGCCCTCACATGGCTCTGACAGCTTTGCATCAGACAAACCCATTCCGAGCACAGCACCTGAGCTTTGTGCTTCTGCAGGTGAGGGAGACTCTCCTGCAAGCCAAGACATTGCAGTTAGGGACACACATTCAATTGGCAAGAGCCCAAACTCTCCACAGTCCCAGCTGAACACCTGGATCTCCACGGGATGTTTTCTTGGTCCCACTCTTCATTCCTTCTTGGCTGCAATTGTGCAATTGCACTTTCTTTTTCCTCTAGAAGTGCCCCGAGTGGACCAAACCTGGCGAGTGGGCCGTGCTCCTAAGGCAGTGCAGTCTGGAGCTGAGGGATGGAGAATTGCCCTTCTGCACTTCCAAACCAAGCAAAAAAGCCATAAGTGAGACTTTCTTTAAAAAACCCCTGATAATTTCAAAGGGAATGTGGAGCTCATTCACAGTGAGAAGGAAGGGCATCTTCTAAAGGATTTGGGCTGTGACAGAATTGAGATTCCCAGTCCTGCTTGGAGCTGGCAGGGCACAAAGGAATTTCTTCTTGCTTCCCACCAGTTTCACCAGAATTTAAAATAATAATATTGGAAACAAACCCCAAAATCTTTTAAAAAAAGGTTACTGAGGCCAGTAAGATGCATCAATGCCAGCAGCTCATTTACCAAATCAATAAATGAGTTTTCTGTTTCAGAAGATCTGTTACCTCTTAATTCAAAGTTACAGAAAATTTTTCACTGCACACTTGGATGTTTATATCTTCCACATTTTATAGATTTTTTTTCCTTTATCGTTTTTCTTTATCTTAAAACAGAAAACATGCCACAAAAAAGGAGTGTCCTTTGCTCCTGGTTCCCATGAGGAGCAGCTCCTTCCCGCTGGCTGAGCTGCTCAGGCAGAGCCCGGCAGCTCCTGGCCCTGCAGGGCTGAGGCTTTTCCCCATTGCTGGGCACAGACTGATGGAGCAGCACTGCAGAGCACGGGTGTTACGCTTTTTCCCGGCCCAAAACAGGGTCTTCACCCTTCCTCCGGTCTAGCTCAGGTGTTAGGGTGATATTCCCCTGGGCCCTAGCCACAGAGACATAGTTAAGATATCAAAAGAGGCTCTTTCCCCTGATAAAGTTACAGGTTTATTTCTCGTGGGTAGTGAGTGAAAAGGGAAGGGAAAAGAGCGGGGGAAGAGAGAGAAAAGAGGGGGAAGGACAGGGTAAAAGCGTGGGGGGGAGGAAAGAGAACGGGGGAAGAGAAAGCGCGCGGGGGAAGAGAGTGGGGGGAAAAAGAGAGAGCACGGGGCAAGAGAAAAAGCGCGGGGAAGAGAGTGGGGGGAAAAAAGAAAGAGAGGGAGGCCAGGGGGTACTGACCTTTTCTAGGGTCTGGAAAGGGGGGGGCGGGGAGAAATTGGATCCCAGCCAGCTCTGTGTGGCCAGGAGGGGAGAGGGACCAAGATACAGGGCACAGCAGGGGTCACGGGATGTACCATTTACAATGTATCTAGGAAACACAACATCTCCCCGTTTTTTGTTTAACAAAGTTGAAAGAAGGATATTGGTATCATTCAAATTACGATTTTGCCCACCACTTGTAGCTGGTGGGAGGGTTAGATTGTTTCAAGTCTTTCATTTCTATGTGATTGACTACTGAGGTAGAGGGAATGAGACTATGAATAGCCTTGAAAACCAAGTGACGTAGGATCCCGAATGCCATTATTACAAGGAAAAGAATAACAAAAATTAACATAATTGTTTTGACTATAGATGTCCACCACCCTGTGAGTCCCCAGCCTTTGAACAGTCCATTGAACCAATCTTCAGATTCTTGCTTCACTTGTCCAATTAAGTTGTTCATGTTTCGGAGGGCAGCATGGATGTTAGGAGCTTTCGAGGTCAGGTCCATACAGCAAAGTCCTTCAAATTCCTGGCACTCATGTCCGTGTAGTAGCAAGAGAAAATCTATAGCAGCACGATTTTGGAGTGTGGCCTGCCTGATGATTTCCTCGTCTTCTAGGAGGGAGCTGATTGCGGTGGATGTTAAGTTTGCCTGTTTGACAACCCAACACTCTAGGTGGCCCAATTCGCCTAGAGCTTTAGCTGCTGCAACCCACGGAAGAAACAGGGATGCAGCAATTCTTTTGGACTTGGCCCAATGGAAAATTTCAGAATTACAGTTTGGGTCCATATTGTCTGCACTTCGTTTTTGGATTTTATTACCTGATTTGTTTTTGTGAGTCCAATCGCTAATTAAGGTTTCGTTGGGTGCCAACAGGGACAACCGCCCGAAGGTGCATGGCCCTCCTAAGAGCCGAGAAGGAATTCCTGCCCACGCCCGGTCTCCACAAATTAAGAACAATCCCTTTGGGAGGCTTTTGGGGCTTGAATAAGTTGGGGTATCAGTTGCAATATGGCTTATAGTATTGCACCAGCTTTTGGCAGTGAATTCCCCACGATGTTGCATTATGTTGTGGAATTCCTTTATGCTAGAAGATTTTGGGAAGATTCTAAAGTGAATGCAATATTGTGCTGGGTAGGAACCTAGCAGTTCTAATTCTTGGGGTTCTTGAGCTGTTTTGGGCAAACTTGGCAGCAGCTCTTCTATGGGGTTTTTATTTACTCCAGCTTGCTGCCTATGATTTTTGTGTGATGAAATGGTGTGTAACTCAGGAATTTCATTGGGCAAGTGTGTTTCAAAACTGGCTGAATATTCTCCAGCCTTCAATGGGATTCCTACCAGGCAGGTGGACATAGGGTTTGCTGTTGCTGCTGTGGACAGACATATGTTTTCTTGTTGGAGCGTCTGTGCCAGGGTCACCCAGACGTTCTGACGTGGCTGAGGGACGATCCATGCAGCTGCTAGACTGTTCAGTGTTAGCAGGAAGACAGCTTGGATGGGGTTCATCACGGGACTGAGAGAAGAGAAGCTTTTCTCTAGAAGAAAAGACAAACATTATAAAACCTATTAAAAGTCTCTATTTGTCGGAATGCCACCTTCTATGAGGATTTCTTTTTCTTTTTTTCCGTCGGCGTCTTCTTTTTGAAGCCACTGCTACCTGCTCCTCGTTCTCCTCAGTTGGAGCAGGATGTCTGGGAACAAACGGTTTCACCCACTTTTGGGGAATCCACCGAGGGCCTGAGGGAGTGGATACACATGCATAGCCACGCCCCCAGGTAACAAGCTCATAGGGACCTTTGATTTCCCAGGTTTCTGGGTCCCTAATCAAAACTGGAGGATGTTGGGATAACTTGAATTGTTTACTACTGTTAAAGTGACGTACCACAGGTGGACTCATGTTTTCAAATGAACAATTTAGGAAATTGATAGTAAACATGGCTTTGCAGAGCTTCTGCTGTGGAGACATCCACACAGTTGAACTGCTCTGTTTAGCCAAGACCTGCTTGAGTGTCTGATTGGCTCGCTCCACTATACCTTGGCCTGTGGGGGAGTGGGAGGTGCCAGTTTTATGTTCCACTCCCCACTGCTGGACGAATTCCAGGAACTCCTTGGACTTATATGCTGCGCCCTGATCAGTTTTGATTTCCTTAGGGATCCCCAACACTGAAAAGGCTTGCACTAGGTGTTGTTTGGCATGCATAGCCCTTTCTCCTGCATGGGCAGAGGCATAGACTGTGCCTGAATATGTGTCAATGCTTACATGAACATATTTGAGGCGACCAAAACTAGGAATGTGTGTGATGTCTGTTTGCCATACCTCACAACTGCCAAGACCTCGGGGGTTAACCCCCATGCCTATTGAGGGCATGGTGTGCAGCTGACAGTTGGGACAGGTGGCCACAATGGCTCGAGCCTGACTCCGTGTTAGCTGGAACTGACGCATTAGACCTGGTGTATTCTGGTGATACTGCTGGTGGCTCAGCTTTGCCTGTTGGAAGATGTCAGGAAGGCGTGCTTGTTCTGCTGGGGTTGCTTGTTCTGCTGGGGTTGCAAGGGAGTCTGCCTGACGGTTCCCTTCTGCAATTTTGCCTGGCAAATCTGTGTGTGATCTCACATGCATCTCATAGAACGGGTGTTCTCTATGAGAAATCAAATAAATTAGTTTGGAAAGCAACCTGAAAAGCTGCTCATTTTCGATGTTTCTGAGCACTGCCTGCTCCGCCCTGGACACTATCCCCGCTACATAGGCTGAGTCTGTCACCAAGTTTATTGGCTCTGAGAACTTTTCAAAGGCTCTCACGACTGCTGCCAGTTCAGCTACCTGGGGTGACCCTTCCACAAACTCAACATCAGCTTCCCAATGCTGAGTCTGAGGATCTCTCCAAGTCATCACCGACTTGTGGGATGCCCCAGATGCATCTGTGAACACTGTGAGAGCTTTGAGTGGTCTCTGACTCCTCTTCTCACGAGGAATGAGGTGGAATTCCTCATTAAACAGCTTGTGAGACGGGGCATGGACTGATATTTGTCCTCTGTAGCTGTCCAGGGCTAATTGGAGACTGGCATTGCTCTGGAGCAAATGCTCAAACATCTCTTTAGTCAATTTTTCAAGAGAGTTCTTTCCCTCCTCAGACAGTTTAACAGGGAGGTGAATACATGTGAAGTCACAACCAGCTAGTTCATACAGTCTAATCCTTGCTTTCCGAATCAGTTGTGCTATTAACTCTTGTGGCTTAGTGATAGTTTTGGATCTCTGGTGGGAGAGGAAGACCCACTCTATGATTAAGAGTGACTCTCTCTGCTCCTTGATCCATTGGAATATTAACCCGTGTAAGTGTGGCAGTTTTCCTAGGATAATGAATTTGAAGGGCAGCTCGGGCTGGTAACGGTGAGCTTGCCTCTCTCCTAAGGTCTTTTGTACATTTTCGATTGCAGACTTTGCCTCTGGGGTCAGTTCCCTGGGAGAAAGCAGCTCTCTCTCCCCTTTCAATAAATTGAAGAGAGGTTCTAGGTCCTCATTAGTGAGGCCTAGCCAGGGCCTAACCCAATTCAATGACCCACACAGGGAATGGAGATCTGCTAAGGTTTTTGGATTACAATTAATTTCCAATTTCTGCAGAACAATGGTCCGTGCAGTAATTTCCAGGCCCAGGTACTTCCAAGGTGGCATCCTTTGGACTTTGTCCTCCTGCAATTCAAATCCAGCAGAGGTTAAAACTTTAACCACTAGGTCAAGTGTGTCCTGGAGTAGAGAGTTATCGGGTGCACACACTAGCACATCATCCATGTAATGAAGGATGATGGCCTCCCCTCTCTGGGCACGCACCTGGGACAGCAATGAGGCCACATACCACTGGCAGATGGAGGGACTACATTTCATTCCCTGGGGCAGAACTCTCCAGTGGTAGCGCTTCATTGGGGCCTCTCGATTAATGGTAGGAACCGAGAAGGCAAACCGTGGGGCATCCTCTGGGTGTAGGGGGATATGAAAGAAACAATCCTTGATGTCTAGAACAGCTAATTGCCAATCTCTGGGAAGCATTGTTGGAGAAGGCATTCCAGGTTGGAGAGACCCCATGTCTTCAATTACTTTGTTTATTTCCCGGAGGTCGTGGAGCAGCCTCCACTTGTCTTTCCCTGGTTTCTTTACCACAAAAATCGGGAAATTCCATGCACTTGTGGTCTCTTCTATGTGGCCTTTAGCCAATTGTTCCTCCACAAGCTCCTCAAGCGCCCTGAGCTTCTCCTTACTCATCGGCCACTGTGCTACCCACTTTGGGGTATCATCTAGCCATTTCAACTTTTGGGTAGGGCGCCCCACAGTGGCCGCTTCTAAAAATCCCGAGGAGTTTTAGGAATAATTAATTTCACCCCCCACTGGGACATGGTGTCTCTCCCCCATAGAGGGCATTTATAATCTGTAACAAATGGACGGATGCTAGCCAATTTTCCATCCGGCCCCTCAATTTGTACGATGCTTTTTGATATTTTTGCCAATTTGACTCCTCCTACACCCTGGATTCTGCCTGCCACAGGCTGAAGTTCCCAATGTGACGGCCACATCCTTTCGGGTATGATAGTCACATCAGCACCCGTGTCCAGTACCCCCTCCACATGGAGGTGATCTGATCCACGGGTTAGGTTACACACCAGAGAAGGCTTGTCCTCACCCACCACTTCTGCCCAGTAGACTTCAGGTGATTTTCCATCTACTGGGACCTCCTGTGGAACAGGAATGGCCTGGGCAAGGATTTGTCCTTCAGCCAGGTAATATGGTGGTAGAGGACATCGTGCCAGGAGAATGAGGCTAGTTATGCTTCCCTTGATGGTCATGGGAACCACCTCAATCTCTAGGGGTGTGTGTGCTGTGTCACCCACAACAAAGTACTCACTGTCCAGTTTCATGTGGTTTAACGTCACGTCCTGTGTACTGTTAGGTAAGTCCACTGTTATGACTGTCCAATCAGGTGACCTGAAATGAAAACCTCTGGTAGTCACAAGCCTAAAGCGGCCTAGTGGCTTCCAAACCTTGTTAACTGAACATTTGATATTTTCATAGCCATACATCCCCACACCCTCTATCCCATCCTCCCCCTTTTTGTTTATGAAGAGAGAGTCTTTTGCGAGTGTGGAGCCCGCAGTATTTATAGCCGAGCGCGCTATGGTGTTAATGGCGGGTACGTGCTGTAAAATTAGTTTTCTTGTTTGTTGGTTTTCTTCTGTTTCTGGTTGTGTGGACAGTCCCTGGCGAAGTGTCCTGGCTGCTTGCACTGGAAGCAGATGATGTGCTGCAGTTGCTCTGGTGACATTGGTAGCTTCTTGGCTTCTGGTGTCACAGCTGCCATGGTTTTTGGGTGTGCCAGTCCTGGATTTCTTTCGTGTCCACTGAACAGTTCTGCTTTTCTGGCGCAGGCTTCAATCATCTGTGCTAAGCTAGGTGCTGGCTCCAGGGGAAGGCCAAGGATAACCCTACGGCAGGTTTCATTAGCATTCCTCTGAGCCATTTCTTTAATTAATTCAGCTTATAATACTGGATCAGACACTTGTCTTTCTACTTGCATATGAAGGCGGTCCACAAACTGTAAGAAACTCTCAGAAGTAAACTGTTTAATGTTAATATAACTGCCTTTAGTATCTACTGTTGGTAATTGATTAAAGGCTTTTTCTGCAGCATTGCATATTTTATCTAGGACAGACTTAGATAGTACTCTGGTTTGGCTTTCAGGGCAATGCCAATCTTTTTCCCCACATAGGTGTTCATATGTTATATCATTATTATCAGCATCCTTTGCATTATCTGAGCTTTTTAAAAGCTCTTGTAAAAGCACTTTTAAAGATCTTTTCCATAGGCTTTCCCATAGATCATATTCGGAAGGAGTTAACAGACATCGGAAAAGCTCTTTGATATCATATGGAACCAGTTCGTTTGAATTAAAAGTGGCTCTCATTATGCCTTTAAAGATTTCACTATTCCTACCAAATTCTCTTTGTACTTTACAAATTTCTTTTTTTTTCTTAGTAGGACAAAGGTTGATAACTTCTTTTTCCGTTTCTCTTACCAAGATAAACTACAGGAGCAACTGATGGTACATACTCTTTCTCCTGGTGCTGACTTTCAGGGTTAGGCATCCCCCCCCCACCGGGCCCGGGAGGCTGGCCACCCCCCCCCCCCCACCACGGGAGCACCATCCATCCCCCAGGGGCTGTGAGCTGATCCCCCCCCACCCCCACCCCCACCGGCACTGAAACTAGCAGGGGCTACATTGCCTTCCCCCACCCCACAGCAGCTTGGAGGGAAGGAATGTGAAACCGGAGAGGGGGAGGGGTGGTGGAATCCAGGGTTGCAACACCTGTGGGCGGGGTCGCCAGGTACTGTGCAGGACAGGGTCTTGGAGGGGGGAGGGGGCGGTGGAGCCGAGGGCAGGGAGGAGTTATGGGAGGGGACAGGCTTAGGGGCTGGGACCAGAGGGTAAAGGGGGTTGCGGGATGAAGGAGACGACACGTGGCTGTCACCATATCGGCCCCCCCCCCTCTCCCTGAACCGCATGTCCAATGCTATCTGGACCCCAATCCTGACCTGTCCAGATACGGCCACGTGTTCGTGGCCCGCGGGGGAAGGGAACAAGGAAGGAGAGCTGATAATTTTCGAAAAATCGTCAGAACCGGGATACTGGGGAGGATTTGGGGTTTCAGCACAGTTACAGCCGTGCTGAGCATGCTGCATTTCCAAGGGAGACCCTGGGGTGCTTTCCAGGTTATGGTTATAGGGATTTTTGGAAAGGGAAGGTGAGCTTGAATCATTTTGCTGCTGCTGTCTGTTGTTTTCTGTCTGAATTAAAACTTTCCGAATTTGTAAGAATATCGGAAGGAATACAGAGGCAGTTTTATCTCCATTTTCTACTTTTAAAGTTAATAAATCCCCTATTTCATCCCAAAATGAAATCGAATTTACATTTTGCAATTCAAGGTCCGATATTTCAACAGACAGCCAGCTGGCAAAACGGGCTAATTTTTTATTAGATATTAAAACATTTCCTGAACTTAGTATTTCTTTGAGTTGTTTTGTTATACTCTTTTGTAAAGCAGATTGCTGTATCCCCATAGTGTTAGCAATTTGCACTATATCTACCCCACTACAGTTAAAACACAGGAAAGGAGTTAGTTGTTAAGACGTGCTAGGTACACTACAGTTTTCAGGCTTTACTGGATGCGGAACCGATGTTAATTTTGCCGTTTTTTGTCAGCAAAACCTATGTGTGGCGCCCGCGCCGCTGTAGGGACCGACCCCGCCGCAACAACCCGTAAAAACCGCAAAAACGCAAAAAAAAAAACCTCCCTGTGCCGCAGCTTTGAAACCGATCAAAGCTGCCTGCCTGCTGCGCCGCGCCTGGGGTGGCTGCGTCCAGCCCCCCCCAGCCCCCGCGCCGCACCACGTGGCCACGAGCTGCTGAGCCGCGCACGCTGCAAACACGCCTGCGCTGCCTCTCCTCCCGAGAACAGCGCCAGGCCGGCAAAATGCCACCGGTGAGACCCCCCCGCGGAGCTCCGGGAACCCCCGCTGCAAAGGGACGCTCAACTCACCTTTTCTCTTGCAGGCAGACACGTCTGTGTACACGGTAGTGGATCCACGTCCTGAACCGACCTGTCTGGGACTGACAGGCTGCCGGTTCGTGCTGAAAAGTCTTCGAACTGCACAAAATGCAGCTTAAAGAAATTTTAGCTAGTTGATCAGCTCCTATGCTGGTCGAATCCCGAAAATAGGAATCACAGCTAAACGTGGGTGCTTTAAAGAAACCACGCACGTGGAGCGCCAACTGTAAAGGCTTTATCTCAGCCTAAACAGAGTCTTTCACCCTCCTCCGGTCTAGCTCAGGTGTTAGGGTGATAATCCCCTGGGCCCTAGCCACAGAGACGTAGTCAAGATATCAAAAGAGGCTCTTTCCCCTGATAAGGTTTATTTCTCGTGGGTAGTGAGTGAAAAGGGAAGGGAAAAGAGCGGGGGAAGAGAGAGAAAAGAGGGGGAAGGACAGGGTAAAAGCGTGGGGGGGAAAAAGAGAACGGGGGAAGAGAAAGAGCGCGGGGGAAGAAAGTGGGGGGAAAAGAGAGAGAACGGGATAAGAGAGCGAGGTCAGCGGGTCCTGAACTTTTCTAGGGTCTGGAAAGGGGGGGCGGGGAGAAATTGGATCCCAGCCAGCTCTGTGTGGCCAGGAGGGGAGAGGGACCAAGATACAGGGCACAGCAGGGGTCACGGGATGTACCATTTACAATGTATCTAGGAAACACAACAACAATGAATGAAAGAGGAAAGGATGAAATTGGCAGTTTTTACAGGGTTTGCTGACACTAGGATGTGGAATGCTTTGTCTGTTCCTTTGAAAAATACAGTAAAGAAGACTGCTGGGTTTTTCATATACCAGACTACTTACAGGCTACAGAACTGAGTGAACAGATGAAAGAGATTGTTAAAAGAGCAGTTGAAAAAAAATAGGAGATGGGAACGTGTCACAATAAAAATCCCATCTCCCAGATGTGCTCCATACCCTTAACAATGGCCCCACTGGGAAATGGGAACCCCCTGGATGTGCATGGCTGCACCCAGTTTGCAAATACAGCCAAGGACAGTGACACTGTGACTGCCTGGGAAATTATTCTGGGTGTGATGGCCCCTGACAGGGCCACCCCAGAGGCTGCAGGGCTGGGCCTTCATGCATAGGAATTAATTAGGATAAATCAGGAGCAAATGAGAGTTATAAATACTAGAATAGGAATTCAGATTCCTCCAGGACACTTTGGTTTGATCATTGCTCACTGGAGCTTGGCCATGAAATTTTTCATGTCATGGGAGGAGTACTTGGTGCAGATTATCAAAGAGAAATTAAAGTAATTCTGCTAAACAGAAGCGAACAATTGGATTATTCAACCCCATATTCAATTGTGGAAGGGTAGCACAATTATTGATATTGCAGTTTTTAAAACAACTGTGAGAAAAGGACATCCAGCTCAAATCACTGCTGTTGATGGAGATAAAGGGTTTGGATGCACCAGTCCTAATAATGGAGCCAGAGTGTGGGTGCAGAGGCCCAATGGCCCTCCCAGGCCAGCTGAAGGAACAGCTCTGGGCAAAGACAACACTGTTTGACTCCTGAAACCTGGCTGAGAACAATGGGAATGTGTCCCTGCAGCCAAGTGTTGTGTGCCAGAACAAGTGGATGTTATGGGATATTGTTTTACAGATCCTGCCAGACCAAATCTCCCTGTTTGCCCCAACAGCTCTTTGGAAAATGATCCACGGGGCTCCATGTGAAGGCTGATGTGACACTGAGGATGTGGAATTCCACACAAATTCCAGCCAGGAGCCTGGGTGTCCTCAGGGACTGGGACCTGGCACCTCTCCAGCCAGAGGGGAAAGGACCCCACCAAACCTTGTCACCACAGACAGCACAGTAGAGCTGAACAGCAAAGGACCTTGGGGACATTATTCTGGAATTAAAAAGGCATCAGCTCTGTGGGCAACAGAATTATTGTTCCTAACCCAAATGAGACTGAGGAAAAAGAATGAAGAGCCCTGTCACTAAAGTGCTACTGAAGTCTGTAAATTATATCTTGATAAGTAGCCAGAATCTTTGTTTGCCAGAAACACCTCTAGTTTTACCAAGGATTAGTCATGAAAATTGTGATGAACATGTAAAGATCAAAGTAGCCAAAATACTCAGTGTAACTAATGGCTGGATATGTTCTTAACCCTAGGGAAATCAAGGCAGAGCCATGGTTTGTCAAGACTTGCTTGATCCCAATCAGCCCCGTGGTGCATTTGGTGCTGAGCCCTTGAACCTCAGGGCCTGAGAGGAGATTGCACAAACCTTTCCAGGAGTCCAAGGCAGAAGAAAAACCCAAAGTGTCTCAAAGCATCAATGGGCCCCACTGAGGTCCATCCCCTACAGAGGCGCCTCATGGACTCTCTTTGGAGGAGAGAATGGGAGGCCAGGATTGCCCAAAAACTTCTCAGAAACTCAGAGAAGAAAGGAAAAAGGAAAGTACCTTAAAAAACTGAAGTTCCTTGAAGTACTAATGAGCCCCAGTGAGTGTCAGTACAAAGCTCTCAAGGGACTTGTTAAAGCAGTAATTGGGGGCATCACTGCATAAACTACTAAAAGAGTTGGTGTTAAAAGGGAAACTCCCAGTACCTTAAAAAAACTGAGTACCGTGAAGTATTAATGAGCCCCACTGAGTATCATTACTGACAAAGGCTCTCAAGGGACTAATTAAAGCAGATAATTGGAGGCCATCACTACACAAACCTCTCAGAGACTCAATGTCAGAAAGTAGAACTTAAATTAACCCCGAGTGCCTTGCAGTGTTAATGAGCCCCAGTGAGTGTTGTTACTGACAAAGGCTCTCAAGGGACTAATTAAAGCAGATAATTGGAGACCATGATTGCACAAAGCTCTCAGAGACTCCAAGGCAAAAGCAGAACCCAAACCTTGAGTATCTCAAAGTATTAATGAGCCCCACTGAATGTCAATACAAAGCTCTCAAGGGACTGATTAAAGTAGATAATTGGGGGCATGATTCTATAAACTACTAAAAGAATTGCTGTCAAAAGGGAAAGACTTGACATTTCTTTGTCCTCACCTGTCATCTCTGCCTCGAATTTCCTGCTCTAAGTGGAACCTGGGGACATTTTCTCAGTTGTGTCCCTCATTGGGACCCATTAAAACTTCAAGAAACTACAGCATTTTAATTTGAGTTCTTGAGAAGGTTTTGGAACACTCTCTCAGGGAATAATTATGATGTAAACATTTAATGAACCAAGAGATTCATTAAAGTCCTTGTGCTGTGTCTGTGCTGATGAGCTGGGCTGGGCTCCTGGTACAGAGGCAGCTCCCAAGGTAAACCAAGAGAAGCTTCAAAAAGACATTTCTGCTGAGGAGCAGCTCCTCTGCCAGCCCAGCAGGGCTGAGGGCACTGCCTGCAGGCACTGAGGGCACAGGAGCCAGGCACAGACAGGCTCAAGGCAATCAGGACTGGGAAGACATTGAGCTGAGACTGCACTTGGGGAAACATCTTCACAGCCCTGGACATGGTGAGTGTGTGGGTGCAGGGCAATGTCCCCTGTGCTCCTGGAGGGATCTCCTGGAGCCAGCACAGCCCACAGCCTGGGGGATGTGTCAGGAGGACTCTCTCAGATCCAGGGACGCTGCAGGGGCTGAAGCTGGGGCTGCAGCCAGGGCTGCCCAGGGCTGTCCTGCAGAGCAGCTCCTGCAGCCCTCAGGGCTCTTGGCCAGCCCAGCCCATGTGCCACCTGCCAGGGACAGCTCTCAGCCTGCCTGGCAGCTTCCCATGGACTGTGGGGAGAAGTTGGAGGTGGAAGGAGCCACCCCCATCAGGGCAGATTCCTCCTGCTGTGGAGATGGTGCTGCATGGCCAGGGCTGCTCTCAGCTTTCTCCTCAAGGCAAGGCAAAGGGGCTGTCAGGTGTGTCTGTGTCACTGACACTCCTGCACTGTCCCCCTGGGCATCAGCACATCTGCCTCCCATCTCCCTCACAAAGTGCCTCCTCACCCTCCTGTGCCTACAGACAGCAGCAGCAGCAGCTTGGCTTGCAGCATCTCAGTTTGTGTGAGCTGTCCTTAAGGCCCTGCTGGCAGGGAGATGGCCCTGGGCAGTGCCCTGTGCTGGGAGGGGTGTGCAGGGCAGAGCTGAGCCCCCAGGGCTGGGCTGGGCTCTGGCAGCGCTGGCAGGGACAGGGCTTGGATAGAGAGAAACAGCTCCCAGTAGGCACAACTCCAGGCAGCAGAGAGCCAGACCAACATTTGGTATGCCTCTCTCTCTTGATCAGAATAGGGCAAAAAAGAGTTTAGGGAAAAGTGTTTTGAAATTGGAGCCTTCAAAAAGGCTATTTTAATTTTCCAGCACATTTGAAGTGCAATCACCTTGAATTAGAGGCAGGTATTATAAGCAAAGGGCAGCTGTATGGGATCAGGTCAGACTGCACTGTGTCAAATGTAGCCTTGTTTTCCCTCTGGGCTCCTCAGCATTCATACTGAGAAAAATGCTGACGATGAGGAAGTAACTCAGCAGCAGAAACTCAAATTCAAAAATAAAAGATTTTAGTGAAGTTCCCCCACAGGAAGAAAAGCAGTTTTGAGAGGATTCCTATCTGAATTGTACAGGATTGTCTCAAGGAAATGTCTCCCAGCTTATCAATGTGTTCTTTTAACAGCCCACAATGTGAGTGAGGAAATGTCCAACAGCAGCTCCATCAGCCACTTCCTCCTGCTGCCATTGGCAGACACGCGGCAGCTGCAGCTCCTGCACTTCTGCCTCTTCCTGGCCATCTCCCTGGCTGCCCTCCTGGCCAACGGCCTCATCATCAGCGCCGTAGCCTGCGGCCACCACCTGCACACCCCCATGTTCTTCTTCCTGCTCAACCTGGCCCTCTCTGACCTGGGCTCCATCTGCACCACTGTCCCCAAAGCCATGCACAATTCCCTCTGGGACACCAGACACATCTCCTACACTGGATGTGCTGCACAGGTGTTTTTCTTTGTGTTCTTCATCTCAGCAGAGTTTTATCTCCTGACCATCATGTGCTACGACCGCTACGTGTCCATCTGCAAACCCCTGCACTACGGGACCCTCCTGGGCAGCAGAGCTTGTGCCCACATGGCAGCAGCTGCCTGGGCCAGTGGCTTTCTCACTGCTCTGCTTCACACAGCCAATACATTTTCCCTGCCCCTGTGCCATGGCAATGCCCTGGGGGGATTCTTCTGTAAATCCCACACATCCTCAAGCTCTCCTGTTCACACTCTTACCTCAGGAAATTTGCAGTTTCTGCATTCACTAGCTCATTAGCAGTCATCTGTTTTGTGTTCATGGTTTTCTCCTATGTGCAGATCTTCAGGGCTGTGCTGAGGATCCCCTCTGAGCAAGGAAGGCACAAAGCCTTTTCCACCTGCCTCCCTCACCTGGCTGTGGTCTCCCTGTTTCTCAGCACTGCAGTGTTTGCCTACCTGAAGCCCCCCTCGAGCTCCTCCCCATCCCTGGATCTGGCAGTGTCAGTTCTGTACTCAGTGGTGACTCCAGCTCTGAATCCCCTCATCTACAGCCTGAGGAACCAGGAGCTCAAGGCTGCAGTGCGGAGAATGATGACTGGATGGTTTAACAAAGAGTAAACTCCTTGCCAATTTCTACAAATCACTTGCAATAAAGTCATCTTTGACAGAACTTGTTTGGTTTGGTGGGTGAATTTTTCTTTTCTGTCACTTGCCTTAGTATTTTATTATATTCCACAAAGAAATGTCATTTTTTTGTGCATTATTCCATTTTGTTTCTTCCCATGTTTTTTGCAGACCCACATAATGTCACTAAGGGGCTGCCATCTCAGTGACTTTAAATGAATTGAAGGATCTCTCTCCCAGGAAAGTTTTCTCCAGGATGCCCCTTTTGTTCCCTTCTCTGGAGCTGCAGCAGCAATGTCTGTATGCAGAGCTTGGGCAGATCAGTGCTGGCACAGCAGCTGTGCCCAGCAGCAGCAGTACTTGGTGTTGCCAGTGCTGCTCCCGTGCCACTGCCCCGCTGCCCTCCTGGCCCTCGTGTTGCTGCAGGGCCTGAGTGCTCTCGGGGCCGGGCACAGCCCTGGGGGTGGCAGTGCCGGGGCTGCAGCAGGGACAGGCCATGGGCACTGCTGGGGCAGCGCTGACGCCTCAGGCCAGGGCCTGGGGGCTCCAGGCTCCTTGGCCAGGCTCTCTCCACAACACTTGGCCAGCCCAATGCTGAGCACAGAAAAGCCCCGGGAGCAGCCCCAGGCTGGCCGTGGGCAGGCTGGGGGCAAACAGCATGGCTGGTGCTCTGCAAGCTCCCTGCAAGGGGGACACACTGGCAAGGAGCAGCAGAGCAGGGGCTGATCCATCCCCAGTGCACTGGACACCCCAGGGCAGCGTCCCAGAGCGTCCTCATGCACCTGCCAACAACATCCCCCCTCTGCAGCCCTGGCCTCTCCCCCAGCTCACACAGGAGCCGCATCCTTGCAGGCACACACACGGCAGCACTGGCTCAGGAGCCCCTGTTTGCATTGCACACAGCAGGCTCAGCACCCCCATGGTGCTGCTGTGGGGACATGGAGCTGAGTGAGCACAAATGCCATCAGCCCCTGGGGCCAGCAAGGGCTGGGGGACGGCAGGGAAACCACTTGGGTTTGTTGTGGCCTCTGAATTCAGCCAGAAAGTTTGTTCCCATGAGCTGTGAGTTTCCTGTCCCACTGCAGATGATGTTGCTCAGAGCCAGGTCTGCCTGGCAGCCACTTCCAAAATGTCCTGAGCATTTGCTTGGCTTCATCTTTCCTGTCTTTACTCTTGCTAGAAATTTTTCTAGATTTCTTCCTCTTGCCTATCCCTGTACCCTCCTCTGCAAACAACTCATCTCTTCCCTTTCCTCTCTGGCCCCACTCCTCATTTCTGTTCCTGAGCTGGCACCATGGGAATGTCCCTTGGGAAGCAGGATCATTCTCCCAGTGCTTCAGGAATTGTCTGCAGGGTCCTGCAGTGCCTCGTGCTGCTCCCTTGCCAGAGACACCACAGGCCAGGGGGCACATCTGGGCTGCTGTGTCTGGGTGTGGGGCTCCCTGTTGTGGGCAATGAGGAGGGGCTGGAGAGGCTCTGCAGGACTGACAGGATGGGCTTTGGGGCTGTGTGGAGAAGCTGAGGGACCTGGGCTGCTGGACCTTGTGAAGAGGAGGCCCAGGGCTCATCCTGCAACTGGTCCAAGGGTGGTTTGAGAGAATCACAGAATCAGCCAGACTGGAAAAGCCGTTGGAGATCATGAAGTCCAACCTGTGCCCTGACACCACCTTGTCTCCCTGAGCCTCCTCCAGGATAAACATCCCCAGCTCCCTCAGCTGCTCCTCACAGGACTTGTGTTCCAGACCCGTCATCAGCCTTGTTGCCCTTCTCTGGACATGCTCCAGCCCCTCCATGTCCTTCCTAAATTGGGGACCCAAAATTGGACACAGCACTCGAGCTGCTGCCCAACCACTGCCGTGTACAGGAGAAGATTCACTGCCCTGCTCCTGCTGGCCACACCATTCCTGATCCTGGCTAGTTGCCATGGATTTTCTTGGCCACCTTGGCACACTGCTGGCTCATGTCCAGCCTGCTGTCCATCAGTGCCCCCAGGTCCCTTTCTGCATGGCCACTGTCCAGCCACTCTGTTCCCAGCCTGTAGCACTGCAGGGGTTTTTGTTGCCAAAGTGCAGGAGCCAGCATTTGGTCTTATTAAACCTCTCATTGGATTTGGGCCCTGGATCCAGCCTGTCCAGGCCTGTGTATAGAGCCCTCCTACCTTCCAGAAGATCCACACTCACACCCAGCTTAATGTCAACATGATTCCATACAGTCCTAGAGTCTCACAGTTTCATGAGGCCTCCCAGTGTCACAATGTCCCTTTGGTTCCATGGAGCCCCAGGGTGTCACAAAGCCCCTTGGATCCTTGTACCCTGCAGTGTCACAATGGATCCTTGGTTCCATGAGGTCTCACAGTGCAGCAATGCTCTCCTTGGTTCCACAGTGTCACAATGGCCTCTTGGTTATACAAGTTCCAGCAGTATCACAGTGGTCTCCTTGTTTCCACAAGGACAAAAAGTGGCACAACTGTCTTCTTGATTTCATGAGGTCGCATGGAGTCACAGGGACCCCCGAATTCCATAAGGCTCCACAGTGCCACAATGGACTCCTTGTTTGCACGGTGCCACAATGGACCCCTGCTGACACAAGATCCTGTAGTGTCACAATGGTTTCTTGGTGCCATGACACTCTCCATACCCAGCCAGGCCAGTCATTTTCCTCACTAGATCACTTCTGGCACACTGGGACAGGCTCCTTCTGCTCATTCATCATTCCTTTCTTGAAGTGTCTCCATCTGTAAGGGTAGGTCTGATGTTTCCCTCAATTTTGCCTCCCAACCATGGGAAAGACACCTCGAGGACCCCCACCCAGGCTGACTCCAAACAATGGTTTCCTGGCCTGGCCAAGGTGGATGCTCGTGACTGTGTGCTGGTGTATTGTGTTCACTGGACTGTGCTGTTGTGGCACCAACCAGAGGTTGTGTTGTACCAACTGAGGACTGCTTGACCGTACCTGTCTCCTGCAGCACCACACAATGGTCCATAAATCTTCCCACCTTTTGGCTAGAGGCCACTCGCTTTGGAGAAGGACTATAAAAGAGCGACCCTCTGGGAAAGACCCTTTGAGATCTCTCCACTGATGAAGGCCCCTGAGATCTCCCCACGGACGAGGACTCGTCTATCGGATGACCCGTGAGGACGCCCGTCTCGTCTGTTGGTAGCTATTCTCCCATCCCTTCCTTTCCTTCCCCTTTCCTTATCCTGTACCTCTCCCCTTTACCGTAACTGAATTGTTGGCATTTGATGAAATGCATTGCTGTTGTTGACTAAACTGATTTTCTGTTGTTGAATAAACTGATTTTGTCCCCTGCATTTTGCCTGTTTGCACCTTTCAGATCAAAAGAACCATCACGACCCCCGCTCTGCATTAATAGCGGATCGTGACATTAAATTGGCGTCACGGACAGGATTTTCTGGCAGACAGAAGGGATGCAAGGTTGTCTGTAGTCTGTAGCAGGGGAAGGAAGTCTTACTCCAGCCGCACCTAGCTGACCACCTTGGATGGGTGAGCCTGTCTAGAAAGCAAGACGGGTTTTTCTGATTTCCCGCAGACTGCAGACACCTTGGTGTGGAGCATCCCCAGACTCGCTTGAGGGCTCTGTCGTCAGAATTTCACAAAAGATCTACTGGTGCAAAAGGCGGGACACTGTTGTTGTTGTTGTTGTTGTTGTTGTTTTGTTGTTTTTTATGATGTTTGACTACTTGGTGCAGTGAAGAGACATCCTGGTATTTTGTAACTAAGGAGTACCTCCCAAGTAGTTTGGTCTCTTCACCCACACAGGGAAGCGAAGGGGGGCACACAGCGAAAGCTGTTTCGTTGTGTGTGGTAACTTAAGCAATTGACCTCCCTGTTGTGGTTTTTACTTATCCCTTCACAAAATGACTGAGAATTCCACTGTAACAGATAAAGCTGCATTTTATGCTCTATTAGCTAAGTATAGCACCAGACCGTCCCAAGGTAGGGAGGATTGGGTGAACAATAATTGGTTTAATGTGGAGAATGTGATTGATAGAATATATTCTTTGCAACATGAATCAAAGTTCAAACTGGGCAAAAATAAAACCATACTCTGCTCAGTTTTGGGAGCTTGTCTTACGGCAGCCATAGAAACTCGCTCTGAGCGCAGAAATGAGGAAAGAACAATTATAGACTCTCTACAAAATCTTGTTCAAATTTTGCAAAAACAATTAGATCAAGAAAGGAATGAGAACCATTTGTTGCCAGATGAAAATAATTTATTAAAAGCTGCCTTAAGAGAAGAATGAGATGAAAATTCAAAGCATGCTGATTCACCAAAAGGAACACAGGAGAAGGAAGCTATTCACATTAATCCAATGTACTCTCCAAAAGACCCAATTTTGATGAAAAATTGTGGGGAACACTGCTGCCCCAACTTGAAACCTGTGATTAAAATAGAATATGATTATATCAGTGATGCACCCCCCGAGCAACCTTCTCCACAGGTTCTGGGCAGTGTACCAGAGCAAACTTCTCCATAAGTTCTGAACAATGAACCAAATCAATCTCCTCCACAGGCTCTGGGAGTTGAGCCAAAGCAGTACACCTGCACTGGGCTTTCCCAAGGGTCTGAACATTCCCCCACTTCGGCCCACCACACTTTAGCCCAGGAATTAGAAAAGATACCCACAATACAGCTGACAATACAGCTGTCTATCAATACATTGATGATATTCTGGTGGGAGGGGATGAAATAAAAGTAGTGGGGGATACCAAACAAAAAATAATCTCTCATTTGGAAAACCCTGATTTGCAAATTTCCTCAGAGAAAATTCAAAGACCTTCTCAGGAGGTGAAGTTTTTGGAAATTTGGTGGAAAGGAGGTATGACATGTATTCCACCTGATACTCTAACCTCCCTGGATCAAATTAAATTGCCTGAATCCAGGAAAGAGATCCAACAGCCTCTAGAATTATTAGTGTTCTGGAGAAAACACATCACAGTCACTATTGAGACCCCTCCCCCTGACGGGGTGGCCCAGAGATCCTCAGTTGGGAAGTGGTATGCCCAGATAAAACATTACTGTAACATCTTCTCAGTGATAGAAAGAGCTGTAAAAAATCTGGCAATACAAGAAACTGAGAGCTTGGCTAATAGCCATGACAAACCTGCCTTGGTAATTAAAGTAGCCACTCCTTTCTCCCCTGAACAATCAGCAAATTCTTCGTTCACTGAAGCTTTTGTCAAACGAGAGGGAAAGGTGTGGAAATACAGGGCAGTAGCCCTCCCCACTTCTGCTGGTGACGGAATTATTACTGAGGGAGAAGGCAGCTCTCAGGCTGGGGAGCTGACAGTTGTTTGGAGTGTTTTCCAACTTGAGGTACAGAATACCTCTCTTGTTTACATCTACACTGACTCCTATGCTGTGTTTAAAGGAGGTACAGAGTGGCCTCCTTTTCAGCAGCAAAATGATTGGGAAGTTAACAGAATTCCAGTCCGTGCTACACACTGGATAGTTCTATCATTTTAATCTCCTGCCTCCTGGAGGCAGACTCTGTGTTTACTTTTCACAGAAGAACACCAAGGGACATGAAGAAGCACCCCCCTTAGTGTTGGATGACAAAAACAAGGTTTTTCCTCCTTTCATGGTGACACAAGGTGATGATGTCACAATAACTTGTAAATTAGTGGCTGGATCCCTCACCGAACCTGCATACAGTTATGGCACAGGACTTTATGGCCGTGTTTTATATTGTGAAATTCATCATTAGGACTGTTGGTTAAACTTAACTGCTATACAATTTTCCTATAAAATCGTGTGTGGAAAAAATGATACAAAATACTGGGGGGAACTTGATGTTAATGTTGTAACACCTACTACCCAACCACCAGTTGTGCTGAGCCCTACAATTTTTCAATTTGGACCTTATGTAATTAGATAATGTCTCAGAAGTTCAGCCAGCTTGTTCACCCTTTCTACAGACTTCTTTTCAGGGATGGATAACCTGGCTGCGGAAACAGAATCCTTCTAAAAAACGAATGGCAAGAGACATAACCGGTGTTGTGGGAACAGGATTGGGAATTTTGAATAGCATCGATTCAGAAGTACTAATGAATAAATTGGCTACCACAGCTGGAGATGTAACCAAATTACAACAGCCTTAACAGCTTTGGGGACCCAACAATGGTTGTTATCAAACATATTACCAAGTTGGGAAAAGGTAAACGTAAATGACCACAAATTGATAATCGATGCACTTGATGCTACTCAAAATAACATCTCTCTGTGTCTCAGCTGTATCCAGGCCCAGTTGTGGATACAGTCAGTTGCTGCTTTAATTATAAGAGAAGGTGAGGAAGGCACTTTTCCCACTGAAATACGAAAAATAGTCTGGGAGAGTGCCACTGATTTTGAAAAAGAATTCCAGTCCTGGTGGAACTTAGTAAATTTTACCTATGATCCCAGCACAAACACAGCCACAGCCTTTGTACTGACAATTCGTAATGCTTCAGTGCATTCAATATTCCCCATCATTGCACTGGGGTTGAACCATGATGGAGCTATTCTCTATCCTTTCGAGCATAGGGAATGGGCCTGTCAAATTGGTGGGAGGTGGCAAACTGTCAATTTGGAAACTTGCATTGTCCGGGAACAACAAGGGTTTATCTGTGAAAGTAATGCAATCAGAGCTCAAGATATCTGCTTGGACACAGAACACAATGTTTGCAATTTTGAAATTCTTCCAAACGAGATTCCTGAAACAGTACTGGTATAGGTAGGCAATGGATATGCATGCTTTAGAACTGCTTGTGATAGTGTTTTCATAGAAAATTTGGTAATGAATACTAAAAATCATTCAAACTTTTGTGTCTGTAACTTTCCTAGGATTTCAGGATGTGATTTTTCCTATGTAGCCCCAGTTACTTCTCACCATCTTTTGCAGTCAAATTACACACTGATCCACCATCTATTGCCCACTCCAATTGGAATGAACCTCTCTCTGGTGAAGCAATTGTTGCTCCACCAAGATCTGATCAAAATTTTGGAGACGATGAAGAAAAACAGACAGAAAACTCTAATAGCTGTTCATCACAATGTGGAAAAAATACATCGTGTTTTGGAAAGAGTAAAGACAGATGCTGGACACAGGTGGTGGGATACTCTATTTGGGTGGTCACCTACTGCTACAGGTGTCCTGAACAAATTGTGTCATCCCACCATTGTTCTCTTGATTTTAGATTTAATTGGTTTTGTTTTATCAGCAATCCTATACGTTATGAGTTGAAGAATAATGAAACAGTTAGCACAATTGGCATCTGTGACAGATGTATCCAGCTCAGTCACTGTTGACATCCCTAGGGTTATTGACACAAGATTCTAATAGGATAAAATATGATTTTTAACTAAAATTTATTATCTTTTAACTGCAATTAAAAGTGCTTAATCAAAAATTTGCTTTCTTTGTTATGAAAAATTGATTTATTTTTAATCAAAAATTGAAAAATTAAAGAATTGATCAAATTGTTTAAAATTGTTAGCAATCAAAAATTGAATATAATTGATTTGCTTTGTTTTCCTTTTTTCTCTTTTTCCTTATCCTTTCCCTTATCTTTTTCCTACTTTCCTGTCTCTGTTTTCCGGGATATGCTACCAACGGGGACGAGTCCTGAAGACACCACAACTGAAGACTTCACCACAACTCTACAAAGGGGCGCTCTTGACGACGATCGTGAGTCACGGGGTGGTGTAAGGGTCAGTCCGAAGTTCCCCTCGATTTTGCCTCCCGACCGTCACAAGGAGACCTCGAGGACCCCACCCAGGCTGACTCCCAACAATGGTTTCCTGGCCGGGCCAGGTGGATGCTCCTGACTGTGTGCTGGTGTATTGTGTTCAATGGACTGTGCTGTCGTGGCACCAACCAGAGGTTGTGTTGCATCAACTGAGGACTGCTTGACCGTACCTGTCTCCTGCAGCACCACACAATGGTCCATAAATCTTCCCACCTCTTGGCCAGAGGCCACTCGCTTTGGAGAAGGACTATAAAAGAGCGACCCTCTGGAAAAGACCCTTTGAGATCTCTCCACTGATGAAGACCCCTGAGATCTCCCCACGGACGAGGACTCGTCTATCGGATGACCCGTGAGGACGCCCGTCTCGTCTGTTGGTAGCTATTCTCCCATCCCTTCCTTTCCTTCCCCTTTCCTTATCCTGTACCTCTCCCCTTTACCATAACGGAATTGTTGGCATTTGATGAAATGCATTGCTGTTGTTGACTAAATTGATTTTCTGCTGTTGAATAAAGTGATTTTGTCCACTGCATTTTGCCTGTTTCCACCTTTGAGATCAAAAGAACCATCACGACCCCCGCTCTGCATTAATAGCAGATTGTGACACCCTCCCACTGAGGCCCATGAGAAGACACCATTTCCTTTCAGCCCCAGGGCTGGTGACCTCCTCTCCCACCCCACAGAGCTCTGGAGGGCTCCTGATGCTCTCCTGCCCTCACCATTCCCACCCCAGATTCCAATGCTTGGGGACAGCCACGAGCATCCTGTGAGGCCACCGGTCCACGTTCCCAAGAGATGGGGTCAGGGCTTGTCTGTCGTGCTTGGCACAGCCAAGGCAGGGCTTTCATAGCCACATTCCACACTGAAAATGAATCCATTACATTTAAAAAAGAATGACAGAATATCTTTTATTTTCCTGTTGATTCTTTTCTAGACTATACACTGATGCCAGCAATCTCTAGTTGATATTGATCCCAAGCACCTCCTAATGCAGTCTGAAAAAATATGAAAGTCAAGACCCTTTATGGCTGACAATCATTCACACTCTGTCCCTACCCCCACCCCACCATTTCCCCCATCCAAGCCCTGGCACTCAGAGCAGCCTTGTGCAAATCTGAGCTCCCTCCCCTCCAGGCTGTGCCTGCAGCTTTCAGCTCCTTGGCACCAACTCCCACCTGCTTTCCTTGGAGAAGGAGCTGCTTGAGACACAGAGGGATGTTCATTTCTTGCCAGCAAAAACCAAAGGCAGACACAGCTCCATAAAAAACAGAAGTCCAGGCCAAGGAGTGCTGGGCATTGGAGCCACATCCAGGGGTGTCCCCAGGGCTCAGGATTGGGGCCAGGGCAGTGAAATCTCTTTCTTGCTGATGTGGACGAGGCCATGGAGGGCACCCTGAGTCAGTGTCCAGGTGAGGCCAAGCTGGGTGGGAGTGTGGCTGTGCTGCAGGGCAGGAATCTCTGCAGAGGGATCTGGACAGGCTGGAGCCATGGGCCCAGGACAATTGGATGAGGTTCAGCAAGGCCAAGGGCTGGCTCCTGCCCTGGGCTCACAACCACCCCAAATCCCTGGCTGTGCCCTGCCCCTGATCCCCACAGCCTGTCCTGGTTCCTTCATCCCTGCATTGCCAGGGACTTTGTGGGACAAGGGAGCTCTGCTGTGGGGATGGAGGGAGGTGCAAGTGCCAGCACTGCAGTGGGAACCACAACTCATCAGGTTTGTGTCCTTTGGGGGTCAGCAACTGGTGAGACTCAGAGGCACAGAAGGTTTCTCTTCTTGGCCAACATAAAAAAAAGTACCAATGATAAAATTCAATAAACTTCAAAATTCTTTCCTCAGCTCTTTGCAATGTCAAAGCAGTATGTGATGTATCCACCATGAACAAGGTATTTCCATACAGAAACAGTTTTAGACACAGACATTAGAAAGGGTGATTCTGTGATAGATGTAGACACAATTAAGATGTTGACTAATGTGGAATGACCAGAGAACAATGGGAGGAGGCAATCTGGGAGCAATGGCAAGGCCATAGGACCAGCTGGTCTAGGGAAGAGATGTCCTTAGACATGGCCATTTAAACAGGAGAGGTGGAAACACCCAAATGAAGAGGGACATGAAATAATAGACAGTATAGTGGTAACACAGGTACAGGGGAAGATCAGTATTTCTTGTCCTGCCATCAGTACACATCCAGGAAATTTCTCTTCACTTCTGGTGGGAAATTTTGACATTTCTTAAAGTACTCAAATGCCCCAGCTAATGAGATGTGCTCGTGCACCTCACAAGCTGCAGGTCCCCTACAGCCCCAGAGGGCTCCTGTCCCATAAACATCTGCTCCAGCCCATTCCAAAATCGGGAACAGCATCGTCCTGGGATCATCAGGGAGCTGAGGTTGGAAGGGACCTCAGCAAGTCTGCAGCCAAACCTGTCAGAAACTGGGTCAGACCAAGTGGTTCAAGCCTTGATTTGGTGTGGGTTGGAAAATCCCAAAGCCAGGGATGGGGCAGCATCTCAGAACCTGTCTGAGCCCATGGGAACAAAGGTTTTCCACATGTCCTGTCTGATCTGCCCTCATTCCCCTTCCACCCATTGACTTTTGTCCCCTCCAGGCCCCCAGTGCAGAGCCTGGCTCTGTGTTCTCCATCAGCTCCTGGGTGGCACTGCCAGGCTGGCATGAGGGGCCCCTCAGCCTTCCCTGCTCCAGGCTGGACAAGCCCAGCTCCCTCAGCCTCTCCTCACAGCCAAAGGGCTCCAGCCCCACCTTGGAGGCCCTTCCCTCACCCTGCTCCAGCTGCCAGACATCTTTCCTGCCCTGGGCAACCCAAACCAGGCCCCAGTGACCTGGATAATCCACGGCCTTGATGTCCTGGTCACACAGCCCTGGCCCCTTGTCCCCGTGTCAGGCTCTGGGGTTGATTTGTGGAACATCCTTGGGGGAGGCTGTGGCTCCAGGTGGAGCAGGGGGATCCCGGGGGACAGGGGACCCTGCTGGGCATGAACAGCATTGGACTTGTCTGGGGAAACTGTGAGGGGGGGCTGGGGCAGAGTGACCAACCCAGTGACCTCACACAGCCCCTCCTGTGATGTCACAAAGCAGCCCAGTGATGTCACAGCCTGCTCTGTGATGTCATTGTCTGCTCTATGCCATAGCTGCTCAGTGACCTCACATAGCCCACTCTGTGATGTCATAGCCCACTCTGTGACCTCATGTTACCAGATGATAAATTGCCCACACAAGTGAGCTAACACAATCCTTATTCTCCAGAACCCTTGGCCTCTGGAAACTGCACAATGCCTGTTGTATAAGAAGGGGAACTGGAAGTTTGTAGCTGTTGGGGCTTTGGGGTTTGGGCCCCGAGCTGCCACAACGTGCCCGGATAAGATGTCCCACAAGGAACAGCCTTTCCTGGTGTCTCAGGCAGATTTCAGCCACGAGGTAGGAGGATGCAAGCAATGCCTGGAGTCCAGGCCTTCAGCCCATGTTGTGATTTGAGCCTTGCTTCCAAAGTACCTTTGGCCAGCAGAGGAAGGAGACCGAGGAAGCTGCAGGGAGATTCCACAGACACTTTATTTCTTCCACGAAGGGGTCCCAGGCAGCAATTCAATGGACAAGGTACTCACGGGGGCTTTTGTAGGGTCAGGGTGTCTTGAAAACAGACAATTATTTAGGGGATTGTAAAACGGACCAACTGCTTAGGGATTTTAGAGAAAAGGGACCAATTGCTAAGGGGATTGAAAATGGACCAATTATATCACAGGGAGATAAAGTGAGGTTTGCAAAGGGGGGAAATATTTCTAGTATTAGTCATTCTAAGTAAGCAATTTCTTATCTAAGGGATAACTTTCCAAGGAGGCTCTGTTAGGGTTTCTGCTCCTTCCACAGAACTTCACCAGCTTCAAGGTCCTGTCAACTCAGCTGGGCCGACTGAAACATTGGGGTCCACGACCACCAGGGACCACCACAGAGACGCCCAGGACAGAAGAACCCATGGGTAAAGAGGTGTTGGAGTTGTTTTTTTCCTTCCCTCTCTGCCTGTGGAATTTTTTCCCACTGATATGCTAAGGATCACTGCTGGCTAGGTCCTTGAGACTTCGAGATGGGGGAGGGAGAGACTCCCTGGTTTCTTTAGGAGTTTCTCTTGGAGGGCAGGGGTGGAGGGGGGGGAACAGTGCGAGATGAGAAGAGGGTAAAGGAGGGTGGGGGGCTGTTGCTGGCACTCGCTTGCTTTGGCTGTTGGAGGAGGAAGGCCACTGGAAAACCTCACCCCACCATCCCAACGCCAGGAGCAGCCTCTTCTGGTGTTGGACCCCACACCCCTGCTAGGACGCTCTCCTGCTTCAGTTTGCTATCTCCAAGCATCCTGTTGGGGCACTGGGACCAATAGTGCTCCAAGGATTCGTGAGCACAGCCTCTCCTCCACCCTTCCCATCTGGGACCAGCCACCATCACCCCAGTGCCCCTGCAGCTGTGCAGGATCTGCCCCTGTCCACCAGGAACCTGCCAGAGCTCACTGCCAACTGGGAGGGTAACTGCACCAGAGGGGAAAAGTCCCCGCAGCCAAGAGAACAGAGAACTGTTACTGGGTTCCTGTTCTGTTTGTTGTTAATTTCATAGTTGTTGTTTTGTTTTGTCTTGTTATATATATATTAGTAAAGAACTGTTATTCCTATCCCCATATCTTTGCCTGACAGCCCCTTCATTTCAAAATGATACAAATTCAGAGGGAGGGATTTACTTTCTCCATTTCAAGGGAAGGCCCTGCTTTCCCTAGTAGACAGCTGTCTTTCAAACCAGGACAGGGTGGTCAGTGGGAGGTGATCAGTGGCTGTGGTCAGTGGCAGTGTGGGCATTGGTGTCTGGGCAGTGGGTGTGGTCAGTGAAGGGGTGGTAAGTTGGTGTGGTCAGTGGCATGTGAACAGTCAGGGTATGGCCAGTTTGGTGCTCAGTCACTTTGTTCAGTTGAGTGGTCAGTGGATTGTGGTCAGGAGTGGGCAGTGGGTGTGGTCAGTGGGAGAATTCAGTGGGTTGTGGTCCGTGGGTGTGGTCAGTTGTGATATGATCAGTTGTGATATAATCAGCAATGGTCAGTTGCGTGGTCACTTGGTGTGGTCAGTGGGTGGGGCATTGGGTGTGGTCAGTAGGTGTGGCCATATCGAGTGGTCAGTGGGTTTGATCAGTGGTTGTGGTCACTTGGGTGGTCAGTTGGATGTGGCCAGTGTGGTGTGGGCATTGGTGTCTTCACAGTGGGTGTGGTCAGGGGGGTGTGGTCACCTGCTGTGATGAGTGGGTGTGGTCAGGTAATGTCAGGGAAGGTGTCAGTGGGAAGGTGTCAGTGGGAAGGTGTCAGTGGAAGTGGTCAGGTGGTCATTGGGGTGTAGTCAGTGGAGGTGGTCTGTGAGTGTGGTCAGTGGGTGTGGTCAGTGGGTGTGGTCAATGGTTGTGGTAAGTGAATGTGGTTGATGCAGGTGGTCAGTGGGGCTGTGGTGAGGGTTTGTGGTCAGTGGATGGGGTCAGTTGGGTTTTAATTGGAGTGTGGTCAGTGGTTGTAGTCAGAGATTGTGGTCATTGGGGAATGGCCAATTGGTGAGGTTAGTGAGGGTGGTCAATGTATGTGGTCATTGGGGTGGTCAGTGCACGGGTCTGACTTGATGATCTCCAAGGTCTTTTCCAGCTTTGCTGATTCTGTGATTCTCTGAAACCAGCCCTGGAGCAGTTGCAGGATGAGCCCTGGGCCTCCTCTTCACAAGGTCCAGCAGCCCAGGTCCCTCAGCTTCTCCACACAGCCCCAAAGCCCATCCTGTCAGTCCTGCAGAGCCTCTCCAGCCCCTCCTCATTGCCCACAACAGGGAGCCCCACACCCAGACACAGCAGCCCAGATGTGCCCCCCTGGCCTGAGGTGCCTCTGGCAAGGGAACAGCACAAGGAACTGCAGGACCCTGCAGACAATTCCTGAAGAACTTGGAGGATGACCCTGCTTCCCAAGTGATGTTCCCATGGTGCCAGCTCAGAAATTGAAATGGGGAGTGAGCCCAGAGAGGAAAGGGCAAACAGGGATGGGCTGTTTACAAGGGAGGGGACAGGGATGGGCAAGAGGAAAAGATCTGGATCAAGAAAGAGGAAAGAAAGCAAAGGTGAAGCCAAGGAAATGCTCAGGGAAGTTTGAGGGCGCCTGCCAGGCAGCCCTGGCACTGAGCAACAACATCTGCAGTGGGACAGGAAACTCACAGCCCATGGGAACAAACTTTCTGGCTGACTTCAGAGGCCATGACAAACCCAAGTGGTTTCCCTGGCGTCCCCCAGCCCTTGCTGGCCCCAGGGGCTGATGGCATTTGTGCTCACTCAGCTCCATGTCCCCACAGCAGCACCATGGGGGTGCTGAGGCTGCTGTGTGCAATGCAAACAGGGGCTCCTGAGCCAGTGCTGCCGTGTGTGTGCCTGCAAGGATGCGGCTCCTGTGTGAGCTGGGGGAGAGGCCAGGGCTGCAGAGGGGGGATGTTGTTGGCAGGTGCATGAGGACGCTCTGGGACGCTGCCCTGGGGTGTCCAGTGCACTGGGGATGGATCAGCCCCTGCTCTGCTGCTCCTTGCCAGGGTGTCCCCCTTGCAGGGAGCTTGCAGAGCACCAGCCATGCTGTTTGCCCCCAGCCTGCCTACGGCCAGCCTGGGGCTGCTCCCGGGGCTTTTCTGTGCTCAGCATTGGGCTGGCCAAGTGTTGTGGACAGAGCCTGGCCAAGGAGCCTGGAGCCCCCAGGCCCTGGCCTGAGGCGTCAGCGCTGCCCCAGCAGTGCCCATGGCCTGTCCCTGCTGCAGCCCTGGCACTGCCACCCCCAGGGCTGTGCCTGGCCCCGAGAGCACTCAGGCCCTGCAGCAACACGAGGGCCAGGAGGGCAGCGGGGCAGTGGCACAGGAGCAGCATTGGCAACACCAAGTGCTGCTGCTGCTGGGCACAGCTGCTGTGCCAGCACTGATCTGCCCCCAGCTCTGCACACAGACATTGCTGCTGCAGCTCCAGAGACAGGAACAAAAGGGGCCTTTCCTAAACACATGAACACACGCTCAGGGCAGATTTCTGAATTCCTCCTCTGTACCTTGTCCTCACTTCCACCTCCTGGTCGTTGTGCTGTGGCTCATGCCTGTCATTTGTCCCTGGGGCAGCACAGCCCCCCTGGCCAGCACAGGCCCCACATCCCCTCATCAGACACAGCACAGCACAGGGAGTGTTTTGGGTGGGCAAATGTTCCCCACCAGAGTGTCCACTCCACACCTCAGTGTCCAGTCCCAGCAGCCACATCCCGTGCCAGGGTTCACAGAGAGCCCTGCCCTGGGCTCTGCCAAGGGCTGGCTGAGGAGGGAGCCCGGGCAGGGCTGATGCTGCCCCCAGAGCAGTGCTGAAATGGGCAGGAGGAAGGAGATAAGCACAGAACAAATAGACCAAGAAAGTGGGGTGAGAGCCCACGTCTGGAAATGACTGATGGAAGAGGCTGGAGAGATGCTCAAAGCCCTGGGGCACCTTCTCACACTGGCCATGCCACCAAGGCCACAGACCAAGCTCCTCAGTGCTGCACCTGCCTGTCTGAGATCCCTGCCAGGGCACTGGCACAGCAGCACACACCTGCTGGAACGTGTCCTGGCCCTGCAGAGTCACACAGCTCAGCTGACAGCAGTGGGTTTTATCTCCTGGGATCTCGCCTTGATTCCATGGGGCTTCAGAGTTTCACAATGTTCTCCTTGTTTCTGCAGTGTCACAGTGGCTCCTTGCTGCCATGAGGCCCTGCAGGGTCACAATGGCCCTTTGGTTCCCCACAGTGTCACAATGATTCCATGGGGCCTTGCAATGCAACAATGGCCTCTTGGTTCCACAAAGCCCTGCTGCTTCACACCGGCCCCTTGGCACCATGCAGCCCAGCAGTGCCACAGTGATGTCCTTGGTTCCCTGGGGTCCCCACAGTGTCACAATGGCTCCTGGGATCTGTGGTGCCCTGCAGTGTCACAGTGGTCTCCATGGTTCCACAAAGCCCCACAGTGTCACCATGGTCTCCAGAGGAAGGAAACCACAGAGCCCCAGTGTTTCAGGGGCTGATGGACTGTAGTCACCAGAGGCCAAAGCCAGATAGACCTGTCTGTCCTGCCAGGTTTGTTTGAGAGGAAACTTTGGATATTCAAAATTTTGAATGTTTAATCCCAATTTCAGCCCTTCCAGCCTGGAGGAGAAGGCCAGTTCTTTTTCATAGTTAGGAAAGCACACAGCCCCAGTGTTTGGAAGGCAGGTGAGAGCCAGCCCTCAGGAGGCCAAGGTCAGCCAGACCTGTCTGTAATGTCAGCTTTTGTGTAGGAACAATCTTTGGATCTAGGGCTTTTGGAGGTGAAATCCTGGTTTTGGCCATGGGTGCCAGGAGAAAAGGATGGCTCTTTTCCACAGGAAGGAAAGCACAGAGCCCAGTGCTTGAAGGCAGGTGAGAGCTGGCCCTTGGGAACAGAAGGTCAGCCAGGCTTGTTGGTAATGGCAGCTTTTGTCTGGAAGAAATCCCTGGATATTGGGAATTTTGTAGGCAGAATCCTGTTTTGGCCATGGATGCCTGGATGAGAAGGACACTTATTTTCCATTTGAAGGAAAGCCTAGAGCCCCAGTATTTCAGGGGCACAGGAGAAGAGAATTTCAACATGCCAAGGGCAGTTGGACCATCAGGCCAAGCCAACATGTAGGAGTGTGTGCTGGGCTTTGCACCTCTGATTAGTGGTTTGTCATCAGTCTTGTCTGTTTCTGTTCAGAGTCAAAATTATTAGAAAGGCAATTGAGACGGTTCCTTGTGTTCGGACTTGGATGTTTATTATATCTTATCAGAGAATTACAGAAAGCACCTCTAGCTCCTTGCTAGAAGTAGGAAAAATGGCTCTCTGCTGAGCCTGTTTCAAGGCCTTTTAAAGTTAAACAAACCAATACAAGTTTAACACCTATATTATTTATACTTTTGACCCAATAATAGATTCCCATGACCCTTAGAGTGATTTTTGACTGACTAATCCAAAGATTACTACCTAAGTTCCATGAAGAAGAAGGAAGAAGAAGAAAATGAACAAGAGAAAGACACCACCCAAAATTCTCCATCTTGTCCCATAACTACCACTGTACTATAAAAACCTCAAATTTAAAACCCATCAGCCAGTGAAAATACACACATCTAATCCACTTATACATTTGTGATTTCTAACTCATTATTTATATTTACAAGTCTTCTCCAAGGTTTCAGGTCCAATGCAGTGTTTTTCAGGGTGTCTGTGCCTGGAAGCACAGAAAGCTCAAAAACTCCAGATTTCTGGGATCCAACACCAACAGACCTCTTACCTGTTCCCTTGAATCCATGGGGCCCTGCAGTGTCACAATGCTTCTGTTATATTGGATCCTTGGTTCCATGAGGCCCAGCTGTGTCACATTGAATCTCTTGTTTCCATGGGGTTCCACAGTGTCACAATGGTCCCTTGTTTCCATGAGCCCTTGCAGGGTCACAGGGGTCTCCTTGGTGCCACAGTATCCCAATGGACCCTTGGTTCCCTGGGGACTCACAATGGAAGAAGGGTCTCCTTGGTTCCATGAGGTCCTGCAGAGCCCCTTGATTCAACAAGGCCTCAAAGTGTCACCATGGCCTCCAGGATTCCATGAGGCCCCACAGTGTCACAATGGACTCCTTGGTTCAATGGTGCCACACAGTGACACAATCACCCCTTGGCCTGATGAGACCCACAGTGCCAAAATGGTTCCATGGGGCCCTGTAGTGTCACAATGGCCCCCTGGTTCAATGTAGCCTTTAGTGTCACAATGGTCTCCATCATTCCATAAGGCCTTGCAGTGTCACAATGGACCTTTGGTTCCATGATACCCCATAGTGTCACAATGGTATTCTTGGTTCCACAATGTCATCCCTTCATCCCATGGAGACCCACACTGTTCACTGTAGTGCCCTTGATTCCATGAGGCCTTGCCATGCGGTAATGGCCCCTTGGTTCCAGTGGTTCCCACAGTGTTAGAAGGGTCTCTTCTGTTCCATGACGCACCACAATGTCACTGTGGTCCCCTTGGTTCTATGCAGCCCCACAGTGTCACCATGGACCCTTAGTTCCATGAGATTCCATAATATAACACGGTCACCTTGGTTCCGTGAGGTTCTGCAGTGTCACAATGGGCCCATGGCTCCACGAGGCCAGGCTGTGTCAGAATGACCCCTTGGTTCCAAAAGCTTTCTTAGTTTCACAATGGTCTCCTTGGATCTGCAGTGTCACAATGGCCCCTTTGTTCCATCAGTTTGCACAGTGTCGCACCAGACTCCTTGGTTCAGTTAGGCCCTGCCATGACTTAATCTACAGAATATCAGAATAAGACTCCTGAACAGTAATTTGCTATTTAAGAGAGCATCATTTTTTCAGCCCTGAGGTCTAGTGAAGGATAACTCCTAATCATACATGGGCATGTAATTCCACCAGTGTGTTGCTTATGAACAGTCAATAAATGTGTACTACAATTTACCCATTTCCATAAAACCCACCCCACGTTCCCAGGTTCAGTCATTGTTTTCTCTGTCACTGCAATTTTGAGCCAGATTTCTTCTCTTCCAGCAATCCTTACTGGCAAAGCAGCACCTGCAAGGCTACTTTTTGTGCTAAAAGTTCACCAGCACAGTAAAAATTGAATTAAACCTATAGATGTCAAGGCCAAGGCTCTGTGTGTGCAGGCAGAGGCAGGCAGGAGGCAGAGCTGTCAGCAAAGGAAGGGGCCAGCGAGGTGGGGCAGCCGGGGGATGACGACAGCCTGCAGGGACAGAGGCGCAGGGCATGGACACCGTAGGACAGCCTGGGCTGCAGAGGGCACAGGGATGGGCAGCAGCTGAAAGGCCCTGACACAGCCAACTCCTGCAGCACTTGGGCCATGCAGGCTGGCCCTGGGCCTGAGGCCAGCAGGGGACAAGTGAGCCTTGCTGTGCTGGGGCCTCATTGCCTCCTTGTCCCTGCTCAGCAGCCTGGCAGGGGCCGCCCCATGGTGCTGCCCTTGGCATTGCACATGCCCAGAGCCCAGTGGCCCGGGAAGAGCCCTGAGCAATGAGGGAGGGACAGGATGTGCCTTGCCAGGGGCTGGGGCTCAGCCCTTGGCCCTTTGCATTCCTGAAACACATCCAGGTTTGCTCAGCATCACAGACACCTTTCCCTTGTTTGTCCCCACCTGTCATCAGTGCCTCCAGTGTTCTGTCTAACTGGAACCTGTGTGTTGGAATTCAAAATGCAAAGAATTCTCAGAACATTGAGACTGTGAGCCAAAGATTAGAATTAAACGTAGTTAAATAGAGATAGGTTCAACTTTATATATTAAGATATAGAAAAGGTAAAGTTAGTTACAAAGGTAACAAGAAGTTTTAGAGTGTAACAATATAAGTTTGTGTCATGATATAATTGGTTGAGAAAGTTCACACTGTAGAATGAGTCAATAAGAAGAAACATCTTACTATTGAATTAGAAACAAAAATAACACTGTTGACAGCGTTTTATAGGTTAATAAATCCTTAAAAGACCTTGTAACCATAAGTCTTTTGACTTCTAAGCCATGCTGTGAACATCTGTAGGACAAATTTACCCTTTCTGCCTGTATAGAAAAAAAATAAACTACCATTTCTAAAGCAGTTCAGAAGTCCTGTCTATCTGCTTCATTCAGAAAAATATAAAAGTCTTCTAAAAAAAAAAGTAGCATAAAAACAATAAGCCTACACTTTAAAGATAGAATAAATATAAACACACATGTTAAAAATATAATGTATAAAAAATAAATCCGCACCTGGAGACAGCTTCTCAGGAATGTCCCTCACTGGGATCCATTAGAACTTCATCAAACTTTGGACTTTGGACTGACTTTGAATTCTTCAGATATTTCTTTTCCTTATTTACCCTATTTTTTTCTGACACAATTGTCATCAATTTTCTGGTCTAATACAACCCTTGGGAAATCTTCTCCTTCATGTTTATCAATGAGACTCACTAAAAGTAGCAGAAACTTTGGAGTTTGAATCTGACTTGGAATTCTTGAGAGGTTTCTTCAACTCCCTCTCAGGGACTGATGTTCAGGGACTCAGCCCCAACCCCGAGAGGGTCATTAAAGTCCTTGTGCTGTGTCTGGGCCGGGCTCCTGGCAAAGGCAGCACTGCAGAGAGAGCCAATATTTCCAAAATAATATTTGGAGCTCCTTGGCATCACCAAATGCACACAGGGGCTTATTGGGATCAAGGAAGTCCTGACAAACCATGGCTCTGACTTGATTTCCCTCTGGTCTGGTGCAGTTCATCATGATGATTTTGAAATCCAGTTATGGAGAAATACTTCAAAGATCTTCTAAGAAATGCTCATTCCTGTTTTAAAGGGTGTACTTTATCACTGTTCTCTTTAGAGCAGAGGTGATTGCAGCAATCTGTGATTGAAATTGATGCAGGGTCTCTCCTCAGGAGGTCTGGCCTGCTCACAGAAGCTGTGCCTTGAGGTCTGACCCAGTGTGGACAACCTTGCTCCACATTGCCCAACCCCATCCTGTCTGTCCTCACTCACCTGGGACCTGCTTTGCTTGGAGAACTGACTGCACTCAGGCAAACAGTGGTTTTCCTTGTGTTTTTGGAAGCAATCTAAAACTCCTAAGTTTCCTCACTGAAAACTGACACACTCCTCAGGTGTGTGCCAAGCCCAAAGTGCCATGAAGCAGGTTCCCCTTTCCCCAGCTCAGAACCCTGCAAGGAAGGTTTGAAGCCTTTGGTCTCCTTGGTTCCACAGGGCCCTGCTGGGTCACCATGCACTCTTGGTTCCATGAGGTTCTGTTCTGTCACAATGGAGATTTGGGTCCATGGGGCCCCACGGTGTCACAATGCTCTTTTGGGTTCCATGAGGCCTTGATCTGTCACAATGGACTTTTGTTCCTCGAGGTTCCATACTCTCAGCAATGGTCTCTGTAGTTCCAGAGTGTCACAATGGACTCTTGGTCCCATGTGGCCCCACAGTGTCACCGTGGTCTCCTTGGCCATGCAGTGTCACAATGGCTCACAGGTTCCATGAGGCCCCACAATGTCACAGTGGCCCCTTGGTGCCATGAGTTTCCCCAGTGTCACAATGGTTCCTTGGCTCCACGTGGCCCAGGTGTCTCACAATGGACTCTTGGTTCCGTGGGGCCCCGCAGTGTCACAGGGGTTTCCTTGGTTCTGTAGAGTCACACTGGACACTGCAGCGCCCCCTGCTGGCCGGGAGGACCTGGCACTGTGTGAGCACCTCCTGGTGGATGACCCCTGCAACTGTGAATGGCTTGTACTGGTTTGTACTGGTTTGTGCTGGGATGGGGTTCAGGAAGTGCTGGGACGGGGCTGAGGTCATTGGGTTGTACTGGGTTATACTGAGAGAGGGTGTGTGAGGGTCTGGGTAGACCTAGCACTGTGTGTACTGGTTGTACTGATTTATACTGGTTTATACTGGGATTGGCTGCTGGGGGGCTACTGATTTGTACTGGGTTATTCTGGGATGTGGTACAAAGGGTGACTGGTTTATGCTGGGTTATACTTGGTTATACTGTGTCATACTGGGTTACACTGGTTTATATTGGATGGGGTGCTGGGGGTCACTGGGTTATACTGGGTTATACTGGTTTATATTGGGATGTGGTCCTGGGGGTGACTGGATTGTAGAGATTTATACTGGGTTATAGAGGGATATTCTGGATTTTACTGTACTAAACTGCGGTGTCCTGGGTTATACTGGGAGGGAGCTTGGGGATGCTTGGCACTCCACTGGGAGCAACTTCTGGGGATGCTGGCCTTACTGGTTTATACTGGGATGGGGTTTGAGACCTACTGGGAGTGACTTGAGTTTGGTCTGAGTTTACTGGTTTATACTGGTGCCTTCCCAGTATAAATCTGGGAGCTCCAGGACCATACGAGGAACCCCTAGACTACACTGGGACTGGGTTTGGGTGCATGAGGCCTTACTGGTTTATACTGGGATCTGCTGCCATGAGCCTCAGGAGCTCAGGAGTGGCTCCAAGTGCTTACTGATTTATACTGGTGCCTTCCCAGTTCACACCTGGGAACACTGGTAGGCACTTGCAGCCAGGCAGGACCTCAAAGCTGAGCTGGCCTTCACCAGGGCCTTGCTGAGCCACAACTTCTCCAACTTGTCGGCCTGGCAACACTGCCTGGGGCTGCTGATGCCCACCAGGAACTACGGCAAGGGCACTGCCCCCTGGAAGGCTGAAGGAAGGTGAGGGATTCCTCAAAAAATCTCCCACAATTTTACGAGATCCCCAAAATTGTCCAGCTTCGTCCTCACCTAAAGTGGGAGCTGATTGGTTCTGTTGGGTTGAGTGTGTAGACCTGGTGTTCCTGAAACTCCATTGACTTCATTGGGTAGACCTGAACTCCTGGATACCTGGGTGTCCCCACTGAGATATTGGGGTTTCCCCTGCTGCCACCCTGAGATTTTGGGGTGCCTCCTTTGCCCACCCCAGAGCTGGAGCTGCTGCAGAATAACATCATTATTAACCCCATGGACCGAAACACCTGGCTGTACCTGCACTGCATCCTCTCCTGAGGTAACTCAGGGTTCCCTCTCACCCCTGATGTCCTCACCTGGCGTTTTGGGGTACCCCTGAATGTGGGGGTGCACCCTGATAGCCCCGCAGCTGCCAAGGGTCATCTGTGTCCATGTTGACTGGGAGGACAGTGGCCATGATCTTCTCCATAATCTGTCAGGGTGAGTCAGGGCACTTGGGTGCCTCAAAAATAGCTGGGATATCCCCAAAATTTCTCTGGGTACACCTGGATACTGCCCAAAATCACCTGGATCCCTCCCAGCAATCACCTGAGTACACCTGGGTATCCCCAGAAATCACCTGGGTACTCCACACAATCACCTGGATACACCTGGTTACCCTTTGGACACCTGGATCACCCAAAACTTATGGGGCCCCCCAGAACTGGCATCCTTAAATCCTCAATGCTCTGACTGGCTAGACCTGGTGGCCTTAAATCCCTATTGACTTTAAAGGATAGACTTGGTGTCTGTAAATTCCTATTGAGTTCAATGAGGTAGACCTGGTGTCGTGTTTATCCCCATTTATCTTTAGTAATTACCTCCAGTGGTCCCAGTTATGCCCCAGGGCTTCCAATAACACCAGTGCCCCCCCCCTTAGGCGTTCCCAGTGCTCCCAGTTTAACCAGTAACTCTTCCCAATCAAGTCCTCTTAATGGCTACACCTGGTCTTCCTAAATCCGTATTTACTTCAGTGGGTAGACCTGATGTCCCAAAATTTTTAATGCTAAAAATCCCAATTTTGCCCTTGAACTTCCCAGGTTTGGGGCTGAAAATTGAGAATTTTGGGCTTACCTGGAGGCACAGATCCAGCATGGACAGCAGGTGAGGGACCAGGGATTTGGGATTGGCCTCCAGGAATTCATCCAGCACATCCAGAGCATCGGCACTACTATCCTGGAGTGGACATTCCCAGACTTCAGCCCAAGATTTCCCCCAAATTGACCCAAATTTCCCCATTTTAGAACCAAATTACACCAAAATCCCATTGACTTCAATGGATAAACCAGGTGTCCCTAAATCCCTATTGACTTTATTGGGATACACCTGGTGTCCATAAACGCCTATTGATTTCATTAGTCATGTCTGATGTCAAAAATTGTGCATTGGGAGACTGATATTACAAGAGATGGGGCAACTGAGAGACGTTGTCAAAGATGGTTTATGGCCTCATGGTGTCAGTCTCATAGAAGGGTGAGACATTAAAGCTGTTACATCCAACACCATAAAATCAGAAGCTGCCTGATTCTTAGCTACAATGCCTTATGTTAGATTTTGAGCCAATCAAATACTTCTGTGAAGTTTGCCAGCATCCTTTTACATCAATCATTAATTGCTTTGCTTCTCATGGCTTTGCCGCAGTGCATCATTTTTCAACCAATCCTATAACACTTCACAATCCTACACTGATAAACCTTAAACTTCTAACTAACTTTATAACAAGTTCTATTGCTAAGTTTTACAATCTTTTACTATCTTACTTAACATACTGCTTTCCTTACATAATGCATATTTCTGTTTGCTTAAAACATAGTTCTACTTAAACTAAAAACTTATATTTTTTATATATATTTTACTTTTCATGCTCTGATTGTCCAAGATTTCGCCAAGGTCTTAGGTCAAACCTTGGATCCATCTCAATCTCTGAGCCTGTATGCACAAGGCCCTGAGAGCTCTCCATGCCTGCATTTCCCACACCACCTGTCATCTCTGCCTCCAATTTCCTGCTCTCACTGGAACCTGGGGACACTTTCTCAGTCGTGGCCCTCAGTGGGACACATGAATGGTATCAGACACTTCGGAGTTTGATTCTGACCAAATTCTTCAGAGGTTTCCTAGAAAACAACGTTTCTGCCTTGATTTCCCTCTGGTCTAGTACACTTCATTTGCAAGTTTTTCAACTCCAGTTATGGAGAAATAAGAAAAAGACCTTCTTAGAAATATCCATTCCTATTTTCAGGGGTGTATTTTATTAATGTTGTCTTTAGAGCAGAGGTGATTGCAGCATTCTGTGATTGATATTTGTGAGAAATGGATTTGTAAAGGATTCTCAAAGCCTGACTGAAAGCTCACACAGTCTTGTACATGTGCATGCAAACTCTGAGATAAGGTGTGCTGACTCAGAATGGCCCTGGAATAGAGAAGACATTGTTGAGAGAGAGACTGAACTAGAATCAAGTTTCAAACAATGGCCTTGCAAAAAGACCAGATATTTTGGAGAATTAGAACTGTGAAAGATGCATTTTGGCAAGACTAAGGGGAGTAAAATTGTGGAGTAAAATACTAGGTGATTAGTGTTAGAATTATTAGCACCATTGTGTAGCAAAAGCTAATAGGCTGAAAAACATTTATAAAATATTGTAACCAGGAAACAAGTTGGCTTTGGATAGAATGGCATTGAGATTTACATCTCTTATGTTTCACCTTTCAAGGAATCTGATAATGGAATAAAATCTTTTTAAAACCCTTGTCAGTTTCCCCATCTCTGTAGAGCTGGGATTTTCCAGCAGTGCTGAGTCCCTGGAAATCAGTCCCTGAGAGGGAGCTGAAGGAAAACTTCTCAAGAACTCAATGACATACTCAAACTCCACAGTTTCTTGAAATTTTAATGGGTCCCACAGAGGGATATGACTCAGAAAATGCTTCCAAGTTCCAGTTAAAGCAGAACACTGTTGGCAGTGATGATAGAGGGGACAAACAAGGGAAAGGTGTCTCTGATGCTGAGCAAACCTGGATGTGTTTCAGGAATGCAAAGGGCCAAGGGCTGAGCCCCAGCCCCTGGCAAGGCACATCCTGTCCCTCCCTCATTGCTCAGGGCTCTTCCCGGCCCACTGGGCTCTGGGCATGTGCAATGCCAAGGGCAGCACCATGGGGCGGCCCCTGCCAGGCTGCTGAGCAGGGACAAGGAGGCAATGAGGCCCCAGCACAGCAAGGCTCACTTGTCCCCTGCTGGCCTCAGGCCCAGGGCCAGCCTGCATGGCCCAAGTGCTGCAGGAGTTGGCTGTGTCAGGGCCTTTCAGCTGCTGCCCATCCCTGTGCCCTCTGCAGCCCAGGCTGTCCTATGGTGTCCATGCCCTGCGCCTCTGTCCCTGCAGGCTGTCGTCATCCCCCGGCTGCCCCACCTCGCTGGCCCCTTCCTTTGCTGACAGCTCTGCCTCCTGCCTGCCTCTGCCTCCTGCCTGCCTCTGCCTCCTGCCTGCCTCTGCCTGGACACCCAAAGCCTTGGGCTGCTCCAGACTCCTTCTGGGGGATGTGTTGCACCCCAGCCCCGCCCTGGGAGAGAAATTCCTTTCTCCTTGTGTCCAATCTGGGCTCTCCTCTGCTGTCCTCAGTCTCCACCCCACTCAGCACAGAGCTCCTTTATGTAGTGGTCATGTTCTTGCAGCCTCCAAACCCCACCTTGGGAGATATCTGGACCCTCTCCCAGGTGTGGGCAAATTAAAACATTCTTCTCATAATCTAAGAAAATCATCAGAGGACAAGGCAGCCAGACTTTTCTGTCCTGGATACTTTTGCCTGGGCGCAATCCTTGGATCGATGGAATTTTAGATATTAAATCCCAGTTTTGGCTGTTGACATTTAGTGAGAAGGGCAGTTCTTTTCCACTGTAATGAAAGTACAGAGCCCCAGTGTTTGGTGGTAGATGAGAGACAGCCCTCAGGAGTCCAAGGCCAGCCAGTGCTGTCTATCCTGGCAGTTTTTGTCTGGGAGAACCCTTGTATATAGGGAACTTTTTAGGGGGAGTACCAATTTCAGTCTTGGGCACCTGGAAAGAGGGATGGTTCTTTTCCATGGGAAGGAAAGCACAGAGTCCCAGTTCTCTGGGGACTGATGAGCAGCAGCCCTCAACATGCCAGGAACAGCCAGACCTGAGAGGTGGCCCCCAGAAGGCCAAGCCAGCCAGATCTGTTCCTTGTCCCCTTGGTTCCATGGGACCTTGTAATCTCACAATGTTCTACTTGCTTCTGCAGTGTCACAATGTGGCCCTGCAGGGTCACAATGGCCCTTTGGTTCCAAGGGGCCACACAGTGTCACAATGGTCTCCATGATTCCATGGGGCTTTGCAATGCCACAATGATCTCCATGGATCCACGGTGCCCTCCAGGGTCACAATGGCCCTTGGGCTGCACCAGGCCCCATAGTGTCACAATGGTCTCCATAGGAAGAAAACAACCGAGCCCCAGTGCTGCAGGGGCAGATGTGGGGCACTCACCAGAGGCCAAGGACAGACTGACTTGATGGTGTTTGCCGATTTTTTTGTGGGAGTAATCCCCACATATTCAGAATTTTAGAGGTGGAATACCAATTTCAGAAATGGACATCTGGAGGAAAAGGACAGCTCATTTCCAGGGAAGCACGGAATACCAGTGTTTCAGGGGCAGATGAAAGATGACCATCAGAGGCCAAGGCCAGGCAGACCTTTCTGTTCTGGCAGCTTTTGTCTGAAAGCAATCCTTCGATATAGGGAATTTCAGAGATGGAATCCAAATTTCGGCCATATCTGCACTGATAAAAGGGACACTTTTTTCCCTAGGAAGGAAAGCGCAGAGCCCCAGTGATTCAAAGGCAGGTGACAGGCAGCCCCCCAGAGGCCAAGGGCAGCCCAACCTGTCTGTCCTGGCACCTTTCACTTGGGAGCAACCCTTGGATGTACGGAGTTTTTGAGGCGGAATCCCACTTTCGGCCATGGACGCCTGGTCAAGAAGGATGTTTTTTTCCTATAGGAAAGAAAAATGTGAAGTCCAAATGTTCTGGAAGAAGATGAAAGGTGGCCACCTTTAGGCCAAGCCAGCCTGACCTGTCTCTCCTGAAACCTTTCATCTGGTGGCCATCTTCAGACATAGGGATTTTTGGAGGTGGAATATCAGTTTTGGTTGGAGGTGCTTGGAATGGAAGAAGAGCTCTTTTCTTTAGGAAAGCACAGAGCTCCAGTGTTTCAAAGGCAAATGAGAGCCAGCCCTCAGGAAACCAAGGCCAGCCTGACTTGTCAGTCATGGCAGCTTTTGTCTGGGAGCTCTCCTTGGATATAGGGAATTCTGGAGGCAGATTCCCAATTTTGGCCACGGGCACCTGCAGAAGGATGGTTCTTTTCCACAGGAAGGAAAGCCCAGAGCCCCAGTGTTTCAGGGGCAGATGAGCAGTGGTCCTCGATATGCCAAGGCCAGCCAGACCTGTCAGGTGGCCCCCGAGAGGCCCAGCCAGCCAGCCGTGTTCCATGTTCCCTTGGTTCCATGGGGCCCCACAGTGTCACAATGTTGTCCTTGATTCCATGAGTCCCTGTGTTGTCACAATATTCTCCTTGCTTCTGTAGTGTCACAATGGCCCCTTGATCCATAAGGTCTTGCAGTGTCACCATGGCCCCTGGGCTCCATGTGGCCCTGCTGTGTCACAATGGCTCCTTGGTTCTATGGGCCCCACAGCTTCATCACTGACCCTTGGTTTCATTGGGGTCCTGAGTCTCACAAGGGATTTCACCCCCTGATTCCATGAGGCACCAGAATGTCACAATGGTCTCTTTGGTTCCATGAGGTTCCATGGTGTCACCATGGTGTCCTTGGACCTGTATTGTCACAATGGCCCCTTGGTTCTGTACTGTCAACAATGGTTCCTTTGTTCCACTGAGGCCTTGATGTGTCACAATGGCTCCTTGGTTCCGTCATTCCATAGTGTCACATACAGAAAATCATACTATGAAAAGCCAGCGTCCATTAAGGAGATAGGGGAGTCTTCAACTTTATTTCAGTAAAGGGAAAGAGTCCACCAGGGCACACGCTCATGCAGTTTTCTCTCTTGAGGTTCTGGAGGCAGCAGCCTCCATTATCCTAAACTCCCCCGTGCACATTGCCCTCTTCCTTTCCCCATTGGCTGAGGTAATAGGAAGGTACAGCCTTTCCAAATCACCTACCCCATATCCCCTCTTGAACCTGTCATTTTACCCCAAAGTTCATAAACTCAAGCTCATGCAGACCCTTGGCTGTTTCAGGAGCCAAGCTGATTGGGCTCTGTAATAAACCTGTTGCTTGTAGTTAGTAGAGAAACTAAGACCCATTTCAAAGATATTAACACCCATACTTTCAGTCATTGAATTATTTTTAAAGACAACTTACTGATCAATCACAATGGACTCCACAGTTCCATGAGGCCCCACAGTGTCACAACTGGCCCTTGGTTCCATGAGGTTCCGCAGTGTCCCCATGGTGGGTGTCAGAGGCTGGATGAGATCAATGTCCCAGACACCTTGGGATGCTCTGAACACTCTGTGTGGGGCCAGGGCCCGGTCTGGCCTTGGTTTGTGGTGGGACAGAGCCCTGCCCTTAGCCCTGGCCTGGCACAGCTGCCAATCACACAGCAGGGGTGGTGCTAACCCAGGTCTGATTGGCTAAGCTGTCATTCAATCAAACATCAGAGGTGATGTTAAGCCGGCTCTGATTGGCCAATCTGTCAATCACACAGTAGGAGCAGTGATAACCCAGCTCGGATTGGCTGAGCTGTCAGTCAGTCACACACTAGCAGCAGGTACAAACCCTGACTCTGATTGGGCAAACAACTGGAAATCCCACCCAAAGGGCGGGCCCACACAGGCTCAGGGGATTAAAAGCTGGAGCTCGAGGTCAGCTGTGGTCTGGGTTGTGCTGTCTGCTGGGGTTCTTCTGTGAGCCATGCTGGAACTTGAGCAGCTGGTACCTGTGTGTATTTCTGTCTATAGATCTTCTGTGCTTCTGTTGTTCTCTATTTCTTTGTCTAATCCTACTTACCTGGGACATTTTTGGGTAATTTAACATCTTCGGGGTTAAAGGTTTTTAGGTTAAATGGTCTTGTGTTAATTAAGTTAGTGCTATGAGAAGAGTTTTATGGTGAGTTGGAGCTTGTATAAATCCTTCTGCCCAAGTTCTTTGATTGTCTATATTTTGCCTGTAAAATTTTGTGTTATTTGGACCTCTTAGCTCAGTTGGTTGGAGCAGGGTGCTTGTATCACCGAGGTTGTGGGTTTAATCTGTGTGTGGGCCATTGACTCAAGAGTTGGACTTGATGATCCTTGTGGGTCCCTTCCTACCAAGAATATTCTTTGCATCTGGCCATGTTGAGAATATCTGGCTGGGGTTTCTCCTGTGCACCAAACTCGAGTAAAGGAATCTTTGGTCACCCCCAGCATTTCAGTCTTCTGGGGTGTTACAGCCCTGCAGGCTCACCATGGCCTCTTGTTTCCATCAGGCCCTGCTGTGTCACACTGGCCCTTGGTTCCATGAGCATCTGGAGTGTCACACAGCTTGATGACATTTGTCCTTGCTGCCCCTGCCATCCCACTGCCCCAGCAACAGCCCCGAGCCACCCGTGAGGAACAGGCCCTGCTGGGCCAGGCCTGGGCTCAGGCCTTGGCCTTTCTGCTTCCTCCACCCAGCCCAGGCCTTGCTCAGCATTGCAGTTCCCTGCTCACAGCCTCGGGCTCCTGCAATCCTGCCCTCTCTGCTCTCACCAGTCCCTGGGGAGCCTTTGGCACTCCCTGCCCTCAGTGGGGCCACTGATGCTCCAAGGGACTTGGAGTTTTGCTTCTGACTCCTGGAGCAGCTTCTTCAACCTTCTCTCAGTGCCTGAGGCTCCTGGGCTCAGCCCCAAATCCACCATGGGACTGATCAAAACACAGAAAGCCCACAGGAGTACCTTGTCTTCCTTCAATTGTCGCCAAGTCTCCAGGGCTTTTTGCAGCTGTTTGGAGTCAGTTTGCATTTCTGTTAATGAGGAAGATTTCATAGTGGACCTCATGATTTTTTGTTTTTAATTAATGGAATTTTTTTTTAACTTTTCAGCTCAGAGAAGAGGTAATTGAATCATTCTCCAAGTGATCTTGATGCTGAATGTCTCCTTAGGAGGTCTGGGCACACAGAAGAATGAGCCCCTTGCAGGCTGACCCTGTTTGGACAACCTGCTCCTCACCCCCAGCCTCACCATGTCTGACATCGCCCACCTGGGACTGACATCCCTGTGCCCTGCAGCAGAACCTTGTCCCCTGAGCTCTGCAGCTGGGTGTCCCTGCCCATTGCACCATGTCCCACCTGCTCTCCTCAGGGCTCTGCCTGCACACAGGCCCAGGAGAAGTTTTCCTGTTTGTGAGGAAAGAATGGAAAAGCCTGTGCAGTTTTCCTAAACGACAAACTCCCACTGTAGAACCACATGCTCAGTACAGACTGCCTGGAAGGCTCTCCTTTCTGCAAGGGCAAGTGTGAGCAGAAATGATGTCTGTAAGCAGAATTCTCTGAGTCTTTCAGCTGAATTCTCTGTCCCTGTCCTTTCTCTGGATCTCTGTTGCAGATAGAAGCTGCTGGTGCCATTCTCACCTTTAACCTCTCTTTTGAATACAGACAGTCCAGGTGTGTTAAGCAGGTGTCACTGAGTTTATTCAAAGCTTTTGGATCCTCATGGAACCAAGGCGACAACTGTGACAGAGCGGGAACTAATGGAACCAAGGAGACAATTGTGACAGTTCAGAGCCTCACAGAAACAAGGCTCCATTGTGACACTGAGGGCAATCATGGAATCAAGGAGACCATTGTGACACAGCCAGGCCACATGGAACTAATGTTCCCTTGTGACAATGCAGATCCAAGGATGCCATGGTGACACTGTGACCTCATGGATCCAAGGGGCCATTGTGACACTGAAGAACTTCATGGAACCCAGGGTCCAGAGTGTCACAGCAGAGCCTCATGGAACCAAGGAGACCAGTGTCATTTAGGAACCTTATGGAACCGAGGGTCCACTATGACACTGCATAAACAAGGAGACCATTGTGATACTATGGAAACTCATGGAACCAAGCAGCCCCTGTGACACTCCAGGGCCTCGTTGAACCAGGGAGACCATTGTGACACTCAGAACCTCATGGCACTGAGGGTTTATTGTGACAAAGCAGGGTCCCATGGAACCAAGTGTCCATTGTGACAATGTGGATCCCAAGAGACCATGGTGACACTATGGAACCTCGTGGAACCAAGGGTCCTTTGTGACACTCCATGGCCTCGTGGAACCAAGGAGATCATTGTGACATAATGGAACCTCGTGGAACCAAGGGTCCATTGTTACAGTCCAGAACCAAGAAGACCATTCTGACAGTCCAGAACCTCATGGGACCAAGATTCCATTTTTATACAGTGGGGCTTCATGGCACCAAGGAGCCACTGAGACACAGCAGGGCCACATTGAACCAGTGGTCCATAGTGATACTGTGGATCCAGGGGCACCATGGTGATACCACAGAACCTCATGGAACCAAGAGTCCAGAGTGACACAGCAGAACCTCTTGGAATCAAGGCAACCATATTAGGCTATGGAACCTCATGGAACCAAGAGGCCATTGTGATATTGCGGGGCCTCATTTGAACAAAGGACATGGTTGATGGGACAGGACCTCATGGGAACAATGGGACATTGTGACACTGCAGAGCCCCATGGAACCAAGGAGACCACTGTGACACTGAGAAACCTCATGGAACCATACAGCCATTTTCACACTGCAGACCCGAGGAGAGCATTGCTGACAGTACAAAACCTCATGGAACTGAGGGGTCATTCTTATCCAGCAAGACCTCGTAGAACCAAGGGGCCATGGTGACATTGTGGGTCCTCATGAACCAAATATTCATTGTGACATTGCAGGGCTGCTTTAACCAATTGTCCATTGTGATACTGAGGATCCAAGAGACTGTGGTGACACCATGACAGTTCATGGAACCAAGGGGTTGTTGTGACACACCAAGGCCTCGTGGCACCAAGGAGAGCATTGTGGCAGTGCAGAACCTAGGAGGCCGTTTTGACAGTACAGACCCAAATGGAACCAAGGGTCCATTGTTATCCAGCAGGGCCCCATGGAAACACGGGGCCATTGTGAAACTGTGCAAGGGCCATAATGGAGACAAGGACAGCACTGACACTGAAAGCCACAGGATAGAACGTTTTGAACACAGTTTTGAATATCTGAAAACAGATATTCTTTATTACATCATGGTGGTCACTGTGGCAAACCTTCCTCCATTCGAGTGCACTGAGCATTGAATGAACAGAGTTTTTATCACACACACTGGTTACATACTCTTTAGCTATCCCCACTTTCTTTGAATTTATTGGACATAGTTACACTCCTTATCACAAGTCCTTATATGGTTCTTTGGGGTCTGTCTTCAACATCCAGTGCCCTTTTCAGGGAGCTTCTTCTCAACCTCCACTTTTGAGTTAGCGCTGTATTATTTTTTTTTATAATTTCTGCTTTATCAGCCTTGCAGAGCTGAGCTGGCATCCTCCTTGCATTTTGTGTGACTTCTGTTTGCCTCAGCTACATCCTTTATCTGTTTCTCCAAGGCTGTGCTGTTCTGTTCTCTGCCCTTGATCAGTGTAAATGTTGTTCTGTTCTCCTGTCCTTGTCACAATGCTCGCCCCACATGAGGCATGTTTGCAACCCCCTGCAAGCCATGGGCTTGGGGTGGGCAAGTGTTCCTGAGGGAACAGGGATGGGACAGCTGGGCTGGATGACCCAAGGGATGTTCTATTCTATGTCACACCATGATCAGAAATTAACTGAGAATCGACGGGCAAGAAGCGTAGGGAATTGATTTCTTTTTTAAGAACATTTTTATTCAAAACAGCGCCTAGACATACAGAATCCACTCCTGCCACAACATGATGAAGTATTTTCTGCTGCTAGGAGATTTCCTGTGGATTTGTTTTGCTTCTGTGAATGGCCTTTGCTTTTTGTGGTTGCTTGGTTTGTGGGGTTTTTGTTGTTGCAGGTGGGTCTTGCTTTATTTTTTTTTGTTTGGGTTTGATTTTCCCCTATTGAACTGCCTTTTTTTCTGTTATATAAATTCAACCTTTTTTTGTGGCTTGGTTGACACCTGATGGCAAGAGAAATTTACCCAATTCAGTCATTTTGCCAAATTACATTTTGCAGTCACCATTAACCAGATGAATTCTGTCACAGACTCCCTACAACTTGGCTGCATCCACAAAGGAATTGAAAGTGCATTTCATGCCATTGTAGAGATAATAGAAATGTTCCACACTGGTGGTCAAGGGCTGGTCACTGAGGGATGTCACCAGGGAGTGGCTGCCAAGAGGACTCTGTGCCATGGATGACATTTGACCCTCATTGTTCAGCCAAATTCCCACCCACCCCATGTTCCACTCCTGCAGCCCAGCTCTCTGCAATCTGGCTCTGAGGAGAGCACAGCAGACCATGTCCCAGGCCTGGCTAAAGTCTGGGCACACAACATCCCCTTCTTTTCCCTCCCACGGGGGTTCTGCAATCCCTGCCTTGTGCTACCAGTGCCTGGAATGGCTGGAGGAGGATTTGCCACCTGCCCTTCACTGCTGAGCCTGACCAGTCTGTGTCTGTCCCACTGCCCCTCCCTGCCCTGTTTGCAGACTGGTTCCATGTCTGCCCTTCCCAAGTGCCCAGGACCCTCTGGGATGGCTCTGGCCTTTCCAAGGGGTTTGAGAGAGGTCTCACAGTGACACTGCCCAGCCTTCTCAGCATCTCTGACTCCAAAGGCCTTTTCCACATCCCACAGCTCATGGTCAGTGCCCAGAGCACAGTACAGCCCTGTCCAGGTCCTCAGGGTAGTTCAGAAGGAAGGCAGCTCTGATTTCTTCCCAAAAGCCTACCATTCCAATTGTCTCTCTGTGCAGTCCTTAGCTGCCTGAATATTTTTTCCTGGAACATTCCTGCCAGAATGTTTCTTTCTATGCAATCCTTACCACAGCCCAGTAATGCGTTCAGGTGTTTTTCCAGAGTGTAGTGACCTCAAGGCACTGTTTGTGCCACCAGAACTGTGCCACCCCCGAGTGCTGATGATGGTGTTTGTGCTCACTCGGGTTCATCTCCCCACACACACACGATGCACTGCTGAAATCTCCTCAGGACACACCAAACATGGCCTGCTGGCCTGGTCACTTGGTGTCCCTCCATGCAGGGACAAACAACCTCGTACAGCTGGGGGAAGTGCTGGGTGTGGTGATTGCAGGGGCCGGTGTGGGACAATTGCCCTGGGGCACCTTCTCAGGCTGTGCCCAGAACAAAGACACAGCCCAGGCCCTGCTCTGCTGCTCCCTCAGGACCATCCCAGGAGCTCTGACTGTGCCAGGACAGTGCTGTGTGCCCCCTGCACACTGCCCCTCTGCCCCAGGCACTGGGCTTTGCTTGGCCAGGGCATTCCTGCAGCACATTGCTGACAGCAGCTCTGGAGGAGAGCAAAGCCTTCCTGCCCTGCCCTCAGGAGATGCCCTTTGCTGATGGAGCTGCTGTGCTGGAGCCCAGCTGTGTCCCAGCAGTGCCCATGGCCTGTCCCTGCCTGTGGGCACAGCACGGACACACAGCAGGACAGGGACCAAGCTGCCAGAGCACTGCGGCCTCACAGCCACAGAAGGGCTGGCAAGGAGAGGGTGGAGTTGGGAAGAGCAGATGTGGGAAGAGCCAGGGCCATTGTCCCTGGCTGTGCTGCTGTGCTGGGAGTCTCTTCCTTCCACCTCTGCCCACAGGCACTGCCCTGCAGAGAGAGAGAAGGGCTCAGGAAGGATCCTGGACGCAGAGGGCAGGGCAGGCATTTGTTTTTATTTCAATGCACAGGTGAAAGGCCTCTTGCATGTCTTTGTGTTTCAAACGAAATGTAGATATTCATGTAGAAATGGAAAGAGTAACACTACAGTATTTTGTAAGAAATTTTACAGCATTAGAAAAAGATACTGCAGAAAAAACGGACAAATATGGAAAAAAAAAAGGTGAGCTTTTAGAGAGTTACAGTTTGAAGATTATGCAGCAGAAAAGTTTAATGCTTCAGAAAACACAGAGTCAGCAATTTTCTCAGGGCATCCTTGAGCTCCTGGTTCCTCAGGCTGTAGATGAGAGGGTTCAGAGCTGGAGGCACCACTGAGTACAGAAATGACAGGGCAAGATCCAGGGATGGGGAGGAGATGGAGGGGGGCTTCAGGTAGGCAAACAGTGCAGTGCTGAGGAACAGAGAGACCACGGCCAGGTGAGGGAGGCAGGTGGAAAAGGCTTTGTGCCGTCCCAGCTCAGAGGGGATCCTCAGCACAGCCCTGAAGATCTGCACATAGGAGAAAACCATGAATACGAAACAGCCAAATACCAAAGAGGCACTAAAAGCAATGAGCCCAAGTTCTCTGAGATAGGATTTGGAGCAGGAGAGCTTGAGGATCTGGGGTACCTCACAGAAGAACTGGCCCAGGGCATTGCCATGGCACAGGGGCAGGGAAAATGTATTGGCCGTGTGCAGCAGAGCATTGAGAAAGCCACTGGCCCAGGCAGCTGCTGCCATGTGGGCACAAGCTCTGCTGCCCAGGAGGGTCCCGTAGTGCAGGGGTTTGCAGATGGACACGTAGCGGTCGTAGCACATGATGGTCAGGAGGGCAAGCTCTGATCCAAAAAAGAAGAAAATAAGAAAAACTTGTGCAGCACATCCTTCATAGGAGATGTGTCTGGTGTCCCAGAGGGAATTGTGCATGGCTTTGGGGACAGTGGTGCAGATGGAGCCCAGGTCAGTGAGGGCCAGGTTGAGCAGGAAGAAGAACATGGGGGTGTGCAGGTGGTGGCCGCAGGCTACGGCGCTGATGATGAGGCCGTTGGCCAGGAGGGCAGCCAGGGAGATGGCCAGGAAGAGGCAGAAGTGCAGGAGCTGCAGCTGCCGCGTGTCTGCCAATGGCAGCAGGAGGAAGTGGCTGATGGAGCTGCTGTTGGACATATCCTCACTCTGGGCATTGTGGACTGTAAAAAGAAGACATTGATATGCTGGGAGACATTTCCTTGAGTCAATCCTGTACATTTCAGGTAGAAATCCTCTCAAAACTGCTTCTCTTCCTGTGGGGGAACTTGACTAAAAATTTTATTTTTGATTTTGAGTTTCTGCTCCTGATTTACTGATTCATCGTCAGCATTTTTCTCAGCACTAATGCTGAGGAGCCCACAGGGAAAACAAGGCTACATTTGGCACAGTGCAGTCTGACCTACTGATCCCATACAGCTGCCCTTTGCTTATAATACCTCCCTCTAATTCAAGGTGATTGCACTTCAAATGTGCTGGAAAATTAAAATAGCCTTTTTGAAGGCTCAAATTTCAAAATACTTTTCCCTAAACTCTTTTTTGCCCTATTCTGATCAAGAGAGAGAGGCATAATAAGTGTTGGTCTGGCTCTGCTGCCTGGAGTTGTGCCTAATGGGAGCTGTTTCTCTCTATCCAAGCCTTGTCCCCTTCCAGTGCTGCCAGAGCCCAGCCCAGCCCTGGGGGCTCAGCTCTGCCCTGCACACCCCTCCCAGCACAGGGCACTGCCCAGGGCCATCTCCCTGCCAGCAGGGCCTTAAGGGCAGCTCACACAAACTGAGATGCTGCAAGCCAAGGTGCTGCTGCTGCTGCTGCTGTCTGTAGGCACAGGAAGGTGAGGAGGCACTTTGTGAGGGAGATGGGAGGCAGATGTGCTGATGCCCAGTGGGACAGTGCAGGAGTGTCAGTGACACAGACACACCTGACAGCCCCTTTGCCTTGCCTTGAGGAGAAAGCTGAGAGCAGCCCTGGCCATGCAGCACCATCTCCACAGCAGGAGGAATCTGCCCTGATGGGGGTGGCTCCTTGCACCTCCAACTTCTCCCCACAGTGCATGGGGAGCTGCCAGGCAGGCTGAGAGCTGTCCCTGGCAGGTGGCACATGGCCCGGGCTGGCCAAGAGCCCTGAGGGCTGCAGGAGCTGCTCTGCAGGACAGCCCTGGGCAGCCCTGGCTGCAGCCCCAGCTTCAGCCCCTGCAGCCGTCCCTGGATCTGGGACAGTCCTCCTGACACATCCCCCAGGCTGTGGGCTGTGCTGGCTCCAGGAGATCCCTCCAGGAGCACAGGGGACATTGCCCTGCACCCACACACTCACCATGTCCAGGGCTGTGAAGATGTTTCCCCAAGTGCAGTCTCAGCTCAATGTCTTCCCAGTCCTGATTGCCTTGAGCCTGTCTGTGCCTGGCTCCTGTGCCCTCAGTGCCTGCAGGCAGTGCCCTCAGCCCTGCTGGGCTGGCAGAGGAGCTGCTCCTCAGCAGAAATGTCTTTTTGAAGCTTCTCTTGGTTTACCTTGGGAGCTGCCTCTGTGCCAGGAGCCCGGCCCAGCTCAGCAGCACAGACACAGCACAAGGACTTTAATGAATCTCTTGGTTCATTAAATGTTTTAATCATAATCATTCCCTGAGAGAGTGTTCAAAAATTTCTCAAGAACTCATATTAAAATGCTGTAGTTTCTTGAAGTTTTAATGGGTCACGATGAGGGACACAACTGAGAAAATATCCCCAGGTTCCAGTTAGAGCAGGAAATTCGAAGCAGAGATGACGGGAGGAACAAAGAAATGTCAAGTCTTTCCCTTTTGACACCAACTCTTTTAGTAGTTTATAGAATCATGCCCCCAATTATCTACTTTAATTAGTCCCTTGAGAGCTTTGTATTAACACTCAGTGGGGCTCATTAATACTTTGAGATACTCAAGGTTTGGGTTTTGCTTTTGCCTTGGAGTCTCTGAGATCTTTGTGCAATCATGGTCTCCAATTATCTGCTTTAATGAGTCCCTTGAGAGCCTTTGTCAGTAACAACACTCAGTGGGGCTCATTAATGCTTCAAGGCACTCGGGGTTAATTTAAGTTCTACTTTTTGACACTGGGTCTCTGAGAGGTTTGTGCAGTGACAGCTTCCAATTATCTGCTTTAGTTAGTCCCTTGAGAGCCTTTGTCAGTAATGATATTCAGTGGGGCTCATTAATACTTCAAGGTACTCATTTTTTTAAGGTACTTGGAGTTTCCCTTTTTACACGAATTCTTTTAGTATTTTATGCAATGATGCCCCCAATTATCTGCTTTAATTAGTCCCTTGAGAGCTTTGTATTGACACTCAGTGGGGCTCATTAACACTTTGGGATACTCAAGGTTTTAAAGGTACTTTGGATTTTCCTTTCCTCTCTGAGTCTCTGAGAGGTTTTTGGGCAATCCTGGCCTCCAGTTCTCTCCTCCAAGGAGTCCATGAGGAGCCTGTGTTGGGGATGGACCTCAGTGGGACCTATTAATGCTTTGTGACACTTTGGGTTTTTCTTCTGCCTTGGACTCCTGGAAAGGTTTGTGCAATCTCCTCTCAGGCCCTGAGGTTCAAGGGCTCAGCACCAAATGCACCACGGAGCTGATTGGGATCAAGCAAGTCCAGACAAACCATGGCTCTGCCTTGATTTACTTCTGGTCTGGTGCCATTCATTAGGAAGATTTTCAAATGCAGTCATGGAGAAATATTTCCAAAAGCTAAGAAATACCCATTCCTATTTTGAAGGGTGTATTTCATTGCTATTCTCTTTAGAGCAGAGGTGATTGCAGCATTCTGTGGTTGATATTGATCCAGGGTCTCTTCTCAGGAGGTCTGGCCTGCTCACAGAAGCTGTGCCTTGAGGTCTGAGCCAGTGTGAACAGCCTTGCTCCACATTGCCCAATCCCATCCTGTCTGTCCTCACTCACCTGGGACCTGCTTTGCTTGGAGAACTGCCTGCACTCAGGCAAACAGTGGTTTTCCTGGGTTTTTTTGAAGCAATCTAAAACTCCTGAATTTCCTCATTGAAAACAGACACACTCCTCAGGTGTGTGCCAAGCCCAAGCTGCCACCATGGAGGTTCCCCTTCCCCAAGTCAGAACTCTGCAAGGAATGTTTGAGACCTTTGATTTCCTTGGTTCCACAAGGCCTTGCTGGGTCACCATGCACTCTTGGTTCCATGAGGTTCTGCATTGTCACAATGGAGATTTGGGTCCATGGGGTCCCACAGTGTCACAATGCTCTTTTGGGTTCCATGAGGCCTTGATCTGTCACAATGGACTTTTGTTCCTCGAGGTTCTATACTCTCACCAATGGTCTCTGTAGTTCCAGAGTGTCACAATGGACTCTTGGTTCCATGTGGCCCCACAGTGTCCCCATGGTCTCCTTGGTTCCACAAGGCCGTGCAGTGTCACAATGGCTCACAGGTTCCATGAGGCCCCACAGTGTCACAGTGGCCCCTTGGTGCCATGAGTTTCCCCAGTGTCACAATGGTTCCTTGGCTCCACGTGGCCCAGGTGTCTCACAATGGACTCTTGGTTCCGTGGGGCCCTGCAGTGTCACAGGGGTTTCCTTGGTTCTGTAGGGTCACACTGGACACTGCAGCGCCCCCTGCTGGCCGGGAGGACCTGGCACTGTGCGAGCACCTCCTGGTGGATGACCCCTGCAACTGTGAGTGGCTTGTACTGGTTTGTGCTGGGATGGGGTCTAGGGGGTGCTCGGACAGGGCTGAGGTCACTGGGTTGTACTGGGTTATACTGACAGAGGGTGTGTGAGTGTCCAGGAGGGCCTAGCACTGTGTGTACTGGTTGTACTGGGTTATACAGGTTTATACTGGGATGGGGTGCTGGGGATGAGTGGGTTGTAATGGTTTATAAAGGGTTATACTGGGATAGTCTGGATTTTACTGGGTTAAACTGGGGTGTACTGGATTATACTGGGAGGGGTCTTGGGGACGCTTGGCACTCCACTGTGAGGAACTTCTGGGGATGCTTGCCTTACTGGTTTATACTGGGATGGGGCTTGCGACCTACTGGGAGTGACTTCAGGTTGTGCTGGCCTTACTGTTTTCTCCTGGGAGCTGCCACCATGGGCTCACGGCCTCAGGGGTGGCGCCCAGCGCTTACTGGTTTATACTGGTGCCTTCCCAGTATAAACCTGGGAGCACCAGGACCACACTAGGAGCCCCTAGACTACACTGAGTATGAGTTTGGATGCATGAGACCTTACTGGTTTATACTGGGAACTGCTGCCATGAGCCTCAGGAGCTCGGGAGTGGCTCCAAGTGCTCACTGGTTTATACTGGTGCCTTCCCAGTCCATACCTGGGAACACTGGTAGGCACTTGCAGCCAGGCAGGACCTCAAAGTTGAGCTGGCCTTCCCCAGGGCCTTGCTGAGCCGCAGCTTCTCCAACTTCTTGGCCTGGCAACACTGCCTGGGGCTGCTGATGCCCACCAGGAACTACGGCAAGGGCACTGCCCCCTGGAAGGCTGAAGGAAGGTGAGGGATTCCCCAAAAAATCTCCCACAATTTTGCGGGATCCGCAGAATTTTTCAGCCCCTCCCTCGCCTAAAGCAGGAGCTGGTGGGTTCTGTTGTGTTGAATGGGTAGACCTGGTGTTCCTAAATCCCCAATGATTTCAATGGGTAGACCTGAACTCCTGGATACCTGGGTGCCCCCAATGAGATACTGGGGTTTCCCCTGCTGCCCCTCTGATATTTTGGGGTGCCTCCTTTGCCCACACAGAGCTGGAGCTGCTGCAGAATACCATCTTCACCAACCCCATGCACCAAAGCACCTGGCTGTACCTACACTGCATCCTCTCCTGAGGTAACTCAGGGCTCCCTCCCACCCCTGATGTCCTCACCTGGAGTTTTGGGGTACCCCGGAATGTTGGGGTGCACCCCAACAGCCCCGCAGCTGCCAAGGGTCATCTCTGTCCACGTCGCCTGAGAGGACAGTGGCCATCATCTTCTCCTGGCCTGTCAGGGTGAGTCAGGGCACTTGGGTGCCCCAAAAATAACCTGGATATCCCTGAAAATTATCAGGGTACACCTGGATACTGCCCAAAATCACCTGGATCCCTCCCAGCAATCACCTGGGTACACCTGGCTATCCCCAAAAATCACCTGGATACCCCCAGAAATCACCTGGATACATCTGGTTACCTCTTGGATACCTGGATCACCAAAAACCCCTTGGGACCCCTGAAAACTCTAGTGTCTCAAACATCCTCATTGCTTTGATTGGGTAGACCTGGTGCCCCTAAACCCCATTGCCTTTAAAGGGTAGACCTGCTGTCCCTAAATTCCTCTTAATTTTAACGGGTTAGACCTGGAGTCCTGTTTATCTCCATTTATTCCTACAAATCCCTTCCAGTGGTCCCACTTTTTTCAGTGCTCTTAGTAACCCCAGTGTCCCCTCTCAGCCCTTCCCAGTGCTCCCAGTTTAAACAGTAACTCTTTCCAATCAAGCCCTATCAATGGGTAGACCTGATGTCCTTCAATCCCCTTTGACTTCAGTGGGCAGAGCTGATGTCCCAAAACTTTTGGCGCTAAAAATACCAATTTTGGGCTTGGAATTCCCAGCTTTTGGGATGAAAATGGACATTTTTGGGCTTACCTGGGAACCCAGCTCCAGCATGTACAGCAGGTGAAGGATCAGGGATTTGGGACTGGCCTCCAGGAATTCATCCAGGACATCCAGAGCATCGGCACTGCAATCCTGGAGTGGAAATTCCCAGAATTCAGCCCAAGATTTCCTCCAAATTTGCTCAAATTTCCCTATATTAGGGCCAAATTTCCTCAGAATCCCATTGACTTTAATGGAAAGACCAGGTTTCCCTAAATCAATATTGTCTTTAATGGAATAGACCTGGTGTCCATAAGTCCCTATTGATTTCATTAGTCATGTCTGATGTCAAAAAAATGTGTTTTGGGAGATTGATATTACAAGAGATGGGGCAACTGAGAGATGTTGTCAAAGATGGTTTATGGCCTCATGGTGTCAGTCTCATAGAAGGGTGAGACATTAAAGGTGTTACATCCAACACCAAACTATCAGAAGCCTCCTCATTCCTAGGTACAATGCCTTATGTTAGTTTTTAGCCAATCAAATACTTCTGTGAAGTTTGCTAGCATCCTTTTACACCAATCATTAATTGCTTTCCTTCTCATGGCTTTGCAGTAATGTGTCATTTTTCAACCAATCCTATAACACTTCACAAACCTACATTGATATATCTTAAACTTCTAATTAACTTTATAACAAGTTTTATTGCTAAGCTTTAAAATCTTTTACTATTTTACTTAACATACTGCTTTGCTTACACACTGCATATTTCTGTTTGCTGAAAACATATTTCTACTTAAACTAAAAACTTATATTCCTGTTTTATATCTATTTTACTTTTAGTGCTCTGATTGTCCAAGATTTCTCCAAGGTCTTGGGTCAACCCTTGGATCCATCTCAATCTCTGAGCCTGTATGCACAAGGCCCTGAGAGCTCTCCGTGCCTTCATTTCCCACACCACCTGTCATCTCTGCCTCCAATTTCCTGCTCTCACTGGAACCTGGGGACACTTTCTCAGTCGTGTCCCTCAGTGGGACACATGAATGGCATCAGAAACTTTGGAGTTCGATTTTGACTGAATTCTTCAGAGGTTTCCTAGCAAGCCACAGTTCTGCTTTGATTTCCCTCTGGTCTGGCGCAGTTCATCAGGATGGTTTTCATCTCCAGTTATGGAGAAATATGACAAAGGGCTTCTTAGAAATATCCATTCCAATTTTCAGGGGTGTATTTTTATTACTGTTCTCTTTAGAGCAGAGGTGACTGCAGCATTCTGTGATTGATATTTGTGAGAAATGGATTTGTAAAGGATTCTCAAAGCCTGACTGAAAGCTCACACAGTCTTGTACTTCTGGATGCAAACTCTGAGATAAGGTGTGCTGACTCAAAAAGGCTCTGGAATAGAGAAGACATTGCTGAGAGACAGATTGAACTAGAAACAAGTTTCAAATGACGGCCTTGCAAAAAGACCAGATTTTTTCAAGAATTAGAACTGTGAAAGATGCATTGTGGTAAGAGGATGTGGAGTAGAATACTCGGTGATTGGTGTTAGAAGTATTAGCACCATTGTGTGGCAAAAGCTAATAGGCTGAAAAGCATTTCTAAGGTATTGTAACCAGGAAATAACTTGGCTTCAGATAGAATGGCATTGAGTTTTACATCTCTTATGTTTCACTCTTCAATGAGACTGATAATGGAATAAAATCTTTTTTAAAAAGTGCTTCTCAGTTTCCCCATCTCAGGCTCATTTCCACTCGGAAAAGAGGTCCAGTATATTTGAATCCACGTTTGTAATCCTCATGGTCTATTCTTGTTCTGTCCTCAGTCTCCATGCAACCTAACCAAAGACTTCCTAGCTCCCATAGAGTGATCATTTCCTTGGGGCCTCTAAACCATGTCCTGGGAGATCTGTGGGCCCTCCCAAAGGTGTTCAGCCTTGGAGATTTTGTGATTTAAGTCCAGCAATGGCTGAGTAACTGTCTTGGTTTGAAAGACAGGTATGGTCTAAGGAAAGGCAGGAGCCCCTTTTCTGTGATGCAGAGTGCAACCCCCCTCCCTTTTAATTATTTTAGGTCCAATTCAGACACCTTCAGGCAGGAGATATGGGGATAAGAATAACAGTTCTTTACTGGTATCTAACAAGGCAGAAAAACAACAACGGCTATAAAAATTGGCAACAGAAACAGTCTAGCTCCGCTCCAGTCCCTTTTGGCCGCAGGCCGTCTCCCTGTGCTGTTACCGGTGCTGTGGGGGCAGGGCAGGTCCCGCGCAGTTGAAGAGGGCTGGGTGATGGCGGCCACGGCCCAGGGGAGAGAGGGGATGGGGAAAGTGACTCCCCCCTCACAGTGTCGGTCGTGGTGCTCAGCAGAGTGTCCGGAGGTAGTAGGGTGAGCTGGGAGAGCAGCAGAGCGATGTCCAAAGGCAGGGAGCGTGGATCTCAGCGCTGGGATGGCAGGGAAGATGCCAGAGCAGAGCCCAGGTTGTCTTCCCACTCCAGGAGCCAAGCGAGAGAGAGAGAGCCCCGCTCCAGATCCCCCCGTCCCACCTTTCCTTTTCCGGTTCCCCCCCCTTCCCCTCCACCCACCCCCCTGCGAGAGAACATTATCTGTCGTTTTAAGGTGTAGCCACAATGACTTAGCATAACAATGGGAGAAAATTCCACTGAAAGAAAAGGGCGTAATTCAACCTCCAACACAGTGTGGTCTAGTGAGATGGGGAACATACACGGTTTTGAAAATTCAAAACTTTAGAAGTCTATGATGTGCTTAAGCAGGTAGAGGGGAAATAGATCACATAGCAGAAATGGTATGTAACAAACCATATAGAAACTTATTTGCCAGGAAAAAACTTTAAGATAACATATATTGCAAAAACTCATCAAAGCAAGACCTAGCTATTGTACAAACCTAACAAAACAGAAACCATGGCTCCAGAAACCAGCCAGGACCAGCCAGGTGGTTTTGAGTGGGACAAGCTGACCTGAGGGAGAGCCAAACCTCCACTGCACCTGCCCAAAAGCAGAGCTCAAACAGCGATTACTGAGGAAGACATACGGCCTTCATCCCAAAGACCACCAAACACAACCACCAGGAGGGAAGGCAGCTAATTATAATACAAAGGGAGAGAAGGTGGAGATGGGTGGGCAGGGAGGCGTGGGCTTGTGGGATCAATGTGTATTTATGCCCGGAACCTGTCTTGACCAGGTACACGTGGTTTGGAAGAAATATCCCCCCATGTGCTGCCAATGAAACACTCTCTACAATTGCAGTGTCAAGTGCTGATTCTCGAAATCAGTTGTTGAGCCAGCCAGAAGGTCTTCGTCTGTCTGCTGGAGCACAGGGGACATCGACATCCCAGTGCACCCCAGACTTTTTCTGGAGCTGACCTCTGCTCCTTGGTCACTCTCTGCGGGGACGAGCAACCAACCTCCTATATGGCCTAGAGTTACGTTTTACCAAAATGTTTTGGGGGAGGCCCAAGGTAAGGTGAGCCTGTGAGACACTAGGGATGCCTGCACATGGCTAACAGTGTGTCAGAGACATCTGACACACAGAGCTGACAGGTTTGGGGAAGGTATTTGGAAGCTGGCAAAGGGGTTTCTGTTGACCACTTAGGGTGGCCACTAGCAAGTTTGGGGGTAACTTGAGCAGGAACTACAGTGTTATCAGTATTATTAACAGCATAACTCACTGCTATAACCCTAACTGCCATAAATTGTGCTTGTTGTTTGTTGTAGGGTGATAGAAGGAAGTATTTTATATGGTTGTTGGTGTTTTGTGTTTGCGTCACTCTAATTTTGGTGGTGGAGATTTTGGATTTTGGGTAATGTCTTCTAGGTTTTTAGTCGACCTCTGCAGTATCTGGTGTAACACTGCCCTCTTGTGTTATTAACTGTAATTGCAACAAGTTAAGCTTTCTGGTCTTTTCTGAGCAGTGAGATTCTATTGTTTCTGATGTAATGCTGCCCTCTTGTGTCTGTAACTGTCAATGACAGGACAGTGATTTTTTTTTTAAACTGTCACAGTTAAAAAGGTGCTGGAAGCTGGGAGTGAGTGCAGAGGGCTCGACCAAGCAAGGAGGAAGCCCTTTCTAGGTGGCTCCAGATTGAGCCCCCGGATTTCTTGAGGGATCAAGGGAAACTTGTACGGTTGGTACGGGAAGACAGGGGAGTAGAGCAGGTATACTTGGGAGGAATATTCTCAGATTCCATAGATAGTTATCTGGGTTTTGATTGGGAGCAACCTCTAATCGAAAGGAAACCTAGAAGGGTTAGACCAATTCCTTGCTTTGCGTGTGGACCAGCAACTTGGACACCTGGGTGGCCTCCAGTCTCGGACCTCCTACAGTGTCACTGGTGCAAAAGGAAGTGGCACTGCAGATCTAGGAGGTGGACGCCTACATGCCCCAGGTGTACCCCGGACCCATGGAATCATATTCAGGAATTAATACAGGTTGAGTGTGAGATTGTGAATTTGATCTGTGCAAAGAGTCTTTCAGTTCCAAAGGATGGGCACGTTTTTGATGACCACTGGGAGGAAGTGAAAGAATATTGCCAGCAGAGGTTTGGGAGAGGAGATAAGAGAAATAAGGAGAGAAATCATGGGGACCCAGCAAAATAAAGAGGTGCCTAGAAGGAGCCCTTTAGGAGGCATACTAACCCATTGGAAGGAAGTTGTGGGGACAGGAGAAACGGAGAGCAAAAGGGTTTTCATCCAATACTCTAATCAATGGTGGCCTCTCTAGAAATCAGAAGATGGGGCAAAGTGGCCATTAAATGGAACATGGGACTGTAACACCATGTTAAAGTTAATGTTTTTAAGGTGGGTAGGAATATGGGATGAGGCACCATATGCAGATGTTTTTCATCTTAGAGAACCACCCAGAATGGCAAAGGGATTGTGGTATTAACCCTCCACAAGACCCACTGATCCTAGCAATGGAAAGAGAAAACAGAAGGGTCTCACATATATTAAAATGATGCTGCTCAGCCTGTAGTATTGGTCAGAAGTGCACTAAAAATAACAGGGTATATAAGGAAGAAGACTCTGATCTGGATGATCTCCCCTCCTCAATCACTAGAGTTGGGTGGGAGCCCAGGAAGGGCACTGGATAAAACTCCAACACCCCTGGGAAGTCCAGCATCCTCCCATACAAGGGCAAAGCTAGGGAACAACCAGTAGTTTTGCAGGCACCTCTTAGAGAAGAAGTGGGACCTGATGGAACAGATGCTACTAAAGGTTCCCTTCAATACCAATGATATGGAAATTTGGAAAAGGAATGTAAAGGATTACAGAAAGGACCCTCTAAGTATAGCTGGACACTTTTGGTTAATAGTGAAATCACATAACCCGGATTGGAATGCTATACAGTTACTGTTACATGCAATGACAGAAACAAAGAAACAGCTGATCCCAAAGGTACCCTGGGATTTGGCCAAGGAGCACTGTAAGACATGGGAGAGGATGTAAAGGAATTCTTTCCCCCCCAGGACCCAAAGTGGGATGTGAATAGAATGGCAGGAAGACAGAAGGTACAAGAATATCAGGAGTGGATTGCAAAGGGAATAGAGAAAGCCATCCCCGAATCTATTAACTGCTCAGCTTTATATGCTATTAAACAAGGTCCCTTTGAGTCACCACCTGAGTTCTTAGACAGGCTGAGACACAATGTGTCGTAGCACACCTTTGGACCCAGATCAGATATCGGGATACAGCTGTTAGTGTCATTATTTCTAGGCAAATCCACCGGTGATAAGAGATGTAAACTTCAGAAATTCAGACCCACTGAAGGAAGAAACTTAGAAATATTATTGGATGAAACCTGGAGGGTGTTTAACAATCGAGAAGAAGGGAATAAGGGGAAACAAGGAAGGATGATGGCAGTAGTTAAAAAGGAAGATGAAAATTTTAGAAAGGGGCTTCCCCCTCCGTGCCTAGGAAGAAAAGAATGTGCTCTATGTGAGCAATTAGGCCACTGAAAAAATGAATGCCCAGAATGCTGAGGAAAGGGAAACAAACGAGCACGGGTAGTGGCAAATATAAATGAAGACTGACAGGAACCAGGGGGATCTTCCCTAGCTGATCCCTTGGTTATAATGAAGCTAGGGGAAGGAAAATACCAAAAGCAAATAAAATTTTTAATTGATACAGGGGCAATGTGTTCGATTTTAAACACAGCTTTAACTCAGGTGGGGGAAGATTATATTATGGTTAAGGGAGCCACTGGCCAAGCTGAAAAGGCTTATTTTTGTGGAACACTAAGGCTTGCATAAATTCTCATACATGCCTAATTCACCACATGCACTCCTTGGAAGAGATTTGCTTGAAGAATTGAATGCAACCATCAGATTTGAAAAAGGGGAGATTACTCTGGAGGTGGATACTCAAGAATATATTCAAATAATGAGGTTCCCATAGAAGGAAAAATCAGTGAAGATATCATCAACCAGGTGTACCCTGGTGTGTGGGCCACTGAGAAGCCAGGAAGAGCTAAGAATGCATCACCAGTAGAGGTAAAGCTTAAAGAGGGACAATGACCAGTAAGGATAAAACAATATCCCTTAAAAAGAGAGGGTAGGGAAGGAATCCAGCTGGTAATAGAAAAATTCTTGCAATGGGGTCTGTTAAGGGAATGTGAATCTGATTTGAACACTCTCATATTACCAGTTCACAAACCTGGTGGAATGTACAGAGTAGTCCAGGATTTAAGAGCAGTCAATAGAATAGCAGAGGATTTATGTCCTGTAGTAGCAAACCCATACACTTTGTTAACAGTATTGACACCTTAACTAACCTGGTTTACTGGTTTAGATTTGAAAGATGCTTTCTTTTGCCTCCCTCCCCATGAAGCCAGCCAAAAGATATTTGCCTTTGAATGGAAAAGTGGACGAAGGACCCAGCTCACTTGGACTGTACTGCCTCAAGGATTCAAGAATTTCCCCACCATATTTGGCAACCAACTCGCCAAGGATCTCGAGTCTTGGGAAACCCCACCCGGGAAGGGGTGACGGCTACAATACAGAGATGACATCCTGATCACCACTGAGACAGAAGACACTTGCATGCCTTGGACGGTGAGTCTCTAAAACTCTTTGGGGCTCCAAGGGCACCGAGTGTCTAAGAAGGAAGTCCAGGAAATGCAGCAGGAAGTCACTTACTTGGGGTATGAAATTAATGTGGGGCAAAGAATTGTGGGGCAAGCCTGACAAGAGGCTCTATGCCAAATAGCAAAACCACAGACTGTGAAAGAATTGAGAACTTTCCTCAGAATGACTGAGCGGTGTCACCTTTGGATCTATAATTATGAGTTGCTTGTTCAACCCCTGTATGCACTGATCAACTCTGAACAGAAGCATCTGCAATGGGACAAACAGGCCACATGAGCCTTGGAACAATTGCAAAAAGCCCTGATGTCAGCTCCAGTGCTGGGACTCCCTGAACTGGGTAAGCCTTTCTTTTTGTTTTCTCATGAGAAACAGGGAATCACCCTGGGAGTATTGGCACAAGATTTAGATTTAGATATCACAGAGCAGTCACCCACATCTCCAAGCAATTGGATGTGACTGCAAAAGGATAGCCAGGATGCCTGGATGTGGTAGCAGCAGTAGTTATAAATATCCAAGAAGCTTGAAAATTCACTTTGGGACAAAAAAATGACTGTGTTGGTGTCCCATACAGTGTCTGCAGTATTAGAAGTGAAGGGCAGGTAGTGGCTTTCTCCACAGAGGTTCCTGAAATACCAATCCATACTGGTAGAACAGGATGATGTGGAGATTGTGATCACTAACATTGTCAATCCAGCTTCTTTCCTCAGTGGAAACACAGGAGAACCAGTACACCATGACTGCTTGGAAACCATTGGAGCAACATCCTCAAGCTGCCTGGATTTGAAGGATGTCCCTATGGAAGATGCAGAGGACTGGTTCATGGACAGAAGCAGCAATGTCCTGAATGGCAAAAGGCATGCAGGATATGCCATCTCCATCAGCCATGAGGTAACAGAGTCAGAACCATTGCCTGTCAATACCTCTGCACAAAATGTGAAAATCGCCTTGACCCGAGCCTTGGAATTGACCCAATGTGAGAATGTGAACATAGACTTGGATCCAAAGAACACTCTTGGGGCTGTGCACGCTTATGGAGCAATCTGAAAGGAAAGAGGGCTACTGAACTCTCAAAAGAGAGTTCATGCTACTGAACATGCATAGAAATTCTGAAATTGCTGGAGGCAGTACAGCTCCCAAAGAAAATAGCAATTATGCACATCAGAGCACATCAAAAGGCATACTTGGAATCAGAAAAAGGAAATGAGCTGGCAGACAGGGAGGCAAAAGAAGCAGCAAAAAGAGAGGTACAATTGGAAGGAACTCTAATCCCAGACAGGAAAGTCTCCCTTGAGGGTAAACCAAATTATGACAAAGAGGATCTGAAGCTAATTACAAATTTGGATGAGACATACAGTAAAGAGGGGTGGGCCCCTACCCCAGAAGGAAGGGTAATCATACCTAGTGTCACGATCCGCTATTGATACAGAGCGGGGGTCGTGATGGTTCTTTTGATCTGAAAGGTGCAAACAGGCAAAATGCAGGGGGCAAAATCAGTTTATTCAACAGCAGAAAATCAGTTTATTCAACAACAGCAATGCATTTCATTAAATGCCAACAATTCAGTTACGATAGAGGGAAGAGGTATAGGAAACAAAGTATAGGGAGAGAGGAAGGAAAGAAAAGGGATGGGAAAAGAGCTACCAACAGACGAGACGGGCGTCCTCATGTGTCATCCAATAGACGAGTCTTCATCCGTGGGGAGATCTCAGGGGTCTTCTCCAGGGGGTAGACGGGTCTTCATCAGTGGAGAGATCTCAAAGGGTCTTTCCCAGAGGGTCGCTCTTTTATAGTCCTTCTCCAAAGCGAGTGGCCTCTGGCCAAGAGGTGGGAAGATTTATGGACCATTGTGTGGTGCTGCAGGAGACAGGTACAGTCAAGCAGTCCTCAGTTGGTACAACACAACCTCTGGTTGGTGCCACAACAGCACAATCCAGTGAACACAATACACCAGCACACAGTCATGAGGATCCACCTTGGCCAGGCCAGGAAACCATTGTTGGGAGTCAGCCTGGGTGGGGGTCCTCGAGGTCTCTTTCTGACGGTTGGGAGGCAAAATCGAGGGAAACATCAGACCTACCCTTACAGATAGAGACACTTCAAGAAAGGAATGATGAATGAGAAGAAGGAGCCTGTCCCAATGTGCCAGAAGTGAGCTAGTGAGGAAAATGACAGGCCTGGCTGGGTATGGAGAGTGTCATGGCACCAAGAAACCATTGTGACACTGCAGGATCTTGTGTCAGCAGGGGTCCATTGTGGCACCGTGCAAACAAGGAGTACAGTGTGGCACTGTGGACCCTTATGGAATTCGGGGGTCCCTGTGACTCCATGCGACCTCATGAAATCAAGAAGACAGTTGTGACACTTTTTGTCCTTTTGGAAACAAGGAGACCACTGTGATACTGCTGGAACTTGTATAACCAGGAGGCCATTGTGACACTGGAAACAAGGAGAGCATTGCTGCACTGTGAGACCTCATGGAACCAAGGATCCATTGTGACACTGCAGGGTACAAGGATCCAAGGGACTTTGTGACACCCTGGGGCTCCATGGAACCAAAGGGACATTGTGACACTGGGAGGCCTCATGAAATTGTGAGACTCTAGGACTGTATGGAATCATGTTGACATTAAGCTGGGTGTGAGTGTGGATGTGCTGGAAGGTAGGAGGGCTCTATACAGGGGCCTGGACATGCTGGATCCAGGGCCCAAATCCAATGAGAGGTTTAACAAGACCAAATGCTGGCTCCTGCACTTTGGCCACAACAACCCCTGCAGTGCTACAGGCTGGGGACGAAGTGGCTGGACAGTGGCCATGCAGAAAGGGACCTGGGGGCACTGATGGACAGCAGGCTGGACATGAGCCAGCAGTGTGCCAAGGTGGCCAAGAAAGTCCATGGCATCTAGCCAGGATCAGGAATGGTGTGGCCAGCAGGAGCAGGGCAGTGAATCTTCTCCTGTACACGGCAGTGGTTGGCAGCATCTCGAGTGCTGTGTCCAGTTTTGGGTCCCCACTTTAGGAAGGACATGGAGGGGCTGGATTGTATCCAGAGAAGGGCAACAAGGCTGGTGAGGGGTCTGGAACACAAGTCCTGTAGGGAGTGGCTGAGGGAGCTGGGGATGTTTATCCTGGAGAAGAGGATGCTCAGGGAGACAAGGTGGTGTCAGGGCACAGGTTGGATGTGAATATCCCCAGGATCTTTTCCAGCATTGCTGATTCTATGATTCCCTGAAGCCACTTGGAGCCACCTTGGAGCAGTTGCAGGATGAGCCCTGGGACTCCTCTTCACAAGGTCCAGCAGCCCAGGTCCCTCAGCTTCTCCACACAGCCCCAAAGCCCATCCTGTCAGTCCTGCAGAGCCTCTCCAGCCCCCCCTCATTGCCCACAACAGGGAGCCCCACACCCAGACACAGCAGCCCAGATGTGCCCCCCTGGCCTGAGGTGCCTCTGGCAAGGGAGCAGCACGAGGCACTGCAGGACCTTGCAGACAATTCCTGAAGCACTTGGAGGATGATCCTGCACCTCAAGGGATGTTCCCATGGTGCCAACTCAGGAACTGAAATGGGGACCTGGGCCAGAGAGAAAAGGGCAAACAGGGATGGGCTGTTTGCAGGGGAGGGAATAGGGATGGGCAAAAGGGAGACATTTGGAACAGGGTAGAAGAAAGAAAGCAAAGGTGAAACAAAGAAAATGGTCAGGGAAGTTTGGGGGTGGCTGCCAGGCAGACCTGGCTCTGAGCAACAACGTCTGCAGTGGGACAGGAAACTCACAGCTGATGGGAACAAACTTTCTGGCTGACTTCAGAGGGCACGACAAAGATGAGTGGTTTCCCTGCTGTCCCCCAGCCCTTACTGGCCCCAGGGGCTGATGGCATTTGTGCTCACTCAGCTCCATGTCCCCACAGCAGCACCATGGGGGTGCTGAGCCTGCTGTGTGCAATGCAAACAGGGGCTCCTGAGCCAGTGCTGCCGTGTGTGTGCCTGCAAGGATGCGGCTCCTGTGTGAGCTGGGGGAGAGGCCAGGGCTGCAGAGGGGGGATGTTGTTGGCAGGTGCATGAGGATGCTCTGGGACGCTGCCCTGGGGTGTCCAGCGCACTGGGGACGAATCAGCCCCTGCTCTGCTGCTCCTTGCCAGGGTGTCCCCCTTGCAGGGAGCTTGCAGAGCACCAGCCATGCTGTTTGCCCCCAGCCTGCCCATGGCCAGCCTGGGGCTGCTCGCGGGGCTTTTCTGTGCTCAGCATTGGGCTGGCCAAGTGTTGTGGAGAGAGCCTGGCCAAGGAGCCTGGAGCCCCCAGGCCCTGGCCTGAGGCGTCAGCGCTGCCCCAGCAGTGCCCATGGCTTGTCCCTGCTGCAGCCCCGGCACTGCCACCCCCAGGGCTGTGCCTGGCCCCCGAGAGCACTCAGGCCCTGCAGCAACACGAGGGCCAGGAGGGCAGCGGGGCAGTGGCACGGGAGCAGCACTGGCAACACCAAGTGCTGCTGCTGGGCACAGCTGCTGTACCAGCACTGATCTGCCCCAGCTCTGCAAACAGACACTGCTGCTGCAGCTCCAGAGAAGGGAACAAAAGTGGCATCTCTAGAGAAAACTTTGCTGGGAGATTTTTTATCTTGTATACAGCCACCAATAATGCAGCCCACCATTAACACAATTTTTGGCCATAGCAAAGTTGGAGATGAACAAAATGAGGAAGGGCAGAAACAATATTTTGTGGCCAATATAAAGGTAAAACCCAGGAAAAAATATCCACAATCAAACCAACAGAACAATTAAAGATAATTGGTATTACGAGTTATTTGCAGAAATTGGCCCGGAGGTTAGTGGTTTTTAAAATATCCAGTCATCAGTGTCCACACTGCAGCCTTGAGCTCCTGGTTCCTCAGGCTGTAGATGAGGGGATTCAGGGCTGGAGGCACCACTGAGTACAGAACTGACACTGCCAGATCCAGGGATGGGGAGGAGGTGGAGGGGGGCTTCAGGTGAGCAAATGTGCCAGGGAAGATGAAAAGGGAGACCGCAGCCAGGTGAGGGAGGCAGGTGGAAAAGGCTTTGTGCCGTCCTTGCTCAGAAGGGATCCTCAGCACAGCCCTGAAGATCTGCACATAGGAGAAAACAATGAACACAAAACAACCAAATAACAAACATGCACTAACAGCAATGAGTCCAAGTTCCCTGAAATAGGATTTGGAGCAGGAGAGCTTGAGGATGGGTGGGATTTCACAGAAGAACTGGCCCAGGGCATTGCCATGGCACAGGGGCAAGGAAAATGTATTGGCCGTGTGCAGCAGTGAATAGAGAAAGGCACTGGCCCAGGCAGCTGCTGCCATGTGGGCACAAGCTCTGCTGCCCAGGAGGGTCCCGTAGTGCAGGGGTTTGCAGATGGACACGTAGCGGTCGTAGCTCATGATGGTCAGGAGGGAAAACTCTGCTGTCATGAAGAACACAAAGAAAAAGAGCTGAGCAGCACATCCTTCAAAGGAGATGTGTCTGGTATTCCAGAGGGAATTGTGCATGGCTTTGGGGACAGTGGTGCAGATGGAGCCCAGGTCGCTGAGGGCCAGGTTGAGCAGGAAGAAGAACATGGGGGTGTGCAGGTGGTGGCCGCAGGCTACGGCGCTGATGATGAGGCCGTTGGCCAGGAGGGCAGCCAGGGAGATGGCCAGGAAGAGGCAAAAGTGCAGGAGCTGCAGCTGCCGCGTGTCTGCCAATGGCAGCAGGAGGAAGTGGCTGATGGAGCTGCTGTTGGACATTTCCTGTGTCTTGCCATGGGGACCTATTCATGGATAAAAAGACAGTGAAATATTAGAGGAGACATCTGTAGCCAAAATCAAAACCCTTTTCCAGACACCCTCCCTTGTAACACACACAGACACACCTTTGTTTTTCAGAGTTCTGTGTGTGTTTTCAGAGTTGTGAGGTTTTCTTTTTAAGCTCTCCCCATGTCTCTCCTGGTATTCTTGGATATCAGTAACCCTCATCATTTTTGCTGCTTTCTGGTAGAGCAGAGTGAGTTCCCTGACGCAGAATGATCAGTGGAGACTGAGGGAAAATGATCTGTCACTTCATTCGCTGTTTCTCTGTACTTTCATATTTCTCAAATGGAGGATGATCACACTGCCCTGTTTTCCTTAAAGATCAGCAGATACTGCTGAGAGCAATGTATCCACCACAGCCCAGCACCATTTTTGTATCCAAGGACTCACATTGCTCATTTCACCACCCTAACAGAATTTTCAGTTTCAGAACACTTCTGCCTTTCCCCGTGGGTTTTCAGATAACACAAAGATGCTCTAGGACGGGTTTGCATCCTGGATTGGAGCTCCCAGCTTGGACTGAAATCTCAGAGACACTTCCAAGTGTCCCAGTGATGGCATTGCAGTAAGGCAGATCCAGCTCCTTCCCTGGCTGCACTGACAGCATTGCCCACAGCCGGGCACTGGGGACAGCGTCACCCTGAGCCAGCTGTGCCCCCTCCCAGAGCCCCCAGTGCCGGGCAGCTGCTCCCAGCCCTGTGCTCTGCAGAGGGAACTGGGCCCGGGGCTGCAGAGCTGCCCCACGGCTCTGCTGCAGCTCTGCCTGCACAGGAGGGGCTCCACACCTTGGACCCCCGGCCCTGAGGGCAGAGGCTTGGCTGGGGGACAGGAGGGAGGGGGCTTGTTCAGAGGGAGGGGCTGCACTGCAGGGGTTCCTATGGAGATCTCTGAACTCTCCCTGCCACAACATTTCTGGGTTTATTTTCTCTCATTTTCTGATCTTGCCTCTGCTTCCTGGAGATTTTCTTCTTGGAGGTGTTTCCCTGTGCCTGATCTCTCCCTGCCAGCACTCACGGCCCCCAAATCTCCGTGCACTCTCCTTGGCCCTACAGAACCCTGCTTGTTTGCAGGGCACTGGCTGGGGCAGGTTCTGTTTGCAGCTTAGAGAAAGGACAGGTCAGACTGAGCCTGATGGGTCCAGCAGAGGGGATGCTGGTGCTGTCCATGGGCAGAGGAGTGGCTGGAAGCACATTAGGAATCTCGTGTGAACTTATTGATCACTAAAAATAATACTTCAGATGTCTCAGGCACTTGTCAAAATTCATAATACCTTTTATAGTTATCCCTCTCTCCCTGCCATTCTCCAATAGTAGGAAACTGAACAAAAAGTCTTAGGAAATCTCCGCATTTTTATCAAAATACTTGGAAATATTCCATGATTTATCAGAAGCCCTCAACATGTTAGAGCTTCATGAGAATTTCACCTCCCCTACACCAGACATACCCAGAGAGTTGTACTCACACAGTCTGCAGGCATTGGGATGTTGCAGCTTTAGGAGATCAGTGCAGGAGCTGCAGCTGCATTGTCCTGCAGCCAGAGGCTTCCTGTGTCAAGGGCTGGGAGTGATTGTGCCCCAGTCACTTCTGAGCATCTTCCCAGCCCTGACTGATTGAAGCTCTCTGTGCCTCTGTGCTGTGCCTGGGGTGGCTGCAGGCAGTGCCCCAGCCCTGCTGGGCTGGGAGAGGAGCTGCTCTTCAGCAGAAATATCTTTTTGAAGCTCTTCTTGGTTGCCAGGAGCTGCCTCTGTGCCAGGAGCCCGGCCCAGCTCAGCAGCACAGACACAGCACAAGGACTTTAATGACCCTCTCAGGGCTGTGTGCTTGTTTGCATCAGACTCAGTCCCTCAGAGAGTGTTCAAAAAACTTCTCAAGGACTCCAAGTTAGATTCAAACTCCAAAGTTTCTTGAAGTTTTAATGGGTCCCACTGAGGGACCCAACTGAGAAAGTGTCCCCAGGTTGCAGTCACAGCAGAACACTGGAGGCACTGATGACAGAAGGGGACAAACAAGGGAAAGATGTCTCTGGTGCTGAGCAAACCTGGATGTGTTTCAGGAATGCCAAGGGCCAAGGGCTGAGCCCCAGCCCCTGGCAAGGCAGATCCTGTCCCTCCCTCATTGCTCAGGGCTCTTCCCGGCCCACTGGGCTCTGGGCATGTGCAATGCCAAGGGCAGCGCCATGGGGCGGCCCCTGCCAGGCTGCTGAGCAGGGACAAGGAGGCAATGAGGCCCCAGCACAGCAAGGCTCACTTGTCCCCTGCTGGCCTCAGGCCCAGGGCCAGCCTGCATGGCCCAAGTGCTGCAGGAGTTGGCTGTGTCAGGGCCTTTCAGCTGCTGCCCATCCCTGTGCCCTCTGCAGCCCAGGCTGTCCTATGGTGTCTATGCCCTGCACAAAATTAGTGTTAAGAAGTCTTATTCTGATATTTTGGAGATTTGCTGACAGCAGGGCCTCACAGAACCAAAGTGTCAACTGTGACACTATGGAACCTCAAGGAACAAAGGGGCCTTTTGACACTGTGGGAGCTCATGGAACCAAAATCCATTTTGACCGAGTGGGGCCACATGGAACCTGTGGTCCCTTGTGACACTGCAGATCCAAGGAGACCATTGTGACACTAAAGATCTTCATGGAACCAAAAATCCATTGTGACAGAGAAAGGCTTCATGGAACCAATGGTCCGTTGTTATACTGCAGATCCAAGGAGGCCATGGTGACACTGTGGAACCTCCTGCAGTCATGGGTGCATTGTGACACTGCAGAACCTCACAGAACCAAGGTGACCATGTTATAGTACAGAACCTCATGGAACAAAGTGTACATGGTGACATTGTGGAAATGTTTCTGAGAGCATGAAAGCTCGTGGAACCAGAAGTCCATTGTGACCAAGGGGCCGTTCTGACACTGAGGAACCTCATGGAACCAAGGGTCCATTGTTACACTGTGGGGACTCACAAAACCAAAGGTCCATTGTGACCCTGCAGGGCCTCATGGAACAATGGAGACTATTGTGAAACAGAATCAGAGAATTAATGAGTTTGGAAAAGACCTTTGAAACCATCAAATCCAACTTATGAACTAACATCACCTCAAAAAATTAACCATGGCTCTGAGTGCCACGTCAAGACTTTTTTTGGCTGCTAGGGACCATGACTCCACCACTTCCCTGGGCAGAAGATTCCAGTGCCCAATCACTCTTTTACTGAAGAATTTTTTCCTGATGTCAAATCTATACTGGCTCATCTTCAGTCTGTGTCCTCTCCTTCTGTCAGGTATTTCCTGGGAGAGAAGAGAGCGACCGCCACCTGACTACAACCTCTGTTCAGGTGGTTGTAGAGAGTCTCCCTGGAGACCATTGTAGCCATTGGGGCCATTGTAGCACGGCAGGGCCTCATGGAATCAAGGGGACCACAGTGACAGTGTGGGGCTCCATGGGACAAAGGGACCATTCTGACACCGTGGAACCAAGGAGACCTTTGTGGCACTTTGGGGCTCCATGGAACCAAAAGTCCATTGTGACTCAGCAACATGGAGGACATTTTTACAATTTGAGGCTTTGTGAAACAACAGGACCATTGTGGCATTTTAGGGCCTTATAAAACTCCAGAAATCATAGTGATGCTGTGGAGCTCAATGCAACCAAGGGGTCATTGTGACACTGTGGGGTGTCGTGGAATCATGGAGACTATTGTGTCACTTTATGGTCCCATGGACCCAAGGAGATCATTGTGGCACTTCAAGGCCTCATGGAAGCAAGGAACCATTGTGACACTATGGGTCTCATCACACCAAGGGCTGGGGTGCCAACTGTGCAGCACCATTGAACCGAGGAGTCCATCGTGACACTACAGGGCCTCATGGAACTGAGGATTCATGGAACAGTGCTGGATCCCATGGAACCAAAGGTCCATTGTGACACTGTGGGACCTCATGGAATCCTGGAGGCCATAATGACACTTTGAGGCCTCGTTGAATCAAGGGGCTCTGCAGGGCCTTGTGGAACCAAGGAGACCCTTCTGCCATTGTGAGTCCCCAAGGAACCAAGTGTCCATTGGGATACTGCAGTGTGGGAAATGCAGGCACGGAGAGCTCTCAGGGCCTTGTGCATACAGGCTTAGAGACAGAGATGGATACAGGGTTTGACCTAAGACCTTGGAGAAGACTTAGAGAATTAGAGCATTTAAGTGGAACAGACATGAACAAAGAATATGAGTTTGTAGTTAAAGTAGAAATATGTTTTAAGCAAACAGAAATGAATATTATGTAAGCAAAGCAATACATTAAAATAGTAAAAGATTTTAAAGTTTAGCAATAGAACCTTTGTAAGGCTAGTTAGACGTTTAAGATGTATCAGTGAATGTTTGTGAAGTGTTATATGATTGGCTGAAAAATTATTCATTGCAGCAAAGCCATGGGAAATAAAGCAATTAATGATTGCTGTAAAAATACACTAGGAAGCTTTGTAGAAGTATTTGATTGGCTAAAACACTAACATAAGGCATTGTAACTGAGAATTAACGTCTCACCCTTCTATGAAACTGATGCCATAAGGCAACAAACCATCTTTTACAAAGTCTCTCAGTTGCTCCATCTCTAGTAATATTTATATTCTCATACTGTGGTACCAAGGAGATTCCTGTGACACTGCAAAGCCTCATGGAAGAAAGGGGGGCCCATTGTGACACAACAGGGACTTGTGCAGCCAAGGGGCCATTGTGACACTGCAGGACCTTATGAAATAATGGAGAGCATGGAAATTGTGACACCAATTGTGGCATTGTGTAGTCCCATGGAACCAAGGAAAGTATTCTGACACTGCAAGGCCTGATGGGAGCAAGGGACCATTGTGACATTAAGGAGGCCCACGGAAACAAGAGGCCAGTGTGACACAGCTGGGCCTCATGGAACCAAGAATCCAATATGACACTACCATGGTGACACTGCAGGGCCCCATGGAATCATGGAGACCATTGTGACACTGTGGGGCCCATGGAACCAAAAGGCCATTGTGACCCTGCAGGGCCTCATGGAAAGATGGGGCCATTTTGACATTTCAGAAAAAAGAACATGGAAACACTACAGGGCCTCATAGAAAAAAGAGAATGTGGAACAGGTCTGGTTGGCTTGTCATCTCAGAGGCTGCCTGACAGGTCTGGCTGACCTTGGAATGTCAAGGACCACTGCTCATCAGCCCCTGGAGCACTCAGGCTCTGTCCTTTTCTTCCTCTGGAAAAGAACAGAGGAAAAGAAACTGGAAAAGAATCCTCCTCCTCCAAGTGTGTGGGGCCAATCCCCCTAAAAAATTCCCTATATGCAAGTGTTTCTCCCACACAAAAGCTGCCAGGACAGGCAGCTCTGGCCAGCCTTGGCCTCTGGTGGTCACCTCACATTTGCCCCTGAAAAAGAGGAATCTGTGCTCTCCCTCCTATAGAAAGAACAATCCATCTCATCCAGGCGTCCGTGGCCAAAATATGATTTTGTTCCAAAACTCCATAGAGCCAAGGATTGCTCCCAGTAGAAACCTCCAGGAGAGACAAATGTGACTGGTTTGGCATCACTGCCTCTCATTGACCACCAAAACACTGGGCTCTGTGCTTCCCTTCCAATGGAAAAGAAGCATCCTTCTTGTCCATGTGCCCATGGGCCAAAACTGAGATTCCACCTCACAAATTTTCTATATACAATGATTGCTTAGAGGGAAAAAGTAGCCAAGACAGACAGGTTTGGCTGGCTTAAGCCTCTGGTGATTTTCTTAAGACTATGAGGGCAAAATATTCATTTGACAACACCTTGACAAGGTGGGGCTTTGGGGCAGCAAAGGACAATATAGGGACAAAGGAGCTCTGTGCTCAATGGAGTGGAGACTGAGGACAGCAGAGGAGAAACATGGGAGGAATAGAAGGGTGATTTCAGAGCTGGTGAATCCTTTTGACATAGCAGATGACAGCTGGAGAAAAAAGAATTAATGCAAAGGGCACATGAAGAGGCCCAGATTGGACAAAAAGATAAAGCAATTCCTCTCTCAGGGCAGGGCTGGGGTACAACACATCCCCCAGAAGGAGTCTGGAGCAGCCCAAGGCTCTGTGTGTCCAGGCAGAGGCAGGCAGGAGGCAGAGCTGTCAGCAAAGGAAGGGGCCAGCGAGGTGGGGCAGCCGGGGGATGACGACAGCCTGCAGGGACAGAGGCGCAGGGCATGGACACCGTAGGACAGCCTGGGCTGCAGAGGGCACAGGGATGGGCAGCAGCTGAAAGGCCCTGACACAGCCAACTCCTGCAGCACTTGGGCCATGCAGGCTGGCCCTGGGCCTGAGGCCAGCAGGGGACAAGTGAGCCTTGCTGTGCTGGGGCCTCATTGCCTCCTTGTCCCTGCTCAGCAGCCTGGCAGGGGCTGCCCCATGGTGCTGCCCTTGGCATTGCACATGCCCAGAGCCCAGTGGCCCGGGAAGAGCCCTGAGCAATGAGGGAGGGACAGGATCTGCCTTGCCAGGGGCTGGGGCTCAGCCCTTGGCCCTTTGCATTCCTGAAACACATCCAGGTTTGCTCAGCACCAGAGACACCTTTCCCTTGTTTGACCTCACCTGTCATCAGTGCCTCCAGTGTTCTGCTCTAACTGGAACCTGGGGACATTTTCATGTGAGTTGTGACCCTCAGTGGAGTCCATCAAAACTTCACGAAACTTTGGAATTTCAATTTAAGTTTTCAGAAGATTTCTGAAGACACCCTCAGGGAATGATTCTGAGGTAAATAGCCCCAAAACCCAGAGAGGGTCATTAAAGTCCTTGTGCTGTGTCTGTGCTGCTGAGCTGGGCTGGGCTCCTGGCCCAGAGGGTGATTTTGGCAAGGAAGAAGAGTTTCAAAACATTTCTCTGGATGAGCAGCTCCTCTCCCAGCCCAGCAGGGCTGGAGCCCTGCCTGCATGTTGGAATATCCCTGCTCTATAGAGATGGGCCAACTGAGTGGCTTCTTTTTTTTAAGATTTTCTTCCTTTATCAGTCTTGTTGAAGGGTGAAACATAAGACGTGTAAAATTGTATCAGAAGCCAAGTTATTTCCTGGTTACAATACCTTAGAAATATTTTTCATCCTATTCGCTTTTGCCACACAATGGTGCTAATAATTGTAACACCAGTCACCTATTATTGTATCCCACATGGTCTTGCCACAGTGCATCTTTCACAGTTTTAATTCTCAAAAATATCTGGTCTTTTTGCAAGGCCATTGCTTGAAACTTGTTTCTAGTTCAATCTGTCTCTCAACAATGTCTTCTCTATTCCAGGGCCTTTCTAAGTCAGCACACCTTATCTCAGAGTTTGCATGCAGATGTACAAGACTGTGAGAGCTTTCAGTCAGGCTTTGAGAATCCTTCACTAATCCAATTCTCACAGAGCTGGGGTGAACATTGGTGACATCAACTACAATAACCAATAGAACTGAAGGAATTCACATGTGCCTACAAAGGCCTGTGGGAGGGAGGAACATCTCGCCATGATCTAGAGGGGTGTTTCTCCTTGCCTGTTGTTGTCCCTCCAGGGCTGAAGTCACAAAGCTGTCTGAGCCTCCACAGGAGGAGTATCAGTGCGAGATTTTACCTGATAAAGCACCAAATGATCCATACCATGGAATGGCTTTACAAGTGTGGGAAGGTTTTCAACTGCAGCTCCAACCTCATCACCCACCAGTGCCTCTGCACTGGGGAAAGGCCCTATGAGGGTGGGCAATGTGGAGAGAGCTTTGGGTGGAGCAACAATGTGATCCAGTACCAGAGGACTCACACCAGGGGGAGGCCCTCTGAGTGTCCTGAGTGTTTGAAGAGGTTTCAGAACAGGTCTGCTGTCCTCTGCTGTAAGAGAGGAGAGGCCCTTCTGCTTCCCTGACTGCAGGAAGGGCTGCAGCTGCAACTCCACCCTCATCAGGCACCGGAGCATCCACACTGGGGAGAGGCCATAGGAGTGTCCCCAGTGTGGGAAGAGCTTCACCCAGAGCTCTCTCTTGGCCAAACACCAACGCAGGCACCAGTAAGGGAAGCCCTGTGAGTGTCCCAACTGTGGGAAGAGCTTCGTGTGCATCTCCAACCTCATCCCCCATCACAGGAGCCATGCTCGTTGGGCAGAGCCCTGGTGACCCACATCCCTGGTGATCCAGGTTGGGCAGACACCTGGCTGATGCTCTTCACGTCCTCCTGGGCACCTGGATGAACCCTGGGGCAGGAACATCCATGGGGACTCAGATCAACATTGGAAATTAATTGAGGAGATGATTTTTTGACTTTACAGCCCAAAAAATCTCATCTGCTGTGTCCAGTTGTTTCTTCTGGTGGCATCAAGCAATGCTGGATGATCTTGGAGATCTTTTCCTACCTGAATAATTTCCATGTCGATCCCATCAAAACACCCAGAATTGGGGTACAAATAAAGAAATTAAGCAAAGAGATCTCAAGCTGAATCATTTCACTGGCATTTGAGCATGAATTTGGGGTTCAGGGCAATATTCAGGAGGATTTGGTAATCTGAGACTGCCTGAGCCAAGGACGATGGTGTCACAATCCGCTATTAATACAGAGCGGGGATCGTGATGGTTCTTTTGATCTTAAAGGTGCAAACAGCCAAAGTGCCGGGGACAAAATCAGTTTATTCAACAGTAGAAAATAAGTTTATTCAACAACAGCAATGCATTTCATCAAATGCCAACAACTCAGTTACGGTAAAGGGGAGAGGTATAGGAAACAAAGTATAGGGAGAGGGGAAGGAAAGAAAAGGGATGGGAAAAGAGCTACCAACAGATGAGACGGGCGCCCTCACGGGTCATCCGATAGACGAGTCTTCGTCTGTGGGGAGATCTCAGGGGTCTTCTCCAGGGGGTAGACGAGTCTTCATCAGTGGAGAGATCTCAAAGGGTCTTTCCCAGAGGGTCGCTCTTTTATAGTCCTTCTCCAAAGCGAGTGGCCTCTGGCCAAGAGGTGGGAAGATTTATGGACCATTGTGTGGTGCTGCAGGAGACAGGTACGGTCAAGCAGTCCTCAGTTGGTACAACACAACCTCTGGTTGGTGCCACGACAGCACGGTCCAGTGAACACAATACACCAGCACACAGTCACGAGCATCCACCTTGGCCAGGCCAGGAAACCATTGTTGGGAGTCAGCCTGGGTGGGGTCCTCGAGGTCTCCTTGCGACGGTCAGGAGGCAAAATCAAGGGGAACTTTGGACCAACCCTTACACCACCCCGTGACTCACGATTGTCGTCAAGAGCGCCCCTTTGTAGAGTTGTGGTGAAGTCTTCAGTTGTGGCATCTTCAGATCTCGTCCAAGTTGGTAGCATATCCTGGAAAACAGAGACAGGAAAGTAGGAAAAAGATAAGGGAAAGGATAAGGAAAAAGAGAAAAAAGGAAAACAAAGCAAATCAATTATATTCAATTTTTGATTGCTAACAATTTTAAACAATTTGATCAATTCTTTAATTTTTCAATTTTTGATTAAAAATAAATCAATTTTTCATAACAAAGAAAGCAAATTTTTGATTAAGCACTTTTAATTGCAGTTAAAATATAATAAATTTTAGTTAAAAATCATATTTTATCCTATTAGAATCTTGTGTCAATAACCCTAGGGATGTCAACAGTGACCGATCTGGATACATCTATCTCAGATGCCAATTGTGCTAACCGTTTCATTATTCTCCAACTCATAATGCATAGGATTGCCGATAAAACAAAACCAATTAAAACCAAAATCAAGACAACAATGGTGGGATGACACAATTTGTTCAGGACACCTGTAGCAGTAGGTGACCACCCAAATAGAGCATCCCACCACCTGTGTTCAGCATCTGTCTTTACTCTTTCCAAAACACAATGTATTTTTTCCACATTGTGATGAACAGCTATTAGAGTTTTCTGTCTGTTTTTCTTGATCCTCTCCAAAATTTTGATCAGATCTTGGTGGAGCAACAATTGCTTCACCAGAGAGAGGTTCATTCCAATTGGAGTGGGCAATAGATGGTGGATCAGTGTGTAATTTGACTGCAAAAGATGGTAAGAAGTAACTGGGGCTACATAGGAAAAATCACATCCTGAAATCCTAGTAAAGTTACCGACACAAAAGTTTGAATGATTTTTAGTATTCACTACCAAATTTTCTATGAAAACACTATCACAAGCAGTTCTAAAGCATGCACGTCCATTGCCTATATATACCTATATATACTGTTTCAGGAATCTCGTTTGGATGAATTTCAAAATTACAAACATTCTGTTCTGTGTCCAAGCAGATATCTTGAGCTCTGATTGCATTACTTTCACAGATAAACCCTTGTTGTTCCCGGACAATGCAAGTTTCCAAATGGACAGTTTGCCACTTCTCACCAATTTGACGGGCCCATTCCCTGTGCTCGAAAGGACAGAGAATAGCTCCATCATGGTTCAACTCTAATGCAATGATGGGGAATATTGAATGCACTGAAGCATTACGAATTGTCAGTACAAAGGCTGTGGCTGTGTTTGTGCTGGGCTCATAGGTAAAATTTACTAAGTTCCACCAGGACTGGAATTCTCTTTCAAAATCAGTGGCACTGTCCCAGACTATTTGTCTTGGTTTGAAAGACAGATATGGTCTAAGGAAAGGCAAGAGCCCCCTTCCTGAGATGCAGAGTGCAACCCCCTCCCTTTTAATTATTTTAGGTCCAAATCAGAGGCCTACAGGCAGGAGTTGTGGGGATAAGGATAACAGTTCTTTACTGATATCTAACAAGGCAGAAAAACAACAGCTATAAAAATTGGCAACAGAACAGAACAGTCTAGCTCCGCTCCAGTCCCTTCTGGCCGCAGGCCGTCTCCCTGTGCTGTTACCGGTGCTGTGGGGGCAGGGCAGGTCCCGCGCAGTTGAAGAGGGCTGGAGTGATGGCGGCCGCGGCCCAGGGGTGAGAGGGATGGGGAAAAGTGACTCCCCCCTCACGGTGTCAGTCGTGGTGCTCAGCAGAGTGTCCGGAGGTAGTAGGGTGAGCTGGGAGAGCAGCAGAGCGATGTCCAAAGGCAGGGAGCATGGATCTCAGTGCTGGGATGGCAGGGGAAGATGCCAGACCGGAGCCCAGGCTGTCTTCCCACTCCAACGAGCCAAGTGAGAGAGAGCCCTGCTCCAGACCCCCCGTCCACCTTTCCTTTTCCGGTTCCCCCCCGCTCCCCCTCCAGCCACCCCCCTACGAGAGAACATTATCTGTCGTTTCAAGGTGTAGCCACAATTACTTAGCATAACAATGGGAGAAAATTCCACAGAAAGAAAAGGGAACAATTCAACCCCCAACAGAAGTGTTTGTAATCTCTTTGCAGGGCCCTTTGCAAAGGAGAACAAACGTGACTCAAAGGATCTGAAAAACATTCCCAGGAGGAGTGTTTGAACCTGGTGTTTTCCCTTACAGAATCCTATCCAAAGGCAAAAAGGAAAAACCCTATTAACATTATTTCTAGACAGTTCTAAACATATCTAATAGTATTCCAGTCAGCTTTAAAAAACAGTTCCACTACAAGTAGATAGGTGTTCATCCTCTGCTTGTAGAGGGGCCATCAGTCTGGTGGTCGGCCTGCTGGTCAGCATTTGAAGGCTGTGCATTGGCCGCATTCTGTCTCGGACGTCGCAGGTCAGGGCACACACATCTCGCAGGCAGCCAGAGTACCCCGGTATCTGTTGAGACGCAAGCATACCCACGACTACAGACAATAAGGTCATGCAGGCCCTCCCACCTATTCGTGGTCAGGTCCCATATAAAGACCTTTGCTCGAGGTATTTGTATCTCATCCGAGGCCTGTAACGACGAGAAATGATTCACAATAACAGGATTATTGGAATCTTTTGGCACAGTAAGATGATTGATGGTGTATAAAGCTTTTTCTAATCGGCTGTGTGGTGTTTCCCCAGCCATTCCCCTTTTCTGTTTATCTAAAACACGTTTTAAGGTGCCATGGGCGCGTTCGACAATGGCTTGGCCTGTTGGAGAATGCGGAGTGCCAAAATTATGCGAGACTCCCCACATCTGCAAAAACTGCCTCACCTTTTGGGAGACGTAAGCAGAGCCATTGTCAGTTTTCACTGCAGAAGGTATGCCCAAGATTGCAAAAACCATTCTCCAATGGGCAATCATATCTCGACCCTTTTCCTCAGTATGAGCAGATGCCCAAATGGCTGAAGAAAAGGTGTCAATAGAGACGTGCACATTCTTCAACCTGCCAAATTCACCAATGTGAGTTACGTCTGTCTGCCAAAGCTGCGGGGCTTTAAGACCCCTGGGGTTTACCCCTGATGGTAAAGGAGCAGCCAGGCCATGACAGTCATCACAAGAGGCGACAATGTCATGAGCCTCAGTGGCTGTTAGATGAAATTGTTTTTGCAGAGTAGGTGCATTCTGATGGAAGAACTCATGCGATGCTTGGGCTTGTGCAATCTTATCAGGCTGAGGTGCCACCCAGGCCGGGTTAGCCAGCCTATCACCCCTGGCATTACCTTCTGTCAGAAACCCTGGCAAGTCCGCGTGGCTCCATATGTGCAGAACATAATACGGATGAGCTCGGGCTTGGATTGCGCTCCACAAGGTCTTTAAGAGCCGAAAGAGGACGGTGTTGTCAACCTCTTTCAGGAGTGAGCAATCCAAACGCTGAGCTATGTCTGCAACATATGCAGAGTCACTGACCAAATTCAAAGGTACCTGTGAGAACCATTGGAATGCTATAGTGACAGCCTTCAACTCAATGATTTGAGCAGAACCCGTTTCATGACCTTCCAAGGTTTGCCAGCCAGACTTATCCTGCCAGGTAACAATGGCCTTTCCCATTTTGCCTGACCCGTCAGTGAAGATGGTAGGACCTTGCACTGGCACCCGACCTATATTTGGGTCTCAATGACAGTTTAACTGTCTGCCATATGCAGTAGCTTATGGCTGGGGAGATGATAAACAATCTGTCCCTTCAAATTTTGCAGCGCACTTTGCAAGGGGACACTATTAATAAAAGCCCCTTCAAAAAATTCCCGCTCCACAGGGAGCACAAGTGTAGCGGGGTCCGCTGCCATCAATTGCACGCATCGTTGATGGCATTTCAGTATCAGTCGGGCAATTAATTCAAATACTGTATTTACCATCTTTTTCAGCTGATGCGGCAGAAAGACTCATTCCAAAACATGCAAGGGATCAGGCCAGGTATCATTCCATTGGCCAATGATACCTGTAGGATGCAAATCTGGATTGACGATAAACACAGCGATATCAACAGAGGGGTCTACTCGGCATACTTGATGGGTAGACAGAGCATGCTGCACCTGCTGCAGTGCTCGCCGTCCCTCAGGGGTTAATGTTCGAGGTGAATCCAAGCGAGGGTCCCCCTTCAGGATACTGAAGAGTGGGGACAATTGCTTAGTGGTCAGTCCTAAATAAGGACGCAACCAACCAATGACACCCAGCAACTTCTGAGCATCATTTAAAGTCTTTATAGAATCTGTGAATTGCACCTCCTGATGATGGATCATTCGATCCAGGATCTTGACCCCTAAATACCTCCAGGGAGGATGTCTCTAGACATTTTCTGGAGCCACCTGCAGCCCATAACAGCGTAAGCAGCGAGCAGCTGAGGTTCTATCCTCAGCAACTCATGCTGAGTAGGAGCTGCTACCAGGATGTCGTCCATGTAATGATAGAGATACGCGTTGGGGAACTGCTCACAAACTCCAGACAAGGCCTGAGCCACATACCACTGACAAATTGTTGGGCTGTTTCTACAGCCTTGAGGTAAGATCCTCCATTGATATCTCTGTCCAGGCTCTGAATTGTTCATTGATGGTACTGTAAAAGCAAACTTTGGTCTGTCGTCAGGGTACAAGTGGATAGTTAAAAAACAGTCTTTCAAATCAACGACCAGAATGTCCCATCCAGCAGGGAGCATGGTGGGCGATGGCATCCCAGGCTGCAATGCCCCCATGCTCTCCATGACAGCATTTATCTTTTGGAGATCTTGTAACAATCTCCATTTCCCTGAGTTTTTCTGTATTGCAAAGACAGGGCTGTTCCAGGGACTGTTAGAAAATTCGAGGTGTCCCTGTTCTAATTGTTCTTGGACTAACTGGCGAAGGGCTAATAATTTTGGTTTTGGCAGGGACCACTGTGCTTGCCAAAGCAGGGTATTAGTCAACTACCGGAGAGGCATTGTAGGATAATTCCTGCCCTTCATTTCAGTGGTCCCAATTACAAATTTGACTGAATGCACACTCCCCAGGCAGCCAAAACATCCTGTCCCCAGAGGTTGATCGGAGCTGAGGTTATGTAGAGTCGGACGGTAGCTGTTTGCCCTTCCAAATTCCTGATCAGCACAGGCCACTGACTTACAAAGGTCTGTGCTGTGCCTCCCACACCTTCAATGGCTTGGCCAAGAGGGGCCATCGGCCACATGGGAGGCCAGGCAGAATAGGAAATCACAGTGACATCTGCCCCGGTATCGAGCAAACCTCTGAGCTGGATCTGGAGTGGGTTGGCAGTTGGCACCAACAAAGTGCACACCATCTGTGGGTGCTGGTCGGAGATATTCATTGTTCAAAAGACCTGTGGTGTTCCTGTAGAGCCGAAACTTCCGTCTTTCCGGTCTCGAAGATCAGCCCTGGGAACATATGAGGGAAAAGGCACAAGTTGGGCGATACAGGTTCCTGCTAGGATAGCCACAGGAGGACATGGAGTAGAAACCATGGCACAGATTTGTCCTGTGAAGTCAGCATCTATGACCCATGGGTGGACAAAGATTCCCTGAATGGTTGCACTGGATCGACCCACGAGCAGTGCACTGAGCCCATGGCCCAGAGGAACAAAGGCATCCAGAGGAATCCTGTGCACACCGACAGAGTCTAGGACAACTGTGGCTGCGGTGTGCACATCCACACCGGCGGAGCCTCTGGTGCAGGCTGCATGCTGACTGAGGAAACCTGTGCCAGTGAGGGGTTCTGGGGTGCCATTTGTGTCTGAGCACCACACCCCTGGGTGCTCATCAGCCCATTTCCCTGGTCTGGCACAGGCTCCTTTGTTTTGCACTGATTGGCATAATGTCCTGGTTTTTTGCATTTAGCACACAGAAAAGTAGGCATGTTAGCCTTCTGTTGCTGTGGCTTCTGCTTATTGTTATTATTATTTTTCCCATGCTTTTTCTGACCACCTCCTGACATGTTTTAATGATGCCACATGGCAGCTGCTAAAGTGGAGATGTCATGACCTATGGTTCCCACCTTAGCACATGCCTGGATCATGTCAGTCAAAGAAGGGTCCCCTGGCATAGCCTGGATGATTTTTAAACAATCAACATTAGCATTGTCCCTAGCCAGCTGTTTACATAACAACTGCCTTAGGGCATCATCCTCAACCTGCTTCTCCAAGGCAGCTGCAATTTTCTCAACAAATTGTAGGAATGGTTCTCTGGGACCCCGTGTAATTTTCACATATTTTTGTCATGGGGCAGCAGCTTCCATTGTTTTAAACATGGCTGCAAACCCTACTTTTTGGCACTGTTCTAGAATCAGGGGGTCCCAGGTGGCTTGCATGTCAGGGTTAGCAAATTGATACCGACCCATCAAAGCATCCGTCCCCACAGCAAGTCTAGGATCTGGCCGGGGTCGCTGCATATTTTCAGCAGCAGCCTTGTCAGCCATCTGTCTCCAGTTGTCCTCAAACAGTCTAAACTGGACAGGCTGGAACAGCACCTGGGCCAGATGCTTGATATCATAGGGTGCTAGTAAATCGGTATTCAACACCCTAATAATTTGCATCACTTGTGCAGAACCAAGCCCATATTTTGCTACCTTGACCTGTAAATCTTGGACAACACGCCAAGCTATGACGTCATGCCTATCTGCCTGCCTTGAGCCAGGCACAGCCTTGAAGACAGGAAAGGCCTGAGGTCCCTCAGTCCCCCCAGGGACTAGGTTGAGCTCAGCTGGATCTACCTGAACACCTTCGTCCACCTGGAGAGCACCACCCCCTGGCATTTCCAAACGTTCTAGTAAACCGCACTCTCCTTGTTGCAATGCTTTGACTTTCACTGCCTCCCAGAAGCTGTGATGATTCTTGGGCTGGACTGTGACTGAACACGGGGGCAGGGTCCACAGGCTGCTCTGAGAGGAGGCTGAGGGACCAGCACAGCGTCGACTGTCCGATGTGAATCCTTGCCTTCGGAGGAGGGTCTGCTGTGCCTCTCCACTCGAGCTGGAGTGACGAGAGCGGTCCCTGTCCCCTGGAGAATGGTGCAGCAGACACAGGCACAGATGCAGCGGCGCTTTGCACGGTCAGCGGGGGTAGATTTGTTGACGGAAATGCACAGAGTTCCGGCAGCAGTTCTGGTGCACTGGGGGCAGAACCCTGTACTTCCGGGTGGGCGGGGTGCATCATCAGGGGCGGCACGTCAGACGTCACAGCCCCGGCCACCGCCGGGGCGGGCTGCTGTGGCTCCACCTCCAGAGGTGGGCCAGGCTGCGGCATCACCGAGGAGGGGGCGGGCAGCACCGCCTTCACCTCTGCAGCCGGCGCCACCTGCTCCACCCCTGCGGGCGGGCCCGTAGGCGACAGGGGAGCTGCCTGTGAGCACGCCAGGAGGGGAGGGGGGGCTGCGCCAGGGGGGCTCGCCGCCGTGCGTGGGGGGCTCGCTGCTGCACCACCCACAGGCACAGCCGCCGGGAAGAAGCCATCTCCAGACGCCCCTGGCTCCACGCCTGCCTGAGTGGCTGTGAATCTTTCCAGTGTTACATGCACAGTCTGCATAACTTGTTCTGTGATCCGGGCTGTGATCTGGTTCAGCAGATCTGTCGAAATGGTCGACTGACATGCTGGCCCAGCCGGCGAGGGGGCCATGGGATGGTCAGACAGCTGGCTGAGTGCTGACTGTCAGGACCCCGTGCGTTGCAAAAAGGGGGGTGTCTTGGTTTGAAAGACAGGTATGGTCTAAGGAAAGGCAGGAGCCCCTTTTCTGCAATGCAGAGTGCAACCCCCCTCCCTTTTAATTATTTTAGGTCCAAATCAGACGCCTTCAGGCAGGAGATATGGGGATAAGAATAACAGTTCTTTACTGGTATCTAACAAGGCAGAAAACAACAACAGCTATAAAAATTGACAACAGAACAGAACAGTCTAGCTCCGCTCCAGTCCCTTCTGGCCGCAGGCCGTCTCCCTGTGCTGTTACCGGTGCTGTGGGGGCAGGGCAGGTCCCGCGCAGTTGAAGAGGGCTGGAGTGATGGCGGCCGCGGCCCAGGGGTGAGCGGGGATGGGGAAAGTGACTCCCCCCTCACGGTGTCGGTCGTGGTGCTCAGCAGAGTGTCCGGAGGTAGTAGGGTGAGCTGGGAGAGCAGCAGAGCGATGTCCAATGGCAGGGAGCGTGGATCTCAGTGCTGGGATGGCAGGGGGAGATGCCAGAGCGGAGCCCAGGTTGTCTTCCCACTCCACGAGCCAAGCGAGAGAGCGAGAGCCCTGCTCCAGACCCCCCCGTCCCACCTTTCCTTTTCCGGTTCCCCCCCACCTCGCCCTCCACCCACCCCCCTACGAGAGAACATTATCTGTCGTTTTAAGGTGTAGCCACAATTACTTAGCATAACAATGGGAGGAATTCCACAGAAAGAAAAGGGGAACAATCCAACCCCCAACAGGGGGGTTGAGGGCTGTGAGCCGGACGGAAACGAATGATCAGCCCCACTCCCTCTTTCAGAACCCAATCTCCCTAAAAAAGGAGGAGTATTTCGTCTGGATATAGTCATTTGTGGGGGGATACACCGGTGGAGAGAAACTTCTTGGCGATGGGTAGTTTGCCAGGGGGGCAAAATTTTCGTGGGGAATACCTGCCCACAGAACATCCAGGCAGGGCGCGTGGAGGAGGGAATTTTCCATCTCCTGGTCCTCAGACATTTCGTTCCGCATTTCCCGCGCATCCCCCATCATGACTCAATTAATGAGTCCCCAGGTGGTTAGCAAAAGGGATACTGAAGTATTTGTGGCTAGCAGGGCACTCCATAGACATTCCCCTAACTGCCTCCATGATTCTGAGGAAAGGGCTTCTTTGGGATCATCGGACAGCCCATGTTGTTTTGCCCATGCCAGTATGGCGATCAAATCTCTGTCTGGAATCGGGGCTTCCAAATTCTCTAGCACCCCTTTCCAAATGGAGAGGACAGATTCCTCTTGCTTAGTTAAACGGTTCCCCATTATCTAACTGCTTTCCCAACTAATTGCTTAGCCGGGGACGGGGAACTAAAGAGTACCTCAGCCATCTGGATTTCCGGTTCTCCAATGGGTCTGCGCGGTCTCCCCATGTGGGCTCTGCCGACCCCTAGGTGCTGGGTGCCGGGCACTGTGCGCAGCACGGCTCTGCAGCGCTCCGCGATGCCTTGACTGTCCCATGCCTGGCGGCTCAGCTCCGCGGAGCCCCGCACTGCTTCGCGGTACATGCTGGGCTGCCCCGATCCAGCCCGCAGCTTCTGACGCTCTGCTCCCAGAGCTGGTAGCGATGCCCTGTGGTCCAGTCCTCCCAGGAGTAATCCTGGGGCTTCCGCTGCCTAAAGCAAGCTGAGCAATAGTTCTGGGGCAAAGGTGCTCCCGATACCTCTGTGATGGAGGCACTGCTGACAAATTCTGTGGGATGTCCCGTCCCGCTGCAGCTGGGTGGAGATCCATGATTTTCCCACATGACTCTCTTGGTCCCAGCCGTCGTCATGGGTCCGGTCCTATCCCCAGTGTACGGTGTCCTCGTTTTCTGAGTATTCCAGCCTGCTCCTGGCACGGCTCCAGCTAGACAAGGCTCAGCCCTGAGCGCAGTCCGGGTTATCGACAGACTAGCTGGGTCTGTCCTGGTTTGGCAGTCTTCGGGCCCCGAATTCTTATGTGCCCTTTTCGGCAAAGGTCCCGAGATCAAGCACTCGGTGAACCTCCAAATGTTGCTCGGTGGAGGCCTTCAAATGTTGCTCGGTGGAGGCCTTCAAATGTCCATCGGTGGGACCTCCAAATGTAGCCGTGGAATGGGGTTTTAACTCTTTAAGCGCGGCAGAAATAAGATGCACAGCTACATGGTCATCTTTCATGACAGGAAGAGAGACAAGTTTATTCAGAAACACACTTGGTTTTATAGCATGACTCGCAACTTCAAGAGGAGAGAAAAGGTGATTGGTTCAGAGAGAAGACACCCCATTGCCAGGGCCTGGTCACACACCACAACAGGTATTCTATCTTGTTATTAATTCTTTTTTATTTTGACCAAATTATCACCCTGGGAGAAATTCTCCCTAGTCTTGAGCTGGACCAGCTCATCGGCTGGGAACACAGCTGAAAAACTCCAGCCTGGAATATTTTTCAGGCTGTAATTTTCTTACTTTCTCAATATGTGTTCCACAATGCCCCACAATGTCACAGTGGACCTTTGGTTCCATGTAGCCCTGCAGTATCACAAAGGCCTCTTGGTTTCACGAGGCCTCACAGTATCACAATGGTCCTCTTGGTTCTGTGGGGACCATCAGGGTCACAATGGTCTTCTTGGTTCCAGGAGGCTGTGAAGTGTCTGAATCGTCTCTCCATGGTTCTATGAGGCCTTGCAATGTCACAATGGACATTTGGCTCCATGGGGTCTCACAGTGTCATAATGTCACCCTTTAGTTCCATGACACCCCAAAGTGTCATAATGCTCTCCAGGGTTCCAGGAGGCCCCGCAGTGTCACAATGGACCCTTGGTTTGATGGGATCTCAATGTCACAATGATCCAAACATTCCATGGAGCCACAACCGCATCACAAAGGTCCCCTTGGCTCCATGATGCTCAGGAATGTCACAGTGGTCTCCATGATTCCATGAGTCCCCACAGTGTCAAAATGGTTCCATGGTGCCTGTGCTGGTGCATTCCCCCCTGCCCTTCTCAGCCCACCCTGTCACCTGAGAAATGCTCACTGGGGCTCAGCTGTGGCCAACAGCCCCTGGATTCAGCTCCTCTGGAGCTCAGCACAAACACTGTCTGCTCCCAGGCACTTGCTGCTGCCCAACGAGCTCCTGGTTCCTTTAGGAGCAACCTTGGAACTGTTTTTGTTCCCTCACCGGCACAACATCCCTGTTCTCACCCTTCCAAAGAAAGCTGTGGATGGCAAGTGTGGCCAGGATGAAACATTGCTGTGCACAAAGCCCCTCTCTTGGGGCCCTGCAAACAGCGCTCCACAAGGAGCCCCTTGGAGCTCTCCTGGGCCAGCACCTCCCTCTGAGCGGGGCCTCTCCGAGCCGGGAACTCTCCTGTTTGCTGCACTCGGGGCATCCCCGAACAACCACGGAGCCTGGGCCGATCCCCCACTCCTCAAGGCTCAGCCCTTCACCGCTGGGGAGATGCCAAAGCATCCGGAGGGAGCATTTCCCTGCCCTCCAGGGGAATTCCTCACAGCTCCCTGGCACTGACTCTCTCTGTCTGTGTGCACACATGAGTGCCTGTGCCCTGGCAAATGTGGCAGAAATGCTGCTCTCTGAGGGGTTTGAGTGCCTTGGCTCTCTGAGTCAGTCAGGCTGTCAGTAAGGTTAAGTCATGAGGTACAAGCTGAGTTAAATGCTGCTAAATGTTGTTCTTTTGCTAAGTTGTTACGTTTAACTGTTGCTGCTTTTAAGGCCCTAAAAGTGTCCCGAGTGTGGGAAGAGGTTTCAGACCAGCTCCCATCTCCTCCTGCACCAGAGGATTCACACAGAGAAGAGGCCCTGCGAGTGTGAGAATGTGGGATGAGCTTCACCCAGAGCTCCAATCTGATCTGTCACCAGAGGATCCACACAAGGGAACAACCCTATGAGTGTCCCCAGTATGGGAAGAGCTTCAGCCAGAGCTCTCACTTGACCAAACACCAACAGGGGCCCTGCGAGTGCCTCGAGTGTGGGAAGAGCTTCATGCACTGCCCCAAGTTCATCCTCCATCACAGGATCCATGCTGGGCAGAGCCCTGGTGACCCACATTCTCAGTGATCCAGGTTGGGCAGACACCTGGCTGGTGCTCTCCACGTCCTCCTGGCTCCCCACAGGCACCTGGATGAATGCAGTGGCAGGAACATCCATCAGGACTCTGATCGACATTGGAAATTAATTGAGAGGAGCTGATTTTTCGACTTTACAGCCCAAAAAATCTCATCTACTCTGTGATTTTTATCTGCAGGCATCAAGGAACGCTGGATGATCTTGGAGATATTTTCCTACCTGAATAATTTCCATGTTTATCCCATTAAAACACTCTGAATTGGGATAAAAATATTAAAATTAAGCAAAGACATCTTAAGCTGAATCCTTTTACTGGTATTTGAGGATGAATTTGGGGTTCAGGGGAATATTCAGGAGAATTGATGTGCTCTGGGACCATCCAAGCCAAGGGACATGGCCATGATCTCGTAGTTGTTCCAGCAGAACATGTCCACCTGAGCCTGCCTGTTCTCCAGGAATTCCAGTTGTCTGTTCCTGGCCTGGGTCTCCCCATCTGGGGTGTCTCCCCTAAAGTGTCCAAATCCCTGCTAAAGTGCCCGAGCTGCTCTCAGCTGTGGATGTTCCTGTCCCCCAACCTCTCCTGGTCAGTGCCATGGAGGGCTGGGAGGGGTTTTAGGGACTCCTGGGGGAATTGAGAGAGGCTTTTGTGGCTCTTGGGGTCATTTGTGGTTCTGGGAGGGGGTATGGGGGCCTTCTGGGGGAGTTGTGAGTTCTGGGGTCCTGGCAGGGCTGCGTGGCTTGTGAGAGAATTTGGGTGGATCTTGGGGAAGATCAGAAAGGGTTTTTTTGGGGTTTTTTTGGGGCATTTATGTTGCAGGGAGCGGCTGGGGATTCGTTGTGGCCAGAAACTATGGGGTGTTTTGGGGGATCCAGGAGTGGCTGTGGGGCTGGGAGGGGATTTTAGGGCAGTTGTGACCTCCACTCAGCACCCCAAAACTGCCACCAGAGCTGGCCCCAAATGTGCTGCCAGGGTTTAGGGTCTCCATGTTTGGATACATCCTCCTGGTGCTGTGGAAGAAGGTGAAGAGGGGTCCCCAGGGGCCGTGTGTGTCCCCCCAGAGCATGTGTGACCCCCATCCTGGTGTCACCCCCTTTTCCCTCCCAACAGGGCTCCTGCCCCAGCTCCTGCTCCCCCAGGAGGGAATTTGGCGAGGGGGTAGAGGGAGATGACCCCGGCCCAGCCCCTTTGTTCAGCACCAAGCTGGGATTGGGGCCACAGGAGGAAGAGGCCAAGGGGAAGCAGATCGTGCAGGTGGGACAGTGCTTGGGCTCAGGGCAAGGTCCTGCCCTGCACACCTGGCTCAGGTGTGACCCTGCCCTGGAAAGGGAGCGGGACATTCCCATCCCAATGGATCAGGGCTGGGAGCAGCACTTGGAGCACGGACATGAAAATACTGGGAGTGACTGGGACCACACTGAGGGCTCCTGGGAACAACTGGGAATGACAGGTGTGTGTTGGAGGTAACTGGGATATACTGGGAATGAGTGAGATCATCCTGGGGGCAACTGGAACTGGGGACTCTGGAATGACTGGGAATGAGCATGCTGTGGGCAACTGGGATATACTGGGAGTGTCTGGAAGAATACTGGAGGGGACAACACTGTTACAACTGGGATCATGTTGGGGGCTACTGAGAGCAACTGGGAGTGACTGTGTCTCTACTGGGGCCCACTGAGATCATACTGGCCATAACTGGGACTAAACTAGGAGCAGCTGGGTGCAACTGGGATGAACTGAGGGGGACTGGGACCATACTGGGAGTGACCAGGAGCATGCTGAGGGCAGTTTGGACCATGTTGGGGGCAACTGGGATATACTGGGAGCAATTGGAGCTGCACTGAGGGTGACTTGGAGTGGCTGTGGGCAGCTGGAGTCATGCTGGAGACAACTGGGAGGAAGTGAGAGTGACAGGGAGCATGCTGGGATCAACTGGGTCATACTGAGAGAGACTGGGAGTCACTGGGATCATACTGGGAGTGGCTGGAACCATGGCAATGGCCTGGGCTGGGAGATGTGGGGTCTCAGGGTGTGCAGGGAATGCTGTGACCCTGCAGGGCCTGATGGACCCAAGGGGACATTGTGATACTGTAGGGCGTCATGGAATCATGGACACCACTGTGACATTGCTGGGCCTGATGGAACCAAGGGGACTGTACTGATACTGTGTGGCTCCATGGAATGTAGGGATCAGTGTGACACTGAGACCTCATCAAACCAAGGGTCCATTGTGACACTGTGGGGCCTCGTGGAACCGTGGAAACCATTATGGTGCTTTGGGATGTCATGGAACCAAAGAGACCATTGTGACACTGAGGGGATTCATGGAATCATGGAGACCATTGTGACACTGTGAGGCCCTGTGGAATAATCAAAGCACTGTGACACTCTGAGGTCTCATGGAACCATGGAGAGAACATTGTGAACCTGACGGTCCCCACAGAACCGGGAGGACCATTGTGGTACTGTGGAGCCTCATGAAACCAAGAGACCTTTGTGACACTGCAGGGCTGCAGAGAACTAAAGATCCATTGTGACATTGGGGGCCTCATGTAATCAGTGGTCCATTGTGACACTGTGGAGCCAAAGGAGACCATTGTGACACTGCAGGGCTTCATGGAAGCTTGGGGACATTGTGACATTGTGGAACCCCATTGACCAAAGGGCTCATTGTGACACTGCAGGGCTGCATGGATCCAAAGCTCCAGGGTCACAGAGGGGCCTCCTGTAATCAATGCTCCATTGGGACACTGTGGAGCCAAAGGAGCATTTGCATTGTGACACCACAAAGCAAAGCCTCATGGTCCAAAAGTTCATTGTGACTTTGTGGGCCTCATGGAACAGAGGAGTTGCATGACATTGTGTGGCCTGTGGAACCACAGAGACCATTGTGACACTGCTGGACCCCATGGAATCCTTGGGACCATTGTGACACTGCAGGGCCTTATGAAACCAAGAGGCCATTGTGAGACTGCAGGTCTTGTTATCAAGGAGCCATTGTGACACTGCAGGGCCCCATAAAACCAAGGGAACACAGAATAGGTCTGGCTGGTTTGGCCTCTCGAGGGCCGCCTGACTGGTCCAGCTGACCTTGGCATGTTGAGGGTCTCTTCTCATCTGCTACTGAAATACTGGGGCTTCCTGCTTTCCTTCCTATGGAAAAGAACTGCCTTTCTCCTCCAGGCACCCATGGCCAGAATTGGGATTTCACTGCCAAATTTCCTTATATCCAGGGATTGTTCCCATAAGAATATTGCCAGGACAAATCTGTCTGGCAGTGGTTTCACCAGGGTCACCTCTTATCTGTCCCCAAACCCTGGGGAAGGCTCTGTGCTTCCCTTCCTATGGGAATGAACTTTACTGCTTCACCAGGCATCCATGGCTGAGATTGGGATTCCACCTCCAAAATTCCCTATATCCATAGACTATTCCCAGATAAAATCTACCATTACTGATAATCCCGGCAGGCTGTCACCTGCCTTCCAAACACTGAGCCTCTGTGCTTTCCTTCTTATGAAAAAGAACTGTCCTTCTTGGACAGCAACCCATGACCAGAATTGGGATTCCACCTCCAACACTGCATGTTGTGAGAGACTAGAGGAGATTTTTGGCTCAAAATATTCCATGTGTTGGGGAGGAAGGGGCAGGTGCAGCTTTGCTCTGCCCTGTAACCCCAGCACTGCACTGCCCTGTAATCCCAATCCCCCCCAAGCTCTATCCCAGCCCAGCAGTGTCTGCCAGTCCCTGGCACACCAAAGGCAATGCTCCACACCCACCCCTGGAGCCCCAGCCCAGCTCCTGAGTGACCAAATGACTGAAAATCCCCCCTGGGGGAAGGGCCCAGGAAGACCAAGGATGTATTTAAGGCTGACCACAAGGCAAGGACACAGCTTGACCCTACCTCCTCTTGGAATTTCTGTCTGAACACTGCTGGAATCCAGGAGTTGGTAGCTGTGTGTGCTTCTCTGTAGTTTTTTTGTCTTTGTCTCTGTGTCTTCTATTTCTTCTGTTTCTGTCGTCTTGCAAAGTTTGAATAACTTAAAATTTAACTCTTCTTTATTGAGTTTTTCAGTTCAGGAATTCAGTAAAAAAATTCGTAACTATATGTTCAAAACACCCAAACAAGAAAAGCCCCTGGGAATACTTAAGTTTTCAATTCTTTTGTGGTTAATTAGGTAGATTTCCGAAGTGTATTCAAAACAAATATACTATATTGCAAAGAATATAGTTGAGAGAACTGTTTTGTCTTGCTATCTTTTCCTGTTTATAGATGGATATCGGCAATGTCCAATTGATATGGACCCCCAGCACCTTCTAATGAAGTCTGGATAAATATGAAAATCAAGACCCTTCATAGCTGACAGTAAATCAGACTTTGACCCCACCTCCTCCCAAGCATTTCCTTAATCCAATCCATGTGACTCTAATGGATCAGAAATGGTGTGGCCAGCAGGAGCAGGGCAGTGATTCTTCCCCTGTGCTCAGCACTGGTTGGGCAGCACCTCGAGTGCTGTGTCCAGTTCTGGGCTCCTCAATTTAGGAAGGACATGGAGGGGCTGGAGAGTGTCCAGAGCAGGGCAACAAGGCTGGTGACGGGTCTGGAACACAAGTCCTGTGAGGAAGGGCTGAGGGAGCTGGGGATGTTTATCCTGGAAAAGAGGAGGCTCAGGGGAGACCTCATCACTCTACAACTCCCTGACAGGAGGGGGCATCCAGGCTGGGATCGGGCTCTTCTCCCAGGGAACAGCAACAGGACAAGAGGATACAGCCTTAAAGTTGTGCCAAAGGATGTTTAGGCTGGACATTAGGAAATATTCTTCATAAAAAGGGTGATTGGGCATTAGAATGGGCTGCTCAGGGATGCAAGTGTGCCACTGTCCCTGGAAGTGTTTCAGGAAAGACTGGATGTGGCACTGAATGCCATGGTGTGGGTGACAAGGTGGTGTTGGGTCACAGGTTGCACTTGATGCTCTCCAAGGTCTTTTCCAGCCTGGGTGATTCTGTGATGATTGTGACACTGCAGGGCCCTGGGGCAGCAAGGGGCCATTGTGACACTGCAGGGCCTCATGGAACTGAGAGGACCAGAGTGACACTGTGTACGACATGGCACCACAGAGCCAAGGGGCCATTGTGACACTGTGGGGCTACATGGAAGCAAGGAGTCCATGGTGACAGTCTGGGTCCTGGTAGAACCACAGAGGCCACTGTGACACTGCAGGGCCTTGTGGAACCAAGGGGCCATTGTGCCACTGCAGAACCAAGCAGAGCCTTGTGAGAGCCTGGGGCCCAATGGATTCAAGGGGCCATTGTTCTATTGCAAGGTCTCTGGGAACTAAGGGAACAATTGTGACACTGTGGTGCCCCATGGAACCAAGGGTCCCTCTTGACACTGCACGATCTTGTGTAACCAGGGCTCCATTGTGACACTGCAGCACCAAGGAATTCATGGTGGCACTCACAGAGGTCATGGAACCAAAGATCCATTGTGACAGTGCGTGGCCCAAGGATCCAAAGGACTTTGGGACACCAAGCAGTGTCATGGAACCAAAGGGACATTGTGACACTGAGAGACCTCATGGAAGCATGGAGATGACTGTGACACTCCAGGGCCTCATGGAACTGTGAAGACACCAAACTGGGTTTGAGTGTTGATCTGCTGTAGGGTAGGAGGGCTCTGCAGAGGGACCTGGACAGACTGGATCCAGGGTCCAAAGACAACAACAAGAAGTTTAAGAAGACCAGGTTTCAGGTCCTGCACTTTGACCACAACAACCCCTGCAGTGCTACAGGCTGGGGACAGAGTGGCTGGACAGCAGCCAGGCAGAAAGGGACCTGGGGGCACTGATGGACAGCAGGCTGGACAGGAGCCAGCAGTGTGCCCAGGTGGCCAAGAAGGCCAATGGCTCCCGGCCTGGATCAGGAATGGTGTGGCCAGCAGGAGCAGGGCAGTGATTCTTCCCCTGTGCTCAGCACTGGTTGGGCAGCACCTCGAGTGCTGTGTCCAGTTCTGGGCCTCCCAATTTAGGAAGGACATGGAGGGGCTGGAGTGTGTCCAGAGAAGGGCAACAAGGCTGGTGAGGGGTCTGGAACCTGCAGACAATTCCTGAAGCACTTGGAGGATGATCCTGCACCCCAAGGGATCTTCCCATGGTACCAAATCGTAAACTGGAATGACGAGTGGGGCCAGAGAGGCAAGGGCAAACAGAGATGGGCTGTTTAGAGGGGAGGGGATGGGGATGGGCAATAGGAAGAAATCTTGATTTGAAAAGAGCAAAGAAAGCAAAGGTGAAGCCAAGTAAATGCTCAGGGCAGTTTGGGGGTGGCTGCCAGGCAGCCCTGGCTCTGAGCAACAACATCTACAGAGGGACAGGAAACTCACAGCTGATGGGAACAAACTTTCTGGCTGACTTCAGAGGCCACAGCAAACCCAAGTGGTTTCCCTGCCGTCCCCCAGCCCTTGCTGGCCCCAGGGGCTGATGGCATTTGTGCTCACTCAGCTCCATGTCCCCACAGCAGCACCATGGGGGTGCTGAGCCTGCTGTGTGCAATGCAAACAGGGGCTCCTGAGCCAGTGCTGCCGTGTGTGTGCCTGCAAGGATGCGGCTCCTGTGTGAGCTGGGGGAGAGGCCAGGGCTGCAGAGGGGGGATGTTGTTGGCAGGTGCATGAGGACGCTCTGGGACGCTGCCCTGGGGTGTCCAGCACAGTGGGGATGGATCAGCCCCTGCTCTGCTGCTTCTTGCCAGGGTGTCTCCTTGCAGGCACCTTGCAGAGCACCAGCCATGCTGTTTGCCCCCAGCCTGCCCACGGCCAGCCTGGGGCTGCTCCCGGGGCTTTTCTCTGCTCAGCATTGGGCTGGCCAAGTGTTGTGGAGAGAGCCTGGCCAAGGAGCCTGGAGCCCCCAGGCCCTGCCCTGAGGCGTCAGCGCTGCCCCAGCAGTGCCCATGGCCTGTCCCTGCTGCAGCCCCGGCACTGCCACCCCCAGGGCTGTGCCCGGCCCCGAGAGCACTCAGGCCCTGCAGCAACACGAGGCCCAGGAGGGCAGCGGGGCAGTGGCACGGGAGCAGCACTGGCAACACCAAGTTGGCACTGATCTGCCCCAGCTCTTCACACAGACATTGCTGCAGCAGCTCCAGGGTAGGGAACAAAAGGGGGAGCTCTGGACAAAACTTTGCAGGGTGAAAGAACCTTTAGTTCGTTTTAAGTTGCCAGGAGTACAGCCCCTCATTCACACAGTCTGTGACCTCAGGGAATGTGGAGATAAATAAAATGAGAATTGGTTTAAATAATGACATTACTTTATGGACAATATTGAAATAGTACACTAAAGAAAAGCAATGTCCAAAATCAAACCAACAAGAACAATTAAGATGAATTTTATTGCGCATGATTTGCAGAAACTGGCAAGTAGTTTAAGGTTTCTGATGCAATCCAGTGATCAGTGTCCACATTGCAACCTTGAGCTCCTGGTTCCTCAGGCTGTAGATGAAGGGATTCAGGGTTGGAGCCAAAACTGAGTACAGGACTGACACTGCCAGATCCAGGGATGGGGAGGAGGTGGAGGGGGGCTTCAGGTGAGCAAACAAGTCAGTACTAAGGAACACAGAGACCACAGCCAGGTGAGGGAGGCAGGTGGAAAATGCTTTGTGCCTTCCCTGCTCAGAGGGGATCCTCAGAACAGCCCTGAAGATCTGCACATAGGAGAAAACAATGAACACAAAACAGCCAAATACCAAAGAGGCACTAAAAGCTAGAAGCCCAAGTTCCCTGAGATAGGATTTGGAGCAGGTGAGCTTGAGGATGTGTGGGATTTCACAGAAGAACTGGCCCAGGGCACTGCCATGGCACAGGGGCAGGGAAAATGTATTGGCTGTGTGAAGCAGAGCAGTGAGAAAGGCACTGGCCCAGGCAGCTGCTGCCATGTGGGCACAAGCTCTGCTGCCCAGGAGGGTCCCGTAGTGCAGGGGTTTGCAGATGGACACGTAGCGGTCGTAGCACATGATGGTCAGGAGGAAATACTCTGCACCAAGGAAGAAGATAAAGAAAAAGAGCTGAGCAGCACATCCAGCATAGGAGATGTGTCTGGTGTCCCAGAGGGAATTGTGCATGGCTTTGGGGACAGTGGTGCAGATGGAACCCAGGTCGCTGAGGGCCAGGTTGAGCAGGAAGAAGAACATGGGGGTGTGCAGGTGGTGGCCGCAGGCTACGGCGCTGACGATGAGGCCGTTGGCCAGGAGGGCAGCCAGGGAGATGGCCAGGAAGAGGCAGAAGTGCAGGAGCTGCAGCTGCCGCGTGTCTGCCAATGGCAGCAGGAGGAAGTGGCTGATGGAGCTGCTGTTGGACATTTCTTCATTCTTGCCATTGTGGGCTGTTGAAAGAACAACATTGAAAAACTGGGACAGATTTCCTTGGGTAAATTCTGTGCAATTATGTTAGGAATCCTCTCAAAACTACTTCTCTTCCTGTGGTGGAACTTCACTAAATATTTTTCAGTTTAGTGTTATGCTGCTGAGTTACTGCCTCATCTTCAACATTACTCTCAGCCTGAGCACTGGAGAACACAAAGGGAAAACACGGCTCTTTGAGCCCCAGTACAGTCAGATATCCTGGTCCCACACAGGTGCCTCTTGCTCATTTCACCCTCCTTTAACCCTCTATTTCAGGGTTATCACCCTTAAAACTGTCTGGAAAGATAAAGTTGACTCTCTGAATGGTCCTGTTTTTAAGTCAGTTTCTGTAAACCCACTCTTACCCTGGGCAGCTGGACAGGGAGCATATCCAGGGTTCCGGTGGCTCTCTGCTGCCTGCAGTTGTGCCTACTGGGAGCTGTTTCTCTCTATCCAAGCCTTGTCACTGCCAGCGCTGCCAGAGCCCAGCCCAGCCCTGGGGGCTCAGCTCTGCCCCGCACACCCCTCCCAGCACAGGGCACTGCCCAGGGCCATCTCCCTGCCAGCAGGGCCTTAAGGGCAGCTCACACAAACTGAGATGCTGCAAGCCAAGGTGCTGCTGCTGCTGTCTGTAGGCACAGGAGGGTGAGGAGGCACTTTGTGAGGGAGATGGGAGGCAGATCTGCTGATGCCCAGTGGGACAGGGCAGGAGTGTCAGTGACACAGACACACCTGACAGCCCCTTTGCCTTGCCTTGAGGAGAAAGCTGAGAGCAGCCCTGGCCATGCAGCACCATCTCCACAGCAGGAGGAATCTGCCCTGATGGGGGTGGCTCCTTCCACCTCCAACTTGTCCCCACAGTCCATGGGGAGCTGCCAGGCAGACTGAGAGCTGTCCCTGGCAGGTGGCACATGGGCTGGGCTGGCCAAGAGCCCTGAGGGCTGCAGGAGCTGCTCTGCAGGACAGCCCTGGGCAGCCCTGGCTGCAGCCCCAGCTTCAGCCCCTGCAGCCGTCCCTGGCAGCAGGAGCCGTCCTGCCCTGTCCCTCTGACGGTGCCCAGGGCAGCCCCCTCTGCAGCACATCCTCCTCCTCCTCCTCCTCCTTCTCCTCCTCCTCCTCCTCCTCCTCCTCCTGTGCCTCAGAGAAACTGGGAGTGTCCTCCTGACACATCCCCCCGGCTGCGGGCTGTGCTGGCTCCAGGAGATACCTCCAGGAGCACAGGGGACATTGCCCTGCACCCACACACTCACCATGTCCAGGGCTGTGAAGATGTTTCCCCAAGTGCAGTCTCAGCTCAATGTCTTCCCAGTCCTGATTGCCTTGAGCCTGTCTGTGCCTGGCTCCTGTGCCCTCAGTGCCTGCAGGCAGTGCCCTCAGCCCTGCTGGGCTGGCAGAGGAGCTGCTCCTCAGCAGAAATGTCTTTTTGAAGCTTCTCTTGGTTCACCTTGGGAGCTGCCTCTGTGCCAGGAGCCCGGCCCAGCTCAGCAGCACAGACACAGCACAAGGACTTTAATGACCCTCTTGGATCATTAAATATTTACATCATAATCATTCCCTGAGAGAGTGTTCCAAAACCTTCTCAAGAACTCAAATTAAAATGCTATAGTTTCTTGAAGTTTTAATGGGTCCCAATGAGGGACACAACTGAGAAAATGCCCCAGGGTTCCAGTTAGAGCAGGAAATTCGAGGCAGATATGATAGGTGAGGACAAAGAAATGTCAAGTATTTCCTTTTTGACACCAACTCTTTCAGTATTTTATAGAATCATGCCCCCAATTATCTACTTTAATTAGTCCCTTGAGAGCTTTGTATTGACATTCAGAGGGGCTCATTAATACTTTGAGATACTCAAGGTTTGGGTTTTGCTTTTGCCTTGGAGTCTCTGAGAGCTTTGTGCAATCATGGCCTCCAATTATCTGCTTTAATGAGTCCCTTGAGAGCCTTTGTCAGTAACAACACTCAGTGGGGCTCATTAACACTTCAAGGCACTCGGGGTTAATTTTAAGTTCTACTTTTTGACACTGGGTCTCTGAGAGGTTTGTGTAGTGATAGTCTCAAATTCTCTGCTTTAATTAGTCCCTTGAGAGCCTTTGTCAGTAATGATACTCACTGGGGCTCATTAATACTTGAAGGTACTAAGTTTTTTTAAGGTACTTGGAGTTTCCCTTTTGACACCAACTCTTTTAGTAGTTTATGCAATGATGCCCCCAATTATCTGCTTTAACAAGTCCCTTGAGAGCTTTGTACTGACACTCACTGGGGCTCATTAGTACTTCAAGGAACTTCAATATTTTAAGGTACTTTCCTTTTTCCTTTCTTTTCTCAGTCTCTGAGACATTTTTGGGCAATCCTGGCCTCCCATTCTCTCCTCCAAAGAGTGTCCATGAGGAGCCTGTGTTGGGGATGGACCTCAGTGGGGCCCATTGATGCTTTGAGACACTTTGGGTTTTTCTTCTGCCTTGGACTCCTGGAAAGGTTTGTGCAATCTCCTCTCAGGCCCTGAGGTTCAAGGGCTCAGCACCAAATGCACCACGGGGCTGATTGGGATCAAGCAAGTCCTGACAAACCATGGCTCTGCTTTGATTTCCCTAGGGTCAAGAACATATCCAGCCATTAGTTATATTGAGTATTTTGGCTACTTTGATATTTACATGTTCATCACAATTTTCATGACTAATCCTTGGTAAAACTAGAGGTGTTTCTGGCAAACAAAGATTCTGGCTGCCTATCAAAATATAATTTACAGACTTCAGTAGCACTTTAGTGACACGGTTCCTCATTCTTTTTCCTCAGTCTCATTTGGGTTAGGAACAATAATTCTGTTGTCCACAGAGCTGATGCCTTTTTAATTCCAGAATAATGTCCCCAAGGTCCTTTGCTGTTCAGCTCTACTGTGCTGTCTGTGGTGACAAGGCTTGGTGGGGTCCTTTCCCCTCTGGCTGGAGAGGTGCCAGGTCCCAGTCCCTGAGGGCACCCAGGCTCCTGGCTGGAATTTGTGTGGAATTCCACATCCTCAGTGTCACATCAGCCTTCACATGGAGCCCCGTGGATCATTTTCCAAAGAGCTGTTGGGGCAAACAGGGAGATTTGGTCTGGCAGGATCTGTAAAACAATATCCCATAACATCCACTTGTTCTGGCACAGAACACTTGGCTGCAGGGACACATTCCCATTGTTCTCACCCAGGTTTCAGGAGTCAAACAGTGTTGTCTTTGCCCAGAGCTGTTCCTTCAGCTGGCCTGGGAGGGCCATTGGGCCTCTGCACCCACACTCTGGCTCCATTATTAGGACTGGTGCATCCAAACCCTTTATCTCCATCAACAGCAGTGATTTGAGGTGGATGTCCTTTTCTCACAGTTGTTTTAAAAACTGCAATATCAATAATTGTGCTACCCTTCCACAATTGAATATGGGGTTGAATAATCCAATTGTTCACTTCTGTTTAGCAGAATTACTTTAATTTCTCTTTGATAATCTGCACCAATTCCTCCTCCCATGACATGAACAATTTCATGGCCAAGCTGCAGTGAGCAATGATCAAACCAAAGTGTCCTGGAGGAATCTGAATTCCTATTCTAGTATTTATAACTCTCATTTGCTCCTGGTTTATCCTAATTAATTCCTATGCATGAAGGCCCAGCCCTGCAGCCTCTGGGGTGGCCCTGTCAGGGGCCATCACACCCGGAATAATTTCCCAGGCAGTCACAGTGTCACTGTCCTTGGCTGTATTTGAAAACTGGGTGCAGCCATGCACATCCAGGGGGTTCCCATTTCCCAGTGGGGCCATTGTTAAGGGTATGGAGCACATCTGGGAGATGGGATTTTCATTGTGACACGTTCCCATCTCCTATTTTTTTTCAACTGCTCTTTTAACAATCTCTTTCATCTGTTCACTCAGTTCTGTAGCCTGTAAGTAGTCTGGTATATGAAAAACCCAGCAGTCTTCTTTACTGTATTTTTCAAAGGAACAGACAAAGCATTCCACATCCTAGTGTCAGCAAACCCTGTAAAAACTGCCAATTTCATCCTTTCCTCTTTCATTCATTGTACACAATCTCACAGAGTTTACCAGTGATATTCGTGTCCTGGCCAATCATTTTCAGTAGGGTATTTAGTGTTACATCCCTGAGCAGTCAAAGCTAAACAATTAGTATTTGGAGCATTATTTTACAATGTCATTATATATATGTGAAAGTATATACATAAATTTTATATTATATTTTATTATATATATATAATTATTTATTATATTATTACTTTTTCTTTTGCACAAATGCATCGAAGTTAAGATTAAAAACCTTTTTTGTTGCTACATGCAGGAGCATTTTGACAGCAATTGTTCCCTCTGTTGAGGCTGTTTCTGAGATGTTGTTAGCAAAATTCAACCTCATCTTTCCAAACTCACGAGTTCTTTTCATTTTTCCATATTTTAATACATCCAGTGGTTCAGCTTCTTTCAGCTGCCTTCCCCATTGCTCACACAGTGCTCCAACCTCAGCCCACTGCAGAGCCAGCAAACTCTAGGGAAGGTTCTCCCTATACCTGGGAATTCCAGACAAGACTGATTCCTTACATTTACATTTAAAAAGCAACATTTTGTGGTGATCTGGCCAGACTACACCAGCTTTGTTTTAGCAGTGGGCAGGGGCAGCAGCAGAGACACAGACACAAGTTCAGCAATCAGTGTCATTTACTGCAGTTCAAAGCAGCAAAGAATCACAAAAGGAGAAGCTCAGCAATGCAGCCAACCATCAGCACCAAAGATTGCCTGCAGGGATTAAGAGACAGCACCAGTCACCCTCAGACTTTGCCATCAGCCAGGTGCACACATCAGCTGGGGAAGCTGTCACAGCCAAGGACTGCAGAGCCACTCCTGGACACTGGGAATTCCTGCAGGTGCCTCCAGCCACAGGTGAGGCTTCCAACCCCGCTGTGAGAGGGCCCAGCTCTGATAGTGCTGAATAAACAAACTGACAGCACTTCTAGTGCAGGAACAGCTGCTTTCATTCTCCTCTTGGGCTCCTCCCAAAGCCTGGCCAGGGCTCAAGGAGGAACCAAGGGAGCTGACTTTGACCATACAGCCCCAAACAAGGCCAGATGTCAGATTTCATGGCCTTGTCTGGTTTCTAAATGCACAAAGGTCAATCCATGTTTCACTCATGAGTGGATACATCTATCACAGCACTAATGACCATGTATATTTGCTAATACAAGGATAACCTTTGGTTGGAAGGTTCATCCAGAGGTCACCTTTGGCCCAGGGCCTGTTGTCCAGGCCTTGGCACTTCAGGGACTGGGTTTAGTGCTGGGCTTGACAGTGCTGGCTGAACAGCTGGACTCCATGTGCTCAGAGGTCTTTTCCAACACAAAGGATTCTATAATTCCAGGATTCCATCTGCTGCATTCAGTTAGGTCCATGCTGGCAGCATTACTTTGGTCAAAAGTTCCCTCTTGGTCAGCTCTTGTGGCCTAAGGCTTCAGCTCCTTTAGCTCCTGGTGCTGAGCTGCTCATGCTGAACGAGATGGCTCAGGGAGAAGAATACAGTTCATCCAATTCCTCCTGGGACACTGAGAGGGGAGGCTGTGGAAACAGGAGCATTGTTTGCTGTGCTCTCCTCTCTGCCCTTCACACCTTTCAGCACTTTGAAGCAGCCAAGATCTTTCTCCAAGGGTGCAGTGAAGCAGCTGCTCCTGCTCCCAGCTCTGGCTCTTCCCACTCTCTGACCTTGACTGGTTTTGTCCCTCTTGCTGTGCCCTCTGTTCCCCCTGTGCTCGGTGGCTGCTGCCCAGGACTGTGGCACTGGCACAGATCAGGGGCTCCAGCCCCTCCTTTCTGTGCCCTTGGAGCTGCCTGCTCACAGCAGCCTTTTCCATCTGGAAGCTCCACACGGACAGGGAGTCCCCACCTCTGTTCCCTGCACAACCTCCAGGAGCCCAGGGCTGCCATCTCCAGTCCCTGCTGGCCCTGGGGGCTCCCAGGTGGCCCAGGCTGCTGTGACACCACTGCACTCGGGAGGGAAGAGTGGCAGGGGCTGTGCTGAAACTCAGGTCCATGTGCTGCTGCTGCTGCTGCTGCTGCTGCTGCTGTGGGGGTCATTTGTCCAGCCCTGCCCCAGAGTCAGGGATCAGATCCAGGCCCTGCTGCTGCTCCCTCGGGATCAGCCACAATTTGGGGGTTGCTGTCAGTGCCAGCAGAGGCGGTGGCTGCAGCAGTGGGTGCTGACAGTGCCCCAAGCCCCGGGGCCAGAGGGGTCCCTGCGCTGGGGGCTGGGAGGGAGCTGCCCCTTGTTCTCCCTCTGCCTCACACGGAGCTGGGCTGGGCACAAGTGGGGCAGCACAGCAAACAGGAGCCTGTGAGTCTCTGCCAGCCCTGTCTGCTCAGAGTTTGGCCCTTGCAGCTCCAGGTGGACAAAGGCAGCTGCTCCTGGTCCCTCTGTGTGTCCCCGTGCTCTGCAGTGCTGCTCCATCAGTCTGTGCCCAGCAATGGGGAAAAGCCTCAGCCCTGCAGGGCCAGGAGCTGCCGGGCTCTGCCTGAGCAGCTCAGCCAGCGGGAAGGAGCTGCTCCACACGGGAACCAGGAGCAAAGGACACTCCTTTTTTATGGCATGTTTTCTGTTTAAAGGAAAAAAAAAAACGATAAAGAAAAGGAAAAAAGCCTCTATAAAATGTGAAAGATAAAACCACCAAGTGTGCAGTGAAGCATTTTCTGTAACTTTGAATTAAGAGGTTACAGATCTTCTGACACAGAAAACTCATTTATTGATTTGGTAAATGAGCTGCTGGCATTGAAGCATCTTACTTGCCTCAGTAATCTTTTTTAAAAATATTTTGGGGTTTGTTTCCAATATTATTATTTTAAATTGTGGTGAAACTGGTGGGAAGCAAGAAGAAATTCCTTTGTGCCCTGCCAGCTCCAAGCAGGACTGGGAATCTCAATTCTGTCACAACCCAAATCCTTTAGAAGACTCCCTTCCTTCTCACTGTGAATGAGCTCCACATTCCCTTTGAAATTATCAGGGTTTTTTTAAAGAAAGTCTCACTTATGGCTTTTTGCTTAGTTTTGAAGTGCAGAAGGGCAATTCTCCATCCCTCAGCTCCAGACTGCACTGCCTTAGGAGCACGGCCCACTCGCCAGGTTTTGTCCACTCGGGGCACTTCTAGAGGAAAAAGAAAGTGCAATTGCACAATTGCAGCCAAGAAGGAATGAAGAGTGGGACCAAGAAAACATCCTGTGGAGATCCAGGTGTTCAGCTGGGACTGTGGAGAGTTTGGGCTCTTGCCAACTGGATGTGTGTCCCTAACTGCAATGTCTTGGCCTGCAGGAGAGTCTCCCTCACCTGCAGAAGCACAAAGCTCAGGTGCTGTGCTCGGAATGGGTTTGTCTGATGCAAAGCTGTCAGAGCCATGTGAGGGCAGAGCGGGCCCAGCCGTGCCCAGGGCTGAGCCCAGCAGAGCCCTGGCAGAGCCCAGAGCAGCCTCAGCATCTGCAGAGCCCGGCTGCAAGGAGAGAAACCAGAAACCGCCCGTCAGCTGAAGGCTCCTGTCCCCCTTGTCCCAGCTCCCGCCGTGCCCAGGCCGTGCTGGCCGTGCCCAGAGCGGTGCCCAAAGCTGCCCATCATTGCTGCCTTGGGCACAGAGCAGGAGGGCAGGGCTGTGCCCAGCCTGCAGCCAGCCATGGCACATCCAGCCCCTCAGCAGCTGCCACAGCAGGATGCTCCTGTGCTCGCTGCCATCTCCCAAAAGCTCTTATCTCACCCTGCCAAGGAGACGGGGACCCGCCTCACGCCATCGCTGCCCGAAGAAAAGCTGGTCCCAAACGATGTCCTCAGCCTTCTCCAAGGACACGGCCCATCCACGCTGCAGCTGGGCCCAAGCACTTCCTGATCCACACTGGACACCACCTAGAACGCTTCCTTTAGAGAAACAAACGACAAATGAAGAATAAGAGATTACAGACAAAAAGGGGAGACACGAGAAAAGGTAAAAAATCTTATCTCTGTCAGGGCTTGGAGGAAGGCCCAACCTCTGCATGCCAGGGAAAAATTCACCCAGAGGTGAGGGAAGCCCATGGTTTTTCCCTTTCCCCCTGCACTGCCCCCAAAAGTAATGGTGATCTCAAAGCAAGCAAGGGCAGTGGAGCAGCCCAAGCCCTTCCTTGCCTGCACAGCAAAGCAGCCATGCACAGTTCTGCAGTCCGACCTCTGCTGCTGCCATGGGCTTTGTTTGTGTCAGGCTGCCTCCAGCCCCAGCCCAGGGCACGGTGGGTGCTGGGGGCTGTTGGCAGGGCCAGGAGCCAACTCCCATTTTGTACCCAGCCCAGCCCATCCCCCCAGCCCTGCCAAAAAGCAGCTTGGCAGCCGACTGAAGAATCCGTTTTACCCTCCCCAGCAAAGGGGGAACCTGTGCAATGCCCAAATCTGGGAGCATCCCCCTGGGTCTGGACTCATCTGCAAATTCGCTGTGGAGCCTGGCTTTGAAGAAGGTGCCAGAATCCAAGTCCATCATCTTCAGCTTTTCTGTGGCCAGGTGGAGGAAGAGGCTGTCATCCTTGATGTCTTCCTTGCTGTCCCCAGCAGCACCAGCCCCACCTGGTACAGCTTCTCCAGGGGCTCCTTCTCCTTCCCTGGGGGCCAGACCAGGCTGTCAGTGTTCTGCCCAGGGCCCCAGCCATCAATGAACCAGACAAGCAAACCCAGGGTGGATGGTGGCCACCACTGCTTGCCACACCAGGTCTCCAGCTCAGCTCCAGCCCAAGAGCTGCGTGTTCCCTTCTCATGATCCCTGCCCAGAGCTACAGCAGGACAAAACCAGTCTGGTTTGCTTTGCCACTGATTGCCAAGAGATGTGTGCAGCTGTTACCTGCCAGGCTCCTGGATCCAACTGTGCCCGTGGATCTCTCCCATCTTCTAGGGCAGATGAACACCCTGCAGCCAAGGATCACAGAAAAGATCTTCTAAGGACAGTCTGTCCAAGGGTTGCATGGACAAACACCTCTTAATAACATCTTGGCACTCTGAAGAGAGAAACCAGAAAACACCAGTCAGTTGGAGAAGTTGTTCCCCCGTTCCTGTGCCCAGGCAATGCTGGGTGTGCCCAGGATTGTGCCTAAACTTCCCCATGGATTCTCTGTTTGGAGGAGAGCAGGAGAGCAGGACATGTGCCACCTCCTCAGCAGCTGCCAGAGCAGGATGCTCACGAGCCTGCTGCTGTCTCCCAGCACTGGTATTCCCCCTGTGCCCAGAGATGAGGATCCACCTTGAGAGAGCCCTCGTGGGAACAGGATCCATCCCCAGATGATCTCCTGGCCCCTCCTGAACGGCTGCTTCCCCATGACCAGGTGGTACAGCAGGAGGCCCAGGGACCAGATCGTTGCTGCCTCGCCATGGTAGCGTTGGTGGTGGATCCACTCTGGTGGGCTGTAGGACAGGGCTCCTATGGAATCCAGATGGAGTTCATCAGGGGGATGCTGCTGCTCCCAGAGCCTGGTCCCAACATCCCTGGGCATGTGGGGGCTGCCCCAGTGGCACAGGGTGTGACCCACTGCCCTCTCGCCAGCACCTGGGACTTGTGTACAAACTCGGGGTTGGAAAAGAATCCACTGGTGCTGGAAGAGGGCAGCAGAAGCCCCAGGGAAGCATAACCATGACATACAAAAGAAAACCCCACCCAGAGGTGGAGAAAACCCACTCTTCTCCCCACCTGCATGGCCCCAAAAATAAGCCAAGGTAAACAAGCAGAGCAGAGCAGTTCAAGCCCTTCCTTGCCTGCACGCCAAACCGGCTGGGGCATGAGGTCTGACCCCCCTCTCTGCTACCCCCATGGGGTTTTTGTCAGCCTGGCTGCCTCAGCTCCAGCCCCAGCCCAGAGCAGCGTGGGTGATGAAGGCTGTCAGCAGGGCTGGGAGCTGGCACCCCTCATACCCACACCCAAATCAATTTGGCTCAAGCATTGATCCCATCCCGGCTGCAATAGGGGGAAGCCCCGGTGCTACACCCAGGCTGGGCCATGAGATGCCCAGGAGCATCCCCTGGGAGGGCTCATCTGAAAACTGGGTGTAGGCTGTGTCCTGGAGGAAGGTGCCACAGCCAAAGTCGATCAGTTTCAGCTGCCCAGTGGCCAGGTCGAGCAGGATGTTCTCTGCTTTGATGTCCCTGAGCAGGACCCCGCAGCTGGTGCAGTGCACAGCCTCCAGCACCTGCTGGAACAGCTCCTGCACCTCCTGCTCCAGCAGGAATCTCCGCTCTGCCTGGAAACCCGAGAGGTCCTGGCACCGCTCCGGACGCTCCAGCACCAACAAGAAGCTGTTGGGCAGCTCAACCCAACCCACTCCAGGAGCTGAATGACCCCAGCACACCCAGAGGACACCTTGGCCAGCAGCACGATCTCCAGGGGCACGATCTCAGTGGGGCTGGGGCCGTGCCAGGGCTCTGGGACCCCTCAGCCAGCCCGGGATGCTCTGCATCAGGGATGCAGCGCTCAGCCCACGCCCGCTCTCCCAGCAGCGAACCCAGCCGGTACCGCTCCTTCAGGCCCTGCTGCGCCTTCCCTGCCGGCGAGACGCGGCTGTCAGCGCTCGGCCCGGGGCCAGGAACGGCCCCCGAGCGCCCCTCAGCCGCCCCGGGCCGGGCAGCCCCAGGCGTTCGCTCTGTGGAACGGGACAGCGGCGGCTCGGGGCCGGCGGCCGCGCTGCCGAGCGGCGGAGCTCGGGCCGGGGGAGCCGCAGCGCAGGCGGCGGGAGCGGCCGCGCCGCGTGTGTCCTCCGCGGGCCCCGGGAGGAGCCGGGGCCGGGGCCGGGACAGGCGGAGCCAAAGGGAGGCGATGCCGCCCCAGCCCCAGGCACTGATGCCCGCCCAGCAGCGGCACCGCCAGCACGGGCAGAGCCGGGCGGAGGCGAGACCGCGGCGGGACGGCCGGCGACGGGGATGGGGACGGGGAGGGGGACGGGGACGGGGACGGGGACGGGGACGGGGACGGGGACGGGGACGGGGACGGGGACGGAGCAGCCCCGCCCGGGACCAGGGGCATGGCCCGGCTCGGAACGGGGAGAGGGAAGCTGGGAGAGGAGGGGGACAACGCGAAAGGGAGAGCTAGAGAGGGTGCGGGACTGCGGGAGAGGGAGAGCAGAAGCATGAAGGAGTCGACAAAGTCGCTTCTTTCGCTGCCGCTGGTGCCACTGCTGTCGCTGCCACTGAAGCTCCAGGGCCATTTGTCCGTGTGTCCGTTCCCTTCTCGTCCCTGTATCGAGCCCCGCGCTCCCCGTTGGCAGCTCCTGGGTCTGTCCAAACACGGGAACTTTGCCGTGTTGAGCAAAGATCCAGAGTCCTGACTCCTGCACAGTGGCACAGGAATCTCCTTGGCTGCTGCTGTGCATTGTCCCTGCTGAGGCTCAAACACTATCTAAGCACATTCCCTGAATGCAGAATTTGTACCTGACCCAAACACTGCATTTGTGTCTCCAGCACTGCTTTCCAAGAAGAAAAGGGAAAGGCAAACTGTGTGCAGCTCATGGTATTTTACAGTGTCTAAAACTTGGCAAGTCACGGATCTTAGAGCTGAGATCCATTTGGAATTAAAGGGATGGAGAAGTAGTGCAAGATGGAAAATGGAACCACAGAAATAAATAGAGAAAAACATCTTGGATTGTTTGTTTCCATTTTCATTTCACTTCTTTAAAGCTGTTTTCAGTTTTCCCAGAATCTTCTCCACAGTCCTGTTTTCCAAAAAACCTTTCCTGGAGAACGAGGTGCAGCTCCTGTCACAAGATGTGCCACCAACTGCAGCTTCTCTTGGCTTTCCACACTGGGCGTGCAGCACAACTTATGCAGCAAAGCAGGACAAAGGTTTTAAGAACTTGACAGCATGTCCTTTATTTTCCTTGTGGGCTGGGGAGTTGTGCCATGGGTAAGGTTTTCATTGTTACTGTTCTAACCTAAGAAAACAGGAGGTGGTACCAAGAATTTTTCGGGAATGCAACCCTGACTGAATGCAGAGAAAGAATCTCCAGAGCCTGCAGCCAGAAGTGGAGAGTTGTCTGATAATCATTCCAACACCCCCATGGACATCTTGACAGTGATCCAGAGCATGAAAATGGGCTGACAGAGGGAGTTTGTTTCTGTGTTCAGTTTAGCTGATTCTACATCTCTTGCACTGGTATAAATCAAGAGTACCATCAGTTCATGAGAAGCACCAGAATAAGCTGGACCTCTCCAAGTAGATGACTGAAAGAATCTGAAAGGAGAAATGCAGGGAATGAACTTTGTCTGTAAGAAGGGTCATTTTTTCCTAATAATTTCCAATTAATTCCCTCTGCTTTTGTCATTTAAGCAAGGGATTTGCATCCCAGATTCCCCATGAAATGAGAACCCTGAGCTTGTGGAAGTGCCTGAGAGATGCCGTGTTCCTCTGCAGGGACACTCAGGCTGAAAGAGGAGCCTGAGGCCTGTGTGGGGAAGCCTCCTCGGAGCTGGAATTTGTGCCGTGCTGGGAGAGGAGGAGCAGGGGGAGAAGGCTGGGCGCTGTGTGGCAGGAGCAGGAGGTTTGGGCTCAGGACATTCCGCCTGCGCCGCTGCCCCGCAATGGGCGGCCGTGCCCGGGGCTCTGGGCCTGGCCCCGCGTGCGCTGAGCTCCCGACACTGCGGGAGCTGCCCGGGCTGGGCTCAGGATCCCGCTGGGGCTGGGCAGCAGGCTGGGCTCCCACTGGCATCAGCAGCAGCTGGAAATACCTCTGGGCATCTCCATTTCCTGCTGCTGCTCAGAAGGAACAATGAAGCGAGTTGAGGAGTTCTGGTTTCTCTTTGTCCTGGCAGATTTTTCATTTTATTTGACACTCCATGGCAATTTCTGTGATGGCTTCTGTCAGCTGCTTCTATTTTAGCAGCACCAGCAACAGGGCTGTGTTTGAGTGCTGCAAATGTGGCCTGTGTGGCTTTAATTTTCCTTGACTTTGTGCTCATGGACTTGTGAGCAATACAAGATGTGCTACTCATGATGGCTGCAACGAACAGCCCGAGTTCCCCATCACAAAAGCACTCTGGATAGCACTGATTGAAAAAGGCAATTGCAGTATTAAGGATAAAATTCAAGTGGCAAACAGAAGAGGGGCAAGAGCAGCCATGAACTACAATTCCCAAGGCAAAGGCAACAACAGCCTCCTGCTGTCAGCTCAGGGTGTGTAAAACAGGTCTGAAAGCAGCGCTGGAACCCGATCATTTCTTTCTCTGCAGGCTGGGTCAGGGCAGCACAGGCGGGCCCTGAGGAATCAGGGCTGTGTGTGGGTGATTGTTGCTGTACTCCAGAATTGCCCTGGACAAAGGCCTTGGAAGCCGAGGCAGGAGCAGGTGGGAAGGGGCCGGCGCTGCTGCTGCTCCTGCCCGGGAGCCCCGGCTGGGCCGGGCCGGCGCCCACTGCGCTGCGGCTGCTGCTGCTGCCAGAGCCGGGCGGGACTCGGGGACAGGGAATGGACACGGGGGGGACAGCAAAGGCCTTGGGGGCTGCAGGGATGTTGGTGCTGGGGCAGCGCCAGCACAGAGCTTCAGCCTGCAATGAACCCCGAGGGAAATGCTGGGGAAAGGCTCCATTTCAGCCTTTCTTTACTCATTGCTCAGAAGGGTCCAAAATAAAAGGGGAGCAAGCAGGGCCCGACCCCTTCTCCTTTGGGAGGAGCCATGAGGGGCTGTGAGGGGCCATGAAGGTTTGTGAGGGGTCCTGAGGGGCTGTGAAGAGCTGTGAGGGGCAGTGAGGGGTCATGAGGGTCTCTGAGGAGCCATGAGGGGCTATGAAGGGTTGTGGGAGACTGTGAGGGGCTGTGGGAGGCCAGGCACCTCATGGAGCAAAGGGTCCATTGTGACACCGTAGAACCAAGGAGATCGTTGGTGGTTGTACAAAAGCTCGTGGAACCAAAAGCCCATTGAGACATTGTGGGGCCTCAGGGAGCCATGGAGACCATTATGACACTTCAGGACCCATTGGAACCAAGGGGCCATTGTGACAATGCAGGGCCTGGTATAACACAGGGGTCATTTTAGCACGGCAGGGCCTCATGGAATCAAGGGGATCGTAGTGACACTGTGGGGCTCCATGAGACCACGGGGACATTCTGACTCTGTGGAACCAAGGATACCATTGTTACACATTGTGACACCAAAGGGCCATTGTGGAACTGCAGGGCCTCATGGAACCAACGAGACCATTGTGACATCACAGGGCCTCACGGAACCAAGGGGCCATTGTGACACTGTGTGGCACCATGGAACCAAGGGGCCATTGTGACACTGTGTGGCCTCATGGAATTCTGGAGACCATTCTGACACTCTGGGTCCCATGGAGCCAAGACGCCATTGTGACACCGCAGGGCTTCATGGAACCAAGGCAACCATTGTGACACTGCAGGGTCTCATGGACACAAGGGCCCAGTGTGACACTCTGGGTCTCCATGGAAGCAAGAGGACAGTGACACAGCCAGGCCTTGTGGAACCAAGGGGTCATTCTGGCATTGTGCAGTCCCATGGAACCAAGGAAACCATTTTGACACTGCAAGGCCTCATGGAAGCAAGGGACCATTGTGCCACTGTGGAGCCAAAGAGACCATTGTGATATTACTGGGCCTCATAGAAACAAAGATCTGTTGTGATACTATGGGGCCACATGGAACTGATACCGAAATAATGAGAAAAAGGACTAATGTAGATATAGTAGTAGTCATGCTAAGGCTTAGAAAACTGCAGTTCTCGGACAGGCCCTGGGAACCAGCCCTGGGAATGAGCTGGGGACTGTGGAAACAATAATTAAAGATAATTAAAGAATTTAGTGGAGCATATAAGAACATCTAGAAACTTTCAGGATAAGGCTAAAGTATAATAATAAATAAAGGGTTCTGGTGATGGGAAAACATGCAAGGGGGAATTAAAGGGGGGTAGCCTATAGTTTTGAATAGACAAGCATGCAAAATTTATAACTTTTAGGAATGATATCTACAAGATTTATGTATCTGTATTGTCTTGAAGAATGCGTACCTCTGCACGTAGACTACTTTGTAAAAAGGTATAAAAAACTTGACGAAAAAGGGAACTGTGGGACCCTGACTTTGGACGCTAGTCCGCAGGTTCCCCGGGCCCTGAATAAAGCACCGCATAAACTGACACTCTGTTAGTTTGTGTTCTGTTTGGGGCATCGGGCAGCAGTTTTCTGGCGACCCAGATGGGACTCCGGAGGCGGCAGGGGCAGTTCGTGGGCTGATCCACTCCACGCCGGCACCAGGTGATTTCTGGGGAGGACATCAACCCGTGCCCGACCCCGCGCCTGACGGACGACCAGGAGGTAAGCCCGAAGGTGCTTTATTCCTTTTATCGAGGGAAAGGGGGGCCTGCCGATTAAGTCGGAACGGCGTTTCCGCACGGGGGTCACAGATGTCTTTAAGGTTGTGGAAAAAGCCTAGGCACTGACCGTCAGACGCAGCAGTGACTGCGCAGGTTCAGCACTTGCCACTCGCAGAGACGAGAAAGGCAAGATTTGTGGAAAGGGTGTAAGTGTAAAGGGTGTGAGTGTTGTGTGTGGTGTGTATTGGAAAGGGTGTGAGTGTTGTGTGTGGTGTGAATTGTGTAAAAAAAAAAAAAAAAAAAAAAAAAAAAAAAAAAAAAAAAAAGGAAAAAGAAAAAAAAAAGAAAAAAAAAAAAAGAAAAAAAGTGTAATGATGCCTTTAAAAACGTTTAAGACTCTAGCAAGTTCCGGGATGGAAATCCCAGACGATTCACCATTGGGCTGTTTATTACAACACTGGAATGCGGGGAACTTTGGTCAAGAATTAAGTAAAAGGAAATTGATTGATTTCTGTAATCATGTATGGCCTTTATATGAACCCGATGGTATGCAATGGCCTAGGAACGGTACACTGAATCCTGACATTATTACACCTTTGATGCATTTCCTGCAAAGTAATGAAAAATGGGATGAAATACCGTACCTAGACCTCTTTTATTATTTGAAAGATAAACCAGAGTGGCAAAAGGAGTGTGGGATCATGGTTTTGAAAACATTAAACCTTTGTGAAGGATGTAAGGGGTGGCAGAAAGAGAAGGAATGCTCATTTAATGGTTCTGCTTCGTGAAGCAGTCGGGCCGCAGGGGGAACGGGTCATAGTGAAAGTTCCCTTTTCTCCGAATGATTTGCTAATTTGGAAACAATCAGCGGGGGCGTATCGGGAGGATCCTGAACGAACTGCGCGGGTGGTAAAAATGGTAATTAAGACTCAGAACCCAGATTGGAATGATTTACAAGTTCTGTTAGACACAATAATGGATTCTACTGAAAAGGAAATGGTGTTTAAAGCCATGACAGAGAAAGCACGGGAAATGATTAGGTTGCGGCTTGCGGATGGTACAGTAAATGACTTAGTGCCTAGGGAAGATCCGGAGTGGGATCCCAACTTGACGGGCGGGTCTCGGAGACTTAAAGCTTATCAGGATTTGTTAACAGAAGGAATACGGAATGGAATACCAAAAACTTTGAATTGGTCTAAGTTATATTCGGTCAGACAGGAAAAGAATGAGTCTCCATCAACCTTTTTAGAGCGGCTTAAGGAGACAGCTCGTAGATACACTAATTTAGAAGTTGAGGGAGAATCGGGAAAATTACAGCTAGCATTAATTTTTATGGGGCAGTCCCAGGAAGATATTAGAAAGAAATTACAAAAATTGGAGGGAGAAGATACTCGGAATTTAGATAAACTATTGGAAGTTGCGTGGAAGGTATATAATAACAGGGAAAAAGAAACGGCCAGGAAACAACAGGCTACTATGTTAGCGGTGTTACAGCAAGTGGCTGGAAATAATATGAGAGGAGGGAGTTGTGGACGTGGACGAGGAAGGGGTAGAGGAATAGCAAAGGGGGAAATGCCAATGGGGGTGGGAGGACTCATGGGACAATTGAATATGGGAAGAGGAAGAATGCAGCTGGGGATAGATCAATGTGCTCTATGTAAAAATAGAGGACATTGGAAAAATGAGTGTCCTCTCAACCAAGGAATGGGTTTTGGGGGAGGAATTATAGCCAGTGGGGATGGAAATCAGGGACTGATGAATAATACAGGTGCTTTCCCGGGAAATCCACAAGGTGCCGCCCAGGCCTTTATGATGGGGAATTACCAGAATCAGAGCTGACTAGACCAGGATTTAAAGGTAATAATGAAGTAGATGGGGAACCGTTAGAATTTAGAGTAGATACTGGGGCATCATTCTCAGCTGTCAACACTAAGATAGGACCTTTGAGTGATTCTACTATTCAAGTAGTGGGAGTTACGGGACAAGTTGAGGAACGAACATTTTTGCGGCCATTAGATATAAAATTTGGGGGGAAGGAATTTGACCATCGATTTTTATATATGCCAAATAGCCCAGAATCACTATTTGGGAGGGATTTATTGTCAATGTTAGAAGCAAAGATAATATTTGAAAAAGGTAGAGTAAGATTGGAATTTCCCGAGGAGAATATTGCTAAGCTGTTTGTAGTGAAAGAAGTAGAAGCAGTAGAAATACCACAAGAAATAGAGCAAGCTGTAGTACCATGGGTATGGGAAACAGGAGTACCTGGAAAATCAAAAGCGGCACAACCAGTTGTAATAGAACTAAAAGAAGGAGCCTCCCCAGTAAGGGTAAAACAATATCCTTTGAAATTGGAAGCATGAATAGGAATAGCACCTATGATTGAACAATTTCTTAGCTTAGGAATTTTACAGGAATGTGAGTCAGAATTCAATACTCCGATATTCCCAGTTAGAAAGCCAAATGGTAAGTATAGATTAGTTCAAGATTTAAGAGCAATTAATAATATCACTAAAGATATACACCCAGTAGTAGCTAATCCGTATACATTGTTGACAGCTGTGTCGGAAAAGTTTAAGTGGTTCACAGTGATTAATTTGAAAGATGCATTTTTCTGTATCCCCTTGGCACTTGAAAGTAGGAAATACTTTGCCTTTGAGTGCGAGAACCCAGACACGGGACGCAAGAAGCAGCTCACCTGGACGCGTCTACCACAAGGATTCAAAAACTCACCAACTATTTTTGGAAATCAATTGGCTCGAGAGTTAGAAGAATGGAAGATGACTCAGGTAAAAGAATCACCTTTTTTATATGTTCTCCTACAATATGTTGATGATATCTTTATAGCCTCCACAGAAAAGGATGTTTGCCTTAGACTCACCATTGAATTACTTAATATGCTGGGACAAGCTGGATACCGAGTATCGAGAGAAAAAGCTCAGCTGGTAAGAACCCAAGTGATTTACTTAGGCTGCGAAATCTCACAAGGGGTGCGAAAGTTAGGAATCAATCGAGTACAAGCAATTTGCACCATACCCACACCACGAAATCCACAAGAGTTAAGATCCTTTTTGGGCATGATAGGGTGTTGCCGCTTGTGGATTCTGGAATTTGGACTGAAAGCAAAACCCTTGTATGAAGCAGCCAAAAGCCCTGTGTTTCAGTGGGGACAAACGCAAGAAAAGGCATTTCAGAGTCTGAAACAAGCTTTAAAGGAAGCCCCAGCACTAGGATTGCCAGATCTCACAAAACCTTTTCAACTATACGTAAATGAAAGACAGAGACTGGCAATAGGGGTTCTCACCCAAAAATTGGGCTCATGGAAACGCCCGGTGGGGTACTTCTCAAAGCAGCTAGACTCTGTAAGTGCCGGATGGCCCAGTTGTCTTAGGGCTGTGGCAGCAACAGTGCTCCTAATTCGAGAAGCCAGAAAATTGACTTTGGGAAAAAGGATGGAAGTATTTGTTCCCCATATGGTCATTGCAGTTTTGGAACAAAAAGGGGGGCATTGGCTCTCGTCGAGTCGCATGTTACAATATCAGGCACTCCTCCGAGAACAGGATGACATTGAATTAAAAATAACCAATCATCTTAATCCAGCAGAATTTCTTAGGAGCAGCAGCCAGGAAGAAGGAGGCGAATTGACACATGATTGCGTAGAAATCATTGAACAGGTATAGGCCAGCCGGAAGGACCTGAAAGATGAGCCTTTGGAAAATCCGGAATGGGAACTGTTTACAGATGGATCCAGCTTTGTGGAAAACGGAATCAGGTATGCGGGATACGCAGTAGTGACTTTGACACAAATAATAGAAGCTCGAGCTTTAACCCCGGGAACTTCAGCCCAGAAAGCCGAGATACAAGCTCTGGTAAGAGCCTTAGAATTGAGTCAGGGGAAAAGAGTAAACATTTGGACTGATTCAAAATATGCCTTTGGAGTAATACATGTACATGGAGCACTGTGGAAAGAAAGAGGACTATTGAATTCTCAAGGATCAGAAATTAAGCACAAAGAACAAATATTAGCACTATTGGAAGCAGTGCATAAACCTCAGGCAGTAGCAGTGATGCATGTAAAAGGACATCAAAAGGAAGAGGGAAAAGCGTTCCAAGGAAACCAGCTGGCTGACAGAGTTGCCAAACAGGTTGCTCGAGAGGTATGGACACAATTAGCTTTATTACCAGTGCGAATTAACCCTGCCACTTCTTTTCTTGAGCAGAAACCATGGTATACACATGAAGATGAGAAGCTTGCTCAATTTGTTCAGGCCCAGAAGAATGAAAAAGGATGGTATGTCACAGCTGAAGGTCAGGTTGTATTGCCAACAAAAGTAATGAAAACAATTTTAGAAATCGAACATAACAAGTGCCATTGGGGAGCAGACGCATTGGTACAATTTTTAAAACGTGAGATAATTTCCAATCGGATGTTAACAATGGCAAAACGGATTAACGCCATGTGTCCAGTCTGTATTAAAAATAACCCAGTGACACGAAGGCAGATACAATTAGGAAAGTTACAAGTGGGGCCGCAACCAGGAGACTATTGGCAAATAGATTTCTCAGAGCTACCAAAAGCACAAGGGTACCGTTATTTACTGGTGTATGTGTGTACCTTTTCAGGGTGGCCAGAAGCCTTCCCATGCAGGACTAACCAAGCAAAGGAAGTAATTAAAACTTTACTACGGGAAATCATCCCTAGATTTGGAATCCCATTAGGAATGTCCTCAGATAGAGGACCTCACTTTGTAGCTAGAGTAGTCCAAGAGGTAGCCAGAGTGTTAGGGATAGTTTGGAATCTCCATACGCCCTGGAGACCACAATCTAGTGGCCAAGTGGAACGGATGAATCAGACATTAAAAGGGCAGATTAAGAAAATTTGTCAGGAAGCGAAGATACAGTGGCCTCAGGCACTACCTCTAGCCTTGCTAAGAATCAGGATTAAACCCAGAGAAAGGATAGGAGTAAGTCCATACGAAATTTTGTATGGCAAACCATATCATGCTACAACCTACAAAGGGGACCCTCACTTAGTAGGAGATCAAGTATTGTTGAGTTACATTTTGTCTTTAAATAAAGTCCTTACAGCGCTGCGAGGAGCATTGCAGTGGAACCGGCCTCTGCCCTTGGAGAATCCTGTCCATGACATACAGCCAGGAGATCAAGTATATGTGAAAAACTGGAATACGGAACCCTTGAAAGAAGTATGGGACGGTCCTCACCAGGTGATCATGACTACCTACACGGCAGTGAAAGTCCAAGGGATTGAAAACTGGATTCACTACACTCGAATCAAGAAGGTCCCGTCAAGATGGGAAGTACAGCCTTTGTCAGCAACAAAGCTGGTGTTCAGGGCAAGGCCTTAGTTCTTTTAACATTAGTCTGTATAATGCAGGTGGGAGAAGCGTTTGTTAAAATTACAGTTCCGGAGCCAGATGTAATGGTGCCTGAGGGTGCGGGAGTAAATTTAACCTGTTTGTTTTCTGACAACCAGAGAACTGGATTAAAAGAAGTACATGCAGCCTGGAGACAAATCACCACAGACGAGGTATTTACAGAAGGAATTGTGACACTTTGGGATATGGAACAGCAAAGAGGTAACACCACATTGACAATATCTCATATGCAAGCTGATCAGGTAGGACAATTCTCATGCATTGTGCGGATTAGAGAAAGTTTTGATTATGGGAACATAAATGTAGGTATTCTAAAAGAGAATGGGAGAACATGGCAGGTGACAGAAGCTGGAAAAACACAACAAGAATTGGGACAAGAAAATTTAATAGTGGGATTAGTTAGGGATTTTGGACAAGTACAAAATACTACGTCCATCACTGCATGTTTACCTTTACCTAAAGCTGCGGGAGATCCAATACCATGGGGCATCATTCCCGTTGGGGAAATGCCTCCAGTAACTATAAATGGGACAAAAAGATGTAATAAAGAAATACGGAATCATACTAAGATGATAGGGGAAACCTATACAGTTCGAGGGAAATGGTCAACACCGGGACAAAAGAGTGAGTGCCTAAAATTACTAAATCCAGTTTTTACAAGAATTGGACGGTTCAAGAATGTAGGATGGTGTACTTATGACATAAGACAAAAAAGACAAAAACCAGTCACAGAATTTTCTTATGAGATAGTATGTCAAGAAGGGAAGGAAGAATGGGAACATTGGAAAACGATTTGGGGTCCTAGTTTGTTAGAACCTTACAGTTACATAGGACCAGTACATTGGTGTGTCGAATGGTCAGGCCAGAGAGAGCAAGGACATCTAGGAGTGTTAGGAACTGAAACAGTAAGACGGGATCGAGTGACCCTCACACCTAGCTGGAATTGTAGCAAAATCATCACCTGTGATACCCCTGAATCCCAAATTGGTTTAGTGCCAGTACGGATACTATTAAAATGGGGCTGTGAATGTCAAAGGTATAATCATACAATAACAGGTGAAATAAAAGGGGCATGGAAAGATTGTCAGACGACTACCATCAGGAGTCCAGGGCATTCAGTGTGGGTAATGGGGCACGGACAGTGGACTACTCATATGCCTATTAATGGCCCGGTCACACAGATTACTTTAGGAGTCCCTACACTTTGCCCTTTTTGGAAACAGTCTAAATTAACGCAGAAAGAGATGCAGTCACGAACAAAGAGAGAAGCAAATGAAGTGGCAGAAGAACTAGGATTGGGAAATGAAGATGAATGGCATGAACCCTCATCAGGAGTTAAATTTGGATGGGTATTGGAGTCCTTGTTTGCACCAATTTCTACATATAGAAACCGGGAGATGCTGTACAAATTAGTAGGACAAACTGAGAGGCTAGCCGCAGTTACAAAGAAAGGATTTAGGGATCTAAACTTACAGTTGCAGGCAACAACAAGAATGACAACTCAAAATAGAATGGCATTAGATTTGCTTTTATTAAAAGAACATGGAGTCTGTGGGTACCTCCAAGGAAAGGTTGACCATTGCTGCGTACATATCCCAAATGTCACAGAAGAAGTAGAAAAAGACATAAGTCAATTAGAACAAATTGAAACAAAAGTGCATGAAGTCCAGGAGGAAGCTGAACATAACTGGGTAGGAGCACTGTTTAGCTCCCTAGGAATCCAAGTCTCTGGTTGGATATCATCAATTGTACAATATGTAATAATGATTGTATTGATTATTGTAGTATGCATGATTATGTACAGATGTCTTTTAGGAATGATTGCCAGAGAAGGAACTCATACTCGACGTGTTATGAGAGCACTGACCCGGAAAGAAGTAATCCTGCCAACTCGAAAAGAAGACTCACCATCCTACTTAGAAACCATAACTTGAAGAATTGAGCATCCTTGCAGAAAATCTGAAGAATGCTCAAAAGGGGGGAGTTGATACCGAAATAATGAGAAAAAGGACTAATGTAGATATAGTAGTAGTCATGCTAAGGCTTAGAAAACTGCAGTTCTCGAACAGGCCCTGGGAACCAGCCCTGGGAATGAGCTGGGGACTGTGGAAACAATAATTAAAGATAATTAAAGAATTTAGTGGAGCATATAAGAACATCTAGAAACTTTCAGGATAAGGCTAAAGTATAATAATAAATAAAGGGTTCTGGTGATGGGAAAACATGCAAGGGGGAATTAAAGGGGGGGTAGCCTATAGTTTTGAATAGACAAGCATGCAAAATTTATAACTTTTAGGAATGATATCTACAAGATTTATGTATCTGTATTGTCTTGAAGAATGTGTACCTCTGCACGTGGACTACTTTGTAAAAAGGTATAAAAAACTTGACGAAAAAGGGAACTGTGGGACCCTGACTTTGGACGCTAGTCCGCAGGTTCCCTGGGCCCTGAATAAAGCACCGCATAAACTGACACTCTGTTAGTTTGTGTTCTGTTTGGGGCATCGGGCAGCACTCTCAGTCCACACCTGGGAACACCGGTGGGTGCTGACAGCCAGGCAGAACCCCAAGGTTGAGCTGGCCTATGCTGAGATCCTGCTGAGCCGTGACTTCTCCAACTTCTCAGCCTGGCAACACTGCCTGGGGCTGCTGGTGCCCACCAGGAACTACAGCAAGAGGGAGGCCAGGATGCTGCCCTCTGAAAAGCTGAAGGAAGGTGAGAGATTTACTGGAAGAATTCCCACAATTCCATGGGATCCCCAACATTTTCCAGCCCCTCCGTCGCCTCAACTGGGAGGTGGTGAGTTCTGTTGGGTTGAACGGGTAGGCCTGGTGTTCCTAAATCCCCAATGACTGCCAAGAGTAGGCCTGGTGCCCTAAATCCCTGTTGATTTTAATGGGTAGACCTGAACTCCCACACACCTGGGTATTCAGATATTTGGGTGCCCCCTTTGCCAGCCCAGAGCTGAAGCTGGTGCAGAACCAGCTTCATCTTCAGTCAGCCATCTTCAGTGACCCCAGAGTTCAAAGTGCCTGGGAGTACCTGCTCTGCATCTTCTCCCAAGGTAACTTGGGGATCTCTCTCCCCCCCCGGGGCACTCACCTGGAGTTTTTGGGTGCCCTCTGAATGTTGGGGTGACCCTTGACAGCCTCCCAGCCACTGAGGGTCATCTGTGTCCAGGTCAACCAGGAGGATGCAATGGTGGTCATCATCATTTCCTGGCGTGTCATGGCCACTCGGGACACATGGGTGCCCCAAACATCACCTAGGTACACCTGGTGTACACCTGGGTACCCCTAAAATATCCTGGATCACCCCAAAAATCACCTGGATTCACCTGGGTACCCTTTGGACATCTGGATTCAAACCCAAAACTCCTGTGGTCCCCAAAAACTGGTGTCCCTAAATCCTCATTGCTTTGACTGGGTAGACCCAGTCTAATTCTTAGATCTGGTGTCCCTAAATACCCATTGACTTCAATGGGGGAGACTTGATGTCCTCTCGATCCCTAATTATATTCACTAATCTTTCCCAGTGGTCCCAGTTATACCCCAGTGCTCCCAGTATCCTCAGTACTCCCCCTTATCTGCTCCCAGGAATAGCTCCCAGTTTGACTAATTTGCCCTCCCATTTCTCCCAGTGCTCTCAGTTTGCCCAGTTTGTCCCTTTCCTCCTTTCTAGTGCTTCCAGTTGTCCCCCAGTAGTTCCAGTTCCTCCCCTTTGGCCTTTCCCAGTGCTCCCAGTTTAACCAGTAACCCTTCCTGATCAAGCCCTATCAATGGGTAGACCTGGGGTCCCTAAATCCACAAAAGACTTCAATAGGTTAGACCTGGTGTTTCTCAGTTCCCATTGACTTCAATGGATAGACCTGATGTCCCCAAATTTTTTGGTGTTAAAAATGCCAATTTTGGGCTCAGAATTCCCAGATTTTGGGCTGAAAATGGAGATTTTTGGGCTTACCTGGAGGCACAGCTCCAGCACAGGCCCCAGGTGTGGGATCAGGGATTCAGAACTGGCTTCCAGGAATTCATCCAGGACTTCCAGAGCATCAGCACTGTGATACTGGAGTGGAAACTCCTGGAATTCAGCCCATTTCCCCCAAATTTTCCCACTTTAACATCAAATTTCTGCAAAATCCACATTGACTTTAATGGAAAGACCTGGTGTCCCTATATCCCCTTTGAATTTTAATGGATAATCCTGATGTCCAAAAAATCCCTAATGGGAGATTAATATTATGAGGGATGGGGAATCTTAGAGACATTGTAAAAGAGGGTTTATTGCTTTATTGCATCACTCTCATAGAAGAGTGAGACATTAAAGGTGTTACATCCAATGCCATAATATCAGAACCTGCCTCATTCTTAGTTACAATGGCTTATGTTAGTTCTGTAGCCAATCAAATACTTCTATGAACTTTGCTAGTGTCTTTTTATACCAATCATTAATTGCTTTGCTTCTCATGCCTTTGCCACAATGCATCATTTTTCAGTAAATCATATAATCCTTCACAAACCTACACTGACACATCTTAAGTTTCTAACTAAATTTATAACAGGAACTATTACTAAATTTTAAAATCTTTTAATATCTTACTTAACATACTGCTTTGCTTACATAATAGATATTTCTGTTTGCTGAAAACATATTTCTATTTAAACTACAGACTTATAGTCTTGTTTCATGTCTGTGTCACTTTAATGATCTAATTCTCTAAGGCTTCTCCAAGGTCTTAGATCAAACCCTGTATCCATCTCTGTCTCTGAGCCTGTATGCACAAGGCCCTGAGAGTTCTCCGTGCCTGCATTTCCCACACTGCAGTATCCCAATGGACCCTTGGTTCCTTGGGGACTCACAATGGCAGAAGGGTCTCCTTGGTTCCACAAGGTCCTGCAGAGCCCCTTGATTCAACGAGGCCTCAAAGTGTCATCATGGCCTCCAGGATTCCATGAGGCCCCACAGTGTCACAATGAATTCCTTTGGTTCCATGGAGTCCAGCACTGTTCCATGAATCCTCAGTTCCATGGGGCCCTGTAGTGTCACAATGGGCTCCTCAAATCAATGGGGCTGCAAAGTGTCACAGAAGTTTCCATGATTCCATGAGAATCCAAAGTGTCACAATGGCCCCTCAATTCCATGGAGCCCCACAGTGTCTCTGTGGCTTCCTTGGTTTCATAAGGCCCTGAAATGTCACAATGGTCTCTTTGTTTCACAAAGCCTCAAATTTTAAAAATGGCCTCCATGGTTTCATGAGGCCCTGCTGTGTCACAATGGACCCTCGGCTCCATGACACTACAAAGTGTCACAATGGTCTCTTTGATTTGCAGTATGAGAATGGACCCTTGGTCCCTTGGAGCTCACAGGGTCACTCTTGTCCCCTTAGTTCCATGAAGCCCTGCAGTGTCACAATGGTCCTTTGGTTCCATGATGCCCAGTACTGTAACAAAGATCTCCTTGATTCCATGGTGTCAGAATGGCCCCTTTGTCCCATGCAGCCCCACACTGTCACTGTGCTCCCCTTGATTCCATGAGGCCCTGCCGTGCTACAATGGCCCAAATGGCTACAATGGTCTCCAGGGAGACTCTCTACAACCACCTGAACAGAGGATGTAGTCAGGTGGGGGTCGGTCCCTTCTCCCAGGCAGCACCTGACAGAACGAGAGGACACAGTCTGAAGATGAGCCAGAGGTAGTTTAGGTTTGATATCAGGAAAAATTCTTCAGTAAAAGAGTGATTGGACACTGGAATCTTCTGCCAAGGCAGGTGGTGGAGTCATTGTCCCTGGAGGCATTTATAAAAAGACTGGATGTGGCACTCAGAGTCATGGTTAAGTTTTTAGGTGATGTTAGGTCATAGGTTGGATTTGAAGATCTCAAAGGTCATTTCCAACTTCGTGATTCTGTTTCATAATAATCTCCATTGTTACATGAGGCCTGCAGTGTCACAATGGATGTTTGGTTTTATGAGTTCCCACAGTGTAACAATGGACCCTTGGTTCCATGAGGTTCTGTAGTATAACATGGTCACCTTGGTTCTGGGAGGTTCTGCAGTGTCACAATGCACCCATGGTTGCAGGAGGTTCCACAGTGTCACCATGGCCACCTTGGATCTGCAGTATAACAATGGACCATTGGTTCCATGTGACCCCACAGTGTCACAATGGCCCCTTGGTTCCATGAGGCCTTTCTATGTCACAATGGACTTTTGGTTCCATGAGGTTTCTCAGTGCCACAATGGTGTCCTTGGAGCTGCAGTGTCACAATGGACCATCAGCTCCATGTGGCCCCACTCTGTCAAACTGGATTTTGGTCCCATACTGTCAAAAGGTGCATTTGTTCCTTCAGGATCCATAGTGGAATATTTGACTCCTTGGTGCTGTGAGGCCCTGCTCTCACCAAATCTCCAAAATATCAGAATATACCTCCTTAACTATAATTTGGTCTTAAAGGGGGCATCATTTTATTCAGGCCTCAGGTCCAATGTGAGATAAAAACTAATCTTATGTGGACATGTTATTCTACAAGTGTGTTGCCTATATTAAGTCATAACATGTGCTTTAAAATTTACCCATTTCTATAAAAGCCACCCAAAGTTACCAGATTCAGTTTCTATTTTTTCTATCACATCATTCATGAGCCAGATTTCTTATTTTTCTCTTCCAGCTTTTCTGGCTGGGAAAGCAGCCCCCTATATGACTTATTCCTGTGCTAAAATTTCAGAGGTGCAGTAAAAACTTGAATGAACCCTTTTGGTGTCAAGGCCAAGGCTCTGTGTGTGCAGGCAGAGGCAGGCAGGAGGCAGAGCTGTCAGCAAAGGAAGGGGCCAGCAAGGTGGGGCAGCCGGGGGATGACGACAGCCTGCAGGGACAGAGGCGCAGGGCATGGACACCGTAGGACAGCCTGGGCTGCAGAGGGCACAGGGATGGGCAGCAGCTGAAAGGCCCTGACACAGCCAACTCCTGCAGCACTTGGGCCATGCAGGCTGGCCCTGGGCCTGAGGCCAGCAGGGGACAAGTGAGCCTTGCTGTGCTGGGGCCTCATTGCCTCCTTGTCCCTGCTCAGCAGCCTGGCAGGGGCCGCCCCATGGTGCTGCCCTTGGCATTGCACATGGCCAGAGCCCAGTGGGCCGGGAAGAGCCCTGAGCAATGAGGGAGGGACAGGATCTGCCTTGCCAGGGGCTGGGGCTCAGCCCTTGGCCCTTTGCATTCCTGAAACACATCCAGGTTTGCTCAGCATCAGAGACCCCTTTCCCTTGTTTGTCCCCACCTGTCATCAGTGCCTCCAGTGTTCTGCTCTAAGTGGAACCTGGGGACACTTTCTGAGTCGTGTTCCTCTGTGGAATCCATTAAAACTTCAGGAAACTTTGGAGTTTGAATATGATTTTGACCTCGGAGAAGTTTTCCTTCAGCTCCCTCTCAGGGACTGATGTCCAGGGACTCAGCACTGTTGAAAAATCCCAGCTCTACAGAGATGGGGAAACTGAGAGGAACTTTTTAAAAAAGATTTTTTTCCATTTTCAGTCTCCTTGAAGGTTGAAACATAAGAGGTGTAAAACTCCATGCCATTCTATCTGAAGCCAACTTATTTCCTCGTTATAAAACCTTAGAAATATTTCTTAGCCTATTCTCTTTTGCCACACAATGGTGCTAATAATTCTAATGCCAATCATCTATTATTTTACAACACATGATCTTGCCAAAATGCATATTTAACAGTTCTAATTCTCCAAAATATCTGATCTTTTTGCAAGGCCATTGTTTGAAACTTGTTTCTAGTTCAATCTCCCTCTCAGCAATGTCTTCTCTATTCCAGGGCCATTCTGAGTCAGCACACCTTATCTCAGAGTTTGCATCCAGATGTACAAGACTGTGTGAGCTTTCAGTCAGGCTTTGAGAATCCTTTACAAATCCATTTCTCACAAATATCAATCACAGAATGCTGCAATCACCTCTGCTCTAAAGAGAACAGTAATAAAATACATGCTTCACAATTGGAATGGATATTTCTAAGGAGGTCATTGTCATATTTCTCCATAACTGGAGTTGAAAATCTTCTGAAAGAATTGGATCAGACCAGATGGAAAGCAAGTCAGAACCGTTGCTTTCAAGGAAACCTCTGAAGAATTAAGTATTATTCGAACTCCAAAATTTCTGATATTGTTCATGTGTCCCACTGAGGGACACAACTGAGAAAGTGTCCCCAGGTTCCAGTGAGAGCAGGAAATCGGAGGCAGAGATGACAGGTGGTGTGGGAAATGCAGGCATGGAGAGCTCTCAGGGTCTTGTGCATACAGGCTCAGAGATTGAGATGGATCCAAGGTTTGACCCAAGACCTTGGAGAAATCTTGGGGAATCAGATCATGAAAAGTAAAATAGATATAAAACAATAGAAGTTTTTAGTTTAAGTAGAAATATGTTTTAAGCAAACAGAAATATGCATTATGTAAGCAAAGCAGTATGTTAAGTAAAATAGTAAAAGATTGTGAATCTTAGCAATAGAACTTGTTATAAAGTTAATTAGAAGTTTAAGGTTTATCAGTGTAGGTTGGTGAAGTGTTATAGGATTGGTTGAAAAATGACACATTACTGCAAAGCCATGAGAAGCAAAGCAATTAATGATTGGTGTAAAAGGATGCTGGCAAACTTCACACAAGTATTTGATTGGCTAAAAACGAACATAAGGCATTGTAACTAAGAATGAGGAGGCTTTTGATAGTTTGGTGTTGGATGTAACAGCTTTAATGTCTCACCCTTCTATGAGACTGACACCATGAGGCCATAAACCATCTTTGACAACGTCTCTCAGTTGCCCCATCTCTTGTAATATCAATCTCCCAATGCACATTTTCTTGACATCAGACATGACTAATGAAATCAATAGGGACTTATGGACACCAGGTTTATCCCATTAAAGTCAATAGGGATTTAGGGACACCTGGTTTATCCATTGAAGTCAGTGGGGATTTTGAGGAAATTTGGTCCTAAAATGGAGAAATTTGTGTAAATTTGGGGGAAATCTTGGGCTGAATTGTGGGAATTTCTGCTCCAGGATTGTAGTGCTGATGCTCTGGATGTCCTGGATGAATTCCTGGAGACCAATCCCGAATCCCTGATCCCTCACCTGCGTGCCATGCTGGAGCTGTGACTCCAGATAAGTCCAAAAATGTTCATTTTCAGCCTGAAATCTGGGAATTCCAAGCCCATAACCGGGATCTTTAGCAGCAAAAATGTTGGACATCACCTCTGCCCACTGAAGTAAAAAGGGATTGAAGGACACCAGGTCTACCCCTGTAAAGTCAACAGGGATTTAGGGACACCAGGTCTACTCATTGATAGGGCTTGATTGGGAAGAGTTACTCTTTAAACTGGGAGCACTGGGTGGGGCTAAGGGGGGACACTGGGGTGATTGGGAGCACTGAAGCAAAAGTGAGGCCACTGGGAGGGATTTGTAGAGATAAATGGAGATAAACAGGACTCCAGGTCTAACCCATTGAAGTCAATAGGAATTTAGGGACAGAAGGTCTACACTTTAAAGGCAATGGGGTTTAGGGGCAACAGGCCTCCCCAATCAAAGCAAAGAGGATGTTTTTAGGGGCCCCAGGACCTTTTGGTGATCCAGGAATCCAAGGGGTAACCAGGAATATCCTGATGATTTCAGGGGGTATCCAGGTGACTTTTTGGGGATAACCAGGTGTAGTCTGGTGATTGTTGAGGGCGATCCAGGTGATTTTGGGCAGTGTCCAGGTGTACCCTGATAATTTTCAGGGATATCCAGGTAATTTTTAGGGCACCCAAGTGCCCTGACGCACCGTGACAGGCCAGGAGAAGATGATGGCCACCGTCCTCCCAGTCGATGTGGACACAGATGACCCTTGGCAGTTGTGGGGCTATCAGGGGGCACCCCAACATTCAGGGGTACCCCAAAACACCAGGTGAGGACATCAGGGGTGGGAGGGAGCCCTGAGTTACCTCAGGAGAGGATGCAGTGCAGGTACAGCCAGGTGCTTTGGTGCATGGGGTTGGTGAAGATGGTATTCTGCAGCAGCCCTAGCTCTGGGGTGGGCAAAGGAGGCACCCCAAAATATCAGGGGGACACCAGGGGAAATCCCAATATCTCAGTGGGCACAGCCAGGTATCCAGGAGTTCAGGTCTACCCATTGAAATCATTGGGGATTTAGGAACACCAGGTCTACCCACTCAACCTGACAGAACCCACCAGCTCCCACTTTAGGTGAGGAAGGGGCTGGAATATTTTGGGGATCCTGCAAAGTTGTTGGAGATATTTTGGGGAATCCCTCACCTTCCTTCAGCCTTCCAGGGGGCAGTGCCCTTGCTGTAGTTCCTGGTGGGCATCAGCAGCCCCAGGCAGCGTTGCCAGGCCGAGAAGTTGGAGAAGCTGCGGCTCAGCTAGGCCCTGGTGAAGGCCAGCCCAGCCTTGAGGTCCTGCCTGGCTGCAAGTGCCTACCAGTGTTCCCAGGTGTGGACTGGGAAGGCACCAGTATAAACCAGTGAGCACTTGGAGCCACTCCTGAGCTCCTGAGGCCTGTGGCAGCAGCTCCCAGTATAAACCAGTAAGGTCTCATGCACCCAAACCCATTCCCAGTGTAGTCTAGGAGCTGCTACTGTGGTCCTGGTGCTCCCAGGTTTACACTGGGAAGACACCAGTATAAACCAGTAAGCACTGCGAGCCACCCCTGAGCCCATGAGCCCATGGTGGCAGCTCCCAGTATAAACCAGTAAGGCCAGCACAACCTGAAGTCACTCCCAGTAGGTCCCAGGCCCCATCCCAGTATAAACCAGTAAGGCAAGCATCCCCAGAAGTTGCTCCCAGTGGAGTGCCAAGCGTCCCCAAGACCCCTCCCAGTATAATCCAGTATACCCCAGTTTAACCCAGTAAAATCCAGACTATCCCAGTATAACCCAGTATAAACCACTACACCCCACTCATTCCCAGCACCCCATCCCAGTATAAACCTGTATAACCCAGTATAACTCACAGTCGGCCACTAGGTCCTCCCAGTCATCAGGAGGCACAGACACACCCCTGCTCCCTTTCTCATTGGAACCCAGTACAAACCAGTAACACCCCAGCACCCCATCCCAGTACAACCAGTATAACCCAGTACAACCAGTACACACAGTGCTAGGTCCTCACAGACACTCACACACCCTCTCCCAGTGCAACCCAGTGACTCCCAGCACACCCTGGACCCCATCCCAGCACAAACCAGTACAAACCAGTACAAGCCATTCACAGTTGCAGGGGTCGGCCACCAGGAGGTGCTCACACTGTGCCAGGTCCTCCCGGCCAGCAGGGGGCGCTGCAGTGTCCAGTGTGACCCTACAGAACCAAGGAAACCCCTGTGACACTGCGGGGCCCCACGGAACCAAGAGTCCATTGTGAGACACCTGGGCCACGTGGAGCCAAGGAACCATTGTGACACTGGGGAAACTCATGGGACCAAGGGGCCACTGTGACATTGTGGGGCCTCATGGAACCTGTGAGCCATTGTGACACTGCACGGCCTTGTGGAACCAAGGAGACCACGGTGACACTGTGGGGCCACATGGAACCAAGAGTCCATTGTGACACTCTGGAACTACAGAGACCATTGCTGAGAGTATGGAACCTCGAGGAACAAAAGTCCATTGTGACAGATCAAGGCCTCATGGAACCCAAAAGAGCATTGTGACACTGTGGGGCCCCATGGACCCAAATCTCCATTGTGACAGAACTGAACCTCATGGAACCAAGAGTGCATGGTGACCCAGCAAGGCCCTGTGGAACCAAGGAGACCAAAGGCTTCAAACCTTCCTTGCAGGTTTCTGAGCTGGAGAAAGGGGAACCTGCTTCGTGGCACATTAGGTTTGGCACACACCTGAGGAGTGTGTCAGTTTTCAGTGAGGAAACTTAGGAGTTTTAGATTGCTTCCAAAAACACAAGGAAAAACACTGTTTGCCTGAGTGCAGTCAATTCTCCAAGCAAAGCAGGTCCCAGGTGAGTGAGGACAGACAGGAGGGGTTGGGCAATATGGAGCAAGTTGTGCACACTGAGTCAGACCTCAAGGCACAGCTTCTGTGAGCAGGCCAGACCTCCTGAGGAGAGACCCTGCATCAACATCAATCACAAAATGCTGCAATCACCTCTGCTCTAAACAGAACAGTAATAAAATGCACCCTTGAAAATAATAATAAATATTTCTAAGAAGCTCTTCAAATTATTTCTCCATAACTGGATTTGAAAATCTTGTTAATGAACTACCCCAGACCAGAGGGAAATCAAGGCAGAGCCATGGTTTGTCAGGACTTGCTTGATCCCAATCTGCCCCGTGGTGCATTTGGTGCTGAGCCCTTGAACCTCAGGGCCTGAGAGGAGATTGCACAAACCTTTCCAGGAGTCCAAGTCAGAAGAAAAACCCAAAGTGTCTCAAAGCATTAATGGGTCCCACTTAGGTCCATCCCTAACACAGGCTCCTCATGGACTCCTTGGAGGGGAGAATGGGAGGCCAGAATTTCCCAAAAACCTCTCAGAAATTCAGTGTTCAAAGGAAAATCCAAAGTACCTTTAAAACCTTGAGTATCTCAAAGTATTAATGAGCCCCATTGAGTGTCAGTACAAAGCTCTCAAGGGACTAATTAAAGCAGATAATTGGGGGCATCATTGCATAAAATACTAAAAGAGTTGGTGTCAAAAGAAAAATGCCCAGTTCCTTAAAAAACTGAGTACCTCAAAGCATTAATGAGCCCCTCTGAGTATCATTACTGACAAAGGCTCTCAAGGGACTAATTAAAGCAGATAATTGGAAGCTGTCACTGCACAAACCTCTCAGAGACCCAGTGACAAAAAGTAGAACTTAAATTAACCCTGAGTACCTCGAAGCATTAATGAGCCCCACTGAGTGTTGTTACTGACAAAGGCTCTCAAGGGACTCATTAAAGCAGATAATTGGAGGCCATGATTGCACAAAGCTCTCAGAGACTCCAAGGCAAAAGCAAAACCCAAAGTCCTGTAAAAAACCTGCAGTCCCTGGGAGCATGAAGGAGCCCCCAGGGCCATTCCTGACCAAGGCTCCCCAGGGACTCGTCCCAGCAGATCCCTGAGGCCACTGGGATGTGGGGGGATGCTGAGGGCAGGACAAGGGGTGCCAGTGGCCAGCCTTGCTGGGGCTGTGCCAGGAGGCCCCAGTGGCTCAGGACAAGGTGTCTCCTGCCAGCCCTTGGTGGCACAGACCCTGCTGTGCCCCAGGGCACCAAGACTTGGCTTCTCTTTCTCCCCACCTGTCATCTCTGCCTCCAATTTCCTGCTCTGACTGGAACCTGGGGACACTTTCTCAGTCATGTCCCTCAATGGAGCCCATTAAAAGTAAAAGAAACTTTGGACTTTCATTCTGACTTGGAGTTGTTGAGAGGTTTCCTAACAAACCATGGCTGAGCTTTGATTTCCCTCTGGTCTAGTGCAGTTCATTAAGGAAGTTCTCAACTCCAGTTATGGAGAAACATTTCAAAGAGTTTGTGAGAAATACACATTCCTATTTTAAAAAGTTGTATTTTATTACTCTCGTTATGAATGACATTCTATTTATCCAATTTTATCAAACAATAACATGAAATTTAGGAGCAATTTTTTTAATAGCAAAAATTGTATATAAAGGAATACAAATCAAAGTATCTTAGATACATATATTTGAGTGTATAGAAAATTTGGCAGTGAGTAATTCAGTATCATTGAGGTTTGTGTAAAGCATAAGCAAAACTGACCGGGGGTACAGGGAGGGGCTCGCCCTTCCCCACGTACCAAACAATCAAGGCCAAAAATCCCACTTATACACTGTATGCTAATATGGATTAATACAGAATTTTCTGGAAAGCTCCTCCCAGTTTCCATTCCTAAAATCTATGTCACTGTGTTGTGTGGAGCATTCTCTGTTAATGGTTAGGGGGTCTCTCATCCTTTTGAGGGTCTTATTTCCGATGAAGGCTCTTTGTCTTCATCAGTGTCCGCTGTGTGACCTTGCAGGCAGCACAAGTGCACTGAGCTTGGGGTTGTGTAGCTCAGCATAAGTTCCCACAATAAACCTTATTCAAGTTCATGCCTGGAATCGCCCCAATTTGGCCCATTCCAAGGTTGAAACTTTTTATTTCTAGATGCTGCTTATCAAACCTATATCCTTCTACTACTCCCCCCTAACATCTGGAGTCTGCTTTGTCTCATCATTTCTTTTGCTTTCTAACAATTATTTTCTATTGATATAAGTACAATTTTGCTAATATAGTTAAAATTTAGTTAGCACGAACCACATTTATCACATCTTTAATATTAAAATGAATTTTTTCTTACTTATTAGTATTCTATATTTTTATAATCTATTTTTCATATTGATATGTAAAAGCTTTACATTAGTAGTAACCAAAAAAATTATTGGTCATTGGTTCTAACTAACACAATTCCTTTCATTACATAAATAAGCTTTACTGGTTATTTATTTCTCCCTGTGTAAGATATTTCATAATAGTTGTAGTCATTTTGTCATCTTTATTATCCTCTTTTTCTCTGACAGGGTCAAGGTGGGTGCTTCAGGGTCCAGGGAGACATTTCTGGGGCACATTTGAGGCAATTTTGGGTCTGGGGAAAGAATTTAGAAGGAAGTTGAGGGACGGGAGGACACTTGGGGGCCTCGAGTGGGCACGGAGAGAGAACTTAGGGATCCTGGGGGAAGGTCTGGGTTTCAGAGTGTCACTTGGGGGTCCAGGAGGGCACCTGGAGGTCAGGGAGGAGAATCTGGGGCCATTCGGGGTCCGGGCGGGCTCTTGGGGGGCTCTAACGGGGCTCTCCGGGCCGCGGGGGATGATGGGAGTTGTAGGCACAGGTATAATATGGTTCAAGGGGGCCGTGGAGCATCATGGGAGTTGTAGACGCAGCTGCAATGTCTCTCGGTGGGTGCGGGGCATGACGGGAGATGAAGTCAGAGCTGGAATGGCGTTTAACCGGAACCGCGGAGCTTCATGGGAGCTGTAGTCCCGGAAGTGGTCCTCACGGCGAATTTTTAGGTCGGGGAAAGCACTTAGGCCACAGTTTTCCCTCTGAGCGGAGACTTCAGGTCCTCAGCAGAGAACGTATACGGGTCGGGAGAACTTGGGGGGAGCTTGGGGAGCTCTAACCGGGCTCTTTAGGGCGCGGGGCAGGGCAGTTTTCGGCGCGGGACTGGGTTATGAGGTGCTCTGAGCTCGCGGGGGATGGCAGGAGATGAATTCCCAGAAATGGCTGCAAGGGGAATCTATGGGGTTGGGAGCATTCAGGGGATCTGGGGACGTCTTTGGGTGGTCAAGATTATGCCCTGAGGGGGCAATTACGGAATCTGGAGGGTCCTGGGACACGTATGGGGCAGATGGGGAGCGGATCCCGGGGGTTCTGTGGAGCGCGGGGCATGACGGGCATTGCAGTCCCAGCTCCAGTGGGGCTCTATGGGGCCGCGGGGCATGATGGGAGTTAGAGGCAGAAAGGAAAGATGGCGCCGACTGCAGGCACCCCGAAGCCCCGATCCCTAAAGCTGAACCCCCTTGGTGGCACCTTGGACTGAAACACACTAATGGAAGGTGTCTGTATTTAGTGGGGAACATTAGGAGTTTTAAATTTCTTCAAAACTAAAAAAAAAAACGGAAAAACCCTGTTTGCCTGAGTGCAGGCAGTTCTCCAAGCAAAGCAGGTCCCAGGTGAGTGAGGACAGACAGGATGGGGTTGGGCAATGTGGAGCAAGGTTGTCCACACTGGGTCAGACCTCAAGGCACAGCTCCTGTGAGCAGGCCAGACCTCCTGTGGAGAGATCCTGGATCAACATCAATCACAGAATGCTGCAATCACCTCTGCTCTAAAGAGAACAGTAATAAAATACACCCTCTAAAATAGCAATGTGTATTTCTAAGAATCTCTTTAAAATATTTCTCCATAACTGGACTAGGAAAGCTTCCTAATGAGCTGATCTAGACCAGAGGGAAATCAAGGCAGAGCCATGGTTTGTTAGGAAACCTCTCAAGTGTTCAGTCAGAACTGAACTCCAAAGTTTCCTAAAGTTTTAATGGGTCCCACTGAGAGACACAACTGAGAAAGTGTCCCCAGGTTCCAGTTAGAGCAGGAAATTGGAGGCAGAAATGACAGGTGGGGACAAAGAGAAGCCAAGTCTTGGTGCCCTGGGGCACAGCAGGGTCTGTGCCACCAAGGGCTGGGAGGAGACACCTTGTCCTGAGCCACTGGGGCCTCCTGGCACAGCCCCAGCAAGGCTGGCCACTGGCACCCCTTGTCCTGTCCTCAGCATCCCCCCACATCCCAGTGGCCTCAGGGATCTGCTGGGACGAGTCCCTGGGGAGCCTTGGTCAGGAATGGCCCTGGGGGGCTCCTTCATGCTCCCAGGGACTGCAGGTTTTTCAGAGGACTTTGGGTTTTGCTTTTGCCTTGGAGTCTCTGAGAGCTTTGTGCAATCCTGGCCTCCAATTATCTGCTTTAATTAGTCCCTTTAGAGCCTTTGTCAGTAACAACACTCAGTGGGGTTCATTAATGCTTCAAGGTACTTGAAATTTTTCAAGGTACTTTCCTTTTTCCTTTCTTCTCTGACTCCCTCAAAGGTTTTTGGGCAATCATGGCCTCCCATTCTCTCCTCCAAGGAGTCCATGACGAGCCTGTGTTGGGAATGGACCCATTAATATCTCAAGACACTTTGGGCTTCTCTTTTGACTTTGATTCTTGGAAGGGTTTGTGCAATCTCCCCTCAGGCCCTGAGGTTCGAAGGCTCAGCCTCAAATGCACCACGGGGCTGATTGGGATCAAGCAAGTCCTGACAAACCGTGGATCTGCCTTGATTTCCTTCTGATCTGGTGCAGTTCAGGAGAAGGTTTTCAACTCCAATTATGGAGAATTATGTCAAAGAGCTTCTTAGAAATATCCTTTCCTATTTCAGTGGATGCATTTTATTTCAGTTCTCTTTAGAGCAGAGGTGATTGCAGCATTCTGTGGTTGATATTGATGCAGGGTCTCTCCTCAGGAGGTCTGGCCTGCTCACAGAAGCTGTGCCTTGAGGTCTGAGCCAGTGTGGACAACCTTGCTCCACATTGCCCAACCCCATCCTGTCTGTCCTCACTCACCTGAGACCTGCTTTGTCCCAGTTTGGAGAACTGGCTGCACTCAAGCAAAAATGAGTTTTTTCCCTTTTTTGTTTTTCTTGGCTGCTTTTTTTTTTTTTTTTTTTTTTTTTTTTTTTAAGCAATCTAAAACTCCCGGATTTCCTCATTGCAAACAGACACCTTCCATTAGTGTGTGCCAGCCCAAGGTCCCACCACGGAGGTTTCCCTTCCCCAAAGCAGAGATATGTAAGGAAAAATGTCAGCAGAACACAGCAATACAGAGTTCTTTATTTTGTGTAAACACTTGTGGACTCCTTGGTTCTACAAGGGCTCGCTGGGTCCCCATGCACTCTTGGTTCCATGAGGTTCTGTACTGTCGCAGTGGAGATTTGGGTCCATGGGACCCCACAGTGTCACAATGCTCTTTTTGGGTTCCATGAGGTCTTGCTCTGTCACATGGACTTTTGGTTCCTTGGGTTTCCATATTCTCAACAATGGGCTCTGTAGTTCCAGAGTGTCACGATGGACCCTTGGTTCCATGAGGTTCTTCAGTGTCAAAATGGAATTCTTGGTTCCATGGGGCCCCACAGTGTCACCATGGTCTCCTTGGTTCTGTGAGGTTCTGTGGTGTCACAATGGATGTTTGGTTCTATGGAACCCCGCAGTGTCACAGGGGTCTCCTTTTTCCTTGGCACCCAGCAGCAAACACCACTGGCAGGCCCAAATGCCTGGGAAGAAGGAGAAGGGGACATTTGGAGTGATGGTTTTTGTCTCCCCAGGGCACAGTGACGTGGGCTGGGGCCCTGCTGTCCTGGAGATGGCTGAACACCGGCCTGCCCATGGAAGGGCTGAGAGACAACAACCTCTGTGCATGGAACTGCAACAGCAGAGAGCTCAGGCTGAAGGCTGGGTTTAAAAGACTGTCACCAGCACAGGAACCATCAATGTGAGAGGAAAGATGTGTGCTCATGTCTTTCCAAATCATTTGGTGGGTGCAGGGATGGGTGTTAAGGGGTTTGAAATGGGTCGTAACATTTCTACTGACTTTGGGCAGCAGGTTTGTTACCGGGCCCAGCCAGCTTGGCTCCTGACACAGACAAGGCTCTGCACAAGGCTGAACTCCTGAACTTTGGGGGGAAAAGCCAGGTTCAAGAGGGTTATGGGGCAGGATGTTCAGGAAGGCTTTACCTTCCTAGTGCCTCGGCCAGTGGGGAAAGGAAGAGGGCAACGTGCAGCCGGGAGTTCAGGATAAAAGGAGGCTGCGCCCTCTGAAACCTGGAGAGACAAAACCCCAGGGGATTGTGCCCTGGTGAACTCTCTCCTTTTATTCAAATAAAGTTGAAGGACTGCTCTGTCTCCTTTTTGGACATAAACCTCTGGTGTTTGTGGATTCTCCTGGCAGTGACAACAGGGAATCTCATGGAACCAAGTGTCCACAGTTTCAGGGCTCAGCCTCACAGAGCGCTGGAGACCATTGTGTCACAATGGGAACACATGGAACAAAGGCTCCCCAGTGACACTGCAGGGCCTCATGGAATGCAGGAGATCATCCTGATGGAATGGAAACTCATGGAACCAGCCCTGCACCGGCAGCGGGAGGAGAAACTGAGGCAGTACTGGGAGGCCACGGACGCCTTACTGGGGGTACTGGTTTGTACTGGAAGGGGACTGGGGGGAATTGGGAGGAACTGGGATGGGATTCAAGGGTTAAGAAGAGGGAGAACTCTGGGTTGAAGGGTGATTTTTGTAGTGGCTTATACTGGTTTGTACTGGTTTATACTGATTTTTAGCTGTTTTGGGACTAGTGTGTACTGGGAGGGATTGAGATGGACTGGGACAAAGTGGGAGGGGATTGGGGGGATTGGGAGGTCACTGATTTATACAGGTTTATACTGGGAGTTCACTGGGAGGTCACTGGACTTTACTGGTTTATACTGGAGAGTCACTGATTTGAACTGGGGGGTTAATGGGAGGGAACTGGTTTGAACTGGGAGTTACTGGTTTGAACTGGGAGGGTGACTGGGCCATACTGGGAGGTCAGTGGGAGTTACTAGGATGAACTGAGAAGTCCATGGGAGGGTTATTGGGATATACTGGGATGGATTGGGAAGGGGTTGGGAGGGCACTGGGATTTACTGGGGCTATACTGGTTCATGTTGGTTTATACTGGTTTGAATTGGGAGTTACCTGATCAGCAAGGAGCACCTCATGCCCAGGTGTTATCTCTTATTGGAACTGGAAGTTACTGGGAAGAAACTGGGATTTACTGATTTATACTGCTTCATACTAGTCTATACTGGTTCATACTGGTTTATACTGGGATTCACTTGGCTAGCAGGGGGCGCTGCCCACCCAGGTGCTGTCCCTCACAGGGTCAGTCCTGGCAGCCAATCCCGACGTGGGCACCTGCTTGAGCCTGCAGAGACGAGCACTGGGAGCACTGGGAGGGGACTGGTGTGTACTGGTTTATACTGGTTTGTACTGGTTTATACTGCTTTTGACTGGGAGGGGCCGGAAGGGCACTGGTTGGGACTGGAGGGCACTGGGAGGGGTCTAGAGGGGGTAAAAAAGGGTTAAAAGGGAGTCTGTGGTTACTGGTTTATACTGGTTTATAACTGTTTATACTGGGAGGGCACTGGGAAGGGTTAAAGAGGGACTGGGAGGGAGTGGGAGAGCCCTGACTGGTCTGTTCAGGTCCATACTGGTCTGTACTGGTTTTTACTGATTTATGCGGGGCTATCCTGGTCTATACTGGTTTGCCTTATACTGATTTTTATTGATTCATACTGGTTTTTACTGGTTGTTCCTGGTTTTAATGGTTTTGCTGGTTTGTACTGGTTCATACTGGTTTATGTTGGGCTACACTGGCCTATACTGTTTTGCCTTATTTTTCACTGGTTTATGCTGGTTTTCACTGCTTTGTACTGGTTTTTACCACTTATACTTCTTTGCAGTGGTCCATACTGCTTTTTACTGGTCCATACTGCTTTTTACTGGTCTCTACCGGTTTGCCTTAGACTGGATTTTACTGTTTATTACTGGTTTTTATAACTTACACTGGTCCATACTGGTTTATACTGGTTGATATAGGTTTCAGGGTGCCATTGGAGCTTTTGTTCATGGAGCAGTGCCTGGGGGTGAATCCCAAATCCTATGGGGAGTGGCACCACCAGGGCGGGGTGCTGGGCTGCACCATGGCGCCCCCTGCTGGCCAGGAGGACTTGGTGGCCAACTGTTACTTATACTGGGTTATACTGGTTTATATTGTGATGGGGTGCGGGGGGTGCTGGGAGTTACTGGGGTTACTGGGCTGAACTGTTTTATACTGGGATGGGGTGCTGGGGGTCACTGGTTTATACTGGGTTATACTAGTTAATACTGGGATGTGGTCCTGGGGCTGACTGGGTTATACTGGTTTTTACTGAGTTATACTGGGGTATTTTGGATTTTACTGGGTTATACTGGGAGGGATCTTGGGGACACTTAGTAACCACTGGTAGCAACTTCTGGGGGAGCTGGCCTTACTGGTTTATAATGGGAGTGACATTTGGGAATGCTGGCCTTAGTGGTTTATACTGGGATGGAGCTTGTGACCTACTGGGAGTGACTTCAGGTTGTGCTGCCCTTACTGGTTTATACTGGGAACTGCCACCATGGACCTCAGGGGCTCGGGGGTGACTCCAAGTGCTTATTGGTTTGTACTGGTGCTCCCCCAGTATAAACCTGGTGTTGGGGGTTGAATGCTTCGCTTTTCTTTCTGTGGAATTTTCTCCCATTGTTATGCTAAGTAATTGTGGCTACACCTTAAAACGACAGATAATGTTCTCTCGTAGGGGGGTGGCTGGAGGGGGAGGGGGGGGGAACCGGAAAAGGAAAGGTGGGATAGGGGGGTCTGGAGCGGGGGACTCTCTCTCGCTTGGCTCCTGGGGTGGGAAGACAACCTGGGCTCCGCTCTGGCATCTCCCCCTGCCATCCCAGCGCTGAGATCCACGCTCCCTGCCTTTGGACATCGCTCCGCTGCTCTCCCAGCTCACCCTACTACCTCCGGACACTCTGCTGAGCACCACGACCGACACCGTGAGGGGGGAGTCACTTTCCCCATCCCCTCTCTCCCCTGGGCCGCGGCCGCCATCACCCAGCCCTCTTCAACTGCGCGGGACCTGCCCTGCCCCCACAGCACCGGTAACAGCACAGGGAGACGGCCTGCGGCCAGAAGGGACTGGAGCGGAGCTAGACTGTTTCTGTTGCCAATTTTTATAGCTGTTGTTGTTTTTTCTGCTTTGTTAAATACCAGTAAAGAACTGTTATTCTCATCCCCATATCTCCTGCCTGAAGGTGTCTGAATTGGACCTAAAATAATTAAAAGGGAGGGGGGTTGCACTCTGCATCGCAGAAAAGGGGCTCCTGCCTTTCCTTAGACCATACCTGTCTTTCAAACCAAGACAGATTTTGGCGCCCGGAACTTGGGGCATTGCCTGAGGGCATTGAGAGAGGGGTAGAAAAGGGGATAACAGTTCTTAAATTACCCAAGCTTGTGGTAGGTGACACCATGCTGTCCAGCTTACCCTGGATTGGCCTCCATGTGGTCACTGCTATATCTCTCCCATTTGCAAGCCCTTTTTTAAACATGAGTTTCATAACCAAGGTTACTGTGGCTATTATCCAGTTTATTATGTGGGTTGATCAGTTGAGGAATTCATGGATTTTTAATTTTCTCTGGAAGATGGCCACATGGATTCAGAGCTATCACACTCTAAGTGTGTGTTTCTGGGGCTACTTCAATAATGGTACTTACTGTGAGGAAGTGGCAGCGGGTGAAATTTTTTCTCAACCCATCACAGGGTTTTTGAAGTTCACCCCACCAGTCTTCAAGGGGTTCCAATCCACTTTAAATGCTAATGACATTATATTGTGGCTACTGTTGCTTATATCCCTGTTAAACCTGTTCTACCTAACATTCAGAGATAAGGGGAGATTGACTTGGATAACAACCCTGATACCTACCCCAGGGATTAGTGATGTTACCCCAGAGCCTGATCCTGTCCCAGAGACTAGGGAGGTTACCCCAGAGCCTGATCTTGTCCCAGAGACTAGGGATATTACCCCAGAGTTTGACCCTGCTCCACAGCCCACCTCGGAAAGGAACCACCCAGAATGGGTGGGGGTGCTAGCAAAGGAGATAGGTGAGATGGGCCAGATGCTGAAGGAGTACCTCTCCCCAGCTGGTGAGAAACCCTCCCCCTGCCTTAAAGAGGGAGACTCTGGTGGTGCAGCAGTGGGACCCACAGATGTTACATCTGTCCAGGTTCCAGCTGAACTGCAAGGGCACTCACAGCCAGCAGCAGTTGCCCCTGTGGAAACTAGGAAGTCTAAGATGAAAACAAGGCACCTAGATAATAAGGGTCAGGAAGGGGGCCCCTCACAACCAGCAGGGGAGCCAGAAGTTGAGATCATCACCGAGTCCCTGTCATACGAGAGTCTCCGTAACCTGCGAAAAGACATTGTACGACGGGGCCGTGAGCCTTTTACAACCTGCTTACTGCGGGTCTGGGACCTTATGGGTACAGGTGTGCAACTGGATGGTACTGAGGCAAGGAATTTGGGAGCCTTGACCCAGGACTCAGGTGTGGACCAGGTATTTGTAAGGGAGACAGGTCTCCTTTCCCTCTGGGAGCGACTTTTAATGAGTGTGAGAGAGAGATTTGTCCACAGGGAAAGAATGCAGGAGTACCACCAGAGAACACGTTGGAATACCCTTGAGGAAGGGATCCAAAAGCTGAGAGAAGTGGCAGTACTGGAGGTGCTCTTTGGGAGGGATGGACAGTATGACAATGACCCTGACAAGGTCAGGTGCACAGGGCAGATGTTGTGGAATCTGGCAAACCTGGGCCCATCTCAATATACCCCCTTTATTGCAATGATTGATGCTGATACCAACCAAGTGACAGTGGGCTCTGTTGCCAACAGGCTCAGGAATTATCAGAGTATGATGGCTGGCCCAGTGCAGGCTCATGTCTCTGCTGTGGCTAAGGACCTCAGAGAGGAGTTTAAGGAGGAGATGAAGGAGATAAGGGAAGAGGTGAGGAAGATCAGTGCAGCACCAGTGCGAGTCATGGACCCCAAAAGTAGAGCCCAACGCCCCCCAGCTAGGGAGAGAGGGTACACCCCACGTGCTGACCTGTGGTTTTTTCTACGTGACCACGGGGAAGACATGAGAAGGTGGGATGGGAAACCCACTTCTGTCCTGGCAGCACGGGTGCGCCAACTCAGGGAGGGGAACACCAACAGAGGGAACTCCACTAAAGTGAGGGTAGCCTCAGCCTCCCATGACCAAGGTGCAGGGTATTACAGAAGGGAGGATGATCTGTCAGATCCCCTTGAAGGAACCTCCAGTATGTATGCCCAGGAGAGAAATAATAACCAGGGCTAGAGGGGTCCTGCCTCTAGCCAGGGAGAGGCACGGGAAAACCGGATCTTTTGGATGGTGTGGATCCGATGGCCTGGCACATCAGAGCCACAGGAACACAGAGCATTGGTTGACACTGGTTCACAATGTACATTAATACCATCAGGACATGTCGGGAAGGAACCTGTTTCAATTGCTGGGGTTACAGGGGGATCTCAGGAATTGACTCTGCTGGAGGCTGAGGTGAGCCTGACTGGGAAAGAGTGGCAGAAACATCCAATTGTGACTGGCCCAGAGGCACCATGTATCCTAGGCATAGACTTCCTCAGGAATGGCTATTACAAAGACCCAAAGGGACTCAGGTGGGCTTTTGGAATAGCTGCTGTGGCAGCAGAGGGCATTAAGCAGTTGAACACCCTGCCTGGGCTATCAGAAAACCCATCTGCAGTGGGACTCCTCAGGGTGAAAGAACAACAGGTGCCAATTGCTACCTCAACAGTGCACCGCCGGCAGTACCGGACAAATCGAGATGCTGTGATCCCCATCCACAAGATGATCCGTGAGCTGGAGAGCCAAGGGGTGGTCAGCAAAACCCACTCACCCTTCAACAGCCCCATCTGGCCTGTGCGTAAATCGGAAGGAGAATGGAGATTGACAGTGGACTATCGTGCACTGAATGAGGTGACTCCACCGCTGAGTGCTGCCGTGCCGGACATGCTGGAACTGCAGTAGGAGCTGGAGTCCAAGGCAGCAAAGTGGTACGCCACCATTGACATCGCCAATGCATTCTTCTTCATTCCTCTGGCAGCAGAGTGCAGGCCTCAGTTCGCTTTCACCTGGAGGGGTGTGCAATACATGTGGAACCGACTGCCCCAGGGGTGGAAACACAGCCCCACCATCTGTCATGGGCTGATCCAGGCTACACTGGAGAAGGGTGGAGCTCCAGAACATCTGCAGTACATTGATGACATCATTGTGTGGGGGGATACGGCAATGGAGGTATTTCAGAAAGGAGAAAAGATCATTGAGATTCTGCTGGGAGCCGGCTTCGCCATTAAAAAGAGCAAAGTCAAAGGGCCTGCCCAAGAGATCCAGTTCCTGGGAGTAAAGTGGCAAGATGGACGGCACCAGATCCCCAGTGAGGTCATCAATAAGATCACTGCAATGTCTCCACCAACCAGCAAGAAGGAAACACAAGCCTTCCTAGGTGCCATAGGCTTTTGGAGAATGCACATTCCTGAGTACAGCCAGATTGTGAGCCCTCTTTACCTGGTCACCCGCAAGAAGAACGATTTCCACTGGGGCCCTGAGCAGCAGCAAGCCTTTGCCCAGATCAAGCAGGAGATTGCTCATGCAGTAGCCCTTGGCCCAGTCAGGACGGGACCAGATGTGAAGAACGTGCTCTACTCTGCAGCCGGGAACCATGGTCTGTCCTGGAGCCTTTGGCAGAAGGTGCCTGGTGAGACGCGAGGCCGACCACTGGGGTTCTGGAGCCGAAGCTACAGAGGGTCCGAGGCCAACTACACTCCGACGGAGAGGGAGATCTTGGCCGCCTATGAAGGGGTCCAAGCAGCCTCAGAGGTGGTTGGCACAGAAACACAACTCCTCCTGGCACCCCGACTGCCAGTGCTGGGGTGGATGTTTAAAGGAAAGGTTCCCTCAACCCACCATGCCACTGACGCCACATGGAGTAAATGGATTGCCCTCATCACACAACGTGCCCGTATTGGAAACCCGAATCGCCCTGGGATTTTGGAGATAATTACCAACTGGCCGGAAGGGGAAGACTTTGGCCTTGCCGACGAAGAGGAACAGGAACAGGTGACCCGGGCCGAAGAAGCCCCACCATATAACCAACTGCCAGCAGATGAAACATGCTATGCTCTTTTCACTGATGGTTCCTGCCGCATCGTGGGGATGAACCGGAAGTGGAAAGCAGCCGTATGGAGCCCCACACGACAGGTTGCACAAGCTACCGAAGGAGAAGGTGGATCGAGTCAACTTGCTGAACTCAAAGCTGTTCAGCTGGCCCTGGACATTGCTGAAAGAGAGAAGTGGCCAAAACTCTACCTTTACACTGATTCATGGATGGTAGCCAATGCTCTGTGGGGATGGCTGGAAAGGTGGAAAAAGGCTAACTGGCAATGTAGGGGAAAACCAATCTGGGCTGCCAATGAATGGAAAGACATTGCCACCCGGGTAGAGAAGCTGCCTGTGAAAGTCCGTCACGTAGATGCCCATGTCCCCAAGAGTCGGGTTAATGAGGAACACCGACACAATGAGCAGGTAGACCAGGCTGCACAGATAGAGGTGTCGCAGATAGATTTAGACTGGCAGCACAAGGGAGAGTTGTTCCTAGCACGATGGGCCCATGATGCCTCAGGTCATCAGGGCAGAGATGCCACATATAAGTGGGCACGAGACCGAGGGGTGGATCTAACCATGGACAGTATTTCTCAAGTTATCCATGACTGTGAGACATGCGCTGCCATCAAGCAAGCCAAGCGGGTGAAGCCCCTCTGGTATGGGGGGCAATGGTCCAAATATAAGTATGGAGAGGCCTGGCAGATTGACTACATCACACTGCCTCAAACCCGCCAGGGCAAGCGCTATGTACTGACCATGGTGGAAGCCACCACTGGATGGTTGGAGACCTACCCTGTGCCTCATGCCACTGCTCGGAACACCATCCTGGGCCTGGAAAAACAAGTTCTTTGGAGGCATGGTACCCCTGAGAGAATTGAGTCAGACAATGGGACTCATTTCAAGAACAGCCTTATAAACATCTGGGCTAGAGAACACGGCATTGAGTGGGTGTACCATATCCCCTACCATGCACCAGCTGCAGGGAAAGTTGAACGGTGCAATGGCCTGCTTAAAACCACCTTGAAGGCACTGGGTGGGGGAACTTTCAAGAACTGCGAGATTAATCTACCAAAGGCCACCTGGTTAGTGAACACCCGAGGTTCCACTAACCGAGCAGGCCCTGCCCAATCTGAGCCCTTGGGAATATCGAATGGAGATAAGGTTCCAGTGGTACACATGAGAGGTATGCTAGAAAAAACTGTTTGGGTGAATCCTGCCTCCAGCAAAGACAATCCCATCCATGGAGTTGTATTCGCTCAAGGACCAGGTTGCACCTGGTGGGTGATGCAAAAGAATGGAGAGACCAGATGCATACCCCAAGGAGACCTTGTTTTAGGGTGAAATACCTATAGTACTGTGCCTATGTCTCTAACTGCATGTATGTATATATAATGTAACAGTTTAATTTGATATAGCATATTAGTATGGGAGAAATTCAGGGGTGGATAATGCTGGGGGTTGAATGCTTCGCTTTTCTTTCTGTGGAATTTTCTCCCATTGTTATGCTAAGTAATTGTGGCTACACCTTAAAACGACAGATAATGTTCTCTCGTAGGGGGGTGGCTGGAGGGGGAAGGGGGGGGAACCGGAAAAGGAAATGTGGGATAGGGGGGTCTGGAGCGGGGGACTCTCTCTCGCTTGGCTCCTGGAGTGGGAAGAGAACCTGGGCTCTGCTCTGGCATCTTCCCCTGCCATCCCAGCACTGAGATCCACGCTCCCTGCCTTTGGACATCGCTCCGCTGCTCTCCCAGCTCACCCTACTATCTCCGGACACTCTGCTGAGCACCACGACCGACACCGTGAGGGGGGAGTAACTTTCCCCATCCCCTCTCTCCCCTGGGCCGCGGCCGCCATCACCCAGCCCTCTTCAACTGCGCGGGACCTGCCCTGCCCCCACAGCACCGGTAACAGCACAGGGAGACGGCCTGCGGCCAGAAGGGACTGGAGCGGAGCTAGACTGTTTCTGTTGCCAATTTTTATAGCTGTTGTTGTTTTTCTGCTTTGTTAGATACCAGTAAAGAACTGTTATTCTCATCCCCATATCTCCTGCCTGAAGGTGTCTGAATTGGACCTAAAATAATTAAAAGGGAGGGGGGTTGCACTCTGCATCGCAGAAAAGGGGCTCCTGCCTTTCCTTAGACCATACCTGTCTTTCAAACCGAGACACCTGGGAACCCTGAGACTGCACTGGGGGCCTCTAGTCCGCACTGGAAGTGGGTTTGGGTGCATGAAGCATTACTGCTTTATACTGGTGCCCTCCCAGTATAAACCTGGGAGCCCCCAGACCGCACTGGGAGCCTCTAGATCGCACTGAGAGCAGGTTTGGCTGCATCAACTCTTACTGGTTTATACTGGGAGCTGCTGCCACAGGCCTCAAGAGCTCAGGGGTGGCTCCCAGTGCTTACTGGTTTATACTGGTGCCCTCCCAGTCCACGCCTGGGAACACGGTGGGAGCTGGCAGCCAGGCAGGACCCCAAGGCCAAGCTGACCTTTGCCAGGACCCTGCTGAGCTGCGATGTCTCCAACGTCTCCTCCTGGCACCACCGTCTGTGGCTGCTGGTGCCCACCACGAGCTCTGGGAAGGGCAAGGCCGGGGCGCTGCCCCCTGAATCATTGTACTGATTTCCACCACTTATACTGGTTTGTACTGGTCAATACTGCTTTTTACTGGTCCATATTGCTTTTTACTGGTCTCTACTGCTTTGCATTACACTGTTTTTTACTGGTTTTCACTACTTATACTGGTTTGTATCAGTCAACACTGGCTTATACTGGTAGCACTGGTCTGTAATGGCCTATAATAGTCTATACTGGTTTGCCTTACACTGATTTTTACTGTTATTCACTGTTTTTTATAACTTATACTGGTCCATTCTGGGCTGTACTGGTTTATACTGGTTTATACAGGTTTCAGAGTGCCGTTGGAGCTTTTGTTCATGGAGCAGTGCCTGGGGGTGAATTCCAAATCCTATGGGGAGCGGCACCACCGGGGCTGGGTGCTGGGCTGCACCATGGTGCCCCCTGCTGGCCAGGAGGACCTGGTGCTGTGTGAGTGCCTCTTAGCGCCTGATCCCCACAACTGTGAGTGGTTTGTACTGGTTTGTATTGGTTCGTACTGGTTTGTGCTGGGATGGGGTCCAGGACGTGCTGGGATGGGGCTGGGGTCACTGGGTTGTACTGGATTAAACTGGGAGAGAGTGTGTGAGCATCCCCTGCTGGCCAGGAGTACCTGGCACTGTGTGTACTGGTTGTACTGGTTTACATTTGATCATAGTGGGATGGGATGCTGGGGGTTACTGGCTTGAACTGGGAGAAGGAATGGGGGTGTGTAAGCGCCCCCTGCTGGCCAGGAGGACCTGGTGGCCAACTGTGAGTTATACTGGGTTGCACTGGCTTATACTGGGATGGGGTGCTGGGGGTGCTTGGAGTTACTGGGGTTACTGGGTTGAACTGTTTTTTACTGGGATTGGGTGCAGGGGGTTGCTGGGTTGCACTGGGTTATACTGGGATGTTGTCACGATCCGCTGTTAATACAGGGCGGGGGTCATGATGGTTCGTTTGATCTCAGAGGTGCAAAAAGGCAAACAGTGGGAGACAAAATCAGTTTATTCACAGCAAAGCATTTTTATTGAATGCCAACAACTCAGTTGCAATAGAGGGGAAGATATAGGAAACAAAGTATAGAGAGAAAAAGAGGGGAATGGGAAAAGAGCTACCAACAGACGAGACGGGCGTCCTCACGGGCCAGCCAAGAGATGAGTCTTCATCCGTGGGGAGATCTCAGGAGTCTTCCCCAGAGGGTCACTCTTTTATAGTCCTTCTCCAAAGCAAGTGGCCTCTGGCCAAGGAGTAGGGAGATTGATGGACCATTGTGAGGGTTGCTGCAATAAACAGGTGTACAGAACCTGCTGCTCCAGCTAGTGCCTGCTCGAGAGCAGTGTACCATGGAGCACAGCGAGCACCTGCACACAGTCCCTTGGCAAGCATCCACCTTGGCCAGGCCACAATTGGGTGGGGGGCCTCGGGGTCTTCTTGCAATGGTCGTGAGGCAAATGAGGGAAACTCCGGACCGACTTCTACAGATGTGGTCCTGGGGGTCACTGGTTTATACTGGGTTATACTGGTTTAGATTGGGATGTAGTCCTGGGGATCAACCAGTATAATCCTGGGAGCACTGAGACTGCACTGGGAGCCTCGAGATTGCACTGAGACTGGGTTTGTGTGCATGAGGCATTACTGGTTTATACTGGTGCCCTCCCAGTATAAACCTGGGAGCCCCCAGACCACACTGAGAGCCTCTAGATCGCACTGGGAGCAGGTGCATTTACCCTTACTGGTTTATTCTGGGAGCTGCTGCCACAGGCCTCAGGAGCTCAGGGGTGGCTCCCAGTGCTTACTGGTTTATACTGGTGCCCTCCCAGTCCTGGCCTGGGAACAACACTGGGAGCTGGCAGCCAGGCAGGACCCCGAGGCCAAGCTGACCTTTGCCAGAGCCCTGCTGAGCTGTGCCATCTCCAACTTCTCCATTTGGCACCACCGTCTGCTGGTGCCCACCAGGAGCTCTGGGAAGGGCGAGGCTGGGATGCTGCCCCCTGAAAGGCTGAAGGAAGGTGAGGGATTCACAGGAAAAATTCCCACAATTTCACGGCATTCTCAAAATTTTCCAGTCCCTCCTTGCCTAAAGTGGAAGGTGGTGGCTCTGCTGGGTTGAATGGGTAGACCTGGTGTCCCTAAATCCCCATTGATTTCAGTGTGTAAACCCGATGTCTCAAAATTCTTGGTGCTAAAAATCCCACTTTTAGACTCAGAATTCCCACACTTTGGGCTGAAAACTGAGATTTTTTGGCTTATCTGGAGGCAACAGCTCCACCCCAGGCCACAGGTATTGGATCAGGAATTCTGGATTGGTTTCCAGGAATTTATCCAAGACTTCCAGAGTGTCAGCACTGCAAACCTTAAGCAGAAATTCCCAGAATGCAGCCCTCAAATTTCCATCAAATTTACCCAAATATCCCCATTTTAGTCCCAAATTTCTGCAAAATGCGCATTGACTTTAATGGATAGACTTGCTGTTCCAAAACCCTTTTTCACTTCAGTAGGGTAGACCTGGTGTCCCTAAATCCCTGTTGCATTTATTTGGCTAGACCTGGTGTCCCTAAAAATCTCCATTGATTTTAAAGACTTCCAAGAAAACCTCAATTCATTGTAATGTGTAGACCTGATGTCCAAAAAGTTTTGGGTTAAAAGTGCTAATGTCAGGGCTGAAAATTCCCAATTTTTGGTGGGAAAAAGCGTAAAATTTTGTTTCATTTCCCCCTGTCCTGGTTTAGGACAAATCTGGGAGGAAACATCTGAATGAGGTCCCTCTATGAAAAACGAAAAAAATTGGAGAGAAGTGGAAAAAAAGAAAACTGTTTATTCAACAGGCAACACACCTCCCAGCACAACAATGAACAATATCAAACAGCAAAACCTCTCGCTGTTCCGAGGAGATGGCAGATTTAGAAGAGTTCTTTCCGTGGCTGCCCAGCTCACTCAGTCTGTTCTCAGTCCCTCCTGTGCTGGGGAATGCCCAGGCCAGGCCTGGTGGGCCACAGGTGTGAGCTCCCGGTGCTCTTCTGGGTTTTCAGTCCAGAGCAGGTTCAAACACTTCCAGGAAAAAAATAAAAATAAAAATAAAAAAAACAACAAAATAAACAATCCAGGGAGTTTCTCTGCCTCAGCTAGCCAGAAAACTAACCAAGAGCAAAGGAGAGCTCTCTCTCTCTGTCCACTGCAGACAACACAGTCTGTGAGCAGGAATGTGGGGGAGCCAGTGCAGTCTCTGATAACAAACTCTGCACTTCTTCTTTCCCCCCCCTTCACTCCTGGAACCAGTCTTAAAGTTGCAGAATTTAATATTCAACACCAACAGAACAGACGATTTGGGGATACAGGCATCATACAGTCCCCCAAGACAGATGGATGGATGATGATGATGGGTGATGGAAGATGGATGAACAATGGATGATGGATGGAAAATGGAATGGCAGTGGATGGACAGTGGATGGAGGATGGATGGATGGATGGATGGATGGATGGATGGATGGATGGATGCATGGATGCATGGATGGATGGATGATGGGTGTTGGGGCAGTTTATCGGTGGTTTTGAGGATCAGATCAGTCATTTGATGGTTGGATGATCCAATGGATGGAGAAGTAAAAGATGCAGTTGAAACAAAAGTTTCAACGAGAAAGACACATGATTGAAGGAATGGATGGATATGGATTGGATGGATGAGTGGATGGATGGATGGATGGATGGATGGATGGATGGATGATGGATGGATGGATGGATGGATGGATGGATGGATATTTGGATAGACACATGGATTCTCACACACATCATCATCACGTCTCCATTGCAGCCACAGCCACAACAGAGGAGCCCCAACCTGAGGACCCCAAAGCCCCCCAAACTGAGGCCCCTCCATCTGAGGCCCCCTTGACACAGGCAGTGCTGGGAGAGCTGAAGGTCTCCAGTGCCAGCCCCAACTCTGTGCAGCTGCAGTGGAACATCCCTGAGGGCTCCTTTGACTCCTTTGTGCTGCAGTACCGGGATGCCCAGGGCCAGCCCCAGGCCCTGCCCATCGATGGCGAGTCCCGCTCGGTGACGGTGCCGGGGCTGTCCCCGTCCCGCCGGTACCGCTTCCACCTCTATGGGCTGAGGGGAGGCAAAAGGAGCGACCACGTCTCCAGTGAGGCCACCACTGGTGAGGGGCTGCGGGGATTCCCCCAGGACCCCTCTGGGAATGGAGCTGGAGTGGGGACAGGGCTGGGAGTGGGGCCCAGGGGCAGCTCGGAGGGCACTGAGGACTTGGGGATTCAGGGGAAAGTGAGAGCAGGGATTGGAGGGGAGTGGAGATTTGGGGGAGTGTAACTCCTGGAGGGACTCTGATCACCTGGGACTGGGAGGAACTGGGAAAAGCTAAGGGGGACAGGTTGGAAATGGGGTCTGGGGTCATGTGGGGCCTGGGTGAAACTGCGTGGAACTGGGGCAAACTGGGGCAAACTGGGGTGGAGCTGAGGACTGGCAAAGACTGGGGGAAACTGGGCACTGGGGAGGATTTGGGGGGTACTGGGGGTGAACTGGGAGGGACTTGGGGAAACTGGAGGAATATGAGGGATTCGTTGTTGGGGTGACTGGGAACAGTTTTGGGGGGATTGGGACAGCTCAGGGACCAGGGAGAACAGTGAGATTAGAGGGGGACTGGGAGCAACTGGGGCTGAGGGTACTTGGGAGAACTGGGCAAAACTGGGAGCTGGGGGTAGCCAGAGGACTGGGGGAACTGGAGATTAGGGGCAATGTAGCACTGGGAGCAACTGGCAGGAGAACTGGGGGAACTGGAGGAATTGGGGACAACTTGGGACAACTGGGGGGTTTGGGAAACTGGGGGAACTGGGCCTGTGAGGAACTGGAGGGAACTGGGGATAACTGGGAGGTTTGGAGAACTGGGGGAAACAGGAGACTGGGGTGAACTGATGGCAACTGAGGGCTCTGAGGCCTGGGGGTAACTGGGAGGAACTGGAGGGAACTGGGGACTGAAGGGACTGGTGGAGATCGAGGTGAACTGGGAATGGGGGGGAAATTGGAGAATGAGGGGAACTGAGTCAGGGGAATTGGGGTGGAGTTGGGGACTGGAGAGGACTGGGGGAAACTGGGAAGAACTCGGGGGACTGGGATGTCCTAGAGGAAGCAGGTCTGGCAGGCATTGGGGGAAACTGGGGGCAGAGGGTGACTGGGGGGTTCTTTGGGGGAAAATTTGGGGGAGTTGGGCCATGTCCATCGGGCACGGTGTGAGGGCAGGGCTGGGGGGCCCATGGGAGGGTTTGGGGTGTGGGGGTGGGGGGTTTGGGGTGACCACAGTGGTTTTTGGGGTATCAGAAGGGGATTTGGGGCTGCTGTAGATGTCAGCAGTGTGTCCTTCCCCAGGTGGCCCAGGGACCCTGTGGGTGGGCTCGCTGTGACCCCGCAGTGCCCGGCTGCACTGGGACCCCCCCCGGGCCCCCCCGATGGCTACGAGCTGGAGTACGGCCCCCCCGGGGGGCCCCAGCAGGTAACGACCCCCCAAAAGGAACCTAAAAACCCCCGGGTGTCCCCCAATATCTGCTTGGGACCCCAGTAACACCTCGGGGTATCCCATTACCCTCCTTTGGTAATGGCACCCCAATATCTCCTTGAGGGACCCCAGTGACCCTCTGGGAACCCCAATACAGCTCTGGGGGACCCCAATACCCCCCTGGGAACCCCAATAACACCTCGGGGTATCCCATTACCCTCCTTTGGTAATGGCACCCCAATACAGCTCTGGGGAACCCCAATAACGCCTTTGAGACCCCAATACCCCCCCTGGGGACCCCTCTGTCCCCATTCGGGTACCCCAAAACCCCCCGTGCCCCCCCAGACCCTGTGGCTGCCCCCCGAGGCGACATCGCAGCAGCTCTGGGGGCTGGAGCCCGCGGGGCGCTATGGGGTGCGGCTGTGGGGCCGAGGGGGACACCCCAAAAGTGCCCCCCTGGAGGCCTCCTTTGACACTCGTGAGTGGGGGGAGCTATGGGGGAGGGAGGGGCACCTGGACCCCCAAAAATGGGGGTAGGGTTATTGGGGGAAGTGGGGGGTATTTGGGGTTATTTGGGTTTTTGGGGTGGTTTTGGGGGTTAATTTGGGATTATTTGGGATTATTTAGGGGTTATTTGGGGTTTATGGAGTGATTTGAGGGTTATTTTGAGGTTTTGGGGGTTATTTGGGGTTTCTGGGGGTTATTTGGGATTTTGGGAGTCATTTGGGGTTATTTGGGGCCCTTTTTTGGGGGGTCTGTGTCCTTTGAGGGGGGACAGCTGTACCCCTGGGTGCTTTTTTGGGAGATCTGTGTCTTTTGGGGGGACAGCTCCAGCCCTGGATCCTCTGAGGGGGTCTCAGATCCTGGGGGTGTCACCCAGACCCCCAAATTTCGTATGGAGGCATTGGGGGGTGCCTGTGTCATTTTGGGGAGGGGTCACCCCTGAATTCCCAGAAACTTTTTGGGGTGTCTGAGGTGACCCCAATGCTCCCCCCAGCCCCACTCCCGCACCCCCATCCCCGGGACTGCGCCGAGGAGCAGCGGAACGGGCCGGGACCCTCCCGGGACACCCTCATCTTCCTCGGGGGGGACCCGGCCCGGCCCCTCCGCGTCTTCTGTGACATGGACACGGACGGCGGCGGCTGCCTGGTGCGACTGGGAGCACTGGGAGCACTGGGAGCAATGCTGGGGGGTCCTACAGGGGTTTAGAGGAGGATTTATGGCGTTTTGGGGGGGAAATTAGGGGGTCTGGGGGCAACTGGGGCGTCCTGAGGGGGTTTGGGGGCACTTGGGGGTCCTGCAGGGGGTGTTGGGGAGGTTGAGGGGTGCTGGGGGGCACTGAGAGGGAGCTTTGGGATACTGGGAGGGGGTGGGGGCTCTACAGGGTTTATGGGGGGGAAATGAGGGGGTTTGGGGTAATTGGGGGGGTCCCGCAGGGGGTGTTGGAGGGCATTGGAGAGGTTGAGGGGTGCTGGAAAGGCACTGGGAGGGGACTGGGGGGCACTGGGAGGGACTGGAGGGGCTCTCTAGGGTTTATGGGATGGAAATTGGGGTTTGGGGGATCAGAGGGGTTTTGGGGTTTTGGAGGGGGTGGGACTCGTACGCCCGCGGCTTCGGCAACGTCAGCGGCGAATTCTGGCTCGGCCGGGGGGCCCTGGGGATTTTGGGGGGCCCTGGGGATTTTGGGGGGGACCTATAAAAATATCTGGGGGGACTGGGAGGCACTGCCAGGGTTTGGGGGCACTTTGAGGAGAGCCTGGGGCGGCAGCAGGGGGTACTCGGTGGGACCACAAAATTTGGGGGATCCCCAGGGGTCCGAGAGGGGAACTCGTAGGATCCAGGGGGGGTCCCCACAAATATTCAGATCTGGTTTTGGGGTCCGGGAAGGATTTGAGGGAGGTCTCCAGGAGTTCACTTTTGGGGTCTCCAGGAGTTTGGGGTCTCCCCCAAATATTTAGATCCGGTTTGGGGGTCCGGTAAGGATTTGGGGGGTCTCCAGGAGTTCACGGGGCACTTTTGGGGTCCCCAGCAGTTTGGGGGTCCCCAATATTTCAGATCCGGTTTTGGGGTCCGGGAAGGATTTGCGGGGTCTCCAGGAGTTCATGGGGCACATTTGGATTCCCCAGCAGTTTGGGGGTCCCCAATATTTCAGGGAGAGCACTGGGGGGGGGACGGGGGATCTCGAGAGGACCCCGCAGGAGCCCTGGGGGTACCGGAGGATTTTTGGGGTGCAGGGAACGAGGCGCTGCACGAGCCGACGGCCGCGACCCCCACGGAGCTGCGCGTGGAGCTGCGGGCCGGTCGCGACTCGGCCTTGGCGATCTATCGCGACTTGGCCGTGGGCAGCGCCCAGGAGCGGTACCGGCTCCGCGTGGGAGCGTTCAGCGGCACCGCCGGGGCCGGGGGGGGTTCCGGGGGGGTTTGGGGTGGAATTTTTGGGAGTCCTGATGGGATTTGGGATCCATGGGGGGTTTGGGGGTTCACTGGATGGCAGAGGACTGTGGGGTCCCTGGTGGGTTTTGGGGTCCCTGGGGGTCCCTGGTGGTTTTGGGGTTTCTGGTGGATTTGGGGGTGCCTGATAAGTTTCGGGGTCCTTGGGGTATTTTGGGGTTTCTGATGAGTTTTGGTGGTTCCTGGTAGGTTTGGGGGTCCCTGGGATGTTTTGGGAGTCCCTGGTGGGTTTGGGGGTCCCTGGGGTGTTGGGGAGTTTTGTGAGGTCCTGCTGGGATTTGGGATCCTTGGGGGTTTGGGGTTCACTGGCTGACAGGGGTCTGTGGGGTCCCTGGTGAGTTTTGGGGTCCCTGGGGTATTTGGGGAATACTGTGGGGTCCTGATGGGATTTGGGATCCCTGGGGGTTTGGGGTTCATTGGTTGGCAGGGGGCTGTGGGGTCCCTGGTAGGTTTTGGGGTCCCTGGTGGGTTTTGAGAATCTCTGATGGATTTTGGGGTCCCTGGGGGTATTGGGGTTTCGGGTGGGTTTTGGTGGCTCCTGCTGAGTTTGGGGGTCCCTGACATGTCCCCCCACAGGAGATGCCCTCTCCTACCACTCGGGCAGCCCCTTCTCCACACGGGACCGGGACTCCCGGGACCCTCGGGACCCCTCGGGCCGCCCCCACCACCCCCCCCACCCCGCGGCCTCCGGGGGAGCCTGGTGGTACCGAAACTGCCACTGTGCCAACCTGAACGGGCTCTACGGGACCCCCGGGACCACCAGGTACCCACCTGGGCCGGGGGGGCACGGGGTGGGGGATTGGGGGGGTCTGGGGGGGATTTCGGGGGGTCTCGAGGGGATTTAAGGAGGTATGGGGAAATATGGGGGGTATTTGTGGGGTCTGGAGGAGATTTTGGGTGAGTCTGGAGGGGATCTGGGGGGTCTTTGCAAGGGGCTTTGGGTATTTTAAGGGGGGCTAGGGGAGGTCTAGGGTGGGCTATAGGACTATGGAGGGGTCTGGGGGTGTATGAGGGAATCTTTGGGAGGGTCCATGGGGTTCTCTGAGGGTCCATAGGGGTCTGTGGGAGTCCATAGGGTTCCATAGGGCCCTGTGGAAAAAGGGTCTGTGGGATCTATAGGGCCTATGTGGTCCTGTAGGGCCTGTGGGGATCTCTGTGGTCTCTGGGGTGTCTATGGGGATCCCTAAGGGTCCATGAGTGCCCATAGGAATCTGGGGAGCGACTGTGGGGTCTCTATGGGGATTTATGGGGGTCTCTGGAACTCTCCAAGGGTTCTGACCCCCCAGCTCCCCCACAGGGCATCCACTGGTTCCCCTGGAAAGGCTTCAACGTCTCCATCCCCTTCACTGAGATGAAGCTGCGGCCACAGCGTGGCTGAGGGGGCTGGAGGGGGGTCCCAGAGTTTGGGGGGGTCCCCTGGGGGGGTCCCAGATGGGATTTGGGGAGGTTCAAAGGTGAAGCTTTTATGGGTGGGTAATAAAAGCTGATGGTGGCTCTCCTGTCCTGGGGTGAAGCAGCGTCAGGCTGAGGTCAAGGTCATCCCCAGGGTCAAGTGTGGCTCCAAATGGTCCTTGTGGTTCTGGTCCCAGCGTCACTTGGAGTGCTGGACCCCATCCCTCACCGGCCCTGGACATGCTGAGATGTTCCCAGCCTGGCCAACACGAACATTTCCCTGGCAAATGGGAACATTTTGCATCTCGAGGCTCAGCATGGCCTCGTTTGCCTCCCTGGAGATGCACACAGCGATCACAAGAGACAGAAAACCACGAGGCCACCCAGTGGCACAGAGCCCACGCTGAAAGGCTCCTGCCCTGGGATAAGAACGGGGAGAAACCTCGCCCTGATCACTGGCCAAACACACTCCATGGAGGAGAATGACCTGAAGTTATTGCCCAAAAAATCAGAGGATAATTAGAAGTAAAATTACAAGCACCTTTCCCCCATCCTTTCTCCTTCCTGAGCTCTCCCTCCTCCCCACACGATGACCATTGTGTCTCCAGGGACACGAAAACGACACCAAAAATAGTTTTATTAAAACCAGAATGTTTAATTTGCAATAGAAAATACAGCACCAGAAGCCAAATCTGGACTTTAGATACAAAAGGACCCAGATGAACACGAGGCCCTGGCTCCTTTCCTTTCCCTGCCCACAAACCCATGCCTGGGGAGCTGACAGGAGCCCAGCACAGGCACAGGGAGCCTTCCCAGGGGCTGCACATCCAAAGCCTTGGGAGCGCCTGGGTCACCCCAAACCTCACCTGTGCCACTGGCACCTGCAGCTCTGGGCACTCTCCAAAACGCTGCATCAGGCACCGGGCCTGGAATGTCCCGGCTTTAACCACACACCTGCGGGAAGCACAAAACATTGCGGCTTTAGGGCCGGCCTGAGCAGAGCTCCGGGCTCAGAGCCCGGCCCGGGGACTCGATGGCACCGCGGGCAAAAGCTGCGCTGCCGGAGGGAGGGAGGGAGGGAGGGAGGGATGGCCGGGCCTCAGAGTAATTCTAGAGCTAAAGCGGTGAGAGACATCAGCTCGCCTCAGATAATACATGCCAGCGCTCATCCCGGGCCGGCCAGCGCCTCCTCCTCCTCCTCCTCCCCTTCCTTCCACAGCCCCGGCACCGGCACCCACACAGAGGATCCCCCCCGTTCCCCGCTATCCCCCCCAATCCCCGCTATCCCCCCAATCCCCGCTATCCCCCCAATCCCCGCTATCCCCCCAATCCCCGTTATCCCCCCAATCCCCGTTATCCCCCCAATCCCCGCTATCCCCCCCAATCCCCGCTATCCCCCCCGTTCCCCGCTATCCCCCCCAATCCCCGCTATCCCCCCCAATCCCCGCTATCCCCCCAATCCCCGCTATCCCCCCCGTTCCCCGCTATCCCCCCGTTCCCCGCTATCCCCCCGTTCTCCCGGTCCCGTCCCGCACCCCGCGGCCGCTCCCCAGGATCATCCGCCCGCGCTGCCCCGGGAGGAGGAGCCGCCGCCAGGATCCGCTCCCGGGCCGTGCCCGCCTTGCCCTGGATCCACCCTCATCTCCCCCGCCTCCATCCCCATCCCCCTCCACTCTCGGGGCATCCTTCTCCACCCCAGCCGGCTCCATCCCCTCTGCCTCCATCCTGGGACCATCCATAAAAGATCCGTGTTAATCACAAAAGCATTGGGGCTTGTATAAACCAGAATACTAAGCTCTGAAGTGAAGCATGGACACTAGATAAAAGAAATGATATGATTAAATAGTTCTGTTTAAAATCACCTTGTTATATTATGCTATGTTATGTTTTCCAAGTAAGCTGCATGGACTACCAGCTTGCAATATCAGTCTTCCCGATAGCCCTTCCTGCCTTTGTTTGATCAGTGCTGCCAATCTCAAGGAGCAGACTTCCAGATTTCACTGCTGGTTATCTACAAGGACCAGACGGTTATCTGTGAGACTGACTGTCTCCGGAGAGTGTGTGAATTGGGATAAGGACGTTTATTCGACCACCACTGCTTATCTGGTGTTATGAATGATGTTCTATTTTTTCCAATTTATCAAGCAACAAGATTAAATTTAATAGTAGATTTTTAAATAGTAACAAAATGAATACAATCAAAGTATTGGAGATGACAATTAAAGTATTGGAGATGAATACAATCAAAGTGCATATATTTGAGAATATACAAAATTTGGCAGTAAGTAATTCAGTATAATTGAGGTTCGTATAAAGCAGAAGCAAAACTGACCGGGGGTACAGGGAGGGGCTCCCATTCCTCACGTACCAAAGCATCCAGGCTAACAATCCCACTTATATACTGTAGGCTACAGAAGGTTCTAGAAAACTCCTCCTACCTTCTATTCCTAAAATCTCCGTCACTGTGTGCACGGTGCATGCTCTACTAATGGGTTAGGGGGTCTCTCATCCTTTTGAGGGTCTTATTTCCGATGAAGGCTCATCGTCTTCATCAGTGACCGAGGTGTGACCTGCAGGTAGCTCAGGTGCACTGTGTGACTGAGCAGATGTTTTCCATAACAAGACTTTAATTGAGTCCCATGCTTGGAATCATCCCATTTTGGCCCATTTCAAGGTCAAAACTTTCTATTTCTAGATGCTGCTTGTCAGACCTACGTCCTTCTACTATTCTTGTTTGACTTTCTTCCAACCTTCTTCTTCGACTCCCAACATCTGGAAGATGTCCTGTGTCCTGTCTCACCCATGTCCCCCCTCACTCTGTAACAATTGTCTTCTATTGATCTAAATACAATTTTGCTAATATAGTTACAACTTAATTAGCACGGATCACATTTATTACACCTTAATTTTCTATTTATGTAAAAAAATCCATACATTTTTGGCAACAAAAAAGTTTTTTAGTCATTGGTTCTAAGTAACACAATTCCCTTCATTAATAATTGACCACTACTGGCTAAGTATTTCTCCAGCTTTATGATTATTTCTCCTATTTTAGTACCATTGTCATCTTTTTAATCATTTTCTCAGACCTTATAAAAGGTACCCATTTGGGATTCATGGAGACATTTCTGGGGTACATTTGAGGCAGTTTTCAGTCTAGGCAGGGATTTTAGACAGAATTTTAGAGTCTGGAAGAAACTTGGGAGACCTGAGTGGGCACTAGGAGGAGCACTGAGAGATTGTGATGGACACTTCAGGGCCTGTGGGAGCTCTTGGGGATCCAGGAGGGCACTTGGAGGTCAGGGAGGTGAATCTGGGGCCATTCAGGGTCCGTGCGGGCACTTGGGGGGCTCTAACGGGGCTCTCTGGAGCGCGAGGGATGATGGGAGTTGTAGGCATGGGTATAATACAGTTTAATACGGCCGTGGAGCATCATGGGAGTTGTAGGTGCAGCTACAATGGCTCTCGGTGGGGCGCGGTGCATGATGGGAGATGAAGGCACGGCTGGAATAGCACTCTATGGGAACTGCGAAGCATCATGGGAGCTGTAGTCCCGGAAGTGGCTCTGACAAAGAAAGGAAACTCCTCTTTGCCGGACCTCCTGAGGAGAGACCCTGGATCAACATCAATCACAGAATGCTGCAATCACCTCTGCTCTGAAAAGAACAGTAATAAAATACACCCTTGAAAATAGGAATGTGTGTTTCTAAGAAGCTCTTTGAAATATTTCTCCATATCTGGAGTTGAAAACCTTCCTAATGAACTGCACCAGAGCAGAGGGAAATCAAGGCAGAGCCATGGTTTGTCAGGACTTGCTTGATCCAAATGAGCCCCTGTGTGCATTTGGTGCTGCCAAGGAGCTCCAAATAATATTTTGGAAATATTGGCTCATTCTCTTCAGCTCTGTCCTTGCCAGCAGCCCAGCCCAGCTCAGCAGCACAGACACAGCACAAGGACTTTAATGACCCTCTCTGGGTTGGGGCTGAGTCCCTGAACATCAGTCCCTGAGAGGGAGTTGAAGAAACCTCTCAAGAATTCCAAGTCAGATTCAAACTCCAAAGTTTCTGCTACTTTTAGTGAGTCTCATTGATAAACATGAAGGAGAAGATTTCCCAAGGGTTGTATTAGACCAGAAAATTGATGACAATGGCGTCAGAAAAAAATAGGGTAAATAAGGAAAAGAAATATCTGAAGAATTTGTTATGAATGATGTTCTATTTTTCCCAATTTATCAAGCAACAAGATTAAATTTAATAGTAAGTTTTTAATAGTAACAAAATGAATACAATCAAAGTATTGGAGATGACAATTAAAGTATTGGAGATGAAACAATCAAAGTGCATATATTTAAGAATATACAAAATTTGGCAGTAAGTAATTCAGTATCATTGAGGTTCGTATAAAGCAGAAGCAAAACTGACCGGGGGTACAGGGAGTGGCTCCCATTCCTCACGTATCAAAGCATCCAGGCTAACAATCCCACTTATATACTGTAGGCTACAGAAGGTTCTAGAAAACTCCTCCTAGTTTCTATTCCTAAGATCTACGTAACTATACTGCACGGCGCATGCTCTACTAATGGGTTAGGGGGTCTCTTATCCTTTTAAGGGTCTTATTTCCGGTGAAGGCCCATCATCATCATCAGTGACCGAGGTGTGACCTGCAGGTAGCGCAGGCGCCCTGTGTGACTGAGCAGATGTTTTCCATAACATGACTTTAATTAAGTCCCATGCTTGTGATCATTCCATTTTTGACAGCTTCAAGGTTGAAGCTGTATTTCTAGATGCCGCTTATCAGACCTTCGTCCTTCGACTATTCTTATCTGACTTTCTTCCAACCTCCTTCTTCGACTCCCAACATCTGGGAGATGTCTTTTATCCTGTCTCACCCATCTCCCCCTTCTCACTCTGTAACAATTGTCTTCTATTGATCTAAATACAATTTTGTTAATATAGTTACAACTTAATTAGCACGAATCACATTTATCACAATTCCCCCATTTCTCTTTTTGATTATATTGATTCGTGCTCTAAAAAGTTGCTACTTCGTATTGTCTATGTTTCTTTATACTAGCTTTTAATTTTTTTAACATTTTTCATGTGGCATCTAGCTCTTCACACTTTTTCTCAAATTTGGTTAACATTTCTCATGCCAGGGTATTCTCTTTGCATTCAGTCACTATTTTCTCGATTTTTCTTCTTCGAGTGCAAGTGGATTGTGCTTTCAGTACCATCAAGGAGTTTATTTTTCCTTTTGTTGTTAATTCTGGATCTATAGGTGTGGCTGTAAGTTGCATTCCTTGAATTACTGAGTGTATTAGTCTGATTAGACATGGTATCATGCAAGGCAGAAACAATAGACCTAAAACAGAACACAATAGCATGAATCTTAATTTTTTCCACCACACACCCCCAAAAAGATTATTCCACCAGTCAGCTTTCAGGATAGAATTCCATTTTTGAACTGGTACATGTGCCACTTTTTCGCCAGCAAGTTTGGTGATGGCTTCCCCGTGGTCATCCATTTCCACACAGCACTCAGATTCATTAAACCTCCCACAAACTCCTCCTTCTTCTGCCAACAGGTAGTCTAGGGCAATTCTGTTTTGATATACAAATGCTTGCATTTGTGAATGCTGTTTGGCCAACAACTTTAAAGCGTCTGCTGTGTGGTTTGAGACGACTTCCACTACGGCCTGGAGCCTTATCAACCGGTTTAATAGGTAAATTGGAGTTCTATATCCCCAAGACCCATCCTGAGCCCAAGTAGCAGGTTCATAGTATGCTATAATTCTTTCTGCAGGCCATTCTTCATCTTTCCATTTTTGGTTTCCTTCCGCCATTGGAAAGTCGAGATTTAATTCTCTTTTTTTTCTTTCTAAGGTTTCATAAAGTGGTGTTCCTAGTACATCGCCCTTAGACCTTGGTATGACAAAGAAGGAGGGTCGTATAATCCTAAGGTACAAGTTCCCTCCCATTTTCAGGGTAGTTCACTGTATGCTCGTTGCCCACAAATCCAATATATTCCATCAGGGGCTTTCCATCTTTCTTTTGTATTTTCTGGTTGTTCCCAATAAGATTTCAAGTCTTTTATGGATTGGTAGGGGTTAGCTCCAGAACTGTTATGCCAGCACAAATTAGTTTGATTATTCCACTCGCAATTCATTTCTTTTGCTATTCCCCAATATCCAGTAGGACTCTTGGGTCGCCAGGTCTTTGTGTTATTGTCTGAATTTACTACTAAAGTAGATAGGCAAGGAGTATATCCCACCACTTCAGTGTATTTTCTCCCTTCCCCAGTTATACAAACTGTTCCAATGACTTGATGACTCAGGACCCAGCCTTCAGGCCGTTTTAGGGTCTTAGAAATTTGATTCCATTTTAAAAATTGTTCTGGACCCAAACCCTCACCTCTCCATGGCCATCTTTCAGCCATTCTAAGTCCTCCACAAACAAAACATTTAGATAATCCCAATTCTGTGGCAATTTCTTGCATTAGATCTACAAACAAATTTTTGTTTGAAGTTGGCAAATCCCAGTCGCTATAGTGCTGTTTTAGTTGCTTATACAGCTCATTCAATTTCCTTAACTCTTTCCTTTTGATCTTTTCCTCTCTTTTTTTTTTGTTTGTTTCTTTGTGTTTTTCAACTTCTATTATTATATTTTTCAAAACAAAAGAAAATTTTATATCTAGGACAAAGTTGATTATTGTTAGGATAAGGAGTTCACCCATTGAATCCTAAATTTCTTCTTACTCAATAGAATTTTGTACTTTTCACACAATTTTCTAAAAAGCTGGTACAGTCATAACAGGCAGCAGTAACATGTGAATGTGCCACAAAAACTGATTCCATCTTATCCTTGACCCACAGGGATCAGGAGTAGTTTGTTTCTTTACTGCTGGCTCTTGCATTGCTTGTCTTCTTGTAATTTGTTCCTGCATGGCCTGTTCTTTGCTCCATGCTGTCTTATGGTTTTAGCCAGTTGCCAGGGGTATTATAGTAAGCAAAATGAAAATAATTCTCAGGAATTTTAACTTTCTACCTGTCTCAAGGCCCCTTGGGTTGCAGCCAAGGGCCGAGATGTCCATCTCAGTAGCAAAGTTTTTATCCTGGAATTTGTTTCTCTTTGATACCCTTGGCCTCATAAGGTTTGTATGAGCTATTTTAACTTTTTTTTTTTTTTCTCATCTCTCTGAACATACGCTTCTTGTGCTTCCTTTAACAACTCCTGAAGTTCCTATCCTGCCAATCTTCCAATTTTTCTAACTTTTTCCTGATGTCCCCCCCTAAGACTTAGCTACAAATTGTGTTTTCAAAAGGACCTGCCCTGCTGGTGTATCGGGGTCTATGCTTGAGTATAACTGCAAATACTTTTTTTAGTCTCTTTAACCATTCTGCCAGGCATTCATTTTTCCCTTGCTGTTCACTCAGAGATTTCCCTATATTTTGTCCTCTGGGCATTGCTTCTTGAATACTTTGGATAATCATTTACCTGAAATCTCTTATATTTTGCCTATGTTCTACCTCCTGATTATTACAATTTGGATCTGCCATAGGCCATTTCTGATCTCTTTGGTTTGGCTTCTAATGATCTCTATTCCAAGCCTGTATTCCTGACTATCTAATCATTTGTCTCTTCCACTGTAAACAAGATTTCTAAAATAGACTGCAATTCCACTCAGGTGTAAATATTCAGTCCTAATAACTGATCTAGTTTCTTTGCTACCTCAATATGATCTTCTGGCATCCTGCCCATCTCTTTTTTAAATTTCCTAACGTCCCTAGTATTCAGGGGAACACTCACGTAACCAATAGGTCCCTGTCCTGGGGCCAGATTTGCCATTGGAACCTCTCTAAGAGGGTATAATCTATCCTCCCTTCCTGTTCCCTCGCCCTCTTTGTCACTTTCTTCCTCTTGTTCCCTTCTGCCTCTAGTTCTGTGTGCTACTGGCTCGTCTTGAATAGGGGGTGCATCGGGGACCAAGGGCTGGACAGGCTGGACAGGCTGGACAGGCTGGACAGGCTGTCTGTATGGGGGTGGGAGGTGATTTAACGAGTCCCATGGCTTTAGCCAGTCCCTTCTTGCTGCCCGTCCTTTAGTTTGCAAAGGGTATAACGAATAACCTTCTTTTTCTTGCCTTTGAACTATAAATTTACCCCACACACACTTTTTGGAAGCCACAAAGCAGCATATTCACTTTTTTTCCTAATTAAAACGTTGTTTTGAACTCATATATAGATTTAAAACCTGACAAATCTAATCTTCAAATGATTTAAACTCTGGCCAGTACAAATTATTTGCACAAATCTTTTCTTTTGTCCACTCAAACATACAGTACTGTATAATTTTCTGCTTACTTTTTCTCTTTGGGATTCCCTTGTACTTTAGTATTGTAACACTATCCCCAGGGGGCTGTCCTGAGGAATCTCGCTCCCCTTCTGGGAAACCCCCTCTCGGTTCCCAGGCACACCGGGTTCTCGTGAACTATTCTCATAATTCACAACCCCTGGGTCAGAGATTTTACTTTTCCTCTGACCCATCTCTGGCGGCAACATTTCCCTTGCTCTCTCTCATTCGTTCTGCGGTTCAACTCCTTCGCTTAATATACACGATCTCACTTCTTTTGCCAAACACTTGTTTCCTACCTAATTCCTTCTTTTCCTTTTATTCTCTCCCCAACCTCACTTTCTGGCCATTCTCCACAATCCTTTCTTAATCACATACTGAAACTTCCATCTATTATCCTCCCAACAGATAGTTGAACCTGGTTCATTTACTCCCTTCTTAAATCACTTCTTTCGAGCATCAGCTCCCTTCTCAAAGACTTTTCTCGTGAGTTCTCGGGCTGGGACTTTCCCTCCCAGTCCCTCCCGGGGTATTCACTCGCTCTCCCCTTTCAGACATTCCTCACTCACACACAAGCACACAGCCGCCCCCTTTACCCAACCCCATGGTACTCACACAGCCCATTTTCACACAGGGTTCTTGTGCACAAGACGTTTTACGGGCACCTTTCCCTTTCTGCCGGCGTTCTCACGGGAGCCTTCTTCTTCTGGCATGCCTCCTTGTAGCGAGCTTCTTTTGCTTATGCATTATTTTAATTTGGAACTCCTTTTCCAAGAGAGCCTGGTCTAGCCTTGGGACCACCTTAACAATTGGTGGGGAGCTCCTTCCCAAAACTAGCCGCTCTTCACTTGGACTGGAGTTCCCGGGTTTCGGCACCAAATTGTTATGAATGATGTTCTATTTTTCCCAATTTATCAAGCAACAAGATTAAATTTAATAGTAAGTTTTTAATAGTAACAAAATGAATACAATCAAAGTATTGGAGATGAAACAATCAAAGTGCATATATTTAAGAATATACAAAATTTGGCAGTAAGTAATTTAGTATAATTGAGGTTCGTATAAAGCATAAGCAAAACTGACCGGGGGTACAGGGAGTGGCTCCCATTGCTCACGTACCAAAGCATCCAGGCTAACAATCCCACTTATATACTGTAGGCTACAGAAGTTTCTAGAAAACTCCTCCTAGTTTCTATTCCTAAAATCTCCGTCACTGTGTGTACGGTGCATGCTCTATAATGGGTTAGGGGGTCTCTCATCCTTTTGAGGGTCTTATTTCCGATGAAGGCTCATCGTCTTCATCAGTGACCGAGGTGTGACCTGCAGGTAGCTCAGGTGCACTGTGTGACTGAGCAGATGTTTTCCATAACAAGACTTTAATTGAGTCCCATGCTTGGAATCATCCCATTTTGGCCCATTTCAAGGTCAAAACGTTCTATTTCTAGATGCTGATTATGAGACCAACGTCCTTCTACTATTCTTGTTTGACTTTCTTCCAACCTCTTTCTTCGACTCCCAACATCTGGAAGATGTCCTGTGTCCTGTCTCACCCATCTCCCCCCTCACTCTGTAACAATTGTCTTCTATTGATCTAAATACAATTTTGTTAATATAGTTACAACTTAATTAGCACGAATCACATTTATCACACTGGGAAGAACAGTGTTGGGAAGACTGGGGGACACTGAGGCATACTATGCATGACACTGGGGGGAACTGGAAGGGAATAGGAATGAACTCAAGTGTACAAGGAGGGCCTGGAGGGGCACTGGGGTTGTACTGGGCTGTCCTGGGGATGAACTGGGCTGTACTGGGAGGGACTGGAGGGGTTGAATGGGCTCCTCCCGCCTCTGCCCATCGTTGCCTGCAAACAATCAGTGCCGGCGATCGAGGCTTAGGGGTGCTGCCTGGTGTCAGCGCCATCTTTTCTTTTTGCCTATAACTCCCATCATGCCCCGCGGACCGATAGAACCCCATTGGAGCTGGGACTACAACGCCCGTCATGCCCCACGCCCCACAGAACCCCGGTATCCGTCCCCACATGTCCCTTAAGTGTCCCCCAAACCCTCCAGGATTCTGAAGTGCCTCCACAGCACCCATTCGGGACCCCCTAAAAGCATCCCCCGATCCCCTGAATGCTCCCAACCCCACAGATTCCCGTTACAGTCATTTCTGGGAATTCATCTCCTCTCATCCCCGGCGGCTTCTGAGTTTCACATTACATAATCTGGCGCCTAAAACTCCTGCCCTTCCCTGCACCCTAAAGAGCCCGGTTAGAGCTCCCCAGGTTCCCCCAGAGTGCTCCCGAACCGTTCACGTTCTCTCCTGAGGACCTCAAATCGCGGCTCGGACGTAAAAGTATCCCCGAAATGCCTTCCCGGGCCCCCAAACACCGAGCTACTTCCGGGACTACAGCTCCCATCATGCTCCACGGTTCCCGTACCATGCCATTGCATTTGTGACGTCATCTCCGGTCATGCCCCATGGTTCATCGAGACACTTTGGAGCTGCGCCTACAACTCCCATGGTGCTCCACAGCTCCATTGAACCGTGTTATACCTGTGCCTACAACTCCCATGAACCCCCGCGGCCCAGAGAGCCCCGTTAGAGCCTCCCAAGTGGCCACCCGGATGCCCAAGTGTCCATCAGAATCCCTCAGTGCCGCATCGAATTCCCACCCGGCTCCCCCAGAGTGGCCCCTTTTATCCTGTCTGAGAAAATGATTTAAAAAAAACAGCACTAAAGGAGTAAAAATAGGACTTATAAAGAGGGAGGAATCAATACCCAATAGTGGTCAATTGACAAATTAATTAATGATGGGAATAGTGTAACTTAGAACCAATGACCAAAATCTTTTTTGCTTGCAAAAAATGCATAGATTTTTTTATATAAATATAGAAGTAAGGTGATAAAAATATAGAACAATATTAGTATAAAAAACCAATACTATTAATAAAATTTTATTAATAAGTACATTTTAAATTCAAGGAAAAATTCTTTGGTTTTTTGGTTTTTTTTAATATTTTGACTCAGTCCCAGGTGGGCGATGTCTGACATGGTGACTGAAGGGGTGAGGAGCAGGTTGTCCAATCAGTGTCAGGCTCACTCTTCTACACGCCCAGACCTCCTAAGGACACATTCAGCATCAAGATCACCTGGCGAATGCTTCTATCACCTCTACAATGAACTGAAAAATAAAAAAATACTCAACTGAATAAAAACAAAAATCATGAGGTGCACTTCGAAATTTTCCTCCTTAACAGAACTCCAAACTGACTCCAATGAGCTGCACAAGCCCTGCAGACTTGAAGACAATTGAAGGAAGACAAAGAGATCCTGAGAGCTTTCTGTATTTTAATCACCTCCACAGTGGATTTGGGGCTGAGTCCAGGAGCCTCAGGCACTGAGAGAAGGTTGAAGAAGCTGCTCCAGGAGTCAGAAGCAAAACTCCAAGTCCCTTGGAGCATCAGTGGCCCCACTGAGGGCAGGGAGTGCCAAAGGCTCCCCAGGGACTGGTGAGAGCAGATCCTTGAGGGCAGGATTGCAGGAGCCCGAGGCTGTGAGCAGGGAACTGCAATGCTGAGCAAGGCCTGGGCTGGGTGGAGGAAGCAGAAAGGCCAAGGCCTGAGCCCAGGCCTGGCCCAGCAGGGCCTGTCCCTCACGGGGGGCTCGGGGCTGTTGCTGGGGCAGTGGGATGGCAGGGGCAGCAAGGACAAATGTCATCAAGCTGCCAGCCCTGGCAGCCTCCTGAGGGAGGGCCGAGGCAGAAGCAAAGTGCAGCCCCTGCCAGGAAAGTTCCTTCTGTGGGGCTGCAGAGGCCCTGCCCGAGCCCAGGGCACAAAGGCCTGGGTGCCTCTGGCCCTGCCAGCCCTGCCCAGCCCTCGGCCATCTCTCCTGCAGGCTGTGCCCCCTGTGCGTGCTGCTCCTGTGCCCTGGCCGGCTGCACACGCCCATCTCGCTGTCCCCCCCAGCATTTCTCAGCCCAGCATTGCTGTGCCCTCCCTGGGCTCCCTGCACCCAGCGCTGCCGGCTCCTGGCACACAGAGCCATGGCGTGGCCCAGCCTCACGCTGGGACACCTCGGGCACCAACATTCCTATTTTAAAGGGTTTATTTTATTATTGTTTTTCTTTAGAGCAGAGGTGATTCCAGCATTCTGTGATTGATATTGATCCAAGATCTCTCCTCAGGAGGTCTGGCCTGCTCACAGAAGCTGTGCCTTGAGGTCTGACCCAGTGTGGGCAACCTTGCTCCACATTCCCCAACCCCTCCTGTCTGTCCTCACTCACCTGGGACCTGCTTTGCTTGGAGAACTGCCTGCACTCAGGAAATTGTTTGGTTTGGGGTTTTTTTTAAGCAATCAAGAACTCCTTACTTTCTATATTGAAAACAGACACACTCCTCTGGTGTGTGCCAGGCCAAGGTACCACCAAGGAGTTTCCCCTTCCCCAAGGCAGAACCCTGCAAGGAAGGTTTGAGAGCTTTGCACTCCTTAGTTCCCTGAGGCCTTGCAGGGTTCACAAAGGCCCCTTGGTTCCATGAGGTTCTGCACTGTCACAATGGAGATTTGGGTCCATGGGGCCCCACAGTGTCACAATGCTCTTTTTGGTTCCATGAGGCCTTGATCTGTCTCAATGGACTTTAGGTTCCATGAGGTTCATTGGTGTCACCATGGTCTCCTTGGTTCCAGGAGCCATCACAATGTCACAACAGACCCTTGGTTCCATGAGGTTCCTGCAGCAGGACTTCCCCTATGGCACAGCAGAGCTCATCTCTTCTGTCCATCAGCTAGGGCCATCACTCAGGGCATCTTCCCCCTCTCAGGAATTGCTGAAATAACCCAGGCCCCACATCTGTCCTGTCCTGAGTTCTCTCTGGTGCCAGGGAGGTGGAATTCCCAGCTGACCATGAACATCTGGCCTTGAGAGCAGCCTGAAGGGAGATGAGCCTTGAATTTCTGAGTGACACACACTTCACTTTACAAATTATAAAAGCGACACCAATCTTTCACCAAGCAGAAATCTTCTGCATAGTCTCTGCAAACAGGTAGGGCTTCTCTCCCAAGTCTGGATGCATCTTTGTGGTTCCTTTTGTGGGAGCTGAGTGAAAGGGCTCCATGTGTACTCCCTCATCAGTTTGGTGCTAAGTTACATTGACTCCTGATCTCTGCTATTCCTTCACTAGCTGTAATATAGGGAACTTTATTGTGCACGGTGTTTGTATCTACCTGGGCTTCTTCTGTTTATCCTGTGCAGTAAGTACTCCATTTAAAGTGTCTTGTCTGTTAATCTTGAGTCCATTCAGTAAATAATTCATTTTATAATAGACCTCATCAGCCATTCTAAAAAACTTGTCAGTAAGAGCAATTTGGGGTGCAGGTCTCCTGAAACAGAGTTACTGCCAGAAACCTGAGCATAAGACAAGACTTGTCTAAGCTTACACTCCATTCAAAATATATTTCAATTAAAGACAAAAAGAGAGAATATATTTTTTTCTTATTTTTATTTTCTTTTTTATACACTGATATCAGCAATCTCCAGTTGATATTAATTCCTGAAACCTTCTAATGCAGTCTGAACAGAGATGAAAATCAAGACCCTTTATGGCTGACAATCAATCACACTCTGTCCCTACACCCACCCCACCATTTCCCCCATCCAAGCCCTGGCACTCAGAGCAGCCTTGTGCAAATCTGAGCTCCCTCCCCTCCAGGCTGTGCCTGCAGCTTTCAGCTCCTTGGCACCAACTCCCACCTGCTTTCCTTGGAGAAGGAGCTGCCTGAGACACAGAGGGATGTTCATTCCTTGTCAGCAAACAAACCAAAGGCAGGCACAGCTCCATAAAAAACAGAAATCCAGCCCAAGGAGTTCTGGGGAATGGAGTCACATCCAGGGGTGTCCCCAGGGCTCAGGATTGGGGCCAGGGCAGTGAAATCTCTTTCTTGCTGATCTGGACGAGGCCATGGAGGGCACCCTGAGTCAGTGTCCAGGTGAGGCCAAGCTGGGTGGGAGTGTGGCTGTGCTGCAGGGCAGGAAGCTCTGCAGAGGGATCTGGACAGGCTGGAGCCATGGGCCCAGGACAATTGGATGAGGTTCAGCAAGGCCAAGGGCTGGCTCCTGCCCTGGGCTCACAACCACCCCAAATCCCTGGCTGTGCCCTGCCCCTGATCCCCACAGCCTGTCCTGTTTCCTTCATCCCTGCATTGCCAGGGACTCTGTGGGACAAGGGAGCTCTGCTGTGGGGATGGAGGGAGGTGCAAGTGCCAGCACTGCAGTGGGAACCACAACTCATCAGGTTTGTGTCCTTTGGGGGTCAGCAACTGGTGAGACTCAGAGGCACAGAAGGTTTCTCTTCTTGGCCAATATTAAAAAGAGTACCAATGATAAAATTCAATAAACTTCAAAATTCTTTCCTCAGCTCTGTGCAATGTCAAAGCAGTATCTGATGTATCCACCATGAACAAGGTATTTCCATACAGGAACAGTTTTAGACACAGACATTAGAAAGGGTGATTCTGTGATAGATGTAGACACAATTAAGATGTTGACTAATGTGGAATGACCAGAGAACAATGGGAGGAGGAAATCTGGGAGCAATGGCAAGGCCATAGGACCAGCTGGTCTAGGGAAGAGATGTCCTTAGACATGGCCATTTAAACAGGAGAGGTGGAAACACCCAAATGAAGAGGGACATGAAATAATAGACAGTATAGTGGTAACACAGGTACAGATGAAGATCAGTATTTCTTGTCCTGCCATCAGTACACATCCAGGAAATTTCTCTTCTCTTCTGGTGGGAAATTTTGACATTTCTTAAAGTACTCAAATGCCCCAGCTAATGAGATGTGCTCGTGCACCTCTCAAGCTGCAGGTCCCCTACAGCCCCAGAGGGCTCCTGTCCCATAAACATCTGCTCCAGCCCATTCCAAAATCGGGAGCAGCATCGTCCTGGGATCATCAGGGAGCTGAGGTTGGAAGGGACCTCAGCAAGTCTGCAGTCAAACCTGTCAGAAACTGGGTCAGACCAAGTGGTTCAAGCTTTGATTTGGTGTGGATTGGAAAATCCCAAAGCCAGGGATGGGGCAGCATCTCAGAACCTGTCTGAGCCCATGGGAACAAAGGTTTTCCACATGTCCTGTCTGATCTCCCCTCATTCCCCTTTCACCCATTGACTTTTGTCCCCTCCAGACCCCCCAGTGCAGAGCCTGGCTCTGTGTTCTCCATCAGCTCCTGGGTGGCTCTGCCAGGCTGGCATGAGGAGCCCCTCAGCCTTCCCTGCTCCAGGCTGGACAAGCCCAGCTCCCTCAGCCTCTCCTCACAGCCAAAGGGCTCCAGCCCCACCTTGGAGGCCCTTCCCTCACCCTGCTCCAGCTGCCAGACATCTTTCCTGCCCTGGGCAACCCAAACCAGGCCCCAGTGACCTGGATAATCCTTGATGTCCTGGTCACACAGCCCTGGCCCCTTGTCCCCGTGTCAGGCTCTGGGGTTGATTTGTGGAACATCCTTGGGGGAGGCTGTGGCTCCAGGTGGAGCAGGGGGATCCCGGGGGACAGGGGACCCTGCTGGGCATGAACAGCATTGGACTTGTCTGGGGAAACTGTGAGGGGGGCTGGGGCAGAGTGACCAACCCAGTGACCTCACACAGCCCCTCCTGTGATGTCACAAAGCAGCCCAGTGATGTCACAGCCCGCTCTGTGATGTCATTGTCTGCTCTATGCCATAGCTGCTCAGTGACCTCACATAGCCCACTCTGTGATGTCATAGCCCACTCTGTGACCTCATGTTACCAGATGATAAATTGCCCACACAAGTGAGCTGACACAATCCTTATTCTCCAGAACCCTTGGCCTCTGGAAACTGCACAATGCCTGTTGTATAAGAAGGGGAACTGGAAGTTTGTAGCTGTTGGGGCTTTGGGGTTTGGGCCCTGAGCTGCCACAACGTGCCCGGATAAGATGTCCCACAAGGAACAGCCTTTCCTGGTGTCTCAGGCAGATTTCAGCCACGAGGTACGAGGATGCAAGCAATGCCTGGAGTCCAGGCCTTCAGCCCATGTTGTGATTTGAGCCTTGCTTCCAAAGTACCTTTGGCCAGCAGAGGAAGGAGACCGAGGAAGCTGCAGGGAGATTCCACAGACACTTTATTTCTTCCACGAAGGGGTCTCAGGCAGCAATTCAATGGACAAGGTACTAACGGGGGCTTTTGTAGGGTCAGGGTGTCTTGAATACAGACCAATTATTTAGGGGATTGTAAAACGGACCAACTGCTTAGGGATTTTAGAGAAAAGGGACCAATTGCTAAGGGGATTGAAAATGGACCAATTATATCACAGGGAGATAAAGTGAGGTTTGCAAAGGGGGGAAATATTTCTAGTATTAGTCATTCTAAGTAAGCAATTTCTTATCTAAGGGATAGCTTTGCAAGGAGGCTCTGTTAGGGTTTCTACTCCTTCCACAGAAGTTCACCAGTTTAAAGGTCCTGCCAACTCAGCTGGGCCGACTGGGAACATTGGGGTCCACGACCACCAGGGACCACCACAGAGACCCCCAGGACAGAAGAACCCATGGGTAAAGAGGTGTTGGGAGGTTTTTTTTTCCTTCCCTCTCTGCCTGTGGAATTTTTTCCCACTGACATGCTAAGGAGCACTGCTGGCTAGGTCCTTGAGACTTCGAGATGGGGGAGGGAGAGACTCCCTGGTTTCTTTAGGAGTTTCTCTTGGAGGGCAGGGGTGGAGGGGGGGGAACAGTGCGAGATGAGAAGAGGGTAAAGGAGGGTGGGGGGCTGTTGCTGGCACTCGCTTGCTTTGGCTGTTGGAGGAGGAAGGCCACTGGAAAACCTCACCCCGCCATCCCAGTGCCAGGAGCTGCCTCTTCTGGTGTTGGACCCCACACCCCTGCTAGGACGCTCTCCTGCTTCAGTTTGCTATCTCCAAGCATCCTGTTGGGGCACTGGGACTGACACTGCTCCAAGGATTCGTGAGCACAGCCTCTCCTCCACCCTGCCCATCTGGGACACGGCCACCATCACCCCAGTGCCCCTGCAGCTGTGCAGGATCTGCCCCTGTCCACCAGGAACCTGCCAGAGCTCACTGCCAACTGGGAGGGTAACTGCACCAGAGGGGAAAAGTCCCCGCAGCCAAGAGAACAGAGAACTGTTACTGGGTTCCTGTTCTGTTTGTTGTTAATTTCATAGTTGTTGTTTTGTTTTGCCTTGTTATATATATATTAGTAAAGAACTGTTATTCCTATTCCCATATCTTTGCCTGACAGCCCCTTCATTTCAAAATGATACTAATTCAGAGGGAGGGATTTACTTTCTCCATTTCAAGGGAAGGCCCTGCTTTCCCTAGTAGACAGCTGTCTTTCAAACCAGGACAGGGTGGTCAGTGGGAGGTGATCAGTGGCTGTGGTCAGTGGCAGTGTGGGCATTGGTGTCTGGGCAGTGGGTGTGGTCAGTGAAGGGGTGGTAAGTTGGTGTGGTCAGTGGCATGTGATCAGTCAGGGTACGGCCAGTTGGGTGCTCAGTCACTTTGTTCAGTTGAGTGGTCAGTGGATTGTGGTCAGGAGTGGGCAGTGGGTGTGGGCAGTGGGAGAATTCAGTGGGTTGTGGTCCGTGGGTGTGGTCAGTTGTGATATGATCAGTTGTGATATAATCAGCAATGGTCAGTTGTGTGGTCACTTGGTGTGGTCAGTGGGTGGGGCATTGGGTGTGGTCAGTGGTTGTGGTCAGTGGGGTGTGGTCAATGGGTGTGGCCATATCGAGTGGTCAGTGGGTTTGATCAGTGGGTGTGGTCACTTGGGTGGTCAGTTGGATGTGGCCAGTGGGGTGTGGGCATTGGTGTCTTCACAGTGGGTGTGGTCAGGGGAGTGTGGTCACTGACTGTGGTGAGTGGGTGTGGTCAGGTAATGTCAGGTGGCTAGTCAGTGGGAAGGTGTCAATGGGAAGGTGTCAGTGGGAAGGTGTCAGTGGGAAGGTGTCAGTGGAAGTGGTCAGGTGGTCATTGGGGTGTAGTCAGTGGAGGTGGTCTGTGAGTGTGGTCAGTGGGTGTGGTCAATGGTTGTGGTAAGTGAATGTGGTTGATGCAGGTGGTCAGTGGGGGTGTGGTGAGGGTTTGTGGTCAGTGGATGGGGTCAGTTGGGTTTCAATTGGAGTGTGGTCAGTGGTTGTAGTCAGAGATTGTGGTCATTGGGGAATGGCCAATTGGTGAGGTTAGTGAGGGTGGTCAGTGCATGTGGTCATTGGGGTGGTCAGTGCATGGGTCAGACTTGATGATCTCAAGGGTTTTGTCCAGCTTTGCTGATTCTGTGATTCTCTGAAACCACCCCTGGAGCAGTTGCAGGATGAGCCCTGGGTCTCCTCTTCACAAGGTCCAGCAGCCCAGGTCCCTCAGCTTCTCCACACAGCCCCAAAGCCCATCCTGTCAGTCCTGCAGAGCCTCTCCAGCCCCTCCTCATTGCCCACAACAGGGAGCCCCACACCCAGACACAGCAGCCCAGATGTGCCCCCCTGGCCTGTGGTGCCTCTGGCAAGGGAGCAGCACGAGGCACTGCAGGACCCTGCAGACAATTCCTGAAACACTTGGAGGATGATCCTGCTTCCCAAGGGATGTTCCCATGGTGCCAACTGAGGAACTGAAATGGGGAGTGGGGCCAGAGAGGAAAGGGCAAACAGGGATGGGCTGTTTGCAGGGGAGGGACAGGGATGGGCAAGAGGAAGAAATCTTGAGAAGGTAAGAGGAAAGAAAGCAAAGGTGAAGCAAAGGAAATGCTCAGGGTAGTTTGGTGGTGGCTGCCAGGCAGTCCAGGCTCTGAGAAACAACATCTACAGTGGGACAGGAAACTCACAGCCCATGGGAACAAACTTTCTGTCTGACTTCAGAGGCCACTACAAAACTGAGTGGTTTCCCTGCCGTCCCCCAGCCCTTGCTGGCCCCAGGGGCTGATGGCATTTGTGCTCACTCAGCTCCATGTCCCCACAGCAGCACCATGGGGGTGCTGAGCCTGCTGTGTGCAATGCAAACAGGGGCTCCTGAGCCAGTGCTGCCGTGTGTGTGCCTGCAAGGATGCGGCTCCTGTGTGAGCTGGGGGAGAGGCCAGGGCTGCAGAGGGGGGATGTTGTTGGCAGGTGCATGAGGACGCTCTGGGACGCTGCCCTGGGGTGTCCAGTGCACTGGGGATGGATCAGCCCCTGCTCTGATGCTCCTTGCCAGGGTGTCCCCCTTGCAGGGAGCTTGCAGAGCACCAGCCATGCTGTTTGCCCCCAGCCTGCCCACGGCCAGCCTGGGGCTGCTCCCGGGGCTTTTCTGTGCTCAGCATTGGGCTGGCCAAGTGTTGTGGAGAGAGCCTGGCCAAGGAGCCTGGAGCCCCCAGGCCCTGGCCTGAGGCGTCAGCGCTGCCCCAGCAGTGCCCATGGCCTGTCCCTGCTGCAGCCCCGGCACTGCCACCCCCAGGGCTGTGCCCGGCCCCCAGAGCACTCAGGCCCTGCAGCAACACGAGGGCCAGGAGGGCAGCGGGGCAGTGGCACGGGAGCAGCACTGGCAACACCAAGTGCTGCTGCTGCTGCTGGGCACAGCTGCTGTGCCAGCACTGATCTGCCCCCAGCTCTGCACACAGACATTGCTGCTGCAGCTCCAGAGAAGGGAACAGAAGGAGCATCTCTGGATAAAACTTTCCTGGGAGATCCTTTAGTTCATATATAGCCTCCAAGAGTGGAGCTCCTCATTGACAGAATCTGTGGCCAATGGGAAGGGTGAGAGAAACAAAATGAGAAATAACACGAGCATAGGCTTATCTTTGTGGACAATATAGAAAAACTAAAACAAAGGAAAAAGAATCCCACAACGAACAAAACAAGAACTATCAAAAATGGCTATTATTTATGTTATTTTCATTATTTTGCTGGAAGTTTAATGTCCCTGAAACCCTCCAGTCATCAGTCTCCACATTGCAGCCTTGAGCTCCTGGTTCCTGAGACTGTAGATGAGGGGATTCAGGGCTGGAGGCACCACTGAGTACAGAACTGACATTGCCAGATCCAAGGATGGGGAGGAGATGGAGGGGGGCTTCAGGTAGGCAAACACTGCAGTGCTGAGAAACAGGGAGACCACAGCCAGGTGAGGGAGGCAGGTGGAAAAGGCTTTGTGCCTTCCCTGCTCAGAGGGGATCCTCAGCACAGCCCTGAAGATCTGCACATAGGAGAAAACAATGAACACAAAACATCCAGAAGCTAAACAGGCACTAACAGCAATGAGCCCAATTTCCCTGAGATTTGAGTGTGAGCAGGAGAGTTTGAGGATCTGGGGGATTTCACAGAAGAACTGGCCCAGGGCATTGCCCTGGCACAGGGGCAGGGAAAATGTATTGGCTGTGTGCAGCAGAGCATTGAGAAAGCCACTGGCCCAGGCAGCTGCTGCCATGTGGGCACAAGCTCTGCTGCCCAGGAGGGTCCCGTAGTGCAGGGGTTTGCAGATGGACACGTAGCGGTCGTAGCACATGATGGTCAGGAGGGCAAGCTCTGACCCAATGAAGAAGATAAGCATGAAGACCTGAGCAGTGCATCCTGCATAGGAGATGTGTCTGGTGTCCCAGAGGGAATTGTGCATGGCTTTGGGGACAGTGGTGCAGATGGAGCCCAGGTCAGAGAGGGCCAGGTTGAGCAGGAAGAAGAACATGGGGGTGTGCAGGTGGTGGCCGCAGGCTACGGCGCTGATGATGAGGCCGTTGGCCAGGAGGGCAGCCAGGGAGATGGCCAGGAAGAGGCAGAAGTGCAGGAGCTGCAGCTGCCGCGTGTCTGCCAATGGCAGCAGGAGGAAGTGGCTGATGGAGCTGCTGTTGGACATTTCATCATTCAAGGTATCATGGACTGTTGAAAAAAAAAATGGACAAGCTAGGACAGATTCCTTCTAGTCAATCATGTGCAATTAATTTTGGAAACCTCTCAAAGCTACTACTCTTCCTGTGGGGGAACTTCCGTAAAATTTCATTTTTGAGATCGGACTTTGCTGCTGATTTGTAACTTCCTTATCTTCAGCAGTGCTCTCAGTCTGAACACTGAGGAGCCCAGAGGGAAGACAGGGCTTTGTGAGCCCCAGTGCAGGCAGTCCTGCTAGTCCCACAGAGCTGCTCCTTGCTTTTCACACCTCCCTCTAACTCAGGGTGATGGCACTTAAATATTCTAGAGAAATAAAGTAGCCTTTTTGAATGATCTAATTTCAAAATAGAGAGAGGGAAACCAAGGGTTGTTCTTGCTCTCTGCTTCCTGGAGTTGTGCCTACTGGGAGCTGTTTCTCTCTATCCAAGCCTTGTCCCTGCCAGTGCTGCCAGAGCCCAGCCCAACCCTGGGGGCTCAGCTCTGCCCTGCACACCCCTCCCAGCACAGGGCACTGCCCAGGGCCATCTCCCTGCCAGCAGGGCCTTAAGGGCAGCTCACACAAACTGAGATGCTGCAAGCCAAGGTGCTGCTGCTGCTGTCTGTAGGCACAGGAGGCTGAGGAGGCACTTTGTGAGGGAGATGGGAGGCAGATGTGCTGATGCCCAGTGGGACAGTGCAGGAGTGTCAGTGACACAGACACACCTGACAGCCCCTTTGCCTTGCCTTGAGGAGAAAGCTGAGAGCAGCCCTGGCCATGCAGCACCATCTCCACAGCAGGAGGAATCTGCCCTGATGGGGGTGGCTCCTTCCACCTCCAACTTCTCCCCACAGTGCATGGGGAGCTGCCAGGCAGGCTGAGATCTGTCCCTGGCAGGTGGCACATGGGCTGGGCTGGCCAAGAGCCCTGAGGGCTGCAGGAGCTGCTCTGCAGGACAGCCCTGGGCAGCCCTGGCTGCAGCCCCAGCTTCAGCCCCTGCAGCCGTCCCTGGCAGCACGAGGCGTCCTGCCCTGTCCCTCTGACGGTGCCCAGGGCAGCCCCGCTCTGCAGCACATCCTCCTCCTCCTCCTTCTCCTCCTCCTGCTGTGCCTCAGAGAAACTGGGAGAGTCCTCCTGACACATCCCCAGGCTGTGGGCTGTGCTGGCTCCAGGAGATCCCTCCAGGAGCACAGGGGACATTGCCCTGCACCCACACACTCACCATGTCCAGGGCTGTGAAGATGTTTCCCCAAGTGCAGTCTCAGCTCAATGTCTTCCCAGTCCTGATTGCCTTGAGCCTGTCTGTGCCTGGCTCCTGTGCCCTCAGTGCCTGCAGGCAGTGCCCTCAGCCCTGCTGGGCTGGCAGAGGAGCTGCTCCTCAGCAGAAATGTCTTTTTGAAGCTTCTCTTGGTTTACCTTGGGAGCTGCCTCTGTGCCAGGAGCCCAGCCCAGCTCAGCAGCACAGACACAGCACAAGGACTTTAATGAATCTCTTGGTTCATTAAATGTTTACATCAGAATCATTCCCTGAGAGAGTGTTCAAAACACTTTTCAAGAACTAATATGTGAATTAAAAGACTGAAGTCTCTTGAAGTTTTAATGGGTCCCACTGTGGGACATGACTGAGAAAGTGTCCCCAGGTTCCAGTCACAGCAGGAAATTGGAGGCAGTGATGACAGGTGGGCACAAAGAGAAGCCAAGTCTTGGTGCCCTGGGGCACAGCAGGGTCTGTGCCACCAAGGGCCATGAGGAGACACCTTGTCCTGAGCCACTGGGGCCTCCTGGCACAGCCCCAGCAAGGCTGGCCACTGGCACCCCTTGTCCTGCTCTCAGCATCCCCCCACATCCCAGTGGCCTCAGGGATCTGCTGGGACGAGTCCCTGGGGAGCCTTGGTCAGGAATGGCCCTGGGGGGCTCCTTCATGCTCCCAGGGACTGCAGGTTTTTTACAGGACTTTGGGTTTTGCTTTTGCCTTGGAGTTCTCTGAGATCTTTGTGCAATCCTGGCTTCCAATTATCTGCTTTAATTAGTCCCTTGAGAGCCTTTGTCAGTTAAAACACTTACTGGGGTTCATTAATGCTTCAAGACACTCAGGGTTAATTTAAGTTCTACTTTTTGACACTGAGTCTCTAAGAGGTTTGTGAAGTGATGGCCTCCAATTATCTGCTTTAATTAGTCCCTTGAGAGCCTTTGTCAGTAATGATACTCAGTGGGGCTCATTAATACTTGAAGGTACTAAGTTTTTTTAAGGTACTTGGAGTTTACCTTTTTACACCTACTCTTTTAGTAGTTTATGCAGTGATGCCCCCAATTATCTGCTTTAACAAGTCCCTTGAGAGAACTTTGTACTGACACTCACTGCGGCTCATTAATACTTCAAGGAACTTCAGTTTTTTAAGGTACTTTCCTTTTTCCTTTCTTTTCTCAGTCTCTGAGACATTTTTGGGCAATCCTGGCCTCCCATTCTCTCCTCCAAAGAGTGTCCATGAGGAGCCTGTGTTGGGGATGGAGCTCAGTGGGGCCCATTAATGCTTTGAGACACTTGGGGATTTTCTTCTGCCTTGGACTCTTGGAAAGGTTTGTGTAATCTCCTCTCAGGCCCTGAGGTTCAAGGGCTCAGCACCAAATGCACCCCGGGGCTGATTGGGATCAAGCAAGTCCTGACAAACCATGGCTCTGCCTTGATTTCCCTCTGGTCTGGTGCCGTTCATTAGGAAGGTTTCCTACTACAGTTAGAGAGAAATATTTCAAAGACCTTCTATGAAATATGAATTCCTATTTTAAAGAGAGTGTTTTATAGCTCTTCTCATTAGACATATGTGATTGCAGTATTCTGTGGTTGATATTGATCCAGGTTCTCTCCTCAGGAGCTTTGGCCTGCTCAGAGAACCTGTGCCTTGAGGTCTGAGCCAGTGTGGAGAACCTTGCTCCACATTGCCCAACCCCATCCTGTCTGTCTTCACTCACCTGGGACCTGCTTTGCTTGGAGAACTGGCTGCACTTAGGCCAAAAGTAGTTTCTTGCCTTTTTTTTGTTTTGTTTTGAAGCATTCTAAAACTCATTAATTTCCGTATTGAAAACAGACACCTTCTATGAGTGTGTGCCAGCCCAAGGTACCACCAAGCAGGTTCCCCTTCTCCAAGTCAGAACCCTGCAAGGAATGTTTGAAACCTTTGGACTCCTTGGTTCCACAAGGCCTTGCTGGGTCACCATGCACTCCTGGTTCCATGAGGTTCTGTTCTGTCAGAATGGAGATTTGGGTCCATGGGGCCCCACAGTGTCACAATGCTCTTTTGGGTTCCATGAGGCCTTGATCTGTCACAATGGACTTTTGTTCCTTGAGGTTCCATACACTCAGCAATGGTCTCTGTAGTTCCAGAGTGTCACAATGGACTCTTGGTCCCATGTGGCCCCACAGTGTCACCGTGGTCTCCTTGGTTCCACAAGGCCGTGCAGTGTCACAATGGCTCACAGGTTCCATGAGGCCCCACAGTGTCACAGTGGCCCCTTGGTCCCATGAGTTTCCCCAGTGTCACAATGGTTCCTTGGCTCCACGTGGCCCCGCTGTGTCACAATGGACTCTTGGTTCCATGGGGCCCCACAGTGTCACAGGGTTCTCCTTTTTCCTGTGGCACCCAGCAGCAAGCCCCACTGCCAGGCCCAAATGCCTGGGAAGAAGGAGGAGAAGCGGACATTTGGAGTGATGGTTTTTGTCTCCCCAGGCCACAGTGACGTGGGCTGTGGCCCTGCTGTCCTGGAGATGGCTGAACACCGGCCTGCCCATGGAAGGGCTGAGAGACAACAACCTCTGTGCATGGAACTGCAACAGCAGAGAGCTCAGGCTGAAGGCTGGGTTTAAAAGACTGTCACCAGCACAGGAACCATCAATGTGAGAGGAAAGATGTGTGCTCATGTCTTTACAAATCATGTGGTGGGTGAAGGGATGGGTGTTAAGGTGTTTGAAATGGGTTGTAACATTTCTACTGACTTTGGGCAGCAGGTTTGTTACCAGGCCCAGCCAGCTTGGCTCCTGACACAGACAAGGGTTTTCACTGGTTTGTACTGGTTTTTACCTATTTTCCTGGTTTGGCGTGGTCCATACTGTTCTTTCTTGTACATACTGGTTTCTACTGGTTACTACTGGTTTGCATTACACTGTTGTTTACGGTTTTTTTACTGTTTTTTTACCACTTCTACTGGCCCATACTGGTCCAGACTGGTTTATACAGGTTTCAGGGTGCCATCAGAGCTGTCATTCATTGGGCAGTGCCTGGGGGTGAACCCCAAATCCTACGGGGTGTGGCACCACCAGGGCTGGGTGCTCGGCCATGCTGCAGTGCCCCCTGCTGGCCGGGAGGATCTGGCACTGTGCAAGCACCTCCTGGTGGCCGACCCCTGAAACTGTGAGTGGGTTGTACTGGTTTGTATTGGTTTGTGCTGGGATGGGGTCCAGGGGGTGCTGGGATGGGGCTGGGGTCACTGGGTTATACTGGGTTGTACTGGGAGAGCGTGTGTGAGTTTTCGGGAAGACCTAGCACTGTGTGTACTGGTTGTACAAGGTTATACTGGTTTGTACTGGGATGAGGTGCTGGGGTGTTTCTGATTTGTACTGGGCTCTACTGGGAAAGGGAGCAGGGGTGTGTGTGAGTGCCCCCTGCTGGCTGGGAGGACCTAGTAGCCGACTGTGAGTTATACTGGGTTATACAGGTTTATATTGGCATGGAGTGCTGGGGGTCACTGGGTTATACTGGTTTATACTGGGATGTGGTTTTGGGGTTGACTGCGTTGTGATGGGTTATAGAGGGATGTTCTGGATTTTACTGGGCAAAACTGAGGTGTACTGGGTTATACTGGAAGGGGGCTTGGGGATGCTTGGCACTCCACTGGGAGCAACTTCTGGGGATGCTGGCCTTACTGGTTTATACTGGGATGGGGCTTGGGACCTACTGGGAGTGACTTAAGGTAGTGCTGGCCTTACTGGTTTATACTGGGAGCTGCTGCCATGGGCTCATGGGCTCAGGGGTGGCTCACAGTGTTTATTGGTTTATGCTGGTGCCCTCCCAGTATAAACGTGGGAGCCCCAGGACCACACTAGGGGCCCCTAGACTACACTGGGAATGGGTTTGGGTGCATGAGACCTTACTGGTTTCCACTGGGAGCTGCTGCCACAGGCCTCAGGAGCTCGAGAGGGGCTCCAAGTGCTTACTGGTTTATACTGGTGCCTTCCCAGTCCACACCTGGGAACACTGGTAGGCACTTGCAGCCAGGCAGGACCTCAAGGCCGAGCTGGCCTTCACCAGGGCCTTGCTGAGCCGCAACTTCTCCAACTTCTTGGCCTGGAAACACTGCCTGGGGCTGCTGATGCCCACCAGGAGCTATGGCAAGGGCAATGCCCCCTGGAAGGCTGAAGGAAGGTGAGGGATTCCCCAAAATATCTCCCCCAATTTTGCAAGATCCCCAAAATATTCCAGCCCCTCCCTCACCTAAAGTGGGAGCTGGTGGGTTCTGTCAGGTTGAGTGGGTAGACCTGGTGTTCCTAAATCCCCATTGACTTCAATGGGTAGACCTGAACTCCTGGATACCTGGGTGCCCCCATTGAGATATTGGGGTTTCCCCCACTGCTTCCCTGAGATTTTGGGGTGCCTCCTTTGCCCACCCCAGAGCTGGAGCTGCTGCAGAATACCATCTTCACAAACCCCATGCACCAAAGCACCTGGCTGTACCTGCACTGCATCCTCTCCTGAGGTAACTCAGGGCTCCCTCTCACCCCTGATGTCCTCACCTGGAGTTTTGGGGTACCCCTGAATGTTGGGGTGCCCCCCAACAGCCCCACAACTGCCAAGGGTCATCTGTGTCCCCATCGACTGGGAGGACGGTGGCCATCATCTTCTCCTGGCCTGTCAGGGTGAGTCAGGGCACTTGGGTGCCCCAAAAATTACCTGAATATCCCTGAAAATTATCAGGGTACACCTGGATACTGCCCAAAATCACCTGGATCCCCCTCAACAATCACCAGACTACACCTGGTTATCCCCAAAAACTCACCTGAATACCCCCTGAAATCACCAGGATATTCCTGGTTACCCCTTGGATTCCTGGATTACCAAAAGCTCCTGGGGCCCCTAAAAACATCCTCTTTGCTTCGACTGGGTAGACCTGGTGCCCCTAAACCCCATTGCCTTTAAAGGGTAGCCCTGCTGTCCCTAAATTCCTATTGACTTTAATGGGTTAGATCTGGAGTCCTGGTTATCTCCATTTATCTCTACAAATTCCTCCCAGTGGCCTCACTTTTGCTTCAGTGCTCCCAATCACCCCAGTGTCCTCCCTTAGCCCCTCCCAGTGCTCCCAGTTTAAAGAGTAACTCTTCCCAATCAAGCCCTATCAATGGGTAGACCTGGTGTCCCTAAATCCCTATTGACTTTACAGGGGTAGACCTGGTGTCCTTCAATCCCCTTTGTCTTCAGTGGGCAGAGCTGATGTCCCAACATTTTTGCTGCTAAAGATCCCAGTTATTGGCTTGGAATTCCCAGATTTCAGGCTGAAAATGAACATTTTTGGACTTATCTGGAGTCACAGCTCCAGCATGGCACGCAGGTGAGGGATCAGGGATTCGGGATTGGCCTCCAGGAATTCATCCAGCACATCCAGAGCATCAGCACTACTATCCTGGAGCAGAAATTCCCAGAATTCAGCCCAAGATTTCCCCCAAATTTACACAAATTTCTCCATTTTAGGACCAAATTTCAGAAAAATCCCATTGACTTCAATGGATAAACAAGGTGTCCCTAAATCCCTATTGACTTTAATGGGATAAACCTGGTGTCCATAAGTCCCTATTGATTTCATTAGTCATGTCTGATGTCAAAAAAATGTGCATTGGGAGATTGATATTACAAGAGATGTGGCAACTGAGAGACGTTGTCAAAGATGGTTTATGGCCTCATGGTGTCAGTCTCATAGAAGGGTGAGACATTAAAGCTGTTACATCCAACACCAAACTATCAGAAGCCTCCTCATTCTTAGTTACAATGCCTTATGTTAGTTTTTTAGCCTATCAAATACTTCTGTGAAGTTTTCCAGCATCATTTTGCACCAATCATTAATTGCTTTCCTTCTCATGGCTTTGCAGTAATGTGTCATTTTTCAACCAATCCTATAACACTTCACAAACCTACATTGATATATCTTAAACTTCTAAATAACTTTATGACAGGTTCTATTGCTAAGCTTTACAATCTTTTACTATCTTACTTAACATACTGCTTTGCTTACATAATGCATATTTGTGTTTGCTTAAAACATATTTCTACTTAAACTAATTATAACTATATGATGTATGTATATTATACTATATAATTATAACTATATTCTTGTTTTATATCTATTTTACTTTTCATGCTCTGATTCCCCAAGATTTCTCCAAGGTCTTAGGTCAAACCTTGGATCCATCTCAATCTCTGAGCCTGTATGCACAAGGCCCTGAGAGCTCTCCATGCCTTCACTTCCCACACCACCTGTCATCTCTGCCTCCAATTTCCTGCTCTCACTGGAACCTGAGGACACTTTCTCAGTTGTGTCCCTCAGTGGGACCCATGAATGGCATCAGAAACTTTGGAGTTCGATTTTGACTGAATTCTTCAGAGGTTTCCTAGCAAACCACCGTTCTGCCTTGATTTCCCTCTGGTCTGGCGCAGTTCATCAGGAAGGTTTTCATCCCCTGTTATGGAGAAATATGACAAAGGGCTTCTTAGAAATATCCATTCCAATTTTCTGGGGTGTATTTTTATTATTGTTCTCTTTAGAGCAGAGGTGACTGCAGCATTCTGTGATTGATATTTGTGAGAAATGGATTTATAAAGGATTCTCAAAGCCTGACTGAAAGCTCACACAGTCTTGTACATCTGGATGCAAACTCTGAGATAAGGTGTGCTGACTCAGAATGGCCCTGGAATAGAGAAGACATTGTTGAGAGAGAGACTGAACTAGAAACAAGTTTCAAATGACGGCCTTGCAAAAAGACCAGATTTTTTAAAGAATTAGAACTGTGAAAGATGCATTGAGACAAGAGGACATGGAGTAGAATACTCGGTGATTGGTGTTAGAAGTATTAGCACCATTGTGTGGCAAAAGCTAATAGGCTGAAAAGCATTTCTAAGGTATTGTAACAAGGAAATAACTTGGCTTCAGATAGAATGGCATTGAGTTTTACATCTCTTATGTTTCACTCTTCAATGAGACTGATAATGGAATAAAATCTTTTTTAAAAAGTGCCTCTCAGTTTCCCCATCTCAGGCTCATTTCCACTCGGAAAAGAGGTCCAGTATATTTGAATCCACGTTTGTAATCCTCATGGTCTATTTTTGTTCTGTCCTCAGTCTCCATGCAACCTAGCCAAAGACTTCCTAGCTCCCATAGAGTGATCATTTCCTTGGGGCCTCTAAACCATGTCCTGGGAGATCTGTGGGCCCTCCCAAAGGTGTTCAGCCTTGGAGATTTTGTGATTTAAGTCCAGCAATGGCTGAGTAACCTTTTTTCTTAAGGTTTTATTGCCAGAATAATAGAGAATATCTTTAAACTTAATGAGGGCAGATTTAGATTTTCCATACCGATTAAATATTTATGATGAGGGTGGCTGGACACTGGCACAGGTTATTGCCCTCTGAATAGAAACCCCATCCCTGGAAGTGTCCAAGGTCAGGGGCTTTGTATTACCTGAATGAATGAAGATGTCCCTGGGTAATGGACTGGGAGTTGGACCAGAGGCTTTTTTTGGTCTCTTCTCACTCAAACCATTTGACAATTTTTTTATTCTTATATCCCCCACTGCTTCTCCACAGGGTACAGCCAGGGGGTGGTTGGGCTCTTCTTCCCAGGGAGCAGTGACAGGACAAGAGGATAGAGCCCTAAGCTGTTCCAAGGGAGGTTTCGGCTGGACATTAGGAAATGTTCTTCACAAAAAGGGTGATGGAGCATTGGAATGGGCTGCCCAGGGAGGTGGGTGAGTCACCATCCCTTGGAAGTGTTTCAGGAAAGACTGGATGTGGCACTGAGTGCCATGGTCTGGGTGACAAGGTGGTGTTGGGTCACAGGTTAGGCTTGATGCTCTCAAAGATCTTTTCCAGCCTGAGTGATTCTGTGATGATTGTGACACTGCAGGGCTCTGAAGAAGCAAGGTCCCATTGTGACACTGTGGGGCTAAATGGAACCAAGGTCCACTGGTGACTCTGGGTCATTGTGGAACCACAGAGGCCACAGTGACACAGCAGGCTTTGTTGAACCAAGGGGCCATTGTTACACTGTGGGGACTGGTGGAACTGAGGGAACAATTTTGACACCTAGGTGACCCCTGTAAATAAGGGCTCACTGTGATACTGCAGGGCCTCATGTACTCAGACACCACGGGGACACTGACACTGCAAGGGTGTCATGGCACCAAGAATCCATTGTGACACTGCAGTCTCTTGTGTCACCAGGGCTCCATTGTGACACTGTGCAAACAAGGAGTCCATTGTGGACCTCTGGAGCCTTATGGAATTTGAGGGCACCTGTGACTTCGTGGGGCCTCATGAAATCAAGAATACTGTTGTGACACTTTTTGGCCTCGTGGAAACATGAAGTCCATTGTGACACTGTGGAACCTGATGGAACAATGGGGCCATGGTGACACTGCAGGGCCCCATGGAACCAAAAGCCTAGTGTTACTCTTTGGGGCCTTGTGGAACCATGGAGACCACTGTGACACTGCTGGACCTTGCAACAGAGCCCCAGTTTTTCAAAGGCACATGAGTGCCAGCCCTCAGGAAGCCACGGCCATCCAGGTCTGTCTCTCCTGGCTGATTTCATCTGGGAATAATCTTTGAAGATACGGAAATTTGGAGGACAAATACCAATTTTGGCACTGGACACCTGGAGGAGTTCTTTTCCATAGGAAGGAAAGCACAGAGCCCCAGTGCTTCAGGGGCAGATGAGAAGTGGCCCTGGACATATCAAGATCAGCTGGACTTGCCAGGTGGCCCCCAGGAGGCCCAGCCAGACCTGTTCAATGTTCCCTTGGTTGCATGGGGCCCTGCAGTGTGACAATGTTCTCCTTGCTTCTGAAGGGTCACAATGGCCCCATGCTGCCATGACACCTTGCAATGTCACTGTGGGTTCTTGGTTCCACAAAGCCTTCAAGTGTCACAATGGCCCCGTGGCTTCATGAGCACTCACTGTGTCACAATGGCTCCTCTGTGACACTACAGGCTCCACAAGGTCACCATAAACCCTTGGTTCCTTGGGGCCCTCAGGTGTCACAATGGTCTCCTTGGTTCCATGAGGCACCACAGTGTCACCATGGTGTCCTCGGACCCGCATTGTCACAAGTGACCCATGGTTCCATGAGGTTCCACAGTGTCACCATGGTGGGTGTCAGAGGCTGGATGAGCTCAATGTCCCAGACACCTCGGGATGCTCTGAATACTCTGTGTGGGGCCAGGGCCACGTCTGCCCTTGGTTTGTGGTGGGACAGAGCCCCGCCCCCAGCCTGTGACTGGCACAGCTGTCAATCCATCACACAGCAGGGGTGGTGCTAACCCAGCTCTGATTGGCCGAGCTGTCAATCAATCAAACATGAGAGGTGATGTTAAGCCGGCTCTGATTGGCCAATCTGTCAATCACACAGTAGGGGCAGTGATAACCCAGCTCGGATTGGCTGAGCTGTCAGTCAGTCACACACTAGCAGAAGGTACAAACCCTGACTCTGATTGGGCAAACAACTGGAAATCCCACCCAAAGGGCGGGCCCACACAGGCTCAGGGGATTAAAAGCTGGAGCTCGAGGTCAGCTGTGATCTGGATCCTGCTGTCTGTTGGGGTTCTTCTGTGAGCCATGTTGGAACTTGAGCAGCTGTTACCTGTGTGCATTTCTGTCTATAGATCTTCTGTGCTTCTGTTGTTCTCTATTTCTTTGTCTAATCCTACTTACCTGGAACGTTTTTGGGTAATTTAACATCTTCAGGGTTAAAGGTTTTTAGGTTAAATGGTCTTGTGTTAATTAAGTTAATGCTCTGAGAAGAGTTTTATGGTGAGTTGGAGCTTGTATAAATCCTTCTGTCCAAGTTCTTTGATTGTCTATATTTTGCCTGTAAAATTTTGTGTTATTTGGACCTCTTAGCTCAGTTGGTTGGAGCAGGGTGCTGGCATCACTGAGGTTGTGGGTTCAGTCCCTGTGTGGGTCATTCACTCAAGAGCTGGACTTGATGATCCTTGTGGGTGCCTTCCTACCAAGAATATTCTTTGCATCTGGCCATGTTGAGAATACCTGGCTGGGGTTTCTCCTGTGCACCAAACTTGATTAAAGGAACCTTTGGTTACCCCCAGCATTTCAGTGTTCTGGGGTGTTCCAGCCCTGCAGGCTCACCATGGCCTCTTGTTTCCATCAGGCCCTGCTGTGTCACACTGGCCCTTGGTTCCATGAGCATCTGGAGTGTCACACAGCTTGATGACATTTGTCCTTGCTGCCCCTGCCATCCCACTGCCCCAGCAACAGCCCCGAGCCACCCGTGAGGGACAGGCCCTGCTGGGCCAGGCCTGGGCTCAGGCCTTGGCCTTTCTGCTTCCTCCAGCCAGCCCAGGCCTTGCTCAGCATTGCAGTTCCCTGCTCACAGCCTCGGGCTCCTGCAATCCTGCCCTCAAGGATCTGCTCTCACCAGTCCCTGGGGAGCCTTTGGCACTCCCTGCCCTCAGTGGGGCCACTGATGCTCCAAGGGACTTGGAGTTTTGCTTCTGACTCCTGGAGCAGCTTCTTCAACCTTCTCTCAGTGCCTGAGGCTCCTGGGCTCAGCCCCAAATCCACTGTGATTAAAATACAGAAAGCCTTCAGGAACTCTTTGTCTTACTTCAAAGCTTGTGCAGCTGCTTGGAGTCAGTTTGGAGTTTTGTTAAGGAGGAAGATTTCAAAGTGAGCCTCATCACTTTTTTTCTTTAATCAAGTGAGTATTTTGTTTTAAATTCCAGTTCAGAGAAGAGCTGATTAGAAGCATTTCCCAAGTGACCTTGATGCTGATTGTTTCCTTAGGAGGTGTGGGCACACAGAAGAATGAGCCCCTTGCAGGCTGACCCTGTTTGGACAACCTGCTCCTCACCCCCAGCCTCACCATGTCTGACATTGCCCACCTGGGACTGACATCCCTGTGCCCTGCAGCAGAACCTTGTCCCCTGAGCTCTGCAGCTGGGTGTCCCAGCCCATTGCACCATGTCCCACCTGCTCTCCTCAGGGCTCTGCCTGCACACAGACCCAGGAGAAGTTTTCCTGTTTGTGAGGAAAGAATGGAAAAGTCTGAGCAGGTTTCCTGAACACCAAACCCCACTGAGGAACCACATGCTCAGTCCAGGCTGCCTGGAATGATGCCACCTTTCTACAAGGGACAGTGTGACCAGAAATGATCTCTGTAAGCAGAATTTTCTGAGTCTTCCAGCTGAATTCTCTGTCCCTGTCCTTTCCCTGGATCTCTGTCTCAGATGGAAGCTGCTGGTGCCATTCTCACCTCTAACCCCTCTTTTGAATGCAGACAGATGTTCCCAGATTTGTGAGGGAGGTATTGCTCAGTGTTTATTCAAACTTTTGTATCGTCATGGAACCAAGGAGACCATTGTGACACAGAGGGGGCTCATGGAACCAAGGAGACAATTGTGACAGTGCAGATCCAAGGAGGCCATGGTGACACTATGTGACCTCATGGATCCAAGGGGCCATTGTGACACTGAAGAACTTCATGGAACCCAAGGTCCAGTGTGACACTGCAGCCGCCATTGGAACAAAGGAACCATTGTTGACAGCACAGAATCTCATGGAACCAAGGGGCTGTGGTGATACAGCAGGGCCACATGGAACCAAGGAGACCTGTGACATTTAGGAACCTAATGGAACCAAGAGTCCACTATGACACTGCAGAAACAAGGAGACCATTGTTGACACTATGGAAGCTCATGGAACCAAGCACATATTGTGATATTCCAAATCCATGTTGAACCAGCGAGACCATTGTGACACTCCAGGATCTCATGGCACTAAGGGTTAATGTGATACAGCAGGTTATAATGGAATCAGTTGTCCATTGTGACAATCTGGATCCCAGGAGACCATGGTGACACTATGGAAGCTCATGGAACCAAGGGTCCATTGTGACCCTCCAAGGCCTTGTGGAACCAAGGGTCTGTCATTAAACTGTGTCGCGTCATGGAGCCAAGGGGCCATTGTGACACTGTGGATCCAAGGAGACCATTGTGACTGAGGAACCTCATGGAACCACGAGTCCATTGTTACACTGTGGGGCCCTGTGGAACCAAGGGGACCACAGTGACATTGCAGGGCTTCATGGAACAATGGTGACCATTCTGACACTTTGGGACCCACTGGAACCAAGGGGCCAGTACAGCATGGCAGGGCCTCATGGAATCAAGGGCACTACAGTGACACTGTGGCTCTGCATGGGATGAAGGGTCCATTCTGAGATTATGGAACCAAGGATACCATTGTGACACTATGGGGCACATATGGGACCAAAGGTCCATTTTGACACAGCAGGCCTGAAACCATGGAGGCCATTTTTAGACTTTGAGGCCTTGTGAAACTAAAGGGCCATTGTGGCACTTCAGAACCTTGTGGAGCCAAGGGGGCCATAGTGACACTGTGGAGCCCCATGGAAACAAGAGGTCAATGTGACACAGCTGGGCCTCAAAGAACCAAGGATCCAATATGACACAACCATTGTGACACTGCAGGGCCCCATGGATCCAAGGGAAGAGGTAACAGGTCTGCTTGGCTTGGCCTGACTGGTCCAGCTGCCCTCGGCATGTCGAGGGTGTCTTCTTATGTGCCCCTGAAACACTGGGGCTCTGGGCTTTCATTCAAATGAAGAAGAAATGTCCATCTCATTCAAGCATCCATGGCCAAAATGGGATTCCTCCCCCAGAATTCTCAATATCCAGGGATTGCTCCCAGACAAAAGCTGCCAGGACAGATTGCTTTGGTTGGCCTTCAGCTATGGTAGTCACTTCTAATCTGCCCTGAAACACTGAGGCTCAGTGCTTTCCTTCCTATGGAAAAGAACCTTCCTTCTTCTCCAGGTACCCATGGCCAAAATTGGGATCCCCCTCCAAAAGTCCTAGATCCAAAAATTGCTCCTACACAAAAGGTGCTATTACAGACAGGTCTGGCTGGCCCTGGCCTCCTGAGGGCTGACTCTCACCTGCCTTCCAAAAACTGGGGCTGCATGCTTTCCTTTTGTATGGAAGTGGCCATCTCCTCCAGACAAAAAGGGCTGAACTTGGGATTCTACATTCAAAATTCCGTATATCCAAGGGTTGCTCCCAGACAAACCTTCCAGGACAGACAGGTGTGTCTGGCATTGGCCTCTGGTAACAGCAGTTCATCACTTTCAGCGTCCTGAAACACTGGGGCTCTGTGGTTTCCTCCCTGGGAAGAACACTGTGATGCTGTGAGGACCTCATGGAAGCAAGGAGCCATTATGAATCTACAGGACACCATGGATCCAAGGGGCCATTGTGACACTGTGGGGACCCCGTGGAACCAAGGACATCACTGTGGCACTGCTGGGCTGCATGGTGCCAAGGGGCCGGTGTGAAGCAGCAGGGCTTTGTGGAACCAAGAGGCCATCGTTGCATTACAGGGCCTGGTGCAGCCAAAGGGCCACTGTGATCCTGCAGGGCACCGTGGATCCATGGAGACCATTGTGGCATTGCAAGGCCCCATGGAATCATGGAGACCATTGTGACACTGTGGGGAACCAAAGGGCCATTGTGACCCTGCAGGGCGTCATGGAAGCAAGGGGCCATTGTGACACTGCAGAAACAAGGAGAACATTGTGACACTGAGGGGCCTCGTGGAACCAAGGGACCATGGAACAGATCTGGTGGGTTTGGCTTCCTGGGGGCTGCCTGAAAGATCTGGCTGATCCTGGCATGTCGAGGGCTGCCTCTCACCTGCCTCTAGAGCACTGGGGCTCTGTGCTTTCCTTCCTGTGGAACAGAACTTTCCCTTCTTCCTGGTGCCCAAGGCTGAAATTGGTACTCCCCCTAAAATATAAAAAATATTAAAGAATCACTATATAGAGCCAAAATCCCAGCCAAAATCTGCCAGCACAGACAGCTGGCTGGCCTTGGCCTCCTGCAGGCTGTCTCTCATCTGCCACCAAACACCAGGACTTTGTGCTTTCCTTCCAGTGGAAAAGAACTGCCCTTCTCACCTAGGTGTCATTGGCAAAACTGGGATTTTACTTCTAAAATTGTATCTATTCAGGTATTGGGCCCACAGAAAAGTAGCCAGCAGAGACAGGTCTGGCTGCCTTGCTCTCTGGTGATTTTCTAAGACCATAAGCAGAATATTTTCCATTGCCAACACCTTGGAGAGGGCCCAAAAATCTCCCAAGGTGGGGTTTGTAGGCTGCAAGAACATGACCCCTATAGAAGGACAAAGGAGCTCTGTGCTCAGAGCAGTGGAGACTGAGGACAGCAGAGAAGAGCCCTGGGAGGGTTTGAAAGGTGGTTTCAGAGATGGTGGATCCTTTTGACACAGTACAAAACAGCCAAAGAATTAATGCCAGGAGAAGGTGGGGACATCCAGACTGGACACAAGAAGAGAAAGGAATTTCTCTCTCATGGCAGGGCTGTGGTGCAGCACATCCCCCAGAAGGAATCTGGAGCAGCCCAAGGCTCTGTGTGTCCAGGCAGAGGCAGGCAGGAGGCAGAGCTGTCAGCAAAGGAAGGGGCCAGCGAGGTGGGGCAGCCGGGGGATGACGACAGCCTGCAGGGACAGAGGCGCAGGGCATGGACACCGTAGGACAGCCTGGGCTGCAGAGGGCACAGGGATGGGCAGCAGCTGAAAGGCCCTGACACAGCCAACTCCTGCAGCACTTGGGCCATGCAGGCTGGCCCTGGGCCTGAGGCCAGCAGGGGACAAGTGAGCCTTGCTGTGCTGGGGCCTCATTGCCTCCTTGTCCCTGCTCAGCAGCCTGGCAGGGGCCGCCCCATGGTGCTGCCCTTGGCATTGCACATGCCCAGAGCCCAGTGGCCTGGGAAGAGCCCTGAGCAATGAGGGAGGGACAGGATGTGCCTTGCCAGGGGCTGGGGCTCAGCCCTTGGCCCTTTGCATTCCTGAAACACATCCAGGTTTGTTCAGCATCACAGACACCTTTCCCTTGTTTGTCCCCTCTATCATCAGTGCCTCCAGTGTTCTGCTCTAACTGGAACCTGGGGACATTTTCATGTGAGTTGTGACCCTCAGTAGAATCCATTAAAACTTCAAGAAACTTTGGAGTTTGAATATGACTGAGTTCTTGAGAAGTTTTCCTTCAGCTCCCTCTCAGGGACTGATGTCCAGGGACTCAGAACTGTTGGAAAATCCCAGCTCTACAGAGACGGGGAAACTGAGAAGCAATTTTTTTAAAAATTTTTTTCCATTATCATGCTCCTTGAAGGGTGAAACGTAAGAGAATAAAACTCCATGCTATGCCATCAAAACCCAAGTGTTTTCTTGGTTACAACACCGTAGAAATGCTTTTCAGCCTATTAGCTTTTGCCACGCAATGGTGGAAATAATTCTAACACTAATCACCTAGTATTTTACCCCATGTGCTCTTGTCACAATGCATCTATCATGTTCTAATTCTCCAAAATATCTGATCTTTTTGCAAGGCCATTGTTTGAAACTTGTTTCTAGTTCAATCTCTCTCTCAGCAATGTCTTCTCTATTCCAGGGCCATTCTGAGTCAGCACACCTTATCTCAGAGTTTGCATACACATGTACAAGACAGTGTGAGCTTTCAGTCTGGCTTTGAGAATCCTTTACAAATCCATTTCTCACAAATATCAATCACAGAATGCTGCAATCATCTCAGACAACAGTAATAAAATACATCTTTGAAAATAGGAATGGATATTTCTAAGAAGGCCTTTGTCATATTTCTCCATAACTTGGTTTGAAAACCTTCCAAATGAACTGCACCAGACCAGAAGGAAATCAAGGGAGAATTGTGTCTTGCTGGGAAACCCCTGAAGAATTCAGTCACAATCGAACTCCAAAGTTTCTGATGCCATTCATGGGTCCCACTGAGGGACACGACTGAGAAAGTGTCCCCAGGTTCCAGTGAGAGCAGGAATTTGGAGGCAGAGATGATAGGTGGTGTGGGAAATGCAGGCATGGAGAGCTCTCAGGGCCTTGTGCATACAGGCTCAGAGATTGAGATGGATCCAAGGTTTGACCTAAGACCTTGGAGAAATCTTGGACAATCAGAGCACTAAAAGTAAAATAGATATAAAACAAGAATATAAGTTTTTAGTTTAAGTAGAAATATGTTTTAAGCAAACAGAAATATGCATTATGTAAGGAAAGCAGTATGTTAAGTAAAACAGTAAAAGATTTTAAAGCTTAGCAATAGAACCTGTTATAAAGTTAATTAGAAGTTTAAGATATATCAATGTAGGTTTGTGAAGTGTTATAGGATTGGTTGAAAAATGATGCATTGTGGCAAAGCCATGAGAAGCAAAGCAATTAATGATTGGTGTAAAAGGATGCTGGCAAACTTCACAGAAGTATTTGATTGGCTAAAAAACTAACATAAGGCATTGTAACTAAGAATGAGGAGGCTTCTGATAGTTTGGTGTTGGATGTAACACCTTTAATGTCTCACCCTTCTATGAGACTGACACCATGAGGCCATAAACCATCTTTGACAACGTCTCTCAGTTGCCCCATCTCTTGTAATATCAATCTCCCAATGCACATTTTCTTGACATCAGACATGACTAATGAAATCAATAGGGACTTATGGACACCAGGTCTATCCCATTAAAGTCAATAGGGATTTAGGAACACCTGGTTTATCCATTAATGTCAGTGGGGATTTTTCTGAAATTTGGTCCTAAAATGGGGAAATTTGGGTCAACTTGGGGAAAATCTTGGGCTGAATTCTGGGAATTTCTGCTCCAGGATTGCAGTGCTGATGCTGTGGTAGTCCTGGATGAATTCCTGGAGGCCAATCCCGAATCCCTGATCCCTCACCTGCGTGCCATGTTGGATCTCTGCCTCCAGGTAAGCCCAAAAATGTCCGTTTTCAGCCTGAAATCTGGGAATTCGAAGCCCAAAATTGGTAATTGTAGCATCCAAAATGTTGGGACATCAGCACTACCCACTGAAGTAAAAAGGGATTGAAGGACACCAGGTCTACCCCTGTAAAGTCAACAGGGATTTAGGGACACCAGGTCTACCCATTGATAGGGCTTGATTGGGAAGAGTTACTCTTTAAACTGGGAGCACTGGGAGGGGCTAAGGGGGGACACTGGGGTGACTGGGAGCACTGAAACAAAAGTGAGGCCACGGGGAGGGATTTGTAGAGATAAATGGAGATAAACAGGACTCCAGATCTAACCCATTGAAGTCAATAGGAATTTAGGGACAGCAGGGCTACCCTTTAAAGGCAAAGGAGTTTAGGGGCACCAGGTCTACCCAGTCGATGCAAAGAGGATGTTTTTAGGGACCCCAGGAGTTTTTGGTGATCCACGAATCCGAGGGGTAACCAGGAATATCCTGGTGATTTCTGGGGGTATCCAGGTGATTTTTGGGGATACCCAGGTGTAATCAGGTGATTGTTGAGGGGGATCCAGGTGATTTTGGGCAGTATCCAAGTATACCCCGATAATTTTCAGGGATATCCAGGCTATTTTTGGGGCACCCAAGTGCCCTGACTCACCCTGACAGGCCAGGAGAAGATGATGGCCACTGTCCTCCCAGTTGACATGGACACAGATGACCCTTGGCAGCTGCGGGGCTGTCAGGGTGCACCCCAACATTCAGGGGTACCCAAAACTCCAGGTGAGGACATCAGGGGTGGGAGGGAGCCCTGAGGTACCTCAGGAGAGGATGCAGTGCAGGTACAGCCAGGTGCTTTGGTGCATGGGGTTGGTGAAGATAGTATTCTGCAGCAGCTCCAGCTCTGGGGTGGGCAAAGGAGGCACCCCAAAATCTCAGGGGGACACCAGGGGAAACCCCAATATTTCAGTCTGGGCACCCAGGTATCCAGGAGTTCAGGTCTACCCATTGAAGTCATTGGGGATTTAGGAATACCAGGTCTACCTAATCAAGGTGAGAAACAAACCAGCTCCTCCTTTAGGCGAGGGAGGGGCTGAAAAATTCTGCGGATCCCGCAAAATTGTGGGAGATTTTTTGGGGAATCCCTCACCTTCCTTCAGCCTTCCAGGGGGCAGTGCCCTTGCTGTAGTTCCTGGTGGGCATCACCAGCCCCATGCAGTGTTGCCAGGCCAAGAAGTTGGAGAAGCTGCGGCTCAGCAAGGCCCTGGTGAAGGCCAGCTTGGCCTTGAGGTCCTGCCTGGCTGCAAGTGCCTACCAGTGTTCCCAGGTATGGACTGGGAAGGCACCAGTATAAACCAGTGAGCACTTAGAGCCACTCCCGAGCTCCTGAGGCTCATGGCAGCAGCTCCCAGTATAAACCAGTAAGGTCTCATGCACCCAAACTCATACTCAGTGTAGTCTAGGGGCTCCTAGTGTGTTCCTGGTGCTCCCAGGTTTACACTGGGAAGGCACCAGTATAAACCAGTAAGCGCTGGGCGCCACCCCTGAGCCCCTGAGCCCATGGCAGCAGCTCCCAGGAGAAAACAGTAAGGCCAGCACAACCTGAAGTCACTCCCAGTAGGTCCCAAGCCCCATCCCAGCATAAACCAGTAAGGCCAGCATCCCCAGAAGTTGCTCCCACTCAAGTGCCAAACATCCCAAAGCTCCCTCCCAGTATAACCCAGTACACCCCAGTCTGACCCGGTAAGATCCACAATATCCCTGTATAACCCAGTATAAACCAGTACAACCCAATCACCAACAGGACCACATCCCAATATAAACCAGTATAACCCAGTATAACCTAGTGACCCCCAGCACCTCATCCAGATATAAACCAGAATAACCCAGTATAACTCACAGTTGGCTACTAGGTCCTCCAAGCCAGAAGGGGGCACTCACACACCCCTGCTCCCTTTCCCAGGAGAATCCACTACAAACCAGTAACACCCCAGCACCTCATCCCAATATAGACCAGTATAGCCCAGTACAACCAGTACACACAGTGCTAGGCCCTCCTGGACACTCACACACCCTCTGCCAGTATAACCCAGTACAACCCAATGACCTCAGCCCTGTCCCAGCACCCCCTGGACCCCATCCCAGCACAAACCAGTAGAAGCTAAGATAAACCAGTACAAGCCACTCACAGTTGCAGGGGTTGGCCACCAGGAGGTGCTCACACAGTGCCAGGTCCTCCCGGCCAGCAGGGGGCGCTGCAGTGTCCAGTGTGACCCTACAGAACCAAGGAAACCCCTGTGACACTGCGGGGCCCCACGGAACCAAGAGTCCATTGTGAGACACCTGGGCCACGTGGAGCCAAGGAACCATTGTGACACTGGGGAAACTCATGGGACCAAGGGGCCACTGTGACATTGTGGGGCCTCATGGAACCTGTGAGCCATTGTGACACTGCACGGCCTTGTGGAACCAAGGAGACCATGGGGACACTGTGGGGCCACATGGAACCAAGAGTCCATTGTGACACTCTGGAGCTACAGAGACCATTGGTGAGAGTATGGAACCTCGAGGAACAAAAGTCCATTGTGACAGATCAAGGCCTCAGGGAACCCAAAAGAGCATTGTGACACTGTGGGGCCCCATGGACCCAAATCTCCATTGTGACAGAACAGAACCTCATGGAACCAAGAGTGCATGGGGACCCAGCAAGGCCTTGTGGAACCAAGGAGACCAAAGGTCTCAAACATTCCTTGCAGGGTTCTGACTTGGAGAAGGGGAAGCTGTTTGGTGGTACCTTGGGCTGGCACACACTCATAGAAGGTGTCTGTTTTCAATGAGGAAATTCAGGAGTTTTAGAATGCTTCAAAAAAACAACAAAAAAAAAGGCAAGAAACTCCTTTTGGCCTAAGTGCAGGCAGTTCTCCAAGCAAAGCAGGTCCCAGGTGAGTGAGGACAGACAGGATGGGGTTGGGCAATGTGGAGCAAGGTTGTCCACACTCAGACCTCAAGCCACAACTTCTCTGAGCAGGCCAAAGTTCCTGAGGAGACACCCTGGATCAATATCAACCACTGAATACTGCAATCACATATATCTAATGAGAAGAGCTATAAAACACTCTCTTTAAAATAGGAATTCATATTTCATAGAAGCTCTTTGAAATATTTCTCTCTAACTGTAGTAGGAAATCTTCCTAATGAACGGCACCAGACCAGAGGGAAATCAAGGCAGAGCCATGGTTTGTCAGGACTTGCTTGATCCCAATCAGCCCCGGGGTGCATTTGGTGCTGAGCCCTTGAACCTCAGGGCCTGAGAGGAGATTGCACAAACCTTTCCAGGAGTCCAAGGCAGAAGAAAAACCCAAAGTGTCTCAAAGCATTAATGGGTCCCACTTAGGTCCATCCCCAACACAGGCTCCTCATGGACTCTTCGGAGGAGAGAGTGGGATGCCAGAATTTCCCAAAAACCTCTCAGAAATTCAGTGTGCAAAGGAAAATCCAAAGTACCTTTGAAACCTCGAGTATCTCAAAGTATTAATGAGCCCCACTGAGTGTCAATACAAAGCTCTCAAGGGACTAATTAAAGTAGATAATTGGGGGCATCATTGCATAAAATACTAAAAGAGTTGGTGTCAAAAGAAAAATGCCCAGTTCCTTAAAAAACTGAGTACCTCAAAGCATTAATGAGCCCCTCTGAGTATCATTACTGACAAAGGCTCTCAAGGGACTAATTAAAGCAGATAATTGGAGACCATGATTGCACAAAGCTCTCAGAGACTCCAAGGCAAAAGCAAAACCCAAACCTTGAGTATCTCAAAGTATTAATGAGCCCCACTGAGTGTTAATACAAAGCTCTCTAGGGACTAATTAAAGTAGATAATTGGGGGCATGATTCTATAAACTACTAAAAGAGTTCGTGTCAAAAGGGAAAGACTTGACATTTCTTTGTTTCCCCCTGTCATCTCTGCTTCGAATTTCCTGCTCTAACTGGAACCCTGGGGCATTTTCTCAGTTGTGTCCCTCATTGGGACCCATTAAAACTTCAAGAAACTACAGCATTTTAATATGAGTTCTTGAGAAGTTTTTTGAACACTCTCTCAGGGAATGATTCTGATGTAAACATTTAATGAACCAAGAGATTCATTAAATTCCTTGTGCTGTGTCTGTGCTGCTGAGCTGGGCCGGGCTCCTGGCACAGAGGCAGCTCCCAAGGTAAACCAAGAGAAGCTTCAAAAAGACATTTCTGCTGAGGAGCAGCTCCTCTGCCAGCCCAGCAGGGCTGAGGGCACTGCCTGCAGGCACTGAGGGCACAGGAGCCAGGCACAGACAGGCTCAAGGCAATCAGGACTGGGAAGACATTGAGCTGAGACTGCACTTGGGGAAACATCTTCACAGCCCTGGACATGGTGAGTGTGTGGGTGCAGGGCAATGTCCCCTGTGCTCCTGGAGGCATCTCCTGGAGCCAGCACAGCCCACAGCCTGGGAGATGTGTCAGGAGGACTCTTCCACTTTCTCTGAGGCACAGGAGGAGGAGGAGAAGGAGGAGGAGGATGTGCTGCAGAGCGGGGCTGCCCCTGGGCACCGTCAGAGGGACAGGGCAGGACGGCTCCTGCTGCCAGGGACGGCTGCAGGGGCTGAAGCTGGGGCTGCAGCCAGGGCTGCCCAGGGCTGTCCTGCAGAGCAGCTCCTGCAGCCCTCAGGGCTCTTGGCCAGCCCAGGCCATGTGCCACCTGCCAGGGACAGCTCTCAGCCTGCCTGGCAGCTCCCCATGGGCTGTGGGGAGAAGTTGGAGGTGGAAGGAGCCACCCCCATCAGGGCAGATTCCTCCTGCTGTTGAGATGGTGCTGCATGGCCAGGGCTGCTCTCAGCTTTCTCCTCAAGGCAAGGCAAAGGGGCTGTCAGGTGTGTCTGTGTCACTGACACTCCTGCCCTGTCCCACTGGGCATCAGCACATCTGCCTCCCATCTCCCTCACAAAGTGCCTCCTCAGCCTCCTGTGCCTACAGACAGCAGCAGCAGCACCTTGGCTTGCAGCATCTCAGTTTGTGTGAGCTGCCCTTAAGGCCCTGCTGGCAGGGAGATGGCCCTGGGCAGTGCCCTGTGCTGGGAGGGGTGTGCAGGGCAGAGCTGAGCCCCCAGGGCTGGGCTGGGCTCTGGCAGCACTGGCAGGGACAAGGCTTGGATAGAGAGAAACAGCTCCCAGTAAGCACAACTCCAGGCAGCAGAGAGCAAGAACAACTCTTGCTTTTCCTCTCTCTATTTTGAAATTAGATCATTCAAAAAGGCTACTTTATTTCTCTAGAATATTTAAGTGCCATCACCCTGAGTTAGAGGGAGGTGTGAAAAGCAAGGAGCAGCTCTGTGGGACTAGCAGGACTGCCTGCACTGGGGCTCAGAAAGCCCTGTCTTCCCTCTGGGCTCCTCAGTGTTCCGACTGAGAGCACTGCTGAAGATAAGGCAGTAACAAATCAGCAGCAAAAGTCCGATCTCAAAAATGAACTTTTACGGAAGTTCCCCCACAGGAAGAGTAGTAGCTTTGAGAGGTTTCCAAAATTAATTGCACATGATTGACTAGAAGGAATCTGTCCTAGCTTGTCCATTTTTTTTTCAACAGTCCACGATGCCTAGAATGATGAAATGTCCAACAGCAGCTCCATCATCCACTTCCTCCTGCTGCCATTGGCAGACACGCGGCAGCTGCAGCTCCTGCACTTCTGCCTCTTCCTGGCCATCTCCCTGGCTGCCCTCCTGGCCAACGGCCTCATCATCAGCGCCGTAGCCTGCGGCCACCACCTGCACACCCCCATGTTCTTCTTCCTGCTCAACCTGGCCCTCACTGACCTGGGCTCCATCTGCACCACTGTCCCCAAAGCCATGCACAATTCTCTCTGGGACACCAGACACATCTCCTATGCTGGATGTGCTGCTCAGCTCTTTTTCCTTCTATTCTTCATTGGTGCAGAGTATTATCTCCTGACCATCATGTGCTACGACCGCTACGTGTCCATCTGCAAACCCCTGCACTACGGGACCCTCCTGGGCAGCAGAGCTTGTGCCCACATGGCAGCAGCTGCCTGGGCCAGTGCCTTTCTCAATGCTCTCCTGCACACGGCCAATACATTTTCCCTGCCCCTGTGCCAGGGCAATGCCCTGGGACAGTTCTTCTGTGAAATCCCACACATCCTCAAGCTCTCCTGCTCCAAATCCTATCTCAGGGAACTTGGGCTTCTTGTGATAACTGTCAGTTCATCACTGTGTTGTTTTGTGTTCATAGTTTTCTCCTACGTGCAGATCTTCAGGGCTGTGCTGAGGATCCCCTCTGAGCAGGGACGGCACAAAGCCTTTTCCACCTGCCTCCCTCACCTGGCTGTGGTCTCTTTTTTTATCAGCGCTATCATGTTTGCTCACCTGAAGCCCCCGTCTCTGACCTCCCCATCCCTGGATCTGGCACTGTCAGTTCTGTACTCCGTGGTGACTCCAACCCTGAACCCCATTATCTACAGCCTGAGGAATCAGGAGCTCAAGGCTGCAGTGTGGGGAAGGATGAATGGATGCCTTCAGAAAAATTAAACTGCTGGCAAATTTCTGCAAATCACTTGTAATAAAAGTCAACTTTGATACTTCTGGTTGGTTTGGTTTTGGGGTTATTTTTTCTTTGTTTAACTTCTATCATGTTGTCCACAAAACAAGATGTTGTTTCTTCCATTTCTCATTTGTTCATCTTCCGGGTGGCCATAGACTGTGTCAATGAGGGGCTGCAGTCTTGGTGGCTATAAACAAAATAAAGGTACTCCGAGCAAATTTTTCTCCAGAGATGCCCCTTTTGTTCCCTTCTCTGGAGCTGCAGCAGAAATGTCTGTGTGCAGAGCTGGGGCAGATCAGTGCTGGCACAGCAGCTGTGCCCAGCAGCAGCAGCACTTGGTGTTGCCAGTGCTGCTCCTGTGCCACTGCCCCACTGCCCTCCTGGCCCTCGTGTTGCTGCAGGGCCTGAGTGCTCTCGGGGCCGGGCACAGCCCTGGGGGTGGCAGTGCCAGGGCTGCAGCAGGGACAGGCCATGGGCACTGCTGGGGCAGCGCTGACACCTCAGGCCAGGGCCTGGGGGCTCCAGGCTCCTTGGCCAGGCTCTCTCCACAACCGTTGGCCAGCCCAATGCTGAGCACAGAAAAGCCCCGGGAGCAGCCCCAGACTGGCCGTGGGCAAGCTGTGGGCAAACAGCATGGCTGGTGCTCTGCAAGCTCCCTGCAAGGGAGACACCCTGGCAAGGAGCAGCAGAGCAGGGGCTAATCCATCCCCACTGCGCTGGACACCCCAGGGCAGCGTCCCAGAGCGTCCTCATGCACCTGCCAACAACATCCCCCCTCTGCAGCCCTGGCCTCTCCCCCAGCTCACACAGGAGCCGCATCCTTGCAGGCACACACACGGCAGCACTGGCTCAGGAGCCCCTGTTTGCATTGCACACAGCAGGCTCAGCACCCCCATGGTGCTGCTGTGGGGACATGGAGCTGAGTGAGCACAAATGCCATCAGCCCCTGGGGCCAGCAAGGGCTGGGGGACGGCAGGGAAACCACTCAGCTTTGTGGTGGCCTCTGAAGTCAGCCAGAAAGTTTGTTCCCATCAGCTGTGAGTTTCCTGTCCCACTGCAGACGTTGCTCAGAGCCAGGGCTGAATGGCAGCCACCCCCAAACTGCCCTGAACATTTCCTTTGCTTAACCTTTGCTTTCTTTCAACTTTCCTGCACCTGATTTCTTCCGATTGCTCACCCTCGTTCCCTCTCCAGCACACAGACCATCCCTGTTTACCCTTTCCTCTCTGGCCCCACTCCCCGTTTCAGTTCCTGAGTTGGCACCGTGGGAACATACCTTGGGGAGCAGGATCATCCTCCAAGTGCTTCAGGAATTGTCTGTAGGGTCCTGCAGTGCCTCGTGCTTCTCCCTTGTCAGAGGCACCACAGGCCAGGGGGGCACATCTGGGCTGCTGTGTCAGGGTGTGGGGCTCCCTGTTGTGGGCAATGAGGAGGGGCTGGAGAGGCTCTGCAGGACTGACAGGATGGGCTTTGGGGCTGTGTGGAGAAGCTGAGGGACGTGGGCTGCTGGACCTTGTGAAGAGGAGGCCCAGGGCTCATCCTGCAACTGCTCCAGGGGTGGTTTCAGAATCACAGAATCAACAGGGCTGGAAAAGTCCTTGGAGATGATCAAGTCCAACCTGTGCCCTGACACCACCTTGTCTCCCCTGAGCCTCCTCTTCTCTAGGATAAACATTCCCAGTTCCCTCAGCCATTCCTCACAGGAATTGTGTTCCAGACCTCTCACCAGCCTTGTTACCCTTCTCTGAGCACACTCCAGCCCCTCCATGTCCTTCCTAAATTTGCTAGGCCAGGAATTAGACACAGCACTCGAGGTGCGGCCCCACCAGTACTGAGCACGGAGGAAGAATCACTGCCCTGCTCCTGCTGGCCACACCATTCCTGATCCAGGCCAGTTGCCATTGGACTTCTTGGCCACCTGGGCACACTGCTGGCTCATGTCCAGCCTGCTGTCCATCAGTGCCCCCAGGTCCCTTTCTGCCTGGCTGCTGTCCAGCCACTCTGTCCCCTGCCTCTATCACTGCAGAGGTTGTTGTGGCCAAAGTGCATAAGTGACCCAGCACTTGGTCTTGTTAAACTTCATCTTGTTGGATTTAGACCCCGGATCCAGTCTATCCAGGTCCTTGAGCAGAGCCCTCCTACCATCCAACAGATCAAGACTCTCAGCTAACTTGGTACCACTACAGTTCCATGAGGTCCTGCAGTGTCACAGTGGTCTCCATGATTCCATGAGGCTTTCCAGTGTCACAATGTCCCTTTGGTTACATGGGACCCCTTGGTGTCACAACGTCCCTTGGATCCTTGGGCCTCACAGTGTCACAATGGCACTTTGGTCCCCCAGTGCCCTGCAGTGTCACAGTGGATCCTTGGTTCCATGAGGTCTCGCAGTGCAGCAATGCTCTCCTTGGTTCCACAGTGTCACAATGGCCTCTTGGTCCCAAGGGGCACCACGGTTTCAAACATGTTTCCTTCATTCCATGAGTCCCTGAGGAGCAGTACTGGCACCTTGGTTCTATGGGCCCTGCAGTGTCACAATGGTCCCAACGATTCCATGAGGTCCAGCAGTGTCACAATGGTCTCTGTGGTTCCACAGGCCCCACAATATCATGTAACTCCTCTGATCCATAAGGCCCACAAAGTCACAATGAACTTTTGGACCACGAGGCTTTGCTTTGTGGTGTCACAATGCAAATGCTCCCTTGGCTCCACAGTGTCCCAATGGACCATTGATTACAGGAGCTCCTCAATGTCACAATGGACCTTTAGTTCTCTGCAGCCCTGCAGTGTCACAAAGGTCTCTTGGTTTCATGAGGCCCCACAGTACCACAATGGTCCTCCTGGTTCTGTGGGGACCATCAGGGTCACAATGTTCTCTCCATGGTTCCATGAGACCTCACTGTGTCACAGTGCTTTGATTATTCCACAGGGCCTCAGTGTCACAATGGTCTCTTTGGTTCCATAACACCCAAAAACACTGTAATGGCCTCCACGGTTCCATGAGGCCCCATGGTGTCACAATGGACCCTTGGTTTGATGAGGTCTCAGTGTCACAATGATCCCCACATTCCATGGAGCCATACAGTGTCAGAACAGTCCCCATGGTTCCATCAGGCCCCGCAGGGTTACAGCATTCCCTGCACACCCTGAGGCCCCGCATCTCCCAACCCAGGCCATTGCCATGGTTCCAGCCACTCCCAGTATGATCCCAGTGACTCCCAGTCTCTCTCAGTATGTCCCAGTTGACCCCAGCATGCTCCCTGTCACTCCCACTTCCTCCCAGTTGCCTCCAGCACGATTCCAGTTGCCCACAGCCACTCCAAGTCACCCTCAGTGCAATTCCAATTGCTCCCAGTAAATCCCAGTTGCCCCCATCATGGTCCAAAGTGCCCTCAGCATGCTCCTGATCACTCCCAGTATGGTCCCAGTTCCCCTCAGTGTCACCCCAGTTGCACCCAGCTGCTCCTAGTTTAGTCCCAGTTATGGCCAGTATGATCTCAGTGGCCCCCAACAGAGACACAGTCACTCCCAGTTGCTCCCAGTGGCCCCCAACATGACCCCAGTTGTACCCAGTGTCGTCCCCTCCAGTATTCTTCCAGACACTCCTAGTATATTCCAGCTGCCCACAGCATGCTCATTCCCACTCATCCCAGAGTCCCCAGTATGGTTCCAGTTGCCTCCAGGATGATCTTACTCATTCCCAGTATATCCCAGCTACATCCAGTACACACCCATCATCCCCAGTTGTTCTCACTAGCCCTCAGTGTGGACCCAGTGTAAGGGTCGGTCCGAAGTTCCCCTCGATTTTGCCTCCCAACTGTCACAAGGAGACCTCGAGGACCCCCACCCAGGCTGACTCCCAACAATGGTTTCCTGGCCAGGCCAAGGTGGTTGCTCGTGACTGTGTGCTGGTGTATTGTGTTCACTGGACTGTGCTGTCATGGCACCAACCAGAGGTTGTGTTGTACCAACTGAGGACTGCTTGACCGTACCTGTCTCCTGCAGCACCACACAATGGACCATAAATCTTCTCACCTCTTGGCCAGAGGCCACTCACTTTGGAGAAGGACTAAAAGACCGACCCTCTGGGAAAGACCCTTTGAGATCTCTCCACTGATGAAGACCCATCTACCCCCTGGAGAAGACCCCTGAGATCTCCCCACGGATGAAGACTCGTCTATCAGATGACCCGTGAGGACGCCCGTCTCGTCTGTTGGTAGCTATTTTCCCATCCCTTCCTTTCCTTCCCCTCTCCCTATACTTTGTTTCCTATACCTCTCCCCTTTACCGTAACTGAATTGTTGGCATTTGATGAAATGCATTGCTGTTGTTGAATAAACTGATTTTCTGATGTTGAATAAACTGATTTTGTCCCCTGCATTTTGCCTGTTTGCACCTTTGAGATCAAAAGAACCATCACGACCCCCGCTCTGCACTAATAGTGGATTGTGACATTAAATTGGCGTCACGGACAGGATTTTCTGGCAGACAGAAGGGATGCAAGGTTGTGTGTAGTCTGTATCAGGGGAAGGAATTCTTACTCCACCCACAACTAGCTGGCCACCTTGGATGGGTGAGCCTGTCTAGAAAGCAAGGAGGGTTTTTCTGATTTCCCACAGACTGCAGACACCTTGGTGTGGAGCATCCCCAGACTCGATTGAGGGCTCTGTTGTCACAATTACACAAAAGATCTACTGGTGCAAAAGGCGGGACACTGTTGTTGTTGTTGTTGTTGTTGTTGTTTTTTATGATGTTTGACTAGTCGGTGTAGTGAAGAGACAACCTGGTGTTTTGTAACTAAGGAGTACCTCCCAAGTAGTTTGGTCTCTTCACCCACACAGGGAAGCAAAGGGGGGCACACAGCGGAAGCTGTTTCGTTGTGTGTGGTAACTTAAGCAATTGACCTCCCTGTGTTGGTTTTTACCTATCCCTTCACAAAATGACTGAGAATTCCACTGTAACAGATAAAGCTGCATTTTATGCTCTATTAGCTAAGTATAGCACCAGACCGTCCCAAGGTAGGGAGGAATGGGCAAACAATAATTGGTTTAATCTGGAGAATGTGATTGATAGAATATGTTCTTTGCAACATGACTCAAAGTTCAAACTGGCCAAAAATAAAACCATACTCTGCTCAGTTTTGGAAACTTGTCTTACGGCAGCTATAGAAACTCGCTCTGAGTGAAGAAGTGAAGAAAGAACAATTATAGACTCTCTACAAAATCTTGTTCAAATTTTGCAAAAACAATTAGATCAAGAAAGGAATGAGAACCATTTGTTGCTAGATGAAAATAATTTGTTAAAAGCTGTCTTAAGAGAAGAATGGGACAAAAATTCAATGCAGGGTGTGACACCAAAAGAAACACAGGAGAAGGAAGCTATTCACATTAATCCAATGTACTCTCCAAAAGACCTAATTTTGATGAAAAATTGTGGGCAACACTGCTGCCCCAACTTGAAACCTGTGATTAAAATAGAATATGATTATATCAGTGATGTACCCCCCGAGCAACCTTCTCCACAGGTTCTGGGCAGTGTACCAGAGCAAACTTCTCCACAAGTTCTGAACAATGAACCAAATCAATCTCCTGCACAGGCTCTGGGAGTTGAGCCAAAGCAGTACACCTGCACTGGGCTTTCCCAAGGGTCTGAACATTCCCCCACTTCGGCCCACCACACTTTAGCCCAGGAATTAGAAAAGATACCAAAACCTGACAATATATTGATGATATTATGGTGGGGGGAGATGACATAGAAGTAGTGGGGGATACCCAACAGAAAATAATGTCTCATCTGGAAAGCCTTGACTTACAAATTCCCCCAGAGAAAATTCAAAAACCTTCTCAGGAGGTGAAGTTTTGGGGAATTTGGTGGAAAGGAGGCATGACATGTATTCCACCTGATACTCTAACCTCCCTGGATCAAATTAAATTGCCTGAATCCAGGAAAGAGCTCCAACAGCCTCTAGAATTATTAGTGTTCTGGAGAAAACACATCACAATCACTATTGAGACCCCTCCACCTCACTGGGTGGCCCAGAGATCCTCAGTTGGGAAGTGGTATGCCCAGATAAAACATTACTGTAACATCTTCTCAGTGATAGAAAGAGCTGTAAAAAATCTGGCAATACAAGAAACTGAGAGCTTGGCTAATAGCCATGACAAACCTGCCTTGGTAATTAAAGGGGCCACTCCTTTCTCCCCTGAACAATCAGCAAATTCTTGTTTCACTGATGCTTCTGCCAAACGAGAGGGAAAGGTGGGGAAATACAGGGCAGCAGCCCTCCCCACTTCTGCTGGTGAACGAATTATTACTGAGGGAGAAGGCAGCTCTCAGACCCGTGAGCTGACAGTTGTTTGGAGTGTTTTCCAACTTGAGGTACAGAATATCTCTCTTGTTTACATCTACACTGACTCCTATGCTGTGTTTAAAGGAGGTACAGAGTGGCCTCCTTCTCAGCAGCAAAATGATTGGGAAGTTAACAGAATTCCAGTCCACGCTACACACTGGATAGTTACATCATTTTAATCTCCTGCCTCCTGGAGGCAGACTCTGTTTGTGTTTACTTTTCACAGAAGAACACTGAGGGACATGAAGAAGCACCCACTTAGTGCTGGATAACAAGAACAATGTTTTTCCTCCCTTTATAGTAACACAAGGTGATGATGTCATGATAACATGTGAATTAATTGCAGAATCCCTCATCGAGCCTGCATACAGTTATGGCACAGGACCCCATGTCCGTGTTTTATATTGTGAAATTCAAAATTAGAATTGTTGGCTACATTTAACTGCTATACAATTTTCCTATAAAATCATGTGTGGGAAAAACAATACAAAATACTGGGGGGAACTTGATGTTAATGTTGTAACACCTACTACCCAACCACCGGTTGTGTTGAGTCGTACGATTTTTCAATTTGGACCTTATGTAATTAGAAAAACTGGCCAACAACAAATATTGTTTAATCCGGCATGGTCTCTCAAACAAATCAAATTATTGATGCAAAATAATGTCTCAGAAGTCCAACCAGCTTGTTCACCCTTTCTACAGACTTCTTTTGAGGAGTGGACAACCTGGTTGTGAAAACAGAATCCTTCTAAAAAACGAATGGCAAGAGACATAACCGGTGTTGTGGGAACAGGATTGGGAATTTTGAATAGCATCGATTCGGAAGTACTAATGAATAAATTGGCTACCACAGCTGGAGATGTAACCAAATTACAACGGCCCCTGCAATTATCCTTAACAGCTTTGGGAACCCAACAATGGTTGTTATCAAACATATTGCCAAGTTGGGAAAAGGTAAATGTAAACGACCACAAATTGATAATCGATGCACTTGGTGCTACACAAAATAACATCTCTCTGTGTCTCAGCTGTATCCAGGCCCAGTTGTGGATACAGTCGATTGCTCCTTCAAATAGAAGAGAAGGTGAGGAAGGCACTTTTCCCACTGAAATTCAAAAAATAGTCTGGGACAGTGCCACCGATTTTGAAAGAGAATTCCAGTCCTGGTGGAACTTAGTGAATTTTGCCTATGAGCCCAGCACAAACACTGCCACAGCCTTTGTACTGACAATTCGTAATGCTTCAGTGCATTCAATATTCCCCATCATTGCATTGGGGTTGAACCATGATGAAGCTATTCTCTATCCTTTAGAGCATAGGGAATGGGCCCGTCAAATTGATGAGAAGTGGCAAACTGTCAATTTGGAAACTTGCATTGTCCAGGAACAACAAGGGTTTATCTGTGAAAGTAATGCAATCAGAGCTCAAGATATCTGCTTGGACACAGAACAGAATGTTTGCAATTTTGAAATTCTTCCAAACGAGATTCCTGAAACAGTACTGGTATAGGTAGGCAATGGATATGCATGCTTTAGAACTGCTTGTGATAGTGTTTTCATAGAAAATTTGGTAATGAATACTAAAAATCATTCAAACTTTTGTGTCTGTAACTTTACTAGGATTTCAGGATGTGATTTTTCCTATGTAGCCCCAGTTACTTCTCACCATCTTTTGCAGTCAAATTACACACTGATCCACCATCTATTGCCCACTCCAATTGGAATGAACCTCTCTCTGGTGAAGCAATTGTTGCTCCACCAAGATCTGATCAAAATTTTGGAGACGATGAAGAAAAACAGACAGAAAACTCTAATAGCTGTTCATCACAATGTGGAAAAAATACATCGTGTTTTGGAAAGAGTAAAGACAGATGCTGGACACAGGTGGTGGGATACTCTATTTGGGTGGTCACCTACTGCTACAGGTGTCCTGAACAAATTGTGTCATCCCACCATTGTTCTCTTGATTTTAGATTTAACTGGTTTTGTTTTATCAGCAATCCTATACGTTATGAGTTGAAGAATAATGAAACAGTTAGCACAATTGGCATCTGTGACAGATGTATCCAGCTCAGTCACTGTTGACATCCCTAGGGTTATTGACACAAGATTCTAATAGGATAAAATATGATTTTTAACTAAAATTTATTATCTTTTAACTGCAATTAAAAGTGCTTAATCAAAAATTTGCTTTCTTTGTTATGAAAAATTGATTTATTTTTAATCAAAAATTGAAAAATTAAAGAATTGATCAAATTGTTTAAAATTGTTAGCAATCAAAAATTGAATATAATTGTTTTGCTTTGTTTTCCTTTTTTCTCTTTTTCCTTATCCTTTCCCTTATCTTTTTCCTACTTTCCTGTCTCTGTTTTCCGGGATATGCTACCAACTTGGATGAGACCTGAAGATGCCACAACTGAAGACTTCACCACAACTCTGCAAAGGGGCGCTCTTGACGACGATTGTGAGTCACGGGGTGGTGTAAGGGTCGGTCCCAAGTTCCCCTCGATTTTGCCTCCCGACCGTCGCAAAGAGACCTCGAGGACCCCACCCAGGCTGACTCCAAACAATGGTTTCCTGGCCTGGCCAAGGTGGATGCTCGTGACTGTGTGCTGGTGTATTGTGTTCATTGGACTGTGCTGTTGTGGCACCAACCAGAGGTTGTGTTGCATCAACTGAGGACTGCTTGTCCGTACCTGTCTCCTGCAGCACCACACAATGGTCCATAAATCTTCCCACCTCTTGGCCAGAAGCCACTCACTTTGGAGAAGGACTATAAAAGAGCGACCCTCTGGAAAGAACCCTTTGAGATCTCTCCACTGATGAAGACCCCTGAGATCTCCCCACGGACGAGGACTCGTCTATCGGATGACCCGTGAGGACGCCCGTCTCGTCTGTTGGTAGCTATTCTCCCATCCCTTCCTTTCCTTCCCCTTTCCCTATCCTATACCTCTCCCCTTTACCGTAACTGAGTTGTTGGCATTTGATGAAATGCATTGCTGTTGTTGAATAAACTGATTTTTCTGTTGTTGAATAAACTGATTTTGTCCCCTTGCATTTTGCCTGTTTGCACCTTTGAGATCAAAAGAACCATCACGACCCCCCTCTGCATTAATAGCGGCTCGTGACACCTTCCCTGCGCCCTAAAAAGCCCGGTTAGAGCTCCCCAAGTTCCCCCAGAGTGCTCCCGAACCGTTCACGTTCTCTCCTGAGGACCTCAAATCGCGGCTCGGATGCAAAAGTGTCCCCGAAATGCCTTCCCGGGCCCCCAAACACCGAGCTACTTCCGGGACTACAGCTCCCATCATGCTCCGCGGTGCCCGTAGCGTGCCATTGCAGCCGTGACGTCATCTCCGGTCATGCCCCAGGCCTCACCGAGACACTTTGGAGCTGCGCCTACAACTCCCATGGTGCTCCACAGCTCCATTGAACCGTGTTATACCTGTGCCTACAACTCGCATGAACCCCCGCGGCCCAGAGAGCCCCGTTAGAGCCTCCCAAGTGGCCGCCCGGATCCCGAAGTGTCCATCAGAATCCCTCAGTGCCGCATCGAATTCCCACCCGGCTCCCCCAGAGTGGCCCCTTTTACCCTGTCTGAGAAAATGATTTAAAAAAAACAGCACTAAAGGAGTAAAAATAGGACTTATAAATATAAAGTGGGAGGAATCAATACCCAATAGTGGTCAAATGACAAATTAATTAATGATGGGAATAGTGTTACTTAGAACCAATGAACAAAATCTTCTTTGCTTGATAAAAATGTATAGATTTTTTTACATAAATATAGAAGTAAGAAAAATATAGAACAATATTAGTATAAACAAAAAACTATTACTAAAATTTTATTAATAGGTACCTTTTAATTCCAAGTAAAATTTAATAATTTTTATTTTAATGTTTTGACTCAGTCCCAGGTGGGCGATTTCTGACATGGTGACTGAAGGGGTGAGGAGCAGGTTGTCCAATCAGTGTCAGGCTCACTCTTCTACACGCCCAGACCTCCTAAGGAGACATTCAGCATCAAGATCACCTGGCGAATGCTTCTATCACCTCTACAATGAACTGAAAAATAAAAAAATATTCAACTGAATAAAAACAAAAATCATGAGGTGCACTTCGAAATTTTCCTCCTTAACAGAACTCCAAACTGACTCCAATGAGCTGCACAAGCCCTGCAGACTTGAAGAAAATTGAAGGAAGACAAAGAGATCCTGAGAGCTTTCTGTATTTTAATCACCTCCACAGTGGATTTGGGGCTGAGTCCAGGACCCTCAGGCACTGAGAGAAGGTTGAAGAAGCTGCTCCAGGAGTCAGAAGCAAAACTCCAAGTCCCTTGGAGCATCAGTGGCCCCACTGAGGGCAGGGAGTGCCAAAGGCTCCCCAGGGAGTGGTGAGAGCAGATCCTTGAGGGCAGGATTGCAGGAGCCCGAGGCTGTGAGCAGGGAACTGCAATGCTGAGCAAGGCCTGGGCTGGGTGGAGGAAGCAGAAAGGCCAAGGCCTGAGCCCAGGCCTGGCCCAGCAGGGCCTGTCCCTCACGGGGGGCTCGGGGCTGTTGCTGGGGCAGTGGGATGGCAGGGGCAGCAAGGACAAATGTCATCAAGCTGCCAGCCCTGGCAGCCTCCTGAGGGAGGGCCGAGGCAGAAGCAAAGTGCAGCCCCTGCCAGGAAAGTTCCTTCTGTGGGGCTGCAGAGGCCCTGCCCGAGCCCAGGGCACAAAGGCCTGGGTGCCTCTGGCCCTGCCAGCCCTGCCCAGCCCTTGGCCATCTCTCCTGCAGGCTGTGCCCCCTGTGCGTGCTGCTCCTGTGCCCTGGCCGGCTGCACACGCCCATCTCGCTGTCCCCCCCAGCATTTCTCAGCCCAGCATTGCTGTGCCCTCCCTGGGCTCCCTGCACCCAGCGCTGCCGGCTCCTGGCACACAGAGCCATGGCCTGGCCCAGCCTCACGCTGGGACACCTCGGGCACCAACATTCTGCCCTGGGAGGGGCTTTTCTGTTTCTTCACCTCCAGGCTGAACCTTCCAGGCTGCACTTTGGGGAGGTTTCCTTCTCTTCCCACTGCCCAGGAAAGCTCTGTCTCGTGCTGTTCACAAAGAGAGAAGCGCTGGTGGGAGATGTGGTGGTCAGAGGCTGTTTGGGCTACAGTGACCATAAAATTATTGAGTTTTTAAATATTCTGTGAAAGGAGGAGGGACCTCAACAAAACTTCTACACTTGAGTCACAGCAGATTTCAGTTTATTCAGGATGCAGGTTTTGACAGTACTAAATCAGGTACTGATTTTCTTATGGGAACGCACATTTTCAAACAAAGGATTCCAGAAAGAATGGACACACTACAAGAAAGAAATCTTGAAGGCGCAGCCTGTCCATCTGTGCCAAAAAGTGATCAGTGAGGTAGCAAGAAAACTGACTGGCTTGGCTGAACATGGAGCTTTTTCCAAGCACTCAGGGAAAAATGAGCCTTTGGACAGAGAGGTAGACAACTCAGGAAGGGTTTAAAGATGTTGTTAGATCATGCCAAAGAAAGAATTAGAGAAGTGAAAAAAAATTAAGAGACGTGAAACCTCAATGAGGACAAAACCTTGCCACCTCTGCAGAAGATATCAGAAATTATTTTATTAAAACATTACAGGCAAAACGAGGGAAAGTAGAAAATCCATTCTTTTTTGGTGGGATATTGTTGCCAAAGATGAGGAAAAGACTGGGATATTTAACCCTTTCTTTGCCTCAGTTTTCAACAAAAAGTTCAGGTTGTCCTCAGTACCAGTGTTCTCCTGAGCTGGTAGATGGGGACAGGGAGCAGAACAGACCCCCTGTAATCCAGGAGGAAGCAGCTGGGGACCTGCTGAGCCACTCAGATGCTCACAGGTGTCTCTTGGAACAGATGGGATCCATCCTAGGGGGATGAGGGAGCTGCTGGATGAGCTCCCCAAGCTGCTCTCCATCATTTCTCATCAGTGCTGGCTCAGCAGGGAGGTGCCAGAGGACTGGAGGTGCCAATGTGAGCCCATTGCCAAGAAGGGCTGGAAGGAGGATGTGGGGAAGTGCAGGCCTGTCAGCCTGACCTGGGTGCCTGGTGAGGTGATGGAACAGATCACCTTGAGTGCCATCACAGGGCACCTCCAGGATGGCTGAGGGATCAGAGGCAGCCAGCGTGGATTTCAATATCTGCATTGATGATCTGGATGAGGGCATTGAGTGCAGCATCAGCAAATGTGCAGATGGCACCAAGCTGGGTGTGAGTGTGGATCTTCTGGAAGGTAGGAGGGCTCTGTACACAGACTTAGACAGGCTGGATCCAGGGCCCAAATCCAATAAGTTTGAGTATAACCAGTCCAAGTGCCGGGCCCTGAACTTTAGCCACAACCATCCCTGCAGCGCTACAGGCTGGGGACAGAGTGGCTGGACAGTGGCCATGCAGAAAGGGACCTGTGGGCACAGATGGACAGCAGGCTGGACAGGAGCCAGCAGTGTGCCCAGGTGGCCAAGAAGGCCAGTGGCTCCTGGCCTGGATCAGGAATGGTGTGGCCAGCAGGAGCAGGGCAGTGATTCTTCCCCTGTGCTCAGCACTGGTTGGGCAGCACCTCGAGTGCTGTGTCCAGTTCTGGGTCCCCCAATTTAGGAAGGACATGGAGGGGCTGGAGTGTGTGCAGAGAAGGGCAAAAAGGCTAGTGATGGGTCTGGAACACAAGTCCTGTGAGGAGCAGCTGAGGGAGCTGTGGATGTTTATCCTGGAGAAGGGGAGGCTCAGGGAGACAAGGGGTTTCAGGGAACAGGTTGGACTTGATGATCTCCAAGGTCTTCTCCAGCCTGGCTGATTCTGTGATTCTCTAAAACCAGCCCTGGAGCATTTGCAGGATGAGCCCAGGGCATCCTCTTCACAAGGTCCAGCAGCCCAGGTCCCTCAGCTTCTCCACACAGCCCCAAAGCCCATCCTGTCAGTCCTGCAGAGCCTCTCCAGCCTCTCCTCATTGCCCACAACAGGGAGCCCCACACCCAGACACGGCAGCCCAGATGTGCCCCCCTGGCCTGTGGTGCCTCTGGCAAGGGAGCAGCACGAGGCACTGCAGGACCCTGCAGACAATTCCTGAAGCACTTGGATGATGACCCTGCTCCCCAAGGGATGTTCCCATGGTGCCAACTCAGGAACTGAAATGAGGAGTCGGGCCAAAGAGGAATGGGCAAACGAGGATGGGATGTTTTCAGGGGAGGGACAGGGATGGGAAAGAGGAAGAAATCTAGAAACATTTCTAGGAAGGGTAAAGGAAAGAAAGCTGAAGCCAAGGAAATACTCAGGAGAGCTTGAGGGTGGCTGCCAGGCAGCCCAGACTCTGAGCAACAACATCTACAGTGGGACAGGAAACTCACAGCTGATGGGAACAAACTCTGGCTGACTTCAGAGGCCACGACAAACCCAAGTGGTTTCCTTGCCGACCCCCAGCCCTTGCTGGCCCCAGGGGCTGATGGCATTTGTGCTCACTCAGCTCCATGTCCCCACAGCAGCACCATGGAGGTGCTGAGCCTGCTGTGTGCAATGCAAACAGGGGCTCCTGAGCCAGTGCTGCCGTGTGTGTGCCTGCAAGGATGCGGCTCCTGTGTGAGCTGGGGGAGAGGCCAGGGCTGCAGAGGGGGGATGTTGTTGGCAGGTGCATGAGGACGCTCTGGGACGCTGCCCTGGGGTGTCCAGCGCAGTGGGGATGGATCAGCCCCTGCTCTGCTGCTCCTTGCCAGGGTGTCCCCCTTGCAGGGAGCTTGCAGAGCACCAGCCATGCTGTTTGTCCCCAGCCTGCCCACGGCCAGCCTGGGGCTGCTCCCGGGGCTTTTCTGTGCTCAGCATTGGGCTGGCCAAGTGTTGTGGAGAGAGCCTGGCCAAGGAGCCTGGAGCCCCCAGACCCTGGCCTGAGGCGTCAGCGCTGCCCCAGCAGTGCCCATGGCCTGTCCCTGCTGCAGCCCCGGCACTGCCACCCCCAGGGCTGTGCCCGGCCCCGAGAGCACTCAGGCCCTGCAGCAACACGAGGGCCAGGAGGGCAGTGGGGCAGTGGCATGGGAGCAGCACTGGCAACACCAAGTGCTGCTGCTGCTGCTGGGCACAGCTGCTGTGCCAGCACTGATCTGCCCCCAGATCTACACACAGACATTGCTGCTGCAGCTCCAGAGAAGGGAACAAAAGGGGCATCTCTGAAGAAAACTTTGCAGACAGAGAGATTCTTTCATTGCTTTTGAGTTACCAGGAGCACAGCCCCTCATTTACACCGTCTACGGGTCACAGAAGGGATGGAGAAAAGCAAAAGGAAATACGGCACAAGCAATGACATTTCTTTGTAGACATTATTGAAAAGCTAAAACAAAGGAAAGAAAAGAACAAACCAACAAGCAAACCAACAAGAAGCAGAGGCAACTTTTATTAGAGGTGATATGCAGAAATTGCAAAACAGTTTAATGTTCCTGAAAACATCCAGTTATCATTCTCCAAATTGCACCCTTGAGCTCCTGGTTCCTCAGGCTGTAGATGAGAGGGTTCAGGGCTGGAGGCACCACTGAGTAAAGAACTGACAGGGCCAGATCCAGGGATGGGGAGGAGATGGAGGGGGGCTTCAGGTTAGCAAATATGCCAGTGCTTACAAACAGAGAGACCACAGCCAGGTGAGGGAGGCAGGTGGAAAAGGCTTTGTGCTGTCCCTGCTCAGAGGGGATCCTCAGCACAGCCCTGAAGATCTGCACATAGGAGAAAACCATGAACACAAAACAACCAAATACCAAACAGGCACTAAGAGCAATGATCCCAAGTTCCCTGAGATAGGATTTGGAGCAGGAGAGCTTAAGGATGTGTGGGATTTCACAGAAGAATCCCCCTAGGGCACTGCCATGGCACAGGGGCAGGGAAAATGTATTGGCTGTGTGCAGCAGTGAATAGAGAAAGGCACTGGCCCAGGCAGCTGCTGCCATGTGGGCACAAGCTCTGCTGCCCAGGAGGGTCCCGTAGTGCAGGGGTTTGCAGATGGACACGTAGCGGTCATAGCACATGATGGTCAGGAGGGAAAACTCTGCTGTCATGAAGAACACAAAGAAAAAGGCCTGTGTAGCACATCCAGCATAGGAGATGTGTCTGGTGTCCCAGAGGGAATTGTGCATGGCTTTGGGGACAGTGGTGCAGATGGAGCCCAGGTCAGTGAGGGCCAGGTTGAGCAGGAAGAAGAACATGGGGGTGTGCAGGTGGTGGCCGCAGGCTACGGCGCTGATGATGAGGCCGTTGGCCAGGAGGGCAGCCAGGGAGATGGCCAGGAAGAGGCAGAAGTGCAGGAGCTGCAGCTGCCACGTGTCTGCCAATGGCAGCAGGAGGAAGTGGCTGATGGAGCTGCTGTTGGACATTTCCTGTGTCTTGCCATGGGGATCTGTAACAAAAGTAATCATGGAATAGTTCAGTTTGGAGAGGACTGTAAATATCCCAGCCCAGCTTGGTGGCACTTTCCCCCCACTGCCTGCCCAGGGCTCTGCTGCCTGGAGCTGTCCCTGCCAGCAGCTGCTTCCCTGTGCCCAGGGCTGAGCCCTGCCAGTGCTGCCAGAGCCCAGCCCAGCCCTGGGGGCTCAGCTCTGCCCTGCAGACACTTCTCAGCACAGGGCACGGCCCAGGGCCACCTCTGCCTTTGCAGGCTCTGATGGGAACATCACAACAACCCTGAGGATGCTGGAAAAGTGACACTGATGCTGCCTGTGAGGGACCCCGTGCTGATTTCTGTCAATGCCTGTTTATTAATATTCAAGAAAAAGATTTTCTATTTTTCCCACCCTGAAGAGATTAATATCTATATGCAATTTCCCTTCTAGGCAACCCAGAGCAGTAAATTACAAAATCTGGATTTTCCCTTATGCAGCCCCTGCCTCACTGTGCTCCCGTGTAATCTACCTAGAAATATTCTGGAGTTAAATGTTATGCTGGGAGCAGTCCTGAACAATGCAGCATCCTCACTCCACAAGCAGAACACTTTTTTTCCCAAGCCTTACCAGCTGTCTCCTTCCACCCACACCTTGTCCCCCAGTGCTGGGAGCAGCTCCCAGGGTTGGCTGAGAGCTGTCCCTGGCAGGCAGCAGAGTCCCTGCCCCAGCACAGCGCCCTGGGCTGCAGGACCCTGCTCTGAACCACAGCCCTGGGCACCCCTGGCTGCTCTACACAAGAGATCATCAGAGAATGTACTCACACAGTCTGCAGGCATTGGGATGTTGCAGCTTTAGGAGATGACTGCAGGAGCTGCAGCTGCATTGTCCTGCAGCCAGAGGCTTCCTGTGTCAAGGGCTGGGAGTGATTCTGCCCCAGTCCCTTCTGAGCATCTTCCCAGCCCTGACTGATTGAAGCTCTCTGTGCCTCTGTGCTGTGCCTGGGGTGGCTGCAGGCAGTGCCCCAGCCCTGCTGGGCTGGGAGAAGAGCTGCTCATGAAGAGAAATGTGTTTTTGAAGCTCTTCTTGGTTGCCAGGATCGCCTTCTGTGCCAGGAGCCTGGCCCAGCTCATCAGCACAGACACAGCACAAGGACTTTAATGACCCTCTCAGGGCATTGGTACTGTCTGCATCAGACTCAGTCCCGCAGAGTGCGCTTGAAAAATTTCTCAAGAGTTCAAATTTTAATTGAAACACTGAAGATTCTTGAAGTTTTAATGGGTCCCACTGAGGGACAGGACTGAGAAAGTGTCCTCCGGTTCCAGTTAGAGCAGAACACTGGAGGCAGTGATGACAGGTGGGGACAAACAAGGGAAAGGTGTCTGTGATGCTGAGCAAACTTGGATGTGTTTCAGGAATGCAAAGGGCCAAGGGCTGAGCCCCAGCCCCTGGCAAGGCAGATCCTGTCCCTCCCTCATTGCTCAGGGCTCTTCCCGGCCCACTGGGCTCTGGCCATGTGCAATGCCAAGGGCAGCACCATGGGGCGGCCCCTGCCAGGCTGCTGAGCAGGGACAAGGAGGCAATGAGGCCCCAGCACAGCAAGGCTCACTTGTCCCCTGCTGGCCTCAGGCCCAGGGCCAGCCTGCATGGCCCAAGTGCTGCAGGAGTTGGCTGTGTCAGGGCCTTTCAGCTGCTGCCCATCCCTGGGCCCTCTGCAGCCCAGGCTGTCCTACGGTGTCCATGCCCTGCGCCTCTGTCCCTGCAGGCTGTCGTCATCCCCCGGCTGCCCCACCTCGCTGGCCCCTTCCTTTGCTGACAGCTCTGCCTCCTGCCTGCCTCTGCCTGGACACACAGAGCCTTGGGCTTGATGTCAAAAGGTTTCAATCAATTTTTACTGTGTTTGGACTTTCATTAGAGAAACGAGGCATTGAGGGACTCTTTTCCTGGTAGGGATGGTTGCAAAAGAAAATGACAGCTGGCTCAAGGGTGCAGTGATAGAAAAAGCAAGGAGTGAACTGGGAACTTGGGGTTGATTTTATGGTAATGGATAAATTGTAATACACATGTAGCAATTGTACATGAGCAACATGCTTTTAGCATCACATGTCTATGTAAGGTTTGGTGTTTTCCCCTGCTGGACCTCAGACCTGAATAAATGATACACTCTTTAGCACGAAATTAGTGTTAAGGAGTCTTATTCTTATATTTTGGAGATTTTGTGACAGCGGGGCCTCACTGAATCAAGGAATCAACTGTGACACTATGGAACCTCAAGGACCAAAGGGGCTTTTTGACACTGTGGGAGCTCATGGAACCGAAATCCATTTTGACAGAGTGGGGCCACATGGAACCAAAGGCCCACTGTTATACTGCAGATCCAAGGAGGCCCTGGTGACACTGTGGAACCTCCTGCAACCATGGGTGCATTATGACACTGCAGAACTGTTGCTGAGAGTACTGAAAGCTCATGGAACCAGAAGTTCATTGCAACCAAAATACCATTGTGACACTGAGAAACCTCTTGGCACTGAGGGTCCGTTATTACACTGTGGGGACTCATGAAACCAAACATTCATTGTGACACTGCAGGCCCTCATGGAACAATGGACACTACTATGAAACAGAATCAGAGAATGAATGAGGTTGGTAAAGTCCTTTGAGATTCTCAAGTCCAACCTATGACCTAACATCACCTCATCAACTAATCCACGGCTCTGAGTGCCATATCCAAGGTTGGTTTTTTAATGCCTCCAGGGATGGTGACTCCAGCACCTCCCTGGGCAGAAGATTCCAGTGCCCAATCACCCTTTCAGTGAAGAATTTTTTCCCGATATCAAACCTAATCTGTCCTTGGCTCATCTTCAGACTGTGTCCTCTCCTTCTGTCAGGTGCTGCCTGGGAGAAGAGACCGACCCCCACCTGACTACAGCCTCTGTTCAGGTGGTTGTAGAGAGTCTCCCTGGAGACCATTGTAGCCATTGGGGCCATTGTAGCATGGCAGGGCCTCATGGAATCAAGGGGAGCACAGTGACAGTGTGGGGCTGCATGGGACAAAGGGGACATTCTGACACCGTGGAACCAAGGAGAACTTTGTTGCAGTACAGGGCATCATGGTACAAAGGAGACCATTTTTACAGTTTGAGGCTTTCTGAAACTACAGGGCCATTGTGGCATTTAGGGGCATTTTGGAACCAAGGGGACCCTAGTGATACTCCTGGGCTCAGTGGAACTAAGGGGCCATTGTGACACTGTGGGGTCTCATGGAATCAATGGTCTGTTGTGACACTGCAGGGCCTTATGGAATCATGGAGACTATTCTGACACTACAGGTGATGCCTTGGAGTGGCTATCTGGAACAGAGGCTAGACAAGGTTAAGGAAATAAAGTGGGTATTTATTAAAGGCCTTCAATAGATTCACCTTGGACAGTCAAAAGCCTCCCAAAGGCTACACCCAAGATGGACAGGGGTGACAAGTTTTTCAGACAGATTTAAGTTTGGTCTGTTTGCATATCAGGGGTTAATCCTCCAATTACAGCTTCAGATATTGAAGTGATATTCCCCCAGTTTGCTCCCTCTCCCCAATTCACTTTTGTTTATACTTTTCAGAGCCTGAGGCTTTAAAATGTCCTTGAGTTTCAGGCCTAGAGGAATTGTTTTGTCTGACCTAAATGTAAAGAAAGTTAACTAACACATTATATGGAGTTTAGAGTTATGCCAAAATGCAGTACAGGATTTCAAAAATATAGAGGTTAAAATCTTAAGGCATCACAGGCCTTACTGATCCAAGGGGCCACTGTGACACTTTGTGGCCCCATGGAACCAAGGAGTCCATTGTGACACTGCAAGGGCTCATGGAAACAAGGGACCATTGTGACACTGTGGAGCCCCAAGGAAACAAGAGTCCAGTGTGACACATCTGGGCCTCATGGAACCAGTGTGACACTGCAGGGCCCCATGGAAACAAGGGAACAGGTAACAGGTCTAGTGGTTTGGCCTGACTGGTCCAACTGACCTTGGCATGTTGAGGTTCTCTTCTCATATGCCCCTGAAACACTGGGGCTCTGGGCTTTCCTTCAAATGGAAAATAATTGTCCTTCTCATTCAATCATCCCTAGCCAAAATGGGATTTCCCCTCCAAAATTCCCAATATCCAGGGATTGCTCCCAGACAAAAGCTGCGATTTCCAACAAGTCTTGCTGCCCTTGTCTTCCTGAGGGCCAGCTCTCACCCTGCCTTCAAACACTGGGACTCGCTGTATTCCTTCCTATGGAAAAGAACGTTTCTTCCTGCACAGGCACTGATGGTCATATTTGGAACTTTTCCTCCAGAATCCCTATCTGCAAGGAATAAAAGCTGCCAGGACACTGAGGTCTGGTTGGCCTTAGCCTCTGCTGGCCATCTCTATTCTACCCTGAAACACTGGGGCTCTGTGCTTTCCATCCTATGGAAAAAACCAAAATCCTTCTCCCGGCACTCAAGACTGAAATTGCGATTCCAGCTCCAAAAGTCCTAGATCCCAAGATTGCTCCTACACAAAAGCTGCCATTACAGACAGGACTGGCTGACTTTGGCCTCTCGTGACTGCAGTTCATCAGCCTCTGAAACACTGGAGCTCTGTGGTTCCCTTCCTGTGGAGACCATGGGGACACTGTGGGGCCCCATGGAACCATGGAGACCATTGTGACACTTGGAGGCCTTCTGAAATGAAGGGGCCACTGTGACACTGTGGGACCCCATGGAACCAAAGGGCCATTGTGACCCTGCAGGGCCTCATGGAAGCAAGGGGAGATGGAACAGATCTGCATGGTTTCCCTTCCTGGGGGCCACCTGACAGGTCTGGCTGATCTTGGAATGTTGAGGGTTGCCTTTCATCAGACCCTGGAGCACTGGGTCTTCCCAGGTGCCCAAGGCTGAAATTGGTACTCTCTCTAAAAAATTCCCTTTATGCAAGGGTTCTCCCAGACAAAAGTTGCCAGGACAGGATGGAGAGCTCTGGATGGCCTTTCCCACTGGTGGTCACCTCTCATCTCAAGGAAGGTCTAAGGAAAGTATTTGAACAGGTTTGACTACTGGAATATCAATGATTCTCTCATCCACTGAAAAGCTCAGATGCTCTTCAGATCATATATATATTTTTTTCTCATTGTGGATTATGCACAAAATATTATTTTATTATTATAATGTATAATTTTAATATAATTTTTATATTAAAATACGTTACAATATATTTTAATTTTTAATATTTCATAAGAATAAAAAATATCATTCTAATCACTCTACCAGTGTTATCTGACACAAAACACCTCCTCTACATATGAATGCAGGTCACCTGTAGAAGCAAACACACTAAAGAATCCAGCAGGAATTATTTGTCTCTGCTCCCAGCTGTCACATCTCCTCTGGAGCTGCAGGTGCAGCCCCAGCACTTGGCAGGGCTCAAGGGGTCACAAGCTCAGCTCCCACACAGAGACCTTGCAGACCCTGGGGTGCCCCTTTCAGCCTCCCTGCCCAGAGCCTTTCTGCAACCTTCCCCCTGGAGCTGCTGCTTCCCTGCAGCCCCGGCCATGGACAGCAGCAGAACCTGGTGTGTCCCGAACAGCAGGGCCAGCTCAGGGCCCTGTGGGGAGCAGGGGCTGGGCCAGCAGGACAAGCCAGCCCGGCCAGGCAGGACTGTCCTGGGGTACAATGCAAAAATGTGTATTCTATCACCATCTGTTAAAATGTGGGAGGGGTGGTGATCCTTATCTCTGTGGGAGATATCCTCTGCTGATGTGCCATCTGATAAGATGGGGGGATGATCATCGTTATCTATTCACAACCCATCCCTCCTCCAGAAGATATATTCTGTTAATGGGCCATTAAGTCCTATTGTGTGACTGATAAGATTACATCACCCCATTGAGAGATGCCCCAACCAGGGGCAGGAGCCAAGCCTTTCCTACCTAGATAAAAAACTGGGGTTTGGGACCCGAGGGCAGACCTTTCTACTGGATCCCAGAGGAAAGTCGGACCTTTTTCCACATCATTGCTGGATCTTCGGAGGAAAACTGCACCTTCTACAGGAGCACTGCTTCAACAGAACCACATCTGTCATCCAGGAGGACTGCAGCCACCATTTATACGGACTGCTACCAACACCCGGACTGACAGGGTGTCAGGTTGTATTTCTGACTGTGTTGGTGGTTGTTTCTATTATATTATTGCATGTATTTTATTTTTTTCTCTTTTCTCCTATTAAATTGTATTACTGACTTGGAGTCTCGCACTGGTTTTACTTTCAAACCAACACAAGGACACGCTCAGCTGGGGAAAGGGATGTGCAGGGACAGGAGCAAGGGAGCGTTTCTGTGCCTGCAGGGAGGAATGCAGAGGAAGCTGCTGCTGCTGCAGGCACCAGCTCTGGCCAGGCCCCTCTGTCCCCTGCCCAGGGCTGCTCTGCTGGCCTGGGGAGAGACAGGGGCTGGCACTGAGCAGGCAGAGGCAGCCTGTGCTGGGCATCTCCTGGAGCCAGGACCAGCAGTTCTGCACTGTCCCTGAGCTCCATTTCCTCTGCCATGGGGAGCTCCAGCCCTGGGGCTGATGTGGAGGCTGAGCTCCCTCTCTGCCCCTCAGCAGCTGCTGAGCCCTTCAAGGGGCCAGGGCTGTGGGGTGAGTGCCCCCAGTGCTGGAGCACTCCAGAGCAGGCACTGCCATGGGGCTCAGCCAGAATGGGCTGGGCTGGGTGAGGGAAGGTGAGGTGGGCAGAGCTGGGCAGAAGCTGGGCTAGACTGAGAAGTGTCCAAGAGATAAAACCCACTCGTGTCAGCTGAGCTGTGTGACTCTGCAGGGCCAGGACACGTTCCAGCAGGTGTGTGCTGCTGTGCCAGTCCCCTGGCAGGGATCTCACACAGGCAGGTGCAGCACTGAGGAGCTTGGTCTGTGGCCTTGGTGGCATGGCCAGTGTGAGAAGGTGCCCCAGGGCTTTGAGCATCCCTCCAGCCTCTTCCATCAGCCACTTCCAGACCTGGGCACTCACCCCACTTTCTTGGTCTATTTGTTCTGTGCTTATCTCCTTCCTCCTGCCCATTTCAGCACTGCTCTAGGGGCAGCATCAGCCCTGCCCGGGCTCCCTCCTCACCCAGCCCTTGGCAGAGCCCAGAGCAGGGCTCTCTGTGAACCCTGGCACGGGATGTGGGTGCTGGGACTGGACACTGAGGTGTGGAGTGGACACTCTGGTGGGGAACATTTGCCCACCCAAAACACTCCCTGTGCTGTGCCGTGTCTGATGAGGGGATGTGGGGCCTGTGCTGGCCAGGGGGGCTGTGCTGCCTCAGGGACAAATGACAGGCATGAGCCACAGCACAACGACCAGGAGGTGGAAGTGAGGACAAAGTCCAGAGGAGGAATTCAGAATTCTGCCCTGAGCGTGTGTTCATGTGTTTAGGAAAGGCAAAGCTCAGCTGGAGCTGATGGAGGCTGCAGGCAACATCCAGAGCAAAGTCAATTCATTGCTGTGTTGGAATTCAAAATGCAAGGGTCTGTAAGGCAAGGCATAGAACTAAACACAAGTTTAGCTTTAGAATTTAAGATCTAGAAGAAATAAAGGTACTTACAAAGGGAAGAAGAAGTTTCAGAGTGCAGCAATGTAAGTTTGTGTGTTGGGATATAATTGGCTAAGAAAGTTCACTCTGTGGTATGAGTCAGTAAAACGAAATATCTTAGTATTGAATTAGAAACCTAAATATCTCTGTTGACAGTGCTTTATTGGTTAATAAATCCTTAAAAGACCTTGTAACCATAAGTCTTCTGACTTCTAAGCCATGCTGTGACCATTTGTAAGAAAAACTTACCATTTCTGCCTGGATGGAAAATAAAGAAAAAAATAAATCACACTTTCTAAAGGAACCGTCCTGTCTCTCTGCTTCATTTGGAAAAGCAAAAAACCCCACCAAAAATTACAACATAAAAAAAATATGGCTACATTTTAAAAGTATATAATAGAAACAATGAACACACGTTCTGAAAATATAACGTAAAAACAACAAACCAGCACCTGGAGACACTTTCTTTGTCATGTCCCTCAGTGGGACCCATTAGAACTTCAGGAAACTTTGGACTTTGAATATGACTTTGAGTTCTTGAGAGGTTTCTTTTCCTATTCGAATTCAATCCATTGGAAACCTCCTTCACATTTATCAGTGGGACTCACTAAAAGTAAGAGAAACTTTGGAGTTTGAATCTGACTTGGAATTCTTGAGAGGTTTCTTCAACTCCCTCTCAGGGACTGATTTTCAGGGACTCAGCCCCAACCCCGAGAGGGTCATTAAAGTCCTTGTGCTGTGTCTGTGATGCTGAGCTGGGCTGGGCTCCTGGCAAAGGCAGCACTGCAGAGAGAGAGCCAATATTTCCAAAATATTATTTGGAGCACCTTGGCAGCACCAAATGCACCACGGGGCTCATTGGGATCAAGCAAGTCCTGACAAACCATGGCTCTGCCTTGATTTCCCTCTGGTCTGGTGCCATTCATTAGGAAGGTTTTCAGTTCCAGATATGGAGAAATATCTGAAAGAGCTTCTTAGAAATATCCATTCCTATTTTCAAGGGTGTATTTTATTACTGCTCTCTTTAGAGCAGAGTTGATTTCAACATTCTGTGATTGATATTGATGCAGGGTCTCTCCTCAGGAGGTCTGGCCTGCTCACAGAAGCTGTGCCTTGAGGTCTGAGCCAGAGTGCACAACCTTGCTCCACATTGCCCAACCCCATCCTGTCTGTCCTCACTCACCTGGGACCTGCATTGCTTGGAGAACTGGCTGCAATCAGGAAAATAGATGTTTATCCTTTTTTTTTTTTGTAAGCAATCTAAAACTCCTAATGTTCCCCACTGCAAACAGACACACTCCTCAGGTGTGTGCCAGCCCAAGGTACCACCAAAACCACTGCAGAGCTGCCCTGGGCCAGCTGTGAGGGTGGATCATCATCCCAACCTGCCCTGGGCCACTGCCAGGGGCTGTGGCCATGGACACTGCACTGACCCCACTGCTGGGTTTGGGTGCCACAGCAACTGGGAGAAGTTCAAGTTTCCTTGGGAACACTGGGGAGCACTGGGACAACCTGGGAAGATGGGAAGTGCTGAGGGGGAATCTGGGTGGACTGGGATAGACTCTGGGCTGCACTTAAAAATACAGGGACATCCTGGGATTGACAGAGCCCCATTGGAGCTGGGACTACAACGCCTCTTATGTCCCACAGAACCCCGATGTCCATCCCCACATGTCCCTTAAGTGTCCCCCAGACCCTCCAGGATTCCCAAGTGCCTCCTCAGCACCCATTCAGGATGCCCTAAAAGTGTTCCCAGATCCCCTGAATGCTCCCAACCTCAGAGATTCCCGTTACAGTCACTTCTGGGAACTCATCCTCTCCCAATCCCCAGGCCCCCAAAGTCCCTCCTAACACAGTTCCGTATCTAAAACTCCTGCTGTGCCCTGGCCCTAAAGAGCCCGGTTAGAGCTCCCCAAGTTCCCCCCAGGTGCTCCCGAACCGTTCACGCTCCCCCCTGAGCACCGCAAGTCTCTGCTCTGATGCAAAAGCGTCTCCCAGGTGCCTTCCCGGACCCCCAAACGCCCCGTCTGAGCCACTTCCGGGACTACAGCTCCCATCATGCTCTGTGGTTCCCATAGAGTGCTATTGCAGCCATGACTTCATCTCCCATCATGCACCGCGTCCCACCAAGAGACACTGTAGCTGCACCTACAACTCCCATGATGCTCTGCGGCCTTATTTAACTGTATTATACCTGTGCCTACAACTCCCATCATCCCCTGCACCACAGAGAGCCCCGTTAGAGCCCCCCAAGTGCCCGCCCGGACCCCAAATGGCCCCAGATTCTCCTCCGTGACCCCCAAGTGCCCCCCTGGACCCCCAAAAGTTCCCCTGGGCCCCGAAGTTTCTGTCAGAATCCATAAGTGACCACCCGGCTCCCTGAAGTGTCCTCCAGACCATCAAGTTCTCTCTAAATTCCCTTCCCAGAGCCAAAACTTCCTGAAATGTACCCCAGAAATGTCTTCATGGACCCCAAAGTGGCCCCATTTTATCCTGTCTGTGAAAATGATTTAAAAGATGAGAAAGGGATTAAAATAGGACTAATTATCATAAACAGGGGGAAATCAATGGCCAAGAGGGGTGAATTAATTAATGAAGTGAATTGTGTTACTTAGAACCAATGATCATTAATTTTTCTGGTTGCTAAAAATGTATCAATTTTTTCATATAAACATAAAAATTAGGTATAAAAAAGAATAATACTAATATAAAAATAAAAGCATAATCATATTTTTATTACTTAATTAAATTACAATATTAATATTTATAGAGGGTTTTTTATGTTTTAGGATGTCGGTCCCAGATAGGCAATGTCAGACATGGTGAGGCTAAGGAACAGGCTGTCCAAACAGGGTTGGCCTGCAAGGGGCTCATTCTTCTGCATGCCCAGACCTCCTAAGGAGACATTCAGCATCAAGATCACTTAAGGAATGCTTCAGTCAGCTGAACTGAAAAATAAAAATAATATGCTCTTGATTAAAACCAGAATTCCTTCTCTTCCCACTGGCAAGGAAAGCTCGGTCTCCTGCTGTTCACAGAGAAGGGCTGGTGGGAGATGTGGTGCTCAGAGGCTGTTTGGGGTACAGTGACCATGAAATAATGCAGTTTTTGAAAATAATCTGTGAAAGAAGGAGGGGCAGCAACAAAATTTCTACACTGGAATTAGAGAGAGAAGCCTTTGGCCTATTCAGGATGCAGATTTGGGAATAACTGAATCAGATACTGATTTTGTTTCTTAAGATAAATAGCCCTTAAAAACAACAGATTGCAGGAAGGATGGTGTCCTGGGTTTGGGCAAATTTGGGGGAAAACCTCCAGAAGGAGCCCCCAGACAGCAAACCCCACGACTCCTCCCCCCCCACCCCACCGGGTTCGGGAAGAATTTCCTTGGAGAAGAGTGGGAGAAAAAACCTGTTTATTTAACAAGCAAGACACTCCCCAGCACAGGGAAAAAAGACAACACCAGCTGACAAAAAAAAACTCTTTCACCGTTCTGAAGGGATGACAAACTCAGTCTCTCTGGCGAGTGGTCGCTCAGTTATCAGTCTCTGGCGCTGGGGATGACTGCTGCAGGTGACAAAGTGTAGCCTCCCGGTGTTTCTTGGGGTTCCCAGGTCCCCGTCCGTTCAGATGGTATCCAGGAGAGGGAGGGGACGGGGTGGAAGAGAAAACAGTCCAGGGAAAAAGTTGGACTGCCTAGCTGAACTAACTAATAAGCAGAAAGCAAGGGCAAAGCGAAGGAAAGAAAAAGGCAGAAGCGAGCAAGCAGGCAAGCAAGCAGGCAAGCAAGCAAGCAAGCAAGCAAGCAAGCAAGCAAGCCGAGCTAAAACCTCTCCTAAACATAGACCATGGGGGAGGTGAGCCGGCTGATAACAAGACAAAACAAAGCTTCACTCTCAGACTCAGTCCTGGAAGCACAGGACATAATACCAAACATAATCAGGACACACGATTGGAGATAGAAACACCATAACATCACCCTAGGACATTCCACCCCTTATCTCCATATCGTGAACATACTAAACAGCATGTAAAAACTTCAGCAAGTAGAAATTTCCATCTTTCACTTATTCGGACACATTTCCTTCTGTCTCATGCTGCCTCACCCCACAATCAGATCTCCCTGAGGCACACATCGTGTTGTTCCATCTCTCTGCATTACCCACCATGTACAACCTGGTCCTTGAGCAAAGACAATCCCACGAATGGGTTTGTCTGTACTCGGGGCAGAATTGATCCAAACTGCCTTCCCCAACAAACCTCTGATATGTGCCACTGGGACTTTGTCTCCATCTACTATATTCAGGGACTTAGACTGGGCAGGGCCCGCTCGGTTGGTGGAACCCCGGGTGTTAACTAACCAAGTGGCCTTTGCTAAATGCTGCTCCCAGTTTTTGAATGATCCCCCACCCAATGCTCTCAAGGTGGTTTTTAACAGTCCATTGTACCTTTCCACTTTCCCTGCAGCTGGTGCATGGTAGGGGATATGGTACACCCACTCAATGCCATGTTCCCTAGCCCAAGTGTTGATAAGGCTATTCTTGAAATGAGTCCCATTGTCTGACTCAATCCTCTCAGGGGTGCCATGCCTCCAAAGGACCTGCTTTTCCAGGCCCAGGATGGTGTTACGGGCTGTAGCATGAGACACAGGGTAGGTCTCCAACCATCCAGTGGTGGCTTCCACCATGGTCAGTACATAGCGCTTGCCCTGGCGGGTTTGAGGCAGTGTGATGTAGTCAATCTGCCAGGCCTCTCCATACTTATATTTGGACCACCGCCCCCCATACCAGAGGGGCTTCACCCGCTTGGCTTGCTTGATGGCAGCGCACGTCTCACAGTCATGGATAACTTGAGAAATACTGTCCATGGTTAGATCCACCCCTCGGTCTCGTGCCCACTTATATGTGGCATCTCTGCCCTGATGACCTGAGGCATCATGGGCCCATCGAGCCAGGAACAACTCTCCCTTGTGTTCCCAATCAAGGTCTATCTTCGACACCCCTATCTTTGCAGCCTGATCTACCTGCTGATTGTTTTTCTGCTCTTCATTAGCCCTACTTCTGGGAACATGGGCATCTACATGGCGAACCTTCACAGGTAATTTCTCTAACCGAGTAGCGATATCTTTCCACTCTTCGGCAGCCCAAATTGGTTTTCCTCTACGCTGCCAGTTAGCCTCTTTCCATCTCTCCAACCATCCCCACAGAGCATTGGCTACCATCCATGAATCGGTATAAAGGTAAAGCTTTGGCCACTTCTCTCTTTCAGCAATGTCTAAGGCCAGTTGAACCGCTTTGAGTTCAGCAAGTTGACTGGATCCACCCTCTCCTTCAGTGGCCTCTGCTACCCGTCGCGTGGGGCTCCATACGGCTGCTTTCCACCTCCGATTCATCCCCACAATGCGACAGGAACCGTCGGTGAATAGAGCATAGCGTGTTTCCTCTGCTGGCAGTTGGTTATATGGTGGAGCTTCTTCAGCCCGTGTCACTGGTTCTTGTTCCTCATCTGTGACACCAAAACTTTCACCTTCAGGCCAATTTGTAATTACTTCCAAAATCCCAGGGCGATTCAGTTTTCCAATCCGGGTGCGCTGTGTAATGAGGGCAATCCACTTGCTCCATGTAGCACTGGTGGCATGGTGGGTTGAGGGAACCTTTCCTCTGAACATCCACCCCAGCACTGGTAGTCGGGGTGCCAGGAGGAGTTGTGCTTCTGTGCCAACCACCTCTGAGGCTGCTTGGACCCCTTCGTAGGCAGCCAAGATCTCCTTCTCTGTTGGGGTGTAGTTAGCTTCAGACCCTCTGTAGCTCCGACTCCAAAATCCTAATGGTCGGCCTCGAGTCTCACCAGGCACCTTCTGCCACAGGCTCCAAGACAAACCATGGTTCCCGGCTGCAGAGTAGAGCACGTTCTTCACATCTGGTCCCGTCCTGACTGGGCCAAGGGCTACTGCATGAGCAATTTCCTGCTTTATCTGGGCAAAAGCTTGTTGCTGCTCAGGGCCCCAATGGAAATCGTTCTTCTTGCGGGTGACCAGGTAAAGAGGGCTCACAATCTGGCTGTACTCAGGAATGTGCATTCTCCAAAAACCTATGGCGCCTAAGAAAGCTTGTGTCTCCTTCTTGTTGGTTGGTGGGGACATAGCTGTGATTTTGTTGATGACATCAGTAGGAATCTGACGCCGTCCATCTTGCCACTTCACTCCCAGGAACTGGATCTCTCGAGCAGGTCCCTTAACTTTACTCTTCTTGATGGCGAAGCCGGCTTCCAGGAGGATTTGGATGATTCTCTCTCCTTTCTTGAACACTTCTGCTGCTGTGTTCCCCCACACAATGATATCATCAATATATTGTAAATGTTCTGGAGCCTCACCTTTTTCTAGTGTAGTCTGGATCAGTCCATGGCAGATAGTAGGACTGTGCTTCCACCCCTGGGGCAGTCGATTCCAGGTGTACTGCACTCCCCTCCATGTGAAAGCGAACTGAGGCCTGCACTCTGCTGCCAGAGGAATGGAGAAAAATGCATTGGCGATATCGATAGTGGCTTACCACTTTGCTGCCTTGGACTCCAGCTCGTACTGCAGTTCCAGCATGTCCGGCACGGCAGCGCTCAGTGGTGGAGTCACCTCATTCAATGCACGATAGTCTACGGTCAGTCTCCATTCTCCTTCAGATTTACGTACAGGCCAGATGGGGCTGTTGAAGGGTGAGTGGGTTTTGCTGACCACCCCTTGGCTCTCCAGCTCACGGATCATTTTATGGATGGGAACCACGGCATCTCGAGTTGTTCTGTATTGTCGGCGATGCACTATGGAAGTGGCAATTGGTACCTTTTGCTCTTCTCCTTTCAGAAGTCCTACAGTACTTGGATTCTCAGACAGTCCAGACAAGGTGTTCAATTGCTGGATGCCCTCTGTCACCAGAGTTGCTATCCCAAATGCCCACCTGAATCCTTTTGGATCTTTAAAATACCCCCTTCGGAGGTAATCTATGCCCAAAATGCATGGGGCCTCTGGGCCAGTCACAATAGGATGTTTTTTCCATTCATGTCCAGTCAAGCTCACATCAGCTTCCACCAAGGTAAAGTCCTGTGATCCACCTGTCACACCAGCAATAGAAACAGATTCTGCCCCCACATATCTTGATGGGACTAATGTGCATTGGGCACCAGTATCAACCAAAGCTTTATACTTTTGTGGTTCCGATGTGCCAGGCCAACGAATCCACACAGTCCAGAAGACACGATTTTCCCTCGCCTCTCCCTGGCTAGAGGCAGGGCCCCTCTAAGCCTGTTTATCCTTCTTTCCTTGGGCATATGTCTTAGAGGTTCCTTCAAGGGGATCAGATATATCATCATCATCATACTTGGCAGCTTGGCTACGGGCAACTGGAGCTGCTCTCCTTTTGGTGGAACTTCCTCTTTGGGTCTTGCCTTCCTTCAATTCACGCACCCGTTGTGCCAGAGCAGCAGTAGATTTTCCATCCCATCTCCTCATGTTTTCTCCGCAATCACGTAGGAAGAACCACAGCTCAGCTCGTGGGGTGTACCTCCTCTCCCCATCAGGGGAACGTCTGCGTTGGATACCAGGGCCTCTAATTTGTACTGCTGAGATTTGGAGAAGGTCCTCTTTAATCTCCTCCCTGAGTCTTTTATGATTCTCCTCTATCTTGTCTTCTAATTTCTGCAGACGTGTTTCCACAGCTGCAATTCTGGCATGTGTTGGGCCATGCACAGCATCTGCATATGCTCGGAGCTTCTTTGCCATATCAAGCACGGTCTCATCCCTCTCGTCCCGCTTCATTATTGCTAAAGCAGAAGCATATTCATGGGGCCCAAGTCGTACAAGTTTTCGCCACATCACAGATGTACATGGTACCAAGTCCGGATTCCTAGTTGTTATGTCATCTGAGAAGATAATCTCTGCCACTGCCATTTCTCTCAGGCGTTGGATCCCTTGTTCTATCGTCTTCCAGTGGGTCTGCTGCATATAAAGATCATCTGCACACAGGTATCTTTGTGCTACACTGTCCAGGACCCGTGCCCAGAGGCTGTGAGGGTTAGGCCCTCTCATCATTCCTTGGTCGATGACAGGATCATGTGACAGGGATCCCAAATGCCTGGCTTCAGTGCCATCCAGAATTGTAGCCTCGCCTGCAGCATCCCAAAGACGGACCAACCAACTAATTATAGACTCATCAGGTCGTCGGGTGTAATCCTTTCTTAGGCCACGGAGGTCCTTTAGGGAAAAAGACTCAATATTGGCCTCTGATCTTTTACCAGTTGCTTTGACTCCTGGTTTTATGTCAGGAGGCGTCGAGGGTCCTTCTCCTGCATCATCATCATCATCATCCACTGGTCGATCAGTCTTGTCTGTGCACTTTCCACTTCTCGTGCTGGTAGCAACAGCCATTGGTTGAGGCTTACTGACAGGTTTAGCTGCTGGCTTAGGCTCACTGTCTGGTGTAGTTGTTGGCCTCGAGCCTGGGGTGTTGGCTGCAGCCTGAGTGACTGGGATAGTGGCTGATTTATCTGCCTGTCCCCCTTCCTCTGTCTGCTGCCCTACAGTATCTAGCAGGGTACGGTAAGCATATGCCAGGGCCCAGCTCACTGCAATGATCTTCTTCTCCTTAGAATTACCATGGCACTTCTCTTTCAGGTACTTTGCTACCTCAGCTGGGTTCTGAATTTGTTCACATGGAAAATCCCAGGATGTAGGGTCAGAAAATTCCTTTAAGATTTGGCCCATATCCTCCCATTTCCCACACCATTCAGGATTCCTCACGCCTGGCTCTACTCTGGGGTCAAGGGTCTCAGCCCCTCTAGAAATCTCAGCTCTCATTCTAGAGAAACTGCAGACTGTATAGAGAAAGCTTACTATATTAAACACCAGAAAGATGGTCTCTTTAACACTCAGGGGGAACTGAACATTCTCTAATAAGGATGTAACAAATTCAGAGGAGAAGAAGGAGAACAAAGGCTGAAAAGCCTCATCCCCTGCTTCTCCTCTAACAAACTGAGTGCACAACCACAACCAAGAACCATACATTCCTGGAACAGATTCCAGCACCTTTATAAATCTCCTGCAGGCCATTAAAACCAAGCCCAGCCCGATGGATATTTTGGTCAATGCCCCTCTGCTACAGAAACTACGCATTAGGGACAATACCGGAGCTATTTCTGGATAAGCAAATAAACCCAGGGACCACAAAGGTATTAAGACTTCAAAAAACCCTAGGGACCAAAATCCCATGCAGGTCTCCACCCCAAAAGACATGAATTCCAACAACATAGCCAATAACTGCTCTATACCAACGCAAAAGAATTTGAACCAAATTATTATTATTAGAACAGGGGTTTTTTTCCCACTTTCTCGAGCCCCACGTTGGGCGCCAATTTATTTGTCCTGGGTTTGGGCAAATTTGGGGGAAAACCTCCAGAAGGAGCCCCCAGACAGCAAACCCCACGACTCCTCCCCCCCCACCCCACCGGGTTCGGGAAGAATTTCCTTGGAGAAGAGTGGGAGAAAAAACCTGTTTATTTAACAAGCAAGACACTCCCCAGCACAGGGAAAAAAGACAACACCAGCTGACAAAAAAAAACTCTTTCACCGTTCTGAAGGGATGACAAACTCAGTCTCTCTGGCGAGTGGTCGCTCAGTTATCAGTCTCTGGCGCTGGGGATGACTGCTGCAGGTGACAAAGTGTAGCCTCCCGGTGTTTCTTGGGGTTCCCAGGTCCCCGTCCGTTCAGATGGTATCCAGGAGAGGGAGGGGACGGGGTGGAAGAGAAAACAGTCCAGGGAAAAAGTTGGACTGCCTAGCTGAACTAACTAATAAGCAGAAAGCAAGGGCAAAGCGAAGGAAAGAAAAAGGCAGAAGCGAGCAAGCAGGCAAGCAAGCAGGCAAGCAAGCAAGCAAGCAAGCAAGCAAGCAAGCAGGCCGAGCTAAAACCTCTCCTAAACATAGACCATGGGGGAGGTGAGCCGGCTGATAACAAGACAAAACAAAGCTTCACTCTCAGACTCAGTCCTGGAAGCACAGGACATAATACCAAACATAATCAGGACACACGATTGGAGATAGAAACACCATAACATCACCCTAGGACAGATGGACACACCTCAAGAATGTAATCTTAAGGGGGAAGAAGCAGCCTGTCCTTGTGTGCAAAAAGATGAGCCAGTGAGGAAAATGAGTGACCTGGCTGCCCATGGAGCTTTTATAGGAACACAGAGAAAATAAAGGGGCTGCATCACCACTAGACAGAAAGTCAGACAATTCAGGAAATGTTTAAGGATGTAGTTAGGTCATGCAGAAATAAAATCAGAGGTGAAAGGTAAATTAGGACTTAACCTGGCCACTTCTGTGAAAAAATAATAGAATGTATTTGTATAAATAAATTAATTGAAAACTGTTGGATAAGGAGAACCTCTACTCTTTATTTGATGCAGTGGGTAATATAGTAACTAAAGATGAGGAAAAGGCTGAGGTACTCCAGCCCTACATTGCCTCAATTTTCAACAATAAGACAGGTTGCCCCCAGGACAAATGTTCTCCTGAGCAGGTAGATGGGGACAGGGAGCAGAACAGACCCCCTGTAATCCAGGAGGAAGCAGCTGGGGACCTGCTGAGCCACTCAGATGCTCAGTGGTGTCTCTGGGAACAGATGGGATCCATCCTAGGGGGATGAGGGAGCTGCTGGGTGAGCTCCCCAAGCTGCTCTCCATCATTTCTCATCAGTGCTGGCTCAGCAGGGAGGTGCCAGAGGACTGGAGGTGCCAATGTGAGCCCATTGCCAAGAAGGGCTGGAAGGAGGATGTGGGGAAGTGCAGGCCTGTCAGCCTGACCTGGGTGCCTGGTGAGGTGATGGAACAGATCACCTTGAGTGCCATCACAGGGCACCTCCAGGATGGCTGAGGGATCAGAGGCAGCCAGCGTGGATTTCAATATCTGCATTGATGATCTGGATGAGGGCATTGAGTGCAGCATCAGGAAATGTGCAGATGGCACCAAGCTGGGTGTGAGTGTGGATGTGCTGGAGGGTAGGAGGGCTCTGCAGAGGGACTTGGACAGGCTGGATCCAGGGCCCAAATCCAACAAGGTGAGGTTTAACCAGACCAAGTGCTGGGTCCCGTACTTTGGCCACAAGAACCTCTGCAGTATTACAGGCTGGGGACAGAGTGGCTGGACAGCAGCCAGGCAGAAAGGGACCTGGGGGCACTGATGGACAGCAGGCTGGACAGGAGCCAGAAGTGTGCCCAGGTGGCCAAGAAGGCCAATGGCTCCTGGCCAGGATCAGGAATGGTGTGGCCAGCAGGAGCAGGGCAGTGATTCTTCCCCTGTGCTCAGCACTGGTTGAGCAGCACCTCCAGTGCTGTGTCCAGTTCTGGGCCCCCAATTTAGGAAGGACATGGAGGGGCTGGAGTGTGTCCAGAGAAGGGCAAAAAGGCTGGTGAGAGGTGTGGAACACAAGTCCTGTGAGGAGTGGCTGAGGGAGCTGAAGAGGAGGCTCAGGGGAGACTTCATCACTCTACAACTCCCTGAATGGTTGTTGTAGTCAGGTTGGGGTTGGTCTCCTTCTCAAGGCAGCAACTGGCAGAATGAGAGGACACAGTCTTAAACTGCATCAGGGGAAATATACGTTGGATATTAGGAAAAAGCTTTTTACAGAAAGGGTGATAAAGTACTGGAATGATCTACCTGGGGGGTTGGTGGAGACACCATCCCTGGATGTGTTTAAAAAAGCCTGGATATGGCACTCAGTGCCATGGTCTAGTTGAGGTGTTAGGGCATGAGATGGACTAGATGATCTTGAAGGTCTCTTCAGACCTAGGGATTCTGTGATTCTGTGAATCCTCTGAGTCTTTCAGCTGAATTCTCCGTCCCTGTCCTTTCCCTGGATCTCTGTTGCAGATGGAAGCTGCTGGTGCCATTCTCACCTTTAACCCCTCTTTTGAATGCACACAGATGTTCCCAGGTGTGTTAAGCAGGTGTTGCTCAGCATTTATGCAAAGCTCTTGTATCCTAATGGAACCAAGGAGACCCTTGTGACACTGTGGAACCTCATGGAACCAAAAAGCCTTTGAGACATTGGGGTAGGATGGTACCAAGGAGACCATTGAGATCCTGTGGCTCCAAGGACACCATGGTGCCACCGTGGAAACTGATGGAACCATGGGCATTGTGACACAGCAGGGCCTCATGGAACCAAGGAGTGAATTGTGACTCTACCAAACCTCATGGAACCAAGGGGCCTTTGTGACTCTGAGGAACTTCACAGAACCCAGAGTCTATTGTGACACAGGGTACTCATGGAACCATGGAGAGCATTTTGAAACATCAAGGCCTGCTGGAACCAAAGGGTCTTGTGGAGCCAAGGGGAGCACAGTGACACTGTGGGGCTCCATGAACCAAGGGGCCATGGTGACACTGTGGAGCCCCAGTGACAAAAGTTTTATTGTGACACTGCAGGACTGTATGGAATCATGGAGATCATTGTGACACTACACGGCATCATGGAAACAAGGGGCCATTGTGACACTGTGGGGCCTCGTGGGACAAAGGGGCAGTTGTGGTACCACAGACATTTGGGCAACTGTGTCACCATGGAACCAAGGAGACCATTGTGACACTACAGGACCCCATGGAGCTCAGGATTCATGTATCAGTGCAGGACACATGGGACTGAGGGGACCTTGTGACACTGTGCAGCCTCATGGATTTATAGAGACCCTTGTGACACTGCAGGGCTTCATGGAATGAAGGGGCTGTTGAGACACTGTGTGCCCTCATGGAACCAAGGAGAGAATTGGGACAGTAAGGAACATAATGGAGTTGCTGCAAATGATACAACTTTAAATTTTTTAATGTAACTTCAGTCAGGATTTTGTTTGCATTTGCCCAGGAGGAGGGGAATTAAAGTTTCTCTTCAAAAGACTCAGTTCACCAAGGTTAGGTGAGGCCTGATGAGTTTAACATCTACAGGTTGGGAGTAGCCAGAAGATACACAGGAGGTAAATGAACATTAATAAACATTACCCCGGTGTGGTTGGAGACACCTGGTCTGGGAAAAGATTGGTAAGAGAATCAAAAAATGAGGACCTAATTTACTCCAAGGGCAAAGGGATCAAAAACCAACAGGAGATCAAATACTAAGAATTGTGTAATTTAAGATCAATTAATATGAATTTCTTTGTGTTTTGTCTGTATAAATATGTGAAAAGCCTAGTAAAGAACCATGTGTGATGGAATGATTTTCACTGTCCAAGCCAGGCATGTGTGGGTGGAATGATTTCTATTGCGCATGCTGGCTACAATATTATACTGGCCAGAAGAAAGTAATGCCTAAATTCTCTAGCACAGAGAAAATTTTGTTGGAGGGTTTCCGTTTTTCATGGAGTTTCAGTGTCAGTCCCACTGAGGTCCATCACCAACACAGGCTCCTCCTGGACTCCTTGGAGGAGAGAATTGGAGGCCATGATTGCCCAAAGCTCTCAGAGACTCCAAGGCAAAAGCAAAACCCAAAGTGCTCTGAAAAACCTGTAGTCCCTGGGAGCATGAAGGAGCCCCCAGGGCCATTCCTGACCAAGGCTCCCCAGGGACTCATCCCAGCAGATCCCTGAGGCCACTGGGATGTGGGGGGATGCTGAGGGCAGGACAAGGGGTGCCAGTGGCCAGCCTTGCTGGGGCTGTGCCAGGAGGCCCCAGTGGCTCAGGACAAGGTGTCTCCTCCCAGCCCTTGGTGGCACAGACCCTGCTGTGCCCCAGAGCACCAAGACTTGGCTTCTCCTGGGCACTGCCAGCCCTGCCAGGGCCCTTGGCCATGGCCAGCCCACCTTGTCCTGCACTGTCCCACAGCTGCTGCTGTGTCCCTCCAGGCTGCACACTCCCATCTCGCTGCCCCTGCCTCTGCCCTGCCATTGCCAGCCCTGCCCTGACCTCTGCCCACCCTCACCCTCTGTGCCTTGGGACACACACACATGCACTGAGCTCATCCTCCTCCTCCTGGCTGCTTCTCCTGCCACAGCACTGCCCCGGGAGGGTGCATTCCTCACTGGAGCTGCTGTGTTTGTACTGGTGCATTTGATAGCTCTGCTTCTGCCTCTCTGCCAATTCTGTCTTCAAAGAGCTCTCCAAGGAAAAGATTCATTGAATGGTGGAATAACAGAGGTGGGAAGAGCCCCCTGATCCCCCTTGGTGTGGGTGTGGCTGGGATGGAGTTCCCTTTGCCCAGAGCAGCCTCTGTCCTGCTGTGCTTGGCTCTCGTGGCTGGAGTGGGTTTGGTCCCAGCCTGAGGCTTTGGCTGCTCCTGAGCAGGGCTGGCCCCACATGAGGCATCTCTGCAAACCCCAACCAATGTCCTGGGGGTGGGCAAATGTTCCTGGGGACACTGAGATGGGACAGCTGGGCTGGACTGACCCAGGGGATCTTCCATTCCATGGGATGTCCTGATCAACAGGGAATTGAGGGGGACAAGAGGGTCTCTGGATTTTCTGTATTAATACATTTGTCTTCCAAAGCAAACACTACGTGTGCTGAATTCTTGTCTCTCCATGATCTTCCTTGCTTCTGCATATGGCCTTTGCTTTTTTAGTCCCCTTAACAGTAATCTCTCTTTATGGTGACCCCTAATCTTTTCATCATATTTTCTCTTGTTTTCTGATTAATGAGGAAAAGTGACAGAGACACTTGGCGTTCACTTGATCCCCTGAAGGATTTAACCACAGTCACCTTGCCCAACTCTGCTCTTATGCACACACCCAGCAATGTCAGGGCTCTGTCAGGTGCCCAGCCCTGAGCTGGGCTCATGCCCTGCTCACAGCCCCAGGGGTGTCCAGGGACACGAGTCCTTCCCTGGCACACACACACACAGTTCATTGCAGCATGGGCAGGGGCTCCCTGGGCTCTGCTGCCACTGCCAGAGCCTGGCAGGGACCTCAGCCCTGCGGGTGTCACCCTGCTCTGCCCCTGCTGGAGGTGCCCCACGGCCGGAGGGATGGAAACAGGGAGCTCTGGGCACAGGAGCTCATCCCAGCCCTGCATCCAGGGGTTGCCAGGGGATGTTACTCTCTGGAAACTCCAGGAACAGCTGAAGGTGTTTGTGTCACTGGGTTTATGTCCCCTCACACACACACAGGATGTTCAGGGCTGTGGAATGTCCCTGCACTGCAAACACAGACTCCTGACCCGGTCACTTGATGTCCCTCCACGCAGAGAAGAACAACCTCTGTGCCCTGGGGTGAGAGGCCACTGCTGGGAGTGGCGCTGGCTTTGCAAGGGCACTGCTGGGACAGCCCCACCCTGAACACTGCCACACTTGTGCTGGTCACTGCTGTTCTCCTCTCCAGGGCACTGTGTTGGGAACATCCTTTGAGCAAACTGGGAAGGAGATTGAAGCTTTCAGGCCCTGTACTGGGGAGATGCCCTTGCATGATGGAAATGCTGTTGCAGAGCCTAGCTCTGTCCCAGCAGTGCCCATGGCCTGTCCCTCCCTGCAGTCCCTGGACAGTCACGCAGCAGGACTGGGTATGAGCTGAGAGAGCCCTGAGGTCTTAAACCAGCAGAGGGGCTCTGAAGGGGAGTGTGGAGGGGAAGGAAGGGGAGGTTATGGAGCAGAAGTCCTGGGGCTGCCTGGCAGTGAGGAGCACTGGGGTTTCCTTTTCTCTCCAGCTCTGCCCAGATGCACCGACCCTTCAGCCCCAGAGAAGTCAGGAGGAAAAATGTCAGGAGAACAGGGCAATACAGAGTTCTTTATTTTGTATAAGCACATAGGTAGTAAAACTCTTGGTTTATACAGGATGTAGTTCACACTAGAAATGCAAGTACTGAATTAAAAATGGTACAAAGATTTTCCTGTGAACACATTCTAAAAAATATTATACCTGTGCAAGCATAAAAAACACAGAGTGGGCATTAATAAGTAATATCATAATAGCTATACAGGAGAATGAGAGTTTATTGCTTCTGAAAAGCATTCATGATCATTTTCCTCAGGCCATCCTTGAGCTCCTGGTTCCTCAGGCTGTAGATCAGGGGGTTCAGGGTTGGAGGCACCACTGAGTACAGAATTGACAGGGCCAGATTCAAGGACCGGGACGAGATGGAGGGGGGTTTCAGGTAGGCAAACATGACAGTGCAGAAGAATAGGGAGACCACGGCCAGGTGAGGGAGGCAGGTGGAAAAGGCTTTGTGCCGTCCCTGCTCAGAGGGGATCCTCAGCACAGCCCTGAAGATCTGCACATAGGAGAAAACCATGAACACAAAACATCCAGAAGTTAAATAGGCACCGACAGCCAGAAGCAGAAGTTCCCTGAGGTTTGAGTTTGAGCAGGAGAGCTTGAGGATCTGGGGCATTTCACAGAAGAATTGGCCCAGGGCATTGCCATGGCACAGGGGCAGGGAAAATGTATTGGCTGTGTGCAGCAGAGCAGTGAGAAAGGCACTGGCCCAGGCAGCTGCTGCCATGTGGGCACAAGCTCTGCTGCCCAGGAGGGTCCCGTAGTGCAGGGGTTTGCAGATGGACACGTAGCGGTCGTAGCTCATGATGGTCAGGAGGGCAAGCTCTGATCCAAGGAAAAAGATAAGCATAAACACCTGAGCAGCACATCCTTCATAGGAGATGTTCCTGGTGTCCCAAAGGGAATTGTGCATGGCTTTGGGGACAGTGGTGCAGATGGAGCCCAGGTCAGAGAGGGCCAGGTTGAGCAGGAAGAAGAACATGGGGGTGTGCAGGTGGTGGCCGCAGGCTACGGCGCTGATGATGAGGCCGTTGGCCAGGAGGGCAGCCAGGGAGATGGCCAGGAAGAGGCAGAAGTGCAGGAGCTGCAGCTGCCGCGTGTCTGCCAATGGCAGCAGGAGGAAGTGGCTGATGGAGCTGCTGTTGGACATTTGCTGTGTCTTGGCATGAGGATCTGTAAAAAAATAATCATGGAATAGTTCAGTTTGGAGAGGACTTGAAGTATCCCAGCCCAGCTTGGTGGCACTTTCCCCCCACTGCCTGCCCAGGGCTCTGCTCCCTGGAGCTGTCCCTGCCAGCAGCTGCTTCCCTGTGTCCAGGGCTGGGCCCTGCCAGTGCTGCCAGAGCCCAGCCCAGCCCTGGGATCTCAGCTCTGCCCTGCACTCCCCTCCCAGCACAGGGCACAACCCTGAGCCAGTTCTGCCTCTGCAGGCTCAGATGGCAACATCACAACAACCCTGAGGAGGCTGGAAAAGCGAAACTGATGCTTCCTGTATGGGGTCCTGTGCTGATTTCTTTCTTTGCCTGGTTTATTGAGATCTAGGAGAATTTTAAAAGTTTTTTCTCAACCTGAACTGAGAGATGAATATCAATGTGCAATCTCCCAGCGATTCAGCCCAGTGCAGGAGATTAATAAAGCAGGATTTTCCCTTTTATGCAGCCCCTGCCTCACTGTGCTCCCTGTATAATCTCCTTGGAAATGTTCTGCAATTAAATGTCATGCTGAGTGCAGCCCTGCACTATCCTCACCACACAAAGACAACCCTTCCAAGCCTCACCAGCTGTCTCCTTCCACCCACACCTTGTCCCCCAGTGCTGGGAGCAGCTCCCAGGGCTGGCTGAGAGCTGTCCCTGGCAGGCAGCAGAGTCCCTGCCCCAGCACAGCTCCCTGGGCTGCAGGACCCTGCTCTGCACGACAGCCCTGGGCACCTCTGGCTGCTCTACACAAGAGATCATCAGAGAATGTACTCACACAGTCTGCAGGCACTGGGATGTTTCAGCTTTAGGAGATCAGTGCAGGAGCTGCAGCTGCATTGTCCTGCAGCCAGAGGCTTCCTGTGTCAAGGGCTGGGAGTGATTCTGCCCCAGGCACTTCTGAGCATCTTCCCAACCCTGACTGATTGCAGCTCTCTGTGCCTCTGTGCTGTGCCTGGGGTGGCTGCAGGCAGTGCCCCAGCCCTGTTAGGCTGGGAGAGGAGCTGCTCATCAAGAGAAATGTGTTTTTGAAGCTCTTCTTGGTTGCCAGGATCTCCTTCTGTGTAGGGAGCCCAGCCCAGCTCATCAGCACAGACACAGCACAAGGACTTTAATGACCCTCTCAGGGCATTGGTGCTGTCTGCATCAGACTCAGTCCCGCAGAGTGCGCTTGAAAAACTTCTCAAGAACTCAAATTTTAATTGAAACACTGAAGTTTCTTCAAGTTTTAATGGGTCCCAATGAGGAACAGAACTGACAAAGTGTCCCCTGGTTCCAGTTAGAGCAGAACACTGGAGGCACTGATGACAGGTGGGGACAAACAAGGGAAAGGGGTCTCTGAGGCTGAACAAACCTGGATGTGTTTCAGGAATGTAAAGGGCCAAGGGCTGAGCCCCAGCCCCTGGCAAGGCACATCCTGTCCCTCCCTCATTGCTCAGGGCTCTTCCCGGCCCACTGGGCTCTGGGCATGTGCAATGCCAAGGGCAGCACCATGGGGCGGCCCCTGCCAGGCTGCTGAGCAGGGACAAGGAGGCAATGAGGCCCCAGCACAGCAAGGCTCACTTGTCCCCTGCTGGCCTCAGGCCCAGGGCCAGCCTGCATGGCCCAAGTGCTGCAGGAGTTGGCTGTGTCAGGGCCTTTCAGCTGCTGCCCATCCCTGTGCCCTCTGCAGCCCAGGCTGTCCTACAGTGTCCATGCCCTGCGCCTCTGTCCCTGCAGGCTGTCGTCATCCCCCGGCTGCCCCACCTCGCTGGCCCCTTCCTTTGCTGACAGCTCTGCCTCCTGCCTGCCTCTGCCTGGACACACAAAGCCTTGGGCTGCTCCAGATTCCTTCTGGGGGATGTGTTGCACCCCAGCCCTGCCCTGGGAGAGAAATTCCTTTCTCCTTGTGTCAACTCTGGACCACCCCAGCTGCACTTGGCATTAATTCTTTCTTTCTGTGGCTCTTTTCCTCTATGTCAAAAGGATCCACCATCTCTGAAACCGATCTTCAATCCCTCCCAGGGCTCTCCTCTGCCATCCTCAGTCTCCACTCCACTTAGCTTCTTTGTCCCTATACAGTGGTCAAGTGCTTGAGTCCATGGGCACCTGGACAAGAGGTACGGTTCTCCTCTGTGGGAAGGAAACCACAGAATCCCAAAATTGAAAGATGAAAGGCGTTCACCAGATGCCAAGGTCAGCCAGACCTGTTTGTCTTGGCTGCATTTGTCTGGGAGCAATCCTTCAATAGATGAAATTTTGGAGGCCAAATTCTCATTTTTACCATGGGTACCTGGAAGAGAAGGATAGTTCTTTTCCATAGGAAGGAAAGCACAGCCCCTGTGTTTCAATGCAGCTGAGAGTGGCCCTCAGGAAGCCAAGGGAAGTTAGACTTGTCAGTCCAGGCAGATTTTGTCTCGGAGCTATAGTTAGATAGATAGAATTTTGGAGATGAATTCCCAATTTTGGCCTTGGATGCCTCGACTTGAATGATTTTTTTTCTATGGGAAGAAAAGCACAGCCCCAAAGTGTTTCAAAGGCAGATGAGAGGTAGTCCCCAAGAGGCCAAGGCCAGCCAAAGCTGTCTGTCCTGGCAAGTTTCATATGGGAACAATCCTTGGATATACAGAATGTTGGAGGAGGGATCCCAGTTTTGGCCATTTGTGCCTGGAAGTGAAGGACAGTTTTGTTCCATGGGAAGGAAAGCACAGAGCCCCATTGCTCCAGGTCCATTGGAGAAGAAGTTCTCACCATGCCCAGGTCATCTGAACCTCTCAGGCAGCCCCCAGGAGCCCATGTCAGCCAGAGCTGTTCCATGTTCCCTTGGTTCCATGGGGCCATGCCATGTCACAAAGGCCTCGTGGTTCCTTGGGGCTCAGCAGTGCCACAGTGTCCCCTTGGTTCCATGGAACACCACAGGACCCCTGTGGTCCCCATGGTTCCACAAGCCCTGCATTGTCACAATGGCCCCTGGCTTCCATGAGCCCACGCAGAGTCACAATGGTCTCCATGGGAAGGGAAGCACCAAGTCCCAGATGTTCAGAGGCAGATGAGACACAAGCACCAGAGACCAAGGCCAGCCACATCTGTCTGTCCTGGCAGGTTTGTCTGGGAGTAGCACTTGGATATAGAGAATTTTGAATGTGGAATGCCAATTTTGGCCATTTGTGCCTGGACAAGCAGGACGAGTCTTTTCCATAAAAAGGAAAGCATGGAGCCCCAGTGTTTGGAAGGCAGGTGAGAGCTGGCCCTCAGGAGGTAGAGCCAGCCAGTCTTGACAGAATGGCAGCTTTTGTCTGGGAGCAATCCTTGGATATATGGAATTTGGGAGGAGGAATCCCAATTTTGGCCATGGACACCATGTCAAAATGGATGGGTTTTTCCATATGAAAGAAAAGCAGAAAGTCCAAGTGTTTTGGAAGATGAGAGGTGGCCACCATAAGCGAGGGCAGCCAGACATCTCTCATAGCATCTTGTGTCTTGGAACAATCCTTGGATATACAGAATTTTGGAGATGGAGTCTTAATATTGGCCATGGGCATCTGGACATAAAATGTGTTTAATTCCATAGGAAGAAAAGCACAAAGGCCCAGTGTTTTGAAGGCAAATGAGATCTGGTCCCTGGGAGGTCAAGCCAGGCAGATCTATCTTTCCTGGCAGGTTTCATCTGAGTACAATCCTTGGATATATGGAATTTTGGAGGCCAAATCCCAATTCTGGCCATGGGACCTGGAGGAGAAGGACAGCTCTGTCCTATAGGAAGGAAAGCACAGAGCCCCAGAGCTCCACAGGCAGAGGAGAAGCAGCCCCAGCCGTGCCAAGGTCAGCTGAACCTCTCAGGCAGCCCCTGGGAGGCCAGGCCAGCCAGAGCTCTTCCATGTTCCCTTGGTTCCATGGGGTCCCTCAGAGTCACAAAGGTAACACTTTTAAAATCTGACATTGACTAGTTCCTAATGCCAGTAAAGATGACTGTAGGGGCTGTTTTAACTTTGTCAAATCACTTGTTGCAGTGCCCAACTTATTCATTAATATTTCTGAATCGATTCCATTTAAGACTCTCAATCCTGCTCCTCATATTCCAGTTAAATCTCTTTGTATTCTGCCCCTGAATTGTACTTGCTTTTGTAACCATGTTGCCCAGCCCTCAAAGGATGTCTTTAGGAAAAAGGAGCAGGCTGGCTGAATTTCAGAGATATTAGTTTGCATTAGTCATTCAACACACTTGAGAGACCACTCGGGGTTAAATAACAGTGGTTGTTGGCCTGTGTTCCTTATTACATAGGGGCCAACTTCATAAATTTTAGGTTCAATCTTAGGTGGTGTGGTCTGGGCTTGGGTACTAACACAGGTTACAGTAGATTCAATTGTTGTAATAGGCATGGCCTTTAATTTAAATTTAAATGAGAGCCCAGTAGTGTCATGGCTCCAAAGGCCACATCCACAGTCTGTACTAACGTAAAATTATACCAACAATCTAATTTACTTAGACCATTGCAAATCTCCAGGTGCTTGTCTGTAGGAGAAGTTGAAACACTAATTTGAATTGTGTTCTCATGCTGAGTCCCACTAATCATTCGGGCCCCTATTCTGATTGCTTCTCCTATAGTCCCTTGAAGGGACCACGACCTTTGTTTTTGCCATTCCTGCTTTTCATATACCCGGTTTTTGTGCATGACCACAGTTGATAGGTTTAAATCTTTTCTATCAGAACACTTTCCCATGGATCCAGTGTACTGAATGAAAGCTTGGGACCAAGGCCATTCAGCATTATTCTGGCTAGAGGTGCTTTCCAATCCTTGGATTACACTTATGACTACAAGCAAAACAAACAAAACTCTTCTATTGACTAGATTTCTGCAAACTAAATTACTGAATATTCCCAACCACAATGTACTCATTTTGCTCGAGTAAATTTTAATATCATTTCATTGTCACCCAGTGTTACTTTCCAAGGGGCTTGTGGAGCCTTTTTCACTCAAGAATGGTGAATCCAGGCACTCTGCTCCTTGATCATAACTGCAATGAAGGTGGTGAGAAGCACCTGAATGGTCCTTCCCACTGTGGCTACAAAGTTTTTCTGTAAGAGACTTAACATATACATAATCCCCAGGCTGTATGTCATGCACTGATCCATCCAGCCCTCTGCCCCGAGTTCCAGCCACATTTTTCTCAATTTCTCTGAGTTGCTTACTTAAGGCTATTGTATAGGCAGGCAGCCTCTCTTCCCCCACTTGGGTAGACAATCCCTTTTGCACTCCTATGGTCTCCCATAAATCATTTCAAAGGAACTTAGATTTTCTTTGGCTCTAGGCTTGGTTTGGATCCACAGCAATGCCAGTGGGAGAGATTGAGGCCAGGGTAAATTAGCTTCTTGTCCTAGCTTAATTAAATGATCTATTTTTTCAACTTGGCCACTTGACTGGGGATGATATGGAGTATGGAGCTCCCAGTCTATGCCCAAATGACGATTGATTTGTTGTACTATTTTTGAAATAAAATGTGGCCCTCTATCTGAAGATATTGTGGCTGGAACTCTGAAGCGTGGGATTATCTCTTGTAACAATACCCTGGTTACCTCTCAGGCTTTGGCAGTTCTGGTGGGAAAAGCCTCTGGCCACCCTGAAAAGGTGTCTGTTAACACCAGCAAATATTGATATCCCCCTTTTTTTGGGAGTTCTGAAAAGTCAATTTGCCACTGTTGCCCAAGACCATGGCCTTTTCCAATTTGACCAAGTTTTGGGTTGGGGATATTCTTGGGTTTGGTCTGGAGCCAAATGTCAGACTGCTGGGCTACCTGAACGATAATAGAGTATAAATTTCTGGCAGTAATCTTTTCAATTAGATAGCTATACAGGGCATCTGTTCCCTGGTGTGTTTTCTGGTGCTCTTCCCTTACTAATGACCATAACAGGTGAGAAGGGATGACCATTGTCCCTTCTGCAGTAACAGCCCATCCCTCTTGGTTATACATTCCTCCTTGATCCTTAATTCGTTTTCTATCCCTTCTGGTATATACTGGCTTACCTTCAAGGGAGAACAGTCCTTATGGAATTAAAGCTCCCTCAATCGTCATCTCACCTTTTGCTGCTTCTTTTGCCTCTCTGTCTGCCAGCTCATTTCCTTCCTCCAGTTCTGAGCTCACATTCTGGTGTTCCTTAATGTCCATAATTGCTACCTGCTCAGGTAGCTGAACTGCTTTCAGTAGCCACAATATTTGTTGTGCATGTTTGATGTTTTTCCCTTGTGAGTTTAACAGTCCCCTTTCTTTCCAGATGGCTCCATGTGTGTGTACAACCCAAATGCATATCTTGAGTCTCTATAAATATTTATTTTCTTTCCTTTCATGATCTCTAAGGTGCAGGTTAGAGCAATTATCTCAGCTTTTTGTGCAGAGGTATCTACTGGCAAGGCTCCAGGTTCTGTTACCTCTTTGCAGGTGGTAACTGCATACCCACCATGTCACTTTCCACTGACAACGTAGCTGCTTCCATCAGTGAACCAGGTTTGGGTGTCATCCAAAGGGGTGTCCTTCAGATATCGGCAGCTGGAGTAGGAGGCTTTGATAGTCTCCAGGCAGTCATGGTGTAAAAAAAGCACTTTTCTTGATTTCCACTAAGAAAAGAAGCTGGGTTGATAATGTTAGTCACAATTATCTCTACATTGTCTTGTTCTACCATGATGGATTGGTATTTCAGGAACCTTTGTGGGGAGAGCCAGTGCCCGTCCTTTACTTCCAGGACTGCAGACACTGTGTGAGACACCAATACAGTCATTTTCTGGCCCAGGGTGAATTTGTGTGCCTCTTGAATATTCAGCACCACTGCTGCAAGGGCTCTGAGGCATCCCAGCCATCCCTTGGCTGTTGTGTCCAGTTGTTTGGAGAAGCAAACAACTGCTCTCTGGTATGGACCCAGGTCCTGGGCCAGTATCCCCAGGGCAATTCCCTGCTTCTCATGGTAAAACAGAAAGAATGGTTTACTCACATCTGGGAGTCTGAGAGCCAGAGCTGACATTAGAGCATTCTTCAGCTGGTGAAAGGCCCGAGTGGCCTCTTTTGTCCCCTGGAGTTCTCTGTTCCCATTTGTAATGAGCACGTACAGGGGTTTCATAAGTACACCATCATTATAAATCCATAATTGGCACCACCCTGACATTCCTAAGAATGTTTGCAGTTCCTTCACTGTTTGAGGCTTTGGGGTTTTGCAGATCTCTTCCTTGCAATCTTGCCCTACAGTCTGATGTCCCACACTAATTTCATAACCCAGATAAATTACCTTTCACTTCACTGCCTGGGCCTTTTTCTTTGATATCCTGTATCCCTCAAGTCCTAGAAAGTTTAGGAGGGTTACTGTCCAGGCTGCACATGCCTCTTTCATCTAGGTGGCTATGAGGAGATCATTGCATGTACTGCAGTAGCTTTCCTTCTTCTGGGGAGCCTCCCAGGATCCCAGATCTTTGCATGTTCTCCAAACAGGGTAGGAGAGTTTTAAATCCCTGAGGCAACACCATCCATGTGAGCTGGGATCTGTGCCCACTTTTAGGGTTTTCCCATTCTAATGCAAATATTTTTGGCTGTCTTCATGTAGAGGGAGGCAAAAGGAGGCATCTTTCAAGTCTAAAATGGTAAACCAAGTTAGCTCTGGTGTTAGGCACGTTAGCAAAGTGTATGGGTTTGTTACCACAGGATAGAGATCTTCAGTTATTTTGTTAACAGCCCTTAGATCCTGTAGTATCTGATATGACCCATGAGGTTTTTGGACCAGTAAAACGGGAGTGTTAAACTCAGATGGACACTCTTTTAATAACCCTGTTTGCAAAAGGTTTTCAACTATTGGAAAAATTCCCTCCCTGTTTTCCCTTTTCAAAGGGTACTGTTTAATTCTAACTGGTTGTTTTCCTTCCTTCAGTTTAATTACTATAGGAGATGCATTTTTCGCCCTCCCTGGTACAATAGAAGCCCACACTCAAGGAAATACTTGATTCATTATTTCTTCACTAACTTCTCCCTCCATTTGAATGGCTGTTAACATTAAACTTAATGCCTCTATGTGCTGGTCATCATTTACTTCCAGAATAAATTCCCCGTTTTTAAATTTAATGATTATTTGTAATTGTTCTAACAAGTTTATCCCCAAAAGATGTCTCGGGGAACTAGGCAGGTATAGAGATTTATGAATAGCCCATTGCTTTCCAAGCCTATACTTTTGTTTGTAAAAATATGCTTTTTCAGGTTGGCCAGTTGCTCCTATTACTGTAACATAATCCTTCCCCACAGGTGCCAGTGTTTTATTCAGAGCTGAATATGTTGTCCCAGAGTCAACCAGGAATTCCACCGCTTTGTCTTTTCCCCTAAGCTTCAATTTTATCACCAGTGGATCTTCTAGGGTGAGATCTACTGGTCCTCCTCAGTCTTCTGTCACATGTCCAATCACTTTTCCCTTTTCCTTGTCTCCCTTTTCCTGAAGGCCAGCCCATCTTTGTTCTGGGCATTGATTTTTCCAGTGACCACAATTCTTACAGATCACACACTGGTCTCTGCCCAACCAGGATGGGCCTTGTCTAGGTGGTCCCTGTCCGTGTCTTCCTCTCTCCCCCTCGCTTATGACAGCTACAAACTTCCTTCTTCCTTCTTCCCAGTTACTAAAGATGTTCCACACCTCATTCACCAGAGTCTCTAAGTTCCTCCAATCCACCCCCTGTATCTTTTGAAGTTTCCATCTTATGTCACCCGTAGGTTGCTCCAGGAATAAACTGACTGGCTGCTGTGTCCCTATGTCAGACCCAGGCTCCAGTGGTGTGTGGCAGCACATTGCATCCCTTCATCGATTGAGGAATTCAGATGGTGGCTCAGAGGGCCCCTGCTTAATTTCATACAACACTGACCATTTTGTAGTTCTGGGAATGGCTTTTTCCATTCCCTTTGCCATCCACTGCTGATAGCTTTCCAACTTTCTCAATTCTGCTGATCTGTTTGGGTCCCACTGTGGGATTTTGGAGTGGGAAATAATCTTTAACATCCAGTTGTCAGGTTTTATAATAAACTTCTGCCATTTTTATAATTGTCTTTCTGTCTCGGTCAGTGCATCCAATAATAATTGCATATTGTTCCAATCTGGATTATGTTATTTTATTATATATCACAGATGGTTAGCTGTGCTAACTGGATTGCTGCAATAATTTTTAGCAACATTTTCCCATGCTTCCAAGTCAATTGAGGCAAAGGGAGGTTTAACCAATACCCATTCTTCCTCTGGTCCCCCTGCCTCTCACAGAGGTGCCTGTAATATGTGTGTCTGCTGTCTAGTCCAGTGTGCGATTGGAGGGGATGAATGGGCTGGGGCTGATGGTACCTCTGAGTCTGCATCCTCATCCTCATCCCTTTCTTGTCTTATGTGTGGAGACCTGAGCAAATCGTCTGTCAGATCTTGTTCCTGGGCCACAGTCTGGTAAACCTTATCAGATTTTGTGCATCTTTGTCCTATGCTACACACTGAACAACAATGCTTGAGCTTTCCTCTCTTAGTCTTATTCTCCTTCTCTAGGGCCAATACCAGAGGGTCAGATGGAGCCCTGAGCCCACAGTCCCTCTGCCATTCGGGGTGATTTTGAAGGGAGAAAAACATATCTGCACATATCTGTCAACTTCCCTCCCAAGAAATAGCATGAGCTGTAATAGCGTGTTAAAATACAAAGTTCCACTGGGTGGTCACTTCACTCCATTGTTCAATTTATATAAAGGCCACCAGTCCCTGCAGAATCTAATAAGATCTCTCTTGTTTTCTGGGCCTCCTTGTGCAGCAACGTTTTTCCAATGTGCAATAACACAGCCTAATGGACTGGCCTCTCTTTACTTTGTCCAGTTCCCATTATCTTCTCCTTGTCTTGTCTTGTTTCCACCCAAACTTTTCCTCACACAATTTCATTGTTCTTTTCCAGTTTTCTTCCCACACATTACCCCAATTTGCGGGCATCCAATATTACTTTCCACATACTAATTTCAGAATTTTAGGTTAAACGCTGACTTGGTTAGGATAGTTTTGCAATTTGCACTTGGGGCATACATCCTGCTGGTTATTAGAGCAACAATACCAATGTATTTCACAATCTCTACACTGTAATAAACCCCACACCTGATGCCAACCCCTTGATCCTCTGACAGATCTAAATATCACACAAAGACAAAATATCCTGTTCACCCCCTCTGGAATACTCAGAGTCCCTACTTCAGGTTGTTCCTAGTCCAAGGTTACCAAGCTCCCTGCAGAGGTTTCTTATATCCCTCCTAGACAGACCTGTTCCTTCCCTCTTTCTATCCAATGATTTACTGGATCAATAAATTCCCAGGGATCAAGTCCAAACCACTGCTGAGGAGAAACTCCTTCAATTTGTCTATCCACAAATAAAACAAACACTAACCACTCTGTGTTCAATCACAACACTCCTCTGTTCTCACTTGCACAGGGCCCCACAGTGACCCCACTCCTTCGCTTTACTCCGGCTGCCTCAGTCACCCGAGGCTGGAAAGGCACATAGAGCTCCACACTCGCTCATTCACTCACTGACACACTCAACAACTCAACATGTCCCGAGTTAACAGTCACACAAAACAGCAGCAAAATCAAGGGTTCACTCAACTCACCCCCAGAGTCGCTAGCGGGCTGCTCTATCAGTTCAGTGAGACCCCTCTGTCAGTGGCGTTATCAGCCGGGGATCGACCCCTCTCCCTCTGTCTCTGGCTCCCTTGGCCAGCAGCTTGCAAGCCCACTGAGACTGTGCTGAGTGTCAGACGTCTCTGTACGACTCACCAGCAGTCCTGTTATAGATATTTATTATATACTGCTTCATCCGCACTGCCAGCAGGTCGTTCGATGTCCCCAAGGCAAGCGAGCCAAGGTTCAGGATCCCTCCAAGAAAAAATCCCGGGGCAACCCTCAGGGTGTCTGCCCTGGTGGTGCTCCCTCAGCCAGACAGATCTCCTGGCTGGCTCGCCAATAATGAAGTGCAGGAAAACTCCACAACTCGTAAAAGTAGGTATGAATAATTTATTCAGGGCTGAGGCGCATGGGGGATAGCTCCTCCAAAAACATGCACACCTTTGGTGACCTGTGCCTCTCTTTCTATTCTCTACAAGTTAGAATTGCACAATGCACCTAATACATATTCATTTCCTAACCCTGTCTGTCCCCTCTTGGTATTATAATTAACTCCACGCCTCTTTGTGACTGCACACTGCTCCTTGTTGGTCGCTCTGGTGGTCATCTGGGGGCCCTTGGGATGAAGTAAACAGTCTTCCTCTCAGTTGAACTTTTCACCTTGCCTTCTTTGCACATGTGTATTAGCTTTTCCTCACCTTCCAGACCTTGATACCAGTTTTCACTTGCTCAGGGGTCTGAGGAAACCCCCTTATATTGAAGAGACCTCATTCTTCCACCCTGTTTATGCATTCTTCTTCCATCTTATCTTGTAGCCTTGCTCTGTTCTCCTGTTCTTGCAAAGACAATGAACATTAAGCATTCATAGAATCATGTCACCCCCCTTCTAGTTAAAGCATCCTCCTGTATTTTTAATCTTAACACTTTAATTTTAATTTTAATTTCCCTCTGTTTCATCATGAGTTCCCCACAGTGTTCCAGTGATCTCCATAGAAGGAAAGAATCAAGCCCCAGTGGTGCAGGGGCAGTCACAGAAGGACAAGGCCAGCCAGACTTGACAGTACTGCCAGATTTTGCCTGGGAGCAACCCTTGGATCTACAGTATTTCAGAGGTGGAAACCCAATTTCAGACATGGACACATGGAGGACATGGATGGTTCTTTTCGATAGGAAGGAAAGCACAGAACACCGATGTTTCAGGGACAGATGAAAGGCAGACATCAGAGGCCAAGGCCAGACAGGCCTGGCAGCTTTTGTCTGAAAGCAACTCTGGGATATAGGGAATTTCAGAGGTGGAATCCCAATTTTGGCCATTTCTGTGTAGATTAGAAGGATGGTTCTTTTCCATTGGAAGGAAAGCACAGAGCCCCCGTGTTTCAAAGGCAGATGAGAGGTGAATCCTGGGAGGCAAAGCCAGCCAGACCTGTTTGTCCTGGCAGCTTTTGTCATGGAGGAATCCTTGAATATATGGAATTTGTGAGGAGGAATCTCAATTTTGACCACAGACACCTTGAGAAGGACAGTTCTTTTCCCCTGGAAGAAAAGCCTGGAGCCCCAGTGTTTGGAAAGCAGGGGAGAGGCAGCCCCCAAGAGGCCAAGGGCAGCCTGACCTGCCTGTGCTGGCACCTTCCAGTTAACATGCCTTGGTTCCATGAGGCCCTGCAGGGTCACAATGTTCCCCTTGCTTCTGTAGTGGCACAATGGCCCAATGACACCATAAGGTCCTGCAATGTCACAATGGCTTCATTCTTCCACAGTGCCCTGATGTGTCACAATGGCCCCACGGCTCCACGTGCCTTCTCTGTGTCACAATGGCTGCTCTACACTACAGGCTTCACAAGGTTAGAATGAACCCTTGGTCCTTGGGCCCTTGAGTTTCATAAAGCTCTCCTTGATTCTATGAGGCACCAGAGTGTCAGAATGGTTCCATGAGGTTCCAAAGTGTCACCATGGTCACTGTCAGAGGCTGGATGAGATCAATGTCCCAGACACCTGGGGATGAGCTGTCAATCAGTCACACAGTGGGGTGGTGCTGACCCAGGCTCTGATTGCCCCAGCAATCACAAGTCCCACCTGGGGGAGGCCCACGAAGGCCCAGGGGCTTAAAACACGGAGCAGGCGCTCAGCCCATGGTCCATACCCTGCCTTCTCCTGGGGTCTGTGTCTCACCCACACTGGAACCCTAGGAGCTGGGAGCCATGTGTGTGTCTGTCTATAGAGCTTCTGTCTTTCTGTCTCTCTCTTTTCTTCTAATGCTCTTTATATGGAAGAGTTTTGGGTACCTCAACAATGTAAGTGTTTAAAGGTTTCTAAGGTAAAATGGGAAAAGTTTATGAAGTTCCTGCTATAATGTTTTTTATGTTGACTAGATGTTGTATTAAATCCTTTTCCAAAGTTCCTTGATTTTCTATACTTTGCCAGCAAAACTTTTATGTCATTTTGACCGCTTGAGAATATCTGGCTGGGGTTCCTCCTTTGTACCAAACTCAAGTAAAGGAACCTTTGGTCACCCCCAGCATTTCAGTGTTCTGGGGTGTTCCAGCCCTGCAGGCTCACCATGGCCTCTTGTTTCCATCAGGCCCTGCTGTGTCACACTGGCCCTTGGTTCCATGAGCATCTGGAGTGTCACACAGCTTGATGACATTTGTCCTTGCTGCCCCTGCCATCCCACTGCCCCAGCAACAGCCCCGAGCCACCCGTGAGGGACAGGCCCTGCTGGGCCAGGCCTGGGCTCAGGCCTTGGCCTTTCTGCTTCCTCCAGCCAGCCCAGGCCTTGCTCAGCATTGCAGTTCCCTGCTCACAGCCTCGGGCTCCTGCAATCCTGCCCTCAAGGATCTGCTCTCACCAGTCCCTGGGGAGCCTTTGGCACTCCCTGCCCTCAGTGGGGCCACTGATGCTCCAAGGGACTTGGAGTTTTGCTTCTGACTCCTGGAGCAGCTTCTTCAACCTTCTCTCAGTGCCTGAGGCTCCTGGACTCAGCCCCAAATCCACCCTGGGGATCATTAAAATACAGAAAGTCCTCAGGAGCTTTTTTTCTTCCTTCAATTGTCTTCAAGACTCCAGGGATTGTTCTACTTATTGGAGTCAGTTTCGTGTTCTTTTAAGGAGGAAGATTTCAAAGTACACCTCATGCATTTTTTTCTTTATTCAAGTGAGTATTTTTTTAAATTTTTTGGTTCAGAGAAGAGCTGATAGAAGCATTCCCCAAGTGATCTTGATTCTGAATGTTTCCTTAGGAGGTCTGGGCACACAGAAGAATGACCCCTTGCAGGCTGACCCTGTTTGGACAACCTGCTCCTCACCCCCAGCCTCACCATGTCTGACATCGCCCACCTGGGACTGACATCCCTGTGCCCTGCAGCAGAACCTTGTCCCCTGAGCTCTGCAGCTGGGTGTCCCTGCCCATTGCACCATGTCCCACCTGCACTCCTCAGGGCTCTGCCTGCACACAGGCCCAGGAGAAGTTTTCCTGTTTGTGAGGAAAGAATGGAAAAGCCTGAGCAGCTTTCCTGAAGAACAAACCCTGCTGAGGAACCACATGCTCAGTCCAGGCTGCCTGGAATGATGTCTCCTTTCTACAAGGGACAGAGTAACCAGAAATTATCTCTGTAAGCAGAATTCTCCAAATCTTCCACCTGAATTCTCTGTCCCTGTCCTTTCTCTGGATCTCTGTTGCAGATGGAAGCTGCTGGTGCCTTTCTCACCTTTAACCCCTCTTTTGAATGCAGACAGTTCAGGTGTGTTAAGCAGGTGTCACTGAGTTTATTCAAAGCTTTTGGATCCTCATGGAACTAAGGAGACAACTGTGACACAGGGGGCACTCATGGAACCAAGGAGACAATTGTGACAGTTCAGAGCCTCACAGAAACAAGGCTCCATTGTGACACTGAGGGGAATCATGGAATCAAGGAGACCATTGTGACACAGCCAGGCCACATGGAACCAATGGTCCATTGTGACAGTGCAGATCCAAGGAGACCATGGTGACACTATGTGACCTCATGGATCCAAGGGGCCACTGTGACACTGAAGAACTTCATGGAACCCAAAGTCCAGTGTGACACTGCAGCCCCCATTGGAACAAAGGAACCATTGTTGACAGCCCAGAGACTCATGGAACCAAGGGGCTGTGGTTGCACAGCAGGGCCACATGGAACCAAGGAGACCTGTGACATTTAGGAACCTTATGGAACCAAGAGTCCACTATGACACTGCAGAAACAAGGAGACCATTGTGACACTATGGAAGCTCATGGAACCAAGCACATATTGTGATATTCCAAATCCATGTTGAACCAGGGAGACCATTGTGACACTCCAGGATCTCATGGCACTAAGGGTTAATGTGATACAGCAGGTTATCATGGAACCAATTGTCCATTGTGACAATTTGGATCCCAGGAGACCATGGTGACACTATGGAAGCTCATGGAACCAAGGCTCCATTGTGACACTCCAAGGCCTTGTGGAACCAAGGATCTGTCATTAAACTGTGTCACGTCATGGAGCCAAGGGGCCATTGTGACACTGTGGATCCAAGGAGACCATTGTGACTGAGGAACCTCATGGAACCACGAGTCCATTGTTAGACTGTGGGGCCCTGTGGAACCAAGGGGACCACAGTGACATTGCAGGGCTTCAGGGAACAATGGTGACCATTCTGACACTTTGGGACCCACTGGAACCAAGGGGCCAGTACAGCATGGCAGGGCCTCATGGAATCAAGGGCACTACAGTGACACTGTGGGTGTGCATGGGATGAAGGGTCCATTCTGAGATTATGGAACCAAGGACACCATTGTGACACTATGGGGCACATATGGGACCCAAGGTCCATTTTGACACAGCAGGGCTGAAACCATGGAGGCCATTTTTAGACTTTGAGGCCTTGTGAAACTAAAGGGCCATTGTGGCACTTCAGAACCTTGTGGAGCCAAGGGGACCATAGTGACACTGTGGAGCCCCATGGAAACAAGAGGTCAATGTAACACAGCTGGGCCTCAAGGAACCAAGGATTCAATATGACACAACCATTGTGACACTGCAGGGCCCCATGGATCCAAGGGAACAGGTAACAGGTCTGCTTGGCTTGGCCTGACTGGTCCAGCTGCCCTCGGCATGTCGAGGGTGTCTTCTTATGTGCCCCTGAAACACTGAGACTCTGGGCTTTCCTTCAAATGAAGAAGAAATGTCCATCTCATTCAAGCATCCATGGCCAAAATGGGATTCCTTCCCCAGAATTCTCAATATCCAGGGATTGCTCCCAGACAAAAGCTGCCAGGACAGATTGCTTTGGTTGGCCTTCAGCTATGGTAGTCACTTCTAATCTGCCCTGAAACACTGAGGCTCAGTGCTTTCCTTCCTATGGAAAAGAACCTTCCTTCTTCTCCAGGTACCCATGGCCAAAATTGGGATCCCTCTCCAAAAGTCCTAGATCCAAAAATTGCTCCTACACAAAAGGTGCTATTACAGACAGGTCTGGGTGGCGTTGGTCTCCTGAGGGCTGACTCTCACCTGCCTTCCAAAAACTGGGGCTGCATGCTTTCCTTTTGTATGGAAGTGGCCATCTCCTCCAGACAAAAAGGGCTGAACTTGGGATTCTACATTCAAAATTCCGTGTATCCAAGGGTTGCTCCCAGATAAACCTTCCAGGACAGACAGGTGTGTCTGGCATTGGCCTCTGGTAACAGCAGTTCATCAGTTTCAGTGTCCTGAAACACTGGGGCTCTGTGGTTTCCTCCCTGGGGAGAACACTGTGAAGCTGTGAGGACCTCATGGAAGCAAGGAGCCATTATGAATCTGCAGGACACCATGGATCCAAGGGACCATTGTGACACTGTGGGGACCCCGTGGAACCAAGGACATCACTGTGGCACTGCTGGGCTGCATGGTGCCAAGGGGCCGGTGGGGAGCAGCAGGGCTTTGTGGAACCAAGAGGCCATTGTTGCATTCCAGGGCCTGGTGCAGCCAAAGGGCCGTTGGGATCCTGCAGGGCACCGTGGATCCATGGAGACCATTGTGGCATTGCAAGGCCCCATGGAATCATGGAGACCATTGTGACACTGTGGGGAACCAAAGGGCCACTGTGACCCTGCAGGGCCTCATGGCAGCAAGGGGCCATTGTGACACTGCAGAAACAAGGAGAACATTGTGACACTGTGGGGCCTCGTGGAACCAAGGGACCATGGAACAGATCTGGTGGGTTTGGCTTCCTAGGGGCCGCCTGAAAGATCTGGCTGATCCTGGCATGTCGAGGGCTGCCTCTCACCTGCCTTTGGAGCACTGGGGCTCTGTGCTTTCCTTCCTGTGGAACAGAACTTTCCCTTCTTCCTGGTGCCCAAGGCTGAAATTGGTACTCCCCCTAAAATATAAAAAATATTAAAGAATCACTATATAGAGCCAAAATCCCAGCCAAAATCTGCCCGCACAGACAGCTGGCTGGCCTTGGCCTCCTGCAGGCTGTCTCTCATCTGCCACCAAACACCAGGACTTTGTGCTTTCCTTCCAGTGGAAAAGAACTGCCCTTCTCACCTAGGAGTCATTGGCAAAACTGGGATTTTACTTCTAAAATTGTATCTATTCAGGTATTGGGCCCAGAGAAAAGTAGCCAGCAGAGACAGGTCTGGCTGCCTTGCTCTCTGGTGATTTTCTAAGACCATAAGCAGAATGTTTTCCTTTGCCAACACCTTGGAGAGGGCCCAAAAATCTCCCAAGGTGGGGTTTGTAGGCGGCAAGAACATGACCACTATAGAAGGACAAAGGAGCTCTGTGCTCAGAGCAGTGGAGACTGAGGATAGCAGAGAAGAGCCCTGGGAGGGTTTGAAAGGTGGTTTCAGAGATGGTGGATCCTTTCGACACAGTACAAAACAGCCAAAGAAAGAAAGAAAGAATTAATGCCAGGAGAAGCTGGGGACATCCAGACTGGAGACAAGAAGTGAAAGGAATTTCTCTCTCATGGCAGGGCTGTGGTGCAACAAATCCCCCAGAAGGAGTCTGGAGCAGCCCAAGGCTCTGTGTGTCCAGGCAGAGGCAGGCAGGAGGCAGAGCTGTCAGCAAAGGAAGGGGCCAGCGAGGTGGGGCAGCCGGGGGATGACGACAGCCTGCAGGGACAGAGGCGCAGGGCATGGACACCGTAGGACAGCCTGGGCTGCAGAGGGCACAGGGATGGGCAGCAGCTGAAAGGCCCTGACACAGCCAACTCCTGCAGCACTTGGGCCATGCAGGCTGGCCCTGGGCCTGAGGCCAGCAGGGGACAAGTGAGCCTTGCTGTGCTGGGGCCTCATTGCCTCCTTGTCCCTGCTCAGCAGCCTGGCAGGGGCCGCCCCATGGTGCTGCCCTTGGCATTGCACATGCCCAGAGCCCAGTGGCCCGGGAAGAGCCCTGAGCAATGAGGGAGGGACAGGATCTGCCTTGTCAGGGGCTGGGGCTCAGCCCTTGGCCCTTTGCATTCCTGAAACACATCCAGGTTTGCTCAGCATCAGAGACACCTTTGCCTTGTTTGTCCCCACCTGTCATCAGTGCCTCCAGTGTTCTGCTCTAACTGGAACCTGGGTGTTGAAATTAAAAATGCAAGGAATTCTCAGAACATTGGCCCTGTAAGCCAAAGCTTACAACTCTGCATAGTTAAGTAGAGATAGGTTTAGCTTTAGAATTTAAGATATAGAAAAAAGAAAGGTAGTTACAAAGGGAACAAGAAGTTGTAGAGTGCAGCAATGTAAGTTTGCGTGTCGGGATATAATTGGCTAAGAAAGGTCACACTGTAGTATGAGTCAGTAAGACAAAATAACTTAGTATTGAACTAGAAATTTAAATATCTCTATTGACAGGGTTTTATTGCTTAATAAATACTTTAAAGACCTTGTAACCATAAGTCCTGTGACTGGTAAGCCACGATGTGACCATCTTTAAGACAAATTTACCCTTTCTGACTGGATAGAAAATAAAAAAATTAAACCAAACTTTCTAAAGCAACTCAGAAGTCCTGTCTCTCTGCGTCTTTCAGAAAAAGAAAAAATCCAGACAAAAAAAGGCAATATAAAAACAATAAGCCCACTTAAAAATTACATCATAAGAAGAAAAAACTGAGAGTTTAGAAATGTAACATAAAAACAATAAATCTGTACCTGGGGACACTTTCTTTGTCATGTCCCTCAGTGGGACCCATTAAAACTTCAAGAAACTTTGGACTTTGAATCTGACTTTGAATTCTTCAGAGGTTTCTTTTCCTCCTTTACCGTATTTTTTCCTACCTGACATCACTCTCATCAATTTTCTGCTCGAATTCAACCCTTGGGAAACTTTCTCTTTCATGATTATCAGTGAGAGTCACTAAAAGTAAGAGAAACTTTGGAGTTTGAATCTGACTTGGAATTTTTGAGAGGTTTCTTCAACTCCCTCCCAGGCACTGATGTTCAGGGACTCAGCCCCAACCCCGAGAGGGTCATTAAAGTCCTTGTGCTGTGTCTGTGCTGCTGAGCTGGGCCGGGCTGCTGGCAAGGACAGAGCTGAAGAGAATGAGCCAATATTTCCAAAATATTATTTGGAGCTCCTTGGCAGCACCAAATGCACCACGGGGCTCATTTGGATTAAGCAAATCCTTACAAACCATGGCTCTGCCTTGATTTCTCTCTGGTCTGGTGCCATTCATTAAAAAGATTTTCAAATCCAGTTATGGAGAAATATTTCCAAGAGCTTCTTAGAAATATCCATTCCTATTTTCAAGGGTGTATTTTATTACTGTTCTCTTCAGAGCAGAGGTGATTGCAGCATTCTGTGATTGATGTTGATGCAGGGTCTCTCCTCAGGAGGTCTGGCAAAGAGGACTTTCCTTTCTTTGTCAGAGCCACTTCCGGGACTACAGCTCCCATGATGCTTCGCAGTTCCCATAGAGTGCTATTCCAGCCGTGACTTCATCTCCCATCATGCACCGCGCCCCACCGAGAGCCATTGTAGCTGCACCTACAACTCCCATGATGCTCCACGGCTCTATCAAACCATATTATACCTGTGCCTACAACTCCCATCATCCCCTGCACCCCCGAGAGCCCCGTTAGAGCCCCCCAAGTGCCCGCACGGACCCTGAATGGCCCCAGATTCCCCTCCCTGAGCTCCCAAGTGCTCTCCTGGATCCCCAAGAGCTCCCCCAGGCCCTGAAGTGTCCATCACAATCTCTCAGTGCCCCTCCTAGTGCCCATTCAGGTCGCCAAAGTTTCCTCCAGACTCTAAAGTTCTATCTAAATTCCCTCTCCAGACCCAAAACTGCCTCAAATGTACCGCAGAAATATCTACTTGAACCCTAAATGTGTCCTTTTTCATACGGTCTGAGAAAATTATTAAAAAGGTAACAATGGTACTAAAAACAGAACTAATAATCATAAAGCTGGAGAAATCCATAGCCAATAGTGGTCACTTATTAATGAATGGAATTGCGTTACTTAGAACCAATGACCAAAAAAATTTTTGGTTGCCAAAAATGTATGGATTTTTTTACATAAAGAGGAAATTAAGGTAATAAAAATATAGAATAGTATTATTATGAAAAATATATTATTTTAATTTTGTAAATTAATAATCTTTTTTTTGGCATGTCAGTCCCAGGTGGGTGATGTGAGACAGGCTGATGTTGAGGGTGAGGAGCAGGTTGTCCAAACAAGGTCATTCCTCAAGGATCTTGTACTTCTGGGTGCCCAGACCTCCTTAAAGAGACATTCAGCATCAAGATCATCTGGGAATAGTTCTATCAGCTCTCCTCTAAAATGAAAAATAAAAAATACTCATGTGATTAAAAACACAAAAGTCATGAGGTGCACATTGAAATCCTTCCTCATTAACAAAACTCCAAATTGACTCCAAGCAGCTGCACAATCCCTGATAACTTGAAGACAACTGGAGGAAGACAAGGTGCTCCTGAGGACTTTCTGTATTTTAATGATCCCCAGGGTGGATTTGGGGCTGAGTCCAGGAGCCTCAGGCACTGAGAGAAGGTTGAAGAAGCTGCTCCAGGAGTCAGAAGCAAAACTCCAAGTCCCTTGGAGCATCAGTGGCCCCACTGAGGGCAGGGAGTGCCAAAGGCTCCCCAGGGACTGGTGAGAGCAGATCCTTGAGGGCAGGATTGCAGGAGCCCGAGGCTGTGAGCAGGGAACTGCAATGCTGAGCAAGGCCTGGGCTGGCTGGAGGAAGCAGAAAGGCCAAGGCCTGAGCCCAGGCCTGGCCCAGCAGGGCCTGTCCCTCACAGGTGGCTCGGGGCTGTTGCTGGGGCAGTGGGATGGCAGGGGCAGCAAGGACAAATGTCATCAAGCTGCCAGCCCTGGCAGCCTCCTGAGGGAGGGCCGAGGCAGAAGCAAAGTGCAGCCCCTGCCAGGAAAGTTCCTTCTGTGGGGCTGCAGAGGCCCTGCCCGAGCCCAGGGCACAAAGGCCTGGGTGCCTCTGGCCCTGCCAGCCCTGCCCAGCCCTTGGCCATCTCTCCTGCAGGCTGTGCCCCCTGTGCGTGCTGCTCCTGTGCCCTGGCCGGCTGCACACGCCCATCTCGCTGTCCCCCCCAGCATTTCTCAGCCCAGCATTGCTGTGCCCTCCCTGGGCTCCCTGCACCCAGTGCTGCCGGCTCCTGGCACACAGAGCCATGGCCTGGCCCAGCCTCACGCTGGGACACCTCGGGCACCAACATTCCTATTTTAAAGGGTTTATTTTATTATTGTTTTTCTTTAGAGCAGAGGTGATTCCAGCATTCTGTGATTGATATTGATCGAAGATCTCTCCTCAGCAGGTCTGGCCTGCTCACAGAAGCTGTGCCTTGAGGTCTGACCCAGTGTGGACAACCTTGCTCCACATTCCCCAACCCCTCCTGTCTGTCCTCACTTACCTGGGACCTGCTTTGCTTGGAGAACTGCTTGCACTCAGGAAATTGTTTGGTTTGGGGATTTTTTTAAGCAATCAAGAACTCCTTATTTTCTATATTGAAAACAGACACACTCCTCAGGTGTGTGCCAGGCCAAGGCACCACCAAGGAATTTCCCCTTCCCCAAGGCAGGACCCTGCATGGAATGTTTGAGAGCTTTGCACTCCTTGGTTCCCTGAAGCCTTGCAGGGTTCACAAAGGTCCCTTGGTTCCATGAGGTTCTGCACTGTCACAATGGAGATTTGGGCCCATGGGTCCCCACGGTGTCACAATGCTCTTTTTGGTTCCATGAGGCCTTGATCTGTCACAATGGACTTTTGGTTCTATGAGGTTCTGTGCTCAACAATGGTCTCTGTAGTTCCAAAGTGTCACAACAGACCCTTGGTTCCATGAGGTTCATTGGTGTCACCATGGTCTCCTTGGTTCCAGGAGCCATCACAATGTCACAACAGAGCCTTGGTTCCATGAGGTTCCTGCAGCAGGACTTCCCCTATGGCCCAGCAGAGCTCATCTCTTCTGTCCATCAGCTGGGGCCATCACTCAGGGCATCTTCCCCCTCTCAGGAATTGCTGAGATAACCCAGGCCCCACATCTGTCCTGTCCTGAGTTCTCTCTGGTGCCAGGGAGGTGGAATTCCCAGCTGACCATGAACATCTGGCCTTGAGAGCAGACTGAAGGGAGATGAGCCTTGAATTTCTGAGTGACACACACTTCACTTTACAAATTATAAAAGCTACACAAAACTTTCACCAAGCAGAAATCTTCTGCATAGTCCCTGCAAACAGGTAGGGCTTCTCTCCCAAGTCTGGATGCATCTTTGTGGTTCCTTTTCTGGGAGCTGAGTGAAAGGGCTCCATGTGTACTCCCTCATCAGTTTGGTGCTAAGTTACATTGGCTCCTGATCTCTGCTATTCCTTCACTAGCTGTAATATAGGGAACTTTATTGTGCACAGTGTTTGTATCTACCTGGGCTTCTTTTGTTTATCCTGTGCAGTAAGTATTCCAGTTAAAGTGTCTTGTCTGTTAATCTTGAGTCCATTCAGTAAATAATTCATTTTACAATAGACCTCATCAGCCATTCTCTTGTGAGCAAAAGCAATTTGGTGTGCAGGTCGCCTGAAACAGAATTACTGCCAGAAACCTGAGCATAAGACAAGACTTGCCTAAGCTTTCACTCCATTCAAAATATAGTACAATTAAAGACAAAAAGAGAGAATATATTTTTTTCTTAGTTTTATTTTCTTTTTTATACACTGATATCAGCAATCTCCAGTTGATATTGATCCCCAGCCCCTCCTAATGCAGTATGAATAGACATGAAAATCAAGACCCTTTATGGCTGACAATCAATCACACTCTGTCCCTACCCCCACCACACCATTTCCCCCATCCAAGCCCTGGCACTCAGAGCAGCCTTGTGCAAATCTGAGCTCCCTCCCCTCCAGGCTGTGCCTGCAGCTTTCAGCTCCTTGGCACCAACTCCCACCTGCTTTCCTTGGAGAAGGAGCTGCCTGAGACACAGAGGGATGTTCATTTCTTGTCAGCAAACAAACCAAAGGCAGGCACAGCTCCATAAAAAACAGAAATCCAGCCCAAGGAGTGCTGGGCAATGGAGTCACATCCAGGGGTGTCCCCAGGGCTCAGGATTGGGGCCAGGGCAGTGAAATCTCTTTCTTGCTGATCTGGACAAGGCCATGGAGGGCACCCTGAGTCAGTGTCCAGGTGAGGCCAAGCTGGGTGGGAGTGTGGCTGTGCTGCAGGGCAGGAAGCTCTGCAGAGGGATCTGGACAGGCTGGAGCCATGGGCCCAGGACAATTGGATGAGGTTCAGCAAGGCCAAGGGCTGGCTCCTGCCCTGGGCTCACAACCACCCCAAATCCCTGGCTCTGCCCTTTCCTGGTCCCCACTGCCTCATCAGGTTTCTGTGCTTTTGAGGTCAGGAGCTGGTAGGACTTGAAAGGCAAGAAAAGGATTCTCTTCATTGCTAACATAAAAATGTAATCATCATAAAATTTAATAAACATTGAAACTCTTCCCTAAAAAATGTGAGACATCCCAGCAACATCTGAGACATCCACCATCCGAAAGAGATTTCTGTACAAAATCAGTTTTAGGCAAAGATGAGGCTATGATAGATATAAACACAATCAAGGTGTTGTACCAGTCTGCTCTGCCTGGAGTGCAGTTAAAACAGCTTGAAGAATGTTCTATTTATAAAGCTTTCAGTGATGGATGGGGAAAGGGAAGTCAAGTTGCTTAAGGTGTTGATGAAATGCTGAAACCAGCCTGAGTCATTTAAACTCCTCTTGTCCTTGCTGGGATGAGGAGCCCCTCAGCCTTCCCTGCTCCGGGCTGGACAAGCCCAGCTCCCTCAGCCTCTCCTCACAGCCAAAGGGCTCCAGCCCCACCTTGGAGGCCCTTCCCTCACCCTGCTCCAGCTGCCAGACATCTTTCCTGCCCTGGGCAACCCAAACCAGGCCCCAGTGACCTGCATAATCCACGTCCTTGATGTCCTGGTCACACAGCCCTGGCCCCTTGTTCCCGTGTCAGGCTCTGGGGTTGATTTGTGGAACATCCTTGGGGGAGGCTGTGGCTCCAGGTGGAGCAGGGGGATCCCGGGGGACAGGGGACCCTGCTGGGCATGAACAGCATTGGACTTGTCTGGGGCAACTGTGAGGGGGGCCTGGGGCAGAGTGACCAACCCAGTGACCTCACACAGTCCTGCTGTGATGTCACAAAGCAGCCCAGTGATGTCACAGCCTGCTCTGTGATGTCATTGTCTGCTCTAGGCCATAGCTGCTCAGTGACCTCACATAGCCCACTCTGTGACCTCATGTTACCAGATGATAAATTGCCCACACAAGTGAGCTGACACAATCCTTATTCTCCAGAACCCTGGGCCTCTGGAAACTGCACAATGCCTGTTGTATAAGGAGGGGAACTGGAAGTTTGTAGCTGTTGGGGCTTTGAGGTTTGGGCCCTGAGCTGCCACAACGTGCCCGGATAAGATGTCCCACAAGGAACAGCCTTTCCTGGTGTCTCAGGCAGATTTCAGCCACGAGGTACGAGGATGCAAGCAATGCCTGGAGTCCAGGCCTTCAGCCCATGTTGTGATTTGAGCCTTGCTTCCAAAGTACCTTTGGCCAGCAGAGGAAGGAGACCGAGGAAGCTGCAGGCAGATTCCACAGACACTTTATTTCTTCCACGAAGGGGTCTCAGGCAGCAATTCAATGGACAAGGTACTAACGGGGGCTTTTGTAGGGTCAGGGTGTCTTGAAAACAGACCAATTATTTAGGGGATTGTAAAACGGACCAACTGCTTAGGGATTTTAGAGAAAAGGGACCAATTGCTAAGGGGATTGAAAATGGACCAATTATATCACAGGGAGATAAAGTGAGGTTTGCAAAGGGGGGAAATATATGGGCATTGGTGTCTTCACAGTGGGTGTGGTCAGGTAATGTCAGGTGGCTAGTCAGTGGGAAGGTGTCGGTGGGAAAGTGTCAGTGGGAAGGTGTCAGTGGAAGTGGTCAGGTGGTCATTGGGGTGTAGTCAGTGGAGGTGGTCTGTGAGAGTGGTCAGTGGGTGTGGTCAGTGGGTGTGGTAAGTGAATGTGGTTGATGCAGGTGGTCAGTGGGGGTGTGGTGAGGGTTTGTGGTCAGTGGATGGGGTCAGTTGGGTTTTAATTGGAGTGTGGTCAGTGGTTGTAGTCAGAGATTGTGGTCATTACGGAATGGCCAATTGGTGAGGTTAGTGAGGGTGGTCAGTGCATGTGGTCATTGGGGTGGTCAGTGCATGGGTCAGACTTGATGATCTCAAGGGTTTTGTCCAGCTTTGCTGATTCTGTGATTCTCTGAAACCACCCCTGGAGCAGTTGCAGGATGAGCCCTGGGACTCCTCTTCACAAGGTCCAGCAGCCCAGGTCCCTCAGCTTCTCCACACAGCCCCAAAGCCCATCCTGTCAGTCCTGCAGAGCCTCTCCAGCCTCTCCTCATTGCCCACAACAGGGAGCCCCACACCCAGACACAGCAGCCCAGATGTGCCCCCCTGGCCTGTGGCGCCTCTGGCAAGGGAGCAGCACGAGGCACTGCAGGACTCTGCAGACAATTCCTGAAGAACTTGGAGGATGATCCTGCTCCCCAAGGGATGTTCCCATGGTGGCAGCTCAGAAATTGAAATGGGGAGTGGGGCCAGAGAGGAAAGGGCAAACAGGGATGGGCTGTTTACAAGGGAGGGGACAGGGATGGGCAAGAGGAAAAAATCTGGATCAAGAAAGAGGAAAGAAAGCAAAGCTGAAGCCAAGGAAATGCTCAGGGAAGTTTGAGGGCCCCTGCCAGGCAGCCCTGGCTCTGAGCAACAACATCTGCAGTGGGACAGGAAACTCACAGCCCATGGGAACAAACTTTCTGGCTGACTTCAGAGGCCACGACAAAGCTGAGTGGTTTCCCTGCCGTCCCCCAGCCCTTGCTGGCCCCAGGGGCTGATGGCATTTGTGCTCACTCAGCTCCATGTCCCCACAGCAGCACCATGGGGGTGCTGAGCCTGCTGTGTGCAATGCAAACAGGGGCTCCTGAGCCAGTGCTGCCGTGTGTGTGCCTGCAAGGATGCGGCTCCTGTGTGAGCTGGGGGAGAGGCCAGGGCTGCAGAGGGGGGATGTTGTTGGCAGGTGCATGAGGACGCTCTGGGACGCTGCCCTGGGGTGTCCAGCGCAGTGGGGATGGATCAGCCCCTGCTCTGCTGCTCCTTGCCAGGGTGTCCCCCTTGCAGGGAGCTTGCAGAGCACCAGCCATGCTGTTTGCCCCCAGCCTGCCCACGGCCAGCCTGGGGCTGCTCCCGGGGCTTTTCTGTGCTCAGCATTGGGCTGGCCAAGTGTTGGGGAGAGAGCCTGGCCAAGGAGCCTGGAGCCCCCAGGCCCTGGCCTGAGGCGTCAGCGCTGCCCCAGCAGTGCCCATGGCCTGTCCCTGCTGCAGCCCCGGCACTGCCACCCCCAGGGCTGTGCCCGGCCCCGAGAGCACTCAGGCCCTGCAGCAACACGAGGGCCAGGAGGGCAGCGGGGCAGTGGCACGGGAGCAGCACTGGCAACACCAAGTGCTGCTGCTGCTGGGCACAGCTGCTGTGCCAGCACTGATCTGCCCCAGGTCTGCATACAGAGATTGCTGTTGAAGCGCCAGAAAGGGGAACAAAAGGGGCATCTCTGGAGAAAACTTTGCTGGGAGAGAGTTCATTTAGTTATTTTAAGGCCTCCAAGATTGCAGCCCCTCATTGACAGAGTCTGTGGCCACAGGTAAGGTGGAAACAAAATGAGAAATTACACGAGTAAAAGCTTTTCTTTGTGGACAATATAGAAAAGCTAAAATAAAGGAGAAAGAATCCCACAACCAACCAAACAAGAACTATCAAAACTGCTATTATTTATGTGATTTTCATTAGTTTTCTGGAAGTTTAATGTTCCAGAAACCATCCTGTCATCAGTCTCCACACTGCAGCCTTGAGCTCCTGGTTCCTCAGGCTGTAGATGAGGGGATTCAGGGCTGGAGGCACCACCAAGTACAGAACTGACAGTGCCAGATCCAGGGATGGGGAAGAGATGGAGGGGGGCTTCATGTGAACAAATGTGCCAGGGATGATGAAAAGGAATACCACGGCCAGGTGAGGGAGGCAGGTGGAAAAGGCTTTGTGTCGTCCCTGCTCAGAGGGGATCCTCTGAACAGCCCTGAAGATCTGCACATAGGAGAAAACAATGAACACAAAACAAGATAGAGCTAAACAGACACTAAAAATGAGAAACCCAAGTTTCCTGAGGTTGGAGTGTGAGCAGGAGAGTTTGAGGATGGGTGGGATTTCACAGAAGAATCCCCCCAGGGCATTGCCATGGCACAGGGGCAGGGAAAATGTATTGGCAGTGTGCAGCAGAGCATGGAGAAAGCCACTGGCCCAGGCAGCTGCTGCCATGTGGGCACAAGCTCTGCTGCCCAGGAGGGTCCCGTAGTGCAGGGGTTTGCAGATGGACACGTAGCGGTCGTAGCTCATGATGGTCAGGAGATAAAACTCTGCTGAGATGAAGAACAGAAAGAAAAAGAGCTGAGCAGCACAACCAGTGTAGGAGATGTGTCTGGTGTCCCAGAGGGAATTGTGCATGGCTTTGGGGACAGTGGTGCAGATGCAGCCCAGGTCAGTGAGGGCCAGGTTGAACAGGAAGAAGAACATGGGGGTGTGCAGGTGGTGGCCGCAGGCTACGGCGCTGATGATGAGGCCGTTGGCCAGGAGGGCAGCCAGGGAGATGGCCAGGAAGAGGCAGAAGTGCAGGAGCTGCAGCTGCCGCGTGTCTGCCAATGGCAGCAGGAGGAAGTGGCTGATGGAGCTGCTGTTGGACATTTCTTCACTCTGGGCATTGTGGACTGTTGAAACAAAACATTGACAAGTTGGGACCAACCTCTTTGAATCATTCGTATGTGTGATTATATAGATTTCACTGAAAACTATTTCCTGTCCTTTGGAGAAACTTCACTTAGGATTTATATTTTTGAGCTCAGTTTGTGCTGCTGAGTTAGTGCTTCATCTTCATCAGTGCTGTCAGTCTGAACACTGAGGAGCCCAGAGGGAAGACAGGGCTCCCTGTGCCCCAGTGCAGGCAGTCCTGCTAGTCCCACAGAGCTGAACTTTACTGATCACACCTCCCTCTAATTCAGGGTGATGGCACTTAAAATATTTTAGAGAAATAAATTAGCCATTTTGAAGGATCTAATTTCAAATCAGAGAGAGGGAAACCAAGGGTTGGTCTGGCTCTCTGCTGCCTGCAGTTCTGCCTACTGGGAGCTGTTTCTCTCTATCCAAGCCTTGTCCCCTTCCAGTGCTGCCAGAGCCCAGCCTAGCACTGGGGGCTCAGCTCTGCCCTGCACACCCCTCCCAGCACAGGGCACTGCCCAGGGCCATCTCCCTGCCAGCAGGGCCTTAAGGGCAGCTCACACAAACTGAGATGCTGCAAGCCAAGGTGCTGCTGCTGCTGTCTGTAGGCACAGGAGGGTGAGGAGGCACTTTGTGAGGGAGATGGGAGGCAGATGTGCTGATGCCCAGGGGGACAGTGCAGGAGTGTCAGTGACACAGACACACCTGACAGCCCCTTTGCCTTGCCTTGAGGAGAAAGCTGAGAGCAGCCCTGGCCATGCAGCACCATCTCCACAGCAGGAGGAATCTGCCCTGATGGGGGTGGCTCCTTGCACCTCCAACTTCTCCCCACAGCCCATGGGGAGCTGCCAGGCAGGCTGAGAGCTGTCCCTGGCAGGTGGCACATGGGCTGGGCTGGCCAAGAGCCCTGAGGGCTGCAGGAGCTGCTCTGCAGGACAGCCCTGGGCAGCCCTGGCTGCAGCCCCAGCTTCAGCCCCTGCAGCCGTCCCTGGATCTGGGAGAGTCCTCCTGACACATCCCCCAGGCTGTGGGCTGTGCTGGCTCCAGGAGATCCCTCCAGGAGCACAGGGGACATTGCCCTGCACCCACACACTCACCATGTCCAGGGCTGTGAAGATGTTTCCCCAAGTGCAGTCTCAGCTCAATGTCTTCCCAGTCCTGATTGCCTTGAGCCTGTCTGTGCCTGGCTCCTGTGCCCTCAGTGCCTGCAGGCAGTGCCCTCAGCCCTGCTGGGCTGGCAGAAGAGCTGCTCCTCAGCAGAAATGTCTTTTTGAAGCTTCTCTTGGTTCACTTTGGGAGCTTCCTCTGTGCCAGGAGCCCGGCCCAGCTCATCAGCACAGACACAGCACAAGGACTTTAATGAATCTCTTGGTTCATTAAATGTTTACATCAGAATCATTCCCTGAGAGAGTGTTCAAAAAACTTCTCAAGAACTCAAATTAAAATGCTGTAGTTTCTTGAAGTTTTAATGGGTCCCAATGAGGGACACAACTGAGAAAATGTCCCCAGGTTCCAGTTAGAGCAGGAAATTCGAAGCAGAGATGACAGGAGGAAACAAAGAAATGTCAAGTCTTTCCCTTTTGACACCAACTCTTTCAGTAGTTTATAGAATCATGCCCCCAATTATCTACTTTAATTAGTCCCTTGAGAGCTTTGTATTAACACTCAGTGGGGCCCATTAATACTTTGAGATACTCAAGGTTTGGGTTTTGCTTTTGCCTTGGAGTCTCTGAGAGCTTTGTGCAATCATGGCCTCCAATTATCTGCTTTAATGAGTCCCTTGAGAGCCTTGGTCAGTAACAACACACAGTGGAGCTCATTAACACTTCAAGGTACTCAGGGTTAATTTAAGTTCTACTTTTTGACACTGGGTCTCTGATAGGTTTGTGCAGTGACAGCTTCCAATTATCTGCTTTAATTATTCCCTTGAGAGGCTTTGTCAGTAATGATACTCAGTGGGGCTCATTAATACTTCAAGGTACTCATTTTTTTAAGGTACTTGGAGTTTCCCTTTTTGCACGAATTCTTTTAGTAGTTTATGCAGTGATGCCCCCAATTATCTGCTTTAATTAGTCCCTTGAGAGCTTTGTATTGACACTCAGTGGGGCTCATTAATACTTTGAGATACTCAAGGTTTTAAAGGTAGTTTGGATTTTCCTTTCCTCTCTGAGTCTCTGAGAGGTTTTAGGGCAATCCTGGCCTCCAGTTCTCTCCTCCAAGGAGTCCATGAGGAGCCTGTGTTGGGGATGGACCTCAGTGGGACCCATTAATGCTTTGAGACACTTTGGGTTTTTCTTCTGCCTTGGACTCCTGGAAAGGTTTGTGCAATCTCCTCTCAGGCCCTGAGGTTCAAGGGCTCAGCACCAAATGCACCCCGGGGCTGATTGGGATCAAGCAAGTCCTGACAAACCATGGCTCTGCCTTGATTTACTTCTGGTCTGGTGCCATTCATTAGGAAGATTTTCAAATCCATTTATGGAGAAATATTTCCAAGAGATTCTAAGGAATATCCATTCCTATTTTGAAGGGTGTATTTCATTGCTATTCTCTTTAGAGCAGAGGTGATTGCAGCATTCTGTGATTGATATTGATGCAGGGTCTCTCCTCAGGAGGTCTGGCCTGCTCACAGAAGCTGTGCCTTGAGGTCTGAGCCAGTGTGGACAACCTTGCTCCACATTGCCCAACCCCATCCTGTCTGTCCTCACTCACCTGGGACCTGCTTTGCTTGGAGAACTGCCTGCACTTAGGCTAAAAGGAGTTTCCCCTCCCCCCTTTTTTAATTTTTTTTAGTTTTTGAAGCAATCAAAAACTCCTGAATTTCCTCATTGAAAACAGACACCTTGTATTAGTGTGTGCCAGCTCAAGGTACTACCAAACAGGTTCCCCTTTCCCAAGTCAGAAACCGGCAAGGAATGTTTGAGACCTTTGGTTTCCTTGGTTCCACAAGGCCTTGCTGGGTCACCATGCACTGCTGGTTCCAAGAGATTCTGTACTGTCACAGTGGAGATTTGGGTCCATGGGTGTCACAATGCTCTTTTGGGTTCCATGAGGCCTTGATCTGTCACAATGGACTGTTGGCTCCTCGAGGTTCCATACTCTCACCAATGGTCTCTGTAGTTCCACAGTGTCACAATGGACTCTTGGTTCCATGTGGCCCCACAGTGTCACCGTGCTCTCCTTGGTTCCACAAGGCCGTGCAGTGTCACAATGGCTCACAGGTTCCATGAGGCCCCACAATGTCACAGTGGCCCCTTGGTCCCATGAGTTTCCCCAGTGTCACAATGGTTCCTTGGCTCCACGTGGCCCAGGTGTCTCACAATGGACTCTTGGTTCCATGGGGCCCCGCAGTGTCACAGGGGTTTCCTTGGTTCTGTAGAGTCACACTGGACACTGCAGCGCCCCCTGCTGGCCGGGAGGACCTGGCACTGTGCGAGCACCTCCTGGTGGATGACCCCTGCAACTGTGAATGGATTATACTGGTTTGTACTGGTTTGTGCTGGGATGGGATGCTGGGGTGTTAGTGGTTTGTACTGGGTTCCAATGAGAAAGGGAGAAGGGGTGTGTGAGTGCCCCCTGCTGACTGGGAGGACCTAGTGGCCGACTGTGAGTTATACTGGGTTATACAGGTTTATACTGGGATGGGGTGCTGGGGATGAGTGGGTTGTAGTGGTTTATACTGGGTTATACTGGGATAGTGTGGATTGTACTGGGTTAAACTGGGGTGTACTGGATTATACTGGGAGGGGTCTTGGGGACGCTTGGCACTCCACTGTGAGGAACTTCTGGGGATGCTGGCCTTACTGATTTATACTGGGAGCTGCCACCATGGGCTCAGAGGCTCAGGGGCTCACGGGCTCAGGGGTGCCCCGCAGTGCTCACTGGTTTATACTCGTGCCTTCCCAGTATAAACCTGGGAGCCCCACGACCACACTAGGAGCCCCTAGACTACACTGAGAATGGGTTTGGGTGCATGAGGCCTTACTGGTTTATACTGGGATCTGCTGCCACAGGCCTCAGGAGCTCGGGAGTGGCTCCAAGCGATTAATGGTTTATACTGATGCCTTCCCAGTCCACACCAAGTGCAAGTGGTAGGCACTTGCAGCAAGGCAGGACTTCAAGCCCGAGCTGGCCCTCACCAGGGCCCTGCTGAGCCACAATTTCTCCAACTTGTCGGCCTGGCAACACTGCCTGGGGCTGCTGATGCCCACCAGGAACTACAGCAAGGGCACTGCCCCTTGGAAGGCTGAAGGAAGGTGAGGGATTCCCCAAAAAAATCCCCTCCCTCACCTAAAGTGGGAGCTGGTCAGTTCTGTCAGGTTGAGTGCGTAGACCTGGTTTCCCTAAATCCCCAATGATTTCAATGGGTAGACCTGAACTCCTGGATACCTGGGTGCCCCCATTGAGATATTGGGGTTTCCCCCACTGCTTCCCTGAGATTTTGGGGTGCCTCCTTTGCCCACCCCAGAGCTGGAGCTGCTGCAGAATACCATCTTCATCAACCCCATGCACCAAAGCACCTGGCTGTACCTGCACTGCATCCTCTCCTGAGGTAACTCAGGGCTCCCTCCCACCCCTGATGTCCTCACCTGGAGTTTTGGGGTACCCCTGAATGTTGGGGTGCACCCTGACAGCCCCGCAGCTGCCAAGGGTCATCTGTGTCCACATCGACTGGGAGGACGGTGGCCATCATCTTCTCGTGTCCTTTCAGGGTGAGTCAGGGCACTTGCGTGCCCCAAAAATTACCTGAATATCCCCAAAAATTACCTGGGTACATCTGGATACTGCCCAAAATCACCTGGATTCCACTCAAAAATCACCTGGGTACACCTTGCTATCCTCAAAAATCACCTGGGTACCCCCAGAAATCACCAGGATATTCCTGGTTACCCCTTCAATTCCTGGATCACAAAAAAATCCTGGGGTCCCTAAAAGTATCCTCTTTGCTTCGACTGGGTAGACCTGGTGCCCCTAAACTCCTTTGCCTTTAAAGGGTAGACCTGCTGTCCCTAAATTCCTATTGACTTCAATGGGTTAGATCTGGAGTCCTGTTTATCTCCATTTATCTCTACAAATCCCTCCCCGTGGCCTCACTTTTGCTTCAGTGCTCCCAGTCACCCCAGTGTCCTCCCTTAACCCTTCCCAGTGCTCCCAGTTTAAAGAGTAACTCTTCCCAATCAAGCCCTATCAATGGGTAGACCTGGTGTCCTTCAATCCCCTTTTCACTTCAGTTGGCAGAGGTGATGTCCAACATTTTTGGTGCTAAAAATCCCAATTTTGAGTTCAAAATTCCCAGATTTCAGGCTGAAAATGAACATTTTTGGGTTTACCTGGAGGCAGAGCTCCAGCATGGACCACAGGTGAGGGATCAAGGATTCGGGATTGGCCTCCAGGAATTCATCCAGGACTACCACAGCATCAGCACTACAATCCTGGAGCAGAAATTCCCAGAATTCAGCCCAAGATTTTCCCCAAGTTGACCCAAATTTCCCCATTTTAGGACCAAATTTCAGAAAAATCCCCACTGACATTAATGGATAAACCAGGTGTCCCTAAATCCCTATTGACTTTAATGGGATACACCTGGTGTCCATAAGTCCCTATTGATTTCATTAGTCATGTCTGAGGTCAAAAAAATGTGTTTTGGGAGATTGATATTACAAGAGATGGGGCAACTGAGAGACGTTGTCAAAGATGGTTTATGGCCTCATGGTGTCAGTCTCATAGAAGGGTGAGACATTAAAGCTGTTACATCCAACACCAAACTATCAGAAGCCTCCTCATTCTTAGTTACAATGCCTTATGTTAGTTTTTAGCCAATCAAATACTTGTGTGAAGTTTCCCAGCATCCTTTTACACCAATCATTAATAGCTTCACGTCCCATGTCTTTGCCACAATGCATCATTTTTCAACCAATCCTATAACACTTCACAAACCTACACTGATATATCTTAAACTTCTAAATAACTTTATGACAGGTTCTATTGCTAAGCTTTACAAACATTTACTATCTTACTTAACATACTGCTTTGCTTACATAATGCATATTTGTGTTTGCTTAAAACATATTTCTACTTAAACTAATTATAACTATATAATGTATCTATAGTATACTATAGAATTATAACTATATTCTTGTTTCATATCTATTTTACTTTTAGTGCTCTGATTGTCCAAGATTTCTCGAAGGTCTTGGGTCAAACCTTGGATCCATCTCAATCTCTGAGCCTGTATGCACAAGGCCCTGAGAGCTCTCCGTGCCTGCATTTCCCACACCACCTGTCATCTCTGCCTCCAATTTCCTGCTCTCACTGGAACCTGGGGACACTTTCTCAGTTGTGTCCCTCAGCGGGACCCATGAATGGCATCAGAAACTTTGGAGTTCGATTATGACTGAATTCTTCAGAGGTTTCCCAGCAAGACACAATTCTCCCTTGATTTCCTTCTGGTCTGGTGCAGTTCATTTGGAAGGTTTTCAAACCAAGTTATGGAGAAATATGACAAAGGGCTTCTTAGAAATATCCATTCCTATTTTCAAAGATGTTTTTTACTACTGTTTTCTGAGATGATTGCAGCATTCTGTGATGGATATTTGTGAGAAATGGATTTGTAAAGGATTCTCAAAGCCTGACTGAAAGCTCACACAGTCTTGTACATCTGGATGCAAACTCTGAGATAAGGCATGCTGACTCAGAATGGCCCTGGAATAGAGAAGACGTTGCTGATGATACCGAAATAATGAGAAAAACGACTAATGTAGATATAGTAGTAGTCATGCTAAGGCTTAGAAAACTGCAGTTCTCGGACAGGCCCTGGGAACCAGCCCTGGGAATGAGCTGGGGACTGTGGAAACAATAATTAAAGATAATTAAAGAATTTAGTGGAGCATATAAGAACATCTAGAAACTTTCAGGATAAGGCTAAAGTATAATAATAAATAAAGGGTTCTGGTGATGGGAAAACATGCAAGGGGGAATTAAAGGGGGGTAGCCTATAGTTTTGAATAGACAAGCATGCAAAATTTATAACTTTTAGGAATGATATCTACAAGATTTATGTATCTGTATTGTCTTGAAGAATGTGTACCTCTGCACGTGGACTACTTTGTAAAAAGGTATAAAAAACTTGACGAAAAAGGGAACTGTGGGACCCTGACTTTGGACGCTAGTCCGCAGGTTCCCCGGGCCCTGAATAAAGCACCGCATAAACTGACACTCTGTTAGTTTGTGTTCTGTTTGGGGCATCGGGCAGCAGTTTTCTGGCGACCCAGATGGGACTCCGGAGGCGGCAGGGGCGGTTCGCGAGCTGATCCACTCCACGCCGGCACCAGGTGATTTCTGGGGAGGACATCAACCCGTGCCCGACCCCGCGCCTGACGGACGACCAGGAGGTAAGCCCGAAGGTGCTTTATTCCTTTTATCGAGGGAAAGGGGGGCCTGCCGATTAAGTCGGAACGGCGTTTCCGCACGGGGGTCACAGACGTCTTTAAGGTTGTGGAAAAAGCCTAGGCACTGACCGTCAGACGCAGCAGTGACTGCGCAGGTTCAGCACTTGCCACTCGCAGAGACGAGAAAGGCAAGATTTGTGGAAAGGGTGTGAGTGTAAAGGGTGTGAGTGTTGTGTGTGGTGTGTATTGGAAAGGGTGTGAGTGTTGTGTGTGGTGTGTATTGTGTAAAAAAAAAAAAAAAAAAAAAAAAAAAGGAAAAAAAAAGAAAAAAAAGAAAAAAGTGTAATGATGCCTTTAAAAACGTTTAAAACTCTAGCAAGTTCCGGGATGGAAATCCCGGACGATTCACCATTGGGCTGTTTATTACAACACTGGAATGCGGGGAACTTTGGTCAAGAATTAAGTAAAAGGAAATTGATTGATTTCTGTAATCATGTATGGCCTTTATATGAACCCGATGGTATGCAATGGCCTAGGAACGGTACACTGAATCCTGACATTATTACACCTTTGATGCATTTCCTGCAAAGTAATGAAAAATGGGATGAAATACCGTACCTAGACCTCTTTTATTATTTGAAAGATAAACCAGAGTGGCAAAGGGAGTGTGGGATCATGGTTTTGAAAACATTAAACCTGAATTGTGAAGGATGTAAGGGGTGGCAGAAAGAGAAGGAATGCTCAGTTAAGTTTTCGGAACCTGAAGAGGATGTTTCTTTGCTGATAGCCCCTAGTGCTCCTCCGATGGAAGAATGTGGAGAAAGTATGTTAGAGGCAGAAAGGGAGGATCAAGAAACAAAAATAGGAACCACAGATATACCACGAACCCCCTTATGTGAAAGAACTCGGAGAGGGAGGTGGGAGGTAGAAAGGAAGAAAAAGGGAGGAGGTGCTCATTTAATGGTTCCACTGCGTGAAGCAGTCGGGCCGCAGGGGGAACGGGTCATAGTGAAAGTTCCCTTTTCTCCGAATGATTTGCTAATTTGGAAACAATCAGCGGGGGCGTATCGGGAGGATCCTGAACGAACTGCGCGGGTGGTAAAAATGGTAATTAAGACTCAGAACCCAGATTGGAATGATTTACAAGTTCTGTTAGACACAATAATGGATTCTACTGAAAAGGAAATGGTGTTTAAAGCCATGACAGAGAAAGCACGGGAAATGATTAGGTTGCGGCTTGCGGATGGTACAGTAAATGACTTAGTGCCTAGGGAAGATCCGGAGTGGGATCCCAACTCGACGGGCGGGTCTCGGAGACTTAAAGCTTATCAGGATTTGTTAACAGAAGGAATACGGAATGGAATACCAAAAACTTTGAATTGGTCTAAGTTATATTCGGTCAGACAGGAAAAGAATGAGTCTCCATCAACCTTTTTAGAGCGGCTTAAGGAGACAGCTCGTAGATACACTAATTTAGAAGTTGAGGGAGAATCGGGAAAATTACAGCTAGCATTAATTTTTATGGGGCAGTCCCAGGAAGATATTAGAAAGAAATTACAAAAATTGGAGGGAGAAGATACTCGGAATTTAGATAAACTATTGGAAGTTGCGTGGAAGGTATATAATAACAGGGAAAAAGAAACGGCCAGGAAACAACAGGCTACTATGTTAGCGGTGTTACAGCAAGTGGCTGGAAATAATATGAGAGGAGGGAGTCGTGGACGTGGACGAGGAAGGGGAAGAGGAATAGCAAAGGGGGAAATGCCAATGGGGGTGGGAGGACTCATGGGACAATTGAATATGGGAAGAGGAAGAATGCAGCTGGGGATAGATCAATGTGCTCTATGTAAAAATAGAGGACATTGGAAAAATGAGTGTCCTCTCAACCAAGGAATGGGTTTTGGGGGAGGAATTATAACCAGTGGGGATGGAAATCAGGGACTGATGAATAATACAGGTGCTTTCCCGGGAAATCCACAAGGTGCCGCCCAGGCCTTTATGATGGGGAATTACCAGAATCAGAGCTGACTAGACCAGGATTTAAAGGTAATAATGGAAGTAGATGGGGAACCGTTAGAATTTAGAGTAGATACTGGGGCATCATTCTCAGCTGTCAACACTAAGATAGGACCTTTGAGTGATTCTACTATTCAAGTAGTGGGAGTTACGGGACAAGTTGAGGAACGAACATTTTTGCGGCCATTAGATATAAAATTTGGGGGGAAGGAATTTGACCATCGATTTTTATATATGCCAAATAGCCCAGAATCACTATTTGGGAGGGATTTATTGTCAATGTTAGAAGCAAAGATAATACTTGAAAAAGGTAGAGTAAGATTGGAATTTCCCGAGGAGAATATTGCTAAGCTGTTTGTAGTGAAAGAAGTAGAAGCAGTAGAAATACCACAAGAAATAGAGCAAGCTGTAGTACCATGGGTATGGGAAACAGGAGTACCTGGAAAATCAAAAGCGGCACAACCGGTTGTAATAGAACTAAAAGAAGGAGCCTCCCCAGTAAGGGTAAAACAATATCCTTTGAAATTGGAAGCACGAATAGGAATAGCACCTATGATTGAACAATTTCTTAGCTTAGGAATTTTACAGGAATGTGAGTCAGAATTCAATACTCCGATATTCCCAGTTAGAAAGCCAAATGGTAAGTATAGATTAGTTCAAGATTTAAGAGCAATTAATAATATCACTAAAGATATACACCCAGTAGTAGCTAATCCGTATACCTTGTTGACAGCTGTGTCGGAAAAGTTTAAGTGGTTCACAGTGATTGATTTGAAAGATGCATTTTTCTGTATCCCCTTGGCACTTGAAAGTAGGAAATACTTTGCTTTTGAGTGGGAGAACCCAGACACGGGACGCAAGAAGCAGCTCACCTGGACGCGTCTACCACAAGGATTCAAAAACTCACCAACTATTTTTGGAAATCAATTGGCTCGAGAGTTAGAAGAACGGAAGATGACTCAGGTAAAAGAATCACCTTTTTTATATGTTCTCCTACAATATGTTGATGATATCTTTATAGCCTCCGCAGAAAAGGATGTTTGCCTTAGACTCACCATTGAATTACTTAATATGCTGGGACAAGCTGGATACCGAGTATCGAGAGAAAAAGCTCAGCTGGTAAGAACCCAAGTGATTTACTTAGGCTGCGAAATTTCACAAGGGGTGCGAAAGTTAGGAATCAATCGAGTACAAGCAATTTGCACCATACCCACACCACGAAATCCACAAGAGTTAAGATCCTTTTTGGGCATGATAGGGTGGTGCCGCTTGTGGATTCCGGAATTTGGACTGAAAGCAAAACCCTTGTATGAAGCAGCCAAAAGCCCTGTGTTTCAGTGGGGACAAATGCAAGAAAAGGCATTTCAGAGTCTGAAACAAGCTTTAAAGGAAGCCCCAGCACTAGGATTGCCAGATCTCACAAAACCTTTTCAACTATACGTAAATGAAAGACAGAGACTGGCAATAGGGGTTCTCACCCAAAAATTGGGCTCATGGAAACGCCCGGTGGGGTACTTCTCAAAGCAGCTAGACTCTGTAAGTGCCGGATGGCCCAGTTGTCTTAGGGCTGTGGCAGCAACAGTGCTCCTAATTCGAGAAGCCAGAAAAATTGACTTTGGGAAAAAGGATGGAAGTATTTGTTCCCCATATGGTCATTGCAGTTTTGGAACAAAAAGGGGGGCATTGGCTCTCGTCAAGTCGCATGTTACAATATCAGGCACTCCTCCGAGAACAGGATGACATTGAATTAAAAATACCCAATCATCTTAATCCAGCAGAATTTCTTAGGAGCAGCAGCCAGGAAGAAGGAGGTGAATTGACACATGATTGCGTAGAAATCATTGAACAGGTATATGCCAGCCGGAAGGACCTGAAAGATGAGCCTTTGGAAAATCCGGAATGGGAACTGTTTACAGATGGATCCAGCTTTGTGGAAAACGGAATCAGGTATGCGGGATACGCAGTAGTGACTTTGACACAAATAATAGAAGCTCGAGCTTTAACCCCGGGAACTTCAGCCCAGAAAGCCGAGATACAAGCTCTGGTAAGAGCCTTAGAATTGAGTCAGGGGAAAAGAGTAAACATTTGGACTGATTCAAAATATGCCTTTGGAGTAATACATGTACATGGAGCACTGTGGAAAGAAAGAGGACTGTTGAATTCTCAAGGATCAGAAATTAAGCACAAAGAACAAATATTAGCACTATTGGAAGCAGTGCATAAACCTCAGGCAGTAGCAGTGATGCATGTAAAAGGACATCAAAAGGAAGAGGGAAAAGCGTTCCAAGGAAACCAGCTGGCTGACAGAGTTGCCAAACAGGTTGCTCGAGAGGTATGGACACAATTAGCTTTATTGCCAGTGCGAATTAACCCTGCCACTTCTTTTCTTGAGCAGAAACCATGGTATACACATGAAGATGAGAAGCTTGCTCAATTTGTTCAGGCCCAGAAGAATGAAAAAGGATGGTATGTCACAGCTGAAGGTCAGGTTGTATTGCCAACAAAAGTAATGAAAACAATTTTAGAAATCGAACATAACAAGTGCCATTGGGGAGCAGACGCATTGGTACAATTTTTAAAACGTGAGATGATTTCCAATCGGATGTTAACAATGGCAAAGCGGATTAACGCCATGTGTCCAGTCTGTATTAAAAATAACCCAGTGACACGAAGGCAGATACAACTAGGAAAGTTACAAGTGGGGCCGCAACCAGGAGACTATTGGCAAATAGATTTCTCAGAGCTACCAAAAGCACAAGGGTACCGTTATTTACTGGTGTATGTGTGTACCTTTTCAGGGTGGCCAGAAGCCTTCCCATGCAGGACTAACCAAGCAAAGGAAGTAATTAAAACTTTACTACGGGAAATCATCCCTAGATTTGGAATCCCATTAGGAATGTCCTCAGATAGAGGACCTCACTTTGTAGCTAGAGTAGTCCAAGAGGTAGCCAGAGTGTTAGGGATAGTTTGGAATCTCCATACGCCCTGGAGACCACAATCTAGTGGCCAAGTGGAACGGATGAATCAGACATTAAAAGGGCAGATTAAGAAAATTTGTCAGGAAGCGAAGATACAGTGGCCTCAGGCACTACCTCTAGCCTTGCTAAGAATCAGGATTAAACCCAGAGAAAGGATAGGAGTAAGTCCATACGAAATTTTGTATGGCAAACCATATCATGCTACAACCTACAAAGGGGACCCTCACTTAGTAGGAGATCAAGTATTGTTGAGTTACATTTTGTCTTTAAATAAAGTCCTTACAGTGCTGCGAGGAGCATTGCAGTGGAACCGGCCTCTGCCCTTGGAGAATCCTGTCCATGACATACAGCCAGGAGATCAAGTATATGTGAAAAACTGGAATACGGAACCCTTGAAAGAAGTATGGGACGGTCCTCACCAGGTGATCATGACTACCTACACGGCAGTGAAAGTCCAAGGGATCGAAAACTGGATTCACTACACTCGAATCAAGAAGGTCCCGTCAAGATGGGAAGTACAGCCTCTGTCAGCAACAAAGCTGGTGTTCAGGGCAAGGCCTTAGTTCTTTTAACATTAGTCTGTATAATGCAGGTGGGAGAAGCGTTTGTTAAAATTACAGTTCCGGAGCCAGATGTAATGGTGCCTGAGGGTGCGGGAGTAAATTTAACCTGTTTGTTTTCTGACAACCAGAGAACTGGATTAAAAGAAGTACATGCAGCCTGGAGACAAATCACCACAGACGAGGTATTTACAGAAGGAATTGTGACACTTTGGGATATGGAACAGCAAAGAGGTAACACCACATTGACAATATCTCATATGCAAGCTGATCAGGTAGGACAATTCTCATGCATTGTGCGAATTAGAGAAAGTTTTGATTATGGGAACATAAATGTAGGTATTCTAAAAGAGAATGGGAGAACATGGCAGGTGACAGAAGCTGGAAAAACACAACAAGAATTGGGACAAGAAAATTTAATAGTGGGATTAGTTAGGGATTTTGGACAAGTACAAAATACTACGTCCATCACTGCATGTTTACCTTTACCTAAAGCTGCGGGAGATCCAATACCATGGGGCATCATTACCGTTGGGGAAATGCCTCCAGTAACTATAAATGGGACAAAAAGATGTAATAAAGAAGTACGGAATCATACTAAGATGATAGAGGAAACCTATACAGTTCGAGGGAAATGGTCAACACCGGGACAAAAGAGTGAGTGCCTAAAATTACTAAATCCAGTTTTTACAAGAATTGGACGGTTCAAGAATGTAGGATGGTGTACTTATGACATAAGACAAAAAAGACAAAAACCAGTCACAGAATTTTCTTATGAGATAGTATGTCAAGAAGGGAAGGAAGAATGGGAACATTGGAAAACGATTTGGGGTCCTAGTTTGTTAGAACCTTACAGTTACATAGGACCAGTACATTGGTGTGTCGAATGGTCAGGCCAGAGAGAGCAAGGACATCTAGGAGTGTTAGGAACTGAAACAGTAAGACGGGATCGAGTGACCCTCACACCTAGCTGGAATTGTAGCAAAATCATCACCTGTGATACCCCTGAATCCCAAATTGGTTTAGTGCCAGTACGGATACTATTAAAATGGGGCTGTGAATGTCAAAGGTATAATCATACAATAACAGGTGAAATAAAAGGGGCATGGAAAGATTGTCAGACGACTACCATCAGGAGTCCAGGGCATTCAGTGTGGGTAATGGGGCACGGACAGTGGACTACTCATATGCCTATTAATGGCCCGGTCACACAGATTACTTTAGGAGTCCCTACACTTTGCCCTTTTTGGAAACAGTCTAAATTAACGCAGAAAGAGATGCAGTCACGAACAAAGAGAGAAACAAATGAAGTGGCAGAAGAACTAGGATTGGGAAATGAAGATGAATGGCATGAACCCTCATCAGGAGTTAAATTTGGATGGGTATTGGAGTCCTTGTTTGCACCAATTTCTACATATAGAAACCGGGAGATGCTGTACAAATTAGTAGGACAAACTGAGAGGCTAGCCGCAGTTACAAAGAAAGGATTTAGGGATCTAAACTTACAGTTGCAGGCAACGACAAGAATGACAATTCAAAATAGAATGGCATTAGATTTGCTTTTATTAAAAGAACATGGAGTCTGTGGGTACCTCCAAGGAAAGGTTGACCATTGCTGCGTACATATCCCAAATGTCACAGAAGAAGTAGAAAAAGACATAAGTCAATTAGAACAAATTGAAACAAAAGTGCATGAAGTCCAGGAGGAAGCTGAACATAACTGGGTAGGAGCACTGTTTAGCTCCCTAGGAATCCAAGTCTCTGGTTGGATATCATCAATTGTACAATATGTAATAATGATTGTATTGATTATTGTAGTATGCATGATTATGTACAGATGTCTTTTAGGAATGATTGCCAGAGAAGGAACTCATACTCGACGTGTTATGAGAGCACTGACCCGGAAAGAAGTAATTCTGCCAACTCGAAAAGAAGACTCACCATCCTACTTAGAAACCATAACTTGAAGAATTGAGCATCCTTGCAGAAAATCTGAAGAATGCTCAAAAGGGGGGAGTTGATACCGAAATAATGAGAAAAACGACTAATGTAGATATAGTAGTAGTCATGCTAAGGCTTAGAAAACTGCAGTTCTCGGACAGGCCCTGGGAACCAGCCCTGGGAATGAGCTGGGGACTGTGGAAACAATAATTAAAGATAATTAAAGAATTTAGTGGAGCATATAAGAACATCTAGAAACTTTCAGGATAAGGCTAAAGTATAATAATAAATAAAGGGTTCTGGTGATGGGAAAACATGCAAGGGGGAATTAAAGGGGGGTAGCCTATAGTTTTGAATAGACAAGCATGCAAAATTTATAACTTTTAGGAATGATATCTACAAGATTTATGTATCTGTATTGTCTTGAAGAATGTGTACCTCTGCACGTGGACTACTTTGTAAAAAGGTATAAAAAACTTGACGAAAAAGGGAACTGTGGGACCCTGACTTTGGACGCTAGTCCGCAGGTTCCCCGGGCCCTGAATAAAGCACCGCATAAACTGACACTCTGTTAGTTTGTGTTCTGTTTGGGGCATCGGGCAGCACCCTGATGTGTCACAATGGCCTCTTGGCTCCACATGCCTCCTCTGTGTCACAATGGCTCCTCTACACTACAGGCTTCACAAGGTCAGAATGAACCCTTGGTCCTTGGGGCCCTTGAGTTTCATAAAGCTCTCCTTGATTCTATGAGGCACCAGAGTGTCAGAATGGTTCCATGAGGTTCCAGAGTGTCACCATGGTCACTGTCAGAGGCTGGATGAGATCAATGTCCCAGACGCCTGGAGATGAGCTGTCAATCAGTCACACAGTGGGGTGGTGCTGACCCAGGCTCTGATTGCCCCAGCAATCACAAGTCCCCCCTGGGGGAGGCCCACGAAGGCCCAGGGGCTTAAAACACAGAGCAGGCGCTCAGCCCATGGTCCATACCCTGCCTTCTCCTGGCGTCTGTGTCTCACCCACACTGGAACCCTGGGGGTTGGGAGCCATGTGTGTGTCTGTCTATAAAACTTCTGTCTTTCTGCCTCTCTGTCTCTCTTTCCTTCTAATGCTCTTTATATGGAACACCATTATTTTTGGGCACCGCAACGACCTAAATGTTTAAAGATTTTGAGGTTAAGTGGAAAAAGTTAATGAAGTTTCTGCTATGATAAGTGTTTTATGTTGAGTTGGATGTTATATTAAATCCTTTTCCAAAGTTCCTTGGTTTTCTATACCACTAAAATTTTGTGTCATTTTGACCTCTTGAGAATATCTGTCTGGGGTTTCTCCTGTGCACTAAACTCGACTAAAGGAACCTTTGGTCACCCCCAGCATTTCAGTGTTCTGGGGTGTTCCAGCCCTGCAGGCTCACCATGGCCTCTTGTTTCCATCAGGCCCTGCTGTGTCGCACTGGCCCTTGGTTCCATGAGCATCTGGAGTGTCACACAGCTTGATGACATTTGTCCTTGCTGCCCCTGCCATCCCACTGCCCCAGCAACAGCCCCGAGCCACCCGTGAGGGACAGGCCCTGCTGGGCCAGGCCTGGGCTCAGGCCTTGGCCTTTCTGCTTCCTCCACCCAGCCCAGGCCTTGCTCAGCATTGCAGTTCCCTGCTCACAGCCTCGGGCTCCTGCAATCCTGCCCTCAAGGATCTGCTCTCACCAGTCCCTGGGGAGCCTTTGGCACTCCCTGCCCTCAGTGGGGCCACTGATGCTCCAAGGGACTTGGAGCTTTGCTTCTGACTCCTTGAGCAGCTTCTTCAACCTTCTCTCAGTGCCTGAGGGTCCTGCACTCAGCCCTAAATCCACCACGGGGATCATTAAATACAAAAAGTTCTCAGGAGCTCTTTGTCTTCCTTCAATTGTCTTCAAGTCTCCAGGGCTTTTGCAGCTGCTTGGAGAATGCTTGGAGTTCTTTTAAGGAAGAAGATTTCAAAGTAGACCTCATTACTTTTTTTCTTTAATCATGTGAGCATTTTTTTTAGTTTTCATTTCTGAGAAGAGGGGATAAAAGCATTCCCAAGTGATCTTGATGCTGAATGTCTCCTTAGGAGGTCTGGGCACACAGAAGAATGAGCCCCTTGCAGGCTGACCCTGTTTGGACAACCTGCTCCTCACCCCCAGCCTCACCATGTCTGACATTGCCCACCTGGGACTGACATCCCTGTGCCCTGCAGCAGAACCTTGTCCCCTGAGCTCTGCAGCTGGGTGTGCCATTGCACCATGTCCCACCTGCTCTCCTCAGGGCTCTGCCTGAACACAGGCCCAGGAGAAGTTTTCCTGTTTGTGAGGAAAGAATGGAAAAGCCTGAGCAGATTTCCTAAACGACAAACCCCCACTGTAGAAGCACATGCTCAGTCCAGGCTGACTGGAAGGCTCTCCTTTCTGCAAGGGCGAGTGTGAGCAGAAATTATCTCTGGAAGCAGAATTCTCTGAGTCTTTCAGCTGAATTCTCTGTCCCTGTCCTTTCTCTGGATCTCTGTTGCAGATGGAAGCTGCTGGTGCCATTCTCACCTTTAAGCCCTCTTTTGAATGCAGACAGTCCAGGTGTGTTAAGCAGGTGTCACTGAGTTTATTCAAAGCTTTTGGATCCTCATGGAACCAAGGCGACAACTGTGACAGAGCGGGAACTAATGGAACCAAGGAGACAATTGTGACAGTTCAGAGCCTCACAGAAACAAGGCTCCATTGTGACACTGAGGGCAATCATGGAATCAAGGAGACCATTGTGACACAGCCAGGCCACATGGAACCAATGGTCCATTGTGACAATGCAGATCCAAGGAGACCATGGTGACACTATGGGACCGCATGGGTCCAAGGGGCCATTTTGACACTGAAGAACTTCATGGAACCCAGGGTCCAGAGTGTCACAGCAGGGCCTCATGGAACCAAGGAGACCAGTGTCATTTAGGAACCTTATGGAACTGAGGGTCCACTATGACACTGCAGCAACAAGGAGACCATTGTGACACTATGGAAACTCATGGAACCAAGCAGCCCCTGTGACACTCCAGGGCCTCGTTGAACCAGGGAGACCATTGTGACACTCAGAACCTCATGGCACTGAGGGTTTATTGTGACAAAGCCTGGTCCCATGGAACCAATTGTCCATTGTGACAATGTGGATCCCAAGAGACCATGGTGACACTATGGAACCTCATGGAACCAAGGGTCCATTGTTACAGTCCAGAACCAAGAAGACCATTCTGACAGTCCAGAACCTCATGGGACCAAGATTCCATTTTTATACAGTGGGGCTTCATGGCACCAAGGAGCCACTGAGACACAGCAGGGCCACATTGAACCAGTGGTCCATAGTGATACTGCGGATCCAGGGAGACCATGGTGATGCCACAGAACCTCATGGAACCAAGAGTCCAGAGTGACACAGCAGAACTTCTTGGAATCAAGGCAACCATGTTAGGCTATGGAGCCTCATGGAACCAAGAGACCATGGTGACATTGCAGGGCTTCATTTGAACAAAGGACATGGTTGATGGGACAGGACCTCATGGAAACAATGGGACATTGTGACATTGCAGAGCCCCATGGAACCAAGGAGACCACTGTGACACTGAGAAACCTCATGGAACCATACAGCCATTTTCACACTGTGGACCCGAGGAGAGCATTGTGACAGTACAAAACCTCATGGAACGGAGGGGTCATTGTTATCCAGGGAGGCCTCGTGGAACCAAGGGGCCATGGTGACATTGTGGGTCCTCATGAACCAAATATTCATTGTGACATTGCAGGGCTGCTTTAACCAATTGTCCATTGTGATACTGCGGATCCAAGAGACCATGGTGACACCATGGCAGTTCATGGAACCAAGGGGTTGTTGTGACACACCAAGGCCTCGTGGCACCAAGGAGAGCATTGTGGCAGTGCAGAACCTAGGAGGCCATTTTGACAGTACAGACCCAAATGGAACCAAGGGTCCATTGTGAAACTGTGCAAGGGCCATAATGGAGACAAGGACACCACTGACACTGAAAGCCACAGGAAAGAAAGTTTTGAACACAGTTTTGAATATCTGAAAACAGATATTCTTTATTACATCATGGTGGTCACCGTGGCAAACCTTCCTCCATTCGAGTGCACTGAGCATTGAATGAACAGAGTTTTTATCACACACACTGGTTACATACTCTTTAGCTATCCCCACTTTCTTTGAATTTATTGGACACAGTTACACTCCTTATCACAAGTCCTTATATGGTTCTTTGGGGTCTGTCTTCAACATCCAGTGCCCTTTTCAGGGAGTTTCTTCTCAACCTCCACTTTTGAGTGAGGGCAATATTATTGTTTTTATAATTTCTGCTTTATCAGCCTTGCAGAGCTGAGCTGGCATCCTCCTTGCATTTTGTGTGACTTCTGTTTGCCTCAGCTACATCCTTTATCTATTTCTCCAAGGCTGTGCTGTTCTGTTCTCTGCCCTTGATCAGTGTAAATGTTGTTCTGTTCTCCTGTCCTTGTCACAGTGCTCACCCCACGAGGCGTGTCTGCAACCCCCTCCAAGCCATGGGCTTGGGGTGGGCAAGTGTTCCTGAGGGAACAAGGATGGGACAGCTGGGCTGGATGACCCAAGGGATGTTCCATTCCATGTCACACCATGATCAGCAATCAACTGGGAGAAGCAAGGGGCAAGGGGTGTAGGGAATTGATTTTTTTTTAAGAACATTTTTATTCAAAACAGCACCTACACATACAGAATCCACTCCTGCTACAATATGGTTAAGTATTTTCTGCTGCTAGGAGATTTCCTGTGGATTTGTTTTGCTTCTGTGCATGGCCTTTGCTTTTTGTGCTTGCTTGGTTTGTGGGGTTTTTGTTGTTGCAGGTGGGTCTTGCTTTGTTTTTTTTTGTTTGGGTTTGATTTTCCGTATTGAACTGCCTTTTTTTCTGATACATAAATTCTACCTTTTTTTGTGGCTTGGTTGACACCTGATGGCAAGAGAAATTTACCCAACTCAGTCATTTTGCCAAATTACATTTTGCAGTCACCATTAACCAGATGAATTCTGTCACAGACTCCCTACAACCTGGCAGCATCCACAAAGGAATTGAAAGTGCATTTCATGCCATTGTAGAGATAATAGAAATGTTCCACACTGGTGGTCAAGGTCTGGTCACTGAGGGATGTCACCAGGGAGTGGCTGCCAAGAGGACTCTGTGCCACAGATGACATTTGACCCTGATTGTTCAGCCAAATTCCCACCCACCCCATGTTCCACTCCTGCAGCCCAGCTCTCTCCAATCTGGCTCTGAGGAGAGCACAGCAGACCATGTCCCAGGCCTGGCTACAGTCTGGGCACACAACATCCCCTTCTTTTCCCTCCCACGGGGGTTCTGCAATCCGTGCCTTGTGCTGCCAGTGCCTGGAATGGCTGCAGGAGGATTTGCCACCTGCCCTTCCCTGCTGAGCCTGACCAGTCTGTGTCTGTCCCAGTGCCCCTCCATGCTCTGTTTGCAGACTGGTTCCATGTCTGCCCTTCCCAAGTGCCCAGCACCCTCTGGGATGGCTCTTGCCTTTCCAAAGGGTTTGAGAGAGGTGTCACAGTGACACTGCCCATCCTTGTCAGCATCCCTGACTCCAAAGGCCTTTTCCACATCCCTCAGCTCCTGGTCAGTGCCCAGAGCACAGCACAACCCTGTCCAGGTCCTCAGGGTGGTTCAGAAGGGAGGCAGCTCTGATTTGTCCCCACAAACCCCCACCCCAATGGTCTCTCTGTGCAGTCCATGGCTGTCCTGAACATTTTTTTCCTGGACTCTCCCTGCCTGGGATGTTTCTCCTATGCAGTCGTAACCACAGCCCAGTAATGAATTCAGGTGATTTCCCAGAGTGTAGTGGCCTCAAGGCACTGTTTGTGCCACCAGAACTGTGCCACCCCCGAGTGCTGATGATGGTGTTTGTGCTCACTCGGGTTCATCTCCCCACACACACACGATGCACTGCTGAAATCTCCTCAGTACACACCAAACATGGCCTGCTGGCCTGGTCACTCGGTGTCCCTCCATGCAGGGACAAACAACCTCGTGCAGCTGGGGGAGAGGCCAGTGCTGGGTGTGGTGATTGCAGGGGCTGGTGTGGGACAATTGCCCTGGGGCACCTTCCCAGGCTGTGCCCAGAACAAAGACACAGCCCAGGCCCTTCCCTGCTGCTCCCTCAGGTCCATCCCAGGAGCTCTGGCTGTGCCAGGACACTGCTGTGTGCCCCCTGCACACTGCCCCTCTGCCCCAGGCACTGGGCTTTGTTTGGTCAGGGCATTCCTGGAGCACATTGCTGACAGCAGCTCTGGAGGAGAGCAAAGCCTTCCTGCCCTGCCCTCAGGAGATGCCCTTTGCTGATGGAGCTGCTGTGCTGGAGCCCAGCTGTGTCCCAGCAGTACCCATGGCCTGTCCCTGCCTGTGGGCACAGCACGGACACACAGCAGGACAGTGACCAAGCTGCCAGAGCACTGAGGCCTCACAGCCACAGAAGGGCTGGCAAGGAGAGGGTGGAGTTGGGAAGAGCAGATGTGGGAAGAGCCAGGGCCATTGTCCCTGGCTGTGCTCCTGTGCTGGGAGTCTCTTCCCTCCACCTCTGCCCACAGGCACTGCCCTGCAGAGAAAGAGAAGGGCTGAGGAAGGATCCTGGACACACAGGGCAGGGCAGGCACTTGTTTTATTTAAATGCACAGCTGAAAGACCTCTTGCATGTCTTTGTGTTTCAAACGAAAGGTAGATATTCATGTAGAAATGGAAAGAGTAACACTACAAAATTTTGTAAGAAATATTAAAACAATAGAAAAAGATACCTTAGGAAAAATAGACAAATATGGGAAAAAAAAGGTGAGCTTTTAGAGAGTTACAGTCTGAAGATTATGCAGCAGAAAAGTTAATGCTTCAGAAAATACAAAGTTATCAATTTTCTCAGGGCATCCTTGAGCTCCTGGTTCCTCAGACTGTAGATGAGAGGGTTCAGGACTGGAGGCACCACAGAGTACAGAACTGACACTGCCAGATCCAGGGATGGGGAGGAGATGGAGGGGGGTTTCAGGTAGGCAAACACTGCAGTGCTGACAAATAGAGAGACCACAGCCAGGTGAGGGAGGCAGGTGGAAAAGGCTTTGTGCCGGCCCTGCTCAGAGGGGATCCTCAGCACAGCCCTGAAGATCTGCACATAGGAGAAAACCATGAACACAAAACAGCCAAATACCAAAGAGGCACTAAAAGCTAGAAGCCCAAGTTCCCCGAGGTAGGATTTGGAGCAGGAGAGCTTGAGGATGTGGGGTACCTCACAGAAGAACTGGCCCAGGGCATTGCCATGGCACAGGGGCAGGGAAAATGTATTGGCTGTGTGCAGCAGAGCATTGAGAAAGCCACTGGCCCAGGCAGCTGCTGCCATGTGGGCACAAGCTCTGCTGCCCACGAGGGTCCCGTAGTGCAGGGGTTTGCAGATGGACACGTAGCGGTCGTAGCACATGATGGTCAGGAGGGCAAGCTCTGATCCAAGGAAGAAGAATATCAGAAATACCTGTGCTGCACATCCAGCATAGGAGATGTGTCTGGTGTTCCAGAGGGAATTGTGCATGGCTTTGGGGACAGTGGTGCAGATGGAGCCCAGGTCAGTGAGGGCCAGGTTGAGCAGGAAGAAGAACATGGGGGTGTGCAGGTGGTGGCCGCAGGCTACGGCACTGATGATGAGGCCGTTGGCCAGGAGGGCAGCCAGGGAGATGGCCAGGAAGAGGCAGAAGTGCAGGAGCTGCAGCTGCCGCGTGTCTGCCAATGGCAGCAGGAGGAAGTGGCTGATGGAGCTGCTGTTGGACATTTGCTGGGTCTTGGCATGGGGATCTGTAACAAAAGTAATCATGGAATAGTTCAATTTGGAGAGGACTTGAAATATCCCAGCCCAGCTTGGTGGCACTTTCCCCCCACTGCCTGCCCAGGGCTCTGCTGCCTGGAGCTGTCCCTGCCAGCAGCTGCTTCCCTGTGCCCAGGGCTGGGCCCTGCCAGTGTTGCCAGAGCCCAGCCCAGCCCCGGGGGCTCAGCTCTTCCCTGCAGACACTTCTCAGCACAGGGCAATGCCCAGGGCCACCTCTGCCTCTGCAGACTCTGATGGCAACATCACAGCAACCCTGAGGAGGCTGGAAAAGTGACACTGATGTTGCCTGTGAAGGGATCCTGTGCTGATTTCTGTCACTGACTGCTTTATTAAGATCCAAGAAAAAAATTTATATTTTTCCCATCCTGAACTGAGAGATAAATATCTATATCCAATTTCCCACCTAGGCAATGCAGAGCAATAGATTATAAAATCAGGAGTTTCCTTTTTATGCAGCCCCTGCATCACTCTGGTCCCTATATAATCTACTAAGAAATATTCTGCAATTAAATATTATGCTGGGAGCAGTCCTGAACAATGCAGCATCCTCACCACACAAGGAGAAAACTTCCAAGCCTTACCTGCTGTCTCCTTCCACCCAGACCTTGTCCCCCAGTGCTGGGAGCAGCTCCCAGGGCTGGCTGAGAGCTGTCCCTGGCAGGCAGCAGAGTCCCTGCCCCAGCACAGCACCCTGGGCTGCAGGACCCTGCTCTGCACCACAGCCCTGGGCACCCCTGGCTGCTCTACACAAGAGATCATCAGAGACTGTAATGTACTCACACAGTCTGCAGGCATTGGGATGTTGCAGCTTTAGGAGATCACTGCAGGAGCTGCAGCTGCATTGTCCTGCAGCCAGAGGCTTCCTGTGTCAAGGGCTGGGAGTGATTCTGCCCCAGGCACTTCTGAGCATCTTCCCAACCCTGACTGATTGAAGCTCTCTGTGCCTCTGTGCTGTGTCTGGGGTGGCTGCAGGCAGTGCCACAGACCTGTTAGGCTGGGAGAAGAGCTGCTCATCGAGAGAAATGTGTTTTTGAAGGTCTTCTTGGTTGCCAGGAGCTGCCTCTGTGCCAGGAGCCCAGCCCAGCTCATCAGCACAGACACAGCACAAGGACTTTAATGACCCTCTCAGGGCATTGGTGCTGTCTGCATCAGACTCAGTCCCTCAGAGTGTGCTTGAAAAATTTCTCAAGAACTCAAATTTTAATTGAAACACTGAAGTTTCTTCAAGTTTTAATGGGTCCCACTAAGGGACACGACTCAGAAAGTGTCCCCAGGTTCCAGTTAGAGCAGAACACTGAAGGCAGTGATGACAGGTGGGGACATACAAGGGAAAGGTGTCTCTGATGCTGAGTAAACCTGGATGTGTTTCAGGAATGCAAAGGGCCAAGGGCTGAGCCCCAGCCCCTGGCAAGGCAGATCCTGTCCCTCCCTCATTGCTCAGGGCTCTTCCCGGGCCAGTGGGCTCTGGGCATGTGCAATGCCAAGGGCAGCACCATGGGGCGGCCCCTGCCAGGCTGCTGAGCAGGGACAAGGAGGCAATGAGGCCCCAGCACAGCAAGGCTCACTTGTCCCCTGCTGGCCTCAGGCCCAGGGCCAGCCTGCATGGCCCAAGTGCTGCAGGAGTTGGCTGTGTCAGGGCCTTTCAGCTGCTGCCCATCCCTGTGCCCTCTGCAGCCCAGGCTGTCCTACGGTGTCCATGCCCTGCGCCTCTGTCCCTGCAGGCTGTCGTCATCCCCCGGCTGCCCCACCTCGCTGGCCCCTTCCTTTGCTGACAGCTCTGCCTCCTGCCTGCCTCTGCCTGGACACACAAAGCCTTGGGCTGCTCCAGACTCCTTCTGGGGGATGTGTTGCACCACAGCCCTGCCCTGCGAGAGAAATTCCTTTCTCCTTGGGTCCAGTCTGGACCTCCCCAGCTGCTCCTGGCATTAATTCTTTCTTTTTTGTGGAATTCTCTATTATTTCAAAGGGATCCACCATCCCTGAATCCGTCCTTGAAACACTCCCAGGGCTCTCCTGTGCTGTCCTCAGACTCCACTCCATTAAGCAGAGAACTTCTGTGTCCCTATACAGTGATCATGTGCTTGAGGCCATGGGTGCCTGGACAAGAAGGACAATTCTTTTCTCTAGGAAGGAAACTACAGAACCCCAGGGTTTCTGAAGGCAGATCAGAAGCACTCACAAGAGGCCAAGGCAAGCCAGACCTGTCTATCCTTGCATCTTTTGTCTGAAAGTAACTCTTGGATATTTGTGGAGTTTTGCATGTGGAATTCCATTTCAGCTGTGAGTCCCTGGATTGTCATGACAGTTCTTCTCCATGGGAAGGAAAGGGCAGACCCCCAGTGTTTCAGTGGCAGATGAGAGCTGGCCCTCAGAAAGCCAAGGGAATCTGACAGCTTTTGTCTGGGAGTTATCCTTGGTTATAAGGAATTTTGGAGGCAGATTCCCAATTTTAGCCATGGACCCCTGGACATGAAAGATGCTTTTTTCCATGGGAAGAAAAGCACAGCCTTCCAGTGTTTTAAGGGCAGATGCAAGGTGGCCCCCAAGAGACCAAGGCCAGACAGAGCTTTCTATCCTGGCAGGCTTCATACGGGAACAATCCAAGGACATAATCAAATTTGGAGTAGGAATCCCAATTTTGGCCATGAACCCCTGGATTTAAAGGACATCTCTTTCCCACAGGAAGGAAAGCATTGAATGCCAAGGTTTTAGGGGCAGATGAGAAGCGATCCTCAACATTCCAGTGTCATCTGGACCACTCAGGTGGCCCTTAGGAGGCCAAGTCAACCAGACCTGTTCCATGTTCTTGGATTTTTGTTGCCCTGCAGCATCATGATTCTCCCTTGGTTCCATGTGGCCCCATAGTATCACAACAGATCTTTGTTTCTATGAGGCCCAGTAATATCACAATGGTCTCTTTGGCTCCCCAGTGGCACAATGGCCCCTTGCTTCCATGAGGCCTTGCAGTGTCAAAATTGTTTCCTTGGTTCCATGGGACTGCACAATGCCAGAATGACCCCTTGGTTCCACAAGGCCTGGCTGTGTCACTGTCCTCTTGCTTCCATGGAGACCCAGAGTGTCACACTGGGCCCTTGTGTCCATGAGACCCTGCAGTGTCACAATGGTCCATTGGTTCCATGAGGCCCTGCGGTGTCACAATGGCGTCTTGGCTCCATGGGCCCCAGAGTGTCAGAATGGTCTCCAGGATTCCATGAGGCCACACAGTGTCACAATGGCCCCTTGGTTCCATGGTGCCACACAGTGTCACAATGGCTCCTTGGTTCCGTGAGGCCCTGTGATGTCACAATGGTCTCATTGGTTCCATCAGGCCCTGCAGTTCCACAATGGCCCTTTGGTGTCACAATGTGTAACAATGGTATCCTTGGTTCCACAGAGTCAGAATGTCCCCGTGGTCTCATGGAGCCCCACAGTGTCACTACGATCCCCTTGATTCCATGAGGCCCTGCCATGCTAAAATGTCTCCTGTGTTATACCAGGCCCTGCATTGTCACAATGGCCCCTTGGTTCCAATGGGTCCTGAAGTGTCATAATGGTCTCCATGGCTCCCTGAGGCCCCACAATGTCACAATGGACTTTTGGTTCCACGAGCTTTTGTACAACCACCAACGATCTCCTCGGTTCTACCGTGTCACAATGGACCCTTTGTTCCATGAGGTGCCTGGCCTCCCACAGCCCCTCACAGTCTCCCACAACCCTTCATAGCCCCTCATGGCTCCTCAGAGACCCTCATGACCCCTCACTGCCCCTCACAGCTCTTCACAGCCCCTCAGGACCCCTCACAAACCTTCATGGCCCCTCACAGCCCCTCATGGCTCCTCCCAAAGGAGAAGGGGTCGGGCCCTGCTTGTTCCCCTTTTATTTTGGTCCCTTCACAGCAATGAGTAAAGAAAGGCTGAAATGGAGCCTTTCCCCAGCATTTCCCTCGGGGTTCATTGCAGGCTGAAGCTCTGTGCTGGCACTGCCCCAGCACCAACATCCCTGCAGCCCCCAAGGCCTTTGCTGTCCCCCCGTGTCCATTCCCTGTCCCCGAGTCCCGCCCGGCTCTGGCAGCAGCAGCAGCCGCAGCGCAGTGGGCGCCGGCCCGGCCCAGCCGGGGCTCCCGGGCAGGAGCAGCAGCAGCGCCGGCCCCTTCCCACCTGCTCCTGCCTCGGCTCCCAAGGCCTTTGTCCAGGGCAATTCTGGAGTACAGCAACAATCACCCACACACAGCCCTGATTCCTCAGGGCCCGCCTGTGCTGCCCTGACCCAGCCTGCAGAGAAAGAAATGATCGGGTTCCAGCGCTGCTTTCAGACCTGTTTTACACACCCTGAGCTGACAGCAGGAGGCTGTTGTTGCCTTTGCCTTGGGAATTGTAGCTCATGGCTGCTCTTGACCCTCTTCTGTTTGCCACTTGAATTTTATCCTTAATACTGCAATTGCCTTTTTCGATCAGTGCTATCCAGAGTGCTTTTGTGATGGGGAACTCGGGCTGTTCGTTGCAGCCATCATGAGTAGCACATCTTGTATTGCTCACAAGTCCATGAGCACAAAGTCAAGGAAAATTAAAGCCACACAGGCCACATTTGCAGCACTCAAACACAGCCCTGTTGCTGGTGCTGCTAAAATAGAAGCAGCTGACAGAAGCCATCACAGAAATTGCCATGGAGTGTCAAATAAAATGAAAAATCTGCCAGGACAAAGAGAAACCAGAACTCCTCAACTCGCTTCATTGTTCCTTCTGAGCAGCAGCAGGAAATGGAGATGCCCAGAGGTATTTCCAGCTGCTGCTGATGCCAGTGGGAGCCCAGCCTGCTGCCCAGCCCCAGCGGGATCCTGAGCCCAGCCCGGGCAGCTCCCGCAATGTCGGGAGCTCAGCGCACGCGGGGCCAGGCCCAGAGCCCCGGGCACGGCCGCCCATTGCGGGGCAGCGGCGCAGGCGGAATGTCCTGAGCCCAAACCTCCTGCTCTGCCACACAGCGCCCAGCCTTCTCCCCCTGCTCCTCCTCTCCCAGCACGGCACAAATTCCAGCTCTGAGGAGGCTTCCCCACACAGGCCTCAGGCTCCTCTTTCAGCCTGAGTGTCCCTGCAGAGGAACACGGCATCTCTCAGGCACTTCCACAAGCTCAGGGTTCTCATTTCATGGGGAATCTGGGATGGAAATGCCTTGCTAAAAAGGACAAAAGCAGAGGGAACGAATTGGAAATTATTAGGAAAAAATGACCCATCTTACAGACAAAGTTCATTCCCTGCGTTACTCCTTTTCAGATTCTTTCAGTCATCTACTTGGAGAGGTCCAGCTTATTCTGGTGCTTTTCATGAACTGATGGTACTCTTGATTTATACTAGTGCAAGAGATGTAGAATCAGCTAAACTGAACACAGAAACCAACTCCCTCTGTCAGCCCATTTTCATGTTCTAGATCACTGTCAAGATGTCCATGGGGGTGTTGGAATGATTATCACACAACTCTCCACTTCTGGCTGCAGGCTCTGGAGATTCTTTCTCTGCATTCAGTCAGGGTTGCATTCCCTAACAATTCTTGGTACCACCTCCTGTTTTCTTAGGTTAGGACAATAACAATGGAAACCTTACCCATAGCACAACTCCCCAGCCCACCAGGAAAAGAAAGGACAAGTTGTCAAGTTCTTAAAACCTTTGTCCTGCTTTGCTGCATAAGTTGTGCTGCACGTGCAGTGTGGAAAGCCAAGAGAAGCTGCAGTTGGTGGCACATCTTGTGACAGGAGCTGCAACTCCTTCTCCAGGAAAGGTTTTTGGAAAGAGGAAACAGGACTGTGGAGAAGATTCTGGGAAAACTGAAAACAGCTTTAAAGAAGTGAAATGAAAATGGAAAGAAACAATCCAAGATGTTTTTCTCTATTTATTTCTATGGTTCCATTTTCCATCTTGCACTACTTCTCCATCCCTTTAATTCCAAATGGATCTCAGCTCTAAGATCCGTGACTTGGCAAGTTTTAGACACTGTAAAATACCATGAGCTGCACACAGTTTGCCTTTCCCTTTTCTTCTTGGAAAGCAGTGCTGGAGACACAAATGCAGTGTTTGGGTCAGGTACAAATTCTGCATTCAGGGAATGTGCTTAGATAGTGTTTGAGCCTCAGCAGGGACAATGCACAGCAGCAGCCAAGGAGATTCCTGTGCCACTGTGCAGGAGTCAGGACTCTGGATCTTTGCTCAACACGGCAAAGTTCCCGTGTTTGGACAGACCCAGGAGCTGCCAACGGGGAGCGCGGGGCTCGATACAGGGACGAGAAGGGAACGGACACACGGACAAATGGCCCTGGCGCTTCAGTGGCAGCGACAGCAGTGGCACCAGCGGCAGCGAAAGAAGCGACTTTGTCGACTCCTTCATGCTTCTGCTCTCCCTCTCCCGCAGTCCCGCACCCTCTCTCGCTCTCCCTTTCCCGGTGTCCCCCTCCTCTCCCAGCTTCCCTCTCCCCGTTCCGAGCCGGGCCATGCCCCTGGTCCCGGGCGGGGCTGCTCCGTCCCCGTCCCCGTCCCCGTCCCCGTCCCCGTCCCCGTCCCCGTCCCCGTCCCCGTCCCCGTCCCCGGCCCCGGCCCCGGCCCCGGCCGTCCCGCCGCGGTCTCGCCTCCGCCCGGCTCTGCCCGTGCTGGCGGTGCCGCTGCTGGGCGGGCATCAGTGCCTGGGGCTGGGGCGGCATCGCCTCCCTTTGGCTCCGCCTGTCCCGGCCCCGGCCCCGGCCCCGGCTCCTCCCGGGGCCCGCGGAGGACACACGCGGCGCGGCCGCTCCCGCCGCCTGCGCTGCGGCTCCCCCGGCCCGAGCTCCGCCGCTCGGCAGCGCGGCCGCCGGCCCCGAGCCGCCGCTGTCCCGTTCCACAGAGCGAACGCCTGGGGCTGCCCGGCCCGGGGCGGCTGAGGGGCGCTCGGGGGCCGTTCCTGGCCCCGGGCCGAGCGCTGACAGCCGCGTCTCGCCGGCAGGGAAGGCGCAGCAGGGCCTGAAGGAGCGGTACCGGCTGGGTTCGCTGCTGGGAGAGCGGGCGTGGGCTGAGCGCTGCATCCCTGATGCAGAGCATCCCGGGCTGGCTGAGGGGTCCCAGAGCCCTGGCACGGCCCCAGCCCCACTGAGATCGTGCCCCTGGAGATCGTGCTGCTGGCCAAGGTGTCCTCTGGGTGTGCTGGGGTCATTCAGCTCCTGGAGTGGCTTGGGTTGAGCTGCCCAACAGCTTCTTGTTGGTGCTGGAGCGTCCGGAGCGGTGCCAGGACCTCTCGGGTTTGCAGGCAGAGCGGAGATTGCTGCTGGAGCAGGAGGTGCAGGAGCTGTTCCAGCAGGTGCTGGAGGCTGTGCACTGCACCAGCTGCGGGGTCCTGCTCAGGGACATCAAAGCAGAGAACATCCTGCTCGACCTGGCCACTGGGCAGCTGAAACTGATCGACTTTGGCTGTGGCACCTTCCTCCAGGACACAGCCTACACGCAGTTTTCAGATGAGCCCTCCCAGGGGATGCTCCTGGGCATCTCATGGCCCAGCCTGGGTGTAGCACCGGGGCTTCCCCCTATTGCAGCCAGGATGGGATCAATGCTTGAGCCAAGTTGATTTGGGTGTGGGTATGAGGGGTGCCAGCTCCCAGCCCTGCTGACAGCCTTCATCACCCACGCTGCTCTGGGCTGGGGCTGGAGCTGAGGCAGCCAGGCTGACAAAAACCCCATGGGGGTAGCAGAGAGGGGGGTCAGACCTCATGCCCCAGCCGGTTTGGCGTGCAGGCAAGGAAGGGCTTGAAGTGCTCTGCTCTGCTTGTTTACCTTGGCTTATTTTTGGGGCCATGAAGGTGGGGAGAAGAGTGGGTTTTCTCCACCTCTGGGTGGGGTTTTCTTTTGCATGTCATGGTTATGCTTCCCTGGGGCTTCTGCTGCCCTCTTCCAGCACCAGTGAATGCTTTTCCAACCCCGAGTTTGTACACAAGTCCCAGGTGCTGGCGAGAGGGCAGTGGGTCACACCCTGTGCCACTGGGGCAGCCCCCACATGCCCAGGGATGTTGGGACCAGGCTCTGGGAGCAGCAGCATCCCCCTGATGAACTCCATCTGGATTCCATAGGAGCCCTGTCCTACAGCCCACCAGAGTGGATCCACCACCAACGCTACCATGGCGAGGCAGCAACGATCTGGTCCCTGGGCCTCCTGCTGTACCACCTGGTCATGGGGAAGCAGCCGTTCAGGAGGGGCCAGGAGATCATCTGGGGATGGATCCTGTTCCCACGAGGGCTCTCTCAAGGTGGATCCTCATCTCTGGGCACAGGGGGAATACCAGTGCTGGGAGACAGCAGCAGGCTCGTGAGCATCCTGCTCTGGCAGCTGCTGAGGAGGTGGCACATGTCCTGCTCTCCTGCTCTCCTCCAAACAGAGAATCCATGGGGAAATTTAGGCACAACCCTGGGCACACCCAGCATTGCCTGGGCACAGGAACGGGGGGAAAACTTCTCCAACTGACTGGTGATTTCTGGTTTCTGTCTTCAGAGTGCCAAGATGTTATTAAGAGGTGTTTGTCCATGCAACCCTTGGACAGGCTGTCCTTAGAAGATCTTTTCTGTGATCCTTGGCTGCAGAGTGTTCATCTGCCCTAGAAGATGGGAGAGATCCACGGGCACAGTTGGATCCAGGAGCCTGGCAGGTAACAGCTGCACACATCTCTTGGCAATCAGTGGCAAAGCAAACCAGACTGGTTTTGTCCTGCTGTAGCTCTGGGCAGGGATCATCAGAAGGGAACACGCAGCTCTTGGGCTGGAGCTGAGCTGGAGACCTGGTGTGGCAAGCAGTGGTGGCCACCATCCACCCTGGGTTTGCTTGTCTGGTTCATTGATGGCTGGGGCCCTGGGCAGAACACTGACAGCCTGGTCTGGCCCCCAGGGAAGGAGAAGGAGCCCCTGGAGAAGCTGTACCAGGTGGGGCTGCTGCTGCTGCTGGGGACAGCAAGGAAGACATCAAGGATGACAGCCTCTTCCTCCACCTGGCCACAGAAAAGCTGAAGATGATGGACTTGGATTCTGGCACCTTCTTCAAAGCCAGGCTCCACAGCGAATTTGCAGATGAGTCCAGACCCAGGGGGATGCTCCCAGATTTGGGCATTGCACAGGTTCCCCCTTTGCTGGGGAGGGTAAAACGGATTCTTCCGTCGGCTGCCAAGCTGCTTTTTGGCAGGGCTGGGGGGATGGGCTGGGCTGGGTACAAAATGGGAGTTGGCTCCTGGCCCTGCCAACAGCCCCCAGCACCCACCGTGCCCTGGGCTGGGGCTGGAGCTGGGACAGCCAGCCTGACACAAACAAAGCCCATGGCAGCAGCAGAGGTGGGACTGCAGAACTGTGCATGGCTGCTTTGCTTTGCAGGCAAGGAAGGGCTTGGGCTGCTCCACTGCCCTTGTTTGCTTTGAGATCACCATTACTTTTGGGGGCAGTGCAGGGGGAAAGGGAAAAACCATGGGCTTCCCTCACCTCTGGGTGAATTTTTCCCTGGCATGCAGAGGTTGGGCCTTCCTCCAAGCCCTGACAGAGATAAGATTTTTTACCTTTTCTCGTGTCTCCCCTTTTTGTCTGTAATCTCTTATTCTTCATTTGTCGTTTGTTTCTCTAAAGGAAGCGTTCTAGGTGGGGTCCAGTGTGGATCAGGAAGTGCTTGGGCCCAGCTGCAGCGTGGATGGGCCGTGTCCTTGGAGAAGGCTGAGGACATCGTTTGGGACCAGCTTTTCTTCGGGCAGCGATGGCGTGAGGCGGGTCCCCGTCTCCTTGGCAGGGTGAGATAAGAGCTTTTGGGAGATGGCAGCGAGCACAGGAGCATCCTGCTGGGGCAGCTGCTGAGGGGCTGGATGTGCCATGGCTGGCTGCAGGCTGGGCACAGCCCTGCCCTCCTGCTCTGTGCCCAAGGCAGCAATGATGGGCAGCTTTGGGCACCGCTCTGGGCACGGCCAGCATGGCCTGGGCACGGCGGGAGCTGGGACAAGGGGGACAGGAGCCTTCAGCTGACGGGCGGTTTCTGGTTTCTCTCCTTGCAGCCGGGCTCTGCAGATGCTGAGGCTGCTCTGGGCTCTGCCAGGGCTCTGCTGGGCTCAGCCCTGGGCACGGCTGGGCCTGCTCTGCCCTCACATGGCTCTGACAGCTTTGCATCAGACAAACCCATTCCGAGCACAGCACCTGAGCTTTGTGCTTCTGCAGGTGAGGGAGACTCTCCTGCAGGCCAAGACATTGCAGTTAGGGACACACATCCAGTTGGCAAGAGCCCAAACTCTCCACAGTCCCAGCTGAACACCTGGATCTCCACAGGATGTTTTCTTGGTCCCACTCTTCATTCCTTCTTGGCTGCAATTGTGCAATTGCACTTTCTTTTTCCTCTAGAAGTGCCCCGAGTGGACCAAACCTGGCGAGTGGGCCGTGCTCCTAAGGCAGTGCAGTCTGGAGCTGAGGGATGGAGAATTGCCCTTCTGCACTTCAAAACTAAGCAAAAAGCCATAAGTGAGACTTTCTTTAAAAAAACCCTGATAATTTAAAAGGGAATGTGGAGCTCATTCACAGTGAGAAGGAAGGGCATCTTCTAAAGGATTTGGGTTGTGACAGAATTGAGATTCCCAGTCCTGCTTGGAGCTGGCAGGGCACAAAGGAATTTCTTCTTGCTTCCCACCAGTTTCACCACAATTTAAAATAATAATATTGGAAACAAACCCCAAAATCTTTTTAAAAAAGATTACTGAGGCAAGTAAGATGCTTCAATGCCAGCAGCTCATTTACCAAATCAATAAATGAGTTTTCTGTGTCAGAAGATCTGTAACCTCTTAATTCAAAGTTACAGAAAATGCTTCACTGCACACTTGGTGGTTTTATCTTTCACATTTTATAGAGGCTTTTTTCCTTTTCTTTATCGTTTTTTTTTTTCCTTTAAAAAACAGAAAACATGCCATAAAAAAGGAGTGTCCTTTGCTCCTGGTTCCCGTGTGTCCTGGTTTTGGGCAAATTTGGGGGAAAACCTCCAGAAGGAGCCCCCAGACAGCAAACCCCACGACTCCTCCCCCCCCACCCCACCGGGTTCGGGAAGAATTTCCTCGGAGAAGAGTGGGAGAAAAAACCTGTTTATTTAACAAGCAAGACACTCCCCAGCACAGGGAAAAAAGACAACACCAGCTGACAAAAAAAACTCTTTCACCGTTCTGAAGGGATGACAAACTCAGTCTCTCTGGCGAGTGGTCGCTCAGTTATCAGTCTCTGGCGCTGGGGATGACTGCTGCAGGTGACAAAGTGTAGCCTCCCGGTGTTTCTTGGGGTTCCCAGGTCCCCGTCCGTTCAGATGGTATCCAGGAGAGGGAGGGGACGGGGTGGAAGAGAAAACAGTCCAGGGAAAAAGTTGGACTGCCTAGCTGAACTAACTAATAAGCAAAAGCAAGGGCAAAGCGAAGGAAAGAAAAAGGCAGAAGCGAGCAAGCAGGCAAGCAAGCAAGCAAGCAAGCAAGCAAGCAGGCAAGCAAGCAAGCCGAGCTAAAACCTCTCCTAAACATAGACCATGGGGGAGGTGAGCCGGCTGATAATAAGACAAAACAAAGCTTCACTCTCAGACTCAGTCCTGGAAGCACAGGACATAATACCAAACATAATCAGGACACACGATTGGAGATAGAAACACCATAACATCACCCTAGGACATTCCACCCCTTATCTCCATATCGTGAACATACTAAACAGCATGTAAAAACTTCAGCAAGTAGAAATTTCCATCTTTCACTTATTCGGACACATTTTCTTCCATCTCACTTGCTCAAACCTTCAACACTTACACATTTCCTTCTATCTCACTTGCTCAGACCTTTGACACTTACATATTTCCTTCTGTCTCATGCTGCCTCACCCCACAATCAGATCTCCCTGAGGCACACATCGTGTTGTTCCATCTCTCTGCATTACCCACCATGTACAACCTGGTCCTTGAGCAAAGACAATCCCACGAATGGGTTTGTCTGTACTCGGGGCAGAATTGATCCAAACTGCCTTCCCCAACAAACCTCTGATATGTGCCACTGGGACTTTGTCTCCATCTACTATATTCAGGGACTTAGACTGGGCAGGGCCCGCTCGGTTGGTGGAACCCCGGGTGTTAACTAACCAAGTGGCCTTTGCTAAATGCTGCTCCCAGTTTTTGAATGATCCCCCACCCAATGCTCTCAAGGTGGTTTTTAACAGTCCATTGTACCTTTCCACCTTCCCTGCAGCTGGTGCATGGTAGGGGATATGGTACACCCACTCAATGCCATGTTCCCTAGCCCAAGTGTTGATAAGGCTATTCTTGAAATGAGTCCCATTGTCTGACTCAATCCTCTCAGGGGTGCCATGCCTCCAAAGGACCTGCTTTTCCAGGCCCAGGATGGTGTTACGGGCTGTAGCGTGAGACACAGGGTAGGTCTCCAACCATCCAGTGGTGGCTTCCACCATGGTCAGTACATAGCGCTTGCCCTGGCGGGTTTGAGGCAGTGTGATGTAATCAATCTGCCAGGCCTCTCCATACTTGTACTTGGACCACCGCCCCCCATACCAGAGGGGCTTCACCCGCTTGGCTTGCTTGATGGCAGCGCACGTCTCACAGTCATGGATAACTTGAGAAATACTGTCCATGGTTAGATCCACCCCTCGGTCTCGTGCCCACTTATATGTGGCATCTCTGCCCTGATGACCTGAGGCATCATGGGCCCATCGAGCCAGGAACAACTCTCCCTTGTGTTCCCAATCAAGGTCTGTCTTCGACACCCCTATCTTTGCAGCCTGATCTACCTGCTGATTGTTTTTCTGCTCTTCATTAGCCCTACTTCTGGGAACATGGGCATCTACATGGCGAACCTTCACAGGTAATTTCTCTAACCGGGTAGCGATATCTTTCCACTCTTCGGCAGCCCAAATTGGTTTTCCTCTACGCTGCCAGTTAGCCTCTTTCCATCTCTCCAACCATCCCCACAGAGCATTGGCTACCATCCATGAATCGGTATAAAGGTAAAGCTTTGGCCACTTCTCTCTTTCAGCAATGTCTAAGGCCAGTTGAACCGCTTTGAGTTCAGCAAGTTGACTGGATCCACCCTCTCCTTCAGTGGCCTCTGCTACCCGTCGTGTGGGGCTCCATACGGCTGCTTTCCACCTCCGATTCATCCCCACAATGCGACAGGAACCGTCGGTGAATAGAGCATAGCGTGTTTCCTCTGCTGGCAGTTGGTTATATGGTGGAGCTTCTTCAGCCCGTGTCACTGGTTCTTGTTCCTCATCTGTGACACCAAAACTTTCACCTTCAGGCCAATTTGTAATTACTTCCAAAATCCCAGGGCGATTCAGTTTTCCAATCCGGGTGCGCTGTGTAATGAGGGCAATCCACTTGCTCCATGTAGCACTGGTGGCATGGTGGGTTGAGGGAACCTTTCCTCTGAACATCCACCCCAGCACTGGTAGTCGGGGTGCCAGAAGGAGTTGTGCTTCTGTGCCAACCACCTCTGAGGCTGCTTGGACCCCTTCGTAGGCAGCCAAGATCTCCTTCTCGGTTGGGGTGTAGTTAGCTTCAGACCCTCTGTAGCTCCGACTCCAAAATCCTAATGGTCGGCCTCGCATCTCACCAGGCACCTTCTGCCACAGGCTCCAGGACAGACCATGGTTCCCGGCTGCAGAGTAGAGCACGTTCTTCACATCTGGTCCCGTCCTGACTGGGCCAAGGGCTACTGCATGAGCAATTTCCTGCTTTATCTGGGCAAAAGCTTGTTGCTGCTCAGGGCCCCAATGGAAATCGTTCTTCTTGCGGGTGACCAGGTAAAGAGGGCTCACAATCTGACTGTACTCAGGAATGTGCATCCTCCAAAAACCTATGGCGCCTAAGAAAGCTTGTGTCTCCTTCTTGTTGGTTGGTGGGGACATAGCTGTGATTTTGTTGATGACATCAGTAGGAATCTGACGCCGTCCATCTTGCCACTTCACTCCCAGGAACTGGATCTCTCGAGCAGGTCCCTTAACTTTACTCTTCTTGATGGCGAAGCCGGCTTCCAGGAGGATTTGGATGATTCTCTCTCCTTTCTTGAACACTTCTGCTGCTGTGTTCCCCCACACAATGATATCATCAATATATTGTAAATGTTCTGGAGCCTCACCTTTTTCTAGTGTAGTCTGGATCAGTCCATGGCAGATAGTAGGACTGTGCTTCCACCCCTGGGGCAGTCGATTCCAGGTGTACTGCACTCCCCTCCATGTGAAAGCGAACTGAGGCCTGCACTCTGCTGCCAGAGGAATGGAGAAAAATGCATTGGCGATATCGATAGTGGCGTACCACTTTGCTGCCTTGGACTCCAGCTCGTACTGCAGTTCCAGCATGTCCGGCACGGCAGCGCTCAGTGGTGGAGTCACCTCATTCAATGCACGATAGTCTACGGTCAGTCTCCATTCTCCTTCAGATTTACGTACAGGCCAGATGGGGCTGTTGAAGGGTGAGTGGGTTTTGCTGACCACCCCTTGGCTCTCCAGCTCACGGATCATTTTATGGATGGGAACCACAGCATCTCGAGTTGTTCTGTATTGTCGGCGATGCACTATGGAAGTGGCAATTGGTACCTTTTGCTCTTCTCCTTTCAGAAGTCCTACAGTACTTGGATTCTCAGACAGTCCAGACAAGGTGTTCAATTGCTGGATGCCCTCTGTCACCACAGCTGCTATCCCAAATGCCCACCTGAATCCTTTTGGATCTTTAAAATACCCCCTTCGGAGGTAATCTATGCCCAAAATGCATGGGGCCTCTGGGCCAGTCACAATAGGATGTTTTTTCCATTCATGTCCAGTCAGGCTCACATCAGCTTCCACCAAGGTAAAGTCCTGTGATCCACCTGTCACACCAGCAATAGAAACAGATTCTGCCCCCACATATCTTGATGGGACTAATGTGCATTGGGCACCAGTATCAACCAAAGCTTTATACTTTTGTGGTTCCGATGTGCCAGGCCAACGAATCCACACAGTCCAGAAGACACGATTTTCCCTCGCCTCTCCCTGGCTAGAGGCAGGGCCCCTCTAAGCCTGTTTATCCTTCTTTCCTTGGGCATATGTCTTAGAGGTTCCTTCAAGGGGATCAGATATATCATCATCATCATACTTGGCAGCTTGGCTACGGGCAACTGGAGCTGCTCTCCTTTTGGTGGAACTTCCTCTTTGGGTCTTGCCTTCCTTCAATTCACGCACCCGTTGTGCCAGAGCAGCAGTAGATTTTCCATCCCATCTCCTCATGTTTTCTCCGCAATCACGTAGGAAGAACCACAGCTCAGCTCGTGGGGTGTACCTCCTCTCCCCATCAGGGGAACGTCTGCGTTGGATACCAGGGCCTCTAATTTGTACTGCTGAGATTTGGAGAAGGTCCTCTTTAATCTCCTCCCTGAGTCTTTTATGATTCTCCTCTATCTTGTCTTCTAATTTCTGCAGACGTGTTTCCACAGCTGCAATTCTGGCATGTGTTGGGCCATGCACAGCATCTGCATATGCTCGGAGCTTCTTTGCCATATCAAGCACGGTCTCATCCCTCTCGTCCCGCTTCATTATTGCTAAAGTAGAAGCATATTCATGGGGCCCAAGTCGTACAAGTTTTCGCCACATCACAGATGTACATGGTACCAAGTCCGGATTCCTAGTTGTTATGTCATCTGAGAAGATAATCTCTGCCACTGCCATTTCTCTCAGGCGTTGGATCCCTTGTTCTATCGTCTTCCAGTGGGTCTGCTGCATATAAAGATCATCTGCACACAGGTATCTTTGTGCTACACTGTCCAGGACCCGTGCCCAGAGGCTGTGAGGGTTAGGCCCTCTCATCATTCCTTGGTCGATGACAGGATCATGTGACAGGGATCCCAAATGCCTGGCTTCAGTGCCATCCAGAATTGTAGCCTCGCCTGCAGCATCCCAAAGACGGACCAACCAACTAATTATAGACTCATCAGGTCGTCGGGTGTAATCCTTTCTTAGGCCACGGAGGTCCTTTAGGGAAAAAGACTCAATATTGGCCTCTGATCTTTTACCAGTTGCTTTGACTCCTGGTTTTATGTCAGGAGGCGTCGAGGGTCCTTCTCCTGCATCATCATCATCATCATCCACTGGTCGATCAGTCTTGTCTGTGCACTTTCCACTTCTCGTGCTGGTAGCAACAGCCATTGGTTGAGGCTTACTGACAGGTTTAGCTGCTGGCTTAGGCTCACTGTCTGGTGTAGTTGTTGGCCTCGAGCCTGGGGTGTTGGCTGCAGCCTGAGTGACTGGGATAGTGGCTGATTTATCTGCCTGTCCCCCTTCCTCTGTCTGCTGCCCTACAGTATCTAGCAGGGTACGGTAAGCATATGCCAGGGCCCAGCTCACTGCAATGATCTTCTTCTCCTTAGAATTACCATGGCACTTCTCTTTCAGGTACTTTGCCACCTCAGCTGGGTTCTGAATTTGTTCACATGGAAAATCCCAGGATGTAGGGTCAGAAAATTCCTTTAAGATTTGGCCCATATCCTCCCATTTCCCACACCATTCAGGATTCCTCACGCCTGGCTCTACTCTGGGGTCAGGGGTCTCAGCCCCTCTAGAAATCTCAGCTCTCATTCTAGAGAAACTGCAGACTGTATAGAGAAAGCTTACTATATTAAACACCAGAAAGATGGTCTCTTTAACACTCAGGGGGAACTGAACATTCTCTAATAAGGATGTAACAAATTCAGAGGAGAAGAAGGAGAACAAAGGCTGAAAAGCCTCATCCCCTGCTTCTCCTCTAACAAACTGAGTGCACAACCACAACCAAGAACCATACATTCCTGGAACAGATTCCAGCACCTTTATAAATCTCCTGCAGGCCATTAAAACCAAGCCCAGCCCGATGGATATTTTGGTCAATGCCCCTCTGCTACAGAAACTACGCATTAGGGACAATACCGGAGCTATTTCTGGATAAGCAAATAAACCCAGGGACCACAAAGGTATTAAGACTTCAAAAAACCCTAGGGACCAAAATCCCATGCAGGCCTCCACCCCAAAAGACATGAATTCCAACAACATAGCCAATAACTGCTCTATACCAACACAAAAGAATTTGAACCAAATTATTATTATTAGAACAGGGTTTTTTCCCACTTTCTCGAGCCCCACGTTGGGCGCCAATTTATTTGTCCTGGTTTCGGGCAAATTTGGGGGAAAACCTCCAGGAGGAGCCCCCAAACAGCAAACCCCACGACTCCTCCCCCCCCCACCCCACCGGGTTCGGGAAGAATTTCCTCGGAGAAGAGTGGGAGAAAAAACCTGTTTATTTAACAAGCAAGACACTCCCCAGCACAGGGAAAAAGACAACACCAGCTGACAAAAAAACTCTTTCACCGTTCTGAAGGGATGACAAACTCAGTCTCTCTGGCGAGTGGTCGCTCAGTTATCAGTCTCTGGCGCTGGGGATGACTGCTGCAGGTGACAAAGTGTAGCCTCCCGGTGTTTCTTGGGGTTCCCAGGTCCCCGTCCGTTCAGATGGTATCCAGGAGAGGGAGGGGACGGGGTGGAAGAGAAAACAGTCCAGGGAAAAAGTTGGACTGCCTAGCTGAACTAACTAATAAGCAGAAAGCAAGGGCAAAGCGAAGGAAAGAAAAAGGCAGAAGCGAGCAAGCAGGCAAGCAAGCAGGCAAGCAAGCAAGCAAGCAAGCAAGCAAGCAGGCAAGCAAGCAGGCAAGCAAGCAAGCCGAGCTAAAACCTCTCCTAAACATAGACCATGGGGGAGGTGAGCCGGCTGATAACAAGACAAAACAAAGCTTCACTCTCAGACTCAGTCCTGGAAGCACAGGACATAATACCAAACATAATCAGGACACACGATTGGAGATACAAACACCATAACATCACCCTAGGACATTCCACCCCTTATCTCCATATCGTGAACATACTAAACAGCATGTAAAAACTTCAGCAAGTAGAAATTTCCATCTTTCACTTATTCGGACACATTTTCTTCCATCTCACTTGCTCAGACCTTTGACACTTACATATTTCCTTCTGTCTCATGCTGCCTCACCCCACAATCAGATCTCCCTGAGGCACACATCGTGTTGTTCCATCTCTCTGCATTACCCACCATGTACAACCTGGTCCTTGAGCAAAGACAATCCCACGAATGGGTTTGTCTGTACTCGGGGCAGAATTGATCCAAACTGCCTTCCCTAACAAACCTCTGATATGTGCCACTGGGACTTTGTCTCCATCTACTATATTCAGGGACTCAGACTGGGCAGGGCCCGCTCGGTTGGTGGAACCCCGGGTGTTAACTAACCAAGTGGCCTTTGCTAAATGCTGCTCCCAGTTTTTGAATGATCCCCCACCCAATGCTCTCAAGGTGGTTTTTAACAGTCCATTGTACCTTTCCACTTTCCCTGCAGCTGGTGCATGGTGGGGGATATGGTACACCCACTCAATGCCATGTTCCCTAGCCCAAGTGTTGATAAGGCTATTCTTGAAATGAGTCCCATTGTCTGACTCAATCCTCTCAGGGGTGCCATGCCTCCAAAGGACCTGCTTTTCAAGGCCCAGGATGGTGTTCCGAGCATGGCATGAGGCACAGGGTAGGTCTCCAACCATCCAGTGGTGGCTTCCACCATGGTCAGTACATAGCACTTGCCCTGGCGGGTTTGAGGCAGTGTGATGTAATCAATCTGCCAGGCCTCTCCATACTTGTACTTGGACCACCGCCCCCCATACCAGAGGGGCTTCACCCGCTTGGCTTGCTTGATGGCAGCGCATGTCTCACAGTCATGGATAACTTGAGAAATACTGTCCATGGTTAGATCCACCCCTCGGTCTCGTGCCCACTTATATGTGGCATCTCTGCCCTGATGACCTGAGGCATCATGGGCCCATCGAGCCAGGAACAACTCTCCCTTGTGTTCCCAATCAAGGTCTATCTTTGACACCCCTATCTTTGCAGCCTGATCTACCTGCTGATTGTTTTGCTGCTCTTCATTAGCCCTGCTTCTGGGAACATGGGCATCTACATGGCGAACCTTCACAGGTAATTTCTCTAACCGGGTAGCGATATCTTTCCACTCTTCAGCAGCCCAAATTGGTTTTCCTCTACGCTGCCAGTTAGCCTCTTTCCATCTCTCCAACCATCTCCACAGAGCATTGGCTACCATCCATGAATCGGTATAAAGGTAAAGCTTTGGCCACTTCTCTCTTCCTGCAACGTCTAAGGCCAGTTGAACCGCTTTGAGTTCAGCAAGTTGACTGGATCCACCCTCTCCTTCAGTGGCCTCTGCTACCCGTCGTGTGGGGCTCCATACGGCTGCTTTCCACCTCCGATTCATCCCCACAATGCGACAGGAACCGTCGGTGAATAGAGCATAGCGTGTTTCCTCTGCTGGCAGTTGGTTATATGGTGGAGCTTCTTCAGCCCGTGTCACTGGTTCTTGTTCCTCATCTGTGACACCAAAACTTTCACCTTCAGGCCAATTTGTAATTACTTCCAAAATCCCAGGGCGATTCAGTTTTCCAATCCGGGTGCGCTGTGTAATGAGGGCAATCCACTTGCTCCATGTAGCACTGGTGGCATGGTGGGTTGAGGGAACCTTTCCTCTGAACATCCACCCCAGCACCGGTAGTCGGGGTGCCAGAAGGAGTTGTGCTTCTGTGCCAACCACCTCTGAGGCTGCTTGGACCCCTTCGTAGGCGGCCAAGATCTCCTTCTCTGTTGGGGTGTAGTTAGCTTCAGACCCTCTGTAGCTCCGACTCCAAAATCCTAATGGTCGGCCTCGAGTCTCACCAGGCACCTTCTGCCACAGGCTCCAGGACAGACCATGGTTCCCGGCTGCAGAGTAGAGCACGTTCTTCACATCTGGTCCTGTCCTGACTGGGCCAAGGGCTACTGCATGAGCAATCTCCTGCTTGATCTGGGCAAAAGCTTGTTGCTGCTCAGGGCCCCAATGGAAATCGTTCTTCTTGCGGGTAACCAGGTAAAGAGGGCTCACGATCTGACTGTACTCAGGAATGTGCATCCTCCAAAAACCTATGGCGCCTAAGAAAGCTTGTGTCTCCTTCTTGTTGGTTGGTGGGGACATAGCTGTGATTTTGTTGATGACATCAGTAGGAATCTGACGCCGTCCATCTTGCCACTTCACTCCCAGGAACTGCATCTCTCGAGCAGGTCCCTTAACTTTACTCTTCTTGATGGCGAAGCCGGCTTCCAGGAGGATTTGGATGATTCTCTCTCCTTTCTTGAACACTTCTGCTGCTGTGTTCCCCCACACAATGATATCATCAATATATTGTAAATGTTCTGGAGCCTCACCTTTTTCTAGTGTAGTCTGGATCAGTCCATGGCAGATAGTAGGACTGTGCTTCCACCCCTGGGGCAGTCGATTCCAGGTGTACTGCACTCCCCTCCATGTGAAAGCGAACTGAGGCCTGCACTCTGCTGCCAGAGGAATGGAGAAAAATGCATTGGCGATATCGATAGTGGCGTACCACTTTGCTGCCTTGGACTCCAGCTCGTACTGCAGTTCCAGCATGTCCGGCACAGCAGCACTCAGTGGTGGAGTCACCTCATTCAATGCACGATAGTCTACGGTCAGTCTCCATTCTCCTTCAGATTTACGTACAGGCCAGATGGGGCTGTTGAAGGGTGAGTGGGTTTTGCTGACCACCCCTTGGCTCTCCAGCTCACGGATCATTTTATGGATGGGAACCACAGCATCTCGAGTTGTTCTGTATTGTCGGCGATGCACTATGGAAGTGGCAATTGGTACCTTTTGCTCTTCTCCTTTCAGAAGTCCTACAGTACTTGGATTCTCAGACAGTCCAGACAAGGTGTTCAATTGCTGGATGCCCTCTGTCACCACAGCTGCTATCCCAAATGCCCACCTGAATCCTTTTGGATCTTTAAAATACCCCCTTCGGAGGTAATCTATGCCCAAAATGCATGGGGCCTCTGGGCCAGTCACAATAGGATGTTTTTTCCATTCATGTCCAGTCAAGCTCACATCAGCTTCCACCAAGGTAAAGTCCTGTGATCCACCTGTCACACCAGCAATAGAAACAGATTCTGCCCCCACATATCTTGATGGGACTAATGTGCATTGGGCACCAGTATCAACCAAAGCTTTATACTTTTGTGGTTCCGATGTGCCAGGCCAACGAATCCACACAGTCCAGAAGACACGATTTTCCCTCGCCTCTCCCTGGCTAGAGGCAGGGCCCCTCTAAGCCTGTTTATCCTTCTTTCCTTGGGCATATGTCTTAGAGGTTCCTTCAAGGGGATCAGATATATCATCATCATCATACTTGGCAGCTTGGCTACGGGCAACTGGAGCTGCTCTCCTTTTGGTGGAACTTCCTCTTTGGGTCTTGCCTTCCTTCAATTCACGCACCCGTTGTGCCAGAGCAGCAGTAGATTTTCCATCCCATCTCCTCATGTTTTCTCCGCAATCACGTAGGAAGAACCACAGCTCAGCTCGTGGGGTGTACCTCCTCTCCCCATCAGGGGAACGTCTGCGTTGGATACCAGGGCCTCTAATTTGTACTGCTGAGATTTGGAGAAGGTCCTCTTTAATCTCCTCCCTGAGTCTTTTATGATTCTCCTCTATCTTGTCTTCTAATTTCTGCAGACGTGTTTCCACAGCTGCAATTCTGGCATGTGTTGGGCCATGCACAGCATCTGCATATGCTCGGAGCTTCTTTGCCATATCAAGCACGGTCTCATCCCTCTCGTCCCGCTTCATTATTGCTAAAGCAGAAGCATATTCATGGGGCCCAAGTCGTACAAGTTTTCGCCACATCACAGATGTACATGGTACCAAGTCCGGATTCCTAGTTGTTATGTCATCTGAGAAGATAATCTCTGCCACTGCCATTTCTCTCAGGCGTTGGATCCCTTGTTCTATCGTCTTCCAGTGGGTCTGCTGCATATAAAGATCATCTGCACACAGGTATCTTTGTGCTACACTGTCCAGGACCCGTGCCCAGAGGCTGTGAGGGTTAGGCCCTCTCATCATTCCTTGGTCGATGACAGGATCATGTGACAGGGATCCCAAATGCCTGGCTTCAGTGCCATCCAGAATTGTAGCCTCGCCTGCAGCATCCCAAAGACGGACCAACCAACTAATTATAGACTCATCAGGTCGTCGGGTGTAATCCTTTCTTAGGCCACGGAGGTCCTTTAGGGAAAAAGACTCAATATTGGCCTCTGATCTTTTACCAGTTGCTTTGACTCCTGGTTTTATGTCAGGAGGCGTCGAGGGTCCTTCTCCTGCATCATCATCATCATCATCCACTGGTCGATCAGTCTTGTCTGTGCACTTTCCACTTCTTGTGCTGGTAGCAACAGCCATTGGTTGAGGCTTACTGACAGGTTTAGCTGCTGGCTTAGGCTCACTGTCTGGTGTAGTTGTTGGCCTCGAGCCTGGGGTGTTGGCTGCAGCCTGAGTGACTGGGATAGTGGCTGATTTATCTGCCTGTCCCCATTCCTCTGTCTGCTGCCCTACAGTATCTAACAGGGTACGGTAAGCATATGCCAGGGCCCAGCTCACTGCAATGATCTTCTTCTCCTTAGAATTACCATGGCACTTCTCTTTCAGGTACTTTGCTACCTCAGCTGGGTTCTGAATTTGTTCACATGGAAAATCCCAGGATGTAGGGTCAGAAAATTCCTTTAAGATTTGGCCCATATCCTCCCATTTCCCACACCATTCAGGATTCCTCACGCCTGGCTCTACTCTGGGGTCAAGGGTCTCAGCCCCTCTAGAAATCTCAGCTCTCATTCTAGAGAAACTGCAGACTGTATAGAGAAAGCTTACTATATTAAACACCAGAAAGATGGTCTCTTTAACACTCAGGGGGAACTGAACATTCTCTAATAAGGATGTAACAAATTCAGAGGAGAAGAAGGAGAACAAAGGCTGAAAAGCCTCATCCCCTGCTTCTCCTCTAACAAACTGAGTGCACAACCACAACCAAGAACCATACATTCCTGGAACAGATTCCAGCACCTTTATAAATCTCCTGCAGGCCATTAAAACCAAGCCCAGCCCGATGGATATTTTGGTCAATGCCCCTCTGCTACAGAAACTACGCATTAGGGACAATACCGGAGCTATTTCTGGATAAGCAAATAAACCCAGGGACCACAAAGGTATTAAGACTTCAAAAAACCCTAGGGACCAAAATCCCATGCAGGCCTCCACCCCAAAAGACATGAATTCCAACAACATAGCCAATAACTGCTCTATACCAACGCAAAAGAATTTGAACCAAATTATTATTATTAGAACAGGGTTTTTTTCCCACTTTCTCGAGCCCCACGTTGGGCGCCAATTTATTTGTCCTGGTTTTGGGCAAATTTGGGGGGAAACCTCCAGAAGGAGCCCCCAGACAGCAAACCCCACGACTCCTCCCCCCCCACCCCACCGGGTTCGGGAAGAATTTCCTTGGAGAAGAGTGGGAGAAAAAACCTGTTTATTTAACAAGCAAGACACTCCCCAGCACAGGGAAAAAAGACAACACCAGCTGACAAAAAAACTCTTTCACCGTTCTGAAGGGATGACAAACTCAGTCTCTCTGGCGAGTGGTCGCTCAGTTATCAGTCTCTGGCGCTGGGGATGACTGCTGCAGGTGACAAAGTGTAGCCTCCCGGTGTTTCTTGGGGTTCCCAGGTCCCCGTCCGTTCAGATGGTATCCAGGAGAGGGAGGGGACGGGGTGGAAGAGAAAACAGTCCAGGGAAAAAAGTTGGACTGCCTAGCTGAACTAACTAATAAGCAGAAAGCAAGGGCAAAGCGAAGGAAAGAAAAAGGCAGAAGCGAGCAAGCAGGCAAGCAAGCAGGCAAGCAAGCAAGCAAGCAAGCAAGCAAGCAAGCCGAGCTAAAACCTCTCCTAAACATAGACCATGGGGGAGGTGAGCCGGCTGATAACAAGACAAAACAAAGCTTCACTCTCAGACTCAGTCCTGGAAGCACAGGACATAATACCAAACATAATCAGGACACACGATTGGAGATAGAAACACCATAACATCACCCTAGGACATGCTGTCTGCTGGGGTTCTTCTGTGAGCCATGCTGGAACTTGAGCAGCTGGTACCTGTGTGCATTTCTGTCTATAGATCTTCTGTGCTTCTCTTGTTCTCTATTTCTTTGTCTAATCCTACTTACCTGGGGCATTTTTGGGTAATTTAACATCTTCGGGGTTAAAGGTTTGTAGGTTAAATGGTCTTGTGTGAATTAAGTTAATGCTATGAGAAGAGTTTTATGGTGAGTTGGAGCTTGTATAAATCCTTCTGCCCAAGTTCTTTGATTGTCTATATTTTGCCTGTAAAAATTTGGGTCATTTGGACCTCTTAGCTCAGTAAGTTGGAGCAGAGTGATTGTATCACAGAGGTTGTAGGTTCAATCCGTGTGTGGGCCATTGACTCAAGAGTTAGACTTGATGATCCTTGTGGGTCCCTTCCTACCAAGAATATTCTTTGCATCTGGCCATGTTGACAATACCTGGCTGGGGTTTCTCCTGTGCACCAAACTTGACTAAAGGAACCTTTGGTCACCCCCAGCATTTCAGTGTTCTGGGGTGTTCCAGCCCTGCAGGCTCACCATGGCCTCTTGTTTCCATCAGGCCCTGCTGTGTCACACTGGTCCTTGGTTCCATGAGCATCTGGAGTGTCACACAGCTTGATGACATTTGTCCTTGCTGCCCCTGCCATCCCACTGCCCCAGCAACAGCCCCGAGCCACCCGTGAGGGACAGGCCCTGCTGGGCCAGGCCTGGGCTCAGGCCTTGGCCTTTCTGCTTCCTCCAGCCAGCCCAGGCCTTGCTCAGCATTGCAGTTCCCTGCTCACAGCCTCGGGCTCCTGCAATCCTGCCCTCAAGGATCTGCTCTCACCAGTCCCTGGGGAGCCTTTGGCACTCCCTGCCCTCAGTGGGGCCAGTGATGCTCCAAGGGACTTGGAGTTTTGCTTCTGACTCCTGGAGCAGCTTCTTCAACCTTCTCTCAGTGCCTGAGGCTCCTGGGCTCAGCCTCAAATCCACCACGGGGATCATTAAAATACAGAAAGATTTCAGAAGCTCCTTGTCTTTCTTCAATTGTCTTCAAGTCTCCAGGGCTTGTGCAGCTCATTGGAGTTACTTTGGAGTTTTGTTAAGGAAGCAGATTTCAAAGTCTGCATCATGACTTTTGGTTTTAGCCAAGAGAATATTTTTTTTATTTTCAAGTCAGAGAAGAGCTGATAGAAGCATTCCCCAGGTGACCTTGATGCTGAATGTCTCCTTAGGAGGTCTGGGCACAAAAGTGAATGAACCCCTTTCAGGCTGACCCTGTTTGGACAACCTGCTCCTCACCCCCAACCTCACCATGTCTGACATCGCCCACCTGGGACTGACATCCCTGTGTCCTGCAGCAGAACCTTGTCCCCTGAGCTCTGCAGCTGGGTGTCCCTGCCCATTGCACCATGTCCCACCTGCTCTCCTCAGGGCTCTGCCTGCCCTGGAGAAGTTTTCCTGTTTGTGAGGAAAGAATGGACAAGTCTGAGCAGGTTTTCTGAACAACAAATACCTCTCAGGAGTAACATGCTCAGTCCAGGCTGCCTGGAATGATGTTACCTTTCTGCAAGGGACAGTATGAGCAGAAATTATGTCTGTAAGCAGAATTCTCTGAGTCTTTCAGCCGAATTCTCTGTCCCTGTCCTTTCTCTGGTTCTCTGTTGCAGATTTAATCTGCTGGTGCCATCCTCACCTTGAACCTCTCTTTTGAATGCAGACAGATGTTCCCAGGTCTGCTAGGCAGGTGTTGCTCAATATTTATGCTAAGTGTTTTTGTTCCTCGTGGAACTAAGGAGACCTCTGTGACAGAGTGGGGGCTCATGGAAACAAGGAGACAATTGTGACAGTTCAGAGCCTCACAGAAACAAGGCTCCTTTGTGACACTGAGGGCAATCATGGAACCCAGCAGACCATGGTGACACAGCAATGTCACATGGAACCAATGATCCATTGTTACACTGCTGATTGAAGGAGACCATGGTGACACTATGGATCCTCCTGGAACCACAGGTCCAGTGTGAGACAATGGTGCCTCATAGAACCAAGGAGACCATTTTGACACTAAGGAACCTGATGGAGAAATCAATCCATTCTGACACAGCAGGGCCTCATGGATCCAAGGGTCCTTTGTGGCACAGCAGGACCTCGATGGAAGCAAGGGGACCATTGTGTCAAAGCAGGGCCTAATGCACCCATGGAGACCATTGTGACACTAAGGAAACTCATGTAACCATGGCAACCATTGGGATGCTATGGAACCTCATAGAACCGAGGGTCCATGGTGACTCTGTAGGGCCACCTGGAACAGAGTGACACCAGTGTGACAGAGCAGGGCCTCATGGAACCAAGGAGCCTTTGTGATACCCGAGATTCTAATGGAGCCAAGGGTGCATCAAGACACAGCAGGGTCTTTTTGGAACCAAGGAAAGCACTGCTAAAAGCAGGGTAACTCATAGAACTAAAGAGTCCATTGTTACACTACAAAACCTATGGAACCAAGGATCCATTGTGAAACAGCAGGGCCTCATGGATCCAAGGGGCCACTGTGACATATTGGGGCTGCACTGTCCATTATGACAAAGCAGATCCAAGGAGGCCATGGATCTAAGGGCATATTGTGACAATGAAGATCTTCATGGAACCAAGGGTCCATTGTGACATAGCAGTGCCTCATTGGAACAAAGGAACCACTGTTGACAGCACAGAAACTCATGGAACCAAGGGGCTGTGGTGACACAGCAGGGCTACATGGAACCAAGGAGACCTGTGACATTTAGGAACCTAATGGAACCAAGAGTCCACTATGACACTGCATAAACAAGGAGACCATTGTGACACTATGGAAGCTCATGGAACCAAGCAGCCATTGTGACACTCCAGGGCCTGTTTGAACCAGGGAGACCATTGTGACACTCCAGAATCTCTTAGCACTGAGGTTTTATTGTGACACAGCAGGGTCCCATGGAACCAAGGGGCCATTGTGAAACTGTGCAAGGGCCATAATGGAGTCAAGGACACCACTGACACTGAAACCCACAGGATAGAAAGTTTTGAACACAGTTTTGAATATCTGAAAACAGATATTCTTTATTACATCATGGTGGTCACTGTGGCAAACCTTCCTCCATGCGAGTGCACTGAGCATTGAATGAACAGAGTTTTTGTCACACACACTGGCTACATGCTATTTAGCTATCCCCATTTTCTTTGAATTTACTGGACATAGTTACACTCCTTATCACAAGTCCTTATATGGTTCTTTGGGGTCTGTCTTCAACATCCAGTGCCCTTTTCAGGGAGCTTCTTCTCAACCTCCACTTTTGAGTTAGGGCAATATTATTGTTTTTTATAATTTCTGCTTTATCAGCCTTGCAGACCTGAGCTGGCATCCTCCTTGCATTTTGTGTGACTTCTGTTTGCCTCAGCTACATCCTTTATCTGTTTCTCCAAGGCTGTGCTGTTCTGTTCTCTGCCCTTGATCAGTGTAAATGTTGTTCTGTTCTCCTGTCCTTGTCACAATGCTCGCCCCACATGAGGCGTGTTTGCAACCCCCTCCAAGCCATGGGCTTGGGGTGGGCAAGTGTTCCTGAGGGAACAGGGATGGGGCAGCTGGGCTGGATGACCCAAGGGATGTTCCATTGCATGTCACACCATGATCAGAAATTAACTGAGAAGCGACGGGCAAGAAGCGTAGGGAATTGATTTCTTTTTTAAGAACATTTTTATTCCAAACAGCGCCTACACATACAGAATCCACTCCTGCCACCACATGGTTAAGTATTTTCTGCTGCTAGGACATTTCCTGTGGATTTGCTTTTCTTCTGTGTATGGCCTTTGCTTCTTGTGGTTGCTTGGTTTGTGGGGTTTTTGTTGTTGTGGGTGGGTCTTGCTTTATTTTTTTTTGTTTGGGTTTGATTTTCCATATTGAACTGCCTTTTTTTCTGATATATAAATTCTACCTGTTTTTGTGGCTTGGTTGACAGCTGATGGCAAGAGAAATTTACCCAACTCAGTCATTTTGCCAAATTACATTTTGCAGTCACCATTAACCAGATGAATTCGGTCACAGACTCCCTGCAACCTAGCAGCATCCACAAAGGAATTGAAAATGCCTTTCATGCCATTGTAGACATAATAGAAATGTTCCACACTGATGGTCATGGGCTGGTCACTGAGGGATATCACCAGGGAGTGGCTGCCAAGAGGACTCTGTGCCATGGATGACATTTGACCCTCATTGTTCAGCCAAATTCCCACCCACCCCATGTTCCTCTCCTGCAGCCCAGCTCTCTCCAATCTGGCTCTGAGGAGAGCACAGCAGACCATGTCCCAGGCCTGCCTAAAGTCTGGGCACACAACATCCCCTTCTTTTCCCTCCCACAGGGGTTCTGCAATTCCTGCCTTGTGCTGCCAGTGCCTGGAATGGCTGCAGGAGGATTTGCCACCTGCCCTTCCCTGCTGAGCCTGACCAGTCTGTGACTGTCCCAGTGCCCCTCCCTGCCCTGTTTGCAGACTGGTTCCATGTCTCCCCTTCCCAAGTGCCCAGGACCCTCTGGGCTGGCTCTGTCCTTTCCAAGGGGTTTGAGAGAGGTCTCACAGTGACACTGCCCAGCCTTCTCAGCATCCCTGACACCAAAAGCCTTTTCCACATCCCTCAGCTCCTGGACAGTGCCCAGAGCACAGCCCAACCCTGTCCAGGTCCTCAGGTTGGGTCAGAAGGGAGGCAGCTCCCATTTCTTCCCAAAAACCTACCATTCCATTTGTCTCTCTCTGCAGTCCTTAGCTGCCTTGAATATTTTTTCCTGGATCCTCCCTGCCAGAATGTTTCTTTCTATGCAATCCTTACCACAGCCCAGTAATGAATTCAGGTGTTTTCCCAGAGTGTAGTGGCCTCAAGGCACTGTTTGTGCCACCAGAACTGTGCCACCCCCGAGTGCTGATGATGGTGTTTGTGCTCACTCGGGTTCATCTCCCCACACACACACGATGCACTGCTGAAATCTCCTCAGGACACACCAAACATGGCCTGCTGGCCTGGTCACTTGGTGTCCCTCCATGCAGGGACAAACAACATCGTGCAGCTGGGGGAGAAGCCAGTGCTGGGTGTGGTGATTGCAGGGGCTGGTGTGGGACAATTGCCCTGGGGCACCTTCCCAGGCTGTGCCCAGAACAAAGACACAGTCCAGGCCCTTCCCTGCTACTCCCTCAGGTCCATCCCAGGAGCTCTGGCTGTGCCAGGACACTGCTGTGTGCCCCCTGCACACTGCCCCTCTGCCCCAGGCACTGGGCTTTGCTTGGCCAGGGCATTCCTGCAGCACATTGCTGACAGCAGTTCTGGAGGACAGCAAAGCCTTCCTGCTCTGCCCTCAGGAGATGCCCTTTGCTGATGGAGCTGCTGTGCTGGAGCCCAGCTGTGTCCCAGCAGTGCCCATGGCCTTTCCCTGCCTGTGGGCACAGCACGGACACACAGCAGGACAATGACCAAGCTGCCAGAGCACTGCGGCCTCACAGCCACAGAAGGGCTGGCAAGGAGAGGGGGGAGTTGGGAAGAGCAGATGTGGGAAGAGCCAGGGCCATTGTCCCTGGCTGTGCTGCTGTGCTGGGAGTCTCTTCCCTCCACCTCTGCCCACAGGCACTGCCCTGCAGAGACAGAGAAGGGCTCAGGAAGGATCCTCAGTACAGAGGACAAAGCATGCACTTGTTTTTATTTAAATGCACAGGGAACAGACCCCTTGAATGTTTTTGTCTTTCAAACGAAAGGTAGATATTAATGTAGTGTCATGATCCGTTATTAATGCAGAGCGGGGGTCGTGATGGTTCTTTTGATCTTAAAGGTGCAAACAGCCAAAGTGCAGGGGACAAAATCAGTTTATTCAACAGCAGAAAATCAGTTTATTCAACAACAGCAATGCATTTCATCAAATGCCAACAATTCAGTCACAGTAAAGGGGAGAGGTATAAGAAACAAAGTATAGGGAGAGAGGAAGGAAAGAAGGGGATGTGAAAATAGCTGCCAACAGACGAGACGGGCGTCCTCACGGGTCATCCGATAGAAGAATCTTTGTCTGTGGGGAGATCTCAGGGGTCTTCTCCAGGGGGTAGATGGGTCTTCATCAGTGGGGAGATCTCAAAGGGTCTTTTCCAGACGGTCGCTCTTTTATAGCCCTTCTCCAAAGCGAGTGGCCTCTGGCCAAGAGGTGGGAAGATTTATGGACCATTGTGTGGTGCTGCAGGAGACAGGTACGGTCAAGCAGTCCTCAGTTGGTACAACACAACCTCTGGTTGGTGCCACAACAGCACAGTCCAGTGAACACAATACACCAGCCCACAGTCACGAGCATCCACCTTGGCCTGGCCAGGAAACCATTGTTGGGAGTCAGCCTGGGTGGGGGTCCTCGAGGTCTCCTTGCGATGGTCGGGAGGCAAAATCGAGGGAAACATCAGACCTACCCTTACAGATGGAGACACTTCAAGAAAGAAATCATGAATGAGCAGAAGGAGCCTATCCCAATGTGCCAGAAGTGAGCTAGTGAGGAAAATGACTGGCCTGGCTGGGTATGGAGATTTTTCTAGGCACTCAGGGAAAAAAGAGGGTGCATCATATTTGGAAAGAGGTGCAGGCAACTCTGGAAGTGTTTAGGATGTTATTAGGTCATGCAGAAAGAAAATGAGAGAAGGGAAAACTGAAGTAGAACTTAACCTGGCCACTTCTGTGAAAAATAATAGAAAATATTTCTATAAATAAGTTATTAGTAAACCGGCGGACAAGGAGAATCTCAGCTCTTTATTGGATGCTGTGGGGAAGAGAGAAACTGAAGATGAGATAAAGACTGAGCTACTTAACCCATTCATTGCCAGAGTTTCAAAAAATTAGACAAGATGTCCTCAGTACTAGTGTTCTCCTGAGCTGGTAGATAGGGACAGGGAGCAGAACAGACCCCCTGTAATCCAGGAGGAAGCAGCTGGGGACCTGCTGAGCCACTCAGATGCTCACAGGTATCCCTTGGAACAGATGGGATCCATCCTAGGGGGATGAGGGAGCTGCTGGATGAGCTCCCCAAGCTGCTCTCCATCATTTCTCATCAGTGCTGGCTCAGCAGGGAGGTGCCAGAGGACTGGAGGTGCCAATGTGAGCCCATGCCCAAGAAGGGCTGGAAGGAGGATGTGGGGAAGTGCAGGCCTGTCAGCCTGACCTGGGTGCCTGGTGAGGTGATGGAACAGATCACCTTGAGTGCCATCACAGGGCACCTGCAGGATGGCTGAGGGATCAGAGGCAGCCAGCGTGGATTTCAATATCTGCATTGATGATCTGGATGAGGGCATTGAGTGCACCATCAGCAAATGTGCAGATGGCACCAAGCTGGGTGTGAGTGTGGATGTGCTGGAGGGCAGGAGGGCTCTGCAGAGGGACTCAGACACCACTGTGACAGTGACACTTAAGGGTGTCATGGCACCAAGAAACCATTGTGACACTGCAGGATCTTGTGTCAGCAGGGGTCCATTGTGGCACCGTGCAAACAAAGAGTCCAGTGTGGCACTGTGGAGCCTTATGGAATTCGGGGGTCCCTGTGACTCCATGCGACCTCGTGAAATCAAGAAGACAGTTGTGCCACTTTTTGTCCTTGTGGAAACAAGGAGACCACTGTGATACTGCTGGACCTTGTATAACCAAGAGGCCATTGTGACACTGTTGAACCAAGGAGAGCATTGCTGCACTGTGAGAGCTCATGGAACCAAGGATCCATTGTGACACTGCAGGGTACAAGGATCCAAGGGACTTTGTGATACCCTGGGGCTCCATGGAACGAAACGGACATTGTAACACAGGGAGGCCACATGAAATTGTGAGACTCTAGGACCGTATGGAATCATGCTGACATTAAGCTGGGTGTGAGTGTGGATCTTCTGGAAGGTGGGAGGGCTCTATACACGGGCCTGGACAGGCTGGATCCAGGGCCCAAATCCAATGAGAGGTTTAACAAAACCAAATGCTGGGTCCTGCACTTCGGCAACAACAACCCCTGCAGTGCTCCAGGCTGGGGACAGAGTGGCTGGACAGCAGCCAGGCAGAAAGGGACCTGGGGGCACTGATGGACAGCAGGCTGGACATGAGCCAGAAGTGTGCCCAGCTGGACAAGAAAGTCAATGGCAACTGGCCACAATCAAGAATGGTGTGGCCAGCAGGAGCAGGGCAGTGATTCTTCTCCTGTACTCGGCAGTTGCAGGATGAGCCCTGGGACTCCTCTTCACAAGCTCCAGCAGCCCAGGTCCCTCAGCTTCTCCACACAGCCCCAAAGCCCATCCTGTCAGCCCTGCAGAGCGTCTCCAGCCCCTCCTCATTGCCCTGATCAGGGAGCCCCACACCCAGACACAGCAGCCCAGATGTGCCCCCCTGGCCTGTGGTGCCTCTGGCAAGGGAGCAGCACGAGGCACTGCAGGACCCTGCAGAAAATTCCTGAAGCACTTGGAGGATGATCCTGCTCCTCAAGGGACGTTCCCATGGTGATGACTCAGGAACTGAAATGATGAGTGAGGCCAGAGAGGAAAGGGCAGAGATGGGTTGTTTGCAGAGGAGGGTACAGGGATGGGCAAGACGAAGAAATCTAGAAACATTTCTAGCAAGAGTAAAGATAGGAAAGATGAAGCCAAGCAAATGCTCAAGACAGTTTGGGGGTGCCTGCCAGGCAGCCCTGGCTCTGAACAACAACATCTGCAATAGGACAGGAAACTCACAGCTGATGGGAACAAACTTTCTGGCTGACTTCAGAGGCCATGACAACCCTGAGTGGTTTCCCTGCCGTCCCCCAGCCCTTGCTGGCCCCAGGGGCTGATGGCATTTGTGCTCACTCAGCTCCATGTCCCCACAGCAGCACCATGGGGGTGCTGAGCCTGCTGTGTGCAATGCAAACAGGGGCTCCTGAGCCAGTGCTGCCGTGTGTGTGCCTGCAAGGATGCGGCTCCTGTGTGAGCTGGGGGAGAGGCCAGGGCTGCAGAGGGGGGATGTTGTTGGCAGGTGCATGAGGACGCTCTGGGACGCTGCCCTGGGGTGTCCAGCGCAGTGGGGATGGATGAGCCCCTGCTCTGCTGCTCCTTGCCAGGGTGTCCCCCTTGCAGGGAGCTTGCAGAGCACCAGCCATGCTGTTTGTCCCCAGCCTGCCCATGGCCAGCCTGGGGCTGCTCCCGGGGCTTTTCTGTGCTCAGCACTGGGCTGTCCAAGTGTTGTGGAGAGAGCCTGGCCAAGGAGCCTGGAGCCCCCAGGCCCTGGCCTGAGGCGTCAGCGCTGCCCCAGCAGTGCCCATGGCCTGTCCCTGCTGCAGCCCCGGCACTGCCACCCCCAGGGCTGTGCCCGGCCCCGAGAGCACTCAGGCCCTGCAGCAACACGAGGGCCAGGAGGGCAGTGGGGCAGTGGCACGGGAGCAGCACTGGCAACACCAAGTGCTGCTGTTGCTGCTGGGCACAGCTGCTGTGCCAGCACTGATCTGCCCCAGCTCTGCACACAGACATTGCTGCTGCAGCTCCAGAGAAGGGAACAAAAGGGGCATCCCTGGAGTAAACTTTACTGGGAGAGAGATCCTTCAATTCATTTAAATCACTGAGATGGCAGCCCCTTAGTGACATTATGTGGGTCTGCAAAAAACATGGGAAGAAACAAAATGGAATAATGCACAAAAAATGACATTTCTTTGTGGAATATAATAAAATACTAAGGCAAGTGACAGAAAAGAAAAATTCACCCACCAAACCAAACAAGTTCTGTCGAAGATGACTTTATTGCAAGTGATTTGTAGAAATTGGCAAGGAGTTTACTCTTTGTTAAACCATCCAGTCATCATTCTCCACACTGCAGCCTTGAGCTCCTGGTTCCTCAGGCTGTAGATGAGGGGATTCAGAGCTGGAGTCACCACTGAGTACAGAACTGACACTGCCAGATCCAGGGATGGGGAGGAGCTGGAGGGGGGCTTCAGGTAGGCAAACACTGCAGTGCTGAGAAACATGGAGAGCACAGCCAGGTGAGGGAGGCAGGTGGAAAAGGCTTTGTGCTGTCCCTGCTCAGAGGGGATCCTCAGCACAGCCCTGAAGATCTGCACATAGGAGAAAACCATGAACACAAAACAGATGACTGCTAAGGAGCTAGTGAATGCAGAAACTGCAAATTTCCTGAGGTATGAGTGTGAACAGGAGAGCTTGAGGATGTGTGGGATTTCACAGAAGAACTGGCCCAGGGCATTGCCATGGCACAGGGGCAGGGAAAATGTATTGGCTGTGTGAAGCAGAGCAGTGAGAAAGCCACTGGCCCAGGCAGCTGCTGCCATGTGGGCACAAGCTCTGCTGCCCAGGAGGGTCCCGTAGTGCAGGGGTTTGCAGATGGACACGTAGCGGTCGTAGCACATGAGGGTCAGGAGGAAGTACTCTGCTGAGATGAAAAAGGCAAAGAAAAAGAGCTGTGCAGCACATCCTTCATAGGAGATGTGTCTGGTGTCCCAGAGGGAATTGTGCATGGCTTTGGGGACAGTGGTGCAGATGGAGCCCAGGTCAGAGAGGGCCAGGTTGAGCAGGAAGAAGAACATGGGGGTGTGCAGGTGGTGGCTGCAGGCTACGGCGCTGATGATGAGGCCGTTGGCCAGGAGGGCAGCCAGGGAGATGGCCAGGAAGAGGCAGAAGTGCAGGAGCTGCAGCTGCCACGTGTCTGTCAATGGCAGCAGGAGGAAGTGGCTGATGGAGCTGCTGTTGGACATTTCTTCACTCTGGGCATTGTGGGCTGTTAAAAGAACACATTGATAAGCTGGGAGACATTTCCTTGAGAGAATCCTGTACAATTCAGATAGGAATCCTCTCAAAACTGCTTTTCTTCCTGTGGGGGAACTTCACTAAAAACTTTTATTTTTGAATTTGAGTTTCTGCTGCTGAGTTACTGCCTCATCGTCAGCATTTTTCTCAGTATGAATGCTGAGGAGCCCAGAGGGAAAACAAGGCTACATTTGACACAGTGCAGTCTGACCTTCTGATTCCATACAGGTGCCCTTTGCTTATAATTCCTGCCTCTAATTCAAGGTGATTGCACTTCAAATGTGCTGGAAAATTAAAATAGCCTTTTTGAAGGCTCCAATTTCAAAACACTTTTCCCTAAACTCTTTTTTGCCCTATTCTGATCAAGAGAGAGAGGCATACCAAATGTTGGTCTGGCTCTCTGCTTCCTGCAGTTCTGCCTACTGGGAGTTGTTTCTCTCTATCCAAGCCTTGTCCCTGCCAGTGCTGCCAGAGCCCAGCCCAGCCCTGGGGGCTCAGCTCTGCCCTGCACACCCCTCCCAGCACAGGGCACTGCCCAGGGCCATCTCCCTGCCAGCAGGGCCTTAAGGGCAGCTCACACAAACTGAGATGCTGCAAGCAAAGCTGCTGCTGCTGCTGTCTGTAGGCACAGGAGGGTGAGGAGGCACTTTGTGAGGGAGATGGGAGGCAGATGTGCTGATGCCCAGGGGGACAGTGCAGGAGTGTCAGTGACACAGACACACCTGACAGCCCCTTTGCCTTGCCTTGAGGAGAAAGCTGAGAGCAGCCCTGGCCATGCAGCACCATCTCCACAGCAGGAGGAATCTGCCCTGATGGGGGTGGCTCCTTCCACCTCCAACTTCTCCCCACAGTGCATGGGGAGCTGCCAGGCAGGCTGAGAGCTGTCCCTGGCAGGTGGCACATGGGCTGGGCTGGCCAAGAGCCCTGAGGGCTGCAGGAGCTGCTCTGCAGGACAGCCCTGGGCAGCCCTGGCTGCAGCCCCAGCTTCAGCCCCTGCAGCCGTCCCTAGCAGCAGGAGCCGTCCTGCCCTGTCCCTCTGACGGTGCCCAGGGCAGCCCCGCTCTGCAGCACATCCTCCTCCCCCTCCTCCTCCTCCTCCTCCTCCTCCTCCTCCTGCTGTGCCTCAGAGAAACTGGGAGAGTCCTCCTGACACATCCCCAGGCTGTGGGCTGTGCTGGCTCCAGGAGATGCCTCCAGGAGCACAGGGGACATTGCCCTGCACCCACACACTCACCATGTCCAGGGCTGTGAAGATGTTTCCCCAAGTGCAGTCTCAGCTCAATGTCTTCCCAGTCCTGATTGCCTTGAGCCTGTCTGTGCCTGGCTCCTGTGCCCTCAGTGCCTGCAGGCAGTGCCCTCAGCCCTGCTGGGCTGGCAGAGGAGCTGCTCCTCAGCAGAAATGTCTTTTTGAAGCTTCTCTTGCTTCACCTTGGGAGCTTCCTCTGTGCCAGGAGCCCGGCCCAGCTCAGCAGCACAGACACAGCACAAGGACTTTAATGAATCTCTGGAGGCTTTAGTTTGCTTTACATTGTAATCATTCCCTGAGAGAGTGTTCAAAAAACTTTTAAAGAATTAAAATGTAAATTAAAATACTGAAGTTTCTTGAAGTTTTAATGGGTCCCACTGTGGGACATGACTGAGAAAGTGTCCCCAGGTTCCAGTCACAGCAGGAAATTGGAGGCAGAGATGACAGGTGGGGACAAAGAGAAGCCAAGTCTTGGTCCCCTGGGGCACAGCAGGGTCTGTTCCAGCAAGAGCTGTGAGGAGACACCTTGTCCTGAGCCATTGGGGCCTCCTGGCACAGCCCCAGCAAGGCTGGCCACTGTCACCCCTTGTGCTGCCCTCAGCATCCCCCCACATCTCAGTGGCCTCAGGGATCTGCTGGGACGAGTCCCTGGGGAGCATTGGTCAGGAATGGCCCTGGGGGCTCCTTCATGCTCCCAGGGACTGCAGGTTTTTCAGAGGACTTTGGGTTTTGCTTTTGCCTTGGAGTTCTCTGAGATCTTTGTGCAATCCTGGCTTCCAATTATCTGCTTTAATTAGTCCCTTGAGAGCCTTTGTCAGTAACAACACTCACTGGGGTTCATTAATGTTTCAAGGTACTCAGGGTTAATTTAAGTTCTACTTTTTGACACTGAGTCTCTAAGAGGTTTGTGAAGTGATGGCCTCCAATTATCTGCTTTAATTAGTCCCTTGAGAGTCTTTGTCAGTAATGATACTCAGTGGGGCTCATTAATACTTGAAGGTACTCAGTTTTTTTAAGGTACTTGGAGTTTCCCTTTTGACACCAACTCTTTTAGTAGTTTATGCAATGATGCCCCCAATTATCTGCTTTAACAAGTCCCTTGAGAGAACTTTGTACTTACACTCACTGCGGCTCATTAATACTTCAAAGAACTTCAATTTTTTAAGGTACTTTCCTTTTTCCTGTCTTTTCTCAGTCTCTGAGACATTTTTGGGCAATCCTGGCCTCCCATTCTCTCCTCCAAAGAGTGTCCATGAGGAGCCTGTGTTGGGGATGGACCTCAGTGGGGCCCATTAATGCTTTGAGACACTTGGGGTTTTTCTTCTGCCTTGGACTCCTGGAAAGGTTTGTGCAATCTCCTCTCAGGCCCTGAGGTTCAAGGGCTCAGCACCAAATGCACCCCGGGGCTGATTGGGATCAAGCAAGTCCTGACAAACCATGGCTCTGCCTTGATTTCCCTCTGGTCTGGTGCCGTTCATTAGGAAGATTTCCTACTACAGTTAGAGAGAAATATTTCAAAGAGCTTCTATGAAATATGAATTCCTATTTTAAAGAGAGTGTTTTATAGCTCTTCTCATTAGACATATGTGATTGCAGTATTCAGTGGTTGATATTGATCCAGGGTGTCTCCTCAGGAGCTTTGGCCTGCTCAGACAACCTGTGCCTTGAGGTCTGAGCCAGTGTGGAGAACCTTGCTCCACATTGCCCAACCCCATCCTGTCTGTCTTCACTCACCTGGGACCTGCTTTCCTTGGAGAACTGGCTGCACTCAGGCCAAAAGTAGTTTCTTGCCTTTTTTTTGTTTTGTTTTGAAGCATTCTAAAACTCCTGAATTTCCTCATTGAAAACAGACACCTTCTATGAATGTGTGCCAGCCCAAGGTACCACCAAGCAGGTTCCCCTTCTCCAAGTCAGAACCCTGCAAGGAATGTTTGAAACCTTTGGACTCCTTGGTTCCACAAGGCATTGCTGGGTCACCATGCACTCTTGGTTCATGAGGTTCTGTCCTGTCACAATGGACTTTTGTTCCTCAAGGTTCCATACTCTCACCAATGGTCTCTGTAGTTCCAGAGTGTCACAATGGACTCTTGGTTCCATGTGGCCCCACAGTGTCACCGTGGTCTCCTTGGTTCCACAAGGCCGTGCAGTGTCACAATGGCTCACAGGTTCCATGAGGCCCCACAATGTCACAGTGGCCCCTTGGTCCCATGAGTTTCCCCAGTGTCACAATGGTTCCTTGGCTCCACGTGGCCCAGGTGTCTCACAATGGACTCTTGGTTCTGTGGGGCCCCGCAGTGTCACAGGGGTTTCCTTGGTTCTGTAGGGTCACACTGGACACTGCAGCGCCCCCTGCTGGCCGGGAGGACCTGGCACTGTGCGAGCACCTCCTGGTGGCCAACCCCTGCAACTGTGAGTGGTTTGTGCTGGGATGGGGTCCAGGGTGTGCTGGGACAGGGCTGGAGTCACTGGGTTGCACTGGGAGAGGGTGTGTGAGCGTCCGCGAGGACCTAGCACTGTGTGTACTGGTTGTACTGGGTTATACTGGTTTGTACTGGGATGGGGTGCTGGGGGGTTAATGGTTTGCACTGGGTTCTACTGGGAAAGGGAGCAGGGGTGTGTGAGTGCCCCCTGCTGGCTGGGAGGACCTGGTGGCCAACTGTGAGATATACTGTGTTACACTGGTTTATATTGGGATGCAGTGCAGGGGGTCACTGGGTTTACTCGTTTATACTGGGATGTGGTCCTGGGGTGACAGGGTTATACTGGTTTGTACTGGTTTGTACTGGTTTCTACTCAGTTATACTTGGATATTCTGGATTTTAGTGGGTTAAACTGTGATGTATTTGGTTATAGTGGGAGGAGGCTTGGGGTTGCTTGGCACTGGGAGCAACTTCTGGGGATGCTGGTCTTACTGGTTTATGCTGGGATGGGGCTTGGGACCTACTGGGACTGACTTCAGGTTGTTGTGGCCTTACTAGTTTATACTGGGAGCTGCCTCCATGGGCTCAGGGGCTCAGGGGTGACTCCTAAGGCTTACTGGTTTATACTGGTGCCCTCTTAGTCCACACCTGGGAACACTGGTGGGTGTTTGTGGCCAGGCAGAACCCCAAGGCTGAGCTGGCTTTCCCTGGGCCCTGATGAGTTGTGACTTCTCCAACTTCTTGGCCTGGCACCACCGCCTGCAGCTGTTGATGCCCACCAGGAGCTCCAGCAAGGGGGAGGCCAGGGTGCTTCCCTCTGAAAAGCTGAAGGAAGGTGGGGGATTCCCTGGAAAAATTCCCACGATTCTGTGGGATCCTCAAAATTTTCCAGCCCCTCCCTCACCTAAACTGGGAGGTGGTGGGATCTGTTGGGTTGAATGGGTAGGCCTGGTGTTCCTAAATCTCCAATAACTTCCATGGGTAGGCCTGGTGCCTTAAATCCCTGTTGATTTTAATGGGTAGACCTGAACTCCCGCACACCTGGGTATTCAGATATTTGATTGACCCCTTTCCCAGCCCAGAGCTGGAGCTGGTGCAGAACGCTGCTTTCACGGACCCCAGAGTCCAAAGTACCTGGGTGTACCTGTGCTGCATCCTCTCTCAAGGTAGCTTGGGGATCTCTCCCCTCCCAGGGCCCTCACTGTGGACACACACATTTAGAGATCTAGGAAACTACAGCTTGGTAATTCCTCTCAGGCCTGGATTTCTCCTGTCTCTCAGGTCCCTTCCCAGGCTGACAAGCTGACTACAGCTTCAGTTAAGGAGGCAGTCTCCCGAGTGATAACTTGGTGAAAAACAGAAAGGAATTCATAATAAAGATTAACACCTGGTGTCTTTCCCATGGGACATCCAGACATGCTGTCCCAGGGATGTTTGTCCCAATTGTCCAATGAACTACTGTCCTGTCCTAGCTCCACATAACACACTTTAAATACGGGATGTCCGTACAATAAAGTTGGCCTTTTTTCCCCAAAAGAGGTCCGTGTGTGTTGCTGTCTTTTCTTTCTCTTTGCAGCACAGTAACCACACCTCACCTGAAGTTTTGGGGTGCCCTCTGAATGTTGGGGTACCCCTCGACAGCCTCCCAGCAACTGAGGGTCATCTGTGTCCAGGTCGACCAGGACGATGCAATGGTGGTCATCATCTTCTCCAGGCCCGTCATGGCCAGTCAAGACACTTGGGTGCCCCAAACATCACCTGGTTACACCTGGGGTACACCTGGGTACCCCTAAAATATCCTGGATCCCCCCCAAAATCACCTGGGTACACCTGGGTACCCCTTGGACACCTGGATCCAAACCCAAAACCCATGGGGTCCCCAAAAACCGGTGTCCCTAAATCCTCATTGCTTTGACTGGGTAGACCTGGTGTCCCTGAATACCCATTGACTTCAATGAGGTAGACCTGGTGTCCTGTTCATCCCTAGTTATATTCACTAATCTTTCCCAGTGGTCCCAGTTATGCCCCAGTACTCCCAGTATCCTCAGTGCTCCCCTTATCTGCTCCCAGGAATAGCTCCTAGTTTGACTAATTTGCCCTCCCATTTCTCCCAATGCTCCCGGTTTGCCCAGTTTGTCCCTTTCCTCCTTTCTAGTGCTTCCAGTTGTCTCCCAGTAGTTCCAGTTCCTCCCCCTTAGCCCTTCCCAGTGCTCCCAGTTTAACCAGTAACCCTTCCTGATCAAGCCCTATCAATGGGTAGACGTGGGGTCCCTAAATCCACAAAAGACTTCACTAGGTTAGACCTGGTGTCCCTCAGTTCCCATTGACTTCAATGGATAAACCTGATGTCCCAAAATTTTTGGTGTTAAAAAATGCCAATTTTGGGCTCAGAATTCCCAGATTTTTGGGCTTACCTGGAGGCACAGCTCCAGCACAGGCCCCAGGTGTGGGATCAGGGATTCAGAACTGGCTTCCAGGAATTCATCCAGGACTTCCAGAGCATCAGCACTGGAAGTGGAAATTCCCATATTTCAGCCCAACATTTCCCCCAAATTTCCCCACTTTAACATCAAATTTCTGCAAAATCCACATTGACTTTAATGGAAAGACCTGGTATCCCTATATCCCCTTTGATTTTAATGGATAATCCTGATGTCCAAAAAATCCCTAATGGGAGATTAATATTATGAGTGATGGGGAATCTTAGAGACATTGTAAAAGAGGGTTTATTGCTTTATTGCATCAATCTCAAAGAAGGGTGAGACATTAAAGGTGTTACATCCAATGCCATAATAACAGAACCTGCCTCATTCTTAGTTACAATGCCTAAAGTTAGTTTTTTAGCCAATCAAATACTTCTACAAAGTTTGCTAGTGTCTTTTTACACCAATCATTAATTGCTTTGATTTCTCATGGCTTTGCTTCAATGTGTCATTTTTCAGCCAGTCATAAAACACTTCACAAACTTACATTGACACATCTTAAGCTTCTAATTAAATTTTAAAATCTTTTACTAACTTACTTAACATACTGCTTTGCTTACATAATAGATATTTATGTTTGCTGAAAACATATTTCTATTTAAACTACAGACTTATAGTCTTGTTTCATGTCTGTTTCACTTTAATGATCTAATTCTCTAAGCCTTCTCCAAGGTCTTAGATCAAACCCTGTATCCATCTCTGTCTCTGAGCCTGTATGCACAAGGCCCTGAGAGCTCTCCATGCCTGCATTTCCCACACTGCAGTATCCCAATGGACCCTTGGTTCCGTGGGGACTCACAATGGCAGAAGGGTCTCCTTGGTTCCACAAGGTCCTGCAGAGCCCCTTGATTCAACGAGGCCTCAAAGTGTCATCATGGCCTCCAGGATTCCATGAGGCCCCACAGTGTCACAATGGATTCCTTTGGTTCCATGGGGCTGCAAAGTGTCACAATAGACTCCATGATTCCATCAGATCCCACAGTGTCACTATGGGCCCTGGTTCCATGGAGCCCCACAGTGTCTCTATGGTTTCCTTGGTTTCATAAAGCCCTGAAATGCCACAATGGTCTCTTTGTTTCAAAAAGCCTCAAATTGTAAAAATGGCCTCCATGGTTTCATGAGGTCCTGCTGTGTCACAATGGCCTCCTTTGTTCCATGATGCCCTGTACTCTCACAAAGTTCTCCTTGGTTCCATGGTGTCAGAATGTCCCCTTTGTCCCACGGAGCCCCACACTGTCACTGTGCTCCCCTTGATTCCATGAGGCCCTGCCGTGCTACAATGGCCCCAATGGCTACAATGGTCTCCAGTGAGACTCTCTACAACCACCTGAACAGAGGCTGTAGTCAGGTGGGGGGTCGGTCTCTTCTCCCAGGCAATCACTGACAGAACCAGAGGACACATTCTGAAGATGAGCCAAGGGTAGGATAGGCTTGACATCAGGAAAAAATTCTTCACTGCAAGAGTGATTGGGCAGTGGAATCTTCTGCCCAGGGAGGTGCTGGAGTCACCACCTCTAGTGGCATTAAAAAAAAGTCTGGACGTGGCACTCAGAGCCATGGTTTAGTTGATGAGGTGATGTTAGGTCATAGGTTGGACTTGATGATGTCAAATGTCTTTTCCAACCTCGTTCATTCTGTGATTCCGCTTCATGAGGCCTGGTGATGTCACAATGGACTCTTGGTTCCATGAGGGGTGGCAGTATCAGAATGGCTCCTTTGTTTCCATGAAGTTCCACAGTTTCTCAAAGGTGTCCCTTATTCCATGAGGTTCTCCTGCATCACAATGACCCCTTGGTTCCATGAGGTTCCAAGCTGTCACAGTTGACTCCTCGGTTCTGTGAGGTCCTGCTTTTGCCAGATCTCCAAAATATCAGAGTAGGACTCCTTAACACTAATTTGGTGTTAAAGAGGACATCATTTATTCAGGCTTGAGGTCCAACATGGGACAACTCCCAACCTTACATGGACATGTGATTCATTTCCTATGGGAAAAAAGCACCTTTCACATCCAGGCATACATGGGCAAAGTTGGGAATCTGCTTCCAGAATTCCCTATATCCAAGGACAGCTCCCAGACAAAAAGCTGTCATGACTGGCTGGCCTTGGCTTCCTGAGAGCCAGCACTCATCTGCCTTTTGAAACACTGAGGCTTTTTGCTTTCCTAATGAAAAGAAATCTTCTTCCATTCCAGGCACCCACAACCAAAGTTGAGATTTCACCTCCAAAAATCCCTGTGTCCAAGGATAGTCACCAGATGAAAGGTGTCAGGAGAGACAGGTCTGGCTGGCTTGGCCCATGGGAGGCCGTCCTCATCTTTTTCCAAAACACTTGGGCTTTGAGCTTTTCTTTCCTATGGAAAAAAGCATCCATCTGATCAGGCATCCATGGCTGAAATTTGGATTCCACCTCCAAAACTCTGTACATCCAAGGATTGCTCCCAAGTGAAAGCTGCCAGAACAGACAGATCTGGCTGCCCCAGGCCTTTTGGGGGCTGCCTCTAACCCCCTTTCCAAACATTGGGGCTCAGTGCTTTCCTTCCTATGGAAAAGAACCATCCTCCCATCAAGGTGTCTGTGTTAGAAACGGAGATTCTTCCTCCAAAGATCAGGAAATCCAAGGATGCCTCTATAACAAAAGCTGCCAGGATAAACAGGGCTTTCTCCCTTGAGCTCCCAGGAACCACCTCTCATCTGCCTTTGAAACACTTGGGCTCCTGCTTTCCTTCCTATGGAAAAGAATATCCCTCTTATCAATGCAGAAATGGCCAAAATTAGGATTCTATCCCCAAAATTCCCTATATCCAAGGGCTGCTTTCAGGCAAAAGCTACCTGGAAATAGTTTGGGCTGGCCTTGGCCTCTGATGGCTGCAATTCATCTCGCCCTGAAACACTGGTGTTCTGTGCTTTCCTTCCTATGGCAAAGAACCATCCTTCTCCTCCGGGTGTCCATGTCTGAAATTGGGATTCCACCTATAAAATTCTGTATATGCAAGAATAGCTCCCGGAAAAAATCTTCCAGCACTGTCTAATCTGGGTATCCTTGTCCTCCAGTGACTGCCTCTCATCTGCCCCTGCAACACCCGTGCTTGGTTGTTTCCTTCCTATTGAGACCACTGTGACACCTTGGGGACCCCATGGAACCAAGGACTTGGGCTGCATGGTGCCAAGGGGCCGGTGTGGAGCAGCAGGGCTTTGTGGAACCAAGAGGCCATTGTTGCATTCCAGGGCCTGGTGCAGCCAAAGGGCCGTTGGGATCCTGCAGGGCACCGTGGATCCATGGAGACCATTGTGGCATTGCAAGGCCCCATGGAATCATGGAGACCATTGTGACACTGTGGGGAACCAAAGGGCCATTGTGACCCTGCAGGGCCTCATGGCAGCAAGGGGCCATTGTGACACTGCAGAAACAAGGAGAACATTGTGACACTGAGGGGCTCCATGGAATGCAGGGGAGATGGAGCAGATCTGGCTGGTTTGGCCTCCTGGGGGCCACCTGACAGGTCCAGCTGACTTTGTCATGCCAAAAGCTGCCTCTCATATCCCCTTGGAGCACTGGGGCTCTGTGCTTTCCTTCCTATGGAAAAGAACCTTCCTTCTTTCCAGGAGCCCATGGCTAAAATTGGTACTGAGCCTAAAAAATTCCCTTTATCCAGGGATTTCTCCCAGACAAAAGCTGCCAGGACAGGCTCTGGTAGTCACCTTTTATCTGCCCCTGTAACACTCGGGAACTGTTTCTTCTAACCATGGAAAAGAAGCGACCTTCTTGTCCAGGGCCAAAATTGTGATTTCACCTCCCAAATTCTGTCTATCCAAGGAGTGCTCCCAAACAAAAGTAGTCGGAAGAGAGAGGTCTGGCTGGCCTTATTTTTTTGCTGATATTCTTAGACTATGAAAAGATTGTTTTCATTAGCCAACACCTTGGAGAGGTCCTAGAGATGTCCCAAGGTGGGTTTTGAAGACTGCAAGCACATGACCACTGTATAAGAACAAAGGAGCTCTGTGCACAGTGGAGTGGAGACTGAGAACATCAGAGGAGAGCCCTGGGAGGGATTGAAGGCTGGTTTCAGAGGTGGTGGATCCTTTTCACATAGTAGAGAACAGGTGGAGAAAGAAGGAATTAATGTAAAGACCAGCTGGGCAGGCCCAGACTGCACCCAAGGAGAAAGGAATTTCTGTCCCAAGGCACAGCTGTGGTGCAACACATGCCCCAGAAGGAGTCTGGAGCAGCCCAAGGCTCTGTGTGTGCAGGCAGAGGCAGGCAGGAGGCAGAGCTGTCAGCAAAGGAAGGGGCCAGCGAGGTGGGGCAGCCGGGGGATGACGACAGCCTGCAGGGACAGAGGCGCAGGGCATGGACACCGTAGGACAGCCTGGGCTGCAGAGGGCACAGGGATGGGCAGCAGCTGAAAGGCCCTGACACAGCCAACTCCTGCAGCACTTGGGCCATGCAGGCTGGCCCTGGGCCTGAGGCCAGCAGGGGACAAGTGAGCCTTGCTGTGCTGGGGCCTCATTGCCTCCTTGTCCCTGCTCAGCAGCCTGGCAGGGGCCGCCCCATGGTGCTGCCCTTGGCATTGCACATGCCCAGAGCCCAGTGGCCCGGGAAGAGCCCTGAGCAATGAGGGAGGGACAGGATGTGCCTTGCCAGGGGCTGGGGCTCAGCCCTTGGCCCTTTGCATTCCTGAAACACATCCAGGTTTGCTCAGCATCAGAGACACCTTTCCCTTGTTTGTCCTCACCTGTCATCAGTGCCCCCAGTGTTCTGCTCTAAATGGAACCTGTGTGTTGGAATTCAAAATGCAAGGAATTCTCAGAACATTGGCCCTGTAAGCCAAAGATTAGAACTATGCATAGCTAAGTAGAGATAGGTTTAGCTTTAGAATTTAAGATATAGAAAAAAGAAAGGTAGTTACAAAGGGAACAAGAAGTTGTAGAGTGCAGCAATGTTAAGTTTGTGTGTCGGGATATAATTCGCTAAGAAATTCCGCTCTGTATCATCAGTCAATAGGATGAAATATCTTAGTATTGAATTAGAAATTTAAATATCTCTATTGACAGGGTTTTACTGCTTAATAAATACTTTGAAGACCTTGTAACCATAAGTCCTGCGACTTCTAAGCCACGCTGTGACCATCTGTAAGACAAATTTACCCTTTCTGACTGGATAGAAAATAAAAAAATTAAACCAAACTTTCTAAAGCAACTCAGAAGTCCTGTCTCTCTGCGTCTTTCAGAAAAAGAAAAAATCCAGACAAAAAAAAGGCAATATAAAAACAATAAGCCCACTTAAAAATTACATCATAAGAAGAAAAAAATGAGAGTTTAGAAATGTAACATAAAAACAATAAATCTGTACCTGGGGACACTTTCTTTGTCATGTCCCTCAGTGGGACCCATTAAAACTTCAAGAAACTTTGGATTTTGAATCTGACTTTGAATTCTTCAGAGGTTTCTTTTCCTCCTTTACCCTATTTTTTCCTATCTGACATCATTGTCATCAATTTTCTGCTCGAATTCAACCCTTGGGAAACTTTCTCTTTCATGATTATCAGTGAGAGTCACTAAAAGTAAGAGAAACTTTGGAGTTTGAATCTGACTTGGAATTCTTGAGAGGTTTCTTCAACTCCCTCTCAGGCACTGATGTTCAGGGACTCAGCCCCAACCCCGAGAGGGTCATTAAAGTCCTTGTGCTGTGTCTGTGCTGCTGAGCTGGGCCGGGCTGCTGGCAAGGACAGAGCTGAAGAGAATGAGCCAATATTTCCAAAATATTATTTGGAGCTCCTTGGCAGCACCAAATGTACCACGGGGCTCATTTGGATCAAGCAAGTCCTGACAAACCATGGCTCTGCCTTGATTTCCCTCTGCTCTTGTGCAGTTCATTAGGAAGGTTTTCAACTCCAGATATGGAGAAATATTTCAAAGAGTTTCTAAGAAATATCCATTCCTATTTTCAAGGGTGTATTTTATTACTGTTCTCTTCAGAGCAGAGGTGATTGCAGCATTCTGTGATTGATGTTGACCCAGGGTCTCTCCTCAGGAGGTCTGGCAAAGAGGAGTTTCCTTTCTTTGTCAGAGCCACTTCCGGGACTACAGTTCCCATGATGCTTCGCAGTTGCCATAGAGTGCTATTCCAGCCGTGCCTTCATCTCCCATCATGCACCGCGCCCCCCTGAGAGACGTTATAACTGCACCTACAACTCCCATGATGCTCCACGGCTCTATCAAACCATATTATACCTGTGCCTGCAACTCCCATCATCCCTCGCGCTCCAGAGAGCCCCGTTAGAGAACCCCAAGTGCCCGCACGGACCCTGAATGGCCCCAGATTCTCCTCCCTGACCTCCAAGTGCCCTCCTGGACCCCCAAGAGCTCCCCCAGGCCCTGAAGTGTCCATCACAATCCCTCAGTGCTCCTCCTAGTGCCCACTCAGGTCTCCCAAGTTTCTTCCGGACTCTCAAGTTCTGTCTAAAATCCCTGCCTAGACTGAAAACTGCCTCAAATGTACCCCAGAAATGTCTCCATGAATCCCAAATGGGTACCTTTTATAAGGTCTGAGAAAATGATTAAAAAGATGACAATGGTACTAAAATAGGAGAAATAATCATAAAGCTGGAGAAATACTTAGCCAGTAGTGGTCAATTATTAATGAAGGGAATTGTGTTACTTAGAACCAATGACCAAAAAAAATTTTGGTTGCCAAAAATGTATTGATTTTTTTACATAAATAGAAAATTAAGGTGTGATAAATGTGATCCGTACTAATTAAATTGTAACTATATTAGCAAAATTGTATTTAGATCAATAGCAGACAATGGTTACAGAGTGAGGGGGGAGATGGGTGAGACAGGACAAAGGACATCTTCCAGATGTTGGGAGTTGAAGAAGAAGGTTGGAAGAAAGTCAAACAAGAATAGTAGAAGGACGTAGGTCTGACAAGCAGCATCTAGAAATAGAAAGTTTTGACCTTGAAATGGGCCAAAATGGGATGATTCCAAGCATGGGACTCAATTAAAGTCTTGTAATGGAAAACATCTGCTCAGTCACACAGTGCACCTGAGCTACCTGCAGGTCACACCTCGGTCACTGATGAAGACGATGAGCCTTCATCGGAAATAAGACCCTCAAAAGGATGAGAGACCCCCTAACCCATTAGTAGAGCATGCACTGTACACACAGTGACGGAGATTTTAGGAATAGAAGGTAGGAGGAGTTTTCTAGAACCTTCTGTAGCCTACAGTATATAAGTGGGATTGTTAGCCTGGATGCTTTGGTACGTGAGGAATGGGAGCCACTCCCTGTACCCCCGGTCAGTTTTGCTTCTGCTTTATACGAACCTCAATTATACTGAATTACTTACTGCAAAATTTTGTATATTCTCAAATATATGCTCTTTGATTGTATTCATCTCCAATACTTTAATTGTCATCTCCAATACTTTGATTGTATTCGTTTTTGTTACAATTTAAAAATCTACTATTAAATTTAATCTTGTTGCTTGATAAATTGGAAAAATAGAACATCATTCATAACACCAGGTAAGCAGTGGTGGTCGAATAAACGTCCTTATCCCAATTCACAAACTCTGCGGAGACAGTCAGTCTCACAGATAACCGTCTGGTCCTTGTAGATAACCACCAGTGAAATCTGGAAGTCTGCTCCTTGAGATTGGCAGCACTGATCAAACAAAGGCAGGAAGGGCTATCGGGAAGACTGATATTGCAAGCTGGTAGTCCATGCAGCTTACTTGGAAAACATAACATAGCATAATATAACAAGGTGATTTTAAACAGAACTATTTAATCATATCATTTCTTTTATCTAGTGTCCATGCTTCACTTCAGAGCTTAGTATTCTGGTTTATACAAGCCCCAATGCTTTTGTGATTAACACGGATCTTTTATGGATGGTCCCAGGATGGAGGCAGAGGGGATGGAGCCGGCTGGGGTGGAGAAGGATGCCCCGAGAGTGGAGGGGGATGGGGATGGAGGCGGGGGAGATGAGGGTGGATCCAGGGCAAGGCGGGCACGGCCCGGGAGCGGATCCTGGCGGCGGCTCCTCCTCCCGGGGCAGCGCGGGCGGATGATCCTGGGGAGCGGCCGCGGGGTGCGGGACGGGACCGGGAGAACGGGGGGATAGCGGGGATTGGGGGGATAGCGGGGAACGGGGGGATAGCGGGGAACGGGGGGATAGCGGGGATTGGGGGGGATAGCGGGGATTGGGGGGATAGCGGGGAACGGGGGGATAGCGGGGATTGGGGGGGATAGCGGGGATTGGGGGGGATAGCGGGGATTGGGGGGATAGCGGGGATTGGGGGGGATAGCGGGGATTGGGGGGGATAGCGGGGATTGGGGGGATAGCGGGGATTGGGGGGATAGCGGGGAACGGGGGGATAGCGGGGATTGGGGGGGATAGCGGGGAACGGGGGGATAGCGGGGAACGGGGGGGATAGCGGGGATTGGGGGGATAGCGGGGAACGGGGGGATAGCGGGGAACGGGGGGATAGCGGGGATTGGGGGGATAGCGGGGATTGGGGGGGATCCTCTGTGTGGGTGCCGGTGCCGGGGCTGTGGAAGGAAGGGGAGGAGGAGGAGGAGGAGGCGCTGGCCGGCCCGGGATGAGCGCTGGCATGTATTATCTGAGGCGAGCTGATGTCTCTCACCGCTTTAGCTCTAGAATTACTCTGAGGCCCGGCCATCCCTCCCTCCCTCCCTCCCTCCGGCAGCGCAGCTTTTGCCCGCGGTGCCATCGAGTCCCCGGGCCGGGCTCTGAGCCCGGAGCTCTGCTCAGGCCGGCCCTAAAGCCGCAATGTTTTGTGCTTCCCGCAGGTGTGTGGTTAAAGCCGGGACATTCCAGGCCCGGTGTCTGATGCAGCGTTTTGGAGAGTGCCCAGAGCTGCAGGTGCCAGTGGCACAGGTGAGGTTTGGGGTGACCCAGGCGCTCCCAAGGCTTTGGATGTGCAGCCCCTGGGAAGGCTCCCTGTGCCTGTGCTGGGCTCCTGTCAGCTCCCCAGGCATGGGTTTGTGGGCAGGGAAAGGAAAGGAGCCAGGGCCTCGTGTTCATCTGGGTCCTTTTGTATCTAAAGTCCAGATTTGGCTTCTGCTGCTCTATTTTCTACTGCAATTTAAACATTCTGTTTTTAATAAAACTATTTTTGGTGTCGTTTTCGTGTCCCTGGAGACACAATGGTCATCGTGTGGGGAGGAGGGAGAGCTCAAGAAGGAGAAAGGATGGGGCAAAGGTGCTTGTAATTTTACTTCTCAATATCCTCTGATTTTTTGGGCAATAACTTCAGGTCATTCTCCTCCATGGAGTGTGTTTGGCCAGTGATCAGGGCGAGGTTTCTCCCCGTTCTTATCCCAGGGCAGGAGCCTTTCAGCGTGGGCTCTGTGCCACTGGGTGGCCTCGTGGTTTTCTGTCTCTTGTGATCGCTGTGTGCATCTCCAGGGAGGCAAACGAGGCCATGCTGAGCCTCGAGATGCAAAATGTTCCCATTTGCCAGGGAAATGTTCGTGTTGGCCAGGCTGGGAACATCTCAGCATGTCCAGGGCCGGTGAGGGATGGGGTCCAGCACTCCAAGTGACGCTGGGACCAGAACCACAAGGACCATTTGGAGCCACACTTGAGCCTGGGGATGACCTTGACCTCAGCCTGACGCTGCTTCACCCCAGGACAGGAGAGCCACCATCAGCTTTTATTACCCACCCATAAAAGCTTCACCTCTGAACCTCCCCAAATCCCATCTGGGACCCCCCCAGGGGACCCCCCCAAACTCTGGGACCCCCCTCCAGCCCCCTCAGCCACGCTGTGGCCGCAGCTTCATCTCAGTGAAGGGGATGGAGACGTTGAAGCCTTTCCAGGGGAACCAGTGGATGCCCTGTGGGGGAGCTGGGGGGTCAGAACCCTTGGAGAGTTCCAGAGACCCCCATAAATCCCCATAGAGACCCCACAGTCGCTCCCCAGATTCCTATGGGCACTCATGGACCCTTAGGGATCCCCATAGACACCCCAGAGACCACAGAGATCCCCACAGGCCCTACAGGACCACACAGGCCCTATAGATCCCACAGACCCTTTTTCCACAGGGCCCTATGGAACCCTATGGACTCCCACAGACCCCTATGGACCCTCAGAGAACCCCATGGACCCTCCCAAAGATTCCCTCATACACCCCCAGACCCCTCCATAGTCCTATAGCCCACCCTAGACCTCCCCTAGCCCCCCTTAAAATACCCAAAGCCCCTTGCAAAGACCCCCAGATCCCCGCCATATCCCCCAAAATCCCCTCCAGACTCACCCAAAATCTCCTCCAGACCCCGCAAATCCCCCCCATATTTCCCCATACCCCCTTAAATTCCCTCTAGACCCCCCCGAAATCCCCCCCAGACCCCCCCAATCGCCCACCCCGTGCCCCCCCGGCCCAGGTGGGTACCTGGTGGTCCCGGGGGTCCCGTAGAGCCCGTTCAGGTTGGCACAGTGGCAGTTTCGGTACCACCAGGCTCCCCCGGAGGCCGCGGGGTGGGGGGGGTGGTGGGGGCGGCCCGAGGGGTCCCGAGGGTCCCGGGAGTCCCGGTCCCGTGTGGAGAAGGGGCTGCCCGAGTGGTAGGAGAGGGCATCTCCTGTGGGGGGACATGTCAGGGACCCCCAAACTCAGCAGGAGCCACCAAAACCCACCGGAAACCCCAATACCCCCAGGGACCCCAATACCCCCAGGGACCCCAAAACCCACCAGGGACCCCACAGCCCCCTGCCAACCAATGAACCCCAAACCCCCAGGGATCCCAAATCCCATCAGGACTCCACAGAATTCCCCAAATACCCCAGGGACCCCAAAACCCACCGGGGCCCCACAGACCCCTGTCAGCCAGAGAACCCCAAAACCCCCAAGGATCCCAAATTCCAGCAGGACCTCACAAAATTCCTCAACACCCCAGGGACTCCCAAACCCACCAGGGATTCCCAAAACAACCCAGGGACCCCCAAACCCACCAGGAACCACCAAAACTCAGCAGAAACCCCAAAATACCCCAAGGACCCCAAAACTTATCAGGCACCCCGAAATCCACCAGAAACCCCAAAACCACCAGGGACCCCCAGGGACCCCAAAACCCACCAGCGACCCCACAGTCCTCTGCCATCCAGTGAACCCCCAAACCCCCCATGGATCCCAAATCCCATCAAGACTCCCAAAAATTCCACCCCAAACCCCCCCGGAACCGCCCCCGGCCCCGGCGGTGCCGCTGAACGCTCCCACGCGGAGCCGGTACCGCTCCTGGGCGCTGCCCACGGCCAAGTCGCGATAGATCGCCAAGGCCGAGTCGCGACCGGCCCGCAGCTCCACGCGCAGCTCCGTGGGGGTCGCGGCCGTCGGCTCGTGCAGCGCCTCGTTCCCTGCACCCCAAAAATCCTCCGGTACCCCCAGAACTCCTGCGGGGTCCCCTCGAGATCCCCCGTCCCCCCCCCCAGTGCTCTCCCTGAAATATTGGGGACCCCCAAACTGCTGGGGACCCCAAAAGTGCCTCATGAACTCCTGGAGACCCCCCAAATCCTTCCCGGACCCCAAAACCGGATCTGAATGTTTGGGGGAGACCCCAAACTCCTGGAGACCCTAAAAGTGAACTCCTGGAGACCCCCCAAATCCTTCCCGGACCCCAAAACCAGATCTGAATATTTGGGGGGACCCCCTCTGGATCCTACGAGTTCCCCTCTCGGGCCCCTGGGGATCCCCCAAATTTTGGGGTCCCACCGAGTACCCCCTGCTGCCGCCCCAGGGGTCTCCTCAAAGTTCCCCCAAACCCTGGCAGTGCCTCCCAGTCCCCCCAGATATTTTTATAGGTCCCCCCCAAAATCCCCAGGGCCCCCCAAAATCCCCAGGACCCCCCCGGCCGAGCCAGAATTCGCCGCTGACGTTGCCGAAGCCGCGGGCGTACGAGTCCCACCCCCTCCAAAACCCCAAAACCCTTCTGATCCCCCAAACCCCAATTTCCATCCCATAAACCCTAGAGAACCCCTCCAGTCCCTCCCAGTGCCCCCCAGTCCCCTCCCAGTGCCTTTCCAGCACCCCTCAACCTCTCCAATGCCCTCCAACACCCCCTGCGGGACCCCCCCAATTACCCCAAACCCCCTCATTTCCCCCCCATAATCCCTGTAGAGCCCCCCACCCCCTCCCAGTATCCCAAAGTTCCCTCTCAGTGCCCCCCAGCACCCCTCAACCTCCCCGACACCCCCTGCAGGACCCCCAAGTGCCCCCAAACCCCCTCAGGACGCCCCAGTTGCCCCCACACCTCCAAATTTCCGCCCCAAAAACGCCATAAATCCTCCTCTAAACGCCTGTAGGACCCCCCAGCATTGCTCCCAGTGCTCCCAGTGCTCCCAGTCGCACCAGGCAGCCGCCGCCGTCCGTGTCCATGTCACAGAAGACGCGGAGGGGCCGGGCCGGGTCCCCCCCGAGGAAGATGAGGGTGTCCCGGGAGGGTCCCGGCCCGTTCCGCTGCTCCTCGGCGCAGTCCCGGGGATGGGGGTGCGGGAGTGGGGCTGGGGGGAGCATTGGGGTCACCTCAGACACCCCAAAAAGTTTCTGGGAATTCAGGGGTGACCCCTCCCCAAAATGACACAGGCACCCCCCAATGCCTCCATTCGAAATTTGGGGGTCTGGGTGACACCCCCAGGATCTGACACCCCCCTCAGAGGACCCAGGGCTGGAGCTGTCCCCCCAAAATACACAGATCTCCCAAAAAAGCACCCAGGGGTACAGCTGTCCCCCCTCAAAGGACACAGACCCCCCAAAAAAGGGCCCCAAATAACCCCCAAATGACTCCCAAAATCCCAAATAACGCCCAGAAACCCCAAATAACCCCCAAACCCCCAAAATAACCCTCAAATCACTCCGTAAACCCCAAATATCCCCCAAATAACCCCAAATAATCCCAAATTAACCCCCCAAACCACCCCAAAAACCCAAATAACCCTAAATAACCCCAAATAACCCCCAAATACCCCCCACTTCCCCCAATAACCCTATTTTTGGGGGTCCAGGTGCCCCTCCCTCCCCCATAGCTCCCCCCACTCACGAGTGTCAAAGGAGGCCTCCAGGGGGGCACTTTTGGGGTGTCCCCCTCGGCCCCACAGCCGCACCCCATAGCGCCCCGTGGACTCCAGCCCCCAGAGCTGCTGCGATGTCGCCTCGGGGGGCAGCCACAGGGTCTGGGGGGGCACGGGGGGTTTTGGGGTACCCGAATGGGGACAGCGGGGTCCCCAGGGGGGGTATTGGGGTCTCAAAGGGATTATTGGGGTCCCCCAGAGCTGTATTGCGGTGCCATTACCCAAGCAGGGTAATGGGATACCCCGAGGTGTTATTGGGGTTCCCAGGGGGGTATTGGGGTCCCCCAGAGCTGTATTGGGGTTCCCAGAGGGTCACTGGGGTCCCTCAAGGAGATATTGGGGTGCCATTACCAAAGGAGGGTAATGGGAGACCCCGAGGTGTTATTGGGGCTCCCAGGGGGGTATTGGGGTCCCCCAGAGCTGTATTGGGGTTCCCAGAGGGTCACTGGGGTCCCCCAAGGAGATATTGGGGTGCCATTACCAAAGGAGGGTAATGGGATACCCCGAGGTGTTACTGGGGTCCCAAGCAGATATTGGGGGACACCCGGGGGTTTTTAGGTTCCTTTTGGGGGGTCGTTACCTGCTGGGGCCCCCCGGGGGGGCCGTACTCCAGCTCGTAGCCATCGGGGGGGCGCGGGGGGGGTCCCAGTGCAGCCGGGCACTGCGGGGTCACAGCGAGCCCACCCACAGGGTCCCTGGGCCACCTGGGGAAGGACACACTGCTGACATCTACAGCAGCCCCAAATCCCCTTCTGATACCCCAAAAATCACTGTGGTCACCCCAAACCCCCCACCCCCACACCCCAAACCCTCCCATGGGCCCCCCAGCCCTGCCCTCACACCCTGCCCGATGGACATGGCCCAACTCCCCCAAATTTTCCCCCAAAGACCCCCCCCAGTCACCCTCAGCCCCCAGTTTCCCCCAATGCCTGCCAGACCTGTTCCCTCCAGGACCTCCCAGTCCCCCGAGTTCTTCCCAGTTTCCCCCAGTCCTCTCCAGTCCCCAACTCCACCCCAATTCCCCCCGACTCAGTTTCCCCTCATTCTCCAATTTCCCCCCCATTCCCAGTTCACCTCGATCTCCACCAGTCCCTTCAGTCCCCAGTTCCCTCCAGTTCCTCCCAGTCACCCCCAGGCCTCAGAGCCCTCAGTTGCCATCAGTTCACCCCAGTCTCCTGTTTCCCCCAGTTCTCCAAACCTCCCAGTTATCCCCAGTTCCTCCAGTTCCCCCAGTCCCCAGTTCCCTCCAGTTCCTCACAGGCCCAGTTCCCCCAGTTTCCCAAACCCCCCAGTTGTCCCAAGTTGTCCCCAATTCCTCCAGTTCCCCCAGTTCTCCTGCCAGTTGCTCCCAGTGCTACATTGCCCCTAATCTCCAGTTTCCCCCAGTCCTCTGGCTACCCCCAGCTCCCAGTTTTGCCCAGTTCTCCCAAGTACCCTCAGCCCCAGTTGCTCCCAGTCCCCCTCTAATCCCACTGTTCTTCCTGGTCCCTGAGCTGTCCCAATCCCCCCAAAACTGTTCCCAGTCACCCCAATAACGAATCCCTCATATTCCTCCAGTTTCCCCAAGTCCCTCCCAGTTCACCCCCAATACCCCCCAAATCCTCCCCAGTGCCCAGTTTCCCCCAGTCTTTGCCAGTCCTCAGCTCCACCCCAGTTTGCCCCAGTTTGCCCCAGTTCCACGCAGTTTCACCCAGGCCCCACATGACCCCAGACCCCATTTCCAACCTGTCCCCCTTAGCTTTTCCCAGTTCCTCCCAGTCCCCAGGTGATCAGAGTCCCTCCAGGAGTTACACTCCCCCAAATCTCCACTCCCCTCCAATCCCTGCTCTCACTTTCCCCTGAATCCCCAAGTCCTCAGTGCCCTCCGAGCTGCCCCTGGGCCCCACTCCCAGCCCTGTCCCCACTCCAGCTCCATTCCCAGAGGGGTCCTGGGGGAATCCCCGCAGCCCCTCACCAGTGGTGGCCTCACTGGAGACGTGGTCGCTCCTTTTGCCTCCCCTCAGCCCATAGAGGTGGAAGCGGTACCGGCGGGACGGGGACAGCCCCGGCACCGTCACCGAGCGGGACTCGCCATCGATGGGCAGGGCCTGGGGCTGGCCCTGGGCATCCCGGTACTGCAGCACAAAGGAGTCAAAGGAGCCCTTGGGGACGCTCCATTGCAGCTGCACAGAGCCTGGGGTGATGCTGGAGACCCTCAGCTCCTCCAGCACCGGCTGTGCCGGAGCAGCCTCAGATGGGGGGGTGGGCTCTGTTTTGGGGTCTTCTGAGGGCCAGGGCAGCTCGTCTGGCATGGCTGCAGCTGTGATGGAGAGGGAATAGTGATGGGCCTGGGCAACTGCTTGTCCATCAACAAGTCCATCTATCATCCACCCAATCACCCATCCATCTGTCATCTGCCCATCCATCCATCCATCATCCATCCATCCATCCATCCATCCATCATCCATCCATTCATCCATCCATCCATCCATCCATCCATCCATCCATCCATCCATCCATCCACTCATCCATCCATCCATCCATCCATCCATCCATCCACTCATCCATCCACTCATCCATCCATCCATCCATCCATCCATCCACTCATCCATCCAATCCATATCCATCCATTCCTTCAATCATGTGTCTTTCCATGAAACTTTTGGTTCAACTGCATCTTTTACTTCTCCATCCATTGGATCATCCAACCATCAAATGACTGATCTGATCCTCAAAACCACCGATAAACTGCCCCAAACCCATCATCCATCCATCCATCCATCCATCCATCCATCCATCCATCCATCCTCCATCCACTGTCCATCCACTGCCATTCCATTGTCCATCCATTATCCATTGTTCATCCATTTTCCATCACCCATCATCATCATCCATTCATCTGTCTTGGGGTGACTGTATGATGCCTGTATCCCCAAATCGTCTGTTCTGTTGGTGTTGAATATTAAATTCTGCAACTTTAAGACTGGTTCCAGGAGTGAAGGGGGGGGAAGAAGAAGTGCAGAGTTTGTTATCAGAGACTGCACTGGCTCCCCCACATTCCTGCTCACAGACTGTGTTGTCTGCAGTGGACAGAGAGAGAGAGCTCTCCTTTGCTCTTGGTTAGTTTTCTGGCTAGCTGAGGCAGAGAAACTCCCTGGATTGTTTGTTTTGGTTTTTTTTTTTATTTTTTATTTTATTTTTTTCCTGGAACTGTTTGAACCGGCTCTGGACTGAAAACCTAGAAGAGCACTGGGAGCTCACACCTGTGGCCCACCAGGCCTGGCCTGGGCATTCCCCAGCACAGGAGGGACTGAGAACAGACTGAGTGAGCTGGGCAGCCACGGAAAGAACTCTTCTAAATCTGCCATCTCCTCGGAACAGCGAGAGGTTTTGCTGTTTGATATTGTTCATTGTTGTGCTGGGAGGTGTGTTGCCTGTTGAATAAACAGTTTTCTTTTTTTCCACTTCTCTCCAATTTTTCTCCTTTTTCCTAGAGGAACCTCATTCAGAAGTTTGCTCCCAGATTTGTACTAAACCAGGACAGGGGGAAATGAAACAAAATTTTGGGCTTTTTCCCACCAAAAATTGGGAATTTTCAGCCCTGAAATTGGCACTTTTATCCCAAAACCTTTTGGACATCAGGTCTACACATTACAATGAATTGAGGTTTTCTTGGAAGTCTTTAAAATCAATGGAGATTTTTAGGGACACCAGGTCTAGCCAAATAAATGTAACAGGGATTTAGGGACACCAGGTCTACCCTATTAAAGTGAAAAAGGGTTTTGGAACACCAAGTCTATCCATTAAAGTCAATGGGCATTTTGCAGAAATTTGGGGCTAAAATGGGGAAATTTGGGTACATTTGAGGGAAATATTGGGCTGAATTCTGGGAATTTCTGCTTAAGGATTGCAGTGCTGACACTCTGGAAGTCTTGGATGAATTCCTGGAAACCAATCCGGAATCCCTGATCCAATACCTGTGGCCTGGGGTGGAGCTGTTGCCTCCAGATAAGCCGAAAAATCTCAGTTTTCAGCCCAAAGTGAGGGAATTCTGAGTCTAAAAGTGGGATTTTTACCCCAAGAATTTTGAGACATCGGGTTTACACACTGAAATCAATGGGGATTTAGGGACACCAGGTCTACCCATTCAACCCAGCAGAGCCACCACCTTCCACTTTAGGCACGGAGGGACTGGAAAATTTTGGGAATGCCGTGAAATTGTGGGAATTTTTCCTGTGAATCCTTCACCTTCCTTCAGCCTTTCAGGGGGCAGCATCCCAGCCTCGCCCTTCCCAGAGCTCCTGGCAGGCACCAGCAGACGGTGGTGCCAGATGGAGAAGTTGGAGATGGCACAGCTCAGCAGGGCTCTGGCAAAGGTCAGCTTGGCCTCGGGGTCCTGCCTGGCTGCCAGCTCCCACCGTGTTCCCAGGCCTGGACTGGGAGGGCACCAGTATAAACCAGTAAGCACTGGGAGCCACCCCTGAGCTCCTGAGGCCTGTGGCAGCAGCTCCCAGTATAAACCAGTAAGGGTAAATGCACCTGCTCCCAGTGCGATCTAGAGGCTCTCAGTGTGGTCTGGGGGCTCCCAGGTTTATACTGGGAGGGCACCAGTATAAACCAGTAATGCCTCATGCACACAAACCCAGTCTCAGTGCAATCTCGAGGCTCCCAGTGCAGTCTCAGTGCTCCCAGGATTATACTGGTTGATCCCCAGGACCACATCCCAATCTAAACCAGTATAACCCAGTATAACCCAGTGACCCCTAGGACCACATCTGTAGAAGTCGGTCCGGAGTTTCCCTCATTTGCCTCACGACCATTGCAAGAAGACCCCAAGGCCCCCCACCCAATTGTGGCCTGGCCAAGGTGGATGCTTGCCAAGGGACTGTGTGCAGGTGCTCGCTGTGCTCCATGGTACACTGCTCTCGAGCAGGCACTAGCTGGAGCAGCAGGTTCTGTACACCTGTTTATTGCAGCAACCCTCACAATGGTCCATCAATCTCCCTACTCCTTGGCCAGAGGCCACTTGCTTTGGAGAAGGACTATAAAAGAGTGACCCTCTGGGGAAGACTCCTGAGATCTCCCCACGGATGAAGACTCATCTCTTGGCTGGCCCGTGAGGACGCCCGTCTCGTCTGTTGGTAGCTCTTTTCCCATTCCCCTCTTTTTCTCTCTATACTTTGTTTCCTGTATCTTCCCCTCTATTGCAACTGAGTTGTTGGCATTCAATAAAAATGCTTTGCTGTGAATAAACTGATTTTGTCCCCCACTGTTTGCCTTTTTGCACCTCTGAGATCAAACGAACCATCACGACCCCCGCCCTGTATTAACAGTGGATCGTGACAACATCCCAGTATAACCCAGTGCAACCCAGCAACTCCCAGCACCCAATCCCAGTAAAAAACAGTTCAACCCAGTAACCCCAGTAACTCCAAGCACCCCCAGCACCCCATCCCAGTATAAGCCAGTGCAACCCAGTATAACTCACAGTTGGCCACCAGGTCCTCCTGGCCAGCAGGGGGCGCTTACACACCCCCATTCCTTCTCCCAGTTCAAGCCAGTAACCCCCAGCATCCCATCCCACTATGATCAAATGTAAACCAGTACAACCAGTACACACAGTGCCAGGTACTCCTGGCCAGCAGGGGATGCTCACACACCCTCTCCCAGTTTAATCCAGTACAACCCAGTGACCCCAGCCCCGTCCCAGCACGTCCTGGATCCCATCCCAGCACAAACCAGTACAAACCAATACAAACCAGTACAAACCACTCACAGTTGTGGGGATCAGCTGCCAAGAGGCGCTCACACAGAACCAGGTCCTCCTGGCCAGCGGGGGCCACCATGGTGCAGCCCAGCACCCAGCCCCTCCCCATAGGATTTGGGATTCACCCCCAGGCACTGCTCCATGAACAAAAGCTCCAACGGCACTCTGAAACCTGTATAAACCAGTATAAACCAGTACAGCCCAGAATGGACCAGTATAAGTTATAAAAAACAATGCAAAACAGTAAAAATCAGTGTAAGGCAAACCAGTATAGACTATTATAGGCCATTACAGACCAGTGCTACCAGTATAAACCAGTGTTGACTACTACAAACCAGTATAAGTAGTGAAAACCAGTAAAAAACAGTGTAATGCAAAGCAGTAGAGACCAGTAAAAAACAATATGGACCAGTACAAACCAGTATAAGTGGTAGAAATCAGTACAATGATTCAGGGGGCAGCGCCCCGGCCTTGCCCTTCCCAGAGCTCGTGGTGGGCACCAGCAGCCACAGACGGTGGTGCCAGGAGGAGACGTTGGAGACATCGCAGCTCAGCAGGGTCCTGGCAAAGGTCAGCTTGGCCTCGGGGTCCTGCCTGGCTGCCAGCTCCCACTGTGTTCCCAGGCGTGGACTGGGAGGGCACCAGTATAAACCAGTAAGCACTGGGAGCCACCCCTGAGCTCCTGAGGCCTGTGGCAGCAGCTCCCAGTATAAACCAGTAAGAGTTGATGCAGCCAAACCTGCTCTCAGTGCGATCTAGAGGCTCTCAGTGTGGTCTGGGGGCTCCCAGGTTTATACTGGGAGGGCACCAGTATAAACCAGTAATGCTTCATGCACCCAAACCCACTTCCAGTGCGGACTAGAGGCCCCCAGTGCAGTCTCAGGGTTCCCAGGTTTATACTGGGGGAGCACCAGTACAAACCAATAAGCACTTGGAGTCACCCCCGAGCCCCTGAGGTCCATGGTGGCAGTTCCCAGTATAAACCAGTAAGGCCAGCACAACCTGAAGTCACTCCCAGTAGGTCCCAAGCTCCATCCCAGTATAAACCACTAAGGCCAGCATCCCTAAATGTCACTCCCATTAGAAACCAGTAAGGCCAGCACCCCCAGAAGTTGCTACCAGTGGTTACTAAGTGTCCCCAAGACCCCTCCCAGTATAACTCAGTAAAATCCAAAATACCCCATTATAACTCAGTACAAACCAGTATAACCCAGTCAGCCCCAGGACCACAGCCCAGTATAAACTAGTATAACCCAGTATAAACCAGTGACCCCCAGCACCCCATCCCAGTATAAAACAGTTCAGCCCAGTAACCCCAGTAACTCCCAGCACCCCCAGCACCCCATCACAATATAAACCAGTATAACCCAGTATAAGTAACAGTTGGCCACCAAGTCCTCCCGGCCAGCAGGGGGCGCCATGGTGCAGCCCAGCACCCAGCCCTGGTGGTGCCACTCCCCATAGGATTTGGGATTCACCCCCAGGCACTGCTCCATGAACAAAAGCTCCAATGGCACCCTGAAACCTGTATCAACCAGTATAAACCAGTATGGACCAGTGTAAGTTATAAAAACCAGTAATAAACAGTAAAATCCAGTGTAAGGCAAACCGGTAGAGACCAGTAAAAAGCAGTATGGACCAGTAAAAAGCAGTATGGACCACTGCAAACCAGTATAAGTGGTAAAAACCAGTACAAAGCAGTGAAAACCAGCATAAACCAGTGAAAAATAAGGCAAACCAGTATAGGCCAGTGTAGCCCAACATAAACCAGTATGAACCAGTACAAACCAGCAAAACCATTAAAACCAGGAACAACCAGTAAAAACCAGTATAAATCAATAAAAATCAGTATAAGGCAAACCAGTATAGACCAGGATAGCCCCGCATAAAGCAGTAAAAACCAGTATAGACCAGTATGGACCAGAACTGACCAATCAGGGCTCTCCCACTCCCTCCCAGTCCCTCTTTAACCCTTCCCAGTGCCCTCCCAGTATAAACAGTTATAAACCAGTATAAACCAGTAACCACAGACTCCCTTTTAACCCTTTTTTACCCCCTCTAGACTCCTACCAGTGCCCTCCAGTCCCAACCAGTGCCCTTCCGGCCCCTCCCAGTCAAAACCAGTATAAACCAGTACAAACCAGTATAAACCAGTACACACCAGTCCCCTCCCAGTGCTCCCAGTGCTGGTCTCTGCAGGCTCAAGCAGGTGCCCACGTCAGGATTGGCTGCCAGGACTGACCCTGTGAGGGACAGCACCTGGGTGGGCAGCGCCCCCTGCTAGCCAAATGAATCCCAGTATAAACCAGTATGAACCAGTATAGACCAGTATGAACCAGTATAAATCAGTAAATCCCAGTTTCTTCCCAGTAACTTCCAGTTCCAATAAGAGATAACACCTGGGCTTGAGGTGCTCCCTGCTGGTCAGGTAACTCCCAATTCAAACCAGTATAAAACAATATGAACCAGTATAGGCCCAGTAAATCCCAGTACCCTCCCAACCCCTTCCCAATCCATCCCAGCATATCCCAATAACCGTCCCATGGACTTCTCAGTTCATCCCATTAACTCCCACTGACCTCCCAGTATGGCCCATTCACCCTCCCAGTTCAAACCAGTAACTCCCAGTTCAAACCAGTTCCCTCCCATTAATCCCCCAGTTCAAAGCAGTGACTCTCCAGTATAAACCACTAAAGCCCAGTGACCTCCCAGTGACCTCCCAGTATAAACCTGTATAAATCAGTGACATCCCAGTCCCCCCAATCCCCTCCCAGTTTGTCCCAGTCCATCTCAATCCCTCCCAGTACACACTAGTCCCAAAACAGCTAAAAACCAGTATAAACCAGTACAAACCAGTATAAGCCACCGCAAAATCACCCTTCAACCCAGAGTTCTCCCTCTTCTTAACCCTTGAATCCCATCCCAGTTCCTCCCAATCCCCCCCAGTCCCCTTCCAGTACTAACCAGTACCCCCAGTAAGGCGTCCGTGGCCTCCCAGTACTGCCTCAGTTTCTCCTCCCGCTGCCGGTGCAGGGCTGGTTCCATGAGTTTCCATTCCATCAGGATGATCTCCTGCATTCCATGAGGCCCTGCAGTGTCACTGGGGAGCCTTTGTTCCATGTGTTCCCATTGTGACACAATGGTCTCCAGCGCTCTGTGAGGCTGAGCCCTGAAACTGTGGACACTTGGTTCCATGAGATTCCCTGTTGTCACTGCCAGGAGAATCCACAAACACCAGAGGTTTATGTCCAAAAAGGAGACAGAGCAGTCCTTCAACTTTATTTGAATAAAGGGAGAGAGTTCACCAGGGCACAATCCCCTGGGGTTTTCTCTCTCCAGGTTTCAGAGGGCGCAGCCTCCTTTTATCCTGAACTCCCGGCTGCACGTTGCCCTCTTCCTTTCCCCACTGGCCGAGGCACTAGGAAGGTAAAGCCTTCCTGAACATCCTGCCCCATAACCCCCTTGAACCTGGCATTTCCCCCCAAATTTCAGGAGTTCAGCCTTGTGCAAAGCCTTGTCTGTGTCAGGAGCCAAGCTGGCTGGGCCCGGTAACAAACCTGCTGCCCAAAGTCAGTAGAAATGTTACAACCCATTTCAAACCCCTTAACACCCATCCCTGCACCCACCAAATGATTTGGAAAGACATGAGCACACATCTTTCCTCTCACATTGATGGTTCCTGTGCTGGTGACAGTCTTTTAAACCCAGCCTTCAGCCTGAGCTCTCTGCTGTTGCAGTTCCATGCACAGAGGTTGTTGTCTCTCAGCCCTTCCATGGGCAGGCCGGTGTTCAGCCATCTCCAGGACAGCAGGGCCCCAGCCCACGTCACTGTGCCCTGGGGAGACAGAAACCATCACTCCAAATGTCCCCTTCTCCTTCTTCCCAGGCATTTGGGCCTGCCAGTGGGGTTTGCTGCTGGGTGCCACAGGGAGAAGGAGACCCCGGTGACACTGCGGGGCCCCACGGAACCAAGAGTCCATTGTGAGACACCTGGGCCACGTGGAGCCAAGGAACCATTGTGACACTGGGGAAACTCATGGCACCAAGGGGCCACTGTGACATTGTGGGGCCTCATGGAACCTGTGAGCCATTGTGACACTGCACGGCCTTGTGGAACCAAGGAGACCACGGTGACACTGTGGGGCCACATGGGACCAAGAGTCCATTGTGACACTCTGGAACTACAGAGACCATTGGTGAGAGTATGGAACCTCGAGGAACAAAAGTCCATTGTGACAGATCAAGGCCTCATGGAACCCAAAAGAGCATTGTGACACCGTGGGACCCCATGGACCCAAATCTCCATTCTGACAGAACAGAACCTCATGGAACCAAGAGTGCATGGTGACCCAGCAAGGCCTTGTGGAACCAAGGAGTCCAAAGGTTTCAAACATTCCTTGCAGGGTTCTGACTTGGAGAAGGGGAACCTGCTTGGTGGTACCTTGGGCTGGCACACACTCATAGAAGGTGTCTGTTTTCAATGAGGAAATTCAGGAGTTTTAGAATGCTTCAAAACAAAACAAAAAAAAGGCAAGAAACTACTTTTGGCCTGAGTGCAGCCAGTTCTCCCAGGTGAGTGAGGACAGACAGGATGGGGTTGGGCAATGTGGAGCAAGGTTCTCCACACTGGCTCAGACCTCAAGGCACAGGTTCTCTGAGCAGGCCAAAGCTCCTGAGGAGAGAACCTGAATCAATATCAACCACAGAATACTGCAATCACATATGTATAATGAGAAGAGCTATAAAACACTCTCTTTAAAATAGGAATTCATATTTCATAGAAGCTCTTTGAAATATTTCTCTCTAACTGTAGTAGGAAATCTTCCTAATGAACGGCACCAGACCAGAGGGAAATCAAGGCAGAGCCATGGTTTGTCAGGACTTGCTTGATCCCAATCAGCCCCGTGGTGCATTTGGAGCTGAGCCCTTGAACCTCATGGCCTCAGAGGAGATTGCACAAACCTTTCCAGGAGTCCAAGTCAGAAGAAAAACCCAAAGTGTCTCAAAGCATCAATGGGCCCCAGTGGGGTCCATCCCCAACACAGGCTCCTCATGGACTCCTTGGAGGGGAGAATGGGAGGCCAGGATTGCCCAAAAACCTCTCAGAAAATCAGTGTGCAAAGGAAAATCCACAGTACCTTTAAATCCTTGAGTATCTCAAAGTATTAATGAGCCCCATTGAGTTTCAAAACAAAGCTCTCAAGGGACTAATTAAAGTAGATAATTGGGGGCATCATCGCATAAAATACTAAAAGAGTTGGTGTCAAAAGAAAAATGCCCAGTTCAATAAAAAACTGAGTACCTCAAAGCATTAATGAGCCCCTCTGAGTATCATTACTGACAAAGGCTCTCAAGGGACTAATTAAAGCAGATAATTGGAAGCTGTCACTGCACAAACCTCTCAGAGACCCAGTGACAAAAAGTAAAACTTAAATTAACCCTGAGTACCTTGAAGCAATAATGAGCCACACTGAGTGTTGTTACTGACAAAGGCTCTCAAGAGACTAATTAAAGCAGATAATTGGAGGCCAGGATTGCACAAAGCTCTCAGAGACTCCAAGGCAAAAGCAAAACCCAAAGTCCTCTGAAAAACCTGCAGTCCCTGGGAGCATGAAGGAGCCCCCAGGGCCATTCCTGACCAAGGCTCCCCAGGGACTCGTCCCAGCAGATCCCTGAGGCCACTGGGATGTGGAGGGATGCTGAGGGCAGGACAAAGGGTGCCAGTGGCCAGCCTTGCTGGGGCTGTGCCAGGAGGCCCCAGTGGCTCAGGACAAGGTGTCTCCTCCCAGCTCTTGCTGGCACAGACCCTGCTGTGCCCCAGGGCACCAAGACTTGGCTTCTCTTTGTGCCCACCTGTCATCTCTGCCTCCAATTTCCTGCTCTAACTGGAACCTGGGGACACTTTCTCAGTCATGTCCCTGTCCTAGGGTGATGTTATGGTGTTTCTATCTCCAATCGTGTGTCCTGATTATGTTTGGTATTATGTCCTGTGCTTCCAGGACTGAGTCTGAGAGTGAAGCTTTGTTTTGTCTTGTTATCAGCCGGCTCACCTCCCCCATGGTCTATGTTTAGGAGAGGTTTTAGCTCGGCTTGCTTGCTTGCTTGCTTGCTTGCTTGCCTGCTTGCTTGCCTGCTTGCTCGCTTCTGCCTTTTTCTTTCCTTCGCTTTGCCCTTGCTTTCTGCTTATTAGTTAGTTCAGCTAGGCAGTCCAACTTTTTCCCTGGACTGTTTTCTCTTCCACCCCGTCCCCTCCCTCTCCTGGATACCATCTGAACGGACGGGGACCTGGGAACCCCAAGAAACACCGGGAGGCTACACTTTGTCACCTGCAGCAGTCATCCCCAGCGCCAGAGACTGATAACTGGGCGACCACTCGCCAGAGAGACTGAGTTTGTCATCCCTTCAGAACGGTGAAAGAGTTTTTTTTGTCAGCTGGTGTTGTCTTTTTTCCCTGTGCTGGGGAGTGTCTTGCTTGTTAAATAAACAGGTTTTTTCTCCCACTCTTCTCCAAGGAAATTCTTCCCGAACCCGGTGGGGTGGGGGGGGAGGAGTCGTGGGGTTTGCTGTCTGGGGGCTCCTTCTGGAGGTTTTCCCCCAAATTTGCCCAAAACCAGGACAAATAAATTGGCGCCCAACTCGAGGCTCGAGAAAGTGGGAAAAAAACCCTGTTCTAATAATAATAATTTGGTTCAAATTCTTTTGCGTTGGTATAGAGCAGTTATTGGCTATGTTGTTGGAATTCATGTCTTTTGGGGTGGAGGCCTGCATGGGATTTTGGTCCCTAGGGTTTTTTGAAGTCTTAATACCTTTGTGGTCCCTGGGTTTATTTGCTTATCCAGAAATAGCTCCGGTATTGTCCCTAATGCGTAGTTTCTGTAGCAGAGGGGCATTGACCAAAATATCCATCGGGCTGGGCTTGGTTTTAATGGCCTGCAGGAGATTTATAAAGGTGCTGGAATCTGTTCCAGGAATGTATGGTTCTTGGTTGTGGTTGTGCACTCAGTTTGTTAGAGGAGAAGCAGGGGATGAGGCTTTTCAGCCTTTGTTCTCCTTCTTCTCCTCTGAATTTGTTACATCCTTATTAGAGAATGTTCAGTTCCCCCTGAGTGTTAAAGAGACCATCTTTCTGGTGTTTAATATAGTAAGCTTTCTCTATACAGTCTGCAGTTTCTCTAGAATGAGAGCTGAGATTTCTAGAGGGGCTGAGACCCTTGACCCCAGAGTAGAGCCAGGCGTGAGGAATCCTGAATGGTGTGGGAAATGGGAGGATATGGGCCAAATCTTAAAGGAATTTTCTGACCCTACATCCTGGGATTTTCCATGTGAACAAATTCAGAACCCAGCTGAGGTAGCAAAGTACCTGAAAGAGAAGTGCCATGGTAATTCTAAGGAGAAGAAGATCATTGCAGTGAGCTGGGCCCTGGCATATGCTTACCGTACCCTGCTAGATACTGTAGGGCAGCAGACAGAGGAAGGGGGACAGGCAGATAAATCAGCCACTATCCCAGTCACTCAGGCTGCAGCCAACACCCCAGGCTCGAGGCCAACAACTACACCAGACAGTGAGCCTAAGCCAGCAGCTAAACCTGTCAGTAAGCCTCAACCAATGGCTGTTGCTACCAGCACGAGAAGTGGAAAGTGCACAGACAAGACTGATCGACCAGTAGATGATGATGATGATGATGATGATGCAGGAGAAGGACCCTCGACGCCTCCTGACATAAAACCAGGAGTCAAAGCAACTGGTAAAAGATCAGAGGCCAATATTGAGTCTTTTTCCCTAAAGGACCTCCGTGGCCTAAGAAAGGATTACACCCGACGACCTGATGAGTCTATAATTAGTTGGTTGGTCCGTCTTTGGGATGCTGCAGGCGAGGCTACAATTCTGGACGGCACTGAAGCCAGGCATTTGGGATCCCTGTCACATGATCCTGTCATCGACCAAGGAATGATGAGGGGGCCTAACCCTCACAGCCTCTGGGCACGGGTCCTGGACAGTGTAGCACAAAGATACCTGTGTGCAGGTGATCTTTATATGCAGCAGACCCACTGGAAGACAATAGAACAAGGGATCCAACGCCTGAGAGAAATGGCAGTGGCAGAGATTATCTTCTCAGATGACATAACAACTAGGAATCCGGACTTGGTACCATGTACATCTGTGATGTGGCGAAAACTTGTACGACTTGGGCCCCATGAATATGCTTCTGCTTTAGCAATAATGAAGCGGGACGAGAGGGATGAGACCGTGCTTGATATGGCAAAGAAGCTCCGAGCATATGCAGATGCTGTGCATGGCCCAACACATGCCAGAATTGCAGCTGTGGAAACACGTCTGCAGAAATTAGAAGACAAGATAGAGGAGAATCATAAAAGACTCAGGGAGGAGATTAAAGAGGACCTTCTCCAAATCTCAGCAGTACAAATTAGAGGCCCTGGTATCCAACGCAGACATTCCCCTGATGGGGAGAGGAGGTACACCCCACGAGCTGAGCTGTGGTTCTTCCTACGTGATTGCGGAGAAAACATGAGGAAATGGGATGGAAAATCTACTGCTGCTCTGGCACAACGGGTGCGTGAATTGAAGGAAGGCAAGACCCAAAGAGGAAGTTCCACCAAAAGGAGAGCAGCTCCAGTTGCCCGTAGCCAAGCTGCCAAGTATGATGATGATGATATATCTGATCCCCTTGAAGGAACCTCTAAGACATATGCCCAAGGAAAGAAGGATAAACAGGCTTAGAGGGGCCCTGCCTCTAGCCAGGGAGAGGCGAGGGAAAATCGTGTCTTCTGGACTGTGTGGATTCGTTGGCCTGGCACATCGGAACCACAAAAGTATAAAGCTTTGGTTGATACTGATGCCCAATGCACATTAGTCCCATCAAGATATGTGGGGGCAGAATCTGTTTCTATTGCTGGTGTGACAGGTGGATCACAGGACTTTACCTTGGTGGAAGCTGATGTGAGCTTGACTGGACATGAATGGAAAAAACATCCTATTGTGACTGGCCCAGAGGCCCCATGCATTTTGGGCATAGATTACCTCCGAAGGGGGTATTTTAAAGATCCAAAAGGATTCAGGTGGGCATTTGGGATAGCAGCTGTGGTGACAGAGGGCATCCAGCAATTGAACACCTTGTCTGGACTGTCTGAGAATCCAAGTACTGTAGGACTTCTGAAAGGAGAAGAGCAAAAGGTACCAATTGCCACTTCCATAGTGCATCGCCGACAATACAGAACAACTCGAGATGCTGTGGTTCCCATCCATAAAATGATCCGTGAGCTGGAGAGCCAAGGGGTGGTCAGCAAAACCCACTCACCCTTCAACAGCCCCATCTGGCCTGTGCGTAAATCTGAAGGAGAATGGAGACTGACCGTAGACTATCGTGCATTGAATGAGGTGACTCCACCACTGAGCGCTGCCGTGCCGGACATGCTGGAACTGCAGTACGAGCTGGAGTCCAAGGCAGCAAAGTGGTACGCCACTATCGATATCGCCAATGCATTTTTCTCCATTCCTCTGGCAGCAGAGTGCAGGCCTCAGTTCGCTTTCACATGGAGGGGAGTGCAGTACACCTGGAATCGACTGCCCCAGGGGTGGAAGCACAGTCCTACTATCTGCCATGGACTGATCCAGACTACACTAGAAAAAGGTGAGGCTCCAGAACATTTACAATATATTGATGATATCATTGTGTGGGGGAACACAGCAGCAGAAGTGTTCGAGAAAGGAGAGAGAATCATCCAAATCCTCCTGGAAGCCGGCTTCGCCATCAAGAAGAGTAAAGTTAAGGGACCTGCTCGAGAGATCCAGTTCCTGGGAGTGAAGTGGCAAGATGGACGGCGTCAGATTCCTACTGATGTCATCAACAAAATCACAGCTATGTCCCCACCAACCAACAAGAAGGAGACACAAGCTTTCTTAGGCGCCATAGGTTTTTGGAGGATGCACATTCCTGAGTACAGTCAGATCGTGAGCCCTCTTTACCTGGTCACCCGCAAGAAGAACGATTTCCATTGGGGCCCTGAGCAGCAACAAGCTTTTGCCCAGATAAAGCAGGAAATTGCTCATGCAGTAGCCCTTGGCCCAGTCAGGACGGGACCAGATGTGAAGAACGTGCTCTACTCTGCAGCCGGGAACCATGGTCTGTCCTGGAGCCTGTGGCAGAAGGTGCCTGGTGAGACTCGAGGCCGACCATTAGGATTTTGGAGTCGGAGCTACAGAGGGTCTGAAGCTAACTACACCCCAACAGAGAAGGAGATCTTGGCCACCTACGAAGGGGTCCAAGCAGCCTCAGAGGTGGTTGGCACAGAAGCACAACTCCTTCTGGCACCCCGACTACCAGTGCTGGGGTGGATGTTCAGAGGAAAGGTTCCCTCAACCCACCATGCCACCAGTGCTACATGGAGCAAGTGGATTGCCCTCATTACACAGCGCACCCGGATTGGAAAACTGAATCGCCCTGGGATTTTGGAAGTAATTACAAATTGGCCTGAAGGTGAAAGTTTTGGTGTCACAGATGAGGAACAAGAACCAGTGACACGGGCTGAAGAAGCTCCACCATATAACCAACTGCCAGCAGAGGAAACACGCTATGCTCTATTCACCGACGGTTCCTGTCGCATTGTGGGGATGAATCGGAGGTGGAAAGCAGCCGTATGGAGCCCCACGCGACGGGTAGCAGAGGCCACTGAAGGAGAGGGTGGATCCAGTCAACTTGCTGAACTCAAAGCGGTTCAACTGGCCTTAGACATTGCAGGAAGAGAGAGGTGGCCAAAGCTTTACCTTTATACCGATTCATGGATGGTAGCCAATGCTCTGTGGGGATGGTTGGAGAGATGGAAAGAGGCTAACTGGCAGCGTAGAGGAAAACCAATTTGGGCTGCTGAAGAGTGGAAAGATATCGCTACCCGGTTAGAGAAATTACCTGTGAAGGTTCGCCATGTAGATGCCCATGTTCCCAGAAGTAGGGCTAATGAAGAGCAGAAAAACAATCAGCAGGTAGATCAGGCTGCAAAGATAGGGGTGTCGAAGATAGACCTTGATTGGGAACACAAGGGAGAGTTGTTCCTGGCTCGATGGGCCCATGATGCCTCAGGTCATCAGGGCAGAGATGCCACCTATAAGTGGGCACGAGACCGAGGGGTGGATCTAACCATGGACAGTATTTCTCAAGTTATCCATGACTGTGAGACATGCGCTGCCATCAAGCAAGCCAAGCGGGTGAAGCCCCTCTGGTATGGGGGGCGGTGGTCCAAGTACAAGTATGGAGAGGCCTGGCAGATTGACTACATCACACTGCCTCAAACCCGCCAGGGCAAGCGCTATGTACTGACCATGGTGGAAGCCACCACTGGATGGTTGGAGACCTACCCTGTGTCTCACGCTACAGCCCGTAACACCATCCTGGGCCTTGAAAAGCAGGTCCTTTGGAGGCATGGCACCCCTGAGAGGATTGAGTCAGACAATGGGACTCATTTCAAGAACAGCCTTATCAACACCTGGGCTAGGGAACATGGCATTGAGTGGGTGTACCATATCCCCTACCATGCACCAGCTGCAGGGAAAGTGGAAAGGTACAATGGACTGTTAAAAACCACCTTGAGAGCATTGGGTGGGGGATCATTCAAAAACTGGGAGCAGCATTTAGCAAAGGCCACTTGGTTAGTTAACACCCGGGGTTCCACCAACCGAGCGGGCCCTGCCCAGTCTGAGTCCCTGAATATAGTAGAGGGAGACAAAGTCCCAGTGGCACATATCAGAGGTTTGTTGGGGAAGGCAGTTTGGATCAATTCTGCCCCGAGTACAGACAAACCCATTCGTGGGATTGTCTTTGCTCAAGGACCAGGTTGTACATGGTGGGTAATGCAGAGAGATGGAACAACACGATGTGTGCCTCAGGGAGATCTGATTGTGGGGTGAGGCAGCATGAGACAGAAGGAAATGTGTAAGTGTCAAAGGTGTGAGCAAGTGAGATAGAAGGAAATGTGTAAGTGTCGAAGGTTTGAGCAAGTGAGATGGAAGAAAATGTGTCCGAGTAAGTGAAAGATGGAAATTTCTACTTGCTGAAGTTTTTACATGCTGTTTAGTATGTTCACGATATGGAGATAAGGGGTGGAATGTCCTAGGGTGATGTTATGGTGTTTGTATCTCCAATCGTGTGTCCTGATTATGTTTGGTATTATGTCCTGTGCTTCCAGGACTGACTCTGAGAGTGAAGCTTTGTTTTGTCTTGTTATCAGCCGGCTCACCTCCCCCATGGTCTATGTTTAGGAGAGGTTTTAGCTCGGTTTGCTTGCTTGCCTGCTTGCTTGCCTGCTTGCTTGCCTGCTTGCTCGCTTCTGCCTCTTTTTCTTTCCTTCGCTTTGCCCTTGCTTTTTCCTTATTAGTTAGTTCAGCTAGGCAGTCCAAGTTTTTCCCTGGACTGTTTTCTCTTCCACCCCGTCCCCTCCCTCTCCTGGATACCATCTGAACCTGTTCCGGATGGGGACCTGGGAAACCCCAAGAAACACCGGGAGTCTACACTCTGTCACCTGCAGCAGTCATCCCCAGCGCCAGAGACTGATAACTGGGCGACCACTCGCCAGAGAGACTGAGTTTGTCATCCCTTCAGAACGGTGAAAGAGTTTTTTTTGTCAGCTGGTGCTGTCTTTTTTCCCTGTGCTGGGGAGTGTCTTGCTTATTAAATAAACAGGTTTTTTCTCCCACTCTTCTCCGAGGAAATTCTTCCCGAACCCGGTGGGGTGGGGGGGAGGAGTCGTGGGGTTTGCTGTCTGGGGGCTCCTTCTGGAGGTTTTCCCCCAAATTTGCCCAAAACCAGGACAACTTGTCACCCCTGTCCATCTTGGGTGTAGCGTCTGGGAGGCTTTTGACTGTCCAAGGTGAATCTATTGAAGGCCTTTAATAAATACCCACTTTATTCACTTAACCTTTTTTAGCCTCTGTTCCAGACAGCCACTCCAAGGGATCACCTGTAGTGTCAGAATAGACTCCATGATTCCATAAGGCCCTGCAGTGTCACAACAGATCATTGATTCCATGAGACCCCATAGTGTCACAATGGCCCCTTAGTTCCAATGAGCCCAGGAGTATCACTGGGTCCCCCTGTTTCCAAAATGCCCCAAAATGCCACAATGGCCCTTTAGTTTCAGAAAGCCTCAAATTGTAAAAATGGTCTCCTCTGTATCATGATACCCTGTACTGCAACAAAGTTCTCCTTGGTTCCACAGTGTCAGAATGGCCCCTTTGTCCCATGGAGCCCCACACTGTCACTGTGGTCCCCTTGATTCCATGAGGCCCTGCCGTGCTACAATGGCCCCAATGGCTACAATGGTCTCCAGGGAGACTCTCTACAACCACCTGAACAGAGGCTGTAGTCAGGTGGGGGTCGGTCCCTTCTCCCAGGCAACCACTGACAGAATGAGAGGACACAGTCTGAAGATGAGCCAAGGACAGATTAGGTTTGACATCAGGAAATAAATCCTTCACTGCAAGAATGACTGGGCACTGAAATCTTCTGCCCAGGGAAGTGGTGGAGTCACAGTCCTTGGCAGCATTAAAAAAAGCCTGGGCATTGCACTCAGAGCCATGATTAAATTGATGAGGTGATGTTAGGTCATGATGATTTCAAAGGTCTTTTCCAACCTCATTAATTCTGTGATTCTGTATCATAAGAGTCTCCATTGTTCCATGAGTCCCCACAGTGTCACAATGAATCTATGATTCCATGAGGTTCCTTAGTGTCACATTGGTCTCCTTGGATCCACAGTGTCACAATGGCACCTTGGTCACAATGGACTTCTGGTTCCATGAATTTTCATACTCTCAGTAACATTTCCACAATGTCACCATGGACCCTTTGTTCCATGAGGTTCTGTAGTATAACACGGTCACATTAGTTCTATGTGGCCCTGCAGTGTCACAATGCACCGATGGTTGCAGGAGGTTCCACAGTGTCACCATGGCCTCCTTGGATCTGCAGTATAACAATGGACCATTGGTTCCATGTGGCCCCACAGTGTCACAATGGCCCCTTGGTTCCATGAGGCCTTTCTATGTCACAATGGACTTTTGGTTCTATGAGGTTTCTCAGTACCACAATGGTGTCCTTGGAGCTGCAGTGTCAGAAGGGACCAAAGGTTCCATGTGGCCCCATTCTGTCAAAATAGATTTTTGTTCCATGAGCTCCCACAGTGCTAAAAGGTCCCTTTGTTCCTTGAGGTTCCATAGTGTAACAATTGACACTTTGGTTCCGTGAGGCCCCACTGTCACCAAATCTCCAAAATATCAGAATAACACTTCTTAACACTAATTAAGTCTTAAAGAGGGCATAATTTTTTGCAGGCCTTAGGTCCAATGTGGGATAACTCCTAACCTTAAGTGGGCAATTAAGTCACAGTGTGTTGCTTATATTCAGTGAATATATGTGTATTACAATTTATCCATTTCCATAAAACCCCCCCAAATTTCCCAAATTCAGTCCTTGTTTTTTCTATCACTGCAAACTTGAGCCAGATGTCTTCTTCTTGTCTTCCAACCATTCCTCCTGAGAAAGCAGGCCCTGACTGCCTTGTTCCTGTGCTAAAAGTTCACAGGCACAGCAAAACTTGAATTGAACCCTTTTGGTATGAAGCACAAGGCTCTGTGTGTGCAGGCAGAGGCAGGCAGGAGGCAGAGCTGTCAGCAAAGGAAGGGGCCAGCGAGGTGGGGCAGCCGGGGGATGACGACAGCCTGCAGGGACAGAGGCGCAGGGCATGGACACCGTAGGACAGCCTGGGCTGCAGAGGGCACAGGGATGGGCAGCAGCTGAAAGGCCCTGACACAGCCAACTCCTGCAGCACTTGGGCCATGCAGGCTGGCCCTGGGCCTGAGGCCAGCAGGGGACAAGTGAGCCTTGCTGTGCTGGGGCCTCATTGCCTCCTTGTCCCTGCTCAGCAGCCTGGCAGGGGCCGCCCCATGGTGCTGCCCTTGGCATTGCACATGCCCAGAGCCCAGTGGCCCGGGAAGAGCCCTGAGCAATGAGGGAGGGACAGGATCTGCCTTGCCAGGGGCTGGGGCTCAGCCCTTGGCCCTTGGCATTCCTGAAACACATCCAGGTTTGCTCAGCATCAGAGACACCTTTCCCTTGATTGTCCCCACCTGTCATCAGTGCCTCCAGTGTTCTGCTCTAACTGGAACCAGGGGACACTTTCTGAGTCGTGTCCCTCAGTGGAATCCATTAAAACTTCAGGAAACTTTTGAGTTTGAATATGATTTTGACTTCTGAGAAGTTTTCCTTCAGCTCCCTCTCAGGGACTGATGTCCAGGGACTCAGCACTGTTGAAAAATCCCAGCTCTACAGAGACGGGGCAACTGAGAGGCTTTTAAAATATTTTCTTCAATTATCAGTCTCCTTGAAGGTTGAAACATAAGAGGTGTAAAACTCCATGCCATTCTATCAGAAGCCAACTTATTTCCTCGTTATAAAACCTTAGAAATGTTTCTTAGCCTATTATCTTTTGCCACACAATGGTGCTAATAATTCTAATGCCAATCATCTATTATTTTACAACACATGATCTTGCCAAAATGCATATTTAACAGTTCTAATTCTCCAAAATATCTGATCTTTTTGCAAGGCCATTGTTTGAAACTTGTTTCTAGTTCAATCTCCCTCTCAGCAATGTCTTCTCTATTCCAGGGCCATTCTGAGTCAGCACACCTTATCTCAGAGTTTGCATCCAGATGTACAAGACTGTGTGAGCTTTCAGTCAGGCTTTGAGAATCCTTTACAAATCCATTTCTCACAAATATCAATCACAGAATGCTGCAATTATCTCTGCTCTAAAGTGAACAGTAATAAAATACATGCTTCACAATTGGAATGGATATTTCTAAGGAGGTCATTGTCATATTTCTCCATAACTGGAGATGAAAATCTTCTGAAAGAATTGGATCAGACCAGATGGAAAGCAAGTCAGAACCGTTGCTTTCAAGGAAACCTCTGAAGAATTAAGTATTATTCGAACTCCAAAATTTCTGATATTGTTCATGTGTCCCACTGAGGGACACGACTGAGAAAGTGTCCCCAGGTTCCAGTGAGAGCAGGAAATTGGAGGCAGAGATGACAGGTGGTGTGGGAAATGCAGGCATGGAGAGCTCTCAGGGCCTTGTGCATACAGGCTCAGAGATTGAGATGGATCCAAGGTTTGACCCAAGACCTTGGAGAAATCTTGGACAATCAGAGCACTAAAAGTAAAATAGATATAAAACAGGAATATAAGTTTTTAGTTTAAGTAGAAATATGTTTTAAACCAACAGAAATATGCATTATGTAAGGAAAGCAGTATGTTAAGTAAGATAGTAAAAGATTGTAAAGCTTAGCAATAAAACTTGTTATAAAGTTAATTAGAAGTTTAAGGTTTATCAGTGTAGGTTGGTGAAGTGTTATAGGATTGGTTGAAAAATGATGCATTGTGGCAAAGCCATGAGAAGCAAAGCAATTAATGATTGGTGTAAAAGGATGCTGGCAAACTTCACACAAGTATTTGATTGGCTAAAAACTAACATAAGGCATTGTAACTAAGAATCAGGCATCTTCTGATTTTATGGTGTTGGATGTAACAGCTTTAATGGCTCACCCTTCTATGAGACTGACACCATGAGGCCATAAACCATCTTTGACAACGTCTCTCAGTTGCCCCATCTCTTGTAATATCAATCTCCCAATACACATTTTCTTGACATCAGACATGACTAATGAAATCAATAGGGACTTATGGACACCAGGTCTATCCCATTAAAGTCAATAGGGATTTAGGGACACCGGGTCTATCCATTAAAGTCAATGGGATTCTGAGGAAATTTGGCCCTAATATAGGGAAATTTGAGTAAATTTGGAGGAAATCTTAGGCTGAATTCTGGGAGTTTCCACTCCAGGATTGCAGTACCAATGCTCTGGATGTCCTGGATGAATTCCTGGAGGCCAATCCCAAATCCCTGATCCTTCACCTGCTGTCCACGCTGGAGCTGTGTTCCCAGGTAAGCAACAAAAATGCCCATTTTCATCCCAAAAGCTGGGAATTCCAAGCCCAAAATTGGGATTTTTAGCACCAAAAGTTTTGGGAAATCAGTTCTGCCCACTGAAGTCAAAGGGGATTGAAGAACACCAGGTCTACCCATTGATAGGGCTTGATTGGGAAGAGTTACTGTTTGAACTGGGAGCACTGGGAAGGGCTGAGAGGGGACACTGGGGTTACTAAGAGCACTGAAAAAAAGTGGGACCACTGGGAGGGATTTGTAGGAATAAATGGAGATAAGCAGGACTCCAGGTCTAACCCGTTAAAATTAATAGGAATTTAGGGACAGCAGGTCTACCCTTTAAAGGCAATGGGGTTTAGGGGCACCAGGTCTACCCAATCAAAGCAATGAGGATGTTTGAGACACTAGAGTTTTCAGGGGTCCCAAGGGGTTTTTGGTGATCCAGGGATCCAAGGGGTAACCAGGTGTATCCAGGTGATTTCTGGGGGTATCCAGGTGATTTTTGGGGATAGCCAGGTGTACCCAGGTGATTGCTGGGAGGGATCCAGGTGATTTTGGGCTGTATCCAAGTATACCCCGATAATTTTCAGGGATATTCAGGTAATTTTTGGGGCACCCAAGTGCCCTGACTCACCCTGACAGGCCAGGAGAAGATGATGGCCACCATTCTCCCAGTTGACATGGACACAGATGACCCTTGGCAGCTGCGGGGCTGTCAGGGTGCACCCCAACATTCAGGGGGTACCCAAAACTCCAGGTGAGGACATCAGGGGTGGGAGGGAGCCCTGAGTTACCTCAGGAGAGGATGCAGTGCAGGTACAGCCAGGTGCTTTGGTGCATGGGGTTGGTGAAGATGTTATTCTGCAGCAGCTCCAGCTCTGGGGTGGGCAAAGGAGGCACCCCAAAATCTCAGGGGGACACCGGGGAAAATCCCAATATCTCGATGGGGGCACCCAGGTATACAGGTGTTCGGGTCTACCCATTAAAGTCAGTGGGGATTTAGGGAAACCAGATCTACCCATTGAAGTCAATAGGGATTTAGGAACACCAGGTCTACCCATTCAACTGAACAGAACCAACCAGCTCACACTTTAGGCGAGGGACCGGCTGAAAACTTTGGGGATCTCGTAAAATTGTGGGAGTTTTTTAGGGAATCCCTCGCCTTCCTTCAGTCTGCCAGGGGGCAGTGCCCTTGCCATAGTTCCTGGTGGACATCAGCAGCCCCAGGCAGTGTTTCCAGGCCAAGAAGTTGGAGAAGCTGCGGCTCAGCAAGGCCCTGGTGAAGGCCAGCCCAACCTTGAGGTCCTGCCTGGCTGCAAGTGCCTACCAGTGTTCCCAGGTGTGGACTGGGAAGGCACCAGTATAAACCAGTAAGCACTTGGAGCCACCCCCGAGCTCCTGAGGCTCATGGCAGCAGCTCCCAATATAAACCAGTAAGGTCTCATGCACCCAAACCCATTCCCAGTGTGGTTCTGGGGCTCTGAGGTTTATACTGGGAGGGCATCAGTATAAACCAGTAAGCACTGGGAGCCACCCCTGAGCCCCTGAGCCCATAGCAGCAGCTCCCAGTATAAACCAGTAAGGCCAGCACAATCTGAAGTCACTCCCAGTAGGTCCCAAGTTCCATCCCAGTATAAATCAGTAAGGCCAGCACCCCCAGAAGTTGATCCCAGTGGAGTGCCAAGCATCCCTAAGTCCCGTCCCAGTATAACCCAGTACACCTCAGTTTAACCGAGTAAAATCCAGAGTGTCCCCATATAACCCAATATAAACCACTACAATCCAGTCATTGCCAGGACCACATCCCACTATAACCCAGTGACCCCCAGCACCCCATCCCAATATAAACCAGTTTAACTTGCAGTCAGCCACCAGGTCCTTAAGCCAGCAGGGGGCACTCACACACCCCGTTCCCTTTCCCAGTAGAACCCAGTACAAATCACTAACACCCCAGCACCCCATCCCAGTGCAAACCAGTATAACCAAGTAACCCCCAGCACCCCATCCCAGTATAACCAGTATAAACCAGTCACTCCCAGTACCACATCCCAGTATAACCCAGTACAGACCAGTAACCACCCAGCACCCCATCCCAGTACAAACCAGTACAAACCAGTATAAACCAGTACAAGCCACTCATAGTTGCAGAGGTTGGCAACCAGGAGGTGCTCTCACAGTGCCAGGTCCTCCCGGCCAGCAGGGGGTGCTGCAGCGCGGCCCAGCACCCAGCCCTGGTGGTGCCACACCCCGTAGGATTTGGGGTTCACCCCCAGGCACTGCCCCACAAACTACAGCTCTGATGGCACCATGAAACCTGTATAAACCAGTCCAGTCCAGTATGGACCAGTATAAGTGGTAAAAAGCAGTAAAAAACAGTAACCAACTGTGTAATGCAAACCAGTAGTAACCAGTACAAACCAGTATGGACCAGAAAAAAACAGTGTGGACCTCTACAAACCAGGAAAATAGGTAAAAACCAGTACAAACCAGTGAAAACCCTTGTCTGTGTCAGGAGCCAAGCTGGCTGGACCCGGTAACAAACCTGCTGCCCAAAGTCAGTAGAAATGTTACAACCCATTTCAAACACCTTAACACCCATCCCTTCACCCACCAAATGATTTGGAAAGACATGAGCACACATCTTTCCTCTCACATTGATGGTTCCTGTGCTGGTGACAGTCTGTTAAACCCAGCCTTCAGCCTGAGCTCTCTGCTGTTGCAGTTCCATGCACAGAGGTTGTTGTCTCTCAGCCCTTCCATGGGCAGGCCGGTGTTCAGCCATCTCCAGGACAGCAGGGCCCCAGCCCACGTCACTGTGCCCTGGGGAGACAAAAACCATCACTCCAAATGTCCCCTTCTCCTTCTTCTTCCCAGGCATTTGGGCCTGGCAGTGGGGTTTGCTGCTGGGTGCCACAGGGAGAAGGAGACCCCGGTGACACTGTGGGGCCCCACGGAACCAAGAGTCCATTGTGAGACACCTGGGCCACGTGGAGCCAAGGAACCATTGTGACACTGGGGAAACTCATGGCACCAAGGGGCCACTGTGACATTGTGGGGCCTCATGGAACCTGTGAGCCATTGTGACACTGCACGGCCTTGTGGAACCAAGGAGACCACGGTGACACTGTGGGGCCACATGGAACCAAGAGTCCATTGTGACACTCTGGAACTACAGAGACCATTGCTGAGAGTATGGAACCTCGAGGAACAAAAGTCCATTGTGACAGATCAAGGCCTCATGGAACCCAAAAGAGCATTGTGACACTGTGGGGCCCCATGGACGCAAATCTCCATTGTGACAGTGCAGAACCTCATGGAACCAGGAGTGCATGGTGACCCAGCAAGGCCTTGTGGAACCAAGGAGTCCAAAGGTTTCAAACATTCCTTGCAGGGTTCTGACTTGGAGAAGGGGAACCTGCTTGGTGGGACCTTGGGCTTGGCACACACTCATAGAAGGTGTCTGTTTTCAACGAGGAAATTCAGGAGCTTTAGAATGCTTCAAAACAAAACAAAAAAAAGGCAAGAAACTCCTTTTGGCCTGAGTGCAGGCAGTTCTCCAAGCAAAGCAGGTCCCAGGTGAGTGAAGACAGACAGGATGGGGTTGGGCAATGTGGAGCAAGGTTCTCCACACTGGCTCAGACCTCAAGGCACAGGTTGTCTGAGCAGGCCAAAGCTCCTGAGGAGAGAACCTGGATCAATATCAACCACAGAATACTGCAATCACATATGTCTAATGAGAAGAGCTATAAAACACTCTCTTTAAAATAGGAATTCATATTTCATAGAAGCTCTTTGAAATATTTCTCTCTAACTGTAGTAGGAAATGTTCCTAATGAACGGCACCAGACCAGAGGGAAATCAAGGCAGAGCCATGGTTTGTCAGGACTTGCTTGATCCCAATCAGCCCCGGGGTGCATTTGGAGCTGAGCCCTTGAACCTCAGGGCCTGAGAGGAGATTGCACAAACCTTTCCAGGAGTCCAAGTCAGAAGAAAAACCCAAAGTGTCTCAAAGCATCAATGGGCCCCACTGAGGTCCATCCCCAACACAGGCTCCTCATGGACACTCTTTGGAGGAGAGAATGGGAGGCCAGGATTGCCCAAAAATGTCTCAGAGACTGAGAAAAGAAAGGAAAAAGGAAAGTACCTTAAAAAAATTGAAGTTCCTTGAAGTATTAATGAGCCCGAGTGAGTGTCAGTACAAAGTTCTCTCAAGGGACTTGTTAAAGCAGATAATTGGGGGCATCACTGCATAAACTACTAAAAGAGTTGGTGTCAAAAGGGAAACTCCAAGTACCTTAAAAAAACTTAGTACCTTCAAGTATTAATGAGCCCCAGTGAGTATCATTACTGACAAAGGCTCTCAAGGGACTAATTAAAGCAGATAATTGGAGGCCATCACTTCACAAACCTCTTAGAGACTCAGTGTCAAAAAGTAGAACTTAAATTAACCCTGAGTGTCTTGAAGCATTAATGAACCCCAGTAAGTGTTTTAACTGACAAAGGCTCTCAAGGGACTCATTAAAGCAGATAATTGGAAGCCAGGATTGCACAAAGATCTCAGAGAACTCCAAGGGAAAAGCAAAACCCAAAGCCCTGTAAAAATCCTGCAGTCCCTGGGAGCATGAAGGAGCCCCCAGGGCCATTCCTGACCAAGGCTCCCCAAGGACTTGTCCCAGCAGATCCCTGAGGCCACTGGGATGTGGGGGGATGCTGAGAGCAGGACAAGGGGTGCCAGTGGCCAGCCTTGCTGGGGCTGTGCCAGGAGGCCCCAGTGGCTCAGGACAAGGTGTCTCCTCACAGCTCTTGCTGGCACAGACCCTGCTGTGCCCCAGGGCACCAAGACTTGGCTTCTCTTTGTCCCCACCTGTCATCTCTGCCTCCAATTTCCTGCTCTAACTGGAACCTGGGGACACTTTCTCAGTCATGTCCCACAGTGGGACCCATTAAAACTTCAAGAAACTTCAGTCTTTTAATTCACATATTAGTTCTTGAAAAGTTTTTTGAACACTCTCTCAGGGAATGATTCTGATGTAAACATTTAATGAACCAAGAGATTCATTAAAGTCCTTGTGCTGTGTCTGTGCTGCTGAGTTGGGCCGGGCTCCTGGCACAGAGGCAGCTCCCAAGGTAAACCAAGAGAAGCTTCAAAAAGACATTTCTGCTGAGGAGCAGCTCCTCTGCCAGCCCAGCAGGGCTGAGGGCACTGCCTGCAGGCACTGAGGGCACAGGAGCCAGGCACAGACAGGCTCAAGGCAATCAGGACTGGGAAGACATTGAGCTGAGACTGCACTTGGGGAAACATCTTCACAGCCCTGGACATGGTGAGTGTGTGGGTGCAGGGCAATGTCCCCTGTGCTCCTGGAGGCATCTCCTGGAGCCAGCACAGCCCACAGCCTGGGGGATGTGTCAGGAGGACTGTCCCAGATCCAGGGACGGCTGCAGGGGCTGAAGCTGGGGCTGCAGCCAGGGCTGCCCAGGGCTGTCCTGCAGAGCAGCTCCTGCAGCCCTCAGGGCTCTTGGCCAGCCCAGCCCATGTGCCACCTGCCAGGGACAGCTCTCAGCCTGCCTGGCAGCTCCCCATGGACTGTGGGGAGAAGTTGGAGGTGCAAGGAGCCACCCCCATCAGGGCAGATGCCTCCTGCTGTGGAGATGGTGCTGCATGGCCAGGGCTGCTCTCAGCTTTCTCCTCAAGGCAAGGCAAAGGGGCTGTCAGGTGTGTCTGTGTCACTGACACTCCTGCACTGTCCCCCTGGGCATCAGCACATCTGCCTCCCATCTCCCTCACAAAGTGCCTCCTCACCCTCCTGTGCCTACAGACAGCAGCAGCAGCCCCTTGGCTTGCAGCATCTCAGTTTGTGTGAGCTGCCCTTAAGGCCCTGCTGGCAGGGAGATGGCCCTGGGCAGTGCCCTGTGCTGGGAGGGGTGTGCAGGGCAGAGCTGAGCCCCCAGGGCTGGGCTGGGCTCTGGCAGCACTGGCAGGGACAAGGCTTGGATAGAGAGAAACAGCTCCCAGTAGGCACAACTCCAGGCAGCAGAGAGCAAGAACAACCCTTGGTTTCCCTCTCTCTATTTTGAAATTAGATCCTTCAAAAAGGCTACTTTATTTCTCTAGAATATTTAAGTGCCATCACCCTGAGTTAGAGGGAGGTGTGAAAAGCAAGGAGCAGCTCTGTGGGACTAGCAGGACTGCCTGCACTGGGGCTCAGAAAGCCCTGTCTTCCCTCTGGGCTCCTCAGTGTTCAGACTGAGAGCACTGCTGAAGATAAGGAAGTTACAAATCAGCAGCAAAGTCCGATCTCAAAAATGAAATTTTACGGAAGTTCCCCCACAGGAAGAGTAGTAGCTTTGAGAGGTTTCCAAAATTAATTGCACATGATTGACTAGAAGGAATCTGTCCTAGCTTGTCCATTTTTTTTTCAACAGTCCACGATGCCTAGAATGATGAAATGTCCAACAGCAGCTCCATCAGCCACTTCCTCCTGCTGCCATTGGCAGACACGCGGCAGCTGCAGCTCCTGCACTTCTGCCTCTTCCTGGCCATCTCCCTGGCTGCCCTCCTGGCCAACGGCCTCATCATCAGCGCCGTAGCCTGCGGCCACCACCTGCACACCCCCATGTTCTTCTTCCTGCTCAACCTGGCCCTCACTGACCTGGGCTCCATCTGCACCACTGTCCCCAAAGCCATGCACAATTCCCTCTGGGACACCAGACACATCTCCTATGCAGGATGTGCTGCACAGGTATTTCTGATATTCTTCTTCCTTGGATCAGAGCTTGCCCTCCTGACCATCATGTGCTACGACCGCTACGTGTCCATCTGCAAACCCCTGCACTACGGGACCCTCCTGGGCAGCAGAGCTTGTGCCCACATGGCAGCAGCTGCCTGGGCCAGTGGCTTTCTCAATGCTCTGCTGCACACGGCCAATACATTTTCCCTGCCCCTGTGCCAGGGCAATGCCCTAGGGGGATTCTTCTGTGAAATCCCACAGGTCCTCAAACTCTCCTGCTCACACTCAAATCTCAGGGAAATTGTGCTCATTGCTGTTAGTGCCTGTTTAGCTTCTGGATGTTTTGTGTTCATTGTTTTCTCCTATGTGCAGATCTTCAGGGCTGTGCTGAGGATCCCGTCTGAGCAGGGACGGCACAAAGCCTTTTCCACCTGCCTCCCTCACCTGGCTGTGGTCTCCCTGTTTGTCAGCACTGGCATGTTTGCTAACCTGAAGCCCCCCTCCATCTCCTCCCCATCCCTGGATCTGGCAATGTCAGTTCTGTACTCAGTGGTGCCTCCAGCCCTGAACCCCCTCATCTACAGTCTCAGGAACCAGGAGCTCAAGGCTGCAATGTGGAGACTGATGACTGGAGGGTTTCAGGGACATTAAACTTCCAGAAAAATAATGAAAATAACATAAATAATAGCCATTTTTGATAGTTCTTGTTTTGTTAGTTGTGGGATTCTTTTTCCTTTGTTTTAGTTTTTCTATATTGTCCACAAAGATAAGCCTATGCTCGTGTTATTTCTCATTTTGTTTCTCTCACCCTTCCCATTGGCCACAGATTCTGTCAATGAAGAGCTCCACTCTTGGAGGCTATATATGAACTAAAGGATCTCCCAGCAAAGTTTTCTCCAGGGATGCTCCTTTTGTTCCCTTCTCTGGAGCTGGAGCAGCAATGTCTCTATGCAGAGCTGGGGCAGATCAGTGCTGGCACAGCAGCTGTGCCCAGCAGCAGCAGCAGCACTTGGTGTTGCCAGTGCTGCTCCCGTGCCACTGCCCCGCTGCCCTCCTGGCCCTCGTGTTGCTGCAGGGCCTGAGTGCTCTCGGGGCCGGGCACAGCCCTGGGGGTGGCAGTGCCGGGGCTGCAGCAGGGACAGGCCATGGGCACTGCTGGGGCAGCGCTGACGCCTCAGGCCAGGGCCTGGGGGCTCCAGGCTCCTTGGCCAGGCTCTCTCCACAACACTTGGCCAGCCCAATGCTGAGCACAGAAAAGCCCCGGGAGCAGCTCCAGGCTGGCCGTGGGCAGGCTGGGGGCAAACAGCATGGCTGGTGCTCTGCAAGCTCCCTGCAAGGGGGACACCCTGGCAAGGAGCAGCAGAGCAGGGGCTGATCCATCCCCAGTGCACTGGACACCCCAGGGCAGTGTCCCAGAGCGTCCTCATGCACCTGCCAACAACATCCCCCCTCTGCAGCCCTGGCCTCTCCCCCAGCTCACACAGGAGCCGCATCCTTGCAGGCACACACACGGCAGCACTGGCTCAGGAGCCCCTGTTTGCATTGCACACAGCAGGCTCAGCACCCCCATGGTGCTGCTGTGGGGACATGGAGCTGAGTGAGCACAAATGCCATCAGCCCCTGGGGCCAGCAAGGGCTGGGGGATGGCAGGGAAACCACTCAGCTTTGTCGTGGCCTCTGAAGTCAGCCAGAAAGTTTGTTCCCATGAGCTGTGAGTTTCCTATCCCACTGCAGATGTTGTTGCTCAGAGTCAGGACTGCCTGGCAGCCACCCCCAAACTGCCCTGACCATTTTCTTTGTTTCACCTTTGCTTTCTTTCTTTTACCCTGTTCCAAATGTCTCCCTTTTTCCCATCCCTATTCCCTCCCCTGCAAACAGCCCATCCCTGTTTGCCCTTTCCTCTCTGGCCCCACTCACCATTTCAGTTCCTCAGTTGGCACCATGGGAACATCCCTTGGGATGCAGGATCATCCTCCAAGTGACTCAGGAATTGTCTGCAGGGTCCTGCAGTCCCTCGTGCTGCTCCCTTGCCAGAGGCACCACAGGCCAGGGGGGCACATCTGGGCTGCTGTGTCTGGGTGTGGGGCTCCCTGTTGTGGGCAATGAGGAGGGGCTGGAGAGGCTCTGCAGGACTGACAGGATGGGCTTTGGGGCTGTGTGGAGAAGCTGAGGGCCCTGGGCTGCTGGACCTTGTGAAGAGGAGGCCCAGGGCTCATCCTGCAACTGCTCCAGGGGTGGTTTCAGAGAATCACAGAATCAGCAAAGCTGGACAAAACCCTTGAGATCATCAAGTCTGACCCATGCACTGACCACTCCAATGACCACCTACACTGACCACCCTCACTAAGCTCACCAATTGGCCATTCCCCAATGACCACAATCTCTGACTACAACTACTGACCACACTCCAATTGAAACCCAACTGACCCCATCCACTGACCACAAACCCTCACCATACCCCCACTGACCACCTGCATCAACCACATTCACTTACCACAACCATTGACCACACCCACTGACCACACCCACTGACTGCACCCCAATGACCACCTGACAACATCTACTTACACCTTCTCACTGATATTTTCCCTGACATTACCTGACCACACCCACTCACCACAGCCAGTGACCACACCCTCCTAACCACACCCACTGTGAGGACACCAATGCCCACACTCCACTGGCCACATCCAACTGACCACCCAAGTGACCACACCCACTGATCAAACCCACTGACCACTCGATATGGCCACACCAACTGACCACACCACACTGACCACAACCACTGACCACACCAAGTGACCACACAACTGACCATTGCTGATTATATCACAACTGATCATATCACAACTGACCACACTCACGGACCACAACCCACTGAATTCTCCCACTGACCACACCCACTGCCCACTCCTGACCACAATCCACTGACCACTCAACTGAACAAAGTGACTGAGCACCCAACTGGCTGTACCCTGACTGATCACATGCCACTGACCACACCAGCTTACCACCCCTTCACTGACCACACCCACGGCCCAGACACCAATGCCCACACTGCCACTGACCACAGCCACTGATCACCTCCCACTGACCACCCTGTCCTGGTTTGAAAGACAGCTGTCTACTAGGGAAAGCAGGGCCTTCCCTTGAAATGGAGAAAGTAAATCCCTCCCTCTGAATTAGTATCATTTTCAAATGAAGGGGCTGTCAGGCAAAGATATGGGGATAGGAATAACAGTTCTTTACTAATATATATATAACAAGGCAAAACAAAACAACAACTATGAAATTAACAACAAACAGAACAGGAACCCAGTAACAGTTCTCTGTTCTCTTGGCTGCGGGGACTTTTCCCCTCTGGTGCAGTTACCCTCCCAGTTGGCAGTGAGCTCTGGCAGGTTCCTGGTGGACAGGGGCAGATCCTGCACAGCTGCAGGGGCACTGGGGTGATGGTGGCTGTGTCCCATATGGGCAGGGTGGAGGAGAGGCTGTGCTCATGAATCCTTGGAGCAGTGTCAGTCCCAGTGCCCCAACAGGATGCTTGGAGATAGCAAACTGAAGCAGGAGAGCGTCCTAGCAGGGGTGTGGGGTCCAACACCAGAAGAGGCAGCTCTTGGCGTTGGGATGGCGGGGTGAGGTTTTCCAGTGGCCTTCCTCCTCCAACAGCCAAAGCAAGCGAGTGCCAGCAACAGCCCCCCACCCTCCTTTACCCTCTTCTCATCTCGCACTGTTCCCCCCCCCCTCCACCCCTGCCCTCCAAGAGAAACTCCTAAAGAAACCAGGGAGTCTCTCCCTCCCCCATCTCTAAGTCTCAAGGACCTAGCCAGCAGTGATCCTTAGCATGTCAGTGGGAAAAAATTCCACAGGCAGAGAGGGAAGGAAAAAAACAACTCCCAACACCTCTTTACCCATGGGTTCTTCTGTCCTGGGGGTCTCTGTGGTGGTCCCTGGTGGTCGTGGACCCCAATGTTCCAGTTGGCCTGGCTGAGTTGGCAGGACCTTTAAACTGGTGAACTTCTGTGGAAGGAGCAGAAACCCTAACAGAGCCTCCTTGCAAAGCTATCCCTTAGATAAGAAATTGCTTACTTAGAATGACTAATACTAGAAATATTTCCCCCCTTTGCAAACCTCACTTTATCTCCCTGTGATATAATTGGTCCATTTTCAATCCCCTTAGCACTTGGTCCCTTTTCTCTAAAATCCTTAAGTAGTTGGTCCGTTTTACAATCCCCTAAATAATTGGTCTGTTTTCAAGACACCCTGACCCTACAAAAGCCCCCGTTACTACCTTGTCCATTGAATTGCTGCCTGGGACCCCTTCATGGAAGAAATAAAGTGTCTGTGGAATCTCCCTGCAGCTTCCTCGGTCTCCTTCCTCTGCTGGCCAAAGGTACTTTGGAAGCAAGGCTCAAATCACAACATGGGCTGAAGGCCTGGACTCCAGGCATTGCTTGCATCCTCGTACCTCGTGGCTGAAATCTGCCTGAGACACCAGGAAAGGCTGTTCCTTGTGGGACATCTTATCCGGGCACGTTGTGGCAGCTCGGGGCCCAAACCCCAAAGCCCCAACAGCTACAAACTTCCAGTTCCCCTTCTTATACAACAGGCATTGTGCAGTTTCCAGAGGCCAAGGGTTCTGGAGAATAAGGATTGTGTTAGCTCACTTGTGTGGGCAATTTATCATCTAGTAACATGAGGTCACAGAGTGAGCTATGACATCACAGAGTGGGCTATGTGAGGTCACTGAGCAGCTATGGCATAGAGCAGACAATGACATCACAGAGCAGGCTGTGACATCACAGAGCTGACTGTGACATCACAGGAGGGGCTGTGTGAGGTCACTGGGTTGGTCACTCTGCCCCAGCCCCCCTCACAGTTTCCCCAGACAAGTCCAATGCTGTTCATGCCCAGCAGGGTCCCCTGTCCCCCGGGATCCCCCTGCTCCACCTGGAGCCACAGCCTCCCCCAAGGATGTTCCACAAATCAACCCCAGAGCCTGACACGGGGACAAGGGGCCAGGGCTGTGTGACCAGGACATCCAGGACGTGGATTATCCAGGTCACTGGGGCCTGGTTTGGGTTGCCCAGGGCAGGAAAGATGTCTGGCAGCTGGAGCAGGGTGAGGGAAGGGCCTCCAAGGTGGGGCTGGAGCCCTCTGGCTGTGAGGAGAGGCTGAGGGAGCTGGGCTTGTCCAGCCTGGAGCAGGGAAGGCTGAGGGGCTCCTCATGCCAGCCTGGCAGAGCCACCCAGGAGCTGATGGAGAACACAGAGCCAGGCTCTGCACTGGGAGGGCTGGAGGGGACAAAAGTCAATGGGTGGAAGGGGAATGAGGGCAGATCAGACAGGACATGTGGAAAACCTTTGTTCCCATGGGCTCAGACAGGTTCTGAGATGCTGCCCCATCCCTGGTCTTTGGGATTTTCCAATCCACACCAAATCATGCCTGGAACCACTTGGTCTGACCCAGTTTCTGACAGGTTTGGCTGCAGACTTGCTGAGGTCCCTTCCAACCTCAGCTCCCTGATGATCCCAGGACGATGCTGCTCCCGATTTTGGAATGGGCTGGAGCAGATGTTTATGGGACAGGAGCCCTCTGGGGCTGTAGGGGACCTGCAGCTTTCAAGGTGCACGAGCACATCTCATTAGCTGGGGCATTTGAGTACTTTAAGAAATGTCAAAATTTCCCACCAGAAGAGAAGAGAAATTTCCTGGAAGTGTACTGATGGCAGGACAAGAAATACTGATCTTCATCTGTACCTGTGTTACCAATATACTATCTATTATTTCATGTCCCTCTTCATTTGGGTGTTTCCACCTCTCCTGTTTAAATGGCCATGTCTAAGGACATCTCTTCCCTAGACCAGCTGGTCCTATGGCCTTGCCATTGCTCCCAGATTTCCTCCTCCCATTGTTCTCTGGTCATTCCACATTAGTCAACATCTTAATTGTGTCTACATCTATCACAGAATCACCCTTTCTAATGTCTGTGTGTAAAATGTTCCTGTATGGAAATACCTTGTTCATGGTGGATACATCAGATACTGCTTTGACATTGCACAGAGCTGAGGAAAGAATTTTGAAGTTTATTGAATTTTATCATGGGTACTTTTGTTTATGTTGGCCAAGAAGAGAAACCTTCTGTGCCTCTGAGTCTCACCAGTTGCTGACCCCAAAGGACACAAACCTGATGAGTTGTGGTTCCCACTGCAGTGCTGGCACTTGCACCTCCCTCCATCCCCACAGCAGAGCTCCCTTGTCCCACAAAGTCCCTGGCAATGCAGGGATGAAGGAAACAGGACAGGCTGTGGGGATCAGGGGCAGGGCACAGGCAGGGATTTGGGGTGGTTGTGAGCCCAGGGCAGGAGCCAGCCCTTGGCCTTGCTGAACCTCATCCAATTGTCCTGGGCCCATGGCTCCAGCCTGTCCAGATCCCTCTGCAGAGCTTCCTGCCCTGCAGCACAGCCACACTCCCACCCAGCTTGGCCTCACCTGGACACTGACTCAGGGTGCCCTCCATGGCCTCGTCCAGACCAGCAATAAAGAGATTTCACTGCCCTGGCCCCAATCCTGAGCCCTGGGGACACCCCTGGATGTGATTCCATTGCCCAGAACTCCTTGGCCTGGACTTCTGTTTTTTATGGAGCTGTGCCTGCCTTTGGTTTGTTTGCTGACAAGAAATGAACATCCCTCTGTGTCTCAGGCAGCTCCTTCTCCAAGGAAAGCAGGTGGGAGTTGGTGCCAAGGAGCTGAAAGCTGCAGGCACAGCCTGGAGGGGAGGGAGCTCAGATTTGCACAAGGCTGCTCTGAGTGCCAGGGCTTGGATGGGGGAAATGGTGGGGTGGGGGTAGGGACAGAGTGTGATTGATTGTCAGCCATAAAGGGTCCTGATTTTCATGTCTATTCATACTGCATTAGGAGGGGCTGGGGATCAATATCAACTGGAGATTGCTGATATCAGTGTATAAAAAAGAAAATAAAAGTAAGAAAAAAAGATATTCTCTCTTTTTGTCTTTAATTGAAATATGTTTTGAATGGAGTGAAAGCTTAGACAAGTCCTGCCTTATGCTCAGGTTTCTGGCAGTAACTCTGTTTCAGGTGACCTGCACACCAAATTGCTTTTGCTCACAAGAGAATGGCTGATGAGGTCTATTATAAAATGAATTATTTACTGAATGGTCTCAAGATTAACAAACAAGACACTTTAACTGGAATACTTACTGCACAGGATAAACAAAAGAAGCCCAGGTAGATACAAACACCGTGCACAATAAAGTTCCCTATATTACAGCTAGTGAAGGAATAGCACAGATCAGGAGTCAATGTAACTTAGCACCAAACTGATGAGGGAGTACACATGGAGCCCTTTCACTCAGCTCCCAGAAAAGGAACCACAAAGATGCATCCAGACTTGGGAGAGAAGCCCTACCTGTTTGCAGGGACTATGCAGAAGATTTCTGCTTGGTGAAAGTTCTGTGTAGCTTTTCTAGTTTGTAAAGTGAAGTGTGTGTCACTCAGAAATTCAAGGCTCATCTCCCTTCAGTCTGCTCTCAAGGCCAGATGTTCATGGTCAGCTGGGAATTCCACCTCCCTGGAACCAGAGAGAACTCAGGACAGGACAGATGCCGGGCCTGGGTTATCTCAGCAATTCCTGAGAGGGGGAAGATGCCCTGAGTGATGGCCCCAGCTGATGGACAGAAGAGATGAGCTCTGCTGGGCCATAGGGGAAGTCCTGCTGCAGGAACCTCATGGAACCAAGGGTCTGTTGTGACATTGTGATGGCTCCTGGAACCAAGGAGACCCTGGTGACACCAATGAACCTCATGGAACCAAAAGTCCATTGTGACTGATCAAGGCCTCATGGAACCAAAAAGAGCATTGTGACACCGTGGGACCCCATGGACCCAAATCTCCATTGTGACAGTGCAGAACCTCATGGAACCAAGGGGCCTTTGTGACACTGCAAGGCCTCATGGAACCAAGGAGTGCAAAGCTCTCAAACCTTCCATGCAGGGTTCTGCCTTGGGGAAGGGGAAACTCCTTGGTGGTACCTTGGCCTGGCACACACCTGAGGAGTGTGTCTGTTTTCAATATAGAAAATAAGGAGTTCTTGATTGCTTAAAAAAAAACCCAAACCAAACAATTTCCTGAGTGCAAGCAGTTCTCCAAGCAAAGCAGGTCCCAGGTAAGTGAGGACAGACAGGAGGGGTTGGGGAATGTGGAGCAAGGTTGCCCACACTGGGTCAGACCTCAAGGCACAGCTTCTGTGAGCAGGCCAGACCTGCTGAGGAGAGATCTTGGATCAATATCAATCACAGAATGCTGGAATCACCTCTGCTCTAAAGAAAAACAATAATAAAATAAACCCTTTAAAATAGGAATGTTGGTGCCCGAGGTGTCCCAGCGTGAGGCTGGGCCAGGCCATGGCTCTGTGTGCCAGGAGCCGGCAGCGCTGGGTGCAGGGAGCCCAGGGAGGGCACAGCAATGCTGGGCTGAGAAATGCTGGGGGGGACAGCGAGATGGGCGTGTGCAGCCGGCCAGGGCACAGGAGCAGCACGCACAGGGGGCACAGCCTGCAGGAGAGATGGCCAAGGGCTGGGCAGGGCTGGCAGGGCCAGAGGCACCCAGGCCTTTGTGCCCTGGGCTCGGGCAGGCCTCTGCAGCCCCACAGAAGGAACTTTCCTGGCAGGGGCTGCACTTTGCTTCTGCCTCGGCCCTCCCTCAGGAGGCTGGCAGGGCTGGCAGCTTGATGACATTTGTCCTTGCTGCCCCTGCCATCCCACTGCCCCAGCAACAGCCCCGAGCCCCCCGTGAGGGACAGGCCCTGCTGGGCCAGGCCTGGGCTCAGGCCTTGGCCTTTCTGCTTCCTCCACCCAGCCCAGGCCTTGCTCAGCATTGCAGTTCCCTGCTCACAGCCTCGGGCTCCTGCAATCCTGCCCTCAAGGATCTGCTCTCACCAGTCCCTGGGGAGCCTTTGGCACTCCCTGCCCTCAGTGGGGCCACTGATGCTCCAAGGGACTTGGAGTTTTGCTTCTGACTCCTGGAGCAGCTTCTTCAACCTTCTCTCAGTGCCTGAGGCTCCTGGACTCAGCCCCAAATCCACCCTGGGGATCATTAAAGTACAGAAAGTCCTCAGGAGCACCTTGTCTTCTCTCAGTTGTCTTCAAGTCTCCAGGGCTTGTGCAGCTGCTTGGAGTCAATTTGGAGTTTTGTTAATGAGGAAGGATTTCAATGTGTGCCTCATGACTTTTGTGTTTTTAATCACATGACTATTTTTTTATTTTTCATTTAGAGGAGAGCTGATAGAACTATTAACCAGGTGATCTTGATGCTGAATGTCTCCTTAGGAGGTCTGGGCACCCAGAAGTACGAGCCCCTTGAGGGCTGACCCTGTTTGGACAACCTGCTCCTCATCCCCAACCTCAGTGTGTCTCACATCACCCATCTGGGACTGACATGCCAAAAAAAAGATTATTAATTTACAAAATTAAAATAATATATTTTTCATAATAATACTATTCTATATTTTTATTATCTTAATTTTCTATTTATCTAAAAAATTCCATGCATTTTTGGCAACCAAAAATTTTTTTGGTCATTGGTTCAAAGTAACACAATTCTTTTCATTAATAAGTCACCACTATTGGCTATGGATTTCTCCTGCTTTATGATTATTAATTCTATTTTTAGTACCATTGTATTATTTTTAATCATTTTCTCAGATTGTATAAAAGGGACCCATTTGGGATTCATGGAGGCATTTCTGCGGTACATTTGAGGCAGTTTTGTGTCTGGAGAGGGAATTTAGACAGAACTTTAGAGTCTGGAGAAAACTTGGGAGACCTGAGTGGGCATTAGGAGGGGCACTGAGAGATTGTGATGGATACTTTGGAGCCCAGGAGAGCTCTTGGGAGTCCGGGAGGGCACTTGGAGGTCAGGGAGGAGAATCTGGGGCCATTCGGGGTCCAAGCGGGCACTTGGCGGGCTCTAACAGGGCTCTCCGGGGCGCAGGGGATGATGGGAGTTGTAGGCATGGGTATAATACGGTTTGATAGAGCAGTGGAGCATCATGGGAGTTGTAGGTGCAGCTACAATGTCTCTCGGTGGGGCGCGGTGCATGATGGGAGATGAAGGCACGGCTGCAATAGCACTCTATGGGAACTGCGAAGCATCATGGGAGCTGTAGTCCCGGAAGTGGCTCTGACAAAGAAAGGAAACTCCTCTTTGCCAGACCTCCTGAGGAGAGACCCTGGATCAACATCAATCACAGAATGCTGCAATCACCTCTGCTCTAAAGAGAACAGTAATAAAATACACCCTTGAAAATAGGAATGGATATTTCTAAGAAGCTCTTTCAGATATTTCTCCATATCTGTGGTTGAAAATCATCATGATGAACTGCACCAGACCAGAGGGAAATCAAGGCAGAGCCATGGTTTGTCAGGACTTGCTTGATCCAAATGAGCCCCGTGGTGCATTTGGAGCTGCCAAGGAGCTCCAAATAATATTTTGGAAATATTGGCTCATTCTCTTCAGCTCTGTCCTTGCCAGCAGCCCGGCCCAGCTCAGCAGCACAGACACAGCACAAGGACTTTAATGACCCTCTCGGGGTTGGGGCTGAGTCCCTGAACATCAGTGCCTGAGAGGGAGTTGAAGAAACCTCTCAAGAATTCCAAGTCAGATTCAAACTCCAAAGTTTCTCTTACTTTTAGTGACTCTCACTGATAATCATGAAAGATAAAGTTTCCCAAGGGTTGAATTGGAGCAGAAAATTGATGACAGTGATGTCAGGTAGGAAAAAATACTGTAAAGGAGGAAAAGAAACCTCTGAAGAATTCAAAGTCAGATTCAAAGTCCAAAGTTTCTTGAAGTTCTAATGGGTCCCACTGAGGGACATGACAAAGAAAGTGTCCCCAGGTACAGATTTATTGTTTTTATGTTACATTTCTAAACTATCAGTTTTTTCTTCTTATGATATAATATTTAAGTGGATTTATTATTTTTATATTGTCTTATTTTTGTCTGGATTTTTTCTTTTTCTGAAAGACGCAGAGAGACAGGACTTCTGAGTTGCTTTAGAAAGTTTGGTTTAATTTTTTTATTTTCTATCCAGTCAGAAAGGGTAAATTTGTCTTACAGATGGTCACAGCGTGGCTTAGAAGTCGCAGGACTTATGGTTACAAGGTCTTTAAAGTATTTATTAAGCAATAAAACACTGTCAATAGAGATATTTAAATTTCTAATTCAATACTAAGTTATTTCATCCTATTGACTGATGATACAGAGGGGAATTTCTTAGCCAATTATATCCTGACACACAAACTTAACATTGCTGCACTCTACAACTTCCTGTTCCCTTTGTAACTACCTTTCTTTTTTCTATATCTTAAATTCTAAAGCTAAACCTATCTCTACTTAGCTATGCATAGTTCTAAGCTTTGGCTTACAGGGCCATTGTTCTGAGAATTCCCTGAATTTTGAATTTCAACACCCAGGTTCCAGTTAGAGCAGAACACTGGAGGCACTGATGACAGGTGGGGACAAACAAGGCAAAGGTGTCTCTGATGCTGAGCAAACCTGGATGTGTTTCAGGAATGCAAAGGGCCAAGGGCTGAGCCCCAGCCCCTGGCAAGGCACATCCTGTCCCTCCCTCATTGCTCAGGGCTCTTCCCGGGCCACTGGGCTCTGGGCATGTGCAATGCCAAGGGCAGCACCATGGGGCGGCCCCTGCCAGGCTGCTGAGCAGGGACAAGGAGGCAATGAGGCCCCAGCACAGCAAGGCTCACTTGTCCCCTGCTGGCCTCAGGCCCAGGGCCAGCCTGCATGGCCCAAGTGCTGCAGGAGTTGGCTGTGTCAGGGCCTTTCAGCTGCTGCCCATCCCTGTGCCCTCTGCAGCCCAGGCTGTCCTACGGTGTCCATGCCCTGCGCCTCTGTCCCTGCAGGCTGTCGTCATCCCCCGGCTGCCCCACCTCGCTGGCCCCTTCCTTTGCTGACAGCTCTGCCTCCTGCCTGCCTCTGCCTGGACACACAGAGCCTTGGGCTGCTCCAGACTCCTTCTGGGGCACTTGTTGCACCACAGCTGTGCCTTGGAACAGAAATTCCTTTCTCCTTGGGTGCAGTCTGGGCCTGCCCAGCTGGTCTTTCCATTAATTCCTTCTTTCTCCACCTGTTCTCTACTATGTGAAAAGGATCCTCCACCTCTGAAACCACCCTTCAATCCCTCCCAGGGCTCTCCTCTGCTGTTCTCAGTCTCCACTCCACTGTGCACAGAGCTCCTTTATTCCTATACAGTGGTCATGTGCTTGCAGTCTTCAAAACCCACCTTGGGACATCTCTAGGACCTCCCCAAGGTGTTGGCTAATGAAAACAATCTTCTCATAGTCTAAGAAAATCAGCAAAAGAATAAGGCCAGCCAGACCTCTCTCTTCCGACTACTTTTGTTTGGGAGCACTCCTTGGATAGACAGAATTTGGGAGGTGAAATCACAATTTTGGCCCTGGACAAGAAGGTCGCTTCTTTTCCATGGTTAGAAGAAACAGTTCCCGAGTGTTACAGGGGCAGATAAAAGGTGACTTCCAGAGCCTGTCCTGGCAGCTTTTGTCTGGGAGAAATCCCTGGATAAAGGGAATTTTTTAGGCTCAGTACCAATTTTAGCCATGGGCTCCTGGAAAGAAGGAAGGTTCTTTTCCATAGGAAGGAAAGCACGGAGCCCCAGTGCTCCAAGGGGATATGAAAGGCAGCTTTTGGCATGACAAAGTCAGCTGGACCTGTCAGGTGGCCCCCAGGAGGCCAAACCAGCCAGATCTGCTCCATCTCCCCTGCATTCCATGGAACCCCTCAGTGTCACAATGTTCTCCTTGCTTCTGCAGTGTCACAATGGCCCCTTGCTGCCATGAGGCCCTGCAGGGTCACAATGGCCCTTTGGTTCCCCACAGTGTCACAATGGTCTCCATGATTCCATGGGGCCTTGCAATGCCACAATGGTCTCCATGGATCCATGGTGCCCTGCAGGATCCCAATGGCCCTTTGGCTGCACCAGGCCCTGGAATGCAACAATGGCCTCTTGGTTCCACAAAGCCCTGCTGCTCCCCACCGGCCCCTTGGCACCATGGGGCCCAAGTCCTTGGTTCCATGGGGTCCCCAAGGTGTCACAGTGGTCTCAATAGGAAGGAAACAACCAAGCACGGGTGTTGCAGGGGCAGATGAGAGGCAGTCACTGGAGGACAAGGATACCCAGATTAGACAGTGCTGGAAGATTTTTTCCGGGAGCTATTCTTGCATATACAGAATTTTATAGGTGGAATCCCAATTTCAGACATGGACACCCGGAGGAGAAGGATGGTTCTTTGCCATAGGAAGGAAAGCACAGAACACCAGTGTTGCAGGGCGAGATGAATTGCAGTCATCAGAGGCCAAGGCCAGCCCAAACTATTTCCAGGTAGCTTTTGCCTGAAAGCAGCCCTTGGATATAGGGAATTTTGGGGGTAGAATCCTAATTTTGGCCATTTCTGCATTGATAAGAGGGATGTTCTTTTCCATAGGAAAGAAAGCAAGAGCCCAAGTGTTTCAAAGGCAGATGAGAGGTGGTTCCTGGGAGCTCAAGGGAGAAAACCCTGTTTGTCCTGGCAGCTTTTGTTACAGAGGCATCCTTGGATTTCCTGATCTTTGGAGGAAGAATCTCCATTTCTAACACAGACACCTTGATGGGAGGATGGTTCTTTTCCATAGGAAGGAAAGCACTGACCCCCAGTGTTTAGAAAGCAGGCGAGAGGCAGCCCCCAAAAGGCCTGGGGCAGCCAGACCTGTCTGTCCTGGCAGTTTTCACTTGGGAGCAATCCTTGGATGTACAGAGTTTTGGAGGTGCAATCCAAATTTCAGCCATGGATGCCTGATCAGATGGATGCTTTTTTCCATAGGAAAGAAATCTCAAAGCCCAAGTGTTTTGGAAGAAGATGGGGATGGCCTCCCATGGGCCAAGCCAGCCAGACCTGTCTCTCCTGACACCTTTCATCTGGTGACTATCCTTGGAAACAGGGATTTTTGGAGGTGAAATCTCAACTCTGGTTGTGGGTGCCTGGAATGGAAGAAGATTTATTTTCATTAGGAAAGCAAAGAGCCTCAGTGTTTCAAAAGGCAGATGAGTGCTGGCTCTCAGGAAGCCAAGGCCAGCCAGTCATGACAGCTTTTTGTCTGGGAGCTGTCCTTGGATATAGGGAATTCTGGAAGCAGATTCCCAACTTTGTCCATGTATGCCTGGATGTGAAAGGTGCTTTTTTCCCATAGGAAATGAATCACATGTCCATGTAAGGTTAGGAGTTGTCCCATGTTGGACCTCAAGCCTGAACAAATGATGTCCTCTTTAACACCAAATTAGTGTTAAGGAGTCCTACTCTGATATTTTGGAGATCTGGCAAAAGCAGGACCTCACAGAACCGAGGAGTCAACTGTGACAGCTTGGAACCTCATGGAACCAAGGGGTCATTGTGATGCAGGAGAACCTCATGGAAGCAGGGACACCTTTGTGAGACTGTGAAACTTCATAGAAACAAAGGAGCCATTCTGATACTGCCACCCCTCATGGAACCAAGAGTCCATTGTGACATCACCAGGCCTCATGAAGCGGAATCACAGAATGAACGATGTTGGAAAAGACATTTGACATCATCAAGTCCAACCTATGACCTAACATCACCTCATCAACTAAACCATGGCTTTGTGTGCCACTTCCAGACTTTTTTTTAATGCCACTAGGGGTGGTGACTCCAGCACCTCCCTGGGCAGAAGATTCCAGTGCCCAATCACTCTTTCAGTGAAGAATTTTTTCCTGATGTAAAACCTATACACCCCTGGCTCATCTTCAGACTGTGTCCTCTGGTTCTGTCAGTGATTGCCTGGGAGAAGAGACCGACCCCCACCTGACTACAGCCTCTGTTCAGGTGGTTGTAGAGAGTCTCACTGGAGACCATTGTAGCCACTGGGGCCATTGTAGCACTGCAAACCAAAGAGACCATTGTTACAGTTTGCAGCATTGTGGAACCGAGGGTCCATTGTGACACAGCAGGGCCTCATGAAACCATGGAGGCCATTTTTACAATCTGAGGCTTTGTGAAACAAAAGGATCACGGTGACATTTCAGGGCCTTATGAAATCAAGGAAACCACAGAGACACTGTGGGGCTCCATGGAATTGAGGGGCCATTGTGACACGGTGGAGTCTCATGGAATCATGGAGACTATTGTGACACTTTGCACCCCCATTGAACCAAGGAGTCCATTGTGACACTACAGGGTCCCATGGAACTGAGGATTCATGGAACAGTGCTGGACTCCATGGAACCAAAGGTCCATTGTGACACTGTGGGGCCTCATGGAATCCTGGAGGCCATGATGACACTTTGAGGCCTCGTTGAATCAAGGGGCTCTGCAGGACCTTGTGGAACCAAGGAGACCCTTCTGCCATTGTGAGTCCCCATGGAACCAAGGGTCCATTGGGATGCTGCAGTGTGGGAAATGCAGGCAGGGAGAGCTCTCAGGGCCTTGTGCATACAGGCTCAGAGATAGAGATGGATACAGGGTTTGATCTAAGACCTTGGAGAAGCCTTAGAGAATTAGAGCATTAAAGTGACACAGACATGAAACAACACTATAAGTCTGTAGTTTAAATAGAAATATGTTTTCAGCAAACTGAAATATGCATTATGTAAGCAAAGCAATATGTTAATTAAGATAGTAAAAAATTGCAAAGTTTAGCAATAGAACCTGTTATAAAGTTAGTTAGAAGCTTCAGATTATCAATCTAAATTTGTGAAGTGTTGCATGATTGACTGAAAAATGACACATTGTGGCAAAGCCATGAGAAGCAAAGCAATTAATGATTGGTGTAAAAGGCATTAGCAAAGTTCATAGAACTATTTGAGTGGCTAAAAACTAACATGAAACTTTGTAACTAAGAATGAGGCAGCTTCTGATATTATGGTGTTGGATGTAACACCTTTAATATCTCGCCCTTGTGTGAGACTGATTCAATACAGCAATAAGCCATCTTTTACAATGTCTCTCAGCTGTCCAATATCCTGTAATATTAATCTCCCAATATTGATTTTTTGGACATCAGGTCGACTTATTGAAATTAATGGGGTTTTAGGAACACAAAGTCTATGCTATTAAAAATTAAGGGGGATTTAGGAACATCAAGTCTACCCCATTGAAGTCAATAAGGATTTAGGGAAACCAGGTTTACCATTAAAGTCAATGGGGATTTTACGGAAATTTGGTGCTAAAATTGGTAAATTTGGGGAAAATCTTGTCCTGAATTTCTGCTCCAGGATCACAGTGCTGATGCTCTGGATGTCTTGGATGAATTCCTGGAAGCCAATCCGAAATCCCTGATCCCACAGTTGCGGCCCATGCTGGAGCTGTGCCTCCAGGAAAACCCAAAAATCTCCATTTTCAGCTCAAAATCAGGGAATTCCAAGCCCAGAATTGGGATTTTTAGCACAAAACCTTTGGGACATCAAGTCTATCCACTGAAGTGAATGAGGATGGAAGGACACCAGGTCTAGCCATTAATAGGTCTTGATCAGGAAGGGTTACTGGTTAAACTGGGAGGACTGGAGGCAGCTACGGGGGGACTCTGGGGTTACTGGGAGCACTGGGGCAAAAGTGGGACCACTGGGAGTGATTATTATAAATAAATGGAGATTAAAAGACGTCATTTAAGTCAAAAGGAAATTAGGGACACCAGGTCTAACCCATCAAAGCAATTAGAATTCTTGGGACACCTGTTTTGGAGGGCCTTAGGGATTTTGGGTGATCCAGGTGTCCAAGGGGTACCCAGGTGCATCCAGGTGATTTTTGGGGTGATCCAGGATATTTTTAGGGGTACCTAATTTCATCCACATATTTTTGGGGGTACCCAGGTGATTTTCAGGAGTACCCAGGCATACCCAGGTGATTTTTGGGGCACTCAGGTAATTTTGGAAGGCACTCAGCTGTACTCAGGTGTTTTTTGGGGATATCCAGGTGATGTTTGGAGCACCCAAGTGTCCTGAATCATCTTGAGGAGCTGGGAGAAGATGATGGGCACTGTTGCATCCTCCTGGTCAACATGGACAAATATGGATCTTGATGGTGGGGAGGCTGTTGAAGGGCACCACAACATTCAGGAGGTACCCCAAAACTCCAGCTGAGGGCCCCAGGGATTGGAGGGAGTCCCAAGTTACCTCAAGAGAGGATGCAGCTCAGGAACACCCAAGCACTTTGGTCTGTGGGGTTGGTAAAGACAGTGTTCTGCAACAGATCCAGCTCTGGGGAGAGCAAAGGGGGCACCCAAAATCTCAGGGGGGCAGCAGGGACACCCAAATTGATGCATGGAAAAACTCTATAGCCCACAAAGTAAGTTATAGGTATGTATTTTATTCAGTGCTGAGGTGCATGGGGGATAGCTCCTCCTAAAACATGCACACCTTCGGCAACCTGAGTCTCTCTTTTTATTCTCTACAAACTAGAAATACACCTAATATGCCTAATGCATATTCATTTCCTAACCCCGCCGGTCCCTGCTTTGTATTAAAATTAACTCCATGCCCTCTTTGTGACTGTGCACTGCTCCTTGTTGGTCGCTCTGGTGGTCATCTGGGGGTCCTTGGGATGAAGCAAACAGTCTTCCCCTCTCAGTTGAACTTTTCACCCTACCTTCTTTGCACAGGCATATTAGTCTTTGGTCGCTTTCCAGACCTTGATACCAGATTTTGCAGGCTCAAGGGTTTGAGAAATCTCCCTTACCTGGAAGGGGCCTCGCTCTTCCATCCTGTTTGCACATTCTTGGCCCTCTATCTTATCTTGTAGCCTTGCTCTGGCCTCCTGTTCTTGCAAAGACAGCGCATGTTACTCACTTAGAGAATCTTGTCAGCCCTCTTCTAGTTAGAGCATCCTCCTGTATTTTTACCCTGAACTCTTTAATTTTAATTTCAATTTTAATTCCCCCTGCTTCAGTGTCACAATGGCTCCATGGTTCTATGGGTCCCATAACTTCATCCTTGACCCTTGGTTCCATAGGGGTCCTGAGTTTCACAGTGGTCCCCCTGATTCCATGAGGCATCAGATTGTCACAATGGTCTCTTTGGTTCCATGGTGTCTCCATGGTGTCTCCATGGTGTCCTTGGATCTGCTGCTGTCCTTGTCTCAACTGACCCTTGGTTCCATGAGGTTCTGCAGTATCACCATGGTCACTGTCAGAGGCTGGATGAGATCAATGTCCCAGACACCTGGGGATGAGCTGTCAATCAGTCACACAGTGGGGTGGTGCTGACCCAGGCTCTGATTGCCCCAGCAATCACAAGTCCCACCTGGGGGAGGCCCACGAAGGCCCAGGGGCTTAAAACACGGAGCAGGTGCTCAGCCCATGGTCCATACCCTGCCTTCTCCTGGGGTCTGTGTCTCACCCACACTGGAACTCTAGGAGCTGGGAGCCATGTGTGTGTCTGTCTATAGAGCTTCTGTCTTTCTGTATCTCTCTTTCCTCTCCTTCTAATGCTCTTTATATGGAAGAGTTTTGGGCACCACAACATCTTAAGTGTTTAAAGGTTTCTAGATTAAATAGGCAAAATTAATGAACTTACTGCTATGATAAGTGTTTCATGTTGAGTTGGATGTTGTATTAAATCCTTTTCCAAAGTTCCTTGATTTTCTATATTTTAAAAGTAAATTTTATGTATTTTTGTCCTCTAGAAAATATCTGACTGGAGATTCTCCAGTGTACCAAACTCAAGTAAAGGAACCTTTGGTCACCCCCAGCATTTCAGTGTTCTGGGGTGTTCCAGCCCTGCAGGCTCACCATGGCCTCTTGTTTCCATCAGGCCCTGCTGTGTCACACTGGCCCTTGGTTCCATGAGCATCTGGAGTGTCACACAGCTTGATGACATTTGTCCTTGCTGCCCCTGCCATCCCACTGCCCCAGCAACAGCCCCGAGCCACCCGTGAGGGACAGGCCCTGCTGGGCCAGGCCTGGGCTCAGGCCTTGGCCTTTCTGCTTCCTCCAGCCAGCCCAGGCCTTGCTCAGCATTGCAGTTCCCTGCTCACAGCCTCGGGCTCCTGCAATCCTGCCCTCAAGGATCTGCTCTCACCAGTCCCTGGGGAGCCTTTGGCACTCCCTGCCCTCAGTGAGGCCACTGATGTTCCAAGAGACTTGGAGTTTTGCTTCTGACTCCTGGAGCAGCTTCTTCAACCTTCTCTCAGTGCCTGAGGGTCCTGCACTCAGCCCTAAATCCACCACGGGGATCATTAAATAGAAAAAGTTCTCAGGATCTCTTTGTCTTCCTTCAATTGTCTTCAAGTCTGCAGGGCTTGTGCAGCTGCTTGGAGAATGCTTGGAGTTCTTTTAAGGAAGAAAATTTCAAAGTGCACCTCATTACTTTTTTTCTTTAATCATGTGAGTATTTTTTTTAGTTTTCATTTCTGAGAAGAGGGGATAGAAGCATTCTCCAAGTGATCTTGATGCTCTCCTTAGGAGGTGTGGGCACACAGAAGAATGAGCCCCTTGCAGGCTGACCCTGTTTGGACAACCTGCTCCTCACCCCCAGCCTCACCATGTCTGACATCACCCACCTGGGACTGACATCCCTGTGCCCTGCACCAGAACCTTGTCCCCTGAGCTCTGCAGCTGGGTGTCCCAGCCCATTGCACCATGTCCGACCTGCTCTCCTCAGGGCTCTGCCTGCACACAGGCCCAGAAGAAGTTTTCCTGTTTGTGAGGAAAGAATGGAAAAGCCTGAGCAGGTTTCCTAAACGACAAACCCCCACTGTAGAACCACATGCTCAGTACAGGCTGACTGGAAGGCTCTCCTTTCTGCAAGGGCGAGTGTGAGCAGAAATTATCTCTGTAAGCAGAATTCTCTGAGTCTTTCAGCTGAATTCTCTGTCCCTGTCCTTTCCCTGGATCTCTGTTGCAGATGGAAGCTGTTGGTGCCATTCTCACCTTTAACCCCTCTTTTGATGCAGACAGTCCAGGTGTGTTAAGCAGGTGTCACTGAGATTATTCAAAGCTTTTGGATCCTCATGGAACCAAGGCGACAACTGTGACAGAGCGGGAACTAATGGAACCAAGGAGACAATTGTGACAGTTCAGAGCCTCACAGAAACAAGGCTCCATTGTGACACTGAGGGCAATCATGGAATCAAGGAGACCATAGTGACACAGCCAACCCACATGGAACCAATGTTCCCTTGTGACAATGCAGATCCAAGGAGGCCATGGTGACACTGTGACCTCATGGATACAAGGGGCCATTGTGACACTGAAGAACTTCATGGAAGCCAGGGTCCAGAGTGTCACAGCAGGGCCTCATGGAACCAAGGAGACCAGTGTCATTTAGGAACCTTATGGAACCGAGGGTCCACTATGACACTGCATAAACAAGGAGACCATTGTGACACTATGGAAACTCATGGAACCAAGCAGCCCCTGTGACACTCCAGGGCCTCGTTGAAGCAGGGAGACCATTGTGACACTCAGAACCTCATGGCACTGAGGGTTTATTGTGACAAAGCAGGGTCCCATGGAACCAAGTGTCCATTGTGACAATGTGGATCCCAAGAGACCATGGTGACACTATGGAACCTCATGGAACCAAGGGTCCTTTGTGACACTCCATGGCCTCGTGGAACCAAGGAGATCATTGTGACATCATGGAAGCTCGTGGAACCAAGGGTCCATTGTTACAGTCCAGAACCAAGAAGACCATTCTGACAGTCCAGAACCTCATGGGACCAAGATTCCATTGTTATACAGTGGGGCTTCATGGCACCAAGGAGCCACTGAGACACAGCAGGGCCACATGGGACCAATGGTCCATAGTGATACTGCAGATCCAGGGGCACCATGGTGATACCACAGAACCTCATGGAACCAAGAGTCCAGAGTGACACAGCAGAACCTCTTGGAATCAAGGCAACCATGTTAGGCTATGGAGCCTCATGGAACCAAGAGACCATGGTGACATTGCAGGGCTTCATTTGAACAAAGGACATGGTTGATGGGACAGAAGTTCATGGAAACAATGGGACATTGTGACATTGCAGAGCCCCATGGAACCAAGGAGACCACTGTGACACTGAGGAACCTCATGGAACCATACAGCCATTTTCACACTGCGGACCCGAGGAGAGCATTGCTGACAGTACAAAACCTCATGGAACTGAGGGGTCATTGTTATCCAGCAAGACCTCGTAGAACCAAGGGGCCATGGTGACATTGTGGGTCCTCATGAACCAAATATTCATTGTGACATTGCAGGGCTGCTTTAACCAATTGTCCATTATGATACTGCGGATCCAAGAGATCGTGGTGACACCATGGCAGTTCATGGAACCAAGGGGTTGTTGTGACACACCAAGGCCTCGTGGCACCAAGGAGAGCATTGTGGCAGTGCAGAACCTAGGAGGCCATTTTGACAGTACAGATCCAAATGGAACCAAGGGTCCATTGTTATCCAGCAGGGCCCCATGGAACCAAGGGGCCATTGGGAAACTGTGCAAGGGCCATAATGGAGACAAGGACAGCACTGACACTGAAACCCACAGGAAAGAAAGTTTTGAACACAGTTTTGAATATCTGAAAACAGATATTCTTTATTACATCATGGTGGTCACTGTGGCAAAACTTCCTCCATTTGAGTGCACTGAGCATTGAATGAACAGAGTTTTTATCACACACACTGGTTACATACTCTTTAGCTATGCCCACTTTCTTTGAATTTATTGGACATAGTTACACTCCTTATCACAAGTCCTTATATGGTTCTTTGGGGTCTGTCTTCAACATCCAGTGCCCTTTTCAGGGAGCTTCTTCTCAACCTCCACTTTTGAGTTAGCGCTGTATTATTGTTTTTTATAATTTCTGCTTTATCAGCCTTGCAGAACTGAGCTGGCATCCTCCTTGCATTTTGTGTGACTTCTGTTTGCCCCAACTACATCCTTTATCTGTTTCTCCAAGGCTGTGCTGTTCTGTTCTCCTGTCCTTGATCAGTGTAAATGTTGTTCTGTTCTCCTGACCTTGTCACAGTGCTCGCCCCATGAGGTGTGTCTGCAACCCCCTCCAACACATGGGCTTGGGGTGGGCAAGTGTTTCTGATGGGACAGCTGGGCTGGATGACCCAAGGGATGTTGCATTGCATGTCACACCATGATCAGAAATTAAATGAGAGAAGAGAGGGGCAAAGGGTGTAGGGAATTAATTTGTTTTTTAAGAACATTTTTATTCAAAATAGCACCTATACATACAGAATCCACTCCTGCTACAATATGGTTAAGTATTTTCTGCTGCTAGGAGATTTCCTGTGAATTTGTTTTGCTTCTGTGTATGGCCTTTGCTTTTTGTGCTTGCTTGGTTTGTGGGGTTTTTTATTGTTGCAGGTGGGTCTTGCTTTGTTGTTTTTGTTTAGGTTTGATTTTCCATATTGAACTGCCTTTTTATCTGATACATAAATTCTACCTTTTTTTGTGGCTTGGTTGACACCTGATGGCAAGAGAAATTTACCCAACTCAGTCATTTTGCCAAATTACATTTTGCAGTCACCATTAACCAGATGAATTCGGTCACAGACTCCCTGCAACTTGGCAGCATCCACAAAGGAATTGAAAGTGCATTTCATGCCATTGTAGAGATAATAGAAATGTTCCACACTGGTGGTCAAGGGCTGGTCACTGAAGGATGTCACCAGGGAGTGGCTGCCAAGAGGACTCTGTGCCATGGATGACATTTGACCCTCATTGTTCAGCCAAATTCCCACCCACCCCATGTTCCTCTCCTGCAGCCCAGCTCTCTCCAATCTGGCTCTGAGGAGAGCACAGCAGACCATGTCCCAGGCCTGCCTAAAGTCTGGGCACACAACATCCCCTTCTTTTCCCTCCCATGGGGGTTCTGCAATCCCTGCCTTGTGCTGCCAGTGCCTGGAATGGCTGCAGGAGGATTTGCCACCTGCCCTTCCCTGCTGAGCCTGACGAGTCTGTGACTGTCCCAGTGCCCCTCCCTGCCCTGTTTGCAGACTGGTTCCATGTCTGCCCTTCCCAAGTGCCCAGGACCCTCTGGGATGTCTCTGTCCTTTCCAAGGGGTTTGAGAGAGGTCCCACAGTGACACTGTCCAGCCTTCTCAACATCGTAAACACCAAAAGCCTTTTCCACATCCCTGAGTTTCAGGTGAGTGCCCAGAACACAGCACAGCCCTGTCCAGGTCCTGAGGGCAATTCAGAAGGGAGGCAACTCTGATTTCTCCCCACAGACCAGGGTACTTTATTAAAAAAATGTACAGAGAATAAGCTTTTTAAAAGTCATTGTGCTATAAAAAAAAGGTAAATATTAATGTAGGAATATTATGAGTAGTGAAATTAATTTGTGAAATACATGATATCAGTAGAAAAATTGTATAACATTAGCAAAAAATTTCGAAGAGAAGAAAAACAGATTATAGTTACTTCCATTCTGAGTGCTCTGCAGAAGAAAGATGCAGTTTATTGCTTCAGAAAAAAACCAGTCAACCCTTTGCTCAGGGCATCCTTGAGCTCCTTGTTTCTCAGGCTGTAGATGAAGGGGTTCAGGGCGGGAGGCACCAACGTGTACATCACTGACAAGGAGAGATCCAATGTTGAGGAGGGGATGGAGGAGGGCTTCAGGTAGGTAAATATACCAGTGCTGATAAACAGGGAGACCACAGCCAGGTGAGGGAGGCAGGTGGAAAAGGCTTTGTGCTGTCCCTGCTCAGAGGGGATCCTCAGCACAGCCCTGAAGATCTGCACATAGGAGAAAACAATGAACACAAAACAACCAAGTGCTAAACAGACACTAAAAATGAGAAATCCAAATTCCCTGAGATAGGATTTGGAGCAGGAGAGCTTGAGGATGTGTGGGATTTCACAGAAGAACTGGCCCAGGGCATTGCCATGGCACAGGGGCAGGGAAAATATATTGGCTGTGTGCAGTAGACCATTGAGAAAGCCACTGCCATGTGGGCACAAGCTCTGCTGCCCAGGAGGGTCCCGTAGTGCAGGGGTTTGCAGATGGACACGTAGCGGTCATAGCACATGAGGGTCAGGAGATACAACTCTGTTGACATGAAGAAAATATAAAAAAAGACCTGTGCAGCACATCCAGTGTAGGAGATGTGTCTGGTGTCCCAGAGGGAATTGTGCATGGCTTTGGGGACAGTGGTGCAGATGGAGCCCAGGTCAGTGAGGGCCAGGTTGAGCAGGAAGAAGAACATGGGGGTGTGCAGGTGGTGGCCGCAGGCTACGGCGCTGATGATGAGGCCGTTGGCCAGGAGGGCAGCCAGGGAGATGGCCAGGAAGAGGCAGAAGTGCAGGAGCTGCAGCTGCCGCGTGTCTGCCAATGGCAGCAGGAGGAAGTGGCTGATGGAGCTGCTGTTGGACATTTCTTCACTCTGGACATGGTGGACTGCTGAAAGAAGACATTGTAAAACTGTGACCAACTCCTTTGACTCAATCCAATGCTATTTTCTTAGGAATCCACTCAAAATACTGCTCTTCTTGTTTTGGCAACTTTGCTAAACATTTCTCAGTTTGGATATCTTTTGCTGCTGATTTACTGTCTCATCTACATCATTGCTCTCAGCCTGAAATACTGGGGAGCCCAAAGGGAAAACAGGGCTCCCTATTCCCCAAGGCAGTCAGTCCTGCTGGTCCCACACTACTGCACTTTGCTCATTTCCCCTCCCTCTATTTCATTGTGATCGCATTTAAAACATTCTTGAAAAATTAAGTGGACTTTGAAGGATCCAATTTCAAAATACTTTTCCCCAAAGTCTTTTAATTTTTTTTGCAGATGGACAGAGAGAGAGATGCCATGGGTTGTTCTTGCTCTCTGCTGCCTGCAGTTGTGCCTACTAGGAGATGCTTCTCTCTATCCAAGCCTTGTCCCTGCCAGTGCTCTCAGAGCCCAGCCCAGCCCTGGGGGCTCAGCTCTACCCTGCACACCCCTCCCAGCACAGGGCACTGCCCAGGGCCATCTCCCTGCCAGCAGGGCCTTAAGGGCAGCTCACACAAACTGAGATGCTGCAAGCCAAGGGGCTGCTGCTGCTGTCTGGAGGCACAGGAGGGTGAGGAGGCACTTTGTGAGGGAGATGGGAGGCAGATGTGCTGATGCCCAGGGGGACAGTGCAGGAGTGTCAGTGACACAGACACACCTGACAGCCCCTTTGCCTTGCCTTAAGGAGAAAGCTGAGAGCAGCCCTGGCCATGCAGCACCATCTCCACAGCAGGAGGAATCTGCCCTGATGGGGGTGGCTCCTTCCACCTCCAACTCCTCCCCACAGTGCATGGGGAGCTGCCAGGCAGGCTGAGAGCTGCCTCTGGCAAGTGGCACATGGGCTGGGCTGGCCAAGAGCCCTGAGGGCTGCAGGAGCTGCTCTGCAGGACAACCCTGGGCAGCCCTGGCTGCAGCCCCAGCTTCAGCCCCTGCAGCCGTCCCTGGAGCTGGGAGAGTCCTCCTGACACATCCCCCTGTGTGGGCTGTGGGCTGTGGGCTGTGCTGGCTCCAGGAGATGCCTCCAGGAGCACAGGGGACATTGCCCTGCACCCACACACTCACCATGTCCAGGGCTGTGAAGATGTTTCCCCAAGTGCAGTCTCAGCTCAATGTCTTCCCAGTCCTGATTGCCTTGAGCCTGTCTGTGCCTGGCTCCTGTGCCCTCAGTGCCTGCAGGCAGTGCCCTCAGCCCTGCTGGGCTGGCAGAGGAGCTGCTCCTCAGCAGAAATGTCTTTTTGAAGCTTCTCTTGGTTCACCTTGGGAGCTGCCTCTGTGCCAGGAGCCCGGCCCAGCTCATCAGCACAGACACAGCACAAGGACTTTAATGAATCTCTTGGTTCATTAAATGTTTACATCAGAATCATTCCCTGAGAGAGTGTTCAAAAAACTTCTCAAGAACTCAAATTAAAATGCTGTAGTTTCTTGAAGTTTTAATGGGTCCCAATGAGGGACACAACTGAGAAAATGCACCAGGGTTCCAGTTAGAGCAGGAAATTCGAAGCAGAGATGACAGGCAGGAACAAAGAAATGTCAAGTCTTTCTCTTTTGACACCAACTCTTTTAGTAGTTTATAGAATCATGCCCCCAATTATCTACTTTAATTACTCCCTTGAGAGCTTTGTATTAACACTCAGTGGGGCTCATTAATACTTTGAGATACTCAAGGTTTGGGTTTTGCTTTTGCCTTGGAGTCTCTGAGAGCTTTGTGCAATCATGGCCTCCAATTATCTGCTTTAATTAGTCCCTTGAGAGCCTTTGTCAGTTATGATACTCAGTGGGGCTCATTAATACTTGAAGGTACTCAGTTTTTTTAAGGTACTTGGAGTTTCCCTTTTGACACCAACTCTTTCAGTAGTTTATGCAATCATGGCTCCAATTATCTGCTTTAATGAGTCCCTTGAGAGCTTTGTATTGACACTCAGTGGGGCTCATTAATACTTTGAGATACTCAAGGTTTTAAAGGTACTTTGGATTTTCCTTTCTTCTCTCAGTCTCTAAGAGTTTTTTGGGCAATCCTGGCCTCCAGTTCTCTCCTCCAAGGAGTCCATGAGGAGCCTGTGTTGGGGATGGAGCTCAGTGGAACCCATTAATGCTTTGAGACACTTTGGGTTTTTCTTCTGCCTTGGACTCCTGGAAAGGTTTGTGCAATCTCCTCTCAGGCCCTGAGGTTCAAGGGCTCAGCTCCAAATGCACCACGGGGATGATTGGGATCAAGCAAGTCCTGACAAACCATGGCTCTGCCTTGATTTCCCTCTGCTCAAGAACATATCCAGCAATTACTGATATTATTTTGACTACTTTGATCTTTTCATTTTCATCACAATTTTCATGACTAATCCTTGATAAACCTCTAGAGGTGTTTCTGGCAAACAAAGATTGTGGCTGCTATCAAGATACAACTTACACCAGTAGTTCTTTAGTGACATGGCTCTTCATTCTTTTTCCTCAGTCTCATTTGGGTTAGGAACAATAATTCTGTTGCCCACAGAGCTGATGCCTTTTTAATTCCAGAATAATGTCCCCAAGGTCCTTTGCTGTTCAGCTCTACTGTGCTGTCTGTGGTGACAAGGCTTGGTGGGGTCCTTTCCCCTCTGGCTGGAGAGGTGCCAGGTCCCAGTCCCTGAGGGCACCCAGGCTCCTGGCTGGAATTCGTGTGGAATTCCACATCCTCAGTGTCACATCAGCCTTCACATGGAGCCCCGTGGATCATTTTCCAAAGAGCTGTTGGGGCAAACAGGGAGATTTGGTCTGGCAGGATCTGTAAAACAATATCCCATAACATCCACCTGTTCTGGCACAGAACACTTGGCTGCAGGGACACATTCCCATTGTTCTCAGCCAGGTTTCAGGAGTCAAACAGTGTTGTCTTTGCCCAGAGCTGTTCCTTCAGCTGGCCTGGGAGGGCCATTGGGCCTCTGCACCCACACTCTGGCTCCATTATTAGGACTGGTGCATCCAAACCCTTTATCTCCATCAACAGCAGTGATTTGAGCTGGATGTCCTTTTCTCACAGTTGTTTTAAAAACTGCAATATCAATAATTGTGATACCCTTCACAACTGAATATGGGGTTGAATAATCCAATTGTTCACTTCTGTTTAGCAGAATTACTTTAATTTCTCTTTGATAATCTGCACCAATTCCTCCTCCCATGACATGAACAATTTCAAGGCCAAGCTTGAGTGAGCAATCATCAAAGCAAAGTGTCCTGGAGGACTCTGAATCACTATTCCAGTATTGATAACTCTCATTTGCTCCTGATTTATCCTAATTAATTCCTATGCATGAAGGCCCAGCCCTGCAGCCTCTGGGGTGGCCCTGTCAGGGGCCATCACACCCGGAATAATTTCCCAGGCAGTCACAGTGTCACTGTCCTTGGCTGTATTTGCAAACTGGGTGCAGCCATGCACAGCCAGGGGGTTCCCATTTCCCAGTGGGGCCATTGTTAAGGGTATGGAGCACATCTGGGAGATGGGATTTTCATTGTGACACGTTCCCATCTCCTATTTTTTTTTCAACTGCTCTTGTAACAATCCCTTCTTTCAGCTGACTTCCCCATTGCTCACACTGTGCTCCAACCTCAGCCCACTGCAGAGCCAGCAAACTCTAGGGAAGGTTTTCCCTATACCTGGGAATTCCAGACAAGACTGATTCCTTACATTTACATTTAAAAGCAACATTTTGTGGTGATCTAGCCAGACTACACCAGCTTTGTTTTACCAGTGGGCAGGGGCAGCAGCAGAGACACAGACACAAGTTCAGCAATCAGTGTCATTTACTGTAGTTCAAAGCAGCAAAGAATCACAAAAGGAGAAGCTCAGCAATGCAGCCAACCATCAGCACCAAAGATTGCCTGCAGGGATTAAGAGACAGCACCAGTCACCCTCAGACTTTGCCATCAGCCAGGTGCACACATCAGCTGGGGAAGCTGTCACAGCCAAGGACTGCAGAGCCACTCCTGGACACTGGGAATTCCTGCAGGTGCCTCCAGCCACAGGTGAGGCTTCCAACCCCGCTGTGAGAGGGCCCAGCTCTGATAGTGCTGAATAAACAAACTGACAGCACTTCTAGTGCAGGAACAGCTGCTTTCATTCTCCTCTTGGGCTCCTCCCAAAGCCTGGCCAGGGCTCAAGGAGGAACCAAGGGAGCTGACTTTGACCATACAGCCCCAAACAAGGCCAGATGTCAGATTTCATGGCCTTGTCTGGTTTCTAAATGCACAAAGGTTAATCCATGTTTCACTCATGAGTGGATACATCTATCACAGCACTAATGACCATGTATATTTGCTAATACAAGGATAACCTTTGGTTGGAAGGTTCATCCAGAGGTCACCTTTGGCCCAGGGCCTGTTGTCCAGGCCTTGGCACTTCAGGGACTGGGTTTAGTGCTGGGCTTGACAGTGCTGGCTGAACAGCTGGACTCCATGTGCTCAAAGGTCTTTTCCAACACAAAAGATTCTGTAATTCCAGGATTCCATCTGCTGCATTCAGTTAGGTCCATGTTGGCAGCATTACTTTGGTCAAAAGTTCCCTCTTGGTCAGCTCTTGTGGCCTAAGGCTTCAGCTCCTTTAGCTCCTGGTGCTGAGCTGCTCATGCTGAACGAGATGGCTCAGGGAGAAGAATACAGTTCATCCAATTCCTCCTGGGACACTGAGAGGGGAGGCTGTGGAAACAGGAGCATTGTTTGCTGTGCTCTCCTCCCTGCCCTTCACACCTTTCAGCACTTTGAACCAGCCAAGAGCTTTCTCCAAGGGTGCAGTGAAGCAGCTGCTCCTGCTCCCAGCTCTGGCTCTTCCCACTCTCTGACCTTGACTGGTTTTGTCCCTCTTGCTGTGCCCTCTGTTCCCCCTGTGCTCGGTGGCTGCTGCCCAGGACTGTGGCACTGGCACAGATCAGGGGCTCCAGCCCCTCCTTTCTGTGCCCTTGGAGCTGCCTGCTCACAGCAGCCTTTTCCATCTGGAAGCTCCACACGGACAGGGAGTCCCCACCTCTGTTCCCTGCACAACCTCCAGGAGCCCAGGGCTGCCATCTCCAGTCCCTGCTGGCCCTGGGGGCTCCCAGGTGGCCCAGGCTGCTGTGACAACATTGCCCACGGGAGGGAAGAGTGGCAGGGGCTGTGCTGAAACTCAGGTCCATGTGCTGCTGCTGCTGCTGCTGTGGGGGTCACTTGTCCAGCCCTGCCCCAGAGTCAGGGATCAGATCCAGGCCCTGCTGCTGCTCCCTCGGCATCAGCCACAATTTGGGGGTTGCTGTCAGTGCCAGCAGAGGCGGTGGCTGCAGCAGTGGGTGCTGACAGTGCCCCAAGCCCCGGGGCCAGAGGGGTCCCTGCGCTGGGGGCTGGGAGGGAGCTGCCCCTTGTTCTCCCTCTGCCCCACACAGAGCTGGGCTGGGCACAAGTGGGGCAGCACAGCAAACAGGAGCCTGTGAGTCTCTGCCAGCCCTGTCTGCTCAGAGTTTGGCCCTTGCAGCTCCAGGTGGACAAAGGCAGCTGCTCCTGGTCCCTCTGTGTGTCCCCGTGCTCTGCAGTGCTGCTCCATCAGTCTGAGCCCAGCAATGGGGAAAAGCCTCAGCCCTGCAGGGCCAGGAGCTGCCGGGCTCTGCCTGAGCAGCTCAGCCAGCGGGAAGGAGCTGCTCCACACGGGAACCAGGAGCAAAGGAGACTCCTTTATTATGGCATGTTTTCTGCTTTAAGGAAAAGAAAAAGGAAAAAGAAAATAAGAAAACCTCTACAAAATGTGAAAGATAAAAACACCCAAGTGTGCAGTGAAAAATTTTCTGTAACTTTGAATTAAGAGGTAACAGATCTTCTGAAACAGAAAACTCATTTATTTACTTTGTAAATGAGATGATGGCATTGATGCATCTTACTGGCCTCAGTAACCTTTTAAAAAAAGATTTTGGCGTCTGTTTTCAATATTATTATTTTAAATTGTAGTGAAACTGGTGGGAAGCAAGAAGAAATTCCTTTGTGCCCTGCCAGCTCCAAGCAGGACTGGGAATATAAATTCTGTCACAGCCCAAATCCTTTAGAAGATGCCCTTCCTTCTCACTGTGAATGAGCTGCACATTACCTTTGAAATTATCAGGGCTTTTTTAAAGAAAGTCTCACTTATGGCTTTTTACTTGGTTTGGAAGTGCAGAAGGGCAATTCTCCATCCCTCAGCTCCAGACTGCACTGCCTTAGGAGCACGGCCCACTCGCCAGGTTTTGTCCACTCGGGGCACTTCTAGAGGAAAAAGAAAGTGCAATTGCACAATTGCAGACAAGAAGGAATGAAGAGTGGGACCAACAAAACAACCTGTGGAGATCCAGGTGTTCAGCTGGGACTGTGGAGAGTTTGGGCTCTTGCCAACTGGATATGTGTCCCTAACTGCAATGTCTTGGCCTGCAGGAGAGTCTCCCTCACCTGCAGAAGCACAAAGCTCAGGTGCTGTGCTCGGAATGGGTTTGTCTGATGCAAAGCTGTCAGAGCCATGTGAGGGCAGAGCGGGCCCAGCCGTGCCCAGGGCTGAGCCCAGCAGAGCCCTGGCAGAGCCCAGAGCAGCCTCAGCATCTGCAGAGCCCGGCTGCAAGGAGAGAAACCAGAAACCGCCCGTCAGCTGAAGGCTCCTGTCCCCCTTGTCCCAGCTCCCGCCGTGCCCAGGCCATGCTGGCCGTGCCCAGAGCGGTGCCCAAAGCTGCCCATCATTGCTGCCTTGGGCACAGAGCAGGAGGGCAGGACTGTGCCCAGCCTGCAGCCAGCCATGGCACATCCAGCCCCTCAGAAACTGCCCAGAGCCAAAAAGCAGCTTGGCAGCCACTGAAGAATTCATTGCATCTGCCCCAGCAAAGGGGGGAACCTTTGGTGCCCGGCCAGGCCACGCTGTGCCCAGATCTGGGAGCATCCCCCTGGCTGTGGACTCACCCACAACTTGGGTGTGGATCTGTGCAGAAGGTGCCAGAATCCAAGTCCATCATCTTCAGCTGGCCAGGCTGAGGAAGAGATTGTCATCACTGAGGTTGTCCTTGGTGTCTCCAGCAGCAGCCCCACCTGGTACAGCTTCTCCAGGGGCTCCTTCTCCTTCCCTGGGGGCCAGACCAGGCTGTCAGTGTTCTGCCCAGGGCCCCAGCCATCAATGAACCAGACAAGGAAACCCAGGGTGGACGGTGGCCACCAGTGCTTGCCACACCAGGTCTCCAGCTCAGCTCCAGCCCAAGAGCTGCGTGTTCCCTTCTGATGATCCCTGCTCAGAGCTACAGCAGGACAAAACCAGTCTGGTTTGCTTTGCCACTGATTGCCAAGAGATGTGTGCAGCTGTTACCTGCCAGGCTCCTGGATCCAACTGTGCCCGTGGATCTCTCCCATCTTCTATGGCAGATGAACACTCTGCAGCCAAGGATCACAGAAAAGATCTTCTAAGGACAGTCTGTCCAAGGGTTGCATGGACAAACACCTCTTAATAACATCTTGGCACTCTGAAGAGAGAAACCAGAAATCACCAGTCAGTTGGAGAAGTTGTCCCCCCGTTCCTGTGCCCAGGCCATGCTGGGTGTGCCCAGGGTTGTGCCTAAACTTCCCCATGGATTCTCTGTTTGGAGGAGAGCAGGAGAGCAGGACATGTGCCACCTCCTCAGCAGCTGCCAGAGCAGGATGCTCACGAGCCTGCTGCTGTCTCCCAGCACTGGTATTCCCCCTGTGCCCAGAGATGAGGATCCACCTTGAGAGAGCCCTCGTGGGAACAGGATCCATCCCCAGATGATCTCCTGGCCCCTCCTGAACGGCTGCTTCCCCATGACCAGGTGGTACAGCAGGAGGCCCAGGGACCAGATCGTTGCTGCCTCGCCATGGTAGCGTTGGTGGTGGATCCACTCTGGTGGGCTGTAGGACAGGGCTCCTATGGAATCCAGATGGAGTTCATCAAGGGGATGCTGCTGCTCCCAGAGCCTGGTCCCAACATCCCTGGGCATGTGGGGGCTGCCCCAGTGGCACAGGGTGTGACCCACTGCCCTCTCGCCAGCACCTGGGACTTGTGTACAAACTCGGGGTTGGAAAAGAAGCCACTGGTGCTGGAAGAGGGCAGCAGAAGCCCCAGGGAGGCCCAACCATGACATGCAAAAGAAAACCCCACCCAGAGGTGGAGAAAACCCACTCTTCTCCCCACCTGCATGCCCCAAAAATAAGCCAAGGTAAACAAGGAGAGAGGAGCAGTTCAAGCCCTTTCTTGCCTGCACACTCAGGCTGGGGCATGAGGTCTGACCCCCCTCTCTGCTGTCCCCATGGGGTTTTTGTCAGCCTGGCTGCCTCAGCTCCAGCCCCAGCCCAAGGCAGAGTGGGTGATGAAGGCTGTCAGCAGGGCTGGGAGCTGGCACCCCTCACACCCACACCCAAATCAATTTGGCTCAAGCATTGATCCCATCCCGGCTGCAATAGGGGGAAGCCCCGGTGCTACACCCAGGCTGGGCCATGAGATGCCCAGGAGCATCCCCTGGGAGGGCTCATCTGAAAACTGCGTGTAGGCTGTGTCCTGGAGGAAGGTGCCACAGCCAAAGTCGATCAGTTTCAGCTGTCTGGTGGCCAGGTCGAGCAGGATGTTCTCTGCTTTGATGTCCCTGAGCAGGACCCCGCAGCTGGTGCAGTGCACAGCCTCCAGCACCTGCTGGAACAGCTCCTGCACCTCCTGCTCCAGCAGGAATCTCCACTCTGCCTGCAAACCCGAGAGGTCCTGGCACCGCTCCGGACGCTCCAGCACCAACAAGAAGCTGTTGGGCAGCTCAACCCAACCCACTCCAGGAGCTGAATGACCCCAGCACACCCAGAGGACACCTTGGCCAGCAGCACGATCTCCAGGGGCACGATCTCAGTGGGGCTGGGGCCGTGCCGGGGCTCTGGGACCCCTCAGCCAGCCCGGGATGCTCTGCATCAGGGATGCAGCGCTCAGCCCACGCCCGCTCTCCCAGCAGCGAACCCAGCCGGTACCGCTCCTTCAGGCCCTGCTGCGCCTTCCCTGCCGGCGAGACGCGGCTGTCAGCGCTCGGCCCGGGGCCAGGAACGGCCCCCGAGCGCCCCTCAGCCGCCCCGGGCCGGGCAGCCCCAGGCGTTCGCTCTGTGGAACGGGACAGCGGCGGCTCGGGGCCGGCGGCCGCGCTGCCGAGCGGCGGAGCTCGGGCCGGGGGAGCCGCAGCGCAGGCGGCGGGAGCGGCCGCGCCGCGTGTGTCCTCCGCGGGCCCCGGGAGGAGCCGGGGCCGGGGCCGGGACAGGCGGAGCCAAAGGGAGGCGATGCCGCCCCAGCCCCAGGCACTGATGCCCGCCCAGCAGCGGCACCGCCAGCACGGGCAGAGCCGGGCGGAGGCGAGACCGCGGCGGGACGGCCGGGGACGGGGACGGGGACGGGGACGGGGACGGGGACGGGGACGGGGACGGGGACGGGGACGGGGACGGAGCAGCCCCGCCCGGGACCAGGGGCATGGCCCGGCTCGGAACGGGGAGAGGGAAGCTGGGAGCGGAGGGGGACACCGGGAAAGGGAGAGCGAGAGAGGGTGCGGGACTGCGGGAGAGGGAGAGCAGAAGCATGAAGGAGTCGACAAAGTCGCTTCTTTCGCTGCCGCTGCTGCCACTGCTGTCGCTGCCACTGAAGTGCCAGGGCCATTTGTCCGTGTGTCCGTTCCCTTCTCGTCCCTGTACCGAGCCCCGCGCTCCCCGTTGGCAGCTCCTGGGTCTGTCCAAACACGGGAACTTTGCCGTGTTGAGCAAAGATCCAGAGTCCTGACTCCTGCACAGTGGCACAGGAATCTCCTTGGCTGCTGCTGTGCATTGTCCCTGCTGAGGCTCAAACACTATCTGAGCACATTCCCTGAACGCAGAATTTGTACCTGACCCAAGCAATGCACTGTGTCTCCAGCATTGCTTTCCAAGAAAAAAAAAAAGGGAAAGGCAAACTGTGTGTAGCTCATGGTATTTTACAGTGTCTAAAGCTTGGCAAGTCACGGATCTTAGAGCTGAGATCTATTTGGAATTAAAGGGATGGAGAAGTAGTGCAAGATGGAAAATGGAACCACAGAAATAAATAGAGAAAAACATCTTGGATTGTTTGTTTCCATTTTCATTTCACGTCTTTAAAGCTGATTTCAGTTTTCCCAGAATCTTCTCCACACTCCTGTTTGCTCTTTCCAAGAACATTTCCTGGAGAAGGAGTTGCAGCTCCTGTCACAAGATGTGCCACCAACTGCAGCTTCTCTTGGCTTTCCACACTGTTAGTGCAGCACAACTTATGCAGCAAAGCAGGACAAAGGTTTTGAGAACTTAACAACTTGTCCTTTCTTTTCCTTGTGGGCTGGGGAGTTGTGCCGTGGGTAAGGTTTCCATTGTTTGTGTTCTAACCTAAGAAAACAGGAGGTGGTACCAAGAATTGTTAGGGAATGCAACCCTGACTGAATGCAGAGAAAGAATCTCCAGAGCCTGCAGCCAGAAGTGGAGAGTTGTGTGATAATGATTCCAACACCCCCATGGACATCTTGACAGTGATCTAGAACATGAAAATGGGCTGACAGAGGGAGTTTGATTCTGTGTTCAGTTTAGCTGATTCTACATCTCTTGCACTGGTATAAATCAAGAGTACCATCAGTTCATGAAAAGCACCAGAACAAGCTGGACCTCTCTGAGTAGATGACTGAAAGAATCTGAAAAGGAGAAATGCAGGGAATGAACTTTGTCTGTAAGAAGGGTCATTTTTTCCTCATAATTTCCAAATCATTCCCTCTGCTTTTGTCCTTTCTAGCAAGGCATTTCCATCCCAGATTCCCCATGAAATGAGAACCCTGAGCTTGTGGAAGTGCCTGAGAGATGCCGTGTTCCTCTGCAGGGACACTCAGGCTGAAAGAGGAGCCTGAGGCCTGTGTGGGGAAGCCTCCTCGGAGCTGGAATTTGTGCCGTGCTGGGAGAGGAGGAGCAGGGGGAGAAGGCTGGGCGCTGTGTGGCAGGAGCAGGAGGTTTGGGCTCAGGACATTCCGCCTGCGCCGCTGCCCCGCAATGGGCGGCCGTGCCCGGGGCTCTGGGCCTGGCCCCGCGTGCGCTGAGCTCCCGACACTGCGGGAGCTGCCCGGGCTGGGCTCAGGATCCCGCTGGGGCTGGGCAGCAGGCTGGGCTCCCACTGGCATCAGCAGCAGCTGGAAATACCTCTGGGCATCTCCATTTCCTGCTGCTGCTCAGAAGGAACAATGAAGCGAGTTAAGGAGTTCTGGTTTCTCTTTGTCCTGGTGGATTTTTCATTTTATGTGATGCTCCAGAGGCAATTTCTGTGATGGCTTCTGTCAGCTGCTTCTATTTTAGCAGCACCAGCAACAGGGCTGTGTTTGAGTGCTGCAAATGTGGCCTGTGGCTTTAATTCTCCTTGACTTTGTGCTCATGGACTTGTGAGCAATACAAGATGTGCTACTCATGATGGCTGCAACGAACAGCCCGAGTTCCCCATCACAAAAGCACTCTGGATAGCACTGATCGAAAAAGGCAATTGCAGTATTAAGGATAAAATTCAAGTGGCAAACAGAAGAGGGGCAAGAGCAACCATGAGCTACAATTCCCAAGGCAAAGGCAACAACAGCCTCCTGCTGTCAGCTCAGGGTGTGTAAAACAGGGCTGAAAGCAGCGCTGGAACCCGATCATTTCTTTCTCTGCAGGCTGGGTCAGGGCAGCACAGGCGGGCCCTGAGGAATCAGGGCTGTGTGTGGGTGATTGTTGCTGTACTCCAGAATTGCCCTGGACAAAGGCCTTGGAAGCCGAGGCAGGAGCAGGTGGGAAGGGGCCGGCGCTGCTGCTGCTCCTGCCCGGGAGCCCCGGCTGGGCCGGGCCGGCGCCCACTGCGCTGCGGCTGCTGCTGCTGCCAGAGCCGGGCGGGACTCGGGGACAGGGAATGGACACGGGGGGACAGCAAAGGCCTTGGGGGCTGCAGGGATGTTGGTGCTGGGGCAGCGCCAGCACAGAGCTTCAGCCTGCAATGAATCCCGAGGGAAATGCTGGGGAAAGGCTCCATTTCAGCCTTTCTTTACTCATTGCTGTGAAGGGACCAAAATAAAAGGGGAACAAGCAGGGCCTGACTCCTTCTCCTTTGGGAGGAGCCATGAGGGGCTGTGAGGGGCCATGAAGGGTTGTGAGGGGTCCTGAGGGGCTGTGAAGAGCTGTGAGGGGCAGTGAGGGGTCATGAGGGTCTCTGAGGAGCCATGAGGGGCTATGAAGGGTTGTGGGAGACTGTGAGGGGCTGTGGGAGGCCAGGCACCTCATGGAACAAAGGGTCCATTGTGACACGGTAGAACCGAGGAGATCGTTGGTGGTTGTACAAAAGCTCGTGGAACCAAAAGCCCATTGTGACATTGTGGGGCCTCAGGGAGCCATGGAGACCATTATGACACTTCAGGACCCATTGGAACCAAGGGGCCATTGTGACAATGCAGGGCCTGGTATAACACAGGGGTCATTTTAGCATGGCAGGGCCTCATGGAATCAAGGGGATCGTAGTGACACTGTGGGGCTCCATGAGACCACGGGGACATTCTGACTCTGTGGAACCAAGGATACCATTGTTACACATTGTGACACCAAAGGGCCATTGTGGAACTGCAGGGCCTCATGGAACCAATGAGACCATTGTGACATCACAGGGCCTCACAGAACCAAGGAGCCATTGTGACACTGTGTGACACCATGGAACCAAAGAGCCATTGTGACAGTGTGTGGCCTCATGGAATTCTGGAGACCATTCTGACACTCTGGGGCCCATGGAGCCAAGACACCATTGTGACACCGCAGGGCCTCATGGAACCAAGGCAACCATTGTGACACTGCAGGGTCTCATGGACACAAGGGCCCAGTGTGACACTCTGGGTCTCCATGGAAGCAAGAGGACAGTGACACAGGCAGGCCTTGTGGAACCAAGGGGTCATTCTGGCATTGTGCAGTCCCATGGAACCAAGGAAACCTTTTGACACTGCAAAGCCTCATGGAAGCAAGGGGCCATTCTGCCACTGTGGAGCCAAAGAGACCATTGTGATATTACTGGGCCTCATGGAAACAAAGATCTGTTGTGATACTATGGGGCCACATGGAACCAAGGGAGAATCATGATGCTGCAGGGCCCCAAGGATCCAAGAACATGGAACAGGTCTGGTTGACTTGGCCTCCTAAGGGCCGCCTGAGTGGTCCAGCTGACACTGGAATGTTGAGGGTCGCTTCTCATCTGCCCCTAAAACCTTGGCATTCAATGCTTTCCTTCCTGTGGGAAAGAGATGTCCTTTAAATCCAGGGGTTCATGGCCAAAATTGGGATTCCTACTCCAAATTTGATTATGTCCTTGGATTGTTCCCGTATGAAGCCTGCCAGGATAGAAAGCTCTGTCTGGCCTTGGTCTCTTGGGGGCCACCTTGCACCTGCCTTTAAAACACTGGAAGGCTGTGCTTTTCTTCCCATGGAAAAAAGCATCTTTTACGTCCAGGGGTCCATGGCTAAAATTGGGAGTCTGCCTCCAAAATTCCTTATAACCAAGGATAACTCCCAGACAAAAGCTGTCAGATTCCCTTGGCTTTCTGAGGGCCAGCTCTCATCTGCCACTGAAACACTGGGGGTCTTCCCTTTCCTTCCCATGGAGAAGAACTGTCATTACAATCCAGGGACTCACAGCTGAAATGGAATTCCACATGCAAAACTCCACAAATATCCAAGAGTTACTTTCAGACAAAAGATGCAAGGATAGACAGGTCTGGCTTGCTTTGGCCTCTGGTGAGTGCTTCTGATCTGCCTTCACAACCCTGGGGTTCTGTAGTTTCCTTCATAGAGAGAAGAATTGTCCTTCTTGTCCAGGCACCCATGGCCTCAAGCACATGATCACTGTATAGGGACACAGAAGTTCTCTGCTTAATGGACTGGAGTCTGAGGACAGCACAGGAGAGCCCTGGGAGTGTTTCCAGGACGGATTCAGGGATGGTGGATCCCTTTGAAATAATAGAGAATTCCATGAAAAAGAAAGAATTAATGCCAGGAGCAACTGAGGAGGTCCAGACTGGACCCAAGGAGAAAGGAATTTCTCTCGCAGGGCAGGGCTGTGGTGCAACACATCCCCCAGAAGGAATCTGGAGCAGCCCAAGGCTTTGTGTGTGCAGGCAGAGGCAGGCAGGAGGCAGAGCTGTCAGCAAAGGAAGGGGCCAGCGAGGTGGGGCAGCCGGGGGATGACGACAGCCTGCAGGGACAGAGGCGCAGGGCATGGACACCGTAGGACAGCCTGGGCTGCAGAGGGCACAGGGATGGGCAGCAGCTGAAAGGCCCTGACACAGCCAACTCCTGCAGCACTTGGGCCATGCAGGCTGGCCCTGGGCCTGAGGCCAGCAGGGGACAAGTGAGCCTTGCTGTGCTGGGGCCTCATTGCCTCCTTGTCCCTGCTCAGCAGCCTGGCAGGGGCCGCCCCATGGTGCTGCCCTTGGCATTGCACATGCCCAGAGCCCAGTGGCCCGGGAAGAGCCCTGAGCAATGAGGGAGGGACAGGATCTGCCTTGCCAGGGGCTGGGGCTCGGCCCTTGGCCCTTTGCATTCCTGAAACACATGCAGGTTTGCTCAGCATCACAGACACCTTTCCCTTGTTTGTCCCCACCTGTCATCAGTGCCTCCAGTGTTCTGCTCTAACTGGAACCAGGGGACACTTTCTGAGTCTTGTCCCTCAGTGGAATCCATTAAAACTTCAGGAAACTGTGGCGTTTGAATATGATTTTGACTTCTGAGAGGTTTTCCTTCAGCTCCCTCTCAGGGACTGATGTCCAGGGACTCAGCACTGTTGAAAAATCCCAGCTCTACAGAGACGGGGAACTGAGAGGCTTTTAAAATATTTTCTTCAATTATCAGTCTCCTTGAAGGGTGAAACATAAGAGGTGTAAAACTCCATGCCATTCTATCTGAAGCCAACTTATTTCCTCGTTATAAAACCTTAGAAATATTTCTCAGCCTATTATCTTTTGCCACACAATGGTGCTAATAATTCTAATGCCAATCATCTATTATTTTACAACACACGATCTTGCCAAAATGCATATTTAACAGTTCTAATTCTTTAAAATATCTGATCTTTTTGCAAGGCCATTCTTTGAAACTTGTTTCTAGTTCAATCTCTCTCTCAGCAATGTCTTCTCTATTCCAGGGCCATTCTGAGTCAGCACACCTTATCTCAGAGTTTGCATCCAGATGTACAAGACTGTGTGAGCTTTCAGTCTGACTTTGAGAATCCTTTACAAATCCATTTCTCACAAATATCAATCACAGAATGCTGCAATCACCTCTGCTCTAAAGAGAACAGTAATAAAATACATGCTTCACAATTTCTAAGGAGGATATTTCTAAGGAGGTCATTGTCATATTTCTCCATAACTGGAGTTGAAAATCTTCTGAAAGAATTGGATCAGACCAGATGGAAAGCAAGTCAGAACCGTTGCTTTCAAGGAAACCTCTGAAGAATTAAGTATTATTCGAACTCCAAAATTTCTGATATTGTTCATGTGTCCCACTGAGGGACACAACTGAGAAAGTGTCCCCAGGTTCCAGTGAGAGCAGGAAATTGGAGGCAGAGATGACAGGTGGTGTGGGAAATGCAGGCACGGAGAGCTCTCAGGGCCTTGTGCATACAGGCTCAGAGATTGAGATGGATCCAAGGTTTGACCCAAGACCTTGGAGAAATCTTAGACAATCAGAGCACTAAAAGTAAAATAGATATAAAACAAGAATATAAGTTTTTAGTTTAAGTAGAAATATGTTTTAAGCAAACAGAAATATGCATTATGTAAGGAAAGCAGTATGTTAAGTAAAACAGTAAAAGATTTTAAAGCTTAGCAATAAAACTTGTTATAAAGTTAATTAGAAGTTTAAGATATATCAATGTAGGTTTGTGAAGTGTTATAGGATTGGTTGAAAAATGATGCATTGTGGCAAAGCCATGAGAAGCAAAGCAATTAATGATTGGTGTAAAAGGATGCTGGCAAACTTCACAGAAGTATTTGATTGGCTAAAAAACTAACATAAGGCATTGTAACTAAGAATGAGGAGGCTTCTGATAGTTTGGTGTTGGATGTAACAGCTTTAATGTCTCACCCTTCTATGAGACTGACACCATGAGGCCATAAACCATCTTTGACAACGTCTCTCAGTTGCCCCATCTCTTGTAATATCAATCTCCCAATGCACATTTTCTTGACATCAGACATGACTAATGAAATCAATAGGGCCTTATGGACACCAGGTCTATCCCATTAAAGTCAATAGGGATTTAGGAATACCTGGTTTATCCATTGAAGTCAATGGGATTTTGGTGATATTTGGTCCTAAAATGTGGAAATTTGTGTAAATTTGGGGGAAATCATGAGCTGAATTCTGGGAGTTTCCACTCCAGGATTGTAGTGCTGATGCTCTGGATGTCCTGGATGAATTCCTGGAGGCCAATCCTGAATCCCTGACCCCTCACCTGTGGTCCATGCTGGAACTGGGCCTCCAGATGAGCCCAAAAATTTCCATTGTCAGCCTGAAATCTGGGAATTCTAAGCCCAAAATTGGTAATTTTAGCATCCAAATTGTTGGGACATCAGCACTACCCACTGAAGGCAAAAGGGATTGAAGGACACCAGGTCTACCCCTGTAAAGTCAACAGGGATTTAGGGACACCACGTCTACCCATTGATAGGGCTTGATTGGGAAGAGTTACTCTTTAAACTGGGAGCACTGGGAGGGGCTAAGGGGGGACACTGGGGTGACTGGGAGCACTGAAGCAAAAGTGAGGCCACTGGGAGGGATTTGTAGAGATAAATGGAGATAACCAGGACTCCAGGTCTAACCCATTGAAGTCAATAGGAATTTAGGGACAGCAGATCTACCCTTTAAAGGCAATGGGGTTTAGGGGCACCAGGCCTACCCAGTCGAAGCAAAGAGGATGTTTTTAGGGACCTGTCCTAGGGTGATGTTATGGTGTTTCTATCTCCAATCGTGTGTCCTGATTATGTTTGGTATTATGTCCTGTGCTTCCAGGACTGAGTCTGAGAGTGAAGCTTTGTTTTGTCTTGTTATCAGCCGGCTCACCTCCCCCATGGTCTATGTTTAGGAGAGGTTTTAGCTCGGTTTGCTTGCTTGCCTGCTTGCCTGCTTGCTTGCCTGCTTGCTCGCTTCTGCCTCTTTTTTCTTTCCTTCTCTTTGCCCTTGCTTTTTTCTTATTAGTTAGTTCAGCTAGGCAGTCCAACTTTTTCCCTGGACTGTTTTCTCTTCCACCCCGTCCCCTCCCTCTCCTGGATACCATCTGAACCTGTTCCGGACGGGGACCTGGGAAACCCCAAGAAACACTGGCAGTCTGCATTCTGTCACCTGCAGCAGTCATTCCCCAGCGCCAGAGACTGATAACTGAGCGACCACTCGCCAGAGAGACTGAACTTGTCATCCCTTCAGAACGGTGAAAGAGTTTTTTTGTCAGCTGGTGTTGTCTTTTTTCCCTGTGCTGGGGAGTGTCTTGCTTGTTAAATAAACAGGTTTTTTTTTTTCCCCACTCTTCTCCGAGGAAATTCTTCCCGAACCCGGTGGGGTGGGGGGGAGGAGTCGTGGGGTTTGCTGTCTGGGGGCTCCTTCTGGAGGTTTTCCCCCAAATTTGCCCAAAACCAGGACAGGACCCCAGGAGTTTTTGGTGATCCAGGAATCCAAGGGGTAACCGGGAATATCCTGGTGATTTCAAGGGGTATCCAGGTGAGTTTTTGGGGATAACCAGGTGTAGTCTGGCGATTGTTGAGGGGGATCCAGGTGATTTTGGGCAGTATCCAGGTGTACCCTGATAATTTTCAGGGATATCGAGGTAATTTTTGGGGCACCCAAGTGCCCTGACTCACCGTGACAGGCCAGGAGAAGATGATGGCCACTGTCCTCCCAGTCGACGTGGACACAGATGACCCTTGGCAGTTGTGGGGCTGTTGGGGGGCACCCCAACATTCAGGGGTACCCCAAAACTCCAGGTGAGGACATCAGGGGTGGGAGGGAGCCCTGAGTTACCTCGGGAGAGGATGCAGTGCAGGTACAGCCAGGCGTTTTGGTGCATGGGGTTGGTGAAGATGGTATTCTGCAGCAGCTCCAGCTCTGGGGGGGGGCAAAGGAGGCACCCCAAAATATCAGGGGGGCAGCAGGGGAAACCCCAATATCTCAGTGGGGGCACCCAGGTATACAGGGGTTCAGGTCTACCCTTTGAAGTCATTGGGGATTTAGGAACACCAGGTCTACCCAATCAAGGTGAGAAACAAACCAGGTCCCACTTGAGGTGAGGGAGGAGCTGTAAAATTTTGGGGATCCTGCAAAGTTGTTGGAGATTTTTTGGGGAATCCCTCACCTTCCTTCAGCCTTCCAGGGGGCAGTGCCCTTGCCGTAGTTCCTGGTGGGCATCAGCAGCCCCAGGCAGTTGTGCCAGGCTGAGAAGTTGGAGAAGCTGAGGATCAGCAAGGCCCTGGTGAAGGCCAGCTCGGCCTTGAGGTCCTGCCCAGCTGCAAGTGCCTACCAGTGTTCCCAGGTGTGGGAAGGCACCAGTATAAACCAGTAAGCACTGGGAGTCACCCCTGAGCCCCTGAGCCCATGGCAGCAGCTCCCAGTATAAACCAGTAAGGCCAGCATCCCCAGAAGTTGCTCCCACTAGAGTGCCAAGCATCCCCAAGCTCCCTCCCAGTATAACCCAGTACACCCCAGTCTGACCCAGTAGAATCCAGAATATCCCTCTATAACTCAGTATAAACCACTACAACCCTGTCACCCCCAGGACCACATCCCAATATAAACCAGTATAACCCAGTATAACCCAGTGACCCCCAGCACCCCATCCCAATATAAACCAGTGTAACCCAGTATGACCCAGTATAACCAAGTATAACCCAACATAAACCAGTCACCCCCAGTACCACATCCCAGAATAACCCAGTACAAATCAGTAGCCCCCCAGCAGCCAATCCCAGTACAAACCAGTATAAATCAGTACAACCAGTACACACAGTGCTAGGTCTACCCAGACACTCACACACCCTCTCTCAGTATAACCCAGTACAACCCAATGACCTCAGCCCCGTCCCAGCACACTCTGGACCCCATCCCAGCACAAACCAGTACAAACCAGTACAAGCCACTCTCAGTTGCAGGGGTTGGCCACCAGGAGGTGCTTGCACAGTGCCAGGTCCTCCCGGCCAGCAGGGGGCGCTGCAGTGTCCAGTGTGACCCTACAGAACCAAGGAAACCCCTGTGACACTGCGGGGCCCCACGGAACCAAGAGTCCATTGTGAGACACCTGAGCCACGTGGAGCCAAGGAACCATTGTGACACTGGGGAAACTCATGGGACCAAGGGGCCACTGTGACATTGTGGGGCCTCATGGAACCTGTGAGCCATTGTGACACTGCACGGCCTTGTGGAACCAAGGAGACCACGGTGACACTGTGGGGCCACATGGAACCAAGAGTCCATTGTGACACTCTGGAACTACAGAGACCATTGGTGAGAGTATGGAACCTCGAGGAACAAAAGTCCATTGTGACAGATCAAGGCCTCATGGAACCCAAAAGAGCATTGTGACACCGTGGGGCCCCATGGACCCAAATCTCCATTGTGACAGTGCAGAACCTCATGGAACCAGGAGTGCAGGGTGACCCAGCAGGGCCCTGTGGAACCAAGGAGACCACAGGCTTCAAACATTCCTTGCAGGTTTCTGACTTGGGAAAGGGGAACCTGTTTGGTAGTACCTTGAGCTGGCACACACTAATAGAAGGTGTCTGTTTTCAATGAGGAAATTCAGGAGTTTTAGATTGCTTCAAAAATTAAATAAATAAAAAAAAGGGGGAGGGGAAACTCCTTTTGGCCTAAGTGTAGCCAATTCTCTAAGCAAAGCATGTCCCAGGTGAGTGAGGACAGACAGGATGGGGTTGGGCAATGTGGAGCAAGGCTGTCCACACTGGCTCAGACCTCAAGGCACAGCTTCTGGGAGCAGGCCAGACCTCCTGAGGAGAGACCCTGCATCAATATCAATCACAGAATGCTGCAATCACCTCTGCTCTAAAGAGAACAGTAATAAAATACACCCTTGAAAATAGTAATAAATATTTCTAAGAAGCTTACTTGGAAATATTTCTCCATAATTGGATTTGAAAACCTTCTTAATGAACTACCCCAGAACAGAGGGAAATCAAGGCAGAGCCATGGTTTGTCAGGACTTCCTTGATCCCAATCAGCCCCGTGGTGCATTTGGTGCTGAGCCCTTGAACCTCATGGCCTGAGAGGAGATTGCACAAACCTTTCCAGGAGTCCAAGGCAGAAGAAAAACCCAAAGTGTCTCAAAGCATTAATGGGTCCCACTGAGGTCCATCCCCAACACAGGCTCCTCATGGACTCCTTGGAGGAAGGAATGAGAGGCCAGGATTACCCAAAAACCACTCAGAGACTGAGAGAAGAAAGGAAAAAGGAAAGTACCTTAAAAAACTGAAGTTCCTTGAAATATTAATGAGCCCCAGTGAGTATCAGTACAAAGTTCTCTCAAGGGACTAATTAAAGCAGATAATTGGGGGCATCACTGCATAAACTACTAAAAGAGTTGGTGTCAAAAGGGAAACTCCAAGTACCTTAAAAAAACTGAGTACCTTGAAGCATTGATGAGCCCCACTGAGTATCATTACTGACAAAGGCTCTCAAGGGACTCATTAAAGCAGATAATTGGAAGCCAGGATTGCACAAAGATCTCAGAGAACTCCAAGGGAAAAGCAAAACCCAAAGTGCTCTGAAAAACCTGCAGTCCCTGGGAGCATGAAGGAGCCCCCAGGGCCATTCCTGACCAAGGCTCCCCAGGGACTCGTCCCAGCAGATCCCTGAGGCCACTGGGATGTGGGGGGATGCTGAGGGCAGGACAAGGGGTGCCAGTGGCCAGCCTTGCTGGGGCTGTGCCAGGAGGCCCCAGTGGCTCAGGACAAGGTGTCTCCTCCCAGCCCTTGGTGGCACAGACCCTGCTGTGCCCCAGGGCACCAAGACTTGGCTTCTCTTTGTCCCCACCTGTCATCTCTGCCTCCAATTTCCTGCTCTGACTGGAACCTGGGGACACTTTCTCAGTCATGTCCCTCAATGGAGCCCATTAAAAGTAAAACAAACTTTGGACTTTCATTCTGACTTGGAGTTGTTGAGAGGTTTCCTAACAAACCATGGCTTAGCTTTGATTTCCCTCTGGTCTAGTGCAGTTCATTAAGGAAGTTCTCAAGTCCAGTTACAGAGAAACATTTCAAAGAGTTTGTGAGAAATACACATTCCTATTTTAAAATGTTGTATTTTATTACTCTCGTTATGAATGACATTCTATTTATCCAATTTTATCAAACAATAAGATTAAGTTTAGGAGCAATTTTTTTAATAGTAAAAATTGTATATAAAGGAATACAAATCAAAAGTATTTTAGATACATTTATTTGAGTATGTAGAAAATTTGGCAGTGAGTAATTCAGTATAATTGAGGTTTGTGTAAAGCATAAGCAAAACTGACCGGGGGTACAGGGAGGGGCTCGCCCTTCCCCACGTACCAAACAATCAAGGCCAAAAATCCCACTTATACACTGTATGCTAATATGGATTAATACAGAATTTTCTGGAAAGCTCCTCCCAGTTTCCATTCCTAAAATCTATGTCACTGTGTCGTGTGGAGCATTCTCTGTTAATGGTTAGGGGGTCTCTCATCCTTTTGAGGGTCTTATTTCCGATGAAGGCTCTTTGTCTTCATCAGTGTCCGCTGTGTGACCTTGCAGGCAGCACAAGTGCACTGAGCTTGGGGTTGTGTAGCTCAGCATAAGTTCCCACAATAAACCTTATTCAAGTTCATGCCTGGAATCGCCCCAATTTGGCCCATTCCAAGGTCGAAACTTTTTATTTCTAGATGCTGCTTATCAAACCTATATCCTTCTACTACTCCACCTAACATCTGGAGTCTGCTTTGTCTCATCATTTCTTTTGCTTTCTAACAATTATTTTCTATTGATATAAGTACAATTTTGCTAATATAGTTAAAATTTAGTTAGCACGAGCCACATTTATCACATCTTTAATATTAAAATGATTTTTTCTTACTTATTAGTATTCTATATTTTTATAATCTATTTTTTATATTGATATGTAAAATCTTTACCTTGTTAGTAACCAAAAAAATTATTGGTCATTGGTTCTAACTAACACAATTCCTTTCATTACATAAATAATCTTTACTGGTTATTTATTTCTCCCTGCGTAAGATATTTCATAATCGTTGTAGTCATTTTGTCATCTTTATTATCATCTTTTTCTCTGACAGGGTCAAGGTGGGTGCTTCAGGGTCCAGGGAGACATTTCTGGGGCACATTTGAGGCAATTTTGGGTCTGGGGAAAGAATTTAGAAGGAAGTTGAGGGACGGGAGGACACTTGGGGGCCCCGAGTGGGCACGGAGAGAGAACTTAGGGATCCTGGGGGAAAGTCTGGGCTTCAGAGTGTGACTTGGGGGTCCAGGAGGGCACCTGGAGGTCAGGGAGGAGAATCTGGGGCCATTCGGGGTCCGGGCGGGCTCTTGGGGGGCTCTAACGGGGCTCTCCGGGCCGCGGGGGATGATGGGAGTTGTAGGCACAGGTATAATACGGTTCAAGGGGGCCGTGGAGCATCATGGGAGTTGTAGACGCAGCTGCAATGTCTCTCGGTGGGTGCGGGGCATGACGGGAGATGAAGTCAGGGCTGGAATGGCGTTTAACCGGAACCGCGGAGGTTCATGGGAGCTGTAGTCCCGGAAGTGGTCCTTACGGAGCTTTTGGGGGTCTGGGAAGGCACTTAGGGGACAGTTTTCCCTCTGAGCGGAGACTTCAGGTCCTCAGCGGGGAACGTATACGGGTCGAGAGAACTTGGGGGGAGCCTGGGGAGCTCTAACCGGGCTCTTTAGGGCGCGGGGCAGGGCAGGAGTTTTCGGCGCGGGACTGGGTTATGAGGTGCTCTGAGCTCGCGGGGGATGGCAGGAGATGAATTCCCAGAAATGGCTGCAAGGGGAATCTATGGGGTTGGGAGCATTCAGGGGATCTGGGGACGTCTTTGGGTGGTCAAGAATGGGCCCTGAGGGGGCAATTCCGGATCCTGGAGGGTCCTGGGACACGTATGGGGCAGATGGGGAGCGGATCCCGGGGGTTCTGTGGAGCGCGGGGCATGACGGGCAATGCAGTCCCAGCTCCAGTGGGGCTCTATGGGGCCGCGGGGCATGATGGGAGTTAGAGGCAGAAAGGAAAGATGGCGCCGACTGCAGGCACCGCCCCCGAAGCCCCGATCCCTAAAGCTGAACCCCCTTGGTGGCACCTTGGACTGAAACACACTAATGGAAGGTGTCTGTATTCAGTGGGGAACATTAGGAGTTTTAAATTTCTTCAAAACTAAAAAAAACCCGAAAAACCCTGTTTGCCTGAGTGCAGCCAGTTCTCCAAGCAAAGCAGGTCCCAGGTGAGTGAGGACAGACAAGATGGGGTTGGGCAATGTGGGGCAAGGTTGTTCACACTGAGTCAGACCTCAAGGCACAGCTTGTCTTTTTATACACTGATATCAGCAGTCTCCAGTTGATATTAATTCCTGAAACCTTATAATGCAGTCTGACCAGAGATGAAAATCAAGACCCTTTATGGCTGACAATCAATCACACTCTGTCCCTACCCCCACCCCACCATTTCCCCCATCCAAGCCCTGGCACTCAGAGCAGCCTTGTGCAAATCTGAGCTCCCTCCCCTCCAGGCTGTGCCTGCAGCTTTCAGCTCCTTGGCACCAACTCCCACCTGCTTTCCTTGGAGAAGGAGCTGCCCGAGACACAGAGGGATGTTCATTTCTTGTCAGCAAACAAACCAAAGGCAGGCACAGCTCCATAAAAAACAGAAGTCCAGGCCAAGGAGTGCTGGGCAATGGAGTCACATCCAGGGGTGTCCCCAGGGCTCAGGATTGGGGCCAGGGCAGTGAAATCTCTTTCTTGCTGATCTGGACGAGGCCATGGAGGGCACCCTGAGTCAGTGTCCAGGTGAGGCCAAGCTGGGTGGGAGTGTGGCTGTGCTGCAGGGCAGGAAGCTCTGCAGAGGGATCTGGACAGGCTGGAGCCATGGGCCCAGGACAATTGGATGAGGTTCAGCAAGGCCAAGGGCTGGCTCCTGCCCTGGGCTCACAACCACCCCAAATCCCTGGCTCTGCCCTGCCCCTGATCCCCACAGCCTGTCCTGGTTCCTTCATCCCTGCATTGCCAGGGACTTTGTGGGACAAGGGAGCTCTGCTGTGGGGATGGAGGGAGGTGCAAGTGCCAGCACTGCAGTGGGAACCACAACTCATCAGGTTTGTGTCCTTTGGGGGTCAGCAACTGGTGAGACTCAGAGGCACAGAAGGTTTCTTTTCTTGGCCAACATAAAAAAAAATTACCAATGATAAAATTCAATAAACTTCAAAATTCTTCCCTCAGCTCTGTGCAATGTCAAAGCAGTATCTGATGTATCCACCATGAACAAGGTATTTTCATACAGGAACAGTTTTAGACACAGACATTAGAAAGGGTGATTCTGTGATAGATGTAGACACAATTAAGATGTTGACTAATGTGGAATGACCAGAGAACAATGGGAGGAGGAAATCTGGGAACAATGCAAGGCCATAGGACCAGCTGGTCTAGGGAAGAGATGTCCTTAGACATGGCCATTTAAACAGGAGAGGTGGAAACACCCAAATGAAGAGGGACATGAAATAATAGACAGTATAGTGGTAACACAGGTACAGGGGAAGATCAGCATTTCTTGTCCTGCCATCAGTACACATCCAGGAAATTTCTCTTCTCTTCTGGTGGGAAATTTTGACATTTCTTAAAGTACTCAAATGCCCCAGCTAATGAGATGTGCTCGTGCACCTTGCAAGCTGCAGGTCCCCTACAGCCCCAGAGGGCTCCTGTCCCATAAACATCTGCTCCAGCCCATTCCAAAATTGGGAACAGCATTGTCCTGAGATCATCAGAGAGCTGAGGTTGGAAGGGACCTCAGCAAGTCTGCAGCCAAACCTGTCAGAAACTGGGTCAGACCAAGTGGTTCAAGCCTTGATTTGGTGTGGACTGGAAAATCCCAAAGCCAGGGATGGGGCAGCATCTCAGAACCTGTCTGAGCCCATGGGAACAAAGGTTTTCCACATGTCCTGTCTGATCTCCCCTCATTCCCCTTCCACCCATTGACTTTTGTCCCCTCCAGCCCTCCCAGTGCAGAGCCTGGCTCTGTGTTCTCCATCAGCTCCTGGGTGGCTCTGCCAGGCTGGCATGAGGAGCCCCTCAGCCTTCCCTGCTCCAGGCTGGACAAGCCCAGCTCCCTCAGCCTCTCCTCACAGCCAAAGGGCTCCAGCCCCACCTTGGAGGCCCTTCCCTCACCCTGCTCCAGCTGCCAGACATCTTTCCTGCCCTGGGCAACCCAAACCAGGCCCCAGTGACCTGGATAATCCACGGCCTTGATGTCCTGGTCACACAGCCCTGGCCCCTTGTCCCCGTGTCAGGCTCTGGGGTTGATTTGTGGAACATCCTTGGGGGAGGCTGTGGCTCCAGGTGGAGCAGGGGGATCCCGGGGGACAGGGGACCCTGCTGGGCATGAACAGCATTGGACTTGTCTGGGGAAACTGTGAGGGGGGGCTGGGGCAGAGTGACCAACCCAGTGACCTCACACAGCCCTGCTGTGATGTCACAAAGCAGCCCAGTGATGTCACAGCCTGCTCTGTGATGTCATTGTCTGCTCTATGCCATAGCTGCTCAGTGACCTCACACAGCCCACTCTGTGATGTCATAGCCCACTCTGTGACCTCATGTTACCAGATGATAAATTGCCCACACAAGTGAGCTGACACAATCCTTATTCTCCAGAACCCTTGGCCTCTGGAAACTGCACAATGCCTGTTGTATAAGGAGGGGAACTGGAAGTTTGTAGCTGTTGGGGCTTTGGGGTTTGGGCCCCGAGCTGCCACAACGTGCCCGGATAAGATGTCCCACAAGGAACAGCCTTTCCTGGTGTCTCAGGCAGATTTCAGCCACGAGGTAGGAGGATGCAAGCAATGCCTGGAGTCCAGGCCTTCAGCCCATGTTGTGATTTGAGCCTTGCTTCCAAAGTACCTTTGGCCAGCAGAGGAAGGAGACCGAGGAAGCTGCAGGGAGATTCCACAGACACTTTATTTCTTCCACGAAGGGGTCCCAGGCAGCAATTCAATGGACAAGGTACTAACGGGGGCTTTTGTAGGGTCAGGGTGTCTTGAAAACAGACAATTATTTAGGGGATTGTAAAACGGACCAACTACTTAGGGATTTTAGAGAAAAGGGACCAATTGCTAAGGGGATTGAAAATGGACCAATTATATCACAGGGAGATAAAGTGAGGTTTGCAAAGGGGGGAAATATTTCTAGTATTAGTCATTCTAAGTAAGCAATTTCTTATCTAAGGCATAACTTTCCAAGGAGGCTCTGTTAGGGTTTCTGCTCCTTCCACAGAAGTTCACCAGCTTCAATATCCTGCAACTTAGCCAGGCCAACTGGAACATTGGGGTCCACGACCACCAGGGACCACCACAGAGACCCCCAGGACAGAAGAACCCATGGGTAAAGAGGTGTTGGGAGTTGGTTTTTCCTTCCCTCTCTGCCTGTGGATTTTTTCCCACTGATATACTAAGGATCACTGCTGGCTAGGTCCTTGAGACTTCGAGATGGGGGAGGGAGAGACTCCCTGGTTTCTTTAGGAGTTTCTCTTGGAGGGCAGGGGTGGAGGGGGGGGAACAGTGCGAGATGAGAAGAGGGTAAAGGAGGGTGGGGGGCTGTTGTTGGCACTCGCTTGCTTTGGCTGTTGGAGGAGGAAGGCCACTGGAAAACCTCACCCCGCCATCCCAATGCCAGGAGCTGCCTCTTCTGGTGTTGGACCCCACACCCCTGCTAGGACGCTCTCCTGCTTCAGTTTGCTATCTCCAAGCATCCTGTTGGGGCACTGGGACTGACACTGCTCCAAGGATTCATGAGCACAGCCTCTCCTCCACCCTTCCCATCTAGGACACAGCCACCATCACCCCAGTGCCCCTGCAGCTGTGCAGGATCTGCCCCTGTCCACCAGGAACCTGCCAGAGCTCACTGCCAACTGGGAGGGTAACTGCACCAGAGGGGAAAAGTCCCCGCAGCCAAGAGAACAGAGAACTGTTACTGGGTTCCTGTTCTGTTTGTTGTTAATTTCATAGTTGTTGTTTTGTTTTGCCTTGTTATATATATATTAGTGAAGAACTGTTATTCCTATGCCCATATCTTTGCCTGACAGCCCCTTCATTTCAAAATGATACAAATTCAGAGGGAGGGATTTACTTTCTCCATTTCAAGGGAAGGCCCTGCTTTCCCTAGTAGACAGCTGTCTTTCAAACCAGGACAGGGTGGTCAGTGGGAGGTGATCAGTGGCTGTGGTCAGTGGCAGTGTGGGCATTGGTGTCTGGGCAGTGGATGTGGTCAGTGAAGGGGTGGTAAGTTGGTGTGGTCAGTGGCATGTGATCAGTCAGGGTACGGCCAGTTCGGTGCTCAATCACTTTGTTCAGTTGAGTGGTCAGTGGATTGTGGTCAGGAGTGGGCAGTGGGTGTGGTCAGTGGGAGAATTCAGTGGGTTGTGGACCATGGGTGTGGTCAGTTGTGATATGATCAGTTGTGATATAATCAGCAATGGTCAGTTGCGTGGTCACTTGGTGTGGTCAGTGGGTGGGGCATTGGGTGTGGTCAGTGGGGTGTGGTCAGTGGGTGTGGCCATATCGAGTGGTCAGTGGGTTTGATCAGTGGGTGTGGTCACTTGGGTGGTCAATTGGATGTAGCCAGTGGGGTGTGGGCATTGGTGTCTTCACAGTGGGTGTGGTCAGGGGAGTGTGGTCACTGACTGTGGTGAGTGGGTGTGGTCAGGTAATGTCAGGTAGCTAGTCAGTGGGAAGGTGTCAGTGGGAAGGTGTCAGTGGAAGTGGCCAGGTGCTCATTGGGGTGTAGTCAGTGAAGGTGGTCTGTGAGTGTAGTCAGTGGGTGTGGTCAATGGGTGTGGTCAATGCCTGTTGTCAATGGTTGTGGTAAGTGAATGTGGTTGATGCAGTTGGTCAGTGGGGGTGTGGTGAGTGTTTGTGGTCAGTGGATGGGGTCAGTTGGGTTTTAATTGGAGTGTGGTCAGTAGTTGTAGTCAGAGATTGTGGTCATTGGGGAATGGCCAATTGGTGAGGTTAGTGAGGGTGGTCAGTGTATGTGGTCATTGGGGTGGTCAGTGCATGGGTCAGACTTGATGATCTCCAAGGTCTTTTCCAGCCTGGCTGATTCTGTGATTCTCTGAAACCACCCCTGGAGCAGTTGCAGGATGAGCCCTGGGCCTCCTCTTCACAAGGTCCAGCAGCCCAGGTCCCTCAGCTTCTCCACACAGCCCCAAAGCCCATCCTGTCAGTCCTGCAGAGCCTCTCCAGCCCCTCCTCATTGCCCACAACAGGGAGCCCCACACCCAGACACAGCTGCCCAGATGTGCCCCCCTGGCCTGAGGTGCCTCTGGCAAGGGAGCAGCACGAGGCACTGCAGGACACTGCAGACAATTCCTGAAGCACTTGGAGGATGATCCTGCTCCCCAAGGGACGTTCCCATGGTGCCAACTGAGGAACTGAAATAGGGAGTGGGGCCAGAGAGGAAAGGCAAGAGATGTATGAGCTGTTTTCAGGGGAGGGGATAGGAATAGGCAAGAGGAAGAAATTTGGAACAGGGAAGAATAAAGAAAGCAAAGGTGAAGGAATAGAAATGCTCAGGGCAGTTTGGGGGTGGCTGCCAGGCAGCCCTGACTCTGAGCAACAACATCTGCAGTGGGACAGGAAACTCACAGCTCATGGGAACAAACTTTCTGACTGACTTCAGAGGCCACGACAAAGCTGAGTGGTTTCCCTGGCGTTCCCCAGCCCTTGCTGGCCCCAGGGGCTGATGGCATTTGTGCTCACTCAGCTCCATGTCCCCACAGCAGCACCATGGGGGTGCTGAGCCTGCTGTGTGCAATGCAAACAGGGGCTCCTGAGCCAGTGCTGCCGTGTGTGTGCCTGCAAGGATGCGGCTCCTGTGTGAGCTGGGGGAGAGGCCAGGGCTGCAGCGGGGGGATGTTGTTGGCAGGTGCATGAGGACGCTCTGGGACGCTGCCCTGGGGTGTCCAGTGCACTGGGGATGGATCATCCCCTGCTCTGCTGCTCCTTGCCAGGGTGTCCCCCTTGCATGGAGCTTGCAGAGCACCAGCCATGCTGTTTGCCCCCAGCCTGCCCACGGCCAGCCTGGGGCTGCTCCCGGGGCTTTTCTGTGCTCAGCATTGGGCTGGCCAAGGGTTGTGGAGAGAGCCTGGCCAAGGAGCCTGGAGCCCCCAGGCCCTGGCCTGAGGCGTCAGTGCTGCCCCAGCAGTGCCCATGGCCTGTCCCTGCTGCAGCCCCGGCACTGCCACCCCCAGGGCTGTGCCCGGCCCCGAGAGCACTCAGGCCCTGCAGCAACACGAGGGCCAGGAGGGCAGTGGGGCAGTGGCACGGGAGCAGCACTGGCAACACCAAGTGCTGCTGCTGCTGCTGGGCACAGCTGCTGTGCCAGCACTGATCTGCCCCCAGATCTACACACAGACATTGCTGCAGCAGCTCCTAAGAAGGAAACAGAAGGGGCATCTCTGGAGAAAATTTTGCTGGCAGAGAGATTCTTCAATTCATTTAAAGTCACTGAGATGGCAGCCCCTTAGTGACACTATGTGGGTCTGCAAAAAACATGGGAAGAAACAAGATGTAATAATGCACAAAAAATGACATTTTTTGTGGAATATAATAAAATACTAAGGCAAGTGACACAAAAGAAAAATTCACCCACCAAACCAAACAAGTTCTGTCGAAGATGACTTTTATTGCAAGTGATTTGTAGAAATTGGCAAGGAGTTTACTCTTTGTTAAACCATCCAGTCATATGTGTCCACACTGTAGCCTTGAGCTCCTGGTTCCTCAGGCTATAGATGAGGGGATTTAGGGCTGGAGTCACCACTGAGTACAGAACTGACACTGCCAGATCCAGGGATGGGGAGGAGATGGAGGGGGGCTTCAGATAGGCAAACACTGCAGTGCTGACAAACAGGGAGACCACAGCCAGGTGAGGGAGGCAGGTGGAAAAGGCTTTGTGCCTTCCCTGCTCAGAGGGGATCCTCAGCACAGCCCTGAAGATCTGCACATAGGAGAAAACCATGAACACAAAACAGATGACTGCTAAGGAGCTAGTAAATGCAGAAACTGCAAATTTCCTGAGGTATGAGTGTGAACAGGAGAGTTTGAGGATGTGTGGGATTTCACAGAAGAACTGGCCAAGGGCATTGCCATGGCACATGGGCAGGGAAAATGTATTGGCTGTGTGCAGCAGAGCATTGAGAAAGCCACTGGCCCAGGCAGCTGCTGCCATGTGGGCACAAGCTCTGCTGCCCAGGAGGGTCCCGTAGTGCAGGGGTTTGCAGATGGACACGTAGCGGTCATAGCACATGATGGTCAGGAGATAATACTCTGCTGAGATGAAGAACACAAAGAAAAAGACCTGAGCAGTGCATCCTTTATAGGAGATGTGTCTGGTGTCCCAGAGGGAATTGTGCATGGCTTTGGGGACAGTGGTGCAGATGGAGCCCAGGTCAGTGAGGGCCAGGTTGAGCAGGAAGAAGAACATGGGGGTGTGCAGGTGGTGGCCGCAGGCTACGGCGCTGATGATGAGGCCGTTGGCCAGGAGGGCAGCCAGGGAGATGGCCAGGAAGAGGCAGAAGTGCAGGAGCTGCAGCTGCCGCGTGTCTGCCAATGGCAGCAGGAGGAAGTGGCTGATGGAGCTGCTGTTGGACATTTCTTCACTCTGGGCATTGTGGGCTGTTAAAAGAACACATTGATAAGCTGGGAGACATTTCCTTGCGACAATCCTGTACAATTCAGGTAGGAATCCTCTCAAAACTGCTTCTCTTCCTGTGGGGGAACTTCACTAAAAACTTTTATTTTTGAATTTGAGTTTCTGCTGCTGAATTACTGCCTCATCATCAGCATTTTTCTCAGTATGAATGCTCAGGAGCCCAGAGGGAAAACAAGGTGTTGGAGGTTGAATTATTCCCTTTTCTTTCAGTGGAATTTTCTCCCATTGTTATGCTAAGTCATTGTGGCTACACCTTAAAACGACAGATAATGTTCTCTCGTAGGGGGGTGGCTGGAGGGGGAGGGGGGGAACCGGAAAAGGAAAGGTGGGACAGGGGGGACTGGAGCGGGGCTCGCTCTTGCTTTGCTCGTGGAGTGGGAAGACAACCTGGGCTCCGCTCTGGCATCTTCCCCTGCCACCCCAGCGCTGAGATCCACGCTCCCTGCCTTTGGACATCGCTCTGCTGCTCTCCCATCTCACCCTACTATCTCCAGACACTCTGCTGAGCACCACGACCGACACCGTGAGGGGGAGTCACTTTCCCATCCCTCTCACCCCTGGGCCACTGCTGCCATCACCCAGCCCTCTTCAACTGCGCGGGACCTGCCCTGCCCCCACAGCACCGGTAACAGCACAGGGAGACGGCCTGCGGCCAGAAGGGACTGGAGCGGAGCTAGACTGTTCTGTTCTGTTGTCAATTTTTATAGCTGTTGTTGTTTTTTGTTCTCTGCCTTGTTGGATATCAGTAAAGAACTGTTACCCTTATCCCCACACCTCCTGCCTGAAGGCTTCTGAATTGGACCTAAAATAATTAACAGGGAGGGGGGTGCATTCTGCATCTCAGGAAAGGGGCTCTTGCCTTTCCTTAGCAGATACCTGTCTTTCAAACCGAGACACAAGGCTACATTTGACACAGTGCAGTCTGACCTTCTCATCCCATACAGCTGCCCTTTGCTTATAATACCTCCCTCTAATTCAAGGTGATCGCACTTCAAATGTACTGGAAAATTAAAATAGTCTTTTTGATGGCTCAAATTTCAAAACACTTTTCCCTAAACTCTTTTTTGCCCTATTCTGATCAAGAGAGAGAGGCATACCAAATGTTGGTCTGGCTCTCTGCTGCCTGCAGTTGTGCCTACTGGAAGCTGTTTCTCTCTATCCAAGCCTTGTCCCTGCCAGTGCTGTCAGAGCCCAGCCCAGCCCTGGGGGCTCAGCTCTGCCCTGCACAACCCTCCCAGCACAGGGCACTGCCCAGGGCCATCTCCCTGCCAGCAGGGCCTTAAGGGCAGCTCACACAAACTGAGATGCTGCAAGCCAAGGTGCTGCTGCTGCTGTCTGTAGGCACAGGAGGCTGAGGAGGCACTTTGTGAGGGAGATGTGAGGCAGATGTGCTGATGCCCAGTGGGACAGTGCAGGAGTGTCAGTGACACAGACACACCTGACAGCCCCTTTGCCTTGCCTTGAGGAGAAAGCTGAGAGCAGCCCTGGCCATGCAGCACCATCTCCACAGCAGGAGGAATCTGCCCTGATGGGGGTGGCTCCTTCCACCTCCAGCTTCTCCCCACAGTGCATGGGGAGCTGCCAGGCAGGCTGAGAGCTGTCCCTGGCAGGTGGCACATGGGCTGTGCTGGCCAAGAGCCCTGAGGGCTGCAGGAGCTGCTCTGCAGGACAGCCCTGGGCAGCCCTGGCTGCAGCCCCAGCTTCAGCCCCTGCAGCCGTCCCTGGCAGCAGGAGCCATCCTGCCCTGTCCCTCTGACGGTGCCCAGGGCAGCCCCGCTCTGCAGCACATCCTCCTCCTCCTCCTTCTCCTTCTCCTCCTCCTCCTGTGCCTCAGAGAAACTGGGAGAGTCCTCCTGACACATCCCCCAGGCTGTGGGCTGTGCTGGCTCCAGGAGATGCCTCCAGGAGCACAGGGGACATTGCCCTGCACCCACACACTCACCATGTCCAGGGCTGTGAAGATGTTTCCCCAAGTGCAGTCTCAGCTCAATGTCTTCCCAGTCCTGATTGCCTTGAGCCTGTCTGTGCCTGGCTCCTGTGCCCTCAGTGCCTGCAGGCAGTGCCCTCAGCCCTGCTGGGCTGGCAGAGGAGCTGCTCCTCAGCAGAAATGTCTTTTTGAAGCTTCTCTTGGTTTACCTTGGGAGCTGCCTCTGTGCCAGGAGCCCGGCCCAGCTCAGCAACACAGACACAGTACAAGGAATTTAATGAATCTCTTGAGGCTTTAGTTTACTTTACATTATAACCATTCCCTGAGAGAGTGTTCAAAAAACTTTTCAAGAACTAAAATTTAAATTAAAATGCTGTAGTTTCTTGAAGTTTTAATGGGTCCCACTGTGGGACATGACTGAGAAAGTGTTCCCTATTTCCAGTGAGAGCAGGAAATTGGAGGCAGAGATGACAGGTGGGGACAAAGAGAAGCCAAGTCTTGGTGCCCTGGGGCACAGCAGGGTCTGTGCCACCAAGGGCTGGCAGGAGACACCTTGTCCTGAGCCACTGGGGCCTCCTGGCACAGCCCCAGCAAGGCTGGCCACTGGCACCCCTTGTCCTGCCCTCACCATCCCCCCACATCCCAGTGGCCTCAGGGATCTGCTGGGACGAGTCCCTGGGGAGCCTTGGTCAGGAATGGCCCTGGGGGCTCCTTCATGCTCCCAGGGACTGCAGGTTTTTCACAGGACTTTGGGGTTCGCTTTTCCCTTGGAGTTCTCTGAGATCTTTGTGCAATCATGGCCTCCAATTATCTGCTTTAATTAGTCCCTTGAGAGCCTTTGTCAGTAATGATACTCAGGGGGCTCATTAATACTTGAAGGTACTCAGTTTTTTAAGGTATTTGGAGGTTCCCTTTTGACACCAACTCTTTTAGTAGTTTATGCAGTGATGCCCCCAATTTTCTGCTTTAACAAGTCCCTTGAGAGAACTTTGTAGTGACACTCACTGGGGCTCATTAATACTTCAAGGAACTTCAGTTTTTTAATGAACTTTCCTTTTTCCTTTCTTTTCTCAGTCTCTGAGACATTTTTGGGCAATCCTGGCCTCCCATTCTCTCCTCCAAAGAGTGTCCATGAGGAGCCTGTGTTGGGGATGGACCTCAGTAGGACCCATTAATGCTTTGAGACATTTGTGGTTTTTCATCTGATTTGGACTCCTGGAAAGGTTTGTGCAATCTCCTCTCAGGCCCTGAGGTTCAAGGGCTCAGCACCAAATGCACCACGGGGCTGATTGGGATCAAGCAAGTCCTGACAAACCATGGCTCTGCCTTGATTTCCCTCTGGTCTGGTGCCATTCATTAGGAAGGTTTCCTACTACAGTTAGAGAGAAATATTTCAAAGAGCTTCTAAGAAATATGAATTCCTATTTTAAAGAGAGTGTTTTATAGCTCTTCTCATTAGACATATGTGATTGCAGTATTCAGTGGTTGATATTGATCCAGGGTGTCTCCTCAGGAACTTTGGCCTGCTCAGAGAAGTTGTGGCTTGAGGTCTGAGTGTGGACAACCTTGCTCCACATTGCCCAACCCCATCCTGTCTGTCCTCACTCACCTAGGACCTGCTTTGCTTGGAGAACTGCCTGCACTTAGGCCAAAAGGAGTTTCTTGCCTTTTTTTTTTTTGTTGTTTTTTTGAAGCATTCTAAAACTCCTGAATTTCCTCATTGAAAACAGACACCTTCTATGAGTGTGTGCCAGCCCAAGGTACCACCAAACAGCTTCCCCTTCTCCAAGTCAGAACTCTGCAAGGAATGTTTGAGACCTTTGGACTCCTTGGTTCCACAAGGCATTGCTGGGTCACCATGCACTCTTGGTTCCATGAGGTTCTACACTGTCACAATGGAGATTTGGGTCCATGGGGCCCCACGGTGTCACAATGCTCTTTTGGGTTCCATGAGGCCTTGATATGTCACAATGGACTTTTGTTCCTCGAGGTTCCATACTCCCAGCAATGGTCTCTGTAGTTCCAGAGTGTCACAATGGACTCTTGGTTCCATGTGGCCCCACAGTGTCACCGTGGTCTCCTTGGTTCCACAAGGCCGTGCAGTGTCACAATGGCTCACAGGTTCCATGAGGCCCCACAATGTCACAGTGGCCCCTTGGTGCCATGAGTTTCCCCAGTGTCACAATGGTTCCTTGGCTCCACGTGGCCCAGGTGTCTCACAATGGACTCTTGGTTCCGTGGGGCCCCGCAGTGTCACAGGGGTTTCCTTGGTTCTGTAGGGTCACACTGGACACTGCAGCGCCCCCTGCTGGCCGGGAGGACCTGGCACTGTGCGAGCACCTCCTGGTGGCCAACCCCTGCAACTGTGAATGGCTTGTACTGGTTTGTACTGGTTTGTGCTGGGATGGGGTCCAGGGTGTGCTGGGACAGGGCTGGAGTCACTGGGTTGCACTGGGAGAGGGTGTGTGAGTGTCTGGGTGGACCTAGCACTGTGTGTACTGGTTGTACTGGGTTATACTGGTTTGTACTGGGATGGGGTGCTGGGGGTTACTGGTTTGCACTGGGTTCTACTGGGAAAGGGAGCAGGGGTGTGTGAGTGCCCCCTGCTGGCTGGGAGGACCTGGTGGCCAACTGTGAGTTATACTGGGTTATACTGGTTTATATTGGGATGCAGTGCAGGGGGTCACTGGGTTATACTCATTTATACTGGGAAGTGGTCCTGGGGTGATAGGGTTATACTGGTTTGTACTGGTTTGTACTGGTTTCTACTCAGTTATACTTGGATATTCTGGATTTTAGTGGGTTAAACTGTGATGTATTTGGTTATACTGGGAGGAGGCTTGGGGTTGCTTGGCACTGGGACCAACTTCTGGGGATGCTGGTCTTACTGGTTTATGCTGGGATGGGGCTTGGGACCTACTGGGACTGACTTCAGGTTGTTTTGGCCTTACTGGTTTCTACTGGGAGCTGCCTCCATGGGCTCAGGGGTGACTCCTAATGCTTACTGGTTTATACTGCTGCCCTCTTAGTCCACACCTGGGAACACTGGTGGGTGCTGGTGGCAAGGCAGAACCCCAAGGCTGAGCTGGCCTTCGCTGGGGCCCTGATGAGTTGTGACTTCTCCAACTTCTTGGCCTGGCAACACTGCCTGCAGCTGTTGATGCCCACCAGGAGCTCCAGCAAGGGGGAGGCCAGGGTGCTTCCCTCTGAAAAGCTGAAGGAAGGTGGGGGATTCTCTGGAAAAATTCCCACAGTTCTGTGGTATCCCCAAAATTTTCCAGCCCCTCCCTCACCTAAACTGGGAGGTGGTGGGATCTGTTGGGTTGAATGGATAGACCTGGTGTTCCTAAATCTCCAATGACTTCCATGGGTAGGCCTGGTGCCTTAAATCCCTGTTGATTTTAATGGGTAGACCTGAACTCCCACACACCTGGGTATTCAGATATTTGAGTGCCCCCTTTCCCAGCCCAGAGCTGGAGTTGGTGCAGAACGCTGCTTTCACCGACCCCAGAGTCCAAAGTACCTGGGTGTACCTGTGCTGCATCCTCTCCCAAGGTACCTTGGGGATCTCTCCCCTCCCGGGGCCCTCACTGTGGACACACACATTTAGAGAGCTAGGAAATTACAGCTTGGCAATTCCTCTCAGGCCTGGATTTCTCCTGTCTCTCAGGTCCATTCCCAGGCTGACAAGCTGACTACAGCTTCAGTTAAGGGAGGCAGTCTCCCAGAGTGACAACTTGGTGAAAAACAGAAAGGAATTCATAATAAAGATTAACACCTGGTGTCTTTCCCATGGGACATCCGGACATGCTGTCCCAGGGATGTTTGTCCCAATTGTCCAATGACCTACTGTCCTGTCCTAGCTCCACATAACACACTTTAAATACGGGATGTCCGTACAATAAAGTTGGCCTTTTTTCCCCAAAAGAGGTCCATGTGTGTTGCTGTCTTTTCTTTCTCTTTGCAGCCCAGTAACCACACCTCACCTGAAGTTTTGGGGTGCCCTCTGAATGTTGGGGTGCCCCTCGACAGCCTCCCAGCAACTGAGGGTCATCTGTGTCCAGGTCGACCAGGATGATGCAATGGTGGTCATCATCTTCTCCAGGCCCGTCATGGCCAGTCAGGACACTTGGGTGCCCCAAACATCACCTGGTTACACCTGGGGTACACCTGGGTAACCCTAAAATACCCTGGATCACCCCAAGAATCACCTGGGTACACCTGGGTACCCCTTGGACACCTGGATCCAAACCCAAAACCCATGGAGTCCCCAAAAACTGGTGTCCCTAAATCCTCATTGCTTTGACTGGGTAGACCTGGTGTCCCTGAATACCCATTGACTTCAATGAGGTAGACCTGGTGTCCTGTTTATCCCTAGTTATAGTCTCTAATCTTTCCCAGTGGTCCCAGTTATGCCCCAGTGCTCCCAGTATCCTCAGTGCTCCCCTTATCTGCTCCCAGGAATAGCTCCTAGTTTGACTAATTTGCCCTCCCATTTCTCCCAGTGCTCCCAGTTTGCCCAGTTTGTCCCTTTCCTCCTTTCTAGTGCTTCCAGTTGTCCCCCAGTAGTTCCAGTTCCTCCCCCTTAGCCCTTCCCAGTGCTCCCAGTTTAACCAGTAACCCTTCCTGATCAAGCCCTATCAATGGGTAGACCTGGGGTCCCTAAATCCACAAAAGACTTCAATAGGTTAGACCTGGTGTCCCTCAGTTCCCATTGACTTCAATGGATAAACCTGATGTCCCAAAATTTTTTGGTGTTAAAAATGCCAATTTTGGGCTCAGAATTCCCCGATTTTGAGCAGAAAATGGAGATTTTTGGGCTTACCTGGAGGCACAGCTCCAGCACAGGCCCCAGGTTTGGGATCAGGGATTCAGAACTGGCTTCCAGGAATTCATCCAGGACTTCCAGAGCATCAGCACTGTGATACTGGAGTGGAAATTCCTGGAATTCAGCCCAACATTTCTCCCAAATATCCCCACTTTAACATCAAATTTCTGCAAAATCCACATTGACTTTAATGGAAAGGCCTGGTATCCCTATATCCCCTTTGATTTTAATGGATAATCCTGATGTCCAAAAAATCCCTAATGGGAGATTAATATTATGAGGGATGGGGAATCTTAGAGACATTGTAAAAGAGGGTTTATTGCTTTATTGCATCACTCTCATAGAAGAGTGAGACATTAAAGGTGTTATATCCAATGCCATAATATCAGAACCTGCCTCATTCTTAGTTACAATGCCTTATGTTAGTTCTGTAGCCAATCAAATACTTCTATGAACTTTGCTAGTGTCTTTTTATACCAATCATTAATTGCTTTGCTTCTCATGCCTTTGCCGCAATGCATCATTTTTCAGTAAATCATATAATCCTTCACAAACCTATACTGACACATCTTAAGTTTCTAACTAAATTTATAACAGGATCTATTACTAAATTTTAAAATCTTTTACTATCTTACTTAACATACTGCTTTGCTTATATAATAGATATTTCTGTTTGCTGAAAACATATTTCTATTTAAACTACAAACTTATAGTCTTGTTTCATGTCTGTGACACTTTAATGATCTAATTCTCTAAGGCTTCTCCAAGGTCTTAGATCAAACCCTGTATCCATCTCTATCTCTGAGCCTGTATGCACAAGGCCCTGAGAGCTCTCCATGCCTGCATTTCCCACATTGCAGCATCCCAATGGACCCTTGGTTCCATGGGGACTCACAATGGCAGAAGGGTCTCCTTGGTTCCACAAGGTCCTGCAGAGCCCCTTGATTTAACGAGGCCTCAAAGTGTCATCATGGCCTCCAGGATTCCATGTGGCCCGACAGTGTCACAATGGCCCCTTGGTTCCATGAGGCCTTTCTATGTCACAATGGACTTTTGGTTCCATGAGGTTTCTCAGTGCCACAATGGTGTCCTTGGAGCTGCAGTGTCAGAAGGGACCAAAGGTTCCATGTGGTCCCACTCTTTCAAAATGGATTTTTGCTCCATGAGCTCCCACAGTGTCAAAAGGCCCCTTTGTTCCTTGAGGTTCCATAGTGTCACAGTTGACTCCTTGGTTTTGTGAGGCCCCACTGTCACCAAATCACCAAAATAACAGAATATGACACTTTTAAAAGTACTTTGGTTCTAAAAAGGGCATCATTTCTTTCAGACCTCAGGTCCAATGTGGAATAACTACTAAACTTATGTAGACACATGATAATACAAGTGTGTTGCTTATATTCAGTGACTACATGTGTATTACAATTTACCCATTTCCATAAAACCCACCCCAAGTTACCAGGTTGTGTCCTTGTTTTTTCTATCACTCCACCTTTGAGCCAGATATTTTCTTCTTCTCTTCCAACCATCCTGGCTGGGAAAGCAGCCCCTGCATGCCTTGTTCCTGTGCTAAAAATTCACAGGCACAGTAAAAATGAAATGAACTCTTTTTGGTGTCAAGGCCAAGGCTTTGTGTGTCCAGGCAGAGGCAGGCAGGAGGCAGAGCTGTCAGCAAAGGAAGGGGCCAGCGAGGTGGGGCAGCCGGGGGATGACGACAGCCTGCAGGGACAGAGGCGCAGGGCATGGACACCGTAGGACAGCCTGGGCTGCAGAGGGCACAGGGATGGGCAGCAGCTGAAAGGCCCTGACACAGCCAACTCCTGCAGCAAGGGCTCCTTCCCTTATCTGGAAGGGGCCTCTCTCATCCATCCTGTTTGCACATTCTTGCCCCTCTATCTGATCTTGTGGCCTTGCTCTTTCCTCGTGTTCTTGCAAAGACAGCGAATTTTAAGCATTCATAGCATCTTGTCAACTCCTTTCTAGTTAAAGCATCCACCTGTATTTTTAAATTTTACTCTTTTATTTCAATTTTTATTCCCCTTGTTTCAGTATCACAATGGCTCCTTGGTTCTACAGGCCCCACAGCTTCATCACTGACCCTTGGTTCCATAGGGGTCCTGAGTTTCACAATGGTCCCCCTGATTCCATGAGGCATCAGAGTGTCACAATGGTCTCTTTGGGTCCATGAGGTTCCATGGTGTCTCCATGGTGTCCTTGGATCATCTGCAGTCCTTGTCTCAACTGACCCTTGGTTCCATGAGGTTCTGCAGTGTCACCATGGTCACTGTCAGAGGCTGGATGAGATCAATGTCCCAGACACCTGGGGATGAGCTGTCAATCAGTCACACAGTGGGGTAGTGCTGACCCAGGCTCTGATTGCCCCAGCAATCACAAGTCCCACCTGAGGGGGCCCACGAAGGCCCAGGGGCTTAAAACACGGAGCAGGCACTCAGCCCATGGTCCATACCCTGCCTTCTCCTGGGGTCTGTGTCTCACCCACACTGGAACCCTCGGAGCTGGGAGCCATGTGTGTGTCTGTCTATAGAGCTTCTGTCCTTTTGTCTCTCTTTCCTTCTAATGCTCTTTATATGGAACACCATTATTTTTGGGCACCACAACAACCTAAATGTTTAAAGGTTTTGAGGTTAAGTGGGAAAAGTTAATGAAGTTCCTGCTATGATAAGTGTTTTATGTTGAGTTGGATGTTATATTAAATCCTTTTCCAAAGTTCCTTGGTTTTCTATACCACTAAATTTTTGTGTCATTTTGACCTCTTGAGAATATCTGTCTGGGGTTTCTCCTGTGCACTAAACTCAAGTAAAGGAACCTTTGGTCACCCCCAGCATTTCAGTGTTCTGGGGTGTTCCAGCCCTGCAGGCTCAGCATGGCCTCTTGTTTCCATCAGGCCCTGCTGTGTCACACTGGCCCTTGGTTCCATGAGCATCTGGAGTGTCACACAGCTTGATGACATTTGTCCTTGCTGCCCCTGCCATCCCACTGCCCCAGCAACAGCCCCGAGCCACCTGTGAGGGACAGGCCCTGCTGGGCCAGGCCTGGGCTCAGGCCTTGGCCTTTCTGCTTCCTCCAGCCAGCCCAGGCCTTGCTCAGCATTGCAGTTCCCTGCTCACAGGCTCGGGCTCCTGCAATCCTGCCCTCAAGGATCTGCTCTCACCAGTCCCTGGGGAGCCTTTGGCACTCCCTGCCCTCAGTGGGGCCACTGATGCTCCAAGGGACTTGAGTTTTGCTTCTGACTCCTGGAGCAGCTTCTTCAACCTTCTCTCAGTGCCTGAGGGTCCTGCACTCAGCCTTAAATCCACCACGGGGATCATTAAAATACAAAAAGTTCTTAGGAGCTCTTTGTCTTCCTTCAATTGTCTTCAAGTCTCCAGGGCTTGTGCAGCTGCTTGGAGAATGCTTGGAGTTCTTTTAAGGAAGAAGATTTTAAAGTGCACCTCATTACTTTTTTTCTTTAATCATGTGAGTATTTTTTCAGTTTTCATTTCTGAGAAGAGGGGATAGAAGCATTCGCCAGGTGATCTTGATGCTGATTGTTTCCTTAGGAGGTCTGGGCGTGCAGAAGAATGAGCCCCTTGCAGGCTGACCCTGTTTGGACAACCTGCTCCTCACCCCCAGCCTCACCATGTCTGACATCGCCCACCTGGGACTGACATCCCTGTGCCCTGCAGCAGAACCTTGTCCCCTGAGCTCTGCAGCTGGCTGTCCCAGCCCATTGCACCATGTCCCACCTGCTCTCCTCAGGGCTCTGCCTGCACACAGGCTCAGGAGAAGATTTCCTGTTTGTGAGGAAAGAAGGGAAAAGCCTGTGCAGTTTTCCTAAACGACAAACTCCCACTGTAGAACCACATGCTCAGTACAGGCTGCCTGGAAGGCTCTCCTTTCTGCAAGGGCGAGTGTGAGCAGAAATGATGTCTGTAAGCAGAATTCTCTGAGTCTTTCAGCTGAATTCTCTGTCCCTGTCCTTTCTCTGGATCTCTGTTGCAGATGGAAGCTGCTGGTGCCATTCTCACCTTTAAGCCTTCTTTTGAATGCAGACAGTCCAGGTGTGTTAAACAGGTGTCACTGAGTTTATTCAAAGCTTTTGGATCCTCATGGAACCAAGGAGACAATTGTGACAGTTCAGAGCCTCACAGAAACAAGGCTCCATTGTGACACTGAGGGGAATCATGGAATCAAGGAGACCATTGTGACACAGCCAGGCCACATGGAACCAATGTTCCCTTGTGACAATGCAGATCCAAGGAGGCCATGGTGATACTATGTGACCTCATGGATCCAAGGGGCCATTGTGACACTGAAGAACTTCATGGAACCCAGGGTCCAGAGTGTCAGAGCAGGGCCTCATGGAACCAAGGAGACCAGTGTCATTTAGGAACCTTATGGAACCGAGGGTCCACTATGACATTGCAGCAACAAGGAGACCATTGTGACACTATGGAAACTCATGGAACCAAGCAGCCACTGTGACACTCCAGGGCCTCGTTGAACCAGGGAGGCCTATGTGACACTCAGAACCTCATGACACTGAGGGTTTATTGTGACAAAGCAGGGTCCCATGGAACCAATTGTCCATTGTGACAATGTGGATCCCAAGAGACCATGGTGACACTATGGAACCTCATGGAACCAAGGGTCCTTTGTGACACTCCATGGCCTCGTGGAACAAGGAGATCATTGTGACATAATGGAACCTCGTGGAACCAAGGGTCCATTGTTACAGTCCAGAACCAAGAAGACCATTCTGACAGTCCAGAACCTCATGGGACCAAGATTCCATTTTTATACAGTGGGGCTTCATGGTACCAAGGAGCCACTGAGACACAGCAGGGCCACATGGGACCAATGGTCCATAGTGATACTGCGGATCCAGGGAGACCATGGTGATACCACAGAACCTCATGGAACCAAGAGTCCAGTGTGACACAGCAGAACCTCTTGGAATCAAGGCAACCATGTTAGGCTATGGAGCCTCATGGAACCAAGAGACCATGGTGACATTGCAGGGCTTCATTTGAACAAAGGACATGGTTGATGGGACAGGACCTCATGGGAACAATGGGACATTGTGACATTGCAGAGCCCCATGGAACCAAGGAGACCACTGTGACACTGAGGAACCTCATGGAACCATAAAGCCGTTTTCACACTGCGGACCCGAGGAGAGCATTGCTGACAGTACAAAACCTCATGGAACTGAGGGGTCATTCTTATCCAGCAAGACCTCGTGGAGCCAGGGGGCCATGGTGACATTGTGGGTCCTCATGAACCAAATATTCATTGTGACATTGCAGGGCTGCTTTAACCAATTGTCCATTGTGATACTGAGGATCCAAGAGACTGTGGTGACACCATGGCAGTTCATGGAACCAAGGGGTTGTTGTGACACACCAAGGCCTCGTGGCACCAAGGAGAGCATTGTGGCAGTGCAGAACCTAGGAGGCCATTTTGACAGTACAGACCCAAATGGAACCAAGGGTCCATTGTTATACAGCAGGGCCCCATGGAACCAAGGGGCCATTGTGAAATTGTGCAAGGGCCATAATGGAGACAAGGACAGCACTGACACTGAAAGCCACAGGAAAGAAAATTTTGAACACAGTTTTGAATATCTGAAAACAGATATTCTTTATTACATCATGGTGGTCACTGTGGCAAACCTTCCTCCATTCGAGTGCACTGAGCATTGAATGAACAGAGTTTTTATCACACACACTGGTTACATACTCTTTAGCTATTCCCCACTTTCTTTGAATTTATTGGACATAGTTACACTCCTTATCACAAGTCCTTATATGGTTCTTTGGGGTCTGTCTTCAACATCCAGTGCCCTTTTCAGGGAGCTTCTTCTCAACCTCCACTTTTGAGTTAGCGCTGTATTATTGTTTTTTATAATTTCTGCTTTATCAGCCTTGCAGAGCTGAGCTGGCATCCTCCTTGCATTTTGTGTGACTTCTGTTTGCCTCAGCTACATCCTTTATCTGTTCCTCCAAGACTGTGCTGTTCTGTTCTCTGCCCTTGATCGGTGTAAATGTTGTTCTGTTCTCCTGTCCTTGTCACAATGCTCGCCCCACATGAGGCGTGTTTGCAACCCCCTCCAAGCCATGGGCTTGGGGTGGGCAAGTGTTCCTGAGGGAACAGGGATGGGACAGCTGGGCTGGATGACCCAAGGGATGTTCCATTGCATGTCACACCATGATCAGAAATTAACTGAGAAGCGACGGGCAAGAAGCGTAGGGAATTGATTTCTTTTTTAAGAACATTTTTATTCAAAACAGCGCCTACACATACAGAATCCACTCCTGCTACAATATGGTTAAGTATTTTCTGCTGCTAGGAGATTTCCTGTGGATTTGCTTTTCTTCTGTGTATGGCCTTTGCTTTTTGTGCTTGCTTGGTTTGTAGGGTTTTTGTTGTTGTGGGTGGGTCTTGCTTTTTTTTTTTTTTTTTTTGTTTGGGTTTGATTTTCCCCTATTGAACTGCCTTTTTTTCTGATATATAAATTCTACCTTTTTTGTGGCTTGGTTGACACCTGATGGCAAGACAAATTTACCCAATTCAGTCATTTTGCCAAATTACATTTTGCAGTCACCATTAACCAGATGAATTCTGTCACAGACTCCCTACAACTTGGCTGCATCCAGAAAGGAATTGAAAATGCATTTCATGCCATTGTAGACATAATAGAAATGTTCCACACTGGTGGTCAAGGTCTGGTCACTGAGGGATGTCACCAGGGAGTGGCTGCCCAGAGGACTCGGTGCCATGGATGACATTTGACCCTCATTGTTCAGCCAAATTCTCACCTACCCCATGTTCCTCTCCTGCAGCCCAGCTCTCTCCAATCTGGCTCTGAGGAGAGCACAGCAGACCATGTCCCAGGCCTGGCTAAAGTCTGGGCACACAACATCCCCTTCTTTTCCCTCCCATGGGGGTTCTGCAATCCCTGCCTCGTGCTGCCAGTGCCTGGAATGGCTGCAGGAGGATTTGCCACCTGCCCTTCCCTGCTGAGCCTGACCAGTCTGTGGCTGTCCCAGTGCCCCTCCTTGCACTGTTTGCAGACTGGTTCCATGTCTGCCCTTCCCAAGTGCCCAGGACCCTCTGGGATGGCTCTGGCCTTTCCAAGGGGTTTGAGAGAGATCTCACAGTGACACTGCCCAGCCTTCTCAGCATCTCTGACTCCAAAGGCCTTTTCCACATCCCTCAGCTCATGGTCAGTGCCCAGAGCACAGTACAACCCTGTCCAGGTCCTCAGGGTAGTTCAGAAGGAAGGCAGCTCTGATTTCTTCCCAAAAACCTACCATTCCAATTGTCTCTCTATGCAGTCCTTAGCTGCCTTGAATATTTTTTCCTGGATCCTCCCTGCCAGAATGTTTCTTACTATGCAATCCTTCCCACAGCCCAGTAATGAGTTCAGGTGTTTTTCCAGAGTGTAGTGACCTCAAGGCACTGTTTGTGCCACCAGAACTGTACCACCCCCGAGTGCTGATGATGGTGTTTGTGCTCACTCAGTTTCATCTCCCCACACACACACGATGCACTGCTGAAATCTCCTCAGTACAGAGCAAACATGGCCTGCTGGCCTGGTCACTCGGTGTCCCTCCATGCAGGGACAAACAACCTCGTGCAGCTGGGGGAGAGGCCAGTGCTGGGTGTGGTGATTGCAGGGGCTGGTGTGGGACAATTGCCCTGGGGCACCTTCCCAGGCTGTGCCCAGAACAAAGACACAGCCCAGGCCCTGCTCTGCTGCTCCCTCAGGACCATCCCAGGAGCTCTGGCTGTGCCAGGACACTGCTGTGTGCCCCCTGCACACTGCCCCTCTGCCCCAGGCACTGGGCTTTGCTTGGCCAGGGCATTCCTGGAGCACATTGCTGACAGCAGCTCTGGAGGAGAGCAAAGCCTTCCTGCCCTCAGGAGATGCCCTTTGCTGATGGAGCTGCTGTGCTGGAGCCCAGCTGTGTCCCAGCAGTGCCCATGGCCTGTCCCTGCCTGTGGGCACAGCACGGACACGCAACAGGACAGTGACCAAGCTGCCAGAGCACTGCGGCCTCACAGCCACAGAAGGGCTGTCAAGGAGAGGGTGGAGTTGGGAAGAGCAGATGTGGAAAGAGCCAGGGCCATTGTCCCTGGCTGTGCTGCTGTGCTGGGAGTCTCTTCCCTCCACTTCTGCCCACAGGCAGTGCCCCTGCAGAGACAGAGAAGGGCTGAGAAAGGATCCTGGACACACAGGGCAGGGCATGCATTTGTTTTTATTTCAATGCACAGGTGAAAGACCTCTTGCATGTCTTTGTGTTTCAAACGAAAGGTGGATATTCATGTAGAAATGCAAAGAGTAACACTACAATATTTTGTAAGAAATATTAAAACAATAGAAAAAGATACCTTAGGAAAAACAGACAAATATGGGGGGGAAAAGGTGAGCTTTTAGAGAGTTACATTCAGAAGATTATGCAGCAGAAAAGTTTAATGCTTCAGAAAATACAGAGTCATCAATTTTCTCAGGGCATCCTTGAGCTCCTGGTTCCTCAGGCTGTAGATGAGAGGGTTCAGGACTGGAGGCACCACCGAGTACAGAACTGACATGGCCAGATCCAGGGATGGGGAGGAGATGGAGGGGGGCTTCAGGTGAGCAAAAATGCCAGTGCTGAGGAACAGAGAGACCACGGCCAGGTGAGGGAGGTAGGTGGAAAAGGCTTTGTGCCGTCCCTGCTCAGAGGGGATCCTCAGCACAGCCCTGAAGATCTGCACATAGGAGAAAACCATGAACACGAAACAGCCAAACACCAAAGAGGCACTAAAAGCTAGAAGCCCAAGTTCCCTGTAGTAGGATTTGGAGCAGGAGAGCTTGAGGATCTGGGGAATTTCACAGAAGAACTGGCCCAGGGCATTGCCATGGCACAGGGGCAGGGAAAATGTATTGGCTGTGTGCAGAAGAGCATTGAGAAAGGCACTGGCCCAGGCAGCTGCTGCCATGTGGGCACAAGCTCTGCTGCCCAGGAGGGTCCCGTAGTGCAGGGGTTTGCAGATGGACACGTAGCGGTCGTAGCACATGATGGTCAGGAGGGCAAGCTCTGATTCAAGGAAGAAGAATATCAGAAATACCTGTGCAGCACATCCTGCATAGGAGATGTGTCTGGTGTCCCAGAGGGAATTGTGCATGGCTTTGGGGACAGTGGTGCAGATGGAGCCCAGGTCAGTGAGGGCCAGGTTGAGCAGGAAGAAGAACATGGGGGTGTGCAGGTGGTGGCTGCAGGCTACGGCACTGATGATGAGGCCGTTGGCCAGGAGGGCAGCCAGGGAGATGGCCAGGAAGAGGCAGAAGTGCAGGAGCTGCAGCTGCCGCGTGTCTGCCAATGGCAGCAGGAGGAAGTGGCTGATGGAGCTGCTGTTGGACATTTGCTGGGTCTCGGTATGGGGATCTGTAAAATAAGTAATCATGGAATAGTTCAGTTTGGAGAGGAGTTTAAATATCCCAGCCCAGCTTGGTGGCACTTTCCCCCAACTGCCTGCCCAGGGCTCTGCTGCCTGGAGCTGTCCCTGCCAGCAGCTGCTACCCTGGTCCCAGGGCTGGGCCCTGCCAGTGCTGCCAGAGCCCAGCCCTGCCCTGGGGGCTCAGCTCTGCCCTGAAAACGCTTCTCGGCACAGGGCACTGCCCAGAGTCAGCTCTGCCTTTGCAGGCTCTGATGGGAACATCACAGCAACCCTGAGGAGGCTGGAAAAATGACACTGATGCTGCCTGTGAGGGACCCTGTGCTGATTTCTGTCACTGACTGCTTTATTAAAATCCAAGAAAAAAATTTTATGTTTTTCCCATCCTGAACTGAGAGATAAATATCTATATGCAATTTCCTACCTAGGCAATGCAGAGCAATAGATTATAAAATCAGGAGATTCCTTTTTATGCAGCCCCTGCATCACTCTGGTCCCTATGTAATCTACATAGAAATATTCTGCAGTTCAATATTATGCTGGGAGCAGTCCTGAACAATGCACCATCCTCATCACAAAAGGAGAATACTTCCAAGCTTTACCAGCTGTCTCCTTCCACCCAGACCTGGTCCTCCAGTGCTGGGAGCAGCTCCCAGGGCTGGCTGAGAGCTGTCCCTGGCAGGCAGCAGAGTCCCTGCCCCAGCACAGTGCCCTTGGCTGCAGGACCCTGCTCTGCACCACAGCCCTGGGCACCCCTGGCTGCTCTACACAAGAGATCATCAGAGAATGTACTCACACAGTCTGCAGGCATTGGGATGTTGCAGCTTTAGGAGATCACTGCAGGAGCTGCAGCTGCATTGTCCTGCAGCCAGAGGCTTCCTGTGTCAAGGGCTGGGAGTGATTCTGCCCCAGTCCCTTCTGGGCATCTTCCCAGCCCTGACTGATTGAAGCTCTCTGTGCCTCTGTGCTGTGCCTGGGGTGGCTGCAGGCAGTGTCCCATCCCTTCTGAGCTGGTAGAAGAGCTGCTCATGATGAGAAATGTGTTTTTGAAGCTCTTCTTGATTGCCAGGATCGCCTTCTGTGCCAGGAGCCTGGCCAAGCTCATCAGCACAGACACAGCACAAGGACTTTAATGACCCTCTTGGGGTTTGTGCTGAGGCCCTGAACATCAGTCCCTGAGTGGGAGCTGAAGAAACCTCTCGAGAACGCCAAGTCAGAATCACACTCCAAAATTTCCTGAAGTTTTAATGGGTCCCACTGAGGAACACAACTGAGAAAGTGTCCCCAGGTTCCAGTCACAGCAGGAAATTGGAGGCAGTGATGACAGGTGGGGACAAAGAGAAGCCAAGTCTTGGTGCCCTGGGGCACAGCAGGGTCTGTGCCACCAAGGGCTGGGAGGAGGCACCTTCTCCTGAGCCACTGGGGCCTCCTGGCACAGCCCCAGCAAGGCTGGCCACTGGCACCCCTTGTCCTGCCCTCAGCATCCCCCCACATCCCAGTGGCCTCAGGGATCTGCTGGGACGAGTCCCTGGGGAGCCTTGGTCAGGAATGGCCCTGGAGGCTCCTTCATGCTCCCAGGGACTGCAGGTTTTTCAGAGGATTTTGGGTTTTGCTTTTTCCTTGGAATCTCTGAGAGCTTTGTGCAATCATGGCCTCCAATTATCTGCTTTAATTAGTCTCTTGAGAGCCTTTGTCAGTTAAAACACTTAGTGGGGATCATTAATGCTTCAGGGTAGTTCAGTTTTTTTAAAGTACTTTCCTTTTTCCTTTCTTCTCCGACTCCCTGAAAGGTTTTTGGCAATCATGGCCTCCCATTCTCTCCTCTAAGCAGTCCATGAGGAGCCTGTGTTGGGGATGGACCCATAAATACCTCAGGACACTTTGGGCTTCCCTTTTGACTTTGATTCTTGGAAGGGTTTGTGCAATCTCCCCTCAGGCCCTGAGGTTTGAAGGCTACGCCTGAAATGCACCACGGGCATGACTGGGATCAATCAAGTCCTGAGAAACCATGGATCTGCCTTGATTTCCCTCTGGTCTGGTGCAGTTCAGGAGAAGGTTTTCAACTCCAGTTATGGAGAATTATGTCAAAGAGCTTCTTAGAAATATCCACTCCTATTTCAATGGATGTATTTTGTTACTGTTCTCTTTAGAGCAGAGGTGATTGCAGCATTCTGTGATTGATGTTGATGCAGGGTCTCTCCTCAGGAGGTCTGGCCTGCTCACAGAAGCTGTGCCTTGAGGTCTGAGCCAGTGTGGACAACCTTGCTCCACATTGCCCAACCCCATCCTGTCTCTCCTCACTCACCTGAGACCTGCTTTGCTTGGAGAACTTCCTGCACTCAGGAAAATAGATGTTTTTCCTTTTTTTTTTTAATATAAAACTCCTGAATTTCCTCTTTGGAAACAGACACCTTTGATTAGTGTGTGCCAGCCCAAGCTGCCGCCATTGAAGTTCCCCTTCCCCAAGGCAGAACCATGTAAGAACTGTTTTAGACCTTTGGACTCTTTGGTTCTACGAAGCCTTGCTGTGCCACCATGCAGTCTTGGTTCTGTGAGGTTCTGTACTGTCACATGGACTTTTGGTTCCTCGAGGTTCCATACTCTCAACAATGATCTCTGTAGGTCCAAAGTTTCACAATGGACCCTTGGTCCCATGAGTTTCCTCAGTGTCCCAATGATTCCTTGGCTTCACGTGGCCCTGCTGTGTCACAAGGAACTCTTGGTTCCATGGGGCCCCACAGTGTCACAGGGGTCTCCTTCTCCCTGTGGCAACCAGCAGCAAACCCCACTGCCAGGCCCAAATGCCTGGGAAGAAGGAGAAGGGGACATTTGGAGTGATGGTTTTTGTCTCCCCAGGGCACAGTGACGTGGGCTGGGGCCCTGCTGTCCTGGAGATGGCTGAACACCGGCCTGCCCATGGAAGGGCTGAGAGACAACAACCTCTGTGCATGGAACTGCAACAGCAGAGAGCTCAGGCTGAAGGCTGGGTTTAACAGACTGTCACCAGCACAGGAACCATCAATGTGAGAGGAAAGATGTGTGCTCATGTCTTTCCAAATCATTTGGTGGGTGCAGGGATGGGTGTTAAGGGGTTTGAAATGGGTTGTAACATTTCTACTGACTTTGGGCAGCAGGTTTGTTACTGGGCCCAGCCAGCTTGGCACCTGACACAGACAAGGCTCTGCACAAGGCTGAACTCCTGAACTTTGGGGGGAAATGCCAGGTTCAAGGGGGTTATGGGGCAGGATGTTCAGGAAGGCTTTACCTTCCTAGTGCCTCGGCCAGTGGGGAAAGGAAGAGGGCAACGTGCAGCTGGGAGTTCAGGATAAAAGGAGGCTGCGCCCTCTGAAACCTGGAGAGACAAAACCCCAGGGGATTGTGCCCTGGTGAACTCTCTCCCTTTATTCAAATAAAGTTGAAGGACTGCTCTGTCTCCTTTTTGGACATAAACCTCTGGTGTTTGTGGATTCTCCTGGCAGTGACAACAGGGAATCTCATGGAACCAAGTGTCCACAGTTTCAGGGCTCAGCCTCACAGAGCGCTGGAGACCATTGTGTCACAATGGGAACACATGGAACAAAGGCTCCCCAGTGACACTGCAGGGCCTCATGGAATGCAGGAGATCATCCTGATGGAATGGAAACTCATGGAACCAGCCCTGCACCGGCAGCGGGAGGAGAAACTGAGGCAGTACTGGGAGGCCACAGACGCCTTACTGGGGGTACTGGTTAGTACTGGAAGGGGACTGGGGGGGATTGGGAGGAACTGGGATGGGATTCAAGGGTTAAGAAGAGGGAGAACTCTGGGTTGAAGGGTGATTTTTGTAGTGGCTTATACTGGTTTGTACTGGTTTATACTGGTTTTTAGCTGTTTTGGGACGAGTGTGTACTGGGAGGGATTGAGATGAACTGGGACAAAGTGGGAGGGGATTGGGGGGACTGGGAGGTCACTGATTTATACAGGTTTATACTGGGAGGTCACTGGGAGGTCACTGGGCTTTACTGGTTTATACTGGAGAGTCACTGGTTTGAACTGGGGGGTTAATGGGAGGGAACTGGTTTGAACTGGGAGTTACTGGTTTGAACTGGGAGGGTGACTGGGCCATACTGGGAGGTCAGTGGGAGTTACTGGGATGAACTGAGAAGTCCATGGGAGGGTTATTGGGATATACTGGGATGGATTGGGAAGGGGTTGGGAGGGCACTGGGATTTACTGGGGCTATACTGGTTCATGTTGGTTTATAATGGTTTGAATTGGGAGTTACCTGACCAGCAGGGGGCACCTCATGCCCAGGTGTTATCTCTTATTGGAACTGAAAGTTACTGGGAAGAAACTGGGATTTACTGATTTATACTGGTTCATACTGGTCTATACTGGTTCATACTGGTCTATACTGGGATTCACTTGGCTAGCAGGGGGCGCTGCCCACCCAGGTGCTGTCCCTCACAGGGTCAGTCCTGGTGGCCAATCCCGACGTGGTCACCTGCTTGAGCCTGCAGAGACGAGCACTGGGAGCACTGGGAGGGGACTGGTGTGTACTGGTTTATACTGGTTTGTACTGGTTTGTACTGGTTTTGACTGGGAGAGGCCGGAAGGGCACTGGTTGGGACTGGAGGGCACTGGGAGGGGTCTAGAGGGGGTAAAAAAGGGTTAAAAGGGAGTCTGTGGTTACTGGTTTATACTGGTTTATAACTGTTTATCCTGGTTTATACTGGGAGGGCACTGGGAAGGGTTAAAGAGGGACTGGGAGGGAGTGGGAGAGCCCTGACTGGTCTGTTCTGGTCCATACTGGTCTGTACTGGTTTTTACTGCTTTATGTGGGGCTATCCTGGTCTATACTGGTTTGCCTTATACTGATTTTTATTGATTTATACTGGTTTTTACTGGTTGTTCCTGGTTTTAATGGTTTTGCTGGTTTGTACTGGTTCATACTGGTTTATGTTGGGCTACACTGGCCTATACTGGTTTGCCTTATTTTTCACTGGTTTATGCTGGTTTTCACTGCTTTGTACTGGTTTTTACCACTTATACTGGTTTGCAGTGGTCCATACTGCTTTTTACTGGTCCATACTGCTTTTTACTGGTCTCTACCGGTTTGCCTTACACTGGATTTTACTGTTTATTACTGGTTTTTATAACTTACACTGTCCATACTGGTTGATACTGGTTGATACAGGTTTGAGGGTGCCATTGGAACTTTTGTTCATGGAGCAGTGCCTGGGGGTGAATCCCAAATCCTATGGGGAGGGGCTGGGTGCTGGGCTGCACCATGGCGCCCCTGCTGGCCGGGAGGACTTGGTGGCCAACTGTTACTTATACTGGGTTATACTGGTTTATATTGTGATGGGGTGCTGGGGGTGCTGGAAGTTACTGGGGTTACAGGGCTGAACTGTTTTATACTGGGATGGGGTGCTGGGGGTGACTGGGTTATACTGGTTTGTACTGAGTTATACTGGGAGGGGTCTTGGGGACACTTAGTAACCACTGGTAGCAACTTCTGGGGGTGCTGGCCTTACTGGTTTATAATGGGAGTGACATTTAGGGATGCTGGCCTTAGTGGTTTATACTGGGATGGAGCTTGGGACCTACTGGGAGTGACTTCAGGTTGTGCTGCCCTTACTGGTTTATACTGGGAACTGCCACCATGGACCTCAGGGGCTCGGGGGTGAGCTTGGTTTGTACTGGTGCTCCCCCAGTATAAACCTGGGAACCCTGAGACTGCACTGGGGGCCTCTAGTCCGCACTGGAAGTGGGTTTGGATGCATGAAGCATTACTGGTTTATACTGGTGCCCTCCCAGTATAAACCTGGGAGCCCCCAGACCACACTGAGAGCCTCTAGATCGCACTGAGAGCAGGTTTGGCTGCATCAACTCTTACTGGTTTATACTGGGAGCTGCTGCCACAGGCCTCAGGAGCTCAGGGGTGGCTCCCAGTGCTTACTGGTTTATACTGGTGCCTTCCCAGTCCACGCCTGGGAACACGGTGGGAGCTGGCAGCCAGGCAGGACCCCGAGGCCAAGCTGACCTTTGCCAGGACCCTGCTGAGCTGCGATGTCTCCAACGTCTCCTCCTGGCACCACCGTCTGTGGCTGCTGGTGCCCACCACGAGCTCCGGGAAGGGCAAGGCCGGGGCGCTGCCCCCTGAATCATTGTACTGATTTCTACCACTTATACTGGTTTGTACTGGTCCATACTGCTTTTTACTGGTCCATATTGCTTTTTACTGGTCTCTACTGCTTTGCATTACACTGTTTTTTACTGGTTTTCACTATTTATACTGGTTTGTAGCAGTCAACACTGGTTTATACTGGTAGCACTGGTCTGTAATGGCCTATAATAGTCTATACTGGTTTGCCTTACACTGATTTTTACTGTTATTCACTGTTTTTTATAACTTATACTGGTCCATTCTGGTCTGTACTGGTTTATACTGGTTTATACAGGCTTGAGGGTGCCGTTGGAGCTTTTGTTCATGGAGCAGTGCCTGGGGGTGAATCCCAAATCCTATGGGGAGGGGCTGGGTGCTGGGCTGCACCATGGTGCCCCCTGCTGGCCAGGAGGACCTGGTGCTGTGTGAGCGCCTCTTGGCGGCTGTGAGTGGTTTGTACTGGATTGTATTGGTTTGTACTGGTTTGGGCTGGGATGGGGTCCAGGACGTGCTGGGATGGGGCTGGGATCACTGGGTTGTACTGGATTAAACTGGGAGAGGGTGTGTGAGCATCCCCTGCTGGCCAGGAGTACCTGGCACTGTGTGTACTGGTTGTACTGGTTTACATTTGATCATAGTGGGATGGGATGCTGGGGGTTACTGGCTTGAACTGGGAGAAGGAATGGGGGTGTGTAAGCGCCCCCTGCTGGCCAGGAGGACCTGGTGGCCAACTGTGAATTATACTGGGTTGCACTGGCTTATACTGGGATGGGGTGCTGGAAGTGCTTGGAGTTACTGGGGTTACTGGGTTGAACTGTTTTTTACTGGGATTGGGTGCTGGGGGTTGCTGGGTTGCACTGGGTTATACTGGGATGTTGTCACGATCCACTGTTAATACAGGGCGGGGGTCGTGATGGTTCGTTTGATCTCAGAGGTGCAAAAAGGCAAACAGTGGGGGACAAAATCAGTTTATTCACAGCAAAGCATTTTTATTGAATGCCAACAACTCAGTTGCAATAGAGGGGAAGATACAGGAAACAAAGTATAGAGAGAAAAAGAGGGGGATGGGAAAAGAGCTACCAACAGACAAGACGGGCGTCCTCACGGGCCAGCCAAGAGATGAGTCTTCATCCGTGGGGAGATCTCAGGAGTCTTCCCCAGAGGGTCACTCTTTTATAGTCCTTCTCCAAAGCAAGTGGCCTCTGGCCAAGGAGTAGGGAGATTGATGGACCATTGTGAGGGTTGCTGCAATAAACAGGTGTACAGAACCTGCTGCTCCAGCTAGTGCCTGCTCGAGAGCAGTGTACCATGGAGCACAGCGAGCACCTGCACACAGTCCCTTGGCAAGCATCCACCTTGGCCAGGCCACAATTGGGTGGGGGGCCTCGGGGTCTTCTTGCAATGGTCGTGAGGCAAATGAGGGAAACTCCGGACCGACTTCTACAGATGTGGTCCTGGGGGTCACTGGTTTATACTGGGTTATACTGGTTTAGATTGGGATGTGGTCCTGGGGATCAACCAGTATAATCCTGGGAGCACTGAGACTGCACTGGGAGCCTCGAGATTGCACTGAGACTGGGTTTGTGTGCATGAGGCATTACTGGTTTATACTGGTGCCCTCCCAGTATAAACCTGGGAGCCCCCAGACCACACTGAGAGCCTCTAGATCACACTGAGAGCAGGTGCATTTACCCTTACTGGTTTATTCTGGGAGCTGCTGCCACAGGCCTCAGGAGCTCGAGGGTGGCTCCCAGTGCTTACTGGTTTATACTGGTGCCCTCCCAGTCCAGGCCTGGGAACACCAGTGGGAGCTGGCAGCCAGGCAGGACCCCGAGGCCAAGCTGACCTTTGCCAGAGCCCTGCTGAGCTGTGCCATCTCCAACTTCTCCATCTGGCACCACCGTCTGCTGGTGCCTGCCAGGAGCTCTGGGAAGGGCGAGGCTGGGATGCTGCCCCCTGAAAGGCTGAAGGAAGGTGAGGGATTCACAGGAAAAATTCCCACCATTTCATGGCATTCCCAAAATTTTCCAGTCCCTCCTTGCCTAAAGTGGAAGGTGATGGCTCTGCTGGGTTGAATGGGTAGACCTGGTGTCCCTAAATCCCCATTGATTCCAGTGTGTAAACCCGATGTGTCAAAATTCTTGGTGCTAAAAATCCCACTTTTAGACTCAGAATTCCCACACTTTGGGCTGAAAACTGAGATTTTTCAGCTTATCTGGAGGCAACAGCTCCACCCCAGGTCACAGGTATTGGATCAGGGATTCCGGATTGGTTTCCAGGAATTCATCCAAGACTTCCAGAGTGTCAGCACTGCAATCCTTAAGCAGAAATTCCCAGAATTCAGCCCAATATTTCCCTCAAATTTACCCAAATTTCCCCATTTTAGCCCCAAATTTCTGCAAAATGCCCATTGACTTTAATGGATAGACTTGCTGTTCCAAAACCCTTTTTCACTTCAATAGGGTAGACCTGGTGTCCCTCAATCCCTGTTGCATTTATTTGACTAGACCTGGTGTCCCTAAAAATCTCCATGGATTTTAAAGACTTCCAAGAAAACCTCAGTTCATTGTAATGTGTAGACCTGATGTCCAAAAAGTTTTGGGTTAAAAGTGCCAATTTCAGGGCTGAAAATTCCCAATTTTTGGTGGGAAAAAGCCTAAAATTTTGATTCATTTCCCCCTGGCCTGGTTTAGTACAAATCTGGGAGGAAACCTCTGAATGAGGTCCGTCTAGGTAAAAGGAAAAAAATTGGAGAGAAGTGGAAAAAAAGAAAACTGTTTATTCAACAGGCAACACACCTCCCAGCACAACAATGAACAATATCAAACAGCAAAACCTCTCGCTGTTCCGAGGAGATGGCAGATTTAGAAGAGTTCTTTCTGTGGCTGCCCAGCTCACTCAGTCTGTTCTCAGTCCCTCCTGTGCTGGGGAATGCCCAGGCCAGGCCTGGTGGGCCACAGGTGTGAGCTCCCAGTGCTCCTCTGGGTTTTCAGTCCAGAGCAGGTTCAAACAGTTCCAGGAAAAAATAAAAAGGAAAAAAAAACCAATCCAGGGAGTTTCTCTGCCTCAGCTAGCCAGAAAACTAACCAAGAGCAAAGGAGAGCTCTCTCTGTCTCTGTCCACTGCAGACAACACAGTCTGTGAGCAGGATTGTGGGGGAGCCCGTGCAGTCTCTGATAACAAACTCTGCACTTCTTCTTCCCCCCCTTTCACTCCTGGAACCAGTCTTAAAGTTGCAGAATTTAATATTCAACACCAACAGAACAGACGATTTGGGGATACAGGCATCATACAGTCACCCCAAGACAGATGGATGGATGATGATGATGGGTGATGGAAGATGGATGAACAATGGATGATGGATGGACAATGGAATGGCAGTGGATGGACAGTGGATGGAGGATGGATGGATGGATGGATGGATGGATGGATGGATGATGGGTTTGGGGCAGTTTATCGGTTGTTTTGAGGATCAGATCAGTCATTTGATGGTTGGATGATCCAATGGATGGAGAAGTAAAAGATGCAGTTGAACCAAAAGTTTCACAGAAAGACACATGATTGAAGGAATGGATGGATATGGATTGGATGGATGAGTGGATGGATGGATGGGTAGATGACAGATGGATGGGTGATTGGGTGGATGATAGATGGACTTGTTGATGGACAAGCAGTTGCCCAGGCCCATCACTATTCCCTCTCCATCACAGCTGCAGCCATGCCAGACGAGCTGCCCTGGCCCTCAGAATACCCCAAAACAGAGCCCATCCCCCATCTGAGGCCGCTCGGGCACAGCCGGTGCTGAAGGAGCTGAGGGTCTCCAGCATCACCCCAGGCTCTGTGGGGCTGCAGTGGAGCGTCCCCAAGGGCTCCTTTGACTCCTTTGTGCTGCAGTACCGGGATGCCCAGGGCCAGCCCCAGGCCCTGCCCATCGATGGCGAGTCCCGCTCGGTGACGGTGCCGGGGCTGTCCCCGTCCCACCAGTTCTGCTTCCACCTCTATGGATTGCAAGGTGGGAAAAGGATTGACCATGTGTCCACTGATGTCATCACAGGTGAGAGAGGGGCTCAGGACCAATCCACACCTGTGGTGCATCCAAGCCCTCAGATGGTCCTTCAAGCTTGGGGAGTCTGAGAAATGCTTCTGGGGCTTGAGATGGGGGTGAGAATGTGGAGGCCAGAGGGATGGCGAGTAGAGGGATATGTAGACCCATGGATGGATGATGGATGATGATGGGTCAGTGGATGATGGATGATAGATGATGGTTGATAATGGGTCAATGGATGACAGATGATGGTGGGCTGTTGGTCAATAGGTTGGTGGAAGGATCCAAGACTGAACAGTCATTGTTTGGGGACCACTGGGATCCATCCATCCATCCATCCATCCATCCATCCATCCATCCATCCATCCATTTATATTTTCTCCCCAAACATTCCTCTGTCCATCCATTAATTGTCCTTTCAAGTGTTCAATCATCACCCAAAGCAACCATCTCCTTCTGGACACCCCACTGTCCGTCCTTCCTTCCTTCCTTCCTTCCTTCCTTCCTTCCTTCCTTCCTTCCTTCCTTCCTTCCTTCCTTCCTTCCTTCCTTCCTTCCCTCCATCCACATATCCTGTCTCCATCACACTTTTATCCTCTCTCCATTCCAGCTCCATCCATACTTCCCCACATTTCATGGTTGCACCAATAGCACCTTTCCACCATCCCATTAGCACCTGGGTTGAGTAAACCCTGACACTGGCACCATCACATCAATCATTGACCCTTCTAATGACACAGTGACTCTGTCATCCTCCATCATCAGCATCCATCATCCATCATCCATCATCCATCTAACATCCATCACCCATCATCCATCATCCATCATCCATCATCCATCATCCATCATCCATCATCCATCATTCATCATCCATCATCCATCATCCATCATCCATCATCCATCATCCATCATTCATCATCCATCTCATCCATCATCCATCATCCATCATCCATCTCATCCATCATCCATCTCATCCATCATCCATCATCCATCATCCATCACCCATCATCCATCTCGTCCATCATGCCTGCTATGCTCCCCCCCATCCTACATCCCAGAGTTGAGGAATTGGAAGGAGCTCAGGGTAGGAGTGATGGCAAATGGGTGTTGGATGATGAGGATGGAGGGGTGATGGATCAGTGGATGAGGGGCTCCTGGGTGCCTTGGATGGATTGGTGATGAATACACAGGTGGTCAGATGGGAGCACGTGTGGTTGAACCTGTGGCTGGTTTGTGTCCTGGGTAAGGGTAAGGGTGTTGGGGTGAGGCTTGGGAGGTGAGGGCAATTAAGGGGGTTGGAGAATGAATTTAAGGACTGGCTGAAGGAAAAAGGATGGGTAAAGGATGGAAGAATAATGGATGGAGGATGGATGAATGATGATGATGACGATGAGGATGATGAGTGTTGGGGCAGGTGTTTTGACAGATCCAATCGCTTGATTGTTCAGTGATCCAATAAAGGGAGAAGCTGATGAATCAGTTGTAGGAAAAGCCACATTGAAAGCCATGTGGTTGGACTAAGGGCTTGTGGATGATGGATACTGGAATGAATGATCCAGGAGATGAAAGTGTGGATGGATGGATGGATGGATGGATGGATGGATGGATGGATGGATGGATGGATAATGGATGGATGGATGGATGAATGAATGATGGATGAATGCATGGAGGGATGATGGATGATGGATGGATGGATGGATGGATGGATGGATGGATGGACAGATGGATAGATGAATGGATGATGGATGGATGATGGATGGATGATGGATGGATGATGGATGGATGGATGGATGGATGGATGGATGGATGGATGGATGGATGGATGATGGATGGATGGATGATGGATGGATGATGGATGGACAGATGAATGAATGATGGATGAATGCGTGGCTGGATGATGGACGGATGGATGAATGGATGATGGTGGATATTGGAGAAATCAGGATGATGGATAATGTTGATTATGATGATGATGAAGATGGTGGATGATGGCAGATGCTGGTCAGTAAGTCCATGGAAGAGTCAGTGGTTGATTGGATGGGCTGGGGTCATTGGGTGCTCAGTGATGGGTGAGGAGGGAATGGTGAGAAGGGACTGGGAGGAGATGGTGCATGATGGATAATGGATAGTTGGGTGGATGATGGATGGACAAATGGATGGACATACCAATGCCCACACCCGTCAGTGTCCCCTCTCTGTTGTTGCTGCAGCCGACCCCGAGGATCTGCCCTCACCCTCAATGGACACCTCAACTGAGGCCCCCAGAGCTGACGTTCTCCAAAGTGCACATCCCCAAACTGAGGCCCCTCCATCTGAGGCCCCCTTGACACAGGCAGTGCTGGGAGAGCTGAAGGTCTCCAGTGCCAGCCCCAACTCTGTGCAGCTGCAGTGGAACATCCCTGAGGGCTCCTTTGACTCCTTTGTGCTGCAGTACCGGGATGCCCAGGGCCAGCCCCAGGCCCTGCCCATCGATGGCGAGTCCCGCTCGGTGACGGTGCCGGGGCTGTCCCCGTCCCGCCGGTACCGCTTCCACCTCTATGGGCTGAGGGGAGGCAAAAGGAGCGACCACGTCTCCAGTGAGGCCACCACTGGTGAGGGGCTGTGGGGATTCCCCCAGGACCCCTCTGGGAATGGAGCTGGAGTGGGGACAGGGCTGGGAGTGGGGCCCAGGGGCAGCTCGGAGGGCACTGAGGACTTGGGGATTCAGGGGAAAGTGAGAGCAGGGATTGGAGGGGAGTGGAGATTTGAGGGAGTGTAACTCCTGGAGGGACTCTGATCACCTGGGGACTGGGAGGAACTGGGATAAGCTAAGGGGGACAGGTTGGAAATGGGGTCTGGGGTCATGTGGGGCCTGGCTGAAACTGCGTGGAACTGGGGCAAACTGGGGCAAACTGGGGTGGAGCTGAGGACTGGCAAAGACTGGGGGAAAATGGGCACTGGGGAGGATTTGGGGGGTACTGGGGGTGAACTGGGAGGGACTTGGGGAAACTGGAGGAATATGAGGGATTCGTTATTGGGGTGACTGGGAACAGTTTTGGGGGGATTGGGACAGCTCAGGGACCAGGGAGAACAGTGGGATTAGAGGGGGACTGTGAGCAACTGGGGCTGAGGGTACTTGGGAGAACTGGGCAAAACTGGGAGCTGGGGGTAGCCAGAGGACTGGGGGGAACTGGAGATTAGGGGCAATGTAGCACTGGGAGCAACTGGCAGGAGAACTGGGGGAACTGGAGGAATTGGGGACAACTTAGGAGAACTGGGGGGTTTGGGAAACTGGGGGAACTGGGCCTGTGAGGAACTGGAGGGAACTGGGGACTGGGGGAACTGGAGGAACTGGGGATAACTGGGAGGTTTGGAGAACTGGGGGAAACAGGAGACTGGGGTGAACTGATGGCAACTGAGGGCTCTGAGGCCTGGGGGTGACTGGGAGGAACTGGAGGGAACTGGGGACTGAAGGGACTGGTGGAGATCGAGGTGAACTGTGAATGGGGGGAAAATTGGAGAATGAGGGGAAACTGAGTCAGGGGTTGAATTGGGGTGGAGTTGGGGACTGGAGAGGACTGGGGGAAACTGGGAAGAACTCAGGGGACTGGGAGGTCCTGGAGGAAACAGGTCTGGCAGGCATTGGGGGAAACTGGGGGCTGAGGGTGACTGGGGGGGTCTTTGGGGGAAAATTTGGGGGAGTTGGGCCATGTCCATCGGGCACGGTGTGAGGGCAGGGCTGGGGGGCCCATGGGAGGGTTTGGGGTGTGGGGGTGGGGGGTTTGGGGTGACCACAGTGATTTTTGGGGTATCAGAAGGGGATTTGGGGCTGCTGTAGATGTCAGCAGTGTGTCCTTCCCCAGGTGGCCCAGGGACCCTGTGGGTGGGCTCGCTGTGACCCCGCAGTGCCCGGCTGCACTGGGACCCCCCCCGTGCCCCCCCGATGGCTACGAGCTGGAGTACGGCCCCCCCGGGGGGCCCCAGCAGGTAACGACCCCCCAAAAGGAACCTAAAAACCCCCGGGTGTCCCCCAATATCTGCTTGGGACCCCAGTAACACCTCGGGGTATCCCATTACCCTCCTTTGGTAATGGCACCCCAATATCTCCTTGAGGGACCCCAGTGACCCTCTGGGAACCCCAATACAGCTCTGGGGGACCCCAATACCCCCCTGGGAACGCCAATAACACCTCGGGGTATCCCATTACCCTCCTTTGGTAATGGCACCCCAATACAGCTCTGGGGGACCCCAATAACCCCCTGGGAACCCCAATACCCCCCCTGGGGACCCCGCTGTCCCCATTGGGGTACCCCAAAACCCCCCGTGCCCCCCCAGACCCTGTGGCTGCCCCCCGAGGCGACATCGCAGCAGCTCTGGGGGCTGGAGCCCGCGGGGCGCTATGGGGTGCGGCTGTGGGGCCGAGGGGGACACCCCAAAAGTGCCCCCCTGGAGGCCTCCTTTGACACTCGTGAGTGGGGGGAGCTATGGGGGAGGGAGGGGCACCTGGACCCCCAAAAATGCGGGTAGGGTTATTGGGGGAAGTGGGGGTTATTTGGGGTTATTTGGGTTTTTGGGGTGGTTTTGGGGGTTAATTTGGGATTATTTGGGGTTATTTGGGGGATATTTGGGGTTTATGGAGTGATTGGAGGGTTATTTTGAGGTTTTGGGGGTTATTTGGGGTTTCTGGGGGTTATTTGGGATTTTGGGAGTCATTTGCGGGTTATTTGGGGCCCTTTTTTGGGGGGTCTGTGTCCTTTGAGGGGGGACAGCTGTACCCCTGTGTGCTTTTTTGGGAGATCTGTGTATTTTGGGGGGACAGCTCCACCCCTGGATCATCTGAGGGGGTCTCAGATCCTGGGGGTGTCACCCAGACCCCCAAATTTCGAATGGAGGCATTGGGGGGTGCCTGTGTCATTTTGGGGAGGGGTCACCCCTGAATTCCCAGAAACTTTTTGGGGTGTCTGAGGTGACCCTAATGCTCCCCCCAGCCCCACTCCCGCACCCCCATCCCCGGGACTGCGCCGAGGAGCAGCGGAACGGGCCGGGACCCTCCCGGGACACCCTCATCTTCCTCGGGGGGGACCCGGCCCGGCCCCTCCGCGTCTTCTGTGACATGGACACGGACGGCGGCGGCTGCCTGGTGCGACTGGGAGCACTGGGAGCACTGGGAGCAATGCTGGGGGGTCCTACAGGCGTTTAGAGGAGGATTTATGGCGTTTGGGGGGGGGGGGGGAATTAGGGGGTTTGGGGGCATCTGGGGCGTCCTGAGGGGGTTTGGGGGCAACTGGGGGTCCTGCAGGGGGTGTTGGGGAGGTTGAGGGGTGCTGGGGGGCACTGAGAGGGAACTTTGGGATACTGGGAGGGGATGGGGGGCTCTACAGGGTTTATGGGGGGGAAATGAGGGGGTTTGGGGTAATTGGGGGGGTCCCGCAGGGGGTGTTGGAGAGCATTGGAGAGGTTGAGGGGTGCTGGAAAGGCACTGGGAGGGGACTGGGGGGCACTGGGAGGGACTGGAGGGGTTCTCTAGGGTTTCTGGGATGGAAATTGGGGTTTGGGGGATCAGAGGGGTTTTGGGGTTTTGGAGGGGGTGGGACTCGTACGCCCGCGGCTTCGGCAACGTCAGCGGCGAATTCTGGCTCGGCCGGGGGGCCCTGGGGATTTTGGGGGGCCCTGGGGATTTTGGGGGGGACCTATAAAAATATCTGGGGGGACTGGGAGGCACTGCCAGGGTTTGGGGGCACTTTGAGGAGAGCCTGGGGCGGCAGCAGGGGGTGCTCGGTGGGACCCCAAAATTTGGGGGATCCCCAGGGGCCCGAGAGGGGAACTCGTAGGATCCAGGGGGGGTCCCCACAAATATTCAGATCTGGTTTTGGGGTCCGGGAAGGATTTGAGGGAGGTCTCCAGGAGTTCACTTTTGGGGTCTCCAGGAGTTTGGGGTCTCCCCCAAATATTTAGATCCGGTTTGGGGGTCCGGTAAGGATTTGGGGGGTCTCCAGGAGTTCACGGGGCACTTTTGGGGTCCCCAGCAGTTTGGGGGTCCCCAATATTTCAGATCCGGTTTTGGGGTCCGGGAAGGATTTGCGGGGTCTCCAGGAGTTCATGGGGCACATTTGGATTCCCCAGCAGTTTGGGGGTCCCCAATATTTCAGGGAGAGCACTGGGGGGGGGACGGGGGATCTCGAGAGGACCCCGCAGGAGTCCTGGGGGTACCGGAGGATTTTTGGGGTGCAGGGAACGAGGCGCTGCACGAGCCGACGGCCGCGACCCCCACGGAGCTGCGCGTGGAGCTGCGGGCCGGTCGCGACTCGGCCTTGGCGATCTATCGCGACTTGGCCGTGGGCAGCGCCCAGGAGCGGTACCGGCTCCGCGTGGGAGCGTTCAGCGGCACCGCCGGGGCCGGGGGGGGTTCCGGGGGGGTTTGGGGTGGAATTTTTGGGAGTCCTGATGGGATTTGGGATCCATGGGGGGTTTGGGGGTTCACTGGATGGCAGAGGACTGTGGGGTCGCTGGTGGGTTTTGGGGTCCCTGGGGGTCCCTGGTGGTTTTGGGGTTTCTGGTGGATTTGGGGGTGCCTGATAAGTTTCGGGGTCCTTGGGGTATTTTGGGGTTTCTGCTGAGTTTTGGTGGTTCCTGGTGGGTTTGGGGGTCCCTGGGTTGTTTTGGGAGTCCCTGGTGGGTTTGGGGATCCCTGGGGTGTTGGGGAGTTTTGTGAGGTCCTGCTGGGATTTGGGATCCTTGGGGGTTTTGGGGTTCACTGGCTGACAGGGGTCTGTGGGGTCCCTGGTGGGTTTTGGGGTCCCTGGTGGGTTTTGAGAATGTCTGGTAGGTTTTGGGGTTCCTGGTGGTTTTGGGATTCCTGGGTGTTTCCTGGTGCGTTTTGGGGTCCCTGGGGTATTTGGGGAATTCTGTGGGGTCCTGATGGGATTTGGGATCCCTGGGGGTTTGGGGTTCATTGGTTGGCAGGGTCTGTGGGGTCCCTGGGGGTATTGGGGTTTCGGGTGGGTTTTGGTGGCTCCTGCTGAGTTTGGGGGTCCCTGACATATCCCCCCACAGGAGGTCTAGGGTGGGCTATAGGACTATGGAGGGGTCTGGGGGTGTATGAGGGAATCTTTGGGAGGGTCCATGGGGTTCTCTGAGGGTCCATAGGGGTCTGTGGGAGTCCATAGGGTTCCATAGGGCCCTGTGGAAAAAGGGTCTGTGGGATCTATAGGGCCTGTGTGGTCCTGTAGGGCCTGTAGGGATCTCTGTGGTCTCTGGGGTGTCTATGGGGATCCCTAAGGGTCCATGAGTGCCCATAGGAATCTGGGGAGCGACTGTGGGGTCTCTATGGGGATTTATGGGGGTCTCTGGAACTCTCCAAGGGTTCTGACCCCCCAGCTCCCCCACAGGGCATCCACTGGTTCCCCTGGAAAGGCTTCAACGTCTCCATCCCCTTCACTGAGATGAAGCTGCGGCCACAGCGTGGCTGAGGGGGCTGGAGGGGGGTCCCAGAGTTTGGGGGGGTCCCGTAGGGGGGGTCCCAGATGGGATTTGGGGAGGTTCAAAGGTGAAGCTTTTATGGGTGGGTAATAAAAGCTGATGGTGGCTCTCCTGTCCTGGGGTGAAGCAGCGTCAGGCTGAGGTCAAGGTCATCCCCAGGCTCAAGTGTGGCTCCAAATGGTCCTTGTGGTTCTGGTCCCAGCGTCACTTGGAGTGCTGGACCCCATCCCTCACCGGCCCTGGACATGCTGAGATGTTCCCAGCCTGGCCAACACGAACATTTCCCTGGCAAATGGGAACATTTTGCATCTCGAGGCTCAGCATGGCCTCGTTTGCCTCCCTGGAGATGCACACAGCGATCACAAGAGACAGAAAACCACGAGGCCACCCAGTGGCACAGAGCCCACGCTGAAAGGCTCCTGCCCTGGGATAAGAACGGGGAGAAACCTCGCCCTGATCACTGGCCAAACACACTCCATGTAGGAGAACGACCTGAAGTTATTGCCCAAAAAATCAGAGGACATTGAGAAATAAAATTACAAGCACCTTTCCCCCATCCTTTCTCCTTCCTGAGCTCTCCCTCCTCCCCACACGATGGCCATTGTGTCTCCAGGGACACGAAAACGACACCAAAAATAGTTTTATTAAAAACAGAATGTTTAAATTGCAGTAGAAAATAGAGCACCAGAAGCCAAATCTGGACTTTAGATACAAAAGGACCCAGATGAACACGAGGCCCTGGCTCCTTTCCTTTCCCTGCCCACAAACCCATGCCTGGGGAGCTGACAGGAGCCCAGCACAGGCCCAGGGAGCCTTCCCAGGGGCTGCACATCCAAAGCCTTGGGAGCGCCTGGGTCACCCCAAACCTCACCTGTGCCACTGGCACCTGCAGCTCTGGGCACTCTCCAAAACGCTGCATCAGACACCGGGCCTGGAATGTCCCGGCTTTAACCACACACCTGCGGGAAGCACAAAACATTGCGGCTTTAGGGCCGGCCTGAGCAGAGCTCCGGGCTCAGAGCCCGGCCCGGGGACTCGATGGCACCGCGGGCAAAAGCTGCGCTGCCGGAGGGAGGGAGGGATGGCCGGGCCTCAGAGTAATTCTAGAGCTAAAGCGGTGAGAGACATCAGCTCGCCTCAGATAATACATGCCAGCGCTCATCCCGGGCCGGCCAGCGCCTCCTCCTCCTCCTCCTCCCCTTCCTTCCACAGCCCCGGCACCGGCACCCACACAGAGGATCCCCCCCGTTCCCCGCTATCCCCCCAATCCCCGCTATCCCCCCGTTCCCCGCTATCCCCCCAATCCCCGCTATCCCCCCCGTTCCCCGCTATCCCCCCAATCCCCGCTATCCCCCCAATCCCCGCTATCCCCCCCAATCCCCGCTATCCCCCCGTTCCCCGCTATCCCCCCCGTTCCCCGCTATCCCCCCAATCCCCGCTATCCCCCCCGTTCCCCGCTATCCCCCCCGTTCCCCGCTATCCCCCCAATCCCCGCTATCCCCCCAATCCCCGCTATCCCCCCGTTCCCCGCTATCCCCCCGTTCCCCGCTATCCCCCCCGTTCCCCGTTATCCCCCCAATCCCCGCTATCCCCCCGTTCCCCGCTATCCCCCCAATCCCCGCTATCCCCCCGTTCCCCGCTATCCCCCCCAATCCCCGCTATCCCCCCGTTCCCCGCTATCCCCCCAATCCCCGCTATCCCCCCCGTTCCCCGCTATCCCCCCCAATCCCCGCTATCCCCCCCGTTCCCCGCTATCCCCCCGTTCCCCGCTATCCCCCCGTTCCCCGCTATCCCCCCGTTCTCCCGGTCCCGTCCCGCACCCCGCGGCCGCTCCCCAGGATCATCCGCCCGCGCTGCCCCGGGAGGAGGAGCCGCCGCCAGGATCCGCTCCCGGGCCGTGCCCGCCTTGCCCTGGATCCACCCTCATCTCCCCCGCCTCCATCCCCATCCCCCTCCACTCTCGGGGCATCCTTCTCCACCCCAGCCGGCTCCATCCCCTCTGCCTCCATCCTGGGACCATCCATAAAAGATCCGTGTTAATCACAAAAGCATTGGGGCTTGTATAAACCAGAATACTAAGCTCTGAAGTGAAGCATGGACACTAGATAAAAGAAATGATATGATTAAATAGTTCTGTTTAAAATCACCTTGTTATATTATGCTATGTTATGTTTTCCAAGTAAGTTGCATGGACTACCAGCTTGCAATATCAGTCTTCCCGATAGCCCTTCCTGCCTTTGTTTGATCAGTGCTGCCAATCTCAAGGAGCAGACTTCCAGATTTCACTGGTGGTTATCTACAAGGACCAGACGGTTATCTGTGAGACTGACTGTCTCCGGAGAGTTTGTGAATTGGGATAAGGACGTTTATTCGACCACCACTGCTTACCTGGTGTTATGAATGATGTTCTATTTTTCCAATTTATCAAGCAACAAGATTAAATTTAATAGTAAATTTTTAAATAGTAATAAAAGGAATACAATCAAAGTATTGGAGATGACAATTAAAGTATTGGAGATGAAACAATCAAAGTGCATATATTTGAGAATATACAAAATTTGGCAGTAAGTAATTCAGTATAATTGAGGTTCGTATAAAGCAGAAGCAAAACTGACCGGGGGTACAGGGAGGGGCTCCCATTCCTCACGTACCAAAGCATCCAGGCTAACAATCCCACTTATATACTGTAGGCTACAGAAGGTTCTAGAAAACTCCTCCTACCTTCTATTCCTAAAATCTCCGTCACTGTGTGTACGGTGCATGCTCTATAATGGGTTAGGGGGTCTCTCATCCTTTTGAGGGTCTTATTTCTGATGAAGGCTCATCGTCTTCATCAGTGACCGAGGTGTGACCTGCAGGTAGCTCAGGTGCACTGTGTGACTGAGCAGATGTTTTCCATAACATGACTTTAATTGAGTCCCATGCTTGGAATCATCCCATTTTGGCCCATTTCAAGGTCAAAACTTTCTATTTCTAGATGCTGCTTGTCAGACCTACGTCCTTCTACTATTCTTGTTTGACTTTCTTCCAACCTCTTTCTTCGACTCCCAACATCTGGAAGATGTCCTGTGTCCTGTCTCACCCATCTCCCCCCTCACTCTGTAACAATTGTCTGCTATTGATCTAAATACAACTTTGTTAATATAGTTACAATTTAATTAGCACGATTCACATTTATCACACTGGGAAGAACAGTGTTGGGAAGACTGGGGGACACTGAGGCATACTATGCATGACACTGGGGGGAACTGGAAGGGAATAGGAATGAACTCAAGTGTACAAGGAGGGCCTGGAGGGGCACTGGGGTTGTACTGGGCTGTCCTGGGGATGAACTGGGCTGTACTGGGAGGGACTGGAGGGGTTGAATGGGCTCCTCCCGCCTCTGCCCATCGTTGCCTGCAAACAATCAGCGCCGGGGATCGAGGCTTAGGGGCGCTGCCTGGTGTCAGCGCCATCTTTTCTTTTTGCCTATAACTCCCATCATGCCCCGCGGACCGATAGAACCCCATTGGAGCTGGGACTACAACGCCCGTCATGCCCCACGCCCCACAGAACCCCGGTATCCGTCCCCACATGTCCCTTAAGTGTCCCCCAGATCCTCCAGGATTCTGAAGTGCCTCCACAGCACCCATTCGGGACCCCCTAAAAGCATCCCCAGATCCCCTGAATGCTCCCAACCCCACAGATTCCCGTTACAGTCATTTCTGGGAATTCATCTCCTCTCATCCCCGGCGGCTTCTGAGTTTCACATAACATAATCTGGCGTCTAAAACTCCTGCCCTTCCCTGAGCCCTAAAAAGCCCGGTTAGAGCTCCCCAAGTTCCCCCAGAGTGCTCCCGAACCGTTCACGTTCTCTCCTGAGGACCTCAAATCGCAGTTCGGACGCAAAAGTGTCCCCGAAATGCCTTCCTGGGCCCCCAAATACCGAGCTACTTCCGGGACTACAGCTCCCATCATGCTTCGCGGTTCCTGTAGCATGCCGTTGTAGTCATGACCTCATCTCCGGTCATGCCCCATGTTTCACCGAGACACTTTGGCGCTGCGCCTACAACTCCCATGGTGCTCCACAGCTCCATTGAACCGTGTTATACCTGTGCCTACAACTCCCATGAACCCCCGCGGTCCAGAGAGCCCCGTTAGAGCCTCCCAAGTGGCCGCCCCGATCCCGAAGTGTCCATCAGAATCCCTCAGTGCCGCATCGAATTCCCACCCGGCTCCTCCAGAGTGGCCCCTTTTACCCTGTCTGAGAAAATGATTAAAAAAAACCAGCACTAAAGGAGTAAAAATAGGACTTATAAACATAAAGAGGGAGGAATCAATACCCAATAGTGGTCAATTGACAAATTAATTAATGATGGGAATAGTGTTACTTAGAACCAATGAACAAAATCTTTTTTGCTTGCTAAAAATGTATTGATTTTTTTACATAAATATAGAAGTAAGAAAAATATAGAACAATATTAGTATAAACAAAAAACTATTACTAAAATTTTATTAATAGGTACGTTTTAATTCCAAGTAAAAATTAATAATTTTTATTTTAATGTTTTGACTCAGTCCCAGGTGGGCGATGTCTGACATGGTGACTGAAGGGGTGAGGAGCAGGTTGTCCAATCAGTGTCAGGCTCACTCTTCTACACGCCCAGACCTCCTAAGGAGACATTCAGCATCAAGATCACCTGGCAAATGCTTCTATCACCTCTACAATGAACTGAAAAATAAAAAAATACTCAACTAAATAAAAACAAAAATCATGAGGTGCACTTCGAAATTTTCCTCCTTAACAGAACTCCAAACTGACTCCAATCAGCTGCACAAGCCCTGCAGACTTGAAGACAATTGAAGGAAGACAAAGAGATCCTGAGAGCTTTCTGTATTTTAATCACCTCCACAGTGGATTTGGGGCTGAGCCCAGGAGCCTCAGGCACTGAGAGAAGGTTGAAGAAGCTGCTCCAGGAGTCAGAAGCAAAACTCCAAGTCCCTTGGAGCATCAGTGGCCCCACTGAGGGCAGGGAGTGCCAAAGGCTCCCCAGGGACTGGTGAGAGCAGATCCTTGAGGGCAGGATTGCAGGAGCCCGAGGCTGTGAGCAGGGAACTGCAATGCTGAGCAAGGCCTGGGCTGGGTGGAGGAAGCAGAAAGGCCAAGGCCTGAGCCCAGGCCTGTCCCTCACAGGTGGCTCGGGGCTGTTGCTGGGGCAGTGGGATGGCAGGGGCAGCAAGGACAAATGTCATCAGGCTGTGTGACACTCCAGATGCTCATGGAACCAAGGGCCAGTGTGACACAGCAGGGCCTGATGGAAACAAGAGGCCATGGTGAGCCTGCAGGGCTGTAACACCCCAGAACACTGAAATGCTGAGGGTAACCAAAAGTTCCTTTAGTCGAGTTTGGTGCACAGGAGAAACCCCAGCCAGGTATTGTCAACATGGCCAGATGCAAAGAATATTCTTGGTAGGAAGGCACCCACAAGGATCATCAAGTCCAACTCTTGAGTCAATGGCCCACACACGGATTGAACCTACAACCTCGGTGATACAAGCACCCTGCTCCAACCAACTGAGCTAAGAGGTCAAAATAACACAAAATTTTACAGGCAAAATATAGACAATCAAGGAACTTGGACAGAAGGATTTATACAAGCTCCAACTCACCATAAAACTCTTTTCATACCATTAACTTAATTCACACAAGACCATTTAACCTAAAAACCTTTAACCCCGAAGATGTTAAATTACCCAAAAATGTCCCAGGTAAGTAGGATTAGACAAAGAAATAGAGAACAACAGAAGCACAGAAGATCTATAGACAGAAATGCACACAGGTAACAGCTGCTCAAGTTCCAGCATGGCTCACAGAAGAACCCCAGCAGACAGCACAACCCAGACCACAGCTGACCTCGAGCTCCAGCTTTTAATCCCCTGAGCCTGTGTGGGCCCGCCCTTTGGGTGGGATTTCCAGTTGTTTGCCCAATCAGAGTCAGGGTTTGTACCTGCTGCTAGTGTGTGACTGACTGACAGCTCAGCCAATCCGAGCTGGGTTATCACTGCCCCTACTGTGTGATTGACAGATTGGCCAATCAGAGCCGGCTTAACATCACCTCTGCTGTGTGATTGATCGACAGCTCGGCCAATCAGAGCTGGGTTAGGACCACCCCTGCTGTGTGATTGACAGCTGTCACAGGCTGGGGGCGGGGCTCTGTCCCACCACAAACCAAGGCCAGACCCGGCCCTGGCCCCACACAGAGTATTCAGAGCATCCCGAGGTGTCTGGGACATTGAGCTCATCCAGCCTCTGACACCCACCATGGTGACACTGCGGAACCTCATGGAACCATGGGTCACTTGTGACAATGCGGGTCCAAGGACACCATGGTGACACCGTGGTGCCTCATGGAACCAAGGAGACCATTGTGACACCCGAGGGCCCCAAGGAACCAAGGGTTTATGGTGACCTTGTGGAGCCCGTAGTGTTACAGAGGAGCCATTGTGACACAGTGAGTGCTCATGAAGCCAAGGGGCCATTGTGACACTTCAAGGCTTTGTGGAACCAAGAACCCACAGTGACATTGCAAGGTGTCATGGCAGCATGGGGCCATTGTGACGCTTCAGAAGCAAGGAGAACATTGTCACACTGCAGGGCCCCATGGAACCAAGGGAACATTGAACAGGTCTGGCTGGGCCTCCTGGGGGCCACCTGGCAAGTCCAGCTGATCTTGATATGTCCAGGGCCACTTCTCATCTGTCCCTGAAGCACTGGGGCTCAGTGCTTTCCTTCCTATGGGAAAGAACTCCTCCAGGTGTCCAGTGCCAAAATTGGTATTCGGCCTCCAAATTTCCGTATATTCAAAGATTATTCCCAGATGAAATCAGCCAGGAGAGACAGAGCTGGCTGGCCGTGGCTTCCTGAGGGCTGGCACTCATGTGCCTTTGAAAAACTGGGGCTCTGTTGCAAGGTCCAGCAGTGTCACAGTGGTCTCCATGGTTCCACAAGGCCCCAAAGAGTAACACTGGACTTTTGGTACCATGGGGCCCTGCAGTGTCACCATGGCCCCATTGTTCCATCAGGTTCCACAGTGTCACAATGGACTTCATGTTTCCACGAGGCCAAAAAGTGTCACAACAGTATTCTTGATTTCATGAGGCCCCACGAAGTCACAGGTGCCCTCAAATTCCATAAGGCTCCAGAGGTCCACAATGGACTCCTTGTTTGCACAGTGTCACAATGGAGCCCTGGTGACACAAGATCCTGCAGTGTCACAATGGATTCTTGGTGCCATGACACCCTGCAGTGTCAGTGTCCCCGTGGTGTCTGAGTACATGAGGCCCTGCAGTATCACAGTGAGCCCTTATTTCCAGGGGTCACCTTGGTGTCAAAATTGTTCTCTCAGTTCCACCAGTCCCCACAGTGTAACAATGGCCCCTTGGTTCAAAAAAGCCCACTGTGTCACTGTGGGCTCTGTGGTTCCACAATGACCCAGAGTCACCAATGGACCTTGGTTCCATTTAGCCCAGCGGTGTCACAATGGCACCTTGCTTCTTCAGAGCCCTGCAGTGTCACAATCATCACAGAATCACAGAATCACCCAGGCTGGAAAAGATCTTTGAGAGCATCAAGCCTAACCTGTGACCCAACACCACCTTGTCACCCAGACCATGGCACTCAGTGCCACATCCAGTCTTTCCTGAAACACTTCCAAGGGATGGTGACTCACCCACCTCCCTGGGCAGCCCATTCCAATGCTCCATCACCCTTTTTGTGAAGAACATTTCCTAATGTCCAGCCTAAACCTCCCTTGGAACAGCTTAGGGCTCTATCCTCTTGTCCTGTCACTGCTCCCTGGGAAGAAGAGCCCAACCACCCCCTGGCTGTACCCTGTGGAGAAGCAGTGGGGGATATAAGAATAAAAAAATCGTCAAATGGTTTGAGTGAGAAGAGACCAAAAAAAGCCTCTGGTCCAACTCCCAGTCCATTACCCAGGGACACCTTCATTCATTCAGGTAATACAAAGCCCCTGACCTTGGACACTTCCAGGGATGGGGTTTCTATTCAGAGGGCAATAACCTGTGCCAGTGTCCAGCCACCCTCATCATAAATATTTAATCGGTATGGAAAATCTAAATCTGCCCTCATTAAGTTTAAAGATATTCTCTATTATTCTGGCAATAAAACCTTAAGAAAAAAGGTTACTCAGCCATTGCTGGACTTAAATCACAAAATCTCCAAGGCTGAACACTTTTGGGAGGGCCCACAGATCTCCCAGGACATGGTTTAGAGGCCCCAAGGAAATGATCACTCTATGGGAGCTAGGAAGTCTTTGGCTAGGTTGCATGGAGACTGAGGACAGAACAAGAATAGACCATGAGGCTTACAAACGTGGATTCAAATATACTGGACCTCTTTTCCGAGTGGAAATGAGCCTGAGATGGGGAAACTGAGAGGCACTTTTTAAAAAAGATTTTATTCCATTATCAGTCTCATTTAAGAGTGAAACATAAGAGATGTAAAACTCAATGCCATTCTATCTGAAGCCAAGTTATTTCCTTGTTACAATACCTTAGAAATGCTTTTCAGCCTATTAGCTTTTGCCACACAATGGTGCTAATACTTCTAACACCAATCACCGAGTATTCTACTCCATGTCCTCTTACCACAATGCATCCTTCACAGTTCTAATTCTTTAAAAAATTCTGGTCTTTTTGCAAGGCCGTCATTTGAAACTTGTTTCTAGTTCAATCTGTCTCTCAGCAAGGTCTTCTCTATTCCAGGGCCATTCTGAGTCAGCACACCTTATCTCAGAGTTTGCATCCAGATGTACAAGACTGTGTGAGCTTTCAGTCAGGCTTTGAGAATCCTTTATAAATCCATTTCTCACAAATATCAATCACAGAATGCTGCAGTCACCTCTGCTCTAAAGAGAACAATAATAAAAATACACCCCAGAAAATTGGAATGGATATTTCTAAGAAGCCCTTTGTCATATTTCTCCATAACTGGAGATGAAAACCTTCCTGATGAACTGCGCCAGACCAGAGGGAAATCAAGACAGAACGGTGGTTTGCTAGGAAACCTCTGAAGAATTCAGTCAAAATCGAACTCCAAAGTTTCTGATGCCATTCATGGGTCCCACTGAGGGACACAACTGAGAAAGTGTCCCCAGGTTCCAGTGAGAGCAGGAAATTGGAGGCAGAGATGACAGGTGGTGTGGGAAGTGAAGGCATGGAGAGCTCTCAGGGCCTTGTGCATACAGGCTCAGAGATTGAGATGGATCCAAGGTTTGACCTAAGACCTTGGAGAAATCTTGGGGAATCAGAGCATGAAAAGTAAAATAGATATAAAACAAGAATATAGTTATAATTATATAGTATAATATACATACATCATATAGTTATAATTAGTTTAAGTAGAAATATGTTTTAAGCAAACACAAATATGCATTATGTAAGCAAAGCAGTATGTTAAGTAAGATAGTAAAAGATTGTAAAGCTTAGCAATAGAACCTGTCATAAAGTTATTTAGAAGTTTAAGATATATCAATGTAGGTTTGTGAAGTGTTATAGGATTGGTTGAAAAATGACACATTACTGCAAAGCCATGAGAAGGAAAGCAATTAATGATTGGTGCAAAATGATGCTGGAAAACTTCACAGAAGTATTTGATTGGCTAAAAAACTAACATAAGGCATTGTAACTAAGAATGAGGAGGCTTCTGATATTATGGCACTGGATGTAACAGCTTTAATGTCTCACCCTTCTATGAGACTGACACCATGAGGCCATAAACAATCTTTTACAACGTCTCTCAGTTGCCCCATCTCTTGTAATATCAATCTCCCAATGCACATTTTTTTGACATCAGACATGACTAATGAAATCAATAGGGACTTATGGACACCAGGTTTATCCCATTAAAGTCAATAGGGATTTAGGGACACCTTGTTTATCCATTGAAGTCAATGGGATTTTTCTGAAATTTGGTCCTAAAATGTGGAAATTTGTGTAAATTTGGGGGAAATCTTGGGCTGAATTCTGGGAATTTCTGCTCCAGGATAGTAGTGCTGATGCTCTGGATGTGCTGGATGAATTCCTGGAGACCAATCCCAAATCCCTGATCCCTCACCTGCGTGCCATGCTGGAGCTGTGACTCCAGAGAAGTCCAAAAATGTTCATTTTCAGCCTGAAATCTGGGAATTCCAAGCCAATAACTGGGATCTTTAGCAGCAAAAATGTTGGGACATCAGCTCTGCCCACTGAAGACACAGGGGATTGAATGACACCAGGTCTACCCCTGTAAAGTCAATAGGGATTTAGGGACACCAGGTCTACCCATTGATAGGGCTTGATTGGGAAGAGTTACTCCTTAAACTGGGAGCACTGGGAGGGGCTAAGGGAGGACACTGGGGTGATTGGGAGCACTGAAGCAAAAGTGAGGCCACTGGGAGGGATTTGTAGAGATAAATGGAGATAAACAGGACTCCAGGTCTAACCCATTGAAATCAATAGGAATTTAGGGACAGCAGGTCTACCCTTTAAAGGCAATGGAGTTTAGGGGCACCAGGTCTACCCAGTCGAAGCAAAGAGGATGTTTTTAGGGGCCCCAGGAGCTTTTGGTAATCCAGGAATCCAAGGGGTAACCAGGAATATCCTGATGATTTCAGGGGGTATTCAGGTGAGTTTTTGGGGATAACCAGGTGTAGTCTGGTGATTGTTGAGGGGGATCCAGGTGATTTTGGGCAGTGTCCAGGTGTACCCTGATAATTTTCAGGGATATCCAGGTAATTTTTGGGGCACCCAAGTGCCCTGACTCACCCTGACAGGCCAGGAGAAGATGATGGCCTCCGACCTCCCAGTCGATGTGGACACAGATGACCCTTGGCAGTTGTGAGGCAGTCGGGGTGCACCCCAACATTCAGGGGTACCCCAAAACTCCAGGTGAGGACATCAGGATTGAGAGGGAGCCCTGAGTTACCTCAGGAGAGGATGCAGTGCAGGTACAGCCAGGTGCTTTGGTGCATGGGGTTTGTGAAGATGGTATTCTGCAGCAGCTCTAGCTCTGGGGTGGGCAAAGGAGACACCCCAAAATCTCAGGGAAGCAGTGGAGGAAACCCCAATATCTCAGTGGGGGCACCCAGGTATCCAGGAGTTCAGGTATACCCATTGAAGTCAATGGGGATTTAGGGAAACCAGGTCTACGCACTCAACCTGACAGAACCCACCAGCTCCCACTTTAGGTGAGGGAGGGGCTGGAATATTTTGGGGATCCTGCAAAGTTGTTGGAGATTTTTTGGGGAATCCCTCCCCTTCCTTCAGCCTTCCAGGGGGCAGTGCCCTTGCCGTAGTTCCTGGTGGGCATCAGCAGCCCCAGGCAGTGTTGCCAGGCCGAGAAGTTGGAGAAGCTGTGGCTCAGCAGGGCCGTGGTGAAGGCCAGCTCAGCCTTGAAGTCCTGCCTTGCTGCAAATGCCTACCAGTGTTCCCAGGTGTGGACTGGGAAGGCACCAGTATAAACCATTAATAGCTTGGAGCCACTCCCGAGCTCCTGAGGCCTATGGCAGCAGCTCCCAGTATAAACCAGTAAGGTCTCATGCACCCAAACCCATTCTCAGTGTAGTCTAGGGGCTCCTAGTGTTGTCCTGGGGCTCCCAGGTTTACACTGGGAAGGCACCAGTATAAACCAGTGAGCACTGCGGGGCACCCCTGAGCCCGTGAGCCCATGGTGGCAGCTCCCAGTATAAACCAGTAAGGCCAGCACAACCTGAAGTCACTCCCAGTAGGTCCCAGGCCCCATCCCAGTATAAATCAGTAAGGCAAGCATCCCCAGAAGTTGCTCCCAGTGGAGTGCCAAGCGTCCCCAAGACCCCTCCCAGTATAATCCAGTATACCCCAGTTTAACCCAGTAAAATCCAGACTATCCCTGTATAACCCAGTATAAACCACTACAACCCAATCACCAACAGGACCACATCCCAATATAAACCAGTATAACCCAGTATAACCTAGTGACCCCCAGCACCTCATCCAGATATAAACCAGAATAACCCAGTATAACTCACAGTTGGCTACTAGGTCCTCCAAGCCAGAAGGGGGCACTCACACACCCCTGCTCCCTTTCCCAGGAGAATCCACTACAAACCAGTAACACCCCAGCACCCCATCCCAATATAAACCAGTATAATCCAGTACAACCAGTACACACAGTGCTAGTTCCTCCCGGACACTCACACACCCTCTGCCAGTATAACCCAGTACAACCCAATGACCTCAGCACTATCCCAGCACCCCCTGGACCCCATCCCAGCACAAACCAGTAGAAGCTAAGATAAACCAGTACAAGCCACTCACAGTTGCAGGGGTCATCCACCAGGAGGTGCTCGCACAGTGCCAGGTCCTCCCGGCCAGCAGGGGGCGCTGCAGTGTCCAGTGTGACCCTACAGAACCAAGGAAACCCCTGTGACACTGCGGGGCCCCACGGAACCAAGAGTCCATTGTGAGACACCTGGGCCACGTGGAGCCAAGGAACCATTGTGACACTGGGGAAACTCATGGCACCAAGGGGCCACTGTGACACTGTGGGGCCTCATGGAACCTGTGAGCCATTGTGACACTGCATGGCCTTGTGGAACCAAGGAGACCATGGGGACACTGTGGGGCCACATGGAACCAAGAGTCCATTGTGACACTGTGGAACTACAGAGACCATTGCTGAGAGTATGGAACCTCGAGGAGCCAAAAGTCCATTGTGACAGATCAAGGCCTCATGGAACCCAAAAGAGCATTGTGACACTGTGGGTCCCCATGGACCCAAATCTCCATTGTGACAGAACAGAACCTCATGGAACCAAGAGTGCATGGGGACCCAGCAAGGCCTTGTGGAACCAAGGAGACCAAAGGTTTCAAACATTCCTTGCAGGGTTCTGACTTGGAGAAGGGGAAGCTGTTTGGTGGTACCTTGGGCAGGCACACACTCATAGAAGGTGTCTGTTTTCAATGAGGAAATTCAGGAGTTTTAGAATGCTTCAAAAAAACAACAAAAAAAAAGGCAAGAAACTCCTTTTGGCCTAAGTGCAGGCAGTTCTCCAAGCAAAGCATGTCCCAGGTGAGTGAGGACAGACAGGATGGGGTTGGGCAATGTGGAGCAAGGTTGTCCACACTCAGACCTCAAGCCACAACTTCTCTGAGCGGGCCAAAGTTCCTGAGGAGACACCCTGGATCAATATCAACCACTGAATACTGCAATCACATATATCTAATGAGAAGAGCTATAAAACACTCTCTTTAAAATAGGAATTCATATTTCATAGAAGCTCTTTGAAATATTTCTCTCTAACTGTAGTAGGAAATCTTCCTAATGAACGGCACCAGACCAGAGGGAAATCGAGGCAGAGCCATGGTTTGTCAGGACTTGCTTGATCCCAATCAGCCCCGTGGTGCATTTGGTGCTGAGCCCTTGAACCTCAGGGCCTGAGAGGAGATTGCACAAACCTTTCCAGGAGTCCAAGGCAGAAGAAAAACCCAAAGTGTCTCAAAGCATTAATGGGTCCCACTGAGGTCCATCCCCTACAGAGGCTCTTCATGGACACTCTTTGGAGGAGAGAATGGGAGGCCAGGATTGCCCAAAAATGTCTCAGAGACTGAGAAAAGAAAGGAAAAAGGAAAGTACCTTAATAAATTGAAGTTCCTTGAAGTATTAATGAGCCCCAGTGAGTGTCAGTACAAAGTTCTCTCAAGGGACTTGTTAAAGCCGATAATTGGGGGCATCATTGCATAAACTACTAAAAGAGTTGGTGTCAAAAGGGAACCTCCAAGTACCTTAAAAAAACTGAGTACCTTCAAGTATTAATGAGCCCCAGTGAGCATCATTACTGACAAAGGCTCTCAAGGGACTAATTAAAGCAGATAATTGAAGGCCAGGATTGCACAAAGATCTCAGAGAACTCCAAGGGAAAAGCAAAACCCAAAGTCCTGTAAAAAACCTGCAGTCCCTGGGAGCATGAAGGAGCCCCCCAGGGCCATTCCTGACCAAGGCTCCCCAGGGACTCGTCCCAGCAGATCCCTGAGGCCACTGGGATGTGGGGAGATGCTGAGGGCAGGACAAGGGGTGCCAGTGGCCAGCCTTGCTGGGGCTGTGCCAGGAGGCCCCAGTGGCTCAGGACAAGGTGTCTCCTCCCAGCCCTTGGTGGCACAGACCCTGCTGTGCCCCAGGGCACCAAGACTTGGCTTCTCTTTGTCCCCACCTGTCATTACTGCCTCCAATTTCCTGCTCTGACAGGAACCTGGGGACATTTTCTCAGTTGTGTCCCTCAGTGGGATCCATTAAAACTTCAGGAAATTTTGGAGTTTGATTGTGACTTGGAGTTCTTGAGAGGTTTCTTCAGCTCTCTCTCAGGGACTGATGTTCAGGGCCTCAGCACAAACCCCAAGAGGGTCATTAAAATCCTTGTGCTGTGTCGGTGCTGCTGAGCTGGGCCATGCTCCTGGCACAGAGGCAGCTCCTGGCAACCAAGAAGAGCTTCAAAAACACATTTCTCTTCATGAGCAGCTCTTCTCCCAGCCCAGCAGGGCTGGGGCACTGCCTGCAGCCACCCCAGGCACAGCACAGAGGCACAGAGAGCTTCAATCATTCAGGGCTGGGAAGATGCTCAGAAGTGCCTGGGGCAGAATCACTCCCAGCCCTTGACACAGGAAGCCTCTGGCTGCAGGACAATGCAGCTGCAGCTCCTGCAGTCATCTCCTCAAGCTGCAACATCCCAATGCCTGCAGACTGTGTGAGTACATTCTCTGATGATCTCTTGTGTAGAGCAGCCAGGGGTGCCCAGGGCTGTCATGCACAGCAGGGTCCTGCAGCCCAGGGCGCTGTGCTGGGGCAGGGACTCTGCTGCCTGCCAGGGACAGCTCTCAGCCAGCCCTGGGAGCTGCTCCCAGCACTGGGGGACAAGGTCTGGGTGGAAGGAGACAGCTGGTAAGGCTTGGAAGTGTTCTCCTTGTGTGGTGATGATGCTGCATTGTTGAGGACTGCTCCCAGCATAACATTTAAATCTAGAACCTTTTCAAACACATTATACAGGGAGCACAGTGAGGCAGGGACTGCATAAAAGGGAAAATCGTGACTTTATAATCTACTGCTCTGTATTGCATAGATAGGAAATTGCATATAGATATTTATCTCTCAGATCAGGTTGGGAAAAATATAATTTTTTTTTTTCTCGGATCTTAATAAAGAAGGCAGTGACAGAAATCAGCACAAGGTCCCTCACAGGCAGCATCAGTCTCACTTTTCGAGCCTCCTCGGTGTTGCTGTGATGTTCCCATCAAAGCCTGCACAGTCAGAGCTGACTCTGGGCAGTGCCCTGTGCTGGGAGGGGTCTGCAGGGCAGAGCTGAGCCCCCAGGGCTGGGCTGGGCTCTGGCAGCACTGGCAGGGCTCAGCCCTGGGCACAGGGAAGCAGCTGCTGGCAGGGACAGCTCCAGGCAGAAGAGCCCTGGGCAGGCAGTGGGGGGAAAGTGCCACCAAGCTGGGCTGGGATATTTACAGTCTTCTCCAAACTGAACTATACTACACTACTTCATTACAGATCCCCATGCCAGGACACAGGAAATGTCCAACAGCAGCTCCATCAGCCACTTCCTCCTGCTGCCATTGGCAGACACGCGGCAGCTGCAGCTCCTGCACTTCTGCCTCTTCCTGGCCATCTCCCTGGCTGCCCTCCTGGCCAACGGCCTCATCATCAGCGCCGTAGCCTGCGGCCACCACCTGCACACCCCCATGTTCTTCTTCCTGCTCAACCTGGCCCTCAGCGACCTGGGCTCCATCTGCACCACTGTCCCCAAAGCCATGCACAATTCCCTCTGGGACACCAGACACATCTCCTATGAAGGATGTGCTGCACAGGTGTTTTTCTTTTTGTTCTTGTCTTCATCTCAGCAGAGTTTTATCTCCTGACCATCATGTGGTATGACCGCTACGTGTCCATCTGCAAACCCCTGCACTATGAGACCCTCCTGGGCAGCAGAGCTTGTGCCCACATGGCAGCAGCTGCCTGGGCCAGTGGCTTTCTCACTGCTCTGCTTCTCACAGCCAATACATTTTCCCTGCCCCTGTGCCATGGGAACGCCCTGAGCCAGTTCTTCTGTGAAATCCCACAGATCCTCAAGCTCTCCTGCTCCGAATCCTATCTCAGGGAACTTGGGCTTATTGCAGTTAGTGCCTCTTCATCTTTGTGTTGTTTTATGTTCATGATTTTCTCCTATGTGCAGATCTTCAGGGCTGTGGTGAGGATCCCCTCTGAGCAGGGCCGGTATAAAGCCTTTTCCACCTGCCTCCCTCACCTGGCTGTGGTCTCTCTGTTTATCAGCACTGCAGTGTTTGTCTACCTGAAGCCAGCCTCCATCTCCTCCCCATCCCTGGATCTGGCAGTGTCAGTTCTGTACTCAGTGGTGCCACCAGCCCTGAACCCTCTCATCTACAGCCTGAGGAACCAGCAGCTCAAGGATGCCCTGAGAAAATTGATAACTCTGTATTTTCTGAAGCATTCAACTTTTCTGATGCATAATCTTCTGAATGTAACTTTCTAAAAGCTCACCTTTTTTTTTTTTTTCCATATTTGTCTGCTCTTTCTACGGTATCTGTTTCTATTGTTGTAATATTTCTTACAAAATACTGTAGTGTTAGTCTTTCCATTTCTTCATGAATATCTACCTTTCTTTTGAAACACAAAGACATGCAAGAGGTCTTTCAGCTGTGCATTTAAATAAAACAAGTGCCTGCCCTGCCCTGTGTGTCCAGGATCCTTCCTCAGCCCTTCTCTGTCTCTGCAGGGCAGTGCCTGTGAGCAGAGGTGGAGGGAAGAGACTCCCAGCACAGCAGCACAGCCAGGAACAATGGCCCTGGCTCTTCCCACATCTGCTCTTCCCAACTCCACCCTCTCCTTGCCAGCCCTTCTGTGGCTGTGAGGCCACAGTACTCTGGCAGCTTGGTCACTGTCCTGCTGCGTGTCCGTGCTGTGCCCACAGGCAGGGACAGGCCATGGGCACTGCTGGGACACAGCTGGGCTCCAGCACAGCAGCTCCATCAGCAAAGGGCATCTCCTGAGGGCAGGGCAGGAAGGCTTTGCTCTCCTCCAGAGCTGCTGTCAGCAATGTGCTGCAGGAATGCCCTGGCCAAGCAAAGCCCAGTGGCTGGGGCAGAGGGGCAGTGTGCAGGGGGCACACAGCAGTGTCCTGACACAGCCAGAGCTCCTGGGATGGACCTGAGGGAGCAGCAGGGCAGGGCCTGGGCTGTGTCTTTGTTCTGGGCACAGCCTGGGAAGGTGCCCCAGGGCAATTGTCCCACACCAGTCCCTGCAATCACCACACCCAGCACTGGCCTCCCCCCCAGCTGCACAAGGTTGTTTGTCCCTGCATGGAGGGACACCAAGTGACCAGGCCAGCAGGCCATGTTTGATGTGTCCTGAGGAGATTTCAGCAGTGCATCGTGTGTATGTGGGGAGATGAACCCGAGTGAGCACAAACACCATCATCAGCACTCGGGGGTGGCACAGTTCTGGTGGCACAAACAGTGCCTTGAGGTCACTACACTCTGGAAAAACACCTGAATTCATTACTGGGCTGTGGTAAGGATTGCATAGAAAGAAACATTCTGGCAGAGATGTTCCAGGAAAAAATATTCAAGGCAGCTAAAGACTGCATAGAGAGACAATTGGAATGGTAGGTTTTTGGGAAGAAATCAGAGCTGCCTTCCTTCTGAACTACCCTGAGGACCTGGACAGGGTTGTACTGTGCTCTGGGCACTGACCAGGAGCTGAGGGATGTGGAAAAGGCTTTTGGTGTCAGGGATGTTGACAAGGCTGGGCAGTGTCACTGTGAGACCTCTCTCAAACCCCTTAGAAAGGCCAGAGCCATCCCAGAGGGTCCTGGGCACTTGGGAAGGGCAGACATGGAACCAGTCTGCAAACAGGGCAGGGAGGGGCACTGGGACAGTCACAGACTGGTCAGGCTCAGCAGGGAAGGGCAGGTGGCAAATCCTCCTGCAGCCATTCCAGGCACTGGCAGCACAGGGAAGGGATTGCAAAACCACTGTGGGAGGGAAAAGAAGGGGATGTTGTGTGCCCAGACTTTAGCCAGGCCTGGGACATGGTCTGCTGTGCTCTCCTCAGAGCCAGACTGGAGAGAGCTGGGCTGAAGGAGAGGAACATGGGGTGGTTGGGAATTTGGCTGAACAATGAGGGTCAAATGTCATCCATGGCACAGAGTCCTCTTGGCAGCCACTCACTGGTGACATCCCTCAGTGACCAGACCCTGTGGAACATTTCTATTATCTCTACAATGGCATGAAATGCACTTTCAATTCCTTTGTGGATGCTGCCAAGTTGCAGGGAGTCTATGACCAAACTCAATCATTTAATGGTGACTGCAAAATGTAATTTGGCAAAATGACTGAGTTGGGTAAATTTCTCTTGCTGTCAGGGGCAATCAAGCCATAAGAGAAGGCAGAACAAACTTATGCATCAGAAGAAAAACAGTTCAATAGGGAAAAATAAACAAAGCCCCCCCCCCAAAAAAAAAAAAAACCAAGAAAAAAGCAAGGCCCAACAACAACAACAAAAAAACCCACAAACAACCCAACCAACCAACCAACCAACCACAAAATTCAGAGGTCACAAACAGAAGTAAAGAAAATCCACAGGAAATCTCCTAGCAGCAGAAAATATTTAACCACCTTGTGGCAGGAAAGGATTCTGTATGTGTAGGTGCTGTTTTAATAAAAATTTATCTTAAAAAAGAAACTAATCCTCTATGCCCCTTGCCCCTCTCTTCTCTCCGGTTATTGCTGATCATGGTGTGACTTGGAATGGAACATCCCTTGGGTCAGTCCAGCCCAGCTGTCCCATCCCTGTTCCCTCAGGAACACTTGCCCACCCCAAGCCCATGGCTTGGAGGGGGTTGCAGACACGCCTCATGTGGGGTGTGCACTGTGACAAGGGCAGGGAGAACAGAACAACATTTACACTTATCAAGGAAAGTAGAACAGAACAGCCTTGGAAATACAGATAAAGGATGTAAGTCCCGCATACAGAAGTCACACAAAACGCAAACATGATGCCAGTTCAGCTCTGCAAGGCTGACAAAGCAGAAATTATGCAAAACAAGGAAATTGCCATCATTCAAAAGCAGGGATCGAGGAACAGCCACCTAAAACATTGGATGTCAAAGACAGACTCCAAGGAACCATGTAAGGATTTTTGATAAGGGGTGCAATTATGTCAAATAAAGTGAAAGGAAATGGGGATAACTCATGAATAGATAATCAGTGTGTGTGATAAAAACTGTTCATTCGATGCTCAGTGCACTTGAATGGATGAAGGATCCCCTGAGTGACCAGAATGATGTAATAAATAATACCTGTTTTCAAATACTCAAAACTGTGTTTAGAAGTTTCTATCCTGTGGGATTCAGTATCAGTGGTGTCCCTGACACCATTATGCCCCTTGCACAGTTTCCCAATGGCCCCTTGGTTCCATGAGGCCCTGCTGGATAACAATGGACCCTTGGTTCCATTTGGGTCTGTACTGTCAAAATGGCCTCCTTGGTTCTGCACTGCCACAATGTTCTCCTTGATTCCACAGGGCTTTGGTGTGTCACCAAAGCCCCTTGGTTCCATGAACTGCCATGGTGTCACCACGGTCTCTTGGATCTGCAGCATCATAATGGACAATTGGTTACAAGCACCCCTACAGTGTCACAATGAATATTTGGTTCATGAGGCCCCACAGTGTCACCATGGCCCCTTGGTTCCACGAGGCCTCTCTGTAGGACAATGGCCCCTCAGTTCCATGAGGTTTTGTACTGTCAATGCTCTTCTTGGTTCCTCAGTGTGAAAATGGCTGCTTGGTTCCATAAGGTTCCTCAGTGTCACAGTGGTCTCCTTGGTTCCATGGGGCTCTGCAATGTCACAATGTCCCATTGTTCCCATGAGCTTCTGTCCCATCAACCATGTCCTTTGTTCAAATGAAGCCCTGCAATGTCACGATGGCCTCTTGGTTCCATGAGGCTCCATAGCCTAACACGGTTGCCTTGATTCCAAGAGGTTCTGCTGTGTCACTCTGGACTCTTGATTCCATGAGGTTCTGTGGTATCACCATGGTGCCCCTGGATCCACAGTATCACTATGGACCATTGGTCCCATGTGGCCCTGCTGTGTCTCAGTGGCTCCTTGGTGCCATGAAGCCCCACTGTATAACAATGGAATCTTGGTCCCATGAGGTTCTGGACTGTCAGAATGGTCTTCTTGGTTCTGGACTGTAACAATGGACCCTTGGTTCCACGAGATTCCATGATGTCAAAATTATCTCCTTGGTTCCATGAGGCCGTGGAGTGTCACAATGGACCCTTGGTTCCATGAGGTTCCATAGTGTCACCATGGTCTCTTGGGATCCACATTGTCACAATGGACAATTGGTTCCATGGGACCAGGCTTTGTCACAATAAACTCTTAGTCCATGAGTTTCTGGAGTGTCACAATGGTCTCCCTGGTTCAACGAGGCCCTGGAGTGTCACAATGGACCTTGGGTTCCATGAACTGCCATAGTGTCACAATGGTCTCCTTGTTTATGCAGTGTCATAGTGGACCCTCAGTTCCATAAGGTTCCTAAATGTCACTGGTGTCCTTTGTTCCATGTGGCTCTGCTGTGTCACCACAGCCCCTTGGTTCCATGAGTTTCTGTGCTGTCAACAATGGTTCCTTTGTTCCAATGAGGCACCGCTATGTCACAATGGACCCTGGGTTCCATGAAGTTTTTCAGTGCCACAATGGCCCCTTGGATCCATGAGGTCACATAGTGTCACCATGGCCTCCTTGGATCTGCACTGTCACAATGGACCATTGGTTCCATGTGGCCTGGCTGTGTCACAATGGTCTCCTTGATTCCATGATTGCCCTCAGTGTCACAATGGAGCCTTGTTTCTGTGAGGCTCTGAACTGTCACAATTGTCTCATTGGTTCCATCAGCCCCCTGTGTCACAATGGGCTCCTTGGTTCCATGAGGATACAAAAGCTTTGCATAAACACTGAGCAATACCTCCCTCACAAATCTGGGAACATCTGTCTGCATTCAAAATAGGGGTTAGAGGTGAGAATGGCAGCAGCAGATTCCATTTGCAACAGAGACTCAGGGAAGGGACAGAGAATTCATCTGAAAGACTCAGAAAATTCTGCTTCCAGAGATAATTTCTGCTCACGCTGGCCCCTGTAGGAAGGTGACATCATTCCAGGCAGCCTGGACTGAGCATGTGGTTCCTCAGTGGGGTTTGTTGTTTAGGAAACCTGCTCAGAATTTTCCATTCTTTCCTCACAAACAGGAAAACTTCTCCTGGGCCTGTGTGCAGGCAGAGCCCTGAGGAGAGCAGGTGGGACATGGTGCAATGGGCTGGGACACCCAGCTGCAGAGCTCAGGGGACAAGGTTCTGCTGCAGGGCACAGGGATGTCAGTCACAGGTGGGCCATGTCAGACATGGTGAGGCTGGGGGTGAGGAGCAGGTTGTCCAAACAGGGTCAGCCTGCAAGGGGCTCATTCTTCTGTGTGCCCACACCTCCTAAGGAAACAATCAGCATCAAGGTCACTTGGGAAAGGCTTCTAATCAGCTCTTCTCTGAACTGGAATTTAAAACAAAATACTCACTTGATTAAAGAAAAAAAGTGATGAGGCTCATTTTGAAATCTTCCTCCTTAACAAAACTCCAAACTGACTCCAAGCAGCTGCACAAGCTTTGAAGTAAGACAAAGAGTTCCTGAAGGCTTTCTGTATTTTAATCACAGTGGATTTGGGGCTGAGTCCAGGAGCCTCAGGCACTGAGAGAAGGTTGAAGAAGCTGCTCCAGGAGTCAGAAGCAAAACTCCAAGTCCCTTGGAGCATCAATGGCCCCACTGAGGGCAGGGAGTGCCAAAGGCTCCCCAGGGAGTGGTGAGAGCAGATCCTTGAGGGCAGGATTGCAGGAGCCCGAGGCTGTGAGCAGGGAACTGCAATGCTGAGCAAGGCCTGGGCTGGGTGGAGGAAGCAGAAAGGCCAAGGCCTGAGCCCAGGCCTGGCCCAGCAGGGCCTGTCCCTCACGGGTGGCTCGGGGCTGTTGCTGGGGCAGTGGGATGGCAGGGGCAGCAAGGACAAATGTCATCAAGCTGTGTGACACTCCAGATGCTCATGGAACCAAGGGCCAGTGTGACACAGCAGGGCTTTATGGAAACAAGAGGCCATGGTGAGCCTGCAAGGCTGGAACACCCCAGAACACTGAAATGCTGGGGGTGACCAGAGGTTCCTTTACTTGAGTTTAGTGCACAGGAGAAACCCCAGACAGATATTCTCAAGAGGTCAAAATGACACAAAATTTTACTGGTATAGAAAACCAAGGAACTTTGGAAAAGGATTTAATACAACATCCAACTCAACATAAAACACTTATCATAGCAGGAACTTCATTAACTTTTCCGACTTAACCTCAAAACCTTTAAACATTTAGGTTGTCGTGGTGCCCAAAAATAATGGTGTTCCATATAAAGAGCATTAGAAGGAAAGAGAGAGACAGAAAGACAGAAGCTCTATAGACAGACACACACATGGCTCCCAGCTCCTAGGGTTCCAGTGTGGGTGAGACACAGACCCCAGGAGAAGGCAGGGTATGGACCATGGGCTGAGCGCCTGCTCTGTGTTTTAAGCCCCTGGGCCTTCGTGGGCCTCCCCCAGGTGGGACTTGTGATTGCTGGGGCAATCAGAGCCTGGGTCAGCACCACCCCACTGTGTGACTGATTGACAGCTCATCCCCAGGTGTCTGGGACATTGCTCTCATCCAGCCTCTGACAGTGACCATGGTGACACTGCAGAACCTCATGGAACCATGGGTCAGTTGTGACAATGCAGATCCAAGGACACCATGGTGACACTCTGGAACCTCATGGAACCATTCTGACACTCTGGTGCCTCATAGAATCAAGGAGAGCTTTATGAAACTCAAGGGCCCCAAGGACCAAGGGTTCATTCTGACCTTGTGAAGCCTGTAGTGTAGAGGAGCCATTGTGACACAGAGAAGGCACGTGGAGCCGAGGGGCCATTGTGACACATCAGGGCATTGTGGAAGCATGAAGCCATTGTGACATTGCAGGACCTCATGGTGTCATTGGGCCATTGTGCCACTACAGAAGCAAGGGGAATATTGTGACCCTGCAGGGCCTCATGGAACCAAGGCATGTTAACTGGAAGGCGCCAGCACAGGCAGGTCAGGCTGCCCTTGGCCTCTTGGGGGCTGCCTCTTCCCTGCTTTGCAAACACTGGGGCTCCAGGCTTTTCTTCCAGGGGAAAAGAACTGTCCTTCTCAAGGTGTCTGTGGTCAAAATTGAGATTCCTCCTCCCAAATTCCATATATCCAAGGATTGGTCCATGACAAAAGCTGTCAGGACAAACAGGTCTGGATGGCTTTGCCTTCCAGGATTCACCTCTCATCTGCCTTTGAAATGCTGGGGCTCTGTGTTTTCCTTCCAATGGAAAAGAACCATCCTTCTAATCTACACAGAAACGGACAAAATTGGGATTCCACCTGTGAAATTCCCTATATCCAAGAGTTGCTTTCAGACAAAAGCTGCCAGGCCTGTCTGGCCTTGGCCTCTGATGTCTGCCTTTCATCTGTCCCTGAAACATCAGTGTTCTGTGCTTTCCTTCCTATCGAAAAGAACCATCCATGTCCTCCATGTGTCCATGTCAGAAATTGGGATTCCACCTCTAAAATATTGTAGATCCAAGGGTTGCTCCCAGGCAAAATCTGCCAGTACTGTCAAGTCTGGCTGGCCTTGTCCTCTGGTGACTGCCCCTGCACCACTGGGGCTTGATTCTTTCCTTCTATGGAGATCACTGGAACACTGTGGGGACCTCATGATGAAACAGAGGGAAATTAAAATTAAAATTAAAGTGTAAAGATTAAAAATACAGGAGGATGCTTTAACTAGAAGGGGGGTGACATGATTCTATGAATGCTTAATGTTCATTGTCTTTGCAAGAACAGGAGAACAGAGCAAGGCTACAAGATAAGATGGAACAAGAATGCATAAACAGGGTGGAAGAACAAAGCTTCTTCCATATAAGGAGGTTTCCTCAGACCCCTGAGCAAGTGAAAACTGGTATCAAGGTCTGGAAGGTGAGGAAAAGCTAATACACATGTGCAAAGAAGGCAGGGTGAAAAGTTCAACTGAGAGGAAGAATGTTTACTTCATCCCAAGGACCCCCAGATGATGACCAGAGCGACCAACATGGAGCAGTGTGCAGTCACAACGAGGCGTGGAGTTAATTATAATACCAAGAGGGGACAGGCAGGGTTAGGAAATGAATATGTATTAGGTGCGTTGTGCAATCCTAACTTGTAGAGAATAGAAAGAGAGGCACAGGTCACCAAAGGTGTGCATGTTTTTGGAGGAGCTATCCCCCATGCACCTCAGCGCTGAATAAATTATTCATACCTACTTTGCAACTTTTACGAGTTGTGGAGTTTTCCTGCACTTCATTATTGGCGAGCCAGCCAGGAGATCTGTCTGGCTGAGGGAGCACCACCAGGGCAGACACCCTGAGGGGTGTCCCGGGATTTTTTCCTGGAGGGATCCTGAACCTTGGCTCTCTTGCCTTGGGGACATCAAACGACCTGCTGGCAGTGCGGATGAAGCAGTATATAATAAATATCTATAACAGGGCTGCTGGTGAGTCGTACAGAGACATCTGACACTCAGCACAGTCTCAGTGGGCTTGCAAGCTGCTGGCCAAGGGGGCCAGAGACAGAGGGAGAGGGGTCGATCCCCGGCTGATAACGCCACTGACAGAGGGGTCTCACTGAGCTGATAGAGCAGCCCGCTAGCGACTCTGGGGGTGAGTTGAGTGAACCCTTGATTTTGCTGCTGTTTTGTGTGACTGTTAACTCGGGACATGTTGAGTTGTTGAGTGTGTCAGTGAGTGAATGAGCAAGTGTGGAGCTCTATGTGCCTTTCCAGCCTCGGGCGACTGAGGCAGCCGGAGAAAAGCGAAGGAGTGCGGTCAGTGTGGGGCCCTGTGCAAGTGAGAACAGAGGAGTGTTGTGATTGAACACAGAGTGGTTAGTGTTTGTTTTATTTGTGGATAGACAAATTGAAGGAGTTTCTCCTCAGCAGTGGTTTGGACTTGATCCCTGGGAATTTATTGATCCAGTAAATCATTGGATAGAAAGAGGGAATGAACGGGTCTGTCTAGGAGGGATATAAGAAACCTCTGCAGGGAGATTGGTAACCTTGGACTAGGAACAACCTGCAGTAGGGACTCTGAGTATTCCAGAGGGGGTGAACAGGATATTTTGTCTTTGTGTGATATTTAGAGCTGTCAGAGGATCAAGGGGTTGGCATCAGGTGTGGGGTTTATTACAGTGTAGAGATTGTGAAATACATTGGCATTGTTGCTCTAATAACCAGCAGGATGTATGCCCCAAGTGCAAATTGCAAAACTATCCTAACCAAGTCAGTGTTTAACCTAAAATTCTGAAATTAGTATGTGGAAAGTAATACTGGATGCCCGCAAATTGGGGTAATGTGTGGGAAGAATACTGGAAAAGAACAGTGAAATTGTGTGAGGAAAAGTATGGGTGGAAACAAGACAAGACAAGAAGAAGATAATGGGAACTGGACAAAGTAAAGAGAGGCCAGTCCATTAGGCTGTGTTATTGCACATTGGAAAAACGTTGCTGCACACGGAGGCACAGAAACAAGAGAGATCTTATTAGATTCTGCAGGGACTGGTGGCCTTTATATAAATCAGACAATGGAGTGAAGTGACCACCCAGTGGAACTTTGGATTTTAACACGCTATTACAGCTCATGCTATTTCTTGGGCGGGAAGGGAAGTGGACAGAGGTATCATATGCTGATATGTTTTTCTCACTTAGAAATCACCCCGAATGGCAGAGGGACTGTGGGCTCAGGGCTCCATCTGACCCTCTGGTATTGACCCTAGAGAAGGAGAATAAGACTAAGAGAGGAAAGCTCAAGTGGTGTTGTTCAGTGTGTAGCATAGGGCAAAGATGCACAAAATCTGATAAGGTTTACTAGACTGTGGCCCAGGAACAAGATCTGGCAGACGATTTGCTGAGGTCTCCCCAGGTAAGCCAGGAAAGGGATGAGGACTCAGAGGATGGAGACCCCCTTCTGATCACACACCAGACCAGACAACAGATGTTGGAGTCTGTAAGTCAAGGGTCTCTCCGAATTCTTCAGAGAGAAATCAGAGTGCAGGGATTGAATTAAAACCTTTTGATGGATTCAAGTATATTAAGCCACTCACACATAAAGTAGAGGTGTAAGTTTAAGTTTTAGAATAAGTAAGAATAAGTTTTAAGTGCTTTTAGAGAGTAAAGATCTCAGAGACCAGTGTAGAAGCATGAGCTCTAGTGAGGGTTGAAAAATATAGCCTTAGATACTAGTGTTTCTGTGGAGGCTCCAGGAACATAGTTTTAGACATAATAAAACTATACTAAGAATATTGCTTACATTTTTTTAGATAGAACAAGATAGAACATATATGTAGTTTATACATAGCTGGTGTGCTAAGAAACTAGAACTAGGTTTGAGTTTGTGTCTTTAGCTTGTTGGGAAGTTTGGATATAAGAATCTATGCACTGGGGAGAGACTCACCTTTTGCTTCTTGTCTTTTGATTTTGTTCCTGCTCTCTCACTTCTCTCCTCACCACCACCATCATCACCTAAAGATGACAGGAGCTGCCCCAGCAACATCGGCCCTTCAGGACCTTTGGGAGCAGCTTCTGCTTCTGACTGGGACTTTACCTATTTAGGACTCTATACCAAAACTTTAGCATGGACTTGAACGCTTGTGACTCTTTTCCTTTTGAGACTGATGTGCCTTTGCAATAAACAACTTTATAGCAACCATTAGCTGCTCGACTCTTTAAAGAAAACAATCACAACTCAGCTAACAGACACACATATTACAGGCACCTCTGTGAGAGGCAGGGGGACCAGAGGGAGGAATGGTATTGGTTAAAGTTCCCTTCTCCACAATCGACTTGGAGGCATGGGAAAAGGTTGCTAGAAATTACCACAGTGATCCAGTTAACACAGCTAAATGTCTGTGATTTATAATAAAATAACATAATCCAGATTGGAACGATATGCAATTATTATTGGATGCACTGACTGAGACAGAGAAACAATTAATTATAAAAATGGCAGGGGATTTGTCAGAAGATTATTATGAAAAGCAACAGTTGGATGTGAAAGATTATTTCCCACTCCAAAATCTGTAGTGGGACCCAAACAGATCAGCAGAATTGAACAAGTTTAAAGCTATCAGAAGTGGATTGCAAAGGGAATTGAAAAAGCCATTCCCAAAACTATAAATTGGTCAGCATTGTATGAAATTAAGCAGGGGCCCTCTGAGTCACCATCTGAATTCCTCAATCGATGAAGGGATGCAATGCGCTGCCACACACCACTGGAGCCTGGGTCTGACATAGGGACACAGCAGCCAGTCAGTTTATTCCTGGGGCAACCTACGGGTGACATAAGATGGAAACTTCAAAAGATACGGGGGGTGGATTGGAGGAACTTAGAGACTCTGGTGGATGAGGCGTGGAGAGTCTTTAGGAACAGGGAAGAAGGATATAAACAAGGAATGAGGAAGTTTGCGGCTGTCGTGAGAGGGAGAGAGGAAGACACGGACCGGGACCACCTAGACAAGGCCCATCCCAGCTGGGCAGAGACCAGTGTGCAATCTGTAAGAAATATGGTCACTGGAAAAATCAATGCCCAGAACGAAGACGTGTGGCCCTCAGGAAAAGGGAGAACTAATTGCACACGTGACAGAAGACTGAGGAGGACCAGTAGATCGCACCCCAGGAGATCCACTGGTTATAAAATTGAAGCTGGGGGAAAAAGACAAAGAGGTGAAACTTCTGGTTGACACGGGGGCAACATATTTGGCTTTAACTATGGCACCTGTGGGGAAGGATTATGTTACAGTAATAGGAGCAACTGGCCAACCTGAAAAAGCATATTTTTACAAACAAAAGTATAGGCTTGGAAAGCAATGGGCTATTCATAAATCTCTATACCTGCCTAGTTCCCCGAGACATCTTTTGGGGAGAAACTTGTTAGAACAATTACAAATAATCATTAAATTTAAAAATGGAAGTAAATGATGAACAGCACATAGAGGCATTAAGTTTAATGTTAACAGCCATTCAAATGGAGGGAGAAGTTAGTGAAGAAATAATGAATCAAGTATTTCCTTGAGTGTGGGCTTCTATTGTACCAGGAAGGGCGAAAAATGCATCTCATATAGTAATTAAACTGAAAGAAGGAAAACAACCAGTTAGAATTAAACAGTACCCTTTGAAAAGGGAAAACAGGGAGGGAATTATTCCAATAGTTGAAAACCTTCTGCAAACAGGGTTATTAAAAGAGTGTCCATCTGAGTTTAACACTCCTGTTTTACTGGTCCAAAAACCTGATGGGTCATATCAGATACTACAGGATCTAAGGGCTGTTAACAAAATAACTGAAGATCTCTATCCTGTGGTAACAAACCCATACACTTTGCTAACATGCCTAACACCAGAGCTAACTTGGTTTACTGTTCTAAACTTGAAAGATGCCTCCTTTTGCCTCCCTCTACATGAAGACAGCCAAAAATATTTGCATTAGAATGGGAAAACCCTAAAAGTGGGCACAGATCCCAGCTCACATGGATGGTGTTGCCTCAGGGATTTAAAACTCTCCTACCCTGTTTGGAGAACATGCAAAGATCTGGGATCCTGGGAGGCTCCCCCAGAAGAAGGAAAGCTACTGCAGTACATGCAATGATCTCCTCATAGCCACCTAGATGAAAGAGGCATGTGCAGCCTGGACAGTAACCCTCCTAAACTTTCTAGGACTTGAGGGATACAGGATATCAAAGAAAAAGGCCCAGGCAGTGAAGTGAAAGGTAATTTATCTGGGTTATGAAATTAGTGTGGGACATCAGACTGTAGGGCAAGATTGCAAGGAAGAGATCTGCAAAACCCCAAAGCCTCAAACAGTGAAGGAACTGCAAACATTCTTAGGAATGTCAGGGTGGTGCCAATTATGGATTTATAATGATGGTGTACTTATGAAACCCCTGTACGTGCTGATTACAAATGGGAACAGAGAACTCCAGGGGACAAAAGAGGCCACTCGGGCCTTTCACCAGCTGAAGAATGCTCTAATGTCAGCTCTGGCTCTCAGACTCCCAGATGTGAGTAAACCATTCTTTCTGTTTTCCCATGAGAAGCAGGGAATTGCCCTGGGGATACTGGCCCAGGACCTGGGTCCATACCAGAGAGCAGTTGCTTGCTTCTCCAAACAACTGGACACAACAGCCAAGGGATGGCCGGGATGCCTCAGAGCCCTTGCAGCAGTGGTGCTGAATATTCAAGAGGCACACAAATTCACCCTGGGCCAGAAAATGACTGTATTGGTGTCTCACACAGTGTCTGCAGTCCTGGAAGTAAAGGGTGGGCCCTGGCTCTCCCCACAAAGGTTCCTGAAATACCAAGCCATTATGGTAGAACAAGACAATGTAGAGATAATTGTGACTAACATTATCAACCCAGTTTCTTTTCTTAGTGGAAATCAAGAAAAGTGATTTTTTTACACCATGACTGCCTGGAGACTATCAAAGCCTCCTACTCCAGCTGCCCAGATCTGAAGGACACCCCTTTGGATGACACCCAAACCTGGTTCACTGATGGAAGCAGCTACGTTGTCAGTGGAAAGTGACATGGTGGGTATGCAGTTACCACCTGCAAAGAGGTAACAGAATCTGGAGCCTTGCCAGTAGATATGTCTGCACAAAAAGCTGAGATAATTGCTCTAACCCGCACCTTAGAGATCATGAAAGGAAAGAAAATAAATATTTATAGAGACTCAAGATGTGCATTTGGGGTTGTACAAACACATGGAGCCATCTGGAAAGAAAGGGGACTGTTAAACTCACAAGGGAAAAACATCAAACATGCACAGGAAATATTGCAGCTACTGAAAGCAGTTCAGCTACCTGAGCAGGTAGCAATTATGGACATTAAGGCACACCAGAATGTGAGCTCAGAACTGGAGGAAGGAAATGAGCTGGCAGACAGAGAGGCAAAAGAAGCAGCAAAAGGTGAGATGACGATTGAGGGAGCTTTAATTCCAGATGGACTGTTCTCCCTTGAAGGTAAGCCAGTATATACCAGAAGGGATAGAAAACTAATTAAGGATCAAGGAGGAACGTATAACCAAGAGGGATGGGCTGTTACTGCAGAAGGGACAATGGTCATCCCTTCCCACCTGTTATGGTCATTAGTAAGGGAAGACCACCAGAAAACACACCAGGGAACAGATGCCCTGTATAGCTATCTAATTGAAAAGATTACTGCCAGAAATTTATACTCTATTATGGTTCAGGTAGCCCAGCAGTCTGACATTTGGCTCCAGACCAAACCCAAGAATATCCCCAACCCAAAACTTGGTCAAATTGGAAAAGGCCATGGTCTTGGGCAACAGTGGCAAATTGACTTTTCGGATCTCCCAAGAAAAGGGGGTATCGATATTGGCTGGTGTTAACAGACACCTTTTCAGGGTGGCCAGAGTCTTTTCCCACCAGAACTGGCAAAGCCTGAGAGGTAACCAGGGTATTGTTACAAGAGATAATCCCACGCTTCAGAGTTCCAGCCACAATACCTTCAGATGGAGGGCCACATTTTATTTCAAAAATAGTACAACAAATCAATCATCACTTGGGCATAGACTGGGAGCTCCATACTCCATATCATCCCCAGTCAAGTGGCCAAGTTGAAAAAATAGATCATTTAATTAAGCTAGGACAAGAAGCTAATTTACCCTGGCCTCAATCTCTCCCACTGGCATTGCTGTGGATCCAAACCAAGCCTAGAGCCAAAGAAAATCTAAGTTCCTTTGAAATGATTTATGGGAGACCATAGGAGTGCAAAAGGGATTGTCTACCCAAGTGGGGGAAGAGAGGTTGCCTGCCTATACAATAGCCTTAAGTAAGCAATTCAGAGAAATTGAGAAAAATGTGGCTGGAACTCGGGGCAGAGGGCTGGATGGATCAGTGCATGACATACAGCCTGGACATTATGTATATGTTAACTCTCTTACAGAAAAACTTTGTAGCCACAGTGGGAAGGACCATTCAGGTGCTTCTCACCACCTTCATTGCAGTTATGATCAAGGAGCAGAGTGCCTGGATTGACCATTCTTGAGTGAAAAAGGCTCCAGAAGCCCCTTGGAAAGTAACACTGGGTCACAATGAAATGATATTAAAATTTACTTGAGCAAAATGAGTACATTGTGGTTGGGAATATTCAGTAATTTAGTTTGCAGAAATCTAGTCAATAGAAGAGTTTTGTTTGTTTTGCTTGTAGTCATAAGCGTAATCCAAGAATTGGAAAGCACCTCTAGCCAGAATAATGCTGAATGGCCTTGGTCCCAAGCTTTCATTCAGTACACTGGATCCATGGGAAAGTGTTCTGATAGAAAAGATTTAAACCTATCAACTGTGGTCATGCACAAAAACCGGGTATATGAAAAGCAGGAATGGCAAAAACAAAGGTCGTGGTCCCTTCAAGGGACTATAGGAGAAGTAATCAGAATAGGGTCCCGAATGATTAGTGGGACTCAGCATGAGAACACAATTCAAATTAGTGTTTCAACTTCTCCCACAGACAAGCACCTGGAGATTTGTAATGGTCTAAGTAAATTAGATTGTTGGTATAATTTTACATTAGTACAGACTGTGGATGTGGCCTTTGGAGCCATGACACTACTGGGCTCTCATTTAAATTTAAATTAAAGGCCATGCCTATTACAACAATTGAATCTACTGTAACCTATGTTAGTACCTGTAGAGAGCCTGGTGCAGGAATGACTGGAGGAAAAAGGCCATAGTCAGATCAACTTGGTGAGGCTAGCAAAGCAGGCCTCAGTCTCAGGGATACAGTGTCCTTGAGATAAGGAAGGCACGCAGAATTGAGAAAAACATGAATGCCGAAGTGCTTAGCTAAGCCACACATCTAAACCAATGATGAGCTCAGATTTTGCACTATGCATGAGCTAATTAAGCACTGTATTTAATCGCCACTCTGCGTATCAATAAACGAGACTTTGCTGATGACCGAATTGGTGTCCGCGTCTCCCTTCTCCGACAAATGGTGAACCCCGACGTGCCTCCGTCGCTGAAAAAGAAAACGGGGGAGAACGCGCCACGGTCGGTGAAGTAGAGTTGGGGCCTGCTGCAACCGGGTCGGTGTCAAACGACGTAGGGAAGACACCCCCAGGAGCCATAAAGGTGGTCCTGGGCCATACGTGCTGCCGAAGCCGGAGAGTTGCAACAGCGCTGACAACAAAAAATGGACAGGCAAGCAGCATATGATTTATTTATAGCACATATAGATAAGTTAGGGTTAAAAGAGATTAATCCCAGGAAGGACATACCGGGGTTGTTAGTCTGGGGTTATGCTAAAGGTTTATTCTCTAATCCTCACACCGTGCATGATTTAAATGAGTGGCGTAAGTTAGGGGATGCACTGTGGGAGGCGGTATTAGAGGATGATAAAACAGCAAAAAAGCTGGGAAAGATCTGGCGGGTAGTTCATAACGCACTACTGAAGCAGCAGGCGGAGAGAAGGGCGGCTCGGGAGGCAGTAGAGGCATATAAAAGAAATGCTCAGTATGGCGATAATGAGCCCCGAGCACCCAGCACGACCAGAGTAGAAATACCTATCTCTGGGGAGACAGCAGGAATGACAGACATGGCTAGCTGCGCTTGGCCCTCGGCACCCCCCTTAGAAGAGCTTGAGGAGGATTCCGCCGCGGCGGCGGAGACAATTGCAGAAGGCGGAGTAACCCCGCCTTCCGAGGGCGAAGGGCCCCAGACCGGCGGCGAAAAATCCCCTTGCCGGTCTGAGCCCAGCGTCCCTAAGCCCGCCGTGGAGCCAGCTCCGGTCCCTAGGGCGGAAAGCGACCTGTGGGAGGAGATGGCAAGACGGCGGGGGGAGGCGTGGAGTATGCTAGCCAGACACGGCTTGGAGACTGGGGACGAGAGCGCTGTTGACGCAGCGAAAACCTGGGTTTTCCCCGTCACGTATACACAGGGAATAAACCAACAAGGACAAGCCGTCCAAGTGGGAGCGTATTCGCCTCCCGACTGGAAGCTGCTAGCCCAGCTAAGACAGACAGTGAGTCAGTTTGGTTTCCGGAGTGAGCCAGCTAAGCAGATGCTAGATTTCTTGTTCGATACATACCTGCTGTTGCCAAATGATATGAGAAGTATAGTGAAACTGATTTTCACGCAACATCAGCAGTTGCTATTTAACGCCCACTGGCAAGCTCTTGTTCAGGAGTCAGTTGCAACACAGAGGGGCCCGGGAGATCCGTTAGCTGGAATTACCATAGACGAACTAATGGGATTGGGTCAATACCGCAGGACAGAAGCTCAAATGATTTCGGGACCCGACAAGGTTAGGGAAGCCATGCGTCTAGTAAGGAGTGCCATCGGTCAGGTCAAAGATAGCTCAGGCATACCCATGTATATGGGGATAAAACAGGGAAAAAATGAATCCTTTGGGGACTTTGTAGATAAGGCTGCTGCTGCTATTGAAAAGGCAGGAGTCCCAGAGTATATGAGAGGGGCGCAGGTTTTCTTAGTTAATGCACTAAAAGAATTAGGCTTGGGACTGCAGAAACAAGCCGAGTCCACACAGTCACAGGTGTTAGCCGCTCTTGCTCCGCTCCGTGCTTCTACGGCGGCCCCGGCCACATCGAGCGACCACCGGCCTCCCTCGGCGCGCTGCTACAGATGCGGGTGGATGCGGCGCGGCCCGACGGGCGCCGCCGATCAGCCCCCGGCGGCCGCCGCCATATTGGCCCCGGTCACAAGTAGCCGCCGTGACATCAGCGCCATCTCCTGTCTACAACCAGCCACAACAGGGAGCCTGGGACTCGACCTGGCAGCCGCAGTAAAAACATCTTTGATAACAGCTCGCCCCGTCAAAGTCCCAACTGGAGTTTATGGCCCAATAAATATCAAAGGACAAGCTCATGGAGGACTAATAGTGGGACGCTCGTCGAGCTCCATTGTAGGACTGTTTGTGCTACCAGGTGTCATCGATGCAGACTACACGGGAGAAATACAAATAATGGTTTATACTCCTTTTCCTCCTCTGACAATTGAGGCAGGTCAGCGTGTTGCTCAATTTATTCCACTTCCACAGTTGAGCCGGGGTGTTCAACCACAAAGACAAACCCCACGTGGAGACCAAGGATTCGGATCATCAGGTATTGCTATGCTCACAATGGATCTCCATACCAGACCCAAAAAGAAGGTGAAACTAACTTATGCAGGAGAGACAATAGAAATGATGAGACTCCTAGACACTGGGGCAGATACCAGCATTGTCTCACCAGAAAAATGGCCCCACAACTGGCCATCAGTGCAAACTACGGATACCGTCACAGGCGTCGGAGGATTCACCCTTGCCAGAAAAACTCCTCCAGTAAGGGTCACTATAGATGGACAAGATTTGGTGACTGTGTTGTCCGTAGTTGCATTACCACCATCGGTACATTGCCTAATTGGAAGGGACATCTTGGCTCAGATGGGGGTCGTTTTATCCAACGAGCACCCTTTGGGGTAATTGCCATTGCTTGGACTTTCCCAATCCCAATCACCTGGACTACCAATGAACCGGTAATGGTTAAGCAATGGCCTCTAAAAAGGGAAAGTCTAATACAAGCACATCAACTCGTAAAAGAACAATTCCAACAAGGACATTTGAAACTCTCGACAAGCCCATGGAACACGCCAATTTTTGTGATCAAAAAGAAGTCAGGAAAATATCGTCTTCTGCACGATTTAAGAGCAGTAAATGATCAGATGGAGGCGATGGGGGCATTACAGCCAAGCCTCCCCAACCCAGCAATGCTCCCACAGCATTGGCCTCTTCTGATCATTGATCTAAAGGACTGCTTCTTCACTATAGCCTTACACCCTCAAGATACTAAAAGATTTGCGTTCACCCTACCAGCAATAAACAGAGAAGAACCTGATAAACGGTATGAATGGACTGTTCTTCCACAAGGAATGAAAAACTCGCCTACCCTGTGCCAACTGTATGTTGATGTCGCATTACAACCATTAAGAATACAGTGGCCCAACACAATTATTTATCATTATATGGATGATATCCTCTTTGCTCAAGAATCAGCATTTACAGACACTCAGATGCAGGAGATTCAAAGCGCCCTAGCAAAGGCATCCCTCATAATAGCTCAAGAAAAAATACAGCGATCCACACCATGGAGGTACTTGGGGTGGTCTATCACAGGCCAAATCGTACGGCCACAGAAGCTCCAGCTTGCAACAAAGATCACCACTCTAAATGAGGCACAGCGACTGCTAGGAGATCTGCAATGGCTCAAGCCGATTGTTGGGATACCCAACTCCTTGCTAGACTCCCTCAGGCCACTACTTAAAGGAACTGACCCAACCGCACCCGTAACCGTGACCCCGCAACAACATGAAGCCCTCAAGGGTATTATACGCTGCATCGATGAGGGGTTTGTCTCCCGCCGAGATATCTCCTCACCCATCGATCTTACCATCTGGAGTACTGCCAACCACCTACTCGGTGCACTCACACAGCTACAAAAGAAAACACGGGAGACACGGGTACTAGAATGGATAACCCCACCTTTTTGGGACACTATAACAGCGCTGCCCGTGAGGCGCTAAGGCAGCCACCACCGAATTGGGCTGATTGGATTGAGAGCCACGCCCACCAAGAAGAACAGCCTCTCAGCAGCCGTCCTTGTTGTGCGTGTGGGGGGTCATGGTGTGAAGCCTGGATAGCCCTAAAGTGCGGGGGCTGTGGGAACTGCTCGTGGGTGGAACAGAGAACAGTGTTTAATTTGTGGTGCTGGAGGTGTCAAAGTGACGACCTAAGAAATTCAAATTGGGGTCGGGCCCTAGAAAAAGAAGCAGGAGTGCCATATGCCCAGGTACGAAACCTATACGAGACACCAGAACAGCTCCTGTTAGCTTGGGCCCGGTGGGAACTTACCAACTGGATTAAGAGGCAGCACATCTATGCAAATTCGCACATTATCGCTGCAAGATGCAGACATAAAGTCCCACACCTGCCTTGGCCTCGGGTAGGACCAATTAAGCCCGGTACAGACCCAGAGGAGGTATTAAATCAAAGTATAGAAGAGGTAAAACAACTGCAGATAACAGGGAGCAATACAGGGCGTAAAAAGAATAGGCCGCCAAAGAAATCAAAATGATGATCATTACACTGCTTATGCTTGCTAACTTTGCTCACACAAAATCTTTTCCAATGCAGCATGCACCTCGGGAGAACGTATAGGTAACATTCACTAACATAACAAGACAAGAATCAATCTGCTTAAGTCTAGGGGGAGTACAAAATCCTTTTAAAACCTGCCTAGTAAGGTTGCCAGTATGGTTGCAAGGAGTTCAAGGGAATGTGCTACATGAATTTATCTGACCACTCTGAGTCCATCCACAAAAAGATACAAAACATGCAGCAGAAATTACACAACCTAAAAGAAGAAGATGGTTGGGGCAGTGACGAGTGGTTAAAAAGCCTAGGTCTTGGAGGATGGATTCGAACCGTTATTAAGTATGCTATTATGGTGTTGGGTATATTCTTGTGCTTAGCTTTATTGCTACCTTGCTTGATAACTTGCTTACAAAATTTTATTCAAAAGACTGTCAGCAAAGCTTGGCATGCCACTCTTCCAGCTCAAAAAGAAAACGGGGGAAGTGTAGAGAGCCTGGTGCAGGAATGACTGGAGGAAAAAGGCCATAGTCAGATCAACTTGGTGAGGCTAGCAAAGCAGGCCTCAGTCTCAGGGATACAGTGTCCTTGAGATAAGGAAGGCACGCAGAATTGAGAAAAACATGAATGCCGAAGTGCTTAGCTAAGCCACACATCTAAACCAATGATGAGCTCAGATTTTGCACTATGCATGAGCTAATTAAGCACTGTATTTAATCGCCACTCTGCGTATCAATAAACGAGACTTTGCTGATGACCGAATTGGTGTCCGCGTCTCCCTTCTCCGACAAGTACCCAAGTCCAGACCACACCACCTAAGATTGAACCTAAAATTTATGAAGTTGGCCCCTATGTAATAAGGAACACGGGCCAACAACCACTGTTATTTAACCCCGAGTGGTTTCTCAAGCATGTTGAATGACTAATGCAAACTAATATCTCTGAAATTCATCCAGCCTGCTCCTCTTTCCTAAAGACATCCTTTGAGGGCTGGGCAACATGGTTACAAAAGCAAGTACAATTCAGGGGCAGAATGTGAAGAGATTTAACTGGAATATTAGGAGCAGGATTGAGAGTCTTAAATGGAATCAATTCAGAAATATTAATGAATAAGTTGGGCACTGCAACAAGTGATTTGACAAAGTTAAAACAGCCCCTACAGTCATCTTTACTGGCATTAGGAACTAGTCAATGTCAGATTTTAAAAGTGTTACCTTTGTGACTCTGAGGGACCCCATGGAACCAAGGGAACATGGAAGAGCTCTGGCTGGCCTGGCCTCCCAGGGGCTGCCTGAGAGGTTCAGCTGACCTTGGCACGGCTGGGGCTGCTTCTCCTCTGCCTGTGGAGCTCTGGGGCGCTGTGCTTTCCTTCCTATAGAACAGAGCTGTCCTTCTCCTCCAGGTCCCATGGCCAGAATTGGGATTTGGCCTCCAAAATTCCATATATCCAAGGATTGTACTCAGATGAAACCTGCCAGGAAAGATAGATCTGCCTGGCTTGACCTCCCAGGGACCAGATCTCATTTGCCTTCAAAACACTGGGCCTTTGTGCTTTTCTTCCTATGGAATTAAACACATTTTATTTCCAGATGCCCATGGCCAATATTAAGACTCCATCTCCAAAATTCTGTATATCCAAGGATTGTTCCAAGACACAAGATGCTATGAGAGATGTCTGGCTGCCCTCGCTTACCGTGGCCACCTCTCATCTTCCAAAACACTTGGACTTTCTGCTTTTCTTTCATATGGAAAAACCCATGCATCTTGACATGGTGTCCATGGCCAAAATTGGGATTCCTCCTCCCAAATTCCATATATCCAAGGATTGCTCCCAGACAAAAGCTGCCATTCTGTCAAGACTGGCTGGCTCTACCTCCTGAGGGCCAGCTCTCACCTGCCTTCCAAACACTGGGGCTCCATGCTTTCCTTTTTATGGAAAAGACTCGTCCTGCTTGTCCAGGCACAAACGGCCAAAATTGTCATTCCACATTCAAAACTCTCTATATCCAAGTGTTACTCTCAGACAAACCTGCCAGGACAGACAGATGTGGCTGGCCGTGGTCTCTGGTGCTTGTGTCTCATCCTCCTCTGAACCACTGGGGCTCGGTGCTTCCCTTCCCATGGAGACCATTGTGACTCTGCGTGGGCTCATGGAAGCCAGGGGCCATTGTGACACTGCAGGGCTTGTGGAACCACGGGGACCACAGGGATCTTGTGGTGTTCCATGGAACCAAGGGGACACTGTGGCACTGCTGAGCCCCAAGGAACCACAAGGCCTTTGTGACACGGCACGGCCCCATGGAACCAAGGGAACATGGAACAGCTCTGGCTGGCATGGGTTCCTGGGGGCTGCCTGAGAGGTTCAGATGACCTGGGCATGGTGAGAGCTTCTTCTCCAATGGACCTGGAGCAATGGGGCTCTGTGCTTTCCTTCCCATGGAACAAAACTGTCCTTCACTTCCAGGCACAAATGGCCAAAACTGGGATCCCTCCTCCAACATTCTGTATATCCAAGGATTGTTCCCATGTGAAACTTGCCAGGACAGACAGCTTTGGCTGGCCTTGGCCTCTTGGGGGCCACCTCTCATCTGCCTTTGAAACACTTTGGGGCTGTGCTTTTCTTCCCATGGAAAAAAATCTTTCCAGTCCAGGCATCCAAGGCCAAAATTGGGAATTCATCTCCAAAATTCTATCGATCTAAGTATAGCTCCGAGACAAAATCTGCCTGGACTGACAAGTCTAACTTCCCTTGGCTTCCTGAGGGCCACTCTCAGCTGCATTGAAACACAGGGGCTGTGCTTTCCTTCCTATGGAAAAGAACTATCCTTCTCTTCCAGGGACCCATGGTAAAAATTAGAATTTGGCCTCAAAAATTCCATCTATCAAAGGATTGCTCCCAGAAAAACACAGCCAGGACAAACAGGTCTGGCTGACCTTGGCCACTGATGAACATCTTTGGTCTTTCAATTCTGGGATTCTGTGGTTTCCTTCCCACAGAAAAGAACCGTACCTCTTGTCCAGGTGCCCATGGACTCAAGCACTTGACCACTGTATAGGGACAAAGGAGCTCTGTGCTCAGTGGAATGGAGACTGAGGACGGCAGAGGAGAGCCCTGGGAGGGATTGAAGATCAGTTTCAGAGATGGTGGATCCTTTTGACATAGAGGAAAAGAGCCACAGAAAGAAACATCTAATGCCAAGTGCAGCTAGGGTGGTCCAGAGTTGACATAAGGAGGAAGGAATTTCTCACCCAGGGCAGGGCTGGGGTACAACACATCCCCCAGAAGGAGTCTGGAGCAGCCCAAGGCTTTGTGCATCCAGGCAGAGGCAGGCAGGAAGCAGAGCTGTCAGCAAAGGAAGGGGCCAGCGAGGTGGGGCAGCCGGGGGATGACGACAGCCTGCAGGGACAGAGGCGCAGGGCATGGACACCGTAGGACAGCCTGGGCTGCAGAGGGCACAGGGATGGGCAGCAGCTGAAAGGCCCTGACACAGCCAACTCCTGCAGCACTTGGGCCATGCAGGCTGGCCCTGGGCCTGAGGCCAGCAGGGGACAAGTGAGCCTTGCTGTGCTGGGGCCTCATTGCCTTCTTGTCCCTGCTCAGCAGCCTGGCAGGGGCCGCCCCATGGTGCTGCCCTTGGCATTGCACATGCCCAGAGCCCAGTGGCCCGGGAAGAGCCCTGAGCAATGAGGGAGGGACAGGATGTGCCTTGCCAGGGGCTGGGGCTCAGCCCTTGGCCCTTTGCATTCCTGAAACACATCCAGGTTTGTTCAGCATCACAGACACCTTTCCCTTGTTTGTCCCCACCTGTCATCAGTGCCTCCAGTGTTCTGCTCTAACTGGAACCTGGGTGTTGAAATTCAAAATGCAAGGAATTCTCAGAACATTGGCCCTGTAAGCCAAAGCTTACAACTATGCATAGTTAAGTAGAGATAGGTTTAGCTTTAGAATTTAAGATATAGAAAAAAGAAAGGTAGTTACAAAGGGAACAAGAAGTTGTAGATTGCAGCAATGTTAAGTTTGTGTGTCAGGATATAATTCGCTAAGAAATTCCGCTCTGTATCATCAGTCAATAGGATGAAATATCTTAGTATTGAATTAGAAATTTAAATATCTCTATTGACAGTGTTTTATTGCTTAATAAATACTTTAAAGACCTTGTAACCATAAGTCCTGCGACTTCTAAGCCAAGATGTGACCATCTGTAATACAAATTTACCCTTTCTGACTGGATAGAAAATAAAAAAATTAAACCAAACTTTCTAAAGCAACTCAGAAGTCCTGTCTCTCTGCGTCTTTCAGAAAAAGAAAAAATCCAGACCAAAAAAAAGGCAATATAAAAACAATAAGCCCACTTAAAAATTGCATCATAAGAAGAAAAAACTGAGAGTTTAGAAATGTAACATAAAAACAATAAATCTGAACCTGGGGACACTTTCTTTGTCATGTCCCTCAGTGGGACCCATTAAAACTTCAAGAAACTTTGGACTTTGAATCTGACTTTGAATTCTTCAGAGGTTTCTTTTCCTCCTTTACCCTATTTTTTCCTACCTGACATCACTGTCATCAATTTTCTGCTCGAATTCAACCCTTGGGAAACTTTCTCTTTCATGATTATCAGTGAGAGTCACTAAAAGTAAGAGAAACTTTGGAGTTTGAATCTGACTTGGAATTCTTGAGAGGTTTCTTCAACTCTCTCTCAGGGACTGATGTTCAGGGACTCAGCCCCAACCCCGAGTGGGTCATCAAAGTCCTTGTGCTGTGTCTGTGCTGCTGAGCTGGGCCGGGCTGCTGGCAAGGACAGAGCTGAAGAGAATGAGCCAATATTTCCAAAATATTATTTGGAGCTCCTTGGCAGCACCAAATGCACCATGGGGCTCATTGGGATCAAGCAAGTCCTGACAAACCATGGCTCTGCCTTGATTTCCCTCTGGTCTGGTGCCATTCATTAGGAAGGTTTTCAACTCCAGATATGGAGAAATATTTCAAAGAGCTTCTTAGAAATGTTATGAATGGTTTTCTATTTTTCCAATTAAACAAACAACAAAGATTAAAAGTAACAACAAATTTTTAATAGTAACAATTATAAATGAATACAATCAGAAGTATTAAAGATGATTACAAAAATTATTGAAACTAAATACCATCCAAGTAAAGTATTACAGTTGTATAATTTGGGATGGATAAAATTTGAGAGTAAGTGTTTTAGTATAATTGAGGTTCGTATAAAGCATAAGCAAAACCGACCGGGGGTACGGGGAGGGGCCTGCCCTTCCTCTCGTACCAAAGCATTTGGGCTAACAATCCCACTTATATACTATAGGTTACAAAAGTTTCTAGAAAGCTCCTCCCAGTTTCTATTCCTAAGATCTACGTAACTATACTGCACGGCGCATGCTCTACTAATGGGTTGGGGGTCTCTCATCCTTTTGAGGGTCTTATTTCCGATGAAGGCTCATCGTCTTCATCAGTGACCGAGGTGTGACCTGCAGGTAGCGCAGGCGCCCTGTGTGACTGAGCAGATGTTTTCCATAACAAGACTTTAATTGAGTCCCATGCTTGGAATCATTCCATTTTTGACAGCTTCAAGGTTGAAGCTCTATTTCTAGATGCCGCTTATCAGACCTACGTCCTTCTACTATTCTTATCTGACTTTCTTCTAACCTCCTTCCTCGACTCCCAACATCTGGGAGATGTCTTTTATCCTGTATCACCCATCTCCCCCCCTTTCACTCGGTAACAATAGTCTTTTATTGATCTAAATACAATTTTGTTAATATAGTTACAATTTAATTAGCACGAATCACATTTATCACAATTCCCCCATTTCTTTTTTTTTTTAAATCATTTTGATTCGTGCTTTAGAAGGTTGTTACTTGGTATTGTTTATGTTCCTTCATACTAGCCTCCATTTTTTCTAACATTTTTCGTGCGGTCTCCAGCTTTTCACACTCCTTCTCAAATTTGATTAACATTTCCCGTGCCAGGGTATTCTCTTTGCATTCAGTCACTACTTTTTTGACCTCTTTTCCTTGCGTGAGATTAGATTGCGCTTTCAGTACCATTAAGGAGTTTATTTTTCCTTTTGTTGTTAATTCTGGATCTATAGGCATGGCTGTAAGTTGCATTCCTTGAATTACTGAGTGTATTAGTCTGATTAGACATGGTATCATGCAAGGCAGAAACAATAGACCTAAAACAGAACACAATAGCATGAATCCTAATTTTTTCCACCACACGCCCCCAAAAAGATTATCCCACCAGTCAGCTTTCAGGATAGAATTCCATTTTTGAACTGGTACATGTGCCACTCTTTTAATTTTGTCAGCAAGTTTGGTGATGGCTTCCCCGTGGTCATCTATTTCCACACAACACTCAGATTCATTAAACCTCCCACAAACTCCTCCTTCTTCTGCCAACAGGTTGTCTAGGGCAATTCTGTTTTGATATACAAATGCTTGCATTTGTGAATGCTGTTTGGCCAACAACTTTAAAGCGTCTGCTGTGTGGTTTGAGACGACTTCTACTACGGCCTGGAGCCTTATCAACCGATTTAATAGGTAAATTGGAGTTCTATATCCCCAAGACCCATCCTGAGCCCAAGTAGCAGGTTCATAGTATGCTATAATTCTTTCTGCAGGCCATTCTTCATCTTTCCATTTTTGGTTTCCTCCCGCCATCGGAAAGTCGAGATTTAATTCTCTCTTTTTTTTTCTTTCTAAGGTTTCATAAAGTGGTGTTCCTAGTACATCTCCCTTAGACCTTGGTCTGACAAAGAAGGAGGGTCGTATAATCCTAAGGTACAAGTTCCCTCCCATTTTCGGGGTAGTTCACTGTATGCTCGTTGCCCACAAACCCAATATATTCTATCAGGGGCTTTCCATCTTTCTTTTTTTGTATTTTCTGGTTGTTCCCAATAAGATTTCAAGTCTTTTATGGATTGGTAGGGGTTAGCTCCAGAACTGTTATGCCAGCACAAATTAGTTTGATTATTCCACTCGCAATTCAATTTTTTTGCTATTCCCCAATATCCAGTAGGACTCTTGGGTTGCCAGGTCTTTGTGTTATTGTCTGAATTTACTACTAAAGTAGATAGGCAAGGAGTATATCCTACCACTTCAGTGTATTTTCTCCCTTCCCGAGTTATACAAACTGTTCCAATGACTTGATGACTCAGGACTCAGCCTTCAGGCCATTTTGGGGTCTTAGAAATTTGTGTATGATTCCATTTTAAAAATTGTTCTGGAGCCAAACCCTCACCTCTCCATGGCCATCTTTCAGCCATCCTAAGTCCTCCACAAACAAAACATTTAGATAATCCCAATTCTGTGGCAATTTCTTGCATTAGATCTACAAACAAATTTTTGTTTGAAGTTGGCAAATCCCAGTCGCTATAGTGCTGTTTTAATTGTTTATACAGCTCATTCAATTTCCTTAACTTTTTCCTTTTGATATTTTCCTATCTTTTTTTTTTTTGTTGTTTCTTTTTGTTTTTCAACTTCCATTATTATATTTTTCAAAACAAAAGAAAATTTTATATCTAGGACAAAGTTGATTATTGTTAGGATAAGGAGTTTACCCATTGAATCCTAAATTTCTTCTTACTCAATAGAATTTTCACACAATTTTCTAAAAAGCTGGTACAGTCATAACAGGCAGCAGTAACATGTGAATGTGCCACAAAAACTGATTCCATCTTATCCTTGACCCACAGGGATCAGGAACAGTTTGTTTCTTTACTGCTGGCTCTTGCATTGCTTGTCTTCTTGTAATTTGTTCCTGCATGGCCTGTTCTTTGCTCCATGCTGTCTTATGGTTTTAGCCAGTTGCCAGGGGTATTATAGTAAGCACAATGAAAATAATCCTCAGGAATTTTAACTTTCTACCTGTCTCAAGGCCCCTTGGGTTGCAGCCAAGGGCCGAGATGTCCATCTTCTCAGTAGCAAAGTTTTTATCCTGGAATTTGTTTTTTTTTTTATACCCTTGGCCTCATAAGGTTCGTATGAGCTATTTTAACTTTTTCTGTTCCAAGGATGGCACAAAGTATTCTTAGTTTTGCAGCACTGCCTTATCTCTCTCCCTAGACTGATCAGCTATTTTTCCTAATCCACTAAAGTTCCGGAGATATGCCAACTACAAGATTTGTTTTCACATAACTTGTCCCAGTGGCATTCCAAAAAATCACTAAATTTTTTTTTTTAAGTTAGCTGTTTACATACACAACTTAAACAAACCAATTGTCTTTTTTTTTTTTTTTTCACTCCAGTTACTCTTCACTATAAATTAAAACAACACGTACAAATAACACAAATTTATGGACAACACTTTAAGCCATGGTTAGTACCTTCCCAGTGTGTTAATTATGTTTTTGACCCTCTTAATAACAGGTGTTACCAGTCTCTTTTTCTGGAGTTGTAGTTCTTCAAATAAATCAGTTAATGTTGACTGTTGGAGGCTCTTGGAGAAATTTTTCAATCCTCCTGGGCTGTTTTCATTGATCAACGAGGTGTCTGATTCTTTCCCATCAGCACTGTTCTGCCTTCAGGTTCAATGAGGTTGCAGCAGGCAGGTAATTCAGGATGTCCAGACTTTGATAATGCACCTTTTAAAACAACTTTAAACTGGTATTTTAAACAGCAGTAAAATAATATTTTTCACTGCAAATACAAAAATGACATTCTCCCTTGGTCTCAAAGTACAGTGGTTCTATGCTAACTCTATATGGACTGTAGCTTTTGGCACCCAGCACCCTCCTTAGCTTCATTCGATTTATTACAATTTTCTTCAGTAATTTGTTTCCTAATTTCAAATATTCTTATACACTCATAAAATTTTACAAAAATGGTCACAAAGTGCTCTCGTGCCCCAGTGAATCCCCCTATGTGAGCTGTCTGGGATCTGTTGGGCCAAAAGTCCTGGCACCGCTCTTTTACTATTGGGCAGAAGAATTCATCCTTTTTTTCAGGGTTACCCCCAGCTTTTTCACAGCCTCCACTTCTGCCAAGGAAAAGCATGGTGCCCCACCCTGTGCTTTTGCTTCCCGAAAAGCCACACTCACACTGCTGTCTTCTCCCAGGGCTCCCCCCCGCTTCATCATCAGCCAAATTGTTTCCTCTTATTTTATGATGCTATTATCCCCAAATAGTCTGTTCAGTTGGTGCTGAATATTGAATTCTGCAGCTTTAAGACTGATTCCAGTAGTGAAAGAGGGGAGGAAAAAGTGCAGAATTATTTATCAGAAACTTCAATGACTCCCCCACATTCCTGCTCACAGACCTAGTTGTCTGCAGTGGACAGAGGGAGAGAACTCTCTTTTGCTTTTTGGTTAATTTTTTTTTTCTAACCAATTAAAGCAAAAAAGTTCCCTTTTTTTTTCTTTTTTCCTTGAATTATTCAAACCTGCTCTGGACTAAAAACCCAAGAAAGCACTGGAAGCTCACACCATAGCCCACCAAGCCTGGCCTGGGACATGGCATTTCCCAGCACTGAAGGAACTGATACCAGACTAAGTAAGTCAAGCTGCAACTCACAAAAAAACTCTTTTGAATCTGTCATCTCTTCAAAACAACAAGAAGTTTTGCTGTTCAATATTGTTCATTTTTATACTGAAAATTGTTTTGCCTGTTAAATAAAGTTTTCTTTTTTTTTTCTTTTCCCCACTTCTCTCCAAGGAAATATTTTTCCCCTAACCAACTAGAAAAAAAAGACTGCTTAAATTTATTTACTAGAAAAACCTTATTTAAAAGTTTCCTCCCAAATTTACCCTAAACTAAAACAAAGTCCCTGTGTCTACTAAAAATATGATTTCTTCATTTTGAGAACCTACTTTCAGCTTTATCAAGGGGTCTTCTGGTGTTTCAGTCCACATTAAATAAATGAGCCCCTGACCCTTCTAGTCTTCTGGAAGCATTTTTTTTATTTTGCTGCCTTTTTTTGCAGGTTTTTTTTTAATATGTCCTTTTTTTTTATGACAATAGAAACAAATGAGTCCTGTACCCCTAAAGACAGGACAAGAATTTTGCAATGTCCTTTTTTGTGACAAGAAAAACACATGGGTCTTGTGTCCTCAGAAGTAGATCCTGATTTTTTTTTTTTTTTATTCTTTCCTGATAAATTCTTTGTGTTTGTGGCTGCTTGTATTTCTTGGACTGCTGCCATTAGAATCCTGACTTTTATTATTATTATTTTTTCCTCATCTCTCCTAACATACACTTCTTGTGCTTCTTTTAACAACTCCTGAAGCCCCCTATCCTGCCAATCTTCCAATTTCTCCAGCTTCTTCCTGATGTCCCCCAGGACTTGGCTACAAATTGTGTTTTTAACAGAACCTGCCCTGCTGGTGTATCGGGGTCTATGCCTGAGTATAATTGCAAATCCTTTCTTAGTCTCTCTAACCATTCTGCCGGGGACTCATCTTTCCCTTGGTGCTCACTCAGAGCTTTTCCTATATTTTGTCCCCTGGGCACTGCTCCCCGAATTCCTTGGATAATCATCTACCTGAAATCCCTCATATTTTGCCTGTGTTCTGCCTCCTGATTATTCCAATTTGGATCTGCCATAGGCCATTTCTGATCTCCCTGGTCTGGCCCCTGATGATCTCTATTCCAAGCCCGTATTCCTGACTGTCTAATCATTTCTCTCTCTTCCACAAGATTCCTAAAATCACTCAGGTGTAAATATTCAGCCCGAAAAACTGATCTAGTCTCTCTGCTACTCCAATAGGATTTTCTAGAATCCTGCCCATTTCAACCTGCCAGTTTCTTTCTTCAATTTCCTAAAGTCCCTAGTATTCAGGGGAACACTCATAACCAATAGGTCCCTGTCCTGGGGCCAGATTTGCCATTGGAACCTCTCTAAGAGGGTATAATCTATCTTCCCTTCCTGCTCCCTCATCCTCTTTGCCACTTTCTTCCTCCTGTGCCCTTCTGCCTCTAGTTCTGTGTGCTACTGGCTCGTTCTGAATAGGGGGTGCATCAGGGACCAGGGGCTGGACAGGCTGGACAGGCTGGCCAGGCTGTCTGTATGGGGGTGGGAGGTGATCTAACGGGTCCCATGGCTTTATCTGGTCCCTTCTTGCTGCCTGTCCTTTAGTTTGCAAAGGGTATAACGAATAACCTTCTTTTTCCTGCCTTTGAACTATAAATTCACCCCCCTCCCCTTTTGGAAGCCACAAAGCAGCATATTCACTTTCTTCCTGGTTAAAAGGTTCTTTTGAATTCACATATAGATTTAAAACCTGACAAATCCAATCTTCAAATGATCCAAACTCTGGCCAGTATAAATTGTCTGCACGGATCTTTTCTTTTGTCCACTCATACAGTACTGTATCATTTTCTGCTTACTTTTTCTCTTTGGGATTCCCTTGTACCCCAGTATTGTAACACTATCCCCAGGGGGCTGTCCTGAGGAATCTCGCTCCCCTTCTGGGAAATCCCCTCTCAGTTCCCAGGCACACCGGGTTCTCGCGAATTTTTCTCACACTTCACAACCCCTGGGTCAGAGATTTTACTTTTCCTCTGACCCATCTCTGGCAGCAACAGCTCCCTTGCTCTCTCTCACTCGTTCTACAGTTCAACTCCTTCACTTAATATACACTATCTCACTTCTTTTGCCAACCTCTTGTTTCCCACCTAATTCCTTCTTTTCCTTTTATTCTCTCCCCAACCTCTCTTTCTGGCCATTCTCCACAATCCTTCTTAATCACGTACCAAAACTTCCATCTCTTATCCTCCCAACAGATAGTTGAACCTGACTCATTCACTCCCTTCTTAAATCACTTCTTCTGAGCATCAGCTCCCTTCTCAAAGACTTTTCCCGTCAGTTCTCGGGCTGGGACTTTCCCTCCCGCTCCCTCCCGGGGTATTCACTCGCTCTCCCCTTTCAGACCTTCCTCACTCACACACAAGCACACAGCCGCCCCCTTTACCCAACCCCGTGGTACTCACACAGCCCATTTTCACACAGGGTTCTTGTGCACAAGACGTTTTACGGGCACCTTTCCCTTTCTGCCGGCATTGCCACAGGAGCCTTCTTCTGGCACAGCTCCTTGTAGCGAGCTTCTTTGGCTTATGCTTTATTTTAATTTGGAACTCCTTCTCCAAGAGAGCCTGGTCTAGCCTCGGGACCACCTTAACAACTGGTGGGGAGCTCCTTCCCAAAACCAGCCACTCTTCACTGGGACTGGAGTTCCCGGGTTTCGGCACCAAATTGTTATGAATGATGTTCTATTTTTCCAATTTATCAAGCAACAAGATTAAATTTAATAGTAGATTTTTAATAGTAACAAAATGAATACAATCAAAGCATTGGAGATGAATACAATCAAAGTGCATATATTTAAGAATATACAAAATTTGGCAGTAAGTAATTTAGTACAATTGAGGTTCATATAAAGCATAAGCAAAACCGACCGGGGAGGGGCCCCTTTGGACCAGGGGATACGGGGAGTGGCTCCCATTCCTCACGTACCAAAGCATCCAGGCTAACAATCCCACTTATATACTGTAGGCTACAGAAGGTTCTAGAAAACTCCTCCTAGTTTCTATTCCTAAAATCTCCATCACTGTGTGTACAGTGCATGCTCTACTAATGGGTTAGGGGGTCTCTCATCCTTTTGAGGGTCTTATTTCCAATGAAGGCTCATCGTCTTCATTAGTGACCGAGGTGTGACCTGCAGGTAGCTCAGGTGCACTGTGTGACTGAGCAGATGTTTTCCATAACAAGACTTTAATTAAGTCCCATGCTTGGAATCATCCCATTTTGGCCCATTTCAAGGTCAAAACTTTCTATTTCTAGATGCTGCTTGTCAGACCTACGTCCTTCTACTATTCTTGTTTGACTTTCTTCCAACCTCTTTCTTCGACTCCCAACATCTGGAAGATGTCCTGTGTCCTGTCTCACCCATCTCCCCCCTCACTCTGTAACAATTGTCTTCTATTCATCTAAATACAACTTTGTTAATATAGTTACAATTTAATTAGCACGAATCACATTTATCACACTGGGAAGAACAGTGTTGGGAAGATTGGGGGACACTGAGGCATACTATGCATGACACTGGGGGGAACTGGAAGGGAATAGGAATGAACTCAAGTGTACAAGGAGGGCCTGGAGGGGCACTGGGGTTGTATTGGGCTGTCCTGGGGATGAACTGGGCTGTACTGGGAGGGACTGGAGGGGTTGAATGGGCTCCTCCCGCCTCTGCCCATCGTTGCCTGCAAACAATCAGCGCCGGGGATCGAGGCTTAGGGGTGCTGCCAGGTGTCAGCGCCATCTTTTCTTTTTGCCTATAACTCCCATCATGCCCCGCGGACCGATAGAACCCCATTGGAGCTGGGACTACAACGCCCGTCATGCCCCACGCCCCACAGAACCCCGGTATCCGTCCCCACATGTCCCTTAAGTGTCCCCCAGATCCTCCAGGATTCTGAAGTGCCTCCACAGCACCCATTCGGGACCCCCTAAAAGCATCCCCAGATCCCCTGAATGCTCCCAACACCACAGATTCCCGTTACAGTCATTTCTGGGAATTCATCTCCTCTCATCCCCGGCGGCTTCTGAGTTTCACATTACATAATCTGGCGCCTAAAACTCCTGCCCTTCCCTGCGCCCTAAAAAGCCCGGTTAGAAATCCCCAAGTTCCCCCAGAGTGCTCCCGAACCGTTCACGTTCTGTCCTGAGGACCTCAAATCGTGGCTCGGACGGAAAAGTGTCCCCGAAATGCCTTCCCGGGCCCCCAAACACCGAGCTACTTCCGGGACTACAGCTCCCATGATGCTCCGCGGTTCCCGTAGTGTGCCATTGCAGTTCTGACGTCATCTCCGGTCATGCCCCATGTTTCACCGAGACACTTTGGCGCTGCGCCTACAACTCCCATGGTGCTCCACAGCTCCATTGAACTGTGTTATAACTGTGCCTACAACTCCCATGAATCCCCGCGGCCCGGAGAGCCCCGTTAGAGCCTCCCAAGTGGCCGCCCGTATCCCGAATTGTCCATCAGAATCCCTCAGTGCCGCATCGAATTCCCACCCGGCTCCCCCAGAGTGGCCCCTTTTACCCTGTCTGAGAAAATGATTAAAAAAAAACAGCACTAAAGGAGTAAAAATAGGACTTATAAGCATAAAGAGGGAGGAATCAATACCCAATAGTGGTCAATTGACAAATTAATTAATGATGGGAATAGTGTTACTTAGAACTAATGACCAAAATCTTTTTTGCTTGCTAAAAATGTATTGATTTTTTTACATAAATATAGAAGTAAGAAAAATATAGAACAATATTAGTATAAACAAAAAACTGTTACTAAAATTTTATTAATAGGTACCTTTTAATTCCAAGTAAAAATTAATAATTTTTATTTTAATGTTTTGACTCAGTCCCAGGTGGGCGATGTCTGACATGGTGACTGAAGGGGTGAGGAGCAGGTTGTCCAATCAGTGTCAGGCTCACTCTTCTACACGCCCAGACCTCCTAAGGAGACATTCAGCATCAAGATCACCTGGCAAATGCTTCTATCACCTCTACAATGAACTGAAAAATAAAAAAATACTCAACTGAATAAAAACAAAAATCATGAGGTGCACTTCGAAATTTTCCTCCTTAACAGAACTCCAAACTGACTCCAATCAGCTGCACAAGCCCTGCAGACTTGAGGAGAATTGAAGGAAGACAAAGAGATCCTGAGAGCTTTCTGTATTTTAATCACCTCCACAGTGGATTTGGGGCTGAGCCCAGGAGCCTCAGGCACTGAGAGAAGGTTGAAGAAGCTGCTCCAGGAGGCAGAAGCAAAACTCCAAGTCCCTTGGAGCATCAGTGGCCCCACTGAGGGCAGGGACTGCCAAAGGCTCCCCAGGGAGTGGTGAGAGCAGATCCTTGAGGGCAGGATTGCAGGAGCCCGAGGCTGTGAGCAGGGAACTGCAATGCTGAGCAAGGCCTGGGCTGGGTGGAGGAAGCAGAAAGGCCAAGGCCTGAGCCCAGGCCTGGCCCAGCAGGGCCTGTCCCTCATGGGTGGCTCGGGGCTGTTGCTGGGGCAGTGGGATGGCAGGGGCAGCAAGGACAAATGTCATCAAGCTGCCAGCCCTGCCAGCCTCCTGAGGGAGGGCCGAGGCAGAAGCAAAGTGCAGCCCCTGCCAGGAAAGTTCCTTCTGTGGGGCTGCAGAGGCCCTGCCCGAGCCCAGGGCACAAAGGCCTGGGTGCCTCTGGCCCTGCCAGCCCTGCCCAGCCCTTGGCCATCTCTCCTGCAGGCTGTGCCCCCTGTGCGTGCTGCTCCTGTGCCCTGGCCGGCTGCACACGCCCATCTCGCTGTCCCCCCCAGCATTTCTCAGCCCAGCATTGCTGTGCCCTCCCTGGGCTCCCTGCACCCAGCGCTGCCGGCTCCTGGCACACAGAGCCATGGCCTGGCCCAGCCTCACGCTGGGACACCTCGGGCACCAACATTCTGCCCTGGGAGGGGCTTTTCTGTTTCCTCACCTCCAGGATGAACCTTCCAGGCTGCACTCTGGGGAGGTTTCCTTCTCTTCCCACTCCCAAGGAAAGCTCTGTCTCCTGCTGTTCACAAAGAGAGAAGGGCTGGTGGGAGATGTGGTGGTCAGAGGCTGTTTGGGCTACAGTGACCATAAAATTATTGAGTTTTTAAATATTCTGTGAACGGAGGAGGGGCCTCAACAAAACTTCTACACTTGAGTCACAGCAGATTTCAGTTTATTCAGGATGCAGATTTTGACAGTACTAAATCAGGTACTGATTTTCTTATGGGAACGCACATTTTCAAACAAAGGATTCCAGAAAGAATGGACGCACTACAAGAAAGAAATCTTGAAGGCGCAGCCTGTCCATCTGTGCCAAAAAGTATCAGTGAGGTAGCAAGAAAACTGACTGGCTTGGCTGAACATGGAGCTTTTTCCAAGCACTCAGGGAAAAAAGAGGCTTTGGACAGGGAGGTAGACAACGCAGGAAGGGTTTAAAGATGTTGTTAGATCATGCCAATGAGAGAATTAGAGAAGTGAAAAAAAATTAAGAGAAGTGAAAATTCAGTTAGGACATAACCTGGCCACTTCTGCAGAAGACATCAGAAATTATTTTATTAAAACATTACAGGCAAAACGAGGGAAAGTAGAAAATCCATTCTTTTTTGATGGGATATTGTTGCCAAAGATTAGGAAAAGACTGGGATATTTAACCCTTTCTTTGCCTCAGTTTTCAATCAAAAGTTCAGGTTGTCCTCAGGACAAGTGTTCACCTGAGCTGGGAGATGGGGACAGGGAGCAGAACAGACCCCCTGTAATCCAGGAGGAAGCAGCTGGGGACCTGCTGAGCCACTCAGAAGCTCACAGGTGTCTCTGGGACCAGATGGGATCCATCCTAGGGGGATGAGGGAGCTGCTGGATGAGCTCCCCAAGCTGCTCTCCATCATTTCTCATCAGTGCTGGCTCAGCAGGGAGGTGCCAGAGGACTGGAGGTGCCAATGTGAGCCCATGCCCAAGAAGGGCTGGAAGGAGGATGTGGGGAACTGCAGGCCTGTCAGCCTGACCTGGGTGCCTGGTGAGGTGATGGAACAGATCACCTTGAGTGCCATCACAGGGCACCTCCAGGATGGCTGAGGGATCAGAGGCAGCCGGCGTGGATTTCAATATCTGCATTGATGATCTGGATGAGGGCATTGAGTGCAGCATCAGCAAATGTGCAGATGGCACCAAGCTGGGTGTGAGTGTGGATCTTCTGGAAGGTAGGAGGGCTCTGTACACAGACTTAGACAGGCTGGATCCAGGGCCCAAATCCAATAAGTTTGAGTATAACCAGTCCAAGTGCCGGGCCCTGAACTTTAGCCACAACCATCCCTGCAGCGCTACAGGCTGGGGACAGAGTGGCTGGACAGTGGCCATGCAGAAAGGGACCTGTGGGCACAGATGGACAGCAGGCTGGACATGAGCCAGCAGTGTGCCCAGGTGGCCAAGAAGGCCAATGGCTCCTGGCCTGGATCAGGAATGGTGTGGCCAGCAGGAGCAGGACTGCTCAGCAGTGGTTGGGCAGCACCTCGAGTGCTGTGTCCAGTTCTGGGTCCCCCAATTTAGGAAGGACATGGAGGGGCTGGAGTGTGTCCAGAGAAGGGCAAAAAGGCTAGTGATGGGTCTGGAACACAAGTCCTGTGAGGAGCAGCTGAGGGAGCTGTGGATGTTTATCCTGGAGAAGGGGAGGCTCAGGGAGACAAGGTGGTGTCAGGGAACAGGTTGGACTTGATGATCTCCAAGGTCTTTTCCAGCCTGGCTGATTCTGTGATTCTCTGAAACCACCCCTGGAGCAGTTGCAGGATGAGCCCTGGGCATCCTCTTCACAAGGTCCAGCAGCCCAGGTCCCTCAGCTTCTCCACACAGCCCCAAAGCCCATCCTGTCAGTCCTGCAGAGCCTCTCCAGCCTCTCCTCATTGCCCACAACAGGGAGCCCCACACCCAGACACAGCAGAACAAATGTGCCCCCCTGGCCTGTGGTGCCTCTGGCAAGGGAGCAGCACGAGGCACTGCAGGACCCTGCAGACAATTCCTGAAGCACTTGGATGATGACCCTGCTCCCCAAGGGATGTTCCCATGGTGCCAACTCGGGAACTAAAATGAGGAGTCGGGCCAAAGAGGAATGGGCAAACGAGGATGGGCTGTTTTCAGGGGAGGGACAGGGATGGGAAAGAGGAAGAAATCTAGAAACATTTCTAGGAAGAGTAAAGGAAAGAAAGCTGAAGCCAAGGAAATACTCAGGAGAGCTTGAGGGTGGCTGCCAGGCAGTCCTGGCTCTGAGCAACAACATCTGCAGTGGGACAGGAAACTCACAGCTCAGGGGAACAAACTTTCTGGCTGACTTCAGAGGCCACGACAAAGATGAGTGGTTTCCCTGCCGTCCCCCAGCCCTTGCTGGCCCCAGGGGCTGGTGGCATTTGTGCTCACTCAGCTCCATGTCCCCACAGCAGCACCATGGGGGTGCTGAGCCTGCTGTGTGCAATGCAAACAGGGGCTCCTGAGCCAGTGCTGCCGTGTGTGTGCCTGCAAGGATGCGGCTCCTGTGTGAGCTGGGGGAGAGGCCAGGGCTGCAGAGGGGGGATGTTGTTGGCAGGTGCATGAGGACGCTCTGGGACGCTGCCCTGGGGTGTCCAGTGCACTGGGGATGGATCAGCCCCTGCTCTGCTGCTCCTTGCCAGGGTGTCCCCCTTGCAGGGAGCTTGCAGAGCACCAGCCATGCTGTTTGCCCCCAGCCTGCCCACGGCCAGCCTGGGGCTGCTCCCGGGGCTTTTCTGTGCTCAGCATTGGGCTGGCCAAGTGTTGTGGAGAGAGCCTGGCCAAGGAGCCTGGAGCCCCCAGGCCCTGGCCTGAGGCGTCAGCTCTGCCCCAGCAGTGCCCATGGCCTGTCCCTGCTGCAGCCCCGGCACTGCCACCCCCAGGGCTGTGCCCGGCCCCGAGAGCACTCAGGCCCTGCAGCAACACGAGGGCCAGGAGGGCAGCGGGGCAGTGGCACGGGAGCAGCACTGGCAACACCAAGTGCTGCTGCTGCTGGGCACAGCTGCTGTGCCAGCACTGATCTGCCCCCATCTCTGCACACAGACATTGCTGCTGCAGCTCCAGAGAAGGGAACAGAAGGGGCACCTCTGGAGAAAACTTTCCTGGGGGGAGAGATATCCATTAGGTTGTTTAAAGCCATCAAGAATACAGCCCCTCATTCACACTGTCTGTGACCACAGGGAAGGTGGAGAGAAATAAAATGAGAATTGGTTTAAATAATGACATTTCTTTATGGACAATATTGAAATAGTACACCAAAGAAAAACAACGTCCAAATCAAACCAACAAGAACAATTAAGATGAATTTTATTGCACATGATTTTCAGAAACTGGCAAGAAGTTTAAGGTTTCTGATGCCATGCAGTGATCAGTGTCCACACTGCAGCCTTGAGCTCCTGGTTCCTCAGGCTGTAAATGAGGGGGTTCAGGGCTTGAGGCACCACTGTGTACAGGACTGACAGTGCCAGATCCAGGGATGGGGAGGAGATGGATGGGGGCTTCAGGTAGGCAAATGTGGCAGTGCTGAGGAAGAGGGAGACCACAGCCAGGTGAGGGAGGCAGGTGGAAAAGGCTTTGTGCTGTCCCTGCTCAGAGGGGATCCTCAGCACAGCCCTGAAGATCTGCACATAGGAGAAAACCATGAACACAAAACAACCAAGTCCTAAACAGATGGAAAATACAATGAGCCCAAGTTCCCTGAGGTAGGATTTGGAGCAGGAGAGCTTGAGGATCTGGGGTACCTCACAGAAGAACTGGCCCAGGGCATTGCCATGGCAGAGGGGCAGGGAAAATGTATTGGCCGTGTGCAGCAGAGCATTGAGAAAGGCACTGGCCCAGGCAGCTGCTGCCATGTGGGCACAAGCTCTGCTGCCCAGGAGGGTCCCGTAGTGCAGGGGTTTGCAGATGGACACGTAGCGGTCGTAGCACATGATGGTCAGGAGGAAATACTCTGCTGAGATGAAGAACACAAAGAAAAAGAGCTGAGCAGCACATCCAGCATAGGAGATGTGTCTGGTGTCCCAGAGGGAATTGTGCATGGCTTTGGGGACAGTGGTGCAGATGGAGCCCAGGTCAGAGAGGGCCAGGTTGAGCAGGAAGAAGAACATGGGGGTGTGCAGGTGGTGGCCACAGGCTACGGCGCTGATGATGAGGCCGTTGGCCAGGAGGGCAGCCAGGGAGATGGCCAGGAAGAGGCAGAAGTGCAGGAGCTGCAGCTGCCGCGTGTCTGCCAATGGCAGCAGGAGGAAGTGGCTGATGGAGCTGATGTTGGACATTTGCTGGGTCTTGGCATGGAGATCTAGAAAAAATTAATAATGGTATAGTTCAGTTTGGAGAGGATTTTAAATATCCCAGCCCAGCTTGGTGTCACTTTTCCCCCACTGCCTGCCCAGGGCTCTGCTGCCTGGAGCTGTTCCTGCCAGCAGCTGCTTCCCTGTGCCCAGGGCTGGGCCCTGCCAGTGCTCCCAGAGCCCAGCCCAGCCCTGGGGCTCAGCTCTGCCCTGCAGACCCCTCCCAGCACAGGGCACTGCCCAGGGCTAGCTCTGCTTCTGCAGGATCTGATGGCAACATCACAGCAACCCTGAGGAGGCTGGAAAAATGACACTGATGTTGCCTGTAAGTGCTGATTTCTGTTACTTCCTGCTTTATTAAGATCCGAGAAAAAAAAAAAAAATTCCCAACCTGAACTGAGATGAATATCTATATGCAATTTTCCCACCTACGCAACACAGAGCAATAGAATATAAAATCAGGATTATCTTTTTTATGCAGCCCCTGCCTCTCTGCGCTCCCTTTGTAATCTACCTAGAAATATTCTGGAGTTAAATGCTACTCTGGGAGCAGTCCTGAACAATGCATCATCCTCACTACACAAGCAGAATACTTCCAAGCCTTACCAGCTGTCTCCTTCCACCCAGACCTTGTCCCCCAGTGCTGGGAGCAGCTCCCAGGGCTGGCTGAGAGCTGTCCCTGGCAGGCAGCAGAGTCCCTGCCCCAGCACAGCGCCCTGGGCTGCAGGACCCTGCTCTGCACCACAGCCCTGGGCACCCCTGGCTGCTCTACACAAGAGATCATCAGAGAATGTACTCACACAGTCTGCAGGCATTGGGATGTTGCAGCTTTAGGAGATCAGTGCAGGAGCTGCAGCTGCATTGTCCTGCAGCCAGAGGCTTCCTGTGTCAAGGGCTGGGAGTGATTCTGCCCCAGGCACTTGTGAGCATCTTCCCAGCCCTGACTGATTGAAGCTCTCTGTGCCTCTGTGCTGTGCCTGGGGTGGCTGCAGGCAGTGCCCCATCCCTGCTGAGCTGGGAGAAGAGCTGCTCATCAAGAGAAATGTGTTTTTGAAGCTCTTCTTGGTTGCCAGAATCGCCTTCTGTGCCAGAAGCTCAGCCCAGCTCTTCACCACAGACACAGCACACGGATTTTAATGACCCTCTCAGGGCATTGGTGCTGTCTGCATCAGACTCCGTCCCTCAGAGTGTGCTTGAGAAACTTCTCAAGAACTCAAATTTTAATTGAAACACTGAAGTTTCTTCAAGTTTTAATGGGTCCCACTGAGGGACAGGACTGAGAAAGTGTCCCCAGGTTTCAGTTAGTGCAGAACACTGGCGGCACTGATGACAGGTGGGGACAAACAAGGGAAAGGTGTCTCTGATGCTGAGCAAACCTGGATGTGTTTCAGTAATGCAAAGGACCAAGGGCTGAGCCCCAGCCCCTGGCAAGGCAGATCCTGTCCCTCCCTCATTGCTCAGGGCTCTTCCCGGGCCACTGGGCTCTGGGCATGTGCAATGCCAAGGGCAGCACCATGGGGCGGCCCCTGCCAGGCTGCTGAGCAGGGACAAGGAGGCAATGAGGCCCCAGCACAGCAAGGCTCACTTGTCCCCTGCTGGCCTCAGGCCCAGGGCCAGCCTGCATGGCCCAAGTGCTGCAGGAGTTGGCTGTGTCAGGGCCTTTCAGCTGCTGCCCATCCCTGTGCCCTCTGCAGCCCAGGCTGTCCTACGGTGTCCATGCCCTGCGCCTCTGTCCCTGCAGGCTGTCGTCATCCCCCGGCTGCCCCACCTCGCTGGCCCCTTCCTTTGCTGACAGCTCTGCCTCCTGCCTGCCTCTGCCTGGACACACAGAGCCTTGGGCTGCTCCAGATTCCTTCTGGGGGATGTGCTGCACCACAGCCCTTTCATAGAAGGGAAATTTCTCCTTTTTTCCAGTCTGGGCCTCCTCAGCTGCCTTTGGCATTAATTCTTTCTTTCTCAGGCTGTTTTCCACTATGTCAAAAGGATCCACCATCTCTGAAACCACTGTTCAATCCCTCCCAGGGCACTCTTCTGCTGTCCTCAGTTTCCACTCCACTGAGCACATAGCTTCTTTGTCACTCGATAGTGGTCAAGTGTTTGAGCCCAAGAGCCCTTGGACAAGAGGGATCGCTCTTTTCCATAGGAAGGAAACCACAGAACCCCAGGGTTTTGAAGGCAGATGAGAAGCACTCACCAGAGGCCAAGGCAAGCCAGACCTGTCTGTCCTTACAGCTTCTGTCTGAAAGCAACCTTTGGATATATGGGGAGTTTTGGAGGTGGAATTCCATTTCAGCCATGGGTTCCTGGACTAGAAAGACAGTTCTCCATAGGAAGGAAAGGGTAGAGTCCCGGTGTTTCAAAGGCTGATTAGACACAGCCCCAAGGAGGCCAAGGCCAGCCAGACCTTTTGTCAGGGAGGAATCCTTGAACAGACAGAATTTGGGAGGCCAAATCCCACTTTTCTCTATGGACATCTGGATGAGAAGGACAATTCTTTTCCCTAGGAAGGATTGTAGGGAGCCCTGGTGTTTCAAAGGCAGACAAGAGCTGGCCCACAGGAAGCCTGGAAGATTTTGTCTGGGACCTGTCCTTGGAATTTTGGAGGTGGATTCCCAATTTTGGCCATGGATGCCTGGACTTGAAAGATGTTTTTCCATGGGAAGAAAAGCACAGGTCCCCAGTGTTTTGAAGGCAGATAAGAGGTGGCCCCCAAGAGGCCAAGGCCTGCCAGAGCTGTCTGTCCTGGCAGGTTTCATATGGGAATAATCCTTGGATAAAATCAAATTTGGAGGAGGTATCCCAATTTTGGCCATGAACCCCTGGAGGAGAAGGACAGCTTTTTCCCATAGGAAGGAAACCACTGAACTCTAGTGTTTCAGGGGCTGATGAGAAATAGCCCCCAACATGGCAAGTCAGCTGGACCAGTCAGGCAGCCCTCAGGAGGCCCAGCCAACCAGACCTGTTCCATGTTCTTGTACCCTTGGGGCCCTGACATCACAACTGCCCCTTGGTGTTGTGTTCCGCTGCAGTGAGGGGCACAACAGCTTCCCTGGGCCCTGGAGTCTTGGACCTCAGGCAGCCATTAGTGACCAACAGGAAAAGACGTAAACAGGATGGGTCTTGGTTTACCAAAACCCGGGATCCTTTATTGAACCAGGGACCAAGACAAGAATGAGGGTAGAGTCATGGGTTTTATATGCCAGGGTATGGGTGGAGTTTAGGTTCAATTACGAGAAAAGCAGGGGACTGCAAAGGGGTGGGTCGAGGAGGACAATCAATGGGAAGAACTAAGGCAGGAACACTACAGTCAAATTTAAACCAATGAGGGTACAGGAAAAGAAGATCATTTTGGGACCATTCCTTATCTGACAAAATGAGTGGAGTATCTTCCTGGGCTTGCAGGAGCATGCCCCACAGGGTGGAGAGGCCCTGATTCCATTGGGCCCCTCTGTTACATGAGTTCTTAGTTCTATGGAGCCCTGTAGTTTCACAATGGTCTCCTTGGTTCCATGGTGCCACACAGTGTCAAAACAGCCCCTTGCTTCCATGAGGCTCTGTGATGTCACAATGGTCTCATTGGTTGGACAAGGCTCAGCAGTTCCACAATGGCCCTTGAAGTATAAAAATAGTGTCAGCGGGTTCCCCTGCAGGTTCACAATGGCCTCCTTTGTTCCATGATGCCTCATAGTGTAACAGTGGTATCCTTGGTTCCACAGAGTCAGAATGGTCCTGTGGTCTCATGGAGCCTGTCAAGATCCGCTATTAATACAGAGCGGGGGTCGTGATGGTTCTTTTGATCTTAAAGGTGCAAACAGGCAAAGTGCAGGGGACAAAATCAGTTTATTCAACAGCAGAAAATCAGTTTATTCAACAACAGCAATGCATTTCATCAAATGCCAACAACTCAGTTACGGTAAAGGGGAGAGGTATAGGATAGGGAGAGGGGAAGGAAAGAAAGGGATGGGAAAATAGCTACCAACAGACGAGACGGGCGTCCTCACGGGTCATCCCATAGACGAGTCTTTGTCTGTGGGGAGATCTCAGGGGTCTTCTCCAGGGGATAGACGGGTCTTCATCAGTGGAGAGATCTCAAAGGGTCTTTCCCAGCTCTTTTATAGTCCTTCTCCAAAACATGTGGCCTCTGGCCAAGAGGTGGGAAGATTTATGGACCATTGTGTGGTGCTGCAGGAGACAGGTACGGTCAAGCAGTCCTCAGTTGGTACAACACAACCTCTGGTTGGTGCCACAACAGCACAGTCCAGTGAACACAATACACCAGCACACAGTCACGAGCATCCACCTTGGCCCGGCCAGGAAACCATTGTTGGGAGTCAGCCTGGGTGGAGGTCCTCGAGGTCTCTTTGCGATGGTCGGGAGGCAAAATCGAGGGAAACATCAGACCTACCCTTACAGATGGAGACACTTCAAGAAAGAAATCATGAATGAGCAGAAGGAGCCTGTCCCAGTGTGCCAGAAGTGAGCTAGTGAGGAAAATGACTGGCCTGGCTGGGTATGGAGATTTTTCTAGGCACTCAGGGAAAAAAGAGGGTGCATCATATTTGGAAAGAGGTGCAGGCAACTCAGGAAGTGTTTAAGGATGTTATTAAGTCATGCAGAAAGAAAATGTGAGAATTGAAAACTCAATTAGGACTTAACCTGGCCACTTCTGTGAAAAATAATAGAAAATATTTCTATAAATAAGTTATTAGTAAACCGGCGGACAAGGAGAATCTCAGCTCTTTATTGGATGCAGTGGGGAATAGAGAAATTGAAGATGAGAAAAAGGCTGAGCTACTTAACCCATTCATTGCCACAGTTTCAAACAATTAGACAGGATATCCTCAGGACAAGTGTTCTCCTGAACTGGGAGATGGGGACAGGGAGCAGAACAGACCCCTGTAATCCTGGAGGAAGCAGCTGGAGACCTGCTGAGCCACTCAGATGCTCACTGGTGTCTCTGGGAACAGGTGGGATCCATCCTAGGGGGATGAGGGAGCTGCTGGAAGGGCTCCCCAAGCTGCTCTCCATCATTTCTCATCAGTGCTGGCTCAGCAGGGAGGTGCCAGAGGACTGGAGGTGCCAATGTGAGCCCATGCCCAAGAAGGGCTGGAAGGAGGATGTGAGAAACTGCAGGCCTGTCAGCCTGACCTGGGTGGCTGGTGAGGTTATGGAACAGATCACCTTGAGTGCCATCACAGGGCACCTCCAGGATGGCTGAGGGATCAGAGGCAGCCAGCGTGGATTTCAATATCTGCATTGATGATCTGGATGAGGGCATTGAGTGCAACATCAGCAAATGTGCAGATGGCACCAAGCTGGGGGTGAGTGTGGATGTGCTGGAGAGCAGGAGGGCTCTGCAGAGGGACTCAGACACCACCGTGACACTGACACTGCATGGTGTCATGGCACCAAGAAACCATTGTGACACTGCAGGATCTTGTGTCAGCAGGGGTCCATTGTGGCACCGTGCGAACAAGGAGTCCAGTGTGGCACTGTGGAGCCTTATGGAATTCGGGGGTCCCTGTGACTCCATGCGACCTCATGAAATCAAGAAGACAGTTGTGCCACTTTCTGTCCTTGTGGAAACAAGGAGACCACTGTGATACTGCTGGACCTCGTACAACCAAGAAGACAGTTGTGACACTGCAGGGACTCATAGACTGAAGGAAACAATTATGACACCATGGTGCCCCATGGGACCAAGAGGCCATTGTGACACTGTGGAACTAAGGAGAGCATTGCTGCACTGTGAGACCTCATGGAACCAAAGATCCATTGTGACACTGCAGGGCACAATGATCCAAGGGACTTTGTGACACCCTGGGGCTCCATTGAAGCAAAGGGATATTGTGACACTGGGAGGCCTCATGAAATTGTGACACTCTAAGACCGTATGGAATCGTGCTGACATGAAGCTGGGTGTGAGTGTGGATCTTCTGGAAGGTAGGAGGGCTCTATACACGGGCCTGGATAGGCTGGATCCAGGGCCCAAATCCAAGGAGAGGTTTAACAAGGCCAAGTACTGGGTCCTGAACTTTGGCCACAACAACCCCTGCAGTGCTACAGGCTGGGGACAGAGTGGCTGGACAGCAGCCAGGCAGAAAGGGACCTGGGGGCACTGATGGACAGCAGGCTGGACATGAGCCAGCAGTGTGCCCAGGTGGCCAAGAATTTCCATGGCAACTGGCCAGGATCAGGAATGGTGTGGCCAGCAGGAGCAGGGCAGTGATTCTTCTCCTGTACTCGGCCCTGGTTGGGCAGCACCTCCAGTGCTGTGTCCAGTTCTGGGCCCCCCAATTTAGGAAGGACATGGAGGGGCTGGAGCGTGTCCAGAGAAGGGCAACAAGGCTGGTGAGGGGTGTGGAACACAAGTCCTGTGAGGAGTGGCTGAGGGAGCTGCAATTGTTAATTCTGGAGAAGGGGAGGCTCAGGGAGACAAGGTGGTGTCAGGGCACACGATGGACTTGATGATCTCAAAGGTTCTTCCAGCCTGGCTGATTCTGTGATTCTCTGAAACCACCCTTGGAGCAGTTGCAGGATGAGCCCTGGGCCTCCTCTTCACAAGGTCCAGCAGCCCAGGTCCCTCAGCTTCTCCACACAGCCCCAAAGCCCATCCTGTCAGTCCTGCAGAGCCTCTCCAGCCCCTCCTCATTGCCCACAGCAGGGAGCCCCACACCCAGACACAGCAGCCCAGATGTGCCCCCTTGGCCTGTGGTGCCTCTGGCAAGGGAGCAGCACGAGGCACTGCAGGACTCTGCAGACAATTCCTGAAGCACTTGAGGATGATCCTGCTCCCCAAGGGACGTTCCCATGGTGGAAACTGAGGAACTGAAATGAAGAGTGAGGCCAGAGAGGAAAGGGCAAAGAGCTATGAGCTGTTTTCAGGGGAGGGGATAGGAATAGGCAAGAGGAAAAAATGTGGAACAGGGAAGAATAAAGACTGCAAAGGTGAAGCAAAGGAAATGCTCAGGGCAGTTTGGGGATGGCTGCCATTCAGCCGTGGCTCTGTGCAAAAATATTTACAGTGGGACAGGAAACTCACAGCTGATGGGAACAAACTTTCTGGCTGACTTCAGAGGCCACGACAAAGCTGAGTGGTTTCCCTGCCGTCCCCCAGCCCTTGCTGGCCCCAGGGGCTGATGGCATTTGTGCTCACTCAGCTCCATGTCCCCACAGCAGCACCATGGGGGTGCTGAGCCTGCTGTGTGCAATGCAAACAGGGGCTCCTGAGCCAGTGCTGCCGTGTGTGTGCCTGCAAGGATGCGGCTCCTGTGTGAGCTGGGGGAGAGGCCAGGGCTGCAGAGGGGGGATGTTGTTGGCAGGTGCATGAGGACACTCTGGGACGCTGCCCTGGGGTGTCCAGCACAGTGGGGATGGATCAGCCCCTGCTCTGCTGCTCCTTGCCAGGGTGTCCCCCTTGCAGGGAGCTTGCAGAGCACCAGCCATGCTGTTTGCCCCCAGCCTGCCCACGGCCAGCCTGGGGCTGCTCCCGGGGCTTTTCTGTGCTCAGCATTGGGCTGGCCAAGTGTTGTGGAGAGAGCCTGGCCAAGGAGCCTGGAGCCCCCAGGCCCTGGCCTGAGGCGTCAGCGCTGCCCCAGCAGTGCTCATGGCCTGTCCCTGCTGCAGCCCCGGCACTGCCACCCCCAGGGCTGTGCCCGGCCCCGAGAGCACTCAGGCCCTGCAGCAACACGAGGGCCAGGAGGGCAGCGGGGCAGTGGCACGGGAGCAGCACTGGCAACACCAAGTGCTGCTGCTGCTGCTGGGCACAGCTGCTGTGCCAGCACTGATCTGCCCCAGCTCTGCACACAGACATTGCTGCTGCAGCTCCAGAGAAGGGAACAAAAGGGGCATCTCTGGAGAAAACTCTGCTGGGAGAGAGATCCTTTAGTTCATTTAAATCAACCAAGAGCAGAGCACCTTATTTACAGTCTGTGGCCAGAGGGAAAGTGGGTCGAAAGGAAATGAGAAATGGCATCAACAATGCAATTTTTTAATGGATTATATTTAAAAAGTAAACCACAAACAATAACCTCCAAAATGAAACCAACAAGAATTATCAAAGGTGACTTTTTTTACCAATGATTTGCAGAAATTGACCATCAGTTTACAATTTCTTAAATCCTCAAGTCATCAATGTCCACACTGCAGCCTTGAGCTGCTGATTCCTCAGGCTGTAGATGAGAGGGTTCAGGACTGGAGGCACCACCGAGTACAGAACTGACATGGCCAGATCCAGGGATGGGGAGGAGATGGAGGGGGGCTTCAGGTAGGCAAACACTGCAGTGCTGACAAATAGAGAGACCACAGCCAGGTGAGGGAGGCAGGTGGAAAAGGCTTTGTGCCGTCCCTGCTCAGAGGGGATCCTCAGCACAGCCCTGAAGATCTGCACATAGGAGAAAACCATGAACACGAAACAGCCAAATACCAAAGAGACACTAAAAGCTAGAAGCCCAAGTTCCCTGAGGTAGGATTTGGAGCAGGAGAGCTTGAGGATCTGGGGAATTTCACAGAAGAACTGGCCCAGGGCATTGCCATGGCAGAGGGTCAGGGAAAATGTATTGGCCGTGTGCAGCAGAGCATTGAGAAAGCCACTGGCCCAGGCAGCTGCTGCCATGTGGGCACAAGCTCTGCTGCCCAGGAGGGTCCCGTAGTGCAGGGGTTTGCAGATGGACACGTAGCGGTCGTAGCACATGATGGTCAGGAGGGCAAGCTCTGATCCAAGAAAGAAGAATATCAGAAATACCTGTGCTGCACATCCAGCATAGGAGATGTGTCTGGTGTCCCAGAGGGAATTGTGCATGGCTTTGGGGACAGTGGTGCAGATGGAGCCCAGGTCGCTGAGGGCCAGGTTGAGCAGGAAGAAGAACATGGGGGTGTGCAGGTGGTGGCCGCAGGCTACGGCGCTGATGATGAGGCCGTTGGCCAGGAGGGCAGCCAGGGAGATGGCCAGGAAGAGGCAGAAGTGCAGGAGCTGCAGCTGCCGCGTGTCTGCCAATGGCAGCAGGAGGAAGTGGCTGATGGAGCTGCTGTTGGACATTTCCTGTGTCTTGGCATAGGGATCTGTAAAAAAAGTAATCATGGAATAGTTCAGTTTGGAGAGGATTTTAAATATCCCAGCCCAGCTTGGTGGCACTTTCCCCCCACTGCCTGCCCAGGGCTGTCCCTGGCAGCAGCTGCTTCCCTGTGCCCAGGGCTGAGCCCTGCCAGTGCTGCCAGTGACAAGCCCAGCCCTGGGGGCTCAGCTCTGCCCTGCACACACCTCCCAGCACGGGGCACTGCCCAGGGTCAGCTCGGCCTCTGCAGGCTCTGATGGCAACATCACAGCAACCCTGAGGAGGCTGGAAAAGTGACACTGATATTGCCTGGAAGTGCTGATTTCTCTAACTGCCTGCTTAATTAAGATTCGAGAGAAAAAAAATTACTTTTTCCAACCTGAACTGAGAATTTATTATCTATATGCAATTTCTCCATCTATGCAACACAGAGCAGTAGATTTTAAAATCAGGATTTTCCTTTTTATGCAGCCCCTGCCTCACTGTTCCCCATGTATAATCTGTTTGGAAATGTTCTAGATTTAAATGTCATGCTGGGAGCAGCAGTCCTGAAAAATGCAGCATCCTCACCACACAAGGAGAACACTTCCAAGCCTTACCAGCTGTCTCCTTCCACCCACACCTTGTCCCCCAGTGCTGGGAGCAGCTCCCAGGGCTGGCTGAGAGCTCTCCCTGCCAGGCAGCAGAGTCCCTGCCCCAGCACAGCGCCCTGGGCTGCAGGACCCTGCTCTGCACCACAGCCCTGGGCACCCCTGGCTGCTCTACACAAGAGATCATCAGAGAATGTACTCACCGAGTCTGCAGGCATTGGGATGTTGCAGCTTTAGGAGATGACTGCAGGAGCTGCAGCTGCATTGTCCTGCAGCCAGAGGCTTCCTGTGTCAAGGGCTGGGAGTGATTCTGCCCCAGGCACTTGTGAGCATCTTCCCAGCCCTGACTGATTGAAGCTCTCTGTGCCTCTGTGCTGTGCCTGGGGCGGCTGCAGGCAGTGCCCCAGCCCTGCTGGGCTGGGAGAAGAGCTGCTCATGAAGAGAAATGTGTTTTTGAAGCTCTTCTTGGTTGCCAGGATCTCCTTCTGTGCCAGGAGCCTGGCCCATCAGCATAGACAAAGCACAAGGATTTTAATGACCCTCTCAGGGCGTTGGTGCTGTCTGCATCAGACTCAGTCCCTCAGAGTGTGCTTAAAAAACTTCTCAAGAACTCAAATTTTAATTGAAACACTGAAGATTCTTGAAGTTTTAATAGGTCCCACTGAGGGACAGGACTGAGAAAGTGTCCCCAGGTTCCAGTTAGAGCAGAACAATGGAGGCACTGATGACAGGTGGGGACAAACAAGGGAAAGGTGTCTGTGATGCTGAGCAAACCTGGATGTGTGTCAGGAATGCAAAGGGCCAAGGGCTGAGCCCCTGCCCCTGGCAAGGCAGATCCTGTCTCTCCCTCATTGCTCAGGGCTCTTCCCGGGCCACTGGGCTCTGGCCATGTGCAATGCCAAGGGCAGCACCATGGGGCGGCCCCTGCCAGGCTGCTGAGCAGGGACAAGGAGGCAATGAGGCCCCAGCACAGCAAGGCTCACTTGTCCCCTGCTGGCCTCAGGCCCAGGGCCAGCCTGCATGGCCCAAGTGCTGCAGGAGTTGGCTGTGTCACGGCCTTTCAGCTGCTGCCCATCCCTGTGCCCTCTGCAGCCCAGGCTGTCCTACGGTGTCCATGCCCTGCGCCTCTGTCCCTGCAGGCTGTCGTCATCCCCCGGCTGCCCCACCTCGCTGGCCCCTTCATTTGCTGACAGCTCTGCCTCCTGCCTGCCTCTGCCTGCACACACAGAGTCTTGGCCTTGATGTCAAAAGGTTTCAATCAATTTTTACTGTGTTTGGACTTTCATTAGAGAAACGAGGCATTGAGGGACTCTTTTCCTGGTAGGGATGGTTGCAAAAGAAAATGACAGCTGGCTCAAGGGTGCAGTGATAGAAAAAGCAAGGAGTGAACTGGGAACTTGGGGTTGATTTTATGGTAATGGATAAATTGTAATACACATGTAGCAATTGTACATGAGCAACATGCTTTTAGCATCACATGTCTATGTAAGGTTTGGTGTTTTCCCCTGCTGGACCTCAGACCTGAATAAATGATACCCTCTTTAGCACGAAATTAGGGTTAAGGAGTCTTATTCTGATATTTTGGAGATTTTGTGACAGCGGGGCCTCACTGAATCAAGGAATCAACTTGGAACCTATGAATCAACTTGACACTATGGAATCTCAAGGACCAAAGGGGCTTTTTGACACTGTGGGAGCTCATGGAACCGAAATCCATTTTGACAGAGTGGGGCCACATGGAACCAAAGGCCCACTGTTATACTGCAGATCCAAGGAGGCCCTGGTGACACTGTGGAACCTCCTGAAACCATGGGTGCCTTGTGACATTGCAGAACTGTTGATGAGTCTATGAAAGCTCATGGAACCATAAGTTCATTGTAACCAAAATACCATTGTGACACTGTGAAACCTCTTGGCACTGAGGGTCCGTTATTACACTGTGGGGACTCATGAAACCAAACATTCATTGTGACACTGCAGGCCCTCATGGAACAATGGAGACTCCTATGAAACAGAATCAGAGAATGAATGAGGTTGGTAAAGTCCTTTGAGATTATCAAGTCCAACTTATGACCTAACATCACCTCATCAACTAAACCATGGCTCTGAGTGCCATATCCAAGGTTGATTTTTTAATGCCTCCAGGGATGGTGACTCCAGCACCTCCCTGGGCAGAAGATTCCAGTGCCCAATCACCCTTTCAGTGAAGAATTTTTTCCTGATATCAAAGCTAATCTGTCCTTGGCTCACCTTCAGACTGTGTCCTCTGGTTCTGTCAGTGATTGCCTGGGAGAAGGGACCGACCCCCACCTGACTACAGCCTCTGTTCAGGTGGTTGTAGAGAGTCTCCCTGGAGACCATTGTAGCCATTGGGGCCATTGTAGCACGGCAGGGCCTCATGGAATCAAGGGGAGCACAGTGACAGTGTGGGGCTCCGTGGGACAAAGGGGCCATTCTGACACCATGGAACCAAGGAGATCTTTGTTGCAGTACAGGGCATCATGGTATAAAGGAGACCATTTTTACAGTTTGAGGCTTTCTGAAACTAAAGGGCCATCGTGGCATTTTGGGGCATTTTGGAAACAAGGGGACCCTAGTGACACTGTGGGGTCTCATGGAATCAATGGTCTGTTGTGACACTGCAGGGCCTTATGGAATCATGGAGACTATTCTGACACTACAGGTGATGCCTTGGAGTGGCTATCTGGAACAGAGGCTAGACAAGGTTAAGGGAATAAAGTGGGTATTTATTAAAGGCCTTCAATAGATTCACCTTGGACAGTCAAAAGCCTCCCAAAGGCTACACCCAAGATGGACAGGGGTGACAAGTTTTTCAGATAGATTTAAGTTTGGTCTGTTTGCATATCAGGGGTTAATCCTCCAATTACAGCTTCAGATATTGAAGTCATATTCCCCCAGTTTGCTCCCTCTCCCCAATTCACTTTTGTTTATACTTTTCAGAGCCTGAGGCTTTAAAATGTCCTTGAGTTTCAGGCCTAGAGGAATTGTTTTGTCTGACCTAAATGTAAAGAAAGTTAACTAACACATTATATGGAGTTTAGAGTTATGCCAAAATGCAGTACAGGATTTCAAAAATATAGAGGCTAAAATCTTAAAGGCATCATAGGCCTCACTGATCCAAGGGGCCACTGTGACACTTTGTGGCCCCATGGAACCAAGGAGTCCATTGTGACACTGCAAGGCCTCATGGAAGCAAGGAACCATTGTGACACTATGGGGTCTTGTGGGGATAAGGGGTGACTGTGTCACTGTGTGGCACCGTTGAACCAAGGAGTCCATTGTGACACTACAGGGCCCCATGGAACTGAGGATTCATGGAACAGTGCAGCATCCCATGGAAATAAAGGAATCCTTTGTGACACTGCGGGGCCTCATGGAATCCTGGAGGCCATGATGACACTTTGAGGCCTTGTTGAATGAAGGGGCTCTGCAGGGACTCATGGAACCAATGAACTCTTTTGCCATTGTGAGTCCCCAGGGAACCAAGGGTCCATTGGGATACTGTGGCACAAAGGAGACCCCTGTTACACTGCAAGGGCTCATGGAAATAAGGGACCATTGTGACACTGTGGAGTCCCAAGGAAACAAGAGTCCAGTGTGACACATCTGGGCCTCATGGAACCAGTGTGACACTGCAGGGCCCCATGGAAACAAGGGAACAGGTAACAGGTCTAGTGGTTTGGCCTGACTGGTCCAAATGACCTTGGCATGTTGAGGTTCTCTTCTCATATGCCCCTGAAACACTGGGGCTCTGGGCTTTCCTTCAAATGGAAAATAATTGTCCTTCTCATTCAATCATCCATAGCCAAAATGGGATTTCCCCTCCAAAATTCCCAATATCCAGGGATTGCTCCCAGACAAAAGCTGCGATTTCCAACAAGTCTTGCTGCCCTTGTCTTCCTGAGGGCCAGCTCTCACCCTGCCTTCAAACACTGGGACTCGGTGTATTCCTTCCTATGGAAAAGAACGTTTCTTCCTGCACAGGCACTGATGGTCATATTTGGAACTTTTCCTCCAAAATTCCTATCTGCAAGGAATAAAAGCTGCCAGGACACTGAGGTCTGGTTGGCCTTAGCCTCTGCTGGCCATCTCTATTCTACCCTGAAACACTGGGGCTCTGTGCTTTCCATCCTATGGAAAAAACCAAAATCCTTCTCCCGGCACTCAAGACTGAAATTGCGATTCCAGCTCCAAAAGTCCTAGATCCCAAGATTGCTCCTACACAAAAGCTGCCATTACAGACAGGACTGGCTGACTTTGGCCTCTCGTGACTGCAGTTCATCAGCCCCTGAAACACTGGAGCTCTGTGGTTCCCTTCCTGTGGAGACCATGGGGACACTGTGGGGGCCCATGGAACCATGGAGAGCATTGAGACACTTGGAGGCCTTCTGAAATGAAGGGGCCACTGTGACACTGTGGGACCCCATGGAACCAAAGGGCCATTGTGACCCTGCAGGGCCTCATGGAAGCAAGGGGAGATGGAACAGATCTGCATGGTTTCCCTTCCTGGGGGCCACCTGACAGGTCTGGCTGATCTTGGAATGTTGAGGGTTGCCTTTCATCAGACCCTGGAGCACTGGGTCTTCCCAGGTGCCCAAGGCTGAAATTGGTACTCTCTCTAAAAAATTCCCTTTATGCAAGGGTTCTCCCAGACAAAAGTTGCCAGGACAGAATGGAGAGCTCTGGATGGCCTTTCCCACTGGTGGTCACCTCTCATCTCAAGGAAGGTCTAAGGAAAGTATTTGAACAGGTTTGACTACTGGAATATCAATGATTCTCTCATCTACTGAAAAGCTCAGATGCTCTTCAGATCATATATATATTTTTTTCTCATTGTGGATTATGCACAAAATATTATTTTTTAATTATTATTATGTATAATTTTTATATTATTTTTATATTAAAATATATTGAATATATTTTAATTTTTAATATTTCATAAAAATAAAAAAATATTATTCATATCACTATCCTGTGTTATCTGACACAAAACACCTCCTCTACATATGGATGCAGGTCACCTGTAGAAGCAAACACACTAAAGAATCCAGCAGGAATTATTTGTCTCTGCTCCCAGCTGTCACATCTCCTCTGGAGCTGCAGGTGCATCCCCAGCACTTGGCAGGGCTCAAGGGGTCACAAGCTCAGCTCCCACACAGAGACCTTGCAGACCCTGGGGTGCCCCTTTCAGCCTCCCTGCCCAGAGCCTTTCTGCAACCTTCCCCCTGGAGCTGCTGCTTCCCTGCAGCCCCGGCCATGGACAGCAGCAGAACCTGGTGTGTCCTGAGCAGCAGGGCCAGCTCAGGGCCCTGTGGGGAGCAGGGGCTGGGCCAGCAGGACAAGCCAGCCCGGCCAGGCAGGACACGCTCAGCTGGGGAAAGGGATGTGCAGGGAGAGGAGCAAGGGAGCGTTTTTGTGCCTGCAGGGAGGAATGCAGAGGAAGCTGCTGCTGCTGCAGGCACCAGCTCTGGCCAGGCCCCTCTGTCTCCTGCCCAGGGCTGCTCTGCTGGCCTGGGGAGAGAGAGGGGCTGGCACTGAGCAGGCAGAGGCAGCCTGTGCTGGGCATCTCCTGGAGCCAGGACCAGCAGTTCTGCACTGTCCCTGAGCTCCATTTCCCCTGCCATGGGGAGCTCCAGCCCTGGGGCTGATGTGGAGGCTGAGCTCCCTCTCTGCCCCTCAGCAGCTGCTGAGCCCTTCAAGGGGCCAGGGCTGTGGGGTGAGTGCCCCCAGTGCTGGAGCACCCCAGAGCAGGCACTGCCATGGGGCTCAGCCAGAATGGGCTGGGCTGGGTGAGGGCAGGGGAGGTGGGCAGAGCTGGGCAGAAGCTGGGCTAGACTGAGAAGTGCCCAGGAGATAAAACCCACTGGTGTCAGCTGAGCTGTGTGACTCTGCAGGGCCAGGACACGTTCCAGCAGGTGTGTGCTGCTGTGCCAGTCCCCTGGCAGGGATCTCACACAGGCAGGTGCAGCACTGAGGAGCTTGGTCTGTGGCCTTGGTGGCATGGCCAGTGTGAGAAGGTGCCCCAGGGCTTTGAGCATCCCTCCAGCCTCTTCCATCAGCCACTTCCAGACCTGGGCACTCTCCCCACTTTTTTGGTCTGTTTGTTCTGTGCTTATCTCCTTCCTCCTGCCCATTTCAGCACTGCTCTAGGGGCAGCATCAGCCCTGCCCGGGCTCCCTCCTCACCCAGCCCTTGGCAGAGCCCAGAGCAGGGCTCTCTGTGACCCCTGGCACGGGATGTGGGTGCTGGGACTGAGGTGTGGAGTGGACACTCTGGTGGGGAACATTTGCCCACCCAAAACACTCCCTGTGCTGTGCCGTGTCTGATGAGGGGATGTGGGGCCTGTGCTGGCCAGGGGGGCTGTGCTGCCTCAGGGACAAATGACAGGCATGAGCCACAGCACAATGACCAGGAGGTGGAAGTGAGGACAAAGTCCAGAGGAGGAATTCAGAAATCTGCCCTGAGCGTGTGTTCACGTGTTTGGGAAAGGCAAAGCTCAGCTGGAGCTGGTGGAGGCTGCAGGCAACATCCAGAGCAAAGTCCATTCACTGCTGTGTTGGAATTCAAAATGCAAGGGTCTGTAAGCCAAAGCTTAGAACTAAACACAAGTTTAGCTTTAGAATTTAAGATGTAGAAGAAATAAAGGTACTTACAAAGGGAAGAAGAAGTTTTAGAGTGCAGCAATGTAAGTTTGTGTGTTGGGATATAATTGGCTAAGAAAGTTCACTCTGTGGTATGAGTCAGTAAGATGAAATATCTTTGCATTGAATTAGAAACCTAAATATCTCTGTTGACAGTGCTTTATTGGTTAATAAATCCTTAAAAGACCTTGTAACCATAAGTCTTCTGACTTCTAAGCCATGCTGTGACCATTTGTAAGAAAAACTTACCATTTCTGCCTGGATAGAAAATAAAGAAAAAAAATAAATCACAATTTCTAAAGGAACCGTCCTGTCTCTCTGCTTCATTTGGAAAAGCAAAAAACCCCCCCAAAAATTACAACATAAAAAAAATATGGCTACATTTTAAAAGTATATAATAGAAACAATGAACACACGTTCTGAAAATATAACGTAAAAACAACAAACCAGCACCTGGAGACAATTTCTTTGTCATGTCCCTCAGGGGGACCCATTAGAACTTCAGGAAACTTTGGACTTTGAATATGACTTTGAGTTCTTGAGAGGTTTCTTTTCCTATTCTAATTCAATCCATGGGAAACCTCCTTCACATTTATCAGTGGGACTCACTAAAATTAAGAGAAACTTTGGAGTTTGAATCTGACTTGGAATTCTTGAGAGGTTTCTTCAACTCCCTTTCAGGGACTGATTTTCAGGGACTCAGCCCCAACCCTGAGAGGGTCATTAAAATCCTTGTGCTGTGTCTGTGCTGCTGAGCTGGGCTGGGTTCCTGGCAAAGGCAGCACTGCAGAGAGAGAGCCAATATTTCCAAAATATTATTTGGAGCTCCTTGGCAGCACCAAATGCACACAGGGGCTCATTGGGATCAAGCAAGTCCTGACAAACCATGGCTCTGCCTTGATTTCCCTCTGGTCTGGTGCAGTTCATTAGGAAGGTTTTCAGTTCCAGATATGGAGAAATATCTGAAAGAGCTTCTTAGAAATATCCATTCCTATTTTCAAGGGTGTATTTTATTACTGCTCTCTTTAGAGCAGAGGTGATTTCAACATTCTGTGATTGATGTTGATGCAGGGTCTCTCCTCAGGAGGTCTGGCCTGCTCACAGAAGCTGTGCCTTGAGGTCTGAGCCAGAGTGCACAACCTTGCTCCACATTGCCCAACCCCATCCTGTCTGTCCTCACTCACCTGGGACCTGCTTTGCTTGGAGAACTGGCTGCACTCAGGAAAAGAGATGTTTATCCTTTTTTTTTTTGTAAGCAATCTAAAACTCCTAATGTTCCCCACTGCAAACAGACACACTCCTCAGGTGTGTGCCAGCCCAAGGTACCACCAAAACCACTGCAGAGCTGCCCTGGGCCAGCTGTGAGGGTGGATCATCATCCCAACCTGCCCTGGGCCACTGCCAGGGACTGTGGCCACGGACACTGCACTGACCCCACTGCTGGGTTTGGGTGCCACAGCAACCGGGAGAAGTTGAAGTTTCCTTGGGAACACTGGGGAGCACTGGGACATACTGGAAGATGGGAAGTGCTGAGGGGGAATCTGGGTGGATTGGGATGGACTGTGGGGTGCACTTAAAAATACAGGGACATCCTGGGATATCCTGGGATTGACAGAGCCCCATTGGAGGCAGGACTACAATGCCTCTCATGTCCCGCGCCCCACAGAACCCTGGTGTCCGTCCCCACATGTCCCTTAAGTGTCCCCCAGACCCTCCAGGATTCCCAAGTGCCTCCTCAGCACCCATTCAGGATGCCCTAAAAGTGTCCCCAGATCCCCTGAATGCTCCCAACCTCAGAGATTCCCGTTACAGTCACTTCTGGGAACTCATCCTCTGCCAATCCCCAGGCCCCCAAAGTCCCTCCTAACACAGTTCTGTATCTAAAACTCCTGCCGTGCCCCGTGCCCTAAAGAGCCCGGTTAGAGCTCCCCAAGCTCCCCCCAGGTGCTCCCGAACCGTTCACGCTCCCCCCTGAGCACCTCAAGTCTCTGCTCTGATGCAAAAGCGTCTCCCAGGTGCCTTCCCGGACCCCCAAACGCCCCGTCTGAGCCACTTCCGGGACTACAGCTCCCATCATGCTCTGTGGTTCCCATAGAGTGCTATTGCAGCCATGACTTCATCTCCCATCATGCACCGTGTCCCACCGAGAGACACTGTAGCTGCACCTACAACTCCCATGATGCTCTGCGGCCCTATTGAACTGTATTATACCTGTGCCTACAACTCCCATCATCCCCCGCGCCCCAGAGAGCCCCGTTAGAGCCCCCCAAGTGCCCGCCCGGACCCCAAATGGCCCCAGATTCTCCTCCGTGACCCCCAAGTGCCCCCCTGGACCCCCAAAAGTTCCCCTGGGCCCCGAAGTTTCTGTCAGAATCCTTAAGTGACCACCCGGCTCCCTGAAGTGTCCTCCAGACCATCAAGTTCTCTCTAAATTCCCTTCCCAGAGCCAAAACTTCCTGAAATGTACCCCAGAAATGTCTTCATGAACCCCAAAGTGGCCCCATTTTATCCTGTCTGTGAAAATGATTAAAAAGATGAGAAAGGGATTAAAATAGGACTAATTAATCATAAACAGGGGGAAATCAATGGCCAAGAGGGGTGAATTAATTAATGAAGTGAATTGTGTTACTTAGAACCAATGATCATTAATTTTTCTGGTTGCTAAAAATGTATCAATTTTTTCATATAAACATAAAAATTAGGTATAAAAAAAGAATAATACTAATATAAAAAGAAAAGCATAATCATATTTTTATTACTTAATTAAATTACAATATTAATATTTATAGAGGGTTTTTTATGTTTTAGGATGTCAGTCCCAGATAGGCAATGTCAGACATGGTGAGGCTGGGGGTGAGGAGCAGGTTGTCCAAACAGGGTTGGCCTGCAAGGGGCTCATTCTTCTGCATGCCCAGACCTCCTAAGGAGACATTCAGCATCAAGATCACTTAAGGAATGCTTCAGTCAGCTGAACTGAAAAATAAAAATAATATGCTCTTGATTAAAACCAGAATTCCTTCTCTTCCCACTGGCAAGGAAAGCTCGGTCTCCTGCTGTTCACAGAGAAGGGATGGTGGGAGATGTGGTGCTCAGAGGCTGTTTGGGGTACAGTGACCATGAAATAATGCAGTTTTTGAAAATAATCTGTGAAAGAAGGAGGGGCAGCAACAAAATTTCTACACTAGAATTAGAGAGAGAAGCCTTTGGCCTATTCAGGATGCAGATTTGGGAATAACTGAATCAGATACTGATTTTATTTCTTAAGATAAATAGCCCTTAAAAACAACAGATTCCAGGAAGGATGGACACACCTCAAGAATGTAATCTTAAGGGGGAAGAAGCAGCCTGTCCTTGTGTGCAAAAAGATGAGCCAGTGAGGAAAATGAGTGACCTGGCTGCCCATGGAGCTTTTATAGGAACACAGAGAAAATAAAGGGGCTGCATCACCACTAGAGAGAAAGTCAGACAATTCAGGAAATGTTTAAGGATGTAGTTAGGTCATGCAGAAAGAAAATCAGAGGTGAAAGCTAAATTAAGACTTAACCTGGCCAATTCTGTGAAAAAATAATAGAAAGTATTTCTAGAAATAAATTAATTGAAAACTGTTTGATAAGGAGAACCTCTACTCTTTATTTGATGCAGTGGGTAATATAGTAACTAAAGATGAGGAAAAGGCTGAGGTACTCCACCCCTTCATTGCCTCAGTTTTCAACAATAAGACAGGTTGCCCCCAGGACAAGTGTTCTCCTGAGCAGGTAGATGGGGACAGGGAGCAGAACAGACCCCTGTAATCCAGGAGGAAGCAGCTGGGGATCTGCTGAGCCACTCAGATGCTCACAGGTGTCTCTGGGACCAGATGGGATCCATCCCAGGGGGATGAGGGAGCTGCTGGATGAGCTCCCCAAGCTGCTCTCCATCATTTCTCATCAGTGCTGGCTCAGCAGGGAGGTGCCAGAGGACTGGAGGTGCCAATGTGAGCCCATGCCCAAGAAGGGCTGGAAGGAGGATGTGGGGAACTGCAGGCCTGTCAGCCTGACCTGGGTGCCTGGTGAGGTGATGGAACAGATCACCTTGAGTGCCATCACAGGGCACCTCCAGGATGGCTGAGGGATCAGAGGCAGCCAGCATGGATTTCAATATCTGCATTGATGATCTGGATGAGGGCATTGAGTGCACCATCAGCAAATGTGCAGATGGCACCAAGCTGGGTGTGAGTGTGGATGTGCTGGAGGGTAGGAGGGCTCTGCAGAGGGACCTGGACAGGCTGGATCCAGGGCCCAAATCCAACAAGGTGAGGTTTAACCAGACCAAGTGCTGGGTCCCGTACTTTGGCCACAAGAACCTCTGCAGTATTACAGGCTGGGGACAGAGTGGCTGGACAGCAGCCAGGCAGAAAGGGACCTGGGGGCACTGATGGACAGCAGGCTGGACATGAGCCAGCAGTGTGCCCAGGTGGCCAAGAAGGCCAATGGCTCCTGGCCAGGATCAGGAATGGTGTGGCCAGCAGGAGCAGGGCAGTGATTCTTCCCCTGTGCTCAGCACTGGTTGGGCAGCACCTCGAGTGCTGTGTCCAGTTCTGGGCCCCCAATTTAGGAAGGACATGGAGGGGCTGGAGCATGTCCAGAGAAGGGCAAAAAGGCTGGTGAGAGGTGTGGAACACAAGTCCTGTGAGGAGTGGCTGAGGGAGCTGAAGAGGAGGCTCAGGGGAGACTTCATCACTCTACAACTCCCTGAATGGTGGTTGTAGTCAGGTGGAGGTTGGTCTCCTTCTCAAGGCAGCAACTGGCAGACTGAGAGGACACAGTCTTAAACTGCATCGGGGAAATATAGGTTGGATATTAGGAAAAAGCTTTTTACAGAAAGGGTGATAAAGTACTGGAATGATCTACCTGGGGGGTTGGTGGAGACACCATCCCTGGATGTGTTTAAAAAAGCCTGGATATGGCACTCAGTGCCATGGTCTAGTTGAGGTGTTAGGGCATGAGATGGACTAGATGATCTTGAAGGTCTCTTCAGACCTAGGGATTCTGTGATTCTGTGAATCCTCTGAGTCTTTCAGCTGAATTCTCCGTCCCTGTCCTTTCCCTGGATCTCTGTTGCAGATGGAAGCTGCTGGTGCCATTCTCACCTTTAACCCCTCTTTTGAATGCAGACAGATGTTCCCAGGTGTGTTAAGCAGGTGTTGCTCAGCATTTATGCAAAGCTCTTGTATCCTAATGGAACCAAGGAGACCCTTGTGACACTGTGGAACCTCATGGAACCAAAAAGCCTTTGAGACATTGGGGTAGGATGGTACCAAGGAGACCATTGAGATCCTGTGGCTCCAAGGACACCATGGTGACACTGTGGAAACTGATGGAACCATGGGCATTGTGACACAGCAGGGCCTCATGGAACCAAGGAGTGAATTGTGACTCTACCAAACCTCATGGAACCAAGGAGCCTTTGTGACTCTGAGGAACTTCACAGAGCCCAGAGTCTATTGTGACACAGGGTACTCATGGAACCATGGAGAGCATTTTGAAACATCAAGGCCTGCTGGAACCAAAGGGTCTTGTGGAGCCAAGGGGAGCACAGTGACACTGTGGGGCTCCATGGAACCAAGGGGCCATGGTGACACTGTGGAGCCCCAGTGACAAAAGTTTTATTGTGACACTGCAGGACTGTATGGAATCATGGAGATCATTGTGACACTACACGGCATCATGGAAACAAGGGGCCATGGTGACACTGTGGGGCCTCGTGGGACAAAGGGGCAGTTGTGGTACCATAGACATTTGGGCAACTGTGTCACCATGGAACCAAGGAGACCATTGTGACACTACAGGATGCCATGGAGCTCAGGATTCATGTAACAGTGCAGGACACATGGGACTGAGGGGACCTTGTGACACTGTGGGGCCTCATGGAACCAAGGAGAGAATTGGGACAGTAAGGAACATAATGGAGTTGCTGCAAATGATACAACTTTAAATTTTTAATGTAACTGCAGTCAGGATTTTGTTTGCATTTGCCCAGGAGGAGGGGAATTAAAGTTTCTCTTCAAAAGACTCAGTTCACCAAGGTTAGGTGAGGCCTGATGAGTTTAACATCTACAGATTGGGAGTAGCCAGAAGATACAGAGGAGGTAAATGAACATTAATGAACATCACCCCCGGTGTGGTTGGAGACACCTGGTCTGGGAAAAGATTGGTAAGAGAATCAAATGAGGGCCTAATTTACTCCAAGGGCAAAGGGATCAATAAGCAACAGGAGATTGAATACTAAGAATTGTGTAATTTAAGATCAATGAATATGAATTTCTTTGGGTTTTTGTCTGTATAAATATGTGAAAACCCTAGTAAAGAACCATGTATGACGGAGTGAATTTCACTGCCCAAGCCAGGCATGTGTGGATGGAATGATTTCTATTGCACATGCTGGGCACAAAAACATCCTGGCCCGAAGAAAGTAATGCCTAAATTCTGTAACACTAAGAAGATGTTGTTGGGGAGTTCCTGTTTTTCATGCAGTTTCAGTGTCAGTCCCACTGAGGTCCATCATCAACACAGGTTCCTCCTGGAGTCTTGGAGGAGAAAATTGGAGGCCATGATTGCACAAAGCTCTCAGAGACTCCAAGGCAAAAGCAAAACCCAAAGTCCTCTGACAAACCTGCAGTCCCTGGGAGCATGAAGGAGCCCCCAGGGCCATTCCTGACCAAGGCTCCCCAGGGACTCGTCCCAGCAGATCCCTGAGGCCACTGGGATGTGGGGGGATGCTGAGGGCAGGACAAGGGGTGCCAGTGGCCAGCCTTGCTGGGGCTGTGCCAGGAGGCCCCAGTGGCTCAGGACAAGGTGTCTCCTCCCAGCCCTTGGTGGCACAGACCCTGCTGTGCCCCAGGGCACCAAGACTTGGCTTCTCCTGGGCACTGCCAGCCCTGCCAGGGCCCTTGGCCATGTCCAGCCCAGCTTGTCCTGCGCTGTCCCACAGCTGCTGCTGTGTCCCTGCAGGCTGCACACTCCCATCTCGCTGCCCCTGCCTCTGCCCTGCCATTGCCAGCCCTGCCCTGACCTCTGCCCACCCTCACCCTCTGTGCCTTGGGACACACACACATGCACTGAGCTCATCCTCCTCCTCCTGGCTGCTTCTCCTGCCACAGCACTGCCCTGGGAGGGTTCATTCCTCACTGGAGCTGCTGTGTTTGTACTGATGCATTTTATAGCTCTGCTTCTGCCTCTCTGTCAATTCTGCTTTCAAAGAGCTCTCCAAGGAAAAGATTCATTGAATGGTGGAATAACAGAGGTGGGAAGAGCCCCCTGAGCCCCCTTGGCCTGGGTGTGGCTGGGATGGAGCTCCCTTTGCCCAGAGCAGCCTCTGCCCTGCTGTGCTTGGCTCCCATGGCTGGAGTGGGTTTGGTCCCAGCCTGAGGCTTTGGCTGCTCCTGAGCAGGGCTGGCCCCACATGAGGCATCTCTGCAAACCCCAACCAATGTCCTGGGGGTGGGCAAATGTTCCTGGGGACACAGGGATGGGACAGCTGGGCTGGACTGACCCAGGGGATCTTCCATTCCATGGGATGTCCTGATCAACAGGGAATTGAGGGGGACAAGAGGGTCTCTGCATTTTCTGTATTAATACATTTGTCTTCCAAAGTAACCACTACATGTGTTGAATTCTTGTCTCTCCATGATCTTCCTTGCTTCTGCATATGGCCTTTGCTTTTTTAGTCCCTTTAACAGTAATCTCTCTTTATGGTGACCCCTAATCTTTTCATCATATTTTCTCTTGTTTTCTGATTAATGAGGAAAAGTGACAGAGACACTTGGCTGTCACTTGATCCCCTGAGGGATTTAACCACAGTCACCTTGCCCAACTCTGCTCTTATGCGCACATCCAGCAATGTCAGGGCTCTGTCAGGTGCCCAGCCCTGAGCTGGGCTCATGCCCTGCTCACAGCCCCAAGGGTGTCCAGGGACACGAGTCCTTCCCTGGCACACACACAGTTCATTGCAGCTCGGGCAGGGGCTCCCTGGGCTCTGCTGCCACTGCCAGAGCCTGGCAGGGACCTCAGCCCTGTGGGTATCACCCTGCCCTGCCCCTGCCCAAGGTGTCCTACAGCCGGAGGGATGGACACAGGGAGCTCTGGGCACAGGAGCTCATCCCAGCCCTGCATCCAGGGGTTCCCAGGGGATGTTACTCTCTGGGAACTCCAGGAACAGCTGCAGGTGTTTGTGTCACTGGGTTTGTGTCCCCTCACACACACACAGGATGTTCAGGGCTGTGGAATGTCCCTGCACTGCAAACACAGACTCCTGACCCGGTCACTTGATGTCCCTCCACGCAGAGAAGAACAACCTCTGTGCCCTGGGGTGAGAGGCCACTGCTGGGAGCAGCGCTGGCTTTGCAAGGGCACTGCTGGGACAGCCCCACCCTGAACACTGCCACACTTCTGCTGGTCACTGCTGCTCTCCTCTCCAGGGCACTGTGTTGGGAACATCCTTGAGAGCAAACTGGGAAGGAGATTGAAGCTTTCAGGCCCTGCACTGGGGAGATGCCCTTGCATGATGGAAATGCTGTTGCAGAGCCTAGCTCTGTCCCAGCAGTGCCCATGGCCTGTCCCTCCCTGCAGTCCCTGGACAGTCACGCAGCAGGACTGGGTATGAGCTGAGAGAGCCCTGAGGCCTTAAACCAGCCCAGGGGCTCTGAAGGGGAGTGTGGAGGTGAAGGAAGGGGAGGTTCCTGGGGCTGCCTGGCAGTGAGGAGCACTGGGGTTTCCTTTTCTCTCCAGCTCTGCCCAGATGCACCGACCCTTCAGCCCCAGAGAAGTCAGGAGGAAAAATGTCAGGAGAACAGGCCAATACAGAGTTCTTTATTTTGTATAAGCACATAGGTAGTAAAACTCTTGGTTTATACAGAATGTAGTTCACACTAGAAATGCAAGTACTGAATTAAAAATGGTACAAAGATTTTCCTGTGAACAAATTCTAAAAAATATTATACCTGTGCAAGCATAAAAAACACAGCGTGAGCATTAATAAGTAATATCATAATAGCTATACAGGAGAATGAGAGTTTATTGCTTCTGAAAAGCATTCATGATCATTTTCCTCAGGCCATCCTTGAGCTCCTGGTTCCTCAGGCTGTAGATCAGGGGGTTCAGGGTTGGAGGCACCACTGAGTACAGAATTGACAGGGCCAGATTCAAGGATCGGGAGGAGATGGAGGGGGGTTTCAGGTAGGCAAACATGCCAGTGCTGACAAACAGGGAGACCACAGCCAGGTGAGGGAGGCAGGTGGAAAAGGCTTTGTGCCTTCCCTGCTCAGAGGGGATCCTCAGCACAGCCCTGAAGATCTGCACATAGGAGAAAACAATGAACACAAAACATCCAGAAGTTAAATAGGCACCGACAGCCAGAAGCAGAAGTTCCCTGAGGTTTGAGTTTGAGCAGGAGAGCTTGAGGATCTGGGGCATTTCACAGAAGAATTGGCTCAGGGCATTGCCATGGCACAGGGTCAGGGAAAATGTATTGGCTGTGTGCAGCAGAGCAGTGAGAAAGCCACTGGCCCAGGCAGCTGCTGCCATGTGGGCACAAGCTCTGCTGCCCAGGAGGGTCCCGTAGTGCAGGGGTTTGCAGATGGACACGTAGCGGTCGTAGCACATGATGGTCAGGAGGGCAAGCTCTGATCCAAGGAAAAAGATAAGCATAAACACCTGAGCAGCACATCCTGTGTAGGAGATGTTCCTGGTGTCCCAAAGAGAATTGTGCATGGCTTTGGGGACAGTGGTGCAGATGGAGCCCAGGTCAGTGAGGGCCAGGTTGAGCAGGAAGAAGAACATGGGGGTGTGCAGGTGGTGGCCGCAGGCTACGGCGCTGATGATGAGGCCGTTGGCCAGGAGGGCAGCCAGGGAGATGGCCAGGAAGAGGCAGAAGTGCAGGAGCTGCAGCTGCCGCGTGTCTGCCAATGGCAGCAGGAGGAAGTGGCTGATGGAGCTGCTGTTGGACATTTGCTGTGTCTTGGCATGAGGATCTGTAAAAAAATAATCATGGAATAGTTCAGTTTGGAGAGGACTTGAAGTATCCCAGCCCAGCTTGGTGGCACTTTCCCCCCACTGCCTGCCCAGGGCTCTGCTGCCTGGAGCTGTCCCTGCCAGCAGCTGCTTCCCTGTGTCCAGGGCTGGGCCCTGCCAGTGCTGCCAGAGCCCAGCCCAGCCCTGGGATCTCAGCTCTGCCCTGTACTCCCCTCCCAGCACAGGGCACAACCCTGAGCCAGTTCTGCCTCTGCAGGCTCAGATGGCAACATCACAACAACCCTGAGGAGGCTGGAAAAACGAAACTGATGCTTCCTGTATGGGGTCCTGTGCTGATTTCTTTCTTTGCCTGGTTTATTGAGATCTAAGAGAATTTTAAAAATTTTTTCTCAACCTGAACTGAGAGATGAATATCAATGTGCAATCTCCCAGCGATTCAGCCCAGTGCAGTAGATTAATAAAGCAGGATTTTCCCTTTTATGTAGCCCCTACCTCACTGTGCTCCCCATGTATAATCTCCTTGGAAATTTTTCTGCAATTAAATGTCATGCTGAGTGCAGCCCTGCACTATCCTCACCACACAAAGACAACCCTTCCAAGCCTCACCAGCTGTCTCCTTCCACCCACACCTTGTCCCCCAGTGCTGGGAGCAGCTCCCAGGGCTGGCTGAGAGCTGTCCCTGGCAGGCAGCAGAGTCCCTGCCCCAGCACAGCGCCCTGGGCTGCGGGACCCTGCTCTGCACGACAGCCCTGGGCACCCCTGGCTGCTCTACACAAGAGATCATCAGAGAATGTACTCACATAGTCTGCAGGCATTGGGATGTTGCAGCTTTAGGAGATGACTGCAGGAGCTGCAGCTGCATTGTCCTGCAGCCAGAGGCTTCCTGTGTCAAGGGCTGGGAGTGATTCTGCCCCGGGCACTTCTGAGCATCTTCCCAGCCCTGACTGATTGAAGCTCTCTGTGCCTCTGTGCTGTGCCTGGGGTGGCTGCAGGCAGTGCCCCATCCCTGCTGAGCTGGGAGAAGAGCTGCTCATCAAGAGAAATGTGTTTTTGAAGCTCTTCTTGGTTGCCAGAATCGCCTTCTGTGCCAGAAGCTCAGCCCAGCTCTTCACCACAGACACAGAACAAGGATTTTAATGACCCTCTCAGGGCATTGGTGCTGTCTGCATCAGACTCCGTCCCTCAGAGTGTGCTTGAGAAACTTCTCAAGAACTCAAATTTTAATTGAAACACTGAAGTTTCTTCAAGTTTTAATGGGTCCCACTGAGGGACAGGACTGAGAAAGTGTCCCCAGGTTCCAGTTAGAGCAGAACACTGGCGGCACTGATGACAGGTGAGGACAAACAAGGGAAAGGTGTCTGTGATGCTGAGCAAACCTGGATGTGTTTCAGGAATGCAAAGGACCAAGGGCTGAGCCCCAGCCCCTGGCAAGGCAGATCCTGTCCCTCCCTCATTGCTCAGGGCTCTTCCCGGGCCACTGGGCTCTGGGCATGTGCAATGCCAAGGGCAGCACCATGGGGCGGCCCCTGCCAGGCTGCTGAGCAGGGACAAGGAGGCAATGAGGCCCCAGCACAGCAAGGCTCACTTGTCCCCTGCTGGCCTCAGGCCCAGGGCCAGCCTGCATGGCCCAAGTGCTGCAGGAGTTGGCTGTGTCAGGGCCTTTCAGCTGCTGCCCATCCCTGTGCCCTCTGCAGCCCAGGCTGTCCTACGGTGTCCATGCCCTGCGCCTCTGTCCCTGCAGGCTGTCGTCATCCCCCGGCTGCCCCACCTCGCTGGCCCCTTCCTTTGCTGACAGCTCTGCCTCCTGCCTGCCTCTGCCTGCACACACAGAGAGCCTTGGGCTGCTCCAGATTCCTTCTGGGGGATGTGCTGCACCACAGCCCTTTCATAGAAGGGAAATTTCTCCTTTTTTCCAGTCTGGGCCTCCTCAGCTGCCTTTGGCATTAATTCTTTCTTTCTCAGGCTGTTTTCCACTATGTCAAAAGGATTCACCATCTCTGAAACCACTGTTCAATCCCTCCCAGGGCACTCTTCTGCTGTCCTCAGTTTCCACTCCACTGAGCACATAGCTTCTTTGTCACTCGATAGTGGTCAAGTGTTTGAGCCCAAGAGCCCTTGGACAAGAGGGATCGCTCTTTTCCATAGGAAGGAAACCACAGAACCCCAGGGTTTTGAAGGCAGATGAGAAGCACTCACCAGAGGCCAAGGCAAGCCAGACCTGTCTGTCCTTACAGCTTCTGTCTGAAAGCAACCTTTGGATATATGGGGAGTTTTGGAGGTGGAATTCCATTTCAGCCATGGGTTCCTGGACTAGAAAGACAGTTCTCCATAGGAAGGAAAGGGTAGAGTCCCGGTGTTTCAAAGGCTGATTAGACACAGCCCCAAGGAGGCCAAGGCCAGCCAGACCTTTTGTCAGGGAGGAATCCTTGAACAGACAGAATTTGGGAGGCCAAATCCCACTTTTCTCTATGGACATCTGGATGAGAAGGACAATTCTTTTCCCTAGGAAGGATTGTAGGGAGCCCTGGTGTTTCAAAGGCAGACAAGAGCTGGCCCACAGGAAGCCTGGAAGATTTTGTCTGGGACCTGTCCTTGGAATTTTGGAGGTGGATTCCCAATTTTGGCCATGGATGCCTGGACTTGAAAGATGTTTTTCCATGGGAAGAAAAGCACAGGTCCCCAGTGTTTTGAAGGCAGATAAGAGGTGGCCCCCAAGAGGCCAAGGCCTGCCAGAGCTGTCTGTCCTGGCAGGTTTCATATGGGAATAATCCTTGGATAAAATCAAATTTGGAGGAGGTATCCCAATTTTGGCCATGAACCCCTGGAGGAGAAGGACAGCTTTTTCCCATAGGAAGGAAACCACTGAACTCTAGTGTTTCAAGGGCTGATGAGAAATAGCCCCCAACGTGGCAAGTCAGCTGGACCAGTCAGGCAGCCCTCAGGAGGCCCAGCCAACCAGACCTGTTCCATGTTCTTGTACCCTTGGGGCCCTGACATCACAACTGCCCCTTGGTGTTGTGTTCCGCTGCAGTGAGGGGCACAACAGCTTCCCTGGGCCCTGGAGTCTTGGACCTCAGGCAGCCATTAGTGACCAACAGGAAAAGACGTAAACAGGATGGGTCTTGGTTTAGCAGAACCCGGGATCCTTTATTGAACCAGGGACCAAGACAAGAATGAGGGTAGAGTCATGGGTTTTATATGCCAGGGTATGGGTGGAGTTTAGGTTCAATTACGAGAAAAGCAGGGGACTGCAAAGGGGTGGGTCGAGGAGGACAATCAATGGGAAGAACTAAGGCAGGAACACTACAGTCAAATTTAAACCAATGAGGGTACAGGAAAAGAAGATCATTCTGGGGCCATTCCTTATCTGACAAAATGAGTGGAGTATCTTCCTGGGCTTGCAGGAGCATGCCCCACAGGGTGGAGAGGCCCTGATTCCATTGGGCCCCTCTGTTACATGAGTTCTTAGCTCTATGGAGCCCTGTAGTTTCACAATGGTCTCCTTGGTTCCATGGTGCCACACAGTGTCACAACAGCCCCTGCTTCCATGAGGCTCTGTGATGTCACAATGGTCTCATTGGTTGGACAAGGCTCAGCAGTTCCACAATGGCCCTTGAAGTATAAAAATAGTGTCAGCGGGTTCCCCTGCTGGTTCACAATGGCCTCCTTTGTTCCATGATGCCTCATAGTGTAACAGTGGTATCCTTGGTTCCACAGAGTCAGAATGGTCCTGTGGTCTCATGGAGCCTGTCAAGATCCGCTATTAATACAGAGTGGGGGTCGTGATGGTTCTTTTGATCTTAAAGGTGCAAACAGGCAAAGTGCAGGGGACAAAATCAGTTTATTCAACAGCAGAAAATCAGTTTATTCAACAACAGCAATGCATTTCATCAAATGCCAACAACTCAGTTACGGTAAAGGGGAGAGGTATAGGATAGGGAGAGGGGAAGGAAAGAAAGGGATGGGAAAATAGCTACCAACAGACGAGACGGGCGTCCTCACGGGTCATCCCATAGACGAGTCTTTGTCTGTGGGGAGATCTCAGGGGTCTTCTCCAGGGGGTAGACGGGTCTTCATCAGTGGAGAGATCTCAAAGGGTCTTTCCCAGCTCTTTTATAGTCCTTCTCCAAAACATGTGGCCTCTGGCCAAGAGGTGGGAAGATTTATGGACCATTGTGTGGTGCTGCAGGAGACAGGTACGGTCAAGCAGTCCTCAGTTGGTACAACACAACCTCTGGTTGGTGCCACAACAGCACAGTCCAGTGAACACAATACACCAGCACACAGTCACGAGCATCCACCTTGGCCCGGCCAGGAAACCATTGTTGGGAGTCAGCCTGGGTGGGGGTCCTCGAGGTCTCTTTGCGATGGTCGGGAGGCAAAATCGAGGGAAACATCAGACCTACCCTTACAGATAGAGACACTTCAAGAAAGAAATCATGAATGAGCAGAAGGAGCCTGTCCCAGTGTGCCAGAAGTGAGCTAGTGAGGAAAATGACTGGCCTGGCTGGGTATGGAGATTTTTCTAGGCACTCAGGGAAAAAAGAGGGTGCATCATATTTGGAAAGAGGTGCAGGCAACTCAGGAAGTGTTTAAGGATGTTATTAAGTCATGCAGAAAGAAAATGTGAGAATTGAAAACTCAATTAGGACTTAACCTGGCCACTTCTGTGAAAAATAATAGAAAATATTTCTATAAATAAGTTATTAGTAAACCGGCGAACAAGGAGAATCTCAGCTCTTTATTGGATGCAGTGGGGAATAGAGAAATTGAAGATGAGAAAAAGGCTGAGCTACTTAACCCATTCATTGCCACAGTTTCAAACAATTAGACAGGATATCCTCAGGACAAGTGTTCTCCTGAACTGGGAGATGGGGACAGGGAGCAGAACAGACCCCTGTAATCCTGGAGGAAGCAGCTGGAGACCTGCTGAGCCACTCAGATGCTCACAGGTGTCTCTGGGAACAGGTGGGATCTATCCTAGGGGGATGAGGGAGCTGCTGGAAGGGCTCCCCAAGCTGCTCTCCATCATTTCTCATCAGTGCTGGCTCAGCAGGGAGGTGCCAGAGGACTGGAGGTGCCAATGTGAGCCCATGCCCAAGAAGGGCTGGAAGGAGGATGTGAGGAACTGCAGGCCTGTCAGCCTGACCTGGGTGCCTGGTGAGGTTATGGAACAGATCACCTTGAGTGCCATCACAGGGCACCTCCAGGATGGCTGAGGGATCAGAGGCAGCCAGCGTGGATTTCAATATCTGCATTGATGATCTGGATGAGGGCATTGAGTGCAACATCAGCAAATGTGCAGATGGCACCAAGCTGGGGGTGAGTGTGGATGTGCTGGAGAGCAGGAGGGCTCTGCAGAGGGACTCAGACACCACCGTGACACTGACACTGCATGGTGTCATGGCACCAAGAAACCATTGTGACACTGCAGGATCTTGTGTCAGCAGGGGTCCATTGTGGCACCGTGCAAACAAGGAGTCCAGTGTGGCACTGTGGAGCCTTATGGAATTCGGGGGTCCCTGTGACTCCATGAGACCTCATGAAATCAAGAAGACAGTTGTGACACTTTTTGTCCTTGTGGAAACAAGGAGACCACTGTGATACTGCTGGGCCTTGTATAACCAGGAGGCCATTGTGAAACTGCAGGGACTCATAGACTGAAGGAAACAATTATGACACCATGGTGCCCCATGGGACCAAGAGGCCATTGTGACACTGTGGAACTAAGGAGAGCATTGCTGCACTGTGAGACCTCATGGAACCAAAGATCCATTGTGACACTGCAGGGCACAATGATCCAAGGGACTTTGTGACACCCTGGGGCTCCATTGAAGCAAAGGGATATTGTGACACTGGGAGGCCTCATGAAATTGTGACACTCTAAGACCGTATGGAATCGTGCTGACATGAAGCTGGGTGTGAGTGTGGATCTTCTGGAAGGTAGGAGGGCTCTATACACGGGCCTGGATAGGCTGGATCCAGGGCCCAAATCCAAGGAGAGGTTTAACAAGGCCAAGTACTGGGTCCTGAACTTTGGCCACAACAACCCCTGCAGTGCTACAGGCTGGGGACGAAGTGGCCGGACAGCAGCCAGGCAGAAAGGGACCTGGGGGCACTGATGGACAGCAGGCTGGACATGAGCCAGCAGTGTGCCCAGGTGGCCAAGAATTTCCATGGCAACTGGCCAGGATCAGGAATGGTGTGGCCAGCAGGAGCAGGGCAGTGATACTTCTCCTGTACTCGGCCCTGGTTGGGCAGCACCTCCAGTGCTGTGTCCAGTTCTGGGCCCCCCAATTTAGGAAGGACATGGAGGGGCTGGAGCGTGTCCAGAGAAGGGCAACAAGGCTGGTGAGGGGTGTGGAACACAAGTCCTGTGAGGAGTGGCTGAGGGAGCTGCAATTGTTAATTCTGGAGAAGGGGAGGCTCAGGGAGACAAGGTGGTGTCAGGGCACACGATGGACTTGATGATCTCAAAGGTCTTTTCCAGCCTGGCTGATTCTGTGATTCTCTGAAACCACCCTTGGAGCAGTTGCAGGATGAGCCCTGGGCCTCCTCTTCACAAGGTCCAGCAGCCCACGTCCCTCAGCTTCTCCACACAGCCCCAAAGCCCATCCTGTCAGTCCTGCAGAGCCTCTCCAGCCCCTCCTCATTGCCCACAGCAGGGAGCCCCACACCCAGACACAGCAGCCCAGATGTGCCCCCTTGGCCTGTGGTGCCTCTGGCAAGGGAGCAGCACGAGGCACTGCAGGACTCTGCAGACAATTCCTGAAGCACTTGGAGGATGATCCTGCTTCCCAAGGGATGTTCCCATGGTGGAAACTGAGGAACTGAAATGAAGAGTGAGGCCAGAGAGGAAAGGGCAAAGAGCTATGAGCTGTTTTCAGGGGAGGGGATAGGAATAGGCAAGAGGAAAAAATGTGGAACAGGGAAGAATAAAGACTGCAAAGGTGAAGCAAAGGAAAGGCTCAGGGCAGTTTGGGGATGGCTGCCATTCAGCCGTGGCTCTGTGCAAAAATATTTACAGTGGGACAGGAAACTCACAGCTGATGGGAACAAACTTTCTGGCTGACTTCAGAGGCCACGACAAAGCTGAGTGGTTTCCCTGCCGTCCCCCAGCCCTTGCTGGCCCCAGGGGCTGATGGCATTTGTGCTCACTCAGCTCCATGTCCCCACAGCAGCACCGTGGGGGTGCTGAGCCTGCTGTGTGCAATGCAAACAGGGGCTCCTGAGCCAGTGCTGCCGTGTGTGTGCCTGCAAGGATGCGGCTCCTGTGTGAGCTGGGGGAGAGGCCAGGGCTGCAGAGGGGGGATGTTGTTGGCAGGTGCATGAGGACACTCTGGGACGCTGCCCTGGGGTGTCCAGCACAGTGGGGATGGATCAGCCCCTGCTCTGCTGCTCCTTGCCAGGGTGTCCCCCTTGCAGGGAGCTTGCAGAGCACCAGCCATGCTGTTTGCCCCCAGCCTGCCCACGGCCAGCCTGGGGCTGCTCATGGGGCTTTTCTGTGCTCAGCATTGGGCTGGCCAAGTGTTGTGGAGAGAGCCTGGCCAAGGAGCCTGGAGCCCCCAGGCCCTGGCCTGAGGCGCCAGCGCTGCCCCAGCAGTGCCCATGGCCTGTCCCTGCTGCAGCCCCGGCACTGCCACCCCCAGGGCTGTGCCCGGCCCCGAGAGCACTCAGGCCCTGCAGCAACACGAGGGCCAGGAGGGCAGCGGGGCAGTGGCCCGGGAGCAGCACTGGCAACACCAAGTGCTGCTGCTGCTGCTGGGCACAGCTGCTGTGCCAGCACTGATCTGCCCCAGCTCTGCACACAGACATTGCTGCTGCAGCTCCAGAGAAGGGAACAAAAGGGGCATCTCTGGAGAAAACTCTGCTGGGAGGGAGATCCTTTAGTTCATTTAAATCAACCAAGAGCAGAGCACCTTATTTACAGTCTGTGGCCAGAGGGAAAGTGGGTCGAAAGGAAATGAGAAATGGCATCAACAATGCAATTTTTTAATGGATTATATTTAAAAAGTAAACCACAAACAATAACCTCCAAAATGAAACCAACAAGAATTATCAAAGGTGACTTTTTTTACCAATGATTTGCAGAAATTGACCATCAGTTTACAATTTCTTAAATCCTCAAGTCATCAATGTCCACACTGCAGCCTTGAGCTGCTGATTCCTCAGGCTGTAGATGAGAGGGTTCAGGACTGGAGGCACCACCGAGTACAGAACTGACATGGCCAGATCCAGGGATGGGGAGGAGATGGAGGGGGGCTTCAGGTAGGCAAACACTGCAGTGCTGACAAATAGAGAGACCACAGCCAGGTGAGGGAGGCAGGTGGAAAAGGCTTTGTGCCGTCCCTGCTCAGAGGGGATCCTCAGCACAGCCCTGAAGATCTGCACATAGGAGAAAACCATGAACACGAAACAGCCAAATACCAAAGAGACACTAAAAGCTAGAAGCCCAAGTTCCCTGAGGTAGGATTTGGAGCAGGAGAGCTTGAGGATCTGGGGAATTTCACAGAAGAACTGGCCCAGGGCATTGCCATGGCAGAGGGTCAGGGAAAATGTATTGGCCGTGTGCAGCAGAGCATTGAGAAAGGCACTGGCCCAGGCAGCTGCTGCCATGTGGGCACAAGCTCTGCTGCCCAGGAGGGTCCCGTAGTGCAGGGGTTTGCAGATGGACACGTAGCGGTCATAGCACATGATGGTCAGGAGGGCAAGCTCTGATCCAAGAAAGAAGAATATCAGAAATACCTGTGCTGCACATCCAGCATAGGAGATGTGTCTGGTGTCCCAGAGGGAATTGTGCATGGCTTTGGGGACAGTGGTGCAGATGGAGCCCAGGTCGCTGAGGGCCAGGTTGAGCAGGAAGAAGAACATGGGGGTGTGCAGGTGGTGGCCGCAGGCTACGGAGCTGATGATGAGGCCGTTGGCCAGGAGGGCAGCCAGGGAGATGGCCAGGAAGAGGCAGAAGTGCAGGAGCTGCAGCTGCCGCGTGTCTGCCAATGGCAGCAGGAGGAAGTGGCTGATGGAGCTGCTGTTGGACATTTCCTGTGTCTTGGCATAGGGATCTGTAAAAAAAGTAATCATGGAATAGTTCAGTTTGGAGAGGATTTTAAATATCCCAGCCCAGCTTGGTGGCACTTTCCCCCCACTGCCTGCCCAGGGCTGTCCCTGGCAGCAGCTGCTTCCCTGTGCCCAGGGCTGAGCCCTGCCAGTGCTGCCAGTGACAAGCCCAGCCCTGGGGGCTCAGCTCTGCCCTGCACACACCTCCCAGCACAGGGCACTGCCCAGAGTCAGCTCGGCCTCTGCAGGCTCTGATGGCAACATCACAGCAACCCTGAGGAGGCTGGAAAAGTGACACTGATATTGCCTGGAAGTGCTGATTTCTCTAACTGCCTGCTTAATTAAGATTCGAGAGAAAAAAAATTACTTTTTCCAACCTGAACTGAGAATTTATTATCTATATGCAATTTCTCCATCTATGCAACACAGAGCAGTAGATTTTAAAATCAGGATTTTCCTTTTTATGCAGCCCCTGCCTCACTGTTCCCCATGTATAATCTGTTTGGAAATGTTCTAGATTTAAATGTCATGCTGGGAGCAGCAGTCCTGAAAAATGCAGCATCCTCACCACACAAGGAGAACACTTCCAAGCCTTACCAGCTGTCTCCTTCCACCCACACCTTGTCCCCCAGTGCTGGGAGCAGCTCCCAGGGCTGGCTGAGAGCTCTCCCTGCCAGGCAGCAGAGTCCCTGCCCCAGCACAGCACCCTGGGCTGCAGGACCCTGCTCTGCACCACAGCCCTGGGCACCCCTGGCTGCTCTACACAAGAGATCATCAGAGAATGTACTCACACAGTCTGCAGGCATTGGGAAGTTGCAGCTTTAGGAGATGACTGCAGGAGCTGCAGCTGCATTATCCTGCAGCCAGAGGCTTCCTGTGTCAAGGGCTGGGAGTGATTCTGCCCCAGGCACTTGTGAGCATCTTCCCAGCCCTGACTGATTGAAGCTCTCTGTGCCTCTGTGCTGTGCCTGGGGTGGCTGCAGGCAGTGCCCCATCCCTGCTGGGCTGGGAGAAGAGCTGCTCATGATGCGAAATGTGTTTTTGAAGCTCTTCTTGGTTGCCAGCATCGCCTTCTGTGTCAGGAGCGCAGCCCAGCTCATCAGCACAGACACAGCACAAGGACTTTAATGACCCTCTCAGGGCGTTGGTGCTGTCTGCATCAGACTCAGTCCCTCAGAGTGTGCTTGAGAAACTTCTCAAGAACTCAAATTTTAATTGAAACACTGAAGTTTCTTCAAGTTTTAATGGGTCCCACTGAGGGACAGGACTGAGAAAGTGTCCCCAGGTTCCAGTTAGAGCAGAACACTGGAGGCAGTGATGACAGGTGGGGACAAACAAGGGAAAGGTGTCTCTGATGCTGAGCAAACCTGGATGTGTTTCAGGAATGCCAAGGGCCAAGGGCTGAGCTCCAGCCCCTGGCAAGGCAGATCCTGTCCCTCCCTCATTGCTCAGGGCTCTTCCCGGGCCACTGGGCTCTGGGCATGTGCAATGCCAAGGGCAGCACCATGGGGCGGCCCCTGCCAGGCTGCTGAGCAGGGACAAGGAGGCAATGAGGCCCCAGCACAGCAAGGCTCACTTGTCCCCTGCTGGCCTCAGGCCCAGGGCCAGCCTGCATGGCCCAAGTGCTGCAGGAGTTGGCTGTGTCAGGGCCTTTCAGCTGCTGCCCATCCCTGTGCCCTCTGCAGCCCAGGCTGTCCTACGGTGTCCATGCCCTGCGCCTCTGTCCCTGCAGGCTGTCGTCATCCCCCGGCTGCCCCACCTCGCTGGCCCCTTCCTTTGCTGACAGCTCTGCCTCCTGCCTGCCTCTGCCTGCACACACAGAGCCTTGGGCTTGACACCAAAAGGGTTCATTCAAGTTTTATTGCAGCTCTGAAATTTTAGCACAGGAATAAGTCATATAGGGGGCTGCTTTCCCAGCCAGTAAAGCTTGAAGAGAAAAAATAAGAAATCTGGCTCATGAATGATGTGATAGAAAAAATAGAAACTGAATCTGGTAACTTTGGGTGGCTTTTATATAAATGGGTAAATTTTAAAGCACATGTTGTGACTAAATATAGACAACACACTTGTAGAATAACATGTCCACATAAGATTAGTTTTTATCTCACATTGGACCTGAGGCCTGAATAAAATGATGCCCCCTTTAACACCAAATTAGCATTAAGGAGGTATATTCTGATATTTTGGAGATTTGGTGACAGCAGGGCCTCACAGAACCAAGGAGTCAAATATTCCACTATGGATCCTGAAGGAACAAAGGTGCCTTTTGACTGTATGGGAGCTCATGGAACCAAAATCCAGTTTGACAAAGTGGGGCCATATGGAGCTGATGGTCCATTGTGGCACTGCAGCTCCAAGGACACCATTGTGGCACTGAGAAACCTCATGGAACCAAAAGTCCAGTGTGACATAGAAAGGCGTCATGGAACCAAGGGGCCATTGTGACACTGTGGGGCCACATGGAACCAATGGTCCATTGTTATACTGCAGATCCAAGGTGGCCATGGTGACACTGTGGAACCTCCTGCAACCATGGGTGCATTGTGACACTGCAGAACCTCCCAGAACCAAGGTGACCATGTTATACCACAGAACCTCATGGAACCAAGGGTCCATTGTTACACTGTGGGAACTCATAAAACCAAACATCCATTGTGACACTGCAGGCCTCATGTAACAATGGAGATTATTATGAAACAGAATCACGAAGTTGGAAATGACCTTTGATTTCTTCAGATCCAACCTATGACCTAACATCACCTCAAAAACTTAACCATGACTCTGAGTGCCACATCCAGTCTTTTTATAAATGCCTCCAGGGACAATGACTCCACCACCTGCCTTGGCAGAAGATTCCAGTGTCCAATCACTCTTTTACTAAAGAATTTTTCCTGATATCAAACCTAAACTACCTCTGGCTCATCTTCAGACTGTGTCCTCTCGTTCTGTCAGGTGCTGCCTGGGAGAAGAGACCAACCCCCACCTGACTACAGCCTCTGTTCAGGTGGTTGTAGAGAGTCTCACTGGAGACCATTGTAGCCATTGGGGCCATTGTAGCATGGCAGGGCCTCATGGAATCAAGGGGAGCACAGTGACAGTGTGGGGCTCCATGGGACAAAGGGGCCATTCTGACACCATGGAATCAAGGAGATCTTTGTTACAGTACCGGGCATCATGGAACCAAAGGACCATTGTGACACTGCAGGGCTTCATGGAACTAAGGGGACAAGAGTGACCCTGTGAGTTCCAAGGGACCAAGAGTCCATTCTCATACTGCAAATCAAAGAGACCATTGTGACACTTTGTAGTGTCATGGAGCCGAGGGTCCATTGTGACACAGCAGGGCCTCATGAAACCATGGAGGCCATTTTTAAAATTTGAGGCTTTGTGAAACAAAGAGACCATTGTGACATTTCAGGGCCTTATGAAACCAAGGAAGCCACAGAGACACTGTGGGGCTCCATGGAATCGAGGGGCCATTGTGACACTTTGGAATCTCATGGAATCATGGAAACTTCTGTGACACTTGGCAGCCCCATTGATCCGAGGAGTCCATTGTGACACTACAGGGCCCCATGGAACTGAGGATTCATGGAACAGTGCTGGACTCCATGGAACCAAAGGTCCATTGTGACACTGTGGGGCCTCATGGAATCCTGGAGGCCATGATGACACTTTGAGGCCTCGTTGAATCAAGGGGCTCTGCAGGACCTTGTGGAACCAAGGAGACCCTTCTGCCATTGTGAGTCCCCATGGAACCAAGGGTCCATTGGGATGCTGCAGTGTGGGAAATGCAGGCACGGAGAGCTCTCAGGGCCTTGTGCATACAGGCTCAGAGATTGAGATGGATACAATGCTTGACCTAACACCTTTGAGAAGGCTTAGAGAATTAGAGCATTAAAGTGAAACAGACATGAAACAAGAATATAAGTTTGTAGTTTAAGTAGAAATATATTTTAAGAAAACAGAAATATCTATTATGTAAGCAAAGCAGTATATTAAGTAAGATAGTAAAAGATTTTAAAATTTAGTAATAGATCCTGTTATAAATTTAGTTAGAAACTTAAGATGTGTCAGTGTAGGTTTGTGAAGGATTATATGATCTACTGAAAAATGATGCATTGCGGCAAAGGCATGAGAAGCAAAGCAATTAATGATTGGTATAAAAAGACACTAGCAAAGTTCATAGAAGTATTTGATTGGCTACAGAACTAACATAAGGCATTGTAACTAAGAATGAGGCAGGTTCTGATATTATGGCATTGGATGTAACACCTTTAATGTCTCACCCTTCTATGAGAGTGATGCAATAAAGCAATAAACCCTCTTTTACAATGTCTCTAAGATTCCCCATCCCTCATAATATTAATCTCCCATTAAGGATTTTTTGGACATCAGGATTATCCATTAAAATTCAAAGGGGATATAGGGACACCAGGTCTTTCCATTAAAGTCAATGTGGATTTTACGGAAATTTGATGTTAAAGTGGGGAAATTTGGGGGAAATGTTGGGCTGAATTATGGGAATTTCCACTCCAGTATCACAGTGCTGATGCTCTGGAAGTCCTGGATGAATTCCTGGAAGCCAGTTCTGAATCCCTGATCCCACACCTGGGGCCTGTGCTGGAGCTGTGCCTCCAGGTAAGCCCAAAAATCTCCATTTTCAGCTCAAAATCTGGGAATTCTGAGCCCAAAATTGTCATTTTTAAGACCAAAAAATTTTGGGACATCAGGTTTATCCATTGAAGTCAATGGGAACTGAGGGACACCAGGTCTAACCTATTGAAGTCTTTTGTGGATTTAGGGACCCCAGGTCTACCCATTGATAGGGCTTGATCAGGAAGGGTTACTGGTTAAACTGGGAGCACTGGGAAGGGCTAAGGGGGAGGAAGTGGAACTACTGGGGGACAACTGGAAGCACTAGAAAGGAGGAAAGGGACAAACTGGGCAAACTGGGAGCACTGGGAGAAATGGGAGGGCAAATTAGTCAAACTAGGAGCTATTCCTGGGAGCAGATAAGGGGAGCACTGAGGATACTGGGAGCACTGGGGCATAACTGGGACCACTGGGAAAGATTAGTGACTATAACTAGGGATAAACAGGACACCAGGTCTACCTCACTGAAGTCAATGGGTATTCAGGGACACCAGGTCTACCCAGTCAAAGCAATGAGGATTTAGGGACACCGGTTTTTGGGGACTCCATGGGTTTTGGGTTTGGATCCAGGTGTCCAAGGGGTACCCAGGTGTACCCAGGTGATTTTTGGGGGGATCCAGGATATTTTAGGGGTACCCAGGTGTACCCCAGGTGTAACCAGGTGATGTTTGGGGCACCCAAGTGTCCTGACTGGCCATGGCGGGCCTGGAGAAGATGATGACCACCATTGCATCGTCCTGGTCGACCTGGACACAGATGACCCTCAGTTGCTGGGAGGCTGTCGAGGGGCACCCCAACATTCAGAGGGCACCCCAAAACTTCAGGTGAGGTGTGGTTACTGTGCTGCAAAGAGAAAGAAAAGACAGCAACACACACGGACCTCTTGGGGAAAAAAGGCCAACTTTATTGTACGGACATCCCGTATTTAAAGTGTGTTATGTGGAGCTAGGACAGGACAGTAGGTCATTGGACAATTGGGACAAACATCCCTGGGACAGCATGTCCGGATGTCCCATGGGAAAGACACCAGGTGTTAATCTTTATTATGAATTCCTTTCTGTTTTTCACCAAGTTATCACTCTGGGAGACTGCCTCCTTAACTGAAGCTCTAGTCAGCTTGTCAGCCTGGGAATGGACCTGAGAGACAGGAGAAATCCAGGCCTGAGAGGAATTGCCAAGCTGTAATTTCCTAGCTCTCTAAATGTGTGTGTCCACAGTGAGGGCCCCAGGAGGGGAGAGATCCCCAAGCTACCTTGGGAGAGGATGCAGCACAGGTACACCCAGGTACTTTGGACTCTGGGGTCGGTGAAAGCAGCGTTCTGCACCAACTCCAGCTCTGGGCTGGGAAAGGGGGCACTCAAATATCTGAATACCCAGGTGTGTGGGAGTTCAGGTCTACCCATTAAAATCAACAGGGATTTAAGGCACCAGGCCTACCCATGGAAGTCATTGGAGATTTAGGAACACCAGGTCTATCCATTCAACCCAACAGATCCCACCACCTCCCAGTTTAGGTGAGGGAGGGGCTGGAAAATTTTGGGGATCCCACAGAATTGTGGGAATTTTTCCAGAGAATCCCCCACCTTCCTTCAGCTTTTCAGAGGGAAGCACCCTGGCCTCCCCCTTGCTGGAGCTCCTGGTGGGCATCAACAGCTGCAGACAGTGTTGCCAGGCCAAGAAGTTGGAGAAGTCACAACTCATCAGGGCCCCAGCGAAGGCCAGCTCAGCCTTGGGGTTCTGCCTTGCCACCAGCACCCACCAGTGTTCCCAGGTGTGGACTAAGAGGGCACCAGTATAAACCAGTAAGCATTAGGAGTCACCCCTGAGCCCCTGAGCCCATGGAGGCAGCTCCCAGTAGAAACCAGTAAGGCCACAACAACCTGAAGTCAGTCCCAGTAGGTCCCAAGCCCCATCCCAGCATAAACCAGTAAGACCAGCATCCCCAGAAGTTGGTCCCAGTGCCAAGCAACCCCAAGCCTCCTCCCAGTATAACCAAATACATCACAGTTTAACCCACTAAAATCCAGAATATCCAAGTATAACTGAGTAGAAAGCAGTAGAAACCAGTACAAACCAGTATAACCCTGTCACCCCAGGACCACATCCCAGTATAAACAAGTATAACCCAGTGACCCCCTGCACTGCATCCCAATATAAACCAGTGTAACCCAGTATAACTCACAGTTGGCCACCACGTCCTCCCAGCCAGCAGGGGGCACTCACACACCGCTGCTCCCTTTCCCAGTAGAACCCAGTGCAAACCAGTAACCCCCCTCACCCCATCCCAGTACAAACCAGTATAACCCAGTACAACCAGTACACACAGTGCTAGGTCCACCCAGATACTCACACACCCTCTCCCAGTGCAACCCAGTGACTCCAGCCCTGTCCCAGCACACCGTGGACCCCATCCCAGCACAAACCAGTACAAACCAGTACAAGCCACTCACAGTTGCAGGGGTCATCCACCAGGAGGTGCTCGCACAGTGCCAGGTCCTCCCGGCCAGCAGGGGGCGCTGCAGTGTCCAGTGTGACCCTACAGAACCAAGGAAACCCCTGTGACACTGCGGGGCCCCACGGAACCAAGAGTCCATTGTGAGACACCTGGGCCATGTGGAGCCAAGGAACCATTGTGACACTGGGGAAACTCATGGGACCAAGGGGCCACTGTGACACTGTGGGGCCTCATGGAACCTGTGAGCCATTGTGACACTGCACGGCCTTGTGGAACCAAGGAGACCACGGTGACACTGTGGGGCCACATGGAACCAAGAGTCCATTGTGACACTCTGGAACTACAGAGACCATTGGTGAGAGTATGGAACCTCGAGGAACAAAAGTCCATTGTGACAGATCAAGGCCTCATGGAACCCAAAAGAGCATTGTGACACTGTGGGGCCCTATGGACCCAAATCTCCATTGTGACAATGCAGAACCTCGTGGAACCAAGAGTGCATGGTGACCCAGCAATGCCTTGTGGAACCAAGGAAATCAAAGGTCTCAAACATTCCTTGCAGGGTTCTGACTTGGGGAACCTGTTTGGTGGTACCTTGGGCTGGCACACACTCATAGAAGGTGTCTGTTTTCAATGAGGAAATTCAGGAGTTTTAGAATGTTTCAAAACAAAACAAAAAAAAGGCAAGAAACTACTTTTGGCCTGAGTGCAGCCAGTTCTCCAAGCAAAGCAGGTCCCAGGTGAGTGAGGACAGACAGGATGGGGTTGGGCAATGTGGAGCAAGGTTGTCCACACTGGGTCAGACCTCAAGGCACAGCTTCTGTGAGCAGGCCAGACCTCCTGAGGAGAGACCCTGGATCAACATCAATCACAGAATGCTGCAATCACATATGTCTAATGAGAAGAGGTATAAAACACTCTCTTTAAAATAGGAATTCATATTTCATAGAAGCTCTTTGAAATATTTCTCTCTAACTGCAGTAGGAAACCTTCCTAATGAACGGCACCAGACCAGAGGGAAATCGTGGCAGAGCCATGGTTTGTCAGGACTTCCTTGATCCCAGTCAGCCCTGTGGTGCATTTGGTGCTGAGCCCTTGAACCTCAGGGCCTGAGAGGAGATTGCACAAACCTTTCCAAGAGTCCAAGGCAGAAGAAAAACCCCAAGTGTCTCAAAGCATCAATGGGCCCCACTGAGGTCCATCCCCAACACAGGCTCCTCATGGACACTCTTTGGAGGAGAGAATGGGAGGCCAGGATTGCCCAAAAATGTCTCAGAGACTGAGAAAAGAAAGGAAAAAGGAAATTACCTTAAAAAACTGAGTACCTTCAAGTATTAATGAGCCCCACTGAGTATCATAACTGACAAAGGCTCTCAAGGGACTAATTAAAGCAGATAATTGGAGGCCATCACTACACAAACCTATCAGAGACTCAATGTGAAAAAGTAGAACTTAAATTAACCCTGAGTACCTTGAAGCATTAATGAACCCCAGTGAGTGTTGTTACTGACAAAGGCTCTCAAGGGACTAATTAAAGCAGATAATTGGAAGCCATGATTGCACAAAGATCTCAGAGAACTCGAAGGCAAAAGCAAAACCCAAAGTGCTCTGAAAAACCTGCAGTCCCTGGGAGCATGAAGGAGCCCCCAGGGCCATTCCTGACCAAGGCTCCCCAGGGACTCATCCCAGCAGATCCCTGAGGCCACTGGGATGTGGGGGGATGCTGAGGGCAGGACAAGGGGTGCCAGTGGCCAGCCTTGCTGGGGCTGTGCCAGGAGGCCCCAGTGGCTCAGGACAAGGTGTCTCCTCCCAGTCCTTGGTGGCACAGACCCTGCTGTGCCCCAGGGCACCAAGACTTGGCTTCTCTTTGTCCCCACCTGTCATCTCTGCCTCCAATTTCCTGCTCTAACTGGAAATAGGGAACACTTTCTCAGTCATGTTCCACAGTGGGACCCATTAAAACTTGAAGAAACTTCAGTATTTTAATTTAGATTTTAGTTCTTGAAAAGTTTTTTGAACACTCTCTCAGGGAATGATTATAATGTAAAGCAAACTAAAGCCGCAAGAGATTGATTAAATTCCTTGTGCTGTGTCTGTGCTGCTGAGCTGGGCTGGGCTCCTGGCACAGAGGCAGCTCCCAAGGTAAACCAAGAGAAGCTTCAAAAAGACATTTCTGCTGAGGAGCAGCTCCTCTGCCAGCCCAGCAGGGCTGAGGGCACTGCCTGCAGGCACTGAGGGCACAGGAGCCAGGCACAGACAGGCTCAAGGCAATCAGGACTGGGAAGACATTGAGCTGAGACTGCACTTGGGGAAACATCTTCACAGCCCTGGACATGGTGAGTGTGTGGGTGCAGGGCAATGTCCCCTGTGCTCCTGGAGGGATCTCCTGGAGCCAGCACAGCCCACAGCCTGGGGATGTGTCAGGAGGACTCTCCCAGATCCAGGGACAGCTGCAGGGGCTGAAGCTGGGGCTGCAGCCAGGGCTGCCCAGGGCTGTCCTGCAGAGCAGCTCCTGCAGCACTCAGGGCTCTTGGCCAGCCCAGCCCATGTGCCACCTGCCAGGGACAGCTCTCAGCCTGCCTGGCAGCTCCCCATGCACTGTGGGGAGAAGTTGGAGGTGCAAGGAGCCACCCCCATCAGGGCAGATTCCTCCTGCTGTGGAGATGGTGCTGCATGGCCAGGGCTGCTCTCAGCTTTCTCCTCAAGGCAAGGCAAAGGGGCTGTCAGGTGTGTCTGTGTCACTGACACTCCTGCACTGTCCCACTGGGCATCAGCACATCTGCCTCCCATCTCCCTCACAAAGTGCCTCCTCACCCTCCTGTGCCTACAGACAGCAGCAGCAGCACCTTGGCTTGCAGCATCTCAGTTTGTGTGAGCTGCCCTTAAGGCCCTGCTGGCAGGGAGATGGCCCTGGGCAGTGCCCTGTGCTGGGAGGGGTGTGCAGGGCAGAGCTGAGACCCCAGGGCTGGGCTGGGCTCTGGCAGCACTGGCAGGGACAAGGCTTGGATAGAGAGAAACAGCTCCCAGTTAGCACAACTCCAGGCAGCAGAGAGCCAGAACAACCCTTGGTTTCCCTCTCTCTATTTTGAAATTAGATCATTCAAAAAGGCTACTTTATTTCTCTAGAATATTTAAGTGCCATCACCCTGAGTTAGCGGGAGGTGTGAAAAGCAAGGAGCAGCTCTGTGGGACTAGCAGGACTGCCTGCACTGGGGCTCAGAAAGCCCTGTCTTCCCTCTGGGCTCCTCAGTGTTCAGACTGAGAGCACTGCTGAAGATAAGGCAGTAACAAATCAGCAGCAAAAGTCCGATCTCAAAAATGAAATTTTTCGGAAGTTTCCCCACAGGAAGAGTAGTAGCTTTGAGAGGTTTCCAAAATTAATTGCACATGATTGACTAGAAGGAATCTGTCCTAGCGTGTCCATTTTTTTTCAACAGTCCACGATGCCTAGAATGATGAAATGTCCAACAGCAGCTCCATCAGCCACTTCCTCCTGCTGCCATTGGCAGACACGCGGCAGCTGCAGCTCCTGCACTTCTGCCTCTTCCTGGCCATCTCCCTGGCTGCCCTCCTGGCCAACGGCCTCATCATCAGCGCCGTAGCCTGCGGCCACCACCTGCACACCCCCATGTTCTTCTTCCTGCTCAACCTGGCCCTCTCTGACCTGGGCTCCATCTGCACCACTGTCCCCAAAGCCATGCACAATTCCCTCTGGGACACCAGACACATCTCCTATGAAGGATGTGTGGCCCAGGTGTTTACGGTTGTGTTCTTCCTTGGATCAGAGTTTTCCCTCCTGACCATCATGTGCTATGACCGCTACGTGTCCATCTGCAAACCCCTGCACTACGGGACCCTCCTGGGCAGCAGAGCTTGTGCCCACATGGCAGCAGCTGCCTGGGCCAGTGGCTTTCTCAATGCTCTCATGCACACAGCCAATACATTTTCCCTGCCCCTGTGCCACGGCAATGCCCTTGGCCAGTTCTTCTGTGAAATCCCACAGGTCCTCAAACTCTCCTGCTTACACTCAAATCTCAGGGAACTTGGACTCATTGCTGTTAGTGTCTGTTTAACTTCTGGATGTTTTGTCTTCATTGTTTTCTCCTATGTGCAGATCTTCAGGGCTGTGCTGAGGATCCCCTCTGAGCAGGGACGGCACAAAGCCTTTTCCACCTGCCTCCCTCACCTGGCTGTGGTCTCCCTGTTTCTCAGCACTGCCTTATTTGAGTACCTGAAGCCCCCCTCCATCTCCTCCCCATCCCTGGATCTGTCCTTGTCAGTTCTGTACTCAGTGGTGCCTCCAGCCCTGAATCCCCTCATCTACAGTCTCAGGAACCAGGAGCTCAAGGCTGCAATGTGGAGACTGATGACTGGAGGGTTTCAGGGACATTAAACTTCCAGAAAAATAATGAAAATCACATAAATAATAGCCATTTTTGATAGTTCTTGTTTTGTTAGTTGTGGGATTCTTTTTTCTTTGTTTTAGTTTTTCTATATTGTCCACAAAGATAAGCCTATGCTCGTGTTATTTCTCATTTTGTTTCTCTCACCCTTCCCATTGGCCACAGATTCTGTCAATGAGGAGCTCCACTCTTGGAGGCTATATATGAAATAAAAGATCTCCCAGCAAAGTTTTCTCCAGAGATGCTCCTTCTGTTCCCTTCTCTGGAGCTGCAGCAGCAATGTCTGTGTGCAGAGCTGGGGCAGATCAGTGCTGGCACAGCAGCTGTGCCCAGCAGCAGCAACAGCACTTGGTGTTGCCAGTGCTGCTCCCGTGCCACTGCCCCGCTGCCCTCCTGGCCCTCGTGTTGCTGCAGGGCCTGAGTGCTCTCGGGGCCGGGCACAGCCCTGAGGGTGGCAGTGCCGGGGCTGCAGCAGGGACAGGCCATGGGCACTGCTGGGGCAGCGCTGACGCCTCAGGCCAGGGCCTGGGGGCTCCAGGCTCCCTCCACAACACTTGGCCAGCCCAATGCTGAGCACAGAAAAGCCCCGGGAGCAGCCCCAGGCTGGCCACGGGCAGGCTGGGGGCAAACAGCATGGCTGGTGCTCTGCAAGCTCCCTGCAAGGGGGACACCCTGGCAAGGAGCAGCAGAGCAGGGGCTGATCCATCCCCAGTGCACTGGACACCCCAGGGCAGCGTCCCAGAGCGTCCTCATGCACCTGCCAACAACATCCCCCCTCTGCAGCCCTGGCCTCTCCCCCAGCTCACACAGGAGCCGCATCCTTGCAGGCACACACACGGCAGCACTGGCTCAGGAGCCCCTGTTTGCATTGCACACAGCAGGCTCAGCACCCCCATGGTGCTGCTGTGGGGACATGGAGCTGAGTGAGCACAAATGCCATCAGCCCCTGGGGCCAGCAAGGGCTGGGGGACGGCAGGGAAACCACTCAGCTTTGTCGTGGCCTCTGAAGTCAGCCAGAAAGTTTGTTCCCCTGAGCTGTGAGTTTCCTGTCCCACTGCAGACGTTGTTGCTCAGAGCCAGGACTGCCTGGCAGGCACCCCCAAACTGCCCTGACCATTTTCTTTGTTTCACCTTTGTTTTCTTTCTTCTACCCCGTTCCAAATGTCTCCCTTTTGCCCATCCCTATACCCTCCCCTGCAAACAGCCCATCCCTGTTTGCCCTTTCCCCTCTGGCCCCACTCCTCATTTCAGTTCCTGAGTTGGCACCATGGGAACATCCCTTGGGGAGCAGGATCATCCTCCACGTGCTTCAGGAATTGTCTGCAGGGTCCTGCAGTGCCTCGTGCTGCTCCCTTGCCAGAGGCACCACAGGCCAGGGGGGCACATCTGGGCAGCTGTGTCTGGGTGTGGGGCTCCCTGTTGTGGGCAATGAGGAGGGGCTGGAGAGGCTCTGCAGGACTGACAGGATGGGCTTTGGGGCTGTGTGGAGAAGCTGAGGGACCTGGGCTGCTGGACCTTGTCAAGAGGAGGCCCAGGGCTCATCCTGGAACAGCTCCATGGGTGGTTTGAGAGAATCACGGAATCAGCCAGGCTGGAAAAGACCTTGGAGATCATCAAGTCTGACCCATGCACTGACCACCCCAATGACCACATAGACTGACCACCCTCACTAACCTCACCAATTGGCCATTCCCCAATGACCACAATCTCTGACTACAACCACTGACCACACTCCAATTAAAACCCAACTGACCCCATCCACTGACCACAAACACTCACCACACCCCCACTGACCAACTGCATCAACCACATTCACTTACCACAACCATTGACAACAGCCATTGACCACACCCATTGACCACACCCACTGACCACACTCACAGACCACCTCCACTGACCACACCCCAATGACCACCTGGCCACTTCCACTGACACCTTCCCACTGACACCTTCCCACTGACTAGCTACCTGACATTACCTGACCACACCCACTCACCACAGTCAGTGACCACACTCCCCTGACCACACCCACTGTGAAGACACCAATGCCCACACCCCACTGGCCACATCCAATTGACCACCCAAGTGACCACACCCACTGATCAAACCCACTGACCACTCGATATGGCCACAACTGACCACACCCACTGACCACACCACACTGACCACAACCACTGACCACACCCAATGCCCCACCCACTGACCACACCAAGTGACCACGCAACTGACCATTGCTGATTATATCACAACTGATCATATCACAACTGACCACACCCACGGACCACAACCCACTGAATTCTCCCACTGACCACACCCACTGACCACTCCTGACCACAATCCACTGACCACTCAACTGAACAAAGTGACTGAGCACCGAACTGGCCGTACCCTGACTGATCACATGCCACTGACCACACCAACTTACCACCCCTTCACTGACCACACCCACTGCCCAGACACCAATGCCCACACTGCCACTGACCACAGCCACTGATCACCTCCCACTGACCACCCTGTCCTGGTTTGAAAGACAGCTGTCTACTAGGGAAAGCAGGGCCTTCCCTTGAAATGGAGAAAGTAAATCCCTCCCTCTGAATTAGTATCATTTTGAAATGAAGGGGCTGTCAGGCAAAGATATGGGGATAGGAATAACAGTTCTTCACTAATATATATATAACAAGGCAAAACAAAATAACAACTATGAAATTAACAACAAACAGAACAGGAACCCAGTAACAGTTCTCTGTTCTCGTGGCTGCGGGGACTTTTCCCCTCTGGTGCAGTTACCCTCCCAGTTGGCAGTGAGCTCTGGCAGGTTCCTGGTGGACAGGGGCAGATCCTGCACAGCTGCAGGGGCACTGGGGTGATGGTCGTCTGGCCGTGTCCCAGATGGGAAGGGTGGAGGAGAGGCTGTGCTCACGAATCCTTGGAGCACTATTGGTCCCAGTGCCCCAACAGGATGCTTGGAGATAGCAAACTGAAGCAGGAGAGCGTCCTAGCAGGGGTGTGGGGTCCAACACCAGAAGAGGCAGCTCCTGGCATTGGGATGGCGGGGTGAGGTTTTCCAGTGGCCTTCCTCCTCCAATGGCCAAAGCAAGCGAGTGCCAGCAACAGCCCCCCACCCTCCTTTACCCTCTTCTCATCTCGCACTGTTCCCCCCCCTCCACCCCTGCCCTCCAAGAGAAACTCCTAAAGAAACCAGGGAGTCTCTCCCTCCCCCATCTCTAAGTCTCAAGGACCTAGCCATCAGTGATCCTTAGCATATCAGTGGGAAAAAATTCCACAGGCAGAGAGGGAAGGAAAGAAACAACTCCCAACACCTCTTTACCCATGGGTTCTTCTGTCCTGGGGGTCTCTGTGGTGGTCCCTGGTGGTCGTGGACCCCAATGTTCCAGTCGGCCCGGCTGAGTTGGCAGGACATTGAAGCTGGTGAACTTCTGTGGAAGGAGCAGAAACCCTAACAGAGCCTCCTTGCAAAGCTATCCCTTAGATAAGAAATTGCTTACTTAGAATGACTAATACTAGAAATATTTCCCCCCTTTGCAAACCTCACTTTATCTCCCTGTGCTATAATTGGTCCATTTTCAATCCCCTTAGCAATTGGTCCCTTTTCTCTAAAATCCCTAAGTAGTTGGTCCGTTTTACAATCCCTTAAATAATTGGTCTGTTTTCAAGACACCCTGACCCTACAAAAGCCCCCGTTAGTACCTTGTCCATTGAATTGCTGCCTGGGACCCCTTCGTGGAAGAAATAAAGTGTCTGTGGAATCTCCCTGCAGCTTCCTCGGTCTCCTTCCTCTGCTGGCCAAAGGTACTTTGGAAGCAAGGCTCAAATCACAACATGGGCTGAAGGCCTGGACTCCAGGCATTGCTTGCATCCTCCTACCTCGTGGCTGAAATCTGCCTGAGACACCAGGAAAGGCTGTTCCTTGTGGGACATCTTATCCGGGCACGTTGTGGCAGCTCGGGGCCCAAACCCCAAAGCCCCAACAGCTACAAACTTCCAGTTCCCCTTCTTATACAACAGGCATTGTGCAGTTTCCAGAGGCCCAGGGTTCTGGAGAATAAGGATTGTGTCAGCTCACTTGTGTGGGCAATTTATCATCTGGTAACATGAGGTCACAGAGTGGGCTATGACGTCACAGAGTGAGCTATGTGAGGTCACTGAGCAGCTATGGCATAGAGCAGACAATGACATCACAGAGCAGGCTGTGACATCACTGGGCTGCTTTGTGACATCACAGCAGAGCTGTGTGAGGTCACTGGGTTGGTCACTCTGCCCCAGGCCCCCCTCACAGTTTCCCCAGACAAGTCCAATGCTGTTCATGCCCAGCAGGGTCCCCTGGGATCCCCCTGCTCCACCTGGAGCCACAGCCTCCCCCAAGGATGTTCCACAAATCAACCCCAGAGCCTGACACGGGGACAAGGGGCCAGGGCTGTGTGACCAGGACATCAAGGCCGTGGATTATCCAGGTCACTGGGGCCTGGTTTGGGTTGCCCAGGGCAGGAAAGATGTCTGGCAGATGGAGCAGGGTGAGGGAAGGGCCTCCAAGGTGGGGCTGGAGCCCTTTGGCTGTGAGGAGAGGCTGAGGGAGCTGGGCTTGTCCAGCCTGGAGCAGGGAAGGCTGAGGGGCTCCTCATGCCAGCCTGGCAGAGCCACCCAGGAGCTGATGGAGAACACAGAGCCAGGCTCTGCACTGGGGGGCCTGGAGGGGACAAAAGTCAATGGGTGAAAGGGGAATGAGGGGAGATCAGACAGGACATGTGGAAAACCTTTGTTCCCATGGGCTCAGACAGGTTCTGAGATGCTGCCCCATCCCTGGCCTTTGGGATTTTCCAATCCACACCAAATCAAAGCTTGAACCACTTGGTCTGACCCAGTTTCTGACAGGTTTGGCTGCAGACTTGCTGAGGTCCCTTCCAATCTCAGCTCCCTGATGATCCCAGGACAATGCTGTTCTCGATTTTGGAATGGGCTGGAGCAGATATTTATGGGACAGGAGCCCTCTGGGGCTGTAGGGGACCTGCAGCTTTCAAGGTGCACGAGCACATCTCATTAGCTGGGGCATTTGAGTACTTTAAGAAATGTCAAAATTTCCCACCAGAAGAGAAGAGAAATTTCCTGGATGTGTACTGATGGCAGGACAAGAAATACTGATCTTCCCCTGTACCTGTGTTACCACTATACTGTCTATAATTTCATGTCCCTCTTCATTTGGGTGTTTCCACCTCTCCTGTTTAAATGGCCATGTCTAAGGACATCTCTTCCCTAGACCAGCTGGTCCTATGGCCTTGCCATTGCTCCCAGATTTCCTCCTCCCATTGTTCTCTGGTCATTCCACATTAGTCAACATCTTAATTGTGTCTACATCTATCACAGAATCACCCTTTCTAATGTCTGTGTCTAAAACTGTTCCTGTATGAAAATACCTTGTTCATGGTGGATACATCAGATACTGCTTTGACATTGCACAGAGCTGAGGAAAGAATTTTGAAGTTCATTGAATTTTATTATTGGTAATTTTTTTTTTATGTTGGCCAAGAAGAGAAACCTTCTGTGCCTCTGAGTCTCACCAGTTGCTGACCCCCAAAGGACACAAACCTGATGAGTTGTGGTTCCCACTGCAGTGCTGGCACTTGCACCTCCCTCCATCCCCACAGCAGAGCTCCCTTGTCCCACAGAGTCCCTGGCAATGCAGGGATGAAGGAAACAGGACAGGCTGTGGGGATCAGGGGCAGGGCAGAGCCAGGGATTTGGGGTGGTTGTGAGCCCAGGACAGGAGCCAGCCCTTGGCCTTGCTGAACCTCATCCAATTGTCCTGGGCCCATGGCTCCAGCCTGTCCAGATCCCTCTGCAGAGCTTCCTGCCCTGCAGCACAGCCACACTCCCACCCAGCTTGGCCTCACCTGGACACTGACTCAGGGTGCCCTCCATGGCCTCGTCCACATCAGCAAGAAAGAGATTTCACTGCCCTGGCCCCAATCCTGAGCCCTGGGGACACCCCTGGATGTGACTCCATTGCCCAGCACTCCTTGGCCTGGACTTCTGTTTTTTATGGAGCTGTGCCTGGCTTTATTTTATTTGCTGACAAGAAATGAACATCCCTCTGTGTCTCAGGCAGCTCCTTCTCCAAGGAAAGCAGGTGGGAGTTGGTGCCAAGGAGCTGAAAGCTGCAGGCACAGCCTGGAGGGGAGGGAGCTCAGATTTGCACAAGGCTGCTCTGAGTGCCAGGGCTTGGATGGGGGAAATGGTGGAGTGGGGGTAGGGACAGAGTGTGATTGATTGTCAGCCATAAAGGGTCTTGATTTTCATCTCTGGTCAGACTGCATTATAAGGTTTCAGGAATTAATATCAACTGGAGATTGCTGATATCAGTGTATAAAAAAGAAAATAAACCTAAGAAAAAAATATATTCTCTCTTTTTATCTTTAATTGAAATATATTTAGAATGGAGTGAAAGCTTAGACAAGTCCTGCCTTATGCTCAGGTTTCTGGCAGTAACTCTGTTTCAGGCGACCTGCACACCAAATTGCTTTTGCTCACAAGAGAATGGCTGATGAGGTCTATTATAAAATGAATTATTTACTGAATGGACTCAAGATTAACAGACAAGACACTTTAAATGGAATACTTACTGCACAGGATAAACAAAAGAAGCCCAGGTAGATACAAACACCGTGCACAATAAAGTTCCCTATATTACAGCTAGTGAAGGAATAGCAGAGATCAGGAGTCAATGTAACTTAGCACCAAACTGATGAGGGAGTACACATGGAGCCCTTTCACTCAGCTCCCACAAAAGGAACCACAAAGATGCATCCAGACCTGGGGGAGAAGCCCTACCTGTTTGCAGGCACTATGCAGAAGATTTCTGCTTGGTGAAAGTTCTGTGTAGCTTTTATAGTTTGTAAAGTGAAGTGTGTGTCACTCAGAAATTCAAGGCTCATCTCCCTTCAGTCTGCTCTCAAGGCCAGATGTTCATGGTCAGCTGGGAATTCCACCTCCCTGGCACCAGAGAGAACTCAGGACAGGACAGATGTGGGGCCTGGGTTATCTCAGCAATTCCTGAGAGGGGGAAGATGCCCTGAGTGATGGCCCCAGCTGATGGACAGAAGAGATGAGCTCTGCTGGGCCATAGGGGAAGTCCTGCTGCAGGAACCTCATGGAACCAAGGGTCTGTTGTGACATTGTGATGGCTCCTGGAACCAAGGAGACCATGGTGACACCAATGAACCTCATGGAACCAAAAGTCCATTGAGACAGATCAAGGCCTCATGGAACCAAAAAGAGCATTGTGACACTGTGGGGCCCCATGGACCCAAATCTCCATTGTGACAGTGCAGAACCTCATGGAACCAAGGGGCCTTTGTGAACCCTGCAAGGCCTCATGGAACCAAGGAGTGCAAAGCTCTCAAACCTTCCTTGCAGGGTTCCACCTTGGGGAAGGGGAAACTCCTTGGTGGTACCTTGGCCTGGCACACACCTGAGGAGTGTGTCTGTTTTCAATATAGAAAGTAAGGAGTTCTTGATTGCTTAAAAAAACCCCAAACCAAACAATTTCCTGAGTGCAAGCAGTTCTCCAAGCAAAGCAGGTCCCAGGTGAGTGAGGACAGACAGGAGGGGTTGGGGAATGTGGAGCAAGGTTGCCCACACTGGGTCAGACCTCAAGGCACAGCTTCTGTGAGCAGGCCAGACCTCCTGAGGAGAGATCTTGGATCAATATCAACCACAGAATGCTGGAACCACCTCTGCTCTAAAGAAAAACAATAATAAAATAAACCCTTTAAAATAGGAATGTTGGTGCCCGAGGTGTCCCAGCGTGAGGCTGGGCCAGGCCATGGCTCTGTGTGCCAGGAGCCGGCAGCGCTGGGTGCAGGGAGCCCAGGGAGGGCACAGCAATGCTGGGCTGAGAAATGCTGGGGGGGACAGCGAGATGGGCGTGTGCAGCCGGCCAGGGCACAGGAGCAGCACGCACAGGGGGCACAGCCTGCAGGAGAGATGGCCAAGGGCTGGGCAGGGCTGGCAGGGCCAGAGGCACCCAGGCCTTTGTGCCCTGGGCTCGGGCAGGGCCTCTGCAGCCCCACAGAAGGAACTTTCCTGGCAGGGGCTGCACTTTGCTTCTGCCTCGGCCCTCCCTCAGGAGGCTGCCAGGGCTGGCAGCTTGATGACATTTGTCCTTGCTGCCCCTGCCATCCCACTGCCCCAGCAACAGCCCCGAGCCACCCGTGAGGGACAGGCCCTGCTGGGCCAGGCCTGGGCTCAGGCCTTGGCCTTTCTGCTTCCTCCACCCAGCCCAGGCCTTGCTCAGCATTGCAGTTCCCTGCTCACAGCCTCGGGCTCCTGCAATCCTGCCCTCAAGGATCTGCTCTCACCAGTCCCTGGGGAGCCTTTGGCACTCCCTGCCCTCAGTGGGGCCACTGATGCTCCAAGGGACTTGGAGTTTTGCTCCTGACTCCTGGAGCAGCTTCTTCAACCTTCTCTCAGTGCCTGAGGCTCCTGGGCTCAGCCCCAAATCCACTGTGGAGGTGATTAAAATACAGAAAGCTCTCAGGATCTCTTTGTCTTCCTTCAATTGTCTTCAAGTCTGCAGGGCTTGTGCAGCTGCTTGGAGTCAGTTTGGAGTTCAGTTAAGGAGGAAAATTTCGAAGTGCACCTCATGATTTTTGTTTTTATTCAGTTGAGTATTTTTTTATTTTTCAGTTCATTGTAGAGGTGATAGAAGCATTCGCCAGGTGATCTTGATGCTGAATGTCTCCTTAGGAGGTCTGGGCGTGTAGAAGAGTGAGCCTGACCCTGTTTGAACAACCTGCTCCTCACCCCCAGCCTCACCATGTCAGACATTGCCCACCTGGGACTGAGTCAAAACATTAAAATAAAAATTATTAAATTTTACTTGGAATTAAAAGGTACCTATTAATAAAATTTTAGTAATAGTTTTTTGTTTATACTAATACTGTTCTATATTTTTCTTACTTCTATATTTATGTAAAAAAATCTATACATTTTTAGCAAGCAAAAAAGATTTTGCTCATTGGTTCTAAGTAACACTATTCCCATCATTAATTAATTTGTCAATTGACCACTATTGGGTATTGATTCCTCCCTCTTTATGTTTATAAGTCCTATTTTTACCTCTTTAGTGCTGTTTTTTTTAATCATTTTCTCAGACAGGGTAAAAGGGGCCACTCTGGGGGAGCCGGGTGGGAATTCGATGCGGCACTGAGGGATTCTGATGGACACTTCGGGATCCGGGCGGCCACTTGGGAGGCTCTAACGGGGCTCTCTGGGCCGCGGGGATTCATGGGAGTTGTAGGCACAGGTATAACACGGTTCAAAGGAGCTGTGGAGCACCATGGGAGTTGTAGGCGCAGCTCCAAAGTGTCTCAGTGAGGGGTGGGGCATGACCGGAGATGACGTCACGGCTGCAATGGCACGCTACGGGTACCGCGGAGCATGATGGGAGCTGTAGTCCCTTAGGTAGCTTGGGGTTTGGGGGCCCGGGAAGGCATTTCGGGGACACTTTTGCGTCCGAACTGCGATTTGAGGTCCTCAGGAGAGAACGTGAACGGTTCGGGAGCACTCTGGGGGAACTTGGGGAGCTCTAACCGGGCTCTTTAGGGTGCAGGGAAGGGCAGGAGTTTTAGGCACCAGATTATGTAATGTGAAACTCAGAAGCCGCCGGGGATGAGAGGAGATGAATTCCCAGAAATGACTGTAACAGGAATCTGTGGTGTTGGGAGCATTCAGGGGATCTGGGGATGCTTTTAGGGGGTCCCGAATGGGTGCTGTGGAGGCACTTCAGAATCCTGGAGAATCTGGGGGACACTTAAGGGACATGTGGGGACGGATACCGGGGTTCTGTGGGGCGTGGGGCATGACGGGCGTTGTAGTCCCAGCTCCAATGGGGTTCTATCGGTCCGCGGGGCATGATGGGAGTTATAGGCAAAAAGAAAAGATGGCGCTGACACCAGGCAGCAACCCTAAGCCTCGATCTCCGGCGCTGATTGTTTGCAGGCAACGATGGGCAGAGGCGGGAGGAGCCCATTCAACCCCTCCAGTCCCTCCCAGTACAGCCCAGTTCATCCCCAGGACAGCCCAGTACAACCCCAGTGCCCCTCCAGGCCCTCCTTGTACACTTGAGTTCATTCCTATTCCCTTCCAGTTCCCCCCAGTGTCATGCATAGTATGCCTCAGTGTCCCCTAGTCTTCCCAACACTGTTCCCAGTGTGATAAATGTGATTCGTGCTAATTAAATTGTAACTATATTAACAAAGTTGTATTTAGATGAATAGAAGACAATTGTTACAGAGTGAGGGGGGAGATGGGTGAGACAGGACACAGGACATCTTCCAGATGTTGGGAGTCGAAGAAAGAGGTTGGAAGTGTTATGAATGATGTTCTATTTTTCTCAATTTATCAAGCAACAAGATTAAATTTAATAGTAATTTTTTAATAGTAACAAAATGAATACAATCAAAGTATTGGAGATGACAAAGTATTGGAGATGAAACAATCAAAGTGCATATATTTAAGAATATACAAAATTTGGCAGTAAGTAATTTAGTATAATTGAGGTTCGTATAAAGCATAAGCAAAACCGACCGGGGAGGGGCCCCCCTCCGACCGGGGGTACGGGGAGTGGTTCGCCATTCCTCACGTATCAAAGCATCCAGGCTAACAATCCCACTTATATACTGTAGGCTACAGAAGTTTCTAGAAAGCTCCTCCTGTTTCTATTCCTAAAATCTACGTAACTATACTGCACGGCGCATGCTCTACTAATGGGTTAGGGGGTCTCTCATCCCTTTGAGGGTCTTATTTCTGATGAAGGCTCATCATCTTCATCAGTGACCGAGGTGTGACCTGCAGGTAGCGCAGGCGCCCTGTGTGACTGAGCAGATGTTTTCCATAACATGACTTTAATTAAGTCCCATGCTTGTGATCATTCCATTTTTGACAGCTTCAAGGTTGAAGCTGTATTTCTAGATGCCGCTTATCAGACCTCCGTCCTTCTACTATTCTTATCTGACTTTCTTCCAACCTCCTTCTTCGACTCCCAACATCTGTAAGATGTCTTTTATCCTGTCTCACCCATCTCCCCCTTCTCACTCTGTAACAATTGTCTTCTATTGATCTAAATACAATTTTGTTAATATAGTTACAACTTAATTAGCACGAATCACATTTATCACAGAAGATAAGTAGTTTAGAGAGGATTTCTAATTTAATCACACAGGATTGACTCAAAGAAATCTGTTTCAGCTTGTCAATGTGTTCTTTTAACAGCCCACAATGCCCAGAGTGAGGAAATGTCCAACAGCAGCTCCATCAGCCACTTCCTCCTGCTGCCATTGGCAGACACGTGGCAGCTGCAGCTCCTGCACTTCTGCCTCTTCCTGGCCATCTCCCTGGCTGCCCTCCTGGCCAACGGCCTCATCATCAGCGCCGTAGCCTGCGGCCACCACCTGCACACCCCCATGTTCTTCTTCCTGCTCAACCTGGCCCTCAGCGACCTGGGCTGCATCTGCACCACTGTCCCCAAAGCCATGCACAATTCCCTCTGGGACACCAGACACATCTCCTATGCTGGATGTGCTGCTCAGCTCTTTTTCTTTGCCTTTTTCATTTCAGCAGAGTTTTCCCTCCCGACCATCATGTGCTACGACCGCTACGTGTCCATCTGCAAACCCCTGCACTACGGGACCCTCCTGGGCAGCAGAGCTTGTGCCCACATGGCAGCAGCTGCCTGGGCCAGTGCCTTTCTCAATGCTCTGCTGCACACAGCCAATACATTTTCCCTGCCCCTGTGCCACGGCAATGCCCTTGGCCAGTTCTTCTGTGAAATCCCACACATCCTCAAGCTCTCCTGCTCACACTCAAATCTCAGGGAAGTTGGGCTTCTAGCTGTTAGTGTCTGTTTAACTTCTGGATGTTTTGTGTTCATGGTTTTCTCCTATGTGCAGATCTTCAGGGCTGTGCTGAGGATCCCCTCTGAGCAGGGACGGCACAAAGCCTTTTCCACCTGCCTCCCTCACCTGGCTGTGGTCTCCCTGTTTGTCAGCACAGGGACATTTGCCTACCTGAAGCCCCCCTCTATCACCTCCCCATCCCTGGATCTGTCCTTGTCAGTTCTGTACTCTGTGGTGCCTCCAACTCTGAATCCCCTCATCTTCAGTCTCAGGAGCCAGGAGCTCAAGGATGGCCTGAGGAAAATAATCATGAAAGCTTTTCAGAAGCAATAAACTCTCATTCTCCTGTATAGCTCTTAAGATGTTACTCATTAATGCCCACACTGTGTCCTGTGTATTTTCTGCTGGCACAGGTATTATATTTTTGAGAATTTTTCACAGGATAATCTTTGTCTGTACTGTGTTCCCCTGACATTATTCCTCCCTGGTATCTTTGGAGCTTCAGGGTCACTGCCTCTGGGCAGAACTGGGATGGAAAGGGAATCCCAGTGCTCCTCACTGCCAGGCAGCCCCAGGGCTTCTGCTCCACAACCTCCCCATCCCTCACTTCCACACTCCCCTTCAGAGCCCCTGGGCTGGTTTAAGGCCTCAGGGCTCTCTCAGCTCATACCCAGTCCTGCTGTGTGACTGTCCAGGGACTGCAGGCAGGGACAGGCCATAGGCACTGCTGGGACAGAGCTGGGCTCTGCAGCAGCATTTCCATCATGCAAGGGCATCTCCCCAGTGCAGGGATGAAAGCTTCAATCTCCTTCCCAGTTTGCTCTCAAGGGTGTTCCCAACACAGCGCCCTGGAGAGGAGAGCAGCAGTGACCAGCACAAGTGTGACAGTGTTCAGGGTGGGGCTGTCCCAGCAGTGCCCTTGCAAAGCCAGCGCCGCTCCCAGCAGTGGCCTCTCACCCCAGGGCACAGAGGTTGTTCTTCTCTGCGTGGAGGGACATCAAGTGACCGGGTCAGGAGTCTGTGTTTGCAGTGCAGGGACATTGCACAGCCCTGAACATCCTGTGTGTGTGTGAGGGGACACAAACCCAGTGACACAAACACCTGCAGCTGTTCCTGGAGTTCCCAGAGAGTAACATCCCCTGGCAACCCCTGGATGCAGGGCTGGGATGAGCTCCTGTGCCCAGAGCTCCCTGTGTCCATCCCTCCGGCCGTGGGGCACCTCGGGCAGGGGCAGAGCAGGGTGACACCCACAGGGCTGAGGTCCCTGCCAGGCTCTGGCAGTGGCAGCAGAGCCCAGGGAGCCCCTGCCCGTGCTACAATGAACTCTGTGTGTGTGTGTGTGCCAGGGAAGGACTCGTGTCCCTGGACACCCCTGGGGCTGTGAGCAGGGCATGAGCCCAGCTCAGGACTGGGCACCTGACAGAGCCCTGACATTGCTGGGGGTGCCCATAAGAGCAGAGCTGGGCAAGATGACTGTGGTTAAACCCCTCTGGGGATCAAGTGACAGCCAGGTGTCTCTGTCACTGGCCCACCTTACTCAGAAAATAGGGGAAAATAAGGTGAAAATATTGTGGGTCAGCATAAAAAGAGATTAATGGTTGGGGTGGGGAAGTAAAAATCAAAGGCCAAATGCAGAATCAAGAAAAATCATGAGCAGACAAGAATTCAGCACCAAAATTCAGCACATGTAGTGTTTACTTTGGGAGACAAATGTACTAATAGAGCAAATCCAGAGACCCTCTTGTCACCTTCATTCCCCTGCTGATCAGGACATCCCATGGAATGGAAGATCCCTTGGGTCAGTCCAGCCCAGCTGTCCCATCTCAGTGTCCCCAGGAACGCTTGCCCACCCCCAGGACATTGGTTTCGGGGTTGCAGAGATGCCTCATGTGGGGCCAGCCCTGCTCAGGAGCAGCCAAAGCCTCAGGCTGGGACCAAACCCACTCCAGCCACGAGAGCCAAGCACAGCAGGGCAGAGGCTGCTCTGGCCAAAGGGAACTCCATCCCAGCCACACCCAGGCCAAGGGGTCTCGGGGGGCTCTTCCCACCTCTGTTATTCCACCATTCAATGAATCTTTTCCTTGGAGATCTCTTTGAAGACAGAATTGGCAGAGAGGCAGAAGCAGAGCTATCAAATGCACCAGTACAAACACAGCAGCTCCAGTGAGGAATGAACCCTCCCAGGGCAGTGCTGTGGCAGGAGAAACAGCCAGGAGGAGGAGGATGAGCTCAGTGCATGTGTGTGTGTCCCAAGGCACAGAGGGTGAGGGTGGGCAGAGGTCAGGGCAGGGCTGGCAATGGCAGGGCAGAGGCAGGGGCAGCGAGATGGGAGTGTGCAGCCTGCAGGGACACAGCAGCAGCTGTGGGACAGTGCAGGACAAGCTGGGCTGGACATGGCCAAGGGCCCTGGCAGGGCTGGCAGTGCCCAGGAGAAGCCAAGTCTTGGTGCCCTGGGGCACAGCAGGGTCTGTGCCACCAAGGGCTGGGAGGAGACACCTTGTCCTGAGCCACTGGGGCCTCCTGGCACAGCCCCAGCAAGGCTGGCCACTGGCACCCCTTGTCCTGCCCTCAGCATCCCCCCACATCCCAGTGGCCTCAGGGATCTGCTGGGACGAGTCCCTGGGGAGCCTTGGTCAGGAATGGCCCTGGGGGCTCCTTCATGCTCCCAGGGACTGCAGGTTTTTCAGAGAACTTTGGGTTTTGCTTTTGCCTCTCAGTCTCTGAGAGCTTTGGGCAATCAGGGCCTCCAATTCTCTCCTCCAAGGAGTCCAGGAGGAGCCTGTGTTGGTGATGGACCTCAGTGGGACTGACACTGAAACTGCATGAAAAACAGAAACCCTCCAACAACATCTTCTCAGTGTTAGAGGATTTAGGCATTACTTTCTTCTGGCCGGGATAATATTGTAGCCAGCAATAGAAATCATTCCACCCACACATATCTGGGTCGTGCAGTGAAAATCATTCCATCACACATGGTTCTTTACTAGGTTTTTCACATACTTATACAGAAAATACTCAAAGAAATTAATGTTCATTGATCTTAAATTACACAATTCTTAGCTTTTGATTGGCTGTTGGTTGTTGATCCCTTTGCCTTTGATGTCAATTAGGCCCTCATTCTTTGATTCTCTTACCAATATTTTTCCACACCTGGTGTCTCCAAGCACACTGGGGGTGATGTTCATTAATGTTCATTTACCTCCTGTGTATCTTCTGGCTACTCCCAATCTGTAGATGTTAAACTCATCAGGCCTCATCCAACCCTGGTGAACCGAGTCTTTTGAAGAGAAACTTCAATTCCCCTCCCCCTGGGCAAAGGTGAACCTAAATCCTGACTGAAGTTACATTAAAAAAATTAAAGTTGTATCATTTGCAGCAACTCCATTATGTTCCTTAGTGTTCTCTCCTTGGTCCCATGAGGGCACACAGTGTCAGAACAGCGCCTTCATTCCATGAAGCCCTTCAGGGTCACAAAGGTCTCCGTAATTCCATGTGGCCCCACAGTGTCACAATGGCCCCTTGGTTCCATGTGTCCCATGCTGTGACATGAATCCTGAGCTCCATGGGGTCCTGTAGTGTCAGAATGGACTCCTTGGTTCCATGGTGACACAGTTGCCACAATTTCCAAGGTACCACAACTGTCCCTTGGTCCCACAAGGACTCACAGTGTCACAATGGCCCCTTGATTCTATGACATCATATTGTGTCACAGTATTCTCCGTGATTCCATTACATACACAGAATTCAGACTCAGAGAATTCACAGAATCACTGGGTTGGAAGAGTCCTTCAAGATCATCAAGTCCAATCCCTGCCTTAACACTTCAACTAGACCATGGCACTGAGTGCCATATCCAGTCTGTTTTTAAACACATCCAGATGGTGACTCCATCAACCCCTCTGGGCAGATCATTCCAGTACTTCATCACCCTTTCTGTAAAAAATACTTTCCTAATATCCAACCTATATTTCTCTTGGCGCAGCTTAAAACTGTGTCCTCTCATTCTGTCATTGTTGCCTGAAGGAGACCAACTCCCACCTGACTACAACCACTTTTCAGGGAGTTGTAGTCATAAGGTCATCCCAAATCCTCCTTTTATCCAGGATAAATATCCCCAGCTCCCTCAGCCCCACCTCACAGGACCTGTGTTCCACACCCCTCACCAGCCTTGTTGCCTTTCTCTGAACACTCTCCAGCCCCTCCATGTCCCTCCTAAATTGAGGGGCCCAGAACTGGACACAGCACTCGAGGTGCTGCCCAACCAGTGCTGAGCACAGGGGAACAATCACTGTTCTGCTCTTATTGGCCACACCATTCCTGATCCAGGCCAGGAGCCATTGGCCTTCTTGGCCACCTGGGCACACTGCTGGCTCATGTCCAGCCTGCTGTCCATCAGTGCCCCCAGGTCCCTTTCTGCCTGGCTGCTGTCCAGCCACTCTGTCCCCAGCCTGTAGCCCTGCAGGGGTTGTTGTGGCCAAAGTTCAGGACCCAGCACTTGGTCTGGTTAAACCTCACCTTGTTGGATTTGGGCCCTGGATCCAGCTTGTCCAGGTCCCTCTGCAGAGCCCTCCTACCCTCCAGCACATCCACACTCACACCCAGCTTGGTGCCATCTGCACATTTGCTGATGGTGAACTCAATGCCCCCATCCAGATCATCAATGCAGATATTGAAATCCACGCTGGCTGGCTCTGATCCCTCAGCCATCCTGGAGGTGCCCTGTGATGGCACTCAAGGTGATCTGTTCCATCACCTCACCAGGCACCCAGGTCAGGCTGACAGGCCTGCAGTTCCCCACATCCTCCTTCCAGCCCTTCTTGGGCATGGGCTCACATTGGAACCTCCAGTCCTCTGGCACCTCCCTGCTGAGCCAGCACTGATGAGAAATTATGGAGAGCAGCTTGGGGAGCTCATCCAGCAGCTCCCTCATCCCCCTAGGATGGATCCCATCTGTTCCCAGAGACACCAGTGAGCATCTGAGTGGCTCAGCAGGTTCCCAGCTGCTTCCTCCTGGATTACAGGGGTCTGTTCTGCTCCCTGTCCCTATCTACCAGCCCAGGAGAACACTGGTACTGAGGACAACTTGTCTTATGGTTGAAAACTCAGGCAAAGTATGGGTTGAGTACCTCAGCCTTTTCCTCATCTTTGTTAACCATATCCTCCCCAGGATGGAATAAAGTTTCTCTTTACTCCTACTTTGGCCACTGTGTTGGTTTGAAAGTAAAACCAGTGCGAGACTCCAAGTCAGTAATACAATTTAATAGGAGAAAAGAGAAAAAAAATAAAATACATGCAATAATATAAAAGAAACAACCACCAACACAGTCAGAAATACAACCTGACACCCTGTCAGTCAGGGTGTTGGTAGCAGTCCCTATAAATGGTGGCTGCAGTCCTCCTGGATGACAGATGTGGTTCTGTTGAAGCAGTGCTCCTGTAGAAGGTGCAGTTTTCCTCCCAAGATCCAGCGATGATGTGGAAAAAAGGTCCGACTTTCCCCTGGGATCCAGTAGAAAGGTTTTCCCTCGGGTCCCAAACCCCAGTTTTTTATCTAGGTAGGAAAGGCTTGGCTCCTGCCCCTGGTTGGGGCATCTCCCAATGGGGTGATGTAATCTTATCAGTCACACAATAGGACTTAATGGCCCATTAACAGAATATATCTTCTGGAGGAGGGATGGGTTGTGAATAGATAACGATGATCATCCCCGATCTTATCAGATGGCACATCAGCAGAGGATATCTCCCACAGAGATAAGGATCACCACCCCTCCCACATTTTAACAGATGGTGATAGAATACACATTTTTGCATTGTACCCCAGGACAGCCACTAATGTATTGAGAAACTAATTTTTGTTATCATTCACAGAACTGGTCACGTTAAGTCCTAATTGAGCTTTCACCTCTCTGCTTTTCTTTCTGCATGATCTAACAACATCCATTAATATTTCCTGAGTTACCTGCCCCTTGGTCAAAAGGTGATGTACCTTCTTTTTTCCTTGAGTTCCTGGAAAAGCTCCATGCCCAGCCAGGCCAGTCATTTTTCCTCGCTAGCTCACTTTTGGCACAGAGGGACAGACTGCTCCTCCTCCTTCAAGATTTATTTCTTGAAGTGTGTCCATCCTTCTTGTATCCCTTGGATCCCGTCCATCCCTTGGTTTTTAAGGGCTGCTTCCTTTAAAAATATCAGTACCTGAATCAGTTATCCCCAAATCTTCATCCTGAAAAGGCCAGTCTACTCTTCATAATTCCAATATAGAAGTTTTGTAGATGCCCCTCTTTCTCTCACAGAATATTGAAAACACTATTATTTCATGGTCTCTGTAGCCCAGGCAGCTTCTGACCACCACATCTCCCACCAGCCCTTCTCTGCTTGTGAATAGCAGGTGACAGAGCTTTCCTGTGGAGTGGGAAGAGAAGGAAACCTCCCCAAAGTGCAGCCTGGAAGGCTCAGCCTGGAGGTGAGGAAACAGAAAAGTCCCTCCCAGGGCAGAATGTTGGTGCCCGAGGTGTCCCAGCGTGAGGCTGGGCCAGGCCATGGCTCTGTGTGCCAGGAGCCGGCAGCGCTGGGTGCAGGGAGCCCAGGGAGGGCACAGCAATGCTGGGCTGAGAAATGCTGGGGGGGACAGCGAGATGGGCGTGTGCAGCCGGCCAGGGCACAGGAGCAGCACGCACAGGGGGCACAGCCTGCAGGAGAGATGGCCAAGGGCTGGGCAGGGCTGGCAGGGCCAGAGGCACCCAGGCCTTTGTGCCCTGGGCTCGGGCAGGGCCTCTGCAGCCCCACAGAAGGAACTTTCCTGGCAGGGGCTGCACTTTGCTTCTGCCTCGGCCCTCCCTCAGGAGGCTGCCAGGGCTGGCAGCTTGATGACATTTGTCCTTGCTGCCCCTGCCATCCCACTGCCCCAGCAACAGCCCCGAGCCACCCGTGAGGGACAGGCCCTGCTGGGCCAGGCCTGGGCTCAGGCCTTGGCCTTTCTGCTTCCTCCACCCAGCCCAGGCCTTGCTCAGCATTGCAGTTCCCTGCTCACAGCCTCGGGCTCCTGCAATCCTGCCCTCAAGGATCTGCTCTCACCAGTCCCTGGGGAGCCTTTGGCACTCCCTGCCCTCAGTGGGGCCACTGATGCTCCAAGGGACTTGGAGTTTTGCTTCTGCCTCCTGGAGCAGCTTCTTCAACCTTCTCTCAGTGCCTGAGGCTCCTGGACTCAGCCCCAAATCCGCCCTGGGAATCATTGAAATACAGAAAGTCCTCAGGAGCACCTTGTCTTCTTCCAGTTGTCTTCAAGTCTCCAGGGCTTTTGCAGCTGCTTGGAGTCAATTTGGAGTTTTGTTAATGAGGAAGGATTTCAATGTGCACCTCATGACTTTTGTGTTTTTAATCACATGAGTATTTTTTATTTTTCATTTTAGAGGAGAGCTGATAGAACTATTCCCAGATGATCTTGATGCTGAATGTCTCTTTAGGAGGTCTGGGCACCCAGAAGTACGAGATCCTTGAGGAATGACCTTGTTTGGACAACCTGCTCCTCACCCTCAACATCAGCGTGTCTCACATCACCCACCTGGGACTGACATGCCAAAAAAAAGATTATTAATTTACAAAATTAAAATAATATATTTTTCATAATAATACTATTCTATATTTTTATTACCTTAATTTCCTCTTTATGTAAAAAAATCCATACATTTTTGGCAACCAAAAATTTTTTTGGTCATTGGTTCTAAGTAACGCAATTCCATTCATTAATAAGTGACCACTATTGGCTATGGATTTCTCCAGCTTTATGATTATTAGTTCTGTTTTTAGTACCATTGTTACCTTTTTAATAATTTTCTCAGACCGTATGAAAAAGGACACATTTAGGGTTCAAGGAGATATTTCTGCGGTACATTTGAGGCAGTTTTGGGTCTGGAGAGGGAATTTAGATAGAACTTTAGAGTCTGGAGGAAACTTGGGAGACCTGAGTGGGCACTAGGAGGGGCACTGAGAGATTGTGATGGATACTTTGGAGCCCAGGAGAGCTCTTGGGAGTCCGGGAGGGCACTTGGGAGCTCAGGGAGGGGAATCTGGGGCCATTCAGGGTCCGTGCGGGCTCTTGGGGGGCTCTAACGGGGCTCTCCGGGGCGCAGGGGATGATGGGAGTTGTAGGCGTGGGTATAATATGGTTTGATAGAGCCGTGGAGCATCATGGGAGTTGTAGGCGCAGCTACAATGGCTCTCGGTGGGGCGCGGTGCATGATGGGAGATGAAGGCACAGCTGCAATAGCACTCTATGGGAACTGCGAAGCATCATGGGAGCTGTAGTCCCGGAAGTGGCTCTGACAAAGAAAGGAAACTCCTCTTTGCCAGACCTCCTGAGGAGAGACCCTGGATCAACATCAATCACAGAATGCTGCAATCACCTCTGCTCTGAAGAGAACAGTAATAAAATACACCCTTGAAAATAGGAATGGATATTTCTAAGAAGCTCTTTGAAATATTTCTCCATATCTGGAGTTGAAAACCTTCCTAATGAACTGCACTAGACCAGAGGGAAATCAAGGCAGAGCCATGGTTTGTAAGGATTTGCTTAATCCAAATGAGCCCCGTGGTGCATTTGGTGCTGCCAAGGAGCTCCAAATAATATTTTGGAAATATTGGCTCATTCTCTTCAGCTCTGTCCTTGCCAGGAGCCAGCCCAGCTCAGCAGCACAGACACAGCACAAGGACTTTAATGACCCTCTCTGGGTTGGGGCTGAGTCCCTGAACATCAGTCCCTGAGAGGGAGTTGAAGAAACCTCTCAAGAATTCCAAGTCAGATTCAAACTCCAAAGTTTCTCTTACTTTTAGTGACTCTCACTGATAATCATGAAAGAGAAAGTTTCCCAAGGGTTGAATTCGAGCAGAAAATTGATGAGAGTGATGTCAGGTAGGAAAAAATACGGTAAAGGAGGAAAAGAAACCTCTGAAGAATTCAAAGTCAGATTCAAAGTCCAAAGTTTCTTGAAGTTTTAATGGGTCCCACTGAGGGACATGACAAAGAAAGTGTCCCCAGGTACAGATTTATTGTTTTTATGTTACATTTCTAAACTCTCAGTTTTTTCTTCTTATGATGTAATTTTTAAGTGGGCTTATTGTTTTTATATTGCCTTTTTTTGTCTGGATTTTTTCTTTTTCTGAAAGACGCAGAGAGACAGGACTTCTGAGTTGCTTTAGAAAGTTTGGTTTAATTTTTTTATTTTCTATCCAGTCAGAAAGGGTAAATTTGTCTTACAGATGGTCACATCGTGGCTTACAAGGTCTTTAAAGTATTTATTAAGCAATAAAACCCTGTCAATAGAGATATTTAAATTTCTAGTTCAATACTACGTTATTTTGTCTTACTGACTCATACTACAGTGTGAACATTCTTAGCCAATTATATCCCGACACACAAACTTACATTGCTGCACTCTACAACTTCTTGTTCCCTTTGTAACTACCTTTCTTTTTTCTATATCTTAAATTCTAAAGCTAAACCTATCTCTACTTAACTATGCATAGTTGTAAGCTTTGGCTTACAGGGCCAATGTTCTGAGAATTCCTTGCATTTTGAATTCCAACACCCAGGTTCCAGTTAGAGCAGAACACTGGAGGCACTGATGACAGGTGGGGACAAACAAGGCAAAGGTGTCTCAGATGCTGAGCAAACCTGGATGTGTTTCAGGAATGCAAAGGGCCAAGGGCTGAGCCCCAGCCCCTGGCAAGGCACATCCTGTCCCTCCCTCATTGCTCAGGGCTCTTCCCGGGCCACTGGGCTCTGGGCATGTGCAATGCCAAGGGCAGCACCATGGGGCGGCCCCTGCCAGGCTGCTGAGCAGGGACAAGGAGGCAATGAGGCCCCAGCACAGCAAGGCTCACTTGTCCCCTGCTGGCCTCAGGCCCAGGGCCAGCCTGCATGGCCCAAGTGCTGCAGGAGTTGGCTGTGTCAGGGCCTTTCAGCTGCTGCCCATCCCTGTGCCCTCTGCAGCCCAGGCTGTCCTACGGTGTCCATGCCCTGCGCCTCTGTCCCTGCAGGCTGTCGTCATCCCCCGGCTGCCCCACCTCGCTCGCCCCTTCCTCTGCTGACAGCTCTGCCTCCTGCCTGCCTCTGCCTGGACACACAAAGCCTTGGGGTGCTCCAGACTCCTTCTGGGGGATTTGTTGCACCACAGCCCTGCCATGAGAGAGAAATTCCTTTCACTTCTTGTGTCCAGTCTGGATGTCCCCAGCTTCTCCTGGCATTAATTCTTTCTTTCTTTCTTTGGCTGTTTTGTATTGTGTCAAAAGGATCCACCATCTCTGAAACCACCTTTCAAACCCTCCCAGGGCTCTTCTCTGCTGTCCTCAGTCTCCACTGCTCTGAGCACAGAGCTCCTTTGTCCTTCTATAGTGGTCATGTTCTTGCAGCCTACAAACCCCACCTTGGGAGATTTTTGGGCCCTCTCCAAGGTGTTGGCAAAGGAAAACATTCTGCTTATGGTCTTAGAAAATCACCAGAGAGCAAGGCAGCCAGACCTGTATCTGCTGGCTACTTTTCTCTGGGCCCAATACCTGAATAGATACAATTTTAGAAGTAAAATCCCAGTTTTGCCAATGACTCCTAGGTGAGAAGGGCAGTTCTTTTCCACTGGAAGGAAAGCACAAAGTCCTGGTGTTTGGTGGCAGATGAGAGACAGCCTGCAGGAGGCCAAGGCCAGCCAGCTGTCTGTGCTGGCAGATTTTGGCTGGGATTTTGGCTCTATATAGTGATTCTTTAATATTTTTTATATTTTAGGGGGAGTACCAATTTCAGCCTTGGGCACCAGGAAGAAGGGAAAGTTCTGTTCCACAGGAAGAAAAGCACAGAGCCCCAGTGCTCCAGAGGCAGGTGAGAGGTAGCCCTCGACATGCCAGGATCAGCCAGATCTTTCAGGCGGCCCCCAGGAAGCCAAACCCGCCAGATCTGTTCCATGGTCCCTTGGTTCCACGAGGCCCCACAGTGTCACAATGTTCTCCTTGCTTCTGCAGTGTCACAATGGCCCCTTGCTGCCATGAGGCCCTGCAGGGTCACAATGGCCCTTTGGTTCCCCACAGTGTCACAATGGTCTCCATGATTCCATGGGGCCTTGCAATGCCACAATGGTCTCCATGGATCCACGGTGCCCTGCAGGATCCCAATGGCCCTTTGGCTGCACCAGGCCCTGGAATGCAACAATGGCCTCTTGGTTCCACAAAGCCCTGCTGCTTCACACCAGCCCCTTGGCACCATGCAGCCCAGCAGTGCCACAGTGATGTCCTTGGTTCCACAGGGTCCCCACAGTGTCACAATGGTCCCTTGGATCCATGGTGTCCTGTAGATTCATAATGGCTCCTTGCTTCCATGAGGTCCTCACAGCGTCACAGTGTTCTTCCCAGGGAGGAAACCACAGAGCCCCAGTGTTTCAGGACACTGAAACTGATGAACTGCTGTTACCAGAGGCCAATGCCAGACACACCTGTCTGTCCTGGAAGGTTTGTCTGGGAGCAACCCTTGGATACACGGAATTTTGAATGTAGAATCCCAAGTTCAGCCCTTTTTGTCTGGAGGAGATGGCCACTTCCATACAAAAGGAAAGCATGCAGCCCCAGTTTTTGAAAGGCAGGTGAGAGTCAGCCCTCAGGAGGCCAGGGCCAGCCAGACCTGTCTGTAATAGCACCTTTTGTGTAGGAGCAATTTTTGGATCTAGGACTTTTGGAGGGGGATCCCAATTTTGGCCATGGGTACCTGGAGAAGAAGGAAGGTTCTTTTCCATAGGAAGGAAAGCACTGAGCCTCAGTGTTTCAGGGCAGATTAGAGGCAACTACCATAGCTGAAGGCCAACCAAAGCAATCTGTCCTGGCAGCTTTTGTCTGGGAGCAATCCCTGGATATTGAGAATTCTGGGGGAGGAATCCCATTTTGGCCATGGATGCTTGAATGAGATGGACATTTCTTCTTCATTTGAAGGAAAGTCCAGAGCCCCAGTGTTTCAGGGGCACATAAGAAGACACCCTCGACATGCCGAGGGCAGCTGGACCAGTCAGGCCAAGCCAAGCAGACCTGTTACCTGTTCCCTTGGATCCATGGGGCCCTGCAGTGTCACAATGGTTGTGTCATATTGAATCCTTGGTTCCTTGAGGCCCAGCTGTGTCACATTGACCTCTTGTTTCCATGGGGCTCCACAGTGTCACTATGGCCCCCTTGGCTCCACAAGGTTCTGAAGTGCCACAATGGCCCTTTAGTTTCACAAGGCCTCAAAGTGTAAAAATGGCCTCCATGGTTTCAGCCCTGCTGTGTCAAAATGGACCTTTGGTCCCATATGTGCCCCATAGTGTCACAATGGTATCCTTGGTTCCATAATCTCAGAATGGACCCTTCATCCCATGCAGAGCCACAGTGTCACTGTAGTGCCCTTGATTCCATGAGGCCCTGCCATGCTGTACTGGCCCCTTGGTTCCAGTGGGTCCCAAAGTGTCAGAATGGTCTCCATTGTTCCATGAAGCCCTGCAATGTCACTGTGGTCCCCTTGGTTCCACAGGGCCCCACAGTGTAACAATGGACTCGTGGTTCCATGAGGTTCCTCAGTCACAATGGTCTCCTTGGATCCACAGTGTCACAATGGCCCCTTGGCTCCATGACGCGACACAGTTTAATGACAGACCCTTGGTTCCACAAGGCCTTGGAGTGTCACAATGGAGCCTTGGTTCCATGAGCTTCCATAGTGTCACCATGGTCTCCTGGGATCCAGATTGTCACAATGGACAACTGATTCCATTATAACCTGCTGTATCACATTAACCCTTAGTGCCATGAGATTCTGGAGTGTCACAATGGTCTCGCTGGTTCAACATGGATTTGGAATATCACAATATGTGCTTGGTTCCATGAGCTTCCATAGTGTCAACAATGGTCTCCTTGTTTCTGCAGTGTCATAGTGGACTCTTGGTTCCATTAGGTTCCTAAATGTCACAGGTCTCCTTGGTTCCATGTGGCCCTGCTGTATCACCACAGCCCATTGGTTCCATGAGATTCTGTGCTGTCAACAATGGTTCCTTTGTTCCAATGGGGGCTGCAGTGTCACACTGGACCTTGGGTTCCATGAAGTTCTTCAGTGTCACAATGGCCCCTTGGATCCATGAGGTCACATAGTGTCACCATGGCCTCCTTGGATCTGCACTGTCACAATTGTCTCCTTGGTTCCATGAGCCCCCTCTGTGTCACAATGGTCTCCTTGGTTCCATGACGATACAAAAGTTTGAATAAACACTGAGCAATACCTCCCTCACAAATCTGGGAACATCTGTCTGCATTCAAAAGAGGGGTTAGAGGTGAGAATGGCACCAGCAGCTTCCATCTGAGACAGAGATCCAGGGAAAGGACAGGGACAGAGAATTCAGCTGGAAGACTCAGAAAATTCTGCTTACAGAGATCATTTCTGGTCACACTGTCCCTTGTAGAAAGGTGGCATCATTCCAGGCAGCCTGGACTGAGCATGTGGTTCCTCAGTGGGGTTTGGTGTTCAGGAAACCTGCTCAGACTTTTCCATTCTTTCCTCACAAACAGGAAAACTTCTCCTGGGTCTGTGTGCAGGCAGAGCCCTGAGGAGAGCAGGTGGGACATGGTGCAATGGGCTGGGACACCCAGCTGCAGAGCTCAGGGGACAAGGTTCTGCTGCAGGGCACAGGGATGTCAGTCCCAGGTGGGGAATGTCAGACATGGTGAGGTTGGGGGTGAGGAGCAGGTTGTCCAAACAGGGAGAGCCTGCAAGGGGCTCATTCTTCTGTGTGTGCCCAGACCTCCTAAGGAAAAAATCAGCATCAAGGTCACTTGGGAAATGCTTCTAATCAGCTCTTCTCTGAACGGGAATTTAAAACAAAATACTCAGTTGATTAAAGAAAAAAAGTGATGAGGCTCACTTTGAAATCTTCCTCCTTAACAAAACTCCAAACGGACTCCAAGCAGCTGCACAAGCTTTGAAGTAAGACAAAGAGTTCCTGAAGGCTTTCTGTATTTTAATCACAGTGGATTTGGGGCTGAGCCCAGGAGCCTCAGGCACTGAGAGAAGGTTGAAGAAGCTGCTCAAGGAGGCAGAAGCAAAACTCCAAGTCCCTTGGAGCATCAGTGGCCCCACTGAGGGCAGGGAGTGCCAAAGGCTCCCCAGGGACTGGTGAGAGCAGATCCTTGAAGGCAGGATTGCAGGAGCCCGAGGCTGTGAGCAGGGAACTGCAATGCTGAGCAAGGCCTGGGCTGGGTGGAGGAAGCAGAAAGGCCAAGGCCTGAGCCCAGGCCTGGCCCAGCAGGGCCTGTCCCTCACGGGGGGCTCGGGGCTGTTGCTGGGGCAGTGGGATGGCAGGGGCAGCAAGGACAAATGTCATCAAGCTGTGTGACACTCCAGATGCTCATGGAACCAAGGGCCAGTGTGACACAGCAGGGCCTGATGGAAACAAGAGGCCATGGTGAGCCTGCAGGGCTGTAACACCTCAGAACACTGAAATGCTGGGGGTAACCAAAGGTTCCTTTAATCAAGTTTGGTGCACAGGAGAAACCCCAGCCAGGTATTCTCAACATGGCCAGATGCAAAGAATATTCTTGGTAGGAAGGCACCCACAAGGATCATCAAGTCCAGCTCTTGGTTGAATGACCCACACAGGGACTGAACCCACAACCTCAGTGATGCCAGCACCCTGCTCCAACCAACTGAGCTAAGAGGTCCAAATAACACAAAATTTTACAGGCAAAATATAGACAATCAAAGAACTTGGACAGAAGGATTTATACAAGCTCCAACTCACCATAAAACTCTTCTCAGAGCATTAACTTAATTAACACAAGACCATTTAACCTAAAAACCTTTAACCGTGAAGATGTTAAATTACCCAAAAACGTTCCAGGTAAGTAGGATTAGACAAAGAAATAGAGAACAACAGAAGCACAGAAGATCTATAGACAGAAATGCACACAGGTAACAGCTGCTCAAGTTCCAACATGGCTCACAGAAGAACCCCAGCAGACAGCAGGATCCAGATCACAGCTGACCTCGAGCTCCAGCTTTTAATCCCCTGAGCCTGTGTGGGCCCGCCCTTTGGGTGGGATTTCCAGTTGTTTGGCCAATCAGAGTCAGGGTTTGTACCTGCTGCTAGTGTGTGACTGACTGACAGCTCAGCCAATCCGAGCTGGGTTATCACTGCCCCTACTGTGTGATTGACAGATTGGCCAATCAGAGCCGACTTAACATCACCTCTCATGTTTGATTGATTGACAGCTCGGCCAATCAGAGCTGGGTTAGCACCACCCCTGCTGTGTGATGGATTGACAGCTGTGCCAGTCACAGGCTGGGGGCGGGGCTCTGTCCCACCACAAACCAAGGGCAGACATGGCCCTGGCCCCACACAGAGTATTCAGAGTATCCTGAGGTGTCTGGGACATTGATCTCATCCAGCCTCTGACACCCACCATGGGGACACTGTGGAACCCCATGGAACCATGGGTCAGTTGTGACAATGCAGATCCAAGGACACCATGGTGACACTGTGGTGCCTCATGGAACCAAGGAGACCATTGTGACACCCGAGGGCCCCAAGGAACCAAGGGTTTATGGTGACCTTGTGGAGCCTGTACTGTTACAGAGGAGCCATTGTGACACAGCGAGTGCACATGAAGCCACGGGGCCATTGTGACACTTGAAGGCTTTGTGGAACCAAGAACCCACAGTGACATTGCAAGGTGTCATGGCAGCATGGGGCCATTGTGATGCTTCAGAAGCAAGGAGAACATTGTCACACTGCAGGGCCCCATGGAACCAAGGGAACATTGAACAGGTCTGGCTGGGCCTCCTGGGGGCCACCTGGCAAGTCCAGCTGATCTTGATATGTCCAGGGCCACTTCTCATCTGCCCCTGAAGCACTGGGGCTCTGTGCTTTCCTTCCTATGGAAAAGAACTCCTCCAGGTATCCAGTGCCAAAATTGGTATTTGTCCTCCAAATTTCCGTATATTCAAAGATTATTCCCAGATGAAATCAGCCAGGAGAGACAGACCTGGATGGCCGTGGCTTCCTGAGGGCTGGCACTCATGTGCCTTTGAAAAACTGGGGCTCTGTTGCAAGGTCCAGCAGTGTCACAGTGGTCTCCACGGTTCCACAAGGCCCCAAAGAGTAACACTGGCCCCTTGGTACCATGGGGCCCTGCAGTGTCACCATGGCCCCATTGTTCCATCAGGTTCCAGAGTGTCACAATGGATTTCGTGTTTCCACGAGGCCAAAAAGTGTCACAACAGTATTCTTGATTTCATGAGGCCTCACGGAGTCACAGGTGCCCTCAAATTCCATAAGGCTCCAGAGGTCCACAATGGACTCCTTGATTGCACAGTGCCACAATGGAGCCCTGGTGACACAAGAGACTGCAGTGTCACAATGGATTCTTGGTGCCCTGACACCCTGCAGTGTCAGTGTCCCCGTGGTGTCTGAGTACATGAGGCCCTGCAGTATCACAGTGGGCCCTTATTTCCAGGGGTCACCTAGGTGTCAAAATTGTTCCCTCAGTTCCACCAGTCCCCACAGTGTAACAATGGCCCCTTGGTTCAACAAAGCCCTCTGTGTCACTGTGGCCTCTGTGGTTCCACAATGACCCAGAGTCACCAATGGACCTTGGTTCCATTTACCCCACAGTGTCACAATGGGACCTTGCTTCTTCAGAGCCCTGCAGTGTCACAATCATCACAGAATCACAGAATCACTCAGGCTGGAAAGATCTTTGAGAGCATCAAGCCTAACCTGTGACCCAACACCACCTTGTCACCCAGACCATGGCACTCAGTGCCACATCCAGTCTTTCCTTAAACACTTTCAGGAACAATGACTCACCCACCTCCCTGGGCAGCCCATTCCAATGCTCCATCACCCTTTTTGTGAAGAACATTTCCTAATGTCCAGCCTAAACCTCCCTTGGAACAGCTTAGGGCTGTATCCTCTTGTCCTGTCACTGCTCCCTGGGAAGAAGAGCCCAACCGCCCCCTGGCTGTACCCTGTGGAGAAGCAGTGGGGGATATAAGAATAAAAAAATTGTCAAATGGTTTGAGTGAGAAGAGACCAAAAAAAGCCTCTGGTCCAACTCCCAGTCCATTACCCAGGGACACCTTCATTCATTCAGGTAATACAAAGCCCCTGACCTTGGACACTTTCAGGGATGGGGTTTCTATTCAGAGGGCAATAACCTGTGCCAGTGTCCAGCCACCCTCATCATAAATATTTCATCCTTATGGAAAATCTAAATCTGCCCTCATTAAGTTTAAAGATATTCTCTATTATTTTGGCAATAAAACCTTAAGAAAAAAGGTTACTCAGCCATTGCTGGACTTAAATCACAAAATCTCCAAGGCTGAACACCTTTGGGAGGGCCCACAGATCTCCCAGGACATGGTTTAGAGGCCCCAAGGAAATGATCACTCTATGGGAGCTAGGAAGTATTTGGCTAGGTTGCATGGAGACTGAGGACAGAACAAGAATAGACCATGAGGATTACAAACGTGGATTCAAATATATTGGACCTGTTTTCCGAGTGGAAATGAGCCTGAGATGGGGAAACTGAGAGGCACTTTTTAAAAAAGATTTTATTCCATTATCAGTCTCATTGAAGAGTGAAACATAAGAGATGTAAAACTCAATGCCATTCTATCTGAAGCCAAGTTATTTCCTTGTTACAATACCTTAGAAATGCTTTTGAGCCTATTAGCTTTTGCCACACAATGGTGCTAATACTTCTAACACCAATCACCGAGTATTCTACTCCATGTCCTCTTACCACAATGCATCTTTCATAGTTCTAATTCTTTAAAAAATCTGGTCTTTTTGCAAGGCCGTCATTTGAAACTTGTTTCTAGTTCAATCTCTCTCTCAGCAAGGTCTTCTCTATTCCAGGGCCATTCTGAGTCAGCACACCTTATCTCAGAGTTTGCATCCACATGTACAAGACTGTGTGAGCTTTCAGTCAGGCTTTGAGAATCCTTTATAAATCCATTTCTCAGAAATATCAATCACAGAATACTGCAATCACCTCTGCTCTAAAGAGAACAATAATAAAAATACACCCCAGAAAATTGGAATGGATATTTCTAAGAAGGCCTTTGTCATATTTCTCCATAACTGGAGATGAAAACCTTCCTGATGAACTGCGCCAGACCAGAGGGAAATCAAGGCAGAACGGTGGTTTGCTAGGAAACCTCTGAAGAATTCAGTCAGAATCGAACTCCAAAGTTTCTGATGCCATTCATGGGTCCCACTGAGGGACACGACTGAGAAAGTGTCCTCAGGTTCCAGTGAGAGCAGGAAATTGGAGGCAGAGATGACAGGTGGTGTGGGAAGTGAAGGCATGGAGAGCTCTCAGGGCCTTGTGCATACAGGCTCAGAGATTGAGATGGATCCAAGGTTTGACCTAAGACCTTGGAGAAATCTTGGGGAATCAGAGCATGAAAAGTAAAATAGATATAAAACAAGAATATAGTTATAATTATATAGTATAATATACATACATCATATAGTTATAATTAGTTTAAGTAGAAATATGTTTTAAGCAAACACAAATATGCATTATGTAAGCAAAGCAGTATGTTAAGTAAGATAGTAAAAGATTGTAAAGCTTAGCAATAGAACCTGTCATAAAGTTATTTAGAAGTTTAAGATATATCAATGTAGGTTTGTGAAGTGTTATAGGATTGGTTGAAAAATGACACATTACTGCAAAGCCATGAGAAGGAAAGCAATTAATGATTGGTGCAAAATGATGCTGGAAAACTTCACAGAAGTATTTGATAGGCTAAAAAACTAACATAAGGCATTGTAACTAAGAATGAGGAGGCTTCTGATATTATGGCACTGGATGTAACAGCTTTAATGTCTCACCCTTCTATGAGACTGACACCATGAGGCCATAAACCATCTTTGACAACGTCTCTCAGTTGCCCCATCTCTTGTAATATCAATCTCCCAATGCACATTTTTTTGTCATCAGACATGACTAATGAAATCAATAGGGACTTATGGACACCAGGTTTATCCCATTAAAGTCAATAGGGATTTAGGGACACCTTGTTTATCCATTGAAGTCAATGGGATTTTTCTGAAATTTGGTCCTAAAATGGAGAAATTTGTGTAAATTTGGGGGAAATCTTGGGCTGAATTCTGGGAATTTCTGCTCCAGGATAGTAGTGCTGATGCTCTGGATGTGCTGGATGAATTCCTGGAGGCCAGTCCCGAATCCCTGATCCCTCACCTGCGTGCCATGCTGGAGCTGTGACTCCAGATAAGTCCAAAAATGTTCATTTTCAGCCTGAAATCTGGGAATTCCAAGCCAATAACTGGGATCTTTAGCAGCAAAAATGTTGGGACATCAGCTCTGCCCACTGAAGACAAAGGGGATTGAAGGACACCAGGTCTACCCCTGTAAAGTCAATAGGGATTTAGGGACACCAGGTCTACCCATTGATAGGGCTTGATTGGGAAGAGTTACTCTTTAAACTGGGAGCACTGGGAGGGGCTAAGGGAGGACACTGGGGTGATTGGGAGCACTGAAGCAAAAGTGAGGCCACTGGGAGGAATTTGTAGAGATAAATGGAGATAAACAGGACTCCAGATCTAACCCATTCAAGTCAATAGGAATTTAGGGACAGCAGGGCTACCCTTTAAAGGCAATGGGGTTTAGGGGCACCAGGTCTACCCAGTCGAAGCAAAGAGGATGTTTTTAGGGGCCCCAGGACCTTTTGGTAATCCAGGAATCCAAGGGGTAACCAGGAATATCCTGGTGATTTCAGGGGGTATTCAGGTGAGTTTTTGGGGATAACCAGGTGTAGTCTGGTGATTGTTGAGGGGGATCCAGGTGATTTTGGGCAGTATCCAGGTGTACCCTGATAATTTTCAGGGATATTCAGGTAATTTTTGGGGCACCCAAGTGCCCTGACTCACCCTGACAGGCCAGGAGAAGATGATGGCCTCCGTCCTCCCAGTCGATGGGGACACAGATGACCCTTGGCAGTTGTGGGGCTGTTGGGGGGCACCCCAACATTCAGGGGTACCCCAAAACTCCAGGTGAGGACATCAGGGGTGAGAGGGAGCCCTGAGTTACCTCAGGAGAGGATGCAGTGCAGGTACAGCCAGGTGCTTTGGTGCATGGGGTTGGTGAAGATGGTATTCTGCAGCAGCTCCAGCTCTGGGGTGGGCAAAGGAGGCACCCCAAAATCTCAGGGAAGCAGTGGGGGAAACCCCAATATCTCAATGGGGGCACCCAGGTATCCAGGAGTTCAGGTCTACCCATTGAAGTCAATGGGGATTTAGGAACACCAGGTCTACCCACTCAACCTGACAGAACCCACCAGCTCCCACTTTAGGTGAGGGAGGGGCTGGAATATTTTGGGGATCTTGCAAAATTGGGGGAGATATTTTGGGGAATCCCTCACCTTCCTTCAGCCTTCCAGGGGGCATTGCCCTTGCCATAGCTCCTGGTGGGCATCAGCAGCCCCAGGCAGTGTTTCCAGGCCAAGAAGTTGGAGAAGTTGCGGCTCAGCATGGCCCTGGTGAAGGCCAGCTCAGCCTTGAGGTCCTGTCTGGCTGCAAGTGCCTACCAGTGTTCCCAGGTGTGGACTGGGAAGGCACCAGTATAAACCAGTAAGCACTTGGAGCCCCTCTCGAGCTCCTGAGGCCTGTGGCAGCAGCTCCCAGTAGAAACCAGTAAGGTCTCATGCACCCAAACCCATTCCCAGTGTAGTCTAGGGGCCCCTAGTGTGGTCCTGGGGCTCCCACGTTTATACTGGGAGGGCACCAGCATAAACCAATAAACACTGTGAGCCACCCCTGAGCCCCTGAGCCCATGGCAGCAGCTCCCAGTATAAACCAGTAAGGCCAGCACTACCTGAAGTCACTCCCAGTAGGTCCCAAGCCCCATCCCAGTATAAACCAGTAAGGCCAGCATCCCCAGAAGTTGCTCCCAGTGGAGTGCCAAGCATCCCCAAGATCCCTCCCAGTATAACCCAGGACACCGCAGTTTAGCCCAGTAAAATCCAGAATATCCCTCAATAACCCAGTATAAATCTCTACAATCCAGTCACCCCCAGGACCACATCCCAATATAAACCAGTATAACCCAGTATAACGCAGTGACCCCCAGCACCCCATCCAATATAAACCAGTGTAACCCAGTATGACACAGTATAACCAAGTATAACCCAGCATAAACTAGTCACCCTTTGTACCACATCCCAGAATAACCCAGTACAAATCAGTAGCCCCCCAGCAGCCAATCCCAGTACAAACCAGTATAAATCAGTACAACCAGTACACACAGTGCTAGGTCCACCCAGACACTCACACACCCTCTCTCAGTATAACCCAGTACAACCCAATGACCTCAGCCCCGTCCCAGCACTTCCTGGACCCCATCCCAGCACAAACCAGTACAAGCCATTCACAGTTGCAGGGGTCATCCACCTGGAGGTGCTCGCACAGTGCCAGGTCCTCCCGGCTAGCAGGGGGCGCTGCAGTGTCCATTGTGACCCTACAGAACCAAGGAAACCCCTGTGACACTGCGGGGCCCCACGGAACCAAGAGTCCATTGTGAGACACCTGGGCCACGTGGAGCCAAGGAACCATTGTGACACTGGGGAAACTCATGGCACCAAGGGGCCACTGTGACATTGTGGGGCCTCATGGAACCTGTGAGCCATTGTGACACTGCACGGCCTTGTGGAACCAAGGAGACCACGGTGACACTGTGGGGCCACATGGAACCAAGAGTCCATTGTGACACTGTGGAACTACAGAGACCATTGTTGAGGATATGGAAAGCAAAGGAACCAAAAGTCCATGTGACAATTCAGAACCTCACAGAACCAAGACTGCATGGTGGCACAGCAAGGCCTCGTAGAACCAAAAAGTCCAAAGGTCTAAAACAGTTCTTGCATGGTTCTGCCTTGGGAAATGGGAACTTCAATGGTGGAATCTTGGGCTGGCACACACTAATAGAAGGTGTTTGTTTTCAATGAGGAAATTCAGGAGTTTTATATTGAAAAAAAAAAGGAAAACCATCTCTTTTCCTAAGTGCAGGCAGTTCTCCAAGCTAAGCAGGTCCCAGTTGAGTGAGAAGAGACAGGATAGGGTTGGGGAATGTGGAGCAAGGCTGTCCACACGGGGTCAGACCTCAAGGCACAGCTTCTGTGAGCAGGCCAGACCTCCTGAGGAGAGACCCTGCATCAATATCAACCATAGAATTCTGCAATCACCTCTGCTCTTAAGAGAACAGTAATAAAATACATCCATTGAAATAGGAACGGATATGTCTAAGAAGCTCTTTGACATAATTCTCCATAATTGGAGTTGAAAACCTTCTCCTGAACTGCACCAGACCAGAGGGCAATCAAGGCAGATCCATGGTTTGTCAGGACTTGATTGATCCCAGTCATGCCTGTGGTGCATTTGAGGCTGAGCCCTTGAACCTCAGGGCTTGAGAGGAGATTGCACAAACCCTTCCAAGAATCAAAGTCAAAAGGGAAGCCCAAAGTGTCTTGAGATATTAATGGGTCCATTCCCAACACAGGCTCCTCACGGATTGCTTAAAGGAGAGAATGGGAGGCCATGATTGCCAAAAAACTTTCAGAGAGTCAGAGAAGAAAGGAAAAAGGAAAGTACTTTAAAAAACTGAACTACCCTGAAGCATTAATGATCCCCAATCAGTGTTTTAACTGATAAAGGCTCTCAAGAGCCTAATTAAAGCAGATAATTGGAGGCCATGATTGCACAAAGATCTCAGAGACTCCAAGGCAAAAGCAAAACCCAAAGTCCTCTGAAAAACCTGCAGTCCCTGGGAGCATGAAGGAGCCCCCCAGGGCCATTCCTGACCAAGGCTCCCCAGGAACTCGTCCCAGCAGATCCCTGAGGCCACTGGGATGTGGGGGGATGCTGAGGGCAGCACAAGGGGTGCCAGTGGCCAGCCTTGCTGGGGCTGTGCCAGGAGTTCCCAGTGGCTCAGGACAAGGTGTCTCCTCCCAGGCCTTGGTGGCACAGACCCTGCTGTGCCCCAGGGCACCAAGACTTGGCTTCTCTTTGTCCCCACCTGTCATCTCTGCCTCCAATTTCCTGCTCTGACTGGAACCTGGGGACACTTTCTCAGTTGTCTCTCTCAGTGGGACCCATTAAAACTTCAAGAAACTTTGGATTTTGATTCTGACTTGGAGTTCTTCAGCAGTTTCTTCATCTCCCTCTCAGGGACTGATGTTCAGGGCCTCAGCACAAACCCCAAGAGGGTCATTAAAATCCTTGTGCTGTGTCTGTGCTGATGAGCTGGGCTGGGCTCCTGGCACAGAAGGAGATCCTGGCAACCAAGAAGAGCTTCAAAAACACATTTCTCTTGATGAGCAGCTCTTCTCCCAGCCCAGCAGGGCTGGGGCACTGCCTGCTGCCACCCCAGGCACAGCACAGAGACACAGAGAGCTTCCATCAGTCAGGGCTGGGAAGATGCTCAGAAGGGACTGGGGCAGAATCACTCCCAGCCCTTGACACAGGAAGCCTCTGGCTGCAGGACAATGCAGCTGCAGCTCCTGCAGTCATCTCCTAAAGCTGCAACATCCCAATGCCTGCAGACTGTGTGAGTACATTCTCTGATGATCTCTTGTGTAGAGAAACCAGGGGTGCCTAGGGCTGTCCTGCAGAGCAGGGTCCTGCAGCCCAGGGTGCTGTGCTGGGGCAGGGACTCTGCTGCCTGCCAGGGACAGCTCTCAGCCAGCCCTGGCAGCTGCTCCCAGCACTGGGGGACAAGGTCGGGGTGGAAGGAGACAGCTGGTGAGGCTTGGAAGTGTTCTCCTTGTGTGGGGAGGATGCTGCATTGTTCAGGACTGCTGCTCACAGCATGACATTTAAAAATAGAACATTTCCAAACAGATTATGCAGGGAGCACAGAGAGGCAGGGGCTGCATAAAAGGGAAAATCGTGATTTTATAATCTATTGCTCTCTGTTGTGTAGATAGGAAATTGCATATAGATATTAATCTCCCAGTTCAGGTTGGGAAAAATATAATTTTTTTTTCTCGGATCTTAATAAAGAAGGCAGAGACAGAAATCAGCACAACGTCCCTCACAGGCAGCATCAGTGTCACTTTTCCAGTCTCCTCAATGTTGCTGTGATATTGCCATCAGAGCCTACAGAGTCAGAGCTGACCCTGGGCAGTGCCCTGTGCTGGGAGGGGTCTGCAGGGCAGAGCTGAGCCCCCAGGGCTGGGCTGGGCTCTGGCAGCAGTGGCAAGGCCCAGCCCTGGGCACAGGGAGGCAGCTGCTGGCAGGGACAGCTCCAGGCAGCAGAGCCCTGGGCAGGCAGAGGGGGGAAAGTGCCACCAAGCTGGGCTGGGATATTTCAAGTCCTCTCCAAACTGAACTATTCCATGATTACTTTTCTTACAGATCCCCATGCCAAGACACAGGAAATGTCCAACAGCAGCTCCATCAGCCACTTCCTCCTGCTGCCATTGACAAACACGCGGCAGCTGCAGCTCCTGCACTTCTGCCTCTTCCTGGCCATCTCCCTGGCTGCCCTCCTGGCCAACGGCCTCATCATCAGCGCCGTAGCCTGCGGCCACCACCTGCACACCCCCATGTTCTTCTTCCTGCTCAACCTGGCCCTCAGCGACCTGGGCTCCATCTGCACCACTGTCCCCAAAGCCATGCACAATTCCCTCTGGGACACCAGAAACATCTCCTATGCTGGATGTGCTGCACAGGTTTTTTTTTTGTGTTCTTCATGTCAGCAGAGTTGTATCTCCTGACCATCATGTGCTATGACCGCTACGTGTCCATCTGCAAACCCCTGCACTACGGGACCCTCCTGGGCAGCAGAGCTTGTGCCCACATGGCAGCAGCTGCCTGGGCCAGTGGCTTTCTCACTGCTCTGCTTCACACAGCCAATACATTTTCCCTGCCCCTGTGCCATGGCAATGCCCTGGGCCAGTTCTTCTGTGAAATCCCACCCATCCTCAAGCTCTCCTGTTCTGAATCCTATCTCAGGGAACTTTGGCTTATTGCAGTTAGTGCCTCTTCATCTTTGTGTTGTTTTTTGTTCATTGTTTTCTCCTATGTGGAGATCTTCAGGGCTGTTCTGAGGATCCCCTCTGAGCAGGGACGGCACAAAGCCTTTTCCACCTGCCTCCCTCACCTGGCTGTGGTCTCTCTGTTCCTCAGCACTGCAGTGTTTGCCTACCTGAAGCCCCCCTCCATCTCCTCCCCATCCCTGGATCTGGCCCTGTCAGTTCTGTACTCAGTGGTGCCTCCAGCCCTGAACCCTCTCATCTACAGCCTGAGGAACCAGGAGGTCAAGGATGCCCTGAGAAAATTGATAAATCTATATTTTCTGAAGCATTAAACTTTTGTGCTGCATAATCTTCTGAATGTAACTTTCTAATAGCTCACTTTTTTTTTCTTTTCCTATATTTGTCTGTTTTTTATACGGTATCTTTTTCCATTGTTTTAATATTTCTTACAAAATACTGTAGTGTTACTCTTTCCATTTCTTCATGACTATCTACCTTTCGTTTGAAACACAAAGACATGCAAGAGGTCTTTCAGCTGTGCATTTAAATAAAACAAGTGCCTGCCCTGCCCTGTGTGTCCAGGATCCTTCCTCAGCCCTTCTCAGTCTCTGCAGGGCAGTGCCTGTGGGCAGAGGTGGAGGGAAGAGACTCCCAGCACATCAGCACAGCCAGGAACAATGGCCCTGGCTCTTCCCACATCTGCTCTTCCCAACTCCGCCCTCTCCTTGCCAGCCCTTCTGTGGCTGTGAGGCCGCAGTGCTCTGGCAGCTTGGTCCCTGTCCTGCTGCGTGTCCGTGCTGTGCCCACAGGCAGGGACAGGCCATGGGCACTGCTGGGACACAGCTGGGCTCCAGCACAGCAGCTCCATCAGCAAAGGGCATCTCCTGAGGGCAGGGCAGGAAGGCTTTGCTGTCCTCCAGAGCTGCTGTCAGCAATGTGCTCCAGGAATGCCCTGGCCAAGCAAAGCCCAGTGCCTGGGGCAGAGGGGCAGTGTGCAGGGGGCACACAGCAGTGTCCTGGCACAGCCAGAGCTCCTGGGATGGACCTGAGGGAGCAGCAGAGCAGGGCCTGGGCTGTGTCTTTGTTCTGGGCACAGCCTGGGAAGGTGCCCCAGGGCAATTGTCCCACACCAGCCCCTGCAATCACCACACCCAACACTGGCCTCTCCCCCAGCTGCACGAGGTTGTTTGTCCCTGCATGGAGGGACACCGAATGACCAGGCCAGCAGACCACGTTTGCTCTGTACGGAGGAGATTCCAGCAGTGCATCGTGTGTGTGTGGGGAGATGAACCCGAGTGAGCACACACACCATCATCAGCACTCGGGGGTGGCACAAACAGTGCCTTGAGGCCACTACACTCTGGAAAAACACCTGAATTCATTACTGGGCTGTGGTTAGGATTGCATAGAAAGAAACATCCCGGGCAGGGATGTTCCAGGAAAAAATGCTCAGGACAGCCATGGACTGCACAGAGAGACCATTAGGGTGGGGGTCTGTGAGGAGAAATCAGAGCTGCCTCCCTTCTGAACCACCCTGAGGACCTGGACAGGGTTGTGCTGTGCTCTGGGCACTGACCAGGAATTGAGGGATGTGGAAAAGGCCTTTGGTGTAAGGGATTCTGAGAAGGCTGGGCAGTGTCACTGTGACACCTCTCTCAATCCCCTTGGAAAGGCCAGAGCCATCCCAGAGGGTCCTGGGCACTTGGGAAGGGCAGACATGGAACCAGTCTGCAAACAGGGCATGGAGGGGCACTGGGACAGACACAGACTGGTCAGGCTCAGCAGGGAAGGGCAGGTGGCAAATCCTCCTGCAGCCATTCCAGGCACTGGCAGCACAAGGCAGGGATTGCAGAACCCCCATGGGAGGGAAAAGAAGGGGATGTTGTGTGCCCAGACTTTAGGCAGGCCTGGGACATGGTCTGCTGTGCTCTCCTCAGAGCCAGATTGGAGAGAGCTGGGCTGCAGGAGAGGAACATGGGGTGGGTGGGAATTTGGCTGAACAATGAGTGTCAAATGTCATCCATGGCACAGAGTCCTCTTGGCAGCCACTCACTGGTGACATCCTTCAGTGAGCAGACCCTGTGGAACATTTCTATTATCTCTACAATGGCATGAAATGCACTTTCAATTCCTTTGTGGATGCTGCCAAGTTGCAGGGAGTCTGTGACCAAACTCAATCATTTAATGGTGACTGCAAAATGTAATTTGGCAAAATGACTGAGTTGGGTAAATTTCTCTTGCTGTCAGGGGCAATCAAGCCACAAGAGAAGGCAGAACAAACTTATGCATCAGAAGAAAAGCAGTTCAATAGGGAAAAATAAATAAACCCCCCCCCCAAAAAAAAAAAAAACCAACAAAAAAGCAAGGCCCACCACCAACAACAAAAAAACCCACAAACAACCCAACCAACCAACCACAAAATTCAGAGGTCACAAACAGAAGTAAAGAAAATCCACAGGAAATCTCCTAGCACCAGAAAATATTTAACCACTTTGTGGCAGGAAAGGATTCTGTATGTGTAGGTGCTGTTTTAATAAAAAAGTACCTTAAAAAAGAAACTAATCCTCTATGCCCCTTGCCCCTCTCTTCTCTCCGTTTACTGCTGATCATGGTGTGACTTGGAATGGAACATCCCTTGGGTCAGTCCAGCCCAGCTGTCCCATCTCTGTTCCCTCAGGAACACTTGCCCAGCCAAGCCCATGGCTTGGAGGGGGTTGCAGACACGCCTCATATGGGGTGTGCACTGTGACAAGGGCAGGGAGAACAGAACAACATTTACACTTATCAAGGAAAGTAGAACAGAACAGCCTTGGAAATACAGATAAAGGATGTAAGTCCCACATACAGAAGTCACACAAAATGCAAACATGATGCCAGTTCAGCTCTGCAAGGCTGACAAAGCAGAAATTATGCAAAACAAGGAAATTGCCATCATTCAAAAGCAGGGATCGAGGAACAGCAACCTAAAACATTGGATGTCAAACACAGACTCCAAGAAACCATGTAAGGATTTTTGATAAGGGGTGCAATTATGTCAAATAAAGTGAAAGGAAATGGGGATTACTCATGAATAGATAATCAGTGTGTGTGATAAAAACTGTTCATTCGATGCTCAGTGCACTTGAATGGATGAAGGATCCCCTGAGTGACCAGAATGATGTAATAAATAATACCTGTTTTCAAATACTCAAAACTGTGTTTAGAAGTTTCTATCCTGTGGGATTCAGTATCAGTGGTGTCCCTGACACCATTATGCCCCTTGCACAGTTTCCCAATGGCCCCTTGGTTCCATGGGGCCCTGCTGGATAACAATGGACCCTTGGTTCCATTTGGGTCTGTACTGTCAAAATGGCCTCCTTGGTTCTGCACTGCCACAATGCTCTCTTTGGTGCCACGAGGCCTTGGTGTGTCACAACAGCCCCTTGGTTCCATGAACTGCCATGGTGTCACCACGGTCTCTTGGATCCGCAGTATCACAATGGACAATTGGTTACAAGCACCCCTACAGTGTCACAATGAATATTTGGTTCAATGGGGCCCCAGAGCGTCACCATGGCCCTTTGGTTCCACGAGACCTCTCTGTAGGACAATGGCCCCTCAGTTCCATGAGGTTTTGTACTGTCAATGCTCTCCTTGGTTCCTCAGTGTGAAAATGGCTGCTTGGTTCCATAAGGTTCCTCAGTGTCACAGTGGTGTCCTCCGTTCCATGAGGCTCTGCAATGTCACAATGTCCCATTGTTCCCATGAGGTCCTGTCCTATCAACCATGTCCTTTGTTCAAATGAAGCCCTGCAATGTCACGATGGCCTCTTGGTTCCATGAGGCTCCATAGCCTAACATGGTTGCCTTGATTCCAAGAGGTTCTGCTGTGTCACTCTGGACTCTTGGTTCCATGAGGTTCTGTGGTATCACCATGTGCCCCTGGATCCGCAGTATCACTATGGACCATTGGTCCCATGTGGCCCTGCTGTGTCTCAGTGGCTCCTTGGTGCCATGAAGCCCCACTGTATAAAAATGGAATCTTGGTCCCATGAGGTTCTGGACTGTCAGAATGGTCTTCTTGGTTCTGGACTGTAACAACGGACCCTTGGTTCCACGAGATTCCATGATGTCAAAATTATCTCCTTGGTTCCATGAGGCCGTGGAGTGTCACAATGGACCCTTGGTTCCATGAGGTTCCATAGTGTCAGCATGGTCTCTTGGGATCCACATTGTCACAATGGACAATTGGTTCCATGGGACCAGGCTTTGTCACAATAAACTCTTAGTCCATGAGTTTCTGGAGTGTCACAATGGTCTCCCTGGTTCAACGAGGCCCTGGAGTGTCACAATGGACCTTGGGTTCCATGAACTGCCATAGTGTCACAATGGTCTCCTTGTTTATGCAGTGTCATAGTGGACCCTCAGTTCCATAAGGTTCCTAAATGTCACTGGTGTCCTTTGTTCCATGTGGCTCTGCTGTGTCACCACAGCCCCTTGGTTCCATGAGTTTCTGTGCTGTCAACAATGGTTCCTTTGTTCCAATGAGGCACCGCTATGTCACACTGGACCCTGGGTTCCATGAAGATCTTCATTGTCACAATGGCCCCTTGGATCCATGAGGTCACATAGTGTCACCATGGCCACCTGGGATCTGCATTGTCACAATGGACTATTGGTTCCATGTGATATTGCTGTGTCACCATGGTCTGCTGGGTTCCATGATTGCCCTCAGTGTCACAATGGAGCCTTGTTTCTGTGAGGCTCTGAACTGTCACAATTGTCTCATTGGTTCCATGAGCCCCCTGTGTCACAATGGGCTCCTTGGTTCCATGAGGATACAAAAGCTTTGCATAAACATTGAGCAGCACCTGCTTAACACACCTGGGAACATCTGTCTGCATTCAAAAGAGGGGTTAAAGGTGAGAATGGCACCAGCAGCAGATTCCATTTGCAACAGAGACTCAGGGAAGGGACAGAGAATTCATCTGAAAGACTCAGAAAATTCTGCTTCCAGAGATAATTTCTGCTCACGCTGGCCCCTGTAGGAAGATGACATCATTCCAGGCAGCCTGTACTGAGCATGTGGTTCCTCAGTGGGGTTTGTTGTTTAGGAAACCTGCTCAGAATTTTCCATTCTTTCCTCACAAACAGAAAAACTTCTCCTGGGCCTGTGTGCAGGCAGAGCCCTGAGGAGAGCAGGTGGGACATGGTGCAATGGGCTGGGACACCCAGCTGCAGAGCTCAGGGGACAAGGTTCTGCTGCAGGGCACAGGGATGTCAGTCCCAGGTGGGCGATGTCAGACATGGTGAGGCTGGGGGTGAGGAGCAGGTTGTCTAAACAGGGGCAGCCTGCAAGGGGCTCATTCTTCTGTGTGCCCACACCTCCTAAGGAAACAATCAGCATCAAGGTCACTTGGGAAAGGCTTCTAATCAGCTATTCTCTGAACTCTAATTTAAAACAAAATACTCACTTGATTAAAGAAAAAAGTTATGAGGCTCACTTTGAAATCTTCCTCCTTAACAAAACTCCAAACTGACTCCAATCAGCTGCACAAGCCCTGAAGTAAGACAAAGAGCTCCTGAAGGCTTTATTTATTTTAATCAGCCTCACAGTGGATTTGGGGCTGAGTCCAGGACCCTCAGGCACTGAGAGAAGGTTGAAGAAGCTGCTCCAGGAGTCAGAAGCAAAACTCCAAGTCCCTTGGAGCATCAGTGGCCCCACTGAGGGCAGGGAGTGCCAAAGGCTCCCCAGGGACTGGTGAGAGCAGATCCTTGAGGGCAGGATTGCAGGAGCCCGAGGCTGTGAGCAGGGAACTGCAATGCTGAGCAAGGCCTGGGCTGGGTGGAGGAAGCAGAAAGGCCAAGGCCTGAGCCCAGGCCTGGCCCAGCAGGGCCTGTCCCTCACAGGTGGCTCGGGGCTGCTCCTGGGGCAGTGGGATGGCAGGGGCAGCAAGGACAAATGTCATCAAGCTGTGTGGCACTCCAGATGCTCATGGAACCAAGGGCCAGTGTGACACAGCAGGGCCTGATGGAAACAAGAGGCCATGGTGAGCCTGCAGGGCTGGAACACCCCAGAACACTGAAATGCTGGGGGTGACCAAAGGTTCCTTTACTTGAGTTTGGTGCACAGGAGAAACCCCAGACAGATATTCTCAAGAGGTCAAAATGACACAAAATTTTACTGGTATAGAAAACCAACGAACTTTGGAAAAGGATTTAATACAACGTCCTAGTCAACATAAAACACTTACCATAGCCAGAACTTCATTAACTTTTCCCACTTAGCCTCAAAACCTTTAAACATTTAGGTTGTTGCGGTGCCCAAAAATAATCGTGTTCCATATAAAGAGCATTAGAAGGGGAGGAAAGAGAGAGAGACAGAAGGACAGAAGCTCTATAGACAGACACACACATGGCTCCCAGCTCCGAGGGTTCCAGTGTGGATGAGACACAGACCCCAGGAGAAGGCAGGGTATGGACCATGGGCTGAGCGCCTGCTCCGTGTTTTAAGCCCCTGGGCCTTCGTGGGCCTCCCCCAGGTGGGACTTGTGATTGCTGGGGCAATCAGAGCCTGGGTCAGCACCACCCCACTGTGTGACTGATTGACAGCTCATCCCCAGGTGTCTGGGACATTGATCTCATCCAGCCTCTGACATCGACCATGGTGACACTGCAGAACCTCATGGAACCATGGGTCAGTTGAGACAAGGACTGCAGATGATCCAAGGACACCATGGAGACACTGTGGAACCTCATGGACCAAAAGAGACCATGGTGACACTCTGATGCCTCATGGAATCAGGGGGACCATTGTGAAACTCAGGACCCCTATGGAACCAAGGGTCAAGGATGAAGTTATGGGACCCATAGAACCAAGGAGCCATTGTGACACTGAAGCAGGGGGAATTAAAATTGAAATTAAAATTAAAGAGTTCAGGGTAAAAATACAGGAGGATGCTCTAACTAGAAGAGGGCTGACAAAATTCTCTAAGTGAGTAACATGCGCTGTCTTTGCAAGAACAGGAGGCCAGAGAAAGGCTACAAGATTAGATAGAGGGCCAAGAATGTGCAAACAGGATGGAAGAGAGAGGCCCCTTCCAGATATGGGAGATTCCTCAGACCCTTGAGCCTGCAAAATCTGGTATCAAGGTCTGGAAAGCGACCAAAGACTAATATGCCTGTGCAAAGAAGGCAGGGTGAAAAGTTCAACTGTGAGGAAGACTGTTTGCTTCATCCCAAGGACCCCCAGATGACCACCAGAGAGACCAACAAGGAGCAGTGTGCAGTCACAAAGAGGGCATGGAGCTAATTTTAATACAAAGCAGGGACCGGCGGGGTTAGGAAATGAATATGCATTAGGCATATTAGGTGTATTTCTAGTTTGTAGAGAATAAAAAGAGAGACTCAGGTTGCCGAAGGTGTGCATGTTTTTGGAGGAGCTATCCCCCATGCACCTCAGCACTGAATAAAATACATACCTATAACTTACTTTGTGGGCTATAGAGTTTTTCCATGCATCAATTTGGGTGTCCCTGCTGCCCCCCTGAGATTTTGGGTGCCCCCTTTGCTCTCCCCAGAGCTGGATCTGTTGCAGAACACTGTCTTTACCAACCCCACAGACCAAAGTGCTTGGGTGTTCCTGAGCTGCATCCTCTCTTGAGGTAACTTGGGACTCCCTCCAATCCCTGGGGCCCTCAGCTGGAGTTTTGGGGTACCTCCTGAATGTTGTGGTGCCCTTCAACAGCCTCCCCACCATCAAGATCCATATTTGTCCATGTTGACCAGGAGGATGCAACAGTGCCCATCATCTTCTCCCAGCTCCTCAAGATGATTCAGGACACTTGGGTGCTCCAAACATCACCTGGATATCCCCAAAAATCACCTGAGTACAGCTGAGTGCCTTCCAAAATTACCTGAGTGCCCCAAAAATCACCTGGGTATGCCTGGGTACTCCTGAAAATCACCTGGGTACCCCCAAAAATATGTGGATGAAATTAGGTACCCCTAAAAATATCCTGGATCACCCCAAAAATCACCTGGATGCACCTGGGTACCCCTTGGACACCTGGATCACCCAAAATCCCTAAGGCCCTCCAAAACAGGTGTCCCAAGAATTCTAATTGCTTTGATGGGTGAGACCTGGTGTCCCTATTTTCCTTTTGACTTAAATGACGTCTTTTAATCTCCATTTACTTATAATAATCACTCCCAGTGGTCCCACTTTTGCCCCAGTGCTCCCAGTAACCCCAGAGTCCCCCCGTAGCTGCCTCCAGTCCTCCCAGTTTAACCAGTAACCCTTCCTGATCAAGACCTATTAATGGCTAGACCTGGTGTCCTTCCATCCTCATTCACTTCAGTGGATAGACTTGATGTCCCAAAGGTTTTGTGCTAAAAATCCCAATTCTGGGCTTGGAATTCCCTGATTTTGAGCTGAAAATGGAGATTTTTGGGTTTTCCTAGAGCACAGCTCCAGCATGGGCCGCAACTGTGGGATCAGGGATTTCGGATTGGCTTCCAGGAATTCATCCAAGACATCCAGAGCATCAGCACTGTGATCCTGGAGCAGAAATTCAGGACAAGATTTTCCCCAAATTTACCAATTTTAGCACCAAATTTCCGTAAAATCCCCATTGACTTTAATGGTAAACCTGGTTTCCCTAAATCCTTATTGACTTCAATGGGGTAGACTTGATGTTCCTAAATCCCCCTTAATTTTTAATAGCATAGACTTTGTGTTCCTAAAACCCCATTAATTTCAATAAGTCGACCTGATGTCCAAAAAATCAATATTGGGAGATTAATATTACAGGATATTGGACAGCTGAGAGACATTGTAAAAGATGGCTTATTGCTGTATTGAATCAGTCTCACACAAGGGCGAGATATTAAAGGTGTTACATCCAACACCATAATATCAGAAGCTGCCTCATTCTTAGTTACAAAGTTTCATGTTAGTTTTTAGCCACTCAAATAGTTCTATGAACTTTGCTAATGCCTTTTACACCAATCATTAATTGCTTTGCTTCTCATGGCTTTGCCACAATGTGTCATTTTTCAGTCAATCATGCAACACTTCACAAATTTAGATTGATAATCTGAAGCTTCTAACTAACTTTATAACAGGTTCTATTGCTAAACTTTGCAATTTTTTACTATCTTAATTAACATATTGCTTTGCTTACATAATGCATATTTCAGTTTGCTGAAAACATATTTCTATTTAAACTACAAACTTATAGTCTTGTTTCATGTCTGTGTCACTTTAATGCTCTAATTCTCTAAGGCTTCTCCAAGGTCTTAGATCAAACCCTGTATCCATCTCTATCTCTGAGCCTGTATGCACAAGGCCCTGAGAGCTCTCCCTGCCTGCATTTCCCACACTGCAGTATCCCAATGGACCCTTGGTTCCATGGGGACTCACAATGGCAGAAGGGTCTCCTTGGTTCCACAAGGTCCTGCAGAGCCCCTTGATTCAACGAGGCCTCAGAGTGTCATCATGGCCTCCAGGATTCCATGAGGCCCCACAGTGTCACAATGGACCTTTGGTTCCATGGAGTCCAGCACTGTTCCATGAATCCTCAGTTCCATGGGACCCTGTAGTGTCACAATGGACTCCTTGGTTCAATGGGGGTGCAAAGTGTCACAATAGTCTCCATGATTCCATGAGACTCCACCGTGTCACAATGGCCCCTCGATTCCATGGAGCCCCACAGTGTCTCTGTGGTTTCCTTGGTTTCATAAGGCCCTGAAATGTCACCGTGATCCTTTTGTTTCACAAAGCCTCAGATTGTAAAAATGGCCTCCATGGTTTCATGAGGCCCTGCTGTGTCACAATGGACCCTCGGTTCCACAATGCTGCAAACTGTAACAATGGTCTCTTTGGTTTGCAGTGCTACAATGGCCCCAGTGGCTACAATGGTCTCCAGTGAGACTCTCTACAACCACCTGAACAGAGGCTGTAGTCAGGTGGGGGTCGGTCTCTTCTCCCAGGCAATCACTGACAGAACCAGAGGACACAGTCTGAAGATGAGCCAGGGGTGTATAGGTTTTACATCAGGAAAAAATTCTTCACTGAAAGAGTGATTGGGCACTGGAATCTTCTGCCCAGGGAGGTGCTGGAGTCACCACCCCTAGTGGCATTAAAAAAAAGTCTGGAAGTGGCACACAAAGCCATGGTTTAGTTGATGAGGTGATGTTAGGTCATAGGTTGGACTTGATGATGTCAAATGTCTTTTCCAACATCGTTCATTCTGTGATTCCGCTTCATGAGGCCTGGTGATGTCACAATGGACTCTTGGTTCCATGAGGGGTGGCAGTATCAGAATGGCTCCTTTGTTTCTATGAAGTTTCACAGTCTCACAAAGGTGTCCCTGCTTCCATGAGGTTCTCCTGCATCACAATGACCCCTTGGTTCCATGAGGTTCCAAGCTGTCACAGTTGACTCCTCGGTTCTGTGAGGTCCTGCTTTTGCCAGATCTCCAAAATATCAGAGTAGGACTCCTTAACACTAATTTGGTGTTAAAGAGGACATCATTTGTTCAGGCTTGAGGTCCAACATGGGACAACTCCTAACCTTACATGGACATGTGATTCATTTCCTATGGGAAAAAAGCACCTTTCACATCCAGGCATACATGGGCAAAGTTGGGAATCTGCTTCGAGAATTCCCTATATCCAAGGACAGCTCCCAGACAAAAAGCTGTCATGACTGGCTGGCCTTGGTTTCCTGAGAGCCAGCACTCATCTGCCTTTTGAAACACTGAGGCTCTTTGCTTTCCTAATGAAAATAAATCTTCTTCCATTCCAGGCACCCACAACCAGAGTTGAGATTTCACCTCCAAAAATCCCTGTTTCCAAGGATAGTCACCAGATGAAAGGTGTCAGGAGAGACAGGTCTGGCTGGCTTGGCCCATGGGAGGCCATCCCCATCTTCTTCCAAAACACTTGGGCTTTGAGATTTCTTTCCTATGGAAAAAAGCATCCATCTGATCAGGCATCCATTGTAGAGAGCCTGGTGCAGGAATAGCTGGAAGAAAAAGGCCATAGTCAGATCAACTTAGTAAAGCTAGCAAAGTGGGCCTCAGTCTCACGGATACAGTGTCCTTGAGATAAGGAAGGCACGCAGAATTGAGAAAAACATGAATGCCGAAGTGCTTAGCTAAGCCGCACAGCTAGACCAATGATGAGCTCAGATTTTGCACTATGCATGAGCTAATTAAGCACTGTATTTAATCGCCACTCTGCGTATCAATAAACGAGACTTTGCTGATGACCGAATTGGTGTCCGCGTCTCCCTTCTCCGACAAATGGTGAACCCCGACGTGCCTCCGTCGCTGAAAAGAAAACAGTTTCAGAAAACGGGGGAGAACGCGCCACGGTCGGTGAAGTAGAGTTGGGGCCTGCTGCAACCGGGTCGGTGTCAAACGACGTAGGGAAGACACCCCCAGGAGCCATAAAGGTGGTCCTGGGCCATACGTGCTGCCGAAGCCGGAGAGTTGCAACAGCGCTGACGACGAAAAATGGACAGGCAAGCAGCATATGATTTATTTATAGTACATATACATATACTACATATATACATATATATATACTATATACTACATATAGATAAGTTAAGGTTAAAAGAAATTAATCCCAGGAAGGACATACCGGGGTTGTTAGCCTGGGATTATACTAAAAGTTTATTCTCTAATCCTCACACCGTGCATGATTTCAATGAGTGGCGTAAGTTAGGGGATGCACTGTGGGAGGCGGTATTAGAGGATGATAAAACAGCAAAAAAGCTGGGAAAGATCTGGCGGGTAGTTCACAACGCACTGCTAAAGCAGCAGGCGGAGAGAAAGGCGGCTCGGGAGGCAGTAAAGGCATATAAAAGAAATGCTCAGTATGGTGATAATGAGCCCCGAGCACCCAGCACGACCAGAGTAGAAATACCTATCTCTGGGGAGGCGGCAGGAATGACAGACATGGCTAGCTGTGCTTGGCCCTCGGCACCCCCCTTAAAAGAGCTTGAGGAGGATTCCGCCGCGGCGGCGGAGACAATTGCAGAAGGCGGAGTAACCCCGCCTTCCGACAGCGAAGGGCCCCAGACCGGCGGCGAAAAATCCCCTTGCCAGTCTGAGCCTACCGCCCCTAAGCCCACCATGGAGCCAGCTCCGGTCCCTAGGGCGGAAAGCGACCTGTGGGAGGAGATGGCAAGACGGCGGGGGGAGGCGTGGAGTATGCTAGCCAGACACGGCTTGGAGACTGGGGACGAAAACGCTGTTGACGCAGCGAAAACCTGGGTTTTCCCCGTCACGTATACACAGGGGATAAATCAACAAGGACAAGCCGTCCAAGTGGGAGCATATTCGCCTCCCGACTGGAAGCTGCTAGCCCAGCTAAGACAGACAGTGAGTCAGTTTGGTTTCCAGAGTGAGCCAGCTAAGCAGATGCTAGATTTCTTGTTCGATACATACCTGCTGTTGCCAAATGATATGAGAAGTATAGTGAAACTGATTTTCACGCAACATCAGCAGTTGCTATTTAACGCCCACTGGCAAGCTCTTGTTCAGGAGTCAGTTGCAACACAGAGGGGCCCGGGAGATCCGTTAGCTGGAATTACCATAGACGAACTAATAGAATTGGGTCAATACCGCAGGACAGAGGCTCAAATGATTTCGGGACCCGACAAGGTTAGGGAAGCCATGCGTCTAGTAAGGAATGCCATCAATCAAGTCAAAGATAGCTCAGGCATACCCATGTATATGGGGATAAAACAGAGAAGAAATAAATCCTTTGGGGACTTTGTAGATAAGGCTGCTGCTGCTATTGAAAAGGCAGGAGTCCCAGAGTATATGAGAGGGGCGCAGGTTTTCTTAGTTAATGCACTAAAAGAATTAGGCTTAGGGCTGCAGAAACAAGCCGAGTCCACACAGTCACAGGTGTTAGCCGCTCTTGCTCCGCTCTGTGCTTCCACGGCGGCCCCAGCCACATCGAACGACCACCGGCCTCCCTCGGCGCGCTGCTACAGATGCGGGTGGATGCGGCGCGGCCCGACGGGCGCCGCCGACCAGCCCCCGGCGGCCGCCGCCATATTGGCCCCAGTCACAAGTAGCCGCCGTGACACCAGCGCCATCTCCTGTCTACAACCAGCCACAACAGGGAGCCTGGGACTCGACCTAACAGCCGCAGTAAAAACATCTTTGATGACAGCTCGCTCCGTCAAAGTCCCAACTGGAGTTTATGGCCCAATAAATATCAAAGGACAAGCTTATGGAGGACTAATAGTGGGACGCTCGTCGAGCTCCATTGTAGGACTGTTTGTGCTACCAGGTGTCATCGATGCAGACTACACGGGAGAAATACAAATAATGGTTTATACTCCTTTTCCTCCTCTGACAATTGAGGCAGGTCAGCGTATTGCTCAATTTATTCCACTTCCACAGTTGAGCCGGGGTGTTCAACCACAAAGACAAACCCCACGTGGAGACCAAGGATTCGGATCATCAGGTATTGCTATGCTCACAATGGACCTCCATACTAGACCCAAAAAGAAGGTGAAACTAACCTATGCAGGAGAGACAATAGAAATAATGGGACTCCTAGACACTGGGGCAGATACCAGCATTGTCTCACCAGAAAAATGGCCCCACAACTGGCCATCAGTGCAAACTACGGATACCGTCACAGGCGTCGGAGGATTCACCCTCGCTAGAAAAACACCTCCAGTAAGGGTCACTATAGATGGGCAAGATTTGGTGACTGTGTTGTCCGTAGTTGCGTTACCACCATCGGTACATTGCTTGATTGGAAGGGACATTTTGGCTCAGATGGAGGTCGTTTTATCCAACGAGCACCCTTTGGGGTAATTGCCATTGCTTGGACTTTCCCAATCCCAATCACCTGGACTACCAATGAACCGGTAATGGTTAAGCAATGGCCTCTAAAAAGGGAAAGTCTAATACAAGCACATCAACTCGTAAAAGAACAATTCCAACAAGGACATTTAAAACTCTCAACAAGCCCATGGAACACGCCAATTTTTGTGATCAAAAAGAAGTCAGGAAAATATCGTCTTCTACACGATTTAAGAGCAGTAAATAATCAAATGGAGGCAATGGGGGCATTACAGCCAGGCCTCCCCAACCCAGCAATGCTCCCACAGCATTGGCCTCTTCTAATCATTGATCTAAAGGACTGCTTCTTCACTATTGCCTTACACCCTCAAGATACTAAAAGATTTGCGTTCACCCTACCAGCAATAAACAGAGAAGAACCTGATAAACGGTATGAATGGACTGTTCTTCCACAAGGAATGAAAAACTCGCCTACCCTGTGCCAACTGTATGTTGATGCCGCATTACAACCATTGAGGATACAGTGGCCCAACACAATTATTTATCATTATATGAATGATATCCTCTTTGCTCAAGAATCAGCATTTACAGACACTCAGATGCAGGAAATTCAAAGCACCCTAGCAAAGGCATCCCTCATAATAGCTCAAGAAAAAATACAGCGATCCACACCATGGAGGTACTTGGGGTGGTCTATCACAGGCCAAATTGTACGGCCACAGAAGCTCCAGCTTGCAACAAAGATCACCACTCTAAATGAGGCACAGCGACTGCTAGGAGATCTGCAATGGCTCAAGCCGATTGTTGGGATACCCAACTCCTTGCTAGACTCCCTCAGGCCATTACTTAAAGGAACTGACCCAACCGCACCCGTAACCGTGACCCCACAACAACATGAAGCCCTCAAGGGTATTATACGCTGCATCGATGAGGGGTTTGTCTCTCGCCGAGATATCTCCTCGCCCATCGATCTTACCATCTGGAGTACTGCCAACCACCTACTCGGTGCACTCACACAGCTACAAAAGAAAACGCGGGAGACACGGGTACTGGAATGGATAACCCCACCTTTTTGGGACACTATAACAGCGCTGCCCGTGAGACGCTAAGGCAGCCACCACCGAATTGGGCTGATTGGATTGAGAGCCACGTCCACCAGGAAGAACAGCCTCTCAGCAGCCGTCCTTGTTGTGCGTGTGGGGGGTCATGGTGTGAAGCCTGGGTAGCCCTAAAGTGCGGGGGCTGTGGGGACTGCTCGTGGGTGGAACAGAGAACAGTGTTTAGTTTGTGGTGCTAGAGGTGTCAAAGTGACGACCTAAGAGATTCAAATTGGGGTCGGGCCCTAGAAAAAGAAGCAGAAGTGCCATATGCCCAAGTACGAAACCTATACGAGACACCAGAACAGCTCCTGTTAGCTTGGGCCCGGTGGGAACTTACCAACTGGATTAAGAGGCAGCACATCTATGCAAATTCGCACATTATCGCTGCAAGGTGCAGACATAAAGTCCCACACCTGCCTTGGCCTCGGGTAGGACCAGTTAAGCCCGGTACAGACCCAGAGGAGGTATTAAATCAAAGTATAGAAGAGGTAAAACAACTGCAGATAACAGGGAGCAATACAGGGCGTAAAAAGAATAGGCCGCCAAAGAAATCAAAATGATGATCATTACACTGCTTATGCTTGCTAACTTTGCTCACACAAAATCTTTTCCAATGCAGCATGCGCCTCGGGAAAACGTATAGGTAACATTCACTAACATAACAAGACAAGAATCAATCTGCTTAAGTCTAGGAGGAGTACAAAATCCTTTTAAAACCTGCCTAGTAAGGTTGCCAGTATGGTTGCAAGAAGTTCAAGGGAATGTGCTGCATGAATTTATCTAACCACTCTGAGTCCATCCACAAAAAGATACAAAACACGCAGCAGAAATTACACAACCTAAAAGAAGAAGATGGTTGGGGCATTGACGAGTGGTTAAAAAGCCTAGGTCTTGGGGGATGGATTCAAACCGTTATTAAGTATGCTATTATGGTGTTAGATATATTCTTGTGCTTAGCTTTATTGCTACCTTGCTTGATAACTTGCTTACAAAATTTTATTCAAAAGACTGTCAGCAAAGCTTGACATACCACTCTTCTAGCTCAAAAAGAAAACGGGGGAAGTGTAGAGAGCCTGGTGCAGGAATAGCTGGAAGAAAAAGGCCATAGTCAGATCAACTTAGTAAAGCTAGCAAAGTGGGCCTCAGTCTCACGGATACAGTGTCCTTGAGATAAGGAAGGCACGCAGAATTGAGAAAAACATGAATGCCGAAGTGCTTAGCTAAGCCGCACAGCTAGACCAATGATGAGCTCAGATTTTGCACTATGCATGAGCTAATTAAGCACTGTATTTAATCGCCACTCTGCGTATCAATAAACGAGACTTTGCTGATGACCGAATTGGTGTCCGCGTCTCCCTTCTCCGACAATCCATGGCTGAAATTTGGATTGCACCTCCAAAACTCTGTACATCCAAGGATTGCTCCCAAGTGAAAACTGCCAGGACAGACAGGTCTGGCTGCCCCAGGCCTTTTGGGGGCTGCCTCTCGCCTGCTTTCCAAACACTGGGGGTCAGTGCTTTCCTTCCTATGGAAAAGAACCATCCTCCCATCAAGGTGTCTGTGTTAGAAATGGAGATTCTTCCTCCAAAGATCAGGAAATCCAAGGATGCCTCTGTAACAAAAGCTGCCAGGACAAACAGGGTTTTCTCCCTTGAGCTCCCAGGAACCACCTCTCATCTGCCTTTGAAACACTTGGGCTCTTGCATTCTTTCCTATGGAAAAGAACATCCCTCTTATCAATGCAGAAATGGCCAAAATTAGGATTCTACCCCCAAAATTCCCTATATCCAAGGGCTGCTTTCAGGCAAAAGCTACCTGGAAATAGTTTGGGCTGGCCTTGGCCTCTGATGACTGCAATTCATCTCCCCCTGAAACACTGGTGTTCTGTGCTTTCCTTCCTATGGCAAAGAACCGTCCTTCTCCTCCGGGTGTCCATGTCTGAAATTGGGATTCCACCTATAAAATTCTGTATATGCAAGAATAGCTCCCGGAAAAAATCTTCCAGCACTGTCTAATCTGGGTATCCTTGTCCTCCAGTGACTGCCTCTCATCTGCCCCTGCAACACCAGTGCTTGGTTGTTTCCTTCCTATTGAGACCACTGTGACACCTTGGGGACCCCATGGAACCAAGGACTTGGGCCCCATGGTGCCAAGGGGCCGGTGGGGAGCAGCAGGGCTTTGTGGAACCAAGAGGCCATTGTTGCATTACAGGGCCTGGTGCAGCCAAAGGGCCGTTGGGATCCTGCAGGGCACCGTGGATCCATGGAGACCATTGTGGCATTGCAAGGCCCCATGGAATCATGGAGACCATTGTGACACTGTGGGGAACCAAAGGGCCATTGTGACCCTGCAGGGCCTCATGGCAGCAAGGGGCCATTGTGACACTGCAGAAGCAAGGAGAACATTGTGACACTGAGGGGTTCCATGGAATGCAGGGGAGATGGAGCAGATCTGGCTGGTTTGGCCTCCTGGGGGCCACCTGACAGGTCCAGCTGACTTTGTCATGCCAAAAGCTGCCTTTCATATCCCCTTGGAGCACTGGGGCTCCGTGCTTTCCTTCCTATGGAAAAGAACCTTCCTTCTTTCCAGGAGCCCATGGCTAAAATTGGTACTGAGCCTAAAAAATTCCCTTTATCCAGGGATTTCTCCCAGACAAAAGCTGCCAGGACAGGCTCTGGAAGTCACCTTTTATCTGCCCCTGTAACACTCGGGAACTGTTTCTTCTAACCATGGAAAAGAAGCGACCTTCTTGTCCAGGGCCAAAATTGTGATTTCACCTCCCAAATTCTGTCTATCCAAGGAGTGCTCCCAAACAAAAGTAGTCGGAAGAGAGAGGTCTGGCTGGCCTTATTCTTTTGCTGATTTTCTTAGACTATGAGAAGATTGTTTTCATTAGCCAACACCTTGGGGAGGTCCTAGAGATGTCCCAAGGTGGGTTTTGAAGACTGCAAGCACATGACCACTGTATAGGAATAAAGGAGCTCTGTGCACAGTGGAGTGGAGACTGAGAACAGCAGAGGAGAGCCCTGGGAGGGATTGAAGGGTGGTTTCAGAGGTGGAGGATCCTTTTCACATAGTAGAGAACAGGTGGAGAAAGAAGGAATTAATGGAAAGACCAGCTGGGCAGGCCCAGACTGCACCCAAGGAGAAAGGAATTTCTGTTCCAAGGCACAACTGTGGTGCAACAAGTGCCCCAGAAGGAGTCTGGAGCAGCCCAAGGCTCTGTGTGTCCAGGCAGAGGCAGGCAGGAGGCAGAGCTGTCAGCAAAGGAAGGGGCCAGCGAGGTGGGGCAGCCGGGGGATGACGACAGCCTGCAGGGACAGAGGCGCAGGGCATGGACACCGTAGGACAGCCTGGGCTGCAGAGGGCACAGGGATGGGCAGCAGCTGAAAGGCCCTGACACAGCCAACTCCTGCAGCACTTGGGCCATGCAGGCTGGCCCTGGGCCTGAGGCCAGCAGGGGACAAGTGAGCCTTGCTGTGCTGGGGCCTCATTGCCTCCTTGTCCCTGCTCAGCAGCCTGGCAGGGGCCGCCCCATGGTGCTGCCCTTGGCATTGCACATGGCCAGAGCCCAGTGGCCCGGGAAGAGCCCTGAGCAATGAGGGAGGGACAGGATCTGCCTTGCCAGGGGCTGGGGCTCAGCCCTTGGCCCTTGGCATTCCTGAAACACATCCAGGTTTGCTCAGCATCACAGACACCTTTGCCTTGTTTGTCCCCACCTGTCATCAGTGCCTCCAGTGTTCTGCTCTAACTGGAACCTGGGTGTTGAAATTCAAAATTCAGGGAATTCTCAGAACAATGGCCCTGTAAGCCAAAGCTTAGAACTATGCATAGCTAAGTAGAGATAGGTTTAGCTTTAGAATTTAAGATATAGAAAAAAGAAAGGTAGTTACAAAGGGAACAGGAAGTTGTAGAGTGCAGCAATGTTAAGTGTGTGTGTCAGGATATAATTGGCTAAGAAATTCCCCTCTGTATCATCAGTCAATAGGATGAAATAACTTAGTATTGAACTAGAAATTTAAATATCTCTATTGACAGTGTTTTATTGCTTAATAAATACTTTAAAGACCTTGTAACCATAAGTCCTGCGACTTCTAAGCCACGCTGTGACCATCTGTAAGACAAATTTACCCTTTCTGACTGGATAGAAAATAAAAAAATTAAACCAAACTTTCTAAAGCAACTCAGAAGTCCTGTCTCTCTGCGTCTTTCAGAAAAAGAAAAAATCCAGACAAAAAAAAGACAATATAAAAATAATAAATCCACTTAAATATTATATCATAAGAAGAAAAAACTGATAGTTTAGAAATGTAACATAAAAACAATAAATCTGTACCTGGGGACACTTTCTTTGTCATGTCCCTCAGTGGGACCCATTAGAACTTCAAGAAACTTTGGACTTTGAATCTGACTTTGAATTCTTCAGAGGTTTCTTTTCCTCCTTTACAGTATTTTTTCCTACCAGACATCACTGTCATCAATTTTCTGCTCCAATTCAACCCTTGGGAAACTTTATCTTTCATGATTATCAGTGAGAGTCACTAAAAGTAAGAGAAACTTTGGAGTTTGAATCTGACTTGGAATTCTTGAGAGGTTTCTTCAACTCCCTCTCAGGCACTGATGTTCAAGGACTCAGCCCCAACCCCGAGAGGGTCATTAAAGTCCTTGTGCTGTGTCTGTGCTGCTGAGCTGGGCCGGGCTGCTGGCAAGGACAGAGCTGAAGAGAATGAGCCAATATTTCCAAAATATTATTTGGAGCTCCTTGGCAGCTCCAAATGCACCACGGGGCTCATTTGGATCAAGCAAGTCCTGACAAACCATGGCTCTGCCTTGATTTCCCTCTGGTCTGGTGCAGTTCATCATGATGATTTTCAACCACAGATATGGAGAAATATCTGAAAGAGCTTCTTAGAAATATCCATTCCTATTTTCAAGGGTGTATTTTATTACTGTTCTCTTTAGAGCAGAGGTGATTGCAGCATTCTGTGATTGATGTTGATCCAGGGTCTCTCCTCAGGAGGTCTGGCAAAGAGGAGTTTCCTTTCTTTGTCAGAGCCACTTCCGGGACTACAGCTCCCATGATGCTTCGCAGTTCCCATAGAGTGCTATTGCAGCCGTGCCTTCATCTCCCATCATGCACCGCGCCCCACCGAGAGACATTGTAGCTGCACCTACAACTCCCATGATGCTCCACTGCTCTATCAAACCGTATTATACCCATGCCTACAACTCCCATCATCCCCTGCGCCCCGGAGAGCCCCGTTAGAGCCCGCCAAGTGCCCGCTTGGACCCCGAATGGCCCCAGATTCTCCTCCCTGACCTCCAAGTGCCCTCCCGGACTCCCAAGAGCTCTCCTGGGCTCCAAAGTATCCATCACAATCTCTCAGTGCCCCTCCTAATGCCCACTCAGGTCTCCCAAGTTTTCTCCAGACTCTAAAGTTCTGTCTAAATTCCCTCTCCAGACACAAAACTGCCTCAAATGTACCGCAGAAATGCCTCCATGAATCCCAAATGGGTCCCTTTTATACAATCTGAGAAAATGATTAAAAATAATACAATGGTACTAAAAATAGAATTAATAATCATAAAGCAGGAGAAATCCATAGCCAATAGTGGTGACTTATTAATGAAAAGAATTGTGTTACTTTGAACCAATGACCAAAAAAATTTTTGGTTGCCAAAAATGTATGGAATTTTTTAGATAAATAGAAAATTAAGATAATAAAAATATAGAATAGTATTATTATGAAAAATATATTATTTTAATTTTGTAAATTAATAATCTTTTTTTTGGCATGTCAGTCCCAGATGGGTGATGTGAGACACACTGAGGTTGGGGATGAGGAGCAGGTTGTCCAAACAGGGTCAGCCCTCAAGGGGCTCGTACTTCTGGGTGCCCAGACCTCCTAAGGAGACATTCAGCATCAAGATCACCTGGTTAATAGTTCTATCAGCTCTCCTCTAAATGAAAAATAAAAAAATAGTCATGTGATTAAAAACACAAAAGTCATGAGGCACACATTGAAATCCTTCCTCATTAACAAAACTCCAAATTGACTCCAAGCAGCTGCACAAGCCCTGGAGACTTGAAGACAACTGAGAGAAGACAAGGTGCTCCTGAGGACTTTCTGTACTTTAATGATCCCCAGGGTGGATTTGGGGCTGAGCCCAGGAGCCTCAGGCACTGAGAGAAGGTTGAAGAAGCTGCTCCAGGAGTCAGAAGCAAAACTCCAAGTCCCTTGGAGCATCAGTGGCCCCACTGAGGGCAGGGAGTGCCAAAGGCTCCCCAGGGACTGGTGAGAGCAGATCCTTGAGGGCAGGATTGCAGGAGCCCGAGGCTGTGAGCAGGGAACTGCAATGCTGAGCAAGGCCTGGGCTGGCTGGAGGAAGCAGAAAGGCCAAGGCCTGAGCCCAGGCCTGGCCCAGCAGGGCCTGTCCCTCACGGGGGGCTCGGGGCTGTTGCTGGGGCAGTGGGATGGCAGGGGCAGCAAGGACAAATGTCATCAAGCTGCCAGCCCTGGCAGCCTCCTGAGGGAGGGCCGAGGCAGAAGCAAAGTGCAGCCCCTGCCAGGAAAGTTCCTTCTGTGGGGCTGCAGAGGCCCTGCCCGAGCCCAGGGCACAAAGGCCTGGGTGCCTCTGGCCCTGCCAGCCCTGCCCAGCCCTTGGCCATCTCTCCTGCAGGCTGTGCCCCCTGTGCGTGCTGCTCCTGTGCCCTGGCCGGCTGCACACGCCCATCTCGCTGTCCCCCCCAGCATTTCTCAGCCCAGCATTGCTGTGCCCTCCCTGGGCTCCCTGCACCCAGCGCTGCCGGCTCCTGGCACACAGAGCCATGGCCTGGCCCAGCCTCACGCTGGGACACCTCGGGCACCAACATTCCTATTTTAAAGGGTTTATTTTATTATTGTTTTTCTTTAGAGCAGAGGTGATTCCAGCATTCTGTGATTGATATTGATCCAAGATCTCTCCTCAGCAGGTCTGGCCTGCTCACAGAAGCTGTGCCTTGAGGTCTGACCCAGTGTGGACAACCTTGCTCCACATTCCCCAACCCCTCCTGTCTGTCCTCACTTACCTGGGACCTGCTTTGCTTGGAGAACTGCTTGCACTCAGGAAATTGTTTGGTTTGGGTTTTTTTTTAAGCAATCAAGAACTCCTTATTTTCTATATTGAAAACAGACACACTCCTCAGGTGTGTGCCAGGCCAAGGTACCACCAAGGAGTTTCCCCTTCCCCAAGGCAGAACCCTGCATGGAAGGTTTGAGAGCTTTGCACTCCTTGGTTCCCTGAGGCCTTGCAGTGTCACAAAGGCCCTTTGGTTCCATGAGGTTCTGCACTGTCACAATGGAGATTTGGGTCCATGGGGCCCCACAGTGTCACAATGCTCTTTTTGGTTCCATGACGCCTTGATCTGTCTCAATGGACTTTTGGTTCCATGAGGTTCATTGGTGTCACCATGGTCTCCTTGGTTCCAGGAGCCATCACAATGTCACAACAGAGCCTTGGTTCCATGAGGTTCCTGCAGCAGGACTTCCCCTATGGCCCAGCAGAGCTCATCTCTTCTGTCCATCAGCTGGGGCCATCACTCAGGGCATCTTCCCCCTCTCAGGAATTGCTGAGATAACCCAGGCCCGGCATCTGTCCTGTCCTGAGTTCTCTCTGGTTTCAGGGAGGTGGAATTCCCAGCTGACCATGAACATCTGGCCTTGAGAGCAGACTGAAGGGAGATGAGCCTTGAATTTCTGAGTGACACACACTTCACTTTACAAACTAGAAAAGCTACACAAAACTTTCACCAAGCAGAAATCTTCTGCATAGTCCCTGCAAACAGTTAGGGCTTCTCCCCCATGTCTGGATGCATCTTTGTGGTTCCTTTTCTGGGAGCTGAGTGAAAGGGCTCCATGTGTACTCCCTCATCAGTTTGGTGCTAAGTTACATTGACTCCTGATCTCTGCTATTCCTTCACTAGCTGTAATATAGGGAACTTTATTGTGCACGGTGTTTGTATCTACCTGGGCTTCTTTTGTTTATCCTGTGCAGTAAGTATTCCAGTTAAAGTGTCTTGTCTGTTAATCTTGAGACCATTCAGTAAATAATTCATTTTATAATAGACCTCATCAGCCATTCTCTTGTGAGCAAAAGCAATTTGGGGTGCAGGTCGCCTGAAACAGAGTTACTGCCAGAAACCTGAACATAAGGCAGGACTTGTTTAAGCTTTCACTCCATTCAAAACATATTTCAATTAAAGACAAAAAGAGAGAATATCATTATTTCTTACTTTTATTTTCTGTTTAATACACTGATATCAGCAATCTCTAGCTGATATTGATCCCCAGCCCCTCCTAATGCAGTCTGAACAGAGATGAAAATCAAGACCCTTTATGGCTGATAATCAGTCACACTCTGTCCCTACCCCCACCCCACCATTTCCCCCATCCAAACCCTGCCACTCAGAGCAGCCTTGTGCAAATCTGAGCTCCCTCCCCTCCAGGCTGTGCCTGCAGCTTTCAGCTCCTTGGCACCAACTCCCACCTGCTTTCCTTGGAGAAGGAGCTGCCTGAGACACAGAGGGATGTTCATTCCTTGTCAGCAAATAAAATAAAGCCAGGCACAGCTCCATTAAAAAACAGAAATCCAGCCCAAGGAGTGCTGGGCAATGGAATCACATCCAGGGGTGTCCCCAGGGCTCAGGATTGGGGCCAGGGCAGTGAAATCTCTTTCTTGCTGATGTGGACGAGGCCATGGAGGGCACCCTGAGTCAGTGTCCAGGTGAGGCCAAGCTGGGTGGGAGTGTGGCTGTGCTGCAGGGCAGGAAGCTCTGCAGAGGGATCTGGACAGGCTGGAGCCATGGGCCCAGGACAATTGGATGAGGTTCAGCAAGGCCAAGGGCTGGCTCCTGCCCTGGGCTCACAACCACCCCAAATCCCTGGCTGTGTCCTGCCCCTGATCCCCACAGCCTGTCCTGTTTCCTTCATCCCTGCATTGCCAGGGACTTTGTGGGCCAAGGGAGCTCTGCTGTGGGGATGGAGGGAGGTGCAAGTGCCAGCACTGCAGTGGGAACCACAACTCATCAGGTTTGTGTCCTTTGGGGGTCAGCAACTGGTGAGACTCAGAGGCACAGAAGGTTTCTCTTCTTGGCCAACATAAAAAAAAAGTACCCATGATAAAATTCAATAAACTTCAAAATTCTTTCCTCGGCTCTGTGCAATGTCAAAGCAGTATCTGATGTATCCACCATGAACAAGGTATTTTCATACAGGAACAATTTTAGACACAGACATTAGAAAGGGTGATTCTGTGATAGATGTAGACACAATTAAGATGTTGACTAATGTGGAATGACCAGAGAACAATGGGAGGAGGAAATCTGGGAGCAATGGCAAGGCCATAGGACCAGCTGGTCTAGGGAAGAGATGTCCTTAGACATGGCCATTTAAACAGGAGAGGTGGAAACACCCAAATGAAGAGGGACATGAAATTATAGACAGTATAGTGGTAACACAGGTACAGGGGAAGATCAGTATTTCTTGTCCTGCCATCAGTACACATCCAGGAAATTTCTCTTCTCTTCTGGTGGGAAATTTTGACATTTCTTTAAGTACTCAAATGCCCCAGCTAATGAGATGTGCTCGTGCACCTCGCAAGCTGCAGGTCCCCTACAGCCCCAGAGGGCTCCTGTCCCATAAACATCTGCTCCAGCCCATTCCAAAATCGGGAGCAGCATCGTCCTGGGATCATCAGGGAGCTGAGGTTGGAAGGGACCTCAGCAAGTCTGCAGCCAAACCTGTCAGAAACTGGGTCAGACCAAGTGGTTCAAGGCTTGATTTGGTGTGGATTGGAAATTCCCAAAGCCAGGGATGGGGCAGCATCTCAGAACCTGTGTGAGCCCATGGGAACAAAGGTTCCACATGTCCTGTCTGATCTCCCCTCATTCCCCTTCCACCCATTGACTTTTGTCCCCTCCAGCCCCTCCAGTGCAGAGCCTGGCTCTGTGTTCTCCATCAGCTCCTGGGTGGCACTGCCAGGCTGGCATGAGGAGCCCCTCAGCCTTCCCTGCTCCAGGCTGGACAAGCCCAGCTCCCTCAGCCTTTCCTCACAGCCAAAGGGCTCCAGCCCCACCTTGGAGGCCCTTCCCTCACCCTGCTCCAGCTGCCAGACATCTTTCCTGCCCTGGGCAACCCAAACCAGGCCCCAGTGACCTGGATAATCCACGGCCTTGATGTCCTGGTCACACAGCCCTGGCCCCTTGTCCCCGTGTCAGGCTCTGGGGTTGATTTGTGGAACATCCTTGGGGGAGGCTGTGGCTCCAGGTGGAGCAGGGGGATCCCGGGGGACAGGGGACCCTGCTGGGCATGAACAGCATTGGACTTGTCTGGGGAAACTGTGAGGGGGGCTGGGGCAGAGTGACCAACCCAGTGACCTCACACAGCCCTGCTGTGATGTCAGAAAGCAGCCCAGTGATGTCACAGCCTGCTCTGTGATGTCATTGTCTGCTCTATGCCGTAGCTGCTCAGTGACCTCACATAGCCCACTCTGTGATGTCATAGCCCACTCTGTGACCTCATGTTACCAGATGATAAATTGCCCACACAAGTGAGCTGACACAATCCTTACTCTCCAGAACCCTTGGCCTCTGGAAACTGCACAATGCCTGTTGTATAAGGAGGGGAACTGGAAGTTTGTAGCTGTTGGGGCTTTGGGGTTTGGGCCCTGAGCTGCCACAACGTGCCCGGATAAGATGTCCCACAAGGAACAGCCTTTCCTGGTGTCTCAGGCAGATTTCAGCCACGAGGTAGGAGGATGCAAGCAATGCCTGGAGTCCAGGCCTTCAGCCCATGTTGTGATTTGAGCCTTGCTTCCAAAGTACCTTTGGCCAGCAGAGGAAGGAGACCGAGGAAGCTGCAGGGAGATTCCACAGACACTTTATTTCTTCCACGAAGGGGTCCCAGGCAGCAATTCAATGGACAAGGTACTAACGGGGGCTTTTGTAGGGTCAGGGTGTCTTGAAAACAGACCAATTATTTAGGGGATTGTAAAACGGACCAACTACTTAGGGATTTTAGAGAAAAGGGACCAATTGCTAAGGGGATTGAAAATGGACCAATTATAGCACAGGGAGATAAAGTGAGGTTTGCAAAGGGGGGAAATATTTCTAGTATTAGTCATTCTAAGTAAGCAATTTCTTATCTAAGGGATAGCTTTGCAAGGAGGCTCTGTTAGGGTTTCTGCTCCTTCCACAGAAGTTCACCAGCTTCAATGTCCTGCCAACTCAGCCGGGCCGACTGGAACATTGGGGTCCACGACCACCAGGGACCACCACAGAGACCCCCAGGACAGAAGAACCCATGGGTAAAGAGGTGTTGGGAGTTGTTTTTTTCCTTCCCTCTCTGCCTGTGGAATTTTTTCCCACTGATATGCTCAGGATCACTGCTGGCTAGGTCCTTGAGACTTAGAGATGGGGGAGGGAGAGACTCCCTGGTTTCTTTAGGAGTTTCTCTTGGAGGGCAGGGGTGGAGGGGGGGGAACAGTGCGAGATGAGAAGAGGGTAAAGGAGGGTGGGGGGCTGTTGCTGGCACTCGCTTGCTTTGGCTATTGGAGGAGGAAGGCCACTGGAAAACCTCAGCCTGCCATCCCAATGCCAGGAGCTGCCTCTTCTGGTGTTGGACCCCACACCCCTGCTAGGACGCTCTCCTGCTTCAGTTTGCTATCTCCAAGCATCCTGTTGGGGCACTGGGACTGACACTGCTCCAAGGATTCATGAGCACAGCCTCTCCTCCACCCTTCCCATCTGGGACACAGCCACCATCACCCCAGTGCCCCTGCAGCTGTGCAGGATCTGCCCCTGTCCACCAGGAACCTGCCAGAGCTCACTGCCAACTGGGAGGGTAACTGCACCAGAGGGGAAAAGTCCCCACAGCCAAGAGAACAGAGAACTGTTACTGGGTTCCTGTTCTGTTTGTTGTTAATTTCATAATTGTTGTTTTGTTTTGCCTTGTTATATATATACATATATATATATATATATAAGTAAAGAACTGTTATTCCTATGCCCATATCTTTGCCTGAGAGACCCTTCATTTCAAAATTATACAAATTCAGGGGGAGGGATTTACTTTCTCCATTTCAAGGGAAGGCCCTGCTTTCCCTAGTAGACAGCTGTCTTTCAAACCAGGAGAGGGTGGCCAGTGTGGTGTGGGCATTGGTGTATTCGCAGTGGGTGTGGTCAGGGGAGAGTGGTCACTGGCTGTGGTGAGTGGGTTTGGTCAGGTAATGTCAGGTGGCTAGTCAGTGGGAAGGTGTCAGTGGGAAGGTGTCAGTGGGAAGGTGTCAGTGGGAAGTGGTCAGGTGGTCATTGGGGTGTAGTCAGTGGAGGTGGTCTGTGAGTGTAGTTAGTGGGTGTGGTCAGTGGGTGTGGTCAGTGGGTGTGGTAAGTGAATGTGGTTAATGCAGGTGGTCAGTGGGGGTGTGGTGAGGGTTTGTGGTCAGTGGATGGGGTCAGTTGGGTTTTAATTGGAGTGTGGTCAGTGGTTGTAGTCAGAGATTGTGGTCATTGGGGAATGGCCAATTGGTGAGGTTAGTGAGGGTGGTCAGTGTAGGTGGTCATTGGGGTGGTCAGTGCATGGGTCAGACTTGATGATCTCCAAGGTCTTTTCCAGCTTTGCTGATTCTGTGATTCTCTGAAACCACCCCTGGAGCAGTTGCAGGATGAGTCCTGGGCCTCCTCTTCACAAGGTCCAGCAGCCCAGGTCCCTCAGCTTCTCCACACAGCCCCAAAGCCCATCCTGTCAGTCCTGCAGAGCCTCTCCAGCCCCTCCTCATTGCCCACAACAGGGAGCCCCACACCCAGACACAGCAGCCCAGATGTGCCCCCCTGGCCTGTGGTGTCTCTGGCAAGGGAGCAGCACGAGGAACTGCAGGACCCTGCAGACAATTCCTGAAGCACTTGGAGGATGATCCTGCTCCCAAAGGGACGTTCCCATGGTGGCAATATGGGACCAGAAATAGGGAGTGAGGCCAGAGAGGAAAGGGCAAACAGGGATGGGCTGTTTGTAGGGGAGGGGACAGGGATGGGCAAGGGGAAGAAAGCTGGATCAGGAAGGAGTAAAGAAAGCAAAGGTGAAGCCAAGGAAATGCTCAGGGGAGTTTGGGGGCACCTGCCAGGCAGTCCTGGCTCTGAGCAACAATGTCTGCAGTGGGCCAGGAAACTCACAGCTGATGGGAACAAACTTTCTGGCTGACTTCAGAGGCCACAACAAACCCAAGTGGTTTCCCTGCCATCCCCCAGCCCTTGCTGGCCCCAGGGGCTGATGGCATTTGTGCTCACTCAGCTCCATGTCCCCACAGCAGCACCATGGGGGTGCTGAGCCTGCTGTGTGCAATGCAAACAGGGGCTCCTGAGCCAGTGCTGCCGTGTGTGTGCCTGCAAGGATGCGGCTCCTGTGTGAGCTGGGGGAGAGGCCAGGGCTGCAGAGGGGGGATGTTGTTGGCAGGTGCATGAGGACGCTCTGGGACGCTGCCCTGGGGTGTCCAGCACAGTGGGGATGGATCAGCCCCTGCTCTGCTGCTCCTTGCCAGGGTGTCTCCCTTGCAGGGAGCTTGCAGAGCACCAGCCATGCTGTTTGCCCCCAGCCTGCCCATGGCCAGCCTGGGGCTGCTCCCGGGGCTTTTCTGTGCTCAGCATTGGGCTGGCCAAGTGTTGTGGAGAGAGCCTGGCCAAGGAGCCTGGAGCCCCCAGGCCCTGGCCTGAGGCGTCAGCGCTGCCCCAGCAGTGCCCATGGCCTATCCCTGCTGCAGCCCCGGCACTGCCACCCCCAGGGCTGTGCCCGGCCCCGAGAGCACTCAGGCCCTGCAGCAACACGAGGGCCAGGAGGGCAGCGGGGCAGTGGCACGGGAGCAGCACTGGCAACACCAAGTGCTGCTGCTGCTGGGCACAGCTGCTGTGCCAGCACTGATCTGCCCCAGCTCTGCACACAGACATTGCTGCTGCAGCTCCAGAGAAGGGAACAAAAGGGACATCTCTGGAAAAAACTTTACTGGGAGAGAGATCCTTCAATTCATTTAAAGTCACTGAGATGGCAGCTCCTTAGTGACACTATGTGGGTCTGCAAAAAACATGGGAAGAAACAAAATGGAATAATGCACAAAAAATGACATTTCTTTGTGGAATATAATAAAATACTAAGGCAAGTGACAGAAATGAAAAATTCACCCACCAAACCAAACAAGTTCTGTCGAAGATGACTTTATTGCAAGTGATTTGTAGATATTGGCAAGGAGTTTACTCTTTGTTAAACCATCCAGTCATCATTCTCCACACTGCAGCCTTGAGCTCCTGGTTCCTCAGGCTGTAGATGAGGGGATTCAGAGCTGGAGTCACCACTGAGTACAGAACTGACACTGCCAGATCCAGGGATGGGGAGGAGATGGAGGGGGGCTTCAGGTAGGCAAACACTGCAGTGCTGAGAAACAGGGAGACCACAGCCAGGTGAGGGAGGCAGGTGGAAAAGGCTTTGTGCTGTCCCTGCTCAGAGGGGATCCTCAGCACAGCCCTAAAGATCTGCACATAGGAAAAAACTATGAACACAAAACAGATGACTGCTAAGGAGCTAGTGAATGCAGAAACTGCAAATTTCCTGAGGTATGAGTGTGAACAGGAGAGCTTGAGGATGTGTGGGATTTCACAGAAGAACTGGCCCAGGGCATTTCCGTGGCACAGGGGCAGGGAAAATGTATTGGCTGTGTGCAGCAGAGCAGTGAGAAAGGCACTGGCCCAGGCAGCTGCTGCCATGTGGGCACAAGCTCTGCTGCCCAGGAGGGTCCCGTAGTGCAGGGGTTTGCAGATGGACACGTAGCGGTCATAGCACATGAGGGTCAGGAGATAATACTCTGCTGACATGAAGAACAGAAAGAAAAACAACTGTGCAGCACATCCTTCATAGGAGATGTGTCTGGTGTCCCAGAGGGAATTGTGCATGGCTTTGGGGACAGTGGTGCAGATGGAGCCCAGGTCAGAGAGGGCCAGGTTGAGCAGGAAGAAGAACATGGGGGTGTGCAGGTGGTGGCCGCAGGCTACGGCGCTGATGATGAGGCCGTTGGCCAGGAGGGCAGCCAGGGAGATGGCCAGGAAGAGGCAGAAGTGCAGGAGCTGCAGCTGCCGCGTGTCTGCCAATGGCAGCAGGAGGAAGTGGCTGATGGAGCTGCTGTTGGACATTTCATCATTCTAGGCATCGTGGACTGTTGAAAAAAAAATGGACAAGCTAGGACAGATTCCTTCTAGTCAATCATGTGCAATTAATTTTGGAAACCTCTCAAAGCTACTACTCTTCCTGTGGGGGAACTTCCGTAAAATTTCATTTTTGAGATCGGACTTTTGCTGCTGATTTGTTACTGCCTTATCTTCAGCACTGCTCTCAGTCTGAACACTGAGGAGCCCAGAGGGAAGACAGGGCTTTCTGAGCCCCAGTGCAGGCAGTCCTGCTACTCCCACAGAGCTGCTCCTTGCTTTTCACACCTCCCTCTAATTCAGGGTGATGGTACTTAAATATTCTAGAGAAATAAAGTAGCCTTTTTGAATGGTCTAATTTCAAAATAGAGAGAGGGAAACCAAGGGTTGTTCTTGCTCTCTGCTGCCTGGAGCTTACTGGGAGCTGTTTCTATCCAAGCCTTGTCCCTGTCAGTGCTGCCAGAGCCCAGCCCAGCCCTGGGGGCTCAGCTCTGCCCTGCACACCCCTCCCAGCACAGGGCACTGCCCAGGGCCATCTCCCTGCCAGCAGGGCCTTAAGGGCAGCTCACACAAACTGAGATGCTGCAAGCCAAGGTGCTGCTGCTGCTGTCTGTAGGCACAGGAAGGTGAGGAGGCACTTTGCGAAGGAGATGTGAGGCAGATGTGCTGATGCCCAGGGGGACAGTGCAGGAGTGTCAGTGACACAGACACACCTGACAGCCCCTTTGCCTTGCCTTGAGGAGAAAGCTGAGAGCAGCCCTGGCCATGCAGCACCATCTCCACAGCAGGAGGAATCTGCCCTGATGGGGGTGGCTCCTTGCACCTCCAACTTCTCCCCACAGTCCATGGGGAGCTGCCAGGCAGGCTGAGAGCTGTCCCTGGCAGGTGGCACATGGGCTGGGCTGGCCAAGAGCCCTGAGGGCTGCAGGAGCTGCTCTGCAGGACAGCCCTGGGCAGCCCTGGCTGCAGCCCCAGCTTCAGCCCCTGCAGCCGTCCCTGGATCTGGGAGAGTCCTCCTGACACATCCCCCCGGCTGTGGGCTGTGCTGGCTCCAGGAGATCCCTCCAGGAGCACAGGGGACATTGCCCTGCACCCACACACTCACCATGTCCAGACCTGTGAAGATGTTTCCCCAAGTGCAGTCTCAGCTCAATGTCTTCCCAGTCCTGATTGCCTTGAGCCTGTCTGTGCCTGGCTCCTGTGCCCTCAGTGCCTGCAGGCAGTGCCCTCAGCCCTGCTGGGCTGGCAGAGGAGCTGCTCCTCAGCAGAAATGTCTTTTTGAAGCTTCTCTTGGTTTACCTTGGGAGCTGCCTCTGTGCCAGGAGCCCGGCCCAGCTCAGCAGCACAGACACAGCACAAGGACTTTAATCAATCTCTGGAGGCTTTATTTTACTTTACATTATAATCATTCCCTGAGAGAGTGTTCAAAAAACTTTTCAAGAACTAAAATCTAAATTAAAAGACTGAAGTTTCTTGAAGTTTTAATGGGTCCCACTGTGAGACATGACTGAGAAAGTGTTCCCTATTTCCAGTTAGAGCAGGAAAGTGGAGGCAGTGATGACAAGTTGGGACAAAGAGAAACCAAGTCTCGGTGCCCTGGGGCACAGCAGTGTCTGTGCCACCAAGGGCTGGGAGGAGACACCTTGTCCTGAGCCACTGGGGCCTCCTGGCACAGCCCCAGCAAGGCTGGCCACTGGCACCCCTTGTCCTGCCCTCAGCATCCCCCCACATCCCAGTGGCCTCAGGGATCTGCTGGGATGAGTCCCTGGGGAGCCTTGGTCAGGAATGGCCCTGGGGGCTCCTTCATGCTCCCAGGGACTGCAGGTTTTTCAGAGCACTTTGGGTTTTGCTTTTGCCTTGAGTCTCTGAGATCTTTGTGCAATCATGGCCTCCAATTATCTGCTTTAATTAGTCCCTTGAGAGCCTTTGTCAGTAACAACACTCAGTGGAGCTCATTAACACTTCAAGGTACTCAGGGTTAATTTAAGTTCTACTTTTTGACACTGGGTCTCTGAGAGGTTTGTGCAGTGACAGCTTCCAATTATCTGCTTTAATTAGTCAGTTGAGAGCCTTTGTCAGTAATGATACTCAGAGGGGCTCATTAATGCTTCGAGGTACTCAGTTTTTTAAGGAACTGGGCATTTTTCTTTTGACACCAACTCTTTTAGTATTTTATGCAATGATGCCCCCAATTATCTACTTTAATTAGTCCCTTGAGAGCTTTGTTTTGACACTCACTGGGGCTCATTAATACTTTGAGATACTCAAGGTTTTAAAGGTACTTTGGATTTTCCTTTGAACACTGATTTTCTGAGAGGTTTTTGGGAAATTCTGGCCTCCCATTCTCCCCTCCAAGGAGTCCATGAGGAGCCTGTGTTAGGGATAGACCTAAGTGGGACCCATTAATGCTTTGAGACACTTTGGGTTTTTCTTCTGACTTGGACTCCTGGAAAGGTCTGTGCAATCTCCTCTCAGGCCCTGAGGTTCAAGGGCTCAGCACCAAATGCACCCCGGGGCTGATTGGGATCAAGCAAGTCCTGACAAACCATGGCTCTGCCTCGATTTCCCTCTGGTCTGGTGCCGTTCATTAGGAAGGTTTCCTACTACAGTTAGAGAGAAATATTTCAAAGAGCTTCTATGAAATATGAATTCCTATTTTACAGAGAGTGTTTTATAGCTCTTCTCATTAGACATATGTGATTGCAGTATTCTGTGGTTGATATTGATCCAGGTTCTCTCCTCAGGAGCTTTGGCCTGCTCAGAGAACCTGTGCCTTGAGGTCTGAGCCAGTGTGGACAACCTTGCTCCACATTGCCCAACCCCATCCTGTCTGTCCTCACTCACCTGGGACCTGCCTTGCTTGGAGAACTGACTGCACTCAGGCAAACAGTGTTTTTCCTTGTGTTTTTGGAAGCAATCTAAAACTCCTAAGTTTCCTCACTGAAAACAGACACACTCCTCAGGTGTGTGCCAAGCCCAAAGTGCCACAGAGCAGGTTCCCCTTTCCCCAGCTCAGAACCCTGCAAGGAAGGTTTGAAGCCTTTGGTCTCCTTGGTTCCACAGGGCCCTACTGGGTCACCATGCACTCTTGGTTCCATGAGGTTCTGCATTGTCACAATGGAGATTTGGGTCCATGGGGTCCCACAGTGTCACAATGCTCTTTTGGGTTCCATGAGGCCTTGATATGTCACAATGGACTTTTGGTTCCTTGAGGTTCCATACTCTCACCAATGGTCTCTGTAGTTCCACAGTGTCACAATGGACTCTTGGTTCCATGTGGCCCCACAGTGTCCCCATGGTCTCCTTGGTTCCACAAGGCCATGCAGTGTCACAATGGCTCACAGGTTCCATGAGGCCCCACAATGTCCCAGTGGCCCCTTGGTCCCATGAGTTTCCCCAGTGTCACAATGGTTCCTTGGCTCCACGTGGCCCAGGTGTCTCACAATGGACTCTTGGTTCCGTGGGGCCCCGCAGTGTCACAGGGGTTTCCTTGGTTCTGTAGGGTCACACTGGACACTGCAGCGCCCCCTGCTGGCCGGGAGGACCTGGCACTGTGCGAGCACCTCCTGGTGGCCAACCCCTGCAACTGTGAGTGGCTTGTACTGGTTTGTACTGGTTTGTGTTGGGATGGGGTCCAGGGGGTGCTGGGACGAGGCTGGGGTCACTGGGTTGTACTGGGTTATACTGACAGAGGGTGTGTGAATGTCTGGGTAGACCTAGCACTGTGTGTACTGGTTGTACTGGTTTATACTGGTTTATACTGGTATTGGCTGCTGGGGCGTTACTGATTTGCACTGGGTTATTCTGGGATGTGGCATAGGGGTGACTGGTTTATGTTGGGTTATACTGGGTCATACTGGGTTACACTGGTTTATATTGGGATGGGGTGCTGGGGGTCACTGGTTTATACTGGGTTATACTGGTTTATATTGGGATGTGGTCCTGGGGGTGACTGGGTTGTAGTGGTTTATACTGGGTTATATAGGGATATTCTCATTTTTACTGCGCTAATCTGAGGTATACTGGGTTATACTGGGAGGCAGCTTGGGGACGCGTGGCACTCCACTGGGAGCAACTTCTGGGGATGCTGGCCTTACTGATTTATACTGAGATGGGGCTTGGGACCTACTGGGAGTGACTTCAGGTTGTGCTGGCCTTACTGGTTTCTACTGGGAGCTGCTGCCATGGGCTCAGGGGCTCAGGGGTGGTTCCCAGTGTTTACTGGTTTATACTGGTTCCTTCCCAGTATAAAAGTGGGAGCCCCAAGGCCACACTAGGAGTCCCTAGACTACACTGAGAATGGGTTTGGGTGCATGAGACCTTACTGGTTTATACTGGGAGCTGCTGCCACAGGCCTCAGGAGCTCGGGAGTGGCTCCAAGTGCTTACTGGTTTATACTGGTGCCTTCCCAGTCCACACCTGGGAACACTGGTAGGCACTTGCAGCCAGGCAGGACCTCAAAGCTGACCTGGTCTTCACCAGGGCCTTGCTGAGCCGCAGCTTCTCCAACTTCTCGGCCTGGCAACACTGCATGGGGCTGCTGATGCCCACCAGGAACTACAGCAAGGGCAATGCCCCCTGGAAGGCTGAAGGAAGGTGAGGGATTCCCCAACAAACTCCCACAATTTTGTGGGATTCCCTAAATTTTCCAGCCCCTCCCTTGCCTAAAGCAGGAGCTGGTGGGTTCTGTTGGGTTGAATGGGTAGACCTGGTGTTCCTAAATCCCCATTGACTTTAATGGGCAGACCTGAACTCCTGGAAACCTGGGTGCCCCCACTGAGATATTCGGGTTTCCCCTGGTGTCCCCCTGAGATTTTGGGGTGCCTCCTTTGCCCACCCCAGAGCTGGAGCTGCTGCAGAATACCATCTTCACCAACCCCATGCACCAAAGCACCTGGCTGTACCTGCACTGCATCCTCTCCTGAGGTAACTCAGGGCTCCCTCCCACCCCTGATGTCCTCACCTGGAGTTTTGGGGTACCCCTGAATGTTGGGGTGCACCCTGACAGCCCCGCAGCTGCCAAGGGTCATCTGTGTCCATGTCAACTGGGAGAATGGTGACCATCATCTTCTCCTGGCCTGTCAGGGTGAGTCAGGGCACTTGGGTGCCCCAAAAATTACCTGAATATCCCTGAAAATTATCTGGGTATACTTGGATACAGCCCAAAATCACCTGGATCCCTCCCAGCAATCACCTGGGTACACCTGGCTATCCCCAAAAATCACCTGGATACCCCCAGAAATCACCTGGATACACCTGGTTACCCCTTGGATCCCTGGATCACCAAAAACCCCTTGGGACCCCTGAAAACTCTAGTGTCTCAAACATCCTCATTGCTTTGATTGGGTAGGCCTGGTGCCCCTAAACCCCATTGCCTTTAAAGGGTAGACCTGCTGTCCCTAAATTCCTATTGATTTTAACGGGTTAGACCTGGAGTCCTGTTTATCTCCATTTATCTCTACAAATCCCTCCCGGTGGCCTCACTTTTTTTCAGTGCTCTTAGTAACCCCAGTGTCCCCTCTCAGCCCTTCCCAGTGCTCCCAGTTTAAACAGTAACTCTTCCCAATCAAGCCCTATCAATGGGTTGACCTGATGTCCTTCAATCCCCTTTGACTTCAGTGGGCAGAGCTGATGTCCCAAAACTTTTGGTGCTAAAAATACCAATTTTGGGCTTGGAATTCCCAGCTTTTGGGATGAAAATGGGCATTTTTGGGCTTACCTGGGAACACAGCTCCAGCATAGACAGCAGGTGAAGGATCAGGGATTTGGGATTGGCCTCCAGGAATTCATCCAGGACATCCAGAGCATTGGTACTGCAATCCTGGAGTGGAAATTGCCAGAATTCAACCCAAGATTTCCTCCAAATTTACTCAAATTTCCCTATATTAGGGCCAAATTTCCTCAAAATCCCATTGACTTTAATGGATAAACCCGGTGTCCCTAAATCCATATTGACTTTAATGGGATACACCTGGTGTCCATAAGTCCCTATTGATTTCATTAGTCATGTCTGATGTCAAGAAAATGTGTTTTGGGAGATTGATATTACAAGAGATGGGGCAACTGAGAGACGTTGTCAAAGATGGTTTATGGCCTCATGGTGTCAGTCTCATAGAAGGGTGAGACATTAAAGCTGTTACATCCAACACCATAATATCAGAAGCCTCCTCATTCTTAGTTACAATGCCTTATGTTAGTTTTTAGCCAATCAAATACTTCTGTGAAGTTTGCCAGCATCCTTTTCCACCAATCATTAATTGCTTTGCTTCTCATGGCTTTGCAGTAATGTGTCATTTTTCAACCAATCCTATAACACTTCACAAACCTACACTGATAAACCTTAAACTTCTAATTAACTTTATAACAAGTTCTATTGCTAAGCTTTAAAATCTTTTACTATTTTACTTAACATACTGCTTTCCTTACATAATGCATATTTCTGTTTGCTTAAAACATATTTCTACTTAAACTAAAAACTTATATTCTTGTTTTATATCTATTTTACTTTTAGTGCTCTGATTGTCCAAGATTTCTCCAAGGTCTTGGGTCAAACCTTGGATCCATCTCAATCTCTGAGCCTGTATGCACCAGGCCCTGAGAGCTCTCCGTGCCTGCATTTCCCACACCACCTGTCATCTCTGCCTCCAATTTCCTGCTCTCACTGGAACCTGGGGACACTTTCTCAGTTGTGTCCCTCAGTGGGACACATGAACAATATCAGAAATTTTGGAGTTCGAATAATACTTAATTCTTCAGAGGTTTCCTTGAAAGCAACGGTTCTGACTTGCTTTCCATCTGGTCTGATCCAATTCTTTCAGAAGATTTTCAACTCCAGTTATGGAGAAATATGACAATCACCTCCTTAGAAATATCCATTCCAATTGTGAAGCATGTATTTTATTACTGTTCTCTTTAGAGCAGAGATAATTGCAGCATTCTGTGATTGATATTTGTGAGAAATGGATTTGTGAAGGATTCTCAAAGCCCGACTGAAAGCTCACACAGTCTTGTACATCTGGATGCAAACTCTGAGATAAGGTGTGCTGACTCAGAATGGCCCTGGAATAGAGAAGACATTGCTGAGAGAGAGATTGAACTAGAAACAAGTTTCAAAGAATGGCCTTGCAAAAAGATCAGATATTTTTGAGAATTAGAACTGTTAAATATGCATTTTAGCAAGATCATGTGTTGTAAAATAATAGATGATTGGCATTAGAATTATTAGCACCATTGTGTCGCAAAAGAGAATAGGCTAAGAAATATTTCTAAGGTTTTATAACGAGGAAATAAGTTGGCTTCTGATAGAATGGCATGGAGTTTTACACCTCTTATGTTTCAACCTTCAACGAGACTGATAATTGAAGAAAATATTTTAAAAGCCTCTCAGTTGCCCCGTCTCTGTAGAGCTGGGATTTTTCAACAGTGCTGAGTCCCTGGACATCAGTCCCTGAGAGCGAGCTGAAGGAAAACTTCTCCGAAGTCAAAATCATATTCAAACTCCAAAGTTTCCTGAAGTTTTAATGGATTCCACTGAGGGACAGGACTCAGAAAGTGTCCCCTGGTTCCAGTTAGAGCAGAACACTGGAGGCACTGATGACAGGTGGGGACAAACAAGGGAAAGGTGTCTGTGATGCTGAGCAAACCTGGATGTGTTTCAGGAATGCAAAGGGCCAAGGGCTGAGCCCCAGCCCCTGGCAAGGCAGATCCTGTCCCTCCCTCATTGCTCAGGGCTCTTCCCGGGCCACTGGGCTCTGGCCATGTGCAATGCCAAGGGCAGCACCATGGGGCGGCCCCTGCCAGGCTGCTGAGCAGGGACAAGGAGGCAATGAGGCCCCAGCACAGCAAGGCTCACTTGTCCCCTGCTGGCCTCAGGCCCAGGGCCAGCCTGCATGGCCCAAGTGCTGCAGGAGTTGGCTGTGTCAGGGCCTTTCAGCTGCTGCCCATCCCTGTGCCCTCTGCAGCCCAGGCTGTCCTACGGTGTCCATGCCCTGCGCCTCTGTCCCTGCAGGCTGTCGTCATCCCCCGGCTGCCCCACCTCGCTGGCCCCTTCCTTTGCTGACAGCTCTGCCTCCTGCCTGCCTCTGCCTGGACACACAAAGCCTTGGGCTTCATACCAAATGGGTTCAATTCAAGTTTTGCTGTGCCTGTGAACTTTTAGCACAGGAACAAGGCAGTCTGGGCCTGCTTTCTCAGAAGGAATGGTTGGAAGAGTAGAAGAAGACATCTGGCTCAAGGGTGCAGTGATAGAAAAAACAAGGACTGAATCTGGGAAATTTGGGGGGGGTTTATGGAAATGGATATATTGTAATACACATATATTCACTGAATATAAGCAACACACTGTGACTTAATTGCCCACTTAATGTTAGGAGTTATCCCACATTGGACCTAAGGCCTGCAAAAAATGATGCCCTCTTTAACACTGAATTAGTGTTAAGAAGTGTTATTCTGATATTTTGGAGATTTGGTGACAGTGGGGCCTCACGGAACCAAAGTGTCAATTGTTACACTATGGAACCTCAAGGAACAAAGGGACCTTTTAGCACTGTGGGAGCTCATGGAGCAAAAATCTATTTTGACAGAATGGGGCTACATAGAACCTCTGGTCCCTTGTGACACTGCAGCTCCAAGGACACCATTGTGGAACTGAGAAACCTCATGGAACCAAAAGTCCATTGTGAGAGAGAAAGGCCTCATGGAACCAAGGGGCCATTGTGACACTGTGGGGCCACATGGAACCAATGGTCCATTGTTATACTGCAGATCCAAGGAGGCCATGGTGACACTGTGGAACCTCCTGCAACCATGGGTGCATTGTGACACTGCAGGGCCTCCCAGAACAAAGGTGACCATGTTATACTACAGAACCTCATGGAACCAAGGGTCCATTGTTACACTGTGGGAACTCATAAAACCAAACATCCATTGTGACACTGCAGGCCTCATGTAACAATGGAGATTATTATGAAACAGAATCACGAAGTTGGAAATGACCTTTGATTTCTTCAGATCCAACCTATGACCTAACATCACCTCAAAAACTTAACCATGACTCTGAGTGCCACATCCAGTCTTTTTATAAATGCCTCCAGGGACAATGACTCCACCACCTGCCTTGGCAGAAGATTCCAGTGTCCAATCACTCTTTTACTAAAGAATTTTTCCTGATATCAAACCTGAACTACCTCTGGCTCATCTTCAGACTGTGTCCTCTCGTTCTGTCAGGTGCTGCCTGGGAGAAGAGACCGACCCCCACCTGACTACAGCCTCTGTTCAGGTGGTTGTAGAGAGTCTCCCTGGAGACCATTGTAGCCATTGGGGCCATTGTAGCACGGCAGGGCCTCATGGAATCAAGGGGAGCACAGTGGCAGTGTGGGGCTCCATGGGACAAAGGGGCCATTCTGACACCATGGAATCAAGGAGATCTTTGTTACAGTACCGGGCATCATGGAACCAAAGGACCATTGTGACACTGCAGGGCTTCATGGAACTAAGGGGACAAGAGTGACACTGAGAGCTCCAAGGGACCAAGGGTCCATTCTCATACTGCAAATCAAAGAGACCATTGTGACACTTTGTAGTGTCATGGAGCCGAGGGTCCATTGTGACACAGCAGGGCCTCATGAAACCATGGAGGCCATTTTTAAAATTTGAGGCTTTGTGAAACAAGGAGACCATTGTGACATTTTCAGGGCCTTATGAAACCAAGGAAACCACAGAGACACTGTGGGGCTCCATGGAATCGAGGGGCCATTGTGACACTTTGGAATCTCATGGAATCATGGAAACTTCTGTGACACTTGGCAGCCCCATTGATCCGAGGAGTCCATTGTGACACTACAGGGCCCCATGGAACTGAGGATTCATGGAACAGTGCTGGACTCCATGGAACCAAAGGTCCATTGTGACACTGTGGGACCTCATGGAATCCTGGAGGCCATGATGACACTTTGAGGCCTCGTTGAATCAAGGGGCTCTGCAGGACCTTGTGGAACCAAGGAGACCCTTCTGCCATTGTGAGTCCCCATGGAACCAAGGGTCCATTGGGATACTGCAGTGTGGGAAATGCAGGCACGGAGAGCTCTCAGGGCCTTGTGCATACAGGCTCAGAGATAGAGATGGATACAATGCTTGACCTAACACCTTTGAGAAGGCTTAGAGAATTAGAGCATTAAAGTGAAACAGACATGAAACAAGAATATAAGTTTGTAGTTTAAGTAGAAATATATTTTAAGAAAACAGAAATATCTATTATGTAAGCAAAGCAGTATATTAAGTAAGATAGTAAAAGATTTTAAAATTTAGTAATAGTTCCTGTTATAAATTTAGTTAGAAACTTAAGATGTGTCAGTGTAGGTTTGTGAAGGATTATATGATTTACTGAAAAATGATGCATTGTGGCAAAGGCATGAGAAGCAAAGCAACTAATGATTGGTATAAAAAGACACTAGCAAAGTTCATAGAAGTATTTGATTGGCTACAGAACTAACATAAGGCATTGTAACTAAGAATGAGGCAGGTTCTGATATTATGGCATTGGATGTAACACCTTTAATGTCTCACCCTTCTATGAGAGTGATGCAATAAAGCAATAAACCCTCTTTTACAATGTCTCTAAGATTCCCCATCCCTCATAATAATAATCTCCCATTAGGGATTTTTTGTACATCAGGATTACCCATTAAAATCAAAGGGGATATAGGGACACCAGGTCTTTCCATTAAAGTCAATGTGGATTTTGCGGAAATTTGATGTTAAAGTGGGGAAATTTGGGGGAAATGTTGGGCTGAATTCCAGGAATTTCCATTCCAGTATCGCAGTGCTGATGCTCTGGAAGTCCTGGATGAATTCCTGGAAGCCAGTTCTGAATCCCTGATCCCACACCTGGGGCCTGTGCTGGAGCTGTGCCTCCAGGTAAGCCCAAAAATCTCCATTTTCAGCTCAAAATCTGGGAATTCTGAGCCCCAAATTGGCATTTTTAGCACCAAAAATTTTGGGACATCAGGTCTATCCATTGAAGTCAATGGGAACTGAGGGACACCAGGTCTAACCTATTGAAGTCTTTTGTGAATTTAGGGACCCCATGTCTACCCATTGATAGGGCTTGATCAGGAAGGGTTACTGGTTAAACTGGGAGCACTGGGAAGGGCTAAGGGGGAGGAACTGGAACTACTGGGGGACAACTGGAAGCACTAGAAAGGAGGAAAGGGACAAACTGGGCAAACTGGGAGCACTGGGAGAAACGGGAGGGCAAATTAGTCAAACTGGGAGCTATTCCTGGGAGTAGATAAGGGGGAACACTGAGGATACTGGGAGCACTGGGGTATAACTGGGGCCACTGGGAAAGATTATTGAATATAATTAGGGATCGAGACGACATTAGGTCTCCCCCATTGAAGTCAATGGGTATTTAGGGACACCAGATCTAAGAATTAGACTGGGTCTACCCAGTCAGAGCAATGAGGATTTAGGGACACCAGATTTTGGGGACCACAGGAGTTTTGGGTTTGAATCCAGATGTCCAAAGGGTATCCAGGTGTATTCAGGTGATTTTTGGGGTGATCCAGGATATTTTAGGGGTACCCAGGTGTACCCCAGGTGTACCCAGGTGGTGTTTGGGGCACCCGCGTATCCCGAGTGGCCATGACACGCCAGGAAAAGATGATGACCACTGTTGCATCCTCCTGGTTGACCTGGACACAGATGACCCTCAGGGGCTGGGAGGCTGTCGAGGGTCACCCCAACATTCAGGGAGCATCCCCATCCCAAAACTCCAGGTGAGTGCCCTGGGGGGGGAGAGATCCCCAAGTTACCTTGGGAGAGGATGCAGTGCAGGTACACCCAGGCACTTTGGAGTCTGGGGTCAGTGAAGATGGCTGACTGAAGATGAAGCTGGTTCTGCACCAGCTCCAGCTCTGGGCTGGCAAAGGAGGCACTCAAATATCTGAATACCCAGGTGTGCGGGAGTTCAGGTCTACCCATTAAAATCAACAGGGATTTAGGGCACCAGGCCTACTCTTGGAAGTCATTGGGGATTTGGGAACACCAGGTCTACCCATTCAACCCAACAGATCCCACCAGCTCCCAGTTTAGGCGAGGGAGGGGCTGGAAAATTGTGGGGATCCCATGGAATTGTGAGAATTCTTCCGGGGAATCCCTCACCTTCCTTCAGCTTTTCAGAGGGCAGCATCCTGGCCTCCCTCTTGCTGTAGTTCCTGGTGGGCACCAGCAGCCCCAGGCAGTGTTGCCAGGCTGAGAAGTTGGAGAAGTTGAGGCTCAGCAAGATCCTGGCATAGGCCAGCTCAACCTTAGGGTTCTGCCTGGCTGTCAGCACCCAACGGTGTTCCTAGGTGTGGACTGAGAGGGTGCCAGTATAAACCAGTAAGGACTGAGAGCCATCCCCAAGATCCTGAGGTTCATGGCAGCAGCTCCCAGTATAAACCAGTAAGGTCTCATGCACCCAAACCCATTCTCAGTGTACTCTAGAGGCTCCCAGTGTGGTCCTGGGGCTCCCAGGGTTATACTGGGAGGGCATCAGTATAAACCAGTAAGCACTGGGAGCCACCTCTGCACCCCTGAGCCCATGGCAGCAGCTCCCAGTAGAAACCAGTAAGGCCAACACAACCTGAAGTCACTCCCAGTAGGTCCCAAGCCCCATCCCAGTATAAATCAGTAAGGCCAGCATCCCCAGAAGTTGCTCCCAGTGGAGTGCCAAGCATCCCAAAGCCCCCTTCCAATATAACCCAGTACACCCCAGTTTAGCCCAGTAAAATACAGAATATCCCAGTATAAACAAGTACAAACTAGTATAAACCAGTATAACCCTGTCACCCCCAGGACCACATCCCAGTATAAACCAATATAACCCAGTACAACCCAGTGACCCTCAGCACCCCATCCCAATGTAAACCAGTATAACCCAGTATAACCTAGTGACCCCCCAGCGCCTCATCCAGATATAAACCAGAATAACCCAGTATAACTCACAGTTGGCCACCAGGTCCTCCCAGCCAGCAGGGGGCACTCACACACCCCTGCTCCCTTTCTCAGTATAACCCAGTACAAACCAGTAACCCCCCAGCACCCCATCTCAGTACAAACCAGTATAACCCAGTACAACCAGTACACACAGTGCTAGGTCCTCCCGGACACTCACACACCCTCTCCCAGTATAACCCAGTACAACCCAGTAATCCCAGCCCCATCCCAGCAACCCCTGGACTCCATCCCAGCACAAACTAGTACAAACCAGTACAAGCCACTCATAGTTGCAGAGGTTGGCTACCAGGAGGTGCTCTCACAGTGCCAGGTCCTCCCGGCCAGCAGGGAGTGCTGTAGCATGGCCGAGCACCCAGCCCTGGTGGTGCCACACCCCGTAGGATTTGGGGTTCACCCCCAGGCACTGCCCCACAAACTACAGCTCTGACGGCACCATGAAACCTGTATAAACCAGTCCGGACCAGTATGGACCAGTATAAGTGGTAAAAAGCAGTAAAAAACAGTAACCAACTGTGTAATGCAAACCAGTAGTAACCAGTACAAACCAGTATGTACAAGAAAAAAACAGTGTGGACCTCTACAAACCAGGAAAATAGGTAAAAACCAGTACAAACCGGTGAAAACCCTTGTCTGTGTCAGGAGCCAAGCTGGCTAGGCCTGGTAACAAACCTGCTGCCCAAAGTCAGTAGAAATGTTACAACCCATTTCAAACACCTCAACACCCATCCCTTCACCCACCAAATGATTTGGAAAGACATGAGCACACATCTTTCCTCTCACATTGATGGTTCCTGTGCTGGTGACAGTCTGTTAAACCCAGCCTTCAGCCTGAGCTCTCTGCTGTTGCAGTTCCATGCACAGAGGTTCTTGTCTCTCAGCCTTTCCATGGGCAGGCCGGTGTTCAGCCATCTCCAGGACAGCAGGGCCCCAGCCCACGTCACTGTGCCCTGGGGAGACAAAAACCATCACTCCAAATGTCCCCTTCTCCTTCTTCTTCCCAGGCATTTGGGCCTGCCAGTGGGGTTTGCTGCTGGTTGCCACAGGGAAAAGGAGACCCCTGTGACACTGTGGGGCCCCACGGAGCCAAGAGTCCATTGTGAGACACCTGGGCCACGTGGAGCCAAGGAACCATTGTGACACTGGGGAAACTCCTGGGACCAAGGGGCCACTGTGACACTGTGGGGCCTCATGGAACCTGTGAGCCATTGTGACACTGCACGGCCTTGTGGAACCAAGGAGACCACGGTGTCACTGTGGGGCCACATGGAACCAAGAGTCCATTGTGACACTCTGGAAGTACAGAGACCATTGCTGAGAGTATGGAACCTCAAGGAGCCAAAAGTCCATTGTGAAAGATCAAGGCCTCATGGAATCAAAAGGAGCATTTTGACACTGCGGGACCCCATGGACCCCAATCTCCATTGTGACAGAACAGAACCTCACAGAACCAAGGGGTCTTTGTGACATTGCAAGGTCTCGGGAAACCAAGGAGTCCAAAGGTCTCAAAATTCCTTGCAGGTTTCTGAGTTGGGAAATGGGAACCTGCTTGGTGGGACAATGGGCTGGTACACACTCATAGAAGGTGTTTGTTTTCAATGAGGAAATCCAAGAGTTTTAGAATGAAAAAAAAAAAAGGAAAACTATCTCTTCTCCTGAATATAGCCAGTTCTCCAAGCAAAGCAGGTGCCAGCTGAGTGAAGACAGATAGGATGGGGTTGGGCAATGTGGAGCAAGGTTGTCCATACTGGCTCAGACCTCAAGGCACAGCTTCTGTGAGCAGGCCAGACCTCCTGAGGAGAGACCCTGGATCAACATCAATCACAGAATGCTTCAGTCACCTCTGCTCTACAGAGAAAAGAAATGAAATACACCCTTCAAAATAGAAATGTGTATTTCTTAGAAGCTCTTGAAAAGATTTTTCCATAACTGGATTTGAAAATCTTCCTAATGAATGACACCAGACCAGAGGGAAATCAAGGCAGAGCCATGGTTTGTCAGGACTTGCTTGATCCCAATCAGCCCCGTGGTGCATTTGGTACTGAGCCCTTGAACCTCAGGGCCTGAGAGGAGATTGCACAAACCTTTCCAGGAGTCCAAGGCAGAAGAAAAACCCAAAGTGTCTCAAAGCATTAATGGGTCCCACTGAGGTCCATCCCCAACACAGGTTCCTCGTGGACTCCTTGGAGGAGAGAACTGGACACCAGGATTGCCCAAAAACTTCTCAGAGACTCAGAGAGAAAAGAAATCCAAAGGAAAATCCAAAGTACTTTTAAAACCTTGAGTATCTCAAAGTATTAATGAGCCCCACTGAGTGTCAATACAAAGCTCTCAAGGGACTGATTAAAGTAGATAATTGGGTCATGATTCTAGAAACTACTAAAAGTGTTGGTGTCAAAAGGGAACCTCCAAGTACCATAAAAAAATGAAGTACCTTGAAGCATTAATGAGCTCCATTAAGATTTGTTACTCACAAAGCCTCTCAAGGGACTAATTAAAGCAGATAATTGGAGGCCATGATTGCACAAAGCTCTCAGAGACTCCAAGGCAAAAGCAAAACCCAAAGTCCTGTGAAAAACCTGCAGTTCCTGGGAGCATGAAGGAGTCCCCAGGGCCGTTCCTGACCAAGGCTCCCCAGGGACTCGTCCCAGCAGATCCCTGAGGCTACTGGGATGTGGGGGGATGCTGAGGGCAGGACAAGGGGTGCCAGTGGCCAGCCTTGCTGGGGCTGTGCCAGGAGGCCCCAGTGGCTCAGGACAAGGTGTCTCCTCACAGTCCTTGGTGGCACAGACCCTGCTGTGCCCCAGGGCACCAAGACTTGGCTTCTCTTTGTCCCCACCTGTCATCTCTGCCTCCAATATCCTGCTCTGACTGGAACCTGGGGACACTTTCTCAGTTGTGTCCCTCAGTGGGACCCATTAAGACTTCAAGAAACTTTGCAGTTGGATTCAGACTTGGAGTTCTTGAGAGGTTTCTTCATCTCCCTCTCCGGGACTGATGTTCAGGGCCTCAGCACAAACCCCACGAGAGTCATTAAAGTCCTTGTGCTGTGTCTGTGCTGATGAGCTGGGCTGGGCTCCCTGCACAGAAGGTGATCCTGGCAACCAAGAAGAGCTTCAAAAACACATTTCTCTTCATGAGCAGCTCTTCTCCCAGCCCAGCAGGGCTGGGGCACTGCCTGCAGCCACCCCAGGCACAGCACAGAGGCACAGAGAGCTTCAATCAGTCAGGGCTGGGAAAATGCTCAGAAGGGACTGGGGCAGAATCACTCCCAGCCCTTGACACAGGAAGCCTCTGGCTGCAGGACAATGCAGCTGCAGATCCTGCACTGATCTCCTAAAGCTGCAACATCCCAATGCCTGCAGACTGTGTGAGTACATTCTCTGATGATCTCTTGTGTAGAGCAGCCAGGGGTGCCCAGGGCTGTCGTGCAGAGCAGGGTCCTGCAGCCCAGAGTGCTGTGCTGGGGCAGGGACTCTGCTGCCTGCCAGGGACAGCTCTCAGGCAGCCCTGGGAGCTGCTCCCAGCACTGGGGGACATGGTCTGGGTGAAAGGAGACAGCTGGTAAGGCTTGGAAATGTTGTCCATGTGTGATGAGGATGCTACATTATTCAGCACTGCTCCCAGCATAACATTTAACTCCACAATATTTCTAGATAGACTAAACAGGGAGCACGGTGAGGCAGGGGCTGCATAAAAAGAAAAATCCTGATTTTATAACCTACTGCTCTAGGTTGCTTAGGTGGCAAATTGCATCATCTATCAGTTCAGATTGGGGAAAAATATATTTTTTTTTCTCAGATCTTAATAAAGCAGGCACTGACAGAAATTAGCACAGGATCCCTCACAGACAGCATCAGTGTCACATTCCAGCCTCCTCAGGGTTGGTGTGATGTTGCCATCAGAGCCTGCACAGGCGGAGCTGGCCCTCGGCAGTGCCCTGTGCTGCGAGGGGTCTGCAGGGCAGAGCTGAGCCCCCAGGGCTGGGCTGGGCTCTGGCAGCACTGGCAGGGCTCGGCCCTGGACACAGGGAAACAGCTGCTGGCAGGGACAGCTCCAGGCAGCAGAGCCCTGGGCAGGCAGTGGGGGGAAAGTGCCACCAAGCTGGGCTGGGATATTTAAAGTCCTCTCCAAACTGAACTATTCCATGATTACTTTTCTTACAGATCCCCATGCCAAGACACAGGAAATGTCCAACAGCAGCTCCATCAGCCACTTCCTCCTGCTGCCATTGGCAGACACGTGGCAGCTGCAGCTCCTGCACTTCTGCCTCTTCCTGGCCATCTCCCTGGCTGCCCTCCTGGCCAACGGCCTCATCATCAGCGCCGTAGCCTGCGGCCACCACCTGCACACCCCCATGTTCTTCTTCCTGCTCAACCTGGCCCTCAGCGACCTGGGCTCCATCTGCACCACTGTCCCCAAAGCCATGCACAATTCCCTCTGGGACACCAGACACATCTCTTACATAGGATGTGCAGCTCAGCTCTTTTTCCTTCTATTCTTCATTGGTGCAGAGTATTATCTCCTGACCATCATGTGCTATGACCGCTACGTGTCCATCTGCAAACCCCTGCACTACGGGACCCTCCTGGGCAGCAGAGCTTGTGCCCACATGGCAGCAGCTGCCTGGGCCAGTGGCTTTCTCAATGCTCTGCTGCACACAGCCAATACATTTTCCCTGCCCCTGTGCCATGGAAATGCCTTGGCCAGTTCTTCTGTGAAATCCCCCAGATCCTGAAGCTCTCCTGCTCCAAATCCTATCTCAGGGAACTTGGGCTTCTTGTGATAACTGGCAGTTCATCATTGTGTTGTTTTGTGTTCATTGTTTTCTCCTATGTGCAGATCTTCAGGGCTGTGCTGAGGATCCCCTCTGAGCAGGGACGGCACAAAGCCTTTTCCACCTGCCTCCCTCACCTGGCTGTGGTCTCTTTTTTTATCAGCACTATCATGCTTGCTCACCTGAAGCCCCCGTCTCTGACCTCCCCATCCCTGGATCTGGCACTGTCACTTCTGTACTCCGTGGTGACTCCAGCCCTGAACCCCATTATCTACAGCCTGAGGAATCAGGAGCTCAAGGCTGCAGTGTGGGGAAGGATGAATGGATGCCTTCAGAAAAATTAAACTGCTGGCAAATTTCTGCAAATCACTTGTAATAAAAGTCAACTTTGATACTTCTGGTTGGTTTGGTTTTGGGGTTATTTTTTCTTTGTTTAACTTATATCATGTTGTCCACAAAACAAGATGTTGTTTCTTCCATTTCTCATTTGTTCATCTTCCGGGTGGCCATAGACTGTGTCAATGAGGGGCTGCACTCTTGGTGGCTATAAACAAAATAAAGGTACTCCGAGCAAATTTTTCTCCAGAGATGCCCCTTTTGTTCCCTTCTCTGGAGCTGCAGCAGCAATGTCTGTGTGCAGAGCTGGGGCAGATCAGTGCTGGCACAGCAGCTGTGCCCAGCAGCAGCAGCACTTGGTGTTGCCAGTGCTGCTCCCGTGCCACTGCCCCGCTGCCCTCCTGGCCCTCGTGTTGCTGCAGGGCCTGAGTGCTCTCGGGGCCGGGCACAGCCCTGGGGGTGGCAGTGCCGGGGCTGCAGCAGGGACAGGCCATGGGCACTGCTGGGGCAGCGCTGATGCCTCAGGCCAGGGCCTGGGGGCTCCAGGCTCCTTGGCCAGGCTCTCTCCACAACACTTGGCCAGCCCAATGCTGAGCACAGAAAAGCCTCGGGAGCAACCCCAGGCTGGCTGTGGGCAGGCTGGGGGCAAACAGCATGGCTGGTGCTCTGCAAGCTCCCTGCAAGGGGGACACCCTGGCAAGGAGCAGCAGAGCAGGGGCTGATCCATCCGCACTGCGCTGGACACCCCAGGGCAGCGTCCCAGAGCGTCCTCATGCACCTGCCAACAACATCCCCCCTCTGCAGCCCTGGCCTCTCCCCCAGCTCACACAGGAGCCGCATCCTTGCAGGCACACACACGGCAGCACTGGCTCAGGAGCCCCTGTTTGCATTGCACACAGCAGGCTCAGCACCCCCATGGTGCTGCTGTGGGGACATGGAGCTGAGTGAGCACAAATGCCATCAGCCCCTGGGGCCAGCAAGGGCTGGGGGATGGCAGGGAAACCACTCAGCTTTGTCGTGGCCTCTGAAGTCAGCCAGAAAGTTTGTTCCCATCAGCTGTGAGTTTCCTGTCCCACTGCAGATGTTGTTGTTCAGAGCCAGGGCTACCTGGCAGCCACTCCAAAACTGTCTTGAGCATTTGCTTGGCTTCATCTTTCCTATCTTTACTCTTGCTAGAATTTTTTCTAGATTTCTTCCTCTTGCCTATCCCTGTACCCTCCTCTGCAAACAACTCATCTCTTCCCTTTCCTCTCTGGCCCCACTCCTCATTTCTGTTCCTGAGCTGGCACCATGGGAATGTCCCTTGGGAAGCAGGATCATCCTCCAAGTGCTTCAGGAATTGTCTGCAGGGTCCTGCAGTGCCTCGTGCTGCTCCCTTGCCAGAGGCACCACAGGCCAGGCGGCACATCTGGGCTGCTGTGTCTGGGTGTGGGGCTCCCTGTTGTGGGCAATGAGGAGGGGCTGGAGAGGCTCTGCAGGACTGACAGGATGGGCTTTGGGGCTGTGTGAAGAAGCTGAGGGACTTGGGCTGCTGGACCTTGTGAAGAGGAGGCCCAGGGCTCATCCTGGAACAGCTCCAGGGGTGGTTTCAGAGAATCACAGAATCAGCCAGACTGGAAAAGCCGTTAGAGATCATGAAGTCCAACCTGTGCCCTGACACCACCTTGTCTCCCTGAGCCTCCTCCAGCATAAACATCCCCAGCTCCCTCAGCTGCTCCTCACATGACTTGTGTTCCAGACCCCTCACCAGCCTTGTTGCCCTTCTCTGGACACACTCCAGCCCCTCCATATCCTTCCTAAATTGGGGACCCAAAATTGGACACAGCACTCGAGGTGCTGCCCAACCACTGCCGTGTACAGGAGAAGATTCACTGCCCTGCTCCTGCTGGCCACACCATTCCTGATCCTGGCTAGTTGCCATGGATTTTCTTGGCCACCTTGGCACACTGCTGGCTCATGTCCAGCCTGCTGTCCATCAGTGCCCCCAGGTCCCTTTCTGCATGGCCACTGTCCAGCCACTCTGTTCCCAGCCTGTAGCACTGCAGGGGTTTTTGTTGCCAAAGTGCAGGAGCCAGCATTTGGTCTTATTAAACCTCTCATTGGATTTGGGCCCTGGATCCAGCCTGTCCAGGCCCGTGTATAGAGCCCTCCTACCTTCCAGAAGATCCACACTCACACCCAGCTTAATGTCAACATGATTCCATACAGTCCTAGAGTCTCACAATTTCATGAGGCCTCCCGGTGTCACAATGTCCCTTTGGTTCCATGGAGCCCCAGGGTGTCACAAAGTCCCTTGGATCCTTGTACCCTGCAGTGTCACAATGGATCCTTGGTTCCATGAGGTCTCACAGTGCAGCAATGCTCTCCTTGTTTCCACAGTGTCACAATAGCCTCTTGGTTATATGAGGTCCAGCAGTATCACAGTGGTCTCCTTGTTTCCACAAGGACAAAAAGTGGCACAACTGTCTTCTTGATTTCATGAGGTCGCATGGAGTCACAGGGACCCCCGAATTCCATAAGGCTCCACAGTGCCACACTGGACTCCTTGTTTGCACGGTGCCACAATGGACCCCTGCTGACACAAGATCCTGCAGTGTCACAATGGTTTCTTGGTGCCATGACACTCTCCATACCCAGCCAGGCCAGTCATTTTCCTCACTAGATCACTTCTGGCACACTGGGACAGGGTCCTTCTGCTCATTCATCATTCCTTTCTTGAAGTGCCTCCATCTGTAAGGGTAGGTCTGATGTTTCCCTCGATTTTGCCTCCCAACCGTGGGAAAGACACCGTGAGGACCCCCACCCAGGCTGACTCCCAACAATGGTTTCCTGGCCGGGCTAAGGTGGATGCTCGTGACTGTGTGCTGGTGTATTGTGTTCACTGGACTGTGCTGTTGTGGCACCAACCAGAGGTTGTGTTGTACCAACTGAGGACTGCTTGACCGTACCTGTCTCCTGCAGCACCACACAATGGTCCATAAATCTTCCCACCTCTTGGCCAGAGGCCACTCGCTTTGGAGAAGAACTATAAAAGAGTGACCCTCAGGAAAGACCCTTTGAGATCTCTCCACTGATGAAGACCCGTCTACCCCCTGGAGAAGACCTCTGAGATCTCCCCACGGACAAAGACTCGTCTATCGGATGACCCGTGAGGACGCCCATCTCATCTGTTGGTAGCTATTTTCCCATCCCCTTCTTTTCTTCCTCTCTCCCTATACTTTGTTTCCTATACCTCTCCCCTTTACCGTAACTGAATTGTTGGCATTTGATGAAATGCATTGCTGTTGTTGAATAAACTGATTTTCTGCTGTTGAATAAACTGATTTTGTCCCCTGCATTTTGCCTGTTTGCACCTTTAAGATCAAAAGAACCATCACGACCCCCGCTCTGCATTAATAGTGGATTGTGACATTAAATTGGCATCACGGACAGGATTTTCTGGCAGACAGAAGGGATGCAAGGTTGTGTGTAGTCTGTATCAGGGGAAGGAAGTCTTACTCCACCCACACCTAGCTGGCCACCTTGGATGGGTGAGCCTGTCTAGAAAGCAAGACGGGTTTTTCTGATTTCCCGCAGACTGCAGACACCTTGGTGTGGAGCATCCCCAGACTCGCTTGAGGGCTCTGTCGTCAGAATTTCACAAAAGATCTACTGGTGCAAAAGGCGGGACACTGTTGTTGTTGTTGTTGTTGTTTTATGATGTTTGACTACTTGGTGCAGTGAAGAGACATCCTGGTGTTTGTAACTAAGGAGTACCTCCCAAGTAGTTTGGTCTCTTCACCCACACAGGGAAGCGACGGGGGGCACACAGCGAAAGCTGTTTCGTTGTGTGTGGTAACTTAAGCAATTGACCTCCCTGTTGTGGTTTTTACTTATCCCTTCACAAAATGACTGAGAATTCCACTGTAACAGATAAAGCTGCATTTTATGCTCTATTAGCTAAGTATAGCGCCAGACCGTCCCAAGGTGGGGAGGAATGGGCAAACAATAATTGGTTTAATCTGGAGAATGTGATTGATAGAATATGTTCTCTGCAACATGAATCAAAGTTCAAACTGGGCAAAGATAAAACCATGCTCTGCTCAGTTTTAGGAGCTTGTCTTACGGCAGCTATAGAAACTCGCTCTGAGCGCAGAAATGAGGAAAGAACAATTATAGACTCTCTACAAAATCTTGTTCAAATTTTGCAAAAACAATTAGATCAAGAAAGGAATGAGAACCATTTGTTGCCAGATGAAAATAATTTGTTAAAAGCTGCCTTAAGAGAAGAATGGGATGAAAATTGAAAGCGTGCTGATTCACCAAAAGGAACACAGGAGAAGGAAGCTATTCACATTAATCCAATGTACTCTCCAAAAGACCTAATTTTGATGAAAAATTGTGGGCAACACTGCTGCCCCAACTTGAAACCTGTGATTAAAATAGAATATGATTATATCAGTGATGCACCCCCCGAGCAACCTTCTCCACAGGTTCTGGGCAGTGTACCAGAGCAAACTTCTCCACGAGTTCTGAACAATGCACCAAATTAATCTCCTCCACAGGCTCTGGGAGTTGAGCCAAAGCAGTTCACCTGCACTTGGCTTTCCCAAGGGTCTGAACATTCCCCCACTTTGGCCCACCACACTTTAGCCCAGGAATTAGAAAAGATACCCAAACCTGACAATACAGCTCTCTATCAATACATTGATGATATTCTGGTGGGAAGGGATGAAATAAAAGTAGTGGGGGATACCCAACAAAAATAATCTCTCATTTGGAAAACCCTGATTTGCAAATTTCCTCAGAGAAAATTCAAAAACCTTCTCAGGAGGTGAAGTTGTTGGGAATTTGGTGGAAAGGAAGTATGACATGTATTCCACCTGATACTCTAACCTCCCTGGATCAAATTAAATTGCCTGAATCCAGGAAAGAGATCCAACAGCCTCTAGAATTATTAGTGTTCTGGAGAAAACACATCACAGTCACTATTGAGACCCCTCCCCCTGACGGGGTGGCCCAGAGATCCTCAGTTGGGAAGTGGTATGCCCAGATCAAACATTACTGTAACATCTTCTCAGTGACAGAAGGAGCTGTAAAAAATCTGGCAATACAAGAAACTGAGAACTTGGCTAATAGCCATGACAAACCTGCCTTGGTAATTAAAGTAGCCACTCCTTTCTCCCCTGAACAATCAGCAAATTCTTCGTTCACTGAAGCTTTTGCCAAACGAGAGGGAAAGGTGTGGAAATACAGGGCAGCAGCCCTCCCCACTTCTGCTGGTGACGGAATTATTACTGAGGGAGAAGGCAGCTCTCAGGCCAGTGAGTTGACAGTTGTTTGGAGTGTTTTCCAACTTGAGGTACAGAATACCTCTCTTGTTTACATCTACACTGACTCCTATGCTGTGTTTAAAGGAGGTACAGAGTGGCCTCCTTTTCAGCAGCAAAATGATTGGGAAGTTAACAGAATTCCAGTCCGTGCTACACACTGGATAGTTCTATCATTTTAATCTCCTGCCTCCTGGAGGCAGACTCTGTTGTGTTTACTTTTCACAGAAGAACACCAAGGGACATGAAGAAGCACCCCCTTAGTGCTGGATAAGAACAACAATGTTTTTCCTCCCTTTTTAGTAACACAAGGTGATGATGTCACGATAACATGTGAATTAATTGCTGAATCCCTCATCGAGCCTGCATACAGTTATGGCACAGGACTTTATGGCCATGTTTTATATTGTGAAATTAAAAATTAGAATTGTTGGCTAAATTTAACTGCTGTACAATTTTTCTATAAAATCATATTTGGTAAAAAAAGCAATGTAAAATACTGGGGGGAACTTGATGTTAATATTATAACATCTACCTCCCAAACACCGGTTGTGTTGAGTCCTATGATTTTTCGAATTGGACCATATGTAATTAGAAAAACTGGCCAACAACAAATATTATTTAATTTGGCATGGTCTCTTAAAGAGATCAAATTGTTGATGCAATGTAATGTCTCAGAAGTTCAGCCAGCTTGTTCACCCTTTTTGCAGACTTCTTTTGAGGGGTGGACAACCTGGTTGTAAAAACGGAATCCTTCTAAAAAATGAATGGCAAGAGACATAACCGGTGTTGTGGGAACAGGATTGGGAATTTTGAATAGCATCGATTCAGAAGTACTAATGAATAAATTGGCTACTACAGCTGGAGATGTAACCAAATTACAACGGCCCCTGCAATTATCCTTAACAGCTTTGGGAACCCAACAATGGTTGTTATCAAACATATTGCCGAGTTGGGAAAAGGTAAATGTAAATGACCACAAATTGATAATCGATGCACTTGGTACTACACAAAATAACATCTCTCTGTGTCTCAGCTGTATCCAGGCCCAGTTGTGGATACAGTCGATTGCTCCTTCAAATAGAAGAGAAGGTGAGGAAGGCACTTTTCCCACTGAAATTCAAAAAATAGTCTGGGACAGTGCCACCGATTTTGAAAGAGAATTCCAGTCCTGGTGGAACTTAGTGAATTTTGCCTATGAGCCCAGCACAAACACTGCCACAGCCTTTGTACTGACAATTCGTAATGCTTCAGTGCATTCAATATTCCCCATCATTGCATTAGGGTTGAACCATGATGGAGCTATTCTCTATCCTTTAGAGCATAGGGAATGGGCCTGTCAAATTGATGAGAAGTGGCAAACTGTCAATTTGGAAACTTGCATTGTCCAGGAACAACAAGGGTTTATCTGTGAAAGTAATGCAATCAGAGCTCAAGATATCTGCTTGGACACAGAACAGAATGTTTGCAATTTTGAAATTCATCCAAACAAGATTCCTGAAACAGTACTGGTATATATAGGCAATGGATGTGCATGCTTTAGAACTGCTTGTGATAGTGTTTTTATAGAAAATTTGGTAGTGGATACTAAAAATCATTCTAATCTTTGTGTTTGCAACTTTACTAGAATTGCAGGATGTGATTTTTCCTATGTAGCTCCAGTTACTTCTTACCATCTTTTGCAGTCAAATTACACACTGATCCACCATCTATTGCCCACTCCAATTGGAATGAACCTCTCTCTGGTGAAGCAATTGTTGCTCCACCAAGATCTGATCGAAATTTTGGAGAGGATCAAGAAAAACGGACAGAAAATTCTAATAGATGTTCATCACAATGTGGAAAAAATACATCGTGTTTTGGAAAGAGTAAAGACAGATGCTGAACACAGGTGGTGGGATACTCTATTTGGGTGGTCACATACTGCTACAGGTGTCCTGAACAAATTGTGTCATCCCACCATTGTTGTCTTGATTTTGGTTTTAATTGGTTTTGTTTTATCAGCAATCCTATACATTATGAATTGGAGAATGATGAAACAGTTAGCACAATTGGCATTTGTGATAGATATACCCAAATCGGTCACTGTTGACATCCCTAAAGTTATTGACACAAGATGAACTATTGACTGAAATTGCTTATTTTTTGATTGTGTGGTATTTTTGCAATCAAAATCAGTTACTTATTCTTTTGTAATCAAAAAATTGCGAAATTGCTTATTTCTTTGTAATCAAAATTGAATGTATATTTTAATTGAGAATTTATTATTTGTTTTGTTTTGTTTTATCTCTATCTCTCTTCTTTTCCTTTTCCTCTCCCTTATTCTTTCTTTGTCTGACTCTGTCTCTGTTTTCCAGGATATGCTACTAACTTGGACGAGTCCTGAAGACTTCACAACATCTCTACAAAGGAGCGCTCTTGACGACCCAGGCTGGGATCGGGCTCTTCTCCCAGGGAACAGCAACAGGACAAGAGGACACAGGCTTAAAGCTGCACCAAGGGATGTTTAGGCTGGACATTAGGAAATATTCTTCACAAAAAGGGTGATTGGGCATTAGAATGAGCTGCCAAGGGACATGAGTGTGTCATTGTCCCTGGAAGTGTTTAAGGAAAGACTGCAGATGGCACTGAGTGCCATGGTCTGAGTGAAAAGGTGGTGTTGGGTCACAGGTCGGACTTGATGCTCTCAGAGCTCTTTTCCAGCCTGGGTGATTCTGTGATGATTGTGACACTGCAGGGCCTCATGGAACTGAGAGGACCATAGTGACACTGTGTATGACATGGCACCACAGAGCCAAGGGGCCATTGTGACACTGTGGGGCTACATGGAAGCAAGGAGTCCATTGGGACAGTCTGGTTCCTGGTAGAACCACAGAGGCCACTGTGACACTGCAGGGCCTTGTGGAACCAAGGGGCCATTGTGCCACTGCAGAACCAAGCAGAGCCTTGTGAGAGCCTGGGGACCAATGGAATCAAGGGGCCATTTTTCCATTGCAAGGACTCTGGGAACTAAGGGAACAATTGTGACACTGTGGTGTCCCATGGAACCAAGGGTCCCTGGTGAGACTGCAGGATCTTGTGTAACCAGGGCTCCATTGTGACCCTGCAGCACCAAGGAATTCATGGTGGCACTCAGAGCCCTCATGGAACCAAGAGGTCACTGTGACACTGCAGGGGCTTGGGGGGTTAAGGTGCCATTGTGAAACTCTGAGGCCCAAGGATCCAAGGGACTTTGTGACACCAAGGGCTCCCATGGAACCAAAGGGACACTGATACTGGGAGGCCTCATGGAATCATGGAGACCATTGTGACACTCTAGGGCCTCATGGAATGGTGGTGACACCAAGTAGGCTGGGAGTGTTGATATGCTGGAGGGTAGAAGGGCTCTGCACAGGGACCTGGACAGACTGGATCCAAAGCCCAAATCCAACAAGGTGAAGTTTTACAAGAGCAAATGTTAGGTCCGGCACTTTGGCCACAACAACCCCTGCAGGGCTACAGACTGGGGACAGAGTGGCTGGACAGCAGCCAGGCAGAAAGAGACCTGGGGGCACTGATGGACAGCAGGCTGGACATGAGCCAGCAGTGTGGCCAGATGGCCAAGTAGGCCAATGGCACCTGACCTGGATCAGGAATGGTGTGGCCAGCAGGAGCAGGGCAGTGATTCTTCCACTGTGCTCAGCACTGCTGACACTGGACCTTGAGTCTTGTGTCCAGTTCCTGGCCTCCCCAGTTTAGGAAGGACATGGAGGGTGTGGAGTGTGTCCAGAGAAGGGCAACAAGGCTGGTGAGGGGTCTAGAATAGAAGTGCTTTGAGGAGTGGTTTAGGGAGCTGGGGTTGTTGATCCTGGAGAACAAAGGGCTCAGGGGAGACAAGGTGGTGTCAGGGCACAGGATAGACGGGATGATCTCCAGGGTCTTATCCAACTTGTCTGAGTCTGTGATTCTCTGAAACCACCCCTGGAGCAGTTGCAGGATGAGCCCTGGGACTCCTCTTCACAAGGTCCAGCAGCCCAAGTCCCTCAGCTTCTCCACACAGCCCCAAAGCCCATCCTGTCAGTCCTGCAGAGCCTCTCCAGGCCCTCCTCATTGCCCACAACAGGGAGCCCCACACCCATACAGAGCAGCCCAGATGTGCCCCCCTGGCCTGTGGTGCCTCTGGCAAGGGAGCAGCACGAGGCACTGCAGGACCCTGCAGACAATTCCTGAAGCACTTGGATGATGATCCTGCTCCCCAAGGGATGTTCCCATGGTGGCAATATGGGACCAGAAATAGGGAGTGAGGCCAGAGAGGAAAGGGCAAACAGGGATGGGCTGTTTGTAGGGGATGCGACCAGAAAGGGCAAGGGGAAGAAAGCTGGATCAGGAAGGAGTAAAGAAAGCAAAGGAGAAGCCAAGGAAATGCTCAGGGCAGTTTGAGGCATCTGACAGGCAGTCCTGGCTCTGAGCAGCAACATTTGCAGTGGGACAGGAAACTCACAGCTGATGGGAACAAACTTTCTGGCTGACTTCAGAGGCCACAACAAACCCAAGTGGTTTCCCTGCCATCCCCCAGCCCTTGCTGGCCCCAGGGGCTGATGGCATTTGTGCTCACTCAGCTCCATGTCCCCACAGCAGCACCATGGGGGTGCTGAGCCTGCTGTGTGCAATGCAAACAGGGGCTCCTGAGCCAGTGCTGCCGTGTGTGTGCCTGCAAGGATGCGGCTCCTGTGTGAGCTGGGGGAGAGGCCAGGGCTGCAGAGGGGGGATGTTGTTGGCAGGTGCATGAGGGCACTCTGGGACGCTGCCCTGGGGTGTCCAATGCAGTGGGGATGGATCAGCCCCTGCTCTGCTGCTCCTTGCCAGCGTGTCCCCCTTGCAGGGACCTTGCAGAGCACCAGCCATGCTGTTTGCCCCCAGCCTGCCCACGGCCAGCCTGGGGCTGCTCCCGGGTCTTTTCTGTGCTCAGCATTGGGCTGGCCAAGTGTTGTGGAGAGAGCCTGGCCAAGGAGCCTGGAGCCCCCAGGCCCTGGCCTGAGGCGTCAGCGCTGCCCCAGCAATGCCCATGGCCTGTCCCTGCTGCAGCCCCGGCACTGCCACCCCCAGGGCTGTGCCTGGCCCCGAGAGCACTCAGGCCCTGCAGCAACACGAGGGCCAGGAGGGCAGCGGGGCAGTGGCACGGGAGCAGCACTGGCAACACCAAGTGCTGCTGCTGCTGGGCACAGCTGCTGTGCCAGCACTGATCTACCCCCAGATCTACACACAGACATTGCTGCTGCAGCTCCAGAGAAGGAAACAGAAGGGGCATCTCTGGAGAAAATTTTGCTGGCAGAGAGATCCTTCAATTCATTTAAAGTCACTGAGATGGCAGCCCCTTAGTGACACTATGTGGGTCTGCAAAAAACATGGGAAGAAACAAGATGTAATAATGCACAAAAAAATGACATTTCTTTGTGGAATATAATAAAATACTAAGGCAAGTGACAGAAAAGAAAAATTAACCCACCAAACCAAACAAGTTCTGTCGAAGATGACTTTTATTGCAAGTGATTTGTAGAAATTGGCAAGGAGTTTACTCTTTGTTAAACCATCCAGTCATCATTCTCCACACTGCAGCCTTGAGCTCCTGGTTCCTCAGGCTGTAGATGAGGGGATTCAGGGCTGGAGTCACCACTGAGTAGAGAACTGACACTGCCAGATCCAGGGATGGGGAGGAGATGGAGGGGGGCTTCAGGTAGGCAAACACTGCAGTACTGACAAACAGGGAGACCACAGCCAGGTGAGGGAGGCAGGTGGAAAAGGCTTTGTGCCTTCCCTGCTCAGAGGGGATCCTCAGCACAGCCCTGAAGATCTGCACATAGGAGAAAACAATGAACACAAAACAGATGACTGCTAAGGAGCTAGTGAATGCAGAAACTGCAAATTTCCTGAGGTATGAATGTGAACAGGAGAGCTTGAGGATGTGTGGGATTTCACAGAAGAACTGGCCCAGGGCATTGCCATGGCACAGGGGCAGGGAAAATGTATTGGCTGTGTGAAGCAGAGCAGTGAGAAAGCCACTGGCCCAGGCAGCTGCTGCCATGTGGGCACAAGCTCTGCTGCCCAGGAGGGTCCCGTAGTGCAGGGGTTTGCAGATGGACACGTAGCGGTCATAGCACATGATGGTCAGGAGATAAAACTCTGCTGAGATGAAGAACACAAAGAAAAAGACCTGAGCAGTGCATCCTTTATAGGAGATGTGTCTGGTGTCCCAGAGGGAATTGTGCATGGCTTTGGGGACAGTGGTGCAGATGGAGCCCAGGTCAGTGAGGGCCAGGTTGAGCAGGAAGAAGAACATGGGGGTGTGCAGGTGGTGGCCGCAGGCTACGGCGCTGATGATGAGGCCGTTGGCCAGGAGGGCAGCCAGGGAGATGGCCAGGAAGAGGCAGAAGTGCAGGAGCTGCAGCTGCCGCGTGTCTGCCAATGGCAGCAGGAGGAAGTGGCTGATGGGGCTGCTGTTGGACATTTCCTCACTCTGGGCATTGTGGACTGTAAAAAGAAGACACTGATAAGCTGGGAGACATTTCCTTGCGACAATCCTGTACAATTCAGATAGGAATCCTCCCAAAACTGCTTCTCTTCCTGTTGGGGAACTTTACTAAAAACTTTTATTTTTGAATTTGAGTTTCTGCTGCTGAGTTACTGCCTCATCATCAGCATTTTTCTCAGTATGAATGCTGAGGAGCCCAGAGGGAAAACAAGGCTACATTTGACACAGTGCAGTCTGACCTGATCCCATACAGCTGCCCTTTGTTTATAATACCTCCCTCTAATTCAAGGTGATCACACTTCAAATGTGCTGGAAAATTAAAATAGCCTTTTTGAAGGCTCCAATTTCAAAACACTTTTCCCTAAACTCTTTTTTGCCCTATTCTGATCAAGAGAGAGAGGCATACCAAATGTTGGTCTGGCTCTCTGCTGCCTGGAGTTCTGCCTACTGGGAGCTGTTTCTCTCTATCCAAGCCTTGTCCCTTCCAGTGCTGCCAGAGCCCAGCCCAGCCCGGGGGGCTCAGCTGTGCCCTGCACACCCCTCCCAGCACAGGGCACTGCCCAGGGCCATCTCCCTGCCAGCAGGGCCTTAAGGGCAGCTCACACAAACTGAGATGCTGCAAGCCAAGGTGCTGCTGCTGCTGTCTGTAGGCACAGGAGGGTGAGGAGGCACTTTGTGAGGGAGATGGGAGGCAGATGTGCTGATGCCCAGGGGGACAGGGCAGGAGTGTCAGTGACACAGACACACCTGACAGCCCCTTTGCCTTGCCTTGAGGAGAAAGCTGAGAGCAGCCCTGGCCATGCAGCACCATCTCCACAGCAGGAGGAATCTGCCCTGATGGGGGTGGCTCCTTGCACCTCCTACTTCTCCCCACAGTCCATGGGGAGCTGCCAGGCAGGCTGAGAGCTGTCCCTGGCAGGTGGCACATGGGCTGTGCTGGCCAAGAGCCCTGAGGGCTGCAGGAGCTGCTCTGCAGGACAGCCCTGGGCAGCCCTGGCTGCAGCCCCAGCTTCAGCCCCTGCAGCCGTCCCTGGATCTGGGAGAGTCCTCCTGACACATCCCCAGGCTGTGGGCTGTGCTGGCTCCAGGAGATCCCTCCAGGAGCACAGGGGACATTGCCCTGCACCCACACACTCACCATGTCCAGGGCTGTGAAGATGTTTCCCCAAGTGCAGTCTCAGCTCAATGTCTTCCCAGTCCTGATTGCCTTGAGCCTGTCTGTGCCTGGCTCCTGTGCCCTCAGTGCCTGCAGGCAGTGCCCTCAGCCCTGCTGGGCTGGCAGAGGAGCTGCTCCTCAGCAGAAATGTCTTTTTGAAGCTTCTCTTGGTTTACCTTGGGAGCTGCCTCTGTGCCAGGAGCCCGGCCCAGCTCATCAGCACAGACACAGCACAAGGACTTTAATGAATCTCTTGGTTCATTATATGTTTACATCAGAATCATTCCCTGAGAGAGTGTTCCAAAACCTTCTCAAGAACTCAAATTAAAATGCTGTAGTTTCTTGAAGTTTTAATGGGTCCCAATGAGGGACACAACTGAGAAAATGTCCCCAGGTTCCAGTTAGAGCAGGAAATTCGAGGCAGAGATGACAGGCGGGGACCAAGAAATGTCAAGTCTTTCCCTTTTGACACCAACTCTTTTAGTAGTTTATAGAATCAAGCCCCCAATTATCTACTTTAATTAGTCCCTTGAGAGCTTTGTATTGCCATTCAGTGGGGCTCATAAATACTTTAAGATACTCAAGGTTTGGGTTTTGCTTTTGCCTTGGAGTCTCTGAGAGCTTTGTGCAATCATGCCCTCCAATTATCTGATTTAATGAGTCCCTTGAGAGCCTTTGTCAGTAACAACACTCAGTGGGGCTCATTAACACTGCAAGGCACTCGGGGTTAATTTAAGTTCTACATTTTGACACTGGGTCTCTGAGAGGTTTGTGCAGTGACAGCTTCCAATTATCTGCTTTAATGAGTCCCTTGAGAGCCTTGGTCAGTAACAACACTCAGTGGGGCTCATTAATACTTCAAGGTACTCAGTTTGTTTAAAGTACTTGGAGTTCCCTTTTGACACCAACTCTTTTAGTAGTTTATGCAATCATGGCTCCAATTATCTGCTTTAATTAGTCCCTTGAGAGCTTTGTACTGACACTCACTGGGGCTCATTAATACTTCAAGGAACTTCAGTTTTTTAAGGTACTTTCCTTTTTCCTTTCTTTTCTCAGTCTCTGAGACATTTTTGGGCAATCCTGGCCTCCCATTCTCTCTTCCAAAGAGTGTCCATGAGGAACCTGTGTTGGGGATGGACCTCAGTGGGGCCCATTAATGCTTTGAGACACTTTGGGTTTTTCTTCTGCCTTGGACTCTTGGAAAGGTTTGTGCAATCTCCTCTCAGGCCCTGAGGTTCAAGGGCTCAGCTCCAAATGCACCACGGGGCTGATTGGGATCAAGCAAGTCCTGACAAACCATGGCTCTGCCTTGATTGCACTCTGGTCGAGAATATATCCAGCAATTAGTTATATTGAGTATTTTGGCTACTTTGATCTTTACATGTTCATCACGATTTTCATGACTAATCCTTGGTAAAACTAGAGGTGTTTCTGGCAAACAAAGATTCTGGCTACCTATCAAGATATAATTTACAGACTTCAGTAGCACTTTAGTGACACGGCTCTTCATTCTTTTTCCTCAGTCTCATTTGGGTTAGGAACAATAATTCTGTTGCCCACAGAGCTGATGCCTTTTTAATTCCAGAATAATGTCCCCAAGGTCCTTTGCTGTTCAGCTCTACTGTGCTGTCTGTGGCTGACAAGGCTTGGTGGGGTCCTTTCCCCTCTGGCTGGAGAGGTGCCAGGTCCCAGTCCCTGAGGGCACCCAGGCTCCTGGCTGGAATTCGTGTGGAATTCCACATCCTCAGTGTCACATCAGCCTTCACATGGAGCCCCGTGGATCATTTTCCAAAGAGCTGTTGGGGCAAACAGGGAGATTTGGTCTGGCAGGATCTGTAAAACAATATCCCATAACATCCACTTGTTCTGGCACAGAACACTTGGCTGCAGGGACACATTCCCATTGTTCTCAGCCAGGTTTCAGGAGTCAAACAGTGTTGTCTTTGCCCAGAGCTGTTCCTTCAGCTGGCCTGGGAGGGCCATTGGGCCTCTGCACCCACACTCTGGCTCCATTATTAGGACTGGTGCATCCAAACCCTTTATCTCCATCAACAGCAGTGATTTGAGCTGGATGTCCTTTTCTCACAGATGTTTTAAAAACTGTATTTAAAAAATATCAACAATTGTGCTACTCTTCCACAATTGAATATGGGGTTGTATAATCCAATTGTTCACTGCTGTTTAGCAGAATTACTTTAATTTCTCTTTAATAATCTGCACCAATTCCTCCTTCCATGACATGAACAATTTCAAGGCCAAGACTGAGTGAGCAATCATCAAACTGAGAGGAATGTTGAATTTGTCTACAAATGAGTTGTGGATCAGCCTGTAGATAAGGCTAGCACTGAGAGATAAAAGAAACAATGGGATGAATTCCACTGATTGATGAATGGAAAGAGATATTTGCCTTTACAAACAAACTGTAAGGCTGCTGATAAACGAAATTGGATATCGAAAGATGAAAGAAGCAACGGGGGGGAAAACTATGAATTCTGTAAGAATTAAAAATTAAAAGGGAGGGTTATACATTAGAGGGGAATTTCAGGTATCAGGCGTTCCGGGAAGTCTGTGCCTCTCAAGTACCTCAGCCAATGGGGAAAGAGAGAGGGAAATGCGGCCGGGAAAATAGGATAAAAAGGAGGCTGCGTCCTCCGAAAATTTGAGAGATCCCAGGGGAATGTCCCATGGCCTCTCCCTTTATTCGAATAAAGCAAAAAGGACTCCTCTGTCTCCTTTTTGGACATAAACCTCTGGTGTTTGTGGATTAATTTTCCTGACAAAACCAAAGTGTCCTGGAGGAATCTGAATTCCTATTCTAGTATTGATAACTCTCATTTGCTCCTGATTTATCCTAATTAATTCCTATGCATGAAGGGCCAGCCCTGCAGCCTCTGGGGTGGCCCTGTCAGGGGCCATCACACCCGGAATAATTTCCCAGGCAGTCACAGTGTCACTGTCCTTGGCTGTATTTGCAAACTGGGTGCAGCCATGCACATCCAGGGGGTTCCCATTTCCCAGTGGGGCCATTGTTAAGGGTATGGAGCACATCTGGGAGATGGGATTTTCATTGTGACACGTTCCCATCTCCTCGTTTGTTCAACTGCTCTTTTAACAACCCCTTCATCTGTTCAATGAATGATGCAGCTTATGGGTAGTCTGGTATATGAGAAACCCAGCAGTCTTACTCACTGTATTTTTCACAGAAATAAAGCACTCCACATCCTAGTGTCAGCAAACCCTGTAAAAACTGCCAATTTCATCCTTTCCTCTTTCATTCATTGTATAAAATCTCACAGTTTACCAGTGATATTCGTGTCCTGGCCAATCATTTTCAGTAGGGTATTTAGTGTTACATCCCTGAGCTGTCAAAGCTAAAAAATTACTATTTGGACCACTATTTTACAATGTCATTATATATATGTGAAAGTATATACATAAATTTTATATTATATTTTATTTTATATATATATATAATTATTTATTATATTATTACTTTTTCTTTTGCACAAATGAATCAAAGTTAAGATTAAAAACCTTTTTTGTTGCTACATGCAGGAGCATTTTGACAGAAATTGTTCCCTCTGTTGAGGCTGTTTCTGAGATGTTGTTAGCAAAATTCAACCTCATCTTTCCAAACTCATGAGTTCTTTTCATTTTTCCATATTTTAATACATCCAGTGGTTCAGCTTCTTTCAGCTGCTTTCCCCATTGCTGACACAGTGCTCCAACCTCAGCCCACTGCAGAGCCAGCAAACTCTAGGGAAGGTTTTCCCTATACCTGGGAATTCCAGACAAGACTGATTCCTTACATTTACATTTAAAAAGCAACATTTTGTGGTGATCTGGCCAGACTACACCAGCTTTGTTTTACCAGTGGGCAGGGCAGCAGCAGAGACACAGACACAAGTTCAGCAATCAGTGTCATTTACTGCAGTTCAAAGCAGCAAAGAATCACAAAAGGAGAAGCTCAGCAATGCAGCCAACCATCAGCACCAAAGATTGCCTGCAGGGATTAAGAGACAGCACCAGTCACCCTCAGACTTTGCCATCAGCCAGGTGCACACATCAGCTGGGGAAGCTGTCACAGCCAAGGACTGCAGAGCCACTCCTGGACACTGGGAATTCCTGCAGGTGCCTCCAGCCACAGGTGAGGCTTCCAACCCCGCTGTGAGAGGGCCCAGCTCTGACAGTGCTGAATAAACAAACTGACAGCACTTCTAGTGCAGGAACAGCTGCTTTCATTCTCCTCTTGGGCTCCTCCCAAAGCCTGGCCAGGGCTCAAGGAGGAACCAAGGGAGCTGACTTTGACCATACAGCCCCAAACAAGGCCAGATGTCAGATTTCATGGCCTTGTCTGGTTTCTAAATGCACAAAGGTCAATCCATGTTTCACTCATGAGTGGATACATCTATCACAGCACTAATGACCATGTATATTTGCTAATACAAGGATAACCTTTGGTTGGAAGGTTCATCCAGAGGTCACCTTTGGCTCAGGGCCTGTTGTCCAGGCCTTGGCACTTCAGGGACTGGGTTCAGTGCTGGGCTTGACAGTGCTGGCTGAACAGCTGGACTCCATGTGCTCAGAGGTCTTTCCCAACACAAAGGATTCTATAATTCCAGGATTCCATCTGCTGCATTCAGTTAGGTCCATGTTGGCAGCATTACTTTGGTCAAAAGTTCCCTCTTGGTCAGCTCTTGTGGCCTAAGGCTTCAGCTCCTTTAGCTCCTGGTGCTGAGCTGCTCATGCTGAACGAGATGGCTCAGGGAGAAGAATACAGTTCATCCAATTCCTTCTGGGACACTGAGAGGGGAGGCTGTGGAAACAGGAGCATTGTTTGCTGTGCTCTCCTCCCTGCCCTTCACACCTTTCAGCACTTTGAAGCAGCCAAGAGCTTTCTCCAAGGGTGCAGTGAAGCAGCTGCTCCTGCTCCCAGCTTTGGCTCTTCCCACTCTCTGACCTTGACTGGTTTTGTCCCTCTTGCTGTGCCCTCTGTTCCCCCTGTGCTCGGTGGCTGCTGCCCAGGACTGTGGCACTGGCACAGATCAGGGGCTCCAGCCCCTCCTTTCTGTGCCCTTGGAGCTGCCTGCTCACAGCAGCCTTTTCCATCTGGAAGCTCCACACGGACAGGGAGTCCCCACCTCTGTTCCCTGCACAACCTCCAGGAGCCCAGGGCTGCCATCTCCAGTCCCTGCTGGCCCTGGGGGCTCCCAGGTGGCCCAGGCTGCTGGGACACCACTGCACACGGGAGGGAAGAGTGGCAGGGGCTGTGCTGAAACTCAGGTCCATGTGCTGCTGCTGCTGCTGCTGCTGCTGCTGCTGCTGCTGCTGCTGCTGCTGCTGCTGCTGTGGGGGTCACTTGTCCAGCCCTGCCCCAGAGTCAGGGATCAGATCCAGGCCCTGCTGCTGCTCCCTCGGGATCAGCCACAATTTGGGGGTTGCTGTCAGTGCCAGCAGAGGCGGTGGCTGCAGCAGTGGGTGCTGACAGTGCCCCAAGCCCCGGGGCCAGAGGGGTCCCTGCGCTGGGGGCTGGGAGGGAGCTGCCCCTTGTTCTCCCTCTGCCCCACACGGAGCTGGGCTGGGCACAAGTGGGGCAGCACAGCAAACAGGAGCCTGTGAGTCTCTGCCAGCCCTGTCTGCTCAGAGTTTGGCCCTTGCAGCTCCAGGTGGACAAAGGCAGCTGCTCCTGGTCCCTCTGTGTGTCCCCGTGCTCTGCAGTGCTGCTCCATCAGTCTGAGCCCAGCAATGGGGAAAATCCTCAGCCCTGCAGGGCCAGGAGCTGCCGGGCTCTGCCTGAGCAGCTCAGCCAGCGGGAAGGAGCTGCTCCTCATGGGAACCAGGAGCAAAGGACACTCCTTTATTATGGCATGTTTTCTGCTTTAAGGAAAAGAAAAAGGAAAAAGAAAATAAGAAAACCTCTACAAAATGTGAAAGATAAAAACACCCAAGTGTGCAGTGAAAAATTTTCTGTAACTTTGAATTAAGAGGTAACCGATCTTTTGAAATAGAAAACTCATTTATTTACTTTGTAATGAGGTGATGGCATTGATGTATGTTACTGGCCTCAGTAATCTTTTTTAAAAAGATTTTGGCGTTTGTTTTCAATATTATTATTTTAAATTCTGGTGAAACTGGTGGGAAGCAAGAAGAAATTCCTTTGTGCCCTGCCAGCTCCAAGCAGGACTGGGAATCTCAATTCTGTCACAGCCCAAATCCTTTAGAAGATGCCCTTCCTTCTCACTGTGAATGAGCTCCACATTACCTTTGAAATTATCAGGGTTTTCTTAAAGAAAGTCTCACTTATGGCTTTTTGCTTGGTTTGGAAGTGCAGAAGGGCAATTCTCCATCCTCAGCTCCAGACTGCACTGCCTTAGGAGCACGGCCCACTCGCCAGGTTTTGTCCACTCGGGCCACTTCTAGAGGAAAAAGAAAGTGCAATTGCACAATTGCAGCCAAGAAGGAATGAAGAGTGGGACCAAGAAAACATCCTGTGGAGATCCAGGTGTTCAGCTGGGATTGTGGAGAGTTTGGGTTCTTGCCAACTGGATGTGTGTCCCTAACTGCAATGTCTTGGCCTGCAGGAGAGTCTCCCTCACCTGCAGAAGCAGAAAGCTCAGGTGCTGTGCTCGGAATGGGTTTGTCTGATGCAAAGCTGTCAGAGCCATGTGAGGGCAGAGCGGGCCCAGCCGTGCCCAGGGCTGAGCCCAGCAGAGCCCTGGCAGAGCCCAGAGCAGCCTCAGCATCTGCAGAGCCCGGCTGCAAGGAGAGAAACCAGAAACCGCCCGTCAGCTGAAGGCTCCTGTCCCCCTTGTCCCAGCTCCCGCCGTGCCCAGGCCATGCTGGCCGTGCCCAGAGCGGTGCCCAAAGCTGCCCATCATTGCTGCCTTGGGCACAGAGCAGAAGGGCAGGGCTGTGCCCAGCCTGCAGCCAGCCATGGCACATCCAGCCCCTCAGAAACTGCCCAGAGCCAAAAAGCAGCTTGGCAGCCACTGAAGAATTCATTGCATCTGCCCCAGCAAAGGGGGGAACCTTTGGTGCCCGGCCAGGCCACGCTGTGCCCAGATCTGGGAGCATCCCCCTGGCTGTGGACTCACCCACAAATTGGGTGTGGATCTGTGCAGAAGGTGCCAGAATCCAAGTCCATCATCTTCAGCTGGCCAGGCTGAGGAAGAGATTGTCATCGTTGAGGTTGTCCTTGGTGTCTCCAGCAGCAGCCCCACCTGGTACAGCTTCTCCAGGGGCTCCTTCTCCTTCCCTGGGGGCCAGACCAGGCTGTCAGTGTTCTGCCCACGGCCCCAGCCATCAATGAACCAGACAAGCAAACCCAGGGTGGATGGTGGCCACCACTGCTTGCCACACCAGGTCTCCAGCTCAGCTCCAGCCCAAGAGCTGCGTGTTCCCTTCTCATGATCCCTGCCCAGAGCTTCATGCAGGACGAAAAACAGAGCAAATCTGGTTTGCTTTGCCACTGACCGTAGCTGTTACCTGCCAGGCTCCTGGATCCAACTGTGCCTGTGAATCTCCTCCGTCTTCTATGGCAGATGAACACCCTGCAGCCAAGGATCACAGAAAAGATCTTCTAAGGACAGCCTGTCCAAGGGTTGCATGGACAAACACCTCTTAATAACATCTTGGCACTCTGAAGACAGAAACCAGAAATCACCAGTCAGCTGGAGAAGTTGTCCCCCCGTTCCTGTGCCCAGGCCATGCTGGGTGTGCCCAGGGTTGTGCCTAAACTTCCCCATGGATTCTCTGTTTGGAGGAGAGCAGGAGAGCAGGACATGTGCCACCTCCTCAGCAGCTGCCAGAGCAGGATGCTCACGAGCCTGCTGCTGTCTCCCAGCACTGGTATTCCCCCTGTGCCCAGAGATGAGGATCCACCTTGAGAGAGCCCTCGTGGGAACAGGATCCATCCCCAAATGATCTCCTGGCCCCTCCTGAACGGCTGCTTCCCCATGACCAGGTGGTACAGCAGGAGGCCCAGGGACCAGATCGTTGCTGCCTCGCCATGGTAGCGTTGGTGGTGGATCCACTCTGGTGGGCTGTAGGACAGGGCTCCTATGGAATCCAGATGGAGTTCATCAGGGGGATGCTGCTGCTCCCAGAGCATGGTCCCAACATCCCTGGGCATGTGGGGGCTGCCCCAGTGGCACAGGGTGTGACCCACTGTCCTGTCGCCAGCACCTGGGACTTGTGTACAAACTCGGGGTTGGAAAAGAATCCACTGGTGCTGGAAGAGGGCAGCAGAAGCCCCAGGGAGGCCCAACCATGACATGTAAAAGAAAACCCCACCCAGAGGTGGAGAAACCCACTCTTCTCCCCACATGCATGGCCCCCAAAATAAGCCAAGGCAAACAAGGAGAGAGGAGCAGTTCAAGCCCTTTCTTGCCTGCACACTCAGGCTGGGGCATGAGGTCTGACCCCCCTCTCTGCTGTCCCCATGGGGTTTTTGTCAGCCTGGCTGCCCCAGCTCCAGCCCCAGCTCAAGGCAGAGTGGGTGATGAAGGCTGTCAGCAGGGCTGGGAGCTGGCACCCCTCACACCCACACCCAAATCAATTTGGCTCAAGCATTGATCCCATCCCGGCTGCAATAGGGGGAAGCCCCGGTGCTACACCCAGGCTGGGCCATGAGATGCCCAGGAGCATCCCCTGGGAGGGCTCATCTGAAAACTGCGTGTAGGCTGTGTCCTGGAGGAAGGTGCCACAGCCAAAGCCGATCAGTTTCAGCTCCCCAGTGGCCAGGTCGAGCAGGATGTTCTCTGCTTTGATGTCCCTGAGCAGGACAGTGCACAGCCTCCAGCACCTGCTGGAACAGCTCCTGCACCTCCTGCTCCAGCAGGAATCTCCGCTCTGCCTGCAAACCCGAGAGGTCCTGGCACCGCTCCGGACGCTCCAGCACCAACAAGAAGCTGTTGGGCAGCTCAACCCAACCCACTCCAGGAGCTGAATGACCCCAGCACACCCAGAGGACACCTTGGCCAGCAGCACGATCTCCAGGGGCACGATCTCAGTGGGGCTGGGGCCGTGCCAGAGCTCTGGGACCCCTCAGCCAGCCCGGGATGCTCTGCATCAGGGATGCAGCGCTCAGCCCACGCCCGCTCTCCCAGCAGCGAAACCAGCCGGTACCGCTCCTTCAGGCCCTGCTGCGCCTTCCCTGCCGGCGAGACGCGGCTGTCAGCGCTCGGCCCGGGGCCAGGAACGGCCCCCGAGCGCCCCTCAGCCGCCCCGGGCCGGGCAGCCCCAGGCGTTCGCTCTGTGGAACGGGACAGCGGCGGCTCGGGGCCGGCGGCCGCGCTGCCGAGCGGCGGAGCTCGGGCCGGGGGAGCCGCAGCGCAGGCGGCGGGAGCGGCCGCGCCGCGTGTGTCCTCCGCGGGCCCCGGGAGGAGCCGGGGCCGGGGCCGGGGCCGGGACAGGCGGAGCCAAAGGGAGGCGATGCCGCCCCAGCCCCAGGCACTGATGCCCGCCCAGCAGCGGCACCGCCAGCACGGGCAGAGCCGGGCGGAGGCGAGACCGCGGCGGGACAGCCGGGGACGGGGATGGAGACGGGGACGGGGACGGGGACGGGGACGGGGAGGAGGCTGGGGAAGGAAAAGGGGAAAGGGGGGACGGGACAGGGCCGCCCCTCCCAAGGCCGGGGGCATGGCCCGGTCCGGAATAGGGAGAGGGACGCCGGGGAGGTGGGCGGTGTCAAGGGTTGAGCACCAAACGAAGAGCGATAAAGGGTGTGCGACAGCGGGAGAGGCAGATGAGAGAAGGGAAACAGCGGGTCTGTGGAATCGCTGCTCTTCTGCCGCTGCCGAAGTGCCGGGAGGGTCGGTCCACATGTCTGTGTGTCCGTTCCCTGTGTGTCCATCCCCCGTGTGTCCGTTCCCAGTTCCACCCCTGCTCCCCTGGAGCAGAGGAAAGTGCTGAATGAGGAGCCTGGCAGCGCCAGGCAGAGCCAGCCCCGTGGGAGGGCAGAGCAGCACATGAGGAGTGAGAAATGCAGCCCCTGCAGGGCAGCGCTGCTCCCCGGCCGCTCCGGGTGGGCAGCGGCAGCGCAGGGGCCACGCCCGGCTCGGTGCCCTCGTCCCCAGGGCTGTTCCTGTTTTCTTGTCCAGTTCCAGGAGAAAGTCGGAGACTGCCGAAAGGAGGATTAAAGTAAAACAATGAAACTGCTATTTTTGCCCAGTTTGGTGACAGTCTGATATAGCAGCTCAGCTCTCAGCTGCCTGCCTCCTCCCTGCCAATCCAGCACTTTCAGCCTGGAGCAAAGGCCCTCTCTGCAAAGAAACTGCTGGCTGCTTTATTTGTCCTGCTGTTGATCGACACAGCTCGAAAAGCCGACTAGTTTGGATCATGAGTTTGTCAAAACAGATGAACTTTGCCATGTTAAGTCAAGACACAGAGCCTTGACCCCTGCACAGTGTCCTAGGAATCACCTTTGCTGCTGCTGTGTCTTGTCACTGCTGAGGGTGAAATACTGTGGGAGCACATGCCCTGTCTCTAGAACCCATAGCCGACCAAAGCACTGTGCTCTAAAATCTGGAATTTGCAGGTTTCTGGTGTCTCCACCATTGCTTTCAAAGCCAAATAGGGAGAAGGCAAACTGTGTGTAGCTAATGATACTGTAGAGTGCACAAAACTTGCTTAGTCCTAGGTGTTTGAGGTAAGATCAGTTTGGAAGGACTGTGATGTAGAACCCAGTGCAACACAGAAAAAGGGAGCATATAAGGAAAGGAATTAATAGCATATGTGAACATCTTGGGTTGTTTCTTTCCATTTTCATTTCACCTCTGGAAAGCTCTTCTGCTTTTCAGGATTCTTTTCCACAGTGATGTATGCTCTTTCCTGAACCTTTCCTGGAGAAGGAGTTGCAGCTTCTGTCACAACATGTGCCACCAACTGCAGCTTCTCTTGGCTTTCCACACTGTGAGTGCAGCACGATTTTTGCAGCAAAGCAGGATAAATGTCTTGAGAACTTGACAGCTTGTTCTTTCTTTTCCTTGTGGGCTGGGGAATTGTGCCATGGGTAAGGTTTCCATTGTTATTCTTCTAACCTAAGAAAACAGGAGGTGCTACCAGGAATTAGGGAATATAACCCTGACTGAATGCAAAGAATCTCCAGAGCCTGCAGCCAGAAGTGGAGAGTTGTGTGATAATCATTCCAACACTCCCATGGACATCTTGACAGTGATCTAAAACATGAAAATGGGCTGACAGAGGGAGTTTGATTCTGTGTTCAGTTTAGCTGATTCTACATCTCTTGCACTGGTATAAATCAAGAGTACCATCAGTTCATAAGAAGAACCAGAACAAGATGGACCTCTCCAAGTAGATGAATGAAAGAATCTGAAAAGGAGAAATGGAGGGAATTAACTTTGTAAGTAAAAAGAGTAATTTTTTCCTAATAATTTCCAATTCGTTCCCTCTGCTTTTGTCCTTTTTAGCAAGGGATTTGCATCCCAGATTCCCCATGAAATGAGAACCCTGAGCTTGTGGAAGTGCCTGAAGGATGCCGTGTTCCTCTGCAGGGACACTCAGGCTGAAAGAGGAGCCTGAGGCCTGTGTGGGGAAGCCTCCTCGGAGCTGGAATTTGTGCCGTGCTGGGAGAGGAGGAGCAGGGGGAGAAGGCTGGGCGCTGTGTGGCAGAGCAGGAGGTTTGGGCTCAGGACATTCCGCCTGCGCCGCTGCCCCGCAATGGGCGGCCGTGCCCGGGACTCTGGGCCTGGCCCCGCGTGCGCTGAGCTCCCGACACTGCGGGAGCTGCCCGGGCTGGGCTCAGGATCCCGCTGGGGCTGGGCAGCAGGCTGGGCTCCCACTGGCATCAGCAGCAGCTGGAAATACCTCTGGGCATCTCCATTTCCTGCTGCTGCTGGAAGGAACAGTGAAGCGAGTTGAGGAGTTCTGGTTTCTCTTCGTCCTGCTGGATTTTTCATTTTATTTGACACTCCATGGCAATTTCTGTGATGGCTTCTGTCAGCTGCTTCTATTTTAGCAGCACCAGCAACAGGGCTGTGTTTGAGTGCTGCAAATGTGGCCTGTGTGGCTTTAATTCTCCTTGACTTTGTGCTCATGGACTTGTGAGCAATACAAGATGTGCTACTCATGATGGCTGCAACGAACAGCCCGAGTTCCCCATCACAAAAGCACTCTGGATAGCACTGATCGAAAAAGGCAATTGCAGTATTAAGGATAAAATTCAAGTGGCAAACAGAAGAGGGTCAAGAGCAGCCATGAGCTACAATTCCCAAGGCAAAGGCAACAACAGCCTCCTGCTGTCAGCTCAGGGTGTGTAAAATAGGTCTGAAAGCAGCGCTGGAACCCGATCATTTCTTTCTCTGCAGGCTGGGTCAGGGCAGCACAGGCGGGCCCTGAGGAATCAGGGCTGTGTGTGGGTGATTGTTGCTGTACTCCAGAATTGCCCTGGACAAAGGCCTTGGAAGCCGAGGCAGGAGCAGGTGGGAAGGGGCCGGCGCTGCTGCTGCTCCTGCCCGGGAGCCCCGGCTGGGCCGGGCCGGCGCCCACTGCGCTGCGGCTGCTGCTGCTGCCAGAGCCGGGCGGGACTCGGGGACAGGGAATGGACACGGGGGGACAGCAAAGGCCTTGGGGGCTGCAGGGATGTTGGTGCTGGGGCAGCGCCAGCACAGAGCTTCAGCCTGCAATGAACCCCGAGGGAAATGCTGGGGAAAGGCTCCATTTCAGCCTTTCTTTACTCATTGCTGTGAAGGGACCAAAATAAAAGGGGAACAAGCAGGGCCCGACCCCTTCTCCTTTGGGAGGAGCCATGAGGGGCTGTGAGGGGCCATGAAGGGTTGTGAGGGGTCCTGAGGGGCTGTGAAGAGCTGTGAGGGGCAGTGAGGGGTCATGAGGGTCTCTGAGGAGCCATGAGGGGCTATGAAGGGTTGTGGGAGACTGTGAGGGGCTGTGGGAGGCCAGGCACCTCATGGAACAAAGGGTCCATTGTGACACGGTAGAACCGAGGAGATCGTTGGTGGTTGTACAAAAGCTCGTGGAACCAAAAGCCCATTGTGACATTGTGGGGCCTCAGGGAGCCATGGAGACCATTATGACACTTCAGGACCCATTGGAACCAAGGGGCCATTGTGACAATGCAGGGCCTGGTATAACACAGGGGTCATTTTAGCACGGCAGGGCCTCATGGAATCAAGGGGATCGTAGTGACACTGTGGGGCTCCATGAGACCACGGGGACATTCTGACTCTGTGGAACCAAGGACACCATTGTTACACATTGTGACACCAAAGGGCCATTGTGGAACTGCAGGGCCTCATGGAACCAATGAGACCATTGTGACATCACAGGGCCTCACGGAACCAAGGAGCCATTGTGACACTGTGTGGCACCATGGAACCAAGGGGCCATTGTGACACTGTGTGGCCTCATGGAATTCTGGAGACCATTCTGACACTCTGGGGCCCATGGAGCCAAGACACCATTGTGACACCGCAGGGCCTCATGGAACCAAGGCAACCATTGTGACACTGCAGGGTCTCATGGACACAAGGGCCCAGTGTGACACTCTGGGTCTCCATGGAAGCAAGAGGACAGTGACACAGCCAGGATAGAAAGCTCTGTCTGGCCTTGGTCTCTTGGGGGCCACCTTTCATCTGCCTTTAAAACACTGGAAGGCTGTGCTTCTCTTCCCATGGAAAAAAGCATCTTTCACTTCCAGGGTTCCATGGCTAAAATTTGGAATCTGCCTCCAAAATTCCTTATAACCAAGGATAACTCCCAGACAAAAGCTGTCAGATTCCCTTGGCTTTCTGAGGGCCAGCTCTCATCTGCCACTGAAACACTGGGGGTCTGCCCTTTCCTTCCCATGGAGAAGAACTGTCATTACAATCCAGGGACTCACAGCTGAAATGGAATTCCACATGCAAAACTCCACAAATATCCAAGAGTTACTTTCAGACAAAAGATGCAAGGATAGACAGGTCTGGCTTGCCTTGGCCTCTGGTGAGAGCTTCTGATCTGCCTTCACAAACCCTGGGGTTCTGTAGTTTCCTTCTTAGAGAGAAGAATTGTCCTTCTTGTCCAGGCACCCATGGCCTCAAGCACATGATCACTGTACAGGGACACAGAAGTTCTCTGCTTAATGGAGTGGAGTCTGAGGACAGCAAAGGAGAGCCCTGGGAGTGTTTCAAGGACGGATTCAGGGATGGTGGATCCCTTTGAAATAATAGAGAATTCCATGAAAAAGAAAGAATTAATGCCAGGAGCAACTGAGGAGGTCCAGACTGGACCCAAGGAGAAAGGAATTTCTCTCGCAGGCCAGGGCTGTGGTGCAGCACATCCCCCAGAAGGAGTCTGGAGCAGCCCAAGGCTTTGTGTGTCCAGGCAGAGGCAGGCAGGAGGCAGAGCTGTCAGCAAAGGAAGGGGCCAGCGAGGTGGGGCAGCCGGGGGATGACGACAGCCTGCAGGGACAGAGGCGCAGGGCATGGACACCGTAGGACAGCCTGGGCTGCAGAGGGCACAGGGATGGGCAGCAGCTGAAAGGCCCTGACACAGCCAACTCCTGCAGCACTTGGGCCATGCAGGCTGGCCCTGGGCCTGAGGCCAGCAGGGGACAAGTGAGCCTTGCTGTGCTGAGGCCTCATTGCCTCCTTGTCCCTGCTCAGCAGCCTGGCAGGGGCCGCCCCATGGTGCTGCCCTTGGCAATGCACATGGCCAGAGCCCAGTGGCCCGGGAAGAGCCCTGAGCAATGAGGGAGGGACAGGATCTGCCTTGCCAGGGGCTGGGGCTCAGCCCTTGGCCCTTTGCATTCCTGAAACACATCCAGGTGTGCTCAGCATCACAGACACCTTTCCCTTGTTTGTCCCCTCTATCATCAGTGCCTCCAGTGTTCTGCTCTAACTGGAACCTGGGAACACTTTCTGAGTCATATCCCTCAGTGGAATCGATTAAAACCTCAAGAAACTTAGGAGTTTGAATATGACTGAATTCTTGAGAAGTTTTCCTTCAGCTCCCTCTCAGGGACTGATGTCCAGGGACTCAGGACTCTTGAAAAATCCCAGCTCTACAAAGATGGGGAAACTGAGAGGCACTTTTTAAAAAAGATTTTTTTCCATTATCAGTCTCCTTGAAGGGTGAAACATAAGAGAATAAAACTCCATGCTATGCCATCAAAACCCAAGTGTTTTCTTGGTTACAACACTTTAGAAATGCTTTTCAGCCTATTAGCTTTTGCCACGCAATGGTGGAAATAATTCTAACATCAATCACCTAGTATTCTACCCCATGTGCTCTTGTCACAATGCATCTTTCATGTTCTAATTCTCCAAAATATCTGATCTTTTTGCAAGGCCATTGTTTGAAACTTGTTTCTAGTTCAATCTCTCTCTCAGCAATGTCTTCTCTATTCCAGGGCCATTCTGAGTCAGCACACCTTATCTCAGAGTTTGCATACAGATGTACAAGACTGTGTGAGCTTTCAGTCAGGCTTTGAGAATCCTTTACAAATCCATTTCTCACAAATATCCATCACAGAATGCTGCAATCAAATCTGCTCTAAAGAGAACAGCAATAAAATACACCCCAGAAAATTGGAATGGATATTTCTAAGAAGCACTTTGTCATATTTCTCCATAACTGGAGATGAAAACCTTCCTGATGAACTGTGCCAGACCAGAGGGAAATCAAGGCAGAACTGTGGATTGCTAGGAAACCTCTGAAGAATTCAGTCATAATCGAACTCCAAAGTTTCTGATGCCATTCATGGGTCCCACTGAGGGACACAACTGCAAAAGTGTCCCCAGGTTCCAGTGAGAGCAGGAAATTGGAGGCAGAGATGACAGGTGGTGTGGGAAATGCAGGCACGGAGAGCTCTCAGGGCCTTGTGCATACAGGCTCAGAGATTGAGATGGATCCAAGGTTTGACCCAAGACCTTGGAGAAATCTTGGACAATCAGAGCACTAAAAGTAAAATAGATATAAAACAGGAATATAAGTTTTTAGTTTAAGTAGAAATATGTTTTAAACAAACAGAAATATGCATTATGTAAGGAAAGCAGTATGTTAAGTAAATTAGTAAAAGATTTTAAAGCTTAGCAATAAAACTTGTTATAAAGTTAATTAGAAGTTTAAGGTTTATCAGTGTAGGTTGGTGAAGTGTTATAGGATTGGTTGAAAAATGATGCATTGTGGCAAAGCCATGAGAAGCAAAGCAATTAATGACTGGTGTAAAAGGATGCTGGCAAACTTCACAGAATTATTTGATTGGCTAAAAACTAACATAAGGCATTGTAACTAAGAATGAGGAGGCTTCTGATAGTTTGGTGTTGGATGTAACAGCTTTAATGTCTCACCCTTCTATGAGACTGACACCATGAGGCCATAAACCATCTTTGACAACGTCTCTCAGTTGCCCCATCTCTTGTAATATCAATCTCCCAATGCACATTTTCTTGACATCAGACATGACTAATGAAATCAATAGGGACTTATGGACACCAGGTGTATCCCATTAAAGTCAATATGGATTTAGGGACACCGGGTCTATCCATTAAAGTCAATGGGATTCTGAGGAAATTTGGCCCTAATATAGGGAAATTTGAGTAAATTTGGAGGAAATCTTGGGCTGAATTCTGGCAATTTCCACTCCAGGATTGCAGTGCCAATGCTCTGGATGTCCTGGATGAATTCCTGGAGGCAAATCCCAAATCCCTGATCCTTCACCTGCTGTCCAGGCTGGAGCTGTGTTCCCAGGTAAGCAACAAAAATGCCCATTTTCATCCCAAAAGCTGGGAATTCCAAGCCCAAAATTGGGATTTTTAGCACCAAAAGTTTTGGGACATCAGCTCTGCCCACTGAAGTCAAAGGGGATTGAAGGACACCAGGTCTACCCATTGATAGGGCTTGATTGGGAAGAGTTACTGTTTGAACTGGGAGCACTGGGAAGGGCTGAGAGGGGACACTGGGGTTACTAAGAGCACTGAAAAAAAGTGGGACCACTGGGAGGGATTTGTAGCAATAAATGGAGATAAACAGGACTCCAGGTCTAACCTGTTAAAATTAATAGGAATTTAGGGACAGCAGGACTAGCCTTTAAAGGCAAAGGAGTTTAGGGGCACCAGGTCTACCCAATCAAAGCAATGAGGATGTTTGAGACACTAGAGTTTTCAGGGGTCCCAAGGGGTTTTTGGTGATCCAGGGATCCAAGGGGTAACCAGGTGTATCCAGGTGATTTCTGGGGGTATCCAGGTGATTTTTGGGGATAGCCAGGTGTACCCAGGTGATTGCTGGGAGGGATCCAGGTGATTTTGGGCAGTATCCAGGTGTACCCCGATAATTTTTGGGGATATTCAGGTAATTTTTGGGGCACCCAAGTGCCCTGACTCACCCTGACAGGCCAGGAGAAGATGATGGTCACCATTCTCCCAGTTGACATGGACACAGATGACCCTTGGCAGCTGCGGGGCTGTCGGGGGGCACCCCAACATTCAGGGGGTACCCAAAACTCCAGGTGAGGACATCAGGGGTGAGAGGGAGCCCTGAGTTACCTCAGGAGAGGATGCAATGCAGGTACAGCCAGGTGCTTTGGTCCATGGGGTTGGTGAAGATGGTATTCTGCAGCAGCTCCAGCTCTGGGGGGGGCAAAGGAGGCACCCCAAAATATCAGGGGGACACCAGGGGAAATCCCAATATCTCAGTGGGCACAGCCAGGTATCCAGGAGTTCAGATCTACCCATTGAAGTCATTGGGGATTTAGGGAAACCAGGTCTACCCATTCAACCCATCAGAACACACCAGCTCCCACTTTATCAGAGGGAGGGGCTGGAATATTTTGGGGATCCCGCAAAATTGTGGGAGATTTTTTGGGGAATCCCTCACCTTCCTTCAGCCTTCCAGGGGGCAGTGCCCTTGCCGTAGTTCCTGGTGGGCATCAGCAGCCCCAGGCAGTGTTGCCAGGCCGAGAAGTTGGAGAAGCTGCGGCTCAGCAAGGCCCTGGTGAGGGCCAGCTCAGCTTTGAGGTCCTGCCTGGCTGCAAGTGCCTACCAGTGTTCCCAGGTGTGGACTGGGAAGGCACCAGTATAAACCAGTGAGCAGTTGGAGCCACTCCCGAGCCCCTGAAGCCTGTGGCAGCAGCTCCCAGTATAAACCAGTAAGGTCTCATGCACCCAAACCCATTCCCAGTGTAGTCTAGGGGCTCCTAGTGTGGTCCTCGGGCTCCCAGGTTTATACTGGGAGGGCACCAGTATAAACCAGTAAGCACTGGGAGTCACCACTGAGCCCCTGAGCCCATGGTGGCAGCTCCCAGTATAAACCAGTAAGCTCAGACCAAGCTGAAGTCACTCCCAGTAGGTCTCAAGCCCCATCCCAGTATAAATCAGTAAGGCCAGCATCCCCAGAAGTTGCTCCCAGTGGAGTGCCAAGCATCCCCAAGCTCCCTCCCAGTACGCCTCAGTTTAGCCCAGTAAAATCCAGAATATCCCTCTATAACCCAGTATAAAGCTCTACAACCCAGTCACCCCCAGGATCACCTCCCAATATAAACCAGTATAACCCAGTGACCCCCAGCACCCCATCCCAATATAAACCAGTGTAACCCAGTATGACCCAGTATAACCAAGTATAACCCAGCATAAACCAGTCACCCCCAGTACCACATCCCAGAATAACCCAGTACAAATCAGTAACCCCCCAGAAGCCAATCCCAGTACAAACCAGTATAAATCAGTACAACCAGTACACACAGTGCTAGGTCCACCCAGACACTCACACACCCTCTGTCATTATAACCCAGTACAACCCAATGACCTCAGCCCCGTCCCAGCACACCCTGGACCCCATCCCAGCACAAACCAGTACAAACCAGTAACACCCCAGCACCCCATCCCAGCACAAACCAGTACAAACCAGTACAAGCCAGTACAAGCCAGTGGCCACAGCCCCATCCCAGCACAAACCAGTACAAACCAGTACAAGCCATTCACAGTTGCAGGGGTCGCCCACCAGGAGGTGCTCCCACAGTGCCAGGTCCTCCCGGCCAGCAGGGGGCGCTGCAGTGTCCAGTGTGACCCGACAGAACCAAGGAAACCCCTGTGACACTGCGGGGCCCCACGGAACCAAGAGTCCATTGTGAGACACCTGGGCCACGTGGAGCCAAGGAACCATTGTGACACTGGGGAAACTCATGGCACCAAGGGGCCACTGTGACATTGTGGGGCCTCATGGAACCTGTGAGCCATTGTGACACTGCACGGCCTTGTGGAACCAAGGAGACCACGGTGACACTGTGGGGCCACATGGAACCAAGAGTCCATTGTGACACTCTGGAACTACAGAGACCATTGCTGAGAGTATGGAACCTCGAGGAACAAAAGTCCATTGTGACAGATCAAGGCCTCATGGAACCCAAAAGAGCATTGTGACACCGTGGGACCCCATGGACCCAAATCTCCATTGTGACAGAACAGAACCTCATGGAACCAAGAGTGCAGGGTGACTCAGCAAGGCCTTGTGGAACCAAGGAAACCAAAGGTCTCAAACATTCCTTGCCGGTTTCTGACTTGGGAAAGGGGAACCTGTTTGGTAATACCTTGAGCTGGCACACACTAATAGAAGGTGTCTGTTTTCAATGAGGAAATTCAGGAGTTTTAGATTGCTTCAAAAATTAAAAAAATAAAAAAAAAGGGGGAGGGGAAACTCCTTTTGGCCTAAGTGTAGCCAATTCTCTAAGCAAAGCATGTCCCAGGTGAGTGAGGACAGACAGGATGGGGTTGGGCAATGTGGAGCAAGGTTGTCCACACTGGCTCAGACCTCAAGGCACAGCTTCTGTGAGCAGGCCAGACCTCCTGAGGAGAGACCCTGCATCAATATCAATCACAGAATGCTGCAATCACCTCTGCTCTAAAGAGAATAGCAATGAAATACACCCTTCAAAATAGGAATGGGTTTTTCTTCGCAGCTTTTGGAAATATTTCTCCATGACTGCATTTGAAAATCTTCCTAATGAATGGCACCAGACCAGAGGGAAATCAAGGCAGAGACATGGTTTGTCAGGACTTGCTTGATCCCAATCAGCCCCGTGGTGCATTTGGAGCTGAGCCCTTGAACCTCAGGGCCTGAGAGGAGATTGCACAAACCTTTCCAGGAGTCCAAGGCAGAAGAAAAACCCAAAGTGTCTCAAAGCATTAATGGGTCCCACTGAGGTCCATCCCCAACACAGGATCCTCATGGACTCATTGGAGGAAAGAACTGGAGGCCAGGATTGCCCAAAAACCTCTCAGAGAGTCAGAGAGGAAAGGAAAATCCAAACTACCTTTAAAACCTTGAGTATGTCAAAGTGTTAATGAGCCTCACTGAGTGTCAATACAAAGCTCTCAAGGGACTAATTAAAGCAGATAATTGGGGGCATCACTGCATAAACTACTAAAAGAATTCGTGCAAAAAGGGAAACTCCAAGTACCTTAAAAAACTGAGTACCTTGAAGTATTAATGAGCCCCACTGAGTATCATTAATGACAAAGCCTCTCAAGGGACTAATTAAAGCAGATAATTGGAAGCTGTCACTGCACAAACCTCTCAGAGACCCAGTGTCAAAAAGTAGAACTTAAATTAACCCTGAGTACCTTGAAGTATTAATGAGCCCCACTGAGTATCATTAATGACAAAGCCTCTCAAGGGACTAATTAAAGCAGATAATTGGAAGCTGTCACTGCACAAACCTCTCAGAGACCCAGTGTCAAAAAGTAGAACTTAAATTAACCCTGAGTACCTTGAAGTGTTAATGAGCCCCACTGAGTGTTGTTACTGACAAAAGCTCTAAAGGGACTCATTAAAACAGATAATTGGAGACCATGACTGCACAAACCTCTCAGAGACTCCAAGGCAAAAGCAAAACCCAAACCTTGAGTATCTCAAAGTATTAATGAGCCCCACTGAGTGTTAATACAAAGCTCTCAAGGGACTAATTAAAGTAGATAATTGGGGGCATGATTCTATAAACTACTAAAAGAGTTGGTGTCAAAAGGGAAAGACTTGTCTTTCTTTGTCCCCGCCTGTCATATCTGCCTCGTATTTCCTGCTCTAACTGGAACCTGGGGACATTTTCTCAGTTGTGTCCCTCATTGGGACCCATTAAAACTTCAAGAAACTACAGCATTTTAATTTGAGTTCTTGAGAAGTTTTTTGAACACTCTCTCAGGGAATGATTATGATGAAAACATTTAATGATCCACGAGGGTCATTAAAGTCCTTGTGCTGTGTCTGTGCTGCTGAGCTGGGCTGGGCTCCTGGCACAGAGGCAGCTCCCAAGGTGAACCAAGAGAAGCTTCAAAAAGACATTTCTGCTGAGGAGCAGCTCCTCTGCCAGCCCAGCAGGGCTGAGGGCACTGCCTGCAGGCACTGAGGGCACAGGAGCCAGGCACAGACAGGCTCAAGGCAATCAGGACTGGGAAGACATTGAGCTGAGACTGCACTTGGGGAAACATCTTCACAGCCCTGGACATGGTGAGTGTGTGGGTGCAGGGCAATGTCCCCTGTGCTCCTGGAGGGATCTCCTGGAGCCAGCACAGCCCACAGCCTGGGGATATGTCAGGAGGACTTTCCCAGTTTCTCTGAGGCACAGCAGGAGGAGGAGGAGGAGGAGGAGGAGGAGGAGGATGTGCTGCAGAGGGGGCTGCCCTGGGCACCGTCAAAAGGACAGGGCAGGACGGCTCCTGCTGCCAGGGACGGCTGCAGGGGCTGAAGCTGGGGCTGCAGCCAGGGCTGCCCAGGACTGTCCTGCAGAGCAGCTCCTGCAGCCCTCAAGGCTCTTGTGCCACCTGCCAGGGCCAGCTCTCAGCCTGCCTGGCAGCTCCCCATGGAATGTGGGGAGAAGTTGGAGGTGCAAGGAGCCACCCCCATCAGGGCAGATTCCTCCTGCTGTGGAGATGGTGCTGCATGGCCAGGGCTGCTCTCAGCTTTCTCCTCAAGGCAAGGCAAAGGGGCTGTCAGGTGTGTCTGTGTCACTGACACTCCTGCACTGTCCCCCTGGGCATCAGCACATCTGCCTCACATTTCCCTCACAAAGTGCCTCCTCACCCTCCTGTGCCTACAGACAGCAGCAGCAGCACCTTGGCTTGCAGCATCTCAGTTTGTGTGAGCTACCCTTAAGGCCCTGCTGGCAGGGAGATGGCCCTGGGCAGTGCCCTGTGCTGGGAGGGGTGTGCAGGGCAGAGCTGAGCCCCCAGGGCTGGGCTGGGCTCTGGCAGCACTGGCAGTGACAAGGCTTGAATAGAGAGAAACAGCTCCCAGTAGGCAGAACTGCAGGCAGCAGAGAGCCACAGGAACCCTGGATATGCTCCCTGTCCAGCTGCCAAGGGTAAGAGTGGGTTTACAGAAACTGACTTAAAAACAGGACCATTCAAAGAGTCAACTTTATCTTTCCAGACAGTTTTAAGGGTGATAACCCTGAAAAAGAGGGTTAAATGAGGGTGAAATGAGCAAGAGGCACCTATGTGGGACCAGGATATCTGACTGTACTGGGGCTCAAAGAGCCGTGTTTTCCCTTTGTGTTCTCCAGTGCTCAGGCTGAGAGTAATGTTGAAGATGAGGCAGTAACTCAGCAGCATAAAACTAAATTGAAAAATATTTAGTGAAGTTCCACCACAGGAAGAGAAGTCGTTTTGAGAGGATTCCTAACATAATTGCACAGAATTGACCCAAGGAAACCTGTCCCAGTTTTTCAATGTTGTTCTTTCAACAGCCCACAAGGCAAGAATGAAGAAATGTCCAACAGCAGCTCCATCAGCCACTTCTTCCTGCTGCCATTGGCAGACACGCGGCAGCTGCAGCTCCTGCACTTCTGCCTCTTCCTGGCCATCTCCCTGGCTGCCCTCCTGGCCAATGGCCTCATCATCAGCGCCGTAGCCTGCGGCCACCACCTGCACACCCCCATGTTCTTCTTCCTGCTCAACCTGGCCCTCACTGACCTGGGCTCCATCTGCACCACTGTCCCCAAAGCCATGCACAATTCCCTCTGGAACACCAGACACATCTCCTATGCTGGATGTGCTGCTCAGCTCTTTTTCTTTATCTTCTTCCTTGGTGCAGAGTATTTCCTCCTGACCATCATGTGCTACGACCGCTACGTGTCCATCTGCAAACCCCTGCACTACGGGACCCTCCTGGGCAGCAGAGCTTGTGCCCACATGGCAGCAGCTGCCTGGGCCAGTGGCTTTCTCAATGCTCTGCTGCACACAGCCAATACATTTTCCCTGCCCCTGTGCCATGGCAATGCCCTGGGACAGTTCTTCTGTGAAATCCCACACATCCTCAAGCTCACCTGCTCCAAATCCTATCTCAGGGAACTTGGGCTTCTAGCTTTTAGTGCCTCTTTGGTATTTGGCTGTTTTGTGTTCATGGTTTTCTCCTATGTGCAGATCATCACTGCTGTTCTGAGGATCCCCTCTGAGCAGGGAAGGCACAAAGCATTTTCCACCTGCCTCCCTCACCTGGCTGTGGTCTCTGTGTTCGTTAGTACTGACTTGTTTGCCTACCTGAAGCCCCCCTCCACCTCCTCCCCATCCCTGGATCTGGCAGTGTTAGTCCTGTACTCAGTTTTGGCTCCAACCCTGAATCCCTTCATCTACAGCCTGAGGAACCAGGAGCTCAAGGTTGCAGTGTGGAGACTGATCACTGGATTGCATCAGAAACCTTAAACGACTTGCCAGTTTCTGCAAATCATGTGCAATAAAATTCATCTTAATTGTTCTTGTTGGTTTGATTTTGGACATTGCTTTTCTTTAGTGTACTATTTCAATATTGTCCATTAAGTAATGTCATTATTTAAACCAATTCTGATTTTATTTATCTCCACATTCCCTGTGGTCACAGACTGTGTGAATGAGGGGCTGTACTCCTGGCAACTTAAAACGAACTAAAGGTTCTTTCACCCTGCAAAGTTTTGTCCAGAGCTCCCCCTTTTGTTCCCTTCTCTGGAGCTGCTGCAGCAATGTCTGTGTGAAGAGCTGGGGCAGATCAGTGCCAACTTGGTGTTGCCAGTGCTGCTCCCGTGCTCCTGTGCCACTGCCCCGCTGCCCTCCTGGCCCTCGTGTTGCTGCAGGGCCTGAGTGCTCTCGGGGCCGGGCACAGCCCTGGGGGTGGCAGTGCCGGAGCTGCAGCAGGGACAGGCCATGGGCACTGCTGGGGCAGCGCTGACGCCTCAGGCCAGGGCCTGGGGGCTCCAGGCTCCTTGGCCAGGCTCTCTCCACAACACTTGACCAGCCCAGTGCTAAGCACGGAAAAGCCCTGGGAGCAGCCCCAGGCTGGCCGTGGGCAGGCTGGGGGCAAACAGCATGGCTGGTGCTCTGCAAGCTCCCTGCAAGGAGACACCCTGGCAAGGAGCAGCAGAGCAGGGGCTGATCCATCCCCACTCTGCTGGACGCCCCAGGGCAGTGTCCCAGAGCATCCTCATGCACCTGCCAACAACATCCCCCCTCTGCAGCCCTGGCCTCTCCCCCAGCTCACACAGGAGCCGCATCCTTGCAGGCACACACACGGCAGCACTGGCTCAGGAGCCCCTGTTTGCATTGCACACAGCAGGCTCAGCACCCCCATGGTGCTGCTGTGGGGACATGGAGCTGAGTGAGCACAAATGCCATCAGCCCCTGGGGCCAGCAAGGGCTGGGGGATGGCAGGGAAACCACTTGGGTTTATTGTGGCCTCTGAAGTCAGCCAGAAACTTTGTTCCCATGAGCTTTGAGTTTCCTGTCCCACTGCAGACGTTGTTGCTCAGAGCCAGGGCTGCCTGGCAGCCACCCCCAAACTGCTCTGAGCATTTCCTTGGCTTCACCTTTGCTTTCTTTGCTGTTTTCAAATCAAGATTTCTTCCTATTGCCCATCCCCATCCCCTCCCCTCTAAACAGCCCATCTCTGTTTGCCCTTCCCTCTCTGGCCCTACTCATCATTCCAGTTTACGATTTGGTACCATGGGAAGATCCCTTGGGGTGAAGGATCATCCTCCAAGTGCCTCAGGAAGTGTCTGCAGGTTCCAGACCCCTCACCAGCCTTGTTGCCCTTCTCTGCACACACTCCAGCCCCTCCATGTCCTTCCTAAATTGGGAGGCCCAGAACTGGACACAGCACTCGAGGTGCTGCCCAACCAGTGCTGAGCACAGGGGAAGAATCACTGCCCTGCTCCTGCTGGCCACACCATTCCTGATCCAGGCCAGGAGCCATTGGCCTTCTTGGCCACCTGGGCACACTGCTGGCTCATGTCCAGCCTGCTGTCCATCAGTGCCCCCAGGTCCTTTTCTGCCTGGCTGCTGTCCAGCCAGTCTGTCCCCAGCCTGTAGCACTGCAGGGGTTGTTGTGGTCAAAGTGTAGGACCTGAAACCTGGTCTTCTTAAACTTCTTGTTGTTGTCTTTGGATCCTTCATCCAACCTGTCCACGTTCCTGTGCAGAGCCCTCCTACCCTACAGCAGATCAACACTCAAACCCAGTTTGGTGTCTTCACAGTTCCATGAGGCCCTGGAGTGTCACAGTCATCTCCATGCTTCCATGAGGTCTCTCAGTGTCACAATGTCCCTTTGGTTCCATGACACTGCTTGGTTTCCCAAAGTCCTTTGGATCCTCGGGCCACGCACTGTCACAATGGATCTTTGGTTCCATGACCTCTGTGAATGCCACCATGAATTCCTTGGTGCTGCAGTGTCACAATGGAGCCCTGGTTACACAAGATCGTGCAGTGTCAAGAGGGACCCTTGGTTCCATGGGGCACCACAGTGTCACAATTGTTCCCTTAGTTCCCAGAGTCCTTGCAATGGAACAATGGCCCCTTGAATCCATTGGGCCCCAGGCTCTCACAAGGCTCTCCTTGGTTCTGCAGTGGCACAATGGCCCCTTGGTTCCACAAGGCCCTGCAGTGTCACAGTGGCCTCTGTGGTTCCACCAGGACCCAGACTGTCACCATGGACTCCTTGCTTCCATGTAGCCCCACAGTATCACAGTGGCCCCTTGGCTCTGTGGTGCCATGTCATACACAGTGTCACTATGGTCCTCTCAGTTCCACGAGGCCCTGCAGTGTCACAATGGCCCCTTGCTGCCCCAGGACCCTGCAGTGTCACAATCATCACAGAATCACCCAGGCTGGAAAAGAGCTTTGACAGCATCAAGTCCCACCTGTGACCCAACACCACCTTGTCACCCAGACCATGGCATTCAGTGCCACATCCAGTCTTTCCTGAAACACTTCCAGGGACAGTGGCACACTTGCATCCCTGAGCAGCCCATTCTAATGCCCAATCACCCTTTTTGTGAAGAATATTTCCTAATGTCCAGCCTAAACATCCTTTGGCGCAACTTTAAGGCTGTATCCTCTTGTCCTGTTGCTGTTCCCTGGGAGAAGAGCCTGACCCCAGCCTGGATGCCCCCTCCTGTCAGGGAGTTGTAGAGTGATGAGGTCTCCCCTGAGCCTCCTCTTTTCCAGGATAAACATCCCCAGCTCCCTCAGCCCTTCCTCACAGGACTTGTGTTCCAGACCCCTCACCAGCCTTGTTGCCCTGCTCTGGACACTCTCCAGACCCTCCATGTCCTTCCTAAATTGAGGAGCCCAGAACTGGACACAGCACTCGAGGTGCTGCCCAACCAGTGCTGAGCACAGGGGAAGAATCACTGCCCTGCTCCTGCGGGCCACACCATTCCTGATCCATTAGAGTCACATGGATTGGATTAAGGAAATGCTTGGGAGGGGGTGGGGTCAAAGTCTGATTTACTGTCAGCTATGAAGGGTCTTGATTTTCATATTTATCCAGACTTCATTAGAAGGTGCTGGGGGTCCATATCAATTGGACATTGCCGATATCCATCTATAAACAGGAAAAGACAGCAAGACAAAACAGTTCTCTCAACTATATTCTTTGCAATATAGTATATTTGTTTTGAATACACTTCGGAAATCTACCTAATTAACCACAAAAGAATTGAAATCTTAAGTATTCCCAGGGGCTTTTCTTGTTTGGGTGTTTTGAACATATAGTTACGAATTTTTTTACTGAATTCCTGAACTGAAAAACTCAATAAAGAAGAGTTAAATTTTAAGTTATTCAAACTTTGCAAGACGACAGAAACAGAAGAAATAGAAGACACAGAGACAAAGACAAACTACAGAGAAGCACACACAGCTACCAACTCCTGGATTCCAGTAGTGTTCAGACAGAAATTCCAAGAGGAGGTAGGGTCAAGCTGTGTCCTTGCCTTGTGGTCAGCCTTAAATACATCCTTGGTCTTCCTGGGCCCTTCCCCCAGGGGGGATTTTCAGTCATTTGGTCACTCAGGAGCTGGGCTGGGGCTCCAGGGGTGGGTGTGGAGCATTGCCTTTGGTGTGCCAGGGACTGGCAGACACTGCTGGGCTGGGATAGAGGCTTGGGGGGGATTGGGGTTACAGGGCAGTGCAGTGCTGGGGTTGCAGGGCACAGCAAAGCTACACCTGCCCCTTCCTCCCCAACACATGGAATATTTTGAGCCAAAAATCTCCTCTAGTCTCTCACAACATGCAGTGTTGGAGGTGGAATCTCAATTCTGGTCATGGGCTGCTCTCCAAGAAGGACAGTTCTTTTTCATAGGAAGGAAAGCACAGAGCCTCAGTGTTTGGAAGGCAGGTGAGAGCCTGCTGGGATTATCAGTAATGGTAGATTTTATCTGGGAATAGTCTATGGATATAGGGAATTTTGGAGGTGGAATCCCAATCTCAGCCATGGGTGCCTGGTGAAGCAGTAAAGTTAATTCCCATAGGAAGGGAAGCACAGAGCCTTACCCAGGGTTTTGGAGACAGATGAGAGGTGACCCTGGTGAAACCACTGCCACTCAGACTTGTCCTGGCAATATTCTTATGGGAACAATCCCTGGATATACGGAAATTTGGCAGTGAAATCCCAATTCTGGCCATGGGTGCCTGGAGGAGAAAGGCAGTTCTTTTCCATAGGAAGGAAAGCAGGAAGCCCCAGTATTTCAGTAGCAGATGAGAAGAGACCCTCAACATGCCAAGGTCAGCTGGACCAGTCAGGCGGCCCTCGAGAGGCCAAACCAGCCAGACCTATTCTGTGCTCCCTTGGTTTTATGGGGCCCTGCAGTGCCACAATGGCTCCTTGATAACAAGACCTGCAGTGTCACAATGGTCTCTTGGTTTCATAAGGCCCTGCAGTGTCACAATGGTCCCAAGGATTCCATGGGGTCCAGCAGTGTCACAATGGTCTCTGTGGTTCCACAGGCCACACAATGTCATGCAACTCCTCTGTTCCATGAGGCCCACAAAGTCACAATGAACTTTTGGACCATGAGGCTTTGCTTTGTGGTGTCACAATGCAAATGCTCCTTTGGCTCCACAGTGTCCCAATGGAGCATTGATTACAGGAGGCCCCTCTGTGTGACCCTGGAGCTTTGGATCCATGCAGCCCTGCAGTGTCACAATGAGCCCTTTGGTCAATGGGGTTCCACAATGTCACAATGTCCCCAAGCTTCCATGAAGCCCTGCAGTGTCACAATGGTCTCCTTTGGCTCCACGGTGTCACAATGGACCACTGATGACATGAGGCCCCCAATGTCACAATGGATCTTTAGTTCTCTGCAGCCCTGCAGTGTCACAAAGGTCTCTTGGTTTCATGAGGCCCCACAGTACCACAATGGTCCTCCCGGTTCTGTGGGGACCGTCAGGTTCACAATGTTCTCTCCATGGTTCCATGAGACCTCAGAGTGTCACAGTGCTTTGATTATTCCACAGGGCCTCACAGTGTCACAATGGTCTCCATGATTCCATGAGTCCCCTTGTTACCGTACGGACTAGAAATCCTGAATATTAGAATATAAAGTGTATAAACCATAATAGTAGTAGTAATGCTAAGGCTTGGAGACTGCAGTTCCCAGAGTAGGCCCTGGGAAACTAACTTAGGAATGTGCTGTGCTGAGAAAACAATGTTCAAAAGATTTAGCAGAGCATGCAGAACTGTTAGTGATAAGGTTAAAGTATAATCATAAATAAAGTACTGGTGGTGGGCAGTGGCATAAGAGGGAGATTAAGGGGGAGAACACTATAGTCCTAGGGTAAGCAACCATGTAAGATTTATGACGCAAAATGCTATCTACAAGGTGAATGTATCTATAGAAGAATGTGTACTTCTGCACATAAACCATTTGTAAAAAGGGTATAAAAAACCCTCTAAAAAGGGAACCGGTGGGATCCTGACTTTGGACGCGAGTCCGCAGGTCCCCGGGCCCTGAATAAAGCACCGCATAAACTGACACTCTGTTAGTTTGTGTTTTACTTGGGGTTTCGGGCAGCACCCTCAGTGTCACAATGGTCTATTTGGTTCCATGACATCCCAAAGCACCATAATGGTTTCCACAGTTCCACGAGGCCTCACAGTGTCACAATGGACCCTTGGTTTGATGAGGTCTCAGTGTCACAATGATCCCTACATTCCATGGAGCCACACAGTATCAGTACAGTCTCCTTGGTTCCATCAGGCCCAGCAATGTCACAGTGGTGTCCATGATTCCATGACGCCCCACAGTATCACAATGTCCCCTTGGGTCCATCAGGCCCTGCAGGGTCACAGCATTCCCTGCACACCCTGAGTCCCCACATCTCCCAGCCTAGGCCATTGCTATGGTTCCAGACACTCCCACTATGATCCCAGTGACTCCCAGTCTCTCTCAGTATGTCCCAGTTGATCCCAGCATGCTCCCGGTCACTCTCACTTCCTCCCAGTTGTCTCCAGCATGACTCCAGCTGCCCACAGCCACTCCAAGTCACCCTCAGTGCAGCTCCAATTGCTCCCAGTATATCCCAGTTGCCCCCAACATGGTCCAAACTGCCCTCAGCATGCTCCTGGTCACTCCCAGTATGGTCCCAGTCCCCCTCAGTGTCATCCCAGTTGCACCCAGCTGCTCCTAGTTTAGTCCCAGTTATGGCCAGTATGATCTCAGTGGGCCCCAGTAGAGACACAGTCACTCCCAGTTGCTCTCAGTAGCCCCCAACATGATCCCAGTTGTAACCAGTGTTGTCCCCTCCAGTATTCTTCCAGACACTCCCAGTATATCCCAGTTGCACATAGCATGCTCATTCCCAGTCATTCCAGAGTCCCCAGTATGGTTCCAGCTGCCCCCAGGATGATCTCACTCATTCCCAGTATATCCCAGTTACCTCCAACACACCTGTCATTCCCAGTTGTTCCCAGGAGCCCTCAGTGTGGTCCCAGTCACTTCCAGTATTTCCATGTCTGTGTTCCAAGTGCTGCTCCCAGCCCTGATCCATGGGGATGGGAATGTCCCACTCCCTTCCCAGGGCAGAGTCACACCTGAGCCAGGTGTGCAGGGAAGGACCTTGCACTGAGCCCAAGCACTGTCCCACCTGCAGGATCTGCTTCCCCTTGGCCTCTTCCTCCTGTGGCCCCAAGCCCAGCTTGGTGCTGAACAAAGGGGCTGGGACGGGGTCATCCCCCTCTGCCCCCTCCCCAAATTCCCTCCTGGGGCAGCAGGAGCTGGGGCAGGAGCCCTGTTGGGAGGGAAAAGGGGGTGACACCAGGATGAGAGGGGGGGGTCACACACGCTCTGGGGGGACACACACGGCCCCTCGGGACCCCTCTTCACCTTCTTCCCCAGCACCAGGAGGATGAATCCAAACATGGAGACCCTAAACCCTGGCAGCACATTTGGGGCGGGCTCTGGTGGCAGTTTTGGGGTGCTGAGTGGGGGTCACAACTGCCCTAAAATCCCCTCCCAGCCCCACAGCCACTCCTGGATCCCCCAAAACACCCCATAGTTTCTGGCCACAACGAATCCCCAGCCGCTCCCTGCAACATAAATGCCCCAAAAAAACCCCAAAAAAACCCTTTCTGATCTTCCCCAAGATCCACCCAAATTCTCTCACAAGCCACGCAGCCCTGCCAGGACCCCAGAACTCACAACTCCCCCAGAAGGCCCCCATACCCCCTCCCAGAACCACAAATGACCCCAAGAGCCACAAAAGCCTCTCTCAATTCCCCCAGGAGTCCCTAAAACCCCTCCCAGCCCTCCATGGCACTGACCAGGAGAGGTTGGGGGACAGGAACATCCACAGCTGAGAGCAGCTCGGGCACTTTAGCAGGGATTTGGACACTTTAGGGGAGACACCCCAGATGGGGAGACCCAGGCCAGGAACAGACAACTGGAATTCCTGGAGAACAGGCAGGCTCAGGTGGACATGTTCTGCTGGAACAACTACGAGATCATGGCCATGTCCCTTGGCTTGGATGGTCCCAGAGCACATCAATTCTCCTGAATATTCCCCTGAACCCCAAATTCATCCTCAAATACCAGTAAAAGGATTCAGCTTAAGATGTCTTTGCTTAATTTTAATATTTTTATCCCAATTCAGAGTGTTTTAATGGGATAAACATGGAAATTATTCAGGTAGGAAAATATCTCCAAGATCATCCAGCGTTCCTTGATGCCTGCAGATAAAAATCACAGAGTAGATGAGATTTTTTGGGCTGTAAAGTCGAAAAATCAGCTCCTCTCAATTAATTTCCAATGTCGATCAGAGTCCTGATGGATGTTCCTGCCACTGCATTCATCCAGGTGCCTGTGGGGAGCCAGGAGGACGTGGAGAGCACCAGCCAGGTGTCTGCCCAACCTGGATCACTGAGAATGTGGGTCACCAGGGCTCTGCCCAGCATGGATCCTGTGATGGAGGATGAACTTGGGGCAGTGCATGAAGCTCTTCCCACACTCGAGGCACTCGCAGGGCCCCTGTTGGTGTTTGGTCAAGTGAGAGCTCTGGCTGAAGCTCTTCCCATACTGGGGACACTCATAGGGTTGTTCCCTTGTGTGGATCCTCTGGTGACAGATCAGATTGGAGCTCTGGGTGAAGCTCATCCCACATTCTCACACTCGCAGGGCCTCTTCTCTGTGTGAATCCTCTGGTGCAGGAGGAGATGGGAGCTGGTCTGAAACCTCTTCCCACACTCGGGACACTTTTAGGGCCTTAAAAGCAGCAACAGTTAAACGTAACAACTTAGCAAAAGAACAACATTTAGCAGCATTTAACTCAGCTTGTACCTCATGACTTAACCTTACTGACAGCCTGACTGACTCAGAGAGCCAAGGCACTCCAACCCCTCAGAGAGCAGCATTTCTGCCACATTTGCCAGGGCACAGGCACTCATGTGTGCACACAGACAGAGAGAGTCAGTGCCAGGGAGCTGTGAGGAATTCCCCTGGAGGGCAGGGAAATGCTCCCTCCGGATGCTTTGGCATCTCCCCAGCGGTGAAGGGCTGAGCCTGGAGGAGTGGGGGATTGGCCCAGGCTCCGTGCTTGTTCGGGGATGCCCCGAGTGCAGCAAACAGGAGAGTTCCCGGCTCAGAGAGGCCCCGCTCAGAGGGAGGTGCTGGCCCAGGAGAGCTCCAAGGGGCTCCTTGTGGAGCGCTGTTTGCAGGGCCCCAAGAGAGGGGCTTTGTGCACAGCAATGTTTCATCCTGGCCACACTTGCCATCCACAGCTTTCTTTGGAAGGGTGAGAACAGGGATGTTGTGCCGGTGAGGGAACAAAAACAGTTCCAAGGTTGCTCCTAAAGGAACCAGGAGCTCGTTGGGCAGCAGCAAGTGCCTGGGAGCAGACAGTGTTTGTGCTGAGCTCCAGAGGAGCTGAATCCAGGGGCTGTTGGCCACAGCTGAGCCCCAGTGAGCATTTCTCAGGTGACAGGGTGGGCTGAGAAGGGCAGGGGGGAATGCACCAGCACAGGCACCATGGAACCATTTTGACACTGTGGGGACTCATGGAATCATGGAGACCACTGTGACATTCCTGAGCATCATGGAGCCAAGGGGACCTTTGTGATGCGGTTGTGGCTCCATGGAATGTTTGGATCATTGTGACATTGAGATCCCATCAAACCAAGGGTCCATTGTGACACTGCGGGGCCTCCTGGAACCCTGGAGAGCATTATGACACTTTGGGGTGTCATGGAACTAAAGGGTGACATTATGACACTGTGAGACCCCATGGAGCCAAATGTCCATTGTGACATTGCAAGGCCTCATAGAACCATGGAGAGACGATTCAGACACTTCACAGCCTCCTGGAACCAAGGAGACCATTGTGACCCTGATGGTCCCCACAGAACCAAGAGGACCATTGTGATACTGTGAGGCCTCGTGAAACCAAGAGGCCTTTGTGACACTGCAGGGCTACATGGAACCAAAGGTCCACTGTGACATTGCGGGGCATTGTGGAACACATATTGAGAAAGTAAGAAAATTACAGCCTGAAAAATATTCCAGGCTGGAGTTTTTCAGCTGTGTTCCCAGCCGATAAGCTGGTCCAGCTCAAGACTAGGGAGAATTTCTCCCAGGGTGATAATTTGGTCAAAATAAAAAAGAATTAATAACAAGATAGAATACCTGTTGTGGTATGTGACCAGGCCCTGGCAATGGGGTGTCTTCTCTCTGAACCAATCACCTTTTCTCTCCTCTTGAAGTTGCGAGTCATGCTATAAAACCAAGTGTGTTTCTGAATAAACTTGTCTCTCTTCCTGTCATGAAAGATGACCATGTAGCTGTGCATCTTATTTCTGCCGCGCTTAAAGAGTTAAAACCCCATTCCACGGCTACATTTGGAGGTCCCACCGATGGACATTTGAAGGCCTCCACCGAGCAACATTTGAAGGCCTCCACCGAGCAACATTTGGAGGTTCACCGAGTGCTTGATCTCGGGACCTTTGCCGACAAGGGCACATAAGAATTCGGGGCCCAAAGACTGCCAAACCAGGACAGACCCAGCTAGTCTGTCGATAACCCGGACTGCGCTCAGGGCTGAGCCTTGTCTAGCTGGAGCCGTGCCAAGAGCAGGCTGGAATACTCAGAAAACGAGGACACCGTACACTGGGGATAGGACCGGACCCATGACGACGGCTGGGACCAGGAGAGTCATGTGGGAAAATCATGGATCTCCACCCAGCTGCAGCGGGACGGGACATCCCACAGAATTTGTCAGCAGTGCCTCCATCACAGAGGTATCGGGAGCACCTTTGCCCCAGAACTATTGCTCAGCTTGCTTTAGGCAGTGGACGCCCCAGGATTACTCCTGGGAGGACTGGACCACAGGGCATCGCTACCGGCTCTGGGAGCGGAGCGTCAGAAGCCGCGGGCTGGATCGGGGCAGCCCAGCATGTACCGCGAAGCAGTGCAGGGCTCCGCGGAGCTGAGCCGCCAGGCATGGGACAGTCAAGGCATCGCGGAGCGCTGCAGAGCCGTGCTGCGCACAGTGCCCGGCACCCAGCACCTAGGGGTCGGCAGAGCCCACATGGGGAGACCGCGCAGACCCATTGGAGAACCGGAAATCCAGATGGCTGAGGTACTCTCTAGTTCCCCGTCCCCGGCTAAGCAATTAGTTGGGAAAGCAGTTAGATAATGGGGAACCGTTTAACTAAGCAAGAGGAATCTGTCCTCTCCATTTGGAAAGGGGTGCTAGAGAATTTGGAAGCCCCGATTCCAGACAGAGATTTGATCGCCATACTGGCATGGGCAAAACAACATGGGCTGTCCGATGATCCCAAAGAAGCCCTTTCCTCAGAATCATGGAGGCAGTTAGGGGAATGTCTATGGAGTGCCCTGCTAGCCACAAATACTTCAGTATCCCTTTTGCTAACCACCTGGGGACTCATTAATTGAGTCATGATGGGGGATGCGCGGGAAATGCGGAACGAAATGTCTGAGGACCAGGAGATGGAAAATTCCCTCCTCCACGCGCCCTGCCTGGATGTTCTGTGGGCAGGTATTCCCCACGAAAATTTTGCCCCCCTGGCAAACTACCCATCGCCAAGAAGTTTCTCTCCACCGGTGTATCCCCCCACAAATGACTATATCCAGCCTAAATACTCCTCCTTTTTTAGGGAGATTGGGTTCTGAAAGAGGGAGTGGGGCTGATCATTCGTTTCCGTCCGGCTCACAGCCCTCAACCCCCCTGTTGGGGGTTGGATTGTTCCCCTTTTCTTTCTGTGGAATTCCTCCCATTGTTATGCTAAGTAATTGTGGCTACACCTTAAAACGACAGATAATGTTCTCTCGTAGGGGGGTGGGTGGAGGGCGAAGTGGGGGGGAACCGGAAAAGGAAAGGTGGGACGGGGGGGTCTGGAGCAGGGCTCTCGCTCTCTCACTTGGCTCCTGGAGTGGGAAGACAACCTGGGCTCCGCTCTGGCATCTCCCCCTGCCATCCCAGCACTGAGATCCACGCTCCCTGCCATTGGACATCGCTCTGCTGCTCTCCCAGCTCACCCTACTACCTCCGGACACTCTGCTGAGCACCACGACCGACACCGTGAGGGGGGAGTCACTTTCCCATCCCTCTCACCCCTGGGCTGCGGCCGCCATCACCCAGCCCTCTTCAACTGCGCGGGACCTGCCCTGCCCCCACAGCACCGGTAACAGCACAGGGAGACGGCCTGCGGCCAGAAGGGACTGGAGCAGAGCTAGACTGTTCTGTTCTGTTGCCAATTTTTATAGCTGTTGTTGTCTTCTGCCTTGTTAGATACCAGTAAAGAACTGTTATTCTTATCCCCATATCTCCTGCCTGAAGGCGTCTGATTTGGACCTAAAATAATTAAAAGGGAGGGGGGTTGCACTCTGCATTGCAGAAAAGGGGCTCTTGCCTTTCCTTAGACCATACCTGTCTTTCAAACCAAGACACCCCCCTTTTTGCAACGCACGGGGTCCTGACAGTCAGCACTCAGCCAGCTGTCTGACCATCCCATGCCCCCCTCGCCGGCTGGGCCAGCATGTCAGTCGACCATTTCGACAGATCTGCTGAACCAGATCACAGCCCGGATCACAGAACAAGTTATGCAGACTGTGCATGTAACACTGGAAAGATTCACAGCCACTCAGGCAGGCGTGGAGCCAGGGGCGTCTGGAGATGGCTTCTTCCCGGCGGCTGCGCCTGTGGGTGGTGCAGCAGCGAGCCCCCCACGCACGGCGGCGAGCCCCCCTGGCGCGGCCCCCCCTCCCCTCCTGGCGTGCTCACAGGCAGCTCCCCTGTCGCCTACGGGCCCGCCCGCAGGGGTGGAGCGGGTGGCGCCGGCTGCAGAGGTGAAGGCGGTGCTGCCCGCCCCCTCCTCGGTGATGCCGCAGCCTGGCCCACCTCTGGAGGTGGAGCCACAGCAGCCCTCCCCGGCGATGGCCGGGGCTGTGACGTCTGACGTGCCGCCCCTGATGATGCACCCCACCCACCCAGAAGTACAGGGTTCTGCCCCCAGTGCACCAGAACTGCTGCCAGAACTCTGTGCATTTCCGTCAACAAATCTACCCCCGCTGACCGTGCAAAGCGCCGCTGCATCTGTGCCTGTGTCTGCTGCACCATTCTCCAGGGGACAGGGACCGCTCTCGTCACTCCAGCTCGAGTGGAGAGGCACAGCAGACCCTCCTCCGAAGGCAAGGATTCACATCAGACAGTCGACGCTGTACTGGTCCCTCAGCCTCCTCTCAGAGCAGCCTGTGGACCCTGCCCCCGTGTTCAGTCACAGTCCAGCCCAAGAATCATCACAGCTTCTGGGAGGCAGTGAAAGTCAAAGCATTGCAACAAGGAGAGTGCGGTTTACTAGAACGTTTGGAAATGCCAGGGGGTGGTGCTCTCCAGGTGGACGAAGGTGTTCAGGTAGATCCAGCTGAGCTCAACCCAGTCCCTGGGGGGACTGGAGGACCTCAGGCCTTTCCTGTCTTCAAGGCTGTGCCTGGCTCAAGGCAGGCAGATAGGCACGACGTCATAGCTTGGCGTGTTGTCCAAGATTTACGGGTCAAGGTAGCAAATTATGAGCTTGGTTCTGCACAAGTGATGCAAATTATCAGGGTGTTGAATACCGATTTACTAGCACCCTATGATATCAAGCATCTGGCCCAGGTGCTGTTCCAGCCTGTCCAGTTTAGACTGTTTGAGGACAACTGGAGACAGATGGCTGACAAGGCTGCTGCTGAAAATATGCAGCGACCCCGGCCAGATCCTAGACTTGCTGTGGGGACGGATGCTTTGATGGGTCGGTATCAATTTGCTAACCCTGACATGCAAGCCACCTGGGACCCCCTGATTCTAGAACAGTGCCAAAAAGTAGGGTTTGCAGCCATGTTTAAAACAATGGAAGCTGCTGCCCCACTACAAAAATATGTGAAAATTACACGGGGTCCCAGAGAACCATTCCTACAATTTGTTGAGAAAATTGCAGCTGCCTTGGAGAAGCAAGTTGAGGATGATGCCCTAAGGCAGTTGTTATGTAAACAGCTGGCTAGGGACAATGCTAATGTTGATTGTTTAAAAATCATCCAGGCTGTGCCAGGGGACCCTTCTTTGACTGAGATGATCCAGGCATGTGCTAAGGTGGGAACCATAGGTCATGACATCTCCACTTTAGCAGCTGCCATGTGGCATCATTAAAACATGTCAGGAGGTGGTCAGAAAAAGCATGAGAAAAATAATAATAACAATAAGCAGAAGCCACAGCAACAGAAGGCTAACATGCCTACTTTTCTGTGTGCTAAATGCAAAAAACCAGGACATTATGCCAATCAGTGCAAAACAAAGGAGCCTGTGCCAGACCAGGGAAATGGGCTGATGAGCACCCAGGGGTGTGGTGCTCAGACACAAATGGCACCCCAGAACCCCTCACTGGCACAGGTTTCCTCAGTCAGCATACAGCCTGCACCAGAGGCTCCGCCGGTGTGGATGTGCACACCGCAGCCACAGTTGTCCTAGACTCTGTCGGTGTGCACAGGATTCCTCTGGATGCCTTTGTTCCTCTGGGCCATGGGCTCAGTGCACTGCTCGTGGGTCGATCCAGTGCAACCATTCAGGGAATCTTTGTCCACCCATGGGTCATAGATGCTGACTTCACAGGACAAATCTGTGCCATGGTTTCTACTCCATGTCCTCCTGTGGCTATCCTAGCAGGAACCTGTATTGCCCAACTTGTGCCTTTTTCCTCATATGTTCCCTTCTTTGAGACCAGAAAGACGGCAGTTTCGGCTCCACAGGAGCACCACAGGTCCTTTAGACAATGAATATCTCTGACCAGCACCCACAGATGGTGTGCACTTTGTCGGTGCCAGCTGCCAACCCACCCCAGATCCAGCTCAGAGGTTTGCTCAATACTGGGGCAGATGTCACTGTGATTTCCGATTCTGCCTGGCCTCCCATGTGGCCAATGGCCCCTCTTGGCCAGCCCATTGAAGGTGTGGGAGGCACAGCACAGACCTTTGTAAGTCAGTGGCCTGTGCTGATCAGGAATTTGGAAGGGCAGACGGCTACCGTCCGATCCTACCTAACCTCAGCTCCGATCAACCTCTGGGGACGGGATGTTTTGGCTGCCTGGGGAGTGTGCATTCAGTCAAATTTGTAATTGGGACCACTGAAATGAAGGGCAGGAATTATCCTACAATGCCTCTCCGGTAGTTGACTAATACCCCGCTTTGGCAAGCACAGTGGTCCCTGCCAAAACCAAAATTATTATCCCTTCACCAGTTAGTCCAAGAACAATTAGAACAGGGACACCTCGAATTTTCTAACAGTCCCTGGAACAGCCCTGTCTTTGTGATACAGAAAAAGTCAGGGAAATGGAGATTGCTACAAGATCTCCGCAAGATAAATGCTGTCATGGAGAGCATGGGGGCATTGCAGCCTGGGATGCCATCGCCCACCATGCTCCCCACTGGATGGGACATTCTGGTTGTTGATTTGAAAGACTGTTTTTTTACTATCCCCTTGTACCCTGACGACAGACCAAAGTTTGCTTTTACAGTACCATCAGTGAACAATTCAGAGCCTGGACAGAGATATCAATGGAGGGTCTTACCTCAAGGCTGTCGAAACAGCCCAACAATTTGTCAGTGGTATGTGGCTCAGGCCTTGTCTGGAGTTCATGAGCAGTTCCCCAGCGCGTATCTCTATCATTACATGGACGACATCCTGGTAGCAGCTCCTACTCAGCATGAGTTGCTGAGGATAGAACCTCAGCTGCTCGCTGCTTACGCTGTTATGGGCTGCAGGTGGCTCCAGAAAATGTCCAGCGACATCCTCCCTGGAGGTATTTAGGGGTCAAGATCCTGGATCGAACTATCCAACATCAGAAAGTGCAATTCACAGATTCTATAAAGACTTTAAATGATGCTCAGAAGTTGCTGGGTGTCATTGGTTGGTTGCTTCCTTATTTAGGACTGACCACCGAGCAATTGTCCCCACTCTTCAGTATCCTGAAGGGGGACCCTCGCTTGGATTCACCTCGAACATTAACTCCTGAGGGACGGCGAGCACTGCAGCAGGTGCAGCATGCTCTGTCTACCCATCAAGTATGCCGAGTAGACCCCTCTGTTGATATCACTGTGTTTATCGTCAATCCAGATTTGCATCCTACAGGTATCGTTGGCCAATGGAATGATACCTGGCCTGATCCCTTCCATGTTTTGGAATGGGTCTTTCTGCCGCATCAGCTGAAAAAGATGGTAAATACAGTATTTGAATTAATTGCCCGACTGATACTGAAATGCCGTCAACGATGCGTGCAATTGATGGCAGTGGACCCCGCTACACTTGTGCTCCCTGTGGAGTGGGAATTTTTTGAAGGGGCTTTTATTAATAGTGTCCCCTTGCAAAGTGCGCTGCAAAATTTGAAGGGACAGATTGTTTATCATCTCCCCAGCCATAAGCTACTGCATATGGCAAAGACAGTTAAACTGTCATTGAGACCCAAATATAGGTCGGGTGCCAGTGCAAGGTCCTACCATCTTCACTGACGGGTCAGGCAAAATGGGAAAGGCCATTGTTACCTGGCAGGATAAGTCTGGCTGGCAAACCTTGGAAGGTCATGAAACGGGTTCTGCTCAAATCATTGAGTTGAAGGCTGTCACTATAGCATTCCAATGGTTCTCACAGGTACCTTTGAATTTGGTCAGTGACTCTGCGTATGTTGCAGACATAGCTCAGCGTTTGGATTGCTCACTCCTGAAAGAGGTTGACAACACCGTCCTCTTTCGGCTCTTGAAGACCTTGTGGAGCGCAATCCAAGCCCGAGCTCATCCGTATTATGTTCTGCACATATGGAGCCACGCGGACTTGCCAGGGTTTCTGACAGAAGGTAATGCCAGGGGTGATAGGCTAGCTAACCCAGACTGGGTGGCACCTCAGCCTGATAAGATTGCACAAGCCCAAGCATCGCATGAGTTCTTCCATCAGAATGCACCTACTCTGCAAAAACAATTTCATCTAACAGCCACTGAGGCTCATGACATTGTCGCCTCTTGTGATGACTGTCATGGCCTGGCTGCTCCTTTACCATCAGGGGTAAACCCCAGGGGTCTTAAAGCCCCACAGCTTTGGCAGACAGACGTAACTCACATTGCTGAATTTGGCAGGTTGAAGAATGTGCACGTCTCTATTGACACCTTTTCTTCAGCCATTTGGGCATCTGCTCATACTGAGGAAAAGGGTCGAGATATGATTGCCCATTGGAGAATGGTTTTTGCAATCTTGGGCATACCTTCTGCAGTGAAAACTGACAATGGCTCTGCTTACGTCTCCCAAAAGGTGAGGCAGTTTTTGCAGATGTGGGGAGTCTCGCATAATTTTGGCACTCCGCATTCTCCAACAGGCCAAGCCATTGTCGAACGCGCCCATGACACCTTAAAACGTGTTTTAGATAAACAGAAAAGGGGAATGGCTGGGGAAACACCACACAGCCGATTAGAAAAAGCTTTATACACCATCAATCATCTTACTGTGCCAAAAAATTCCAATAATCCTGTTATTGTGAATCATTTCTCGTCGTTACAGGCCTCGGATGAGATACAAATACCTCGAGCAAAGGTCTTTATATGGGACCTGACCACGAATAGGTGGGAGGGCCTGCATGACCTTATTGTCTGTAGTCGTGGGTATGCTTGTGTCTCAACAGATACCGGGGTACTCTGGCTGCCTGCGAGATGTGTGTGCCCTGACCTGCGACGTCCGAGACAGAATGCGGCCAATGCACAGCCTTCAAATGCTGACCAGCAGGCCGACCACCAGACTGATGGCCCCTCTACAAGCAGAGGATGAACACCTATCTACTTGTAGTGGAACTGTTTTTTAAAGCTGACTGGAATACTATTAGATATGTTTAGAACTGTCTAGAAATAATGTTAATAGGGTTTTTCCTTTTTGCCTTTGGATAGGATTCTGTAAGGGAAAACACCAGGTTCAAACACTCCTCCTGGGAATGTTTTTCAGATCCTTTGAGTCACGTTTGTTCTCCTTTGCAAAGGGCCCTGCAAAGAGATTACAAACACTTCTGTTGGGGGTTGAATTGTTCCCTTTTCTTTCTGTGGAATTTTCTCCCATTGTTATGCTAAGTAATTGTGGCTACACCTTGAAACGACAGATAATGTTCTCTCGTAGGGGGGTGGCTGGAGGGGGAGCGGGGGGGGGAACCGGAAAAGGAAAGGTGGGACAGGGGGTCTGGAGCTGGGCTCTCTCTCGCTTGGCTCGTTGGAGTGGGAAGACAACCTGGGCTCCGGTCTGGCATCTTCCCCTGCCATCCCAGCACTGAGATCCACGCTCCCTGCCTTTGGACATCGATCTGCTGCTCTCCCATCTCACCCTACTATCTCCGGACACTCTGCTGAGCACCACGACCGACACCGTGAGGGGGAGTCACTTTCCCATCCCTCTCACCCCTGGGCCACGGCTGCCATCACCCAGCCCTCTTCAACTGCGCGGGACCTGCCCTGCCCCCACAGCACCGGTAACTGAGCACAGGGAGACGGCCTGCGGTCAAAAGGGACTGGAGCGGAGCTAGACTGTTCTGTTCTGTTGTCAATTTTTATAGCTGTTGTTGTTTTCTGCCTTGTTAGATACCAGTAAAGAACTGTTATTCTTATCCCCATATCTCCTGCCTGAAGGCGTCTGAATTGGACCTAAAATAATTAAAAGGGAGGGGGGTTGCACTCTGCATTGCAGAAAAGGGGCTCCTGCCTTTCCTTGGACAACACCTGTCTTTCAAACCAAGACAGTGCCCCCCTTCGCTTCCCTGTGCGGGTGAAGAGACCAAACTACTTGGGAGGCACTCCTTAGTTACAAAACACCAGGTTGTCTCTTCACTACACCAAGTAGTCAAGCATCATAAAACAACAACAACAACAACAACAACAACAACAACAACAACAACAACAACAACAACAGTGTCACGCCTTTTGCACCAGTAGATCTTTTGTGAAATTCTGATGACAGAGTCCTCAAGCGAGTCTGGGGATGCTCCACACCAAGGTGTCTGCAGTTTGTGGGAAATCAGAAAAACCCTCCTTGCTTTCTAGACAGGCTCACCCATCCAAGGTGGCCAGCTAGATGCAGCTGGAGTAAGACTTCCTTCCTCTGCTACAGACTACACACAACCTTGCATCCCTTCTGTTTGCCAGAAAATCCTGTCCATGACGCCAATTTAATGTCACGATCCGCTATTAATGCAGAGCGGGGGTCGTGATGGTTCATTTGATCTCAGAGGTGCAAACAGGCAAAATGCAGGGGACAAAATCAGTTTATTTAACAACAGTAATGCATTTTTATTAAATGCTAACAACTCAGTTGTGATAGAGGGCAGAGATATAGGAAACAAAGTATAGCGAGAAAAAGAGGAGGATGGGAAAATAGCTACCAACGAGATGAGACAGACGTCCTCATGGGCCAGCCAATAGACGAGTCTTCATCCGTGGGGAGATCTCAGGAGTCTTCCCCAGAGGGCCACTCTTTTATAGTCCTTCTCCAAAGCAAGTGGCTTCTGGCCAAGGAGTAGGGAGATTGATGGACCATTGTGAGGGTTGCTGCAATAAACAGGTGTACAGAACCTGCTGCTCCAGCTAGTGCCTGCTCGAGAGCAGTGTACCATGGAGCACAGCGAGCACCTGCACACAGTCCTTTGGCAAGCATCCACCTTGATCAGGCCAGAAAATCATTGTCCAGAGTCAGCTTGGGTGGGGGTCCTCGGGGTCTTCATGCCACGGTCGTGAGGCAAAAATGAGGGAAACTTGGGACAAGGGGGAGGAGAGAGCCAGTGTGTGCAGCCCTGGGCACGGCCCCGAGAGGAGAGGCTGGGAAGCAGGGCCTTTTACAGGGAAGGAGGAGAGGGAACCTCCCAAAGGGGGAGCAACACCTCCTCCATTCTCAGGCCTGTGAGGTGCCATGGCAAACCAAAGGCCAGGCAGCTGCCTCGGAAGGTGAAATCATCAAAGATTGCAGACACACAGCCCGGCAGCGGAGTCGCAGCAGGTCTTGTATGATGCTTTCCAGGATTGGGACTAGCCGAGATAGACTCTTGGCTACAACAGAGTCAGACAGCTCTTACTCAAACGACTCTGAGGAGGAAGAGGAGGATGAGGAAATGGACGAGATTATTGCTGCCTTAAACAGGCGGAGAAGGGGAAAGATAACAAAAAAGGTCCTCAGAGAGCATAGCCCAATTGCCCACCGCACTAGATCAAAAAGGGAAAGAGACAGAGAACCAGTTTTGCAAGCCCCTTTACTACAGGCAGTTGGTAATCAGGGGCCAGTATATGTGAAAGTACCATACTCCCTTATAGAGTTAGAACAGTGGAAAACTACCATGGGAAAATATAAAGAAAACCCAAATAAAGTGGCAAAATTGGTGGAACGGGCTATTAAATCACAAATCCCTGACTGGGCAGATTTAAACTCCATGTTGGATACAATACTTGACCCCACTGAAAGACAGATGGTTAATAAAGCCATCATAACCTCAGTGGAGGGGAGCATAGCCAGTGGATTTCTTCAGGGTACTGTCACTCAGATATTTCCTCTTGAGAATCCTGGATGGGATCCAAATATACCAGAACATATGGCGAGGCTAAAACGATATCAAAGTCTTGTGGTATATGGGTTAAAACATGGAGTAGCTAAAGCTATAAATTGGTCAAAGCTTTATGAAGTAAGACAAAATGATGATGAATCACCATCTGATTTTTTGAACAGGTTAAGAGAAACTGCTAGCAAATACACTGATCTAGACCCTGAATCAGCTGATGGTAAAGCACATCTGGTTTTGTTGTTTATGGGTCAGGCTTCAAATGATATAAGAAGGAAGCTGCAAAAGATAGAGGGGGTCTGAGATATGGAGAGACTGCTAGAGGTTGCCTGGAAAGTGTTTCGAGATAGAGGTTCAACTGAAAGAGTTAAATCCCAACCTAGTAAGAAGGCAACTCAGGAAAGGTCACCCAACAAAGCTTCCCCTACACAGAAGGACCTGTGTGCATACTGTAGAAAGTGGGGACATTGGAAAAAGGACTGTCCAGTGTTAAAAGAATAATCCTCAGTTCCCCAACTCTCAGTAGCACAAACCTCAAGTGGCTCAGGCTCTGAGTGATGGCAACCAAGGGCTATTCCCCAGCAGAGCCCTTGATTATAACTAAGCTGGGGAAATTGACATCAAGTAATTTTTGTAGATTCTGGAGCAGCATATTCTATGTTAAATACCTTAGAAGGGAAACTGAGTCATGACACTGTACATGTTATTGGGGTAACTGGGGTAAGTGAAACAGTTTTTTCTTCCAACCTTTGGTATTCAAATTGGAGAAGCATCAATTCCTTTACATGCCTACCTCACCAAAACCATTGTCGGGGAGAAGGAGAATTGGAAGCTTGGAAGCTTGTAACCAGACTGTGTTTGGTAACGTAAATACGTGTATTTGTAATGTAACTACAATTAGAGACTGTGGTTTTGTGTATAAACACAAACACTTGTAAAAGAAATGTTACAGCATGCAAATCTGCAGCAGCTGCCAGAAAATGCCAAGGCCAAAGCTAAAAAGATCCTAATAACAGTTCACTATGATAGTAAAGTTATAAAATAGGGAATGGAACAAATTAGGAGCGCAGGAGAACACCACTGGTGGGAAGTTCCTTTTGGCTGGTTCCCCATGGCCACGGGCATTTTCAACGAGCTGCTGCACCCCATTGTAGTTCCACTGTTAATGCAAATTTGTGTGCTTTGGTAGCCACTTGTTGCCGGATGAGGCAGGTGAAACTCTGCTTTGATAACCAGGTGAAAGGAGCAGGGCTGGCCAAGACCCTCATGAAATAATCAGGGGCAAGCCTGGGTTGGCCTCTGTGTTTGCCACCAAGAAGATCTTATGGCTCCACTGTTGGCTGCAACCCAGCAGGTGTTGGGTGGTGGGGACACATGCCATGCCAGACCTTGATGAAAGGGAGGGGAGGACAGGCCAAAGAGCCTGCAGTTAGTCTGAACCAACCTGCTCAAGTCAGGTCACCTAGAACTGATTGCCAAGAACTGCATTCAGCTGGACTTTGACCATCTCCACAGATGGAGACTCCACAACCTCTCCGGGCAAATACGTTTCATTGTTTGATTGAAGCAAAAGTTAACATATGGTAGACCATGTAAAACCCCACATATTCCAGGTGAAATTAATTCACATGAAGAGGAAACGTGATTTACAGTGTTATTTGATGGCTCTAAGTTTCACTTTGCAGAAGCTCCAAAAGCTTCAGAGTTACATCGTGCTATCCAGACCAATAGGACTGGACACCCCTGCACACCTGTTCCAGCCTGGAGACTGGGTCTATGTGAAGTGGTGGGACAGTGATCCTCTGCAAGCCAAGTGGAAAGAACAATTTAAAGTCCTGCTGACTACCTTCACTCTAGTCAAAGTTGCTGACAGAGGACCCTGGATTCACTACTCCAGAATTAAGAAAGCTTCTGCTTCTGAACAATTGTGAAAACAAAGACTGGTGGACATGATAGTTTTTCTTCTGGGTCTAATTACTTTTTCTTTTATATAACATTTGATTGTGTAAGATATTGTTCTTGTTAGAGGTTTATTGTTATTAGGTTTATGTTTACGTTTATTATCAAGTATGTATTTACTAGTATGTATTTATCTAATGTTGGGTATTTATTATTATTGATCACGTATCTGTAATTAAATACCTGTTATTAATATTTAGAATAGACACTCGACAAGGTAAAGGCCTTGTCGAGCCTCTAAAGGGGGGAAATGATGCCTTTAGTTTTAAGTTTTCCTTTTCTCCTTGGATGTGCTTTTCTGATGTGCTAGGCTGAGGAAGACAAAACAGTCCTATTCTAGTGAAGAACTCAAGGACAGTTTCTCCAAACTTCAGGCCCTAAGCACAAACTACATAGAAAGGTGGAGGGTGGGTTCATGCAAATTAACCAGAACCTATAAAAGTGTAAGATTTTGTGACCAGCCCTCTCCTTTCCTTCCATTTTGGAGCCATCTGGGCAGGGGCCACGACTGTGGCACTTATATTGCTGGGGTGTGGCTTTTGTAGGCCTTTCGTGGGCCACACAATAAATACCCATTTTGTTCCCCTTAACTCTGTGTGCAGCCTCTGTTCCAGCTCCTCAAGGCATCAGTTTACAGCCACACTGATTCTGAGATTGAAGTGTAGCTCAAGCAGTGAGGAGTCAAAGCTGAGACTCAATGATCCTCAAGGGTGCCTTCCAACATGGAAATCTATGAGATTGCCAATGCAGGGCAGATAAAATTCAACCCAAAAGAAAGAACAGTGGGAGCCCTTTGAAGAACATTCACTCAAAAGAAGCCTTAACCAGTGCACAGGGGTCACTCTGAGTGGCTGAGGCAGGGTGGGGACAAAGGGTAGGGTTGGCTGCGTTGTGATGCGCTGTGACACCTGTGACATCGGGGGGACGTGTCACAATGGGGGCAGGTATAAAAGGGCCCAGCAGGTAACGCTGGCCCTGCATTGCTTGGGCAAGCGGTGAGTGCACACGTGGAGGGGAGGCTGGGCTGGGGACAAGGGCCGGGGCATAAAAGCTGCACCCGGGGCTGGGTTCTCCCCCTTCATGCAGGGACAGCCCCTGAAGGGAGAGCTTTGGGCAGGCCATGCTGGTGTGGGTAGGCATTGCTGCCTGCCAGCTGTCTGGGGCCCTGTCCTTCCTGCCCTCAGACCCCTGAGGATCCCAGTCCCTGCTGCCCCCACTGCCAGCTGCCTCCCTCACAGCCCCACTCAAGGCCTTCTCTCCATCCTCCTGCAGACCATGAATTCCATAGTGTTGCTTTTCGTGCTCTTGAAAAGCCTCATCCAGTACCCGAAGCTCGTGGGTGATGATCAGGATGAGGAAACCCGTCTGGGCATGGAAAGGCGTGCAAAATACCTGGAATGGCAGAGGATTAGGCTGGAGCAGGAGGTGGAGCAGCTCACCCTGAAGCAGGTGCAGCTCTTGCAGCTCTTAGCTGTTGCTGTGCTCCTGGTCCTTGTCTTGGTCCTATGGTGGATGGGGTGCAAAAGGAGCCTGCGAAGAGAGGAGCCTGAAGAAGAAAACAATGGTGCAAATGAAGAGGAAGTCAGAAATGGGGATGCAAATGAAGAAGTAGAGGTTGGAAATGCAGAAGAAGAAGATGATGCGAATCGGAAGGAAGATAGCAATGATGATGACAATGTACGGGAAGTCACTAATGTTGCTGCAAATGAAGAAGATAATATTGAAAATGAAGTTGTCAATGAGGCTGCAAATGCAGAAAACAGTGATCTTGCAATTGCAGTCCATGAAGAAGACAATGATTTTGACGATAACGTTGGAAGAACTCTAATGGAACGCATACAGTGGCCTGTACAGGACCTGCAGAAAGGCTGCGAGTGGACAAGGAACCTCATGGATAATTCTGCAATTTACTTTGGACATGTCTTATCAAACAGCTTCTACCCAGTCCTGCAAGGAGCCATCGGGGTGGGCAGTGCCTTTGAAGGCTGGAGTCCACGTGAGCAGGATGTTGTGTACCAGGTGCTCATCCCCATGACTCCTCCCCGAGGCCACAGTTTCCACCTGGAGCTGGACTCTGCAGAGCAGAGGCACGTGAGGAACTTCCGTGTCCGCGTGCAGCTGGAGTGCACCTGCACCAAGGAGCAGCAGGGTGAGAACATGCTGTGCTTCCTGCACCACCCCGAGGAGGAGCTGAGGAGGAATCAGGATCCCAGCCTCCTAGACACCCTGTGCACCAACTCCTACCTGGATGTGCACAAAACTGCCCGCTGGTTCTGCCAGCTGGTGAGAGCAATCTGGCCAGCTTTGCCTCAGTCACAAAATTGGCATTTAATGCTGCTGCCCTCCAGACGCTCCTGCCAATTCAAGGTGACCAATGGCAGAGAAAGCTTCCGGATTGAGATGCAGTTTGGGGTGCAGAGAGGTGACTCTGACATCTTTGTGAGCAGCCAGCCTGGATATGCCAGAACCCCAAGCACTCTGTGGCCTGAGACTTACGCTGTGGCAGAGATGAAATTCTTCCAGCACCTTGCCAGGCAGGCTCCCCGTGACAGCTTGCACCTCAAATGCCTGCAGCTATTCACCTGTCTTCAGCTGGGCATAGGCTTTTCCACCTACACCATGAAAACCATTGTCATGCACCTCCTGAACACCATTCCTGTGTCACAGTGGTGCAGGAGGCATTTCCTGAGGCGAATGTTTGATATCAGTGAGAGCCTGCGCTTATCCCTGCAAGTGAAACGCCTCAACCACTTTATTGTGGGCAACTTGGGGCTTCCTGAGGAGATCAGTGTGCCCCAGGATGTTCAAATGGCTGAGCCACCCAACCTCTTCCACCACCTGGCCATGGATCCGGTAGCCTACTCCCAGGGCATAGGCGAGTACCTGGATCTGCAACGTCGACTCCTAGCTGTCCTCAAAGCTGACAATTGAAAGAGATTCTCCTGCATAGCGCTGTGCGTGTGCTGCTCGCAGCTGGCAGCAGAGAGCCACCTCAGAGTACAAATTTGGTGCTTTAAGGAGAAGAGGATGCGTGCTAAGGCTCTGGCAAAGGTCCCACAGCCTCTCCTGCCGCCTCAGCAGGTGGAGGGACACGGGAGGGTTTATTCTACCTCCTTGTATCATTACATTTTCCAAAAAAGGCACCCAGATCTGCATAAAGCCCTGCTGGAATTTCCGCACTCCTGACCATGTGCGTGAAGAGAGAACATGCTGTACATGCAGATTGTTTGCACGTGGCTGTCCTTCCCTAGCCCACAAATAACTGTGTCGTGTTTGCATGTGTTGCTGCTCTGGAGCTGGGCTGAGCAAAGATGGTGGTGTCAGCCCAAAGAGAGATTAAATGATTGTGGAGGAATTTCTTTATCACCATCCTGTGTAAATAGAGATTAGAGATTTTCCTTACAGCTGTGCTTCTGCAAACAGGAGGGAGTACAGGGCCCAAACCTCCTGCTCCCGCCACACAGCGCCCAGCCTTCTCCCCCTGCTCCTCCTCTCCCAGCACGGCACAAATTCCAGCTCCGAGGAGGCTTCCCCACACAGGCCTCAGGCTCCTCTTTCAGCCTGAGTGTCCCTGCAGAGGAACACGGCATCCTTCAGGCACTTCCACAAGCTCAGGGTTCTCATTTCATGCGGAATCTGGGATGCAAATAGCCTTGTCAATAAGGACAAAAGCAGAGGGAATGAATTGGAAATTATGAGGAAAAAATGACCCTTCTTACAAAGTTCATTCCTTGCATTTCTCCTTTTCAGATTCTTTCAGTCATCTACTTGGATAGGTCCAGCTTGTTCTGGTGCTTTTCATGAACTGATGGTACTCTTGATTTATACCAGTGCAAGAGATGTAGAATCAGCTAAACTGAACACAGAAACAAATTCCCTCTGTCAGCCCATTTTCATGTTCTGGATCACCTTCAAGATTTCCATGGGGGTGTTGGAATGATTATCACACAACTCTCCACTTCTGGCTGCAGGCTCTGGAGATTCTTTCTCTGCATTCAGTCAGGGTTTCATTCCCTAACAATTCCTGGTTGCACCTCCTGTTTTCTTAGGTTATAACAGTAACAATGAAAACCTTACCCATGGCACAACTCCCCAGCCCACCAGGAAAAGAAAGGACAAGTTGTAAACTTCTCAAAACATTTATTCTGCTTTGCTGCAAAATTCGTGCTGCACTCACAGTGTGGAAAGCCAAGAGAAGCTGCAGTTGGTGGCACATCTTGTCATAGGAGCTCGACCTCGTTCTCCAGGAAAGGTTCAAACATCACTGTGGAGAAGATTTTCGAGAAGCAGAAGAGCTTTCCAGAAGTGAAATGAAAATGGAAAAAGACAGCCAAAGATGTTCACATATGCTATTAATTCCTTTCCTTATATGCTCCCTTTTTCTGTGTTGCACTGGGTTCTACATCACAGTCATTCCAAACTGATCTTACCTCAAACACCTAGGACTAAGCAAGTTTTATGCACTCTACAGTATCATTAGCTACACACAGTTTGCCTTCTCCCTATTTGGCTTTGAAAGCAATGCTGGAGACACCAGAAACCTGCAAACTCCAGATTTTAGAGCACAGTGCTTTGGTCGGCTATGGGTTCTAGAGACAGGGCATGTGCTCCCACAGTATTTCACCCTCAGCAGTGACAATACACAGCAGCAGCAAAGGTGATTCCTAAGACACTGTGCAGGGGTCAAGGCTCTATGTCTTGACTTAACATGGCAAAGTTCACCTGTTTTGACAGACTCATGATCCAAACTAGTCGGCTTTTCTAGCTGTGTCAATGAACAGCAGGACAAATAAAGCAGCCAGCAGTTTCTTTGCAGAGAGGGCCTTTGCTCCAGATTGAAAGTGCTGGATTGACAGGGAGGAGGCAGGCAGCTGAGAGCTGAGCTGCTATATCAGACTGCCACCAAACTGGGCAAAAATAGCAGTTTCATTGTTTTACTTTAATCCTCCTTTCGGCAGTCTCCGACTTTCTCCTGGAACTGGACAAGAAAACAGGAACAGCCCTGGGGACGAGGGCACCGAGCCGGGCGTGGCCCCTGCGCTGCCGCTGCCCACCCGGAGCGGCCGGGGAGCAGCGCTGCCCTGCAGGGGCTGCATTTCTCACTCCTCATGTGCTGCTCTGCCCTCCCACGGGGCTGGCTCTGCCTGGCGCTGCCAGGCTCCTCATTCAGCACTTTCCTCTGCTCCAGGGGAGCAGGGGCGGAACTGGGAACGGACACACGGGGGATGGACACACAGGGAACGGACACACAGACATGTGGACGGACCCTCCCGGCACTTCGGCAGCGGCAGAAGAGCAGCGATTCCACAGACCCGCTGTTTCCCTTCTCTCATCTGCCTCTCCCGCTGTCGCACACCATCTCTCGCTCTTCGTTTGGTGCTCAACCCTTGCCACCGCCCACCTCCCCGGCGTCCCTCTCCCCATTCCGGACCGGGCCATGCCCCCGGCCTTGGGAGGGGCGGCCCTGTCCCGTCCCCCCTTTCCCCCTTTCCTTCCCCAGCCCCCTCCCCGTCCCCGTCCCCGTCCCCGTCCCCGTCCCCGGCCGTCCCGCCGCGGTCTCGCCTCCGCCCGGCTCTGCCCGTGCTGGCGGTGCCGCTGCTGGGCGGGCATCAGTGCCTGGGGCTGGGGCGGCATCGCCTCCCTTTGGCTCCGCCTGTCCCGGCCCCGGCCCCGGCCCCGGCTCCTCCCGGGGCCCGCGGAGGACACACGCGGCGCGGCTGCTCCCGCCGCCTGCGCTGCGGCTCCCCCGGCCCGAGCTCCGCCGCTCGGCAGCGCGGCCGCCGGCCCCGAGCCGCCGCTGTCCCGTTCCACAGAGCGAACGCCTGGGGCTGCCCGGCCCGGGGCGGCTGAGGGGCGCTCGGGGGCCGTTCCTGGCCCCGGGCCGAGCGCTGACAGCCGCGTCTCGCCGGCAGGGAAGGCGCAGCAGGGCCTGAAGGAGCGGTACCGGCTGGGTTCGCTGCTGGGAGAGCGGGCGTGGGCTGAGCGCTGCATCCCTGATGCAGAGCATCCCGGGCTGGCTGAGGGGTCCCAGAGCCCTGGCACGGCCCCAGCCCCACTGAGATCGTGCCCCTGGAGATCGTGCTGCTGGCCAAGGTGTCCTCTGGGTGTGCTGGGGTCATTCAGCTCCTGGAGTGGGTTGGGTTGAGCTGCCCAACAGCTTCTTGTTGGTGCTGGAGCGTCCGGAGCGGTGCCAGGACCTCTCGGGTTTGCAGGCAGAGGGGAGATTCCTGCTGGAGCAGGAGGTGCAGGAGCTGTTCCAGCAGGTGCTGGAGGCTGTGCACTGCACCAGCTGCGGGGTCCTGCTCAGGGACATCAAAGCAGAGAACATCCTGCTCGACCTGGCCACTGGGCAGCTGAAACTGATCGACTTTGGCTGTGGCACCTTCCTCCAGGACACAGCCTACACGCAGTTTGCAGATGAGCCCTCCCAGGGGATGCTCCTGGGCATCTCATGGCCCAGCCTGGGTGTAGCACCGGGGCTTCCCCCTATTGCAGCCAGGATGGGATCAATGCTTGAGCCAAATTGATTTGGGTGGGGGTGTGAGGGGGGCCAGCTCCCAGCCCTGCTGACAGCCTTCATCACCCACTCTGCCTTGAGCTGGGGCTGGAGCTGGGGCAGCCAGGCTGACAAAAACCCCACGGGGACAGCAGAGAGGGGGGAGGTCAGACCTCATGCCCCAGCCAGTTTGGTGTGCAGGCAAGAAAGGGCTTGAACTGCTCTGCACTGCTTGTTTGCCTTGGCTTATTTTCGGGGCCATGCATGTGGGGAGAAGAGTGGGTTTTCTCCACCTCTGGGTGGGGTTTTCTTTTGCATGTCATGGTTGTGCTTCCCTGGGGCTTCTGCTGCCCTCTTCCAGCACCAGTGGATTCTTTTCCAACCCCGAGTTCGTACACAAGTCCCAGATGCTGGCGAGAGGACAGTGGGTCACACCCTGTGCCACTGGGGCAGCCCCCACATGCCCAGGGATGTTGGGACCATGCTCTGGGAGCAGCAGCATCCCCCTGATGAACTCCATCTGGATTCCATAGGAGCCCTGTCCTACAGCCCACCAGAGTGGATCCACCACCAACGCTACCATGGCGAGGCAGCAACGATCTGGTCCCTGGGCCTCCTGCTGTACCACCTGGTCATGGGGAAGCAGCCGTTCAGGAGGGGCCAGGAGATCATCTGGGGATGGATCCTGTTCCCACGAGGGCTCTCTCAAGGTGGATCCTCATCTCTGGGCACAGGGGGAATACCAGTGCTGGGAGACAGCAGCAGGCTTGTGAGCATCCTGCTCTGGCAGCTGCTGAGGAGGTGGCACATGTCCTGCTCTCCTGCTCTCCTCCAAACAGAGAATCCATGGGGAAGTTTAGGCACAATCCTGGGCACACCCAGCATGGCCTGGGCACAGGAACAGGGGGACAACTTCTCCAACTGACTGGTGATTTCTGGTTTCTGTCTTCAGAGTGCCAAGATGTTATTAAGAGGTGTTTGTCCATGCAACCCTTGGACAGGCTGTCCTTAGAAGATCTTTTCTGTGATCCTTGGCTGCAGAGTGTTCATCTGCCTTAGAAGATGGGAGAGATCCATGGGCACAGTTGGATCCAGGAGCCTGGCAGGTAACAGCTGCACACATCTCTTGGCAATCAGTGGCAAAGCAAACCAGACTGGTTTTGTCCTGCTGTAGCTCTGGGCAGGGATCATGAGAAGGGAACACGCAGCTCTTGGGCTGGAGCTGAGCTGGAGACCTGGTGTGGCAAGCACTGGTGGCCACCATCCACCCTGGGTTTGCTTGTCTGGTTCATTGATGGCTGGGGCCGTGGGCAGAACACTGACAGCCTGGTCTGGCCCCCAGGGAAGGAGAAGGAGCCCCTGGAGAAGCTGTACCAGGTGGGGCTGCTGCTGGAGACACCAAGGACAACCTCAATGATGACAATCTCTTCCTCAGCCTGGCCAGCTGAAGATGATGGACTTGGATTCTGGCACCTTCTGCACAGATCCACACCCAAGTTGTGGGTGAGTCCACAGCCAGGGGGATGCTCCCAGATCTGGGCACAGCGTGGCCTGGCCGGGCACCAAAGGTTCCGCCCTTTGCTGGGGCAGATGCAATGAATTCTTCAGTGGCTGCCAAGCTGCTTTTTGGCTCTGGGCAGTTTCTGAGGGGCTGGATGTGCCATGGCTGGCTGCAGGCTGGGCACAGTCCTGCCCTCCTGCTCTGTGCCCAAGGCAGCAATGATGGGCAGCTTTGGGCACCGCTCTGGGCACGGCCAGCATGGCCTGGGCACGGCGGGAGCTGGGACAAGGGGGACAGGAGCCTTCAGCTGACGGGCGGTTTCTGGTTTCTCTCCTTGCAGCCGGGCTCTGCAGATGCTGAGGCTGCTCTGGGCTCTGCCAGGGCTCTGCTGGGCTCAGCCCTGGGCACGGCTGGGCCTGCTCTGCCCTCACATGGCTCTGACAGCTTTGCATCAGACAAACCCATTCCGAGCACAGCACCTGAGCTTTGTGCTTCTGCAGGTGAGGGAGACTCTCCTGCAGGCCAAGACATTGCAGTTAGGGACACACATCCAGTTGGCAAGAACCAAAACTCTCCACAGTCCCAGCTGAACACCTGGATCTGCACAGGATGTTTTGTTGGTCCCACTCTTCATTCCTTCTTGGCTGCAATTGTGCAATTGCACTTTCTTTTTCCTCTAGAAGTGCCCCGAGTGGACCAAACCTGTCGAGTGGGCCGTGCTCCTAAGGCAGTGCAGTCTGGAGCTGAGGGATGGAGAATTGCCCTTCTGCACTTCCAAACCAAGCAAAAAGCCATAAGTGAGACTTTCTTTAAAAAAACCCTGATAATTTCAAAGGGAATGTGGAGCTCATTCACAGTGAGAAGGAAGGGCATCTTCTAAAGGATTTGGGTTGTGACAGAATTGAGATTCCCAGTCCTGCTTGGAGCTGGCAGAGCACAAAGGAATTTCTTCTTGCTTCCCACCAGTTTCACCACAATTTAAAATAATAATATTGGAAACAAACCCCAAAATCTTTTTAAAAAAGGTTACTGAGGCCAGTAAGATGCATCAATGCCAGCAGCTCATTTACAAAGTAAATAAATGAGTTTTCTGTTTCAGAAGATCTGTAACATCTTAATTCAAAGTTACAGAAGATTTTTCACTGCACACTTGGGTGTTTTTATCTTTCACATTTTATAGAGGTTTTTTTTCTTTATCGTTTTTCTTTTCCTTTAAACAGAAAACATGCCATAAAAAAGGAGTGTCCTTTGCTCCTGGTTCCCATGAGGAGCAGCTCCTTCCCGCTGGCTGAGCTGCTCAGGCAGAGCCCGGCAGCTCCTGGCCCTGCAGGGCTGAGGCTTTTCCCCATTGCTGGGCACAGACTGATGGAGCAGCACTGCAGAGCACGGGGACACACAGAGGGACCAGGAGCAGCTGCCTTTGTCCACCTGGAGCTGCAAGGGCCAAACTCTGAGCAGACAGGGCTGGCAGAGACTCACAGGCTCCTGTTTGCTGTGCTGCCCCACTTGTGCCCAGCCCAGCTCTGTGTGGGGCAGAGGGAGAACAAGGGGCAGCTCCCTCCCAGCCCCCAGCGCAGGGACCCCTCTGGCCCCGGGGCTTGGGGCAGTGTCAGCACCCACTGCTGCAGCCACCGCCTCTGCTGGCACTGACAGCAACCCCCAAATTGTGGCTGATCCCGAGGGAGCAGCAGCAGGGCCTGGATCTGATCCCTGACTCTGGGGCAGGGCTGGACAAATGACCCCCACAGCAGCAGCAGCAGCAGCAGCAGCAGCAGCAGCAGCACATGGACCTGAGTTTCAGCACAGCCCCTGCCACTCTTCCCTCCCGTGTGCAGTGGTGTCACAGCAGCCTGGGCCACCTGGGAGCCCCCAGGGCCAGCAGGGACTGGAGATGGCAGCCCTGGGCTCCTGGAGGTTGTGCAGGGAACAGAGGTGGGGACTCCCTGTCCGTGTGGAGCTTCCAGATGGAAAAGGCTGCTGTGAGCAGGCAGCTCCAAGGGCACAGAAAGGAGGGGCTGGAGCCCCTGATCTGTGCCAGTGCCACAGTCCTGGGCAGCAGCCACCGAGCACAGGGGGAACAGAGGGCACAGCAAGAGGGACAAAACCAGTCAAGGTCAGAGAGTGGGAAGAGCCAGAGCTGGGAGCAGGAGCAGCTGCTTCACTGCACCCTTGGAGAAAGCTCTTGGCTGGTTCAAAGTGCTGAGAGGTGTGAAGGGCAGAGAGGAGAGCACAGCAAACAATGCTCCTGTTTCCACAGCCTCCCCTCTCAGTGTCCCAGGAGGAATTGGATGAACTGTATTCTTCTCTCTGAGCCATCTCGTTCAGCATGAGCAGCTCAGCACCAGGAGCTAAAGGAGCTGAAGCCTTAGGCCACAGGAGCTGACCAAGAGGGAACTTTTGACCAAAGTAATGCTGCCAACATGGACCTAACTGAATGCAGCAGATGGAATCCTGGAATTACAGAATCTTTTGTGTTGGAAAAGACCTCTGAGCACATGGAGTCCAGCTGTTCAGCCAGCACTGTCAAGCCCAGCACTAAACCCAGTCCCTGAAGTGCCAAGGCCTGGACAACAGGCCCTGAGCCCAAGGTGACCTCTGGATGAACCTTCCAACCAAAGGTTATCCTTGTATTAGCAAATATACATGGTCATTAGTGCTGTGATAGATGTATCCACTCATTAATGAAACATGGATTGACCTTTGTGCATTTAGAAACCAGACAAGGCCATGAAATCTGACATCTGGCCTTGTTTGGGGCTGTATGGTCAAAGTCAGCTCCCTTGGTTCCTCCTTGAGCCCTGGCCAGGCTTTGGGAGGAGCCCAAGAGGAGAATGAAAGCAGCTGTTCCTGCACTAGAAGTGCTGTCAGTTTGTTTATTCAGCACTGTCAGAGCTGGGCCCTCTCACAGCGGGGTTGGAAGCCTCACCTGTGGCTGGAGGCACCTGCAGGAATTCCCAGTGTCCAGGAGTGGCTCTGCAGTCCTTGGCTGTGACAGCTTCCCCAGCTGATGTGTGCACCTGGCTGATGGCAAAGTCTGAGGGTGACTGGTGCTGTCTCTTAATCCCTGCAGGCAATCTTTGGTGCTGATGGTTGGCTGCATTGCTGAGCCTCTCCTTTTGTGATTCTTTGCTGCTTTGAACTGCAGTAAATGACACTGATTGCTGAACTTGTGTCTGTGTCTCTGCTGCTGCCCCTGCCCACTGCTAAAACAAAGCTGGTGTAGTCTGGCCAGATCACCACAAAATGTTGCTTTTTAAATGTAAATGTAAGGAATCAGTGTTGTCTGGAATTCCCAGGTATAGGGAGAACCTTCCCTAGAGTTTGCTGGCTCTGCAGTGGGCTGAGGTTGGAGCACTGTGTGAGCAATGGGGAAGGCAGCTGAAAGAAGCTGAACCACTGGATGTATTAAAATATGGAAAAATGAAAAGAACTCATGAGTTTGGAAAGATGAGGATGAATTTTGTTAACAGCATCCCAGAAAAACCATCAACAGAGGGAATGATTGCTGTCAAAATGCTCCTACATGGAGTGATAGAAAAGGTTTTTAATCTTGAATTTGGATTCATTTGTGCAAAGGAAAGAGTAATAATATAATAAATCATTACATATATATAATATAATAAAAATGTAATGTATATACTTTAACATATATATACATAATGACATTGTAAAATAATGCTTTAAATACTAATTTGTTAGCTTTAGCTGCTCAGGAATGTAACACTAAATACCCTACTGAAAATTATTGGCCAGGACCCAAATATCCCTGGTGAACTCTGTGAGATTGTATACAATGAATGAAAGAGGAAAGGATGAAATTGGCAGTTTTTACAGGGTTTGCTGACACTAGGATGTGGAATGCTTTGTCTGTTCCTTTGAAAAATACAGTAAAGAAGACTGCTGGATTTCTCATATACCAGAATACCTACAGGCTACAGAATTCAGTGAACAGATGAAAGGGATTGTTACAAGAGCAGTTGAAAAAAAATAGGAGAAGGGAACGTGTCACAATGAAAATCCCATCTCCCAGATGTGCTCCATACCCTTAACAATGGCCCCACTGGGAAATGGGAACCCCCTGGATGTGCATGGCTGCACCCAGTTTGCAAATACAGCCAAGGACAGTGACACTGTGACTGCCTGGGAAATTATTCTGGGTGTGATGGCCCCTGACAGGGCCACCCCAGAGGCTGCAGGGCTGGGCCTTCATGCATAGGAATTAATTAGGATAAATCAGGAGCAAATGAGAGTTATCAATACTAGAATAGGAATTCAGATTCCTCCAGGACACTTTGGTTTCATGATTGCTCACTGGAGCTTGGCCTTGAAATTGTTCATGTCATAGGAGGAGTACTTGGTGCAGATTATCAAAGAGAAATTAAAGTAATTCTGCTAAACAGAAGTGAACAATTGGATTATTCAACCCCATATTCAATTGTGGAAGGGTAGCACAATTGTTGATATTGCAGTTTTTAAAACAACTGTGAGAAAAGGACATCCAGCTCAAATCACTGCTGTTGATGGAGATAAAGGGTTTGGATGCACCAGTCCTAATAATGGAGCCAGAGTGTGGGTGCAGAGGCCCAATGGCCCTCCCAGGCCAGCTGAAGGAACAGCTCTGGGCAAAGACAACACTGTTTGACTCCTGAAACCTGGGTGAGAACAATGGGAATGTGTCCCTGCAGCCAAGTGTTCTGTGCCAGAACAAGTGGATGTTATGGGATATTGTTTTACAGATCCTGCCAGACCAAATCTCCCTGTTTGCCCCAACAGCTCTTTGGAAAATGATCCACGGGGCTCCATGTGAAGGCTGATGTGACTCTGAGGATGTGGAATTCCACACGAATTCCAGCCAGGAGCCTGGGTGCCCTCAGGGACTGGGACCTGGCACCTCTCCAGCCAGAGGGGAAAGGAGCCCACCAAGCCTTGTCAGCCACAGACAGCACAGTAGAGCTGAACAGCAAAGGACCTTGGGGACATTATTCTGGAATTAAAAAGGCATCAGCTCTGTGGGCAACAGAATTATTGTTCCTAACCCAAATGAGACTGAGGAAAAAGAATGAAGAGCCGTGTCACTAAAGTGCTACTGAAGTCTGTAAATTATATCTTGATAGGTAGCCAGAATCTTTGTTTGCCAGAAACACCTCTAGTTTTACCAAGGATTAGTCATGAAAATTGTGATGAACATGTAAATATCAAAGTAGCCAAAATACTCAGTGTAACTAATGGCTGGATATGTTCTTGACCCTAGGGAAATCAAGGCAGAGCCATGGTTTGTCAGGACTTGCTTGATCCCAATCAGCCCCGTGGTGCATTTGGTGCTGAGCCCTTGAACCTCAGGGCCTGAGAGGAGATTGCACAAACCTTTCCAGGAGTCCAAGGCAGAAGAAAAACCCAAAGTGTCTCACAGCATTAATGGGTCCTACTGAGGTCCATCCCCTACAGAGGCGCCTCATGGACTCTCTTTGGAGGAGAGAATGGGAGGCCAGGATTGCCCAAAAACTTCTCAGAGACTCAGAGAAGAAAGGAAAAAGGAAAGTACCTTAAAAAACTGAAGTTCCTTGAAGTACTAATGAGCCCCAGTGAGTGTCAGTACAAAGCTCTCAAGGGACTTGTTAAAGCAGATAATTGGGGGCATCACTGCATAAACTACTGAAAGAGTTGGTGTTAAAAGGGAAACTCCCAGTACCTTAAAAAAACTGAGTACCGTGAAGTATTAATGAGCCCCACTGAGTATCATTACTGACAAAGGCTCTCAAAGGACTAATTAAAGCAGATAATTGGAGGCCATCACTACACAAACCTCTCAGAGACTCAATGTCAAAAAGTAGAACTTAAATTAACCCCGAGTGCCTTGCAGTGTTAATGAGCCCCAGTGAGTGTTGTTACTGACAAAGGCTCTCAAGGGACTCATTAAAGCAGATAATTGGAGACCATGATTGCACAAAGATCTCAGAGACTCCAAGGCAAAAGCAAAACCCAAACCTTGAGTATCTCAAAGTATTAATGAGCCCCACTGAATGTCAATACAAAGCTCTCAAGGGACTGATTAAAGTAGATAATTGGGGGCATGATTCTATAAACTACTAAAAGAGTTGGTGTCAAAAGGGAAAGACTTGACATTTCTTTGTCCTCACCTGTCATCTCTGCCTCGAATTTCCTGCTCTAACTGGAACCTGGGGACATTTTCTCAGTTGTGTCCCTCATTGGGACCCATTAAAACTTCAAGAAACTACAGCATTTTAATTTGAGTTCTTGAGAAGGTTTTGGAACACTCTCTCAGGGAATGATTATGATGTAAACATTTAATGAACCAAGAGATTCATTAAAGTCCTTGTGCTGTGTCTGTGCTGCTGAGCTGGGCTGGGCTCCTGGCACAGAGGCAGCTCCCAAGGTAAACCAAGAGAAGCTTCCAAAAGACATTTCTGCTGAGGAGCAGCTCCTCTGCCAGCCCAGCAGGGCTGAGGGCACTGCCTGCAGGCACTGAGGGCACAGGAGCCAGGCACAGACAGGCTCAAGGCAATCAGGACTGGGAAGACATTGATCTGAGACTGCACTTGGGGAAACATCTTCACAGCCCCGGACATGGTGAGTGTGTGGGTGCAGGGCAATGTCCCCTGTGCTCCTGGAGGGATCTCCTGGAGCCAGCACAGCCCACAGCCTGGGGGATGTGTCAGGAGGACTCTCCCAGATCCAGGGACGGCTGCAGGGGCTGAAGATGGGGCTGCAGCCAGGGCTGCCCTGGGCTGTCCTGCAGAGCAGCTCCTGCAGCCCTCAGGGCTCTTGGCCAGCCCAGCCCATGTGCCACCTGCCAGGGACAGCTCTCAGCCTGCCTGGCAGCTCCCCATGCACTGTGGGGAGATGTTGGAGGTGGAAGGAGCCACCCCCATCAGGGCAGATTCCTCCTGCTGTGGAGATGGTGCTGCATGGCCAGGGCTGCTCTCAGCTTTCTCCTCAAGGCAAGGCAAAGGGGCTGTCAGGTGTGTCTGTGTCACTGACACTCCTGCACTGTCCCACTGGGCATCAGCACATCTGCCTCCCATCTCCCTCACAAAGTGCCTCCTCACCCTCCTGTGCCTACAGACAGCAGCAGCAGCACCTTGGCTTGCAGCATCTCAGTTTGTGTGAGCTGCCCTTAAGGCCCTGCTGGCAGGGAGATGGTCCTGGGCAGTGCCCTGTGCTGGGAGGGGTGTGCAGGGCAGAGCTGATCCCCCAGGGCTGGGCTGGGCTCTGGCAGCACTGGCAGGGACAAGGCTTGGATAGAGAGAAACAGCTCCCAGTAGGCAGAACTGCAGGCAGCAGAGAGCCAGACCAACATTTGGTATGCCTCTCTCTCTTGATCAGAATAGGGCAAAAAAGAGTTTAGGGAAAAGTGTTTTGAAATTGGAGCCTTCAAAAAGGCTTCTTTAATTTTCCAGCACATTTGAAGTGCGATCACCTTGAATTAGAGGCAGGTATTATAAGCAAAGGGCAGCTGTATGGGGTCAGGTCAGATTGCACTGTGTCAAATGTAGCCTTGTTTTCCCTCTGGACTCCTCAGCATTCATACTAAGAAAAATGCTGACGATGAGGCAGTAACTCAGCAGCAGAAACTCAAATTCAAAAATAAAAGTTTTTAGTGAAGTTCCCCCACAGGAAGAGAAGTAGTTTTGAGAGGATTCCTATCTGAATTGTACAGGATTGTCTCAAGGAAATGTCTCCCAGCTTATCAATGTGTTCTTTAAACAGCCCACAATGCCCAGAGTGAGGAAATGTCCAACAGCAGCTCCATCAGCCACTTCCTCCTGCTGCCATTGGCAGACACGCGGCAGCTGCAGCTCCTGCACTTCTGCCTCTTCCTGGCCATCTCCCTGGCTGCCCTCCTGGCCAACGGCCTCATCATCAGCGCCGTAGCCTGCGGCCACCACCTGCACACCCCCATGTTCTTCTTCCTGCTCAACCTGGCCCTCAGCGACCTGGGCTGCATCTGCACCACTGTCCCCAAAGCCATGCACAATTCCCTCTGGGACACCAGCAACATCTCCTACGCTGGATGTGCTGCACAGCTCTTTTTCTTTGTGTTCTTCATCTCAGCAGAGTTTTCCCTCCTGACCATCATGTGCTACGACCGCTACGTGTCCATCTGCAAACCCCTGCACTATGGGACCCTTCTGGGCAGCAGAGCTTGTGCCCACATGGCAGCAGCTGCCTGGGCCAGTGGCTTTCTCACTGCTCTGCTGCACACAGCCAATACATTTTCCCTGCCCCTGTGCCATGGCAATGCCCTGGGCCAGTTCTTCTGTGAAATCCCACACATCCTCAAGCTCTCCTGTTCACACTCATACCTCAGGAAATTTGCAGTTTCTGCATTCACTAGCTCCTTAGCAGTCATCTGTTTTGTGTTCATGGTTTTCTCCTATGTGCAGATCTTCAGGGCTGTGCTGAGGATCCCCTCTGAGCAGGGAAGGCACAAAGCCTTTTCCACCTGCCTCCCTCACCTGGATGTGGTCTCCCTGTTTCTCAGCACTGCAGTGTTTGCCTACCTGAAGCCCCCCTCCAGCTCCTCCCCATCCCTGGATCTGGCAGTGTCAGTTCTGTACTCAGTGGTGACTCCAGCCCTGAATCCCCTCATCTACAGCCTGAGGAACCAGGAGCTCAAGGCTGCAGTGTGGAGAATGATGACTGGATGGTTTAACAAAGAGCAAACTCCTTGCCAATTTCTACAAATCACTTGCAATAAAGTCATCTTCGACAGAACTTGTTTGGTTTGGTGGGTGAATTTTTCTTTTCTGTCACTTGCTTTAGTATTTTATTATATTCCACAAAGAAATGTCATTTTTTGTGCATTATTCCATTTTGTTTCTTCCCATGTTTCTTGCAGACCCACATAGTGTCACTAAGGAGCTGCCATCTCAGTGACTTTAAATTAATTGAAGGATCTCTCTCCCAGTAAAGTTTTCTCCAGCGATGCCCCTTTTGTTCCCTTCTCTGGAGCTGCAGCAGCAATGTCTGTGTGCAGAGCTGGGGCAGATCAGTGCTGGCACAGCAGCTGTGCCCAGCAGCAGCAGCAGCACTTGGTGTTGCCAGTGCTGCTCCCGTGCCACTGCCCCGCTGCCCTCCTGGCCCTCGTGTTGCTGCAGGGCCTGAGTGCTCTCGGGGCCGGGCACAGCCCTGGGGGTGGCAGTGCCGGGGCTGCAGCAGGGACAGGCCATGGGCACTGCTGGGGCAGCGCTGATGCCTCAGGCCAGGGCCTGGGGGCTCCAGGCTCCTTGGCCAGGCTCTCTCCACAACACTTGGCCAGCCCAATGCTGAGCACAGAAAAGCCCCGGGAGCAGCCCCAGGCTGGCCGTGGGCAGGCTGGGGGCAAACAGCATGGCTGGTGCTCTGCAAGCTCCCTGCAAGGGAGACACCCTGGCAAGGAGCAGCAGAGCAGGGGCTGATCCATCCCCACTGCGCTGGACACCCCAGGGCAGCGTCCCAGAGCGTCCTCATGCACCTGCCAACAACATCCCCCCTCTGCAGCCCTGGCCTCTCCTCCAGCTCACACAGGAGCCACATCCTTGCAGGCACACACACGGCAGCACTGGCTCAGGAGCCCCTGTTTGCATTGCACACAGCAGGCTCAGCACCCCCATGGTGCTGCTGTGGGGACATGGAGCTGAGTGAGCACAAATGCCATCAGCCCCTGGGGCCAGCAAGGGCTGGGGGACGGCAGGGAAACCACTCAGCTTTGTCGTGGCCTCTGAAGTCAGCCAGAAAGTTTGTTCTCATGAGCTTTGAGTTTCCTGTCCCACTGCAAATGTTGTTGCTCGGAGCCAGGACTGCCTGGCAGCCACCCCCAAACTTCCCTGAGCATTTCCTTGGCTTCACCTTTGCTTTCTTTACTCCTTCCTGATCCAGCTTTCTTCCCCTTGCCCATTCTGGTCGCATCCCCTACAAACAGCCCATCCCTGTTTGCCCTTTCCTCTCTGGCCTCACTCCCTATTTCTGGTCCCATATTGCCACCATGGGAACATCCCTTGGGGAGCAGGATCATCCTCCAAGTGACTCAGGAATTGTCTGCAGGGTCCTGCAGTGCCTCGTGCTGCTCCCTTGCCAGAGGCACCTCAGGCCAGGGGGGCACATCTGGGCTGCTGTGTCTGGGTGTGGGGCTCCCTGTTGTGGGCAATGAGGAGGGGCTGGAGAGACTCTACAGGACTGACAGGATGGGCTTTGGGGCTGTGTGGAGAAGCTGAGGGACCTGGGCTGCTGGACCTTGTGAAGAGGAGGCCCAGGGCTCATCCTGCAACTGCTCCAAGGGTGGTTTCAGAGAATCACAGAATCAGCCAGGCTGGAACAGGACTTGGAGATCATCAGGTCCAAGCTGTGCCCTGACACCACCTTCTCTCCTCTGTGCCTCCCCTTCTCCAGGATAAACCTCCCCACCTCCCTCAGCTGCTCCTCACAGGACTTGTGTTCCACACCCCTCACCAGTCTTGTTGCCCTTCTCTGGACACACTCCAGCTCCTCCATGTCCTTCCTAAATTGGGGGCCCAGAACTGGACACAGTACTCGCAGTGCTGCCCAACCAGTGCTGAGCACAGGGGAAGAATCACTGCCTTGCTCCTGCTGGCCACACTTTTCCTGATCCAAGCCAGGAGCCATTGGCCTTCTTGGCCACCTGGGCACACTGCTGGCTTATGTCCAGCCTGCTGTCCATCAGTGCCCCCAGGTCCCTTTCTGCCTGGCTGCTGTCCAGCCACTCTGTCCCCAGCCTGCAGCACTGAAGGGATGGTTGTTGGTAAAGTTCAGGGCCCAGCACTTGGACTGGTGTGGTGGGTTGACTTAGGAAGAGGAGACTCAGGGGAGATTCTTCCTAAGGGAGTTTCCTCTTTGGGGGTTGGGATACCTGCAACAGCCAATTAGAGGGGGTTGGTTCGCTCTGTGAGCACACATTTTGAGGGGGGTGTTCCGGAACTGACTCTCTTTGTCTTCCGGCGGCTGAGCAGGTAACACCAACCCGAGCTTCCCTCTCCCCCGTGCGGGGGGGGGGAGGCTCAGGAGACCGCTTGGGCCCCGTTTGCCAACAAGGGGGACCCGATGGCCGGGGGAGAAAAAGTTGTGTGATAAGACCTTCACAGCTTCTTCCTCCCCAGGCCTGCAGCTCTGGCGTGGGGGGAGGCCGACTCTTGCTGCTGCCGGCCGGGCCGGGCCTGCCCGGGTGGCCATGAGCAGTGTGGGGCTGCAGCCCAGCCCCAGAAAGGCTGATTAACACCTCGGCTGCCCCCCCAGCACGGCCTGAGCCTGGCCCAACTCTTGTAGTTGTGTTAAACTTTAACTCTTTAGTGTTCTGATAAGATTTGCAAAGCCTCCAGCCTTTCCTTTGAATATGAAAGGGAATAAGAAGATTTCTGAAGTCAGTGATGTAAGAGCTAAGTTTTTAAGATGGAAAGAGAATGAGAAGATGCTGAAATGGCTGAAAATCTTTTTGTGAAATTGTAGGGATGAACTGATGTACTGAATATTCCTATAAACCATGGAAAGAGATATGGGGGGATGGAAATGTTCCATTTAATAGATGATTTGACTAAAGAGCACCTGTGTTAAGAATTTCTGTCCTGAGAAAAAAAGGAGATTTTGGTTTTCTGAAGATAAAGCCTGAGCAGAGAAAAAGGAGACAAAGAGAATCTTTGCTGTCGAACATTTCATTCTTAAAAGTAATACCCCATGAGACAGACATGGCCCACATCTACAAATTTGGGACGGCTGTAGAGTTGGGAGGAGCGTCACGGTTGCAGGTTCCCGGGCGGATGCAAATCGTGAAAAATAAAACCACAAGAAAACTGTTTTTTTCCTTCTGATGGGAGAAATCCCTACAACTTCAACAAGAAGAAGCTTCTCTCTCCAGAAGTGAACTGAGAAAGACTAAATTGGGCACTGACCGAAGTATTTGTTATATGTTTGTTTTGTTGTTATGAAGATTGGGAGAGGGAGGGAAGGAGTGATGTAAAAAAATCTTATTCCGAAATTCTTTTTTCCCTCTCTTTTTGTTTGTGTAGTTAATAAATTTTCTTTTATACTCTCTCAAGTTTTAGGCCTGCCTTGCTCTTTTGCTCCTGGTTCTGTCTCACAACAAGAAAAATAAGTTTATTCAAATTGGCAACTCAAACTCAAGACAGAAAGCAGTCCCCTATATGACTTATTCCTGTGCTAAAATTTCAGAGGTGCAGTAAAAACTTAAATGAACCCTTTTGGTGTCAAGCCCAAGGTTTTGTGTGTGCAGGCAGAGGCAGGCAGGAGGCAGAGCTGTCAGCAAAGGAAGGGGCCAGCGAGGTGGGGCAGCCGGGGGATGACGACAGCCTGCAGGGACAGAGGCGCAGGGCATGGACACCGTAGGACAGCCTGGGCTGCAGAGGGCACAGGGATGGGCAGCAGCTGAAAGGCCCTGACACAGCCAACTCCTGCAGCACTTGGGCCATGCAGGCTGGCCCTGGGCCTGAGGCCAGCAGGGGACAAGTGAGCCTTGCTGTGCTGGGGCCTCATTGCCTCCTTGTCCCTGCTCAGCAGCCTGGCAGGGGCCGCCCCATGGTGCTGCCCTTGGCATTGCACATGCCCAGAGCCCAGTGGCCCGGGAAGAGCCCTGAGCAATGAGGGAGGGACAGAATGTGCCTTGCCAGGGGCTGGGGCTCAGCCCTTGGCCCTTTGCATTCCTGAAACACATCCAGGTTTGCTCAGCATCAGAGACACCTTTCCCTTGTTTGTCCCCACCTGTCATCAGTGCCTCCAGTGTTCTGCTCTAACTGGAAACTGGGGACACTTTCTCAGTCCCTCAGTGGGACCCATCAAAACTTGAAGAAACTTCAATGTTTCAATTAAAATTTGAGTTCTTGAGAAGTTTTTTAAGCACACTCTGAGGGACTGAGTCTGATGCAGACAGCACCAATGCCCTGAGAGGGTCATTAAAATCCTTGTTCTGTGTCTGTGCTGATGAGCTGGGCTGGGCTCCTGGCACAGAGGGTAATTCTGGCAACCAAGAAGAGCTTCAAAAACACATTTCTCTTCATGAGCAGCTCTTCTCCCAGCTCAGCAGGGATGGGGCACTGCCTGCAGCCACCCCAGGCACAGCACAGAGGCACAGAGAGCTTCAATCAGTCAGGGCTGGGAAGATGCTCAGAAGTGCCTGGGGCAGAATCACTCCCAGCCCTTGACACAGGAAGCCTCTGGCTGCAGGATAATGCAGCTGCAGCTCCTGCAGTGATCTCCTAAAGCTGCAACATCCCAATGCCTGCAGACTGTGTGAGTACATTCTCTGATGATCTCTTGTGTAGAGCAGCCAGGGGTGCCCAGGACTGTCATGCAGAGCAGGGTCCTGCAGCCCAGGGTGCTGTGCTGGGGCAGGGACTCTGCTGCCTGCCAGGGACAGCTCTCAGCCAGACCTGGGAGCTGTTCCCAACACTGGGGGACAAGGTCTGGGTGGAAGCAGACAGCTGGTAAGGCTTGGAAGTGTTCTCCTTGTGTGGTGAGGATGCTGCTCCCAGCATAATATTTAACTGCAGAATATTTCTTAGTAGATTATATAGGGGCCAGAGTGATGCAGGGGCTGCATAAAAAGGAAACTCCTGATTTTATAATCTATTGCTCTGCATTGCCTAGGTGGGAAATTGCATATAGATATTTATCTCTCAGTTCAGGATGGGAAAAACATAAAAGTTTTTCTTGGATTTTAATAAAGCAGTCAGTGACAGAAATCAGCACAGGGTCCCTCACAGGCAGCATCAGTGTCACTTTTCCAACCTCCTCAGGGTTGCTGTGATGTTCCCATCAGAGCCTGCAAAGGCAGAGGTGGCCCTGGGCATTGCCCTGTGCTGAGAAGCGTTTTCAGGGCAGAGCTGAGCCCCAGGGCTGGGCTGGGCTCTGGTAACACTGGCAGGGCCCAGCCCTGGGCACAGGGAAGCAGCTGCTGGCAGGGACAGCTCCAGGCAGCAGAGCCCTGGGCAGGCAGTGGGTGGAAAGTGCCACCAAGCTGGGCTGGGATATTTCAAGTCCTCTCCAAACTGAACTATTCCATGATTACTTTTCTTACAGATCCCCATACCAAGACACAGGAAATGTCCAACAGCAGCTCCATCAGCCACTTCCTCCTGCTGCCATTGGCAGACACGCAGCAGCTGCAGCTCCTGCACTTCTGCCTCTTCCTGGCCATCTCCCTGGCTGCCCTCCTGGCCAACGGCCTCATCATCAGCGCCGTAGCCTGCGGCCACCACCTGCACACCCCCATGTTCTTCTTCCTGCTCAACCTGGCCCTCAGTGACCTGGGCTCCATCTGCACCACTGTCCCCAAAGCCATGCACAATTCCCTCTGGGACACCAGACACATCTCCTATTCTGGATGCGCTGCTCAGGTGTTTATCCTTATCTTTTTCCTTGGATCAGAGCTTGCCCTCCTGACCATCATGTGCTACGACCACTACGTGTCCATCTGCAAACCCCTGCACTATGGGACCCTTCTGGGCAGCAGAGCTTGTGCCCACATGGCAGCAGCTGCCTGGGCCAGTGGCTTTCTCAATGCTCTGCTTCACACAGCCAATACATTTTCCCTGCCCCTGTGCCATGGCAATGCCCTGGGCCAGTTCTTCTGTGAAATTCCCCAGATCCTCAAGCTCTCCTGCTCCAAATCCTACTACAGGGAACTTGGGCTTCTAGCTTTTAGTGCCTCTTTGATATTTGGCTGTTTTGTGTTCATGGTTTTCTCCTATGTGCAGGTCTTCAGGGCTGTGCTGAGTATCCCCTCTGAGCAGGGAAGGCACAAAGCATTTTCCACCTGCCTCCCTCACCTGGCCGTGGTCTCTCTGTTCCTCAGCACTGGCATTTTTGCTCACCTGAAGCCCCGCTCCATCTCCTCCCCATCCCTGGATCTGGCCATGTCAGTTCTGTACTCTGTGGTGCCTCCAGTCCTGAACCCTGTCATCTACAGCCTGAGGAACCAGGAGCTCAATGATGCCCTGAGAAAAATGATGACTCTGTATTTTCTGAAGCATTAAACTTTTCTGCTGCATAATCTTCTGAATGTAACTCTCTAAAAGCTCACCTTTTCCCCCCCATATTTGTCTGTTTTTCCTAAGGTATCTTTTTCTATTGTTTTAATATTTCTTACAAAATATTGTAGTGTTACTCTTTGCATTTCTACGTGAATATCTACCTTTCATTTCAAACACAAAGACATGCAAGAGGTCTTTCACCTGTGCATTTAAATAAAAACAAATGGCTGCCCTGCCCTGTGTGTCCAGGATCCTTCCTCAGCCCTTCTCAGTCTCTGCAGGGCAGTGCCTGTGGGCAGAGGTGGAAGGAAGAGATTCCCAGCACAGCAGCACAGCCAGGGACAATGGCCCTGGCTCTTTCCACATCTGCTCTTCCCAACTCCCCCCTCTCCTTGCCAGCCCTTCTGTGGCTGTGAGGCCACAGTGCTCTGGCAGCTTGGTCACTGTCCTGCTGCGTGTCCATGCTGTGCCCACAGGCAGGGACAGGCCATGGGCACTGCTGGGACACAGCTGGGCTCCAGCACAGCAGCTCCATCAGCAAAGGGCATCTCCTGAGGGCAGGGCAGGAAGGCTTTGCTCTCCTCCAGAGCTGCTCAGCAATGTGCTGCAGGAATGCCCTGGCCAAGCAAAGCCCAGTGCCTGGGGCAGAGGGGCAGTGTGCAGGGGACACACAGCAGTGTCCTGACACAGCCAGAGCTCCTGGGATGGACCTGAGGGAGCAGCAGAGCAGGGCCTGGGCTGTGTCTTTGTTCTGGGCACAGCCTGGGAAGGTGCCCCAGGGCAATTGTCCCACACCAGCCCCTGCAATCACCACACCCAGCACTGGCCTCTCCCCCAGCTGTACGAGGTTGTTTGTCCCTGCATGGAGGGACACCAAGTGACCAGGCCAGCAGGCCATGTTTGGTGTGTCCTGAGGAGATTTCAGCAGTGCATCGTGTGTGTTTGGGGAGATGAACCCGAGTGAGCACAAACACCATCATCAGCACTCGGGGGTGGCACAGTTCTGGTGGCACAAACAGTGCCTTGAGGCCACTACACTCTGGAAAAACACCTGAATTCATTACTGGGCTGTGGTAAGGATTGCATAGAAAGAAACATTCTGGCAGGGATGTTCCAGGAAAAAATATTCAGGCAGCTAAGGACTGCATAGAGAGACAATTGGAATGGTAGGTTTTTGGGAAGAAATCAGAGCTGCCTTCCTTCTGAACTACCCTGAGGACCTGGACAGGGTTGTGCTGTGCTCTGGGCACTGACCATGAGCTGTGGGATGTGGAAAAGGCCTTTGGAGTCAGAGATGCTGAGAAGGCTGGGCAGTGTCACTGTGAGACCTCTCTCAAACCCCTTAGAAAGGCCAGAGCCATCCCAGAGAGTCCTGGGCACTTGGGAAGGGCAGACATGGAACCAGTCTGCAAACAGGGCAGGGAGGGGCACTGGGACAGTCACAGACTGGTCAGGCTCAGCAGGGAAGGGCAGGTGGCAAATCCTCCTGCAGCCATTCCAGGCACTGGCAGCACAAGGCAGGGATTGCAGAACCCCCGTGGGAGGGAAAAGAAGGGGATGTTGTGTGCCCAGACTTTAGCCAGGCCTGGGACATGGTCTGCTGTGCTCTCCTCAGAGCCAGATTGGAGAGAGCTGGGCTGCAGGAGAGGAACATGGGGGTGGGTGGGAATTTGGCTGAACAATGAGGGTCAAATGTCATCCATGGCACAGAGTCCTCTTGGCAGCCACTCCCTGGTGACATCCCTCAGTGACCAGCCCTTGACCACCAGAGTGGAACATTTCTATTATGTCTACAATGGCATGAAATGCATTTTCAATTCCTTTCTGGATGCAGCCAAGTTGTAGGGAGTCTGTGACAGAATTCATCTGGTTAATGGTGACTGCAAAATGTAATTTGGCAAAAAGACTGAGTTGGGTAAATTTCTCTTGCCATCAGGTGTCAACCAAGCCACAAAAAAAGGTAGAATTTATATATCAGAAAAAAAGGCAGTTCAATAGGGGAAAATCAAACCCAAACAAAAAAAAAAATAAAGCAAGAACCACCCACAACAACAAAAACCCTACAAACCAAGCAAGCACAAAAAGCCAAGGCCATACACAGAAGAAAAGCAAATCCACAGGAAATCTCCTAGCAGCAGGAAATACTTAACCATATTGTAGCAGGAGTGGATTCTGTATGTGTAGGCGCTGTTTTGAATAAAAATGTTCTTAAAAAAGAAATCAATTCCCTACGCTTCTTGCCCGTCGCTTCTCAGTTAATTTCTGATCATGGGGTGACATGCAATGGAACATCCCTTGGGTCATCCAGCCCAGCTGTCCCGTCCCTGTTCCCTCAGGAACACTTGCCCACCCCAAGCCCATGGCTTGCAGGGGGTTGCAAACACACCTCATGTGGGGCGAGCATTGTGACAAGGACAGGAGAACAGAACAACATTTACACTGATCAAGGGCAGAGAACAGAACAGCACAGCCTTGGAGAAACAGATAAAGGATGTAGCTGAGGCAAACAGAAGTCACACAAAATGCAAGGAGGATGCCAGCTCAGCTCTGCAAGGCAGATAAAGCAGAAATTATAAAAAACAATAATACAGCGCTAACTCAAAAGTGGAGGTTGAGAAGAAGCTCCCTGAAAAGGGCACTGGATGTTGAAGACAGACCCCAAAGAACCATATAAGGACTTGTGATAAGGAGTGTAACTATGTCCAATAAATTCAAAGAAAGTGGGGATAGCTAAAGAGTATGTAACCAGTGTGTGTGATAAAAACTCTGTTCATTCAATGCTCAGTGCACTCGAATGGAGGAAGGTTTGCCACAGTGACCACCATGATGTAATAAAGAATATCTGTTTTCAGATATTCAAAACTGTGTTCAAAATTTTCTTTCCTGTGGCTTTCAGTGTCAGTGCTGTCCTTGTCTCCATTATGGCCCTTGCACAATTTCCCAATGGCCCCTTGGTTCCATGGGGCCCTGCTGGATAACAATGGACCCTTGGTTCCATTTGGGTCTGTACTGTCAAAATGGCCTCCTTGGTTCTGCACTGCCACAATGCTCTCCTTGGTGCCACGAGGCCTTGGTGTGTCACAACAACCCCTTGGTTCCATGAACTGCCATGGTGTCACTACAGTCTCTTGGATCCTCAGTATTACAATGGACAATTGGTTAAAGCAGCCCTGCAAGGTCACAATGAATATTTGGTTCATGAGGACCCACAATGTCACCATGGCCCCCTGGCTCCACGAGGTCTTGCTGGATAAGAATGACCCCTCAGTTCCATGAGGTTTTGTACTGTCAGCAATGCTCTCCTCGGGTCCGCAGTGTGAAAATGTCTGTATGATTCCATGAGGTTCCTCAGTGTCACAGTGGTCTCCTTGGTTCCATGGGGCTCTGCAGTGTCACAATGTCCCATTGTTCCCATGAGGTCCTGTCCTATCAACCATGTCCTTTGTTCAAATGAGGCCCCGCAATATCACAATGGCCTCTTGGTTCCATGAGGCTCCATAGCCTAACATGGTTGCCTTGATTCCAAGAGGTTCTGCTGTGTCACTCTGGACTCTTTGTTCTATGAGGTTCTGTGGTATCACCATGTGCCCCTGGATCCGCAGTATCACTATGGACCATTGGTCCCATGTGGCCCTGCTGTGTCTCAGTGGCTCCTTGGTGCCATGAAGCCCCACTGTATAAAAATGGAATCTTGGTCCCATGAGGTTCTGGACTGTCAGAATGGTCTTCTTGGTTCTGGACTGTAACAATGGACCCTTGGTTCCACGAGGTTCCATTATGTCAAAATGATCTCCTTGGTTCCACGAGGCCATGGAGTGTCACAAAGGACCCTTGGTTCCATGAGGTTCCATAGTGTCTCCATGGTCTCTTGGGATCCACATCGTCACAATGGACACTTGGTTCCATGGGACCCTGCTTTGTCACAATAAACCCTCAGTGCCATGAGGTTCTGAGTGTCACAATGGTATCCCTGGTTCAACGAGGCCCTGGAGTGTCACAGGGGCTGCTTGGTTCCATGAGCTTCCATAGTGTCACAATGGTCTCCTTGTTTATGCAGTGTCATAGTGGACTCTTGGTTCCATTAGGTTCCTAAATGTCACAGGTCTCCTTGGTTCCATGTGGCCCTGCTGTGTCACCATGGACCCTTGGTTCCATGAGTCTCTGTGCTGTCAACAGTGGTTCCTTTGTTCCAATGGGGGCTGCTATGTCACACTGGACCCTGGGTTCCATGAAGTTCTTCAGTGTCACCATGGTCTCCTTGGATCTGCACTGTCACAATGGACCATTGGTTCCATGTGGCCTGGCTGTGTCACAATGGTCTCCTTGATTCCCTAATTCCCCTCAGTGTCACAATGGAGCCTTGTTTCTGTGAGGCTCTGAACTGTCACAATTGTCTCCTTGGTTCCATGAGCCCCCCCTGTGTCACAATGGGCTCTTTGGTTCCATGACAATACAAAAGTTTGAATAAACACTGAGCAATACCTCCCTCACAAATCTGGGAACATCTGTCTGCATTCAAAAGAGAGGTTCAAGGTGAGGATGGCACCAGCAGATTAAATCTGCAACAGAGACCCAGAGAAAGGACAGGGACAGAGAATTCAGCTGAAAGACTCAGAGAATTCTGCTTACAGAGATAATTTCTGGTCACACTGTCCCTTGCAGAAAGGTGACATCATTCCAGGCAGCCTGGACTGAGCATGTTACTCCTGAGACGTATTTGTTGTTCAGAAAACCTGCTCAGGCTTTTCCATTCTGTCCTCACAAACAGGAAAACTTCTCCTGGGCCTGTGTGCAGGCAGAGCCCTGAGGAGAGCAGGTGGGACATGGTGCAATGGGCAGGGACACCCAGCTGCAGAGCTCAGGGGACAAGGTTCTGCTGCAGGGCACAGGGATGTCAGTCCCAGCTGGGCCATGTCAGACATGGTGAGGCTGGGGGTGAGGAGCAGGTTGTCCAAACAGGGTCAGCCTGCAAGGGGCTCATTCTTCTGTGTGCCCACACCTCCTAAGGAGACATTCAGCATCAAGATCACTTGGGGAATGCTTTTATCCCCTCTTCTCAGAAATGAAAACTAAGAAAAATGCTCACATGATTAAAGAAAAGAAGTAATGAAGTGTACTTTGAAATCTTCTTCCTTAAAAGAACTCCAATCATTCTCCAAGCAGCGGTAAAAGCCCTGGAGACTTGAAGACAATTGAAGGAAGACAAAGAGCTCCTGAGAACTTTTTGTATTTAATGATCCCCATGGTGGATTTAGGGCTGAGTGCAGGACCCTCAGGCACTGAGAGAAGGTTGAAGAAGCTGCTCCAGGAGTCAGAAGCAAAACTCCAAGTCTCTTGGAGCATCAGTGGCCCCACTGAGGGCAGGGAGTGCCAAAGGCTCCCCAGGGACTGGTGAGAGCAGATCCTTGAGGGCAGGATTGCAGGAGCCCGAGGATGTGAGCAGGGAACTGCAATGCTGAGCAAGGCCTGGGCTGGGTGGAGGAAGCAGAAAGGCCAAGGCCTGAGCCCAGGCCTAGGCCAGCAGGGCCTGTCCCTCACGGGTGGCTCGGGGCTGTTGCTGGGGCAGTGGGATGGCAGGGGCAGCAAGGACAAATGTCATCAAGCTGTGTGACACTCCAGATGCTCATGGAACCAAGGGCCAGTGTGACACAGCAGGGCCTGATGGAAACAAGAGGCCATGGTGAGCCTGCAGGGCTGGAACACCCCAGAACACTGAAATGCTGGGGGTGACCAAAGGTTCCTTTACTTGAGTTTGGTGCACAGGAGAAACCCCAATCAGATATTTTCTAGATGTCAAAAATACATAAAATTTTACTTTTAAAGTATAAAAAATCAACGAACTTTGGAAAAGGATTTAATACAAAATCCTAGTCAACATAAAACAATTATCATAGCTAGAACTTCATTAAATTTGCCTATTTAATCTAGAAACCTTTAAACACATTGTTGAGGTACCCTAAACTCTTCCATATAAAGAGCATTAGAAGGAGAGGAAAGAGAGACACAGAAAGACAGAAGCTCTATAGACAGACACACACATGGCTCCCAACCCCCAGGGTTCCAGTGTGGGTGAGACACAGACCCCAGGAGAAGGCAGGGTATGGACCATGGGCTGAGCACCTGCTCTGTGTTTAAAGCCCCTGGGCCTTCGTGGGCCTCCCCCAGGTGGGACTTGTGATTGCTGGGGCAATCAGAGCCTGGGTCAGCACCACCCCACTGCGTGACTGATTGACAGCTCATCCCCAGGTGTCTGGGACATTGATCTCATCCAGCCTCTGACAGTGACCATGGTGACACTGCAGAACCTCATGGAACCAAGGGTCAGTTGAGACAAGGACTGCAGATGATCCAAGGACACCATGGAGACACCATGGAACCTCATGGACCCAAAGAGACCATTGTGACACTCTGATGCCTCATGGAATCAGGGGGACCATTGTGAAACTCAGGACCCCTATGGAACCAAGGGTCAGTGATGAAGCTGTGGGGCCCATAGAAGCAAGGAGCCCTTGTGACACTGAAACAAGTGGAATTCATATTGAAATAAAAGAGTAAAATTTAAAAATACAGGTGGATGCTTTAACTAGAAGGGAGTTGACAAGATGCTATGAATGCTTAAAATTTACTATCTTTGCAGGAACAGGAGGAAAGAGCAAGGCTACAAGATAAGATAGAGGGGCAAGAATGTACAAACAGGATGGATGAGAGAGGCCCTGTGTTGGTTTGAACGTAAAACCAGTGTGAGACTCCAAGTCAGTAATACAATTTAATAGGAGAAAAGAGAAAAAATAAAATACCTGCAATAATATAAAAGAAACAACCACCAACACAGTCAGATATACAACCTGACACCCTGTCAGTCAGGGGGTTGGTAGCAGTCCGTATAAATGGTGGCTGCATCCTCCTGGATGACAGATGTGGTTCTGTTGAAGCAGTGCTCCTGTAGAAGGTGCAGTTTTCTTCCGAAGATCCAGCAATGATGTGGAAAAGGTCCGACTTTCCTATGGGATCCAGTGGAAAGGTCTGCCTTCGTGTCCCAAACCCCAGTTTTTATCTAGGTAGGAAAGGCTTGGCTCCTGCCCCTGGCTGGGGCATCTCCCAATGGGATGATGTAATCTTATCAGTCACACAATAGGACTTAATGGCCCATTAACGGAATATATCTTCTGGAGGAAGGATGGGTTGTGAATAGATAACGATGATCATCCCCCCATCTTATCAGATGGCACATTAGCAGAGGATATCTCCCACAGAGATAAGGATCACCACCCCTCCCACATTTTAACAGATGGTGATAGAATACACATTTTTGCATTGTACCCCAGGACACAGGAAAAAATAAAAAGGAGAAAAAAAAAAACCAAACCACAATCCAGGGAGTTTCTCTGCCTCAGCTAGCCAGAAAACTAACCAAGAGCAAAGGAGAGCTCTCTCTCTCTGTCCACTGCAGACAACACAGTCTGTGAGCAGGAATGTGGGGGAGCCAATGCAGTCTCTGATAACAAACTCTGCACTTCTTCTTCCCCCCCCCCCTTCACTCCTGGAACCAGTCTTAAAGTTGCAGAATTTAATATTCAACACCAACAGAACAGACGATTTGGGGATACAGGCATCATACAGTCACCCCAAGACAGATGGATGGATGATGATGATGGGTGATGGAAGATGGATGAACAATGGATGATGGATGGACAATGGAATGGCAGTGGATGGACAGTGGACGGAGGATGGATGGATGGATGGATGGATGGATGATGGGTTTGGGGCAGTTTATCGGTGGTTTTGAGGATCAGATCAGTCATTTGATGGTTGGATGATGCAATGGATGGAGGAGGAAAAGATGCAGTTGAACCAAAAGTTTCATGGAAAGACACATGATTGAAGGAATGGATGGATATGGATTGGATAGATGAGTGGATGGATGATGGATGGATGAATGGATGATGGATGGATGAGTGGATGGATGGATGGAAGTGACGGATGATGGATGGATGGGTGATTGGGTGGATGATAGATGGACTTGTTGATGGACAAGCAGTTGCCCAGGCCCATCACTATTCCCTCTCCATCACAGCTGCAGCCATGCCAGAGGAGCTGCCCTGGCCCTCAGAAGACCCCAAAACAGAGCCCATCCCCCATCTGAGGCCGTTCCGGAACAGCCGGTGCTGGAGGAGCTGAGGGTCTCCAGCATCACCCCAGGCTCTGTGGGGCTGCAGTGGAGCGTCCCCAAGGGCTCCTTTGACTCCTTTGTGCTGCAGTACCGGGATGCCCAGGGCCAGCCCCAGGCCCTGCCCATCGATGGCGAGTCCCGCTCGGTGACGGTGCCGGGGCTGTCCCCATCCCACCAGTACTGCTTCCACCTCTATGGATTGCAAGGTGGGAAAAGGATTGACCATGTGTCCACTGATGTCATCACAGGTGAGAGAGGGGCTCAGGACCAATCCACACCTGTGGTGCATCCAAGCCCTCAGATGGTCCTTCAAGCTTGGGGAGTCTGAGAAATGCTTCTGGGGCTTGAGATGGGGGTGAGAATGTGGAGGGCCAGAGGGATGGCGAGTAGAGGGATATGTAGACCCATGGATGGATGATGGATGATGATGGGTCAGTGGATGATGGATGATAGATGATGGTTGATAATGGGTCGATGGATGACAGATGATGGTGGGCTGTTGGTCAATAGGTTGGTGGAAGGATCAAAGACTGAACAGTCATTGTTTGGGGACCACTGGGATCCATCCATCCATCCATCCATCCATCCATCCATCCATCCATTTATATTTTCTCCCCAAACATTCCTCTGTCCATCCATTAATTGTCTTTTCAAGTGTTCAATCATCACCCAAAGCAACCATCTCCTTCTGGACACCCAACTGTCCTTCCTTCCTTCCTTCCTTCCTTCCTTCCTTCCTTCCTTCCTTCCTTCCTTCCTTCCTTCCTTCCTTCCTTCCTTCCTTCCTTCCTTCCTTCCTTCCTTCCTTCCTTCCTTCCTTCCTTCCTTCCTTCCTTCCTTCCCTCCATCCACATATCCTGTCTCCATCACAATTTGATCCTCTCTCCATTCCAGCTCCATCCATACTTCCCCACATTTCATGGTTGCACCAATAGCACCTTTCCACCATCCCATTAGCACCTGGGTTGAGTAAACACTGAGACTGGCACCATCACATCAATCATTGACCCTTCTAATGACACAGTGACTCTGTCATCCTCCATCATCAGCATCCATCATCCCTTCATCATCCATCTAACATCCATCACCCATCATCCATCATCCATCATCCATCATCCATCATTCATCATCCATCATCCATCATCCATCTCATCCATCATCCATCTAACATCCATCATCCATCATCCATCATCCATCATCCATCATCCATCATCCATCATCCATCATCCATCATCCATCATTCATCATCCATCATCCATCATCCATCATCCATCATCCATCATCCATCATCCATCATCCATCTCATCCATCATCCATCTCATCCATCATCCATCATCCATCATCCATCTCATCCATCATCCCTACTATGCTCCCCCCCATCCTACATCTCAGAGTTGAGGAATTGGAAGCAGCTCAGGGTAGGAGTGATGACAAATGAGGATGGAGGGGTGATGGATCAGTGGATGAGGGGCTCCTGGGTGCCTTGGATGGATTGGTGATGAATACACAGGTGGCCAGATGGGAGCACATGTGGTTGAACCTGTGGCTGGTTTGTGTCCTGGGTAAGGGTGTTGGGGTGAGGCTTGGGAGGTGAGGGCAATTAAGGAGAATGAATTTAAGGACTGGCTGAAGGAAAAAGGATGGGTAAAGGATGGAAGAATAATGGATGGAGGATGGATGAATGATGATGATGACGATGAGGATGATGAGTGTTGGGGCAGGTGTTTTGACAGATCCAATCGCTTGATTGTTCAATGATCCAATAAAGGGAGAAGCTGATGAATCAGTTGTAGGAAAATCCACATTGAAAGCCATGTGGTTGGACTAAGGGATTGTGGATGATGGATACTGGAATGAATGATCCAGGAGATGAAAGTGTGGATGGATGGATGGATGGATGGATGGATGATGGATGGATGGATGGATGGATGGATGGATGGATGGATGGATGGATGGATGATGGATGTATGGATGATGGATGGATGGATGGATGGATGGATGGAGGGATGATAGATGGATGGATGAATGAATGATGGATGAATGCATGGAGGGATGATGGATGATGGATGGATGGATGATGGATGGATGGATGGATGGATGGATGGATGGATGGATGGATGGATGATGGATGGATGAATGCATGGCTGGATGATGGATGATGGATGATGGATGGATGGATGATGGTGGATATTGGAGAAATCAGGATGATGGATAATGTTGATTATGATGATGATGAAGATGGTGGATGATGGCAGATGCTGGTCAGTAAGTCCATGGAAGAGTCAGTGGTTGATTGGATGGGCTGGGGTCATTGGGTGCTCAGTGATGGGTGAGGAGGGAATGGTGAGAAGGGACTGGGAGGAGATGGTGCATGATGGATAATGGATAGTTGGGTGGATGATGGATGGACAAATGGATGGACATACCAATGCCCACACCCGTCAGTGTCCCCTCTCTGTTGTTGCTGCAGCCGACCCCGAGGATCTGCCCTCACCCTCAATGGACACCTCAACTGAGGCCCCCAGAGCTGACGTTCTCCAAACTGCACATCCCCAAACTGAGACCCCTCCATCTGAGGCCCCCTTGACACAGGCAGTGCTGGGAGAGCTGAAGGTCTCCAGTGCCAGCCCCAACTCTGTGCAGCTGCAGTGGAACATCCCTGAGGGCTCCTTTGACTCCTTTGTGCTGCAGTACCGGGATGCCCAGGGCCAGCCCCAGGCCCTGCCCATCGATGGCGAGTCCCGCTCGGTGACGGTGCCGGGGCTGTCCCCGTCCCGCCGGTACCGCTTCCACCTCTATGGGCTGAGGGGAGGCAAAAGGAGCGACCACGTCTCCAGTGAGGCCACCACTGGTGAGGGGCTGCGGGGATTCCCCCAGGACCCCTCTGGGAATGGAGCTGGAGTGGGGACAGGGCTGGGAGTGGGGCCCAGGGGCAGCTCGGAGGGCACTGAGGACTTGGGGATTCAGGGGAAAGTGAGAGCAGGGATTGGAGGGGAGTGGAGATTTGGGGGAGTGTAACTCCTTGAGGGACTCTGATCACCTGGGGACTGGGAGGAACTGGGATAAGTTAAGGGGGACCGGTTGGAAATGGGGTCTGGGGTCATGTGGGGCCTGGGTGAAACTGCGTGGAACTGGGGCAAACTGGGGCAAACTGGGGTGGAGCTGAGGACTGGCAAAGACTGGGGGAAACTGGGCACTGGGGAGGATTTGGGGGGTACTGGGGGTGAACTGGGAGGGACTTGTGGAAACTGGAGGAATATGAGGGATTCGTTATTGGGGTGACCGGGAACAGTTTTAGGGGGATTGGGACAGCTCAGGGACCAGGAAGAACAGTGGGATTAGAGGGGAACTGGGAGCAACTGGGGCTGAGGGTACTTGGGAGAACTGGGCAAAACTGGGAGCTGGGGGTAGCCAGAGGACTGGGGGAAACTGGAGATTAGGGGCAATGTAGCACTGGGAGCAACTGGCAGGAGAACTGGGGGAACTGGAGGAATTGGGGACAACTTGGGACAACTGGGGGGTTTGGGAAACTGGGGGAACTGGGCCTGTGAGGAACTGGAGGGAACTGGGGACTGGGGGAACTGGAGGAACTGGGGATAACTGGGAGGTTTGGAGAACTGGGGGAAACAGGAGACTGGGGTGAACTGATGGCAACTGAGGGCTCTGAGGCCTGGGGGTAACTGGGAGGAACTGGAGGGAACTGGGGACTGAAGGGACTGGTGGAGATCGAGGTGAACTGGGAATGGGGAGGAAATTGGAGAATGAGGGGAAACTGAGTCAGGGGGGAATTGGGGTGGAGTTGGGGACTGGAGAGGACTGGGGGAAACTGGGAAGAACTCGGGGGACTGGGAGGTCCTGGAGGGAACAGGTATGGCAGGCATTGGGGGAAACTGGGGGCTGAGGGTGACTGGGGGGGTCTTTGGGGGAAAATTTGGGGGAGTTGGGCCATGTCCATCGGGCACGGTGTGAGGGCAGGGCTGGGGGGCCCATGGGAGGGTTTGGGGTGTGAGGGTGGGGGGTTTGGGGTGACCACAGTGGTTTTTGGGGTATCAGAAGGGGATTTGGGGCTGCTGTAGATGTCAGCAGTGTGTCCTTCCCCAGGTGGCCCAGGGACCCTGTGGGTGGGCTCGCTGTGACCCCGCAGTGCCCGGCTGCACTGGGACCCCCCCGCGCCCCCCCGATGGCTACGAGCTGGAGTACGGCCCCCCCGGGGGGCCCCAGCAGGTAACGACCCCCCAAAAGGAACCTAAAAACCCCCGGGTGTCCCCCAATATCTGCTTGGGACCCCAGTAACACCTCGGGGTATCCCATTACCCTCCTTTGGTAATGGCACCCCAATATCTCCTTGAGGGACCCCAGTGACCCTCTGGGAACCCCAATACAGCTCTGGGGGACCCCAATAACCCCCTGGGAACCCCAATACCCCCCCTGGGGACCCCGCTGTCCCCATTGGGGTACCCCAAAACCCCCCGTGCCCCCCCAGACCCTGTGGCTGCCCCCCGAGGCGACATCGCAGCAGCTCTGGGGGCTGGAGCCCGCGGGGCGCTATGGGGTGCGGCTGTGGGGCCGAGGGGGACACCCCAAAAGTGCCCCCCTGGAGGCCTCCTTTGACACTCGTGAGTGGGGGGAGCTATGGGGGAGTGTCCTAGGGTGATGTTATGGTGTTTCTATCTCCAATCGTGTGTCCTGATTCTGTTTGGTATTATGTCCTGTGCTTCCAGGACTGAGTCTGAGAGTGAAGCTTTGTTTTGTCTTGTTATCAGCCGGCTCACCTCCCCCATGGTCTATGTTTAGGAGAGGTTTTAGCTCGGCTTGCTTGCTTGCCTGCTTGCTCGCTTCTGCCTTTTTCTTTCCTTCGCTTTGCCCTTGCTTTCTGCTTATTAGTTAGTTCAGCTAGGCAGTCCAACTTTTTCCCTGGACTGTTTTCTCTTCCACCCCGTCCCCTCCCTCTCCTGGATACCATCTGAACCTGTTCCGGACGGGGACCTGGGAAACCCCAAGAAACACCGGGAGTCTGCATTCTGTCACCTGCAGCAGTCATCCCCAGCGCCAGAGACTGATAACTGAGCGACCACTCGCCAGAGAGACTGAGTTTGTCATCCCTTCAGAACGGTGAAAGAGTTTTTTTGTCAGCTGGTGTTGTCTTTTTTCCCTGTGCTGGGGAGTGTCTTGCTTGTTAAATAAACAGGTTTTTTCTCCCACTCTTCTCCGAGGAAATTCTTCCCGAACCCGGTGGGGTGGGGGGGGAGGAGTCGTGGGGTTTGCTGTCTGGGGGCTCCTTCTGGAGCTTTTCCCCCAAATTTGCCCAAAACCAGGACACCCGCGGACCGATAGAACCCCATTGGAGCTGGGACTACAACGCCCGTCATGCCCCACGCCCCACAGAACCCCCGGTATCCGTCCCCACATGTCCCTTAAGTGTCCCCCAAACCCTCCAGGATTCTGAAGTGCCTCCACAGCACCCATTCGGGACCCCCTAAAAGCATCCCCAGATCCCCTGAATGCTCCCAACCCCACAGATTCCCGTTACAGTCATTTCTGGGAATTCATCTCCTCTCATCCCCGGCGGCTTCTGAGTTTCACATTACATAATCTGGCGCCTAAAACCCCTGCCCTTCTGTAAGGGTCAGTCTGAAGTTCCCCTCGATTTTTGCCTCCCGACCGTCGCAAGGAGACCTCGAGGACCCCACCCAGGCTGACTCCCAACAATGGTTTCCTGGCCGGGCCAAGGTGGATGCTCGTGACTGTGTGCTGGTGTATTGTGTTCACTGGACTGTGCTGTTGTGGCACCAACCAGAGGTTGTGTTGTACCAACTGAGGACTGCTTGACTGTACCTGTCTCCTGCAGCACCACACAATGGTCCATAAATCTTCCCACCTCTTGGCCAGAGGCCACTCGCTTTGGAGAAGGGCTATAAAAGAGTGACCCTCTGGAAAAGACCCTTTGAGATCTCTCCACTGATGAAGACCCCTGAGATCTCCCCACGGATGAAGACTCGTCTATCAGATGACCCGTGAGGACGCCCGTCTCGTCTGTTGGTAGCTATTCTCCCATCCCTTCCTTTCCTTCCCCTTTCCCTATCCTATACCTCTCCCCTTTACCGTAACTGAGTTGTTGGCATTTGATGAAATGCATTGCTGTTGTTGATTAAACTGATTTTCTGTTGTTGAATAAACTGATTTTGTCCCCTTGCATTTTGCCTGTTTGCACCTTTGAGATCAAAAGAACCATCACGACCCCCGCTCTGCATTAATAGCGGATCGTGACACCTTCCCTGCGCCCTAAAAAGCCCGGTTAGACCTCCCCAAGTTCCCCCAGAGTGCTCCCGAACCGTTCACGTTCTCTCCTGAGGACCTCAAATCGCGGCTCGGATGCAAAAGTGTCCCCGAATTGCCTTCCTGGGCCCCCAAACACCGAGCTACTTTCGGGACTACAGCTCCCATCATGCTCCGCGGTACCCGTAAAATGCCATTGCAGCCGTGACGTCATCTCCGGTCATGACCCATGTTTCACCGAGACACTTTGGAGCTGCGCCTACAACTCCCATGGTGCTCCACAGCTCCATTGAACCGTGTTATACCTGCGCCTACAACTCCCATGAACCCCCGCGGCCCAGAGAGCCCCGTTAGAGCCTCCCAAGTGGCCGCCCGGATCCCGAAGTGTCCATCAGAATCCCTCAGTGCCGCATCGAATTCCCACCCGGCTCCCCCAGAGTGGCCCCTTTTACCCTGTCTGAGAAAATGATTTAAAAAAAACAGCACTAAAGGAGTAAAAATAGGACTTATAAACATAAAGAGGGAGGAATCAATACCCAATAGTGGTCAATTGACAAATTAATTAATGATGGGAATAGTGTTACTTAGAACCAATGAACAAAATCTTTTTTTTTGGCTAAAAATGTATACTTTTTTACATAAATATAGAAGAAAAATCTAGAACAATATTAGTATAAACAAAAAGCTATTACTAAAATTTTATTAATAAGTACCTTTTAATTCCAAGTAAAAATTACTAATTTTTATTTTAATGTTTTGACTCAGTCCCAGGTGGGCAATGTCTGACATGGTGACTGAAGGGGTGAGGAGCAGGTTGTCCAATCAGTGTCAGGCTCACTCTTCTACACGCCCAGACCTCCTAAGGAGACATTCAGCATCAAGGTCACTTGGGGAATGCTTCTATCAGCTCTTCTCTGAACTGAAAAATAAAAAAATACTCAACTGAATAAAAACAAAAATCATGAGGTGCACTTCGAAATTTTCCTCCTTAACAGAACTCCAAACTGACTCCAAGCAGCTGCACAAGCCCTGCAGACTTGAGGACAATTGAAGGAAGACAAAGAGATCCTGAGAGCTTTCTGTATTTTAATCACCTCCACAGTGGATTTGGGGCTGAGCCCAGGACCCTCAGGCACTGAGAGAAGGTTGAAGAAGCTGCTCAAGGAGTCAGAAGCAAAACTCCAAGTCCCTTGGAGCATCAGTGGCCCCACTGAGGGCAGGGAGTGCCAAAGGCTCCCCAGGGAGTGGTGAGAGCAGATCCTTGAGGGCAGGATTGCAGGAGCCCGAGGCTGTGAGCAGGGAACTGCAATGCTGAGCAAGGCCTGGGCTGGCTGGAGGAAGCAGAAAGGCCAAGGCCTGAGCCCAGGCCTGGCCCAGCAGGGCCTGTCCCTCACGGGGGGCTCCTCGGGGCTGTTGCTGGGGCAGTGGGATGGCAGGGGCAGCAAGGACAAATGTCATCAAGCTGCCAGCCCTGGCAGCCTCCTGAGGGAGGGCCGAGGCAGAAGCAAAGTGCAGCCCCTGCCAGGAAAGTTCCTTCTGTGGGGCTGCAGAGGCCCTGCCCGAGCCCAGGGCACAAAGGCCTGGGTGCCTCTGGCCCTGCCAGCCCTGCCCAGCCCTTGGCCATCTCTCCTGCAGGCTGTGCCCCCTGTGCGTGCTGCTCCTGTGCCCTGGCCGGCTGCACACGCCCATCTCGCTGTCCCCCCCAGCATTTCTCAGCCCAGCATTGCTGTGCCCTCCCTGGGCTCCCTGCACCCAGCGCTGCCGGCTCCTGGCACACAGAGCCATGGCATGGCCCAGCCTCACGCTGGGACACCTCGGGCACCAACATTCTGCCCTGGGAGGGACTGTTCTGTTTCCTCACCTCCAGGATGAACCTTCCAGGCTGCACTCTGGGGAGGTTTCCTTCTCTTCCCACTGCCCAGGAAAGCTCTGTCTCCTGCTGTTCACAAACAGAGAAGGGCTGGTGGGAGATGTGGTGGTCAGAAGCTGCCTGGGGTAGAGTGACCATGAAATAATCGAGTTTTCAATATTCTGTGAGAGAAAGAGGGGCATCAACAAAACTTCTACACTGGATTTATGGAGAGTAGACTGGCCTTTTCAGGATGAAGATTTGGGGATAACTGAATCAGGTACTGATTTTTTTAGGGGAAGCTGCCCTTAAAAACAAAGGGATGGACAGGATCCAAGGGATCCAAGAAGGATGGACACACTTTGAGAAATAAATCTTGAAGGAGGAGGAGCAGTCTGTCCCTCTGTGCCAAAAGTGAGCTAGCAAGGAAAAATGACTGGCCTGGCTGGGCATGGAGCTTTTCCAGGAACTCAAGGAAAAAAGAAGGTGCATCACCTTTTGACCAAGGGGCAGGTAACTCAGGAAATATTAATGGATGTTTTTAGATCATGCAGAAAGAAAACTAGAGAGGTGAAAGCTCAGTTAGGACATAACCTGACCAGTTCTGTGAATGATAACAACCAGTTTCTCAATACATTATGGCCAAAGTAGGAGTAAGGAGAATCTTTATTCCATCCTGGGGACGATATGGTTAACAAAGATGAGGAAAAGGCTGAGGTACTCAACCCATACTTTGCCTCAGTTTTCAACAATAAGACAAGTTGTCCTCAGTACCAGTGTTCTCCTGAGCTGGTAGATGGGGACAGGGAGCAGAACAGACCCCTGTAATCCAGGAGGAAGCAGCTGGGGACCTGCTGAGCCACTCAGATGCTCACAGGTGTCTCTGGGACCAGATGGGATCCATCCTAGGGGGATGAGGGAGCTGCTGGATGAGCTCCCCAAGCTGCTCTCCATCATTTCTCATCAGTGCTGGCTCAGCAGGGAGGTGCCAGAGGACTGGAGGTGCCAATGTGAGCCCATGCCCAAGAAGGGCTGGAAGGAGGATGTGGGGAACTGCAGGCCTGTCAGCCTGACCTGGGTGCCTGGTGAGGTGATGGAACAGATCACCTTGAGTGCCATCACAGGGCACCTCCAGGATGGCTGAGGGATCAGAGGCAGCCAGCGTGGATTTCAATATCTGCATTGATGATCTGGATGAGGGCATTGAGTGCAGCATCAGCAAATGTGCAGATGGCACCAAGCTGGGTGTGAGTGTGGATGTGCTGGAGGGTAGGAGGGCTCTGCAGAAGGACCTGGACAGGCTGGATCCAGGGCCCAAATCCAAAAAGGTGAGGTTTAACCAGACCAAGTGCTGGGTCCTGAACTTTGGCCACATTAACCCCTGCAGTGCTATAGGCTGGGGACAGAGTGACTGGACAGCAGCCAGGCAGAAAAGGACCTGGGGGCACTGATGGACAGCAGGCTGGACATGAGCCAGCAGTGTGCCCAGGTGGCCAAGCAGGCCAATGGCTCCTGGCCTGGATCAGGAATGGTGTGGCCAGCAGGAGCAGGACAGTGATTCTTCCCCTGTGCTCAGCACTGGTTGGGCAGCACCTCGAGTGCTGTGTCCAGTTCTGGGCCCCCAATTTAGGAAGGACATGGAGGGGCTGGAGTGTGTCCAGAGAAGGACAACAAGGATGGTGAGGGGTCTGGAGCACAACACCTGTGAGCAGTGGTTTAAGGAGCTGGGGATGTTTATCCTGGAGAAGAGCAGGCTCAGGGAGACCAGGTGGTGTCAGGGCACAGCTTGGACTTGATGATCTGCAAGGTCTTTTCCAGCCTGGCTGATTCTGTGATTCTCTGAAACCACCCCTGGAGCATTTGCAGGATGAGCCCTGGGCCTCCTCTTCACAAGCTCCAGCAGCCCAGGTCCCTCAGCTTCTCCACACAGCCCCAAAGCCCATCCTGTCAGTCCTGCAGAGCCTCTCCAGCCCCTCCTCATTGCCCACAACAGGGAGCCCCACACCCAGACACAGCAGCCCAGATGTGCCCCCCTGGCTTGTGGTGCCTCTGGCAAGGGAGCAGCACGAGGCACTGCAGGACCCTGCAGACAATTCCTGAAGCACTTGGAGGATGACCCTGCTTCCTAAGTGATGTTCCCATGGTGCCAGCTCAGAAACTGAAATGGGGAATGGGGCCAAAGAGGAAAATGCAAACAGAGATGGGCTGTTTGCAAGGGAGAGGACAGGGATGGGCAAGAGGAAAAAGTCTGGATCAAGAAAGAGGAAAGAAAGCAAAGCTGAAGCCAAGGAAATGCTCAGGGCAGTTTGGGGGACGGCTGCCAGGCAGTCCTGGCTCTGAGCAACAATGTCCGCAGTGGGGCAGGAAACTCACAGCTCAGGGGAACAAACTTTCTGGCTGACTTCAGAGGCCATGACAAAGCTGAGTGGTTTCCCTGCCGTCCCCCAGCCCCTGCTGGCCCCAGGGGCTGATGGCATTTGTGCTCACTCAGCTCCATGTCCCCACAGCAGCACCATGGGGGTGCTGAGCCTGCTGTGTGCAATGCAAACAGGGGCTCCTGAGCCAGTGCTGCCGTGTGTGTGCCTGCAAGGATGCGGCTCCTGTGTGAGCTGGGGGAGAGGCCAGGGCTGCAGAGGGGGGATGTTGTTGGCAGGTGCATGAGGACGCTCTGGGACGCTGCCCTGGGGTGTCCAGCACAGTGGGGATGGATCAGCCCCTGCTCTGCTGCTCCTTGCCAGGGTGTCCCCCTTGCAGGGAGCTTGCAGAGCACCAGCCATGCTGTTTGCCCCCAGCCTGCCCACGGCCAGCCTGGGGCTGCTCCCAGGGCTTTTCTGTGCTCAGCATTGGGCTGGCCAAGTGTTGTGGAGAGAGCCTGGCCAAGGAGCCTGGAGCCCCCGGGCCCTGGCCTGAGGCGTCAGCGCTGCCCCAGCAGTGCCCATGGCCTGTCCCTGCTGCAGCCCCGGCACTGCCACCCCCAGGGCTGTGCCCAGCCCCGAGAGCACTCAGGCCCTGCAGCAACACGAGGGCCAGGAGGGCAGCGGGGCAGTGGCACGGGAGCAGCACTGGCAACACCAAGTGCTGCTGCTGCTGGGCTCAGCTGCTGTGCCAGCACTGATCTGCCCCAGCTCTGCACACAGACATTGCTGCTGCAGCTCCAGAGAAGGGAACAGAAGGGGCATCTCTGGAGAAAACTTTGCTGGGAGATCCTTTCATATATAGACACCAAGAGTGCAACTCCTCATTGACAGAGTCTCTGGCCACAGGGAAGTTGGAGAGAAATAAAATGAGAAATGACATGAGCAAAGGCTTATATTTATGGACAATATGGAAAAACTAAAACAAAGGATAAAGAATCCCACAACTAAGCAAACAAGAACTATAAAATGGCTTTTATTTATGTGATTTTCATTATTTTCTGGAAGTTTAATGTCCCTGAAACCCTCCAGTGATCAGTCTCCACATTGCAGCCTTGAGTTCCTGGTTCCTGAGACTGTAGATGAGGGGATTCAGGGCTGGAGGCACCACTGAGTACAGAACTGACAAGGGGAGATCCAGAGATGGGGAGGAGATAGAGGGGGGCTTCAGGTACACAAATAAGGCAGTGCTGAGAAACAGGGAGACCACAGCCAGGTGAGGGAGGCAGGTGGAAAAGGCTTTGTGCCGTCCCTGCTCAGAGGGGATCCTCAGCACAGCCCTGAAGATCTGCACATAGGAGAAAACAATGAACACAAAACAGCCAAAAGCTAAACAGGCACCTACAGCAAGAAGCCCATGTTCCCTAAAATAGGATTTAGAGCAGGAGAGCTTGAGGATCTGAGGTACCTCACAGAAGAACTGGCCGAGGGCATTGCCATGGCACAGGGGCAGGGAAAATGTACTGGCTGTGTGCAGCAGAGCATTGAGAAAGGCACTGGCCCAGGCAGCTGCTGCCATGTGGGCACAAGCTCTGCTGCCCAGGAGGGTCCCGTAGTGCAGGGGTTTGCAGATGGACACGTAGCGGTCATAGCACATGATGGTCAGGAGGGAAAGCTCTGATCCAAGGAAGAAGAATATCAGAAATACCTGAGCAGCACATCCAGCATAGGAGATGTGTCTGGTGTCCCAGAGGGAATTGTGCATGGCTTTGGGGACAGTGGTGCAGATGGAGCCCAGGTCAGAGAGGGCCAGGTTGAGCAGGAAGAAGAACATGGGGGTGTGCAGGTGGTGGCCGCAGGCTACGGCGCTGATGATGAGGCCGTTGGCCAGGAGGGCAGCCAGGGAGATGGCCAGGAAGAGGCAGAAGTGCAGGAGCTGCAGCTGCCGCGTGTCTGCCAATGGCAGCAGGAGGAAGTGGCTGATGGAGCTGCTGTTGGACATTTCCTGGGTCTTGGCATGGGAATCTGTAAGAAAAGTAATCATGGAATAGTTCAGTTTGGAGAGGACTTTAAATATCCCAGCCCAGCTTGGTGGCACTTTCCCCACTGCCTGCCCAGGGCTCTGCTGCCTGGAGCTGTCCCTGCCAGCAGCTGCTTCCCTGTGCCCAGGGCTGAGCCCTACCTGTGCTGCCAGAGCCCAACCCAGCCCTGGGGGCTCAGCTCTGCCCTGCAGACCCCTCCCAGCACAGGACACTGCCCAGAGTCAGCTCTGCTTGTGCAGGCTCTGGTGGCAACATCACACCAACCTAAGGAGGCTGGAAAAATGACACTGGTGTTGCCTGGAAGTGCTGATTTCTGTCCCTGCCTGCTTTATTAAGATCCGAGATAAAAAAAAAAAGTTTTTCCCAACCTGAACTGAGAGATGAATATCTATATGCAATTTCCCCACCTACGCAACACAGAGCAATAGAATATAAAATCAGGATTATCTTTTTTATGCACTCCTTGCCTCTCTGTGCTCCCTATGTAATCTACCTAGAAATATTCTGGAGTTAAATGTCATGCTGGGAGCAGTCCTGAACAATGCAGCATCCTCACCACACAAGGAGAACACTTCCAAGCCTTACCAGCTGTCTCCTTCCACCCAGACCTTGTCCCCCAGTGCTGGGAGCAGCTCCCAGGGCTGGCTGAGAGCTGTCCCTGGCAGGCAGCAGAGTCTCTGCCCCAGCACAGTGCCCTGGGCTGCAGGACCCTGCTCTGCACGACAGCCCTGGGCACCCCTGGCTGCTCTACACAAGAGATCATCAGAGAATGTACTCACACAGTCTGCAGGCATTGGGATGTTGCAGCTTTAGGAGATCACTGCAGGAGCTGCAGCTGCAGCTGAGGCTTCCTGTGTCAAGGGCTTGGAGTGATTCTGCCCCAGTCACTTGTGAGCATCTTCCCAGCCCTGACTGATTGAAGCTCTCTGTGCCTCTGTGCTGTGCCTAGGGTGGCTGCAGGCAGTGCCCCAGCCCTGCCGGGCTATGCACAGGAGCTGCCCTTCAGGAGAAATATGTTTTTGAAACTCTTCTTGGTTGCTATGAGACCCAGCTCAGAAGCATAGACAGAGAACAAGGACTTTAATGACCCTCTTGAGGGTTTGGATGTGTCCCTGAGTCCCTGAGAGAGTGTTCAAAAAAGTACTCAATAACTCAAAATTAAATTGAAACTCCAAAGTTCATTGAAGTTTTAATGGACTCCACTGAGGGACACAACTCACATGAAAGTGTCCCCAGGTTCCAGTTAGAGCAGAACACTGGAGGCACGGATGACAGGAGGGAAAAGGTATCTCTGATGTTGAGCAAACCTGGATGTGTTTCAGGAATGCCAAGGGCCAAGGGCTGAGCCCCAGCCCCTGGCAAAGCAGATCCTGTCCCTCCCTCATTGCTCAGGGCTCTTCCCGGGCCACTGGGCTCTGGGCATGTGCAATGCCAAGGGCAGCACCATGGGGCGGCCCCTGCCAGGCTGCTGAGCAGGGACAAGGAGGCAATGAGGCCCCAGCACAGCAAGGCTCACTTGTCCCCTGCTGGCCTCAGGCCCAGGGCCAGCCTGCATGGCCCAAGTGCTGCAGGAGTTGGCTGTGTCAGGGCCTTTCAGCTGCTGCCCATCCCTGTGCCCTCTGCAGCCCAGGCTGTCCTACGGTGTCCATGCCCTGCGCCTCTGTCCCTGCAGGCTGTCGTCATCCCCCGGCTGCCCCACCTCGCTGGCCCCTTCCTTTGCTGACAGCTCTGCCTCCTGCCTGCCTCTGCCTGGACACACAGAGCCTTGGGCTGCTCCAGATTCCTTCTGGGGGATGTGTTGCACCCAGCCCTGCCCTGAGAGAGGAATTGCTTTATCTTTTTGTCCAATCTGGGCCTCTTCATGTGCCCTTTGCATTAATTCTTTTTTCTCCAGCTGTCATCTGCTATGTCAAAAGGATTCACCAGCTCTGAAATCACCCTTCTATTCCTCCCATGTCTCTCCTCTGCTGTCCTCAGTCTCCACTCCATTGACCACAGAGCTCCTTTGTCCCTATATTGTCCTTTGCTGCCCCAAAGCCCCACCTTGTCAAGGTGTTGTCAAATGAATATTTTGCCCTCATAGTCTTAAGAAAATCATCAGAGGCTTAAGCCAGCCAAACCTGTCTGTCTTGCCTACTTTTTCCCTCTAAGCAATCATTGTATATAGAAAATTTGTGAGGTGGAATCTCAGTTTTGGCCCATGGGCACATGGACAAGAAGGATGCTTCTTTTCCATTGGAAGGGAAGCACAGAGCCCAGTGTTTTGGTGGTCGATGAGAGGCAGTGATGCCAAACTAGTCACATTTGTCTCTCCTGGAGGTTTCTATTGGGAGCAATTCTTGGCTCTATGGAGTTTTGGAACAAAATTATATTTTGGCCATGGGTGCCTGGATGAGATGGATTGTTCTTTCTATAGGAGGGAGAGCACAGATTCCTCTTTTTCAGGGGCAAATGAGAGGTGACCACCAGAGGCCAAGGCTGGCCAGAGCTGACTGTCCTGGCAGCTTTTGTGTGGGAGAAACACTTGCATATAGGGAATTTTTTAGGAGGATTGGCCCCACACACTTGGAGGAGGAGGATGGTTCTTTTCCAGAGGAAGAAAAGGACAGAGCCCAAGTGCTCCAGGGGCTGATGACCAGTGGTCCTTGACATTCCAAGGTCAGCCAGACCTGTCAGGAAGCCTCTGAGATGACAAGCCAACCAGATCTGTTCCACATTCTCTTTTTTCTATGAGTCCCTGTAGTGTTTCCATGTTCTTTTTTCTGAAATGTCAAAATGGCCCCATCTTTCCATGAGACCCTGCAGGGTCACAATGGCCCTTTGGTTCCATGGGCCCCACAGTGTCACAATGGTCTCCATGATTCCATGGGGCCCTGCAGTGTCACCATGGTAGTGTCATATTGGATTCTTGGTTCCATGAGGCCCAGCTGTGTCACACTGGCCTCTTGTTTCCGTGGGCCTCCTTAATGTCACAATGGTCCCTTGCTCCCATCAGGCCTTGCAGTGTCAGAATGCTTTCCTTGGTTCCATGGGACTACACAATGCCACAATTGGTGTCACAATTTCCATGCTCTCCATTATTCCATAAGGTCCTGCAGTGTCACAATGGCCCCTTGGCTGCACAAGTCCCTGTTGTGTCACAATGGGCCCCCCTTTCTTCCATGAGGCCTTGCAGTGTCACAGGAATCTCCTTGGTACCACAGTATGAGAATATAAATATTACTAGAGATGGAGCAACTGAGAGACTTTGTAAAAGATGGTTTGTTGCCTTATGGCATCAGTTTCATAGAAGGGTGAGACGTTAATTCTCAGTTACAATGCCTTATGTTAGTGTTTTAGCCAAATACTTCTACAAAGCTTCCTAGTGTATTTTTACAGCAATCATTAATTGCTTTATTTCCCATGGCTTTGCTGCAATGAATAATTTTTCAGCCAATCATATAACACTTGACAAACATTCACTGATACATCTTAAACTTCTAACTAGCCTTACAAAGGTTCTATTGCTAAACTTTAAAATCTTTTACTATTTTAATGTATTGCTTTGCTTACATAATATTCATTTCTGTTTGCTGAAAACATATTTCTACTTTAAATACAAACTCATATTCTTTGTTCATGTCTGTTCCACTTAAATGCTCTAATTCTCTAAGTCTTCTCCAAGGTCTTAGGTCAAACCCTGTATCCATCTCAATCTCTGAGCCTGTATGCACAAGGCCCTGAGAGCTCTCCCTGCCTGCATTTCCCACACTGCAGTATCCCAATGGACCCTTGGTTCCTTGGGGACTCACAATGGCAGAAGGGTCTCCTTGGTTCCACAAGGTCCTGCAGAGCCCCTTGATTCAACGAGGCCTCAGAGTGTCATCATGGCCTCCAGGATTCCATGAGGCCCCACAGTGTCACAATGAATTCCTTTGGTTCCATGGAGTCCAGCACTGTTCCATGAATCCTTAGTTCCATGAGGCCCTGCAGTGTCACAATGGCCCCTTGGTTCCTTGGAGCCCCACAGTCTCACAATGGCCCTTTGATTTCATAAGGCCTTGAAATGCCACAATGGCCCTTTTGTTTCACAAAACCTCAAATTGTAAAATTGACTCCATGGTATCATGAGGCCCTGCTCTGTCACAAAGGACTCTCGGCTCCATGATGCCTCCTAGTGTCACAATGGTCTCCTTGGTTCTGCAGTGTGACAATGCCCCCTTGGTCCCTTGGAGCTCACAGTGTCACTCTTGTGCCCTTGTTTCCATAAGGCCCTGCAATGCCACAATGGTCCTTTGGTTCCACATGGCCTCAAAGTGTCATCATGGCCTCCTTGGTTCCATGACGCTCTGTAGTGTAACAATGATCTCCTTGGTTCCACGGTGTCAGAATGGCCCCTTTGTCCCATGCAGCCCCACACTGTCACTGTGCTCCCCTTGATTCCATGAGGCCCTGCCGTGCTACAAAGGCCCCAATGGCTACAATGGTCTCCAGTGAGACTCTCTACAACCACCTGAACAGAGGCTGTAGTCAGGTGGGGGTCGGTCTCTTCTCCCAGGCAACACCTGACAGAACGCGAGGACACAGTCTGAAGATGAGCCAGGGGTAGGATATGTTTGACATCAGGAAAACATTCATGACTGAAGGAGTGATTGGGCACTGGAATCTTCCACCCAGGGAGGTGGTGGAGTCACCATCCCTGGTGGCATTTAAAAAAAGTCTTGACGTGGCACTCAGAGTCATGGTTTAGTTTTTGAGGTGATGTTAAGTCATAGGTTGGACTTCATGATCTCAAAGGACTTTTCCAACCTCATTCATTCTGTGATTCTGTTCCATAATAGTCTCCATTGTTCCATGAGGCCCTGCAATGTCACAATGGACCTTTGGTTTCATGAGTTCCCACAATGTAACAATGGACTCTTGGTTCCATGAGTTCCTCAGTGTCACAATGGTCTCCTTGGATCTGCAGTGTTCCAATGGCCCCTTGGTCACAATAGACTTCTGGTTCCATGAGCTTTCATACTCTCAGCAACAGTTCTGCAGTGTCACCATGGACCCTTTTTTTCCATGAGCTTCTGTGCTATAACATGGTCACCTTGGTTCAGTGAGGTCCTGCAGTGTCACAATGCACCCATGGTTGCAGGAGGTTCCACAGTGTACCTTCAAGTTCCATAGTGCCACAGCTGACTCCTTGGTTCTGTGAGAACCCGCTGTCACCAAATCTCCAAAATATCAGAATAAGACTCCTTAACACTAATTTCGTGTTCAAGAGGACATCCTTTTTTTCAGGCCTCAGGTCCAATGTGAGATAACTCCTAAACTTATGTGGACATGTGATTCTACAAGTGTGTTGCTTATATTTAGTCACTACAGGCGTATTACAATTTGCCATTTCTATAAAACCCACCCCAAGTTCCTGAATCAGTCTTTGTTTTTCCTCTCACTGCATCCCTTGAGCCAGATGTGTTTCTCTTCTCTTCTGACAGTCTCTGCTGGGAAAGAAGCTCCTGCATGCCATGTTTCTCCACTGAAAGTTCACAGGCACAGTAAAAATTGAATGATCCCTTTTGGTATGAAGGCCAAGGCTTTGTGTGTCCAGGCAGAGGCAGGCAGGAGGCAGAGCTGTCAGCAAAGGAAGGGGCCAGCGAGGTGGGGCAGCCGGGGGATGACGACAGCCTGCAGGGACAGAGGCGCAGGGCATGGACACCGTAGGACAGCCTGGGCTGCAGAGGCCACAGGGATGGGCAGCAGCTGAAAGGCCCTGACACAGCCAACTCCTGCAGCACTTGGGCCATGCAGGCTGGCCCTGGGCCTGAGGCCAGCAGGGGACAAGTGAGCCTTGCTGTGCTGGGGCCTCATTGCCTCCTTGTCCCTGCTCAGCAGCCTGGCAGGGGCCGCCCCATGGTGCTGCCCTTGGCATTGCACATCTGCTGGGTGCCACAGGAAAAAGGAGACCCCTGTGACACTGTGGGCCCCATGGAACCAAACATCCATTGTGATACTACAGAACCTCACAGAACCAAGGAAACCCATGTGACACTGCGGGGCCTCGTGGAACCTGTGAGTCATTGTGACACTGCACAGCCTTGTGGAACCAAGGAGACCACAGTGACACTGAGGGGCTGCATGGAACCAAGGGTCCATTGTGACACTTTGGAACTTCAGAGAGCATTGTTGAAGTATGGAACCTCAAGCAACCAAAAGTCCATGTGACAGTACAGAACCTCACAGAACCAAGACTGCACGGTGGGTACACACTAATCAAACGTGTCTGTTTTCAATGAAGAAATTTAGGAGTTTTAGATTAAAAAAAAAAGGAAAACCATCTCTTTTCCTGAATATAGCCAGTTCTCCAAGCAAAGCAGGTCCCAGGTGAGTGAGGACAGACAGGATGGGGTTGGGGAATGTGGAGCAAGGTGTGCACACTGGGTCAGACCTCAAGGCACAGCTTCTGTGAGCAGGCCAGACCTCCTGAGGAGAGACCCTGCATCAATACCAATCAGGGAATGCTGTAATCACCTCTGCTCTAAAGACAACATCTATGAAATACACCCTTCAAAATAGGAATGGGCATTTCTTAGAATCTCTTGGAAATACTTCTCCATAACTGGATTTGAAAATCTTCCTAATGAACTACCCCAGCCCCGAGGGAAATCAAGGCAGAGCCATGGTTTGTCAGGACTTGCTTGATCCCAATCAGCCCCGTGGTGCATTTGGTGCTGAGCCCTTGAACCTCAGGGCCTGAGAGGAGATTGCACAAACCTTTCCAGGAGTCCAAAGTCAAAAGAAAACCCAAAAGTCTCTCAAAACATTAATGAGTCCCACTGAGGTCCATCCCCAGCACAGGCTCCTCATGGACTCCTTGGAGAAGAGAACTCAGAAACCTCTCAGAGACTCAGAGAGGAAAGGAAAATCCAAAGTACCTTTAAAACCTTGAGTATCTCAAAGTATTAATGAGCCCCACAGAGTGTCAATACAAAGTTCTCCAGGGACTAATTAAAGTAGATAATTGGGGGCATCACTGCATAAACTACTAAAAGAATAGGTGTAAAAAGGGAAACTCCAAGTACCTTAAAAAACTGAGTACCTTGAAGCATTAATGAGCCCCACTGAGTATCATTACTGACAAAGGCTCTCAAGGGACTCATTAAAGCAGATAATTGGAAGCCATGATTGCACAAAGCACTCAGAGACTCCAAGGCAAAAGCAAAACCCAAAGTGCTCTGAAAAACCTGCAGTCCCTGGGAGCATGAAGGAGCCCCCAGGGCCATTCCTGACCAAGGCTCCCCAGGGACTCGTCCCAGCAGATCCCTGAGGCCACTGGGATGTGGGAGGATGCTGAGGGCAGGACAAGGGGTGCCAGTGGCTCAGTACAAGGTGTCTCCTCACAGCCCTTGGTGGCACAGACCCTGCTGTGCCCCAGGGCACCAAGACTTGGCTTCTCTTTGTGCCCACCTGTCATTTCTGCCTCCAATTTCCTGCTCTAACGGGAAATAGGGAACACTTTCTCAGTCATGTTCCACAGTGGGACCCATTAAAACTTGAAGAAACTTCAGTATTTTAATTTAGATTTTAGATCTTGAAAAGTTTTTTGAACACTCTCTCAGGGAATGATTATAATGTAAAGCAAACTAAAGCCTCAAGAGATTCATTAAAGTCCTTGTGCTGTGTCTGTGCTGCTGAGCTGGGCCGGGCTCCTGGCACAGAGGCAGCTCCCAAGGTAAACCAAGAGAAGCTTCAAAAAGACATTTCTGCTGAGGAGCAGCTCCTCTGCCAGCCCAGCAGGGCTGAGGGCACTGCCTGCAGGCACTGAGGGCACAGGAGCCAGGCACAGACAGGCTCAAGGCAATCAGGACTGGGAAGACATTGATCTGAGACTGCACTTGGGGAAACATCTTCACAGCCCTGGACATGGTGAGTGTGTGGGTGCAGGGCAATGTCCCCTGTGCTCCTGGAGGGATCTCCTGGAGCCAGCACAGCCCACAGCCTGGGGATGTGTCAGGAGGACTCTCCCAGTTTCTCTGAGGCACAGCAGGAAGAAGAGGAGGAGGAGGAGGAGGAGGAGGAGGAGGAGGAGGATGTGCTGCAGAGCGGGGCTGCCCTGGGCACCGTCAGAGGGACAGGGCAGGACGGCTCCTGCTGCCAGGGACGGCTGCAGGGGCTGAAGCTGGGGCTGCAGCCAGGGCTGCCCAGGGCTGTCTTTCAGAGCAGCTCCTGCAGCCCTCAGGGCTCTTGGCCAGCCCAGCCCATGTGCCACCTGCCAGGGACAGCTCTCAGCCTGCCTGGCAGCTCCCCATGCACTGTGGGGAGAAGTTGGTGGTGCAAGGAGCCACCCCCATCAGGGCAGATTCCTCCTGCTGTGGAGATGGTGCTGCATGGCCAGGGCTGCTCTCAGCTTTCTCCTCAAGGCAAGGCAAAGGGGCTGTCAGGTGTGTCTGTGTCACTGACACTCCTGCACTGTCCCACTGGGCATCAGCACATCTGCCTCCCATCTCCCTCACAAAGTGCCTCCTCACCCTCCTGTGCCTACAGACAGCAGCAGCAGCACCTTGGCTTGCAGCATCTCCGTTTGTGTGAGCTGCCCTTAAGGCCCTGCTGGCAGGGAGATGGCCCTGGGCAGTGCCCTGTGCTGGGAGGGGTGTGCAGGGCAGAGCTGATCCCCCAGGGCTGGGCTGGGCTCTGGCAGCACTGGCAGGGACAAGGCTTGGATAGAGAGAAACAGCTCCCAGTAGGCAGAACTGCAGGCAGCAGAGAGCCAGACCAACATTTGGTATGCCTCTCTCTCTTGATCAGAATAGGGCAAAAAAGAGTTTAGGGAAAAGTGTTTTGAAATTGGAGCCTTCAAAAAGGCTTCTTTAATTTTCCAGCACATTTGAAGTGCGATCACCTTGAATTAGAGGGAGGTAGTATAAGCAAAGGGCAGCTGTATGGGATCAGGTCAGACTGCACTGTGTCAAAGGTAGCCTTGTTTTCCCTCTGGACTCCTCAGCATTCATACTGAGAAAAATGCTGACGATGAGGCAGTAACTCAGCAGCAGAAACTCAAATTCAAAAATAAAAGTTTTTAGTGAAGTTCCCCCACAGGAAGAGAAGCAGTTTTGAGAGGATTCCTATCTGAATTGTACAGGATTGTCTCAAGGAAATGTCTCCCAGCTTATCAATGTGTTCTTTTAACAGCCCACAATGCCCAGAGTGAGGAAATGTCCAACAGCAGCTCCATCAGCCACTTCCTCCTGCTGCCATTGGCAGACACACGGCAGCTGCAGCTCCTGCACTTCTGCCTCTTCCTGGCCATCTCCCTGGCTGCCCTCCTGGCCAACGGCCTCATCATCAGCGCCGTAGCCTGCGGCCACCACCTGCACACCCCCATGTTCTTCTTCCTGCTCAACCTGGCCCTCTCTGACCTGGGCTCCATCTGCACCACTGTCCCCAAAGCCATGCACAATTCCCTCTGGGACACCAGACACATCTCCTATGCTGGATGTGCTGCTCAGGTGTTTACTTTTAGCCTTTTTATTTCATCCGAGTTTTCCCTCCTGACCATCATGTGCTACGACCGCTACGTGTCCATCTGCAAACCCCTGCACTATGGGACCCTCCTGGGCAGCAGAGCTTGTGCCCACATGGCAGCAGCTGCCTGGGCCAGTGGCTTTCTCAATGCTCTGCTTCACACAGCCAATACATTTTCCCTGCCCCTGTGCCATGGAAATGCCCTGGGCCAGTTCTTCTGTGAAATCCCACACATCCTCAAGCTCTCCTGCTCACACTCCAAACTCAGGCAACTGGGGCCCACAGCAGTTAGTGCTTTTCTATATTTGGGATGTTTTGTGTTCATTGTTTTCTCCTATGTGCAGATCTTCAGGGCTGTGCTGAGGATCCCTTCTGAGCAGGGACAGCACAAAGCCTTTTCCACCTGCCTCCCTCACCTGGCCGTGGTCTCCCTTTTTGTCAGCACTGGCTTTTTTGCCTATCTGAAGCCCCCCTCCATCTCCTCCCCATCCCTGGATCTGGCAGTGTCAGTTCTGTACTCAGTGGTGACTCCAGCTCTGAATCCCCTCATCTACAGCCTGAGGAACCAGGAGCTCAAGGCTGCAGTTTGGATACATATGACTGGATGTTTTAAGAAACAGTAATCTGGTGGCCAATTGCTGCAAATCACTTGTAATAAAAATCATCTTTGATAGAACTTGTTTGATTTGGTGGATGAATTTTTAATTTCTGTCCTTCATTTTAATATTTTATTACATTCCACAAAGAAATGCCATCCTTTGGGCGATATTTCATTTTGTTTCTCCCCATGTTTTTTGCGGACCAGATTGTGTCAATGAGGGGCTGCACTCCTGGTTTTAAATGAAATAAAGGATCTCTCTCCCACCAAAGTTTTCTCCAGAGATGCCCCTTCTGTTCCCTTCTCTGGAGCTGCAACAGCAATGTCTGTGTGCAGAGCCGGGGGCAGATCAGTGCTGGCACAGCAGCTGTGCCCAGCAGCAGCAGCAGCACTTGGTGTTGCCAGTGCTGCTCAGCACTTGGTGTTGCCAGTGCTGCTCCCATGCCACTGCCCCGCTGCCCTCCTGGTCCTCGTGTTGCTGCAGGGCCTGAGTGCTCTCGGGGCCAGGCACAGCCCTGGGGGTGGCAGTGCTGGGGCTGCAGCAGGGACAGGCCATGGGCACTGCTGGGGCAGCACTGACACCTTAGGCCAGGGCCTGGGGGCTCCAGGCTCCTTGGCCAGGCTCTCTCCACAACACTTGGCCAGCCCAATGCTGAGCACAGAAAAGCCCCGGGAGCAGCCCCAGGCTGGCCGTGGGCAGGCTGGGGGCAAACAGCATGACTGGTGCTCTGCAAGCTCCCTGCAAGGGGGACACCCTGGCAAGGAGCAGCAGAGCAGGGGCTGATCCATCCCCAGTGCACTGGACACCCCAGGGCAGCGTCCCAGAGCGTCCTCATGCACCTGCCAACAACATCCCCCCTCTGCAGCCCTGGCCTCTCCCCCAGCTCACACAGGAGCCGCATCCTTGCAGGCACACACACGGCAGCACTGGCTCAGGAGCCCCTGTTTGCATTGCACACAGCAGGCTCAGCACCCCCATGGTGCTGCTGTGGGGACATGGAGCTGAGTGAGCACAAATGCCATCAGCCCCTGGGGCCAGCAAGGGCTGGGGGATGGCAGGGAAACCACTTGGGTTTGTTGTGGCCTCTGAAGTCAGCCAGAAAGTTTGTTCCCCTGAGCTGTGTGTTTCCTGTCCCATTGCAGATGTTGTTGCTCTGACCCAGGGCTGCCCATCCTTGTCCAAGCTTGTCACCTCTCCTGCAAACAGCCCATCCCTGTTTGCCCTTTCCTCTCTGGCCTCACTCCCTATTTCAATTCCTGTGTTGGCACCCTGGGAACGTCCCTTGGGGAGCAGGATCATCCTCCAAGTGCTTCAGGAATTGTCTGCAGGGTCCTGCAGTGCCTCGTGCTGCTCCCTTGCCAGAGGCACCACAGGCCAGGGGGGCACATCTGGGCTGCTGTGTCTGGGTGCGGGGCTACCTGTTGTGGGCAATGAGGAGGGGCTGGAGAGGCTCTGCAGGACTGACAGGATGGGCTTTGGGGCTGTGTGGAGAATCTGAGAGACATGGGCTGCTGCACCTGCTCTAAGGGTGATTTCAGAGATTCAGCAGGCCTGGGAAAGACCTTGGAGATCATCAAGTCCAACCTGTGCCCTGAAAGAACCTTGTCTTCCCTGAGCCTCCACTTCTCCAGGATAAACATCCCCAGATCCCTCAGTCACTCCTCACAGGACTTGTGTTCCAGACCCCTCACCAGCCTTGTTGCCCTTCTCTGGATACAATCCAGCCCCTCCATGTCCTTCCTAAATTGGGGCCCAGAACTGGACACAGCACTCGAGGTGCTGCCCAAGCATTGTCGAGTACAGGAGAAGTATCACTGCCCTGCTCCTGCTGGCCACACCATTCTTGGTTGTGGCCAGTTGCCATGGATTTTCTTGTCCTCCTGGGCACACTGCTGGCTCATGTCCAGTCTGCTGTCCATCAGTGCCCCCAGGTCCCTTTCTGCCTGGCTGCTGTCCAGCCACTCTGTCCCCAGCCTGTAGCACTGCATGTGGTGTTGTGGCCAAAGTTCAGGACCCAGCATTTGATCTCGTTAAACCTCACCTTGTTGGATTTGGGCCCTGGATCCAGCCTTTCCAGGTCCTTCTGCGGAGCCCTTCTACCCTCCAACAGATCCACATTCACATCCAACTTGGTGTCATGAGGGTTCCACAAGGCCCCCGAGTGTCACAATGGTCTCCATGATTCCATGTGGATTCCCAGTGTCACAATGTCCCTTTGGTTCCATGGGACCCCTTGGTGTCACAAAGTACCATGAATCCTTGGGCCCCACAGTGTCACAACAGCACCTTGGTGCTGCCAAAGCTCCGCAGTGTCACAATGGATCTTTAGTTCCATGAGGTCTCGCAGTGCAGCACTGGTCTCCTTGGTTCCACAGTGTCACAATGGCCTCTTGTTCCCAAGGGGCACCAGAGTGTCAAACTTGTTTCCATCATTCCACAAGTCCCTGAGGATCAACACTGGCCCCTTGGTTCCATGGGCCCTGCAGTGTCACAATGGCCCCATCATTACACGAGGTCCTGCTCTGTCACAATGCTCTGCATGGTCCCACTAGGCCCTGTAGTGTCACAGTGGCCTCTGTGTTTCCACCAGGACCCAGAGTGTCACAATAGACTCCTTGCTTCCATGTAGCCCCACAGTGTCACAGTGGCCCCTTGGCTCTGTGGTGCCATGTTGTACACAGTGTCACTCTGGTCCTCTCAGTTCCATGAGGCCCCGCAGTGTCACAATGGCCCCTTGCTGCCCCAGGACCCTGCAGTGTCACAGCCATCAGAGAATCACCCAGGCTGGAAAAGACCTCTGAGAGCATCAAGTCCAACCTGTGACCCAACACCACCTTGTCACTGTGACCATGGCACTCAGTGCCACATCCAGTCTTTCCTGAAACACTTCCAGGGATAGTGATGCACTCACTCTGAGCAGCTCATTCCAATTCCGAATCATATATTTTGTGAAGAATATTTCCCAATGTCCAGCCTAAACGTCCCCTGGTGGAACTTTAAGGTTGTGTCCACTTATCCTGTCACTGTTCCCATAGAAAAGAGCCCAACCCCACCTGGCTGCATCCTCCTGTGAGGGAGTTGTAGATAGTGATGAGGTCTCCCCTGAGCCTCTTCTCCATGATAAACATCCCGAGATCCCTCAGCCACTCCTCACAGGACTTGTGTTCCACACCCCTCACCAGCATTGTTGCCCTGCTCTGGACACACTCCAGCCCCCCCTCCATGTCCTTCCTAAATTGGGGGGCCCAGAACTGGACACAGCACTTGAGGTGCTGCCCAACCAGTTCTGAGCACAGGGGAAGAATCACTGCCCTGATCCAGCTGGCCACACCATTCCTGATCCATAGGAGTCCCAGGGGCTGGAATGGGAAAGTGGTGGGGAGAGGGTGGAGGCAAAATGTTATTGATTGGCAGCCATCAAGGGTCATGATTTTCATACCTCTTTAGACTGCATGATAAGGTGCTGGGGGTCAATATAAATTGGACCTTGCTGATATCCATTGTTAAACAGGAAAATACAACACGACAAAACAGTTCTGTCTGCATTGTTTTCAATATAATATATTCACTTGGAATAGACTTCTGAAATCTGTCTAATTAAGCACAGAAGAATTGATAGCTTACATTATTCCCAGGGACTTTTCTTTTTCCCATGTTTTGAACAAATGTGTATAAGCTTTTCTCACTCAATTCCTGAACTGAAGAGCTCAAGAAAGAAGAGGCCTCTGCAGTAGTAAAATTTATCTGCAGCCTCCAAGTGGCTGAGGATCCATCCTCATCAGAGCAGGAATGAACAGAAATGGGCACAGCTTTGTGGCTGCTCCAGCTTTGGGATGGGCCCTGGGCCTGGAGCAGGAGCAGCTCTGGAGGGCCCCAAGGCAGGGGCTGTTGTGCTGGCCTGGGCAGATGGCATGGCAGGAGGGGCTGCAGAGCTCTCAGGAGCTCAGGGAGAGGGGAGCAGGGCACACAGGGAGCCTCCTTTTGCCTTGGCCAAGCACCTTCCCCCATGGCTGGGGCTGAGTCCTCTCGGAGCTGCAGCTGCTGCTGTGCCCTTGGCAGGGGCTGAGGCCGTGGGGCCACTGCCCAGAGCCCCCTGGCCTGAGCAGAGCTGTGGGGCCAGAGCCGGCTGGGCTGTGCTGGGGAGAGGCCCTTGGTGCTGCACAGAGCTCAGGGCAGCTGGCACAGCTTGCAGGGAGCTGGGCTGGCCTGAGAGAGCCTGCCAGAGAAAGCAGCAGTGTCCATGTCAGCCTGGCTGAGCGGGCAGGGGCAGGACTCAGCCCAGGCCTTGTGGGGCAGGGCCAGCGCCTGGGGAAGGCATTGCAAACAGGCAAGTGGCCCAGAGAGGAGGCTGCTCTGTGCCCTTGGTGGCCTGCACAGAGCAGGGAGGGGGCCCAGGATATTTGTCACTGCCAGCCTCTGTCCCCAGCCCTTGCCAGCCCTGGCTACTGAGCCCAGCTTTGCCCTGGGCTGAGTTTGGCTGTGGCCCAGCTCCATCCTCCTGCAGGGCTCAGGGCCTGTTCCCGGCCATGGCCAGCCCTGCCCGGCCTCTGTGCTGGCCCAGAGCCCAGCAGAGCCCAGGGCAGGGCTGTCAGTGCAGGCCCACAGGTGCCACGGGCTGGGCAGGAGCTGGCAGAGGCTGCCCAGCAGGGAGGCCATGGGGCACAGAGCCCCAGGGCTGCTGTCGGCACCACGGCTGCACTTCAACCTCCCAAGGAGATGGGACAGATGGGAGCAGAGACAAATAATTCCTACTGGATTCTTTAATGTGTTTGCTTACGCAGGTGACTGCATCAATATGTTGAGGAGGTGTTTTATTGCACATAAGACTGGTAGAGTGATAAGAATAATATTTTTTAGCTGAAAAAATAATTTCATGCATAATACAAATTGAGAAAGAAAGGACACATATGATCAGAAGAACATCTGAGTTTTGCAGATTATGAAATACTCATTGATATTCCTGTAGTCAAACCTGCTCAAACACCTTCCTCAGGGTTTCCTTGAGGTGATGAATAGAGGCCAAGGCCAGACAGAGCTCTCTGTCCTGGAAGCTTTTGACTGGGAGAGCCTATGCATATAGGGAATTTTTCAGGGGAAATATCACTTTTGGCCATGGGCACATGGAAGGATGGATGGTTCTTTTCCATAGGAAGGAAAGCACAGGGTCTCAGTTCTCTAGCAGCAGATGAGAGGCAGACCTCAACATTCCAAGGTCAGCTAGACCTGCTGGTGGCCTTGGGGAAGGAAAACCACCCAGATCTGTTCCATTTCCCCTTACTGCTCCCCTGGTGTTAAGCATTCTTCTGTTTTTTCCAATTTTTAGTAGCATTGTTGCAATGGACCCTCGCTTCCATGGGGCCCTGCAGTGTCACAATGGCCCCTTGGTTCCATCATGCCCCATCATTTCACAATGGATGCCTTAGTTCCATGGGGACCCCAAAGTGACACAATGGCCTCTTGATTTGATGAGACCCTGCAGTGTCATAATGATCTCCTTGGCTCTGCAGTGTCACAACTGGAGTCCTGGTCACATGAGACCCCAAAGTGTCACTATGGATCCTTGTTTCCATAAGGTCTCGCTGTGTCACCATATTCTCATCAGTTCAATCAGGCCCCTCAGTGTTCTAAAGGTCTGCTTGGCTCTGCAGCTTTAAAATGGCCTTTGGTTCCTTGAGGCCCTGCATTGTAACAGCAGACACTTGGTTCCATTGGCCTCCCCTGTGTCACAAGGGTTCCTTCATTCCATGAGCCCTTGCAGTGCCACAATGCTCTCCTTGCTTCCACGGTGCCCTGCAGAATCAAAACAGCCCTGTGGTTCCATGGGCCCCACAGTGTCACAATGGTCTCCATGATTCCATGGGGCCTTGCAATGCCACAATGGTCTCCATGGATCCACGGTGCCCCGCAGGATCCCAACGGCCCTTTGGCTGCACCAGGCCCTGTAATGCAACAATGGCCTCTTGGTTCCACAAAGCCCCACTGCTTCACACTGGCCCCTTGGCACCATGCAGCCCAGCAGGGCCACTGTGATGTCCTTGGTTCCACGGGGTCCCCACAGTGTCACAATGGCTCCTGGGATCCATGATACCCTGCAGTGTCACAGTGGTCTCCATGGTTCCATGGGGTGCCCACAGTGTCACAATCGTGTCCACAGGAAGGAAGCCACAGAGCCCCAGTGTTTCTGGGGCTGATGAACTGCAGTCATGAGAGGCCAAGGCAGACCTGTCTGTCCCGGCAAGTTTCTCTGGGAGCAACCCTTGGATATACAGAATTTTGTCAGTTGCACCCCAATTTCAGCCATTTGTGCCTGGAGGAGAAGGCCAGTTCTTTTCCATAGAAAGGAAAGCATGCAGCCCCAGTGTTTGGAAGGCAGGTGAGAGCCAGCCCTCAGGAGACAAAAGCCAACCAGACCTGTCTGGAAAGGCAATTTTCATCAAGAAGCAGTCTTTGGATGTAGGACTTTTGGAGGTGGAATCCCAATTTCGGCCATGAGCACCTGCAGAAGAAGAATGATTCTTCTCCACTGGAAGGGAGCCATAGACCCCTGGTGTTTCAGAGACAGATGAGCAGTAGCCACCAGAGGCAGCCAGACCCATCTGTCCTGGTGGCTTCTGTCTGGGAGCAATCCTTGGTTATACAGACTTTTGGAGGCAGAATCCCAATTTCAGCCATAAGTGCCTGAAGAAAGATGGTTCTTTCCTGTAGGAAGGAAACCATGGAGCCCCAATGTCTCAGGGCAGATTAGAAGCAATCACCAGAGGCCAAGGCGAGGCAGACCTGTCTGTCTTGTCAGCTTGTTCCATCTAGGGGAAACTCTTGCAGATAGGAAATTTCGGAGTAAAAGTACTAATTTTGGCCATGGCTGCCTGGGCCAGAGGGACGGTTCTTTTTCATAGGAGGGATTGCACTGAGCCCCAGTGCTTGAGGGCGGGTGAGACCCAACTCTCATGAAGTCAAGGTCAGTCAGACTTCTTAGAAATGACAGCTTTCCCCTGGGAGCAATCCCTGGGTATTGGGAATTTTGGAGGCAGAATCCTATTTTGGCTATGGGCCCTTGGATAATAATGACAGCTCTTTTCCATTTGAAGGAAAGCCCAGAGCCCCAGTGTTTCAGGAATACATGAGAAGAGACCCTTGACATGCCAAGGGCAGTTGGACCAGTCACGCCAAGCCAAGCAGACCTGTTACCTGTTCCCTTGTATCCGTGGGGACCCTCAGTGTGATAGTGGCCCTATGTTTACATGGGGCTCCGCAGTGGAATGGTAGCAAAAAATGGACAATGGTCCTTTGCTCCCATGAGGACTTGCAGTGTCACAGGGGTCTCCTTGGTGCCACAGTATCCCAATGGACCCTTGGTTCCATAGGGACTCACAGTATCAGAAGGATCTCCTTGGTTCCATGAGGTCCTGAAGAGCCCCTTGATTCAACGAGGCCTCAAAATGTCATCATGGCCTCCAGGATTCCATGAGACCCTGCAATGTCACAATGGACCTTTGGTTCCATCAGGTCCCAAACTGTTCCATGAATCCTCAGTTCCATGGGGCCCTGTAGTGTCACAATGAGCTCCTTGGTTCCATGGTGCCACACAGTGACACAATCACCCCTTGGCCCAACAAGACCCCAGAGTGTCACAATGGTTCCTTGTTTCCATGAGGCCTTGCAGTGTCACTATGGATTCCTTGGTTCCATGGGGCCACAGTTTCACAGTGGCCCCTTGGTTCAGTGAGGCCTGTGATGCCTTAAGATTTTAGCCTTTATATTTTTCAAATTCAGTACTGCATTAGTGCATAGCTCTAAACTCCATGTAAAGTATTATCTAACTCTCCTTACATTTCTGTCAGACAAATCAATTCCCCTATGCCTGAAACTCAAGGGCACCCTACAGCCTCAGGCTCTGAGAAGTATAAACAAACCTGAATTGGGGGAGTGAACTGGCTGAATATTACTTCATTACTTGAAGTTCTAATTGGAGGTCTAACCCTTGATGTGCAAACAAACTAAGCTTATATGTGTCTTAAAAAGTTGTGACCACTGTCCATCTTGGGTGTAGCCTCTGGGCCCTTTTTGATTGCCCAAGGTGAATCAATTGAAGGCTTCTATTGAGGTGATGAGCCCTATGGAGGTGATGTCAGATCCTAGGTTGGACTTAATGATCTCAAATGTCTTTTCTAACCTAATTCATGATGTGATTCTGTTTCATAATAGTCTCCATTGTTCCATGAGGCCCTGCAATGTCACAATGGACCTTCGGTTTCCTGAGTTCCCACAGTGCAACAATGGACCCTTGGTTCCATGAGGTTCCTCAGTGTCACAATGGCCCCTTGGTGACAATGGACTTCTGAGCTTTCAGATTCTCAGCAACTGTTTGGCAATGCCACCATGGACCCTTCTTTCCACGAGGTTCTATAGTATAACATGGTCGCCTAGATTCTCTGAGGTTCTGAAGTGCCACAATTGACTCCTTGGTTCTGGGAGGCCCTGCAGTGTCACAATGCACCCATGGTTGCAGGAGGTTCCACAGTGTCACCATGGCCTCCTTGGATCTGCAGTATAACAATGGACCATTGGTTCCATGTGACCCCACTCCGTCAACATGGATTTTGGTTCCATGAGCTCCCACAGAGTCTCATCTTTGATGAGAAAGCAGGCCCTGCATGCATTGTTCCTGTGCTAAAAGTTCAGAGGCGCAGGAAAAATTGAATTAAACTTTTGACATCAAGGCCAAGGCTTTGTGTGTCCAGGCAGAGGCAGGCAGGAGGCAGAGCTGTCAGCAAAGGAAGGGGCCAGCGAGGTGGGGCAGCCGGGGGATGACGACAGCCTGCAGGGACAGAGGCGCAGGGCATGGACACCGTAGGACAGCCTGGGCTGCAGAGGGCACAGGGATGGGCAGCAGCTGAAAGGCCCTGACACAGCCAACTCCTGCAGCACTTGGGCCATGCAGGCTGGCCCTGGGCCTGAGGCCAGCAGGGGACAAGTGAGCCTTGCTGTGCTGGGGCCTCATTGCCTCCTTGTCCCTGCTCAGCAGCCTGGCAGGGGCCGCCCCATGGTGCTGCCCTTGGCATTGCACATGGCCAGAGCCCAGTGGGCCGGGAAGAGCCCTGAGCAATGAGGGAGGGACAGGATGTGCCTTGCCAGGGGCTGGGGCTCAGCCCTTGGCCCTTGGCATTCCTGAAACACATCCAGGTTTTCTCAGCACCAGAGACACCTTTCCCTTGTTTGTCCCCACCTGTCATCAGTGCCTCCAGTGTTCTGCTCTAACTGGAACCTGGGGACACTTTCTCAATTGTGTCCCTCATTGAGACCCATTAAAGTTAAAGAAACTTTGGAGCTTGAAAATGACTTTGAGTTCTTGAGAGGTTTTCCTTCATCTCCCTCTCAGGGACTGATGTCCGGGGACTCTGAACTGTCAGAAAATCCTAGCTCTACAGAGATGGGGTAACAGAGGGGTTTTAAAATATTTTATTCCATTATGAGACTCCTGGAAGAGTGAAACATAAGAGATGTAAAACTCCATGCCATTCTATCCAAAGCCAACTTGTTTCCTGGTTACAATATTTTACAAATGTTTTTCAGCCTATTAGCTTTTGCCACACAATGGTTCTAATAATTCTAACACCAATTACCTAGTCTTTTATTCCACATAGTCTTGCCACAATGCATCTTTCACAGTTCTAATTCTTTAAAAAATCTGGTCTTTTTGCAAGGCCATTGTTTGAAAATTGTTTCTAGTTCAATCTCTCTCTCAACAATGTCTTCTCTATTCCAGGGCCATTCTGAGTCAGCACACCTTATCTCAGAGTTTGCATCCAGATGTACAAGACTGTGTGAGCTTTCAGTCAGGCTTTGAGAATCCTTTACAAATCCATTTCTCACAAATATCAATCACAGAATGCTATAATCACCTCTGCTCTGAAGACAACAGTAATAAAATACACCCTTGAAAACTGGAAAGGATATTTCTAAGAAGCTCTTTGTCATATTTCTCTATAATTGGAGTTAAAAAACTACTGAAAGAATTGGACCAGACCAGAGGGAAATCAAGGCAGAACCGTTGCTTTCAAGGAAACCTCTGAAGAATTCAGTCAGAATCAAACTCTAGATTTTCTGATACCATTCATGTGTCCCACTGAGGGACACAACTGAGAAAGTGTCCCCAGGTTCCAGTGAGAGTAGGAAATTGGAGGCAGAGATGACAGGTGGTGTGGGAAATGCAGGCATGGAGAGCTCTCAGGGCCTGGTGCATACAGGCTCAGAGATTGAGATGGATCCAAGGTTTGACCCAAGACCTTGGAGAAATCTTAGACAATCAGAGCATTCAAAGTACAATAGATATAAAACAGGAATATAAGTTTTTAGTATAACTAGAACTATATTTTAGAGCAAACAGAAATATGCATTATGTAAGGAAAGCAGTATGTTAAGTAAAATAGTAAAAGATTGTAAAGCTTAGCAATAAAATTTGTTATAATGTTAATTAGAAGTTTAAGATATATCAGTGTAGGTTTGTGAAGTGTTATAGGATTGGTTGAAAAATGACACATTACTGCAAAGCCATGAGAAGCAAAGCAATTAATGATTGGTGTAAAAGGATGCTGGCAAACTTCACACAAGTATTTGATTGGCTAAAAACTAACATAAGGCATTGTAACTAAGAATGAGGAGGCTTCTGATAGTTTGGTGTTGGATGTAACAGCTTTAATGTCTCACCCTTCTATGAGACTGACACCATGAGGCCATAAACCATCTTTGACAACGTCTCTCAGTTGCCCCATCTCTTGTAATATCAATCTCCCAATACACATTTTCTTGACATCAGACATGACTAATGAAATCAATAGGGACTTATGGACACCAGGTGTATCCCATTAAAGTCAATAGGGATTTAGGGACACCTGGTCTTTCCATTAAAGTCAATGAGATTTTTTAGGAAATTTGGCCCTAATATAGGGAAATTTGAGTAAATTTGGAGGAAATCTTGGGCTGAATTCTGGGAATTTCCACTCCAGGATTGCAATGCCTATGCTCTGGATGTCCTGGATGAATTCCTGGAGGCAAATCCCAAATCCCTGATCCTTCACCTGCTGTCCAGGCTGGAGCTGTGTTCCCAGGTAAGCAACAAAAATGCCCATTTTCATCCCAAAAGCTGGGAATTCCAAGCCCAAAATTGGGATTTTTAGCACCAAAAGTTTTGGGACATCAGCTCTGCCCACTGAAGTCAAAGGGGATTGAAGGACACCAGGTCTACCCATTCATAGGGCTTGATTGGGAAGAGTTACTGTTTAAACTGGGAGCACTGGGAAGGGCTGAGAGGGGACACTGGGGTTACTAAGAGCACTGAAAAAAAGTGGGACCACTGGGAGGGATTTGTAGGAATAAATGGAGATAAGCAGGACTCCAGGTCTAACCTGTTAAAATTAATAGGAATTTAGGGACAGCAGGACTAGCCTTTAAAGGCAATGGGGTTTAGGGGCACCAGGTCTACCCAATCAAAGCAATGAGGATGTTTGAGACACTAGAGTTTTCAGGGGTCCCAAGGGGTTTTTGGTGATCCAGGGATCCAAGGGGTAACCAGGTGTATCCAGGTGATTTCTGGGGGTATCCAGGTGATTTTTGGGGATAGCCAGGTGTACCCAGGTGATTGCTGGGAGGGATCCAGGTGATTTTGGGCTGTATCCAAGTATACCCCGATAATTTTCAGGGATATTCAGGTAATTTTTGGGGCACCCAAGTGCCCTGACTCACCCTGACAGGCCAGGAGAAGATGATGGTCACCATTCTCCCAGTTGACATGGACACAGATGACCCTTGGCAGCTGCGGGGCTCTCAGGGTGCACCCCAACATTCAGGGGGTACCCAAAACTCCAGGTGAGGACATCAGGGGTGAGAGGGAGCCCTGAGTTACCTCAGGAGAGGATGCAATGCAGGTACAGCCAGGTGCTTTGGTGCATGGGGTTGGTGAAGATGGTATTCTGCAGCAGCTCCAGCTCTGGGGTGGGCAAAGGAGGCACCCCAAAATATCAGGGGGACACCAGGGGAAATCCCAATATCTCAGTGGGCACAGCCAGGTATCCAGGAGTTCAGGCCTACCCATTGAAGTCATTGGGGATTTAGGGAAACCAGGTCTACCCATTCAACCCAAAAGAACACACCAGCTCCCACTTTAGCAGAGGGAGGGGCTGGAATATTTTGGGGATCCCGCAAAATTGTGGGAGATTTTTTGGGGAATCCCTCACCTTCCTTCAGCCTTCCAGGGGGCTGTGCCCTTGCCGTAGTTCCTGGTGGGCATCAGCAACCCCAGGCAGTGTTGCCAGGCCGAGAAGTTGGAGAAGTTGCGGCTCAGCAAGGCCCTGGTGAAGGCCAGCTCAGCTTTGAGGTCCTGCCTGGCTGCAAGTGCCTACCAGTGTTCCCAGGTGTGGACTGGGAAGGCACCAGTATAAACCAGTGAGCAGTTGGAGCCACTCACGAGCTCCTGAGGCCTGTGGCAGCAGCTCCCAGTATAAACCAGTAAGGCCTCATGCACCCAAACCCATTCCCAGTGTAGTCTAGGAGCTGCTACTGTGGTCCTGGAGCTCCCAGGTTTATACTGGGAAGCCACCAGTATAAACCAGTAAGCACTGCGAGCCACCCCTGAGCCCATGAGCCCATGGTGGCAGCTCCCAGTAGAAACCAGTAAGGCCAGCACAACCTGAAGTCACTCCCAGTAGGTCCCAGGCCCCATCCCAGTATAAATCAGTAAGGCCAGCATCCCCAGAAGTTCCTCCCAGTGGAGTGCCAAGCGTCCCCAAGACCCCTCCCAGTATAATCCAGTATACCCCAGTTTAACCCAGTAAAATCCAGACTATCCCAGTATAACCCAGTATAAACCACTACAACCCACTCATCCCCAGCACCCCATCCCAGTTATAAAGCAGTATAACCCAGTACAACCAGTACACACAGTGCTAGGCCCTCCTGAACACTCACACACCCTCTGTCAGTATAACCCAGTACAACCCAGTGACCCCAGCCCTGTCCCAGCACCCCCTAGACCCCATCCCAGCACAAACCAGTACAAACCAGTACAAACCAGTACAAGCCATTCACAGTTGCAGGGGTCATCCACCAGGAGGTGCTCGCACAGTGCCAGGTCCTCCCGGCCAGCAGGGGGCGCTGCAGTGTCCAGTGTGACCCTACAGAACCAAGGAAACCCCTGTGACACTGCGGGGCCCCACAGAACCAAGAGTCCATTGTGAGACACCTGGGCCACGTGGAGCCAAGGAACCATTGTGACACTGGGGAAACTCATGGCACCAAGGGGCCACTGTGACATTGTGGGGCCTCATGGAACCTGTGAGCCATTGTGACACTGCACGGCCTTGTGGAACCAAGGAGACCATGGTGACACTGTGGGGCCACATGGAACCAAGAGTCCATTGTGACACTCTGGAACTACAGAGACCATTGCTGAGAGTATGGAACCTCGAGGAACAAAAGTCCATTGTGACAGATCAAGGCCTCATGGAACCCAAAAGAGCATTGTGACACCCATGGACCCAAATCTCCATTGTGACAGAACTGAACCACACAGAACCAAGGGGCATTTTTGACACTGCAGGGTCTCAGGGAACCAAGGAGTCCAAAGATCTCAAACATTCCATACAGGATTCAGAGTTGGGAAAGGGGAACCTCCTTGGTTACACCCTGGCTGGCACACACTAAGAGAAGGTGTCTATTTTCATTGAGGAAATTCAGGAGTTTTAGATTGCTTCAGAATTAAAAAAAAATGGGGGAGGGGAAATTCGTTTTGGCCTAAGTGCAGCCAATTCTCCAAGCAAAGCAGGTCCCAGGTGAGTGAGGACAGACAGGATGGGGTTGGGCAATGTGGAGCAAGGTTTTGCACACTGGCTCAAGACACAGCTTCTGTGAGCAGGCCAGACCTCCTGAGGAGAGACCCTGCATCAACATCAATCACAGAATGCTGCAATCACCTCTGTTCTAAACAGAACAGGAATAAAATACACCCTTGAAAATAGGAATGGATATTTCTGAGAATCTCTTTGAAATATTTCTCCATAACTGGATTTGAAAATCTTCCTAATGAATGGCACCAGACCAGAAAGAAATCAAGGCAGAGCCATGGTTTGTCAGGACTTGCTTGATCCCAATCAGCCCCGTGGTGCATTTGGTGCTGAGCACTTGAACCTCAGGGCCTGAGAGGAGATTGCACAAACCCTTCCAGGACTTCAATCAGAAGAACCCAAAATGTCTCAAAGCATCAATGGGTCCCACTGAGGTCCATCCCCAACACAGGCTCCTCATGGACACCTTGGAGGAGAGAACTGGAGGCCAGGATTGCCCAAAAATCTCTCAGAGACTCAGAGAAGAAAGAAAAAGGAAAGTACCTTAAAAAGGCGACCTACCTTGAAGCATTATGAGCTCCACTGAGTGTTGTTACTTACAAAGACTCTCAAGGGACTAATTAAAGCAGATAATTGGAAGCCATGATTGCACAAAGATCTCAGAGACTCCAAGGCAAAAGCCAAACCCAAAGTGCTCTGAAAAACCTGCAGTCCCTGGGAGCATGAAGGAGCCCCCAGGGCCATTCCTGACCAAGGCTCCCCAGGGACTCATCCCAGCAGATCCCTGAGGCCACTGGGATGTGGGGGGATGCTGAGGGCAGGACAAGGGGTGCCAGTGCCCAGCCTTGCTGGGGCTGTGCCAGGAGGCCCCAGTGGCTCAGGACAAGGTGTCTCCTCCTAGCCCTTGGTGGCACAGACCCTGCTGTGCCCCAGGGCACCAAGACTTGGCTTCTCTTTGTCCCCACCTGTCATCTCTGCCTCCAATTTCCTGCTCTAACTGGAACCTGGGAACACTTTCTCAGTCTTGTCCCTCAGTGGGACCCATTAAATCTTCAGGAAACTTTGGAATTTGATTCTGACTTGGAGTTCTTGAGAGGTTTCTTCATCTCCCTCTCCGGGACTGATGTTTAGGGCCTCAGCACAAACCCCAAGAGGGTCATTAAAATCCTTGTGCTGTGTCTGTGCTGATGAGCTGGGCTGGGCTCCTGACACAGAAAGCGATCCTGGCAACCAAGAAGAGCTTCAAAAACACATTTCTCTTCATGAGCAGCTCTTCTCCCAGCCCAACAGGGCTGGGGCACTGCCTGCAGCCACCCCAGGCACAGCACAGAGGCACAGAGAGCTTCAATCAGTCAGGGCTGGGAAGATGCTCAGAAGGGACTGGGGCACAATCACTCCCAGCCCTTGACACAGGAAGCCTCTGGCTGCAGGACAATGCAGCTGCAGCTCCTGCAGTGATCTCCTAAAGCTGCAACATCCCAATGCCTGCAGACTATGTGAGTACATTCTCTGATGATCTCTTGTGTAGAGCAGCCAGGGGTGCCCAGGGCTGTCGTGCAGAGCAGGGTCCTGCAGCCCAGGGTGCTGTGCTGGGGCAGGGACTCTGCTGCTGCCAGGGACAGCTCTCAGCCAGCCCTGGGAGCTGCTCCCAGCACTGGGGGACAAGGTCTGGGTGGAAGGAGACAGCTGGTGAGGCTTGGAAGTGTTGTCCTTGTGTGGTGATGATGCTGCATTGTTCAGGACTGCTGCTCCCAGCATGACATTTAACTCCAGAATATTTCTAAGTAGATTACACAGGGAGCACAGTGAGACAAAGGCTACACAAAAGGGAAATTTCTGCTTTTTAAATCTACTGCTCTGAGTTCCTTAGATGGGAAATTGCAGTCAGTGACAGAAATCAGTACAGGGTCCCTCACAGGCTGCATCAATGTTGCTTTTCCAGTCTCCTCGGGGCTGCTGCGATGTTGCCATCAGAGCCTGCAAAGGCAGAGCTGACCCTGGGCAGTGCCCTGTGCTGGGAGGGGTCTGCAGGGCAGAGCTGAGTCCCCAAGGCTGGGCTGGGCTCTGGCAACACTGGCAGGGCCCAGCCCTTGGCGCAGGGAAGCTCCAGGCAGCAGAGCCCTGGGCAGGCAGTGAGGGGGAAAGTCCCACCAAGCTGGGCTGGGATATTTCAAGTCCTCTCCAAACTGAACTACTCCATGATTATTTATTTTACAGATTCACATGCCGAGACACAGGAAATGTCCAACAGCAGCTCCATCAGCCACTTCCTCCTGCTGCCATTGGCAGACACGCGGCAGCTGCAGCTCCTGCACTTCTGCCTCTTCCTGGCCATCTCCCTGGCTGCCCTCCTGGCCAACGGCCTCATCATCAGCGCCGTAGCCTGCGGCCACCACCTGCACACCCCCATGTTCTTCTTCCTGCTCAACCTGGCCCTCTCTGACCTGGGCTCCATCTGCACCACTGTCCCCAAAGCCATGCACAATTCCCTCTGGGACACCAGACACATCTACTGTGCAGGATGTGCAGCACAGGTATTTCTGATATTCTTCTTCCTTGGATCAGAGTTTTCCCTCCTGACCATCATGTGCTACGACCGCTACGTGTCCATCTGCAAACCCCTGCACTACGGGACCCTCCTGGGCAGCAGAGCTTGTGCCCACATGGCAGCAGCTGCCTGGGCCAGTGCCTTTCTCAATGCTCTGTTGCACACGGCCAATACATTTTCCCTGCCCCTGTGCCATGGCAATGCCCTCAGCCAGTTCTTCTGTGAGGTACCCCAGATCCTCAAGCTCTCCTGCTCACACTCCTACCTCAGGGAACTTGGGCTCATTGTATTTTCCATCTGTTTAGGACTTGGTTGTTTTGTGTTCATGGTTTTCTCCTATGTGCAGATCTTCAGGGCTGTGCTGAGGATCCCCTCTGAGCAGGGACGGCACAAAGCCTTTTCCACCTGCCTCCCTCACCTGGCTGTGGTCTCCCTCTTCCTCAGCACTGCCACATTTGCTCACCTGAAGCCCCCATCCATCTCCTCCCCATCCCTGGATCTGGCACTGTCAGTCCTGTACACAGTGGTGCCTCAAGCCCTGAACCCCCTCATTTACAGCCTGAGGAACCAGGAGCTCAAGGCTGCAGTGTGGACACTGATCACTGGATCGCATCAGAAACCTTAAACTTCTTGCCAGTTTCTGAAAATCATGTGCAATAAAATTCATCTTAATTGTTCTTGTTGGTTTGATATGGACGTTGTTTTTCTTTGCTGTACTATTTCAATATTGTCCATAAAGGAATGTCATTATTTAAACCAATTCTCATTTTATTTCTCTCCACATTCCCTGTGGTCACAGACAGTGTGAATGAGGGGCTGTATTCTTGATGGCTTTAAACAACCTAATGGATATCTCTCCCCCCAGGAAAGTTTTCTCCAGAGATGCCCCTTTTGTTCCCTTCTCTGGAGCTGCAGCAGCAATGTCTGTGTGCAGAGATGGGGGCAGATCAGTGCTGGCACAGCAGCTGTGCCCAGCAGCAGCAGCACTTGGTGTTGCCAGTGCTGCTCCCGTGCCACTGCCCCGCTGCCCTCCTGGCCCTCGTGTTGCTGCAGGGCCTGAGTGCTCTCGGGGCCGGGCACAGCCCCGGGGGTGGCAGTGCCGGGGCTGCAGCAGGGACAGGCCATGGGCACTGCTGGGGCAGCGCTGACACCTCAGGCCAGGGCCTGGGGGCTCCAGGCTCCTTGGCCAGGCTCTCTCCACAACACTTGGCCAGCACAATGCTGAGCACAGAAAAGCCCCGGGAGCAGCCCCAGGCTGGCCGTGGGCAGGCTGGGGGCAAACAGCATGGCTGGTGCTCTGCAAGCTCCCTGCAAGGGGGACACCCTGGCAAGGAGCAGCAGAGCAGGGGCTGATCCATCCCCACTGCGCTGGACACCCCAGGGCAGCGTCCCAGAGCGTCCTCATGCACCTGCCAACAACATCCCCCCTCTGCAGCCCTGGCCTCTCCCCCAGCTCACACAGGAGCCGCATCCTTGCAGGCACACACACGGCAGCACTGGCTCAGGAGCCCCTGTTTGCATTGCACACAGCAGGCTCAGCACCCCCATGGTGCTGCTGTGGGGACATGGAGCTGAGTGAGCACAAATGCCATCAGCCCCTGGGGCCAGCAAGGGCTGGGGGACGGCAGGGAAACCACTCGGCTTTGTCGTGGCCTCTGAATTCAGCCAGAAAGTTTGTTCTCATCAGCTGTGAGTTTCCTGTCCCACTGCAGATATTGTTGCTCAGAGCCAGGGCTGCCTAGCAGCCACCCACAAACTGCCCTGAGCATTTCTTTTGCTTCACCTTTGCTTTCTTTACTCCTTCCTGATCCAGATTTCTTCCTCTTGCCCATCCCTGTTCCCTCCCCTGCAAATAGACCATTCCTGTTTGCCCTTTCCTCTCTGGCCCCACTCCCCATTTCATTTCCTGAGTTGGCACCATGGGAACATCCCTTGGGGTGCAGGATCATCCTCCAAGTGCTTCAGGAATTGTCTGCAGGCTCCTGCAGTACCCGGTGCTGCTCCCTTGCACAGGCCAGGCAACCACATCTGGGCAGCTGTGTCTGGGTGTGGGGCTCCCTGTTCTGGGCAATAAGGAAGGGCTGGAGAGGCTCTGCAGGACTGGCAGGATGGGCTTTGGGGCTGTGTGGAGAAGCTGAGGGACCTGGGCTGCTGGACCTTGTGAAGAGGAGTCTCAGGGCTCATCCTGCAACTGCTCCAAGGGTGGTTTCAGAGAATCACAAAATCAGCAGTCCTAGACAAGACCTTGGGGATCATCAAGTCCAAGCTGCAACCTGACACCACCTTGTCTCCCTGAGCCTCCTCTTCTCCAGGATAAACATTACAAACTCCCTCAGCCCTTCCTCACAGGACTTGTGTTCCAGACCCCTCACCACCCTTGTTGCCCTTCTCTGGACACGCTCCAGCCCCTCCATGTCCTTCCTAAATTGGGGCCCAGAAATGGACACAGCACTCGAGGTGCTGCCCAACCAGTGCTGAGCACAGGGGAAGAATCACTGCCCTGCTCCTGCTGGCCACACCATTCCTGATCCAGGTCAGGTGCCATTGGCCTTCTTGGCCATCTGGCCACACTGCTGGCTCATCTCCAGCCTGCTGTCCATCAGTGCCTCCAGGCCCTTTCTGCCTGGCTGCTGTCCAGCCACTCTGTCCCCAGCCTGGAGCACTGCAGGGGTTGTTGTGGCCAAAGTGCAGGCCCGGCACTTCGTCTTGTTAAACCTCACCTTGTTGGATTTGGGCCCTGGATCCAGCCTGTCCAGGTCCCTCTGCAGAGCCGGGCTGCCAGCCCTGCCCAGCCCTTGGCCATCTCTCCTGCAGGCTCTGCCCCCTGCCCTGATCCCTTTGCAGAGCCCTTCTACCCTCCACCAGATCAACCCTCCCAGGCAACTTAGTGCCATCAGAGTTCCATGACATCCTAGAGTGTCACAATGGTCTCCATGATTCCATGAGTCCTCCCCGTGTTACAATGTCCCTTTGGTTCCATGGGATCCCTTGGTGTTCCAAAGTCCCTTTGATCCTTGAGCCCCGCAGTGTCACAGTGGCACTTTTTGTCCCATGGCCCTGTAGTGTCACAATGGATCCTTGGTTCCATGAGGTCTCACAGTGCTGCAATGCTCTCCTTGGTTCCACAGTGTCACAATGGCCTCTTGGTCCCAATGGGCACCACGGTGTCAAACATGTTTCCTTCATTCCACAAGTCCCTGAGGGGCAACAGTGGCCCCTTGGTTCCATGGGCCCTGCAGTGTCACAATGGCCTCATCGTGACACGAGGTCCTGCTCTGTCACAATGCTCTGCAGGGTCCCACAAGGCCCTGTAGTGTCACAGTGGCCTCTGTGGTTCCACCAGGACCCAGATTGTCACAATGGACTCCTTGCTTCCATGTAGCCCCACAGTGTCACAGTGGCCCCTTGGCTCTGTGGTGCCATGCCATACACAGTCTCATGGATCGCCTGGGTGTGGGCGGCCGATTCCTCTGCCAGGCAATGGAAGAGATTGTATGTGTGACCCCTTTGAACATCGGGGGGTAAACGGATGTCCTGAGGCACCTTCTGGTTCCCCACAATGAAATGGTTGAGGTGTTTTGCTAGCACACATAAGCCCAGGCTGTCATTGATATCCGTGAGTCGCTGCAGCAAATCTCTCCTGCGCCACTCTGACACGGGCAGCACGTTGAGCAGGTGTATGACAATGGTCTACATGGCGTAGGTGGAAAAGCCTATGTCCAGCTGAAGACGGATGAAGAACTGCAGGCATTTGAGGTGCAAACTGTCAGGGGGTGCCTGCATGGCAATGTGCTGGAAGAACTGAGCCTCTGCCACAGCATAAGTCTCAGGCCAGGTTGTGCTTTGGGTGTGGGCCTCTCTAGGCTGGCTGCTCACAAAGATGTCAGAGTCACCTCTCTGCACCCCGAAGAACATCTCAATCCTGAAGCTTTCTCTGCCACTGGTCACCTTGAATTGGCAGGAGCGTCTGGAGGGCAGCAGCATTAAATGCCAGTTGTGGGACTGAGGCAAAGCTGGCCAGATTGCTCTCACCAGCTGGCAGAACCAGCGGGCAGTTTTGTGCACATCCAGGTAGGAGTCGGTGCACAGGGTGTCTAGGAGGCTGGGATCCTGATTCCTCCTCAGCTCCTCCTCGGGGTGGTGCAGGAAGCACAGCATGTTCTCACCCTGCTGCTCCTTGGTGCAGGTGCACTCCAGCTGCACGCGGACACGGAAGTTCCTCACGTGCCTCTGCTCTGCAGAGTCCAGCTCCAGGTGGAAGCTGTGGCCTCGGGGAGGAGTCATGGGGATGAGCACCTGGTACACAACATCCTGCTCACGTGGACTCCAGCCTTCAAAGGCGCTGCCCACCCCTATGGCTCCTTGCAGGACTGGGTAGAAGCTGTTAGATAGGACGTGTCCAAAGTAAATTGCATAATTATCCATGAGGTTCCTTGTCCTCTCACAGCCTTTCTGCAGGTCCTGTACAGGCCACTGGATGTGTTCAATTAGAATTCTTCCAATGTTATCATCAAAATCATTGTCTTCTTCATGGACTGCAATTGCAAGATCATTGTTTTCTGCATTTGCAGCCTCATTGACAGCCTCATTTCCAACCTCATCTTCTTCATTTGCATTCACTTTTCCTCTTCATGCTCCTCTCTCCTCAGGCTCCTTTTGCACCGCATCCACCATAGGACCAAGACAAGGACCAGGAGCACAGCAACAGCTGAGAGCTGCAAGAGCTGCACCTGCTTCAGGGTGAGCTGCTCCACCTCCTGCTTCAGCCTAATCCTCTGCCATTCCAGGTATTTTGCACGCATTTCCATGCGCAGACGGGTTTCCTCATCCTGATCATCACCCACGAGCTTCGGGTACTGGATGAGGCTTTTCAAGAGCACGAAAAGCAACACTATGGAATTCATGGTCTGCAGGAGGATGGAGAGAAGGCCTTGAGTGGGGCTGTGAGGGAGGCAGCTGGCAGTAGGGGCAGCAGGGACTGGGATCCTCAGGGGTCTGAGGGCAGGAAGGACAGGGCCCCAGACAGCTGGCAGGCAGCAATGCCTACCCACGCCAGCGTGGCCTGCCCAAAGCTCTCCCATCAGGGGCTGTCCCTGCATGCAGGGGGAGAACCCAGCCCCGGGTGCAGCTTTTATGCCCCGGCCCTTGTCCCCAGCCCAGCCTCCCCTCCACGTGTGCACTCACCGCTTGCCCAAGCAATGCAGGGCCAGCGTTACCTGCTGGGCCCTTTTATACCTGCCCCCATTGTGACACGTCCCCCCGATGTCACAGGTGTCACAGCGCATCACAACGCAGCCAACCCCACCCTTTGTCCCCACCCTGCCTCAGCCACTCAGAGTGACCCCTGTGCACTGGTTAAGGCTTCTTTTGAGTGAATGTTCTTCAAAGGGCTCCCACTGTTTTTTCTTTTGGGTTGAATTTTATCTGCCCTGCATTGGCAATCTCATAGATTTCCATGTTGGAAGGCACCCTTGAGGATCATTGAGTCTCAGCTTTGACTCCTCATTGCTTGAGCTACACTTCAATCTCAGAATCAGTGTGGCTGTAAACTGATGCCTTGAGGAGCTGGAACAGAGGCTGCACACAGAGTTAAGGGGAACAAAATGGGTATTTATTGTGTGGCCCACGAAAGGCCTACAAAAGCCACACCCCAGCAATATAAGTGCCACAGTGGTGGCCCCTGCCCAGATGGCTCCAAGATGGAAGGAAAGGAGAGGGCTGGTCACAAAATCTTACACTTTTATAGGTTCTGGTTAATTTGCATGAACCCACCCTCCACCTTTCCATGTAGTTTGTGCTTAGGGCCTGAAGTTTGGAGAAACTGTCCTTGAGTTCTTCACTAGAATAGGACTGTTTTGTTTTCCTCAGCCTAGCACATCAGAAAAGCACATCCAAGGAGAACAGGAAAACTTAAAACTAAAGGCATCATTTCCCCCCTTTAGAGGCTCGACAAGGCCTTTACCTTGTCGAGTGTCTATTCTAAATATTAATAACAAGTATTTAATTACAGATAAGTGACCAATAATAATAAATACCCAACATTAGATAAATACATACTAGTAAATACATACTTGATAATAAACGTAAACATAAACCTAATAACAATAAACCTCTAACAAGAACAATATCTTATACAATCAAGTGTTATATAAAAGAAAATTAATTAGGCCCAGAAGAAAAACTATCGTTTCCACCAGTCTTTGTTGTCACAATTGTTCAGAAGCAGAAGCTTTCTTAATTCTGGAGTAGGGAATCCAGGGTCCTCTGCCAGCAACTTTGACTAGAGTGAAGGTAGTCAGCAGGACTTTAAATTGTTCTTTCCACTTGGCTTGCAGAGGATCACTGTCCCACCACTTCACATAGACCCAGTCTCCAGGCTGGAACAGATGTGCAGGGGTGTCCAGCCCTATGGGTCTGGATAGCACGATGTAACTCTGAAGCTTTTGGAGCTTCTGCAAAGTGAAACTTAGAGCCATTAAATAACACTGTAAATCACGTTTCCTCTTCATGTGAATTAATTTCACCTGGAATACATGAGGTTTTACATGGTCTACCATATGTTAACTTTTGCTTCAATCAAACAATGAAACATATTTGCCCGGAGAGGTTGTGGAGTCTCTATCTGTGGAGATGGTCAAAGCCCAGCTGAATGCAGTTCTGGGCAATCAGTTCTAGGTGCCCTGACTTGAGCAGGTTGGTTCAGACTAACTGCAGGCTCTTTGGCCTGTCCTCCCCTCCCTTTCATCAAGGTCTGGCATGGCGTGTGTCCCCACCACCCAACACCTGCTGGGTTGCAGCCACCAGTGGAACCATAAGATCTTCTTGGTGGCAAACACAGAGGCCAACCCAGGCTTGCCCCTGATTATTTCATGAGGGTCTTGGCCAGCCCTGCTCCTTTCACCTGGTTATCAAAGCAGAGTTTCACCTGCCTCATCCGGCAACAAGTGGCTACCAAAGCACACAAATTTGCATTAACAGTGGAACTACAATGGGGTGCAGCAGCTCGTTGAAAATGCCAGTGGCCATGGGGAAGCAGCCAAAAGGAACTTCCCACCAGTGGTGTTCTCCTGACCTCCTAATTTGTTCTATTCCCTATTTTATAACTTTACCATCATGGTGAACTGTTATTAGGATCTTTTTAGCTTTGGCCTTGGCATTTTCTGGCAGCTGCTGCAGATTTGCCTGCTCTAACATTTCTTCTACAAGTGTTTGTGTTTATACACAAAACCACAGTCTCTAATTGTAGTTACATTACAAATACACGTATTTACGTTACCAAACACAGTCTGGTTACAAGCTTCCAAGCCTCCAATTCTTCTTCTTCTCCCCAGCAATGGTTTTGGTGAGGTAGGCATGTAAAGGAATTGATGCTTCTCCAATTTGAATTCCAAAGGTAGAAGAAAAACTGTGTTTCTCTTACCCCAGTTACCCCAATAACATGTACAGTGTCGTGACTCAGTTTCCCTTCGAAGGTATTTAACATAGAATATGCTGCTCCAGAATCTACAAAAATTACTTGATGTCAATTTTCCCCAGCTTAGTTATAATCAAGGGCTCTGCTGGGGAATAGCCCTTGGTTGCCATCACTCAGAGCCTGAGCCACTTGAGATTTGTGCTACTGAGAGTTGGGGAACTGAGGATTATTCTTTTAACACTGGACTGTCCTTTTTCCAATGTCCCCACTTTCTACAGTATGCACACTGGTCCTTCTCCGTAGTGGAAGTTCTTTTGGGTGACCTTTCCTGAGTCGCCTTCTTACTGGGTTGGGATTTAATGGATTTAACTCTTTCAGTTGAACCTCTATCTCAAAACACTTTCCAGGCAACCTCTAGCAGTCTCTCCATATCTCAGACCCCCTCTATCTTTTGCAGCTTCCTTCTTATATCATTTGAAGCCTGACCCATAAACAACAAAACCAGATGTGCTTTATCATCAGCTGATTCAGGGTCTAGATCAGTATATTTGATAGCAGTTTCTCTTAACCTGTTCAAAAAATCACATGGTGATTCATCATCATTTTGTTTTACTTCATAAAGCTTTGACCAATTTTTAGCTTTAGGTACTCCATGTTTTGACCCATATACCACAAGACTTTGATATCGTTTTAGCCTCGCCATATGTTCTGGTATATTTGGATCCCATCCAGGATTCTCAAGGGGAAATATCTGGGTGACAGTACCCTGAAGATATCCACTGGCTATGCTCCCCTCCACTGAGGTTATGATGGCTTTATTGACCATTTGTCTCTCAGTGGGGTCAAGTAATGTATCTAACATGGAGTTTAAATCTGCCCAGTCAGGGTTTTGTGAGTTAATAGCCTGTTCCACCAATTTTGCCACTTTATTTGGGTTTTCTTTATATTTTCCTACAGTAGTTTTCCACTGTTCTAACTCTATAAGGGAGTATGGTACTTTCACATATACTGGCCCCTGATTACCGACTGCCTGTCGTAAAGGGGCTTGCAAAACTGGTTCTCTGTCTCTCCCTTTTTGATCTAGTGTGGTGGGCAATTGGGCTATGCTCTCTGAGGACTTTTTTTGTTATCTTTCCCCTTCTCCGCCTGTTTAAGGCAGCAATAATCTTGTCCATTTCCTCATCCTCCTCTTCCTCCTCAGTCATTTGAGCAAGAGCTGTCTGACTGTTGTAGCCAGGAGTCGATCTCGGCTAGTCCCAATCCTGGAAAGCATCATACAAGACCTGTTGTGACTCCGCTGCCAGGCTGTGTGTCTGCGATCTTTGATGATTTCACCTTCCGAGGCAGCTCCCTGGCCTTTGGTTTGCCATGGCACCTCACAGGCCTGAGAATGGAGGAGGTGTCGCTCCCCTTTGGGAGGTTCCCTCTCCTCCTTCCCTGTAAAAGGCCCTGTCCCCCGGCCTCTCCCCTCGGGAGGGTGCCAGGGGCTGCACACACTGGCTCTCTCCTCCCCCCTTCCCCAGCCCTCGGGCTGCTGCCGGAGGTGGTGGTGGGGGCAGTGTCCATTGCTGCCCCGGCCCGCCTTCCTCCTCCTCCTTCACTGCCCAGAGCCCCCCTGAGCTGTGGCTCCCCTGGCCCCCCTTTGCGGCAGTGCCGGAGGAGGGGCCGTGCCCTGGCCTGAGCCCACGCCCCGGCCCGGGCCCCCGCCCAGCGCGGCCGGGACCGATCCTGTCCTCATGGCAGGAGCCACCAGATCTGTCTCCGCCTCCTCTGGGTTTTTATATATACTGCTGAAAGGTAGCTCTGTCTTTTTATCTTTTCAGACTAATATATGTTCTTTCTTTTTATCTTGGTCCTGCTCACATGCTAATACCATAAAAAGTCGGGCATACTCTAATTCTTCAAAGAATCTATCTCCGCGTATTCGGGATATTAAATTTGATATTAATTTTCGATCTAAACTACCAACTTTAGGCCATGTTTCTCCATCATCTAGCTCATATGTTGGCCAGATTTTCTCCAAGAGACTGATAAGTTTAGGTTTTGAAAGTATAGACTCTTCCCCGATTAGATTCACCCAATTTTTCAATATTAACCCCAAGGGGATATTCCTTGGAATAACACTATCCTCATGTTCACCAGAAAATGCACAACCCATTCTGATGCCCAATATAAAGAGTAAGAGACACAAACAGAGACTTGGGGTAGAACTCACAACTCTCAGAGTCACAGCACAAATGCTGTGCCACCTTCTGGCTCTAGATGCTGCAATTTAAACCTGCTCTTTAAGAAGAGGGATAAAGAGCAAAACAATTCTACTTGGAACTCTAAGGTTCCCCAAACAAAGTTACAATTTACAAAATTATAATCCACAAACTCTCCCAGCACCTAACCCAGGTGCTAAACAGAATACCCTTTTATTCGGTCACTCACGTGCCTCTGTCCCCAGGGTTCTTGGCTCTGATACCTCTGGACCTCTGCTGGGCCTTTTTGGGGCTGCTGGCAGAACTTCAGTCCAGGGGGTTTTCCAGAAGCCTTCACTGTCCCATCTGGGTCGCCTCCTCTGATGCCTTGAGGGGCTGGAACAGAGGCTACACACAGAGTTGAGAGGAATGTTAAATTTGTCTTTACAAATGAGTTGTGGATCAGCCTATAGATAAGGCTAGCACTGAGAGATAAAAGAAACAATGGGATGGATTCCACTGATTGATGAATGGAAAGAGATATTTGCCTTTACAAACAAAGTGTAGGGCTGCTGATAAATGAAATTGGATATCGAAAGATGAAAGAAGCAACGGGGGGAAAACTATGAATTCTATAAGAATTAAAAATTAAAAGGGAGGGTTATACATTAGAGGGGAATTTCAGGTATCAGGCGTTCCGGGAAGTCTGTGCCTCTCAAGTACCTAAGCCAATGGGGAAAGAGAGAGGGAAATGCGGCCGGGAAAATAGGATAAAAAGGAGGCTGCGTCCTCCGAAAATTTGAGAGATCCCAGGGGAATGTCCCATGGCCTCTCCCTTTATTCGAATAAAGCAAAAAGGACTCCTCTGTCTCCTTTTTGGACATAAACCTCTGGTGTTTGTGGATTAATTTTCCTGACAATTTGGGGGCTCGTCCGGGATCTTTCCACCGTCCGGGGCGGCGGGCGGCGAGCGGAGCTGAAGGCGCGCCTCACCCAGTTTGGGTGATCAGCTCCCCTTGGTGCCGGCCGGCACCGGGCGATTGATTGGGTTCCCGAGACTGTCCAGGAGACAGACGAGTGGCGGACCAGGGGGGTCCGTGAAGAGTCCGCAGGGAAGGACTACTGAAAATCTCACCGGTGAGTAAAATGGGATCTTCGGGGAGCAAACCTGGGAGGGCACCCATGGAGGGTAGCACAGGTAAACCTGGGAGGGCACCCATGGAGGGTAGCACAGGTAAAACGGGGCACCCAGAGAGGGTTGGAAAGGTAAAGCCGCGAAGGGGCCCCGGCAAATGGGATGACGATCCCATAATACCCCCGGAGAGTCCCTTGGGGTGAATGCTGAGGTCTTGGGAAAGATTGTATATTCACCCAGAAGGTACTATGGAAATTATGGTAAAATATTGTTATTTTGTGTGGCCAGAGTATAAGTTGGCAAGGGGACTTATATGGCTACTTATGGAACAGATAAAATTCATTTGTGTCGAATTTTGTGAAGGTATTTAGAGGAAAGTGGTGAGGATTGGAATGTTTTTCAGCACCTTCCCCCGTCTTGTCCTCCAGTGTTGCTAGCTGACCCAGAGCCAGCTGCAGGTCGTCTGTATCCTCAACTTTCTGAGCAAGGGGATCAGGAAAATGTTATTCCTACAGCCCCACCTGAGAAGGATAATGGTGTAGGGGGAGGGGAGCAGCATGTTGTATCACCCCCCAGAACTAGAAGAGGAACTCAGTTTAGGGCATCAGAAGCCCCCCAAGAGACAGGGGTACACCAGATGCCACTCTGTCAAGTTCCTTTGGGGGGGTCAAGGGGGAGGATTTGGGTTTGTAATTGTACCACTCACTACCCAGGATATAAGAGGGTTGAAAAAAAGAATTACCCCCATATTTGGATGATCCCATAGGGGTGGGGGAAAAGATAGAGGAATATTTGGGAAATGCGGATTATACATGGAAGGATTGGGATTTTCTTTTGGGAATTTTGTTTGAGTCATCAGAGAAACGAATGATTTTGCTGAAAGCTCGGCAGCTGTGGGAGGATGAACATCCACAAGCAGCAGGGGGGGCTGGACCCAATGCACCTACGGTGGGTGATGCCATCCCCCAGGCAGACCCCCAGTGGGACCCAAATAACCAGGCCAGTCTGGCTCACCGTGATTGCCGTGCTTATTTGATCAGGGCAATCAAGTCTGCGGCTCCCAGAACTAACAACATAGCTAAGGCTATGTCGTTAGAGCAGGAGAAACAGGAAAGCCCTCATTGGTTGGAGAGGATTAGGGATGCCTTGAGGAAGCACGGGGGGATGGATCCTGAAGGGCCAGCCTTCAACACATTGCTTAAAGTACAATTTGTTACTAAAGCCTGGCCTGATATACGGAAGGGGTACAAAAAGATAAAAAGTGGCAAAATAAGCCTCTAAAGGAATTGGTTAGAAAACCGCAGCAGATATGTGTAAGAAGGGATGAGGAAAAGGCAGAAGCTAAAGCAAAGATGATGGCAGAGTTTTTGCAGCCCCAGAGGAATAAACCGCAGGGTCCAAGGGGTCCCCAGGGACAGAGGGGACGGGGTCGGCCACAAGGAAGTGGCAGAGGGATTCCCTCCTCGGCAGGGGACAGCCGACCCAAACAGCGGCTGGGGAAGAACCAGTGTGCTGTCTGCAGGGCAGAAGGGCATTGGAAAAACGAGTGTCTGCAGAAACAACTGGACCCTCAGGAGGAGGAAGTCCAGAGGATAATGGAAATGGATTGTTAGGGGTGTCAGGGGCTCCTATTATACCAAAGACCCACCACTCAAGAGCCCTTAATAACTTTTAAGGTGGGTCCGGATCGAGAGGAGGTGTGTTTTTTGGTAGACACGGGGGCCTCTCGGTCCACCTTAAATTTTATACCTAAGGGGGGGGAAATTGTCAAAAAGATCCTTGGTTATTCAAGGAGTAAGCGGGAAGGATGAGCGACTGCATTTTATTCAACCGCTGTTAATAGATGTGGGGGACAGATTTGAACTGCATTAATTCTTGTTTGTTCCTAATTGTGATTGTAATTTACTGGGAAGAGATTTGATGGCTAGAATGGGAATGCAAATTAGTATTGTACGAAGTGACACGGAGTCCGAAACTGTGATATCTTTGTGTAAAATGTCTGAAAAGGCTTATGCTAAAATAAATCCGAAGTATGGGCAGCTCCAGGGAAATATGGGAAACTGGACATAGAGCCTCTCCAAATTACTTTGAAGCAACCAGGACAAGTGGTGTCTAAAAAGCAATACCCTCTTTCAAGGGAGGGAAAGAAGGGTTTACAGCTTGTTATTGAGTCCCTGCTAAAAGCAGGTCTTTTAAACCCGTGTATGTCTCCCTATAACACCCCTATCCTGCCGGTTAAGAAACCGGATGGAACTTACAGAATGGTGCAGGATTTAAGAATAATAAATGAGATTGTCAAACCAAGGCATCCCACAGTTCCAGATCCATACACAATCCTAAATCAAATCCCTTCTTCACATCAGTATTATTCTGTACTGGATTTGAAGGATGCTTTCTGGGGGTGTCCAATCACAGAAGATAGTAAACAGTATTTTGCTTTTGAGTGGGAACAGGAGGAAGGAGGGAAAATGATAAAACAACAATTGACATGGACAGTACTCCCTCAAGGATATACAGAGTCACCAGTTCTGTTTGGGCAAGCTTTGCAGAAAATATTAAGAGAGTTTACTCCACCCTTAGGAGTCAAGTTGTTGCAGTATGTAGATGATTTGCTCTTATCAGGGGAACAGGAAAAGGTGGTTGAAGAGGCTACTGTAAAGCTGCTTAATTTTCTTGCAAAAAAGGGACTTAGAGTATCCAAAAAGAAAGCACAGTTGGTAGAAAAGAAGGTCAAATATTTGGGACACATTCTGTCCGAAGGGTTACGGTGTATTAATCCAGAAAGGATACAAGGGATTTTACAGGTACCATTACCCCAGACTAAAAAGGAGTTACGGCAGTTTTTAGGGTTGGTGGGGTACTGTAGAGCATGGATCGAGGAATTTTCTGTGGTGGCCAGACCTTTATATAACTTTTTAACTCAAAACAGTCCTAATGTTGTGGTATGGACACCAGAAGGAGAAAAAAGCTTTAAGAAATTAAAAGACAAATTGGTTAAGGCCCCAGTCTTGGCTCTTCCAGAGGCAGAAAAAGAATTTCAGCTATATGTGGATGTCAAACAGGGTCATGCTAAAGGAATTTTGGTGCAAGAGCATAGGGGAACACGGAGGCCTGTTGCCTGTTTTTCTAAGTTGTTAGACCCGGTGCCAGAGGCTGGCCCCATTGTCTGCAGAACTGTGCAGCCACAGCTCTGATGGTGGCTGAAGCCCGAAAGCTGACAAGGGGAGGGGATCTCATTGTTAAAGTCCCACATCAGATTAAAGCTTTGTTAACTGAGAGAGCCTCTAAGTGGATGACGAGTGCTCGATTATTACAGTATGGATCTTGTTTAATGGAACAGGAGGATTTAGAATTTAAAGGTGGGGAAATTTTTAATCCAGCCTCTTATTTAAATGGCCCTGGAGAAAAGGGGGGCCAGAAAGAAATCCATGATTGTATCCAGGTTATAGACCTCCAGACACGGGCTAGGGAAGATCTACGGGATATTCCCTGGCCTGAGGGAGAGAATGTGTTCATTGATGGGTCCTCCAAGGTGGTAGAAGGGAAACGATTTACAGGATACTCTATCGTGAATGGGAAGCAATTAAGGGAAGGGGGGAGGTTACCACACACCTGATCAGCTCAGACAGCAGAGCTGTACGCGCTTGTGAGAGCCTGTGAATTATACCAGGACAAGACAGTAAATATATTTACTGATTCTAAATATGCATATGGGGTAATACATGCATTTAGAAAACTATGGGAAGAAAGAGGTTTATTAAGCTGCAAAGGAAAGACATTAGCTCACGAGAACTTAATCTCTCGCCTATTGGAGGCAGTGAATTTACCAAAAAAGGTGGCGATAATCCACATTAAGGGGCATCAGGCAGGATGGTCGGAGGAGGCAATAGGAAACCGACTGGCTGATGAAGAAGCTCTCAAAGCTGCATTGTTGCCAGAAGTCTCTAAGATCCTGCCTTTGCTCCCAGTAACTGCACCGCTGCCAGAGAAACTCTCTTTTCCACCAGAGGAACTTGAGATAATTAAAAAAAGTGGGGCAGAGAAAAGAGAAAATAATTGGTTTACAAGGGATGGTAAGCAGTGGATACCAAAAGCTCTAGCCTTACAGTTGTTAAAAGAACTTAATGAAGGGAGTCATTGGGGCTCCCGAGGACTGGCAGAAGCCTTCCTCAAAATGAACACTGCTGTTGGTCTCTTTAGCCTGGCAAAGCGAGCCACTGAAGGCTGTTTGACTTGTGCTAAAACCAACAACAAAGTTACAAAGAAACTGGCCAGGGGAGGGAGGCGTTGGGCAGTAAGTCCCTTCCAGAGATGCCGGGTGGATTTTACTGAAATGCCTCGAGTGGCAAGATTTAAATATCTTCTGGTAATAGTATGTCAATTAACCGGGTAGCCAGAAGCATTTCCAACTGTGTCAGCAACTACAGGATCAGTTGTTAAAATATTTTTGGAACAAAAAAAATTCCAAGATAAGAGATGGTGGAAGTGATAGATTCAGATAGGGAAACTCATTTTACAGGAAAAATTCTTCAAGGAGTTATGACTGCTTTAGGAATACGGTGGAACCTCCATACCCCCTGGCACCCACAAAGTTCGGGCCAGGTTGAGAGGATGAATGGAGAAATAAAGAAACATCTCCTGAAGCTGGTAATAGAAACTAAGATGCCGTAGGTATGGCTCCTGCCCCTGGCTTTAGCAAGGATAAGAGCCAGACCCAGGGAAGATATTCAATTATCTCCCTTTGAATTGATCTTTGGAATTCCTTAGCCTTGTAATTCTCAGCCGAGTGGGGGGATAAAGATAAGTGATGTGTATTTAAAACAATATATGGCTCGGATACTGTCTCTTGTGAAATCTCTTTGACAGGAAGCTCAGCTGGCACAAACCTTGCCTTTGGACTTTGCTGTTCACAACATCCAACCGGGACACTGGGTCCTGGTTAAGGAGTGGGAAGAAGCACCACTGGTGGCGAAGTGGCGTGGACCTTTCCAGGTGTTACTGACCACAGGAATAGCCGTCAAGACAGCTGAACATGGGTGGACCCATCACACTCGGGTCAAGGTCTCTGCAGCCCCAGAGATTTGGACATCTCAACTGGAGGAGAAGGACGGGAAGCCGCGACTGACACTCGGCAGGAGTGGACTGGAGCAGCAGCCAGTGCGTCGACATCGGGGGAAGCCTCGTGTGCCCACCCACAGAGTGCCTGCTGAAATAGTCTGTGTGGGCATCCCTCCTCTCAGATCTCCAGTCACTGGGGACCAACCCTTGCTGTCATTGTTTTCTTTATGTTAAGCTGTTTCTGTGCCTTCACTCGCCACAAGTGGTGTGAAAAACAACGTGAAAGTAAAAATTAAGTTAGGAAATTAGATTACACAATCAGAATGTTTCTCTTAATAATGTTACCTTTATATTATCAGTTAGGTTGGAGCCAAAAATGGGAAAATAATTGTTTTGACCTTAGGAGAAAAAGTAGCAAAAACCTTTATGGGAATGGGACATGTTTTCTTGGCTACCTGGTGGACTATGGGTTAAACAACTACTTTTTTTCCTCTTATGTGCTGTAGCAACTCTAATATTTTTACCATGCATGATCCCTTGCTTAGTACAACTTATTCAACATGTGATCAAAGGGATGCAGGTAATAGCCACGCCTACTGATCCAGAGATGGTTACAAAAGGACAGAAATTGATGTCGCTCCAAATAATTACAAAATCAAAAAGAACTCAGGAACAAGAAATTAAGTCAATGATAGCTAAAGTTTGTAAAGACAATTATTAAACAAATAAAAGAGGAGGGATTGAGAGGAATGTTAAATTTGTCTTTACAAATGAGTTGTGGATCAGCCTATAGATAAGGCTAGCACTGAGAGATAAAAGAAACAATGGGATGGATTCCACTGATTGATGAATGGAAAGAGATATTTGCCTTTACAAACAAACTGTAGGGCTGCTGATAAATGAAATTGGATATCGAAAGATGAAAGAAGCAACGGGGGGAAAACTATGAATTCTATAAGAATTAAAAATTAAAAGGGAGGGTTATACATTAGAGGGGAATTTCAGGTATCAGGCGTTCCGGGAAGTCTGTGCCTCTCAAGTACCTAAGCCAATGGGGAAAGAGAGAGGGAAATGCGGCTGGGAAAATAGGATAAAAAGGAGGCTGCGTCCTCCGAAAATTTGAGAGATCCCAGGGGAATGTCCCATGGCCTCTCCCTTTATTCGAATAAAGCAAAAAGGACTCCTCTGTCTCCTTTTTGGACATAAACCTCTGGTGTTTGTGGATTAATTTTCCTGACAAATTCATAGTTTTCCCCCCGTTGCTTCTTTCATCTTTCGATATCCAATTTCATTTATCAGCAGCCCTACAGTTTGTTTGTAAAGGCAAATATCTCTTTCCATTCATCAATCAGTGGAATCCATCCCATTGTTTCTTTTATCTCTCAGTGCTAGCCTTATCTATAGGCTGATCCACAACTCATTTGTAAAGACAAATTTAACATTCCTCTCAGTCACCATGCACTCTTGGTTCCATGAGGTTCTGTACTGTCGCAGTGGAGATTTGGGTCCATGGGACCCCACAGTGTCACAATGCTCTTTTTGGGTTCCATGAGGTCTTGCTCTGTCACATGGACTTTTGGTTCCTTGGGTTTCCATATTCTCAACAATGGGCTCTGTAGTTCCAGAGTGTCACGATGGACCCTTGGTTCCATGAGGTTCTTCAGTGTCAAAATGGAATTCTTGGTTCCACGGGGCCCCACAGTGTCACCATGGTCTCCTTGGTTCTGTGAGGTTCTGTGGTGTCACAATGGATGTTTGGTTCTATGGAACCCCGCAGTGTCACAGGGGTCTCCTTTTTCCTTGGCACCCAGCAGCAAACCCCACTGGCAGGCCCAAATGCCTGGGAAGAAGGAGAAGGGGACATTTGGAGTGATGGTTTTTGTCTCCCCAGGGCACAGTGACGTGGGCTGGGGCCCTGCTGTCCTGGAGATGGCTGAACACCGGCCTGCCCATGGAAGGGCTGAGAGACAACAACCTCTGTGAATGGAACTGCAACAGCAGAGAGCTCAGGCTGAAGGCTGGGTTTAACAGACTGTCACCAGCACAGGAACCATCAATGTGAGAGGAAAGATGTGTGCTCATGTCTTTCCAAATCATTTGGTGGGTGCAGGGATGGGTGTTAAGGTGTTTGAAATGGGTTGTAACATTTCTACTGACTTTGGGCAGCAGGTTTGTTACAGGGCCCAGCCAGCTTGGCTCCTGACACAGACAAGGGTTTTCACTGGTTTGTACTGGTTTTTACCTATTTTCCTGGTTTGTAGAGGTCCATACTAGTTTGTACTGGTTACTACAAGTTTGCATTACACTGTTGTTTACTGTTTTTAACTGGTTTTTATCACTTCTACTGGTCCATACTGGTCCATATTGGTCCAGACTGGTTTATACAGGTTTCAGGGTGCCATTAGAGCTGTCGTTCATGGGTCAGTGCCTGGGGTGAACCCCAAATCCTACGGGGTGTGGCACCACCAGGGCTGGGTGCTCGGCCATGCTGCAGTGCCCCCTGTGGGCCGGGAGGACCTGGCACTGTGCGAGCTGGCCTTCACCAGGGCCCTGCTGAGCCGCAGCTTCTCCAACTTCTCGGCCTGGCAACACTGCCTGGGGCTGCTGATGCCCACCAGGAACTACAGCAAGGGCACTGCCCTATGGAAGGCTGAAGGAAGGTGAGGGATTCCTCAAAAAATCTCCAACAATTTTGCGGGATCCCCAGAATTTTCCAGCCCCTCCTTCACCTAAGGTGGGAGCTGGTGGGTTCTGTTGGGTTGAATGGGTAGACCTGGTGTTCCTAAATCCCCAATGATTTCAATGGGGAACTCCTGGATACCTGGGTGCCCCCACTGAGATATTGGGGTTTCCCCTGGTGTCCCCCTGATATTTTGGGGTGCCTCCTTTGCCCACCCCAGAGCTGGAGCTGCTGCAGAATACCATCTTCTCCAACCCCATGCACTAAAGCACCTGGCTGTATCTGCGCTGCATCCTCTCCCGAGGTAACTCAGGGCTCCGTCCCACCCCTGATGTCCTCACCTGGAGTTTTGGGGCACCCCTGAATGTTGGGGTGCCCCCCCGACAGCCCTGCAGCTGCCAAGGGTCATCTGTGTCCCCGTCGACCAGGACGATGGTGGCCATCATCTTCTCCTGGCCTGTCAGGGTGAGTCAGGGCACTTGGTCCCCCAAAAATGACTTGCATATCCCCAAAAATTACCTGTGTACACCTGGATACTGCCCAAAATCACCTGGATCCCACTCAAAAATCACCTGGGTACACCTTGCTGTCCCTAAAAATCACCTGGGTACCCCCAGATATCACCCGGATATACCTGGGTACCCCTTGGACACCTGGATCACCAGAACCCCTGGGGCCTCCCAAAACTAGTGTCTCAAACATCCTCATTACTTTGACTGGATAGACCTGGTGCCCCTAAACCTCATTGCCTTTAAAGGGTAGACCTGCTGTCCCTAAATTCCTATTGATTTCAACGGGTTAGACCTGGAGTCCTGTTTATCTCCATTTATTCCTACAAATCCCTCCCTGAGGTCCCAATTTTGCTTCAGTGCTCCCAGTCACCCCAGTGTCTCCCCCTTAGCCCTTCCCAGTGCTCCCAGTTTAAACAGTAACTCTTCCCAATCAAGCCCTATCAATGGGGAGACCTGGTGTCCTTCAATCCCCTTAGACTTCAGTGGGTAAAGCTGATGTCCCAAAACTTTTGGCGCTAAAAATCCCAATTTTGGGCTTGGAATTCCCAGATTTTGGGATGAAAATGGACATTTTTGGGCTTACCTGGGAACACAGCTCCAGCATGGACAGCAGGTGAAGGATCAGGGATTTGGGATTGGCCTCCAGGAATTCATCCAGGACATCCAGAGCATCAGCACTGCAATCCTGGAGTGGAAACTCCCAGAATTCAGCCCAAGATTTCCTCCAAATTTACTCAAATTTCCCTATATTAGGGCCAAATTTCCTAAAAATCTCATTGACTTTAATGGAAAGACCAGGTGTCCCTAAATCCCTATTGACTTTAATGGGATACACCTGGTGTCCATAAGTCCCTATTGATTTCATTAGTCATGTCTGATGTCAAGAAAATGTGCATTGGGAGATTGACATTACAAGAGATGTGGCAACTGAGAGACGTTGTCAAAGATGGTTTATGGCCTCATGGTGTCAGTCTCATAGAAGGGTGAGACATTAAAGCTGTTACATCCAACACCAAACTATCAGAAGCCTCCTCATTCTTAGTTACAATGCCTTATGTTAGTTTTTTAGCCAATCAAATACTTGTGTGAAGTTTGCCAGCATCCTTTTACACCAATCATTAATTGCTTTCCTTCTCATGGCTTTGCAGTAATGTGTCATTTTTCAACCAATCCTATAACACTTCACAAACCTACATTGATATATCTTAAACTTCTAACTAACTTTATAACAGGTTCTATTGTTAAGTTTTACAATCTTTTACTATCTTACTTAACATATTGCTTTTGCTTACACAATGCATATTTCTGTTTGCTTAAAACATATTTCTACTTAAACTAAAAACTTATATTCTTGTTTTATATCTGTTTTACTTTGAATGCTCTGAGTGTCCAAGATTTCTCCAAGGTCTTAGGTCAAACCTTGGATCCATCTCAATCTCTGAGCCTGTATGCACCAGGCCCTGAGAGCTCTCCATGCCTGCATTTCCCACACCACCTGTCATCTCTGCCTCCAATTTCCTGCTCTCACTGGAACCTGGGGACACTTTCTCAGTCGTGTCCCTCAGTGGGACACATGAACAGAATCAGAAAATTTAGAGTTTGATTATGACTGAATTCTTGAAATTCAAACCAGGGTTCTGCCTTGATTTCCATCTGGTGCAGTTCATTCAGAAGTTTTTAAACTCAAGTTATGGCAGAAATATGAAAAAGACCGTCTTAGATATTTCTATTCCTATTTTCAAGGGTGTATTTTATTAATGTTGTCTTTAGAGCAGAGGTGATTGCAGCATTCTGTGATTGATATTTGTGAGAATTGGATTTGTAAAGGATTCTCAAAGCCTGACTGAAAGCTCACACAGTCTTGTACATCTGGATGCAAACTCTGAGATAAGGTGTGCTGACTCAGAATGGCCCTGGAATAGAGAAGACATTGCTGAGAGGGAGATTGAACTAGAAACAGGTTTCAAACAATGGCCTTGCAAAAAGATCAGATATTTTGGAGAATTAGAACTGTTAAATATGCATTTTGGCAAGATCATGTGTTGTAAAATAATAGATGATTGGCATTAGAATTATTAGCACCATTGTGTGGCAAAAGATAATAGGCTAAGAAATATTTCTAAGGTTTTATAACGAGGAAATAAGTTGGCTTCTGATAGAATGGCATGGAGTTTTACACCTCTTATGTTTCAACCTTCAAGGAGACTGATAATTGAAGAAAATATTTTAAAAGCCTCTCAGTTGCCCCGTCTCTGTAGAGCTGGGATTTTTCAAAAGTGCTGAGTCCCTGGACATCAGTCCCTGAGAGGGAGCTGAAGGAAAACTTCTCAGAAGTCAAAATCATATTCAAACTCCACAGTTTCCTGAAGTTTTAATGGACTCCACTGAGGGACACGACTCAGAAAGTGTCCCCTGGTTCCAGTTAGTGCAGAACACTGGAGGCACTGATGACAGGTGGGGGCAAACAAGGGAAAGGTGTCTCTGATGCTGAGCAAACCTGGATGTGTTTCAGGAATGCAAAGGGCCAAGGGCTGAGCCCCAGCCCCTGGCAAGGCACATCCTGTCCCTCCCTCATTGCTCAGGGCTCTTCCCGGCCCACTGGGCTCTGGGCATGTGCAATGCCAAGGGCAGCACCATGGGGCGGCCCCTGCCAGGCTGCTGAGCAGGGACAAGGAGGCAATGAGGCCCCAGCACAGCAAGGCTCACTTGTCCCCTGCTGGCCTCAGGCCCAGGGCCAGCCTGCATGGCCCAAGTGCTGCAGGAGTTGGCTGTGTCAGGGCCTTTCAGCTGCTGCCCATCCCTGTGCCCTCTGCAGCCCAGGCTGTCCTACGGTGTCCATGCCCTGCGCCTCTGTCCCTGCAGGCTGTCGTCATCCCCCGGCTGCCCCACCTCGCTGGCCCCTTCCTTTGCTGACAGCTCTGCCTCCTGCCTGCCTCTGCCTGCACACACAGAGCCTTGGGCTGCTCCAGACTCCTTCTGGGGGATGTGTTGCACCACAGCCCTGCCCTGCGAGAGAAATTCCTTTCTCCTTGGGTCCAGTCTGGACCTCCCCAGCTGCTCCTGGCATTAATTCTTTCTTTTTCATGGAATTCTCTATTATTTCAAAGGGATCCACCATCCCTGAATCCATCCTTGAAACACTCCCAGGGCTCTCCTGTGCTGTCCTCAGACTCCACTCCATTAAGCAGAGAACTTCTGTGTCCCTGTACAGTGATCATGTGCTTGAGGCCATGGGTGCCTGGATAAGAAGGACAATTCTTTTCTCTAAGAAGGAAACTACAGAACCCCAGGGTTTGTGAAGGCAGATCAGAAGCACTCACCAGAGGCCAAGGCAAGCCAGACCTGTCTATCCTTGCATCTTTTGTCTGAAAGTAACTCTTGGATATTTGTGGAGTTTTGCATGTGGAATTCCATTTCAGCTGTGAGTCCCTGGATTGTAATGACAGTTCTTCTCCATGGGAAGGCAAGGGCAGACCCCCAGTGTTTCAGTGGCAGATGAGAGCTGGCCCTCAGAAAGCCAAGGGAATCTGACAGCTTTTGTCTGGGAGTTATCCTTGGTTATAAGGAATTTTGGAGGCAGATTCCAAATTTTAGCCATGGAACCCTGGAAGTGAAAGATGCTTTTTTCCATGGGAAGAGAAGCACAGCCTTCCAGTGTTTTAAAGGCAGATGCAAGGTGGCCCCCAAGAGACCAAGGCCAGACAGAGCTTTCTATCCTGGCAGGCTTCATACGGGAACAATCCAAGGACATAATCAAATTTGGAGTAGGAATCCCAATTTTGGCCATGAACCCCTGGATTTAAAGGACATCTCTTTCCCACAGGAAGGAAAGCATTGAATGCCAAGGTTTTAGGGGCAGATGAGAAGCGACCCTCAACATTCCAGTGTCAGCTGGACCACTCAGGTGGCCCTTAGGAGGCCAAGTCAACCAGACCTGTTCCATGTTCTTGGATCCTTGGGGCCCTGCAGCATCATGATTCTCCCTTGGTTCCATGTGGCCCCATAGTATCACAACAGATCTTTGTTTCCATGAGGCCCAGTAATATCACAATGGTCTCTTTGGCTCTGCTGTGGAACAATGGCCCCTTGCTTCCATGAGGCCTTGCAGTGTCAAAACGGTTTCCTTGGTTCCATGGGACTGCACAATGCCAGAATGACCCCTTGGTTGCACAAGGCCTGGCTGTGTCACTGTCCTCTTGCTTCCATGGAGACCCAGAGTGTCACACTGGGCCCTTGTGTCCATGAGACCCTGCAGTGTCACAATGGTTACCTTGGTTCCATGAGGCCCTGCGGTGTCACAATGGCGTCTTGGCTCCATGGGCCCCAGAGTGTCAGAATGGTCTCCAGAATTCCATGAGGCCACACAGTGTCACAATGGCCCCTTGGTTCCATGGTGCCACACAGTGTCACAATGGCTCCTTGGTTCCGTGAGGCCCTGTGATGTCACAATGGTCTCGTTGGTTCCATGAGGCCCTGCAGTTCCACAATGGCCCTTTGGTGTCACAATGTGTAACAATGGTATCCTTGGTTCCACAGAGTCAGAATGTCCCCGTGGTCTCATGGAGCCCCACAGTGTCGCTATGATCCCCTTGATTCCATGAGGTCCTGCCGTGCTAAAATGACCCCTTGGTTATACCAGGCCCTGCATTGTCACAATGACCCCTTGGTTCCAATGGGTCCTGAAGTGTCATAATGGTCTCCATGGCTCCCTGAGGCCCCACAATGTCACAATGGGCTTTTGGTTCCACGAGCTTTTGTACAACCACCAACAATCTCCTCGGTTCTACGGTGTCACAATGGACCCTTTGTTCCATGAGGTGCCTGGCCTCCCACAGCCCCTCACAGTCTCCCACAACCCTTCATAGCCCCTCATGGCTCCTCAGAGACCCTCATGACCCCTCACTGCCCCTCACAGCTCTTCACAGCCCCTCAGGACCCCTCACAGTCCCTCATGGCTCCTCCCAAAGGAGAAGGGGTCGGGCCCTGCTTGTTCCCCTTTTATTTTGGTCCCTTCACAGCAATGAGTAAAGAAAGGCTGAAATGGAGCCTTTCCCCAGCATTTCCCTCGGGGTTCATTGCAGGCTGAAGCTCTGTGCTGGCGCTGCCCCAGCACCAACATCCCTGCAGCCCCCAAGGCCTTTGCTGTCCCCCCGTGTCCATTCCCTGTCCCCGAGTCCCGCCCGGCTCTGGCAGCAGCAGCAGCCGCAGCGCAGTGGGCGCCGGCCCGGCCCAGCCGGGGCTCCCGGGCAGGAGCAGCAGCAGCGCCGGCCCCTTCCCACCTGCTCCTGCCTCGGCTTCCAAGGCCTTTGTCCAGGGCAATTCTGGAGTACAGCAACAATCACCCACACCCAGCCCTGATTCCTCAGGGCCCGCCTGTGCTGCCCTGACCCAGCCTGCAGAGAAAGAAATGATCGGGTTCCAGCGCTGCTTTCAGACCTGTTTTACACACCCTGAGCTGACAGCAGGAGGCTGTTGTTGCCTTTGCCTTGGGAATTGTAGCTCATGGCTGCTCTTGCCCCTCTTCTGTTTGCCACTTGAATTTTATCCTTAATACTGCAATTGCCTTTTTTGATCAGTGCTATCCAGAGTGCTTTTGTGATGGGGAACTCGGGCTGTTCGTTGCAGCCATCATGAGTAGCACATCTTGTATTGCTCACAAGTCCATGAGCACAAAGTCAAGGAGAATTAAAGCCACACAGGCCACATTTGCAGCACTCAAACACAGCCCTGTTGCTGGTGCTGCTAAAATAGAAGCAGCTGACAGAAGCCATCACAGAAATTGCCATGGAGTGTCAAATAAAATGAAAAATCCACCAGGACAAAGAGAAACCAGAACTCTTCAACTCGCTTCATTGTTCCTTCCCAGCAGCAGCAGGAAATGGAGATGCCCAGAGGTATTTCCAGCTGCTGCTGATGCCAGTGGGAGCCCAGCCTGCTGCCCAGCCCCAGCGGGATCCTGAGCCCAGCCCGGGCAGCTCCCGCAGTGTCGGGAGCTCAGCGCACGCGGGGCCAGGCCCAGAGCCCCGGGCACGGCCGCCCATTGCGGGGCAGCGGCGCAGGCGGAATGTCCTGAGCCCAAACCTCCTGCTCCTGCCACACAGCGCCCAGCCTTCTCCCCCTGCTCCTCCTCTCCCAGCACGGCACAAATTCCAGCTCCCAGGAGGCTTCCCCACACAGGCCTCAGGCTCCTCTTTCAGCCTGAGTGTCCCTGCAGAGGAACACGGCATCTCTCAGGCACTTCCACAAGCTCAGGGTTCTCATTTCATGGGGAATCTGGGATGCAAATAGCCTTGTCAATATGGACAAAAGCAGAGGGAATGAATTGGAAATTATGAGGAAAAAATGACCCTTCTTACAGACAAAGTTCATTCCCTGCATTTCTCCTTTTCAGATTCTTTCAGTCATCTACTCAGAGAGGTCCATCTTGTTCTGGTGCTTTTCATGAACTGATGGTACTCTTGATTTATACCAGTGCAAGAGATGTAGAATCAGCTCAACTGAACACAGAAACAAACTCCCTCTGTCAGCCCATTTTCATGTTCTAGATCACTGTCAAGATGTCCATGGGGGTGTTGGAATGATTATCACACAACTCTCCAAGTCTGGCTGCAGGCTCTGGAGATTCTTTGCATTCAGTCAGGGTTGTATTCCCTAATTCCTGGTAGCACCTCCTGTTTTCTTAGGTTAGAAGAATAACAATGGAAACCTTACCCATGGCACAATTCCCCAGCCCACAAGGAAAAGAAAGAACAAGCTGTCAAGATCTCAAGACATTTATCCTGCTTTGCTGCAAAAATCGTGCTGCACTCACAGTGTGGAAAGCCAAGAGAAGCTGCAGTTGGTGGCACATGTTGTGACAGATGCTGCACCTTGTTCTCCAGGAAAGGTTCTTGGAAAGAGCATACTTCACTGTGGAAAAGAATCCTGAAAAGCAGAAGAGCTTTCCAGAAGTGAAATGAAAATGGAAAGAAACAACCCAAGATGTTCACATATACTATTAATTCCTTTCCTCATATGCTCCCTTTTTCTGTGTTGCACTGGGTTCTACATCACAGTCATTCCAAACTGATCTTACCTCAAACACCTAAGACTAAGCAAGTTTTATGCACTCTCCAGTATCATTAGCTACACACAGTTTGCCTTCTCCCTGTTTGGCTTTGAAAGCAATGCTGGAGACACCAGAAACCTGCAAACTCCAGATTTTAGAGCACAGTGCTTTGGTCGGCTATGGGTTCTAGAGACAGGGCATGTGCTCCCACAGTATTTCACCCTCAGCAGTGACAATACACAGCAGCAGCAAAGGTGATTCCTAAGACACTGTGCAGGGGTCAAGGCTCTATGTCTTGACTTAACATGGCAAAGTTCACCTGTTTTGACAGACTCATGATCCAAACTAGTCGGCTTTTCGAGCTGTGTCAATGAACAGCAGGACAAATAAAGCAGCCAGCAGTTTCTTTGCAGAGAGGGCCTTTGCTCCAGGCTGAAAGTGCTGGATTGGCAGGGAGGAGGCAGGCAGCTGAGAGCTGAGCTGCTATATCAGACTGCCACCAAACTGGGCAAAAATAGCAGTTCCATTGTTTTACTTTAATCCTCCTTTCGGCAGTCTCCGACTTTCTCCTGGAACTGGACAAGAAAACAGGAACAGCCCTGGGGACGAGGGCACCGAGCCGGGCGTGGCCCCTGCGCTGCCGCTGCCCACCCGGAGCGGCCGGGGAGCAGCGCTGCCCTGCAGGGGCTGCATTTCTCACTCCTCATGTGCTGCTCTGCCCTCCCACGGGGCTGGCTCTGCCTGGCGCTGCCAGGCTCCTCATTCAGCACTTTCCTCTGCTCCAGGGGAGCAGGGGCGGAACTGGGAACGGACACACGGGGGATGGACACACAGGGAACGGACACACAGACATGTGGACAGACCCTCCCGGCACTTCGGCAGCGGCAGAAGAGCAGCGATTCCACATACCCGCTGTGTCCCTTCTCTCATCTGCCTCTCCCGCTGTCGCACACCCTTTCTCGCTCTTCGTTTGGTGCTCAACCCTTGACACCGCCCACCTCCCCGGCGTCCCTCTCCCTATTCCGGACCGGGCCATGCCCCCGGCCTTGGGAGGGACGGCCCTGTCCCGTCCCCCCTTTCCCCCTTTCCTTCCCCAGCCCCGTCCCCGTCCCCCGTCCCCGTCCCCGTCCCCGTCCCCCGTCCCCGTCCCCGTCCCCGTCCCCGTCCCCGTCCCCGTCCCCGGCCGTCCCGCCGCGGTCTCGCCTCCGCCCGGCTCTGCCCGTGCTGGCGGTGCCGCTGCTGGGCGGGCATCAGTGCCTGGGGCTGGGGCGGCATCGCCTCCCTTTGGCTCCGCCTGTCCCGGCCCCGGCCCCGGCCCCGGCTCCTCCCGGGGCCCGCGGAGGACACACGCGGCGCGGCCGCTCCCGCCGCCTGCGCTGCGGCTCCCCCGGCCCGAGCTCCGCCGCTCGGCAGCGCGGCCGCCGGCCCCGAGCCGCCGCTGTCCCGTTCCACAGAGCGAACGCCTGGGGCTGCCCGGCCCGGGGCGGCTGAGGGGCGCTCGGGGGCCGTTCCTGGCCCCGGGCCGAGCGCTGACAGCCGCGTCTCGCCGGCAGGGAAGGCGCAGCAGGGCCTGAAGGAGCGGTACCGGCTGGGTTCGCTGCAGGGAGAGCGGGCGTGGGCTGAGCGCTGCATCCCTGATGCAGAGCATCCCGGGCTGGCTGAGGGGTCCCAGAGCTCTGGCACGGCCCCAGCCCCACTGAGATCGTGCCCCTGGAGATCGTGCTGCTGGCCAAGGTGTCCTCTGGGTGTGCTGGGGTCATTCAGCTCCTGGAGTGGGTTGGGTTGAGCTGCCCAACAGCTTCTTGTTGGTGCTGGAGCGTCCGGAGCGGTGCCAGGACCTCTCGGGTTTGCAGGCAGAGGGGAGATTGCTGCTGGAGCAGGAGGTGCAGGAGCTGTTCCAGCAGGTGCTGGAGGCTGTGCACTGCACCAGCTGCGGGGTCCTGCTCAGGGACATCAAAGCAGAGAACATCCTGCTCGACCTGGCCACTGGGGAGCTGAAACTGATCGACTTTGGCTGTGGCACCTTCCTCCAGGACACAGCCTACACGCAGTTTTCAGATGAGCCCTCCCAGGGGATGCTCCTGGGCATCTCATGGCCCAGCCTGGGTGTAGCACCGGGGCTTCCCCCTATTGCAGCCGGGATGGGATCAATGCTTGAGCCAAATTGATTTGGGTGGGGGTGTGAGGGGGGCCAGCTCCCAGCCCTGCTGACAGCCTTCATCACCCACTCTGCCTTGAGCTGGGGCTGGAGCTGAGGCAGCCAGGCTGACAAAAACCCCACGGGGACAGCAGAGAGGGGGGAGGTCAGACCTCATGCCCCAGCCAGTTTGGTGTGCAGGCAAGAAAGGGCTTGAACTGCTCTGCACTGCTTGTTTGCCTTGGCTTATTTTTGGGGCCATGCATGTGGGGAGAAGAGTGGGTTTTCTCCACCTCTGGGTGGGGTTTTCTTTTGCATGTCATGGTTGGGCCTCCCTGGGACTTCTGCTGCCCTCTTCCAGCACCAGTGGATTCTTTTCCAACCCCGAGTTTGTACACAAGTCCCAGGTGCTGGCGAGAGGGCAGTGGGTCACACCCTGTGCCACTGGGGCAGCCCCCACATGCCCAGGGATGTTGGGACCAGGCTCTGGGAGCAGCAGCATCCCCCTGATGAACTCCATCTGGATTCCATAGGAGCCCTGTCCTACAGCCCACCAGAGTGGATCCACCACCAACGCTACCATGGCGAGGCAGCAACGATCTGGTCCCTGGGCCTCCTGCTGTACCACCTGGTCATGGGGAAGCAGCCATTCAGGAGGGGCCAGGAGATCATCTGGGGATGGATCCTGTTCCCACGAGGGCTCTCTCAAGGTGGATCCTCATCTCTGGGCACAGGGGGAATACCAGTGCTGGGAGACAGCAGCAGGCTCGTGAGCATCCTGCTCTGGCAGCTGCTGAGGGGGTGGCACATGTCCTGCTCTCCTGCTCTCCTCCAAACAGAGAATCCATGGGGAAGTTTAGGCACAACCCTGGGCACACCCAGCATGGCCTGAGCACAGGAACAGGGGGGCAACTTCTCCAGCTGACTGGTGATTTCTGGTTTCTCTCTTCAGAGTGCCAAGATGTTATTAAAAGGTGTTTGTCCATGCAGCCCTTGGACAGGCTGTCCTTAGAAGATCTTTTCTGTGATCCTTGGCTGCAGGGTGTTCATCTGGCCCAGAAGATGGGAGAGATCCACGGGCACAGTTGGATCCAGGAGCCTGGCAGGTAACAGCTGCACACATCTCTTGGCAATCAGTGGCAAAGCAAACCAGACTGGTTTTGTCCTGCTGTAGCTCTGGGCAGGGATCATCAGAAGGGAACACGCAGCTCTTGGGCTGGAGCTGAGCTGGAGACCTGGTGTGGCAAGCAGTGGTGGCCACCATCCACCCTGGGTTTGCTTGTCTGGTTCATTGATGGCTGGGGCCCTGGGCAGAACACTGACAGCCTGGTCTGGCCCCCAGGGAAGGAGAAGGAGCCCCTGGAGAAGCTGTACCAGGTGGGGCTGCTGCTGCTGGGGACAGCAAGGAAGACATCAAGGATGACAGCCTCTTCTTCCACCTGGCCACAGAAAAGCTGAAGATGATGGACTTGGATTCTGGCACCTTCTTCAAAGCCAGGCTCCACAGCGAATTTGCAGATGAGTCCAGACCCAGGGGGATGCTCCCAGATTTGGGCATTGCACAGCTTGGCCGGGAACCAAAGGTTCCCCCCTTGCTGGGGAGGATAAAACGGATTCTTCAGTCGGCTGCCAAGCTGCTTTTTGGCAGGGCTGGGGGGATGGGCTGGGCTCGGTACAAAATGGGAGTTGGCTCCTGGCCCTGCCAACAGCCCCCAGCACCCACCGTGCCCTGGGCTGGGGCTGGAGCTGGGGCAGCCAGCCTGACACAAACAAAGCCCATGGCAGCAGCAGAGGTGGGACTGCAGAACTGTGCATGGCTGCTTTGCTGTGCAGGCAAGGAAGGGCTTGGGCTGCTCCACTGCCCTTGCTTGCTTTGAGATCACCATTACTTTTGGGGGCAGTGCAGGGGGAAAGGGAAAAACCATGGGCTTCCCTCACCCCGGGTGAATTTTTCCCAGGCATGTAGAGGTTGGGCCTTCCTCCAGCCCTTGACAGAGATAAGATTTATTACCTTTTCTCGTGTCTCCCCTTTTTGTCTGTAATCTCTTTTTCTTCATTTGTCGTTTGTTTCTCTAAAGGAAGCGTTCTAGGTGGTGTCCAGTGTGGATCAGGAAGTGCTTGGGCCCAGCTGCAGCGTGGATGGGCCGTGTCCTTGGAGAAGGGTGAGGACATCGTTTGGGACCAGCTTTTCTTCGGGCAGCGATGGCGTGAGGCGGGTCCCCGTCTCCTTGGCAGGGTGAGATAAGAGCTTTTGGGAGATGGCAGCGAGCACAGGAGCATCCTGCTGGGGCAGCTGCTGAGGGGCTGGATGTGCCATGGCTGGCTGCAGGCTGGGCACAGCCCTGCCCTCCTGCTCTGTGCCCAAGGCAGCAATGATGGGCAGCTTTGGGCACCGCTCTGGGCACGGCCAGCATGGCCTGGGCACGGCGGGAGCTGGGACAAGGGGGACAGGAGCCTTCAGCTGACGGGCGGTTTCTGGTTTCTCTCCTTGCAGCCGGGCTCTGCAGATGCTGAGGCTGCTCTGGGCTCTGCCAGGGCTCTGCTGGGCTCAGCCCTGGGCACGGCTGGGCCCGCTCTGCCCTCACATGGCTCTGACAGCTTTGCATCAGACAAACCCATTCCGAGCACAGCACCTGAGCTTTGTGCTTCTGCAGGTGAGGGAGACTCTCCTGCAAGCCAAGACATTGCAGTTAGGGACACACATCCAGTTGGCAAGAGCCCAAACTCTCCACAGTCCCAGCTGAACACCTGGATCTCCACGGGATATTTTCTTGGTCCCACTCTTCATTCCTTCTTGGCTGCAATTGTGCAATTGCACTTTCTTCTTCCTCTAGAAGTGCCCCGAGTGGACAAAACCTGGCGAGTGGGCCGTGCTCCTAAGGCAGTGCAGTCTGGAGCTGAGGGATGGAGAATTGCCCTTCTGCACTTCCAAACCAAGCAAAAAGCCATAAGTGAGACTTTCTTTAAAAAAACCTTGTTAATTTCAAAGGGAATGTGGAGCTCATTCACAGTGAGAAGGAAGGGCATCTTCTAAAGGATTTGGGTTGTGACAGAATTGAGATTCCCAGTCCTGCTTGGAGCTGGCAGGGCACAAAGGAATTTCTTCTTGCTTCCCACGAGTTTCACTACAATTTAAAATAATAATATTGTAAACAAACTCCAAAATCTTTTTTAAAAAGGTTACTGAGGCCAGTAAGATGCATCAATGCCAGCAGCTCATTTACCAAATCAATAAATGAGTTTTCTGTTTCAGAGGATCTGTTACCTCTTAATTCAAAGTTACAGAAAATTTTTCACTGCACACTTGGGTGTTTTTATCTTTCACATTTTATAGAGTTTTTTTTTCCTTTTCTTTATCGTTTTTCTTTTCCTTTAAACAGAAAACATGCCATAAAAAAGGAGTGTCCTTTGCTCCTGGTTCCCATGAGGAGCAGCTCCTTCCCGCTGGCTGAGCTGCTCAGGCAGAGCCCGGCAGCTCCTGGCCCTGCAGGGCTGAGGCTTTTCCCCATTGCTGGGCACAGACTGATGGAGCAGCACTGCAGAGCACGGGGACACACAGAGGGACCAGGAGCAGCTGCCTTTGTCCACCTGGAGCTGCAAGGGCCAAACTCTGAGCAGACAGGGCTGGCAGAGACTCACAGGCTCCTGTTTGCTGTGCTGCCCCACTTGTGCCCAGCCCAGCTCTGTGTGGGGCAGAGGGAGAACAAGGGGCAGCTCCCTCCCAGCCCCCAGCGCAGGGACCCCTCTGGCCCCGGGGCTTGGGGCACTGTCAGCACCCACTGCTGCAGCCACAGCCTCTGCTGGCACTGACAGCAACCCCCAAATTGTGGCTGATCCCGAGGGAGCAGCAGCAGGGCCTGGATCTGATCCCTGACTCTGGGGCAGGGCTGGACAAACGACCCCCACAGCAGCAGCAGCAGCAGCAGCAGCAGCACATGGACCTGAGTTTCAGCACAGCCCCTGCCACTCTTCCCTCCCGTGTGCAGTGGTGTCACAGCAGCCTGGGCCACCTGGGAGCCCCCAGGGCCAGCAGGGACTGGAGATGGCAGCCCTGGGCTCCTGGAGGTTGTGCAGGGAACAGAGGTGGGGACTCCCTGTCCGTGTGGAGCTTCCAGATGGAAAAGGCTGCTGTGAGCAGGCAGCTCCAAGGGCACAGAAAGGAGGGGCTGGAGCCCCTGATCTGTGCCAGTGCCACAGTCCTGGGCAGCAGCCACCGAGCACAGGGGGAACAGAGGGCACAGCAAGAGGGACAAAACCAGTCAAGGTCAGAGAGTGGGAAGAGCCAGAGCTGGGAGCAGGAGCAGCTGCTTCACTGCACCCTTGGAGAAAGCTCTTGGCTGCTTCAAAGTGCTGAAAGGTGTGAAGGGCAGGGAGGAGAGCACAGCAAACAATGCTCCTGTTTCCACAGCCTCCCCTCTCAGTGTCCCAGCAGGAATTGGATGAACTGTATTCTTCTCTCTGAGCCATCTCGTTCAGCATGAGCAGCTCAGCACCAGGAGCTAAAGGAGCTGAAGCCTTAGGCCACAAGAGCTGACCAAGAGGGAACTTTTGACCAAAGTAATGCTGCCAGCATGGACCTAACTGAATGCAGCAGATGGAATCCTGGAATTACAGAATCTTTTGTGTTGGAAAAGACCTCTGAGCACATGGAGTCCAGCTGTTCAGCCAGCACTGTCAAGCCCAGCACTAAACCCAGTCCCTGAAGTGCCAAGGCCTGGACAACAGGCCCTGAGCCCAAGGTGACCTCTGGATGAACCTTCCAACCAAAGGTTATCCCTGTATTAGCAAATATACTTGGTCATTAGTGCTGTGATAGATGTATCCACTCATGAGTGAAACATGGATTGACCTTTGTGCATTTAGAAACCAGACAAGGCCATGAAATCTGACATCTGGCCTTGTTTGGGGCTGTATGGTCAAAGTCAGCTCCCTTGGTTCCTCCTTGAGCCCTGGCCAGGCTTTGGGAGGAGCCCAAGAGGAGAATGAAAGCAGCTGTTCCTGCACTAGAAGTGCTGTCAGTTTGTTTATTCAGCACTGTCAGAGCTGGGCCCTCTCACAGCGGGGTTGGAAGCCTCACCTGTGGCTGGAGGCACCTGCAGGAATTCCCAGTGTCCAGGAGTGGCTCTGCAGTCCTTGGCTGTGACAGCTTCCCCAGCTGATGTGTGCACCTGGCTGATGGCAAAGTCTGAGGGTGACTGGTGCTGTCTCTTAATCCCTGCAGGCAATCTTTGGTGCTGATGGTTGGCTGCATTGCTGAGCTTCTCCTTTTGTGATTCTTTGCTGCTTTGAACTGCAGTAAATGACACTGATTGCTGAACTTGGTGTCTGTGTCTCTGCTGCTGCCCCTGCCCACTGCTAAAACAAAGCTGGTGTAGTCTGGCTAGATCACGACAAAATGTTGCTTTTAAATGTAAATGTAAGGAATCAGTCTTGTCTGGAATTCCCAGGTATAGGGAAAACCTTCCCTAGAGTTTGCTGGCTCTGCAGTGGGCTGAGGTTGGAGCACAGTGTGAGCAATGGGGAAGGCAGCTGAAAGAAGCTGAACCACTGGATGTATTAAAATATGGAAAAATGAAAAGAACTCATGAGTTTGGAAAGATGAGGATGAATTTTGTTAACAGCATCCCAGAAAAAGCACCAACAGAGGGAGTGACTGCTGTCAAAATGCTCCTACATGGAGTGATAGAAAAGGTTTTAATCTTGAATTTGGATTCATTTGTGCAAAGGAAAGAGTAATAATATAATAAATAATTTCATACATATATAAAATATAACAAAAATTTATTGTATATCCTTTAACATATATATAATGACATTGTAAAATAATGCTTTAAATACTAATTTTTTAGCTTTGGCTGCTCAGGGATGTAACACTAAATACCCTACTGAAAATTATTGGCCAGGACCCAAATATCCCTGGTGAACTCTGTGAGATTGTGTACAATGAATGAAAGAGGAATGGATGAAATTGGCAGTTTTTACAGGGTTTGCTGACATTAGGACGTGGAATGCTTTGTCTGTTCCTTTGAAAAATACAGTAAAGAAGTGTTGGAGGTTGAATTATGCCCTTTTCTTTCAGTGGAATTTTCTCCCATTGTTATGCTAAGTAATTGTGGCTACACCTTAAAACGACAGATAATGTTCTCTCGTAGGGGGGTGGCTGGAGGGGGAGGGGGGGGAACCGGAAAAGGAAAGGTGGGACGGGGGGGTCTGGAGCGGGGGACGCTCTTGCTTTGCTCGTGGAGTGGGAAGACAACCTGGGCTCTGGCCTGGCATCTTCCCCTGTCATCCCAGCGCTGAGATCCACGCTCCCTGCCTTTGGACATCGCTCTGCTGCTCTCCCAGCTCACCCTACTACCTCCGGACACTCTGCTGAGCACCACGACCGACACCGTGAGGGGGAGTCACTTTCCCATCCCTCTCACCCCTGGGCCGCGGCCGCCATCACCCAGCCCTCTTCAACTGCGCGGGACCTGCCCTGCCCCCACAGCACCGGTAACAGCACAGGGAGACGGCCTGCGGCCAGAAGGGACTGGAGCGGAGCTAGACTGTTTCTGTTGCCAATTTTTATAGCTGTTGTTGTTTTTTGTTCTCTGCCTTGTTAGATATCTGTAAAGAACTGTTACCCTTATCCCCAAACCTCCTGCCTGAAGGCTTCTGATTTGGACCTAAAATAATTAAAAGGGAGGGGGTTGCATTCCGCATCTCAGTAAAGGGGCTCTTGCCTTTCCTTAGACCATACCTGTCTTTCAAAGCAAGACAGTCATTAAAGTCCTTGTGCTGTGTCTGTGCTGCTGAGCTGGGCCGGGCTGCTGGCAAGGACAGAGCTGAAGAGAATGAGCCAATATTTCCAAAATATTATTTGGAGCACCTTGGCAGCACCAAATGCACCACGGGGCTCATTGGAATCAAGCAAGTCCTGAGAAACCATGGCTCTGCCTTGATTTCCCTCTGGTCTAGTGCAGTTCATTAGGAAGGTTTTCAACTCCAGATATGGAGAAATATTTCAAAGAGCTTCTTAGAAACACACATTCCTGTTTTCAAGGGTGTATTTTATTACTGCTCCCTAGAGCAGAGGTGATTGCAGCATTCTGTGATTGATGTTGATCCAGGGTCTCTCCTCAGGAGGTCTGGCAAAGAGGAGTTTCCTTTCTTTGTCCGAGCCACTTCCGGGACTACAGCTCCCATGATGCTTTGCAATACCCAGAGAGTGCTATTGCAGCCGTGACTTCACCTCCCATCATGCACCGCACCCCACCAAGAGACACTGAAGCTGCACCTACAACTCCCATGATGCTCCACGGCTCTAGCAAACCATATTATACCTGTGCCTACAACTCCCATCATTCCCCGCGCCCCAGAGAGCCCCGTTAGAGCCCTCCAAGTGCCCGCTTGGACTCCGAATGGCCCCAGATTCCCCTCCCTGACCTCCAAGTGCCCTCCTGGACCTCCAAGAGCTTTCCCAGGTGCCAAAGTGTCCATCACAATCTCTCAGTGCCCCTCCTAGTGCTCTCTCAGGTCTCACAAGTTTCTTCTAGACTCTAAAGCTCTGTCTAAATTCCTTCTCCAGACCTAAAAGTGCCTCAAATGTACCCCAGAGAAAATCTGAGAAAATGATTAAAAATATGACAATGGTATTAAAAATAGGACTGGTAATCATAAAGCTGGAGAAATCCATAGCCAATCGTGGTCACTTATTAATGAAGGGAATTGCGTTACTTGGAATCCATGACCAAAAAAAATTTTTACATTGCCATAAAAGTATGGATTTTTTTATATAAATAGAAAATTTAGGTAATAAAAATATTGAATAGTATTATTATGAAAAAAATAAATAAATTAGAGATTAATAATCTTTTTTTTGGCATGTCAGTCCCAGGTGGGTGATGTGAGACACACTGAGGTTGGGGGTGAGGAGCAGGTTGTCCAAACAGGGTCAGCCCTCAAGGGGCTTGTACTTCTGGGTGCCCACACCTCCTAAGGAGACATTCAGCATCAAGATCATTTGGGGAATGCTTCAGTCAGCTCTCCTCTAAAATGAAAAATAAAAAAATAGTCATGTGATTAAAACCACAAAAGTCATGAGGTGCACATTGAAATCCTTCCTCAATAACAAAACTCCAAATTGACTCCAAGCAGGTGCACAAGCCCTGGAAACTTGAAGACAACTGGAAGAAGACAAGGTGCTCCTGAGGACTTTCTGTATTTTAATGATCCCCAGGGTGGATTTGGGGCTGAGTCCAGGAGCCTCAGGCACTGAGAGAAGGTTGAAGAAGCTTCTCCAGGAGTCAGAAGCAAAACTCCAAGTCCCTTGGAGCATCAGTGGCCCCACTGAGGGCAGGGAGTGCCAAAGGCTCCCCAGGGAGTGGTGAGAGCAGATCCTTGAGGGCAGGATTGCAGGAGCCCGAGGCTGTGAGCAGGGAACTGCAATGCTGAGCAAGGCCTGGGCTGGGTGGAGGAAGCAGAAAGGCCAAGGCCTGAGCCCAGGCCTGGCCCAGCAGGGCCTGTCCCTCACGGGTGGCTCGGGGCTGTTGCTGGGGCAGTGGGATGGCAGGGGCAGCAAGGACAAATGTCATCAAGCTGTGTGACACTCCAGATGCTCATGGAACCAAGGGCCAGTGTGACACAGCAGGGCCTGATGGAAACAAGAGGCCATGGTGAGCCTGCAGGGCTGGAACACCCCAGAACACTGAAATGCTGGGGGTGACCAAAGGTTCCTTTACTTGAGTTTAGTGCACAGGAGAAACCCCAGACAGATATTCTCAAGAGGTCAAAATGACACAAAATTTTAGTGGTATAGAAAACCAAGGAACTTTGGAAAAGGATTTAATATAACATCCAACTCAACATAAAACACTTATCATAGCAGAAACTTCATTAACTTTTTCCACTTAACCTCAAAATCTTTAAACATTTAGGTTTTTGCGGTGCCCAAAAATAATAGTGTTCCATATAAAGAGCATTAGAAGGAAAGAGAGACAGAAAGACAGAAGCTCTACAGAAAGACACACACATGGCTCCCAGCTCCTAGGGTTCCAGTGTGGGTGAGACACAGACCCCAGGAGAAGGCAGGGTATGGACCATGGGCTGAGCGCCTGCTCTGTGTTTTAAGCCCCTGGGCCTTCGTGGGCCTCCCCCAGGTGGGACTTGTGATTGCTGGGGCAATCAGAGCCTGGGTCAGCACCACCCCACTGTGTGACTGATTGACAGCTCATCCCCAGGTGTCTGGGACATTGATCTCATCCAGCCTCTGACAGCGACCATGGTGACACTGCAGAACCTCATGGAACCATGGGTCAGTGTCACGATCCGCTGTTAATACAGGTGAGATTCGTGAGAGTTTGTTTTTGATCTCAAAGGTGCAAAAGACAAAGTCAGGGGACAAGTCAGTTTGCTCAAAGCAGAAATGCACTTTTATTGAGTGCCAACAACTCTGTTTTGCGATCGCAGGAGAGTTAAAGGAAACAAAGTAAAGAGAGAGAGAGAGAAAGAGGGGGATAGGGAATAGCTACTGACAGATGAGATGGATGTCCTCGTGGTCTGGCCCAACAGACTCCGGTGTCCTCGTGGTCCCAGCCAATAGACTCATCTTCTGTGGGGAGATCTCAAAGGCTTCTCCAGAGGGTCGCTTTCTTATAGTCCTTTTCCAAAGCGAGTGGAGTCTGGCCAAGAGGTGGGAGATTTATGGGCCATTGTGAGGTGCTCGAGACAGAACATGCAGTGGTGCCCCGAGAAGCAGCTGTAGGTGCAGTACCTGTTCAAAGGCTCTGTACCGTGGACAGCACAGCAAGCACAGAGCACCAGCAAACAGTCCCTTGGCCAGCATCCACCTCGGCCAGGCCAGAACTCCTGTCCAGAAGCGGGTGGGGGCCCTTGGGACAGCCTCTATCCTCGCGACAGTTGTGAGGCAAATGAGGGAAACTCCAGACCAACTCTTACAGGAGCCTTTGCTCCCCATTTTTCTCTTCTGTCACAATGGTCTCCAGCGCTCTATGAGGCTGCAACATGAAACATGAAACAATGGATATTTGCTTCCATGCAATTCCACGGTGTCACAATGGTCTCCTGGCTTCTATGAGTCCCTGCTGTGTTTACAATTGACACCTGATTCCCCAAGATTCCATGGCGTCACTGTGCTCTCCTGTGATTCATGAGGCTGTGCTGTGTCACAATGGACACTTGCTTCCTCCAAGGCTGGAGATGTCCCAGTGGCACTGGGTTTCCATCAGGCCACTCTTTGTAACAATGGGGCCTTGGTTCCATGAGAATCCATTGTACCACAATGGTCTCCTGGGTGCCATGAAGATGTTTTTTGTCACAGTGGAGCCTTGCTTGCACGAGCCTTGGCAATGACCCAGTGGCACATGGGTGCTATCAGGCCTTGCTGTGTCACAGTGGACACTTGCTTCCATGAGATTCCATTGTTTCACAGTGCTCTCCCATATCCCATGAGGCCTTGTTCTGCCACCGTGGAGTCTTGTTTCTACTAGGCCTGGCAATATTTCCATGGCTCTTGTGTTCCATGTGGCCCCTCTCTGTCACAATTGACCCTTGGTTCCATTGCATCCCTATGTTTCTATGACCTGCTCTGTGTCCCAATGGACACTGGATTCCACAAGAGCTGGCAGTGTCCCTGTGGCACCTGTCTCCTATTCAGTCCCACTTTGTCAAAATAAAGCCTTGGTTCCATGAGATTCCACTATATTACTCTGTTCTCCTTAGTTTCCTGAGCATCTGATGTGTTCACAACTGACCCTTGGTTCCTTGAGATTCTGCTGCCTCCTTGGTTTCATAAAGCCCACATTTGTCACAACAGTTCCAGGATATTCAATTGCATCACAATGGTCTCCACCACTCTATAAGGCTGCACTGTGAAACAGTGGGCACTTGGTTCCATGAGATTCCATTGGGTAACAATGTTCTCCTGTGTTCCATTAGGCCTGGCTCTGTCACAATGGACACTTGCTTGCATGAGCCTTGGAAATGTCCCATTGACACCTGGGTTCCATCATGCCCTGCCCTCTTGAAAATTTACCTGTTGTTCCAGAACATTCCATTGCCTCACAATGGTCTTCTTGGTTCCATAAGGCCCCTCTGTGTCACAATGCAGCCTTGGTTTCTTGAGATTTCCTTGTGTCACAATGGTTTCCTGTGCTCCATTATGCTCCATTAGTGTCACAATGGACACTTGGTTCCATGAGCAGTGGCAGTGTCCCAGTGGCACCTGTGTTCCATGACACCCTGCTGTGTTAAAACTTCCAGTTTGTTCCATGAGATTCCATGGAGTCATAATGGTCACTTGGGTTCCATGAGGCCTTGCTGTTCTGACAATTGACACTTGGCTCCACCAGATTCCATTGCCCCACAATATTCTCCTGGGTTCCAAGAGGCCCCATTTTTTGTGACTTGATCTGTCTCAATGGACGTTAGGTTCCATGAGGTTCATTGGTGTCACCGTGGTCTCCTTGGTCCCAGGAGCCATCACAATGTCACCACAGACCCTTGGTTCCATGAGGTTCCTGCAGCAGGACTTCCCCTATGGCCCAGCAGAGCTCATCTCTTCTGTCCATCAGCTGGGGCCATCACTCAGGGCATCTTCCCCCTCTCAGGAATTGCTGAGATAACCCAGGCCCCACATCTGTCCTGTCCTGAGTTCAATCTGGTGCCAGGGAGGTGGAATTCCCAGCTGACCATGAACATCTGGCCTTGAGAGGAGACTGAAGGGAGATGAGTCTTGAATTTCTGAGTGACACACACTTCACTTTACAAACTATAAAAGCTACACAAAACTTTCACCAAGCAGAAATCTTCTGCAGATAGGGCTTCTCCCCCAGGTCTGGATGCATCTTTGTGGTTCCTTTTCTGGGAGCTGAGTGAAAGGTCTCCATGTGTACTCCCTCATCAGTTTGGTGCTAAGTTACATTGACTCCTGATCTCTGCTATTCCTTCACTAGCTGTAATATAGGGAACTTTATTGTGCACGGTGTTTGTATCTACCTGGGCTTCTTTTGTTTATCCTGTGCAGTAAGTATTCCATTTAAAGTGTCTTGTCTGTTAATCTTGAGACCATTCAGTAAATAATTCATTTTATAATAGACCTCATCAGCCATTCTCTTGTGAGCAAAAGCAATTTGGTGTGCAGGTCGCCTGAAACAGAGTTACTGCCAGAAACCTGAGCATAAGGCAGGACTTGTCTAAGCTTTCACTCCATTCAAAACATATTTCAATTAAAGACAAAAAGAGAGAATATATTTTTTTCTTATTTTTATTTTCTTTTTTATACATTGATATCAGCAATCTCCAGTTGATATTGATCCCAAGCACCTCCTAATGCAGTCTGAAAAAATATGAAAGTCAAGACCCTTTATGGCTGACAATCAATCACACTCTGTCCCTACCCCCACCCCACCATTTCCCCCATCCAAGCCCTGGCACTCAGAGCAGCCTTGTGCAAATCTGAGCTCCCTCCCCTCCAGGCTGTGCCTGCAGCTTTCAGCTCCTTGGCACCAACTCCCACCTGCTTTCCTTGGAGAAGGAGCTGCCTGAGACACAGAGGGATGTTCATTTCTTGTCAGCAAATAAAATAAAGCCAGGCACAACTCCATAAAAAACAGAAGTCCAGGCCAAGGAGTGCTGGGCAATGGAATCACATCCAGGGGTGTCCCCAGGGCTCAGGATTGAGGCCAGGTCAGTTCAAACTCTTTCTTGCTGATCTGGACAAGGCCATGGAGGGCACCCTGAGTCAGTGTCCAGGTGAGGCCAAGCTGGGTGGGAGTGTGGCTGTGCTGCAGGGCAGGAAGCTCTGCAGAGGGATCTGGACAGGCTGGAGCCATGGGCCCAGGACAATTGGATGAGGTTCAGCAAGGCCAAGGGCTGGCTCCTGCCCTGGGCTCACAACCACCCCAAATCCCTGCCTGTGCCCTGCCCCTGATCCCCACTGCCTCATCAGGTTTCTGTGCTTTTGAGGTCAGGAGCTGGTAGAACTTGAAAGGCAAGAAAAGGATTCTCTTCATTGCTAACATAAAAATGTAATCATCATAAAATTTAATAAACATTGAAACTCTTCCCTAAAAAATGTGAGACATCCCAGCAACATCTGAGACATCCACCATCTGGAAGAGATTTCTGTACAAAATCAGTTTTAGGCAAAGATGAGGCTATGATAGATATAAACACAATCAAGGTGTTGTACCAGTCTGCTCTGCCTGGAGTGTGGTTAAAACAACATGAAAAATGTTCTATTTATAAAGCTTTCAGTGATGGATGGGGAAAGGGAAGTCAAGTTGCTTTTGGTGTTGAGGAAATGCTGAAACCAGCCTGAGTCATTTAAACTCCTCCTGTCCTTGCTGGCATGAGGAGCCCCTCAGCCTTCCCTGCTCCAGGCTGGACAAGCCCAGCTCCCTCAGCCTCTCCTCACAGCCAAAGGGCTCCAGCCCCACCTTGGAGGCCCTTCCCTCACCCTGCTCCAGCTGCCAGACATCTTTCCTGCCCTGGGCAACCCAAACCAGGCCCCAGTGACCTGGATAATCCACGGCCTTGATGTCCTGGTCACACAGCCCTGGCCCCTTGTCCCCGTGTCAGGCTCTGGGGTTGATTTGTGGAACATCCTTGGGGGAGGCTGCAGAGCTGGGGCAGGGGGGACCCAGGGGACAGGGGACCCTGCTGGGCACGAGTAGCAGGGGAGACTTCTCTGGGGGGGAAACTGTGAATGAGGGCAGAGTGACCAACCCAGTGACCTCACACATCCTCCCCTGTGATGTCATTGCCTGCTTTGTAATGTCACAACTTACCCTATGGTGTCAGAGGCCATCCTGTGACATCACAGCTGGCTCTATGATGTCACACCACCATCCTGTCACATCACAGCCCACCCTGTGATGTCACACAGCTGCCTTGTGATGTCACAGCTGGCTCTGTGATGTCATTCCACCACCCTGTTATGTCACATAATCCCCTCTATTATGCCATAGTAAGACAGGGAAATTAAGAATTAAGAATCAGGCATCAAGAAACGCTTTGACTAAAAGGGGGCTGACAAAACCATATGGAATGCTTAAACATTTACTTGGTTTGCAAGAACAGGAGAGGAGCAAGGGTACAAGATAAGATAAAGAGCTATAATGTGCAAACAGGATTCAAGAACAAAGGCACCACAGGATGAAGAGGTTCTTGGGAGCCCTGAGCCTGGAAAACTTGTATCAAAGTCTGGAAGATGGCCAAAGGACTAAAAAAGAGCATGTACAAGGAGACAAGGTGAAAAGTTCAACTGAGAGGAAGATTGTTTACTTCATCCCAAAGACCCCCAGACCACCACTAGAGCAACCAAAGCCAATAGTGTGCAGCTGCAAAAAGGTGTGGAGCTAATTTTAATATGAAGGAGGTTAAGAAATCAATATATATTAGATATGTATTAGATAAATATGTATATTGTGTGATCTTAGTTTGTAGAGAATAAAAGGAGATCGCCAAAGGTGTGCATGTTTTAGAGGAGCTACCCCCCATGCACCTCAGCACTGAATAAATACATACCTACTCCTATAACTTACTTTGTGGGTTATAGAGTGTTTCTTCTGTGTTTCATACTGACGAGCCAGCTAGGAGAGAGTCTGGCTGGCTGTGGGAGTGGCTGAGGAGAGGATTCCCTGGCACTCCCCAGGGAATCCCTGGAGGGACCCTGAACCTCGGCTCACTCAATGCGGGGACAGACAACGAGCTGCTGGCATTGCAGATAAAACGGTCTGTATTAAATATTCTCTGGTAGGGAGTGAGTGTGGAGCTCTGTGTGCCTTTCCAGCCTCGGGTGACTGAGGCGGCCGGAGAAAAGCAAAGGAGCGGGGTCAGTGTGGGGCCAGTGCAAGTGAGAAGGGAGGAGTGTTGTGATTGAACACAGAGTGGCTAGTGTTTGTTTCAAGAGTAGATCAACAAATTGAAAGAGTCTCTCCTCAGCCATGGTTTGGACTTGATCCCGGGAATTTATTGATCCAGTAAATCATTGGATAGAAAGATGGAATGAATGGGTCTGACTAGGAGGGATATAAGAAACCTCTGCAGGGAGGTTGGTAACCTTGGACTGGGAACAACCTGCAGTAGAGATTCTGGGTATTCCAGAGGAGGTAAACGGGATAGCTTGTCTTTGTGTGATATTTAGAGCTGCCAGAGGATCAAGGGGTTGGCATCTGGCATGGAGTTTATTACAGTTTAGAGATTGTGAAATACATTGGTATTGTTGCTCTAATAACCAGCAGGATGTATGCCTCAAGTGTGACTTGAAAAATTATCCTAATAAGTCAATGTTGAACCTAAAATTCTGAAATTAGTATGTGGAAAGTCATGTTCAATGCCCGCAAATTGGGATTGTGTGTGGGAAGAAAACTGGGAAAGAACAGTGAAATTCTGCGAGGAAAAGTTTGGGTGGAAAGAAGACAAGACAAGAAGGAGAAGATAATGGGAAGTGGACAAAGTAAAGAGATCCCCAAGGCCAGTCCATTAGGCTGTGTTATTGCACATTGAAAGATGCTGCTGGCCATGGGGGCACAGAAACCAAGAGAGACCTTGTTAGATTTAAAGGAGTGGTGGCCTTTATATAAATTGGACAACGGAGCGAAATGACCACCCAGTGGAACTTTGGATTTTAGCACCCTATTACAGCTCATGCTATTTTTTGGGAGGGAAGGGGACAGATGTATCATGTGCAGATATGTTTTTCTCACTTAGAAATCACCTCGAATGGCAGAGGGATTGTGAGCTCAGGGCTCCATCTGACCCTCTGGTATTGGCTCTAGAGAAGGAGAATAAGACTAAGAGAGGAAAGCTCAAGCAGTGTTGTTCAGTGTGTAGCATAGGACAAAGATGCACAAAATCTGATAAGGTTTACCAGACTGTGGCCCAGGAACAAGATCTGACAGACGATTTGCTCAGGTCTCCACACATAAGACAAGAAAGGGATGAGGATGAGGATGCAGACTCAGAGGTACCATCAGCCCCAGCCCATTCATCCCCTCCAATCGCACACTGGACTAGACAGCAGACACACATATTCCAGGCACCTCTGTGAGAGGCAAGGGGACCAGAGGAAGAATGGGTATTGGTTAAACCTCCCTTTGCCTCAATTGATTGGAAGCATGGGAAAATGTTGCTAAAAATTATTGCAGCAATCCAGTTAGCACGGCTAACCATCTGTGATATATAATAAAATAACATAATCAAGATTGGAACGATATGCAGTTATTATTGGATGCAATGACCGAGACAGAAAGACAAATAATTGTAAAAATGGCAGGGGATTTGGCAGAAGTTTATTATAAAACCTGACAACTGGATGTGAAAGATTATTTCCCACTCCAAAATCCCACAGTGGGACCCAAACAGATCAGCAGAACTGAGAAAGTTGAAAAGCTATCAGCAGTGGATTGCAAAGGGAATGGAAAAAGCCATTCCCAAAACTACAAAATGGTCAGTGTTGTATGAAATTAAGCAGGGGCCCTCTGAGCCACCATCCGAATTCCTCGATCGATGAAGGGATGCAATGGCTGCCACACACCACTGGAGCCTGGGTCTGACATAGGGACACAGCAGCCAGTCAGTTTATTCCTGGGGCAACCTATGGGTGACATAAGATGGAAACTTCAAAAGATACGGGGGGTGGATTGGAGGAACTTAGAGACTCTGGTGGATGAGGTGTGGAACATCTTTAGTAACTGGGAAGAAGGAAGAAGGAAGTTTGTAGCTGTCATAAGCGAGGGGGAGAGAGGAAGACACGGACAGGGATCACCTAGACAAGGCCCATCCCAGCTGGGCAGAGACCAGTGTGTGATCTGTAAGAATTGTGGTCACTGGAAAAATCAATGCCCAGAACAAAGATGGGTTGGCCTTCAGGTAAAGGGAGACCAGGAAAAGGGAAAAGTGATTGCACATGTGACAGAAGACTGAGGAGGACCAGTAGATCTCACCCCAGAAGATCCACTGGTGATAAAATTGAAGCTGGGGGGAAAAGACAAAGAGGTGGAATTCCTGGTTGACTCTGGGACAACATATTCAGCTCTGAATAAAACACTGGCACCTGTGGGGAAGGATTATGTTACAGTAATAGGAGCAACTGGCCAACCTGAAAAAGCATATTTTTACAAACAAAAGTATAGGCTTGGAAAGCAATGGGCTATTCATAAATCTCTATACCTGCCTAGTTCCCCGAGACATCATTTGGGGAGAAACTTGTTAGAACAATTACAAATAATCATTAAATTTAAAAACGGGGAATTTATTCTGGAAGTAAATGATGACCAGCACATAGAGGCATTAAGTTTAATGTTAACAGCCATTCAAATGGAGGGAGAAGTTAGTGAAGAAATAATGAATCAAGTATTTCCTGGAGTGTGGGCTTCTATTGTACCAGGAAGGGCGAAAAATGCATCTCCTATAGTAATTAAACTGAAGGAAGGAAAACAACCAGTTAGAATTAAACAGTACCCTTTGAAAAGGGAAAACAGGGAGGGAATTATTCCAATAGTTGAAAACCTTTTGCAAAGAGGGTTATTAAAAGAGTGTCCATCTGAGTTTAACACTCCTGTTTTACTGGTCCAAAAACCTGATGGGTCATATCAGATACTACAGGATCTAAGGGCTGTTAACAAAATAACTGAAGATCTCTATCCTGTGGTAACAAACCCATACACTTTGCTAACGTGCCTAACACCAGAGCTAACTTGGTTTACCATTTTAGACTTGAAAGATGCCTCCTTTTGCCTCCCTCTACATGAAGACAGCCAGAAAATTTTTGCATTCGAATGGGAATACCCTAAAAGCGGGCACAGATCCCAGCTCACATGGATGGTGTTGCCTGAGGGATTTAAAACTCTCCTACCCTATTTGGAGAACATGCAAAGATCTGGGATCCTGGGAGGCTCCCCAGAAGAAGGAAAGCTACTGCAGTACATGGAATGATCTCCTCATAGCCACCCAGATGAAAGAGGCATGTGCAGCCTGGACAGTAACCCTCCTAAACTTTCTAGGACTTGAGGGATACAGGATATCAAAGAAAAAGGCCCAGGCAGTGAAGTGAAAAGTAATTTATCTGGGTTATGAAATTAGTGTGGGACATCAGACTGTAGGGCAAGATTGCAAGGAAGAGATCTGTAAAACCCCAAAGCCTCAAACAGTGAAGGAACTGCAAACATTCTTAGGAATGACAGGGTGGTGCCAATTATGGATTTATAATGATGGTGTACTTATGAAACCCCTGTACGTGCTGATTACAAATGGCAGCAGAGAACTCCAGGGGACAAAAGAGGCCACTCGGGCCTTTCACCAGCTGAAGAATGCTCTAGTGTCAGCTCTGGCTCTCAGACTCCCAGATGTGAGTAAACCATTCTTTCTGTTTTCCCATGAGAAGCAGGGAATTGCCCTGGGGATACTGGCCCAGGACCTGGGTCCATACCAGAGAGCAGTTGCTTGCTTCTCCAAACAACTGGACACAACAGCCAAGGGATGGCTGGGATGCCTCAGAGCCCTTGCAGCAGTGGTGCTGAATATTCAAAAGGCACACAAATTCACCCTGGGACAGAAAATGACTGTATTGGTGTCTCACACAGTGTCTGCAGTCCTGGAAGTAAAGGGTGGGCACTGGCTCTCCTCACAAAGGTTCCTGAAATACCAAGCCATCATGGTAGAACAAGACAATGTAGAGATAATTGTGACTAACATTATCAACACAGCTTCTTTTCTTAGTGGAAATCAAGAAAAGTGCTTTTTTTACACCATGACTGCCTGGAGACTATCAAAGCCTCCTACTCCAGCTGCCCAGATCTGAAGGACACCCCTTTGGATGACACCCAAACCTGGTTCACTGATGGAAGCAGCTACGTTGTCAGTGGAAAGTGACATGGTGGGTATGCAGTTACCACCTGCAAAGAGGTAAGAGAACCTGGAGCTTTGCCAGTAGATACCTCTGCACAAAAAGCTGAGATAATTGCTCTAACCCGCACCTTAGAGATCATGAAAGGAAAGAAAATAAATATTTATAGAGACTCAAGATATGCATTTGGGTTGTACACACACATGGAGCCATCTGAAAAGAAAGAGGACTGTTAAACTCACAAGGGAAAAACATCGAACATGCACAGGAAATATTGCGGCTACTGAAAGCAGTTCAGCTACCTGAGCAGGTAGCAATTATGGACATTAAGGAACACCAGAATGTGAGCTCAGAACTGGAGGAAGGAAATGAGCTGGCAGACAGAGAGGCAAAAGAAGCAGCAAAAGGTGAGATGACGATTGAGGGAGCTTTAATTCCATAAGGACTGTTCTCCCTTGAAGGTAAGCCAGTATATACCAGAAGGGATAGAAAACTAATTAAGGATCAAGGAGGAACGTATAACCAAGAGGGATGGGCTGTTACTGCAGAAGGGACAATGGTCATCCCTTCTCACCTGTTTATGGTCATTGGTCAGGGAAGAGCACCAGAAAGCACACCAGGGAACAGATGCCCTGTATAGCTATCTAATTGAAAAGATTACTGCCAGAAATTTATACTCTATTATTGTTCAGATAGCCCAGCAGTCTGACATTTGGCTCCAGACCAAACCCAAGAATATCCCCAACCCAAAACTTGGTCAAATTAGAAAAGGCCATGGTCTTGGGCAACAGTGGCAAATTGACTTTTCAGAACTCCCAAAAAAAAGGGGATAGCGATATTTGCTGGTGTTAACAGACACCTTTTCAGGGTGGCCAGAGGCTTTTCCCACCAGAACTGACAAAGCCTGAGAGGTAACCAGGGTATTGTTACAAGAGATAATCCCACTCTTCAGAGTTCCAGCCACAACATCTTCAGATAGAGGGCCACATTTTATTTCAAAAATAGTACAACAAATCAATCGTCATTTGGGCATAGACTGGGAGCTCCATACTCCATACCATCCCCAGTCAAGTGGCCAAGTTGAAAAAATATATCATTTAATTAAGCTAGGATAAGAAGCTAATTTACCCTGGCCTCAGTCTCTCCCACTGGCATTGCTGTGGATCCAAACCAAGTCTAGAGCCAAAGAAAATCTAAGTTCCTTTGAAATGATTTATGGGAGACCATAGGAGTGCAAAAGGGATTGTCTACCCAAGTGGGGGAAGAGAGGCTGCCTGCCTATACAATAGCCTTAAGTAAGCAACTCAGAGAAATTGAGAAAAATGTGGCTGGAACTCGGGGCAGAGGGCTGGATGGATCAGTGCATGACATACAGCCTAGAGATTATGTATATGTTAAGTCTCTTACAGAAAAACTTTGTAGCCACAGTGGGAAGGACCATTCAGGTGCTTCTCACCACCTTCATTGCAGTTATGATCAAGGAGCAGAGTGCCTGGATTCACCATTCTTGAGTGAAAAAGGCTCCAGAAGCCCCTTGGAAAGTAACACTGGGTGACAATGAAATGAAATTAAAATTTACTTGAGCAAAATGAGAACATTGTTGTTGGGAATATTCAGTAATTTAGTTTGCAGAAATCTAGTCAATTGAAGAGTTTTGTTTGTTTTGCTTGTAGTCATAAGCGTAATCCAAGGATTGGAAAGCACCTCTAGCCAGAATAATGCTGAATGGCCTTGGTCCCAAGCTTTCATTCAGTACACTGGATCCATGGGAAAGTGTTCTGATAGAAAAGATTTAAACCTATCAACTGTGGTCATGCACAAAAACTGGGTATATGAAAAGCAGGAATGGCAAAAGCAAAGGTCGTGGTCCCTTCAAGGGACTATAGGAGAAGCAATCAGAATAGGGTCCCGAATGATTAGTGGGACTCAGCATGAGAACACAATTCAAATTAGTGTTTCAACTTCTCCCACAGACAAGCACCTGGAGATTTGTAATGGTCTAAGTAAATTAGATTGTTGGTATAATTTTACGTTAGTACAGACTGTGGATGTGGCCTTTGGAGCCATGACACTACTGGGCTCTCATTTAAATTTAAATTAAAGGCCATGCCTATTACAACAATTGAATCTACTGTAACCTATGTTAGTACCCAAGCCCAGACCACACCACCTAAGATTGAACCTAAAATTTATGAAGTTGGCCCCTATGTAATAAGGAACACGGGCCAACAACCACTGTTATTTAACCCCGAGTGGTTTCTCAAGCATGTTGAATGACTAATGCAAACTAATATCTCTGAAATTCAGCCAGCCTGCTCCTCTTTCCTAAAGACATCCTTTGAGGGCTGGGCAACATGGCTACAAAAGCAAGTACAATTCAGGGGCAGAATGCAAAGAGATTTAACTGGAATATTAGGAGCAGGATTGAGAGTCTTAAATGGAATCAATTCAGAAATATTAATGAATAAGTTGGGCACTGCAACAAGTGATTTGACAAAGTTAAAACAGCCCCTACAGTCATCTTTACTGGCATTAGGAACTAGTCAATGTCAGGTTTTAAAAGTGTTACCTTTGTGACTCTGAGGGACCCCATGGAACCAAGGGAACATGGAACAGCTCTGGCTGGCCTGGCCTCCCAGGGGCTGCCTGAGAGGTTCAGCTGACCTTGGCACGGCTGGGGCTGCTTCTCCTCTGCCTGTGGAGCTCTGGGGCTCTGTGCTTTCCTTCCTATAGAACAGAGCTGTCCTTCTCCTCCAGGTCCCATGGCCAGAACTGGGATTTGGCCTCCAAAATTCCATATATCCAAGGATTATACTCAGATGAAACCTGCCAGGAAAGATAGATCTGCCTGGCTTGACCTCCCAGGGACCAGCTCTCATTTGCCTTAAAGCACTGGGCCTTTGTGCTTTTCTTCCTATGGAATTAAACACATTTTATGTCCAGATGCCCATGGCCAATATTAAGACTCCATCTCCAAAATTCTGTATATCCAAGGATTGTTCCAAGACACAAGATGCTATGAGAGATGTCTGGCTGCCCTCGCTTATGGTGGCCACCTCTCATCTTCCAAAACACTTGGACTTTCTGCTTTTCTTTCATATGGAAAAACCCATCCATCTTGACATGGTGTCCATGGCCAAAATTGGGATTCCTCCTCCCAAATTCCATATATCCAAGGATTGCTCCCAGACAAAAGCTGCCATTCTGTCAAGACAGGCTGGCTCTACCTCCTGAGGGCCAGCTCTCACCTGCCTTCCAAACACTGGGGCTCATGCTTTCCTTTTTATGGAAAAGCCTCGTCCTGCTTGTCCAGGCACAAATGGCCAAAATTGACATTCCACATTCAAAATTCTCTATATCCAAGTGTTACTCTCAGACAAACCTGCCAGGACAGACAGATGTGGCTGGCCTTGGTCTCTGGTGCTTGTGTCTCATCTGCCTCTGAACCACTGGGGCTCAGTGCTTCCCTTCCCATGGAGACCATTGTGACTCTGCGTGGGCTCATGGAAGCCAGGGGTCATTGTGACACTGCAGGGCTTGTGGAACCACGGGGACCACAGGGATCCTGTGGTGTTCCATGGAACCAAGGGGACACTGTGGCACTGCTGAGCCCCAAGGAACCACGAGGCCTTTGTGACACGGCACGGCCCCATGGAACCAAGGGAACATGGAACAGCTCTGGCTGGCATGGGCTCCTGGGGGCTGCCTGAGAGGTTCAGATGACCTGGGCATGGTGAGAGCTTCTCCTCCAATGGACCTGGAGCAATGGGGCTCTGTGCTTTCCTTCCCATGGAACAAAACTGTCCTTCACTTCCAGGCACAAATGGCCAAAACTGGGATCCCTCCTCCAACATTCTGTATATCCAAGGATTGTTCCCATATGAAACTTGCCAGGACAGACAGCTTTGGCTGGCCTTGGCCTCTTGGGGACTACCTCTCATCTGCCTTTGAAACACTTTGGGGCTGTACTTTTCTTCCCATAGAAAAAAAATCATTCAAGTCCAGGCATCCAAGGCCAAAATTGGGAATTCATCTCCAAAATTCTATCTATCTAACTATAGCTCCAAGACAAAATCTGCCTGGACTGACAAGTCTAACTTCCCTTGGCTTCCTGAGGGCCACTCTCAGCTGCATTGAAACACAGGGGCTGTGCTTTCCTTCCTATGGAAAAGAACTATCCTTCTCCTCCAGGTACCCATGGTAAAAATGAGAATTTGGCCTCAAAAATTTCATCTATTGAAGGATTGCTCCCAGACAAATGCAGCCAAGACAAACAGGTCTGGCTGACCTTGGCATCTGGTGAACACCTTTCATCTTTCAATTTTGGGATTCTGTGGTTTCCTTCCAAGAGAAAAGAACCATACCTCTTGTCCAGGTGCCGATGGACTCAAGCACTTGACCACTGTATAGGAACAAAGAAGCTAAGTGGAGTGGAGACTGAGGATGGCAGAGGAGAGCCCTGGGAGGGATTGAAGATCAGTTTCAGAGATGGTGGATCCTTTTGACATAGAGGAAAAGAGCCACAGAAAGAAAGAATTAATGCCAAGTGCAGCTGGGGTGGTCCAGAGTTGACACAAGGAGAAAGGAATTTCTCTCCCAGGGCAGGGCTGGGGTGCAACACATCCCCCAGAAGGAATCTGGAGCAGCCCAAGGCTTTGTGTGTCCAGGCAGAGGCAGGCAGGAGGCAGAGCTGTCAGCAAAGGAAGGGGCCAGCGAGGTGGGGCAGCCGGGGGATGACGACAGCCTGCAGGGACAGAGGCGCAGGGCATGGACACCGTAGGACAGCCTGGGCTGCAGAGGGCACAGGGATGGGCAGCAGCTGAAAGGCCCTGACACAGCCAACTCCTGCAGCACTTGGGCCATGCAGGCTGGCCCTGGGCCTGAGGCCAGCAGGGGACAAGTGAGCCTTGCTGTGCTGGGGCCTCATTGCCTCCTTGTCCCTGCTCAGCAGCCTGGCAGGGGCCGCCCCATGGTGCTGCCCTTGGCATTGCACATGCCCAGAGCCCAGTGGCCCGGGAAGAGCCCTGAGCAATGAGGGAGGGACAGGATGTGCCTTGCCAGGGGCTGGGGCTCAGCCCTTGGCCCTTCACATTCCTGAAACACATCCAGGTTTGTTCAGCATCAGAGACACCTTTGCCTTGTTTGCCCCCACCTGTCATCAGTGCCTCCAGTGTTCTGCTCTAACTGGAACCAGGGGACACTTTCTGAGTCGTGTCCCTCAGTGGAGTCCATTAAAACTTCAGGAAACTTTTGAGTTTGAATATGATTTTGGCTTCTGAGAAGTTTTCCTTCAGCTCCCTCTCAGGGACTGATGTCCAGGGACTCAGCACTGTTGAAAAATCCCAGCTCTACAGAGACGGGGCAACTGAGAGGCTTTTAAAATATTTTCTTCCATTATCAGAAGGATGAAACATAAGAGGTGTAAAACTCCATGCCATTCTATCAGAAGCCAACTTATTTCCTCGTTATTAAACCTTAGAAATGTTTCTTAGCCTATTACCTTTTGCCACATAACGGTACTAATAATTCTAATGCCAATCATCTATTATTTTACAACACATGATCTTGCCAGAATGCATATTTAACAGTTCTAATTCTCCAAAATATCTGATCTTTTTGCAAGGCCATTGTTTGAAACTTGTTTCTAGTTCAATCTCTCTCTCAACAATGTCTTCTCTATTCCAGGGCCATTCTGAGTCAGCACACCTTATCTCAGAGTTTGCATCCAGATGTACAAGACTGTGTGAGCTTTCAGTCGGGCTTTGAGAATCCTTTACAAATCCATTTCTCACAAATATCAATCACAGAATGCTGCAATCAAATCTGCTCTAAAGAGAACAGTAATAAAATACACCCCAGAACATTGGAATGGATATTTCTAAGAAGCACTTTGTCATATTTCTCCATAACTGGAGTTGAAAACCTTCCTGATGAACTGTGCCAGACCAGAGGGAAATCAAGGCAGAACTGTGGATTGCTAGGAAACCTCTGAAAAATTCAGTCAGAATCGAACTCCAAAGTTTCTGATGCCATTCATGGGTCCCACTGAGGGACACGACTGCAAAAGTGTCCCCAGGTTCCAGTGAGAGCAGGAAATTGGAGGCAGAGATGACAGGTGGTGTGGGAAATGCAGGCACAGAGAGCTCTCAGGGCCTTGTGCATACAGGCTCAGAGATTGAGATGGATCCAAGGTTTGACCTAAGACCTTGGAGAACGCTTGGGGAATCAGAGCATGAAAAGTAAAATATATATAAAAAATATAATTTTTTAGTTTAAGTAGAAATATGTTTTCAGCAAACAGAAATATGCATTATGTAAGCAAAGCAGTATGTTAATAAGATAGTAAAAGATTGTAAAACTTAGCAATAGAACCTGTTATAAATTTAGTTAGAATTTTAAGATATATCAATGTAGGCTGATGAAGTGTTATAGGATTGGTTGAAAAATGACACATTACTGCAAAGCCATGAGAAGGAAAGCAATCAGTGATTGGTGGAAAAGGATGCTGGCAAACTTCACAGAATTATTTGATTGGCTAAAAAACGAACATAAGGCATTGTAACTAAGAATGAGGCAGCTTCTGATATTATGGCTTTGGATGAAACAGCTTTAATGTCTCACCCTTCTATGAGACTGACACCATGAGGCCATAAACCATCTTTGACAACGTCTCTCAGTTGCCCCATCTCTTGTAATATCAATCTCCCAATGCACATTTTCTTGACATCAGACATGACTAATGAAATCAATAGGGACTTATGGACACCAGGTTTATCCCATTAAAGTCAAGAGGGATTTAGGGACACCTGGTTTATCCATTGAAGTCAATGGACTTTTGGTGAAATTTGGTCCTAAAATTGAGAAATTTGAGGAAAATATTGGGCTGAATTCTGGGAGTTTCTACTCCAGGATTGGAGTGCTGATGCTCTGGATGTGCTGGATGAATTCCTGGAGGCCAATTCTAAATCCCTGATCCCTCACCTGTGGTCCATGCTGGAGCTGGGACTCCAGATAAGCCCAAAAATTTCCATTGTCAGCCTGAAATCTGGGAATTCTAAGCCCAAAATTGGTAATTTTACCATCCAAAATGTTGGAACATCAGCTCTGCCCACTGAAGTCAAAAGGGATTGAAGGACACCAGGTCTACCCCTGTGAAGTCAATAGGGATTTAGGGACACCAGGTCTACCTATCGATAGGGCTTGATTGGGAAGAGTTACTCTTTAAACTGGGAGCACTGGGAAGGGTTAAGGGAGGACACTGGGGTGACTGGGAGCACTGAAGCAAAAGTGAGGCCACTGGGAGGGATTTGTAGAGATAAATGGAGATAAACAGGACTCCAGATCTACCCATTGAAGTCAATAGGAATTTAGGGACAGAAGGTCTACCCTTTAAAGGCAATGGAGTTTAGGGGCACCAGGTCTACCCAGTCGAAGCAAAGGATCTTTTTAGGGACCCTAGAAGATTGTGGTGATCCAGGAATCCAAGGGGTAACCAGGAATATCCTGGTGATTTCTGGGGGTATCCAGGTGATTTTTGGGGATACCCAGGTGTAATCAGGTGATTGTTGAGGGGGATCCAGGTGATTTTGGGCAGTATCCAGGTGTACCCTGATAATCTTTGGGGATATCCAGGTAATTTTTGGGGCACCCAAGTGCCCTGACTCACCCTGAGATGCCAAGAGAAGATGATGGTCACTGTCTTCCCAGTCGACGGGGACACAGATGACCCTTGGCAGCTGCGGGGCTGTCACAGGGCACTCCAACATTCAGGGGGTACCCAAAACTCCAGGTGAGGACATCAGGGGTGAGAGGGAGCCCTGAGTTACCTCAGGAGAGGATGCAGTGCAGGTACAGCCAGGTGCTTTGGTGCATGGGGTTGGTGAAGATGGTATTCTGCAGCAGCTCCAGCTCTGGGGTGGGCAAAGGAGGCACCCCAAAATCTCAGGGGGACACCAGGGGAAACCCCAATATCTCAGTGGGGGCACCCAGGTATCCAGGAGTTCAGGTCTACCCAGTAAAGTAATTCGGGATTAAGGGAAACCAGGTCTACCCATTCAACCCATCAGAACCCACCAGCTCCCACTTTAGGAGAGGGAGGGGCTGGAAAACTTTGAGGATTCCACAAAATTGTGGGAGATTTTTTGGGGAATCCCTCACCTTCCTTCAGCCTTCCAGGGGGCAGTGCCCTTGCCGTAGTTCCTGGTGGCCATCAGCAGCCCCAGGCAGTGTTGCCAGGCCAACAAGTTGGAGAAGTTGTGGCTCAGCAAGGCCCTGGTGAAGGCCAGCTCGGCCTTGAGGTCCTGCCTGGCTGCAAGTGCCTACCAGTGTTCCCAGGTGTGGACTGGGAAGGCACCAGTATAAACCTGTAAGCACTTGGAGCCCCTCTCGAGCTCCTGAGGCGTGTGGCAGCAGCTCCCAGTATAAACCAGTAAGGTCTCATGCACCCAAACCCATTCCCAGTGTAGTCTAGGGGCCCCTAGTGTGGTCCTGGGGCTCCCAGGTTTATACTGGGAGGGCACCAGCATAAACCAATAAACACTGCGAGCCACCCCTGAGCCCCTGAGCCCATGGCAGCAGCTCCCAGTATAAACCAGTAAGGCCAGCACTACCTGAAGTCACTCCCAGTAGGTCCCAAGCCCCATCCCAGTATAAACCAGTAAGGCCAGCATCCCCAGAAGTTGCTCCCAGTGGAGTGCCAAGCATCCCCAAGCCCCCTTCCAGTATAATCCAGTACACCTCAGTTTTGCCCAGTAAAATCCAGAACATCCCTCTATAACCCATCACAACGCAGTCAACCCCAAAACCACATCCCAGTATAAACCAGTATAACCCAGTAACCCCCAGCACTCCATGCCAATATAAACCTGTATAACCCAGTATAACTCACAGTTGGCTACTAGGTCCTCCCAGCCAGCAGGGGGCACTCACACACACCCCTGCTCCCTTTCCCAGTAGAGCCCAGTACAAATCAGAAACACCCCAGCACCTCATCCCAGTGCAAACCAGTATAACCTTGTACAACCAGTACACACAGTGCTAGGTCTTCCCGAAAACTCACACATGCTCTCCCAGTACAACCCAGTATAACCCAGTGACCCCAGCCCCATCCCAGCACAAACCAATACAAACCAGTACAACCCACTCACAGTTTCAGGGGTTGGCCACCAGGAGGTGCTCACACAGTGCCAGGTCCTCCCGGCCAGCAGGGGGCACTGCAGCATGGCCGAGCACCCAGCCCTGGTGGTGCCACACCCCGTAGGATTTGGGGTTCACCCCCAGGCACTGCCCAATGAATGACAGCTCCAACAGCGCCCTGAAACCTGTATAAACCAGTCCAGTCCAGTATGGGCCAGTAGAAGTGGTAAAAAAACAGTAAAAAAACCGTAAACAACAGTGTAATGCAAACCAGTAGTAACCAGTAGAAACCAGTATGTACAAGAAAGAACAGTATGGACCACGCCAAACCAGGAAAATAGGTAAAAACCAGTACAAACCAGTGAAAACCCTTGTCTGTGTCAGGAGCCAAGCTGGCTGGGCCTGGTAACAAACCTGCTGCCCAAAGTCAGTAGAAATGTTACGACCCATTTCAAACACCTTAACACCCATCCCTTCACCCACCACATGATTTGTAAAGACATGAGCACACATCTTTCCTCTCACATTGATGGTTCCTGTGCTGGTGACAGTCTGTTAAACCCAGCCTTCAGCCTGAGCTCTCTGCTGTTGCAGTTCCATGCACAGAGGTTGTTGTCTCTCAGCCCTTCCATGGGCAGGCCGGTGTTCAGCCATCTCCAGGACAGCAGGGCCCCAGCCCACGTCACTGTGCCCTGGGGAGACAAAAACCATCACTCCAAATGTCCCCTTCTCCTTCTTCCCAGGCATTTGGGCCTGGCAGTGGGGCTTGCTGCTGGGTGCCACAGGAAAAAGGAGACCCCTGTGACACTGTGGGGCCCCATGGAACCAAGAGTTCATTGTGACACAGCGGGGCCATGTGAAGCCAAGGAACCATTGTGACACTGGGGAAACTCATGGCACCAAGGGGCCACTGTGACATTGTGGGGCCTCATGGAACCTGTGAGCCATTGTGACACTGCACGGCCTTGTGGAACCAAGGAGACCATGGTGACACTGTGGGGTCACATGGGACCAAGAGTCCATTGTGACACTCTGGAACTACAGAGACCATTGCTGAGAGTATGGAACCTCAAGGAACAAAAGTCCATTGTGACAGATCAAGGCCTCATGGAACCCAAAAGAGCATTGTGAGACCGTGGGGCCCCATGGACCCAAATCTCCATTGTGACAGTGCAGAACCTCATGAACCAAGAGTGCATGGTGACCCAGCAAGGCCTTGTGGAACCAAGGAGTCCAAAGGTTTCAAACATTCCTTGCAGGGTTCTGACTTGGAGAAGGGGAACCTGCTTGGTGGTACCTTGGGCTGGCACACACTCATAGAAGGTGTCTGTTTTCAATGAGGAAATTCAGGAGTTTTAGAATGCTTCAAAAAAACAACAAAAAAAAAGGCAAGAAACTCCTTTTGGCCTAAGTGCAGGCAGTTCTCCAAGCAAAGCAGGTCCCAGGTGAGTGAGGACAGACAGGATGGCGTTGGGCAATGTGGAGCAAGGTTGTCCACACTGGCTCAGACCTCAAGGCACAGCTTCTCTGAGCAGGCCAAAGCTCCTGAGGAGAGAACCTGGATCAATATCAACCACAGAATACTGCAATCACATATGTATAATGAGAAGAGCTATAAAACACTCTCTTTAAAATAGGAATTCATATTTCATAGAAGCTCTTTGAAATATTTCTCTCTAACTGTAGTAGGAAATCTTCCTAATGAATGGCACCAGACCAGAGAGAAATCGTGGTAGAGCCATGGTTTGTCAGGACTTGCTTGATCCCAATCAGCCCCGTGGTGCATTTGCTGCTGAGCCCTTGAACCTCAGGGCCTGAGAGGAGATTGCACAAACCTTTCCAAGAGTCCAAGGCAGAAGAAAAACCCAAAGTGTCTCAAAGCATTAATGGGTCCCACTGAGGTCCATCCCCAACACAGGCTCCTCATGGACACTCTTTGGAGAAGAGAATGGGAGGCCAGGATTGCCCAAAAACCTCTCAGAGACTGAGAAAAGAAAGGAAAAAGGAAAGTACCTTAAAAAACTGAAGTTCCTTGAAGTATTAATGAGCCCCAGTGAGTGTCAATACAAAGTTCTCTCAAGGGACTTGTTAAAGCAGAAAATTGGGGGCATCATTGCATAAACTACTAAAAGAGTTGGTGTAAAAAGGTAAACTCCAAGTACCTTAAAAAAACTCAGTACCTTCAAGTATTAATGAGCCCCAGTGAGTATCATTACTGACAAAGGCTCTCAAGGGACTAAATAAAGCAGATAATTGGAGGCCAGGATTGCACAAAGATCTCAGAGAACTCCAAGGGAAAAGCGAACCCCAAAGTCCTGTGAAAAACCTGCAGTCCCTGGGAGCATGAAGGAGCCCCCCAGGGCCATTCCTGACCAAGGCTCCCCAGGGACTCGTCCCAGCAGATCCCTGAGGCCACTGGGATGTGGGGGGATGCTGAGGGCAGCACAAGGGGTGCCAGTGGCCAGCCTTGCTGGGGCTGTGCCAGGAGGCCCCAGTGGCTCAGGACAAGGTGTCTCCTCCCAGCCCTTGGTGGCACAGACCCTGCTGTGCCCCAGGGCACCAAGACTTGGCTTCTCTTTGTCCCCACCTGTCATCTCTGCCTCCAATTTCCTGCTCTAACTGGAAATAGGGAACACTTTCTCAGTCATGTCCCAAAGTGGGACCCATTAAAACTTCAAGAAACTACAGCATTTTAATTTAAATTTTAGTTCTTGAAAAGTTTTTTGAACACTCTCTCAGGGAATGATTATAATGTAAAGTAAACTAAAGCCTCAAGAGATTGATTAAATTCCTTGTGCTGTGTCTGTGCTGATGAGCTGGGCCGGGCTCCTGGCACAGAGGCAGCTCCCAAGGTAAACCAAGAGAAGCTTCAAAAAGACATTTCTGCTGAGGAGCAGCTCCTCTGCCAGCCCAGCAGGGCTGAGGGCACTGCCTGCAGGCACTGAGGGCACAGGAGCCAGGCACAGACAGGCTCAAGGCAATCAGGACTGGGAAGACATTGAGCTGAGATTGCACTTGGGGAAACATCTTCACAGCCCTGGACATGGTGAGTGTGTGGGTGCAGGGCAATGTCCCCTGTGCTCCTGGAGGGATCTCCTGGAGCCAGCACAGCCCACAGCCTGGGGATGTGTCAGGAGGACTCTCCCAGTTTCTCTGAGGCACAGCAGGATGAGGAGGAGGAGGAGGAGGGGGATGTGCTGCAGAGCGGGGCTGCCCTGGGCACCGTCAGAGGGACAGGGCAGGACGGCTCCTGCTGCCAGGGACGGCTGCAGGGGCTGAAGCTGGGGCTGCAGCCAGGGCTGCCCAGGGCTGTCCTGCAGAGCAGCTCCTGCAGCCCTCAGGGCTCTTGGCCAGCCCAGCCCATGTGCCACCTGCCAGGGACAGCTCTCAGCCTGCCCTGCAGCTCCCCATGGGCTGTGGGGAGAAGTTGGAGGTGCAAGGAGCCACCCCCATCAGGGCAGATTCCTCCTGCTGTGGAGATGGTGCTGCATGGCCAGGGCTGCTCTCAGCTTTCTCCTCAAGGCAAGGCAAAGGGGCTGTCAGGTGTGTCTGTGTCACTGACACTCCTGCACTGTCCCCCTGGGCATCAGCACATCTGCCTCCCATCTCCCTCACAAAGTGCCTCCTCACCCTCCTGTGCCTCCAGACAGCAGCAGCAGCACCTTGGCTTGCAGCATCTCAGTTTGTGTGAGCTGCCCTTAAGGCCCTGCTGGCAGGGAGATGGCCCTGGGCAGTGCCCTGTGCTGGGAGGGGTGTGCAGGGCAGAGCTGAGCCCCCAGGGCTGGGCTGGGCTCTGGCAGCACTGGCAGGGACAAGGCTTGGATAGAGAGAAACAGCTCCCAGTAGGCAGAACTGCAGGCAGCAGAGAGCAAGAACAACCCTTGGTTTCCCTCTCTCTATTTTGAAATTAGATCATTCAAAAAGGCTACTTTATTTCTCTAGAATATTTAAGTGCCATCACCCTGAGTTAGAGGGAGGTGTGAAAAGCAAGGAGCAGCTCTGTGGGACTAGCAGGACTGCCTGCACTGGGGCTCACAAAGCCCTGTCTTCCCTCTGGGCTCCTCAGTGTTCAGACTGAGAGCACTGCTGAAGATAAGGCAGTAACAAATCAGCAGCAAAGTCCGATCTCAAAAATGAAATTTTACGGAAGTTCCCCCACAGGAAAAGTAGTAGCTTGGAGAGGTTTCCAAAATTAATTGCACATGATTGACTAGAAGGAATCTGTCCTAGCTTGTCCATTTTTTTTTCAACAGTCCACGATGCCTTGAATGATGAAATGTCCAACAGCAGCTCCATCAGCCACTTCCTCCTGCTGCCATTGGCAGACACGCAGCAGCTGCAGCTCCTGCACTTCTGCCTCTTCCTGGCCATCTCCCTGGCTGCCCTCCTGGCCAACGGCCTCATCATCAGCGCCGTAGCCTGCGGCCACCACCTGCACACCCCCATGTTCTTCTTCCTGCTCAACCTGGCCCTCTCTGACCTGGGCTCCATCTGCACCACTGTCCCCAAAGCCATGCACAATTCCCTCTGGAACACCAGACACATCTCCTATGCTGGATGTGCTGCTCAGGTCTTCATGCTTATCTTCTTCATTGGGTCAGAGCTTGCCCTCCTGACCACCATGTGCTACGACCGCTACGTGTCCATCTGCAAGCCCCTGCACTACGGGACCCTCCTGGGCAGCAGAGCTTGTGCCCACATGGCAGCAGCTGCCTGGGCCAGTGGCTTTCTCAATGCTCTGCTGCACACAGCCAATACATTTTCCCTGCCCCTGTGCCATGGCAATGCCCTGGGCCAGTTCTTCTGTGAAATCCCACAGGTCCTCAAACTCTCCTGCTCACACTCAAATCTCAGGGAAATTGGGCTCATTGCTGTTAGTGTCTGTTTAGCTTTTGGCTGTTTTGTGTTCATTGTTTTCTCTTATGTGCAGATCTTCAGGGCTGTGCTGAGGATCCCCTCTGAGCAGGGAAGGCACAAAGCCTTTTCCACCTGCCTCCCTCACCTGGCTGTGGTCTCCCTGTTTCTCAGCACTGCAGTGTTTGCCTACCTGAAGCCCCCCTCCATCTCCTCCCCATCCTTGGATCTGGCAATGTCAGTTCTGTACTCAGTGGTGCCTCCAGCCCTGAATCCCCTCATCTACAGTCTCAGGAACCAGGAGCTCAAGGCTGCAATGTGGAGACTGATGACTGGAGGGTTTCAGGGACATTAAACTTCCAGAAAAATAATGAAAATAACATAAATAATAGCCATTTTTGATAGTTCTTGTTTTGTTAGTTGTGGGATTCTTTTTCCTTTGTTTTAGTTTTTCTATATTGTCCACAAAGATAAGCCTATGCTCGTGTTATTTCTCATTTTGTTTCTCTCACCCTTCCCATTGGCCACAGATTCTGTCAATGAGGAGCTGCACTCTTGGAGGCTATATATGAACTAAAGGATCTCCCAGCAAAGTTTTCTCCAGAGATGCTCCTTTTGTTCCCTTCTCTGCAGCTGCAGCAGCAATGTCTGTGTGCAGAGCTGGGGCAGATCAGTGCTGGCACAGCAGCTGTGCCCAGCAGCAGCAGCAGCACTTGGTGTTGCCAGTGCTGCTCCCGTGCCACTGCCCCGCTGCCCTCCTGGCCCTCGTGTTGCTGCAGGGCCTGAGTGCTCTCGGGGCCGGGCACAGCCCTGGGGGTGGCAGTGCCGGGGCTGCAGCAGGGACAGGCCATGGGCACTGCTGGGGCAGCACTGACGCCTCAGGCCAGGGCCTGGGGGCTCCAGGCTCCTTGGCCAGGCTCTCTCCACAACCCTTGGCCAGCCCAGTGCTGAGCACAGAAAAGCCCCGGGAGCAGCCCCAGGCTGGCCGTGGGCAGGCTGGGGGCAAACAGCATGGCTGGTGCTCTGCAAGCTCCCTGCAAGGGGGACACCCTGGCAAGGAGCAGCAGAGCAGGGGCTGATCCATCCCCACTGCGCTGGACACCCCAGGGCAGCGTCCCAGAGCGTCCTCATGCACCTGCCAACAACATCCCCCCTCTGCAGCCCTGGCCTCTCCCCCAGCTCACACAGGAGCCGCATCCTTGCAGGCACACACACGGCAGCACTGGCTCAGGAGCCCCTGTTTGCATTGCACACAGCAGGCTCAGTACCCCCATGGTGCTGCTGTGGGGACATGGAGCTGATTGAGCACAAATGCCATCAGCCCCTGGGGCCAGCAAGGGCTGGGGGACGCCAGGGAAACCACTCAGCTTTGTCGTGGCCTCTGAAGTCAGCCAGAAAGTTTGTTCCCCTGAGCTGTGAAATTCCTGTCCCACTGCAAATATTGTTGCTCAGAGCCAGGTCTGCCTGACAGCCACCCCCAAACTGTCCTGAGTATTTCCTTTGCTTCAGCTTTCTTTCCTTTACTCTTCCTAGAAATGTTTCTAGATTTCTTCCTCTTTCCCATCCCAGTCCCTCCTCTGAAAACAGCCCATCCCTGTTTGCCCATTCCTCTTTGGCCCGACTCCTCATTTCAGTTCCTGAGTTGGCACCATGGGAACATCCCTTGGGGAGCAGGATCATCCTCCACGTGCTTCAGGAATTGTCTGCAGGGTCCTGCAGTGCCTCGTGCTGCTCCCTTGCCAGAGGCACCACAGGCCAGGGGGGCACATCTGGGCTGCTGTGTCTGGGTGTGGGGCTCCCTGTTGTGGGCAATGAGGAGGGGCTGGAGAGGCTCTGCAGGACTGACAGGATGGGCTTTGGGGCTGTGTGGAGAAGCTGAGGGACCTGGGCTGCTGGAGCTTGTGAAGAGGAGGCCCAGGGCTCATCCTGCAACTGCTCCAGGGGTGGTTTCAGAGAATCACAGAATCAGCCAGGCTGGAAAAGAACTTGGAGATCATCAGGTCCAAGCTGTGTCCTGACACCACCTTGTCTCCCTGAGCCTCCCCTTCTCCAGGATAAACATCCACAGCTCCCTCAGCCACTCCTCACAGGACTTGTGTTCCAGACCCGCCACCAGCCTTTTTGCCCTTCTCTGCACACACTCCAGCTCCTCCATGTCCTTCCAAAATTGAGGGGCCCAGAACTGGACACAGCACTCGAGGTGCTGCCCAACCAGTGCTGAGCACAGGGGAAGAATCACTGCCCTGCTCCTGCTGGCCACACCATTCCTGATCCAGGCCAGGAGCCATTGGCCTTCTTGGCCACCTGGGCACACTGATGGCTCATGTCCAGCCTGCTGTCCATCAGTGCCCCCAGGTCCCTTTCTGCCTGGCTGCTGTCCCACCACTCTTTCCCCAGCCGGTAACTCTCCAGAGGTTGTTGTGGCTGAAGTTCAGGACCCAGCACTTGGCCTTGTTAAACCTCACCTTGTTGGATTTGGGCCCCGGATCCAGCTTGTCCAGGTCCCTCTGCAGAGCCCTCCTACCCTCCAGCACATCCACACTCACACCCAGCTTGGTGCCATCTGCACATTTGCTGATGCTGCACTCAATGCCCTCATCCAGATCATCAATGCAGATATTGAAATCCACGCTGGCTGCCTCTGATCCCTCAGCCATCCTGGAGGTGCCCTGTGATGGCACTCAAGGTGATCTGTTCCATCACCTCACCAGGCACCCAGGTCAGGCTGACAGGCCTGCACTTCCCCACATCCTCCTTCCAGCCCTTCTTGGGGATGGGCTCACATTGGCACCTCCAGTCCTCTGGCACCTCCCTGCTGAGCCAGCACTGATGAGAAATGATGGAGAGCAGCTTGGGGAGCTCATCCAGCAGCTCCCTCATCCCCCTAGGATGGATCCCATCTGTTCCCAGAGACACCTGTGAGCATCTGAGTGGCTCAGCAGGTCCCCAGCTGCTTCCTCCTGGATTACAGGGGGTCTGTTCTGCTCCCTGTCCCCATCTCCCAGCTCAGGAGAACACTTGTCCTGAGGACAACCTGACTGACTTATTGTTGAAAACTGAGGCAAAGAAAGGGCTAAGAATCGCAGTCTTTTCCTCATCTTTGGCAACAATATCCCACCAAAAAAAGAATGGATTTTCTACTTGTCCCTTGTTTTGCCTGTAATGTTTTAATAAAATAATTTCTGATATCTTCTGCAGAAGTAGCCAGGTTATGTCCTAATTGAGGTTTCACTTCTCTTATTTTTTTTTCACTTCTCTAATTCTCTCATTGGCATGATTAAAAAATATCTTTAAACCCTTCCTGCGTTGTCTACCTCTCTGTCCAAAGCCTCTTTTTTTCCCTGAGTGCTTGGATAAAGCTACATGCTCAGCCAAGCCACTCAGTTTTCTTGCTACATCACTGAACACTTTTTGGCACAGATGGACAGGCTGCGCCTTCAAGATTTCTTTCTTGTAGTGCGTCCATTCTTTCTGGAATCCTTTGTTTGAAAATGTGCGTTCCCATAAGAAAATCAGTACCTGATTTAGTACTGTCAAAATCTGCATCCTGAATAAACTGAAATCTGCTGTGACTCAAGTGTAGAAGTTTTGTTGAGGCCCCTCCTCCGTTCACAGAATATTTAAAAACTCAATAATTTCATGGTCTCTGTAGCCCAGGCAGCTTCTGACCACCACATCTCCCACCAGCCCTTCTCTGCTTGTGAATAACAGGTGACAGAGCTTTCCTGTGGAGTGGGAAGAGAAGGAAACCTCCCCAAAGTGCAGCCTGGAAGGCTCAGCCTGGAGGTGAGGAAACAGAAAAGTCCCTCCCAGGGCAGAATGTTGGTGCCCGAGGTGTCCCAGCGTGAGGCTGGGCCAGGCCATGGCTCTGTGTGCCAGGAGCCGGCAGCGCTGGGTGCAGGGAGCCCAGGGAGGGCACAGCAATGCTGGGCTGAGAAATGCTGGGGGGGACAGCGAGATGGGCGTGTGCAGCCGGCCAGGGCACAGGAGCAGCACGCACAGGGGGCACAGCCTGCAGGAGAGATGGCCGAGGGCTGGGCAGGGCTGGCAGGGCCAGAGGCACCCAGGCCTTTGTGCCCTGGGCTCGGGCAGGGCCTCTGCAGCCCCACAGAAGGAACTTTCCTGGCAGGGGCTGCACTTTGCTTCTGCCTCGGCCCTCCCTCAGGAGGCTGCCAGGGCTTGCAGCTTGATGACATTTGTCCTTGCTGCCCCTGCCATCCCACTGCCCCAGCAACAGCCCCGAGCCACCCGTGAGGGACAGGCCCTGCTGGGCCAGGCCTGGGCTCAGGCCTTGGCCTTTCTGCTTCCTCCAGCCAGCCCAGGCCTTGCTCAGCATTGCAGTTCCCTGCTCACAGCCTCGGGCTCCTGCAATCCTGCCCTCAAGGATCTGCTCTCACCAGTCCCTGGGGAGCCTTTGGCACTCCCTGCCCTCAGTGGGGCCACTGATGCTCCAAGGGACTTGGAGTTTTTCTTCTGACTCCTGGAGCAGCTTCTTCAACCTTCTCTCAGTGCCTGAGGCTCCTGTGCTCAGCCCCAAATCCACTGTGGAGGTGATTAAAATACAGAAAGCTCTCAGGATCTCTTTGTCTTCCTTCAATTGTCTTCAAGTCTTCAGGGCTTGTGCAGCTCATTGGAGTCAGTTTGGAGTTCTGTTAAGGAGGAAAATTTCGAAGTGCACCTCATGATTTTTGTTTTTATTCAGTTGAGTATTTTTTTATTTTTCAGTTCATTGTAGAGGTGATAGAAGCATTTGCCAGGTGATCTTGATGCTGAATGTCTCCTTAGGAGGTCTGGGCGTGTAGAAGAGTGAGCCTGACCCTGTTTGGACAACCTGCTCCTCACCCCTTCAGTCACCATGTCAGACATCGCCCACCTGGGACTGAGTCAAAACATTAAAATAAAAATTATTAATTTTTACTTGGAATTAAAAGGTACCTATTAATAAAATTTTAGTAATAGTTTTTTGTTTATACTAATATTGTTCTATATTTTTCTTACTTCTATATTTATGTAAAAAAATCAATACATTTTTAGCAAGCAAAAAAGATTTTGGTCATTAGTTCTAAGTAACACTATTCCCATCATTAATTAATTTGTCAATTGACCACTATTGGGTATTGATTCCTCCCTCTTTATGTTTATAAGTCCTATTTTTACAGGGGCCACTCTGGGGGAGCCGGGTGGGAATTCGATGCGGCACTGAGGGATTCTGATGGACACTTCGGGATCCGGGCGGCCACTTGGGAGGCTCTAACGGGGCTCTCTAGGCCGCGGGGGTTCATGGGAGTTGTAGGCACAGGTATAACACGGTTCAATGGAGCTGTGGAGCACCATGGGAGTTGTAGGCGCAGCTCCAAAGGGTCTCGGTGAGGCCTGGGGCGTAACCGGAGATGACGTCACAACTGCAATGGCATTTTACGGGCACCGCGGAGCATGATGGGAGCTGTAGTCCCGGAGGTAGCTCGGTGTTTGAGGGCCTGGGAAGGCATTTCAGGGACACTTTTCCGTCCGAGCCGCGATTTGAGGTCCTCAGGAGAGAACGTGAACGGTTCGGGAGCACTCTGGGGGAACTTGGGGAGCTCTAACCGGGCTCTTTAGGGTGCAGGGAAGGGCAGGAGTTTTAGGCACCAGATTATGTAATGTGAAATTCAGAAGCCGCCGGGGATGAGAGGAGATGAATTCCCAGAAATGACTGTATCGGGAATCTGTGGTGTTGGGAGCATTCAGGGGATCTGGGGATGCTTTTAGGGGGTCCCGAATGGGTGCTGTGGAGGCACTTCAGAATCCTGGAGGATCTGGGGGACACTTAAGGGACATGTGGGGACGGATACCGGGGTTCTGTGGGGCGTGGGGCATGACGGGCGTTGTAGTCCCAGCTCCAATGGGGTTCTATGGTTCCGCGGGGCATGATGGGAGTTATAGGCAAAAAGAAAAGATGGCGCTGACACCAGGCAGCACCCCTAAGCCTCGATCCCCGGCGCTGATTGGTTGCAGGCAACGATGGGCAGAGGCGGAAGGAGCCAATTCAACCCCTCCAGTCCCTCCCAGTACAGCCCAGTCCCTCCCAGTACAGCCCAGTGCCCCTCCAGGCCCTCCTTGTACACTTGAGTTCATTCCTATTCCCTTCCAGTTCCCCCCAGTGTAATGCATAGTATGCCTCAGTGTCCACCAATCTTCCCAACACTGTGCCCAGTGTGATAAATGTGATTCGTGCTAATTAAATTGTAACTATATTAACAAAATTGTATTTAGATCAATAGAAGACAATTGTTACAGAGTGAGGAGGGAAATGGGTGAGACAGGGCACAGGACATCTTCCAGATGTTGGGAGTCGAAGAAAGAGGTTGGAAGAAAGTCAAACAAGAATAGTAGAAGGACGTAGGTCTGACAAGCAGCATCTAGAAATAGAAAGTTTTGACCTTGAAATGGGCCAAAATGGGATGATTCCAAGCATGGGACTTAATTAAAGTCTTGTTATGGAAAACATCTGCTCAGTCACACAGTGCACCTGCGCTACCTGCAGGTCACACCTCGGTCACTGAGGAAGACGATGAGCCTTCATCGGAAATAAGACCCTCAAAAGGATGAGAGACCCCCTAACCCAGTATAGAGCATGCACCATATACACACAGTGACGGAGATTTTAGGAATAGAAACTAGGAGGAGTTTTCTAGAAACTTCTGTAGCCTGCAGTATATAAGTGGGATTGTTAGCCTGGATGCTTTGGTACGTGAGGAATGGGAGCCACTCCCTGTACCCCCGGTCAGTTTTGCTTCTGCTTTATACGAACCTCAATTATACTGAATTACTTACTGCCAAATTTAGTATATTCTCAAATATATGCACTTTGATTGTATTCATCTCCAATACTTTGATTGTATTTGTTTTTGTTACTATTTAAAAATCTACTATTAAATTTAATCTTGTTGCTTGATAAATTGGAAAAAATAGAACATCATTCATAACAGATGTGATAAATGTGGTTCGTGTTAACTAAATTTTAACTATATTAGCAAAATTGTACTTATATCAATAGACAATAATTGTTACAAAGCAAAAGAAATGATGAGACAAAGCAGACTCCAGATGTTAGGGGGGAGTAGTAGAAGGATATAGGTTTGATAAGCAGCATCTAGAAATAAAAAGTTTTGACCTTGGAATGGGCCAAATTGGGATGATTCCAGGCATGGAACTTGAATAAGGTTTATTGTGGGAACTTATGCTGAGCTACACAACCCCAAGCTCAGTGCACTTGTGCTGCCTGCAAGGTCACACAGCGGACACTGGTGAAGACAAAGAGCCTTCATCGGAAATAAGACCCTCAAAAGGATGAGAGACCCCCTAACCATTAACAGAGAATGCTCCACACAACACAGTGACATAGATTTTAGGAATGGAAACTGGGAGGAGCTTTCCAGAAAATTCTGTATTAATACATATTAGCATACAGTGTATAAGTGGGATTTTTGGCCTGGATTGTTTGGTACGTGGGGAAGGGCGAGCCCCTCCCTGTACCCCCGGTCAGTTTTGCTTCTGCTTTACACAAACCTCAATTATACTAAATTACTCACTGCCAAATTTTCTACATACTCAAATAAATGTATCTAAGATACTTTGATTTGTATTACTTTATATACAATGTTTGCTATTAAAAAAATTGCTCCTAAATTTAATCTTATTGTTTGATAAAATTGGATAAATAGAATGTCATTCATAACGAGAGTAATAAAATACAACTTTTTAAAATAGGAATGTGTATTTCTCACAAACTCTTTGAAATGTTTCTCCATAACTGGACTTGAGAACTTCCTTAATGAACTGCACTAGACCAGAGGGAAATCAAGGCTAAGCCATGGTTTGTTAGGAAACCTCTCAAGAACTCCAAGTCAGAATGAAAGTCCAAAGTTTCTTTTACTTTTAATGGGCTCCATTGAGGGACATGACTGAGAAAGTGTCCCCAGGTTCCAGCTAGAGCAGGAAATTGGAGGCAGAGATGACAGGTGGGGACAAAGAGAAGCCAAGTCTTGGTGCCCTGGGGCACAGCAGGGTCTGTGCCACCAAGGGCTGGGAGGAGACACCTTGTCCTGAGCCACTGGGGCCTCCTGGCACAGCCCCAGCAAGGCTGGCCACTGGCACCCCTTGTGCTGCCCTCAGCATCCCCCCACATCCCAGTGGCCTCAGGGATCTGCTGGGACGAGTCCCTGGGGAGCCTTGGTCAGGAATGGCCCTGGGGGCTCCTTCATGCTCCCAGGGACTGCAGGTTTTTCAGAGCACTTTGGGTTTTGCTTTTGCCTTGGAGTCTCTGAGAGCTTTGTGCAATCATGGCCTCCAATTATCTGCTTTAATTAGTCCCTTGAGAGCGTTTGTCAGTAGCAACACTCAGTGGAGCTCATTAACACTTCAAGGTACTCAGGGTTAATTTAAGTTCTACTTTTTGACACTGGGTCTCTGAGATCTTTGTGCAGTGACAGCTTCCAATTATCTGCTTTAATTAGTCCCTTGAGAGGCTTTGTCAGTAATGATACTCAGTGGGGCTCATTAATGCTTCAAGGTACTCAGTTTTTTAAGGAACTGGGCATTTTTCTTTTGACACCAACTCTTTTAGTATTTTATGCAATTATGCCCCCAATTATCTGCTTTAATTAGTCCCTTGAGAGCTTTGTATTGATACTCAGTGGGGCTCATTAATACTTTGAGATACTCAAGGATTTAAAGGTAGTTTGGATTTTCCTTTGTACACTGAATTTCTGAGAGGTTTTTGGGAAATTCTGGCCTCCCATTCTCCCCTCCAAGGAGTCCATGAGGAGCCTGTGTTGGGGATGGACCTCAGTGGGGCCCATTAATGCTTTGAGACACTTTGGGTTTTTCTTCTGCCTTGGACTCCTGGAAAGTTTTGTGCAATCTCCTCTGAGGCCCTGAGGTTCAAGGGCTCAGCACCAAATGCACCACGGGGCTGACTGGGATCAAGCAAGTCCTGACAAACCATGGCTCTGCCTTGATTTCCCTCTGGTCTGGTGCAGTTCATTAAGAAGATTTTCAACTCCAGTTATGGAGAAATAATTTGAAGAGCTTCTTAGAAATATTTATTATTATTTTCAAGGGTGCATTTTATTACTGTTCTGTTTAGAGCAGAGGTGATTGCAGCATTCTGTGATTGATATTGATGCAGGGTCTCTCCTCAGGAGGTCTGGCCTGCTCACAGAAGCTGTGCCTTGAGGTCTGAGCCAGTGTGGACAACCTTGCTCCACATTGCCCAACCCCATCCTGTCTGTCCTCACTCACCTGGGACCTGCTTTGCTTAGAGAATTGGCTACACTTAGGACAAAAGGAGTTTCCCCTCCCCCTTTTTTTTTATTTTTTTAATTTTTGAAGCAATCTAAAACTCCTGAATTTCCTCATTGAAAACAGACACCTTGTATTAGTGTGTGCCAGCTCAAGGTACCACCAAGCAGGTTCCCCTTTCCCAAGTCAGAAACCGGCAAGGAATGTTTGAGACCTTTGGACTCCTTGGTTCCACAAGGCCTTGCTGGGTCACCATGCACTCCTGGTTCCAAGTGTCAGGAAAATTAATCCACAAACACCAGAGGTTTATGTCCAAAAAGGAGACAGAGGAGTCCTTTTTGCTTTATTCGAATAAAGGGAGAGGCCATGGGACATTCCCCTGGGATCTCTCAAATTTTCGGAGGACGCAGCCTCCTTTTTATCCTATTTTCCCAGCCGCATTTCCCTCTCTCTTTCCCCATTGGCTGAGGTACTTGAGAGGCACAGACTTCCCGGAACGCCTGATACCTGAAATTCCCCTCTAATGTATAACCCTCCCTTTTAATTTTTAATTCTTATAGAATTCATAGTTTTCCCCCCGTTGCTTCTTTCATCTTTCGATATCCAATTTCATTTATCAGCAGCCCTACAGTTTGTTTGTAAAGGCAAATATCTCTTTCCATTCATCAATCAGTGGAATCCATCCCATTGTTTCTTTTATCTCTCAGTGCTAGCCTTATCTATAGGCTGATCCACAACTCATTTGTAAAGACAAATTTAACATTCCTCTCAATCCCTCCTCTTTTATTTGTTTAATAATTGTCTTTACAAACTTTAGCTATCATTGACTTAATTTCTTGTTTCTGAGTTCTTTTTGGTTTTGTAATTATTTGGAGTGACATCAATTTCTTTTGTAACCATCTCTGGATCAGTAGGCGTGGCTATTACCTGCATCCCTTTGATCACATGTTGAATAAGTTGTACTAAGCAAGGGATCATGCATGGTAAAAATATTAGAGTTGCTACAGCACATAAGAGGAAAAAAAGTAGTTGTTTAACCCATAGTCCACCAGGTAGCCAAGAAAACATGTCCCATTCCCATAAAGGTTTTTGCTACTTTTTCTCCTAAGGTCAAAACAATTATTTTCCCATTTTTGGCTCCAACCTAACTGATAATATAAAGGTAACATTATTAAGAGAAACATTCTGATTGTGTAATCTAATTTCCTAACTTAATTTTTACTTTCACGTTGTTTTTCACACCACTTGTGGCGAGTGAAGGCACAGAAACAGCTTAACATAAAGAAAACAATGACAGCAAGGGTTGGCCCCCAATGCCTGGAGATCTGAGAGGAGGGATGCCCACACAGACTATTTCAGCAGGCACTCTGTGGGTGGGCACACGAGGCTTCCCCCGATGTCAACGCACTGGCTGCTGCTCCAGTCCACTCCTGCCCAGTGTCAGTCGCGGCTTCCCGTCCTTCTCCTCCAGCTGAGATGTCCAAATCTCTGGGGCTGCAGAGACCTTGACCCGAGTGTGATGGGTCCACCCATGTTCAGCTGTCTTGACGGCTGTGTCTGTGCTCAGCAACACCTGGAAAGGTCCACGCCACTTGGCCACCAGTGGTGCTTCTTCCCACTCCTTAACCAGGACCCAGTGTCCCGGTTGGATGTTGTGAACAGCAAAAGTCCAAAGGTAGGGTCTGTGCCAGCTGAGCTTCCTGTCGAAGAGATTTCACAAGAGACAGTATCCGAGCCACATATTGTTTCAAATACACATCACTTATCTCTATCCCCCCACTAGGCTGAGAATTACAAGGGTAAGGAATTCCAAAGATCAATTCAAAGGGAGATAATTGAATATCTTCCCTGGGTCTGGCTCTTATCCTTGCTAAAGCCGGGGGCAGGAGCCGTACCCACGGCATTTTAGTTTCTATCACCAGCTTTAGGAGATGTTTCTTTATTTCTCCATTCATCCTCTCAACCTGGCCCGAACTTTGTGGATGCCAGGGGGTATGGAGGTTCCACTGTATCCCTAAAGCAGTCATAACTCCTTGAAGAATTTTTCCTGTAAAATGAGTTCCCCTATCTGAATCTATTGCTTCCACCATCCCATATCTTGGAATTATTTGTTCCAAAAATATTTTAACAACTGATCCTGTAGTTGCTGACACAGTTGGAAATGTTTCTGGCTACCCGGTTAATTGACATACTATTACCAGAAGATATTTAAATCTTGCCACTCGAGGCATTTCAGTAAAATCCACCTGGCATCTCTGGAAGGGACGTACTGCCCAACGCCTCCCTCCCCTGGCCAGTTTCTTTGTAACTTTGTTGTTGGTTTTAGCACAAGTCAAACAGCCTTCAGTGGCTCGCTTTGCCAGGCTAAAGAGACCAACAGCAGCGTTCATTTTGAGGAAGGCTTCTGCCAGTCCTCGGGAGCCCCAATGACTCCCTTCATGAAGTTGTTTTAACAATTGTAAGGCTAGAGCTTTTGGTATCCACTGCTTACCATCCTTTGTAAACCAATTATTTTCTCTTTTCTCTGCCCCACTCTTTTTAATTATCTCAAGTTCCTCTGGTGGAAAAGAGAGTTTCTCTGGCAGCGGTGCAGTTACTGGGAGCATAGGCAGGATCTTAGAGACTTCTGGCAACAATGCAGCTTTGCGAGCTTCTTCATCAGCCAGTCGGTTTCCTATTGCCTCCTCCGACCATCCTGCCTGATGCCCCTTAATGTGGATTATCGCCACCTTTTTTGGTAAATTCACTGCCTCCAATAGGCGAGAGATTAAGTTCTCGTGAGCTAATGTCTTTCCTCTGCAGCTTAATAAACCTTTTTCTTCCCATAGTTTTCCAAATGCATGTATTACCCCATATGCATATTTAGAATCAGTAAATATATTTACTGTCTTGTCCTGGTATAATTCACAGGCTCTCACAAGCGCGTACAGCTCTGCTGTCTGAGCTGACCAGGTGTGTGGTAACCTCCCCCCTTCCCTTAATTGCTTCCCATTCACGATAGAGTATCCTGTAAATCGTTTCCCTTCTACCACCTTGGAGGACCCATCAATGAACACATTCTCTCCCTCAGGCCAGGGAATATCCCGTAGATCTTCCCTAACCCGTGTCTGGAGGTCTATAACTTGGATACAATCATGGATTTCTTTCTGGCCCCCCTTTTCTCCAGGGCCATTTAAATAAGAGGCTGGATTAAAAATTTCCCCACCTTTAAATTCTAAATCCTCTTGTTCCATTAAACAAGATTCATACTGTAATAATCGAGCACTCGTCATCCACTTAGAGACTCTCTCAGTTAGCAAAGCTTTAATCTGATGTGGGACTTTAACAATGAGATGCCCTCCCCTTGTCAGCTTTCGGGCCTCAGCCACCATCAGAGCTGTGGCTGCACAGTTCTGCAGACAATGGGGCCAGCCTCTGGCACCGGGTCTAACAACTTAGAAAAACAGGCAACAGGCCTCCGTGTTCCCCCATGCTCTTGCACCAAAATTCCTTTAGCATGACCCTGTTTGACATCCACATACAGCTGAAATTCTTTTTCTGCGTCTGGAAGAGCCAAGACTGGGGCCTTAACCAATTTGTCTTTTAATTTCTTAAAGCTTTTTTCTCCTTCTGGTGTCCATACCACAACATTAGGACTGTTTTGAGTTAAAAAGTTATATAAAGGTCTGGCCACCACAGAAAAATCCTCGATCCATGCTCTACAGTACCCCACCAACCCTAAAAACTGCCGTAACTCCTTTTTAGTCTGGGGTAATGGTACCTGTAAAATCCCTTGTATCCTTTCTGGATCAATACACCGTAACCCTTCGGACAGAATGTGTCCCAAATATTTGACCTTCTTTTCTACCAACTGTGCTTTCTTTTTGGATACTCTAAGTCCCTTTTTTTGCAAGAAAATTAAGCAGCTTTACAGTAGCCTCTTCAACCACCTTTTCCTGTTCCCCTGATAAGAGCAAATCATCTACATACTGCAACAACTTGACTCCTAAGGGTGGAGTAAACTCTCTTAATATTTTCTGCAAGGCTTGCCCAAACAGAACTGGTGACTCTGTATATTCTTGAGGGAGTACTGTCCATGGCAATTGTTGTTTTATCATTTTCCCTCCTTCCTCCTGTTCCCACTCAAAAGCAAAATACTGTTTACTATCTTCTGTGATTGGACACCCCCAGAAAGCATCCTTCAAATCCAGTACAGAATAATACTGATGTGAAGAAGGGATTTGATTTAGGATTGTGTATGGATCTGGAACTGTGGGATGCCTTGGTTTGACAATCTCATTTATTATTCTTAAATCCTGCACCATTCTGTAGGTTCCATCTGGTTTCTTAACCGGCAGGATAGGAGTGTTATAGGGAGACATACACGGCTCTAAAAGACCTGCTTTTAGCAGGGACTCAATAACAGGCTGTAACCCCTTCTTTCCCTCCCTTGAAAGAGGGTATTGCTTTTTAGACACCACTTGTCCTGGTTGCTTCAAAGTAATTTGGAGAGGCTCTATGTCCAGTTTCCCATATTTCCCTGGAGCTGCCCATACTTCTGGATTTATTTTAGCATAAGCCTTTTCAGACATTTTACACAAAGATATTACAGTTTCGGACTCCGTGTCACTTCGTACAATACTAATTTGCATTCCCATTTTAGCCATCAAATCTCTTCCTAGTAAATTACAATCACAATTAGGAACAAACAAGAATTCATGCAGTTCAAATCTGTCCCCCACATCTATTAACAGCGGTTGAATAAAATGCACTCGCTCATTCTTCCCGCTTACTCCTTGAATAACCAAGGATCTTTTTGACAATTTCCCCCCCCTTAGGTATAAAATTTAAGGTGGACCGAGAGGCCCCCGTGTCTACCAAAAAACACACCTCCTCTCGATCCGGACCCACCTTAAAAGTTATCAAGGGCTCTTGAGTGGTGGGTCTTTGGTATAATAGGAGCCCCTGACACCCCTAACAATCCATTTCTATTATTCTCTGGACTTCCTCCTCCTGAAGGTCCAGTTGTTTTTGCGGACACTCGTTTTTCCAATGCCCTTCTGCCCTGCAGACAGCACACTGGTTCTTCCCCAGCCGCTGTTTGGGTCGGCTGTCCCCTGCCGAGGAGGGAATCCCTCTGCCACTTCCTTGTGGCCGACCCCGTCCCCTCTGTCCCTGGGGACCCCTTGGACCCTGCGGTTTATTCCTCTGGGGCTGCAAAAACTCTGCCATCATCTTTGCTTTAGCTTCTGCCTTTTCCTCATCCCTTCTTACACATATCTGCTGCGGTTTTCTAACCAATTCCTTTAGAGGCTTATTTTGCCACTTTTTATCTTTTTATACCCCTTCCATATATCAGGCCAGGCTTTAGTAACAAATTGCACCTTAAGCAATGTGTTGAAGGCTGGCCCTTCAGGATCCATCCCCCCGTGCTTCCTCAAGGCATCCCTAATCCTCTCCAACCAATGAGAGGGGCTTTCCTGTTTCTCCTGTTCCTTGACAGAGCCTTAGCTCTGTTGTTCGTTCTGGGAGCCACTGACTTGATTGCTCTGATCAAATAAGCACGGCAATCACGGTGAGCCAGACTGGCCTGGTTATTTGGGTCCCACTGGGGGTCTGCCTGGGGGATGGCATCACCCACCGTAGGTGCATTGGGTCCAGCCCCCCCTGCTGCTTGTGGGTGTTCATCCTCCCACAGCTGCCGAGCTTTCAGCAAAATCATTCGTTTCTCTGATGACTCAAACAAAATTCCCAAAAGAAAATCCCAATCCTTCCATGTATAATCCGCATTTCCCAAATATTCCTCTATCTTTTCCCCCACCCCTATGGGATCATCCAAATATGGGGGTAATTCTTTTTTCAACCCTCTTATATCCTGGGTAGTGAGTGGTACAATTACAAACCCAAATCCTCCCCCTTGACCCCCCAAAGGAACTTGACAGAGTGGCATCTGGTGTACCCCTGTCTCTTGGGGGGCTTCTGATGCCCTAAACTGAGTTCCTCTTCTAGTTCTGGGGGGTGATACAACATGCTGCTCCCCTCCCCCTACACCATTATCCTTCTCAGGTGGGGCTGTAGGAATAACATTTCCCTGATCCCCTTGCTCTGAAAGTTGAGGATACAGACGACCTGCAGCTGGCTCTGGGTCAGCTAGCAACACTGGAGGACAAGACGGGGGAAGGTGCTGAAAAACATTCCAATCCTCACCACTTTCCTCTAAATACCTTCAGAAAATTCGACACAAATGAATTTTATCTGTTCCATAAGTAGCCATATAAGTCCCCTTGCCAACTTATACTCTGGCCACACAAAATAACAATATTTTACCATCATTTCCATAGTTACTTCTGGGTGAATATACAATCTCTCCCAAGACCTCAGCATTCACCCCAAGGGACTCTCCGGGGGTATTATGGGATCGTCATCCCATTTCCCGGGGCCCCTTCGCTGCTTCACCTTTCCAACCCTCTCTGGGTGCCCCGTTTTACCTGTGCTACCCTCCATGGGTGCCCTCCCAGGTTTGCTCCCCGAAGATCCCATTTTACTCACCGGTGAGATTTTCAGTAGTCCCTCCCTGCGGACTCTTCACGGACCCCCCTGGTCCGCCACTCGTCTGTCTCCTGGACAGTCTCGGGAACCCAATCAATCGCCCGGTGCCGGCCGGCACCAAGGGGAGCTGATCACCGAAACTGGGTGAGGCGCCTTCAGCTCCGCTCGCCACCCGCCGCCCCGGACGGTGGAAAGATCCCGGACGAGCCCCCAAATTGTCAGGAAAATTAATCCACAAACACCAGAGGTTTATGTCCAAAAAGGAGACAGAGGAGTCCTTTTTGCTTTATTCGAATAAAGGGAGAGGCCATGGGACATTCCCCTGGGATCTCTCAAATTTTCAGAGGACACAGCCTCCTTTTTATCCTATTTTCCCGGCCGCATTTCCCTCTCTCTTTCCCCATTGGCTGAGGTACTTGAGAGGCACAGACTTCCCGGAACGCCTGATACCTGAAATTCCCCTTTAATGTATAATCCTCCCTTTTAATTTTTAATTCTTATAGAATTCATAGTTTTCCCCCCGTTGCTTCTTTCATCTTTCGATATCCAATTTCATTTATCAGCAGCCCTACAGTTTGTTTGTAAAGGCAAATATCTCTTTCCATTCATCAATCAGTGGAATCCATCCCATTGTTTCTTTTATCTCTCAGTGCTAGCCTTATCTATAGGCTGATCCACAACTCATTTGTAAAGACAAATTTAACATTCCTCTCAATCCCTCCTCTTTTATTTGTTTAATAATTGTCTTTACAAACTTTAGCTATCATTGACTTAATTTCTTGTTTCTGAGTTCTTTTTGGTTTTGTAATTATTTGGAGTGACATCAATTTCTTTTGTAACCATCTCTGGATCAGTAGGCGTGGCTATTACCTGCATCCCTTTGATCACATGTTGAATAAGTTGTACTAAGCAAGGGATCATGCATGGTAAAAATATTAGAGTTGCTACAGCACATAAGAGGAAAAAAAGTAGTTGTTTAACCCATAGTCCACCAGGTAGCCAAGAAAACATGTCCCATTCCCATAAAGGTTTTTGCTACTTTTTCTCCTAAGGTCAAAACAATTATTTTCCCATTTTTGGCTCCAACCTAACTGATAATATAAAGGTAACATTATTAAGAGAAACATTCTGATTGTGTAATCTAATTTCCTAACTTAATTTTTACTTTCACGTTGTTTTTCACACCACTTGTGGCGAGTGAAGGCACAGAAACAGCTTAACATAAAGAAAACAATGACAGCAAGGGTTGGCCCCCAATGCCTGGAGATCTGAGAGGAGGGATGCCCACACAGACTATTTCAGCAGGCACTCTGTGGGTGGGCACACGAGGCTTCCCCCGATGTCAACGCACTGGCTGCTGCTCCAGTCCACTCCTGCCCAGTGTCAGTCGCGGCTTCCCGTCCTTCTCCTCCAGCTGAGATGTCCAAATCTCTGGGGCTGCAGAGACCTTGACCCGAGTGTGATGGGTCCACCCATGTTCAGCTGTCTTGACGGCTGTGTCTGTGCTCAGCAACACCTGGAAAGGTCCACGCCACTTGGCCACCAGTGGTGCTTCTTCCCACTCCTTAACCAGGACCCAGTGTCCCGGTTGGATGTTGTGAACAGCAAAAGTCCAAAGGTAGGGTCTGTGCCAGCTGAGCTTCCTGTCGAAGAGATTTCACAAGAGACAGTATCCGAGCCACATATTGTTTCAAATACACATCACTTATCTCTATCCCCCCACTAGGCTGAGAATTACAAGGGTAAGGAATTCCAAAGATCAATTCAAAGGGAGATAATTGAATATCTTCCCTGGGTCTGGCTCTTATCCTTGCTAAAGCCGGGGGCAGGAGCCGTACCCACGGCATTTTAGTTTCTATCACCAGCTTTAGGAGATGTTTCTTTATTTCTCCATTCATCCTCTCAACCTGGCCCGAACTTTGTGGATGCCAGGGGGTATGGAGGTTCCACTGTATCCCTAAAGCAGTCATAACTCCTTGAAGAATTTTTCCTGTAAAATGAGTTCCCCTATCTGAATCTATTGCTTCCACCATCCCATATCTTGGAATTATTTGTTCCAAAAATATTTTAACAACTGATCCTGTAGTTGCTGACACAGTTGGAAATGTTTCTGGCTACCCGGTTAATTGACATACTATTACCAGAAGATATTTAAATCTTGCCACTCGAGGCATTTCAGTAAAATCCACCTGGCATCTCTGGAAGGGACGTACTGCCCAACGCCTCCCTCCCCTGGCCAGTTTCTTTGTAACTTTGTTGTTGGTTTTAGCACAAGTCAAACAGCCTTCAGTGGCTCGCTTTGCCAGGCTAAAGAGACCAACAGCAGCGTTCATTTTGAGGAAGGCTTCTGCCAGTCCTCGGGAGCCCCAATGACTCCCTTCATGAAGTTGTTTTAACAATTGTAAGGCTAGAGCTTTTGGTATCCACTGCTTACCATCCTTTGTAAACCAATTATTTTCTCTTTTCTCTGCCCCACTCTTTTTAATTATCTCAAGTTCCTCTGGTGGAAAAGAGAGTTTCTCTGGCAGCGGTGCAGTTACTGGGAGCATAGGCAGGATCTTAGAGACTTCTGGCAACAATGCAGCTTTGCGAGCTTCTTCATCAGCCAGTCGGTTTCCTATTGCCTCCTCCGACCATCCTGCCTGATGCCCCTTAATGTGGATTATCGCCACCTTTTTTGGTAAATTCACTGCCTCCAATAGGCGAGAGATTAAGTTCTCGTGAGCTAATGTCTTTCCTCTGCAGCTTAATAAACCTTTTTCTTCCCATAGTTTTCCAAATGCATGTATTACCCCATATGCATATTTAGAATCAGTAAATATATTTACTGTCTTGTCCTGGTATAATTCACAGGCTCTCACAAGCGCGTACAGCTCTGCTGTCTGAGCTGACCAGGTGTGTGGTAACCTCCCCCCTTCCCTTAATTGCTTCCCATTCACGATAGAGTATCCTGTAAATCGTTTCCCTTCTACCACCTTGGAGGACCCATCAATGAACACATTCTCTCCCTCAGGCCAGGGAATATCCCGTAGATCTTCCCTAACCCGTGTCTGGAGGTCTATAACTTGGATACAATCATGGATTTCTTTCTGGCCCCCCTTTTCTCCAGGGCCATTTAAATAAGAGGCTGGATTAAAAATTTCCCCACCTTTAAATTCTAAATCCTCTTGTTCCATTAAACAAGATTCATACTGTAATAATCGAGCACTCGTCATCCACTTAGAGACTCTCTCAGTTAGCAAAGCTTTAATCTGATGTGGGACTTTAACAATGAGATGCCCTCCCCTTGTCAGCTTTCGGGCCTCAGCCACCATCAGAGCTGTGGCTGCACAGTTCTGCAGACAATGGGGCCAGCCTCTGGCACCGGGTCTAACAACTTAGAAAAACAGGCAACAGGCCTCCGTGTTCCCCCATGCTCTTGCACCAAAATTCCTTTAGCATGACCCTGTTTGACATCCACATACAGCTGAAATTCTTTTTCTGCGTCTGGAAGAGCCAAGACTGGGGCCTTAACCAATTTGTCTTTTAATTTCTTAAAGCTTTTTTCTCCTTCTGGTGTCCATACCACAACATTAGGACTGTTTTGAGTTAAAAAGTTATATAAAGGTCTGGCCACCACAGAAAAATCCTCGATCCATGCTCTACAGTACCCCACCAACCCTAAAAACTGCCGTAACTCCTTTTTAGTCTGGGGTAATGGTACCTGTAAAATCCCTTGTATCCTTTCTGGATCAATACACCGTAACCCTTCGGACAGAATGTGTCCCAAATATTTGACCTTCTTTTCTACCAACTGTGCTTTCTTTTTGGATACTCTAAGTCCCTTTTTTTGCAAGAAAATTAAGCAGCTTTACAGTAGCCTCTTCAACCACCTTTTCCTGTTCCCCTGATAAGAGCAAATCATCTACATACTGCAACAACTTGACTCCTAAGGGTGGAGTAAACTCTCTTAATATTTTCTGCAAGGCTTGCCCAAACAGAACTGGTGACTCTGTATATTCTTGAGGGAGTACTGTCCATGGCAATTGTTGTTTTATCATTTTCCCTCCTTCCTCCTGTTCCCACTCAAAAGCAAAATACTGTTTACTATCTTCTGTGATTGGACACCCCCAGAAAGCATCCTTCAAATCCAGTACAGAATAATACTGATGTGAAGAAGGGATTTGATTTAGGATTGTGTATGGATCTGGAACTGTGGGATGCCTTGGTTTGACAATCTCATTTATTATTCTTAAATCCTGCACCATTCTGTAGGTTCCATCTGGTTTCTTAACCGGCAGGATAGGAGTGTTATAGGGAGACATACACGGCTCTAAAAGACCTGCTTTTAGCAGGGACTCAATAACAGGCTGTAACCCCTTCTTTCCCTCCCTTGAAAGAGGGTATTGCTTTTTAGACACCACTTGTCCTGGTTGCTTCAAAGTAATTTGGAGAGGCTCTATGTCCAGTTTCCCATATTTCCCTGGAGCTGCCCATACTTCTGGATTTATTTTAGCATAAGCCTTTTCAGACATTTTACACAAAGATATTACAGTTTCGGACTCCGTGTCACTTCGTACAATACTAATTTGCATTCCCATTTTAGCCATCAAATCTCTTCCTAGTAAATTACAATCACAATTAGGAACAAACAAGAATTCATGCAGTTCAAATCTGTCCCCCACATCTATTAACAGCGGTTGAATAAAATGCACTCGCTCATTCTTCCCGCTTACTCCTTGAATAACCAAGGATCTTTTTGACAATTTCCCCCCCCTTAGGTATAAAATTTAAGGTGGACCGAGAGGCCCCCGTGTCTACCAAAAAACACACCTCCTCTCGATCCGGACCCACCTTAAAAGTTATCAAGGGCTCTTGAGTGGTGGGTCTTTGGTATAATAGGAGCCCCTGACACCCCTAACAATCCATTTCTATTATTCTCTGGACTTCCTCCTCCTGAAGGTCCAGTTGTTTTTGCGGACACTCGTTTTTCCAATGCCCTTCTGCCCTGCAGACAGCACACTGGTTCTTCCCCAGCCGCTGTTTGGGTCGGCTGTCCCCTGCCGAGGAGGGAATCCCTCTGCCACTTCCTTGTGGCCGACCCCGTCCCCTCTGTCCCTGGGGACCCCTTGGACCCTGCGGTTTATTCCTCTGGGGCTGCAAAAACTCTGCCATCATCTTTGCTTTAGCTTCTGCCTTTTCCTCATCCCTTCTTACACATATCTGCTGCGGTTTTCTAACCAATTCCTTTAGAGGCTTATTTTGCCACTTTTTATCTTTTTATACCCCTTCCATATATCAGGCCAGGCTTTAGTAACAAATTGCACCTTAAGCAATGTGTTGAAGGCTGGCCCTTCAGGATCCATCCCCCCGTGCTTCCTCAAGGCATCCCTAATCCTCTCCAACCAATGAGAGGGGCTTTCCTGTTTCTCCTGTTCCTTGACAGAGCCTTAGCTCTGTTGTTCGTTCTGGGAGCCACTGACTTGATTGCTCTGATCAAATAAGCACGGCAATCACGGTGAGCCAGACTGGCCTGGTTATTTGGGTCCCACTGGGGGTCTGCCTGGGGGATGGCATCACCCACCGTAGGTGCATTGGGTCCAGCCCCCCCTGCTGCTTGTGGGTGTTCATCCTCCCACAGCTGCCGAGCTTTCAGCAAAATCATTCGTTTCTCTGATGACTCAAACAAAATTCCCAAAAGAAAATCCCAATCCTTCCATGTATAATCCGCATTTCCCAAATATTCCTCTATCTTTTCCCCCACCCCTATGGGATCATCCAAATATGGGGGTAATTCTTTTTTCAACCCTCTTATATCCTGGGTAGTGAGTGGTACAATTACAAACCCAAATCCTCCCCCTTGACCCCCCAAAGGAACTTGACAGAGTGGCATCTGGTGTACCCCTGTCTCTTGGGGGGCTTCTGATGCCCTAAACTGAGTTCCTCTTCTAGTTCTGGGGGGTGATACAACATGCTGCTCCCCTCCCCCTACACCATTATCCTTCTCAGGTGGGGCTGTAGGAATAACATTTCCCTGATCCCCTTGCTCTGAAAGTTGAGGATACAGACGACCTGCAGCTGGCTCTGGGTCAGCTAGCAACACTGGAGGACAAGACGGGGGAAGGTGCTGAAAAACATTCCAATCCTCACCACTTTCCTCTAAATACCTTCAGAAAATTCGACACAAATGAATTTTATCTGTTCCATAAGTAGCCATATAAGTCCCCTTGCCAACTTATACTCTGGCCACACAAAATAACAATATTTTACCATCATTTCCATAGTTACTTCTGGGTGAATATACAATCTCTCCCAAGACCTCAGCATTCACCCCAAGGGACTCTCCGGGGGTATTATGGGATCGTCATCCCATTTCCCGGGGCCCCTTCGCTGCTTCACCTTTCCAACCCTCTCTGGGTGCCCCGTTTTACCTGTGCTACCCTCCATGGGTGCCCTCCCAGGTTTGCTCCCCGAAGATCCCATTTTACTCACCGGTGAGATTTTCAGTAGTCCCTCCCTGCGGACTCTTCACGGACCCCCCTGGTCCGCCACTCGTCTGTCTCCTGGACAGTCTCGGGAACCCAATCAATCGCCCGGTGCCGGCCGGCACCAAGGGGAGCTGATCACCGAAACTGGGTGAGGCGCCTTCAGCTCCGCTCGCCACCCGCCGCCCCGGACGGTGGAAAGATCCCGGACGAGCCCCCAAATTGTCAGGAAAATTAATCCACAAACACCAGAGGTTTATGTCCAAAAAGGAGACAGAGGAGTCCTTTTTGCTTTATTCGAATAAAGGGAGAGGCCATGGGACATTCCCCTGGGATCTCTCAAATTTTCAGAGGACACAGCCTCCTTTTTATCCTATTTTCCCGGCCGCATTTCCCTCTCTCTTTCCCCATTGGCTGAGGTACTTGAGAGGCACAGACTTCCCGGAACGCCTGATACCTGAAATTCCCCTTTAATGTATAATCCTCCCTTTTAATTTTTAATTCTTATAGAATTCATAGTTTTCCCCCCGTTGCTTCTTTCATCTTTCGATATCCAATTTCATTTATCAGCAGCCCTACAGTTTGTTTGTAAAGGCAAATATCTCTTTCCATTCATCAATCAGTGGAATCCATCCCATTGTTTCTTTTATCTCTCAGTGCTAGCCTTATCTACAGGCTGATCCACAACTCATTTGTAAAGACAAATTCAACATTCCTCTCAACCACTATTGGGTATTGATTCCTCCCTCTTTATGTTTATAAGTCCTATTTTTACTCCTTTAGTGCTGCTTTTTTTAATCATTTTCTCAGACAGGGTAAAAGGGGCCACTCTGGGGGAGCCGGGTGGGAATTCGATGCGGCACTGAGGGATTCTGATGGACACTTGGGGATCCGGGCGGCCACTTGGGAGGCTCTAAGGGGCTCTCTGGGGCGCTGGGGTTCATGGGAGTTGTAGGCACAGGTATAACATGGTTCAAAGGAGCTGAGGAGCACCATGGGAGTTGTAGGCGCAGCTCCAAAGTGTCTCAGTGAGGGGTGGGGCATGACCGGAGATGACGTCACGGCTGCAATGGCACGCTACGGGTACCGCGGAGCATGATGGGAGCTGTAGTCCCGGAAGTAGCTCGGTGTTTGGGGGCCCGGAAAGGCAATTCGGGGATACTTTTGCATCCAAGCCGCAATTTGAGGTCCTCAGGAGAGAACGTGAACGGTTCGGGAGCACTCTGGGGGAACTTGGGGAGGTCTAACCGGGCTTTTTAGGGCGCAGGGAAGGTGTCACGATCCCCTATTAATGCAGAGCGGGGGTCGTGATGGTTCTTTTGATCTCAAAGGTGCAAACAGGCAAAATGCAAGGGAACAAAATCAGTTTATTCAACAACAGAAAATCAGTTTAATCAACAACAGCAATGCATTTCATCAAATGCCAACAATTCAGTTACGGTAAAGGGGAGAGGTATAGGATAGGGAAAGGGGAAGGAAAGGAAGGGATGGGAGAATAGCTACCAACAGACGAGACGGGCGTCCTCACGGGTCATCCGATAGACGAGTCCTCGTCCGTGGGGAGATCTCAGGGGTCTTCATCAGTGGAGAGATCTCAAAGGGTTCTTTCCAGAGGGTCGCTCTTTTATAGTCCTTCTCCAAAGTGAGTGGCTTCTGGCCAAAAGGTGGGAAGATTTATGGGCCATTGTGTGGTGCTGCAGGAGACAGGTACGGACAAGCAGTCCTCAGTTGATGCAACACAGTCTCTGGTTGGTGTCACAACAGCACAGTCCAGTGAACACAATACACCAGCACACAGTCATGAGCATCCACCTGGCCTGGCCAGTAAACCATTGTTCGGAGTCAGCCTGGGTGGGGGTCCTCAAGGTCTCCTTGCGACGGTCGGGAGGCAAAAATCGAGGGAAACTTCGGACCGACCCTTACAGGGTCTCACAGTGTCATAATGTCACCCTTTAGTTCCATGACACCCCAAAGTGTCATAATGCTCTCCAGGGTTCCAGGAGGGCCTGCAGTGTCACAATGGTCCCTTGGTTTGATGGGATCTCAATGTCACAATGATCCAAACATTCCATGGAGCCACAACCGCATCACAAAGGTCCCCTTGTCTCCATGATGCTCAGGAATGTCACAGTGGTCTCCATGATTCCATGAGTCCCCACAGTGTCAAAATGGTTCCATGGTCCCTGTGCTGGTGCATTCCCCCCTGCCCTTCTCAGCCCACCCTGCCACCTGAGAAATGCTCGCTGGGGCTCAGCCGTGGCCAACAGCCTCTGGGTTCAGCTCCGCTGGAGCTCAGCACAAACACTGTCTGCTCCCAACGAGCTCCTGGTTCCTTTAGGAGCAGCCCTGGAACTGGTTTTGTTCCCTCAGTGGCACAACATCCCTGTTCTCACCCTTCCAAAGAAAGCTGTGGATGGCAAGTGTGGCCAGGATGAAACATTGCTGTGCCCAAAGCCCCTCCCTTGGGGCCCTACAAACAGCGCTCCACAAGGAGCCCCTTGGAGCTCTCCTGGGCCAGCACCTCCCTCTGAGCGGGGCCTCTCCGAGCCGGGAACTCTCCTGTTTGCTGCACTCGGGGCATCCCCGAACAACCACGGAGCCTGGGCCAATCCCCCACTCCTCCAGGCTCAGCCCTTCACCGCTGGGAGATGCCAAAGCATTAGGAGGGAGCATTTCCCTGCCCTCCAGGGGAATTCCTCACAGCTCCCTGGCACTGACTCTCTCTGTCTGTGTGCACACACGAGTGCCTGTGCCCTGGCAAATGTGGCAGAAATGCTGCTCTCTGATGGGTTTGAGTGCCTTGGGTGTCTGAGTCAGTCAGGCTGTCAGTAAGGTTAAGTCATGAGGTACAAGCTGAGTTAAATGCTGCTAAATGTTGTTCTTTTGCTAAGTTGTTACGTTTAACTGTTGCTGCTTTTAAGGCCCTAAAAGTGTCCCGAGTGTGGGAAGAGGTTTCAGACCAGCTCCCATCTCCTCCTGCACCAGAGGATTCACACAGAGGAGAGGCCCTACGAGTGTAAGAATGTGGGATGAGCTTCACCCAGAGCTCCAATCTGATCTGTCACCAGAGGATCCACACAAGGGAACAACCCTACGAGTGTCCCCAGTATGGGAAGAGCTTGACCCAGAGCTCTCACTGGACCAAACACCAACAGGGGCCCTGCGAGTGCCTCGAGTGTGGGAAGAGCTTCGTGCACTGCCCCAAATTCATCCTCCATCACAGGATCCATGCTGGGCAGAGCCCTGGTGACCCACATTCTCAGTGATCCAGGTTGGGCAGACACCTGGCTGGTGCTCTCCACATCCTCCTGGCTCCCCACAGGCACCTGGATGAATGCAGTGGCAGGAACATCCATCAGGCCTCTGATCGACATTGGAAATTAATTGAGAGGAGCTGATTTTTCGACTTTACAGCCCAAAAAATCTCATCTACTCTGTGATTTTTATCTGCAGGCATCAAGGAACGCTGGATGATCTTGGAGATATTTTCCTACCTGAATAATTTCCATGTTTATCCCATTAAAACACTCTGAATTGGGATAAAAATATTAAAATTAAGCAAAGACATCTTAAGCTGAATCCTTTTACTGGTATTTGAGGATGGATTTGGGGTTCAGGGGAATATTCAGGAGAATTGATGTGCTCTGGGACCATCCAAGCCAAGGGACATGGCCATGATCTTGTAGTTGTTCCAGCAGAACATGTCCACCTGAGCCTGCCTGTTCTCCAGGAATTCCAGTTGTCTGTTCCTGGCCTGGGTCTCCCCATCTGGGGTGTCTCCCCTAAAGTGTCCAAATCCCTGCTAAAGTGCCCGAGCTGCTCTGGGCTGTGGATGTTCCTGTCCCCCAGCCTCTCCTGGTCAGTGCCATGGAGGGCTGGGAGGGGTTTTAGGGACTCCTGGGGGAATTGAGAGAGGCTTTTGTGTCTCTTGGGGGCATTTGTGGTTCTGGGAGGGGGTATGGGGGCCTTCTGGGGGAGGTTGTGAGTTCTGGGGTCCTGGCAGGGCTGCGTGGCTTGTGAGAGAATTTGGGTGGATCTTGGGGAAGATCAGAAAGGGTTTTTTTTGGGTTTTTTTGGGGCATTTATGTTGCAGGGAGCGGCTGGGGATTCGTTGTGGCCAGAAACTATGGGGTGTTTTGGGGGATCCAGGAGTGGCTGTGGGGCTGGGAGGGGATTTTAGGGCAGTTGTGACCCCCACTCAGCACCCCAAAACTGCCACCAGAGCCCGCCCCAGGGTTTAGGGTCTCCATGTTTGGATTCATCCTCCTGGTGCTGGGGAAGAAGGTGAAGAGGGGTCCCCAGGGGCCGTGTGTGTCCCCCCAGAGCATGTGTGACCCCCCCTCCCATCCTGGTGTCACCCCGTTTTCCCTCCCAACAGGGCTCCTGCCCCAGCTCCTGCTCCCCCAGGAGGGAATTTGGGGAGGGGGCAGAGGGGGATGACCCCGTCCCAGCCCCTTTGTTCAGCACCAAGCTGGGCTTGGGGCCACAGGAGGAAGAGGCCAAGGGGAAGCAGATCCTGCAGGTGGGACAGTGCTTGGGCTCAGTGCAAGGTTCTGCCCTGCACACCTGGCTCAGGTGTGACTCTGCCCTGGGAAGGGAGTGGGACATTCCCATCCCCATGGATCAGGGCTGGGAGCAGCACTTGGAACACAGACATATTGGGAGTGACTGGGACCACACTGAGGGCTCCTGGGAACAACTGGGAATGACAGGTGTGTGCTGGAGGTAACTGGGATATACTGGGAATGAGTGAGATCATCCTGGGGGCAACTGGAACTGGGGACTCTGGAATGACTGGGAATGAGCATGCTGTGGGCAACTGGGATATACTGGGAGTGTCTGGAAGAATACTGGAGGGGACAACACTGGTGTGTTGGTTTGAAAGTAAAACCAGTGTGAGACTCCAAGTCAGTAATACAATTTAATAGGAGAAAAGAGAAAAAAAAAATAAAATACATGCAATAATATAAAAGAAACAACCACCAACACAGTCAGAAATACAACCTGACACCCTGTCAGTCAGGGTGTTGGTAGCAGTCCGTATAAATGGTGGCTGCAGTCCTCCTGGATGACAGATGTGGTTCTGTTGAAGCAGTGCTCCTGTAGAAGGTGCAGTTTTCCTCCGAAGATCCAGCGATGATGTGGAAAAAGGTCCGACTTTCCTCTGGGATCCAGTAGAAAGGTCTGCCCTCGGGTCCCAAACCCCAGTTTTTTATCTAGGTAGGAAAGGCTAGGCTCCTGCCCCTGGCTGGGGCATCTCCCAATGGGATGATGTAATCTTATCAGTCACACAATAGGACTTAATGGCCCATTAACAGAATATATCTTCTGGAGGAAGGATGGGTTGTGAATAGATAACGATGATCATCCCCCCATCTTATCAGATGGCACATCAGCAGAGGATATCTCCCACAGAGATAAGGATCACCACCCCTCCCACATTTTAACAGATGGTGATAGAATACACATTTTTGCATTGTACCCCAGGACATAATCCACCCCTTATTCTATTACCATCTACATCACACCCAAACCAATACCCTCTTACAGATATATAATACGAAATAAAACCTTACATACAGTTCTCACTAAAAATTAGGTCTCCTTGCGGTACACAACGGGTTTCCCCATCTTTCTGCATTACTCACCAAGTGCAACCAGGTCCTTGAGCAAAAACAATCCCACGGATTGGTTTGCCTTTGCCTGTGGTGGGATTAATCCAAACAGTCTTTCCTAAAATACCTTTCATGTGTACCACAGGGACCTTGTCTCCATCCACTGTGTGCAGGGGTTCAGAGTGGGCAGGACCGGCTCGATTGATGGACCTTCAGGTGTTAACCATCCAGGTGGCTTTGGCCAAGTTCATTTCCCAATTTCTGAAGGTTCCACCACCAAGTGCTTTCAAAGTAGTCTTAAGGAGTCCATTACACCGTTCAACTTTCCCGGCAGCTGGCGCATGGTAAGGAATATGATATATCCATTCAATACCATGTTCTTTGGCCCACGTGTTGATAAGGCCGTTCTTGAAATGGGTTCCGTTGTCTGATTTAATTCTCTCAGGGGTACCATGCCTCCAAAGGACTTGTTTTTCTAGGCCCAAGATGGTGTTCAGGGCAGTGGCATGAGGCACAGGGTAGGTCTCTAACCATCCTGTAGTTGCTTCCACCATGGTCAGTACGTAGCGTTTGCCCTGGCGGGTTTGGGGAAGGGTGATGTAGTCAATTTGCCAGGCTTCCCCATACCTGTACTTTGACCATCGTCCACCATACCACAGAGGCTTCACCCGCTTGGCCTGTTTGATTGCGGCACAGGTCTCGCAGTCGTGGATGACTTGTGAGATGCTGTCCATGGTAAGGTCCACCCCTCGGTCACGGGCCCATCGGTACGTCGCATCTCTCCCCTGATCACCAGAGGCATCATGGGCCCAACGAGCTAGGAATGATTCTCCCTTGTGCTGCCAGTCTAGATCCACCTGTGATACTTTCACTTTGGCAGCTCGGTCCACCTGCTCGTTGTTGTGATGTTCTTCATTAGCCCGGCTTTTGGGTACATGTGCATCCACGTGTCGAACCTTTATGGTCAGTTTCTCTATTCGGGCAGCAATGTCCTGCCAAATCTCAGCTGCCCATATGGGTTTCCCTCTGCGTTGCCAGTTGGCCTTTTTCCAGCGATCCAGCCAACCCCACAGAGCATTAGCTACCATCCATGAGTCAGTGTAGAGATAGAGCCTTGGCCACTTCTCTCGTTCAGCAATATCCAAAGCCAACTGGATAGCTTTTAGCTCTGCGACCTGACTCGATCCACCTTGTCCCTCGGTAGCTTGTGCAACTTGTCGTATGGGGCTCCATACTGCAGCTTTCCATTTTCGGTTAGTGCCTACAATTCGGCAAGAACCATCAGTGAAGAGGGCATATCGTCTTTCAGTCTCTGGTAGCTCATTATATGGTGGGGCTTTCTCAGCACGTGCCACTTGCTCCTCTTCTTCTTCAGAAGACAATCCAAAAGTCTCACCTTCAGGCCAGTTTGTAATTATTTCCAGAATCCCAGGGCGATTTGGATTCCCAATACAGGCGCGCTGAGTGATGAGGGCAATCCACTTGCTCCATGTGGTGTCAGTGGCGTGATGTGTGGAAGGCACCTTTCCCTTGAACATCCAGCCCAGCACTGGTAGTCGGGGTGCCAGGAGGAGTTGTGTTTCTGTGCCAATCACCTCTGAGGCAGCTTGAACTCCTTCATAGGCGGCCAAGATCTCCTTCTCTGTGGGAGTGTAGTTGGCTTCAGATCCTTTGTAGCTTCTGCTCCAGAATCCCAGTGGTCGACCCCGAGTCTCACCAGGCACCTTCTGCCACAAGCTCCAAGACAAACCATGGTTCCCGGCTGCAGAGTAGAGCACGTTCTTCACATCTGGTCCCGTCCTGACTGGGCCAAGGGCTACTGCATGAGCAATCTCTTGCTTGATCTGGGCGAAGGCTTGCTGCTGCTCAGGGCCCCAGTGGAAATCGTTCTTCTTGCGGGTAACCAGGTAGAGAGGGCTCACAATCTGACTGTACTCAGGAATGTGCATTCTCCAAAAGCCTATGGCACCTAGGAAGGCTTGTATTTCCTTCTTGTTGGTAGGTGGAGACATAGCAGTGATCTTATTAATTCCCTCTGTTGGGATCTGACGACGTCCATCTTGCCACTTGACTCCTAGAAACTGAATTTCCTGAGCTGGTCCCTTAACTTTACTTCGCTTAATGGCAAAACCAGCTTTCAGCAGAATCTGGATAATCTTCTCTCCTTTCTCGAAGACTTCCCCTGCTGTGCTGCCCCATACAATGATGTCATCGATATACTGTAGATGTTCGGGGGCCTCACCCTTCTCCAGTGCAGCCTGGATCAGCCCATGACAGATGGTGGGACTGTGCTTCCACCCCTGGGGCAGACGATTCCAGGTGTACTGCACACCCCTCCAGGTGAAAGCAAACTGAGGCCTGCACTCTGCTGCCAGAGGAATGGAGAAAAATGCATTGGCAATATCGATAGTGGCATACCACTTTGCTGCCTTGGACTCCAGCTCGTACTGCAGTTCCAGCATGTCTGGCACAGCAGCGCTCAGCGGTGGAGTCACCTCATTCAATGCACGATAGTCTACGGTCAATCTCCATTCTCCTTCCGATTTACGCACAGGCCAGATGGGGCTGTTGAAGGGTGAGTGGGTTTTGCTGACCACCCCTTGGCTCTCCAGTTTACGGATCATTTCATGGATGGGAATCACTGAGTCTCTGTCAGTACGGTATTGCCGGCGGTGTACTGTTGTTCTGGCGATTGGTACCCGTTGCTCTTCAACTCTCAGTAGTCCCACAGCAGAGGGGTCATCTGCAAGACCAGGCAAGGTGTTCAGTTTTCTAATGTCGTCTGTCTCTACAGCAGCTATTCCGAAAGCCCAGCGATATCCTTTTGGGTCTTTGAAGTATCCATTTCTAAGATAGTCTATGCCAAGGATGCATGGGGCCTCTGGGCCAGTCACAATGGGGTGTTTCTGCCACCTGTTCCCAGTTAAACTCACTTCGGCCTCCACTACAGTCAGCTGCTGGGATCCTCCTGTTACCCCAGAAATAGAGATGGATTCTTCTCCTACATACTTTGATGGCATCAGAGTACACTGGGCGCCGGTGTCAACCAAAGCCTTATGTTTTTGTGGGTCGGATGTGCCAGGCCATCGGATCCACACAGTCCAATAGATCCGATTATCCCTCTCCTCTACCTGGCTAGAGGCAGGGCTCCTCTATTCCTGATCCTGGTACACGTTGCTCTCTCCCTGTAAATAGGTTCTTGAGGTTCCTTCAAGAGGATCAGTCATATCATCATTCTGATACTGTCTGGAGTTCTGTACATGAGAGACTGGAGCAGCATTGACTCTAGATGAACTTCTTGGGGTAGGTGTCCCTCTTTTCAGCTCACGTACCCGGGCTGCTAAGGAGGAGGTGGGTTTTCCATCCCACTTCCTCATGTCTTCTCCATGCTCCTGAAGGAAAAACCAGAGGTTACCTCGTGGAGTGTGTCCTCTCTCCCTGCCTGAGGAACGCCGGCTCCTAATGGCAGAAACTCTTGTTGGTTCAGGAGAGATCTGGTAGTTGTTTTCCTTAAGTTCTTTTTTTAGTTTCTGATGGCCCTCTTCAATCAGGCTTCGGACTTGCTCCACCAGCCGTGTTTCCACGGATGAGACATGGGTAAGAAATGGGGCTGTGACAGTGTCCTCATAAATTCTTAGTTTATTGGCCAAGACGCCTACCATGTCCTCACCTTCCCTCCACTGCAGCGTTGCCAGGTAACGGGAATACATCTCTGGTCCAAGTCGTGCAAATCTCAACCACATCTGTGACGTGCACCGGACACAGTCTGGGCTCTTAGGAAATCTCTCATCTTCTGAGAAAATGATCTCCAGCACGGCCAATTCCCTCAGGCATCGGATACCTTGTTCTATTGTGCTCCATTTTCCTTGGTGCACCTGAAGATCTTCTTTACAAAGGTATCTGTCCTTCACACTTGTCAGCAGTCGCCGCCAGAGGCTGAGAGTTTCTTGGGTTCTCCCAATCCCCTGGTCAATAACCACATCCCGGGACAGAGATCCCAGTTGCCTGGCCTCACATCCATCCAGAATGGTGTCATTGGCTGCAGCGTCCCAGATGCGGAGCAGCCAGGTCAAGATGGACTCATTTGTCTGGCGGGTGAATTCCCTCCGCAGGTCACGCAGCTCACCCAGGGATAGAGAGCGAGTGATGATCTCTGGCTCTGTCACTTCTGCTGGGTGCGAAGGTCCTGCCACGTCCTCGTCAGTCACTATGCGAACTGATTTGCTCTTTGATTTCTTCTTCTGAACGGGCGCAACTGCTACTGGTCTAGGCTGTTCTGGCTCAGTGATGGTTTGTGTGGAGATGCTGATGGTGCTTCTGGCTTTTTTCTCCTCTGTGGCAGACTGCATAGACACGGACACCGTTGCTTTGCTTTTGGCTTTTTCCTCCTCTGTGGCAGTCTGCGTAGACACGGACACTGTTGCTTCGCTTTTGGCTTTTTCCTCCTTTGTGGCAGTCTGCATAGACACGGGCACTGTTGCTTTTTGTTTGGTTCTTCTCCTCTTTGTGACATTCTGTGCAGTCGTGGACGAAGTTGATTTGTTTCTTTTTTCCTCTTCCTCAAGAATACGCATCAATACGCCATGTAGTGTTCTGTTTCTAAGCATGTTGTAGGCTGTAAAGGCTGTGCAGAGGAGACAAAGCAGAACTAACAACAATATTGTGCTGTCCTTAGCATCCAGCGGGAACTCAACATTTCCAAAAACTACTGTATCAGGCCGGAAAGATTGGAAAAAATCATCCTTTACCCCTCCCCCCAAGGGCTGGGTGTGATTGTTAAAACCCCGGATGTAGCAACCTAGACTAGGACAAGCAAACAAAGTCGAGTATATATTCCGGATTATGTTCATTGCCTCAGAGGTTATCATGCAGTAGACATAATAGGCCAGTAAAGCAATTTTTATACCATATCCTGGTCTACACAGGAGCATTACAGCTGGCAGATAGTTCCCCATGTGTGGAAAAATATAGAGAGCAAGATATAAAACCCATGTAAGCATGTTGAGAATCATGGTGAAAACAAAATTGTAATACTGACTTTCCTCAGCACCCTTCGTGCCCCACGTTGGGCGCCAATTAATGTGTTGGTTTGAAAGTAAAACCAGTGCGAGACTCCAAGTCAGTAATACAATTTAATAGGAGAAAAGAGAAAAAAATAAAATACATGCAATAATATAAAAGAAACAACCACCAACACAGTCAGAAATACAACCTGACACCCTGTCAGTCAGGGTGTTGGTAGCAGTCCGTATAAATGGTGGCTGCAGTCCTCCTGGATGACAGATGTGGTTCTGTTGAAGCAGTGCTCCTGTAGAAGGTGCAGTTTTCCTCCGAAGATCCAGCGATGATGTGGAAAAAGGTCCGACTTTCCTCTGGGATCCAGTAGAAAGGTCTGCCCTCGGGTCCCAAACCCCAGTTTTTTATCTAGGTAGGAAAGGCTTGGCTCCTGCCCCTGGTTGGGGCATCTCCCAATGGGGTGATGTAATCTTATCAGTCACACAATAGGACTTAATGGCCCATTAACAGAATATATCTTCTGGAGGAGGGATGGGTTGTGAATAGATAACGATGATCATCCCCCCATCTTATCAGATGGCACATCAGCAGAGGATATCTCCCACAGAGATAAGGATCACCACCCCTCCCACATTTTAACAGATGGTGATAGAATACACATTTTTGCATTGTACCCCAGGACAGTGATATTCAATCAAGGGAGCAGACTGCAGGAACAGACTGTCTTGAGAACAGGAATAAAAAGTCAGCAATGGAAACTCTTTCCTGACTGCCAGGGAAGCCAGACATTGATCTCACAGGAGGTGACGGTGGTGGCTTCAGCTCTTAATCCTTACTAGCATTTCTTTATGAATGGACTTGCATGGCATTTCCAGACCTGCTGGTCAGCAAATGTTTGCTGAGTGCTTGCTTGTTTGCTACCAATGAGTAAAATATCCAAACAAACTCTCACTGCTCCCTCTTCCTTGTTTCAGCACATCCTGCACGTTTATGTGCAGTCCATTGAAGGAATCCTGAAGGTGGGTGCTCTTCAATACCAGATCTCCTGTACAAATCCATGAGGAGGTGGAACCCTCTGGCTCTGGAAGGCTGAAACTCCCTCTGTGTCCATCAGCAAAACTCCTGAGAGCTGCTTCTCTCCCTCTCTTTGCAGGACATGAGCAGCCCCCTGTCACCTCTCCTGTCACCTCTTCAGACACCAACTAAAGCAGAGATTTCCAGACTTGCAGTGGCAACAAAGGTAAGCCAGCCCAATTTTCCCAGGGCTTCTGATAAATTACAAAAGATCTTTCTGCTGAGCAGAAGTCCAGCTCAGCTGTTTGGCAGCTCTTAGAATGATTTCAAAAGATTTCTTCCAAAATGCACATACCCCTAATGTGCCATTAACACAGTTTTGGAGTCAGTAGATGTGTTGTTAAGCTGCATGCTAAATTACTTTGTCCTTTCATTCTAGGAGTCCCAACCTGATGGATGTGCAGCACAGAAGCAGGGTAAGTAGAAATGAAAGAAAACCCAGTTCTTTGTGTGCTGACAGGTAATTTTGTGTGTTATATGGAGCAGAGACCATCAAGCGTTCACACTGATGAAGCAGCATGATTTCTTCTGCTTTGCTGAGCAGGGGTGAATTGAGGAATGGCTTAAGAAACTGTAAACAATCATTACCTGGAACTCCAGATAGCAGTTCAGCAGAGGACAAGCAGTATTTTGTTCATCACTGCCATCTGGAGTGATGAACAATCTTGATCTTTGAGGGGCAAGCCCCTCCTGGAAGAAAGCACCTGCCTGATCTGGTGCTCAGAGACCAGAGGGTAAAATCTGCTACAGGTCAGGTAAATAAACACAAGCTTTTCATTCTTGATTTCCAGAGCGGGCTGGTGCAGCTTCAGAAACGTGGCTGAGTTCTGAGCCAAGAACATTGTAAGTAACCAGACTGTTCCAATCTCTGCTGGGAAAAGAACCTGGAATGAACAAAAATTTGGGTTATCTTAAGTCAGATTTTTCTCAGAAAACTTCAATGCAGGGAATTTTCACCAACAGAAAAATTATTATTTCTTGATGGACTCATGAAATGGTTTAGGTTGGAAAAGATCTTGAAGATCAAGTCCTATAGTTAATCCAACAACACCAAGTGCACTAAACCATGTCATGATGACAGCGACTGTGTTTTAAACCAAAATAAGTGAAAGTGAAGAAAAGGCCCCCAGGTCTTCATGTACCAGACTGAAAAAGTCTTCTTTTAATCTGTGGTGCTTAATATCACACTTTGTGCTTGTCAACCTGCTAATAATGCCATTGACAGCAATAAATGCTAAGGGATACCAGCTGAATCTGATCATTCCTGGGTATGGTTTTGAAGCCTGGCAGAACGAGTAAAGCTACAGCTACAAAAGCTATAGAAATGTAGCTGTGAAATTTGAAAGTAATTTCCTGTGCCCAAGGAAAACACTTCTAAGAAGTTTTGCAATGATTTTTTTCTTATTGAAAAATTGAGCAGCTCCGAGTCAGGGAGCTCCAGGGACTGCCACAGCTCCCCAGGCCATGACCCAGAGGTCAGCTCCAGTGACAGTGAGGAGGACCTTGCAAAGGTGCTGGACCTGCCAGCACCTGAGGTGAGTGCAGAGACCATGGAGAGGCTCCCACAGCCCCTGCCCACTGCAGGGGGGTGTCCTAGGAAGGAAGCAGATGTTGTACTTCTCCTCTGGTTCCAAATGCTGCCTGGTGTGTCCTGCAAATACTGCTTTGTTAGACCCCTCTCACTCCAGTGAAGGCTTAGCTATTTGCCCACAGGCAAATATGGGTTTTTTATTGAGCAAATATCCATCCATGGTGCTCAAGGAGCAAGTTAGGGCACATGGCCTGTTAGTTTAGAGTAATTCTTCACAGGCCAAAGCCCAGACCTTACAACCTCTGGGCAAGAGTCCCTGGGCTCTGGTGAGCTGTGCTAGGACAGAAAGAGCCCATAAAGGCATCAGTCTTGAATCCTTCGTTTCTCTTTTTGTTGGCAGCCTGAGCCACCAGCTGATAAAAAGTGGTGGCTTGGAAACCTGATGGCCCAGGCAAAGCGAGGAGCAGCACCAGGACAGGGTCCCAGGGAAATTGCCCGTGGGAATGGACGTGAGGAGGGTGAGAAGCAGGAGCAGGGCATCAGCAGCCGCTCCTGCCAGCAGCACTCCAAGGCAAGGGAGTCTCCTCACGAGAGCTGTGGCCAAGTGGCCAAGAAATCCCAGCAAACCTGTCAGCAAGTGGCCAAGGGCTCTCAGGAGAGCTCTGGCATGCCAGCCAAGACATCTCAAAAAATCTCTGGCCAAAGGGCCAAGGATTTCCACAAGAGCTCTGGCCAAAGGGAAAAGGATTTCCCCAAGAGCTCTGGCCAAGCAGTGAAGGATTCTCAGAAGAGCTGGAGCCAAGTGGCCAAGCATTTTCCCAAGAGCTCTGGTAAAGTGGCCAAGGAATTTCACACCTGCTCTGTCCAAGGTGCCAAGGCTTCAGAGAAGAGCTTTGGCCAAGAGCAGGAGACTTCTCACAAAAGCTGTGGCCCAGTGGCCAAGGACCCTCAGAAGAGCTCTGGACAAGTGGCCAAGGATGGTCCCAAGAGCTCTGGCTCCCTGGGAAAGGATTCCCAGAAGAGCAGTGGCCAGGTGGATCAGGCTCCTCAGCGAGCTCATCTTCAGACTAAGCAGAGCTGCCTGCATCCTCCTGGGCTCACCAAGGAGCCTTTGCCCAAGGAGTCTGTGGGTACCAAAAGGCCTGGAGAGCCCCTGGAACACAACAAATCCAAAAGGGTGAGGAAGGAGGAGAGTGAGCCTGGTCCTGGGGAGGTCACAGACCAGCCCTGCAAGGATCAGCTGGAAGTCAAAGAGAAGCCAAAAACCGACAGTGAAGACCCAAAGCTGGCACTTCACAAGCCCTCTGAGGAAAGAGAGCACAAGGGCTGCCCCCAGGCCAACACCAAAGGGTTTTTGGAGCCTGAGCTCCTGGGAGATGCTCAGGAAGTGATGCCCTCATCCCCAATGGCCACAGGACTGGGGATTTGCACAAGGAGAAAGTGCCCTCACCTCCTGGGGAGAAGAAGTTGTTCTTGTCTGCGAGGAAGCCAGACTTGAAAAGAAAAGAAATGAGGAATCCTGAGGAGTCCCCTAGAAAGAAGAAGGTGAGAGGGGCAAGGGGAGGTGGGTTTGGACAATGACCAAGGTGGTGTTTGAAAACCCCATGTGGAGATTCCCTTCATAGGTTGGCACTAGAGCCATGATCTTTGTCCTCTAAAGACAGCTCCATGTGTTATTTTTTGTTTTCAACCAGAATCTGTCAAACGGAGCTGTACTGGTCTGTACTTTATGTGAACTTTCAAGACCTGACTGATTTTTTTTCCCTTTTTTCTTTCTTCCTGTTAGAGGGACGACAAGGGGGATACTCCCAGGAAGAAAAAGGAATGAGAAAAAATCCCCCCCAAAATTTCAGCCTTCATCAAACAAAGAGTGCAGTAAACTGAAGTGAGTATGCAGTGGTGGGATGTGTAAATCTAAATCAGAAGGGTGAGAAAAAGAACTGTTTCTTCTGTCCAGACCCTTGGGAGTTTGCTTTCAATTTTGTGTGCCTTCTGCAACTTGACCTGCTGCAGATTGGCCTTTCCATGCTGGAAGCAACCAGTGCAGAAAGCAGCTCTGCAGGTGGAGGTGGGTGAGGGTAGGGAACCTTTCCCTCCTGACATTTTCTGGAAGCTCAGAGGTGTTTGGGTTGGTGTTTGGCTGGGGGAAGGGATGTTCCAAGTGCAGTAGGAATGGCAAAGCTTTAATTGTGGAGTTCTTTGCTCCCTTTTCCTTAGGGAAAATGAGCAGCTGTCTTAGTCATGTGCTGGCTTTTGGAGTGGGAGGGGCAGGAGGTGTTTCTGGGCAGAGAGGGCTCTGGATCAGGTTGGGGATGGTGCTGTGCTCTGTGTCCAATGTGATGTGCAGCATCAGCTGTGCCAAGGCAGAGCAGCTGGAGAGCACGTGTGCAATGTGTAGGGACCAAAGCATGGCAAAGGTGGGTGCTGAAAGAGGGGAGAGGACTGTCCCATGCACAGCAGAGTCAGGCAAGAAGTGCAGCCCCACATCTGAGCCTTCCCACTGCATTTAACTTCATTTCCTCCTCTTCTGATGCTCCAGTCCATGAGCTGGGATTCACTGCTTGCTGTGTTCTCAGAAACTTTGAGGAGCTGACTAAAAATGGTGGAAATGAGCAGTAGTGAACCAAGGCTGAGAGCTATTCGGTGCTGCTTCTTGCTGCCAGAGTTCCCTGGTCATCCTGATTTCAGATGATCAGAAATCTGCTAGGCTATTGTGTTATTGAATGTTAAAATCCCTGCCAATTAAAAGTCCCTGTCCCTTGAAGCCTCTCAGCTTTGGAAGCGTTGTCCAGTTGAGACACTGGTGAGAACTGGTACAGGATGTAGCCAAGTTTTTAAGAACATTGTATGTGCATCACATTAATGAATTTCCTTCTCTTGTGCAGAGCATCAGAAGCTTCATTCCAAGCTGAGAGGAAGAATGTGGTGCTGCCACCACTGCTGGCCGTGACTGCTGCACAACGTGCACCAAACTCAAGCCAAAAGAGACTCAGAACCGAGACTGACAACCTGGACCTGCCTGCCACGGATAACCCTGCCAGGAACCAGGAGCCAAGCACAGGAAAGTGGAGGAAGATCCCAGGGAACAACCCCAGGGCATCACCATGGATATCCAGGAGAGCTGACAGGAGGATTCCTGCAACCCACACGTGCTGTGTGATTCTCTTCACAAACATCCTCTCAGATAAGTAACTCTTTCTGATTGCAGCCAACTGCAAATGCAAGACTGGTGTAAAAAGGAGTGTGTTTCTAAACAGAAATCTTTTAAATCTTGTTTAAAAATAAGAAACAACAAACCTGTGGGTGTGGCTGCAACCAGGGCCTGAAGTTTCATAGCTTGCTTACAACATAGTTCATAGCCCTTGCAGCTTTGCATTTCTGGGTTATAAAATTGGATTTTATTGGCTGCTTGTTAAAATTTGGGTGTTTACTGTTGGCTTGGGGTGTGGGATTTAGGATGTTTGGGGGAGGGTGGGGCTGGGAGTTAAGCCAGGCTGTGCACCCTGTATTTGCTGCCTTCTAATAGCTCATTTTTTCCTGATAATTTTCCTCCTTCCAGCCCTCACTGCTCTCTCAGCCACTGAGAAGGAAACCTGCTGCTGAATTTCTCCATGCCTGGGAGAAGTTTAATGATTCCAAAGCACTGTGAGTTGCCAAGTGAGAAGCCAAGGTTCCATTTCCATTATTGGAGGGATTGCTGGGGAAGGAGGCGAGAGGGGGAGATCCTGGAGCACAGACTATGCCTGGGACAAAGGAACATTTTCTCTGGAAATTCAGGATAGCCGGCCTTTGGAATTGCTTTAGGCATCCCTCTCTGATCAGCTTTCTCTCTGTTGTTTTTCAGGGATCTGCAGGGATGAGAAGAATCCTTTCCCAGCAACTTCTCTGCCAAATGAAGACAAGACAAGGAGACTGAAGTTGGAGCAGTAAGTGTTTGTTTCACAGCCCTGCCTGCAGTTTCTGAAGACACCAAACAGGGCTGGCCCTGCAGCCACCCCAGTTGCTGCTTCCTTATTCCTCATTTTGGGAGCAAAGAGAGAGGGAGGGATGGGGGAGAGCACCTGCTGAGTAGCTTAGCTACAGCTGGGCAGCACTTGGACTTTTGATTCCTTGCTGGGCTCGTGACCAACATTTGCCAAAAGGAATTCCTAGAGCTGCTGCTACGTTTTTGTCCAGTTTAGTCATTACAAATGTCGTGTTGTCCTGTGGTGCAAGCAGTGGGGAAGAGTCAGAAGCTGTAACCTGCCATCCCACGGGGCCTTTGCAGTGTCATTTTCCATAAAACACAAAGTTTTGTGGGCCCCTTTGGGCAAAGGGATGCATTGCCATGATCTGCTGGCAAACTTGCAAAAGGAAAAAATCGGGATGTGCCTGGCAGAAGGGCTGGGAGGCTGTAAAAATCCTCTCCATAGAGAGGCAGCTGCTGAAAGTCAAAGAGCTCTGCAGGTTCTCTTTGAGTAAAGTCACTCCAGTCATTGAGTGTCTTCTGCCAGACGTGCCTGTTGGATGAATCTAACCAAATGTTTTCTCTATCCCTCCTTTTGTTCCAGAGATTTCTGCTGAACAAAGCCAAGAGACGTGACCAGGAGCCGGCCTGAGCTCATCCACTGAACGAGACAGAATTTACAGTGACTGAGACTGGAGCCCAAGTGCCTTAACTGGGTCTCCAGGATGTAAATAGTTCCATGTTCTCTGTTCTTTTGGAGCCTCAGAAACAGTTTTGTTTTGTTCATTTTCTTACTGTTCAATGCAAAGCACCTGCATATTTTTTGGTTTGTTTTAAATACAGTTTGAAGTTCTTTTGGCTATCTCAGGAAAGCTTTGTGTTTTTTGAGGGTAATGCTTTTCTGCCTTGCAAAAGAAGAGATGGAGGGTGGTACCTGCCTTTAAAATAACCAAGTGCAAGGAATTTTCGGGATGGGCCCATGTGCTGGTGGTCTATAAACCTGTCTATTATGAATAACTAACAGGACAATATTGCCACCTATTGCTGACAGGAAATCTGCACTCAGATTGTTCCTGAGGGTCTTGCTCAGTTTCAGCCTTGTCAGACCCAAGTTTGGGTGGCAGAATGACACCCAAGGTGTGGCTGGAAACAGCTCTGCCTGTCTCCTGTGCTGAAGGGATGGGACTCGCAGGGAGGATTCACACTTGGGCTGCTTTTTGGCATTTGGGTTGGTGAGGCTGGGAAACTGCAGTGGGTGCCTGGGACTGCTTGGGCATTGTTGTGAGTCTGAGAGCTTCCAGGGACAGGAATCTCTTCTGATAAAGGAGAGATTAAGTGGCTGAATGTGGAACATAAGGCACATCTTGCATTTGGGTAATTGCCTGCAAGCACTGGTGGTCTCAGGGAGTGTCCAAGAGCAGAATTTGGTACCAAAGTAGGGCATCCTTCCTGTGGGAGAGGACTTGGGCATGGTTCTCTCCTTTTCTTTAGTATCATCTACACGCCAATCACTTTTTATTGAGTTGCAAGAAAATCAAGTCTAATTCCTTATGTTTTTTCGTGTGCAAAAAGGCCCTCGGGATCTAAAAATCTGCCTGCTCCCATCCCATGCATGCCTTGTTTACACAGCAGGATCTTGAATCCCGGTGAGTCAGCTGGGCACACATCCCAAACATCCATCCCTACTCCTGCTGGTCTGGCTGTACTCGGGCACTGCCCAGAGCAAAGGAACATTTCAGTGCTGCAGCTGAAGGAGTCACAGAGATTCTGAACTGCATCCACCCATGGATTTCAGATCCTGCTAAAGCAAATCAACACCTTTCACATTGCACCAGTCCATCTAAAATTACTAAATCGAGTTATTACCAGGCTGTTCAGGAGAAGAATTGCCTAACTTTAAGTGTATTTATTATTGTATGTGAAGACAATGTGTTCCATGATTAGCACTATTTATCTTGGGTTTTAGTTTTATTTTCTGTTACAATTCATCCTAAATTGTGGCTCTTAGGGTGCAGCAATTTCTAAGCAAGTTCTCCCTTCTCTTCCCTAGAGGGCAAATGACACCCACATACAAGCAACTGCCAGCCTGATAACATGACAGCAAAATAAAGTTCTTGGCAGGACAGCTGAGTTTTACACCGATAAATCAGGGACCAACGTTTTTCACAAGTCCTACACTGTAACAGTAACCACGTGGAGTGCCAACCTCCAGAAGCCCCAAAAGCCTCGTAACACCCACAAAAGCAAGCTGTTCCTCTTCTCTCTTGAATGACCACACTCTCTCTTTCCAGTCCAAAGCTACCAACCTCCCTGCTGAGGTTCTGTATATTCCTTCCAGATGAACCTGATCGTTTCCTCTTTCTATCCAGTAGTTCCCTGGATTCACAAAAATTCCCAAGGATTTAGTCTAAACCAGGGAGAGAAAGGGACTCCTTCTATTCTTCTAGCCATGGTTTAAAATATGCTCAAACCACCACACTCTAACTCTGACAGTCCACAAATACGAACCTCCCCCCCCTTAATTTTTAAAAGGTTGAGGACACACAGCTGCAGGAGAGAGATTATTTTAATTTGTCCTGCTAGGTTTGCACTGTCCTTTCGCCCTTTGTATTCAAAAACTCTCCTGGCTTAATCTAAAACTATCGAGCAAGAGCTTGCCTAAACTGCCGGGCTCTTTGAACTTGGCTTCAGCAGCCACTTCCATCAGCAAAGTACAACAGAGCAGCCAACACCACAGCCCGAGTAACAACACAGCAAACACAGCGCAGAATTACCGGTTTGTTACAATTGTAACTTTTGTCACAAGATGGCAGTATTAAAATACACAATTTCAAATCCAAAAATACACAATGACAGCGGTGGCAGGGACCGGTTAAACCCGAACACCAAGAGTTACAAGGAATACCGTCCCCAAAACCAGGAATCGCCACATACAACCCGAATCCCAAAGTCAAAATCACTGCGGGGAAGGGTGTTTCTTTACTAAGGCACAAAGTATTCACCTCTTTTCAACACAGCACACAGCATGCGGCAATTTTAAATGTTCACCCCAATCGCTTCTCCCTTCTCCAGCCATTTCGGTCTCCTGAAAATGAAACGCCAGGGATGGGGCAGCATCTCAGAACCTGTCTGAGCCCATGGGAACAAAGGTTTTCCACATGTCCTGTCTGATCTCCCCTCATTCCCCTTCCACCCATTGACTTTTGTCCCCTCCAGCCCCCCCCCCAGTGCAGAGCCTGGCTCTGTGTTCTCCATCAGCTCCTGGGTGGCTCTGCCAGGTTGGCATGAGGAGCCCCTCAGCCTTCCCTGCTCCAGGCTGGACAAGCCCAGCTCCCTCAGCCTCTCCTCACAGCCAAAGGGCTCCAGCCCCACCTTGGAGGCCCTTCCCTCACCCTGCTCCAGCTGCCAGACATCTTTCCTGCCCTGGGCAACCCAAACCAGGCCCCAGTGACCTGGATAATCCACGACCTTGATGTCCTGGTCACACAGCCCTGGCCCCTTGTCCCCGTGTCAGGCTCTGGGGTTGATTTGTGGAACATCCTTGGGGGAGGCTGTGGCTCCAGGTGGAGCAGGGGGATCCCGGGGGACAGGGGACCCTGCTGGGCATGAACAGCATTGGACTTGTCTGGGGAAACTGTGAGGGGGGCTGGGGCAGAGTGACCAACCCAGTGACCTCACACAGCCCTGCTGTGATGTCACAAAGCAGCCCAGTGATGTCACAGCCTGCTCTGTGATGTCATTGTCTGCTCTATGCCATAGCTGCTCAGTGACCTCACATAGCCCACTCTGTGATGTCATAGCCCACTCTGTGACCTCATGTTACCAGATGATAAATTGCCCACACAAGTGAGCTGACACAATCCTTATTCTCCAGAACCCTTGGCCTCTGGAAACTGCACAATGCCTGTTGTATAAGGAGGGGAACTGGAAGTTTGTAGCTGTCGGGGCTTTGGGGTTTGGGCCCTGAGCTGCCACAACGTGCCTGGATAAGATGTCCCACAAGGAACAGCCTTTCCTGGTGTCTCAGGCAGATTTCAGCCACGAGGTAGGAGGATGCAAGCAATGCCTGGAGTCCAGGCCTTCAGCCCATGTTGTGATTTCAGCCTTGCTTCCAAAGTACCTTTGGCCAGCAGAGGAAGGAGACCGAGGAAGCTGCAGGGAGATTCCACAGACACTTTATTTCTTCCACGAAGGGGTCCCAGGCAGCAATTCAATGGACAAGGTACTAACGGGGGCTTTTGTAGGGTCAGGGTGTCTTGAAAACAGACCAATTATTTAGGGGATTGTAAAACGGACCAACTACTTAGGGATTTTAGAGAAAAGGGACCAATTGCTAAGGGGATTGAAAATGGACCAATTATAGCACAGGGAGATAAAGTGAGGTTTGCAAAGGGGGGAAATATTTCTAGTATTAGTCATTCTAAGTAAGCAATTTCTTATCTAAGGGATAGCTTTGCAAGGAGGCTCTGTTAGGGTTTCTGCTCCTTCCACAGAAGTTCACCAGCTTCAATGTCCTGCCAACTCAGCCAGGCCAACTGGAACATTGGGGTCCACGACCACCAGGGACCACCACAGAGACCCCCAGGACAGAAGAACTCATGGGTAAAGAGGTGTTGGGAGTTGTTTTTTTCCTTCCCTCTCTGCCTGTGGAATTTTTTCCCACTGATATGCTAAGGAGCACTGATGGCTAGGTCCTTGAGACTTCGAGATGGGGGAGGGAGAGACTCCCTGGTTTCTTTAGGAGTTTCTCTTGGAGGGCAGGGGTGGAGGGGTGGGAACACTGCGAGATGAGAAGAGGGTAAAGGAGGGTGGGGGGCTGTTGCTGGCACTCGCTTGCTTTGGCTGTTGGAGGAGGAAGGCCACTGGAAAACCTCACCCCGCCATCCCAACGCCAGGAGCTGCCTCTTCTGGTGTTGGACCCCACACCCCTGCTAGGACGCTCTCCTGCTTCAGTTTGCTATCTCCAAGCATCCTGTTGGGGCACTGGGACTGACACTGCTCCAAGGATTCATGAGCACAGCCTCTCCTCCACCCTTCCCATCTGGGACACGGCCACCATCACCCCAGTGCCCCTGCAGCTGTGCAGGATCTGCCCCTGTCCACCAGGAACCTGCCAGAGCTCACTGCCAACTGGGAGGGTAACTGCACCAGAGGGGAAAAGTCCCCGCAGCCAAGAGAACAGAGAACTGTTACTGGGTTCCTGTTCTGTTTGTTGTTAATTTCATAATTGTTGTTTTGTTTTGCCTTGTTATATATATATTAGTAAAGAACTGTTATTCCTATCCCCATATCTTTGCCTGACAGACCCTTCATTTCAAAATGATACTAATTCAGAGGGAGGGATTTACTTTCTCCATTTCAAGGGAAGGCCCTGCTTTCCCTAGTAGACAGCTGTCTTTCAAACCAGGACAGGGTGGTCAGTGGGAGGTGATCAGTGGCTGTGGTCAGTGGCAGTGTGGGCATTGGTGTCTGGGCAGTGGGTGTGGTCAGTGAAGGGGTGGTAAGTTGGTGTGGTCAGTGGCATGTGATCAGTCAGGGTATGGCCAGTTCAGTGCTCAGTCACTTTGTTCAGTTGAGTGGTCAGTGGATTGTGGTCAGGAGTGGGCAGTGGGTGTGGTCAGTGGGAGAATTCAGTGGGTTGTGGTCCGTGGGTGTGGTCAGTTGTGATATGATCAGTTGTGATATAATAAGCAATGGTCAGTTGTGTGGTCACTTGGTGTGGTCAGTGGGTGGGGCATTGGGTGTGGTCAGTGGTTGTGGTCAGTGTGGTGTGGTCAGTGGGTGTGGCCATATCGAGTGGTCAGTGGGTTTGATCAGTGGGTGTGGTCACTTGGGTGGTCAGTTGGATGTGGCCAGGGGGGTGTGGGCATTGGTGTCTTCGCAGTGGGTGTGGTCAGGGGGGTGTGGTCACTGGCTGTGGTGAGTGGGTGTGGTCAGGTAATGTCAGGGAAGGTGTCAGTGGGAAGGTGTCAGTGGAAGTGGTCAGGTGCTCATTGGGGTGTAGTCAGTGGAGGTGGTCTGTGAGTGTAGTCAGTGGGTGTGGTCAGTGGGTGTGGTCAGTGGGTGTGGTCAATGGTTGTGGTAAGTGAATGTGGTTGATGCAGGTGGTCAGTGGGGGTGTGGTGAGGGTTTGTGGTCAGTGGATGGGGTCAGTTGGGTTTTAATTGGAGTGTGGTCAGTGGTTGTAGTCAGAGATTGTGGTCATTGGGGAATGGCCAATTGGTGAGGTTAGTGAGGGTGGTCAGTGCATGTGGTCATTGGGGTGGTCAGTGCATGGGTCAGACTTGATGATCTCCAAGGTCTTTTCCAGCTTTGCTGATTCTGTGATTCTCTGAAACCACCCCTGGAGCAGTTGCAGGATGAGCCCTGGGCCTCCTCTTCACAAGGTCCAGCAGCCCAGGTCCCTCAGCTTCTCCACACAGCCCCAAAGCCCATCCTGTCAGTCCTGCAGAGCCTCTCCAGCCCCTCCTCATTGCCCACAACAGGGAGCCCCACACCCAGACACAGCAGCCCAGATGTGCCCCCCTGGCCTGTGGTGCCTCTGGCAAGGGAGCAGCACGAGGCACTGCAGGACCCTGCAGACAATTCCTGAAGCACTGGGAGGATGATCCTGCACCCCAAGGGATGTTCCCATGGTGCCAACTGAGGAACTGAAATGGTGAGTGGGGCCAGAGAGGAAAGGGCAAAGAGGAATGGGCTGTTTGCAGGGGAGGGAATAGGGAGGGGCAAAAGGGAGACATTTGGAACAGGGTAGAAGAAAGAAAGCAAAGGTGAAACAAAGAAAATGGTCAGAGAAGTTTGGGGGTGCCTGCCAGGCAGTCCTGCCTCTGAGCAACAACATCTGCAGTGGGACAGGAAAATCACAGCTGATGGGAACAAAGTTTCTGGCTGAATTCAGAGGCCACAACAAAGCTGAGTGGTTTCCCTGCCGTCCCCCAGCCCTTGCTGGCCCCAGGGGCTGATGGCATTTGTGCTCACTCAGCTCCATGTCCCCACAGCAGCACCATGGGGGTGCTGAGCCTGCTGTGTGCAATGCAAACAGGGGCTCCTGAGCCAGTGCTGCCGTGTGTGTGCCTGCAAGGATGCGGCTCCTGTGTGAGCTGGGGGAGAGGCCAGGGCTGCAGAGGGGGGATGTTGTTGGCAGGTGCATGAGGACGCTCTGGGACGCTGCCCTGGGGTGTCCAGCGCACTGGGGATGGATCAGCCCCTGCTCTGCTGCTCCTTGCCAGGGTTTCCCCCTTGCAGGGAGCTTGCAGAGCACCAGCCATGCTGTTTGCCCCCAGCCTGCCCGTGGCCAGCCTGGGGCTGCTCCCGGGGCTTTTCTGTGCTCAGCATTGGGCTGGCCAAGTGTTGTGGAGAGAGCCTGGCCAAGGAGCCTGGAGCCCCCAGGCCCTGCCCTGAGGCGTCAGCGCTGCCCCAGCAGTGCCCATGGCCTGTCCCTGCTGCAGCCCTGGCACTGCCACCCCCAGGGCTGTGCCCGACCCCGAGAGCACTCAGGCCCTGCAGCAACACGAGGGCCAGGAGGGCAGCGGGGCAGTGGCACGGGAGCAGCACTGGCAACACCAAGTGCTGCTGCTGCTGGGCACAGCTGCTGTGCCAGCACTGATCTGCCCCAGCTCTGCACACAGACATTGGTGCTGCAGCTCCAGAGAAGGGAACAGAAGGGGCATGTCTGGAGAAAATTTTGCTGGCAGAGAGATTCTTCAATTCATTTAAAGTCACTGAGATGGCAGCCCCTTAGTGACACTATGTGGGTCTGCAAAAAACATGGGAAGAAACAAGATGTAATAATGCACAAAAAATGACATTTTTTATGGAATACAATAAAATAATAAGGCAAGTGACAGAAAAGAAAAATTCACCCACCAAACCAAACAAGTTCTGTCGAAGATGACTTTATTGCAAGTGATTTGTAGAAATTGGCAAGGAGTTTACTCTTTGTTAAACCATCCAGTCACCATTCTCCACACTGCAGCCTTGAGCTCCTGGTTCCTCAGGCTGTAGATGAGGGGATTCAGAGCTGGAGTCACCACTGAGTACAGAACTGACAGTCCCAGATCCAGGGATGGGGAGGAGATGGAGGGGGGCCTCAGGTAGGCAAACACTGCAGTGCTGACAAATAGAGAGACCACAGCCAGGTGAGGGAGGCAGGTGGAAAAGGCTTTGTGCCGTCCCTGCTCAGAGGGGATCCTCAGCACAGCCCTGAAGATCTGCACATAGGAGAAAACAATGAACACAAAACAGATGACTGCTAAGGAGCTAGTAAATGCAGAAACTGCAAATTTCCTGAGGTATGAGTGTGAACAGGAGAGTTTGAGGATGTGTGGGATTTCACAGAATAACTGGCCAAGGGCATTGCCATGGCACATGGGCAGGGAAAATGTATTGGCTGTGTGAAGCAGAGCAGTGAGAAAGCCACTGGCCCAGGCAGCTGCTGCCATGTGGGCACAAGCTCTGCTGCCCAGGAGGGTCCCGTAGTGCAGGGGTTTGCAGATGGACATGTAGCGGTCGTAGCACATGATGGTCAGGAGATAATACTCTGCTGAGATGAAGAACACAAAGAAAAAGACCTGAGCAGTGCATCCTTTATAGGAGATGTGTCTGGTGTCCCAGAGGGAATTGTGCATGGCTTTGGGGACAGTGGTGCAGATGGAGCCCAGGTCAAAGAGGGCCAGGTTGAGCAGGAAGAAGAACATGGGGGTGTGCAGGTGGTGGCCGCAGGCTACGGCGCTGATGATGAGGCCGTTGGCCAGGAGGGCAGCCAGGGAGATGGCCAGGAAGAGGCAGAAGTGCAGGAGCTGCAGCTGCCGCGTGTCTGCCAATGGCAGCAGGAGGAAGTGGCTGATGGAGCTGCTGTTGGACATTTCTTCACTCTGGGCATTGTGGGCTGTTAAAAGAACACATTGATAAGCTGGGAGACATTTCCTTGCGACAATCCTGTACAATTCAGGCAGGAATCCTCTCAAAACTGCTTCTCTTCCTGTGGGGGAACTTCACTAAAAACTTTTCTTTTTGAATTTGAGTTTCTGCTGCTGAATTACTGCCTCATCATCAGCATTTTTCTCAGTATGAATGCTCAGGAGCCCAGAGGGAAAACAAGGTGTTGGAGGTTGAATTATTCCCTTTTCTTTCAGTGGAATTTTCTCCCATTTTTATGCTAAGTCATTGTGGCTACACCTTAAAACGACAGATAATGTTCTCTCGTAGGGGGGTGGCTGGAGGGGGAGGGGGGGAACCGGAAAAGGAAAGGTGGGACAGGGGGGACTGGAGCGGGGCTCGCTCTTGCTTTGCTCGTGGAGTGGGAAAACAACCTGGGATCCGCTCTGGCATCTTCCCCTGCCATCCCAGCACTGAGATCCACGCTCCCTGCCTTTGGACATCGCTCTGCTGCTCTCCCATCTCACCCTACTATCTCCAGACACTCTGCTGAGCACCACGACCGACACCGTGAGGGGGGAGTCACTTTCCCATCCCTCTCACCCCTGGGCCACTGCTGCCATCACCCAGCCCTCTTCAACTGCGCGGGACCTGCCCTGCCCCCACAGCACCGGTAACAGCACAGGGAGACGGCCTGCGGCCAGAAGGGACTGGAGCTGAGCTAGACTGTTCTGTTCTGTTGTCAATTTTTATAGCTGTTGTTGCTTTTTGTTCTCTGCCTTGTTGGATATCAGTAAAGAACTGTTACCCTTATCCCCAAACCTCCTGCCTGAAGGCTTCTGATTTGGACCTAAAATAATTAACAGGGAGGGGGTTGCATTCTGCATCTCAGGAAAGGGGCTCTTGCCTTTCCTTAGCAGATACCTGTCTTTCAAACCGAGACACAAGGCTACATTTGACACAGTGCAGTCTGACCTTCTGATCCCATACAGCTGCCCTTTGCTTATAATACCTCCCTCTAATTCAAGGTGATCGCACTTCAAATGTACTGGAAAATTAAAATAGTCTTTTTGATGGCTCAAATTTCAAAACACTTTTCCCTAAACTCTTTTTTGCCCTATTCTGATCAAGAGAGAGAGGCATACCAAATGTTGGTCTGGCTCTCTGCTGCCTGCAGTTCTGCCTACTGGAAGCTGTTTCTCTCTATCCAAGCCTTGTCCCTGCCAGTGCTGTCAGAGCCCAGCCCAGCCCTGGGGGCTCAGCTCTGCCCTGCACACCCCTCCCAGCACAGGGCACTGCCCAGGGTCATCTCCCTGCCAGCAGGGCCTTAAGGGCAGCTCACACAAACTGAGATGCTGCAAGCCAAGCTGCTGCTGCTGCTGTCTGTAGGCACAGGAGGGTGAGGAGGCACTTTGTGAGGGAGATGGGAGGCAGATGTGCTGATGCCCAGGGGGACAGTGCAGGAGTGTCAGTGACACAGACACACCTGACAGCCCCTTTGCCTTGCCTTGAGGAGAAAGCTGAGAGCAGCCCTGGCCATGCAGCACCATCTCCACAGCAGGAGGAATCTGCCCTGATGGGGGTGGCTCCTTCCACCTCCAACATCTCCCCACAGCCCATGGGGAGCTGCCAGGCAGGCTGAGAGCTGTCCCTGGCAGGTGGCACATGGGCTGGGCTGGCCAAGAGCCCTGAGGGCTGCAGGAGCTGCTCTGCAGGACAGCCCTGGGCAGCCCTGGCTGCAGCCCCAGCTTCAGCCCCTGCAGCCGTCCCTGGATCTGGGAGAGTCCTCCTGACACATCCCCCAGGCTGTGGGCTGTGCTGGCTCCAGGAGATGCCTCCAGGAGCACAGGGGACATTGCCCTGCACCCACACACTCACCATGTCCAGGGCTGTGAAGATGTTTCCCCAAGTGCAGTCTCAGCTCAATGTCTTCCCAGTCCTGATTGCCTTGAGCCTGTCTGTGCCTGGCTCCTGTGCCCTCAGTGCCTGCAGGCAGTGCCCTCAGCCCTGCTGGGCTGGCAGAGGAGCTGCTCCTCAGCAGAAATGTCTTTTTGAAGCTTCTCTTGGTTCACCTTGGGAGCTTCCTCTGTGCCAGGAGCCCGGCACAGCTCAGCAGCACAGACACAGCACAAGGACTTTAATGACCCTCTTGGATCATTAAATATTTACATCATAATCATTCCCTGAGAGAGTGTTCCAAAACCTTCTCAAGAACTCAAATTAAAATGCTGTAGTTTATTGAAGTTTTAATGGGTCCCAATGAGGGACACAACTGAGAAAATGTCCCCAGGTTCCAGTTAGAGCAGGAAATTCGAGGCAGATATGATAGGTGAGGACAAAGAAATGTCAAGTATTTCCTTTTTGACACCTACTCTTTCAGTATTTTATAGAATCATGCCCCCAATTATCTACTTTATTTAGTCCCTTGAGAGCTTTGTATTGACATTCAGAGGGGCTCATTAATACTTTGAGATACTCAAGGTTTGGGTTTTGCTTTTGCCTTGGAGTCTCTGAGAGCTTTGTGCAGTCATGGCCTCCAATTATCTGCTTTAATTAGTCCCTTGAGAGCCTTTGTCAGTAACAACACTCACTGGGGCTCATTAACACTTCAAGGCACTCGGGGTTAATTTTAAGTTCTACTTTTTGACACTGGGTCTCTGAGAGGTTTGTGTAGTGATAGTCTCCAATTATCTGCTTTAATTAGTCCCTTGAGAGCCTTTGTCAGTAATGATACTCAGTGGGGCTCATTAATACTTGAAGGTACTCAGTTTTTTTAAGGTACTTGGAGTTTCCCTTTTGACACCAACTCTTTTAGTAGTTTATGCAGTGATGCCCCCAATTACTGCTTTAACAAGTCCCTTGAGAGCTTTGTACTGACACTCACTGGGGCTCATTAGTACTTCAAGGAACTTCAATATTTTAAGGTACTTTCCTTTTTCCTTTCTTTTCTCAGTCTCTGAGACATTTTTGGGTAATCCTGGCCTCCCATTCTCTCCTCCAAAGAGAGTCCATGAGGCGCCTCTGTAGGGGATGGACCTCAGTGGGACCCATTAATGCTTTGAGACACTTTGGGTTTTTCTTCTGCCTTGGACTCCTGGAAAGGTTTGTGCAATCTCCTCTCAGGCCCTGAGGTTCAAGGGCTCAGCACCAAATGCACCACGGGGCTGATTGGGATCAAGCAAGTCCTGACAAACCATGGCTCTGTCTTGATTTCCCTAGGGTCAAGAACATATCCAGCAATTAGTTATATTGAGTATTTTGGCTACTTTGATATTTACATGTTCATCACAATTTTCATGACTAATCCTTGGTAAAACTAGAGGTGTTTCTGGCAAAGATTCTGGCTGCCGATCAAGGTACAATTTACAGACTTCAGTAGCACTTTAGTGACACGGTTCCTCATTCTTTTTCCTCAATATCATTTGGGTTAGGAACAATAATTCTGTTGCCCACAGAGCTGATGCCTTTTTAATTCCAGAATAATGTCCCCAAAGTCCTTTGCTGTTCAGCTCTACTGTGCTGTCTGTGGTGACAAGGCTTGGTGGGGTCCTTTCCCCTCTGGCTGGAGAGGTGCCAGGTCCCAGTCCCTGAGGGCACCCAGGCTCCTGGCTGGAATTTGTGTGGAATTCCACATCCTCAGTGTCACATCAGCCTTCACATGGAGCCCCGTGGATCATTTTCCAAAGAGCTGTTGGGGCAAACAGGGAGATTTGGTCTGGCAGGATCTGTAAAACAATATCCCATAACATCCACTTGTTCTGGCACACAACACTTGGCTGCAGGGACACATTCCCATTGTTCTCAGCCAGGTTTCAGGAGTCAAACAGTGTTGTCTTTGCCCAGAGCTGTTCCTTCAGCTGGCCTGGGAGGGCCATTGGGCCTCTGCACCCACACTCTGGCTCCATTATTAGGACTGGTGCATCCAAACCCTTCATCTCCATCAACAGCAGTGATTTGAGGTGGATGTCCCTTTTCTCACAGATGTTTTAAAAACTGCAATATCAATAATTGTGCTACCCTTCCACAATTGAATATGGGGTTGAATAATCCAATTGTTCACTTCTGTTTAGCAGAATTACTTTAATTTCTCTTTGATAATCTGCACCAATTCCTCCTCCCATGACATGAACACTTTTCAATGCCAAGCTCCAGTGAGCAATCATCAAAGCAAAGTGTCCTGGAGGACTCTGAATTCCTATTCTAGTATTTATAACTCTCATTTGCTCCTGATTTATCCTAATTAATTCCTATGCATGAAGGCCCAGCCCTGCAGCCTCTGGGGTGGCCCTGTCAGGGGCCATCACACCCGGAATAATTTCCCAGGCAGTCACAGTGTCACTGTCCTTGGCTGTATTTGCAAACTGGGTGCAGCCATGCACATCCAGGGGGTTCCCATTTCCCAGTGGGGCCATTGTTAAGGGTATGGAGCACATCTGGGAGATGGTTTCTCTGTCGGGACAGGTTCCCATCTCCTTGTTTGTTCAACTGCTCTTTTAACAACCCCTTCATCTGTTCAATGAATGATGCAGCTTATGGGTAGTCTGGTATATGAGAAACCCAGCAGTCTTACTCACTGTATTTTTCACAGAAATAAAGCATTCCACATCCTAGTGTCAGCAAACCCTGTAAAAACTGCCAATTTCATCCTTTCCTCTTTCATTCATTGTATAAAATCTCACAGTTTACCAGTGATATTCGTGTCCTGGCCAATCATTTTCAGTAGGGTATTTAGTGTTACATCCCTGAGCAGTCAAAGCTAAAAAATTACTATTTGGAGCATTATTTTACAATGTCATTATATATATGTGAAAGTATATACATAAATTTTTATTATATTATATATATATAATTATTTATTATATTATTACTCTTTCTTTTGCACAAATGAATCCAAGTTAAGATTAAAAACCTTTTTTGTTGCTACATGCAGGAGCATTTTAACAGCAATTGTTCCCTCTGTTGGTGCTTTTTCTCGGATGCTGTTAACAAAATTCATCCTCATCTTTCCAAACTCATGAGTTCTTTTCATTTTTCCATATTTTAATACATCCAGTGGTTCAGCTTCTTTCAGCTGCCTTCCCCATTGCTCACACTGTGCTCCAACCTCAGCCCACTGCAGAGCCAGCAAACTCTAGGGAAGGTTTTCCCTATACCTGGGAATTCCAGACAAGACTGATTCCTTACATTTACATTTAAAAGCAACATTTTGTGGTGATCTGGCCAGACTACACCAGCTTTGTTTTACCAGTGGGCAGGGGCAGCAGCAGAGACACAGACACAAGTTCAGCAATCAGTGTCATTTACTGCAGTTCAAAGCAGCAAAGAATCACAAAAGGAGAAGCTCAGCAATGCAGCCAACCATCAGCACCAAAGATTGCCTGCAGGGATTAAGAGACAGCACCAGTCACCCTCAGACTTTGCCATCAGCCAGGTGCACACATCAGCTGGGGAAGCTGTCACAGCCAAGGACTGCAGAGCCACTCCTGGACACTGGGAATTCCTGCAGGTGCCTCCAGCCACAGGTGAGGCTTCCAACCCCGCTGTGAGAGGGCCCAGCTCTGACAGTGCTGAATAAACCAACTGACAGCACTTCTAGTGCAGGAACAGCTGCTTTCATTCTCCTCTTGGGCTCCTCCCAAAGCCTGGCCAGGGCTCAAGGAGGAACCAAGGGAGCTGACTTTGACCATACAGCCCCAAACAAGGCCAGATGTCAGATTTCATGGCCTTGTCTGGTTTCTAAATGCACAAAGGTCAATCCATGTTTCACTCATGAGTGGATACATCTATCACAGCACTAATGACCATGTATATTTGCTAATACAAGGATAACCTTTGGTTGGAAGGTTCATCCAGAGGTCACCTTGGGCTCAGGGCCTGTTGTCCAGGCCTTGGTAATTCAGGGACTGGGTTTAGTGCTGGGCTTGACAGTGCTGGCTGAACAGCTGGACTCCATGTGCTCAGAGGTCTTTTCCAACACAAAGGATTGTGTAATTCCAGGATTCCATCTGCTGCATTCAGGTAGGTCCATGTTGGCAGCATTACTTTGGTCAAAAGTTCCCTCTTGGTCAGCTCTTGTGGCCTAAGGCTTCAGCTCCTTTAGCTCCTGGTGCTGAGCTGCTCATGCTGAACGAGATGGCTCAGGGAGAAGAATACAGTTCATCCAATTCCTTCTGGGACACTGAGAGGGGAGGCTGTGGAAACAGGAGCATTGTTTGCTGTGCTCTCCTCCCTGCCCTTCACACCTTTCAGCACTTTGAAGCAGCCAAGAGCTTTCTCCAAGGGTGCAGTGAAGCAGCTGCTCCTGCTCCCAGCTCTGGCTCTTCCCACTCTCTGACCTTGACTGGTTTTGTCCCTCTTGCTGTGCCCTCTGTTCCCCCTGTGCTCGGTGGCTGCTGCCCAGGACTGTGGCACTGGCACAGATCAGGGGCTCCAGCCCCTCCTTTCTGTGCCCTTGGAGCTGCCTGCTCACAGCAGCCTTTTCCATCTGGAAGCTCCACACGGACAGGGAGTCCCCACCTCTGTTCCCTGCACAACCTCCAGGAGCCCAGGGCTGCCATCTCCAGTCCCTGCTGGCCCTGGGGGCTCCCAGGTGGCCCAGGCTGCTGTGACACCACTGCACACGGGAGGGAAGAGTGGCAGGGGCTGTGCTGAAACTCAGGTCCATGTGCTGCTGCTGCTGCTGCTGCTGCTGCTGCTGTGGGGGTCATTTGTCCAGCCCTGCCCCAGAGTCAGGGATCAGATCCAGGCCCTGCTGCTGCTCCCTCGGGATCAGCCACAATTTGGGGGTTGCTGTCAGTGCCAGCAGAGGCGGTGGCTGCAGCAGTGGGTGCTGACAGTGCCCCAAGCCCCGGGGCCAGAGGGGTCCCTGCGCTGGGGGCTGGGAGGGAGCTGCCCCTTGTTTTCCCTCTGCCCCACACAGAGCTGGGCTGGGCACAAGTGGGGCAGCACAGCAAACAGGAGCCTGTGAGTCTCTGCCAGCCCTGTCTGCTCAGAGTTTGGCCCTTGCAGCTCCAGGTGGACAAAGGCAGCTGCTCCTGGCCCCTCTGTGTGTCCCCGTGCTCTGCAGTGCTGCTCCATCAGTCTGTGCCCAGCAATGGGGAAAAGCCTCAGCCCTGCAGGGCCAGGAGCTGCCGGGCTCTGCCTGAGCAGCTCAGCCAGCGGGAAGGAGCTGCTCCTCATGGGAACCAGGAGCAAAGGACACTCCTTTTTTATGGCATGTTTTCTGCTTTAAGGAAAAGAAAAAGGAAAAAGGAAATAAGAAAACCTCTACAAAATGTGAAAGATAAAAACACCCAAGTGTGCAGTGAAAAATTTTCTGTAACTTTGAATTAAGAGGTAACAGATCTTTTGAAACAGAAAACTCATTTATTGATTTGATAAATGAGCTGCTGGCATTGATGCATCTTACTGGCCTCAGTAACCTTTTTTGAAAAGATTTTGGGGTTTGTTTCCAATATTATTATTTTAAATTGTAGTGAAACTAGTGGGAAGCAAGAAGAAATTCCTTTGTGCCCTGCCAGCTCCAAGCAGGACTGGGAATCTCAATTCTGTCACAGCCCAAATCCTTTAGAAGATGCCCTTCCTTCTCACCGTGAATGAGCTGCACATTACCTTTGAAATTATCAGGGTTTTTTTAAAGAAAGTCTCACTTATGGATTTTTGCTTGCTGTTACTGACAAAAGATCCTGTGCAGATCCAGGTGTTCAGCTGGACTGTGGAGAGTTTGGGTTCTTGCCAACTGGATGTGTGTCCCTAACTGCAATGTCTTGGCCTGCAGGAGAGTCTCCCTCACCTGCAGAAGCACAAAGCTCAGGTGCTGTGCTCGGAATGGGTTTGTCTGATGCAAAGCTGTCAGAGCCATGTGAGGGCAGAGCGGGCCCAGCCGTGCCCAGGGCTGAGCCCAGCAGAGCCCTGGCAGAGCCCAGAGCAGCCTCAGCATCTGCAGAGCCCGGCTGCAAGGAGAGAAACCAGAAACCGCCCGTCAGCTGAAGGCTCCTGTCCCCCTTGTCCCAGCTCCCGCCGTGCCCAGGCCATGCTGGCCATGCCCAGAGCGGTGCCCAAAGCTGCCCATCATTGCTGCCTTGGGCACAGAGCAGGAGGGCAGGGCTGTGCCCAGCCTGCAGCCAGCCATGGCACATCCAGCCCCTCAGCAGCTGCCCCAGCAGGATGCTCCTGTGCTCGCTGCCATCTCCCAAAAGCTCTTATCTCACCCTGCCAAGGAGACGGGGACCCGCCTCACGCCATCGCTGCTGGAAGAAAAGCTGGTCCCAAACGGTGTCCTCAGCCTTCTCCAAGGACACGGCCCATCCACGCTGCAGCTGGGCCCAAGCACTTCCTGATCCACACTGGACACCACCTAGAACGCTTCCTTTAGAGAAACAAACGACAAATGAAGAATAAGAGATTACAGACAAAAAGGGGAGACACGAGAAAAGGTAAAAATCTTATCTCTGTCAGGGGCTGGAGGAAGGTCCAACCTCTGCATGCCAGGGAAAAATTCACCCAGAGGTGAGGGAAGCCCATGGTTTTTCCCTTTCCCCCTGCACTGCCCCCAAAAGTAATGGTGATCTCAAAGCAAGCAAGGGCAGTGGAGCAGCCCAAGCCCTTCCTTGCCTGCACAGCAAAGCAGCCATGCACAGTTCTGCAGTCCCACCTCTGCTGCTGCCATGGGCTTTGTTTGTGTCAGGCTGGCTGCCCCAGCTCCAGCCCCAGCCCAGGGCACGGTGGGTGCTGGGGGCTGTTGGCAGGGCCAGGAGCCAACTCCCATTTTGTACCCAGCCCAGCCCATCCCCCCAGCCCTGCCAAAAAGCAGCTTGGCAGCCACTGAAGAATCCGTTTTATCCTCCCCAGCAAAGGGGGAACCTTTGGTTCCCGGCCAAGCTGTGCAATGCCCAAATCTGGGAGCATCCCCCTGGGTCTGGACTCATCTGCAAATTCGCTGTGGAGCCTGGCTTTGAAGAAGGTGCCAGAATCCAAGTCCATCATCTTCAGCTTTTCTGTGGCCAGGTGGAGGAAGAGGCTGTCATCCTTGATGTCTTCCTTGCTGTCCCCAGCAGCAGCAGCCCCACCTGGTACAGCTTCTCCAGGGGCTCCTTCTCCTTCCCTGGGGGCCAGACCAGGCTGTCAGTGTTCTGCCCAGGGCCCCAGCCATCAATGAACCAGACAAGCAAACCCAGGGTGGATGGTGGCCACCAGTGCTTGCCACACCAGGTCTCCAGCTCAGCTCCAGCCCAAGAGCTGCGTGTTCCCTTCTCATGATCCCTGCCCAGAGCTACAGCAGGACAAAACCAGTCTGGTTTGCTTTGCCACTGATTGCCAAGGGATGTGTGCAGCTGTTACCTGCCAGGCTCCTGGATCCAACTGTGCCCGTGGATCTCTCCCATCTTCTAGGGCAGATGAACACCCTGCAGCCAAGGATCACAGAAAATATCTTCTAAGGACAGTCTGTCCAAGGGTTGCATGGACAAACACCTCTTAATAACATCTTGGCACTCTGAACACAGAAACCAGAAATCACCAGTCAGCTGGAGAAGTTGTCCCCCTGTTCCTGTGCCCAGGCCATGCTGGGTGTGCCCAGGGTTGTGCCTAAACTTCCCCATGGATTCTCTGTTTGGAGGAGAGCAGGAGAGCAGGACATGTGCCACCTCCTCAGCAGCTGCCAGAGCAGGATGCTCACGAGCCTGCTGCTGTCTCCCAGCACTGGTATTCCCCCTGTGCCCAGAGATGAGGATCCACCTTGAGAGAGCCCTCGTGTGAACAGGATCCATCCCCAGATGATCTCCTGGCCCCTCCTGAACGGCTGCTTCCCCATGACCAGGTGGTACAGCAGGAGGCCCAGGGACCAGATCGTTGCTGCCTCGCCATGGTAGCGTTGGTGGTGGATCCACTCTGGTGGGCTGTAGGACAGGGTTCCTATGGAATACAGATGGAGTTCATCAGGGGGATGCTGCTGCTCCCAGAGCCTGCTCCCAGCATCCCTGGGCATGTGGGGGCTGCCCCAGTGGCACAGGGTGTGACCCACTGCCCTCTCGCCAGCACCTGGGACTTGTGTACAAACTCGGGGTTGGAAAAGAATCCACTGGTGCTGGAAGAGGGCAGCAGAAGCCCCAGGGAAGCACAACCATGACATGCAAAAGAAAACCCCACCCAGAGGTGGAGAAAACCCACTCTTCTCCCCACCTGCATGGCCCCAAAAATAAGCCAAGGCAAACAAGCAGAGCAGAGCAGTTCAAGCCTTTCCTTGCCTGCACACCAAACCGGCTGGGGCATGAGGTCTGACCCCCCTCTCTGCTACCCCCATGGGGTTTTTGTCAGCCTGGCTGCCTCAGCTCCAGCCCAGCCCAGGGCAGAGTGGGTGATGAAGGCTGTCAGCAGGTCTGGGAGCTGGCACCCCTCACGCCCCCACCCAAATCAATTTGGCTCAAGCATTGATCCCATCCCGGCTGTAATAGGGCAAAGCCCCGGTGCTACACCCAGGCTGGGCCATGAGATGCCCAGGAGCATCCCCTGGGAGGGCTCATCTGAAATCTGGGTGTAGGCTGTGTCCTGGAGGAAGGTGCCACAGCCAAAGTCGATCAGTTTCAGCTCCCCAGTGGCCAGGTCGAGCAGGATGTTCTCTGCTTTGATGTCCCTGAGCAGGACCCTGCAGCTGGTGCAGTGCACAGCCTCCAGCACCTGCTGGAACAGCTCCTGCACCTCCTGCTCCAGCAGGAATCTCCCCTCTGCCTGCAAACCCGAGAGGTCCTGGCACCGCTCCGGACGCTCCAGCACCAACAAGAAGCTGTTGGGCAGCTCAACCCAAGCCACTCCAGGAGCTGAATGACCCCAGCACACCCAGAGGACACCTTGGCCAGCAGCACGATCTCCAGGGGCACGATCTCAGTGGGGCTGGGGCCGTGCCAGGGCTCTGGGACCCCTCAGCCAGCCCGGGATGCTCTGCATCAGGGATGCAGCGCTCAGCCCACGCCCGCTCTCCCTGCAGCGAACCCAGCCGGTACCGCTCCTTCAGGCCCTGCTGCGCCTTCCCTGCCGGCGAGACGCGGCTGTCAGCGCTCGGCCCGGGGCCAGGAACGGCCCCCGAGCGCCCCTCAGCCGCCCCGGGCCGGGCAGCCCCAGGCGTTCGCTCTGTGGAACGGGACAGCGGCGGCTCGGGGCCGGCGGCCGCGCTGCCGAGCGGCGGAGCTCGGGCCGGGGGAGCCGCAGCGCAGGCGGCGGGAGCGGCCGCGCCGCGTGTGTCCTCCGCGGGCCCCGGGAGGAGCCGGGGCCGGGGCCGGGGCCTGGACAGGCGGAGCCAAAGGGAGGCGATGCCGTCCCAGCCCCAGGCACTGATGCCCGCCCAGCAGCGGCACCGCCAGCACGGGCAGAGCCGGGCGGAGGCGAGACCGCGGCGGGACAGCCGAGGATGGGGATCCAGACAGGGACGGGGACGGGGACGGAGCAGCCCCGCCCGGGACCAGGGGCATGGCCCGGCTCGGAACGGGGAGAGGGAAGCTGGGAGAGGAGGGGGACACCGGGAAAGGGAGAGCGAGAGAGGGTGCGGGACTGCGGGAGAGGGAGAGCAGAAGCATGAAGGAGTCGACAAAGTCGCTTCTTTCGCTGCCGCTGGTGCCACTGCTGTCGCTGCCACTGAAGCGCCAGGGCCATTTGTCCGTGTGTCCGTTCCCTCTCGTCCCTGTACCGAGCCCCGCGCTCCCCGTTGGCAGCTCCTGGGTCTGTCCAAACACGGGAACTTTGCCGTGTTGAGCAAAGATCCAGAGTCCTGACTCCTGCACAGTGGCACAGGAATCTCCTTGGCTGCTGCTGTGCATTTTCCCTCCTGAGGCTCAAACACTATCTGAGCACTTTCCCTGAACGCAGAATTTGTACATGACCTAGGCACTGCATTTGTGTCTCCAGCATTGTTTTCCAAGAAAAAAAAAAAAACAGGGAAAGGCAAACTGTGTGTAGCTCATGGTATTTTACAGTTTCTAAAACTCGGTAAGTCATGGATCTTAGAGCTGAGATCCATTTGGAATTAATGGGATGGAGAAGTAGTGCAAGATGGAAAATGGGACCATAGAAATAGAGGAAAACATCTTGGATTATTTGTTTCCATTTTCATTTCACTTCTTAAAGCTGTTTTCAGTTTTCCCAGAATCTTCTCCACACTCCTGTTTCCTCTTTCCAAAAACCTTTCCTGGAGAAGGAGTTGCAGCTCCTGTCACAAGATGTGCCACCAACTGCAGCTTCTCTTGGCTTTCCACACTGTGAGTGCAGCACAACTTATGCAGTAAAGCAGGACAAAGGTTTTAAGAACTTGACAACTTGTCCTTTCTTTTCCTGGTGGGCTGGGGAGTTGTGTCATGGGTAAGGTTTCCATTGTTACTGTTCTAACCTAAGAAAACAGGAGGTGGTACCAAGAATTGTTAGGGAATGCAACCCTGACTGAATGCAGAGAAAGAATCTCCAGAGCCTGCAGCCAGAAGTGGAGAGTTGTGTGATAATCATTCCAACACCCCCATGGACATCTTGACAGTGATCTAGAACATGAAAATGGGCTGACAGAGGGAGTTTGATTCTGTGTTCAGTTTAGCTGATTCTACATGTTTTGCACTGGTATAAATCAAGAGTACCATCGGTTCATGAGAAGCACCAGAACAAGCTGGACCTATCCAAGTAGATGACTGAAAGAATCTGAAAAGGAGAAATGCAGGGAATGAACTTTGTCTGTAAGAAGGGTCATTTTTTCCTCATAATTTCCAATTCATTCCCTCTGCTTTTGTCCTTATTGACAAGGCTATTTGCATCCCAGATTCCCCATGAAATGAGAACCCTGAGCTTGTGGAAGTGCCTGAGAGATGCCGTGTTCCTCTGCAGGGACACTCAGGCTGAAAGAGGAGCCTGAGGCCTGTGTGGGGAAGCCTCCTCGGAGCTGGAATTTGTGCCGTGCTGGGAGAGGAGGAGCAGGGGGAGAAGGCTGGGCGCTGTGTGGCAGGAGCAGGAGGTTTGGGCTCAGGACATTCCGCCTGCGCCGCTGCCCCGCAATGGGCGGCCGTGCCCGGGGCTCTGGGCCTGGCCCCGCGTGCGCTGAGCTCCCGACACTGCGGGAGCTGCCCGGGCTGGGCTCAGGATCCCGCTGGGGCTGGGCAGCAGGCTGGGCTCCCACTGGCATCAGCAGCAGCTGGAAATACCTCTGGGCATCTCCATTTTCTGCTGCTGCTGGAAGGAACAATGAAGTGAGTGGAGAAGTTCTGGTTTCTCTTTGTCCTGGTGGATTTTTCATTTTATTTGACACTCCATGGCAATTTCTGTGATGGCCTCTGTCAGCTGCTTCTATTTTAGCAGCACCAGCATCAGGGCTGTGTTTGAGTGCTGCAAATGTGGCCTGTGTGGCTTTAATTCTCCTTGACTTTGTGCTCATGGACTTGTGAGCAATACAAGATGTGCTACTCATGATGGCTGCAACGAACAGCCCGAGTTCCCCATCACAAAAGCACTCTGGATAGCACTGATAGAAAAAGGCAACTGCAGTATTAAGGATAAAATTCAAGTGGCAAACAGAAGAGGGTCAAGAGCAGCCATGATCTACAATTCCCTTTTGCAAAGGCAACAACAGCCTCCTGCTGTCAGCTCAGGGTGTGTAAAACAGGGCTGAAAGCAGCGCTGGAACCCGATCATTTCTTTCTCTGCAAGCTGGGTCAGGGTGGGCCCTGAGGAATCAGGGCTGTGTGTGGGTGATTGTTGCTGTACTCCAGAATTGCCCTGGACAAAGGCCTTGGAAGCCGAGGCAGGAGCAGGTGGGAAGGGGCCGGCGCTGCTGCTGCTCCTGCCCGGGAGCCCCGGCTGGGCCGGGCCGGCGCCCACTGCGCTGCGGCTGCTGCTGCTGCCAGAGCCGGGCGGGACTCGGGGACAGGGAATGGACACGGGGGGACAGCAAAGGCCTTGGGGGCTGCAGGGATGTTGGTGCTGGGGCAGCGCCAGCACAGAGCTTCAGCCTGCAATGAACCCTGAGGGAAATGCTGGGGAAAGGCTCCATTTCAGCCTTTCTTTACTCATCGCTCTGAAGGGACCGAAATAAAAGGGGAACAAGCAGGGCCCGACCCCTTCTCCTTTGTGAGGAGCCATGAGGGGCTGTGAGGGGCCATGAAGGTTTGTGAGGGGTCCTGAGGGGCTGTGAAGAGCTGTGAGGGGCAGTGAGGGGTCATGAGGGTCTCTGAGGAGCCATGAGGGGCTATGAAGGGTTGTGGGAGACTGTGAGGGGCTGTGGGAGGCCAGGCACCTCATGGAACAAAGGGTCCATTGTGACACCTTAGAACCGAGGAGATCGTTGGTGGTTGTACAAAAGCTCGTGGAACCAAAAGCCCATTGTGACATTGTGGGGCCTCAGGGAGCCATGGAGACCATTATGACACTTCAGGACCCATTGGAACCAAGGGGCCATTGTGACAATGCAGGGCCTGGTATAACACAGGGGTCATTTTAGCACAGCAGGGCCTCATGGAATCAAGGGGATCGTAGTGACACTGTGGGGCTCCATGAGACCACGGGGACATTCTGACTCTGTGGAACCAAGGATACCATTGTTACACATTGTGACACCAAAGGGCCATTGTGGAACTGCAGGCCCTCATGGAACCAACGAGACCATTGTGACATCACAGGGCCTCACGGAACCAAGGAGCCATTGTGACACTGTGTGGCACCATGGAACCAAGGGGTCATTCTGGCATTGTGCAGTCCCATGGAACCAAGGAAACCATTTTGACACTGCAAGGCCTCATGGAAGCAAGGGGCCATTGTGCCACTGGGGAGCCAAAGAGACCATTGTGATATTACTGGGCCTCATGGAAACAAAGATCTGTTGTGATACTATGGGGCCACATGGAACCAAGGGAGAATCATGATGCTGCAGGGCCCCAAGGATCCAAGAACATGGAACAGGTCTGGTTGACTTGGCCTCCTAAGGGCCACCTGAATGGTCCAGCTGACACTGGAATGTTGAGGGTCGCTTCTCATCTGCCCCTAAAACCTTGGCATTCAATGCTTTCCTTCCTGTGGGAAAGAGATGTCCTTTAAATCCAGGGGTTCATGGCCAAAATTGGGATTCCTACTCCAAATTTGATTATGTCCTTGGATTGTTCCCGTATGAAGCCTGCCAGGATAGAAAGCTCTGTCTGGCCTTGGTCTCTTGGGGGCCACCTTGCATCTGCCTTTAAAACACTGGAAGGCTGTGCTTTTCTTTCCATGGAAAAAAGCATCTTTCATGTCCAGGGGTCCATGGCTAAAATTGGGAATCTGCCTCCAAGATTCCTTATAACCAAGGATAACTCCCAGACAAAAGCTGTCAGATTCCCTTGGCTTTCTGAGGGCCAGCTCTCATCTGCCACTGAAACACTGGGGGTCTGCCCTTTCCTTCCCATGGAGAAGAACTGTCATTACAATCCAGGGACTCACAGCTGAAATGGAATTCCACATGCAAAACTCCACAAATATCCAAGAGTTACTTTCAGACAAAAGATGCAAGGATAGACAGCTCTGGCTTCCCCTGGCCTCTGGTGAGTGCTTCTGATCTGCCTTCACAACCCTGGGTTCTGTAGTTTCCTTCTTAGAGAAAAGAATTGTCCTTCTTGTCCAGGCACCCATGGCCTCAAGCACATGATCACTGTACAGGGACACAGAAGTTCTCTGCTTAATGGACTGGAGTCTGAGGACAGCACAGGAGAGCCCTGGGAGTGTTTCCAGGACGGATTCAGGGATGGTGGATCCCTTTGAAATAATAGAGAATTCCATGAAAAAGAAAGACTTAATGCCAGGAGCAGCTGGGGAGGTCCAGACTGGACCCAAGGAGAAAGGAATTTTTTCTCGCAGGGCAGGGCTGTGGTGCAGCACATCCCCCAGAAGGAGTCTGGAGCAGCCCAAGGCTCTGTGTGTGCAGGCAGAGGCAGGCAGGAGGCAGAGCTGTCAGCAAAGGAAGGGGCCAGCGAGGTGGGGCAGCCGGGGGATGACGACAGCCTGCAGGGACAGAGGCGCAGGGCATGGACACCGTAGGACAGCCTGGGCTGCAGAGGGCACAGGGATGGGCAGCAGCTGAAAGGCCCTGACACAGCCAACTCCTGCAGCACTTGGGCCATGCAGGCTGGCCCTGGGCCTGAGGCCAGCAGGGGACAAGTGAGCCTTGCTGTGCTGGGGCCTCATTGCCTCCTTGTCCCTGCTCAGCAGCCTGGCAGGGGCCGCCCCATGGTGCTGCCCTTGGCATTGCACATGCCCAGAGCCCAGTGGGCCGGGAAGAGCCCTGAGCAATGAGGGAGGGACAGGATGTGCCTTGCCAGGGGCTGGGGCTCAGCCCTTGGCCCTTTGCATTCCTGAAACACATCCAGGTTTGTTCAGCACCAGAGACACCTTTCCCTTGTTTGTCCCCACTGTCATCAGTGCCTCCAGTGTTCTGCTCTAACTGGAACCTGGGGACACTTTCTGAGTCGTGTCCCTCAGTGGAGTCCATTAAAACTTCAGGAAACTGTGGAGTTTGAATATGATTTTGACTTCTGAGAAGTTTTCCTTCAGCTCCCTCTCAGGGACTGATGTCCAGGGACTCAGCACTGTTGAAATATCCCAGCTCTACAGAGACGGGGCAACTGAGAGCGTTTTAAAATATTTTCTTCAATTATCAGTCTCCTTGAAGGTTGAAACATAAGAGGTGTAAAACTCCATGCCATTCTATCAGAAGCCAACTTATTTCCTCGTTATAAAACCTTAGAAATATTTCTTAGCCTATTATCTTTTGCCACACAATGGTGCTAATAATTCTAATGCCAATCATCTATTATTTTACAACACATGATCTTGCCAAAATGCATATTTAACAGTTCTAATTCTCCTAAATATTTGGTCTTTTTGCAAGGCCATTGTTTGAAACTTGTTTCTAGTTCAATCTCTCTCTCAGCAAGGTCTTCTCTATTCCAGGGCCTTTCTGAGTCAGCACACCTTATCTCAGAGTTTGCATCCAGATGTACATGACTGTGTGAGCTTTCAGTCAGGCTTGGAGAATCCTTTACAAATCCATTTCTCACAAATATCCATCACAGAATGCTGCAATCATCTCAGAAAACAGTAGTAAAATACATCTTTGAAAATAGGAATGGATATTTCTAAGAAGGCCTTTGTCATATTTCTCCATAACTTGGTTTGAAAACCTTCCAAATGAACTGCATCAGACCAGAAGGAAATCAAGGGAGAATTGTGTCTTGCTGGGAAACCTCTGAAGAATTCAGTCAAAATCGAACTCCAAAGTTTCTGATACCATTCATGTGTCCCACTGAGGGACACAACTGAGAAAGTGTCCCCAGGTTCCAGTGAGAGCAGGAAATTGGAGGCAGAGATGACAGGTGGTGTGGGAAATGCAGGCATGGAGAGCTCTCAGGGCCTTGTGCATACAGGCTCAGAGACTGAGATGGATCCAAGGTTTGACCCAAGACCTTGGAGAAATCTTGGGGAATCAGAGCGTAAAAAGTACAATAGATATAAAACAAGAATATAAGTTTTTAGTTTAAGTAGAAATATGTTTTCAGCAAACAGAAATATGCAGTGTGTAAGCAAAGCAGTATGTTAAGTAAAATAGTAAAAGATTGTAAAACTTAGCAATAGAACATGTTATAAAGTTAAGTAGAAGTTTAAGATATATCAATGTAGGTTTGTGAAGTGTTATAGGATTGGCTGAAAAATGACACATTGCAGCAAAGCCATGAGAAGCAAAGCAATTAATGATTGGTGTAAAAGGATGCTGGAAAACTTCACAGAAGAATTTGATTGGCTAAAAACTAACATAAAGCATTGTAACTAAGAATGAGGAGGCTTCTGATAGTTTGGTGTTGGATGTAACAGCTTTAATGTCTCACCCTTCTATGAGACTGACACCATGAGGCCATAAACCATCTTTGACAACGTCTCTCAGTTGCCCCATCTCTTGTAATATCAATCTCCCAATACACATTTTCTTGACATCAGACATGACTAATGAAATCAATAGGGACTTATGGACACCAGGTCTATCCCATTAAAGTCAATCGGGATTTAGGGACACCTGGTCTTTCCATTAAAGTCAATGAGATTTTTTAGGAAATTTGGCCCTAATATAGGGAAATTTGAGTAAATTTGGAGGAAATCTTGGGCTGAATTCTGGGAATTTCCACTCCAGGATTGCAATGCCTATGCTCTGGATGTCCTGGATGAATTCCTGGAGGCCAATCCCAAATCCCTGATCCTTCACCTGCTGTCCAGGCTGGAGCTGTCTTCCCAGGTAAGCAACAAAAATGCCCATTTTCATCCCAAAAGCTGGGAATTCCAAGCCCAAAATTGGGATTTTTAGCACCAAAAGTTTTGGGACATCAGCTCTGCCCAGTGAAGTCAAAGGGGATTGAAGGACATCAGGTCTACCCATTGATAGGGCTTGATTGGGAAGAGTTACTGTTTGAACTGGGAGCACTGGGAAGGGCTGAGAGGGGACACTGGGGTTACTAAGAGCACTGAAAAAAAGTGGGACCACTGGGAGGGATTTGTAGCAATAAATGGAGATAAGCAGGACTCCAGGTCTAACCCGTTAAAATTAATAGGAATTTAGGGACAGCAGGACTAGCCTTTAAAGGCAATGGGGTTTAGGGGCACCAGGTCTACCCAATCAAAGCAATGAGGATGTTTGAGACACTAGAGTTTTCAGGGGTCCCAAGGGGTTTTTGGTGATCCAGGGATCCAAGGGGTAACCAGGTGTACCCAGGTGATTGCTGGGAGGGATCCAGGTGATTTTGGGCTGTATCCAAGTATACCCCGATAATTTTCAGGGATATTCAGGTAATTTTTGGGGCACGCAAGTGCCCTGACTCACCCTGACAGGCCAGGAGAAGATGATGGTCACCATTCTCCCAGTTGACATGGACACAGATGACCCTTGGCAGCTGCGGGGCTGTCAGGGTGCACCCCAACATTCAGGGGGTACCCAAAACTCCAGGTGAGGACATCAGGGGTGAGAGGGAGCCCTGAGTTACCTCAGGAGAGGATGCAGTGCAGGTACAGCCAGGTGCTTTGGTGCATGGGGTTGGTGAAGATGGTATTCTGCAGCAGCTCCAGCTCTGGGGTGGGCAAAGGAGGCACCCCAAAATATCAGGGGGACACCAGGGGAAATCCCAATATCTCAGTGGGCACAGCCAGGTATCCAGGAGTTCAGGCCTACCCATTGAAGTCATTGGGGATTTAGGGAAACCAGGTCTACCCATTCAACCCAAAAGAACACACCAGCTCCCACTTTAGCAGAGGGAGGGGCTGGAATATTTTGGGGATCCCGCAAAATTGTGGGAGATTTTTTGAGGAATCCCTCACCTTCCTTCAGCCTTCCAGGGGGCAGTGCCCTTGCCGTAGTTCCTGGTGGGCATCAGCAACCCCAGGCAGTGTTGCCAGGCCGAGAAGTTGGAGAAGTTGCGGCTCAGCAAGGCCCTGGTGAAGGCCAGCTCGGCCTTGATGTCCTGCCTGGCTGCAAGTGCCTACCAGTGTTCCCAGGTGTGGACTGGGAAGGCACCAGTATAAACCAGTGAGCAGTTGGAGGCACTCACGAGCTCCTGAGGCCTGTGGCAGCAGCTCCCAGTATAAACCAGTAAGGCCTCATGCACCCAAACCCATTCCCAGTGTAGTCTAGGAGCTGCTACTGTGGTCCTGGAGCTCCCAGGTTTATACTGGGAAGCCACCAGTATAAACCAGTAAGCACTGCGAGCCACCCCTGAGCCCATGAGCCTATGGTGGCAGCTCCCAGTAGAAACCAGTAAGGCCAGCACAACCTGAAGTCACTCCCAGTAGGTCCCAGGCCCCATCCCAGTATAAATCAGTAAGGCAAGCATCCCCAGAAGTTCCTCCCAGTGGAGTGCCAAGCGTCCCCAAGACCCCTCCCAGTATAATCCAGTATACCCCAGTTTAACCCAGTAAAATCCAGACTATCCCAGTATAACCCAGTATAAACCACTACAACCCACTCATCCCCAGCACCCCATCCCAGTTATAAAGCAGTATAACCCAGTACAACCAGTACACACAGTGCTAGGCCCTCCTGAACACTCACACACCCTCTGTCAGTATAACCCAGTACAACCCAGTGACCCCAGCCCTGTCCCAGCACCCCCTAGACCCCATCCCAGCACAAACCAGTACAAACCAGTACAAGCCATTCACAGTTGCAGGGGTCATCCACCAGGAGGTGCTCACACAGTGCCAGGTCCTCCCGGCCAGCAGGGGGCGCTGCAGTGTCCAGTGTGACCCTACAGAACCAAGGAAACCCCTGTGACACTGCGGGGCCCCACGGAACCAAGAGTCCATTGTGAGACACCTGGGCCACGTGGAGCCAAGGAACCATTGTGACACTGGGGAAACTCATGGCACCAAGGGGCCACTGTGACACTGTGGGGCCTCATGGAACCTGTGAGCCATTGTGACACTGCACGGCCTTGTGGAACCAAGGAGACCACGGTGACACTGTGGGGCCACATGGAACCAAGAGTCCATTGTGACACTCTGGAACTACAGAGACCATTGCTGAGAGTATGGAACCTTGAGGAACAAAAGTCCATTGTGACAGATCAAGGCCTCATGGAACCCAAAAGAGCATTGTGACACCCATGGACCCAAATCTCCATTGTGACAGAACTGAACCACACAGAACCAAGGGGCATTTGTGACACTGCAGGGTCTCAGGGAACCAAGGAGTCCAAAGGTCTCAAACATTCCATACAGGATTCAGAGTTGGGAAAGGGGAACCTCCTTGGTTACACCCTGGCTGGCACACACTAAGAGAAGGTGTCTGTTTTCATTGAGGAAATTCAGGAGTTTTAGATTGCTTCAGAATTAAAAAAAAATGGGGGAGGGGAAATTCGTTTTGGCCTAAGTGCAGCCAATTCTCCAAGCAAAGCAGGTCCCAGGTGAGTGAGGACAGACAGGATGGGGTTGGGCAATGTGGAGCAAGGTTTTGCACACTGGCTCAAGACACAGCTTCTGTGAGCAGGCCAGACCTCCTGAGGAGAGACCCTGCATCAACATCAATCACAGAATGCTGCAATCACCTCTGTTCTAAACAGAACAGGAATAAAATACACCCTTGAAAATAGGAATGGATATTTCTAAGAATCTCTTTGAAATATTTCTCCATAACTGGATTTGAAAATCTTCCTAATGAATGGCACCAGACCAGAGAGAAATCAAGGCAGAGCCATGGTTTGTCAGGACTTGCTTGATCCCAATCAGCCCCGTGGTGCATTTGGTGCTGAGCACTTGAACCTCAGGGCCTGAGAGGAGATTGCACAAACCTTTCCAGGACTTCAATCAGAAGAACCCAAAATGTCTCAAAGCATCAATGGGTCCCACTGAGGTCCATCCCCAACACAGGCTCCTCATGGACACCTTGGAGGAGAGAACTGGAGGACAGGATTGCCCAAAAATCTCTCAGAGACTCAGAGAAGAAAGAAAAAGGAAAGTACCTTAAAAAGGCGACCTACCTTGAACCATTATGAGCTCCACTGAGTGTTGTTACTTACAAAGACTCTCAAGGGACTAATTAAAGCAGATAATTGGAAGCCATGATTGCACAAAGATCTCAGAGACTCCAAGGCAAAAGCAAAACCCAAAGTCCTCTGAAAAACCTGCAGTCCCTGGGAGCATGAAGGAGCCCCCAGGGCCATTCCTGACCAAGGCTCCCCAGGGACTCATCCCAGCAGATCCCTGAGGCCACTGGGATGTGGGGGGATGCTGAGGGCAGGACAAGGGGTGCCAGTGGCCAGCCTTGCTGGGGCTGTGCCAGGAGGCCCCAGTGGCTCAGGACAAGGTGTCTCCTCCCAGCCCTTGGTGGCACAGACCCTGCTGTGCCCCAGGGCACCAAGACTTGGCTTCTCTTTGTCCCCACCTGTCATCTCTGCCTCCAATTTCCTGCTCTCACTGGAACCTGGGAACACTTTCTCAGTTGTGTCCCTCAGTGGGACCCATTAAATCTTCAAGAACTTTGGAATTTGATTCTGACTTGGAGTTCTTGAGAGGTTTCTTCATCTCCCTCTCCGGGACTGATGTTTAGGGCCTCAGCACAAACCCCAAGAGGGTCATTAAAATCCTTGTGCTGTGTCTGTGCTGATGAGCTGGGCTGGGCTCCTGGCACAGAAAGCGATCCTGGCAACCAAGAAGAGCTTCAAAAACACATTTCTCTTCATGAGCAGCTCTTCTCCCAGCCCAGCAGGGCTGGGGCACTGCCTGCAGCCACCCCAGACACAGCACAGAGGCACAGAGAGCTTCAATCAGTCAGGGCTGGGAAGATGCTCAGAATGCCTGGGGCAGAATCACTCCCAGCCCTTGACACAGGAAGCCTCTGGCTGCAGGACAATGCAGCTGCAGCTCCTGCACTGATCTCCTAAAGCTGCAACATCCCAATGCCTGCAGACTATGTGAGTACATTCTCTGATGATCTCTTGTGTAGAGCAGCCAGGGGTGCCCAGGGCTGTGGTGCAGAGCAGGGTCCTGCAGCCCAGGGCGCTGTGCTGGGGCAGGGACTCTGTTGCCTGCCAGGGACAGCTCTCAGCCAGCCCTGGGAGCTGCTCCCAGCACTGGGGGACAAGGTCTGGGTGGAAGGAGACAGCTGGTGAGGCTTGGAAGTGTTGTCCTTGTGTGGTGAAGATGCTGCAGTGTTCAGGACTGCTGCTCCCAGCATGACATTTAACTCCAGAATATTTCTAAGTAGATTACACAGGGAGCACAGTGAGGCAAAGGCTACACAAAAGGGAAAATTCTGCTTTTTAAATCTACTGCTCTGAGTTCCTTAGATGGGAAATTGCAGTCAGTGACAGAAATCAGTACAGGGTCCCTCACAGGCTGCATCAATGTTGCTTTTCCAGTCTCCTCGGGGCTGCTGCGATGTTGCCATCAGAGCCTGCAAAGGCAGAGCTGACCCTGGGCAGTGCCCTGTGCTGGGAGGGGTCTGCAGGGCAGAGCTGAGTCCCCAAGGCTGGGCTGGGCTCTGGCAACACTGGCAGGGCCCAGCCCTTGGCGCAGGGAAGCTCCAGGCAGCAGAGCCCTGGGCAGGCAGTGGGGGGGAAAGTCCCACCAAGCTGGGCTGGGATATTTCAAGTCCTCTCAAAAGTGAACTACTCCATGATTATTTATTTTACAGATTCACATGCCGAGACACAGGAAATGTCCAACAGCAGCTCCATCAGCCACTTCCTCCTGCTGCCATTGGCAGACACGCGGCAGCTGCAGCTCCTGCACTTCTGCCTCTTCCTGGCCATCTCCCTGGCTGCCCTCCTGGCCAACGGCCTCATCATCAGCGCCGTAGCCTGCGGCCACCACCTGCACACCCCCATGTTCTTCTTCCTGCTCAACCTGGCCCTCAGCGACCTGGGCTGCATCTGCACCACTGTCCCCAAAGCCATGCACAATTCCCTCTGGGACACCAGACACATCTCCTGTGCAGGATGTGCAGCACCGGTATTTCTGATATTCTTCTTCCTTGGATCAGAGTTTTCCCTCCTGACCATCATGTGCTACGACCGCTACGTGTCCATCTGCAAACCCCTGCACTACGGGACCCTCCTGGGCAGCAGAGCTTGTGCCCACATGGCAGCAGCTGCCTGGGCCAGTGCCTTTCTCAATGCTCTGCTGCACACGGCCAATACATTTTCCCTGCCCCTGTGCCATGGCAATGCCCTGGGCCAGTTCTTCTGTGAGGTACCCCAGATCCTCAAGCTCTCCTGCTCACACTCCTACCTCAGGGAACTTGGGCTCATTGTATTTTCCATCTGTTTAGGACTTGGTTGTTTTGTGTTCATGGTTTTCTCCTATGTGCAGATCTTCAGGGCTGTGCTGAGGATCCCCTCTGAGCAGGGACGGCACAAAGCCTTTTCCACCTGCCTCCCTCACCTGGCTGTGGTCTCCCTCTTCCTTAGCACTGCCACATTTGCCTACCTGAAGCCCCCATCCATCTCCTCCCCATCCCTGGATCTGGCACTGTCAGTCCTGTACACAGTGGTGCCTCAAGCCCTGAACCCCCTCATTTACAGCCTGAGGAACCAGGAGCTCAAGGCTGCAGTGTGGACACTGATCACTGGATGGCATCAGAAACCTTAAACTTCTTGCCAGTTTCTGAAAATCATGTGCAATAAAATTCATCTTAATTGTTCTTGTTGGTTTGATTTGGACGTTGTTTTTCTTTGGTGTACTATTTCAATATTGTCCATAAAGAAATGTCATTATTTAAACCAATTCTCATTTTATTTCTCTCCACCTTCCCTGTGGTCACAGACAGTGTGAATGAGGGGCTGTATTCTTGATGGCTTTAAACAACCTAATGGATATCTCTCCCCCCAGGAAAGTTTTCTCCAGAGGTGCCCCTTCTGTTCCCTTCTCTGGAGCTGCAGCAGCAATGTCTGTGTGCAGAGATGGGGGCAGATCAGTGCTGGCACAGCAGCTGTGCCCAGCAGCAGCAGCACTTGGTGTTGCCAGTGCTGCTCCCGTGCCACTGCCCCGCTGCCCTCCTGGCCCTCGTGTTGCTGCAGGGCCTGAGTGCTCTCGGGGCCGGGCACAGCCCTGAGGGTGGCAGTGCTGGGGCTGCAGCAGGGACAGGCCATGGGCACTGCTGGGGCAGCGCTGATGCCTCAGGCCAGGGCCTGGGGGCTCCAGGCTCCTTGGCCAGGCTCTCTCCACAACACTTGGCCAGCCCAATGCTGAGCACAGAAAAGCCCCGGGAGCAGCCCCAGGCTGGCCGTGGGCAGGCTGGGGGCAAACAGCATGGCTGGTGCTCTGCAAGCTCCCTGCAAGGGGGACACCCTGGCAAGGAGCAGCAGAGCAGGGGCTGATCCATCCCCAGTGCGCTGGACACCCCAGGGCAGCGTCCCAGAGCGTCCTCATGCACCTGCCAACAACATCCCCCCTCTTCAGCCCTGGCCTCTCCCCCAGCTCACACAGGAGCCGCATCCTTGCAGGCACACACACGGCAGCACTGGCTCAGGAGCCCCTGTTTGCATTGCACACAGCAGGCTCAGCACCCCCATGGTGCTGCTGTGGGGACATGGAGCTGAGTGAGCACAAATGCCATCAGCCCCTGGGGCCAGCAAGGGCTGGGGGTCGGCAAGGAAACCACTTGGGTTTGTCGTGGCCTCTGAAGTCAGCCAGAGTTTGTTCCCATCAGCTTTGAGTTTCCTGTCCCACTGTAGATGTTGTTGCTCAGAGTCTGGGCTGCCTGGCAGCCACCCTCAAGCTCTCCTGAGTATTTCCTTGGCTTCAGCTTTCTTTCCTTTACCCTTCCTAGAAATTTTTCTAGATTTCTTCCTCTTTCCCATCCCTGTCCCTCCCCTGAAAACAGCCCATCCTTGTTTGCCCATTCCTCTTTGGCCCGACTCCTCATTTCAGTTCCTGAGTTGGCACCATGGGAACATCCCTTGGGGAGCAGGATCATCCTCCAAGTGCTTCAGGAATTGTCTGCAGGGTCCTGCAGTGCCTCGTGCTGCTCCCTTGCCAGAGACACCACAGGCCAGGGGGGCACATCTGGGCTGCTGTGTCTGGGTGTGGGGCTCCCTGTTGTGGGCAATGAGGAGAGGCTGGAGAGGCTCTGCAGGACTGACAGGATGGGCTTTGGGGCTGTGTGGAGAAGCTGAGGGACCTGGGCTGCTGGAGCTTGTGAAGAGGAGGCCCAGGGCTCATCCTGCAACTGCTCCAGGGGTGGTTTCAGAGAATCACAGAATCAGCCAGGCTGGAAAAGACCTTGGAGATCATCAAGTCCAACCTGTTCCCTGACACCACCTTGTCTCCCTGAGCCTCCCCTTCTCCAGGATAAACATCCACAGCTCCCTCAGCTGCTCCTCACAGGACTTGTGTTCCAGACCCATCACTAGCCTTTTTGCCCTTCTCTGCACACACTCCAGCCCCTCCATGTCCTTCCTAAATTGGGGGACCCAGAACTGGACACAGCACTCGAGGTGCTGCCCAACCACTGCTGAGCAGTCCTGCTCCTGCTGGCCACACCTTTCCTGATCCAGGCCAGGAGCCACTGGCCTTCTTGGCCACCTGGGCACACTGCTGGCTCATGTCCAGCCTGCTGTCCATCTGTGCCCACAGGTCCCTTTCTGCATGGCCACTGTCCAGCCACTCTGTCCCCAGCCTGTAGCGCTGCAGGGATGGTTGTGGCTAAAGTTCAGGGCCCGGCACTTGGACTGGTTATACTCAAACTTATTGGATTTGGGCCCTGGATCCAGCCTGTCTAAGTCTGTGTACAGAGCCCTCCTACCTTCCAGAAGATCCACACTCACACCCAGCTTGGTGCCATCTGCACATTTGCTGATGCTGCACTCAATGCCCTCATCCAGATCATCAATGCAGATATTGAAATCCACGCTGGCTGGCTCTGATCCCTCAGCCATCCTGGAGGTGCCCTGTGATGGCACTCAAGGTGATCTGTTCCATCACCTCACCAGGCACCCAGGTCAGGCTGACAGGCCTGCAGTTCCCCACATCCTCCTTCCAGCCCTTCTTGGGCATGGGCTCACATTGGCACCTCCAGTCCTCTGGCACCTCCCTGCTGAGCCAGCACTGATGACAAATGATGGAGAGCAGCTTGGGGAGCTCATCCAGCAGCTCCCTCATCCCCCTAGGATGGATCCCATCTGTTCCAAGAGACACCTGTGAGCATCTGAGTGGCTCAGCAGGTCCCCAGCTGCTTCCTCCTGGATTACAGGGGTCTGTTCTTCTTCCTGCCCCCATCTACCGGCTCAGGTGAACACTTCTCCTGAGGACAACCTGAACTTTTTGTTGAAAACTGAGGCAAAGAAAGGGTTAAATATCCCAGTCTTTTCCTAATCTTTGGCAACAATATCCCACCAAAAAAGAATGGATTTTCTACTTTCCCTCGTTTTGCCTGTAATGTTTTAATAAAATAATTTCTGATGTCTTCTGCAGAGGTGGCAAGGTTATGTCCTCATTGAGGTTTCACGTCTCTTAATTTTTTTTCACTTCTCTAATTCTTTCTTTGGCATGATCTAACAACATCTTTAAACCCTTCCTGAGTTGTCTACCTCTCTGTCCAAAGGCTCATTTTTCCCTGAGTGCTTGGAAAAAGCTCCATGTTCAGCCAAGCCAGTCAGTTTTCTTGCTACCTCACTGATCACTTTTTGGCACAGATGGACAGGCTGCGCCTTCAAGATTTCTTTCTTGTAGTGTGTCCATTCTTTCTGGAATCCTTTGTTTGAAAATGTGCGTTCCCATAAGAAAATCAGTACCTGATTTAGTACTGTCAAAACCTGCATCCTGAATAAACTGAAATCTGCTGTGACTCAAGTGTAGAAGTTTTGTTGAGGTCCCTCCTCCTTTCACAGAATAATTAAAAACTCAATAATTTTATGGTCACTGTAGCCCAAACAGCCTCTGACCACCACAACTCCCACTAGCGCTTCTCTCTTTGTGAACAGCACGAGACAGAGCTTTCCTGGGCAGTGGGAAGAGAAGGAAACCTCCCCAAAGTGCAGCCTGGAAGGTTCATCCTGGAGGTGAGGAAACAGAAAAGTCCCTCCCAGGGCAGAATGTTGGTGCCCGAGGTGTCCCAGCGTGAGGCTGGGCCAGGCCATGGCTCTGTGTGCCAGGAGCCGGCAGCGCTGGGTGCAGGGAGCCCAGGGAGGGCACAGCAATGCTGGGCTGAGAAATGCTGGGGGGGACAGCGAGATGGGCGTGTGCAGCCGGCCAGGGCACAGGAGCAGCACGCACAGGGGGCACAGCCTGCAGGAGAGATGGCCAAGGGCTGGGCAGGGCTGGCAGGGCCAGAGGCACCCAGGCCTTTGTGCCCTGGGCTCGGGCAGGGCCTCTGCAGCCCCACAGAAGGAACTTTCCTGGCAGGGGCTGCACTTTGCTTCTGCCTCGGCCCTCCCTCAGGAGGCTGCCAGGGCTGGCAGCTTGATGACATTTGTCCTTGCTGCCCCTGCCATCCCACTGCCCCAGCAACAGCCCCGAGCCACCCGTGAGGGACAGGCCCTGCTGGGCCAGGCCTGGGCTCAGGCCTTGGCCTTTCTGCTTCCTCCAGCCAGCCCAGGCCTTGCTCAGCATTGCAGTTCCCTGCTCACAGCCTCGGGCTCCTGCAATCCTGCCCTCAAGGATCTGCTCTCACCACTCCCTGGGGAGCCTTTGGCACTCCCTGCCCTCAGTGGGGCCACTGATGCTCCAAGGGACTTGCAGTTTTGCTTCTGACTCCTGGAACAGCTTCTTCAACCTTCTCTCAGTGCCTGAGGCTCCTGGACTCAGCCTAAAATCCACCCTGGGAATCATTGAAATACAGAAAGTCCTCAGGAGCACCTTGTCTTCTTCCAGTTGTCTTCATGTTATGAGGGATTGTGCAGCTGCTTGGAGTCAGTTTGGAGTTTTGTTAATGAGGAAGGATTTCAATGTACACCTCATGACTTTTGTGTTTTTAATCACATGAGTTTTTTTATTTTTCATTTTAGAGGAGATCTGACTGAAGCATTTCCCACGTGATCTTGATGCTGAATGTCTCCTTAGGAGGTCTGGGCACCCAGAAGTACGAGCCCCTTGAGGGTTGACCCTGTTTGGAGAACCTGCTCCTCACCCCCAACCTCAGTGTGTCTCACATCACCCACCTGGGACTGACATGCCAAAAAAAAGATTATTAATTTATAAAATGAAAATAATATCTTTTTCATAATAATTCTATTCTATATTTTTCTTATCTTAATTTTCTATTTATGTAAAAAAATCCATATATTTTTGGCAACCAAAAATTTTTTTGGTCATTGACTTTGGTCATAAGTAACACAATTCCCTTCATTAATAAGTGACCACTATTGGCTATGGATTTCTCCAGCCTTATGATTATTAGTCCTATTTTTAGTAACATTGCCATATTTTTAATAATTTTCTTAGTTTGTATAAAAGGGACCCATTTGGGATTCACTGAGACATTTCTGGGGTACATTTGAGACAGTTTTGGGTCTGGAGAGGGAATTTAGACAGAACTTTAGTGTCTGGAGGAAACTTGGGGCACCTGAGTGTGCACTAGGAGGGGCACTGAGGGATTGTGATGGACACTTTGGAGCCCTGGGAAGCTCTTGGGGGTCCAGGAGAGCACTTGGGAGGTCAGGGAGGGGAATCTGGGGCCATTCTGGCTCCAGGCGGGCACTTGGGGGGCTCTAACGGGGCTCTCGGGGGTGCAGGGGATGATGGGAGTTGTAGGCGTGGTCATAATACAGTTTGATAGAGCAGTGGAGCTTCATGGGAGTTCTGGGCACAGCTTCAATGTCTCTCAGTGGGGCGCGGTGCATGATGGGAGATGAAGGCACGGCTGCAATAGCACTCTATGGGAACTGTGAAGCATCATGGGAGCTGTAGTCCCGGAAGTGCCTCGGACAAAATAAGAAAACTCCTCTTTGCCAGACCTCCTGAGGAGAGACCCTGGATCAACATCAATCACAGAATGCTGCAATCACCTCTTCTCTGAAGAGAACAGTAATAAAATACACCCTTGAAAATAGGAATGGATATTTCTAAGAAGCTCTTTGAAATATTTCTCCATATCTGGAGTTGAAAACCTTCCTAATGAACTGCACCAGACCAGAGGGAAATCAAGGCAGAGCCATGGTTTGTCAGGACTTGCTTCATCCCAGGAAGCCCCTGTGTGCATTTGGTGCTGCCAAGGAGCTCCAAATAATATTTTGGAAATACTGGCTCTCTCTCTGCAGTGCTGCCTTTGCCAGGAGCCCAGCCCAGCTCAGCAGCACAGACACAGCACAAGGACTTTAATGACCCTCTCTGGGTTGGGGCTGAGTCCCTGAACATCAGTCCCTGAGAGGGAGTTGAAGAAACCTCTCAAGAATTCCAAGTCAGATTCAAACTCCAAAGTTTCTCTTAATTTTCGTGAGTCCCACTGATAAACATGGAGGAGAAAGTTTCCCAAGGGTTGAATTAGAGCAGAAATTTGATGACAATGATATCAGGTTGGAAAAAATACGGTAAAAGAGGAAAAGAAACATCTGAAGAATTCAAAGTCAGATTCGAAATCCAAAGTTCCCTGACGTTCTAATGGGTCCCACTGAGGGACATGACAAATAAAGTGTCCCCAGGTGCAGGTTTATTGCTTTTATGTTACATTTTTAAAGTATCAGTTTTTTCTTTTTATGATATAATATTTAAGTGGGCTTATTGTTTTCATATTACCTTTTTTTGTCTGGATTTTTCCTTTTTCTGAATGACACAGAGAGACAGGACTTCTGAGTTGCTTTAGAAAGTTTGTTTTAATTTTTTCAATTTCTATCTAGTCACAAATGGTAAATTTGTCTTACAGATGTTCACAGCATGCCTTAGAAGTCACAGGACTTATGGTTACAAGGCCTTTAAAGTATTTATTAAGCAATAAAACCCTGTCTATAGAGATATTTAAATTTCTAGTTCAATACTAAGATATTTCATCCTATTTACTGATGATACAGAGTGGAATTTCTCTAGTCAATTATATCCCGACACACAAACTTAACATTGCTGCACTCCACAACTTCTTGTTCCGTTTCTAAGTACCTTTATTTCTTCTGTATCTTAAATTCTAAAGCTAAACCGATCACAACTGTGTTTAATTCTAAGCTTTGGCTTACAGACCCAATGTTCTGAAAATTCCTTGTACTTTGAATTCCAACACAGCAGTGAATGGACTTTGCTCTGGATGTTGCCTGCAGCCTCCATCAGCTCCAGCTGAGCTTTGCCTTTCCTAAACATATGAACATATGCTCAGGGCAGATTTCTGAATTCCTCCTCTGGACTTTGTCCTCACTTCCACCTCCTGGTCGTTGTGCTGTGGCTCATGCCTGTCATTTGTCCCTGAGGCAGCACAGCCCCCCTGGCCAGCACAGGCCCCACATCCCCTCATCAGACACGGCACAGCACAGGGAGTGTTTTGGGTGGGCAAATGTTCCCCACCAGAATGTCCACTCCACACCTCAGTGTCCAGTCCCAGCACCCACATCCCGTGCCAGGGTTCACAGAGAGCCCTGCTCTGGGCTCTGCCAAGGGCTGGGTGAGGAGGGAGCCCGGGCAGGGCTGATGCTGCCCCTAGAGCAGTGCTGAAATTGGCAGGAGGAAGTAGATAAGCACAGAACAAATAGACCAAGAAAATGGGGAGAGTGCCCAGGTCTGGAAGAGGCTGATGGAAGAGGCTGGAGGGTTGCTCAAAGCCCTGGGGCACCTTCTCACACTGGCCATGCCACCAAGGCCACAGACCAAGCTCCTCAGTGCTGCACCTGCCTGTGTGAGATCCCTGCCAGGGAACTTGCACAGCAGCACACACCTGCTGGAACGTGTCCTGGCCCTGCAGAGTCACACAGCTCAGCTGACACGAGTGGGTTTTATCTCCTGGGATCTCTCCTTGTTTCCATGGGGCTTCAGTGTGTCACAATGTTCTCCTTGTTTCTGCAGTGTCACAATGGCCCCTTGCTGCCATGAGGCTCTGCAGGGTCACAATGGCCCTTTGGTTCCCCACAGTGTCACAATGATTCCATGGGGCCTTGCAATGCCACAATGGTCTCCATGGATCCACGGTGCCCTGCAGGATCCCAACGGCCCTTTGGCTGCACCAGGCCCTGTAATGCAACAATGGCCTCTTGGTTCCACAAAGCCCTGCTGCTTCACACCGGCCCCTTGGCACTATGCGGCCCAGCAGTGCCACAGTGATGTCCTTGGTTCCCTGGGGTCCCCACAGTGTCACAATGGCTCCTGGGATCTGTGGTGCCCTGCAGTGTCACAGTGGTCTCCATGGTTCCACAAAGCCCCACAGTGTCACCATGGTCTCCAGAGGAAGGAAACCACAGAGCCCCAGTGTTTCAGGGGCTGATGGGCTGTAGTCACCAGAGGCCAAAGCCAGATAGACCTGTCTGTCCTGCCAGGTTTGTCTGAGAGGAACCTTTGGATATTCAAAATTTTGAATGTTTAATCCCAATTTCAGCCCTTCCAGCCTGGAGGAGAAGGCCAGTTCTTTTTCATAGTTAGGAAAGCACACAGCCCCAGTGTTTGGAAGGCAGGTGAGAGCCAGCCCTCAGGAGGCCAAGGTCGACCAGACCTGTCTGTAATGTCAGCTTTTGTGTAGGAACAATCTTTGGATCTAGGGCTTTTGGAGGTGAAATCCTGTTTTTGGCCATGGGTGCCAGGAGAAAAGGATGGCTCTTTTCCACAGGAAGGAAAGCACAGAGCCCAGTGCTTGAAGGCAGGTGAGAGCTGGCCCTTGGGAACAGAAGGTCAGCCAGGCTTGTTGGTAATGGCAGGTTTTGTCTGGGAGAAATCCCTGGATATTGGGAATTTTGTAGGCAGAATCCTGTTTTGGCCATGGATGCCTGGATGAGAAGGACAGTTATTTTCCATTTGAAGGAAAGCCCAGAGCCCCAGTATTTCAGGGGCACAGGAGAAGAGAATTTCAACATGCCAAGGGCAGTTGGACCATCAGGCCAAGCCAACATGTAGGAGTGTGTGCTGGGCTTTGCACCACTGATTAGTGGTTTGTCATCAGTCTTCTCTGTTTCTGTTCAGAGTCAAAATTATTAGAAAGGCAATTGAGATGGTTCCTTGTGTTCGGACTTGGATGTTTATTATATCTTATCAGAGAATTACAGAAAGCACCTCTAGCTCCTTGCTAGAAGTAGGAAAAATGGCTCTCTGCTGAGCCTGTTTCAAGGCCTTTTAAAGTTAAACAAACCAATACAAGTTTAACACCTATAGTATTTATACTTTTGACCCAATAATAGATTCCCATGACCCTTAGAGTGATTTTGGACTGACTAATCCAAAGATTACTACCTAAGTTCCATGAAGAAGAAGGAAGAAGAAGAAAATGAACAAGAGAAAGACACCACCCAAAATTCTCCATCTTGTCCCATAACTACCACTGTACTATAAAAACCTCAAATTTAAAACCCATCAGCCAGTGAAAATACACACATCTAATCCACTTATACATTTATGATTTCTAACTCATTATTTATATTTACAAGTCTTCTCCAAGGTCCAATGCAGTGTTTTTCAGGGTGTCTGTGCCTGGAAGCACAGAAAGCTCAAAAACTCGAGATTTCTGGGATCCAACACCAACAGACCTGTTACCTGTTCCCTTGAATCCATGGGGCCCTGCAGTGTCACAATGGTTCTGTTATATTGGATCCTTGGTTCCATGAGGCCCAGCTGTGTCACACTGAATCTCTTGTTTCCATGCGGTTCCACAGTGTCACAATGGTCCCTTGTTTCCATGAGCCCTTGCAGTGTCACAGGGGTCTCCTTGGTGCCACAGTATCCCAATGGACCCTTGGTTCCATGGGGACTCACAATGGAAGAAGGGTCTCCTTGGTTCCATGAGGTCCTGCAGAGCCCCTTGATTCAACGAGGCCTCAAAGTGTCACCATGGCCTCCAGGATTCCATGAGGCCCCACAGTGTCACAATGGACTCCTTGGTTCAATGGTGCCACACAGTGACACAATCACCCCTTGGCCTGATGAGACCCACAGTGCCAAAATGGTTCCATGGGGCCCTGTAGTGTCACAATGGCCCCCTGGTTCAATGTAGCCTTTAGTGTCACAATGGTCTCCATCATTCCATAAGGCCTTGCAGTGTCACAATGGACCTTTGCTTCCATGATACCCCATAGTGTCACAATGGTATTCTTGGTTCCACAATGTCATCCCTTCATCCCATGGAGACCCACACTGTTCATTGTAGTGCCCTTGATTCCATGAGGCCTTGCCATGCTGTAATGGCCCCTTGGTTCCAGTGGGTCCCACAGTGTCAGAATGGTCTCATCTGTTCCATGAGGCCCTGCAATGTCACTGTGGTCCCCTTGGTTCTACACAGCCCCACAGTATCAGCATGGACTCTTTGTTCCACAAGATTCCATAGTACAACACAGTCACCTTGGTTCCGTGAGGTTCTGCAGTGTCACAATGGGCCCATGGCTCCACGAGGCCAGGCTGTGTCAGAATGACCCCTTGGTTCCAAAAGCTTTCTTAGTTTCACAATGGTCTCCTTGGATCTGCAGTGTCACAATGGCCCCTTGGTTCCATCAATTTGCACAGTGTCACTCCAGACTCCTTGGTTCAGTTAGGCCTTGCCATGACATAATCTACAGAATATCAGAATAAGACTCTTGAACAGTAATTTGCTATTTAAGAGAGCATCATTTTTTCAGCCCTGAGGTCTAGTGAAGGATAACTCCTAATCATACATGGGCATGTAATTCCACCAGTGTGTTGCTTATAAACAGTCAATAAATGTGTACTAGAATTTACCCATTTCCATAAAACCCACCCCATGTTCCCAGGTTCAGTCATTGTTTTCTCTGTCACTGCACTTTTGAGCCAGATTTCTTCTCTTCCAGCAATCCTTACTGGCAAAGCAGCACCTGCAAGGCTACTTTTTGTGCTAAAAGTTCACCAGCACAGTAAAAATTGAATTAAACCTATAGATGTCAAGGCCAAGGCTCTGTGTGTGCAGGCAGAGGCAGGCAGGAGGCAGAGCTGTCAGCAAAGGAAGGGGCCAGCGAGGTGGGGCAGCCGGGGGATGACGACAGCCTGCAGGGACAGAGGCGCAGGGCATGGACACCGTAGGACAGCCTGGGCTGCAGAGGGCACAGGGATGGGCAGCAGCTGAAAGGCCCTGACACAGCCAACTCCTGCAGCACTTGGGCCATGCAGGCTGGCCCTGGGCCTGAGGCCAGCAGGGGACAAGTGAGCCTTGCTGTGCTGGGGCCTCATTGCCTCCTTGTCCCTGCTCAGCAGCCTGGCAGGGGCCGCCCCATGGTGCTGCCCTTGGCATTGCACATGCCCAGAGCCCAGTGGCCCGGGAAGAGCCCTGAGCAATGAGGGAGGGACAGGATGTGCCTTGTCAGGGGCTGGGGCTCAGCCCTTGGCCCTTTGCATTCCTGAAACACATCCAGGTTTGCTCAGCATCACAGACAACTTTGCCTTGTTTGTCCCCACCTGTCATCAGTGCCTCCAGTGTTCTGCTCTAACTGGAACCTGTGTGTTGGAATTCAAAATGCAAAGAATTCTCAGAACATTGAGACTGTGAGCCAAAGATTAGAATTAAACATAGTTAAATAGAGATAGGTTCAACTTTATATATTAAGATATAGAAAAGGTAAAGTTAGTTACAAAGGTAACAAGAAGTTTTAGAGTGTAGCAATATAAGTTTGTGTCATGATATAATTGGTTGAGAAAGTTCACACTGTAGTATGAGTCAATAAGAAGAAACATCTTACTATTGAATTAGAAACAAAAATAACACTGTTGACAGTGTTTTATAGGTTAATAAATCCTTAAAAGACCTTGTAACCATAAGTCTTTTGACTTCTAAGCCATGCTGTGAACATCTGTAGGACAAACTTACCCTTTCTGCCTGTATAGAAAAAAAATAAACTACAATTTCTAAAGCAGTTCAGAAGTCCTGTCTATCTGCTTCATTCAGAAAAATATAAAAGTCTTCTAAAAAAAAAAAAAAGTAGCATAAAAACAATAAGCCTACACTTTAAAGATAGAATAAATATAAACACACATGTTAAAAATATAATGTATAAAAAATAAATCCGCACCTGGAGACAGCTTCTCAGGAATGTCCCTCACTGGGATCCATTAGAACTTCATCAAACTTTGGACTTTGGACTCACTTTGAATTCTTCAGATATTTCTTTTCCTTATTTACCCTATTTTTTTCTGACGCCATTGTCATCAATTTTCTGGTCTAATACAACCCTTGGGAAATCTTCTCCTTCATGTTTATCAATGAGACTCACTAAAAGTAGCGGAAACTTTGGAGTTTGAATCTGACTTGGAATTCTTGAGAGGTTTCTTCAACTCCCTCTCAGGGACTGATGTTCAGGGACTCAGCCCCAACCCCAAGAGGGTCATTAAAGTCCTTGTGCTGTGTCTGGGCCGGGCTCCTGGCAAAGGCAGCACTGCAGAGAGAGCCAATATTTCCAAAATAATATTTGGAGCTCCTTGGCATCACCAAATGCACCACGGGGCTTATTGGGATCAAGGAAGCGCTGACAAACCATGGCTCTGACTTGATTTCCCTCTGGTCTGGTGCAGTTCATCATGATGATTTTGAACTCCAGTTATGGAGAAATACTTCAAAGATCTTCTAAGAAATGCTCATTCCTGTTTTAAAGGGTGTACTTTATCACTGTTCTCTTTAGAGCAGATGTGATTGCAGCATTCTGTGATTGATGTTGATGCAGGGTCTCTCCTCAGGAGGTCTGGCCTGCTCACAGAAGCTGTGCCTTGAGGTCTGAGCCAGTGTGGACAACCTTGCTCCACATTGCCCAACCCCATCCTGTCTGTCCTCACTCACCTGGGACCTGCTTTGCTTGGAGAACTGACTGCACTCAGGCAAACACTGGTTTTCCTGGGTTTTTTTTGAAGCAATCTAAAACTCCTGAATTTCCTCACTGAAAACAGACACACTCCTCAGGTGTGTGCCAAGCCCAAAGTGCCACAGAGCAGGTTCCCCTTTCCCCAACTCAGAACCCTGCAAGGAAGGTTTGAAGCCTTTGGTCTCCTTGGTTCCACAAGGCCTTGCTGGGTCACCATGCACTCTTGGTTCCATGAGGTTCTGTTCTGTCACAATGGAGATTTGGGTCCATGGGGCCCCACAGTGTCACAATGCTATTTCTGGTTCCATGAGGCCTTGATCTGTCACAATGGACTTTTGTTCCTCGAGGTTCCATACTCTCAGCAATGGTCTCTGTAGTTCCAGAGTGTCACAATGGACTCTTGGTTCCATGTGGCCCCACAGTGTCACCGTGGTCTCCTTGGTTCCACAAGGCCGTGCAGTGTCACAATGGCTCACAGGTTCCATGAGGCCCCACAATGTCACAGTGGCCCCTTGGTCCCATGAGTTTCCCCAGTGTCACAATGGTTCCTTGGCTCCACGTGGCCCAGGTGTCTCACAATGGACTCTTGGTTCCGTGGGGCCCCGCAGTGTCACAGGGGTTTCCTTGGTTCTGTAGGGTCACAATGGACACTGCAGCGCCCCCTGCTGGCCGGGAGGACCTGGCACTGTGTGAGCACCTCCTGGTGGATGACCCCTGCAACTGAGAGTGGCTTGTACTGGTTTGTACTGGTTTGTGCTGGGATGGGGTCTAGGAAGTGCTGGGACAGGGCTGAGGTCATTGGGTTGTACTGGGTTATACTGAGAGAGGGTGTGTGAGTGTCTGGGTAGACCTAGCACTGTGTGTACTGGTTGTACTGATTTATACTGGTTTGTACTGGGATTGGCTGCTGGGGGGTTACTGATTTCTACTGGGTAATTGTGGGATGTGGTACTGGGGGTGACTGGTTTATGCTGGGTTATACTTGGTTATACTGGGTCATACTGGGTTACACTGGTTTATATTGGGTTTGTGTGCAGGGAGTCACTGCGTTATACTGGGTTATACTGGTTTATATTGGGATGTGGTCCTGGGGGTGACTGGGTTGTAGTTGTTTATACTGGGTTATAGAGGGATATTCTGGATTTTACTGGGTCAGACTGGGGTGTACTGGGTTATACTGGGAGGGAGCTTGGGGATGCTTGGCACTCCACTGTGAGCAACTTCTGGGGATGCTGGCCTTACTGGTTTATACTGGGATGGGGTTTGGGACATACTGGGAGTGACTTCAGGTAGTGCTGGCCTTACTGGTTTATACTGGGAGCTGCTGCCATGGGCTCAGGGGCTCAGGGGTGACTCCCAGTGCTTACTGGTTTATACTGGTGCTTTCCCAGTATAAACCTGGGAGCCCCAGGACCACACTAGGAGCCCCTAGACTACACTGAGTATGGGTTTGGGTGCATGAGACCTTACTGGCTTATACTGAGAGCTGCTGCCATGAGCCTCAGGAGCTCGGGAGTGGCTCCAAGTGCTCACTGGTTTATACTGGTGCCTTCCCAGTCCACACCTGGGAACACTGGTAGGCACTTGCAGCCAGGCAGGACCTCAAGGCCGAGCTGGCCTTCACCAGGGCCTTGCTGAGCCGCAGCTTCTAAAACTTATCAGCCTGACAACACTGCCTGGGGCTGCTGATGCCCACCAGGAACTACAGCAAGGGCACTGCCCCCTGGAAGGCTGAAGGAAGGTGAGGGATTCCCCAAAAAGCTCCAACAATTTTGTGGAATCCTCAAAGTTTTCCAGCCCCTCCCTCTCCTAAAGTGGGAGCTGGTGGGTTCTGTTGGGTTGAATGGGTAGACCTGGTGTTCCTAAATCCCCATTGACTTTAATGGGTAGACCTGAACTCCTGGATACCTGGGTGCCCCCACTGAGATATTGGGGCTTCCCCCGGTGTCCCCCTGAGATTTTGGGGTGCCTCCTTTGCCCACCCCAGAGCTGGAGCTGCTGCAGAATACCATCTTCACCAACCCCATGGACCAAAGCACCTGGCTGTACCTGCACTGCATCCTCTCCTGAGGTAACTCAGGGCTCCCTCTCACCCCTGATGTCCTCACCTGGTGTTTTGGGTACCCCCTGAATGTTGGGGTGCCCCCCGACTGCCCCGCAGCTGCCAAGGGTCATCTCCGTCCATGTCAACTGGGAGGATGGTGGCCATCATCTTCTCCTGGCCTGTCAGGGTGAGTCAGGGCACTTGGGTGCCCCAAAAATAGCCTGGATATCCCCAAAATTTCTCTGGGTACACCTGGATACTGCCCAAAATCACCTGGATCCCTCCCAGCAATCACCTGATTACACCTTGCTATCCCCAAGAATCACCTGGATACCCCCAGAAATCACCAGGATATTCCTGGTTACCCCTTGGATACCTGGATCACCAAAAACTCCTGGGGTCCCTAAAAACATCCTCTTTGCTTCGACTGGGTAGACCTGGTGCCCCTAAACCCCATTGCCTTTAAAGGGTAGACCTGCTGTCCCTAAATTCCTATTGACTTCAATGGGTTAGATCTGGAGTCCTGGTTATCTCCATTTATCTCTACAAATCCCTCCCCGTGGCCTCACTTTTGCTTCAGTGCTCCCAATCACCCCAGTATCCTCCCTTAGCCCCTCCCAGTGCTCCCAGTTTAAAGAGTAACTCTTCCCAATCAAGCCCTATCAATGGGTAGACCTGGTGTCCCTAAATCCCTATTGACTTTACAGGGGTAGACCTGGTGTCCTTCAATCCCCTTTGTCTTCAGTGGGCAGAGCTGATGTCCCAACATTTTTGCTGCTAAAGATCCCAGTTATTGGCTTGGAATTCCCAGATTTCAGGCTGAAAATGAACATTGTTGGACTTATCTGGAGTCACAGCTCCAGCATGGAACACAGGTGAGGGATCAGGGATTCGGGATTGGCCTCCAGGAATTCATCCAGGACATCCAGAGCATTGGCACTGCAATCCTGGAGCAGAAATTCCCAGAATTCAGCCCAAGATTTTCCCCAAGTTGACCCAAATTTCCCCATTTTAGGACCAAATTTCAGAAAAATCCCCACTGACATTAATGGATAAACCAGGTGTCCCTAAATCCCTATTGACTTTAATGGGATACACCTGGTGTCCATAAGTCCCTATTGATTTCATTAGTCATGTCTGATGTCAAAAAAATGTGTATTGGGAGATTGATATTACAAGAGATGGGGCAACTGAGAGACGTTGTCAGAGATGGTTTATGGCCTCATGGTGTCAGTCTCATAGAAGGGTGAGACATTAAAGGTGTTACATCCAACACCAAACTATCAGAAGCCTCCTCATTCTTAGTTACAATGCCTTATGTTAGTTTTTAGCCAATCAAATAATTCTGTGAAGTTTGCCAGCATCCTTTTACACCAATCATTAATTGCTTTGCTTCTCATGGCTTTGCCACAATGCATCATTTTTCAACCAATCCTATAACACTTCACAAACCTACACTGATAAACGTTAAACTTCTAATTAACTTTATAACAAGTTTTATTGCTAAGCTTTAAAATCTTTTACTATTTTACTTAACATACTGCTTTCCTTACATAATGCATATTTCTGTTTGCTTAAAACATATTTCTACTTAAACTAAAAACTTATATTCCTGTTTTATATCTATTTTACTTTTAATGCTCTGATTGTCCAAGATTTCTCCAAGGTCTTGAGTCAAACCTTGGATCCATCTCAATCTCTGAGCCTGTATGCACAAGGCCCTGAGAGCTCTCTGTGCCTGCATTTCCCACACCACCTGTCATCTCTGCCTCCAATTTCCTGCTCTCACTGGAACCTGGGGACACTTTCTCAGTTGTGTCCCTCAGTGGGACCCATGAATGGCATCAGAAACTTTGGAGTTCGATTATGACTGAATTCTTCAGAGGTTTCCCAGCAAGACACAATTCTCCCTTGACTTCCTTCTGGTCTGGTGCAGTTCATTTGGAAGGTTTTCAAACCAAGTTATGGAGAAATATGACAAAGGCCTTCTTAGAAATATCCATTCCTATTTTCAAAGATGTATTTTACTACTGTTTTCTGAGATGATTGCAGCATTCTGTGATGGATATTTGTGAGAAATGGATTTGTAAAGGATTCTCAAAGCCTGACTGAAAGCTCACACAGTCTTGTACATCTGGATGCAAACTCTGAGATAAGGTGTGCTGACTCAGAATGGCCCTGGAATAGAGAAGACGTTGCTGAGAGAGAGATTGAACTTGAAAAAGGTTTCAAACAATGGCCTTGCAAAAAGACCAGATATTTAGGAGAATTAGAACTGTTAAATATGCATTTTGGCAAGATCATGTGTTGTAAAATAACAGGTGATTGGTATTAGAATTATTAGTACCATTATGTGGCAAAAGATAATAGGCTAAGAAACATTTCTAAGGTTTAATAATGAGGAAATAAGTTGGCTTCTGATAGAATGGCATGGAGTTTTACACCTCTTACGTTTCATCCTTCTGATAATGGAAGAAAATATTTTAAAAGCCTCTCAGCTGCCCCGTCTCTGTAGAGCTGGGATTTTTCAACAGTGCTGAGTCCCTGGACATCAGTCCCTGAGAGGGAGCTGAAGGAAAACTTCTCAGAAGTCAAAATCATATTCAAACTCCAAAGTTTCTTGAAGTTTTAATGGACTCCACTGAGGGACACGACTCAGAAAGTGTCCCCAGGTTCCAGTTAGAGCAGAACACTGGAGGCACTGATGACAGGTGGGGACAAACAAGGGAAAGGAGTCTCTGGTGCTGAGCAAACCTGGATGTGTTTCAGGAATGCCAAGGGCCAAGGGCTGAGCCCCAGCCCCTGGCAAGGCAGATCCTGTCCCTCCCTCATTGCTCAGGGCTCTTCCCGGGCCACTGGGCTCTGGGCATGTGCAATGCCAAGGGCAGCACCATGGGGCGGCCCCTGCCAGGCTGCTGAGCAGGGACAAGGAGGCAATGAGGCCCCAGCACAGCAAGGCTCACTTGTCCCCTGCTGGCCTCAGGCCCAGGGCCAGCCTGCATGGCCCAAGTGCTGCAGGAGTTGGCTGTGTCAGGGCCTTTCAGCTGCTGCCCATCCCTGTGGCCTCTGCAGCCCAGGCTGTCCTACGGTGTCCATGCCCTGCGCCTCTGTCCCTGCAGGCTGTCGTCATCCCCCGGCTGCCCCACCTCGCTGGCCCCTTCCTTTGCTGACAGCTCTGCCTCCTGCCTGCCTCTGCCTGCACACACAGAGCCTTGGGCTGCTCCAGATTCCTTCTGGGGGATGTGTTGCACCACAGCCCTGGCCTGCGAGAGAAATTCCTTTCTCCTTGGGTCCAGTCTGGACCTCCCCAGCTGCTCCTGGCATTAATTCTTTCTTTTTCATGGAATTCTCTATTATTTCAAAGGGATCCACCATCCCTGAATCCGTCCTTGAAACACTCCCAAGCCTCTCCTGTGCTGTCCTCAGACTCCACTCCATTAAGGAGAGACCTTCTGTGTCCCTGTACAGTGATCATGTGCTTGAGGCCATGGGTGCCTGGACAAGAAGGACAATTCTTTTCTCTAAGAAGGAAACTACAGAACCCCAGGGTTTGTGAAGGCAGATCAGAAGCACTCACCAGAGGCCAAGGCAAGCCAGACCTGTCTATCCTTGCATCTTTTGTCTGAAAGTAACTCTTGGATATTTGTGGAGTTTTGCATGTGGAATTCCATTTCAGCTGTGAGTCCCTGGATTGTAATGACAGTTCTTCTCCATGGGAAGGAAAGGGCAGACCCCCAGTGTTTCAGTGGCAGATGAGAGCTGGCCCTCAGAAAGCCAAGGGAATCTGACAGCTTTTGTCTGGGAGTTATCCTTGGTTATAAGGAATTTTGGAGGCAGATTCCAAATTTTAGCCATGGACCCCTGGACGTGAAAGATTCTTTTTTCCATGGGAAGAGAAGCACAGCCTTCCAGTGTTTTAAAGGCAGATGCAAGGTGGCCCCCAAGAGACCAAGGCCAGACAGAGCTTTCTATCCTGGCAGGCTTCATACGGGAACAATCCAAGGACATAATCAAATTTGGAGTGGGAATCCCAATTTTGGCCATGAACCCCTGGATTTAAAGGACATCTCTTTCCCATAGGAAGGAAAGCATTGAATGCCAAGGTTTTAGGGGCAGATGAGAAGCGACCCTCAACATTCCAGTGTCAGCTGGACCACTCAGGTGGCCCTTAGGAGGCCAAGTCAACCAGACCTGTTCCATGTTCTTGGATCCTTGGGGCCCTGCAGCATCATGATTCTCCCTTGGTTCCATGTGGCCCCATAGTATCACAACAGATCTTTGTTTCCATGAGGCCCAGTAATATCACAATGTTCTCTTTGGCTCCCCAGTGGCACAATGGCCCCTTGCTTCCATGAGGCCTTGCAGTGTCAAAATGGTTTCCTTGGTTCCATGGGACTGCACAATGCCAGAATGACCCCTTGGTTCCACAAGGCCTGGCTGTGTCACTGTCCTCTTGCTTCCATGGAGACCCAGAGTGTCACACTGGGCCCTTGTGTCCATGAGGCCCTGCAGTGTCACAATGGTTGCCTTGGTTCCATGAGGCCCTGCGGTGTCACAATGGCGTCTTGGCTCCATGGGACCCAGAGTGTCAGAATGGTCTCCAGAATTCCATGAGGCCACACAGTGTCACAATGGCCCCTTGGTTCCATGGTGCCACACAGTGTCACAATGGCTCCTTGGTTCCGTGAGGCCCTGTGATGTCACAATGGTCTCATTGGTTCCATGAGGCCCTGCAGTTCCACAATGGCCATTTGGTGTCACAATGTGTAACAATGGGATCCTTGGTTCCACAGAGTCAGAATGTCCCCGTGGTCTCATGGAGCCCCACAGTGTCACTACGATCCCCTTGATTCCATGAGGCCCTGCTGTGCTAAAATGACCCCTTGGTTATACCAGGCCCTGCATTGTCACAATGGCCCCTTGGTTCCAATGGGTCCTGAAGTGTCATAATGGTCTCCATGGCTCCCTGAGGCCCCACAATGTCACAATGGGCTTTTGGTTCCACGAGCTTTTGTACAACCACCAACGATCTCCTCGGTTCTACGGTGTCACAATGGACCCTTTGTTCCATGAGGTGCCTGGCCTCCCACAGCCCCTCACAGTCTCCCACAACCCTTCATAGCCCCTCATGGCTCCTCAGAGACCCTCATGACCCCTCACTGCCCCTCACAGCTCTTCACAGCCCCTCAGGACCCCTCACAACCCTTCATGGCCCCTCACAGCCCCTCATGGCTCCTCCCAAAGGAGAAGGGGTCGGGCCCTGCTTGTTCCCCTTTTATTTTGGACCCTTCAGAGCGATGAGTAAAGAAAGGCTGAAATGGATCCTTTCCCCAGCATTTCCCTCGGGGTTCATTGCAGGCTGAAGCTCTGTGCTGGCGCTGCCCCAGCACCAACATCCCTGCAGCCCCCAAGGCCTTTGCTGTCCCCCCGTGTCCATTCCCTGTCCCCGAGTCCCGCCCAGCTCTGGCAGCAGCAGCAGCCACAGCGCAGTGGGCGCCGGCCCGGCCCAGCCGGGGCTCCCGGGCAGGAGCAGCAGCAGCGCCGGCCCCTTCCCACCTGCTCCTGCCTCGGCTCCCAAGGCCTTTGTCCAGGGCAATTCTGGAGTACAGCAACAATCACCCACACACAGCCCTGATTCCTCAGGGCCTGCCTGTGCTGCCCTGACCCAGCCTGCAGAGAAAGAAATGATCGGGTTCCAGCGCTGCTTTCAGCCCTGTTTTACACACCCTGAGCTGACAGCAGGAGGCTGTTGTTGCCTTTGCCTTGGGAATTGTAGCTCATGGCTGCTCTTGCCCCTCTTCTGTTTGCCACTTGAATTTTATCCTTAATACTGCAATTGCCTTTTTCGATCAGTGCTATCCAGAGTGCTTTTGTGATGGGGAACTCGGGCTGTTCGTTGCAGCCATCATGAGTAGCACATCTTGTATTGCTCACAAGTCCATGAGCACAAAGTCAAGGAAAATTAAAGCCACACAGGCCACATTTGCAGCACTCAAACACAGCCCTGTTGCTGGTGCTGCTAAAATAGAAGCAGCTGACAGAAGCCATCACAGAAATTGCCATGGAGTGTCAAATAAAATGAAAAATCCGCCAGGACAAAGAGAAACCAGAACTATTCAACTCGCTTCATTGTTCCTTCCCAGCAGCAGCAGGAAATGGAGATGCCCAGAGGTATTTCCAGCTGCTGCTGATGCCAGTGGGAGCCCAGCCTGCTGCCCAGCCCCAGCGGGATCCTGAGCCCAGCCCGGGCAGCTCCCGCAGTGTCGGGAGCTCAGCGCACGCGGGGCCAGGCCCAGAGCCCCGGGCACGGCCGCCCATTGCGGGGCAGCGGCGCAGGCGGAATGTCCTGAGCCCAAACCTCCTGCTCCTGCCACACAGCGCCCAGCCTTCTCCCCCTGCTCCTCCTCTCCCAGCACGGCACAAATTCCAGCTCCGAGGAGGCTTCCCCACACAGGCCTCAGGCTCCTCTTTCAGCCTGAGTGTCCCTGCAGAGGAACACGGCATCCTTCAGGCACTTCCACAAGCTCAGGGTTCTCATTTCATGGGGAATCTGGGATGCAAATCCCTTGCTTAAATGACAAAAGCAGAGGGAATTAATTGGAAATTATTAGGAAAAAATTACCCTTCTTACAGACAAAGTTCATTCCCTGCATTTCTCCTTTTCAGATTCTTTCAGTCATCTACTTGGAGAGGTCCAGCTTATTCTGGTGCTTTTCATGAACTGATGGTCCTCTTGATTTATACCAGTGCAAGAGATGTAGAATCAGCTAAACTGAACACAGAAAAAAACTCCCTCTGTCAGCCCATTTTCATGCTCTGGATCACTGTCAAGATATCCATGGGGGTGTTGGAATGATTATCACACAACTCTCCACTTCTGGCTGCAGGCTCTGCAGATTCTTTCTCTGCATTCAGTCAGGGTTGCATTCCCGAAAAATTCTTGGTACCACCTCCTGTTTTCTTAGGTTAGAAGAGTAACAATGAAAACCTTACCCATGGCACAACTCCCCAGCCCTCAAGGAAAAGAAAGGACATGCTGTCAAGTTCTTAAAACCTTTGTCCTGCTTTGCTGCATAAGTTGTGCTGCACGCCCAGTGTGGAAAGCCAAGAGAAGCTGCAGTTGGTGGCACATCTTGTGACAGGAGCTGCACCTTGTTCTCCAGGAAAGGTTCTTGGAAAGAGCAAACAGGACTGTGGAGAAGATTCTGGGAAAACTGAAAACAGCTTTAAAGAAGTGAAATGAAAATGGAAACAAACAATCCAAGATGTTTTTATCTATTTATTTCTGTGGTTCCATTTTCCATCTTGCACTACTTCTCCATCCCTTTAATTCCAAATGGATCTCAGCTCTAAGATCCGTGACTTGGCAAGTTTTAGACACTGTAAAATACCATGAGCTGCATACAGTTTGCCTTTCCCTTTTCTTTTTGGAAAGCAATGCTGGAGACACAAATGCAGTGCCTAGGTCATGTACAAATTCTGCGTTCAGGGAAAGTGCTCAGATAGTGTTTGAGCCTCAGCAGGGACAATGCACAGCAGCAGCCAAGGAGATTCCTGTGCCACTGTGCAGGAGTCAGGACTCTGGATCTTTGCTCAACACGGCAAAGTTCCCGTGTTTGGACAGACCCAGGAGCTGCCAACGGGGAGCGCGGGGCTCGGTACAGGGACGAGAAGGGAACGGACACACGGACACACGGACACACGGACACACGGACACACGGCCCTGGCGCTTCAGTGGCAGCGACAGCAGTGGCATCAGCGGCAGCGAAAGAAGCGACTTTGTCGACTCCTTCATGCTTCTGCTCTCCCTCTCCCGCAGTCCCGCACCCTCTCTCGCTCTCCCTTTCCCGGTGTCCCCCTCCGCTCCCAGCTTCCCTCTCCCCGTTCCGAGCCGGGCCATGCCCCTGGTCCCGGGCGGGGCTGCTCCGTCCCCGTCCCCGTCCCCGTCCCCGTCCCCGTCCCCGTCCCCGTCCCCGTCCCCGGCCGTCCCGCCGCGGTCTCGCCTCCGCCCGGCTCTGCCCGTGCTGGCGGTGCCGCTGCTGGGCGGGCATCAGTGCCTGGGGCTGGGGCGGCATCGCCTCCCTTTGGCTCCGCCTGTCCCGGCCCCGGCCCCGGCCCCGGCTCCTCCCGGGGCCCGCGGAGGACACACGCGGCGCGGCCGCTCCCGCCGCCTGCGCTGCGGCTCCCCCGGCCCGAGCTCCGCCGCTCGGCAGCGCGGCCGCCGGCCCCGAGCCGCCGCTGTCCCGTTCCACAGAGCGAACGCCTGGGGCTGCCCGGCCCGGGGCGGCTGAGGGGCGCTCGGGGGCCGTTCCTGGCCCCGGGCCGAGCGCTGACAGCCGCGTCTCGCCGGCAGGGAAGGCGCAGCAGGGCCTGAAGGAGCGGTACCGGCTGGGTTCGCTGCTGGGAGAGCGGGCGTGGGCTGAGCGCTGCATCCCTGATGCAGAGCATCCCGGGCTGGCTGAGGGGTCCCAGAGCCCTGGCACGGCCCAAGCCCCACTGAGATCGTGCCCCTGGAGATCGTGCTGCTGGCCAAGGTGTCCTCTGGGTGTGCTGGGGTCATTCAGCTCCTGGAGTGGGTTGGGTTGAGCTGCCCAACAGCTTCTTGTTGGTGCTGGAGCGTCCGGAGCGGTGCCAGGACCTCTCGGGTTTGCAGGCAGAGCGGAGATTGCTGCTGGAGCAGGAGGTGCAGGAGCTGTTCCAGCAGGTGCTGGAGGCTGTGCACTGCTCCAGCTGCAGGGTCCTGCTCAGGGACATCAAAGCAGAGAACATCCTGCTCGACCTGGCCACTGGGGAGCTGAAACTGATCGACTTTGGCTGTGGCACCTTCCTCCAGGACACAGCCTACACGCAGTTTTCAGATGAGCCCTCCCAGGGGATGCTCCTGGGCATCTCATGGCCCAGCCTGGGTATAGCACCGGGGCTTCCCCCTATTGCAGCCGGGATGGGATCAATGCTTGAGCCAAATTAATTTGGGTGTGGGTGTGAGGGGTGCCAGCTCCCAGCCCTGCTGACAGCTTTCATCACCCACTCTGCCTTGAGCTGCGGCTGGAGCTGAGGCAGCCAGGCTGACAAAAACCCTATGGGGACAGCAGAGAGGGGGGTCAGACCTCATGCCCCAGCCGGTTTGGTGTGCAGGCAAGGAAAGGCTTGAACTGCTCTGCTCTGCTTGTTTGCCTTGGCTTATTTTGGGGGCCATGCAGGTGGGGAGAAGAGTGGGTTTTCTCCACCTCTGGGTGGGGTTTTCTTTTGTATGTCATGGTTGTGCTTCCCTGGGGCTTCTGCTGCCCTCTTCCAGCACCAGTGGATTCTTTTCCAACCCCGAGTTTGTACACAAGTCCCAGGTGCTGGCGAGAGGGCAGTGGGTCACACCCTGTGCCACTGGGGCAGCCCCCACATGCCCAGGGATGTTGGGAGCAGGCTCTGGGAGCAGCAGCATCCCCCTGATGAACTCCGTCTGGATTCCATAGGAGCCCTGTCCTACAGCCCACCAGAGTGGATCCACCACCAACGCTACCATGGCGAGGCAGCAACGATCTGGTCCCTGGGCCTCCTGCTGTACCACCTGGTCATGGGGAAGCAGCCGTTCAGGAGGGGCCAGGAGATCATCTGGGGATGGATCCTGTTCCCACGAGGGCTCTCTCAAGGTGGATCCTCATCTCTGGGCAGGGGGGAATACCAGTGCTGGGAGACAGCAGCAGGCTCATGAGCATCCTGCTCTGGCAGCTGCTGAGGAGGTGGCACATGTCCTGCTCTCCTGCTCTCCTCCAAACAGAGAATCCATGGGGAAGTTTAGGCACAATCCTGGACACACCCAGCATGGCCTGGGCAAAGGAACGGGGGGACAACTTCTCCAACTGACTGGTGATTTCTGGTTTCTGTCTTCAGAGTGCCAAGATGTTATTAAGAGGTGTTTGTCCATGCAACCCTTGGACAGACTGTCCTTAGAAGATCTTTTCTGTGATCCTTGGCTGCAGAGTGTTCATCTGCCCTAGAAGATGGGAGAGATCCATGGGCACAGTTGGATCCAGGAGCCTGGCAGGTAACAGCTGCACACATCCCTTGGCAATCAGTGGCAAAGCAAACCAGACTGGTTTTGTCCTGCTGTAGCTCTGGGCAGGGATCATGAGAAGGGAACACGCAGCTCTTGGGCTGGAGCTGAGCTGGAGACCTGGTGTGGCAAGCACTGGGGGCCACCATCCACCCTGGGTTTGCTTGTCTGGTTCATTGATGGCTGGGGCCCTGGGCAGAACACTGACAGCCTGGTCTGGCCCCCAGGGAAGGAGAAGGAGCCCCTGGAGAAGCTGTACCAGGTGGGGCTGCTGCTGGAGACACCAAGGACAACCTCAATGATGACAATCTCTTTCTCAACCTGGCCAGCTGAAGATGATGGAGTTGGATTCTGGCACCTTCTGCACAGATCCACACCCAATTTGTGGGTGAGTCCACAGCCAGGGGGATGCTCCCAGATCTGGGCACAGCGTGGCCTGGCCGGGCACCAAAGGTTCCCCCCTTTGCTGGGGCAGATGCAATGAATTCTTCAGTGGCTGCCAAGCTGCTTTTTGGCTCTGGGCAGTTTCTGAGGGGCTGGATGTGCCATGGCTGGCTGCAGGCTGGGCACAGTCCTGCCCTCCTGCTCTGTGCCCAAGGCAGCAATGATGGGCAGCTTTGGGCACCGCTCTGGGCACGGCCAGCATGGCCTGGGCACGGCGGGAGCTGGGACAAGGGGGACAGGAGCCTTCAGCTGACGGGCGGTTTCTGGTTTCTCTCCTTGCAGCCGGGCTCTGCAGATGCTGAGGCTGCTCTGGGCTCTGCCAGGGCTCTGCTGGGCTCAGCCCTGGGCACGGCTGGGCCCGCTCTGCCCTCACATGGCTCTGACAGCTTTGCATCAGACAAACCCATTCCGAGCACAGCACCTGAGCTTTGTGCTTCTGCAGGTGAGGGAGACTCTCCTGCAGGCCAAGACATTGCAGTTAGGGACACACATCCAGTTGGCAAGAGCCCAAACTCTCCACAGTCCCAGCTGAACACCTGCATCTCCACGGGATGTTTTGTTGGTCCCACTCTTCATTCCTTCTTGGCTGGAATTGTGCAATTGCACTTTCTTTTTCCTCTAGAAGTGGCCCGAGTGGACAAAACCTGTCGAGTGGGCCGTGCTCCTAAGGCAGTGCAGTCTGGAGCTGAGGGATGGAGAATTGCCCTTCTGCACTTCCAAACCAAGCAAAAAGCCATAAGTGAGACTTTCTTTAAAAAAACCCTGATAATTTCAAAGGTAATGTGCAGCTCATTCACAGTGAGAAAGAAGGGCATCTTCTAAAGGATTTGGGCTGTGACAGAATTGAGATTCCCAGTCCTGCTTGGAGCTGGCAGGGCATAAAGGAATTTCTTCTTGCTTCCCACCAGTTTTACCACAATTTAAAATAATATTGGAAACAAACCCCAAAATCTTTATTTAAAAGGTTATTGAGGCCAGTAACATACATCAATGCCATCACCTCATTACAAAGTAAATAACTGAGTTTTCTATTTCAAAAGATCGGTTACCTCTTAATTCAAAGTTAAACCAGAAAATTTTTCACTGCACACTTGGGTGTTTTTATCTTTCACATTTTATAGAGGTTTTTTTCTTTTCTTTATCGTTTTTCTTTTCCTTTAAACAGAAAACATGCCATAAAAAAGGAGTGTCCTTTGCTCCTGGTTCCCATGAGGAGCAGCTCCTTCCCGCTGGCTGAGCTGCTCAGGCAGAGCCCGGCAGCTCCTGGCCCTGCAGGGCTGAGGCTTTTCCCCATTGCTGGGCACAGACTGATGGAGCAGCACTGCAGAGCACGGGGACACACAGAGGGACCAGGAGCAGCTGCCTTTGTCCACCTGGAGCTGCAAGGGCCAAACTCTGAGCAGACAGGGCTGGCAGAGACTCACAGGCTCCTGTTTGCTGTGCTGCCCCACTTGTGCCCAGCCCAGCTCTGTGTGGGGCAGAGGGAGAACAAGGGGCAGCTCCCTCCCAGCCCCCAGCGCAGGGACCCCTCTGGCCCCGGGGCTTGGGGCACTGTCAGCACCCACTGCTGCAGCCACCGCCTCTGCTGGCACTGACAGCAACCCCCAAATTGTGGCTGATCCCGAGGGAGCAGCAGCAGGGCCTGGATCTGATCCCTGACTCTGGGGCAGGGCTGGACAAATGACCCCCACAGCAGCAGCAGCAGCAGCAGCAGCAGCAGCACATGGACCTGAGTTTCAGCACAGCCCCTGCCACTCTTCCCTCCCGTGGGCAGTGGTGTCACAGCAGCCTGGGCCACCTGGGAGCCCCCAGGGCCAGCAGGGACTGGAGATGGCAGCCCTGGGCTCCTGGAGGTTGTGCAGGGAACAGAGGTGGGGACTCCCTGTCCGTGTGGAGCTTCCAGATGGAAAAGGCTGCTGTGAGCAGGCAGCTCCAAGGGCACAGAAAGGAGGGGCTGGAGCCCCTGATCTGTGCCAGTGCCACAGTCCTGGGCAGCAGCCACCGAGCACAGGGGGAACAGAGGGCACAGCAAGAGGGACAAAACCAGTCAAGGTCAGAGAGTGGGAAGAGCCAGAGCTGGGAGCAGGAGCAGCTGCTTCACTGCACCCTTGGAGAAAGCTCTTGGCTGCTTCAAAGTGCTGAAAGGTGTGAAGGGCAGGGAGGAGAGCACAGCAAACAATGCTCCTGTTTCCACAGCCTCCCCTCTCAGTGTCCCAGCAGGAATTGGATGAACTGTATTCTTCTCCCTGAGCCATCTCGTTCAGCATGAGCAGCTCAGCACCAGGAGCTAAAGGAGCTGAAGCCTTAGGCCACAAGAGCTGACCAAGAGGGAACTTTTGACCAAAGTAATGCTGCCAACATGGACCTAACTGAATGCAGCAGATGGAATCCTGGAATTACAGAATCCTTTGTGTTGGAAAAGACCTCTGAGCACATGGAGTCCAGCTGTTCAGCCAGCACTGTCAAGCCCAGCACTAAACCCAGTCCCTGAAGTGCCAAGGCCTGGACAACAGGCCCTGAGCCCAAGGTGACCTCTGGATGAACCTTCCAACCAAAGGTTATCCTTGTATTAGCAAATATACATGGTCATTAGTGCTGTGATAGATGTATCCACTCATTAATGAAACATGGATTGACCTTTGTGCATTTAGAAACCAGACAAGGCCATGAAATCTGACATCTGGCCTTGTTTGGGGCTGTATGGTCAAAGTCAGCTCCCTTGGTTCCTCCTTGAGCCCTGGCCAGGCTTTGGGAGGAGCCCAAGAGGAGAATGAAAGCAGCTGTTCCTGCACTAGAAGTGCTGTCAGTTTGTTTATTCAGCACTGTCAGAGCTGGGCCCTCTCACAGCGGGGTTGGAAGCCTCACCTGTGGCTGGAGGCACCTGCAGGAATTCCCAGTGTCCAGGAGTGGCTCTGCAGTCCTTGGCTGTGACAGCTTCCCCAGCTGATGTGTGCACCTGGCTGATGGCAAAGTCTGAGGGTGACTGGTGCTGTCTCTTAATCCCTGCAGGCAATCTTTGGTGCTGATGGTTGGCTGCATTGCTGAGCTTCTCCTTTTGTGATTCTTTGCTGCTTTGAACTGCAGTAAATGACACTGATTGCTGAACTTGTGTCTGTGTCTCTGCTGCTGCCCCTGCCCACTGCTAAAACAAAGCTGGTGTAGTCTGGCCAGATCACCACAAAATGTTGCTTTTTAAATGTAAATGTAAGGAATCAGTCTTGTCTGGAATTCCCAGGTATAGGGAAAACCTTCCCTAGAGTTTGCTGGCTCTGCAGTGGGCTGAGGTTGGAGCACTGTGTGAGCAATGGGGAAGGCAGCTGAAAGAAGCCGAACCACTGGATGTATTAAAATATGGAAAAATGAAAAGAACTTGTGTGTTTGGGAAGATGAGGATGAATTTTGCTAACAACATCCCAGAAGAAGCACCAACAGAGGGAATGATTGCTGTCAAAATGCTCCTGCATGTAGCAACAAAAAAGGTTTTTAATCTTAACTTGGATTCATTTGTGCAAAAGAAAGAGTAATAATATAATAAATTATTATATATATATAAAATAAAATATAATATAAACTTTATGTATATACCTTCACATATGTATAATGACATTGTAAAATAGTGGTGCAAATACTAATTGTTTAGCTTTGACTGCTCAGGGATGTAACACTAAATACCCTACTGAAAATGATTGGCCAGGACATAAATATCACTGGTAAACTGTGAGATTGTGTACAATGAATGAAAGAGGAAAGGATGAAATTGGCAGTTTTTACAGGGTTTGCTGACACTAGGATGTGCAATGCTTTGTCTGTTCCTTTGAAAAATACAGAAAAGAAGACTGCTGGGTTTTTCATATACCAGACTACCTACAGGCTACAGAATTGAGGGAACAGATGAAAGAGATTGTTAAAAGAGCAGTTGAAAAAAAATAGGAGATGGGAACGTGTCACAATGAAAATCCCATCTCCCAGATGTGCTCCATACCCTTAACAATGGCCCCACTGGGAAATGGGAACCCCCTGGATGTGCATGGCTGCACCCAGTTTGCAAATACAGCCAAGGACAGTGACACTGTGACTGCCTGGGAAATTATTCTGGGTGTGATGGCCCCTGACAGGGCCACCCCAGAGGCTGCAGGGCTGGGCCTTCATGCATAGGAATTAATTAGGATAAATCAGGAGCAAATGAGAGTTATCAATACTGGAACAGCGATTCAGATTCCTCCAGGACACTTTGGTTTGATGATTGCTCACTCAGTCTTGGCCTTGAAATTGTTCATGTCATGGGAGGAGGAATTGGTGCAGATTATCAAAGAGAAATTAAAGTAATTCTGCTAAACAGAAGTGAACAATTGGATTATTCAACCCCATATTCAGTTGTGAAGGGTATCACAATTATTGATATTGCAGTTTTTAAAACAACTGTGAGAAAAGGACATCCAGCTCAAATCACTGCTGTTGATGGAGATAAAGGGTTTGGATGCACCAGTCCTAATAATGGAGCCAGAGTGTGGGTGCAGAGGCCCAATGGCCCTCCCAGGCCAGCTGAAGGAACAGCTCTGGGCAAAGACAACACTGTTTGACTCCTGAAACCTGGGTGAGAACAATGGGAATGTGTCCCTGCAGCCAAGTGTTGTGTGCCAGAACAAGTGGATGTTATGGGATATTGTTTTACAGATCCTGCCAGACCAAATCTCCCTGTTTGCCCCAACACCTCTTTGGAAAATGATCCACGGGGCTCCATGTGAAGGCTGATGTGACACTGAGGATGTGGAATTCCACACAAATTCCAGCCAGGAGCCTGGGTGCCCTCAGGGACTGGGACCTGGCACCTCTCCAGCCAGAGGGGAAAGGACCCCACCAAGCCTTGTCAGCCACAGACAGCACAGTAGAGCTGAACAGCAAAGGACCTTGGGGACATTATTCTGGAATTAAAAAAGCATCAGCTCCGTGGACAACAGAATTATTGTTCCTAACCCAAATGAGACTGAGGAAAAAGAATGAAGAGCCGTGTCACTAAAGTGCTACTGAAGTCTGTAAATTATATCTTGATAGGTAGCCAGAATCTTTGTTTGCCAGAAACACCTCTAGTTTTACCAAGGATTAGTCATGAAAATTGTGATGAACATGTAAATATCAAAGTAGCCAAAATACTCAGTGTAACTAATGGCTGGATATGTTCTTGACCCTAGGGAAATCAAGGCAGAGCCATGGTTTGTCAGGACTTGCTTGATCCCAATCAGCCCCGTGGTGCATTTGGTGCTGAGCCCTTGAACCTCAGGGCCTGAGAGGAGATTGCACAAACCTTTGCAAGAGTCCAAGTCAGAAGAAAAACCCAAAGTGTCTCAAAGCATTAATGGGTCCTACTGAGGTCCATCCCCTACAGAGGCGCCTCATGGACTCTCTTTGGAGGAGAGAATGGGAGGCCAAGATTGCCCAAAAATGTCTCAGAGACTGAGAAAAGAAAGGAAAAAGGAAAGTACCTTAAAAAACTAAAGTTCTTTGAAGTATTAATAAGCCTCAGTGAGTGTAAGTACAAATCTCTCAAGGGACTTGTTAAAGCAGTAATTGGGGGCATCACTGCATAAACTACTGAAAGAGTTGGTGTCAAAAGGGAAACACCCAGTACCTTAAAAAAACTGAGTACCTTCAAGTATTAATGAGCCCCACTGAGTATCATTAATGACAAAGCCTCTCAAAGGACTCATTAAAGCAGATAATTGGAGGCCATCACTACACAAACCTCTCAGAGACTCAGTGTCAAAAAGTAGAACTTAAATTAACCCCGAGTGCCTTGCAGTGTTAATGAGCCCCAGTGAGTGTTGTTACACACAAAAGCTCTCAAGGGACTAATTAAAGCAGATAATTGGAGGCCATGATTGCACAAAGCTCTCAGAGACTCCAAGGCAAAAGCAAAACCCAAACCTTGAGTATCTCAAAGTATTAATGAGCCCCACTGAGTGTTAATACAAAGCTCTCAAGGGACTAATTAAAGTAGATAATTGGGGGCATGATTCTATAAACTACTAAAAGAATTGCTGTCAAAAGGGAAAGACTTGACATTTCTTTGTCCTCACCTGTCATCTCTGCCTCGAATTTCCTGTTCTAACTGGAACCTGGGGACATTTTCTCAGTTGTGTCCCTCAGTGGGACCCCTTAAAATTTCGAGAAACTACAGCATTTTAATTTGAGTTCTTGAGAAGGTTTGGAACACTCTCTCAGGGAATGATTATGATGTAAACAGAACCAAAGCCCCGAGAGATTAAATAAAATTCTTGTGCTGTGTCTGTGCTGCTGAGCTGGGCTGGGCTCCTGGCAGCGAAGGAGAGTTTCAAAAAGACATTGCTACTGAGGAGCAGCTCCTTTCCCAGCCCACTGGGGCTGAGGGCACTGCCTGCATGTACCTGAGAGGAGTGAACCAGACAGAGGCTTAAAGCAACTGCAAGGACAATTCTGAGTTTATTCATGGAGAAATCTTCACCTCTTCTGACCCAGTAAGTCTCTGGCTGCAGGGATCTCCTAAAGCTGATCCATGAAAGCACTGACATGAATGTAAGGATGGTTCTGCTGCTATTTCTGGTTTGGGGAGGATGTGCTGCAGAGGGGGCTGCCCTGGGCACCGTCAGAGGGACAGGGCAGGACGGCTCCTGCTGCCAGGGACGGCTGCAGGGGCTGAAGCTGGGGCTGCAGCCAGGGCTGCCCAGGGCTGTCCTGCAGAGCAGCTCCTGCAGCCCTCAGGGCTCTTGGCCAGCCCAGCCCATGTGCCACCTGCCAGGGACAGCTCTCAGCCTGCCTGGCAGCTCCCCATGGGCTGTGGGGAGAAGTTGGAGGTGCAAGGAGCCACCCCCATCAGGGCAGATTCCTCCTGCTGTGGAGATGGTGCTGCATGGCCAGGGCTGCTCTCAGCTTTCTCCTCAAGGCAAGGCAAAGGGGCTGTCAGGTGTGTCTGTGTCACTGACACTCCTGCACTGTCCCCCTGGGCATCAGCACATCTGCCTCCCATCTCCTTCACAAAGTGCCGCCTCACCCTCCTGTGCCTCCAGACAGCAGCAGCAGCACCTTGGCTTGCAGCATCTCAGTTTGTGTGAGCTGCCCTTAAGGCCCTGCTGGCAGGGAGATGGCCCTGGGCAGTGCCCTGTGCTGGGAGGGGTGTGCAGGGCAGAGCTGAGCCCCCAGGGCTGGGCTGGGCTCTGGCAGCACTGGAAGGGGACAAGGCTTGGATAGAGAGAAACAACTCCCAGTCGGCAGAACTCCAGGCAGCAGAGAGCCAAACCAACTCTGGAGGACCTCCCTCCTCAGATGTGTAGAAAAAGAGACAAGGGTTTAAAGACACTGACTTTTAAAATGGAGTTTTCAAAAAGTTAACTTAATTTTTCCAGAACGTTTAAAATGTGATGACCCTGAATTAGAGGGGGGGCAGTGATAAGCAAGGTGCAGCTGTGTGAGACCAGCAGGACCGACTGCACTGGGACACAGGGAGCCCAGTTTTCTCTCTGAGATCCTCAGTGTTCTGGCTGAAAGGAATGCTGAAGATGAGGCAGGAACTCAGGAGCAGTAAAAATTTGAATTTAAAAATGAAATTTTTAATGAAGTTCCCCCACAGGAAGAGAAGCAGTTTTGAGAGGATTTGTAATTTAATTGCACATGATTGACTGGAGGAAACCTATCTCAGTTTGTCAATGTATTTTTTTTTTATTCAACAGTCCATGATGCCCAGAGTGCAGAAATGTCCAACAGCAGCTCCATCAGCCACTTCCTCCTGCTGCCATTGGCAGACACGCGGCAGCTGCAGCTCCTGCACTTCTGCCTCTTCCTGGCCATCTCCCTGGCTGCCCTCCTGGCCAACGGCCTCATCATCAGCGCCGTAGCCTGCGGCCACCACCTGCACACCCCCATGTTCTTCTTCCTGCTCAACCTGGCCCTCAGCGACCTGGGCTCCATCTGCACCACTGTCCCCAAAGCCATGCACAATTCCCTCTGGGACACCAGAAACATCTCCTATGCTGGATGTGCTGCTCAGCTCTTTTTTTATATGTTCTTCATGTCAGCAGAATATTTTCTCCTGACCATCATGTGCTACGACCGCTACGTGTCCATCTGCAAACCCCTGCACTACGGGACCCTCCTGGGCAGCAGAGCTTGTGCCCACATGGCAGCAGCTGCCTGGGCCAGTGGCTTTCTCTACTCTCTTCTGCACACAGCCAATACATTTTCCCTGCCCCTGTGCCATGGAAATGCCCTGGGGGGATTCTTCTGTGAAGTTCCCCAGATCCTCAAGCTCTCCTGCTCTAAATCCTACCTCAGGGAAGTTAGGTTTCTTGTAGTTAGTGCTTTTTTTTATTTTGGCTGTTTTGTGTTCATGGTTTTCTCCTATGTCCAGATTATCAGGGCTGTTCTGAGGATCCCCTCTGAACAGGGACGGCACAAAGCCTTTTCCACCTGCCTCCCACATATGGCTGTGGTCTCTTTGTTCCTCAGCACTGCCATATTTGCTTGCCTGAAGCCCCCCTCCATCTCCTCTCCATCCCTGGATATGACCCTGTCAGTTCTGTACTCGGTGGTGCCTCCAACCCTGAACCCCCTCGTTTACAGCCTGAGGAACCAGGAGCTCAAGGCTGCATTGTGGACACTGATCACTGGACATTTTCACTGAAAGTAAACTGCTGTCCAATTTCTGCAAATCATTTGTAATAAAAGTCATCTTTGATGATACTTGTTGGTTTGGATTTTGCTTTGTTCTTTTATTTCCTTTGATTTAGGTTTTTAATATTGCCCCCTAAGAAATGCTATTTTTTGTGCACTTGCTCATTTTGTTTCTGTCCAACATTTATGTGATGCAGAGACTGTGTTGATGAGGAGCTGCGTTCTCAATATCTTTAAATGAAATAAATGATCTCCCAGCAGAGTTTTTACCAGATCTCTGCCTTTTTGTTCCCTTCTCTGGAGCTGCAGCAGCAATGTCTGTGAGCAGAGCTGGGGCAGATCAGTGCTGGCACAGCAGCTGTGCCCAGCAGCAGCAGCACTTGGTGTTGCCAGTGCTGCTCCCGTGCCACTGCCCCGCTGCCCTCCTGGCCCTCGTGTTGCTGCAGGGCCTGAGTGCTCTCGGGGCCGGGCACAGCCCTGGGGGTGGCAGTGCCGGGGCTGCAGCAGGGACAGGCCATGGGCACTGCTGGGGCAGCGCTGACGCCTCAGGCCAGGGCCTGGGGGCTCCAGGCTCCTTGGCCAGGCTCTCTCCACAACACTTGGCCAGCCCAATGCTGAGCACAGAAAAGCCCCGGGAGCAGCCCCAGGCTGGCCGTGGGCAGGCTGGGGGCAAACAGCATGGCTGGTGCTCTGCAAGCTCCCTGCAAGGGGGACACCCTGGCAAGGAGCAGCAGAGCAGGGGCTGATCCATCCCCAGTGCGCTGGACACCCCAGGGCAGCGTCCCAGAGCGTCCTCATGCACCTGCCAACAACATCCCCCCTCTGCAGCCCTGGCCTCTCCCCCAGCTCACACAGGAGCCGCATCCTTGCAGGCACACACACGGCAGCACTGGCTCAGGAGCCCCTGTTTGCATTGCACACAGCAGGCTCAGCACCCCCATGGTGCTGCTGTGGGGACATGGAGCTGAGTGAGCACAAATGCCATCAGCCCCTGGGGTCAGCAATGGCTGGGAGACGGCAGGGAAACCACTCAGCTTTGTCGTGGCTTCTGAAGTCAGCCAGAAAGTTTGTTCCCATCAGCTGTCAGTATCCTGTCCCACTGCAGATGTTATTTCTCAGAGCCTGGACTGCCTGGCAGCCACCACCAAACTGCCCTGAGCATTTCCTTGGCTTCACCTTTGCTTTCTTTCCTCTTACCTTCTCAAGATTTCTTCCTCTTGCCCATCCCTGTCCCTCCCTTGCAAACAGCACATCCCTGTTTGCCCTTTCCTCTCTGGCCCCACTCCCCATTTCAGTTCCTGAGTTGGCACCATGGGAACATCCCTTGGGGAGCAGGATCATCCTCCAAGTGCTTCAGGAATTGTCTGCAGGGTCCTGCAGTTCCTCGTGCTGCTCCCTTGCCAGAGGCACCACAGGCCAGGGGGGCACATCTGGGCTGCTGTGTCTGGGTGTGGGGCTCCCTGTTGTGGGCAATGAGGAGGGGCTGGAGAGGCTCTGCAGGACTGACAGGATGGGCTTTGGGGCTGTGTGGAGAAGCTGAGGGACCTGGGCTGCTGGACCTTGTGAAGAGGAGGCCCAGGGCTCATCCTGCAACTGCTCCAGGGCTGGTTTCAGAGAATCACAGAATCAGCCAGGCTGGAAAAGACCTTGGAAATCATGAAGTCTGACCCATGCACTGACCACCCCAATGACCACATGCACTGACCACCCTCACTAACCTCACCAATTGGCCATTCCCCAATGACCACAATCTCTGACTACAACCACTGACCACACTCCAATTAAAACCCAACTGACCCCATCCACTGACCACAAACCCTCACCACACCCCCACTGACCACCTGCATCAACCACATTCACTTACCACAACCATTGACCACACCCACTGACCACATCCCACTGACCACACTCACAGACCACCTCCACTGACTACACCCCAATGACCACCTGACCACTTCCACTGACACCTTCCCACTGACACCTTCCCACTGACACCTTCCCTGACATTACCTGACCACACCCACTCACCACAGTCAGTGACCACACCCCCCTGACCACACCCACTGTGAAGACACCAATGCCCACACCCCACTGGCCACATCCAACTGACCACCCAAGTGACCACACCCACTGATCAAACCCACTGACCACTCGATATGGCCACACCCATTGACCACACCCCACTGACCACACCCAATGCCCCACCCACTGACCACACCAAGTGACCACGCAACTGACCATTGCTGATTATATCACAACTGATCATATCACAACTGACCACACCCACGGACCACAACCCACTGAATTCTCCCACTGACCACACCCACTGCCCACTCCTGACCACAATCCACTGACCACTCAACTGAACAAAGTGACTGAGCACCGAACTGGCCGTACCCTGACTGATCACATGCCACTGACCACACCAACTTACCACCCCTTCACTGACCACACCCACTGCCCAGACACCAATGCCCACACTGCCACTGACCACAGCCACTGATCACCTCCCACTGACCGCCCTGTCCTGGTTTGAAAGACAGCTGTCTACTAGGGAAAGCAGGGCCTTCCCTTGAAATGGAGAAAGTAAATCCCTCCCTCTGAATTAGTATCATTTTGAAATGAAGGGGCTGTCAGGCAAAGATATGGGGATAGGAATAACAGTTCTTTACTAATATATATATAACAAGGCAAAATAAAACAACAACTATGAAATTAACAACAAACAGAACAGGAACCCAGTAACAGTTCTCTGTTCTCTTGGCTCTGGGGGCTTTTCCCCTCTGGTGCAGTTACCCTCCCAGTTGGCAGTGAGCTCTGGCAGGTTCCTGGTGGACAGGGGCAGATCCTGCACAGCTGCAGGGGCACTGGGGTGATGGTGGCCGTGTCCCAGATGGGAAGGGTGGAGGAGAGGCTGTGCTCACGAATCCTTGGAGCACTATTGGTCCCAGTGCCCCAACAGGATGCTTGGAGATAGCAAACTGAAGCAGGAGAGCGTCCTAGCAGGGGTGTGGGGTCCAACACCAGAAGAGGCAGCTCCTGGCGTTGGGATGGCAGGGTGAGATTTTCCAGTGGCCTTCCTCCTCCAATAGCCAAAGCAAGCGAGTGCCAACAACAGCCCCCCACCCTCCTTGACCCTCTTCTCATCTCGCACTGTTCCCCCCCCTCCACCCCTGCCCTCCAAGAGAAACTCCTAAAGAAACCAGGGAGTCTCTCCCTCCCCCATCTCTAAGTCTCAAGGACCTAGCCAGCAGTGCTCCTTAGCATATCAGTGGGAAAAAATTCCACAGGCAGAGAGGGAAGGAAAAAACAACTCCCAACACCTCTTTACCCATGGGTTCTTCTGTCCTGGGTGTCTCTGTGGTGGTCCCTGGTGGTCGTGGACCACAATGTTCCAGTTGGCCCGGCTGAGTTGGCAGGACATTGAAGCTGGTGAACTTCTGTGGAAGGAGCAGAAACCCTAACAGAGCCTCCTTGGAAAGTTATCCCTTAGATAAGAAATTGCTTACTTAGAATGACTAATACTGGAAATATTTCCCCCCTTTGCAAACCTCACTTTATCTCCCTGTGATATAATTGGTCCATTTTCAATCCCCTTAGCAATTGGTCCCTATTTCCTAAAATCCCTAAGTAGTTGGTCCGTTTTACAATCCCCTAAATAATTGGTCTGTTTTCAAGACACCCTGACCCTACAAAAGCCCCCGGTAGTACCTTGTCCTTTGAATTGCTGCCTGGGACCCCTTCGTGGAAGAAATAAAGTGTCTGTGGAATCTCCCTGCAGCTTCCTCGGTCTCCTTCCTCTGCTGGCCAAAGGTACTTTGGAAGCAAGGCTCAAATCACAACATGGGCTGAAGGCCTGGACTCCAGGCATTGCTTGCATCCTCCTACCTCGTGGCTGAAATCTGCCTGAGACACCAGGAAAGGCTGTTCTTTGTGGGACATCTTATCCGGGCACGTTGTGGCAGCTCGGGGCCCAAACCCCAAAGCCCAAACAGCTACAAACTTCCAGTTCCCCTTCTTATACAACAGGCATTGTGCAGTTTCCAGAGGCCAAGGGTTCTGGAGAATAAGGATTGTGTCAGCTCACTTGTGTGGGCAATTTATCATCTGGTAACATGAGATCATAGAGTGGGCTATGACATCACAGAGTGGGCTATGTGAGGTCACTGAGCAGGTATGGCATAGAGCAGACAATGACATCACAGAGCAGGCTGTGACATCACTGGGCTGCTTTGTGACATCACAGCAGGGCTGTGTGAGGTCACTGGGTTGGTCACTCTGCCCCAGCCCCCCTCACAGTTGCCCCAGACAAGTCCAATGCTGTTCATGCCCAGCAGGGTCCCCTGTCCCCCGGGATCCCCCTGCTCCACCTGGAGCCACAGCCTCCCCCAAGGATGTTCCACAAATCAACCCCAGAGCCTGACACGGGGACAAGGGGCCAGGGCTGTGTGACCAGGACATCAAGGCCGTGGATTATCCAGGTCACTGGGGCCTGGTTTGGGTTGCCCAGGGCAGGAAAGATGTCTGGCAGCTGGAGCAGGGTGAGGGAAGGGCCTCCAAGGTGGGGCTGGAGCCCTTTGGCTGTGAGGAGAGGCTGAGGGAGCTGGGCTTGTCCAGCCTGGAGCAGGGAAGGCTGAGGGGCTCCTCATGCCAGCCTGGCAGAGCCACCCAGGAGCTGATGGAGAACACAGAGCCAGGCTCTGCACTGGGTGGGGGGGCTGGAGGGGACAAAAGTCAATGGGTGGAAGGGGAATGAGGGGAGATCAGACAGGACATGTGGAAAACCTTTGTTGCCATGGGCTCAGACAGGTTCTGAGATGCTGCCCCATCCCTGGCTTTGGGAATTTCCAATCCACACCAAATCAAGGCTTGAACCACTTGGTCTGACCCAGTTTCTGACAGGTTTGACTGCAGACTTGCTGAGGTCCCTTCCAACCTCAGCTCCCTGATGATCCCAGGACGATGCTGTTCCCGATTTTGGAATGGGCTGGAGCAGATGTTTCTGGGACAGGAGCCCTCTGGGGCTTTAGGGGACCTGCAGCTTGCAAGGTGCACGAGCACATCTCATTAGCTGGGGTATTTGAGTACTTTAAGAAATGTCAAAATTTCCCACCAGAAGAGAAGAGAAATTTCCTGGATGTGTACTGATGGCAGGACAAGAAATACTGATCTTCTCCTGTACCTGTGTTACCAATATACTGTCTATTATTTCATGTCCCTCTTCATTTGGGTGTTTCCACCTCTCCTGTTTAAATGGCCATGTCCCTAGACCAGCTGGCCTTGCCAGCTCCTATGGCCTTGCCATTGCTCCCAGATTTCCTCCTCCCATTGTTCTCTGGTCATTCAACATTAGTCAACATCTTAATTGTGTCTACATCACAGAATCACCCTTTCTAATGTCTGTGTCTAAAACTGTTCCTGTATGGAAATACCTTGTTCATGGTGGATACATCAGATACTGCTTTGACATTGCACAGAGATGAGGAAAGAATTTTGAAGTTTATTGAATTTTATCATTGGTACTTTTTTTTATGTTGGCCAAGAAGAGAAACCTTCTGTGCCTCTGAGTCTCACCAGTTGCTGACCCCCAAAGGACACAAACCTGATGAGTTGTGGTTCCCACTGCAGTGCTGGCACTTGCACCTCCCTCCATCCCCACAGCAGAGCTCCCTTGTCCCACAGAGTCCCTGGCAATGCAGGGATGAAGGAAACAGGACAGGCTGTGGGGATCAGGGGCAGGGCAGAGCCAGGGATTTGGGGTGGTTGTGAGCCCAGGGCAGGAGCCAGCCCTTGGCCTTGCTGAACCTCATCCAATTGTCCTGGGCCCATGGCTCCAGCCTGTCCAGATCCCTCTGCAGAGCTTCCTGCCCTGCAGCACAGCCACACTCCCACCCAGCTTGGCCTCACCTGGACACTGACTCAGGGTGCCCTCCATGGCCTCGTCCAGATCAGCAAGAAAGAGATTTCACTGCCCTGGCCCCAATCCTGAGCCCTGGGGACACCCCTGGATGTGACTCCATTGCCCAGCACTCCTTGGCCTGGACTTCTGTTTTTTATGGAGCTGTGCCTACCTTGGGTTTTTGCTGACAAGAAATGAACATCCCTCTGTGTCTCGGGCAGCTCCTTCTCCAAGGAAAGCAGGTGGGAGTTGGTGCCAAGGAGCTGAAAGCTGCAGGCACAGCCTGGAGGGGAGGGAGCTCAGATTTGCACAAGGCTGCTCTGAGTGCCAGGGCTTGGATGGGGGAAATGGTGGGGTGGGGGTAGGGACAGAGTGTGAATGATTGTCAGCCATAAAGGGTCTTGATTTTCATCTCTGGTCAGACTGCATTAGGAGGGGCTGGGGATCAATATCAGCTAGAGATTGCTGATATCAGTGTATAAAAAAGAAAATAAAAATAAGAAAAAAAGATATTCTCTCTTTTTGTCTTTAATTGAAATATGTTTTGAATGGAGTGAAAGCTTAGACAAGTCTTGTCTTATGCTCAGGTTTCTGGCAGTAACTCTGTTTCAGGCGACCTGCACCCCAAATTGCACTTACTGACAAGTTTTTTAGAATGGCTGATGAGGTCTATTATAAAATAAATTATTTACTGAATGGTCTCAAGATTAACAGACAAGACACTTTAAATGGAATACTTACTGCACAGGATAAACAGAAGAAGCCCAGGTAGATACAAACACCGTGCACAATAAAGTTCCCTATATTACAGCTAGTGAAGGAATAGCAGAGATCAGGAGTCAATGTAACTTAGCACCAAACTGATGAGGGAGTACACATGGAGCCCTTTCACTCAGCTCCCAGAAAAGGAACCACAAAGATGCATCCAGACTTGGGAGAGAAGCCCTATCTGTTTGCAGGGACTATGCAGAAGATTTCTGCTTGGTGAAAGTTCTGTGTAGCTTTTATAGTTTGTAAAGTGAAGTGTGTGTCACTCAGAAATTCAAGGCTCATCTCCCTTCAGGCTGCTCGCAAGGCCAGATGTTCATGGTCAGCTGGGAATTCCACCTCCCTGGCACCAGAGAGAACTCAGGACAGGACAGATGTGGGGCCTGGGTTATCTCAGCAATTCCTGAGAGGGGAAAGATGCCCTGAGTGATGGCCCAGCTGATGGACAGAAGAGATGAGCTCTGCTGGGCCATAGGGGAAGTCCTGCTGCAGGAACCTCATGGAACCAAGGCTCTGTTGTGACATTGTGATGGCTCCTGGAACCAAGGAGACCACGGTGACACCAATGAACCTCATGGAACCTAAAGTCCATTGAGACAGATCAAGTCACAAAAAATGGGGCCTCTTGGAACCCAGGAGAATATTGTGGGGCAATGGAATCTGATGGAGCCAAGTGTCAATTGTCAGAACAGCAGGGCCTCATGGAACCCAAGTGACCATTGTGACTCCATGGAATCTCATGGAACAAACTGGAAGTTTTAAAACAGCAGGGTGTCATGGAACACAGGTGCCACTGGGACACTGCCACTGCTCATGGAACCAAGTGTCCAGTGTGACACTAATGGAGCATAATGGAGCACAGGAAACGATTGTGACACAAGGAAATCTCAAGAAACCAAGGCTGCATTGTGACACAGAGGGGCCTCATGGAACCAAGGAGACCATTGTGAGGCAATGGAATGTTCTGGAACAACAGGTAAATTTTCAAGACAGCAGGGCCTGATGGAACCCAGGTACCAATGGGACATTTCCAAGGCTCATGCAAGCAAGTGTCCATTGTGACAGAGTCAGGCCTAATGGAACACAGGAGAACATTGTTACCCAATGGAATCTCATGGAAACAAGTGTCCACTGTTTCACAGTGCAGCCTTATAGAGTGGTGGAGACCATTGTGATGCAATTGAATATCCTGGAACTGTTGTGACAAATGTGGGCTTTATGAAACCAAGGAGGCAGTAGAATCTCAAGGAACCAAGGGTCAGTTGTGAACACATCAGATGCTCAGGAAACTAAGGAGAACAGAGTAATATAGTGGAATCTCATGGAACCAAGGCTTTATTTTGACAAAGTGGGACTGAATAGGAGACAGGTGCCACTGGGACACTGCCAGCTCTTGTGGAATCCAGTGTCCATTGAGACACAGAGCAGGTCATAGAAACATAGGGAGCGTTGTGATGCAATGGAACCAAGGGTCAATTGTGACAGAGAGGGGCCACATGGAACACAAGAGCCATGGAAATATTGCCAGGCCTAGTAGAAACAAGACTCCACGGTGGCAGAACAAGGCCTCATGAGATCTGGAAGAGCACTGTGAAACAATGGAATCTCATGGAAGCAAGTGTCCACTGTGACACAGCAAGGCCTGATAGCACCCATGTGCCACTGGGTCATTGCCAAGGCTCGTGCAAGCAAGGCTCCACTGTGACAAAGAACATCCTCATGGCACCCAGGAGACCATTGTGGCACAGTGGACTCTCATGGAACCAAGGACCCATTGTTACAAAGAGTGGCCTGATGGAAACCCAGTGGACTGGGACTTCTCCAGCCTTGGAGGAAGCAAGTGTCCATTGTGACACAGCACAGCCTCATGAACCACAGGAGAGCACAGTGATGCCATGGAATCTTGGGGAACCAAGTGTCAGTCGTAAACACAGCAGGGACTCATGGAAGCCAGGAGACCATTGTGACACCGTGGAATCACATGGAAGCAAATATCCATTGTTTCATGTTTCATGTTGCAGCCTCATAGAGTGCTGGAGACCATTGTGACAGAAGAGAAAAATGGGGAGCAAAGGCTCCTGTAAGAGTTGGTCCGGAGTTTCCCTCATTTGCCTCACGCCTGTCGCGAGGATAGAGGCTGTCCCAAGGGCCCCCACCCGCTTCTGGACAGGAGTTCTGGCCTGGCCGAGGTGGATGCTGGCCAAGGGACTGTTTGCTGGTGCTCTGTGCTTGCTGTGCTGTCCACAGTACAGAGCCTTTGAACAGGTACTGCACCTACAGCTGCTTCTCGGAGCACCACTGCATGTTCTGTCTCGAGCACCTCACAATGGCCCATAAATCTCCCAGCTCTTGGCCAGACTCCACTCGCTTTGGAAAAGGACTATAAGAAAGCGACCCTCTGGAGAAGCCTTTGAGATCTCCCCACAGAAGATGAGTCTATTGGCTGGGACCACGAGGACACCGGAGTCTGTTGGGCCAGACCACGAGGACATCCATCTCATCTCTCAGTAGCTATTCCCTATCCCCCTCTTTCTCTCTCTCTCTTTACTTTGTTTCCTTTAACTCTCCTGGGATCGCAAAACAGAGTTGTTGGCACTCAATAAAAGTGCATTTCTGCTTTGAGCAAACTGACTTGTCCCCTGACGTTGTCTTTTGCACCTTTGAGATCAAAAACAAACTCTCACGAATCTCACCTGTATTAACAGCGGATCGTGACACTGACCCTTGGTTCCATGAGGTTCTGCAGTGTCACCATGGTCGCTGTCAGAGGCTGGATGAGAGCAATGTCCCAGACCCCTGGGGATGAGCTGTCAATCAGTCACACAGTGGGGTGGTGCTGACCCAGGCTCTGATTGCCCCAGCAATCACAAGTCCCACCTGGGGGAGGCCCACGAAGGCCCAGGGGCTTAAAACACGGAGCAGGCGCTCAGCCCATGGTCCATACCCTGCCTTCTCCTGGGGTCTGTGTCTCACCCACACTGGAACCCTAGGAGCTGGGAGCCATGCGCGTGTCTGTCTATAGAGCTTCTGTCTTTCTGTGTCTCTCTTTCCTCTCCTTCTAATGCTCTTTATATGGAAGAGTTTAGGGTACCTCAACAATGTGTTTAAAGGTTTCTAGATTAAATAGGCAAATTTAATGAAGTTCTAGCTATGATAATTGTTTTATGTTGACTAGGATTTTGTATTAAATCCTTTTCCAAAGTTCATTGATTTTTTATAGTTTAAAAGTAAAATATTATGTATTTTTGACATCTAGAAAATATCTGATTGGGGTTTCTCCTGTGCACCAAACTCAAGTAAAGGAACCTTTGGTCACCCCCAGCATTTCAGTGTTCTGGGGTGTTACAGCCCTGCAGGCTCACCATGGCCTCTTGTTTCCATCAGGCCCTGCTGTGTCACACTGGCCCTTGGTTCCATGAGCATCTGGAGTGCCACACAGCTTGATGACATTTGTCCTTGCTGCCCCTGCCATCCCACTGCCCCAGGAGCAGCCCCGAGCCACCTGTGAGGGATAGGCCCTGCTGGGCCAGGCCTGGGCTCAGGCCTTGGCCTTTCTGCTTCCTCCAGCCAGCCCAGGCCTTGCTCAGCATTGCAGTTCCCTGCTCACAGCCTCGGGCTCCTGCAATCCTGCCCTCAAGGATCTGCTCTCACCACTCCCTGGGGAGCCTTTGGCACTCCCTGCCCTCAGTGGGGCCACTGATGCTCCAAGGGACTTGGAGTTTTGCTTCTGACTCCTGGAGCAGCTTCTTCAACCTTCTCTCAGTGCCTGAGGGTCCTGGACTCAGCCCCAAATCCACTGTGAGGCTGATTAAAATAAATAAAGCCTTCAGGATCTCTTTGTCTTACTTCAGGGCTTGTGCAGCTGATTGGAGTCAGTTTGGAGTTTTGTTAAGGAGGAAGATTTCAAAGTGAGCCTCATAACTTTTTTCTTTAATCAAGTGAGTATTTTGTTTTAAATTAGAGTTCAGAGAATAGCTGATTAGAAGCCTTTCCCAAGTGACCTTGATGCTGATTGTTTCCTTAGGAGGTGTGGGCACACAGAAGAATGAGCCCCTTGCAGGTTGCCCCTGTTTGGACAACCTGCTCCTCACCCCCAGCCTCCCCATGTCTGACATTGCCCACCTGGGACTGACATCCCTGTGTCCTGCAGCAGAACCTTGTCCCCTCAGCTCTGCAGCTGGGTGTCCCTGTCCATTGCACCATGTCCCACCTGCTCTCCTCAGGGCTCTGCCTGCACACAGGCCCAGGAGAAGTTTTTCTGTTTGTGAGGAAAGAATGGAAAATTCTGAGCAGCTTTCCTAAACAACAAACCCCACTGAGGAACCACATGCTCAGTACAGGCTGCCTGGAATGATGTCATCTTCCTACAGGGGCCAGCGTGAGCAGAAATTATCTCTGGAAGCAGAATTTTCTGAGTCTTTCAGATGAATTCTCTGTCCCTTCCCTGAGTCTCTGTTGCAAATGGAATCTGCTGCTGGTGCCATTCTCACCTTTAACCCCTCTTTTGAATGCAGACAGATGTTCCCAGGTGTGTTAAGCAGGTGCTGCTCAATGTTTATGCAAAGCTTTTGTATCCTCATGGAACCAAGGAGCCCATTGTGACACAGGGGGCTCATGGAACCAATGAGACAATTGTGACAGTTCAGAGCCTCACAGAAACAAGGCTCCATTGTGACACTGAGGGCAATCATGGAACCCAGCAGACCATGGTGACACAGCAATATCACATGGAACCAATGTTCCATTGTGACAATGCAGATCCCAGGTGGCCATGGTGACACTATGTGACCTCATGGATCCAAGGGGCCATTGTGACACTGAAGATCTTCATGGAACCCAGGGTCCAGTGTGACATAGCGGTGCCTCATTGGAACAAAGGAACCATTGTTGACAGCACAGAAACTCATGGAACCAAGGGGCTGTGGTGACACAGCAGAGCCACATGGAACAAAGGACACCAGTGACATTTAGGAACCTTATGGAACTGAGGGTCCACTATGACACTGCATAAACAAGGAGACCATTGTGACACTATGGCAGTTCATGGAACCCAAGGTCCATTGTGACACTCCAGGGCCTCGTTGAACCAGGGAGACCATTGTGACACTCCAGAAACTCATGGACTAAGAGTTTATTGTGACAAAGCCTGGTCCCATGGAACCAATTGTCCATTGTGACAATGTGGATCCCAAGAGACCATGGTGACACTATGGAACCTCATGGAACCAAGGGTCCATTGTGACACTCCACGGCCTCATGGAACCAAGGAGATAATTTTGACATCATGGAATCTCGTGGAACCAAGGGTCCATTGTTACAGTCCAGAACCAAGAAGACCATTCTGACAGTCCAGAACCTCATGGGACCAAGATTCCATTTTTATACAGTGGGGCTTCATGGCACCAAGGAGCCACTGAGACACAGCAGGGCCACATGGGACCAATGGTCCATAGTGATACTGCGGATCCAGGGGCACCATGGTGATACCACAGAACCTCATGGAACCAAGAGTCCAGAGTGACACAGCAGAACCTCTTGGAATCAAGGCAACCATGTTAGGCTATGGAGCCTCATGGAACCAAGAGGCCATCGTGACATTGCAGGGCTTCATTTGAACAAAGGACATGGTTGATGGGACAGAAGCTCATGGGAACAATGGGACATTGTGACATTGCAGAGCCCCATGGAACCAAGGAGACCACTGTGACACTGAGGAAACTTATGGAACCATACAGCCATTTTCACACTGAGGAACCAAGGAGAGCATTGACAGTACAAAACCTCATGGAACTGAGGGGCCATTGTCCTACAGAGAGGCCTCGTGGAACCAAGGGGCCATGGTGACACTGTGGGGCCTCATGAACCAAATATTCATTGTGACACTGTAGGGGTGCTTGTAACCAATTGTCCATTATGATGCTGCAGATCCAAGAGAGCGTGGTGACACCATGGCAGTTCATGGAACCAAGGGGCTGTTGTGACACACTGAAGCCTCGTGGAACCAAGGAGAGCATTGTGGCAGTGCAGAACCAAGGAGGCCATTTTGACAGTACAGACCCAAATGGAACCAAGGGTCCATTGTTATCCAGCAGGGCCTCATGGAACCAAGGGGCCATTGGGAAACTGTGCAAGGGGCATAATGGTGTCAGGGACACCACTGATACTGAATCCCACAGGATAGAAACTTCTAAACACAGTTTTGAGTATTTGAAAACAGGTATTATTTATTACATCATGCTGGTCACTCAGGGGATCCTTCATCCATTCAAGTGCACTGAGCATCGAATGAACAGTTTTTATCACACACACTGATTATCTATTCATGAGTTATCCCCATTTCCTTTCACTTTATTTGACATAATTGCACCCCTTATCAAAAATCCTTACATGGTTCCTTGGAGTCTGTCTTTGACATACAATGTTTTAGGTGGCTGTTCCTCGATCCCTGCTTTTGAATGATGGCAATTTCCTTGTTTTGCATAATTTCTGCTTTGTCAGCCTTGCAGAGCTGAACTGGCATCATGTTTGCGTTTTGTGTGACTTCTGTATGTGGGACTTACATCCTTTATCTGTATTTCCAAGGCTGTTCTGTTCTACTTTCCCTGATAAGTGTAAATGTTGTTCTGTTCTCCCTGCCCTTGTCACAGTGCACACCCCACATGAGGCGTGTCTGCAACCCCTTCCAAGCCATGGGCTTGGGGTGGGCAAGTGTTCCTGAGGGAACAGAGATGGGACAGCTGGGCTGGACTGACCCAAGGGATGTTCCATTCCAAGTCACACCATGATCAGCAGTAACCGGAGAGAAGAGAGGGGCAAGGGGCATAGAGGATTAGTTTCTTTTTTAAGATAAATTTTTATTAAAACAGCACCTACACATACAGAATCCTTTCCTGCCACAAGGTGGTTAAATATTTTCTGCTGCTAGGAGATTTCCTGTGGATTTTCTTTACTTCTGTTTGTGACCTCTGAATTTTGTGGTTGGTTGGTTGGTTGGTTGGGTTGTTTGTGGTTTTTTTTGTTGTTGTTGGTGGGCCTTGCTTTTTTGTTGGTTTTTTTTTTTTTGGGGGGGGGGGGGGTTGTTTATTTTTCCCTATTGAACTGTTTTTCTTCTGATGCATAAGTTTGTTCTGCCTTCTCTTGTGGCTTGATTGCCCCTGACAGCAAGAGAAATTTACCCAACTCAGTCATTTTGCCAAATTACATTTTGCAGTCACCATTAAATGATTGAGTTTGGTCATAGACTCCCTGCAACTTGGCAGCATCCACAAAGGAATTGAAAGTGCATTTCATGCCATTGTAGAGATAATAGAAATGTTCCACAGGGTCTGCTCACTGAGGGATGTCACCAGTGAGTGGCTGCCAAGAGGACTCTGTGCCATGGATGACATTTGACCCTCATTGTTCAGCCAAATTCCCACCCACCCCATGTTCCTCTCCTGCAGCCCAGCTCTCTCCAGTCTGGCTCTGAGGAGAGCACAGCAGACCATGTCCCAGGCCTGGCTAAAGTCTGGGCGCACAACATCCCCTTCTTTTCCCTCCCACAGTGGTTTTGCAATCCCTTCCCTGTGCTGCCAGTGCCTGGAATGGCTGCAGGAGGATTTGCCACGTGCCCTTCCCTGCTGAGCCTGACCAGTCTGTAACTGTCCCAGTGCCCCTCCCTGCCCTGTTTGCAGACTGGTTCCATGTCTGCCCTTCCCAAGTGCCCAGGACCCTCTGGGATGGCTCTGGCCTTTCTAAGGGGTTTGAGAGAGGTCTCACAGTGACACTGCCCAGCCTTGTCAACATCCCTGACACCAAAAGCCTTTTCCACATCCCTCAGCTCCTGGTCAGTGCCCAGAGCACAGTACAACCCTGTCCAGGTCCTCAGGGTAGTTCAGAAGGAAGGCAGCTCTGATTTCTTCCCAAAAACCTACCATTCCAATTGTCTCTCTATGCAGTCCTTAGCTGCCTGAATATTTTTTCCTGGAACATCTCTGCCAGAATGTTTCTTTCTATGCAATCCTTACCACAGCCCAGTAATGAATTCAGGTGTTTTTCCAGAGTGTAGTGGCCTCAAGGCACTGTTTGTGCCACCAGAACTGTGCCACCCCCGAGTGCTGATGATGGTGTTTGTGCTCACTCGGGTTCATCTCCCCACATACACACGATGCACTGCTGAAATCTCCTCAGGACACACCAAACATGGCCTGCTGGCCTGGTCACTTGGTGTCCCTCCATGCAGGGACAAACAACCTTGTGCAGCTGGGGGAGAGGCCAGTGCTGGGTGTGGTGATTGCAGGGACTGGTGTGGGACAATTGCCCTGGGGCACCTTCCCAGGCTGTGCCCAGAACAAAGACACAGCCCAGGCCCTGCCCTGCTGCTCCCTCAGGTCCATCCCAGGAGCTCTGGCTGTGCCAGGACACTGCTGTGTGCCCCCTGCACACTGCCCCTCTGCCCCAGGCACTGGGCTTTGCTTGGCCAGGGCATTCCTGCAGCACATTGCTGACAGCAGCTCTGGAGGAGAGCAAAGCCCTCCTGCCCTGCCCTCAGGAGATGCCCTTTGCTGATGGAGCTGCTGTGCTGGAGCCCAGCTGTGTCCCAGCAGTGCCCATGGCCTGTCCCTGCCTGTGGGCACAGCACGGACACGCAGCAGGACAGTGACCAAGCTGCCAGAGCACTGCGGCCTCACAGCCACAGAAGGGCTGGCAAGGAGAGGGTGGAGTTGGGAAGAGCAGATGTGGGAAGAGCCAGGGCCATTGTCCCTGGCTGTGCTGCTGTGCTGGGAGTCTCTTCCTTCCACCTCTGCCCACAGGCACTGCCCTGCAGAGACAGAGAAGGGCTCAGGAAGGATCCTGAACACACAGGGCAGGGCAGGCATTTGTTTTTATTTAAATGCACAGCTGAAAGACCTCTTGCATGTCTTTGTGTTTCAAAAGAAAGGTAGATAGTCATGAAGAAATGGAAAGAGTAACACTACAGTATTTTGTAAGAAATATTAAAACAATAGAAAAAGATACCGTATAAAAAACAGACAAATATAGGAAAATAAAAAAAAGTGAGCTATTAGAAAGTTACATTCAGAAGATTATGCAGCACAAAAGTTTAATGCTTCAGAAAATATAAATTTATCAATTTTCTCAGGGCATCCTTGAGCTCCTGGTTCCTCAGGCTGTAGATGAGAGGGTTCAGGGCTGGAGGCACCACTGAGTACAGAACTGACAGGGCCAGATCCAGGGATGGGGAGGAGATGGAGGGGGGCTTCAGGTAGGCAAACACTGCAGTGCTGACAAATAGAGAGAGCACAGCCAGGTGAGGGAGGCAGGTGGAAAAGGCTTTGTGCCTTCCCTGCTCAGAGGGGATCCTCAGCACAGCCCTGAAGATCTGCACATAGGAGAAAACAATGAACAAAAAACAACACAAAGATGAAGAGGCACTAACTGCAATAAGCCAAAGTTCCCTGAAATAGGATTCAGAACAGGAGAGTTTGAGGATGGGTGGGATTTCACAGAAGAACTGGCCCAGGGCATTGCCATGGCACAGGGACAGGGAAAATGTATTGGCTGTGAGAAGCAGAGCATTGAGAAAGGCACTGGCCCAGGCAGCTGCTGCCATGTGGGCACAAGCTCTGCTGCCCAGGAGGGTCCCGTAGTGCAGGGGTTTGCAGATGGACACGTAGCGATCATAGCACATGATGGTCAGGAGATACAACTCTGCTGACATGAAGAACACAAAAAAAAAAACCTGTGCAGCACATCCAGCATAGGAGATGTTTCTGGTGTCCCAGAGGGAATTGTGCATGGCTTTGGGGACAGTGGTGCAGATGGAGCCCAGGTCGCTGAGGGCCAGGTTGAGCAGGAAGAAGAACATGGGGGTGTGCAGGTGGTGGCCGCAGGCTACGGCGCTGATGATGAGGCCGTTGGCCAGGAGGGCAGCCAGGGAGATGGCCAGGAAGAGGCAGAAGTGCAGGAGCTGCAGCTGCCGCGTGTCTGCCAATGGCAGCAGGAGGAAGTGGCTGATGGAGCTGCTGTTGGACATTTCCTGTGTCTTGGCATGGGGATCTGTAAGAAAAGTAATCATGGAATAGTTCAGTTTGGAGAGGACTTGAAATATCCCAGCCCAGCTTGGTGGCACTTTCCCCCCTCTGCCTGCCCAGGGCTCTGCTGCCTGGAGCTGTCCCTGCCAGCAGCTGCTTCCCTGTGCCCAGGGCTGGGCCTTGCCAGTGCTGCCAGAGCCCAGCCCAGCCCTGGGGGCTCAGCTCTTCCCTGCACACCCCTCCGAGCACAGGGCACTGCCCAGGGTCAGCTCTGACTCTGTAGGCTCTGATGGCAATATCACAGCAACATTGAGGAGGCTGGAAAAGTGACTTTGATGCTGCCTGTGAGGGACGTTCTGCTGATTTCTGTCTCTGCCTTCTTTATTAAGATCCGAGAAAAAAAAAAATTATATTTTTCCCAACCTGAACTGAGAGATTAATATCTATATGCAATTTCCTATCTACGCAAGACAGAGCAGTAGATTATAAAATTACGATTTTCCTTTTTATGCAGCCCCTGCCTCTCTGTGCTCCCTGCATAATCTGTTTGGAAATGTTCTAGATTTAAATGTCATGCTGTGAGCAGTAGTCCTGAACAATGCAGCATCCTCACCACACAAGGAGAACACTTCCAAGCCTTACCAGCTGTCTCCTTCCACCCAGACCTTGTCCCCCAGTGCTGGGAGCAGCTCCCAGGGCTGGCTGAGAGCTGTCCCTGGCAGGCAGCAGAGTCCCTGCCCCAGCACAGCACCCTGGGCTGCAGGACCCTGCTCTGCACCACAGCCCTGGGCACCCCTGGCTGCTCTACACAAGAGATCATCACAGAATGTACTCACACAGTCTGCAGGCATTGGGATGTTGCAGCTTTAGGAGATGACTGCAGGAGCTGCAGCTGCATTGTCCTGCAGCCAGAGGCTTCCTGTGTCAAGGGCTGGGAGTGATTCTGCCCCAGTCCCTTCTGAGCATCTTCCCAGCCCTGACTGATTGAAGCTCTCTGTGCCTCTGTGCTGTGCCTGGGGTGGCTGCAGGCAGTGCCCCAGCCCTGCTGGGCTGGGAGAAGAGCTGCTCATGAAGAGAAATGTGTTTTTGAGTCTCTTCTTGGTTGCCAGGATCTCCTTCTGTGCCAGGAGCCCAGCCCAGCTCATCAGTACAGACATAGCACAAGGACTTTAATGACCCTCTTGGGGTTTGTGCTGAGGCCCTGAACATCAGTCCCTGAGAGGGAGATGAAGAAACTGCTGAAGAACTCCAAGTCAGAATCAAAATCCAAAGTTTCTTGAAGTTTTAATGGGTCCCACTAAGTGACACAACTGAGAAAGTGTCCCCAGGTTCCAGTGAGAGCAGGAAATTGGAGGCAGAGATGACAGGTGGGGACAAAGAGAAGCCAAGTCTTGGTGGCCTGGGGCACAGCAGGGTCTGTGCCACCAAGGGCTGGGAGGAGACACCTTGTCCTGAGCCACTGGGGCCTCCTGGCACAGCCCCAGCAAGGCTGGCCACTGGCACCCCTTGTCCTGCCCTCAGCATCCCCCCACATCCCAGTGGCCTCAGGGATCTGCTGGGACGAGTCCCTGGGGAGCCTTGGTCAGGAATGGCCCTGGGGGGCTCCTTCATGCTCCCAGGGACTGCAGGTTTTTCAGAGCACTTTGGGTTTTGCTTTTGCCTTGGAGTCTCTGAGAGCTTTGTGCAATAATGGCCTCCAATTATCTGCTTTAATTAGGCTCTTGACAGCCTTTATCAGTTAAAACACTGATTGGGGATCATTAATGCTTCAGGGTAGTTCAGTTTTTTAAAGTACTTTCCTTTTTCCTTTCTTCTCCGACTCCCTGAAAGGTTTTTGGCAATCATGGCCTCCCATTCTCTCCTCTAAGCAATCCGTGAGGAGCCTGTGTTGGGAATGGACCCATTAATATCTGAAGACACTTTGGGCTTCCCTTTTGACTTTGATTCTTGGAAGGGTTTGTGCAATCTCCTCTCAAGCCCAGAGGTTCAAGGGCTCAGCCTCAAATGCACCACAGGCATGACTGGGATCAATCAAGTCCTGACAAACCATGGATCTGCCTTGATTGCCCTCTGGTCTGGTGCAGTTCAGGAGAAGGTTTTCAACTCCAGTTATGGAGAATTATGTCAAAGAGCTTCTTAGACATATCCGTTCCTATTTCAATTGATGTATTTTATTACTGTTCTCTTTAGAGCAGAGGTGATTGCAGAATTCTGTGATTGATATTGATGCAGGGTCTCTCCTCAGGAGGTCTGGCCTGCTCACAGAAGCTGTGCCTTGAGGTCTGACCCCGTGTGGACAACCTTGCTCCACATTCCCCAACCCTATCCTGTCTCTTCTCACTCACCTGGGACCTGCTTAGCTTGGAGAACTGCCTGCACTTAGGAAAAGAGATGGTTTTCCTTTTTTTTTTCAATATAAAACTCCTGAATTTCCTCATTGAAAACAGACACCTTTGATTAGTGTGTGCCAGCCCAAGATTCCACCATTGAAGTTCCCATTTCCCAAGGCAGAACCATGCAAGAACTGTTTGAGACCTTTGGACTTTTTGGTTCTACGAGGCCTTGCTGTGCCACCATGCAGTCTTGGTTCTGTGAGGTTCTGAATTGTCACATGGACTTTTGGTTCCTTTGCTTTCCATATCCTCAACAATGGTCTCTGTAGTTCCAGAGTGTCACAATGGACTCTTGGTTCCATGTGGCCCCACAGTGTCACCGTGGTCTCCTTGGTTCCACAAGGCCGTGCAGTGTCACAATGGCTCACAGGTTCCATGAGGCCCCACAATGTCACAGTGGCCCCTTGGTCCCATGAGTTTCCCCAGTGTCACAATGGTTCCTTGGCTCCACGTGGCCCAGGTGTCTCACAATGGACTCTTGGTTCCGTGGGGCCCCGCAGTGTCACAGGGGTCTCCTTTTCCCTGTAGCACCCAGTAGCAAACCCCACTGGCAGGGGTGAGGAGGAGGACATTTGGAGTGATGCTTTCTGTCTTCCCAGGGCACAGTGACGTGGGCTGGGGCCCTGCTGTCCTGGAGATGGCTGAACACCGGCCTGCCCATGGAAGGGCTGAGAGACAACAACCTCTGTGCATGGAACTACAACAGCAGAGAGCTCAGGCTGAAGGCTGGGTTTAACAGACTGTCACCAGCACAGGAACCATCAATGTGAGAGGAAAGATGTGTGCTCATGTCTTTACAAATCATTTGGTGGGTGCAGGGATGGGTGTTAAGGTGTTTGAAATGGGTCGTAACATTTCTACTGACTTTGGGCAGCAGGTTTGTTACCGGGCCCAGCCAGCTTGGCTCCTGACACAGACAAGGCTCTGCACAAGGCTGAACTCCTGAACTTTGGGGGGAAATGCCAGGTTCAAGGGGGTTATGGGGCAGGATGTTCAGGAAGGCTTTACCTTCCTATTGCCTCGGCCAGTGGGGAAAGGAAGAGGGCAACGTGCAGCCGGGAGTTCAGGATAAAAGGAGGCTGCGCCCTCTGAAACCTGGAGAGACAAAACCCCAGGGGATTGTGCCCTGGTGAACTCTCTCCCTTTATTCAAATAAAGTTGAAGGACTGCTCTGTCTCCCTTTTGGACATAAACCTCTGGTGTTTGTGGATTCTCCTGGCAGTGACAACAGGGAATCTCATGGAACCAAGTGTCCACAGTTTCAGGGCTCAGCCTCACAGAGCGCTGGAGACCATTGTGTCACAATGGGAACACACGGAACAAAGGCTCCCCAGTGACACTGCAGGGCCTCATGGAATGCAGGAGATCATCCTGATGGAATGGAAACTCATGGAACCAGCCCTGCACCGGCAGCGGGAGGAGAAACTGAGGCAGTACTGGGAGGCCATGGACACCTTACTGGGGGTACTGGTTTGTACTGGAAGGGGACTGGGGGGATTGGGAGGAACTGGGATGGGATTCAAGGGTTAAGAAGAGGGAGAACTCTGGGTTGAAGGGTGATTTTTGTAGTGGCTTATACTGGTTTGTACTGGTTTATACTGGTTTTTAGCTGTTTTGGGACTAGTGTGTACTGGGAGGGATTGAGATGGACTGGGACAAACTGGGAGGAGATTGGGGGGACTGGGAGGTCACTGATTTATACAGGTTTATACTGGGAGGTCACTGGGCTTTACTGGTTTATACTGGAGAGTCACTGGTTTGAACTGGGGGGTTAATGGGAGGGAACTGGTTTGAACTGGGAGTTACTGGTTTGAACTGGGAGGGTGACTGGGCCATACTGGGAGGTCAGTGGGAGTTACTGGGATGAACTGAGAAGTCCATGGGAGGGTTATTGGGATATACTGGGATGGATTGGGAAGGGGTTGGGAGGGCACTGGGATTTACTGGGCCTATACTGGTTCATATTGGTTTATACTGGTTTGAATTGGGAGTTACCTGACCAGCAGGGAGCACCTCATGCCCAGGTGTTATCTCTTATTGGAACTGGAAGTTACTGGGAAGAAACTGGGATTTACTGATTTATACTGGTTCATACTGGTCTATACTGGTTCATACTGGTTTATACTGGGATTGACTTGGCTAGCAGGGGGCGCTGCCCACCCAGGTGCTGTCCCTCACAGGGTCAGTCCTGGCGGCCAATCCCGACGTGGTCACCTGCTTGAGCCTGCAGAGACGAGCACTGGGAGCACTGGGAGGGGACTGGTGTGTACTGGTTTATATTGGTTTGTACTGGTTTATACTGCTTTTGACTGGGAGGGGCCGGAAGGGCACTGGTTGGGACTGGAGGGCACTGGGAGGGGTCTAGATGGGGTAAAAAAGGGTTAAAAGGGAGTCTGTGGTTACTGGTTTATACTGGTTTATAACTGTTTATACTGGTTTATACTGGGAGGGCACTGGGAAGGGTTAAAGAGGGACTGGGAGGGAGTGGGAGAGCCCTGACTGGTCTGTTCTGGCCCATACTGGTCTATACTGGTTTTTACTGCTTTATGTGGGGCTATCCTGGTCTATACTGGTTTGCCTTATACTGATTTTTATTGATTTATACTGGTTTTTACTGGTTGTTCTTGGTTTTAATGGTTTTGCTGGTTTGTACTGGTTCATACTGGTTTATGTTGGGCTACACTGGCCTATACTGGTTTGCCTTATTTTTCACTGGTTTATGCTGGTTTTCACTGCTTTGTACTGGTTTTTACCACTTATACTGGTTTGTACTGGTCAATACTGCTTTTTACTGGTCCATATTGCTTTTTACTGGTCTCTACTGCTTTGCATTACACTGTTTTTTACTGGTTTTCACTACTTCTACTGGTTTGTAGCAGTCAACACTGGTTTATACTGGTAGCACTGGTCTGTAATGGCCTATAATAGTCTATACTGGTTTGCCTTACACTGATTTTTACTGTTTTTCACTGTTTTTTATAACTTATACTGGTCCATTCTGGTCTGTACTGGTTTATACTGGTTTATACAGGTTTCAGGGTGCCGTTGGAGCTTTTGTTCATGGAGCAGTGCCTGGGGGTGAATCCCAAATCCTATGGGGAGGGGCTGGGTGCTGGGCTGCACCATGGTGGCCCCCGCTGGCCAGGAGGACCTGGTGCTGTGTGAGTGCCTCTTGGCAGCTGATCCCCACAACTGTGAGTGGTTTGTACTGGTTTGTATTGGTTTGTACTGGTTTGTGCTGGGATGGGGTCCAGGATTTGCTGGGACGGGGCAGGGGTCACTGAGTTGCACTGGATTAAACTGGGAGAGGGTGTGTGAGCATCCCCTGCTGACCAGGACTACCTGGCACTGTGTGTACTGGTTGTACTGGTTTACATTTGATCATACTGGGATGGGATGCTGGAGGTTACTGGGTTGAACTGGGAGAAGGAATGGGGGTGTGTAAGCGCCCCCTGCTGGCCAGGAGGACCTGGTGGCCAACTGTGAGTTATACTGGGTTGCACTGGCTTATACTGGGATGGGGTACTGGAAGTGCTTGGAGTTACTGGGGTTACTGGGTTGAACTGTTTTTTACTGGGATTGGGTGCTGGGGGTTGCTGGGTTGCACTGGGTTATACTGGGATGTTGTCACGATCCACTGTTAATACAGGGCGGGGGTCATGATGGTTCGTTTGATCTCAGAGGTGCAAAAAGGCAAACAGTGGGGGACAAAATCAGTTTATTCACAGCAAAGCATTTTTATTGAATGCCAACAACTCAGTTGCAATAGAGGGGAAGATACAGGAAACAAAGCATAGAGAGAAAAAGAGGGGAATAGGAAAAGAGCTACCAACAGACGAGACGGGCGTCCTCACGGGCCAGCCAAGAGATGAGTCTTCATCCGTGGGGAGATCTCAGGAGTCTTCCCCAGAGGGCCACTCTTTTATAGTCCTTCTCCAAAGCAAGTGGCCTCTGGCCAAGGAGTGGGGAGATTGATGGACCATTGTGAGGGTTGCTGCAATAAACAGGTGTACAGAACCTGCTGCTCCAGCTAGTGCCTGCTCGAGAGCAGTGTACCATGGAGCACAGCGAGCACCTGCACACAGTCCCTTGGCAAGCATCCACCTTGGCCAGGCCACAATTGGGTGGGGGGCCTCGGGGTCTTCTTGCAATGGTCGTGAGGCAAATGAGGGAAACTCCGCACCGACTTCTACAGATGTGGTCCTGGGGGTCACTGGTTTATACTGGGTTATACTGGTTTAGATTGGGATGTGGTCCTGGGGATCAACCAGTATAATCCTGGGAGCACTGAGACTGCACTGGGAGCCTCGAGATTGCACTGAGACTGGGTTTGTGTGCATGAGGCATTACTGGTTTATACTGGTGCCCTCCCAGTATAAACCTGGGAGCCCCCAGACCACACTGAGAGTCTCTAGATTGCACTGAGAGCAGGTGCATTTACCCTTACTGGTTTATACTGGGAGCTGCTGCCACAGGCCTCAGGAGCTCGAGGGTGGCTCCCAGTGCTTACTGGTTTATACTGGTGCCCTCCCAGTCCTGGCCTGGGAACACCAGTGGGAGCTGGCAGCCAGGCAGGACCCCGAGGCCAAGCTGACCTTTGCCAGAGCCCTGCTGAGCTGTGCCATCTCCAACGTCTCCATCTGGCACCACCGTCTGCTGGTGCCTGCCAGGAGCTCTGGGAAGGGCGAGGCTGGGATGCTGCCCCCTGAAAGGCTGAAGGCAGGTGAGGGATTCACAGGAAAAATTCCCACAATTTCACGGCATTCCCAAAATTTTCCAGTCCCTCCTTGCCTAAAGTGGAAGGTGGTGGCTCTGCTGGGTTGAATCGGTAGACCTGGTGTCCTTAAATCCCCATTGATTCCAGTGTGTAAACCCGATGTCTCAAAATTCTTGGGGTAAAAATCCCACTTTTAGACTCAGAATTCCCACACTTTGGGCTGAAAACAGATTTTTTGGCTTATATGGAGGCAACAGCTCCACCCCAGGCCACAGGTATTGGATCAGGGATTCCGGATTGGTTTCCAGGAATTTATCCAAGACTTCCAGAGTGTCAGCACTGCAATCCTTAAGCAGAAATTCCCAGAATTCAGCCCAATATTTCCCTCAAATGTACCCAAATTTCCCCATTTTAGCCCCAAATTTCTGCAAAATGCCCATTGACTGTAATGGATAGACTTGGTGTTCCAAAACCCTTTTTCACTTCAGTAGGGTAGACCTGGTGTCCCTAAATCCCTGTTGCATTTATTTGGCTAGACCTGGTGTCCCTAAAAATCTCCATTGATTTTAAAGACTTCCAAGAAAACCTCAATTCATTGTAATGTGTAGACCTGATGTCCAAAAAGTTTTGGGTTAAAAGTGCCAATTTCAGGGCTGAAAAGTCCCAAATTTTGGTGGGAAAAAGCCCAAAATTTTGTTTCATTTCTCCCTGTCCTGGTTTAGTACAAATCTGGGAGGAAACCTCTAAATGAGGTCCCTCTAGGAAAATGGAAAAAAAAATTGGAGAGAAGTAGAAAAAAAGAAAACTGTTTATTCAACAGGCAACACACCTCCCAGCACAACAATGAACAATATCAAACAGCAAAACCTCTCGCCGTTCCGAGGAGATGGCAGATTTAGAAGAGTTCTTTCCGTGGCTGCCCAGCTCACTCAGTGTTCTCAGTCCCTCCTGTGCTGGGGAATGCCCAGGCCAGGCCTGGTGGGCCACAGGTGTGAGCTCCCGGTGCTCTTCTGGGTTTTCAGTCCAGAGCAGGTTCAAACAGTTCCAGGAAAAAATAAAAAGGAAAAAAAAAACCAATCCGGTGAGTTTCTCTGCCTCAGCTAGCCAAAAAACTAACCAAGAGCAAAGGAGAGCTCTCTCTCTCTCTGTCCACTGCAGACAACACAGTCTGTGAGCAGGAATGTGGGGGAGCCAGTGCTGATAACAAACTCTGCACTTCTTCTTTCCCCCCTTCACTCCTGGAACCAGTCTTAAAGTTGCAGAATTTAATATTCAACACCAACAGAACAGACGATTTGGGGATACAGGCATCATACAGTCACCCCAAGACAGATGGATGGATGATGATGATGGGTGATGGAAGATGGATGAACAATGGATGATGGATGGACAATGGAATGGCAGTGGATGGACAGTGGATGGAGGATGGATGGATGGAGGATGGATGGATGGATGGATGGATGGATGATGGGTTTGGGGCAGTTTATCGGTGGTTTTGAGGATCAGATCAGTCATTTGATGGTTGGATGATCCAATGGATGGAGAAGTAAAAGATGCAGTTGAACCAAAAGTTTCATGGAAAGACACATGATTGAAGGAATGGATGGATATGGATTGGATGGGTGGATGGATGATGGATGGATGGATGGGTAGATGACGGATGGATGGGTGATTGGGTGGATGATAGATGGACTTGTTGATGGACAAGCAGTTGCCCAGGCCCATCACTATTCCCTCTCCATCACAGCTGCAGCCATGCCAGACGAGCTGCCCTGGCCCTCAGAAGACCCCAAAACAGAGCCCACCCCCCATCTGAGGCCGCTCCGGCACAGCTGGTGCTGGAGGAGCTGAGGGTCTCCAGCATCACCCCAGGCTCTCTGGGGCTGCAGTGGAGCGTCCCCAAGGGCTCCTTTGACTCCTTTGTGCTGCAGTACCGGGATGCCCAGGGCCAGCCCCAGGCCCTGCCCATCGATGGCGAGTCCCGCTCGGTGACGGTGCCGGGGCCATCTCCTTCTGGACACCCAACTGTCCTTCCTTCCTTCCTTCCTTCCTTCCTTCCTTCCTTCCTTCCTTCCTTCCTTCCTTCCTTCCTTCCTTCCTTCCTTCCTTCCTTCCTTCCTTCCTTCCTTCCTTCCTTCCTTCCTTCCTTCCTTCCTTCCTTCCTTCCTTCCTTCCTTCCTTCCTTCCTTCCCTCCATCCACATATCCTGTCTCCATCACATTTTGATCCTCTCTCCATTCCAGCTCCATCCATACTTCCCCACATTTCATGGTTGCACCAATAGCACCTTTCCACCATCCCATTAGCACCTGGGTTGAGTAAACCCTGACACTGGCACCATCACATCAATCATTGACCCTTCTAATGACACAGTGACTCTGTCATCCTCCATCATCAGCATCCATCATCCCTTCATCATCCATCTAACATCCATCACCCATCACCCATCATCCATCATCCATCATCCATCATCCATCATCCATCACCCATCATCCATCACCCATCACCCATCATCCATCATCCATCATCCATCACCCATCATCCATCATCCAACATCCATGATCCATCATCCATCATCCATCATTCATCAGTCATCAGCCATCACTCATCAGCCATCACTCATCAGCCATCAGCGATCAGTCATCAGCCATCATCCAACTCATCCATCATCCATCATCCATCATCCATCATCCATCATCCATCATCCATCATTCATCAGCCATCAGCCATCATCCATCATCCATCATCCATCATCCATCATTCATCATCCATCTCATCCATCATCCATCAGCCATCATCCATCATCCCTGCTATGGTCCCCCCCATCCCAGAGTTTAGGAATTGGAAGGAGCTCAGGGTAGGAGTGATGGCAAATGGGTGTTGGATGATGAGGATGGAGGGGTGATGGATCAGTGGATGAGGGGCTCCTGGGTGCCTTGGATGGATTGTTGATGAATACACAGGTGGCCAGATGGGAGCACGTGTGGTTGAACCTGTGGCTGGTTTGTGTCCTGGGTAAGGGTAAGGGTGTTGGGGTGAGGCTTGGGAGGTGAGGGCAATTAAGGGGGTTGGAGAATGAATTTAAGGACTGGCTGAAGGAAAAAGGATGGGTAAAGGATGGAAGAATAATGGATGGAGGATGGATGAATGATGATGATGACGATGATGATGATGAGTGTTGGGGCAGGTGTTTTGACAGATCCAATCACTTGATTGTTCAATGATCCAATAAAGGGAGAAGCTGATGAATCAGTTGTAGGAAAAGCCACATTGAAAGCCATGTGTTTGGACTAAGGGATTGTGGATGATGGATACTGGAATGAATGATCCAGGAGATGAAAGTGTGGATGGATGGATGATGGATGGATGGATGGATGGATGGATGGATGGATGGATGAATGAATGATGGATGAATGCATGGAGGGATGATGGATGATGGATGGACGGATGGATGGATGGATGGATGGATGGATGGATGGATGGATGGATGATGGATGATGGATGGATGGATGATGGATAGATGGATGATGGATGGATGGATGATGGATGGACAGATGAATGAATGATGGATGAATGCATGGCTGGATGATGGATGATGGATGGATGGATGGATGGATGGATGGATGGATGGATGGATGGATGGATGATGGTGGATATTGGAGAAATCAGGATGATGGATAATGTTGATTATGATGATGATGAAGATGGTGGATGATGGCAGATGCTGGTCAGTAAGTCCATGGAAGAGTCAGTGGTTGATTGGATGGGCTGGGGTCATTGGGTGCTCAGTGATGGGTGAGGAGGGAATGGTGAGAAGGGACTGGGAGGAGATGGTGCATGATGGATAATGGATAGTTGGGTGGATGATGGATGGACAAATGGATGGACATACCAATGCCCACACCCGTCAGTGTCCCCTCTCTGTTGTTGCTGCAGCCGACCCCGAGGATCTGCCCTCACCCTCAATGGACACCTCAACTGAGGCCCCCAGAGCTGACGTTCTCCAAACTGCACATCCCCAAACTGAGGCCCCTCCATCTGAGGCCCCCTTGACACAGGCAGTGCTGGGAGAGCTGAAGGTCTCCAGTGCCAGCCCCAACTCTGTGCAGCTGCAGTGGAACATCCCTGAGGGCTCCTTTGACTCCTTTGTGCTGCAGTACCGGGATGCCCAGGGCCAGCCCCAGGCCCTGCCCATCGATGGCGAGTCCCGCTCGGTGACGGTGCCGGGGCTGTCCCCGTCCCGCCGGTACCGCTTCCACCTCTATGGGCTGAGGGGAGGCAAAAGGAGCGACCACGTCTCCAGTGAGGCCACCACTGGTGAGGGGCTGCGGGGATTCCCCCAGGACCCCTCTGGGAATGGAGGTGGAGTGGGGACAGGGCGGGGAGTGGGGCCCAGGGGCAGCTCGGAGGGCACTGAGGACTTGGGGATTCAGGGGAAAGTGAGAGCAGGGATTGGAGGGGAGTGGAGATTTGGGGGAGTGTAACTCCTGGAGGGACTCTGATCACCTGGGGACTGGGAGGAACTGGGAAAAGCTAAGGGGGACAGGTTGGAAATGGGGTCTGGGGTCATGTGGGGCCTGGGTGAAACTGCGTGGAACTGGGGCAAACTGGGGCAAACTGGGGTGGAGCTGAGGACTGGCAAAGACTGGGGGAAACTGGGCACTGGGGAGGATTTGGGGGGTACTGGGGGTGAACTGGGAGGGACTTGTGGAAACTGGAGGAATATGAGGGATTCGTTATTGGGGTGACTGGGAACAGTTTTAGGGGGATTGGGACAGCTCAGGGACCAGGGAGAACAGTGGGATTAGAGGGGGACTGGGAGCAACTGGGGCTGAGGGTACTTGGGAGAACTGGGCAAAACTGGGAGCTGGGGGTAGCCAGAGGACTGGAGGAAACTGGAGATTAGGGGCAATGTAGCACTGGGAGCAACTGGCAGGAGAACTGGGGGAACTGGAGGAATTGGGGACAACTTGGGACAACTGGGGGGTTTGGGAAACTGGGGGAACTGGGCCTGTGAGGAACTGGAGGGAACTGGGGACTGGGGGAACTGGAGGAACTGGGGATAACTGGGAGGTTTGGAGAACTGGGGGAAACAGGAGACTGGGGTGAACTGATGGCAACTGAGGGCTCTGAGGCCTGGGGGTAACTGGGAGGAACTGGAGGGAACTGGGGACTGAAGGGACTGGTGGAGATCGAGGTGAACTGGGAATGGGGGGAAATTGGAGAATGAGGGGAAACTGAGTCGGGGGGAATTGGGGTGGAGTTGGGGACTGGAGAGGACTGGGGGAAACTGGGAAGAACTCGGGGGACTGGGAGGTCCTGGAGGAAACAGGTCTGGCAGGCATTGGGGGAAACTGGGGGCTGAGGGTGACTGGGGGGGTCTTTGGGGGAAAATTTGGGGGAGTTGGGCCATGTCCATCGGGCACAGTGTGAGGGCAGGGCTGGGGGGCCCATGGGAGGGTTTGGGGTGTGGGGGTGGGGGGTTTGGGGTGACCACAGTGGTTTTTGGGGTATCAGAAGGGGATTTGGGGCTGCTGTAGATGTCAGCAGTGTGTCCTTCCCCAGGTGGCCCAGGGACCCTGTGGGTGGGCTCGCTGTGACCCCGCAGTGCCCGGCTGCACTGGGGACCCCCCCCGCGCCCCCCCGATGGCTACGAGCTGGAGTACGGCCCCCCCGGGGGGCCCCAGCAGGTAACGACCCCCCAAAAGGAACCTAAAACCCCCCGGGTGTCCCCCAATATCTGCTTGGGACCCCAGTAACACCTCGGGGTATCCCATTACCCTCCTTTGGTAATGGCACCCCAATATCTCCTTGGGGGACCCCAGTGACCCTCTGGGAACCCCAATACAGCTCTGGGGGACCCCAATACCCCCTGGGAACCCCAATAACACCTCGGGGTATCCCATTACCCTCCTTTGGTAATGGCACCCCAATACAGCTTTGGGGGACCCCAATAACGCCTTTGAGACCCCAATACCCCCCCTGGGGACCCCGCTGTCCCCATTCGGGTACCCCAAAACCCCCCGTGCCCCCCCAGACCCTGTGGCTGCCCCCCGAGGCGACATCGCAGCAGCTCTGGGGGCTGGAGCCCGCGGGGCGCTATGGGGTGCGGCTGTGGGGCCGAGGGGGACACCCCAAAAGTGCCCCCCTGGAGGCCTCCTTTGACACTCGTGAGTGGGGGGAGATATGGGGGAGGGAGGGGCATCTGGACCCCCAAAAATGGGGGTAAGGTTATTTGGGGAAGTGGGGGGTATTTAGGGGTTATTTGGGGTTATTTAGGGTTATTTGCGGGGGTTTTGGAGGTTAATTGGGGATTATTTGGGGGTTATTTGGGGTTTAGGGAGTCATTGGGGGTTATTTGGGGCCCTTTTTTGGGGGGTCTGTGTCCTTTGAGGGGGGACAGCTGTACCCCTGGGTGCTTTTTTGGGAGATCTGTGTCTTTTGGGGGGACAGCTCCACCCCTGGATCATCTTAGGGGGGTCTCAGATCCTGGGGGTGTCACCCAGACCCCCAAATTTCGTATGGAGGCATTGGGGTGTGCCTGTGTCATTTTGGGGAGGGGTCACCCCTGAATTCCCAGAAACTTTTTGGGGTGCCTGAGGTGACCCCAATGCTCCCCCCAGCCCCACTCCCGCACCCCCATCCCCGGGACTGCGCCGAGGAGCAGCGGAACGGGCCGGGACCCTCCCGGGACACCCTCATCTTCCTCGGGGGGGACCGGCCCGGCCCCTCCGCGTCTTCTGTGACATGGACACGGACGGCGGCGGCTGCCTGGTGCGACTGGGAGCACTGGGAGCACTGGGAGCAATGCTGGGGGGTCCTACAGGGGTTTAGAGGAGGATTTATGGCGTTTTGGGGGGGAAATTAGGGGGTCTGGGGGCAACTGGGGCGTCCTGAGGGGGTTTGGGGGCACTTGGGGGTCCTGCAGGGGGTGTTGGGGAGGTTGAGGGGTGCTGGGGGGCACTGAGAGGGAACTTTGGGATACTGGGCGGGGGTGGGGGGCTCTACAGGGTTTATGGGGGGGAAATGAGAGGGTTTGGGGTAATTGGGGGGGTCCCGCAGGGGGTGTTGGAGGGCATTGGAGAGGTTGAGGGGTGCTGGAAAGGCACTGGGAGGGGACTGGGGGGCACTGGGAGGGACTGGAGGGGTTCTCTAGGGTTTATGGGATGGAAATTAGGGTTTGGGGGATCGGAGGGGTTTTGGGGTTTTGGAGGGGGTGGGACTCGTACGCCCGCGGCTTCGGCAACGTCAGCGGCGAATTCTGGCTCGGCCGGGGGGGCCCTGGGGATTTTGGGGGGCCCTGGGGATTTTGGGGGGCCCTGGGGATTTTGGGGGGGACCTATAAAAATATCTGGGGGGACTGGGAGGCACTGCCAGGGTTTGGGGGAACTTTGAGGAGAGCCTGGGGCGGCAGCAGGGGGTGCTCGGTGGGACCCCAAAATTTGGGGGATCCCCAGGGGCCCGAGAGGGGAACTCGTAGGATCCAGGGGGGGTCCCCCCAAATATTCAGATCTGGTTTTGGGGTCCGGGAAGGATTTGGGGGGTCTCCAGGAGATCAGGGGACACTTCTGGGGTCCCCAAACATTCAGATCCGGTTTTGGGGTCCGGGAAGGATTTGGGGGGTCTCCAGGAGTTCATGGGGCACTTTTGGGGTCCCCAGCAGTTTGGGGGTCCCCAATATTTCAGGGAGAGCATTGGGGGGGGACGGGGGATCTCGAGGGGACCCCGCAGGAGTCCTGGGGGTACCGGAGGATTTTTGGGGTGCAGGGAACGAGGCGCTGCACGAGCCGACGGCCGCGACCCCCACGGAGCTGCGCGTGGAGCTGCGGGCCGGTCGCGACTCGGCCTTGGCGATCTATCGCGACTTGGCCGTGGGCAGCGCCCAGGAGCGGTACCGGCTCCGCGTGGGAGCGTTCAGCGGCACCGCCGGGGCCGGGGGGGTTCCGGGGGGGTTTGGGGTGGAATTTTTGGGAGTCCTGATGGGATTTGGGATCCATGGGGGGTTTGGGGGTTCACTGGATGGCAGAGGACTGTGGGGTCGCTGGTGGGTGTTGGGGTCCCTGGGGGTCCCTGGTGGTTTTGGGGTTTCTGGTGGATTTGGGGGTGACTGATAAGTTTTGGGGTCCTTGGGGTATTTTGGGGTTTCTGCTGAGTTTTGGTGGTTCCTGGTGGGTTTGGGGGTCCCTGGGTTGTTTTGGGAGTCCCTGGTGGGTTTGGGGGTCCCTGGGGTGTTGGGGAATTTTGTGAGGTCCTGCTGGGATTTGGGATCCTTGGGGGTTTGGGGTTCATTGGTTGGCAGGGGTCTGTGGGGTCCCTGGTAGGTTTTGGGGTCCCTGGTGGGTTTTGAGAAACTCTGGTGGGTTTTGGGGTCCCTGGGGGTATTGGGGTTTCGGGTGGGTTTTGGTGGCTCCTGCTGAGTTTGGGGGTCCCTGACATGTCCCCCCACAGGAGATGCCCTCTCCTACCACTCGGGCAGCCCCTTCTCCACACGGGACCGGGACTCCCGGGACCCTCGGGACCCCTCGGGCCGCCCCCACCACCCCCCCCACCCCGCGGCCTCCGGGGGAGCCTGGTGGTACCGAAACTGCCACTGTGCCAACCTGAACGGGCTCTACGGGACCCCCGGGACCACCAGGTACCCACCTGGGCCGGGGGGGGGGGCACGGGGTGGGGGATTGGGGGGGTCTGGGGGGGATTTCGGGGGGTCTCGAGGGGATTTAAGGGGGTATGGGGAAATATGGGGGGTATTTGTGGGGTCTGGAGGAGATTTGGGGGAGTCTGGAGGGGATCTGGGGGTCTTTGCAAGGGGCTTTGGGTATTTTATGGGGGCTAGGGGAGGTCTAGGGTGGGCTATAGGACTATGGAGGGGTCTGGGGGTGTATGAGGGAATCTTTGGGAGGGTCCATGGGGTTCTCTGAGGGTCCATAGGGGTCTGTGGGAGTCCATAGGGTTCCATAGGGCCCTGTGGAAAAAGGGTCTGTGGGATCTATAGGGCCTGTGTGGTCCTGTAGGGCCTGTGGGGATCTCTGTGGTCTCTGGGGTGTCTATGGGGATCCCTAAGGGTCCATGAGTGCCCATAGGAATCTGGGGAGCGTCTGTGGGGTCTCTATGGGGGTCTCTGGAACTCTCCAAGGGTTCTGACCCCCCAGCTCCCCCACAGGGCATCCACTGGTTCCCCTGGAAAGGCTTCAACGTCTCCATCCCCTTCACTGAGATGAAGCTGCGGCCACAGCGTGGCTGAGGGGGCTGGAGGGGGGTCTCAGAGTTTGGGGGGGTCCCCTGGGGGGGTCCCAGATGGGATTTGGGGAGGTTCAAAGGTGAAGCTTTTATGGGTGGGTAATAAAAGCTGATGGTGGCTCTCCTGTCCTGGGGTGAAGCAGCGTCAGGCTGAGGTCAAGGTCATCCCCAGGGTCAAGTGTGGCTCCAAATGGTCCTTGTGGTTCTGGTCCCAGCGTCACTTGGAGTGCTGGACCCCATCCCTCACCGGCCCTGGACATGCTGAGATGTTCCCAGCCTGGCCAACACGAACATTTCCCTGGCAAATGGGAACATTTTGCATCTCGAGGCTCAGCATGGCCTCGTTTGCCTCCCTGGAGATGCACACAGCGATCACAAGAGACAGAAAACCACGAGGCCACCCAGTGGCACAGAGCCCACGCTGAAAGGCTCCTGCCCTGGGATAAGAACGGGGAGAAACCTCGCCCTGATCACTGGCCAAACACACTCCATGGAGGAGAACGACCTGAAGTTATTGCCCAAAAAATCAGAGGACATTGAGAAGTAAAATTACAAGCACCTTTCCCCCATCCTTTCTCCTCCCTGAGCTCTCCCTCCTCCCCACACGATGACCATTGTGTCTCCAGGGACACGAAAACGACACCAGAAATAGTTTTATTAAAAACAGAATGTTTAAATTGCAGTAGAAAATAGAGCAGCAGAAGCCAAATCTGGACTTTAGATACAAAAGGACCCAGATGAACACGAGGCCCTGGCTCCTTTCCTTTCCCTGCCCACAAACCCATGCCTGGGGAGCTGACAGGAGCCCAGCACAGGCCCAGGGAGCCTTCCCAGGGGCTGCACATCCAAAGCCTTGGGAGCGCCTGGGTCACCCCAAACCTCACCTGTGCCACTGGCACCTGCAGCTCTGGGCACTCTCCAAAACGCTGCATCAGACACCGGGCCTGGAATGTCCCGGCTTTAACCACACACCTGCGGGAAGCACAAAACATTGCGGCTTTAGGGCCGGCCTGAGCAGAGCTCCGGGCTCAGAGCCCGGCCCGGGGACTCGATGGCACCGCGGGCAAAAGCTGCGCTGCCGGAGGGAGGGAGGGAGGGATGGCCGGGCCTCAGAGTAATTCTAGAGCTAAAGCGGTGAGAGACATCAGCTCGCCTCAGATAATACATGCCAGCGCTCATCCCGGGCCGGCCAGCGCCTCCTCCTCCTCCTCCTCCCCTTCCTTCCACAGCCCCGGCACCGGCACCCACACAGAGGATCCCCCCCGTTCCCCGCTATCCCCCCAATCCCCGTTATCCCCCCCAATCCCCGTTATCCCCCCCAATCCCCGCTATCCCCCCAATCCCCGCTATCCCCCCGTTCCCCGCTATCCCCCCCAATCCCCGCTATCCCCCCCCAATCCCCGCTATCCCCCCCAATCCCCGCTATCCCCCCGTTCCCCGCTATCCCCCCAATCCCCGCTATCCCCCCGTTCCCCGCTATCCCCCCGTTCCCCGCTATCCCCCCCAATCCCCGCTATCCCCCCAATCCCCGCTATCCCCCCCAATCCCCGCTATCCCCCCCGTTCCCCGCTATCCCCCCCGTTCCCCGCTATCCCCCCGTTCCCCGCTATCCCCCCCTATCCCCGCTATCCCCCCCGTTCCCCGCTATCCCCCCCAATCCCCGCTATCCCCCCAATCCCCGCTATCCCCCCGTTCCCCGCTATCCCCCCCGTTCCCCGCTATCCCCCCCGTTCCCCGCTATCCCCCCAATCCCCGCTATCCCCCCCAATCCCCGCTATCCCCCCAATCCCCGCTATCCCCCCCGTTCCCCGCTATCCCCCCGTTCCCCGCTATCCCCCCCGTTCCCCGCTATCCCCCCGTTCCCCGCTATCCCCCCCTATCCCCGCTATCCCCCCCGTTCCCCGCTATCCCCCCCAATCCCCGCTATCCCCCCAATCCCCGCTATCCCCCCGTTCCCCGCTATCCCCCCCGTTCCCCGCTATCCCCCCCGTTCCCCGCTATCCCCCCAATCCCCGCTATCCCCCCCAATCCCCGCTATCCCCCCAATCCCCGCTATCCCCCCGTTCCCCGCTATCCCCCCCGTTCCCCGCTATCCCCCCGTTCCCCGCTATCCCCCCGTTCCCCGCTATCCCCCCCGTTCCCCGCTATCCCCCCAATCCCCGCTATCCCCCCGTTCCCCGCTATCCCCCCCAATCCCCGCTATCCCCCCAATCCCCGCTATCCCCCCCGTTCCCCGCTATCCCCCCCGTTCCCCGCTATCCCCCCGTTCTCCCGGTCCCGTCCCGCACCCCGCGGCCGCTCCCCAGGATCATCCGCCCGCGCTGCCCCGGGAGGAGGAGCCGCCGCCAGGATCCGCTCCCGGGCCGTGCCCGCCTTGCCCTGGATCCACCCTCATCTCCCCCGCCTCCATCCCCATCCCCCTCCACTCTCGGGGCATCCTTCTCCACCCCAGCCGGCTCCATCCCCTCTGCCTCCATCCTGGGACCATCCATAAAAGATCCGTGTTAATCACAAAAGCATTGGGGCTTGTATAAACCAGAATACTAAGCTCTGAACTGAAGCATGGACACTAGATAAAAGAAATGATATGATGAAATAGTTCTGTTTAAAATCACCTTGTTATATTATGCTATGTTATGTTTTCCAAGTAAGTTGCATGGACTACCAGCTTGCAATATCAGTCTTCCCGATAGCCCTTCCTGCCTTTGTTTGATCAGTGCTGCCAATCCCAAGGACCAGACTTCCAGATTTCACTGGTGGTTATCTACAAGGACCAGACGGTTATCTGTGAGACTGACTGTCTCCGGAGAGTTTGTGAATTGGGATAAGGACGTTTATTCGACCACCACTGCTTACCTGGTGTTATGAATGATGTTCTATTTTTCCAATTTATCAAGCAACAAGATTAAATTTAATAGTAGATTTTTAAATAGTAATAAAAGGAATACAATCAAAGTATTGGAGATGACAATTAAAGTATTGGAGATGAATACAATCAAAGTGCATATATTTGAGAATATACAAAATTTGGCAGTAAGTAATTCAGTATAATTGAGGTTCGTATAAAGCAGAAGCAAAACTGACCGGAGGTACAGGGAGTGGCTCCCATTCCTCACGTACCAAAGCATCCAGGCTAACAATCCCACTTATATACTGTAGGCTACAGAAGTTTCTAGAAAACTCCTCCTAGTTTCTATTCCTAAAATCTCCGTCACTGTGTGTACAGTGCATGCTCTATAATGGGTTAGGGGGTCTCTCATCCTTTTGAGGGTCTTATTTCCGATGAAGGCTCATCGTCTTCATCAGTGACCGAGGTGTGACCTGCAGGTAGCGCAGGTGCACTGTGTGACTGAGCAGATGTTTTCCATAACAAGACTTTAATTGAGTCCCATGCTTGGAATCATCCCATTTTGGCCCATTTCAAGGTCAAAACTTTCTATTTCTAGATGCTGCTTGTCAGACCTACGTCCTTCTACTATTCTTGTTTGACTTTCTTCCAACCTCTTTCTTCGACTCCCAACATCTGGAAGATGTCCTGTGTCCTGTCTCACCCATCTCCCCCCTCACTCTGTAACAATTGTCTTCTATTGATCTAAATACAATTTTGCTAATATAGTTACAACTTAATTAGCACGGATCACATTTATTACACCTTAATTTTCTATTTATGTAAAAAAATCCATACATTTTTGGCAACAAAAAAGTTTTTTAGTCATTGGTTCTAAGTAACACAATTCCCTTCATTAATAATTGACCACTACTGGCTAAGTATTTCTCCAGCTTTATGATTATTTCTCCTATTTTAGTACCATTGTCATCTTTTTAATCATTTTCTCAGACCTTATAAAAGGTACCCATTTGGGATTCATGGAGACATTTCTGGGGTACATTTGAGGCAGTTTTCAGTCTAGGCAGGGATTTTAGACAGAATTTTAGAGTCTGGAAGAAACTTGGGAGACCTGAGTGGGCACTAGGAGGAGCACTGAGAGATTGTGATGGACACTTCAGGGCCTGTGGGAGCTCTTGGGGATCCAGGAGGGCACTTGGAGGTCAGGGAGGTGAATCTGGGGCCATTCAGGGTCCGTGCGGGCACTTGGGGGGCTCTAACGGGGCTCTCTGGAGCGCGAGGGATGATGGGAGTTGCAGGCACAGGTATAATACAGTTTAATACGGCCGTGGAGCATCATGGGAGTTGTAGGTGCAGCTACAATGGCTCTCGGTGGGGCGCGGTGCATGATGGGAGATGAAGTAACGGCTGGAATAGCACTCTATGGGAACTGCGAAGCATCATGGGAGCTGTAGTCCCGGAAGTGGCTCTGACAAAGAAAGGAAACTCCTCTTTGCCAGACCTCCTGAGGAGAGACCCTGCATCAACATCAATCACAGAATGCTGCAATCACCTCTGCTCTGAAGAGAACAGTAATAAAATACACCCTTGAAAATAGGAATGTGTGTTTCTAAGAAGCTCTTTGAAATATTTCTCCATATCTGGAGTTGAAAACCTTCCTAATGAACTGCACCAGACCAGAGGGAAATCAAGGCAGAGCCATGGTTTGTCAGGACTTGCTTGATCCAAATGAGCCCCTGTGTGCATTTGGTGCTGCCAAGGAGCTCCAAATAATATTTTGGAAATATTGGCTCATTCTCTTCAGCTCTGTCCTTGCCAGCAGCCCGGCCCAGCTCAGCAGCACAGACACAGCACAAGGACTTTAATGACCCTCTCGGGGTTGGGGCTGAGTCCCTGAACATCAGTCCCTGAGAGGGAGTTGAAGAAACCTCTCAAGAATTCCAAGTCAGATTCAAACTCCAAAGTTTCTGCTACTTTTAGTGAGTCTCATTGATAAACATGAAGGAGAAGATTTCCCAAGGGTTGTATTAGACCAGAAAATTGATGACAATGGCGTCAGAAAAAAATAGGGTAAATAAGGAAAAGAAATATCTGAAGAATTTGTTATGAATGATGTTCTATTTTTCCCAATTTATCAAGCAACAAGATTAAATTTAATAGTAAGTTTTTAATAGTAACAAAATGAATACAATCAAAGTATTGGAGATGACAATTAAAGTATTGGAGATGAAACAATCAAAGTGCATATATTTAAGAATATACAAAATTTGGCAGTAAGTAATTCAGTATAATTGAGGTTCGTATAAAGCATAAGCAAAACCGACCGGGGAGGGGCCCCCCTCCGACCGGGGACACGGGGAGTGGCTCCCATTCCTCACGTACCAAAGCATCCAGGCTAACAATCCCACTTATATACTGTAGGCTACAGAAGTTTCTAGAAATCTCCTCCTAGTTTCTATTCCTAAAATTTACGTAACTATACTGCACGGCGCATGCTCTACTAATGGGTTAGGGGGTCTCTCATCCTTTTGAGGGTCTTATTTCCGGTGAAGGCCCATCATCATCATCAGTGACCGAGGTGTGACCTGCAGGTAGCGCAGGCGCCCTGTGTGACTGAGCAGATGTTTTCCATAACATGACTTTAATTAAGTCCCATGCTTGTGATCATTCCATTTTTGACAGCTTCAAGGTTGAAGCTGTATTTCTAGATGCCGCTTATCAGACCTTCGTCCTTCGACTATTCTTATCTGACTTTCTTCCAACCTCCTTCTTCGACTCCCAACATCTGGGAGATGTCTTTTATCCTGTCTCACCCATCTCCCCCTTCTCACTCTGTAACAATTGTCTTCTATTGATCTAAATACAATTTTGTTAATATAGTTACAACTTAATTAGCACGAATCACATTTATCACAATTCCCCCATTTCTCTTTTTGATTATATTGATTCGTGCTCTAAAAAGTTGCTACTTCGTATTGTCTATGTTTCTTTATACTAGCTTTTAATTTTTTTAACATTTTTCATGTGGCATCTAGCTCTTCACACTTTTTCTCAAATTTGGTTAACATTTCTCATGCCAGGGTATTCTCTTTGCATTCAGTCACTATTTTCTTGATTTTTCTCCTTCGAGTGCAAGTGGATTGTGCTTTCAGTACCATCAAGGAGTTTATTTTTCCTTTTGTTGTTAATTCTGGATCTATAGGTATGGCTGTAAGTTGCATTCCTTGAATTACTGAGTGTATTAGTCTGATTAGACATGGTATCATGCAAGGCAGAAACAATAGACCTAAAACAGAACACAATAGCATGAATCCTAATTTTTTCCACCACACACCCCCAAAAAGATTATCCCACCAGTCAGCTTTCAGGATAGAATTCCATTTTTGAACTGGTACATGTGCCACTCTTTTAATTTCGTCAGCAAGTTTGGTGATGGCTTCCTCGTGGTCATCTATTTCCACACAGCACTCAGATTCATTAAACCTCCCACAAACTCCTCCTTCTTCTGCCAACAGATAGTCTAGGGCAATTCTGTTTTGATATACAAATGCTCGCATTTGTGAATGCTGTTTGGCCAACAACTTTAAGGCGTCCGCTGTGTGGTTTGAGACGACTTCTACTACGGCCTGGAGCCTTATCAACCGGTTTAATAGGTAAATTGGAGTTCTATATCCTCAAGACCCATCCTGAGCCCAAGTAGCAGGTTCATAGTATGCTATAATTCTTTCTGCAGGCCATTCTTCATCTTTGCATTTTTGGTTTCCTCCTGCCATCGGAAAGTCGAGATTTAATTCTCTTTTTTTTCTTTCTAAGGTTTCATAAAGTGGTGTTCCTAGTATATTGCCCTTAGACCTTGGTATGACAAAGAAGGAGGGTCATAGAACTCCTAAGGTACAAGTTCCTTCCCACTTTCAGGGTAGTTCACTGTATGCTCGTTGCCCACAAATCCAATATATTCCATCAGAGGCCTTCCATCTGTTTTCTGTGTTTTCTGGTTGTTCCCAATAAGATTTTAAGTCTTTTATAGATTGGTAAGGATTAGCTCCAGGACTGCTATGCCAGCACAAATCAGTTTGGTTATTCTACTCACAATTCATTTCTTTTGCTATTCCCCAATATCCAGTAGGACTCTTGGGTCGCCAGGTCTTTGTGTTATTGTCTGAATTTACTACTAAAGTAAATAGGCAAGGAGTATATCCTACCACTTCAGTGTATTTTCTCCCTTCCCGAGTTATACAAACTGTTCCAATGACTTGATGACTCAGAACCCAACCCTCAGGCTGCTCTAATGTCTTAAAATTTGTGTATGATTCCATTTTAAAAATTGTTCTGGAGCTAAACCCTCACCTCTCCATGGCCATCTTTCAGCCATTCTAAGTCCTCCACAAACAAAACATTTAGATAATCCAAATTCTGTGTCAATTTCTTGCATCAGATCTACAAACAGATTTTTGTTTGAAGTTGGCAAATCCCAGTCGCCATAGAGCTGTTTTAATTGCTTGTATAGCTCATCCAGCTCCTCTGACTCTTTCCCTCTGATCTTTTTCCTATCCTTCATTGTTTCTTTCTGTTTTCCACCTAATTTTTTTTCTTTGTCTCTTTTCTCTTCTTATCTTTTTCAAAACACAAGAAATTTTAATATCTAGGACAAAGTTGATCATTGTTAGGATAAGGAGCTCACCCATTGAATCCCAAATTTCTTCTCACCCAATATAATTTTGGACTTTTCACACAAATTTCTAAGAAGCTGCTACGATCGTAACAGGCAGCACTAACATGTAGCTGTGCCACAAAAACTAATTCTATCTCATCCTTGACCCACATGGAATGATTGCATTTGTCACAGGGATCAGGAATTCTTTGTTTCTTTACTGCTGGCTTTTGTGCTGCTTGTTGTCTTGGAAATTTTTCCTTCATGGCTTGTTCTTTTCTACTCCATGCAGCTTTATGGCTTTGGCCAGTTGCCAGGGGTATTATAGCAAGCACAATGAAAAGAATCCTCAGGAATTTTAACTTTCTACCTGTCTCAAGGCCCCTTGGATTGCAACCAAGGGCCGAGATGTCAGTCTTCTTGGTAGCAAAGCTTTTATCCTGGGATTTGTCTCTTTTTGGCATCCTTGGCCTCATAAAGCTCATATAAGCCATTTTAGCTTTTTCTTTTCCAAAGATGGCATCAATTCTTTGTAGTTCTGCAACACTGCCCTATCTCTTTCCCTAGATTGATCAGCTATTTTCCTGATCCACTAAAGCTCCGGAGATATGCCAACTGCAACAAAATTTGTTTTCACACTGCTTCAATTAAACAGTTCTTTTTACTGGTCTCTTTCTGCTATGAAATCGGGGTTGGTAGTTAAATATTCGTTGCCACCAATAGATACACTCACGATGCTAATCAGCTGCTGAAACAAATCTATGACGTGGCACATAGATTTCTTCTCCACAACAATTGTCATTTATAATACACTGGTCTATAATATTATGGACTGTTTGTTCTTTAGCCTGTACAAAAGCTAATATGGCAAGGAGTAGTTGGTCTTGGTTCTCTATTAGTTGAATTGTTGCAAAAAAAGGTCCCATTTTGTTGTCTCAATGGTTAAGCGTAAAAGTCATTAAAAATCTTTCTATTGTTAGCTGTCCAAGTACACATTCTAAACAACTTCAACAACTCAATTGTCTCTCTTTTTCTTTTGCCCTATTTACCCTCCAGCACGAATTAAAACAACAGGTACAAGCAATACAAATGCAAGGGCAGCATTCTAAGCCATGATTATTACATTCCCAATGTGTTAATTGTTGTTGGGCCTCCTCAATAATAGGTGTTACCAGTCTCTTCTTCTGGAGTTGCAGCTCCTCAAATAAATCAGTTAATGTTGGCAGTCAGAAGCTCCTGAGAAGCTTTTCAATCCTCCCGGGCTTTTCCCACTGATCAGGGAGGCGTCTGATTCTTTCCCATTGGAGTTGTTCAGCCTCCAAAATCAATGAGGTTGCAGTTGGCAGCCAGTGCAGGATGTCTAAATGCCAAACATGTACTTCTCAAAACAACTTCAATTGATATTTCAAGCACTAACACCATACAATAATATCTTTCCCGTTACATATTATATCTCCCCCTTTTGTCCCAAGATACAATGATTTTATGTCAATTTCTTATAGATTGTAGCTTTTTGGCACCAAGTACTCCTTTCCACCTAATCATGAATTTATTTCAATTTCTCTATGTTTTTGAATCTGGATAGAAATTTAATCAACTTTTAAATTCCCTTTTTAATTTGATTTTTAGATCTCCTAGTGCTGAAATAATTTTCCAATCTTTATTTTGTATCAGTCCTTTTAATCGTGAAGCATGAGTCCAGCCTTTTTCTGCTGTTCGGACTGCTGCTTCTGTGGTTAAAAGAACCAAAAATGGTCCCTCCCATTGAGGCTCTAAACTTTCTCCTCTCCAGCATTTTATCAACACATGCTGTCCTGGTCAGATAGAATGTACTGGAAAATCGAGAGGAGTGGTTTGTGCTAAAATGCCTTTCTCTCTTAATTCCCTTAAATTGTTTGCGATGGTTGTAAGATACCCCTGAATGGTTTTGTCCCCGACCAGGGAGGGATCCATTGTCATGCCTTGGGGGTAAGGCAATCCATATAACATCTCATATGGTGAGATCCCAGTTTCAGAGTGGGGCTTGGTTCTTATATTTAACAGAGCTAAAGGAAGGCATCTGGTCCATGGTAATTTAGTTTCTATCATTAATTTAGTTAGCTGTTGTTTAATAGTTTGAGTCATCCTTTCAACTCATCCCGAGCTTTCAGGATGCCATGGGGTTATGATATTCCCAGATAATTCCTAGTGCTTGGCTTAAATTGTTAATTATTCTTGAAGTAAAATGAGTGCCCAGATCTGAATCAATAACTTGTACTAATCCAAATCTTGGAATAATGTGCTCCATCAGAATTTTGGCTACTGTTTGAGCTGTGGCTTGCGCTGCAGGAAATGCTTCTACCCACTGAGTCAACTGATCTACTATAACCAGCAGATATTTCCACCTGCCTACTTTAGGTAATTCAGTAAAGTCAACTTGGATCTTTTCGAATGGCCGATAGGCTGTCCCATGGCCTCCAGAGGGAGGACTCCTCAACACTTTTTTGTTCACTTTCTGACATGTGAGACATCCTTGTGTGATTTGTTTTCCAATTTCAAATATTCCTATACACCCATAAAATTTTAAAAAGTGGTCACAAAGTGCTCTTGTGCCCCAGTGAGTTCTTCGATGTAAATTGTCCAGGATCTGTTGGGCTATAGGTTTTGGGACTATTTTTCCACCATCAGGTAGAATCCATTCTTCTTCCTTCATGGTTACCCCTAGTTTCTTTATAGCTTCTATCTCTGTTAAAGAAAAGTATGGTGTTTCAGTTTGTGTTTCTATCTCTTTAAAAGTCATAATTACACTGTTGTTTTCCCTTAGGGCAGCCCTTTTTGCTGCATCATCAGCCAAATTATTTCCTCTTGTTTTAATGTCTCTCCCCCTCTGGTGTCTTTTTACATGTATAACTGCTATCTTTTTTGGACCTTTTAAAGCTTCAAGTGTTTTACTTACTAAACCTTAGTGTATTAATACTTTTCCTTGGGTGTTTCTTTCCAGATCTATCCAAAGGTATGCACAATCCCAAAAGCATACTTCGAATCCGTGTATATGGTTGCCTCTTGATCATTTAATAACAACAATGCACGGAGTAATGCATAAAGTCCACAGGCTTGTGCTGACCAGGATGAGCTAAAGGGACCAGATTCTTTTACTTCTAATTATTTTCACTAATTATAGCATACCCAGATTTTCTTTTCCCATTTACCACACGAGATGATCCATCAATAAATAATTTTTGCCCTGTCCAGAGTTCCTGTTCCCTTAAATCTGGACATATTTTTGTTTGTAATTCTATGACCTCTATGCAATCATGTATTAATTTTTCCCCTGGGTCCCCATACAGAAACTGCGCTGGGCTTTGTATGTTTGCCACTCTCAACTCTAATTCTGGAGAGGTTATCAAGATACCGCCATATTTTAATATTAGACTATCTGTTAACTATTTTTCAGCCTTTTGAGCAAGAATTCCTCTCATGTTATGGGGAGTGTATACTTCCAGTGGTGCTCCAAAAGTTATTTTTCGAGCCTCTTCTACTAACAATGCCATTGCCACAAGAGCTTGTAAACATGTTGGCCAGCCCTTGGAACGGATTGAGCAACTTAGAATAATATCCCACTGGCTTTCTGCTTCCTGCCCAATCCTGAGTCAATACTCCGTAAGCTCTTTGATAGGTTGTATTAACAAATAATTGAAATGGCCTGTCTAAATCAGGAAGTCTTAAGACAGGAGCTTGCAGCAGGACCTCTTTAACTTGCTCAAAATTTTCCTGATCCTTTTCAGTCCATTTTAAGTGATTTGTAGTCAATTTTTCATATAGGAATTTTACTTTTCCACTAAATCCCTCTATTCACTGCCTACAATAACCCAGAAGAGCCAAGAACTGTCTAATTTCTCTTTTAGACTTCGGGGGTCCCATATTCAATATTCCTGAAACCCTTTCAGGGTCTAGTTTTTTTCTCCCTCTACTGATCCAGTGACCTAAATAATGTACTTCTGACTCCACGAATTGTAACTTTGACTTGGATATTTTTAGCCCATTTCTCCTTAAAAATTTAAAAGCTGTATAGTACCCTTCCTAGTGTCTTCTTCAGTTTCTCCAGCTAATAACAAATCATCTACATACTGTAACAACTTAATCCCTTTTGGTAACTCAAAAGACTTCAAGAGATCTTCTAATGCTCTCCCAAAAAGGTTTGGTGACTCAGTGAAACCTTGGGGTATTACCATCCACCTAAGCTGTTCTCTTCTGCCTGTGTCTGGGTCCTCCCACTCAAAGGCAAAATAGTCCTGGCTACTCTCATCCAGAGGGCAAGTCCAAAAAGCATCTGTTAAATCCACTGCACTATACCAAGTATAATGAGGGGCCAATTGGCTTAGTAAAGTATATGGATTGGCCACCACAGGAAAACGAGTAATGGTGCTTTGACTGACTGCCCTGAGATCCTGAACTGGTCGGTAACTGCCATCAGGCTTCTTTACAGGCACAATGGGGCTGTTATGTGCTGACATGCAAGGTTCTGATATCCCCTGGTGCCTCTAATTCTCAATTATTGCTTTCAATCCCCTCCACTCTCTAGTGATATTGGATATTGTTTTACTCGAATGGGGATTTCTGGATTCTGTATTTCAATGCTTAGGGGCTGAATGTTTAATTTTCCCACTTCTCTGGAATACCACACTGTGTCACTAATTTCCTGATTATCTTTTTCAGTTAAAGAATAAATTTTAAGTTGTCCTTCACAGGGCTTTATTTGAATTCCCAGGGCTATGATTAAATCCCTTCCTAATAAGTTGTCATCTGCCTCTGGTATTAGTAATAAATCATTCAACCCGAATCTCATATCAGATTCTATTTGTACATCTTTAATTACGGGAACCTGAAAAACTTCCCCTTTAACCCCTACTACTGGGACGTGCTCGGAGCTAACTCTACAATCTTGAGGCAGTTTTCTTACTGTGGACCTAGAAGCCCCTGTATCTACTAAAAATGTGATTTCTTCACCTTGAGGACCTACTTTTAATTTTATCAAGGGCTCTTTTGATGTTTTGGTCCCCATTAAATAAATGAGCCCCTGACCCCCCTAATCCTCTCTAAACATCTTTTCATCCTTCTGTCTGTTTTTGCAGACTTTCAGCACATGTCCTTTTTGGTGACAATAGAAACAGATAGGACCTGGACTCCTGGAAACAGGACAAGAATTTTGTAAATGTCCCCTTTTGTGACAAGAGAAGCACATAGGTCTACTGTTCTCTGAATGAAGTCCTGATCTTTTCTTTTTATACTCTCCTACTAGGTTCTTTGTGTTTGTGGCTGCTTGTGTTTCTTTAACTACTGCCACTAGGATCCTGGCTTTTGTTTTTTGCTTTTCTTCATCTCGTCTAACATACACTTTTTGTGCTTCCCTTAACAACTCCTGAAGCCCCCTATCCTGCCAATCTTCCAATTTCTCCAGCTTCTTCCTGATGTCCCCCCAGGACTTGGCTACAAATTGTGTTTTTAACAGAACCTGCCCTGCTGGTGTATCAGGGTCTATGCCTGAGTACAATTGCAAATCCTTTCTTCGTCTCTCCAGCCATTCTGCTGGGCACTCATCTTTCCCTTGGTGCTCACTCAGAGATTTCCCTATGTTTTGTCCCCTGGGCACTGCTCCCTGAATTCCTTGGATAATCATCCACCTGAAATCCCTCATATTTTGCCAGTGTTCTGCCTCCTGATTATTCCAATTTGGATCTGCCATAGGCCATTTCTGATCTCCCTGGTCTGGCCCCTGATGATCTCTATTCCAAGCCCGTATTCCTGACTGTCTAATCATTTCTCTTTCTTCCACTGTAAACAAGATTCCTAAAATAGACTGCAATTCCATTCAGGTGTAAATATTCAGTCCCAATAACTGATCTAGTTTCTCTGCTACCCCAATATGATCTTCTAGCATCTTGCCCATCTCTTTCTTAAATTTCCTAAAGTCCCCAGTGTTCAGGGGAACACTCACGTAACCAATAGGTCCCTGTCCTGGGGCCAGATTGGCCATTGGAACCTCTCTAAGAGGGTATAATCTATCTTCCCTTCCTGCTCCCTCATCCTCTTTGTCACTTTCTTCCTCCTGTCCCCTTCTGCCTCTAGTTCTGTGTGCTACTGGCTCGTCCTGAACAGGGGGTGCATCAGGGACCAGGGGCTGGACAGGCTGGCCAGGCTGTCTGTATGGGGGTGGGAGGTGATCTAACGGGTCCCATGGCTTTAGCCAGTCCCTTCTTGCTGCCCGTCCTTTAGTTTGCAAAGGGTATAATGAATAACTTTCTTTTTCCTGACTTTGAACTATAAATTCACCCCCCCACTTTTAGAAGCCACAAAGCAGCATATTCACTTTCCTCCTGGTTAAAACATTCTTTTGAACTCACATATAGATTTAAAACTTGACAAATCCAATCCTCAAATGATCCAAACTCTGGCCAGTACAAATTATTTGCACAAATCTTTTCTTTAGTCCACTCAAACATACAGTACTGTATAATTTTCTGCTTACTTTTTTCTCTTTGGGATTCCCTTGTACCCCAGTATTGTAACACTGTCCCCAGGGGGCTGTCCTGAGGAATTTCGCTCCCCTTCTTGGAACCCCCTCTCGGTTCCCAGGCACACCGGGTTCTTGCAAATTTTTCTCACACTTCACAACCCCTGGGTCGGAGATTTTACTTTTCCTCTGACCCATCTCTGGCAGCAACAGCTCCCTTGCTCTCTCTCACTCGTTCTGCGGTTCAACTCCTTCGCTTAATATACCAATCTCACTTCTTTTGCCAACCACTTGTTTCCCACCTAATTCCTTCTTTTCCTTTTATTCTCTCCCCAAATTCTCTTTCTGGCCACTCTCCACAATCCTTCTTAATCACGTAGTGAAACTTTCATCTATTATCCTCCCAACAGATAGTTGAACCTGACTCGTTCACTCCCTTCTTAAATCACTTCTCCGAGCATCAGCTCCCTTCGCACAGACTTTTCCTGTGAGTTCTCGGGCTGGGACTTTCCCTCATGGTCCCTCCGGGGGTATTCACTTGCTTTCCCCATTCAGACCTTCCTCACACACAAGCACACAGCCGCCCTCTTTACCCAACCCCATGGTACTCACACAGCCCATTTTCGCACAGGGTTCTTGTGCACAGGACGTTTTACGGGCACCTTTCCCTTTCTGCCGGCGTTCCCACAGGAGCCTTCTTCTGGCATGCCTCCTTGTAGCGAGCTTCTTTTGCTTATGCTTTATTTTAATTTGGAACTCCTTCTCCAAGAGAGCCTGATCTAGCCTCGGAACCACCTTAACAACTGGTGGGGAGCTCCTTCCCAAATCCAGCCACTCTTCACTTGGACTGGAGTTCCCGGGTTTCGGCATCAAGTTGTTATGAATGATGTTCTATTTTTCCAATTTATCAAGCGACAAGATCAAATTTAATAGTAACAAAATGAATACAATCAAAGTATTGGAGATGACAATTAAAGTATTGGAGATGAAACAATCAAAGTGCATATATTTAAGAATATACAAAATTTGGCAGTAAGTAATTCAGTATAATTGAGGTTCGTATAAAGCATAAGCAAAACTGACCGGGGTACAGGGAGTGGCTCCCATTCCTCTCGTACCAAAGCATCCAGGCTAACAATCCCACTTATTGACTGTAGGCTACAGAAGTTTCCAGAAAACTCCTCCTAGTTTCTATTCCTAAAATCTCCATCACTGTGTGTACGGTGCATGCTCTACTAATGGGTTAGGGGGTCTCTCATCCTTTTGAGGGTCTTATTTCCGATGAAGGCTCATCATCTTCATCAGTGACCGAGGTGTGACCTGCAGGTAGCGCAGGCGCCCTGTGTGACTGAGCAGATGTTTTCCATAACAAGACTTTAATTGAGTCCCATGCTTGGAATCATTCCATTTTGGCCCATTTCAAGGTCAAAACTTTCTATTTCTAGATGCTGCCTGTCAGACCTACGTCCTTCTACTATTCTTGTTTGACTTTCTTCCAACCTCCTTCTTCAACTCCCAACATCTGGGAGATGTCCTTTGCCCTGTCTCACCCATCTCCCCCATCACTCTGTAACAATTGTCTTCCATTGATCTAAATACAATTTTGTGAATATAGTTACAACTTAATTAGCACGAATCACATTTATCACAGTGATAAAGAAATTCCTCCACAATCATTTAATCTCTCTTTGGGCTGACACCACCATCTTTGCTCAGCCCAGCTCCAGAGCAGCAACACATGCAAACACGACACAATTATTTGTGGGCTAGGGAAGGACAGCCACGTGCAAACAATCTCTGTACCAAAGTACCCCTCAAGTCTTGTGCTCAGTTTTGAACCTCTTGCTGCAAGAAAGGCATCAAGGGGCTGGAGTGTGTCCAGGGAAGGGCAATGGAGCTGGGGAAGGGTCTGGAGAACAAGTCTGATGAGGAGCAGCTGAGGGAGCTGGGGAGATTCAGCCTGAAGAAAAGGAGCTCAAGGGGGACCTTCTCACTCTCCACAACTCCCTGACAGGAGGGTGGAGCCAGGTGGGGTGAGTGTCTTTCCCAGGTAACAAGTAACAGAGGAAATGGCCTCAAGCTGTATAACAGGAGGTTTAGATTGGGCATTAGGTGAAATTTCTTTACTGAAAGGATAGTCAGGCATTGAAACACGCTGTCTAGGGCAGTGATCAAGTCACTACCCCTGGAGGTGTTCAAAAGGTGTGTGGGTGTGGCATTTTGAAACATGGTTTAGTGGTGGGCTTAATAGTGCTGGGGTAACAGTTGGACTCAATGATCTCAGACATATTTTCCAACCTGAACAATAATGTGATTCTTCTAAGTTTTTGCTGAGCACGATGAGTGAGAATGAGTGAGATGAGTATTCCAGCAGGCAGGACGATAGTGAGAGGAAGGACAGCCCCATCTTCTGGAAGCTGAGGTGATTGAAGCTCCTGCCCGATTTTGGCAAGAGATTCGAAGCAAGAAGCCTGCTTTGGGCTGGGTTTCTGCTGTAAACTCAGCAGCAAGGTGCCACTGGCATATGTGCTGTCCTCACCACGAGCTGGCCTGCTCGTGTCAGTAAGCTCTGAGCAAGCTCTGTATGAACTCACCGCCTGGCCCTAAAGGATTGGCAGAACAGGAAACTCTTTCAAAGGTGTCTAAGGACTTGATGTTGATGTTTGAATTTCCCTTTCATATTGCTGCAGCGTTTTTGTCCAGGCGCTTTATCCCTGCAGCACAAAGCTGTCATTTATTTGTAGTCAGAGATTTTGTGCTTTTGAAATTAAAGCCAAGGCAGACAGAAAATAAAAGTATTCCAAGACACTTTAATGCATTAGGCAAGTGTTAATTAGGGGAAGCTGAGTCTTTCCAGCCCTTGGGGGGAAGCATATCTTGTGTAAAAATAATTCAGAAAAGGGCAAAGCTGTTCTGCCTAGTGAGATTTTTGGTTCTCCACAGTTTGAGGAAAACACAAAATGTACTCATCAGTGGAAAAAGTTATAACACAGTGAGAATAACTTAGAAGGAGCTGATGGGGTCCAAGGCCAATGCAGAATGCGTGGCCACAGCTGGGAAAGCAGCATCCTTGCTCAGGCAGGCACACAAGCAAGAAAATGGGCTGAGAAAACATGGCAGGGTTATTGAGGGAGCTCCTGTGGTCACAGTCCTACCTGTGAAATGGCTTCTGCCTGCTCACGGCCTGTGATCACAGGAGCAAGCAGAGTGTTATCTCACCCTCTTCCCAGGAGCTTCTGGGAACCAGCTCCTGGAGCAGCAACTGGCAGTGATGGTTATTGAAAAATACACTCATGAAGCTGCATCTGGAGCTGGCCACATTTTCCTGCCAATTTTCAGCAAATTGTGTACTTGGAAGAACTATGGAAAAAAATCTACCAAGAATCAGTGAATATGACTCCTTAGGTGAAACTGTCTCCCACTTATTATCCAGCTCAGCAAATGTTAATGCCCTATCCCTGAATTCAAATTCCCATCAGAGCCATTGTCTGTCCCCAGACAATGGCCTTCTTTGCCCTGGTAAACACAGAAAATGGGCATTTTCTCAGAGGATGTAAATTTGGCTTTTTAGACAACCCCTCCACACACACACACACACACACACACACACACTGACAAATCTTTCCAATAATCTGGGAAAGTATTATCAAACAAAACCTTTTCTGCTAAAGGGGAAACACTTTGCCCAAACCACTGAGATGCTAAGGGACAACACATTACTTTAATATTATCTTAAATGAAGAAAATTAGATGTCCTTGGATTTAATTTTACCAGTATACATACCTTCCACTGATTTTCTGACTTTATTTTAAAAGAGTGATTCATGCATTTAGCTTTTGGTTAATTTTAAACTTATTTTAGGAGTCATAATAAATCTCACTTCGGAAGAGCAGAATGATTAATTTCTCAACTACATTTTTGCTTTGAAGTGTCTGTTGGCGGTTAATAAAATAAGTCCTTTTACGTTTTCTTCAAAGTGACAAAACACAAATACACGTGGATGCTTTGGGCCAAAGGAGGGGGCTGAAAACCTGTCTGGCAGTGGGAATTTAGCTGAAAGGAGGAGGGGAGCTGCTGTCTCACCACTCCGAGGAAAAGTGCTGCATTTGTGCAGCCAAAACCGCTGCGTGTGGAGGCAATGGGAAATTTGGGACTGGATCTGCAGAGATCCTGATTTAGAGGGTGGAGTCTTGGGCAATGAACATTACATTTTGTTAGAAAACCACTCGTGTTTTCACAGCGCAGATTTCATAAACCTGATGTCTGTCTGACTGAAAGTTAAGTGCCTTACAGCCCTTCCCTCAGTGTTTGCTCAGTGGTGAATACTGCACTAGGCTCTGTGTCCAGCTCACAGCTGCTTTTGGAGTCTGTCTAGAAACACTCATGCCTCTGAGACATGGAGAAACGTGCAGGCTCAGAGGAGCAAACTGCCAGCTGGCAGAGCTGGGCAGCCACCCTTGGAAGCCATTGGTTCAGGCTGGCTGAGGATGAGCCTCAGGTGCTCAGCACTGAGGTTTTTTACAAAGACCGCAGTCAGAGCAGAATGCCGAACTCAGGTGCTGGTGCTCTGGACCACTGCAGTAGTGCAAAGGTCCTCCCACCCTTGGGGAAGCATTTCACCAGGAACATTGATGCTACCAAGCAATTTCCATGCTAAGTCAGCATCTGTGTTGCCATCATGGCACAGAAGAGGGGAGAAGGGAGAAAAAAATCAAAGCAGATTGGAATTGAGCAAGGGATACGCCATGGAAGGAGTTCTCTCTGGAAGATAAAATTCTCAAAACCAAAAATCTTTATTTTGCTAAAATATTTCACATTTCTTTTAGGGAGAGTCCTATTTTGCTGTTACACTTCAGTCACCCCTTTTCTTTGCAGTGTCCTAACTTGCAGTCTGATTGCTGGCTCTGCTTGTTTTCTTCCATTTTGCATCACCCCCACAAAAGAAAGGATCACCACACAAAAGAAACAGCTGAAGAGGGGAGTAGATAAAGTCAGCAAGTACTTTGTGAGCAATTCCCACCCTTTATTCATCGGTAGATGTGATTTGGGCTAGCCAAATGATTGGAAATGTTTGTTTCCCTCTCCCCTGCTCAGGGTGCTTTAACAAGACGAGGAAACAACTAGAGACGGGGAAGATTGATGTTCTGGAGGGGGCAAGCACGTCTACAGCCATTCACTTGTTATGCTTCTCCAGGACCCGAGTGGAATACATAAACCTCTGGCTCCAGCTAGAGGCCACTCACGGCTGGGTTTCTAAGCTGAACAGAGCTCTCCTTAGGAAGTATCACTCTGCTCTGTTAAGGTGTGTGATACAATAGGCCCAATATCTCAAGAAGACCAGAGAATAGAGAAATTGCTTGCTTCCCAGAAAGTGACTCAATATCTCTCGTCTGTGAGAAGCAGAGACTAAGTGTTTTTTCTCCTTTACTTCTGTGTGCACAAACTCTCAGCTTTTTCACGTTAGTCAACAGCTTTATCTCAGCTTACTACTTGTTTTCCATTGTATTTTCTCTCCACTGTCTCACTAGGAAGGGGAGTAATAGATGGCTTACTGAGCACCTGGCATTCAGACAAGGGGAACCCACTACACTCATCTTAAAAAAGGGTAGAAAAGAGCACTCTGGAAATGATCAACATGTCAGCCTCACCTCTGTGCCTGGGAGGATCATGGAACACATCCTCCTTGAAGCTGTGCTAAGGCACATGGAGAACAGGGAGGTGATTCTGGGCAGCCAAGGCTGAGTCCTGCCTGGCCCGTCCAGTGGCCTGCTATGACAGAGCAAGTACATGAAGAGACAAGGCAAGGACTCCAGGTGTCATTTATCTGGACATCTGGATAGACTTTGGCATGATCCCCACAACATCCTCTCTAAATTGGAGAGAGATGGATTTGATGCCTGGACTGTTGGACGGATAAGAAATTGCATGCATGGTCACTTCAGAGGTCAACACATCAGAGTCAGGATGGACATGAGTGACCACTGGTGTCTCTAGAGGGTGTGTTCTGGGAGCAGTGTTTCTTAAAATCTTCATTAATGTCATAGACAAAGGGATCGAGGGCATCCTCAGCAGATTTCCTGACGTCAATGAGCAGAGAGAGGCAGTTGCACACCTGAAGGATAGAATGCCAACCAGAGAGATGTGGATGTACTTGAGGAGTAGAACCAAGGCGATCTTACTTGATTTAAAAAAATAAGTAGGGGTTGCTGCACCTGGGTAAGGGTAGGCCCCAGGATACACGCAGGTGCAGGGTGGTGCATGGGTAAAAAGAGGATGGGAGCTCCTGCCTGTCCGTGTCCTGTCTGCCTGTTGGGTCTGCCCCAGGGCAGTCAGGCTGTGACTGCAGCCATGTGTCCCCCTGTGGCTGTGGCCGGCACTGCTGTCCCTGCTGCCCTGCTGCCAGAGCCCTGTCCCTGGGCAGAGCCGTTCCCTCCCCAGCACAGCCCCGTGGGTGCTCCCTGCTGCGGCCTGGCCTGGCCCCAGAGCAGGGTCCCCCTGCGGGTGGCCCCGGGGTGGCCGCGTGTCCCCAGCCGGCCGTGCCTGGGCAGCTGCCTCAGCCGTGAGGGACGCAGAGCTGCGGGAGCCCAGGGCTCTGTGCCGCCCGCACTGCAGAGCTGCCTGCTCCAGCTGGCAGGGCCTCGGCGCCCGCCCTGTGCCCTCCCGCCCCGACGGCCGTGCCGGGCCCCGCTTGCTGCCCTCATGGTGCCACTGCTGGCCCCAGGGCTCTGCCAGGCCTTCTCCAGGGACACCTTCCCGCAGCCTTTCAGTCCCTGCACGGGCCCGGCACACACCTGCAGAGGGGCTCTTTGCAAGGGCCTGCAGGGACAGCGCCAGCGCCAGTGGCTTCCCAGTGCCACAGGGAGGGCTTAGGCTGGAGACGTGCAGGACATTCTGCCCTCTGAGGCTGCTGAGGCCCTGGCCCACGCTGCCCACAGAAGCTGTGGCTGCCCCAGCCCTGGCAGTGCTCCAGGCCAGGCTGGGTGGGGCTCGGAGCATCCTGGCCTAGTGGAAGGTGTCCCTGTCCTTGGCAGCAGGGCTGCAACAAGGCAATTTCTAAGGACCCTTCCAAGCCAAGCCAGTCTGTGATTCTGTGATCAGGGGGGCCGGGGGCAGCTGGGCTTCATTTCTGATTAGAACCAGTTCAGCACTGTCAGCCTGGTTGAGTTCTAGGAGTCTATCCATGAGCCCATATCCACAGCTTGTGAGAATTACCAACACTATAGGTCTGGCTGAGATCAATAAAGTCTTGCACAATGCAGATTCTGCAATATTGTATTTTATTGAAACAGGATCAAAGCAGTCTCCAAGTTGGCACTATCTATAGACCATTAATATGGGTTGCAACAGATAGCGACACAAGATATGGTTTTACTTGTATATAAAAATAACATCATACAGGTACTATACAATATACATATTATATACAATATAAATTTTATCCCTATAATTATATATAATGTCTATAGTATCTATATGACATTATAAATACATATAAATAAATATATGTATAAATACATTTACTTTATGAAAAACTTCCCAGCCAAAAATGCACTGGCAGTATTAATGTGTCTCAACAGATAGTGACACTAAATATGTGCTCTACTGTTATTATTTAAACATAATTACATATTCAACTCTCCAGAATTATTTCTTGTCAGGATAGAATAATTACATTTTTCTTGTGTTTGATATTATTTATATAAATGCATTCTTTGTTTCATTGTATTTTACTATTCTATATGATAATTAATAAACGTATTTTTATATAATTTGTATACATGATGTAAATATCTATTAAAAAAACATCTAGATTCTTATATATACAAAATTTCAGGTCAGCTCCAAGACAGTTTGTCCAATGTTGACCTAAAGGTGTCCCTTTTGGGGACAAGGAGAGACACTGTCCATTGCCTGATGCTGGCCAAGCAGTGCTGGTTTTGCCTCTTGGTCTTTTCTGCCCTGTTTCTTTTATCTTTTTCTGTCCCACATTCCCACTTCTTTCATACTTTAAATTTTGGCCCTTCTCAAAGGCCTGGAACAACCCCATGTTATGGGTGGGGTTTGGTGACTTTGGCCCTGCATGTACAGCATGTTCTCTCTTCACGCACATTGTCAGGAGTGCGGAAATTCCAGCAGGGCTTTATGCAGATCTGGGTGCCTTTTTTGGAAAATGTAATGATAGAAGGAGGTAGAATAAACCCTCCCGTGTTCCTCCACCTGCTGAGGCGGCAGGAGAGGGTGTGGGACCTTTGCCAGAGCCTTAGCACACATCCTCTTCTCCTTAAAGCACCAAATTTGTACTCTGAGGTGGCTCTCTGCTGCCAGCTGCGAGCAGCACACGCACAGTGCTATGCAGGAGAATCTCTTTCAATTGTCAGGTTTGAGGACAGCTAGGAGTCGACGTTGCAGATCCAGGTACTCGCCTATGCCCTGGGAGTAGGCTACCGGATCCATGGCCAGGTGGTGGAAGAGGTTGGGTGGCTCAGCCATTTGAACATCCTGGGGCACACTGAGCTCCTCAGGAAGCCTCCAGTTGCCCACAATAAAGTGGTTGAGGCGTTTCACTTGCAGGGATAAGCGCAGGCTCTCACTGATATCAAACATTCGCCTCAGGAAATGCCTCCTGCACCACTGTGACACAGGAATGGTGTTCAGGAGGTGCATGACAATGGTTTTCATGGTGTAGGTGGAAAAGCCTATGCCCAGCTGAAGAGACGTGAATAGCTTCAGGCATTTGAGGTGCAAGCTGTCACGGGGAGCCTGCATGGCAATGTGCTGGAAGAATTTCATCTCTGCCACAGCATAAGTCTCAGGCCACAGAGTGCTTGGGGTTCTGGCATATCCAGGCTGGCTGCTCACAAAGATGTCTGAGTCACCTCTCTGCACCCCAAGCTTCATCTCAATCCTGAAGCTTTCTCTGCCATTGGTCACCTTGAATTGGCAGGAGTGTCTGGAGGGCAGCAGCATTAAATGCCAATTTTGTGACTGAGGCAAAGCTGGCCAGATTGCTCTCACCAGCTGGCAGAACCAGCGGGCAGTTTTGTGCACATCCAGGTAGGAGTCGGTGCACAGGGTGTCTAGGAGGCTGGGATCCTGATTCCTCCTCAGCTCCTCCTCGGGGTGGTGCAGGAAGCACAGCATGTTCTCACCCTGCTGCTCCTTGGTGCAGGTGCACTCCAGCTGCACGCGGACACGGAAGTTCCTCACGTGCCTCTGCTCTGCAGAGTCCAGCTCCAGGTGGAAGCTGTGGCCTCGGGGAGGAGTCATGGGGATGAGCACCTGGTACACAACATCCTGCTCACGTGGACTCCAGCCTTCAAAGGCGCTGCCCACCCCGATGGCTCATTGCAGGACTGGGTAGAAGCTGTTTGATAAGACATGTCCAAAGTAAATTGCATAATTATCCATGAGGTTCCTTGTCCACTCGCAGCCTTTCTGCAGGTCCTGTACAGGCCACTGTATGCGTTCCATTAGAGTTCTTCCAACGTTATCGTCAAAATCATTGTCTTCTTCATGGACTGCAATTGCAAGATCACTGTTTTCTGCATTTGCAGCCTCATTGACAACTTCATTTTCAATATTATCTTCTTCATTTGCAGCAACATTAGTGACTTCCCGTACATTGCCATCATCATTGCTATCTTCCTTCCGATTCGCATCATCTTCTTCTTCTGCATTTCCAACCTCTACTTCTTCATTTGCATCCCCATTTCTGACTTCCTCTTCATTTGCACCATTGTTTTCTTCTTCAGGCTCCTTTTGGACCCCATCCACCATAGGACCAAGACAAGGACCAGGAGCCCAGCAACAGCTAAGAGCTGCAAGAGCTGCACCTGCTTCAGGGTGAGCTGCTCCACCTCCTGCTCCAGCCTAATCCTCTGCCATTCCAGGTATTTTGCACGCATTTCCATGCGCAGACGGGTTTCCTCATCCTGATCATCACCCACGAGCTTCGGGTACTGGATGAGGCTTTTCAAGAGCATGAAAAGCAACACTATGGAATTCATGGTCTGCAGGAGGATGGAGAGAAGGCCTTGAGTGGGGCTGTGAGGGAGGCAGCTGGCAGTGGGGGCAGCAGGGACTGGGATCCTCAGGGGTCTGAGGGCAGGAAGGACAGGGCCCCAGACAGCTGGCAGGCAGCAATGCCTACCCACGCCAGCGTGGCCTGCCCAAAGCTCTCCCTTCAGGGGCTGTCCCTGCATGAAGGGGGAGAACCCAGCCCCGGGTGCAGCTTTTATGCCCCGGCCCTTGTCCCCAGCCCAGCCTCCCCTCCACGTGTGCACTCACCGCTTGCCCAAGCAATGCAGGGCCAGCGTTACCTGCTGGGCCCTTTTATACCTGCCCCCATTGTGACACGTCCCCCCGATGTCACAGGTGTCACAGCGCATCACAACGCAGCCAACCCTACCCTTTGTCCCCAACCTGCCTCAGCCACTCAGAGTGACCCCTGTGCACTGGTTAAGGCTTCTTTTGAGTGAATGTTCTTCAAAGGGCTCCCATTGTTCTTTCTTTTGGGTTGAATTTTATCTGCCCTGCACTGGCAATCTCATAGATTTCCATGTTGGAAGGCACCCTTGAGGATCATTGAGTCTCAGCTTTGACTCCTCACTGCTTGAGCTACACTTCAATCTCAGAATCAGTGTGGCTGTAAACTGATGCCTTGAGGAGCTGGAACAGAGGCTGCACACAGAGTTAAGGAGAATAAAATGGGTATTTATTGTGTGGCCCACGAAAGGCCTACAAAAGCCACACCCCAGCAATATAAGTGCCACAGTGGTGGCCCCTGCCCAGATGGCTCCAAGATGGAAGGAAAGGAGAGGGCTGGTCACAAAATCTTACATTTTTATAGGTTCTGGTTAATTTGTATGGACCCACCCTCCACCTTTCCATGTAGTTTGTGCTTAGGGCCTGAAGTTTGGAGAAACTGTCCTTGAGTTCTTCACTAGAATAGGACTGTTTTGTCTTCCTCAGCCTAGCACATCAGAAAAGCACATCCAAGGAGAAAAGGAAAACTTAAAACTAAAGGCATCATTTCCCCCCTTTAGAGGCTCGACAAGGCCTTTACCTTGTCGAGTGTCTATTCTAAATATTAATAACAGGTATTTAATTACAGATACGTGATCAATAATAATAAATACCCAACATTAGATAAATACATACTAGTAAATACATACTTGATAATAAACGTAAACATAAACCTAATAACAATAAACCTCTAACAAGAACAATATCTTACACAATCAAATGTTATATAAAAGAAAAAGTAATTAGACCCAGAAGAAAAACTATCATGTCCACCAGTCTTTGTTTTCACAATTGTTCAGAAGCAGAAGCTTTCTTAATTCTGGAGTAGTGAATCCAGGGTCCTCTGTCAGCAACTTTGACTAGAGTGAAGGTAGTCAGCAGGACTTTAAATTGTTCTTTCCACTTGGCTTGCAGAGGATCACTGTCCCACCACTTCACATAGACCCAGTCTCCAGGCTGGAACAGATGTGCAGGGGTGTCCAGTCCTATTGGTCTGGATAGCACGATGTAACTCTGAAGCTTTCGGAGCTTCTGCAAAGTGAAACTTAGAGCCATCAAATAACACTGCAAATCACGTTTCCTCTTCATGTGAATTAATTTCACCTGGAATATATGGGGTTTTACATGGTCTACCATATGTTAACTTTTGCTTCAATCAAACAATGAAACATATTTGCCCAGAGAGGTTGTGGAGTCTCTATCTGTGGAGATGGTCAAAGCCCAGCTGAATGCAGTTCTGGGCAATCAGTTCTAGGTGACCTGACTTGAGCAGGTTGGTTCAGACTAACTGCAGGCTCTTTGGCCTGTCCTCCCCTCCCTTTCATCAAGGTCTGGCATGGCGTGTGTCCCCACCACCCAACACCTGCTGGGTTGCAGCCAACAGTGGAGCCATAAGATCTTCTTGGTGGCAAACACAGAGGCCAACCCAGGCTTGCCCCTGATTATTTCATGAGGGTCTTGGCCAGCCCTGCTCCTTTCACCTGGTTATCAAAGCAGAGTTTCACCTGCCTCATCCGGCAACAAGTGGCTACCAAAGCACACAAATTTGCATTAACAGTGGAACTACAAGGGGGTGCAGCAGCTCGTTGGAAATGCCAGTGGCCATGGGGAACCAGCCAAAAGGAACTTCCCACCAGTGGTGGTCTCCTGCGCTCCTAATTTGTTCCATTCCCTATTTTATAACTTTACCATCATGGTGAACTGTTATTAGGATCTTTTTAGCTTTGGCCTTGGCATTTTCTGGCAGCTGCTGCAGATTTGCCTGCTCTAACATTTCTTCTACAAGTGTTTGAGTTTATACACAAAACCACAGTCTCTAATTGTAGTTACATTACAAATACACATCTTTATGTTACCAAACACAGTCTGGTTACAAGCTTCCAAGCTTCCAATTCTTCTTCTTCTCCCCAGCAATGGTTTTGGTGAGTTAGGCATGTAAAGGAATTGATGCTTCTCCAATTTGAATTCCAAAGGTAGAAGAAAAACTGTGTTTCTCTTACCCCAGTCACCCCAATAACATGTACAGTGTCGTGACTCAGTTTCCCTTCTAAGGTATTTAACATAGAATATGCTGCTCCACAATCTATAAAAATTACTTGATGTCAATTTCCCCAGCTTAGTTATAATCAAGGGCTCTGCTGGGGAATAGCCCTTGGTTGCCATCACTCAGACCCTGAGCCACTTGAGGTTTGTGCTACTGAGAGTTGGGGAACTGAGGATTATTCTTTTAACACTGGACAGTCCTTTTTCCAATGTCCCCACTTTCTACAGTATGCACACTGGTCCTTCTGTGTAGGGGAAGCTTTGTTGGGTGACCTTTCCTGAGTTGCCTTCTTACTAGGTTGGGATTTAACTCTTTAAGTTGAACCTCTATCTCAAAACACTTTCCAGGCAACCTCTAGCAGTCTCTCCATATCTCAGATCCCCTCTATCTTTTGCAGCTTCCTTCTTATATCATTTGAGGCCTGACCCATAAACAACAAAACCAGATGTGCTTTATCATCAGCTGATTCAGGGTCTAGATCAGTATATTTGATGGCAGTTTCTCTTAACCTGTTCAAAAAATCAGATGGTGATTCATCATCATTTTGTCTTACTTCAGAAAGCTTTGACCAATTTATAGCTTTAGGTACTCCATGTTTTAACCCATATACCACAAGACTTTGATATCGTTTTAGCCTCGCCATATGTTCTGGTATATTTGGATCCCACCCAGGATTCTCAAGGGGAAATATCTGAGTGACAGTACCCTGAAGCAATCCACTGGCTATGCTCCCCTCCACTGAGGTTATGATGGCTTTATTGACCATTTGTCTCTCAGTGGGGTCAAGTAATGTATCTAACATGGAGTTTAAATCTGCCCAGTCAGGGATTTGTGAGTTAATAGCCTGTTCCACCAATTTTGCCACTTTATTTGGGTTCTCTTTATATTTTCCTACAGTAGTTTTCCACTGTTCTAACTCTATAAGGGAGTATGGTACTTTCACATATACTGGCCCCTGATTACCAACTGCCTGTAGTAAAGGGGCTTGCAAAACTGGTTCTCTGTCTCTTTCCCTTTTTGATCTAGTGTGGTGGGCAATTGGGCTATGCTCTCTGAGGACCTTTTTTGTTATCTTTCCCCTTCTCCGCCTGTTTAAGGCAGCAATAATCTCGTCCATTTCCTCATCCTCCTCTTCCTCCTCAGAGTTGTTTGAGTAAGAGCTGTCTGACTCTGTTGTAGCCAGGAGTCGATCTCGGCTAGTCCCAATCCTGGAAAGCATCATACAAGACCTGTTGTGACTCCGCTGCCGGGCTGTGTGTCTGTGATCTTTGATGATTTCACCTTCCGAGGCAGCTCCCTGGCCTTTGGTTTGCCATGGCACCTCACAGGCCTGAGAACGGAGGAGGTGTCGCTCCCCTTTGGGAGGTTCCCTCTCCCCCTTCCCTGTAAAAGGCCCTGTCCCCCGGCCTCTCCCCTCGGGAGGGTGCCAGGGGCTGCACACACTGGCTCTCTCCTCCCCCCTTCCCCAGCCCTCGGGCTGCTGCCGGAGGTGGTGGTGGGGGCAGTGTCCATTGCTGCCCCGGCCCGCCTTCGTCCTCCTTCACTGCCCAGGGCCCCCCTGAGCTGTGGCTCCCCTGGCCCCCCTTTGCAGCAGTGCCGGAGGAGGGGCCGTGCCCTGGCCTGAGCCCACGCCCCGGCCTGAGCCCGTGCCCCGGCCTGAGCCCACGCCCCGGCCCGGGCCCCCGCCCAGCGCGGCCGGGACCGATCCTGTCCTCATGGCAGGAGCCACCAGATCTGTCTCCGCCTCCTCTGGGTTTTTATACATACTGCTGAAAGGTAGCTCTGTCTTTTTATCTTTTCAGACTAATATATGTTCTTTCTTTTTATCTTGGTCCTGCTCACATGCTAATACCATAAAAAGTCGGGCATACTCTAATTCTTCAAAGAATCTATCCCCGCGTATTCGGGATATTAAACTTGATATTCATTTTCGATCTAAACTACCAACTTTAGGCCATGTTTCTCCATCATCTAGCTCATATGTTGGCCAGATTTTCTCCGAGAGTCTGATAAGTTTAGGTTTTGAAAGTATAGACTCTTCCCCGAATAGATTTGCCCAATTTTTCAATATTAACCCCAAGGGGATATTCCTTGGAATAACACTATCCTCATGTTCACCAGAAAATGCACAACCCATTCTGATGCCCAAAATAAAGAGTAAGAGACACAAACAGAGACTTGGGGTAGAACTCACAACTCTCAGAGTCTCAGCACAAATGCTACGCCGCCTTCTGGCTCTAGATGCTGCAATTTAAACCTGCTCTTTAAGAAGAGGGATAAAGAGCAAAACAATTCTACTTGGCACTCTAAGGTTCCCCAAACAAAGTTACAATTTACAAAATTATAACCCACAAACCCTCCTAGCACCTAACCCAGATGCTAAACAGAATACCCTTTTACTCGGTCACTCACGTGCCTCTGTCCCCAGGGTTCTTGGCTCTGATACCTCTGGACCTCTGCTGGGCCTTTTTGGGGCTGCTGGCAGAACTTCAGTCCAGGGGGTTTTCCAGAAGCCTTCACTGTCCCATCTGGGTTGCCTCCTCTGATGCCTTGAGGAGCTGGAACAGAGGCTACACACAGAGTTAAGGAGAATAAAATGGGTATTTATTGTGAGGCCTATGAAAGGCCTACAAAAGCCACACCCCAGCAATACAAGTGCCACAGTCGTGGCCCCTGCCCAGATGGCTCCAAGATGGAAGGAAAGGAGGAATTGGTCACAAAATCTTACACTTTTATAGGTTTTGGTTCAATTGCATGAACTCACCCTCCACCTTTCCATGTTGTTTGTGCTTAGGGCCTGAAGTTTGGAGAAACTGTCCTTGAGTTCTTCACTAGAATAGGACTGTTTTGTCTTCCTCAGCCTAGCACATCAGAAAAGCACATCCAAGGAGAAAAGGAAAACTTAAAACTAAAGGCATCAGGTATAGTCTGTCAGGCAACCAGCACAGGCCTAGGCCAGGCTCAGAGAGCTGCACTGGGGGTGACCAAAGGCCTTGGGGGGCTGGGACCCCCCCTGCCAGCAGCAATGAGATTTGTGTCCCCTGGCTGTGGCTGCTGTCCCTCCCACTGAGGCCCATGAGAAGACACCATTTCCTTCCAGCCCCAGGGCTGGTGACCTCCTCTCCCACCCCACAGAGCTCTGGAGGGCTCCTGATGCTCTCCTGCCCTCACCATTCCCACCCCAGATTCCAATGCTTGGGGACAGCCACGAGCATCCTGTGAGGCCACCGGTCCACGTTCCCAAGAGATGGGGTCAGGGCTTGTCTGTCGTGCTTGGCACAGCCCAGGCAGGGCTTTCATAGCCACATTCCACACTGAAAATGAATCCATTACATTTTAAAAAGAATGACAGAATACCTTTTATTTTCCTGTTCATTCTTCTCCAGTCTATACACTGATATCAGCAATCTCTAGTTGATAATGATCCCAAACACCTCCTAATGCAGTATGAAAAAATATGAAAGTCAAGACCCTTTATGGCTGACAATCAATCACACTCTGTCCCTACCCCCACCCCACCATTTCCCCCATCCAAGCCCTGGCACTCAGAGCAGCCTTGTGCAAATCTGAGCTCCCTCCCCTCCAGGCTGTGCCTGCAGCTTTCAGCTCCTTGGCACCAACTCCCACCTGCTTTCCTTGGAGAAGGAGCTGCCTGAGACACAGAGGGATGTTCATTTCTTGCCAGCAAATAAAATAAAGCCAGGCACAGCTCCTTAAAAAACAGAAATCCAGGCCAAGGAGTACTGGGGAATGGAGTCACATCCAGGGATGTCCCCAGGGCTCAGGATTGGGGCCAGGGCAGTGAAATCTCTTTCTTGCTGATGTGGACGAGGCCATGGAGGGCACCCTGAGTCAGTGTCCAGGTGAGGCCAAGCTGGGTGGGAGTGTGGCTGTGCTGCAGGGCAGGAAGCTCTGCAGAGGGATCTGGACAGGCTGGAGCCATGGGCCCAGGACAATTGGATGAGGTTCAGCAAGGCCAAGGGCTGGCTCCTGCCCTGGGCTCACAACCACCCCAAATCCCTGGCTGTGCCCTGCCCCTGATCCCCACAGCCTGTCCTGTTTCCTTCATCCCTGCATTGCCAGGGACTTTGTGGGACAAGGGAGCTCTGCTGTGGGGATGGAGGGAGGTGCAAGTGCCAGCACTGCAGTGGGAACCACAACTCATCAGGTTTGTGTCCTTTGGGGGTCAGCAACTGGTGAGACTCAGAGGCACAGAAGGTTTCTCTTCTTGGCCAACATAAAAAAAAGTACCAATGATAAAATTCAATAAACTTCAAAATTCTTTCCTCAGCTCTGTGCAATGTCAAAGCAGTATCTGATGTATCCACCATGAACAAGGTATTTTCATACAGGAACAATTTTAGACACAGACATTAGAAAGGGTGATTCTGTGATAGATGTAGACACAATTAAGATGTTGACTAATGTGGAATGACCAGAGAACAATGGGAGGAGGAAATCTGGGAGCAATGGCAAGGCCATAGGACCAGCTGGTCTAGGGAAGAGATGTCCTTAGACATGGCCATTTAAACAGGAGAGGTGGAAACACCCAAATGAAGAGGGACATGAAATAATAGACAGTATAGTGGTAACACAGGTACAGATGAAGATCAGTATTTCTTGTCCTGCCATCAGTACACATCCAGGAAATTTCTCTTCTCTTCTGGTGGGAAATTTTGACATTTCTTAAAGTACTCAAATGCCCCAGCTAATGAGATGTGCTCGTGCACCTTGCAAGCTGCAGGTCCCCTACAGCCCCAGAGGGCTCCTGTCCCATAAACATCTGCTCCAGCCCATTCCAAAATCGGGAGCAGCATCGTCCTGGGATCATCAGGGGCTGAGGTTGGAAGGGACCTCAGCAAGTCTGCAGCCAAACCTGTCAGAAACTGGGTCAGACCAAGTGGTTCAAGCCTTGATTTGGTGTGGATTGGAAAATCCCAAAGCCAGGGATGGGGCAGCATCTCAGAACCTGTCTGAGCCCATGGGAACAAAGGTTTTCCACATGTCCTGTCTGATCTCCCCTCATTCCCCTTCCACCCATTGACTTTTGTCCCCTCCAGCCCCCCATCCAGTGCAGAGCCTGGCTCTGTGTTCTCCATCAGCTCCTGGGTGGCACTGCCAGGCTGGCATGAGGAGCCCCTCAGCCTTCCCTGCTCCAGGCTGGACAAGCCCAGCTCCCTCAGCCTCTCCTCACAGCCAAAGGGCTCCAGCCCCACCTTGGAGGCCCTTCCCTCACCCTGCTCCAGCTGCCAGACATCTTTCCTGCCCTGGGCAACCCAAACCAGGCCCCAGTGACCTGGATAATCCACGGCCTTGATGTCCTGGTCACACAGCCCTGGCCCCTTGTCCCCGTGTCAGGCTCTGGGGTTGATTTGTGGAACATCCTTGGGAGAGGCTGTGGCTCCAGGTGGAGCAGGGGGATCCCGGGGGACAGGGGACCCTGCTGGGCATGAACAGCATTGGACTTGTCTGGGGAAACTGTGAGGGGGGGCTGGGGCAGAGTGACCAACCCAGTGACCTCACACAGCCCTGCTGTGATGTCACAGTCAGCTCTGTGATGTCACAGCCTGCTCTGTGATGTCATTGTCTGCTCTATGCCATAACTGCTCAGTGACCTCACATAGCCCACTCTGTGATGTCATAGCCCACTCTGTGACCTCATGTTACCAGATGATAAATTGCCCACACAAGTGAGCTGACACAATCCTTATTCTCCAGAACCCTTGGCCTCTGGAAACTGCACAATGCCTGTTGCATAAGAAGGGGAACTGGAAGTTTGTAGCTGTTGGGGCTTTGGGCTTTGGGCCCCGAGCTGCCACAACGTGCCCGGATAAGATGTCCCACAAGGAACAGCCTTTCCTGGTGTCTCAGGCAGATTTCAGCCACGAGGTAGGAGGATGCAAGCAATGCCTGGAGTCCAGGCCTTCAGCCCATGTTGTGATTTGAGCCTTGCTTCCAAAGTACCTTTGGCCAGCAGAGGAAGGAGACTGAGGAAGCTGCAGGGAGATTCCACAGACACTTTATTTCTTCCACGAAGGGGTCCCAGGCAGCAATTCAATGGACAAGGTAGTAACGGGGGCTTTTGTAGGGTCAGGGTGTCTTGAAAACAGACCAATTATTTAGGGGATTGTAAAACGGACCAACTACTTAGGGATTTTAGAGGAAAGGGACCAATTGCTAAGGGGATTGAAAATGGACCAATTATATCACAGGGAGATAAAGTGAGGTTTGCAAAGGGGGGAAATATTTCTAGTATTAGTCATTCTAAGTAAGCAATTTCTTATCTAAGGGACAGCTTTCCAAGGAGGCTCTGTTAGGGTTTCTGCTCCTTCCACAGAAGTTCACCAGCTTCAATGTCCTGCCAACTTAGCCAGGCCAACTGGAACATTGGGGTCCACGACCACCAGGGACCACCACAGAGACCCCCAGGACAGAAGAACCCATGGGTAAAGGGGTGTTGGGAGTTGGTTTTCCCTTCCCTCTCTGCCTGTGGAATTTTTTCCCACTGATATGCTAAGGATCACTGCTGGCTAGGTCCTTGAGACTTCGAGATGGGGGAGGGAGAGACTCCCTGGTTTCTTTAGGAGTTTCTCTTGGAGGGCAGGGGCGGAGGGGGGGGAACAGTGCGAGATGAGAAGAGGGTAAAGGAGGGTGGGGGGCTGTTGCTGGCACTCGCTTGCTTTGGCTATTGGAGGAGGAAGGCCACTGGAAAACCTCACCCCGCTATAACAACGCCAGGAGCTGCCTCTTCTGGTGTTGGACCCCACACCCCTGCTAGGACGCTCTCCTGCTTCAGTTTGCTATCTCCAAGCATCCTGTTGGGGCACTGGGACTGACACTGCTCCAAGGATACGTGAGCACAGCCTCTCCTCCACCCTTCCCATCTAGGACACAGCCACCATCACCCCAGTGCCCCTGCAGCTGTGCAGGATCTGCCCCTGTCCACCAGGAACCTGCCAGAGCTCACTGCCAACTGGGAGGGTAACTGCACCAGAGGGGAAAAGTCCCCGCAGCCAAGAGAACAGAGAACTGTTACTGGGTTCCTGTTCTGTTTGTTGTTAATTTCATAGTTGTTGTTTTGTTTTGCCTTGTTATATATATATTAGTAAAGAACTGTTATTCCTATCCCCATATCTTTGCCTGACAGCCCCTTCATTTCAAAATGATACTAATTCAGAGGGAGGGATTTACTTTCTCCATTTCAAGGGAAGGGCCTGCTTTCCCTAGTAGACAGCTGTCTTTCAAACCAGGACAGGGTGGTCAGTGGGAGGTGATCAGTGGCTGTGGTCAGTGGCAGTGTGGGCATTGGTGTCTGGGCAGTGGGTGTGGTCAGTGAAGGGGTGGTAAGTTGGTGTGGTCAGTGGCATGTGATCAGTCAGGGTACGGCCAGTTCGGTGCTCAATCACTTTGTTCAGTTGAGTGGTCAGTGGATTGTGGTCAGGAGTGGTCAGTGGGTGTGGTCAGTGGGAGAATTCAGTGGGTTTTGGACCATGGGTGTGGTCAGTTGTGATATGATCAGTTGTGATATAATCAGCAATAGTCTGTTGCGTGGTCACTTGGTGTGGTCAGTGGGTGGGGCATTGGGTGTGGTCAGTGTGGTGTGGTCAGTGGGTGTGGCCATATCGAGTGGTCAGTGGGTTTGATCAGTGGGTGTGGTCACTTGGGTGGTCAATTGGATGTAGCCAGTGGGGTGTGGGCATTGGTGTCTTCACAGTGGGTGTGGTCAGGGGAGTGTGGTCACTGACTGTGGTGAGTGGGTGTGGTCAGGTAATGTCAGGTGGCTAGTCAGTGGGAAGGTGTCAGTGGGAAGGTGTCAGTGGGAAGGTGTCAGTGGAAGTGGTCAGGTGGTCATTGGGGTGTGGTCAGTGGGTGTGGTCAGTGGGTGTGGTCAATGGCTGTTGTCAATGGTTGTGGTAAGTGAATGTGGTTGATGCAGTTGGTCAGTGGGGGTGTGGTGAGTGTTTGTGGTCAGTGGATGGGGTCAGTTGGGTTTTAATTGGAGTGTGGTCAGTAGTTGTAGTCAGAGATTGTGGTCATTGGGGAATGGCCAATTGGTGAGGTTAGTGAGGGTGGTCAGTCTATGTGGTCATTGGGGTGGTCAGAGCATGGGTCAGACTTGATGATCTCCAAGGTCTTTTCCAGCATTGCTGATTCTGTGATTCTCTCCAACCACCCCTGAAGCAGTTGCAGGATGAGCCCTGGGCCTCCTCTTCACAAGGTCCAGCAGCCCAGGTCCCTCAGCTTCTCCACACAGCCCCAAAGCCCATCCTGTCAGTCCTGCAGAGCCTCTCCAGCCCCTCCTCATTGCCCACAACAGGGAGCCCCACACCCAGACACAGCTGCCCAGATGTGCCCCCCTGGCCTGTGGTGCCTCTGGCAAGGGAGCAGCACGAGGCACTGCAGGACCCTGCAGACAATTCCTGAAGCACGTGGAGGATGATCCTGCTCTCCAAGGGACGTTCCCATGGTGCCAACTGAGGAACTGAAATAGGGAGTGGGGCCAGAGAGGAAAGGGAAGAGATGTATGAGCTGTTTTCAGGGGAGGGGATAGGAATAGGCAAGAGGAAGAAATTTGGAACAGGGAAGAATAAAGAAAGCAAAGGTGAAGGAATAGAAATGCTCAGAGCAGTTTGGGGGTGGCTGCCAGGCAGCCCTGACTCTGAGCAACAACATTTGCAGTGGGACAGGAAACTCACAGCCCATGGGAACAAACTTTCTGACTGACTTCAGAGGCCACTACAAAGCTGAGTGGTTTCCCTGCCGTTCCCCAGCCCTTGCTGGCCCCAGGGGCTGATGGCATTTGTGCTCACTCAGCTCCATGTCCCCACAGCAGCACCATGGGGGTGCTGAGCCTGCTGTGTGCAATGCAAACAGGGGCTCCTGAGCCAGTGCTGCTGTGTGTGTGCCTGCAAGGATGCGGCTCCTGTGTGAGCTGGGGGAGAGGCCAGGGCTGCAGAGGGGGGATGTTGGCAGGTGCATGAGGACGCTCTAGGACGCTGCCCTGGGGTGTCCAGCGCACTGGGGATGGATCAGCCCCTGCTCTGCTGCTCCTTGCCAGGGTGTCCCCCTTGCAGGGAGCTTGCAGAGCACCAGCCATGCTGTTTGCCCCCAGCCTGCCCACGGCCAGCCTGGGGCTGCTCCCGGGGCTTTTCTCTGCTCAGCATTGGGCTGGCCAAGTGTTGTGGAGAGAGCCTGGCCAAGGAGCCTGGAGACCCCAGGCCCTGGCCTGAGGTGTCAGCGCTGCCCCAGCAGTGCCCATGGCCTGTCCCTGCTGCAGCCCCGGCACTGCCACCCCCAGGGCTGTGCCCGGCCTCGAGAGCACTCAGGCCCTGCAGCAACACGAGGGCCAGGAGGGCAGCGGGGCAGTGGCATGGGAGCAGCACTGGCAACACCAAGTGCTGCTGCTGGGCACAGCTGCTGTGCCAGCACTGATCTGCCCCCAGATCTACACACAGACATTGCTGCAGCAGCTCCAAAGAAGGAAACAGAAGGGGCATCTCTGGAGAAAATTTTGCTGGCAGAGAGATCCTTCAATTCATTTAAAGTCACTGAGATGGCAGCCCCTTAGTGACACTATGTGGGTCTGCAAAAAACATGGGAAGAAACAAAGTGGAATAATGCACAAAAAATGACATTTTTTGTGGAATATAATAAAATACTAAGGCAAGTGACAGAAAAGAAAAATTCACCCACCAAACCAAACAAGTTCTGTCGAAGATGACTTTTATTGCAAGTGATTTGTAGAAATTGGCAAGGAGTTTACTCTTTGTTAAACCATCCAGTCATATGTGTCCACACTGTAGCCTTGAGCTCCTGGTTCCTCAGGCTGTAGATGAGGGGATTTAGGGCTGGAGTCACCACTGAGTACAGAACTGACACTGACAGATCCAGGGATGGGGAGGAGATGGAGGGGGGCTTCAGATAGGCAAACACTGCAGTGCTGACAAACAGGGAGACCACAGCCAGGTGAGGGAGGCAGGTGGCAAAGGCTTTGTGCCGTCCCTGCTCAGAGGGGATCCTCAGCACAGCGCTGAAGATCTGCACATAGGAGAAAACAATGAACACAAAACAGATGACTGCTAAGGAGCTAGTAAATGCAGAAACTGCAAATTTCCTGAGGTATGAGTGTGAACAGGAGAGTTTGAGGATGTGTGGGATTTCACAGAAGAACTGGCCCAGGGCATTGCCATGGCACATGGGCAGGGAAAATGTATTGGCTGTGTGCAGCAGAGCAGTGAGAAAGCCACTGGCCCAGGCAGCTGCTGCCATGTGGGCACAAGCTCTGCTGCCCAGGAGGGTCCCGTAGTGCAGGGGTTTGCAGATGGACACGTAGCGGTCGTAGCACATGATGGTCAGGAGATAATACTCTGCTGAGATGAAGAACACAAAGAAAAAGACCTGAGCAGTGCATCCTTTATAGGAGATGTGTCTGGTGTCCCAGAGGGAATTGTGCATGGCTTTGGGGACAGTGGTGCAGATGGAGCCCAGGTCAGTGAGGGCCAGGTTGAGCAGGAAGAAGAACATGGGGGTGTGCAGGTGGTGGCCGCAGGCTACGGCGCTGATGATGAGGCCGTTGGCCAGGAGGGCAGCCAGGGAGATGGCCAGGAAGAGGCAGAAGTGCAGGAGCTGCAGCTGCCGCGTGTCTGCCAATGGCAGCAGGAGGAAGTGGCTGATGGAGCTGATGTTGGACATTTCTTCACTCTGGGCATTGTGGGCTGTTAAAAGAACACATTGATAAGCTGGGAGACATTTCCTTGCGACAATCCTGTACAATTCAGGCAGGAATCCTCTCAAAACTGCTTCTCTTCCTGTGGGGGAACTTCACTAAAAACTTTTATTTTTGAATTTGAGTTTCTGCTGCTGAATTACTGCCTCATCATCAGCATTTTTCTCAGTATGAATGCTCAGGAGCCCAGAGGGAAAACAAGGTGTTGGAGGTTGAATTATTCCCTTTTCTTTCAGTGGAATTTTCTCCCATTGTTATGCTAAGTAATTGTGGCTACACCTTAAAACGACAGATAATGTTCTCTCGTAGGGGGGTGGCTGGAGGGGGAGGGGGGGAACCGGAAAAGGAAAGGTGGGATAGGGGGGACTGGAGCGGGGCTCGCTCTTGCTTTGCTCGTGGAGTGGGAAGACAACCTGGGCTCCGCTCTGGCATCTCCCCCTGCCATCCCAGCGCTGAGATCCACGCTCCCTGCCTTTGGACATCGCTCTGCTGCTCTCCCAGCTCACCCTGCTATCTCCGGACACTCTGCTGAGCACCACGACCGACACCGTGAGGGGGAGTCACTTCCCCATCCCCGCTCACCCCTGGGCCACGGCCGCCATCACCCAGCCCTCTTCAACTGCGCGGGACCTGCCCTGCCCCCACAGCACCGGTAACAGCACAGGGAGACGGCCTGCGGCCAGAAGGGACTGGAGCGGAGCTAGACTGTTCTGTTCTGTTGTCAATTTTTATAGCTGTTGTTGTTTTTGTTCTCTGCCTTGTTGGATATCAGTAAAGAACTGTTACCCTTATCCCCACACCTCCTGCCTGAAGGCTTCTGAATTGGACCTAAAATAATTAACAGGGAGGGGGTTGCATTCTGCATCTCAGGAAAGGGGCTCTTGCCTTTCCTTAGCAGATACCTGTCTTTCAAACCGAGACACAAGGCTACATTTGACACAGTGCAGTCTGACCTTCTGATCCCATACAGCTGCCCTTTGCTTATAATACCTCCCTCTAATTCAAGGTGATCGCACTTCAAATGTACTGGAAAATTAAAATAGCCTTTTTGATGGCTCAAATTTCAAAATACTTTTCCCTAAACTCTTTTTTGCCCTATTCTGATCAAGAGAGAGAGGTATACCAAATGTTGGTCAGGCTCTCTGCTGCCTGCAGTTCTGCCTACTGGAAGCTGTTTCTCTCTATCCAAGCCTTGTCCCTGCCAGTGCTGCCAGAGCCCAGCCCAGCCCTGGGGGCTCAGCTGTGCCCTGCACACCCCTCCCAGCACAGGGTACTGCCCAGGGTCATCTCCCTGCCAGCAGGGCCTTAAGGGCAGCTCACACAAACTGAGATGCTGCAAGCCAAGGTGCTGCTGCTGCTGTCTGTAGGCACAGGAGGGTGAGGAGGCACTTTGTGAGGGAGATGGGAGGCAGATGTGCTGATGCCCAGTGGGACAGTGCAGGAGTGTCAGTGACACAGACACACCTGACAGCCCCTTTGCCTTGCCTTGAGGAGAAAGCTGAGAGCAGCCCTGGCCATGCAGCACCATCTCCACAACAGGAGGAATCTGCCCTGATGGGGGTGGCTCCTTCCACCTCCAGCTTCTCCCCACAGTGCGTGGGGAGCTGCCAGGCAGGCTGAGAGCTGTCCCTGGCAGGTGGCACAAGAGCCCTGAGGGCTGCAGGAGCTGCTCTGCAGGACAGCCCTGGGCAGCCCTGGCTGCAGCCCCAGCTTCAGCCCCTGCAGCCGTCCCTGGCAGCAGGAGCCGTCCTGCCCTGTCCCTCTGACGGTGCCCAGGGCAGCCCTGCTCTGCAGCACATCCTCCTCCTCCTCCTTCTCCTTCTCCTCCTCCTCCTGTGCCTCAGAGAAACTGAGAGAGTGCTCCTGACACATCCCCCGGCTGTGGGCTGTGCTGGCTCCAGGAGATCCCTCCAGGAGCACAGGGGACATTGCCCTGCACCCACACACTCACCATGTCCAGGGCTGTGAAGATGTTTCCCCAAGTGCAGTCTCAGCTCAATGTCTTCCCAGTCCTGATTGCCTTGAGCCTGTCTGTGCCTGGCTCCTGTGCCCTCAGTGCCTGCAGGCAGTGCCCTCAGCCCTGCTGGGCTGGCAGAGGAGCTGCTCCTCAGCAGAAATGTCTTTTTGAAGCTTCTCTTGGTTCACCTTGGGAGCTGCCTCTGTGCCAGGAGCCCGGCCCAGCTCAGCAGCACAGACACAGCACAAGGACTTTAATGAATCTCTTGAGGCTTTAGTTTACTTTACATTATAATCATTCCCTGAGAGAGTGTTCAAAAAACTTTTCAAGAACTAAAATTTAAATTAAAATGCTGCAGTTTCTTGAAGTTTTAATGGGTCCCAGTGTGGGACATGACTGAGAAAGTGTTCCCTATTTCCAGTTAGAGCAGGAAATTGGAGGCAGAGATGACAGGTGGGGACAAAGAGAAGCCAAGTCTTGGTGCCCTGGGGCACAGCAGGGTCTGTGCCACCAAGGGCTGGGAGGAGACACCTTGTCCTGAGCCACTGGGGCCTCCTGGCACAGCCCCAGCAAGGCTGGCCACTGGCACCCCTTGTCCTGCCCTCAGCATCCCCCCACATCCCAGTGGCCTCAGGGATCTGCTGGGACGAGTCCCTGGGGAGCCTTGGTCAGGAATGGCCCTGGGGGCTCCTTCATGCTCCCAGGGACTGCAGGTTTTTCAGAGCACTTTGGGTTTTGCTTTTCCCTTGGAGTTCTCTGAGATCTTTGTGCAATCCTGGCTTCCAATTATCTGCTTTAATTAGTCCCTTGAGAGCCTTTGTCAGTAACAACACTCACTGGGGTTCATTAATGTTTCAAGGTACTCAGGGTTAATTTAAGTTCTACATTTTGACACTGAGTCTCTAAGAGGTTTGTGAAGTGATGGCCTCCAATTATCTGCTTTAATTAGTCTCTTCAGAGCCTTTGTCAGTAACAACACTCAGTGGGGCTCATTAATACTTGAAGGTACTCAGTTTTTTTAAGGTACTTGGAGTTTCCCTTTTGACACCAACTCTTTCAGTAGTTTATGCAATGATGCCCCCAATTATCTGCTTTAACATGTCCCTTGAGAGAACTTTGTATTGACACTCACTGGAGCTCATTAATACTTCAAGGAACTTCAGTTTTTTAAGGAACTTTCCTTTTTCCTTTCTTTTCTCAGTCTCAGAGACATTTTTGGGCAATCCTGGCCTCCCATTCTCTCCTCCAAAGAGTGTCCATGAGGAGCCTGTGTTGGGGATGGACCTCAGTGGGGCCCATTAATGCTTTGAGACACTTTGGGTTTTTCTTCTGCCTTGGACCCCTGGAAAGGTTTGTGCCATCTCCTCTCAGGCCCTGAGGTTCAAGGGCTCAGCACCAAATGCACCACGGGGCTGATTGGGATCAAGCAAGTCCTGACAAACCATGGCTCTGCCACGATTTCCCTCTGGTCTGGTGCCGTTCATTAGGAAGGTTTCCTACTGCAGTTAGAGAGAAATATTTCAAAGAGCTTCTATGAAATATGAATTCCTATTTTAAAGAGAGTGTTTTATAGCTCTTCTCATTATACATATGTGATTGCAGTATTCAGTGGTTGATATTGATCCAGGTTCTCTCCTCAGGAGCTTTGGCCTGCTCAGAGAACCTGTGCCTTGAGGTCTGACCCAGTGTGGAGAACCTTGCTCCACATTGCCCAACCCCATCCTGTCTGTCTTCACTCACCTGGGACCTGCTTTGCTTGGAGAACTGGCTGCACTCAGGCCAAAAGTAGTTTCTTGCCTTTTTTTTGTTTTGTTTTGAAGCATTCTAAAACTCCTGAATTTCCTCATTGAAAACAGACGCCTTCTATGAGTGTGTGCCAGCCCAAGGTACCACCAAGCAGGTTCCCCTTCGCCAAGTCAGAACCCTGCAAGGAATGTTTGAAACCTTTGGACTCTTTGGTTCTACAAGGCATTGCTGGGTCACCATGCACTCTTGGTTCATGTGGTTCTATACTACCACAATGGACTTTTGTTCCTCGAGGTTCCATACTCTCAGCAATGGTCTCTGTAGTTCCAGAGTGTCACAATGGACTCTTGGTTCCATGTGGCCCCACAGTGTCACCATGGTCTCCTTGGTTCCACAAGGCCGTGCAGTGTCACAATGGCTCACAGGTTCCATGAGGCCCCACAATGTCCCAGTGGCCCCTTGGTGCCATGAGTTTCCCCAGTGTCACAATGGTTCCTTGGCTCCACGTGGTGCAGGTGTCTCACAATGGACTCTTGGTTCCGTGGGGCCCCGCAGTGTCACAGGGGTTTCCTTGGTTCTGTAGGGTCACACTGGACACTGCAGCGCCCCCTGCTGGCCGGGAGGACCTGGCACTGTGTGAGCACCTCCTGGTGGCTGACCCCTGCAACTGTGAGTGGCTTGTACTGGTTTGTACTGGTTTGTGCTGGGATGGGGTCCAGGGTGTGCTGGGACAGGGCTGGAGTCACTGGGTTGCACTGGAAGAGGGTGTGTGAGTGTCTGGGTGGACCTAGCACTGTGTGTACTGGTTGTACTGGGTTATACTGGTTTGTACTGGGATGGGGTGCTGGGGGGTTACTGGTTTGCACTGGGTTCTACTGGGAAAGGGAGCAGGGGTGTGTGAGTGCCCCCTGCTGGCTGGGAGGACCTGGTGGCCAACTGTGAGTTATACTGGGCTATACTGGTTTATATTGGGATGCAGTGCAGGGGGTCACTGGGTTATACTCATTTATACTGGGATGTGGTCCTGGGCTGACAGGATTATACTGGTTTGTACTGGTTTCTACTGCTTTCTACTCGGTTATACTTGGATATTCTGGATTTTAGTGGGTTAAACTGTGATGTATTTGGTTATACTGGGAGGAGGCTTGGGGTTGCTTGGCACTGGGAGCAACTTCTGGGGATGCTGGTCTTACTGGTTTATGCTGGGATGGGGCTTGGGACCTACTGGGACTGACTTCAGGTTGTTTTGGCCTTACTGGTTTCTACTGGGAGCTGCCTCCATGGGCTCAGGGGCGACTCCTAATGCTTACTGGTTTATACTGGTGCCCTCTTAGTCCACACCTGGGAACACTGGTGGGTGCTGGTGGCAAGGCAGAACCCCAAGGCTGAGCTGGCTTTCGCTGGGGCCCTGATGAGTTGTGACTTCTCCAACTTCTTGGCCTGGCACCACCGCCTGCAGCTGTTGATGCCCACCAGGAGCTCCAGCAAGGGGGAGGCCAGGGTGCTTCCCTCTGAAAAGCTGAAGGAAGGTGGGGGATTCCCTGGAAAAATTCCCACAGTTCTGTGGGATCCCCAAAATTTTCCAGCCCCTCCCTCACCTAAACTGGGAGGTGGTGGGATCTGTTGGGTTGAATGGATAGACCTGGTGTTCCTAAATCTCCAATGACTTCCATGGGTAGGCCTGGTGCCTTAAATCCCTGTTGATTTTAATGGGTAGACCTGAACTCCCACACACCTGGATATTCAGATATTTGAGTGCCCCCTTTGCCAGCCCAGAGCTGGAGCTGGTGCAGAACACTGCTTTCACCGACCCCAGAGTCCAAAGTACCTGGGTGTACCTGTGCTGCATCCTCTCCCAAGGTACCTTGGGGATCTCTCCCCTCCTGGGGTCCTCACTGTGGACACACACATTTAGAGAGCTAGGAAATTACAGCTTGGCAATTCCTCTCAGGCCTGGATTTCTCCTGTCTCTCAGGTCCATTCCCAGGCTGACAAGCTGACTATAGCTTCAGTTAAGGAGGCAGTCTCCCAGAGTGATAACTTGGTGAAAAACAGAAAGGAATTCATAATAAAGATTAACACCTGGTGTCTTTCCCATGGGACATCCGGACATGCTGTCCCAGGGATGTTTGTCCCAATTGTCCAATGAACTACTGTCCTGTCCTAGCTCCACATAACACACTTTAAATACGGGATGTCCGTACAATAAAGTTGGCCTTTTTTCCCCAAAAGAGGTCCGTGTGTGTTGCTGTCTTTTCTTTCTCTTTGCAGCGCAGTAACCACACCTCACCTAAGTTTTGGGGTGCCCTCTGAATGTTGGGGTGCCCCTCGACAGCCTCCCAGCCACTGAGGGTCATCTGTTTCCAGGTCGACCAGGATGATGCAATGGTGGTCATCATCTTCTCCAGGCCCGTCATGGCCAGTCAGGACACTTGGGTGCCCCAAACATCACCTAGTTACACCTGGGGTACACCTGGGTACCCCTAAAATATCCTGGATCCCCCCCAAAATCACCTGGGTACACCTGGGTACCCCTTGGACACCTGGATCCAAACCCAAAACCCATGGAGTCCCCAAAAACTGGTGTCCCTAAATCCTTATTGCTTTGACTGGGTAGACCTGGTGTCCCTGAATACCCATTGACTTCAATGAGGTAGACCTGGTGTCCTGTTCATCCCTAGTTATATTCACTAATCTTTCCCAGTGGTCCCAGTTATGCCCCAGTGCTCCCAGTATCCCCAGTGCTCCCCTTATCTGCTCCCAGGAATAGCTCCCAGTTTGACTAATTTGCCCTCCCATTTCTCCCAGTGCTCCCAGTTTGCCCAGTTTGTCCCTTTCCTCCTTTCTAGTGCTTCCAGTTGTCCCCCAGTAGTTCCAGTTCCTCCCCCTTAGCCCTTCCCAGTGCTCCCAGTTTAACCAGTAACCCTTCCTGATCAAGCCCTATCAATGGGTAGACCTGGGGTCCCTAAATCCACAAAAGACTTCAATTGGTTAGACCTGGTGTCCCTCAGTTCCCATTGACTTCAATGGATAAACCTGATGTCCCAAAATTTTTTGGTCTTAAAAATGCCAATTTTGGGCTCAGAATTCCCAGATTTTGAGCTGAAAATGGAGATTTTTGGGCTTACCTGGAGGCACAGCTCCAGCACAGGCCCCAGGTGTGGGATCAGGGATTCAGAACTGGCTTCCAGGAATTCATCCAGGACTTCCAGAGCATCAGCACTGCGATACTGGAGTGGAAATTCATGAAATTCAGCCCATTTCCCCCAAATTTCTCCACTTTAGCAGCAAATTTCCGCAAAATCCACATTGACTTTAATGGAAAGACCTGGTATCCCTATATCCCCTTTGATTTTAATGGATAATCCTGATGTCCAAAAAATCCCTAATGGGAGATTAATATTATGAGTGATGGGGAATCTTAGAGACATTGTAAAAGAGGGTTTTTTGCTTTATTGCATCACTCTCATAGAAGGGTGAGACATTAAAGGTGTTACATCCAATGCCATAATATCAGAACCTGCCTCATTCTTAGTTACAATGCCTTATGTTAGTTCTGTAGCCAATCAAATACTTCTATGAACTTTGCTAGTGTCTTTTTATACCAATCATTAATTGCTTTGCTGCTCATGCCTTTGCCACAATGCATCATTTTTCAGTAAATCATATAATCCTTCACAAACCTACACTGACACATCTTAAGTTTCTAACTAAATTTATAACAGGAACTATTACTAAATTTTAAAATCTTTTACTATCTTACTTAACATACTGCTTTGCTTACATAATAGATATTTCTGTTTGCTGAAAACATATTTCTATTTAAACTACAAACTTATAGTCTTGTTTCATGTCTGTGTCACTTTAATGATCTAATTCTCTAAGGCTTCTCCAAGGTCTTAGATCAAACCCTGTATCCATCTCTGTCTCTGAGCCTGTATGCACAAGGCCCTGAGAGCTCTCCCTGCCTGCATTTCCCACACTGCAGTATCCCAATGGACCCTTGGTTCCATGGGGACTCACAATGGCAGAAGGGTCTCCTTGGTTCCACAAGGTCCTGCAGAGCCCCTTGATTCAACGAGACCTCAAAGTGTCATCATGGCCTCCAGGATTCCATGAGGCCCCACAGTGTCACAATGAATTCCTTTGGTTCCATGGAGTCCAGCACTGTTCCATGAATCCTCAGTTCCATGGGGCCCTGTAGTGTCACAATGGACTCCTCAAATCAATGGGGCTGCCAAGTGTCACAGAAGTTTCCATGATTCCATGAGACTCCAAAGTGTCACAATGGCCCCTCGATTCCATGGAGCCCCACAGTGTCTCTGTGGTTTCCTTGGTTTCATAAGGCCCTGAAATGTCACAATGGTCTCTTTGTTTCACAAAGCCTCAAATTTTAAAAATGGCTTCCATGGTTTCATGAGGCCCTGCTGTGTCACAATGGACCCTCGGCTCCATGACACTACAAAGTGTCACAATGGTCTCTTTGATTTGCAGTATGAGAATGGACCCTTGGTCCCTTGGAGCTCACAGGGTCACTCTTGTCCCCTTAGTTCCATGAAGCCCTGCAGTGTCACAATGGTCCTTTGGTTCCATTGTGCCCAGTACTGTAACAAAGATCTCCTTGATTCCATGGTGTCAGAATGGCCCCTTTGTCCCATGGAGCCCCACACTGTCACTGTGCTCCCCTTGATTCCATGAGGCCCTGCCGTGCTACAATGGCCCCAATGGCTACAATGGTCTCCAGGGAGACTCTCTACAACCACCTGAACAGAGGCTGTAGTCAGGTGGGGGTCGGTCTCTTCTCCCAGGCAGCACCTGACAGAACGAGAGGACACAGTCTGAAGATGAGCCAGAGGTAGTTTAGGTTTGATATCAGGAAAAATTCTTCAGTAAAAGAGTGATTGGGAACTGGAATCTTCTGCCGAGGCAGGTGGTGGAGTCATTGTCCCTGGAGGCATTTATAAAAAGACTGGATGTGGCACTCAGAGTCATGGTTAAGTTTTTGAGGTGATGTTAGGTCATAGGTTGGATCTGAAGATCTCAAAGGTCATTTCCAACTTCATGATTCTGTTTCATAATAATCTCCATTGTTACATGAGGCCTGCAGTGTCACAATGGATGTTTGGTTTTATGAGTTCCCACAGTGTAACAATGGACCCTTGGTTCCATGAGGTTCTGTAGTATAACATGGTCACCTTGGTTCTGGGAGGTTCTGCAGTGTCACAATGCACCCATGGTTGCAGGGGGTTCCACAGTGTCACCATGGCCTCCTTGGATCTGCAGTATAACAATGGACCATTGGTTCCATGTGACCCCACAGTGTCACAATGGCCCCTTGGTTCCATGAGGCCTTTCTATGTCACAATGAACTTTTGGTTCCATGATGTTTCTCAGTGCCACAATGCTCTCCTTGGAGCTGCAGTGTCAGAAAGGACCATCAGCTCCATGTGGACCCACTCTGTCAAACTGGATTTTGGTTCCATGAGCTCCCATACTGTCAAAAGGCGCCTTTGTTCCTTCAGGATCCATAGTGGAATATTTGACTCCTTGGTTCTGTGAGGCCCTGCTGTCACCAAATCTCCAAAATATCAGAATATACCTCCTTAATGCTAATTTGGTGTTAAAGAGGGCATCATTTTATTCAGGCCTCAGGTCCAATGTGAGATAAAAACTAATCTTATGTGGACATGTTATTCTACAAGTGTGTTGACTATATTAAGTCACAACATGTGCTTTAAAATTTACCCATTTATATAAAAGCCACCCAAAGTTACCAGATTCAGTTTCTATTTTTTCTATCACATCATTCATGAGCCAGATTTCTTATTTTTTCTCTTCAAGCTTTACTGGCTGGGAAAGCAGCCCCCTATATGACTTATTCCTGTGCTAAAATTTCAGAGCTGCAATAAAACTTGAATGAACCCTTTTGGTGTCAAGCCCAAGGCTCTGTGTGTCCAGGCAGAGGCAGGCAGGAGGCAGAGCTGTCAGCAAAGGAAGGGGCCAGCGAGGTGGGGCAGCCGGGGGATGACGACAGCCTGCAGGGACAGAGGCGCAGGGCATGGACACCGTAGGACAGCCTGGGCTGCAGAGGGCACAGGGATGGGCAGCAGCTGAAAGGCCCTGACACAGCCAACTCCTGCAGCACTTGGGCCATGCAGGCTGGCCCTGGGCCTGAGGCCAGCAGGGGACAAGTGAGCCTTGCTGTGCTGGGGCCTCATTGCCTCCTTGTCCCTGCTCAGCAGCCTGGCAGGGGCCGCCCCATGGTGCTGCCCTTGGCATTGCACATGCCCAGAGCCCAGTGGGCCGGGAAGAGCCCTGAGCAAAGAGGGAGGGACAGGATGTGCCTTGTCAGGGGCTGGGGCTCAGCCCTTGGCCCTTTGCATTCCTGAAACACATCCAGGTTTGCTCAGCATCAGAGACACCTTTCCCTTGTTTGTCCCCACCTGTCATCACTGCCTCCAGTGTTCTGCTCTAACTGGAACCTGGGGACACTTTCTCAGTCCTGTCCCTCAGTGGGACCCATTAAAACTTGAAGAAACTTCAGTGTTTCAATTAAAATTTGAGTTCTTGAGAAGTTTTTCAAGCACACTCTGAGGGACTGAGTCTGATGCAGACAGCACCAATGCCCTGAGAGGGTCATTAAAGTCCTTGTGCTGTGTCTGTGCTGATGAGCTGGGCTGGGCTCCTGACACAGAAGGCGATGCTGGCAACCAAGAAGAGCTTCAAAAACACATTTCTCTTCATGAGCAGCTCTTCTCCCAGCCCAGCAGGGATGGGGCACTGCCTGCATCCACCCCAGGCACAGCACAGAGGCACAGAGAGCTTCAATCAGTCAGGGCTGGGAAGATGCTCACAAGTGCCTGGGGCAGAATCACTCCCAGCCCTTGACACAGGAAGCCTCTGGCTGCAGGACAATGCAGCTGCAGCTCCTGCAGTGATCTCCTAAAGCTGCAACATCCCAATGCCTGCAGACTGTGTGAGTACATTCTCTGATGATCTCTTGTGTAGAGCAGCCAGGGGTGCCCAGGGCTGTGGTGCAGAGCAGGGTCCTGCAGCCCAGGGCGCTGTGCTGGGGCAGGGACTCTGTTGCCTGCCAGGGACAGCTCTCAGCCAGCCCTGGGAGCTGCTCCCAGCACTGGGGGACAAGGTGTGGGTGGAAGGAGACAGCTGGTAAGGCTTGGAAGTGTTCTCCTTGTGTGGTGAGGATGCTGCATTTTTCAGGACTGCTGCTCCCAGCATGACATTTAAATCTGGAACATTTCCAAACAGATTATACATGGGGAACAGTGAGGCAGGGGCTGCATAAAAAGGAAAATCCTGATTTTAAAATCTACTGCTCTGTGTTGCATAGATGGAGAAATTGCATATAGATAATAAATTCTCAGTTCAGGTTGGAAAAAGTAATTTTTTTTCTCTCGAATCTTAATTAAGCAGGCAGTTAGAGAAATCAGCACTTCCAGGCAATATCAGTGTCACTTTTCCAGCCTCCTCAGGGTTGCTGTGATGTTCCCATCAGAGCCTGCAGAGGCCGAGCTGACTCTGGGCAGTGCCCTGTGCTGGAGGGTGTGTGCAGGGCAGAGCTGAGCCCCCAGGGCTGGGCTTGTCACTGGCAGCACTGGCAGGGCTCACCCCTGGGCACAGGGAAGCAGCTGCTGCCAGGGACAGCCCTGGGCAGGCAGTGGGGGGAAAGTGCCACCAAGCTGGGCTGGGATATTTAAAATCCTCTCCAAACTGAACTATTCCATGATTACTTTTTTTACAGATCCCTATGCCAAGACACAGGAAATGTCCAACAGCAGCTCCATCAGCCACTTCCTCCTGCTGCCATTGGCAGACACGCGGCAGCTGCAGCTCCTGCACTTCTGCCTCTTCCTGGCCATCTCCCTGGCTGCCCTCCTGGCCAACGGCCTCATCATCAGCGCCGTAGCCTGCGGCCACCACCTGCACACCCCCATGTTCTTCTTCCTGCTCAACCTGGCCCTCACTGACCTGGGCTCCATCTGCACCACTGTCCCCAAAGCCATGCACAATTCCCTCTGGGACACCAGAAACATCTCCTATGCTGGATGTGCAGCACAGGTATTTCTGATATTCTTCTTTCTTGGATCAGAGCTTGCCCTCCTGACCATCATGTGCTATGACCGCTACGTGTCCATCTGCAAACCCCTGCACTACGGGACCCTCCTGGGCAGCAGAGCTTGTGCCCACATGGCAGCAGCTGCCTGGGCCAGTGCCTTTCTCAATGCTCTGCTGCACACGGCCAATACATTTTCCCTGACCCTCTGCCATGGCAATGCCCTGGACCAGTTCTTCTGTGAGGTACCCCAGATCCTCAAGCTCTCCTGCTCCAAATCCTATCTCAGAGAACTTGGGCTTCTAGCTTTTAGTGTCTCTTTGGTATTTGGTTGTTTTGTGTTCATTGTTTTCTCCTATGTGCAGATCTTCAGGGCTGTGCTGAGGATCCCCTCTGAGCAGGGACGGCACAAAGCCTTTTCCACCTGCCTCCCTCACCTGGCTGTGGTCTCCCTGTTTGTCAGCACTGCAGTGTTTGCCTACCTGAAGCCCCCCTCCATCTCCTCCCCATCCCTGGATCTGGCCATGTCAGTTCTGTACTCTGTGGTGCCTCCAGTCCTGAACCCTCTCATCTACAGCCTGAGGAATCAGCAGCTCAAGGCTGCAGTGTGGACATTGATGACTTGAGGATTTAAGAAATTGTAAACTGATGGTCAATTTCTGCAAATCATTGGTAAAAAAAGTCACCTTTGATAATTCTTGTTGGTTTCATTTTGGAGGTTATTGTTTGTGGTTTACTTTTTAAATATAATCCATTAAAAAATTGCATTGTTGATGCCATTTCTCATTTCCTTTCGACCCACTTTCCCTCTGGCCACAGACTGTAAATAAGGTGCTCTGCTCTTGGTTGATTTAAATGAACTAAAAGATCTCTCTCCCAGCAGAGTTTTCTCCAGAGATGCCCCTTTTGTTCCCTTCTCTGGAGCTGCAGCAGCAATGTCTGTGTGCAGAGCTGGGGCAGATCAGTGCTGGCACAGCAGCTGTGCCCAGCAGCAGCAGCAGCACTTGGTGTTGCCAGTGCTGCTCCCGTGCCACTGCCCCGCTGCCCTCCTGGCCCTCGTGTTGCTGCAGGGCCTGAGTGCTCTCGGGGCCGGGCACAGCCCTGGGGGTGGCAGTGCCGGGGCTGCAGCAGAGACAGGCCATGGGCACTGCTGGAGCAGAGCTGACGCCTCAGGCCAGGGCCTGGGGGCTCCAGGCTCCTTGGCCAGGCTCTCTCCACAACACTTGGCCAGCCCAATGCTGAGCACAGAAAAGCCCCGGGAGCAGCCCCAGGCTGGCCGTGGGCAGGCTGGGGGCAAACAGCATGGCTGGTGCTCTGCAAGCTCCCTGCAAGGGGGACACCCTGGCAAGGAGCAGCAGAGCAGGGGCTGATCCATCCCCAGTGCGCTGGACACCCCAGGGCAGCGTCCCAGAGTGTCCTCATGCACCTGCCAACAACATCCCCCCTCTGCAGCCCTGGCCTCTCCCCCAGCTCACACAGGAGCCGCATCCTTGCAGGCACACACACGGCAGCACTGGCTCAGGAGCCCCTGTTTGCATTGCACACAGCAGGCTCAGCACCCCCATGGTGCTGCTGTGGGGACATGGAGCTGAGTGAGCACAAATGCCATCAGCCCCTGGGGCCAGCAAGGGCTGGGGGACGGCAGGGAAACCACTCAGCTTTGTCGTGGCCTCTGAAGTCAGCCAGAAAGTTTGTTCCCATCAGCTGTGAGTTTCCTGTCCCACTGTAAATATTTTTGCACAGAGCCACGGCTGAATGGCAGCCATCCCCAAACTGCCCTGAGCATTTCCTTTGCTTCACCTTTGCAGTCTTTATTCTTCCCTGTTCCACATTTTTACCTCTTGCCTACCCTACCCCTCCCTTGAAAACAGCTCATACCTCTTTGCCCTTTCCTCTCTGGCCTCACTCTTCATTTCAGTTCCTCAGTTTCCACCATGGGAACGTCCCTTGGGGAGCAGGATCATCCTCCAAGTGCTTCAGGAATTGTCTGCAGAGTCCTGCAGTGCCTCGTGCTGCTCCCTTGCCAGAGGCACCACAGGCCAAGGGGGCACATCTGGGCAGCTGTGTCTGGGTGTGGGGCTCCCTGCTGTGGGCAATGAGGAGGGGCTGGAGAGGCTCTGCAGGACTGACAGGATGGGCTTTGGGGCTGTGTGGAGTAGCTGAGGGACGTGGGCTGCTGGACCTTGTGAAGAGGAGGCCCAGGGCTCATCCTGCAACTGCTCCAAGGGTGGTTTCAGAGAATCACAGAATCAGCCAGGCTGGAAAAGACCTTTGAGATCATCAAGTCCATCGTGTGCCCTGACACCACCTTGTCTCCCTGAGCCTCCCCTTCTCCAGAATTAACAATTGCAGCTCCCTCAGCCACTCCTCACAGGACTTGTGTTCCACACCCCTCACCAGCCTTGTTGCCCTTCTCTGGACACGCTCCAGCCCCTCCATGTCCTTCCTAAATTGGGGGGCCCAGAACTGGACACAGCACTGGAGGTGCTGCCCAACCAGGGCCGAGTACAGTAGAAGAATCACTGCCCTGCTCCTGCTGGACACACCATTCCTGATCCTGGCCAGTTGCCATGGAAATTCTTGGCCACCTGGGCACACTGCTGGCTCATGTCCAGCCTGCTGTCCATCAGTGCCCCCAGGTCCCTTTCTGCCTGGCTGCTGTCCGGCCACTTCATCCCCAGCCTGTAGCACTGCTGGGGTTGTTGTGGCCAAAGTTCAGGACCCAGTACTTGGCCTTGTTAAACCTCTCCTTGGATTTGGGCCCTGGATCCAGCCTATCCAGGCCCGTGTATAGAGCCCTCCTACCTTCCAGAAGATCCACACTCACACCCAGCTTCATGTCAGCACGATTCCATACGGTCTTAGAGTGTCACAATTTCATGAGGCCTCCCAGTGTCACAATATCCCTTTGCTTCAATGGAGCCCCAGGGTGTCACAAAGTCCCTTGGATCATTGTGCCCTGCAGTGTCACAATGGATCTTTGGTTCCATGAGGTCTCACAGTGCAGCAATGCTCTCCTTAGTTCCACAGTGTCACAATGGCCTCTTGGTCCCATGGGGCACCATGGTGTCATAATTGTTTCCTTCAGTCTATGAGTCCCTGCAGTGTCACAATGGCCTCTTGGTTGTACGAGGCCCAGCAGTATCACAGTGGTCTCCTTGTTTCCAAAAGGACAAAAAGTGGCACAACTGTCTTCTTGATTTCATGAGGTCTCATGGAGTCACAGGGACCCCCGAATTCCATAAGGCTCCACAGTGCCACACTGGACTCCTTGTTTGCACGGTGCCACAATGGACCCCTGCACAAGATCCTGCAGTGTCACAATGGATTCTTGGTGCCATGACACCCTGCAGTGTCAGTGTCACAGTGATGTCTGAGTCCCTCTGCAGAGCCCTCCTGCCCTCCAGCACATCCACACTCACACCCGGCTTGGTGCCATCTGCACATTTACTGATGGTGCACTAAATCCCCTCATCTAGATCATCAATGCAGATATTGAAATCAATGCTGGCTGGCTATGATCCCTCAGCCATCCTGGAGGTGCCCTATGATGGCACTCAAGGTGATCTGTTCCATCACCTCACCAGGCACCCAGGTCAGGCTGACAGGCCTGCACTTCCCCACATCCTCCTTCCAGCCCTTCTTGGGCATGGGCTCACATTGGCACCTCCAGTCCTCTGGCACCTCCCTGCTGAGCCAGCACTGATGAGAAATGATGGAAAGCAGCTTGGGGAGCTCTTCCAGCAGCTCCCTCATCCCCCTAGGATAGATCCCACCTGTTCCCAGAGACACCTGTGAGCATCTGAGTGGCTCAGCAGGTCCAGAGCTGCTTCCTCCTGGATTACAGGGGGTCTGTTCTTCTCCCTGTCCCTATCTACCAGCTCAGGAGAACACTTGTCCTGAGGACATCCTGTCTAATTGTTTGAAACTGTGGCTATGAATGGGTTAAGTAGCTCAGCCTTTTTCTCGTCTTCAGTTTCTCTATTCCCCACAGCATCCAATAAAGAGCTGAGATTCTCCTCGTCCGCCGGTTTACTAATAACTTATTTATAGAAATATTTTCTGTTATTTTTCACAGAAGTGGCCAAGTTAAGTCCTAATTGAGTTTTCACTTCTCACATTTTCTTTCTGCATGACTTAATAACATCCTTAAACACTTCCTGAGTTGCCTGCACCTCTTTCCAAATATGATGCACCCACTTTTTTCCCTGAGTGCCTAGAAAAATCTCCATACCCAGCCAGGCCAGTCATTTTCCTCACTAGATCACTTCTGGCACACTGGGACAGGCTCCTTCTGCTCATTCATGACTTCTTTCTTGAAGTGTCTCTATCTGTAAGGGTAGGTCTGATGTTTCCCTCAATTTTGCCTCCCGACCATCGCAAAGAGACCTCGAGGACCCCCACCCAGGCAGACTCCAAACAATGGTTTCCTGGCCTGGCCAAGGCGGATGTTCGTGACTGTGTGCTGGTGTATTGTGTTCACTGGACTGTGCTGTTGTGGCACCAACCAGAGGTTGTGTTGTACCAACTGAGGACTGCTTGTCCGTACCTGTCTCCTGCAGCACCACACAATGGTCCATAAATCTTCCCACCTTTTGGCCAGAGGCCACTCGCTTTGGAGAAGGGCTATAAAAGAGCGACCCTCTGGAAAGACCCTTTGAGATCTCTCCACTGATGAAGACCTGTCTACCCCCTGGAGAAGACCCCTGAGATCTCCCCACGGATGAAGACTCTTCTATCGGATGACCCGTGAGGACGCCCGTCTCGTCTGTTGGTAGCTATTTTCCCATCCCTTTTCTTTCCTTCCCCTCTCCCTATACTTTGTTTCCTATACCTCTCCCCTTTACCGTAACTGAGTTGTTGGCATTTGATGAAATGCATTGCTGTTGTTGAATAAACTGATTTTCTGCTGTTGAATAAACTGATTTTGTCCCCTGCACTTTGGCTGTTTGCACCTTTAAGATCAAAAGAACCATCACGACCCCCGCTCTGTAGTAATAGCGGATTGTGACACCATCGTCCTTGGCTCAGGCAGTCTCAGAATACCAAATCCTCCTGAATATTGCCCTGAACCCCAAATTCATGCTCAAATGCCAGTGAAATGATTCAGCTTGAGATCTCTTTGCTTGATCTCTTTATTGGTACTCCAATTCTGGGTGTTTTGATGGGATCGACATGGGAATTATTCAGGTAGGAAAAGATCTCCAAGATCATCCAGCATTGCTTGATGCCACCAGAAGAAACAACTGGACACAGCAGATGAGATTTTTTGGGCTGTAAAGTCAAAAAATCATCTCCTCAATTAATTTCCAATGTTGATCTGAGTCCCCATGGATGTTCCTGCCCCAGGGTTCATCCAGGTGCCCATGGGGATCCAGGAGGACATGAAGAGCATCAGCCAGGTGTCATCCCAACCTGGATCACCAGGGATGTGCGTCACCAGGGCTCTGCCCAACCAGCATGGCTCCTGTGATGGGGGATGAGGTTGGAGATGCACACGAAGCTCTTTCCACAGCTGGGACACTCACAGGGCTTCCCTTACTGGTGCCTGCGTTGGTGTTTGGCCAAGAGAGAGCTCTGGGTGAAGCTCTTCCCACACTGGGGACACTCCTATGGCCTCTCCCCAGTGTGGATGCTCTGGTGCCTGATGAGGGTGGAGTTGCAGCTGCAGCCCTTCCTTCAGTCAGGGAAGCAGAAGGGCCTCTCCTCTCTTACAGCAGAGGACAGCAGACCTGTTCTGAAACCTCTTCAAACACTCGGGACACTCAGAGGGCCTCCCCCTGGTGTGAGTCCTCTGTGACTGGATCACGTTGTTGCTCCACCCAAAGCTCTTCCCACATTGCCCACCCTCATAGGGCCTTTCCCCAGTGCAGAGGCACTGGTGGGTGATGAGGTTGGAGCTGCAGTTGAAAACCTTCCCACACTTGTAAAGCCATTCCATGGTATGGATCATTTGGTGCTTTATCAGGTAAAATCTCTCACTGATACTCCTCCTGTGGAGGCTCAGACAGCTTTGTGACTTCAGCCCTGGAGGGACAACAACAGGCAAGGAGAAACACCCCTCTAGATCATGGCGAGATGTTCCTCCCTCCCACAGGCCTTTGTAGGCACATGTGAATTCCTTCAGTTCTATTGGTTATTGTAGTTGATGTCACCAATGTTCACCCCAGCTCTGTGAGATTTGGATTTGTGAAGGATTCTCAAAGCCTGACTGAAAGCTCACACAGTCTTGTACATCTGCATGCAAACTCTGAGATAAGGTGTGCTGACTTAGAAGGGCCCTGGAATAGAGAAGACATTGTTGAGAGACAGATTGAACTAGAAACAAGTTTCAAACAATGGCCTTGCAAAAAGACCAGATATTTTGGAGAATTAAAACTGTGAAAGATGCACTGTGGCAAGGCCACGTGGGATACAATAATAGGTGACAGGTGTTAGAATTATTAGCACCATTGTGTGGCAAAAGCAAATAGGCTGGAAAACATTTCTAAGGTATTGTAACCAGGAAATAACTTGGCTTCTAATAGAATTTTACATGTCTTATGTTTCACCCTTCAACAAGACTCATAAAGGAAGAAAATCTTAAAAAAACAAGAAGCCACTCAGTTGCCCCATCTCTGTAGAGCAGGGATATTCCAACATGCAGGCAGGGCTCCAGCCCTGCTGGGCTGGGAGAGGAGCTGCTCATCAAGAGAAATGTTTTTGAAATTGTTCTTCATTGCCACAGTCACCCTCTGGGCCAGAAGCCTGGCCCAGCTCAGCAGCACAAACACAGCACAAGGACTTTAATGACCCTCTCAGGGTTTCGGGGCTATTTACATCAGAATCAGTCCCTGAGAGTGTCTTCAGAAAACATCTCAAAACTTAAATTGAAATTCCAAAGTTTCTTGAAGTTGTGATGGACTCCACTGAGGGTCACAACTCACATGAAATGTCCCCAGGTTCCAGTTAGAGCAGAACACTGGAGGCAGTGATGACAGGTGGGGACAAACAAGGGAAAGGTGTCTCTGATGCTGAGCAAACCTGGATGTGTTTCAGGAATGCAAAGGGCCAAGGGCTGAGCCCCAGCCCCTGGCAAGGCACATCCTGTCCCTCCCTCATTGCTCAGGGCTCTTCCCGGGCCACTGGGCTCTGGGCATGTGCAATGCCAAGGGCAGCACCATGGGGCGGCCCCTGCCAGGCTGCTGAGCAGGGACAAGGAGGCAATGAGGCCCCAGTGATACCGAAATAATGAGAAAAAGGACTAATGTAGATATAGCAGTAGTTATGCTAAGGCTTAGAAAACTGCGGTTCTCAGACAGGCCCTGGGAACCAGCCCTGGGAATGAGCTGGGGACTGTGGAAACAATAATTAAAGATAATTAAAGAATTTAGTGGAGCATATAAGAACATCTAGAAACTTTCAGGATAAGGCTAAAGTATAATAATAAATAAAGGGTTCCGGTGATGGGAAAACATGCAAGGGGGAATTAAAGGGGGGTAGCCTATAGTTTTGAATAGACAAGCATGCAAAATTTATAACTTTTAGGAATGATATCTACAAGATTTATGTATCTGTATTGTCTTGAAGAATGTGTACCTCTGCACGTGGACTACTTTGTAAAAAGGTATAAAAAACTTGACGAGAAAGGGAACTGTGGGACCCTGACTTTGGACGCTAGTCCGCAGGTTCCCCGGGCCCTGAATAAAGCACCGCATAAACTGACACTCTGTTAGTTTGTGTTCTGTTTGGGGCATCGGGCAGCAGTTTTCTGGCGACCCAGATGGGACTCCGGAGGCGGCAGGGGCGGTTCGCGAGCTGATCCACTCCACGCCGGCACCAGGTGATTTCTGGGGAGGACATCAACCCGTGCCCGACCCCGCGCCTGACGGACGACCAGGAGGTAAGCCCGAAGGTGCTTTATTCCTTTTATCGAGGGAAAGGGGGGCCTGCCGATTAAGTCGGAACGGCGTTTCCGCACGGGGGTCACAGACGTCTTTAAGGTTGTGGAAAAAGCCTAGGCGCTGACCGTCAGACGCAGCAGTGACTGCGCAGGTTCAGCACTTGCCACTCGCAGAGACGAGAAAGGCAAGATTTGTGGAAAGGGTGTGAGTGTAAAGGGTGTGAGTGTTGTGTGTGGTGTGTATTGGAAAGGGTGTGAGTGTTGTGTGTGGTGTGTATTGTGTAAAAAAAAAAAAAAAAAAAAAAAAAAAAAAAAAAGTGTAATGATGCCTTTAAAAACGTTTAAAACTCTAGCAAGTTCCGGGATGGAAATCCCGGACGATTCACCATTGGGCTGTTTATTACAACACTGGAATGCGGGGAACTTTGGTCAAGAATTAAGTAAAAGGAAATTGATTGATTTCTGTAATCATGTATGGCCTTTATATGAACCCGATGGTATGCAATGGCCTAGGAACGGTACACTGAATCCTGACATTATTACACCTTTGATGCATTTCCTGCAAAGTAATGAAAAATGGGATGAAATACCGTATCTAGACCTCTTTTATTATTTGAAAGATAAACCAGAGTGGCAAAAGGAGTGTGGGATCATGGTTTCGAAAACATTAAACCTGAATTGTGAAGGATGTAAGGGGTGGCAGAAAGAGAAGGAATGCTCATTTAATGGTTACGCTGCGTGAAGCAGTCGGGCCGCAGGGGGAATGGGTCATAGTGAAAGTTCCCTTTTCTCCGAATGATTTGCCAATTTGGAAACAATCAGCGGGGGCGTATCGGGAGGATCCTGAACGAACTGCGCGGGTGGTAAAAATGGTAATTAAGACTCAGAACCCAGATTGGAATGATTTACAAGTTCTGTTAGACACAATAATGGATTCTACTGAAAAGGAAATGGTGTTTAAAGCCATGACAGAGAAAGCACGGGAAATGATTAGGTTGCGGCTTGAGGATGGTACAGTAAATGACTTAGTGCCTAGGGAAGATCCGGAGTGGGATCCCAACTCGACGGGCGGGTCTCGGAGACTTAAAGCTTATCAGGATTTGTTAACAGAAGGAATACGGAATGGAATACCAAAAACTTTGAATTGGTCTAAGTTATATTCGGTCAGACAGGAAAAGAATGAGTCTCCATCAACCTTTTTAGAGCGGCTTAAGGAGACAGCTCGTAGATACACTAATTTAGAAGTTGAGGGAGAATCGGGAAAATTACAGCTAGCATTAATTTTTATGGGGCAGTCCCAGGAAGATATTAGAAAGAAATTACAAAAATTGGAGGGAGAAGATACTCGGAATATAGATAAACTACTGGAAGTTGCGTGGAAGGTATATAATAACAGGGAAAAAGAAACGGCCAGGAAACAACAGGCTACTATGTTAGCGGTGTTACAGCAAGTGGCTGGAAATAATATGAGAGGAGGGAGTCGTGGACATGGACGAGGAAGGGGAAGAGGAATAGCAAAGGGGGAAATGCCAATGGGGGCGGGAGGACTCATGGGACAATTGAATATGGGAAGAGGAAGAATGCAGCTGGGGATAGATCAATGTGCTCTATGTAAAAATAGAGGACATTGGAAAAATGAGTGTCCTCTCAACCAAGGAATGGGTTTTGGGGGAGGAATTATAGCCAGTGGGGATGGAAATCAGGGACTGATGAATAATACAGGTGCTTTCCCGGGAAATCCACAAGGTGCCGCCCAGGCCTTTATGATGGGGAATTACCAGAATCAGAGCTGACTAGACCAGGATTTAAAGGTAATAATGGAAGTAGATGGGGAACCGTTAGAATTTAGAGTAGATACTGGGGCATCATTCTCAGCCGTCAACACTAAGATAGGACCTTTAAGTGATTCTACTATTCAAGTAGTGGGAGTTACGGGACAAGTTGAGGAACGAACATTTTTGCGGCCATTAGATATAAAATTTGGGGGGAAGGAATTTGACCATCGATTTTTATATATGCCAAATAGCCCAGAATCACTATTTGGGAGGGATTTATTGTCAATGTTAGAAGCAAAGATAATATTTGAAAAAGGTAGAGTAAGATTGGAATTTCCTGAGGAGAATATTGCTAAGCTGTTTGTAGTGAAAGAAGTAGAAGCAGTAGAAATACCACAAGAAATAGAGCAAGCTGTAGTACCATGGGTATGGGAAACAGGAGTACCTGGAAAATCAAAAGCGGCACAACCGGTTGTAATAGAACTAAAAGAAGGAGCCTCCCCAGTAAGGGTAAAACAATATCCTTTGAAATTGGAAGCACGAATAGGAATAGCACCTATGATTGAACAATTTCTTAGCTTAGGAATTTTACAGGAATGTCAGTCAGAATTCAATACTCCGATATTCCCAGTTAGAAAGCCAAATGGTAAGTATAGATTAGTTCAAGATTTAAGAGCAATTAATAATATCACTAAAGATACACACCCAGTAGTAGCTAATCCGTATACATTGTTGACAGCTGTGTCGGAAAAGTTTAAGTGGTTCACAGTGATTGATTTGAAAGATGCATTTTTCTGTATCCCCTTGGCACTTGAAAGTAGGAAATACTTTGCTTTTGAGTGGGAGAACCCAGACACGGGACGCAAGAAGCAGCTCACCTGGACGCGTCTACCACAAGGATTCAAAAACTCACCAACTATTTTTGGAAATCAATTGGCTCGAGAGTTAGAAGAACGGAAGATGACTCAGGTAAAAGAATCACCTTTTTTATATGTTCTCCTACAATATGTTGATGATATCTTTATAGCCTCTGCAGAAAAGGATGTTTGCCTTAGACTCACCATTGAATTACTTAATATGCTGGGACAAGCTGGATACCGAGTATCGAGAGAAAAAGCTCAGCTGGTAAGAACCCAAGTGATTTACTTAGGCTGCGAAATTTCACAAGGGGTGCGAAAGTTAGGAATCAATCGAGTACAAGCAATTTGCACCATACCCACACCACGAAATCCACAAGAGTTAAGATCCTTTTTGGGCATGATAGGGTGGTGCCGCTTGTGGATTCCGGAATTTGGACTGAAAGCAAAACCCTTGTATGAAGCAGCCAAAAGCCCTGTGTTTCAGTGGGGACAAACGCAAGAAAAGGCATTTCAGAGTCTGAAACAAGCTTTAAAGGAAGCCCCAGCACTAGGATTGCCAGATCTCACAAAACCTTTTCAACTATACGTAAATGAAAGACAGAGACTGGCAATAGGGGTTCTCACCCAAAAATTGGGCTCATGGAAACGCCCGGTGGGGTACTTCTCAAAGCAGCTAGACTCTGTAAGTGCCGGATGGCCCAGTTGTCTTAGGGCTGTGGCAGCAACAGTGCTCCTAATTCGAGAAGCCAGAAAAATTGACTTTGGGAAAAAGGATGGAAGTATTTGTTCCCCATATGGTCATTGCAGTTTTGGAACAAAAAGGGGGGCATTGGCTCTCGTCAAGTCGCATGTTACAATATCAGGCACTCCTCCGAGAACAGGATGACATTGAATTAAAAATAACCAATCATCTTAATCCAGCAGAATTTCTTAGGAGCAGCAGCCAGGAAGAAGGAGGCGAATTGACACATGATTGCGTAGAAATCATTGAACAGGTATATGCCAGCCGGAAGGACCTGAAAGATGAGCCTTTGGAAAATCCGGAATGGGAACTGTTTACAGATGGATCCAGCTTTGTGGAAAACGGAATCAGGTATGCGGGACACGCAGTAGTGACTTTGACACAAATAATAGAAGCTCGAGCTTTAACCCCGGGAACTTCAGCCCAGAAAGCCGAGATACAAGCTCTGGTAAGAGCCTTAGAATTGAGTCAAGGGAAAAGAGTAAACATTTGGACTGATTCAAAATATGCCTTTGGAGTAATACATGTACATGGAGCACTGTGGAAAGAAAGAGGACTGTTGAATTCTCAAGGATCAGAAATTAAGCACAAAGAACAAATATTAGCACTATTGGAAGCAGTGCATAAACCTCAGGCAGTAGCAGTGATGCATGTAAAAGGACATCAAAAGGAAGAGGGAAAAGCGTTCCAAGGAAACCAGCTGGCTGACAGAGTTGCCAAACAGGTTGCTCGAGAGGTATGGACACAATTAGCTTTATTACCAGTGCGAATTAACCCTGCCACTTCTTTTCTTGAGCAGAAACCATGGTATACACATGAAGATGAGAAGCTTGCTCAATTTGTTCAGGCCCAGAAGAATGAAAAAGGATGGTATGTCACAGCTGAAGATCAGGTTGTATTGCCAACAAAAGTAATGAAAACAATTTTAGAAATCGAACATAACAAGTGCCATTGGGGAGCAGACGCATTGGTACAATTTTTAAAACGTGAGATGATTTCCAATCAGTTGTTAACAATGGCAAAACGAATTAACGCCATGTGTCCAGTCTGTATTAAAAATAACCCAGTGACACGAAGGCAAATACAACTAGGAAAGTTACAAGTGGGGCCGCAACCAGGAGACTATTGGCAAATAGATTTCTCAGAGCTACCAAAAGCACAAGGGTACCGTTATTTACTGGTGTATGTGTGTACCTTTTCAGGGTGGCCAGAAGCCTTCCCATGCAGGACTAACCAAGCAAAGGAAGTAATTAAAACTTTACTACGGGAAATCATCCCTAGATTTGGAATCCCATTAGGAATGTCCTCAGATAGAGGACCTCACTTTGTAGCTAGAGTAGTCCAAGAGGTAGCCAGAGTGTTAGGGATAGTTTGGAATCTCCATACGCCCTGGAGACCACAATCTAGTGGCCAAGTGGAACGGATGAATCAGACATTAAAAGGGCAGATTAAGAAAATTTGTCAGGAAGCGAAGATACAGTGGCCTCAGGCACTACCTCTAGCCTTGCTAAGAATCAGGATTAAACCCAGAGAAAGGATAGGAGTAAGTCCATACGAAATTTTGTATGGCAAACCATATCATGCTACAACCTACAAAGGGGACCCTCACTTAGTAGGAGATCAAGTATTGTTGAGTTACATTTTGTCTTTAAATAAAGTCCTTACAGCGCTGCGAGGAGCATTGCAGTGGAACCGGCCTCTGCCCTTGGAGAATCCTGTCCATGACATACAGCCAGGAGATCAAGTATATGTGAAAAACTGGAATACGGAACCCTTGAAAGAAGTATGGGACGGTCCTCACCAGGTGATCATGACTACCTACACGGCAGTGAAAGTCCAAGGGATTGAAAACTGGATTCACTACACTCGAATCAAGAAGGTCCCGTCAAGATGGGAAGTACAGCCTTTGTCAGCAACAAAGCTGGTGTTCAGGGCAAGGCCTTAGTTCTTTTAACATTAGTCTGTATAATGCAGGTGGGAGAAGCGTTTGTTAAAATTACAGTTCCGGAGCCAGATGTAATGGTGCCTGAGGGTGCGGGAGTAAATTTAACCTGTTTGTTTTCTGACAACCAGAGAACTGGATTAAAAGAAGTACATGCAGCCTGGAGACAAATCACCACAGACGAGGTATTTACAGAAGGAATTGTGACACTTTGGGATATGGAACAGCAAAGAGGTAACACCACATTGACAATATCTCATATGCAAGCTGATCAGGTAGGACAATTCTCATGCATTGTGCGGATTAGAGAAAGTTTTGATTATGGGAACATAAATGTAGGTATTCTAAAAGAGAATGGGAGAACATGGCAGGTGACAGAAGCTGGAAAAACACAACAAGAATTGGGACAAGAAAATTTAATAGTGGGATTAGTTAGGGATTTTGGACAAGTACAAAATACTACGTCCATCACTGCATGTTTACCTTTACCTAAAGCTGCGGGAGATCCAATACCATGGGGCATCATTCCCGTTGGGGAAATGCCTCCAGTAACTATAAATGGGACAAAAAGATGTAATAAAGAAATACGGAATCATACTAAGATGATAGAGGAAACCTATACAGTTCGAGGGAAATGGTCAACACCGGGACAAAAGAGTGAGTGCCTAAAATTACTAAATCCAGTTTTTACAAGAATTGGACGGTTCAAGAATGTAGGATGGTGTACTTATGACATAAGACAAAAAAGACAAAAAACCAGTCACAGAATTTTCTTATGAGATAGTATGTCAAGAAGGGAAGGAAGAATGGGAACATTGGAAAACGATTTGGGGTCCTAGTTTGTTAGAACCTTACAGTTACATAGGACCAGTACATTGGTGTGTCGAATGGTCAGGCCAGAGAGAGCAAGGACATCTAGGAGTGTTAGGAACTGAAACAGTAAGACGGGATCGAGTGACCCTCACACCTAGTTGGAATTGTAGCAAAATCATCACCTGTGATACCCCTGAATCCCAAATTGGTTTAGTGCCAGTACGGATACTATTAAAATGGGGCTGTGAATGTCAAAGGTATAATCATACAATAACAGGTGAAATAAAAGGGGCATGGAAAGATTGTCAGACGACTACCATCAGGAGTCCAGGGCATTCAGTGTGGGTAATGGGGCACGGACAGTGGACTACTCATATGCCTATTAATGGCCCGGTCACACAGATTACTTTAGGAGTCCCTACACTTTGCCCTTTTTGGAAACAGTCTAAATTAACGCAGAAAGAGATGCAGTCACGAACAAAGAGAGAAGCAAATGAAGTGGCAGAAGAACTAGGATTGGGAAATGAAGATGAATGGCATGAACCCTCATCAGGAGTTAAATTTGGATGGGTATTGGAGTCCTTGTTTGCACCAATTTCTACATATAGAAACCGGGAGATGCTGTACAAATTAGTAGGACAAACTGAGAGGCTAGCCGCAGTTACAAAGAAAGGATTTAGGGATCTAAACTTACAGTTGCAGGCAACAACAAGAATGACAACTCAAAATAGAATGGCATTAGTTTTGCTTTTATTAAAAGAACATGGAGTCTGTGGGTACCTCCAAGGAAAGGTTGACCATTGCTGCGTACATATCCCAAATGTCACAGAAGAAGTAGAAAAAGACATAAGTCAATTAGAACAAATTGAAACAAAAGTGCATGAAGTCCAGGAGGAAGCTGAACATAACTGGGTAGGAGCACTGTTTAGCTCCCTAGGAATCCAAGTCTCTGGTTGGATATCATCAATTGTACAATATGTAATAATGATTGTATTGATTATTGTAGTATGCATGATTATGTACAGATGTCTTTTAGGAATGATTGCCAGAGAAGGAACTCATACTCGACGTGTTATGAGAGCACTGACCCGGAAAGAAGTAATTCTGCCAACTCGAAAAGAAGACTCACCATCCTACTTAGAAACCATAACTTGAAGAATTGAGCATCCTTGCAGAAAATCTGAAGAATGCTCAAAAGGGGGGAGTTGATACCGAAATAATGAGAAAAAGGACTAATGTAGATATAGTAGTAGTCATGCTAAGGCTTAGAAAACTGCAGTTCTCGAACAGGCCCTGGGAACCAGCCCTGGGAATGAGCTGGGGACTGTGGAAACAATAATTAAAGATAATTAAAGAATTTAGTGGAGCATATAAGAACATCTAGAAACTTTCAGGATAAGGCTAAAGTATAATAATAAATAAAGGGTTCTGGTGATGGGAAAACATGCAAGGGGGAATTAAAGGGGGGGTAGCCTATAGTTTTGAATAGACAAGCATGCAAAATTTATAACTTTTAGGAATGATATCTACAAGATTTATGTATCTGTATTGTCTTGAAGAATGTGTACCTCTGCACGTGGACTACTTTGTAAAAAGGTATAAAAAACTTGACGAAAAAGGGAACTGTGGGACCCTGACTTTGGACGCTAGTCCGCAGGTTCCCTGGGCCCTGAATAAAGCACCGCATAAACTGACACTCTGTTAGTTTGTGTTCTGTTTGGGGCATCGGGCAGCACTCTCAGTCCACACCTGGGAACACCGTTGGGTGCTGACAGCCAGGCAGAACCCCAAGGTTGAGCTGGCCTATGCTGAGATCCTGCTGAGCCGTGACTTCTCCAACTTCTCAGCCTGGCAACACTGCCTGGGGCTGCTGGTGCCCACCAGGAACTACAGCAAGAGGGAGGCCAGGATGCTGCCCTCTGAAAAGCTGAAGGAAGGTGAGAGATTTACTGGAAGAATTCCCACAATTCCATGGGATCCCCAACATTTTCCAGCCCCTCCCTCGCCTCAACTGGGAGGTGGTGAGTTCTGTTGGGTTGAACGGGTAGGCCTGGTGTTCCTAAATCCCCAATGACTGCCAAGAGTAGGCCTGGTGCCCTAAATCCCTGTTGATTTTAATGGGTAGACCTGAACTCCCACACACCTGGGTATTCAGATATTTGGGTGCCCCCTTTGCCAGCCCAGAGCTGAAGCTGGTGCAGAACCAGCTTCATCTTCAGTCAGCCATCTTCAGTGACCCCAGAGTTCAAAGTGCCTGGGAGTACCTGCTCTGCATCTTCTCCCAAGGTAACTTGGGGATCTCTCTCCCCCCCCGGGGCACTCACCTGGAGTTTTTGGGTGCCCTCTGAATGTTGGGGTGACCCTTGACAGCCTCCCAGCCACTGAGGGTCATCTGTGTCCAGGTCAACCAGGAGGATGCAATGGTGGTCATCATCATTTCCTGGCGTGTCATGGCCACTCGGGACACATGGGTGCCCCAAACATCACCTAGGTACACCTGGTGTACACCTGGGTACCCCTAAAATATCCTGGATCACCCCAAAAATCACCTGGATTCACCTGGGTACCCTTTGGACATCTGGATTCAAACCCAAAACTCCTGTGGTCCCCAAAAACTGGTGTCCCTAAATCCTCATTGCTTTGACTGGGTAGACCCAGTCTAATTCTTAGATCTGGTGTCCCTAAATACCCATTGACTTCAATGGGGGAGACTTGATGTCCTCTCGATCCCTAATTATATTCACTAATCTTTCCCAGTGGTCCCAGTTATACCCCAGTGCTCCCAGTATCCTCAGTGCTCCCCCTTATCTGCTCCCAGGAATAGCTCCCAGTTTGACTAATTTGCCCTCCCATTTCTCCCAGTGCTCTCAGTTTGCCCAGTTTGTCCCTTTCCTCCTTTCTAGTGCTTCCAGTTGTCCCCCAGTAGTTCCAGTTCCTCCCCTTTGGCCTTTCCCAGTGCTCCCAGTTTAACCAGTAACCCTTCCTGATCAAGCCCTATCAATGGGTAGACCTGGGGTCCCTAAATCCACAAAAGACTTCAATAGGTTAGACCTGGTGTTTCTCAGTTCCCATTGACTTCAATGGATAGACCTGATGTCCCCAAATTTTTTGGTGTTAAAAATGCCAATTTTGGGCTCAGAATTCCCAGATTTTGAGCTGAAAATGGAGATTTTTGGGCTTACCTGGAGGCACAGCTCCAGCACAGGCCCCAGGTGTGGGATCAGGGATTCAGAACTGGCTTCCAGGAATTCATCCAGGACTTCCAGAGCATCAGCACTGTGATACTGGAGTGGAAACTCCTGGAATTCAGCCCATTTCCCCCAAATTTTCCCACTTTAACATCAAATTTCTGCAAAATCCACATTGACTTTAATGGAAAGACCTGGTGTCCCTATATCCCCTTTGAATTTTAATGGATAATCCTGATGTCCAAAAAATCCCTAATGGGAGATTAATATTATGAGGGATGGGGAATCTTAGAGACATTGTAAAAGAGGGTTTATTGCTTTATTACATCAATCTCATAGAAGAGTGAGACATTAAAGGTGTTACATCCAATGCCATAATATCAGAACCTGCCTCATTCTTAGTTACAATGCCTTATGTTAGTTCTGTAGCCAATCAAATACTTCTATGAACTTTGCTAGTGTCTTTTTACACCAATCATTAATTGCTTTGCTTCTCATGCCTTTGCCACAATGCATCATTTTTCAGTAAATCATATAATCCTTCACAAACCTACACTGACACATCTTAAGTTTCTAACTAAATTTATAACAGGATCTATTACTAAATTTTAAAATCTTTTACTATCTTACTTAACATACTGCTTTGCTTACATAATAGATATTTCTGTTTGCTGAAAACCTATTTCTATTTAAACTACAAACTTATAGTCTTGTTTCATGTCTGTGTCACTTTAATGCTCTAATTCTCTAAGCCTTCTCCAAGGTCTTAGATCAAACCCTGTATCCATCTCTGTCTCTGAGCCTGTATGCACAAGGCCCTGAGAGTTCTCCGTGCCTGCATTTCCCACACTGCAGCATCCCAATGGACCCTTGGTTCCATGGGGACTCACAATGGCAGAAGGGTCTCCTTGGTTCCACAAGGTCCTGCAGAGCCCCTTGATTTAACGAGGCCTCAGAGTGTCATCATGGCCTCCAGGATTCCATGAGGCCCCACAGTGTCACAATGGCCCCTTGGTTCCATGAGGCCTTTCTATGTCACAATGGACTTTTGGTTCCATGAGGTTTCTCAGTGCCACAATGGTCTCCTTGGAGCTGCAGTGTCAGAAGGGACCAAAGGTTCCATGTGGTCCCATTCTTTCAAAATGGATTTTTGCTCCATGAGCTCCCACAATGTCAAAAGGCCCCTTTGTTCCTTGAGGTTCCATAGTGTCACAGTTGACTCCTTGGTTCTGTGAGGCCCCACTGTCACCAAATCACCAAAATAACAGAATATGACACTTTTAAAAGTACTTTGGTTCTAAAAAGGGTGTCATTTCTTTCAGACCTCAGGTCCAATGTGGAATAACTACTAAACTTATGTAGACACATGATTCTACAAGTGTGTTGCTTATATTCAGTGACTACATGTGTATTAAAATTTACCCATTTCCATAAAACCCACCCCAAGTTACCAGGTTGTGTCCTTGTTTGTTCTGTCACTCCACCTTTGAGCCAGGTATTTTCTTCTTCTCTTCCAACCATCCTGGCTGGGAAAGTAGCCCCTGCATGCCTTGTTCCTGTGCTAAAAATTCACAGGCACAGTAAAAATGGAATGAACTCTTTTTGGTGTCAAGGCCAAGGCTCTGTGTATGCAGGCAGAGGCAGGCAGGAGGCAGAGCTGTCAGCAAAGGAAGGGGCCAGCGAGGTGGGGCAGCCGGGGGATGACGACAGCCTGCAGGGACAGAGGCGCAGGGCATGGACACCGTAGGACAGCCTGGGCTGCAGAGGGCACAGGGATGGGCAGCAGCTGAAAGGCCCTGACACAGCCAACTCCTGCAGCAAGGGCTCCTTCCCTTATCTGGAAGGGGCTGTCACGATCCGCTATTAATGCAGAGCGGGGGTCGTGATGGTTCTTTTGATCTCAAAGGTGCAAACAGGCAAAATGCAGGGGACAAAATCAGTTTATTCAACAACAGAAAATCAGTTTAGTCAACAACAGCAATGCATTTCATCAAATGCCAACAATTCAGTTACGGTAAAGGGGAGAGGTACAGGATAAGGAAAGGGGAAGGAAAGGAAGGGATGGGAGAATAGCTACCAACAGACGAGACGGGCGTCCTCGCGGGTCATCCGATAGACGAGTCCTCGTCCGTGGGGAGATCTCAGGGGTCTTCATAAGTGGAGAGATCTCAAAGGGTCTTTTCCAGAGGGTCGCTCTTTTATAGTCCTTCTCCAAAGCGAGTGGCCTCTAGCCAAAAGGTGGGAAGATTTATGGACCATTGTGTGGTGCTGCAGGAGACAGGTACGGACAAGCAGTCCTCAGTTGATGCAACACAGTCTCTGGTTGGTGCCACGACAGCACAGTCCAGTGAACACAATACACCAGCACACAGTCATGAGCTTCCACCTGGCCCGGCCAGTAAACCATTGTTGGGAGTCAGCCTGGGTGGGGTCCTCGAGGTCTCCTTGCGACGGTCGGGAGGCAAAATCGAGGGGAACTTCGGACCAACCCTTACACCACCCCGTGACTCACGATCGTCGTCAAGAGCGCCCTTTTGTAGAGTTGTAGTGAAGTCTTCAGTTGTGGTGTCTTCAGGACTCGTCCCCGTTGGTAGCATATCCCAGAAAAAACAGAGACAGGAGAGTAGGAAAGAGATAAGGGACAGGATAAGGAAAAGGAGAAAAGGGAAAACAAAACAGACTATGTTCAATTTTGTTGATTGCTAACGACTTCAAACAATTTGTTCAATTTTTGATTAGAAATAAATCAATTTTTCAATAACCCTGGGGATGTCAACAGTGGGCAATAGATGGTGGATCAGTGTGTAATTTGACTGCGAAAGATGGTGAGAAGTAACTGGGGCTACATAGGAAAAATCACATCCTGAAATCCTAGTAAAGTTGCAGACACAAAAGTTTGAATGATTTTTAGTATTCAGTACCAAATTTTCTATAAAAACACTATCACAAGCGGTTCTAAAGCATGCACATCCATTGCCTATATATACTAATACAGTTTCAGGAATCTCATTTGGATGGATTTCAAAGTTACAAACATTCTGTTCTGTGTCCAAGCAGATATCTTGAGCTCTGATTGCATTACTTTCACAGATAAACCCTTGTTGTTCCTGGACAATGCAAGTTTCCAAATTGACAGTTTGCCACCTCCCACCAATTTGACGGGCCCATTCCCTATGCTCAAAAGGATAGAGAATAGCTCCATCATGGTTCAACCCTAATGCAATGATGGGGAATATTGAATGCACTGAAGCATTACGAATCGTCAGTACAAAGGCTGTGGCAATGCTTGTGCTGGGCTCATAGGTAAAATTTACTAAGTTCCACCAGGACTGGAATTCTTTTTCAAAATCAGTGGCACTGTCCCAGACTGTTTTTCGGATTTCAGTGGGAAAAGTGCCTTCCTCACCTTCTCTTATAATTAAAGCAGCAACTGACTGCATCCACAACTGGGCCTGGATACAACTGAGAGCCAAAAGATGTTATTTTGTGTAGCACCAAGTGCATCGATTATCAATTTGTGGTCATTTACGTTTACCTTTTCCCAACTTGGTAATATGTTTGATAACAACCATTGTTGGGCTCCCAAAGCTGTTAAGGCTGTTTGTAGGGGCCGTTGTAATTTGGTTACATCTCCAGCTGTGGTAGCCAATTTATTCATTAGTACTTCTGAATCGATGCTATTCAAAATTCCCAATCCTGTTCCCACAACACCGGTTATGTCTCTTGCCATTCGTTTTTTAGCAGGATTTCGTTTCCGCAGCCAGGTTGTCCATCCCTCAAAAGAAGTTTGTAGAAAGGGTGAACAAGCTGGTTGGACTTCTGAGACATTATTTTGCATCAATAATTTGATTTGTTTGAGAGACCATGCCGGATTGTTGGCCAGTTTTTCTAATTACATAAGGTCCAAATTGAAAAATTGCAGGGCTTAGCACAACCGGTGGTTGGGTAGTAGGTGTTACAACATTAACATCAAGTTCTCCCCAGTATTTTGTATCATTTTTCCCACACATGATTTTATAGGAAAATTGTACAGCAGTTAGGTTTAGCCAACAGTCTTGATTTTGGGGTTTGCAATATAAAGTCCGGCCATGAGATCCTATGCCATAACTGTCTGCAGGTTCGGTGAGGGATCCAGTTGCTAATTTACAAGTTATTGCGACATCATCACCTTGTGTCACCATGAAAGGAGGAAAAACCTTGGTTTGTCATCCAACACTAAGGGGGGTGCTTCTTCATGTCCCTCGGTGTTCTTCTGTGAAAAGTAAACACAAACAGAGTCTGCCTCCAGGAGGCAGGAGATTAAAATGATGGAACTATCCAGTGTGTAGCGTGGACTGGAATTCTGTTAACTTCCCAATCATTTTGCTGCTGAGAAGGAGGCCACTCTGTACCTCCTTTAAACACAGCATAGGAGTCAGTGTAGATGTAAACAAGAGAGATATTCTGTACCTCAAGTTGGAAAACACTCCAAACAACTGTCAGCTCACCGGTCTGAGAGCTGCCTTCTCCCTCAGTATTAATTTGTTCACCAGCAGAAGTGGGGAGGGCTACTGCCCTGTATTTCCCCACCTTTCCCTCTCGTTTGGCAGAAGCATCAGTGAACCAAGAATTTGCTGATTGTTCAGGGGAGAAAGGAGTGGCCCCTTTACTTACCAAGGCAGGTTTGTCATGGCTATTTGCCAAGCTCTCAGTTTCTTGTATTGCCAGATTTTTTACAGCTCTTTCTATCACTGAGAAGATGTTACAGTAATGTTTTATCTGGGCATACCACTTCCCAACTGAGGATCTCTGGGCCACCCTGTCAGGGGGAGGGGTCTCAATAGTGACTGTGATGTGTTTTCTCCAGAACACTAATAATTCTAGAGCCTGTTGGATATCTTTCCTGGATTCAGGCAATTTAATTTGATCCAGGGAGGTTAGAGTGTCAGGTGGAATACATGTCATACCTCCTTTCCACCAAATTCCCCAAAACTTCACCTCCTGAGAAGGTTTTTGAATTTTCTCTGGGGGAATTTGTAAGTCAAGGCTTTCCAGACGAGAGATTATTTTCTGTTGGGTATCCCCCACTACTTCTATGTCATCTCCCCCCACCAGAATATCATCAATGTATTGATAGACAGCTACATTGTCAGGTTTGGGTATCTTGTCTAATTCCTGGGCTAAAGCGTGGTGAGCCAAAGTGGGGAATGTTCATACCCTTGGGAAAGCCCAGTGCAGGTGAACTGCTTTGGCTCAACTCCCAGAGCCTGTGGAGGAGATTGCTTTGGTACATTGTTCAGAACTTGTGGAGAAGTTTGCTGTTGTACACTGCCCAGAACCTGTGGAGAAGGTTGCTTGGGGGGTGCATCACTGATATAATCATATTCTATTTTAATCACAGGTTTCAAGTTGGGGCAGCAGTGTTGCCCACAATTTTTCATCAAAATTAGGTCTTTTGGAGAGTACATTGGATTAATGTGAATAGCTTCCTTCTCCTGTGGTTTTTTTTTTGGTGTTATACCCTGCGTTGAATTTTTGTCCCATTCTTCTCTTAAGGCAGCTTTTAACAAATTATTTTCATCTGGCAACAAATGGTTCTCATTCCTTTCTTGATCTAATTGTTTTTGCAAAATTTGAACAAGATTTTGTAGAGAATCTATAATTGTGCTTTCCTCACTTCTTCACTTAGAGCAAGTTTCTATAGCTGCCGTAAGACAAGCTCCCAAAACTGAGCAGAGTATGGTTTTATTTTTGCCCAGTTTGAACTTTGATTCATGTTGCAAAGAACATATTCTATCAATCACATTCTCCACATTAAACCAATTATTGTTCACCCAATCCTCCCCACCTTGGGACAGTCTGGCACTATACTTAGCTAAGAGAGCATAAAATGCAGCTTTATCTGTTACAGTGGAATTCTCAGTCATTTTGTGAAGGGATAGGTAAAAACCAACACAGGGAGGTCAATTGCTTAAGTTACCACACACAACGAAACAGCTTTCGCTGTGTGCCCCCCTTCGCTTCCCTGTGTGGGTGAAGAGACCAAACTACTTGGGAGGCACTCCTTAGTTACAAAACACCAGGTTGTCTCTTCACTGCACCAAGTAGTCAAATATCATAAAACAACAACAACAACAACAACAGTGTCCCGCCTTTTGCACCAGTAGATCTTTTGTGAAATTCTGACAACAGAGCCCTAAAGCGGATCTGGGGATGCTCCACACCAAGGTGTCTGCAGTCTGTGGGAAATCAGAAAAACCCTCCTTGCTTTCTAGACAGGCTTACCCATTCAAGGTGGCCAGCTAGGTGTGGTTGGAGTAAGACTTCCTTCCCCTGCTACAGACTACACACAACCTTGCATCCCTTCTGTCTGCCAGAAAATCCTGTCCATGACGCCAATTTAATGTCACGATCTGCTATTAATGCAGAGTGGGGGTTGTGATGGTTCGTTTGATCTCAAAGGTGCAAACAGCCCAAGTGCAGGGGACAAAATCAGTTTATTCAACAGCAGAAAATCAGTTTATTCAACAACAGCAATGCATTTCATCAAATGCCAACAATTCAGTTACGGTAAAGGGGAGAGGTATAGGAAACAAAGTATAGGGAGAGGGGAAGGAAAGAAAAGGGATGGGAAAATAGCTACCAACAGACGAGACGGGCGTCCTCACGGGTCATCCGATAAAAGAGTCTTCATCCGTGGGGAGATCTCAGGGGTCTTCTCCAGGGGGTAGACGGGTCTTCATAAGTGGAGAGATCTCAAAGGGTCTTTTCCAGAGGGTCGCTCTTTTATAGCCCTTCTCCAAAGCGAGTGGCCTCTGGCCAAGAGGTGGGAAGATTTATGGACCATTGTGTGGTGCTGCAGGACACAGGTACGGACAAGCAGTCCTCAGTTGGTACAACACAACCTCTGGTTGGTGCCACAACAGCACAGTCCAGTGAACACAATACACCAGCACACGGTCACGAGCATCCACCTTGGCCAGGCCAGGAAACCATTGTTGGGAGTCAGCCTGGGTGGGGTCCTCGAGGTCTCTTTCCCACAGTCAGGAGGGAAAATCGAGGGAAACATCAGACCTACCCTTACAGATGGAGACACTTCAAGAAAGAAATCATGAATGAGCAGAAGGAGCCTGTCCCAGTGTGCCAGAAGTGAGCTAGTGAGGAAAATGACTGGCCTGGCTGGGTATGGAGATTTTTCTAGGCACTCAGGGAAAAAAGTGGGTGCATCATATTTGGAAAGAGGTGCAGGCAACTCAGGAAGTGTTTAAGGATGTTATTAGGTCATGCAGAAAGAAAATGCGAGAAGTAAAAACTCAATTAGGACTTGACCTGGCCACTTCTGTGAAAAATAATAGAAAATATTTCTATAAATAAGTTATTACTAAACCGGCGAACAAGGAGAATCTCAGCTCTTTATTGGATGCTGTGGGGAATAGAGAAACTGAAGATGAGATAAAGACTGAGCTACTTAACCCATTCATAGCCACAGTTTCAAACAATTAGACAAGATGTCCTCAGGACAAGTGTTCTCCTGAGCTGGTAGATAGGGACAGGGAGAAGAACAGACCCCCTGTAATCCAGGAGGAAGCAGCTGGGGACCTGCTGAGCCACTCAGATGCTCACAGGTGTCTCTGGGAACAGATGGCATCCATCCCAGGGGGATGAGGGAGCTGCTGAATGAGCTCCCCAAGCTGCTCTCCATCATTTCTCATCAGTGCTGGCTCAGCAGGGAGGTGCCAGAGGACTGGAGGTGCCAATGTGAGCCCATGCCCAAGAAGGGCTGGAAGGAGGATGTGGGGAACTGCAGGCCTGTCAGCCTGACCTGGGTGCCTGGTGAGGTGATGGAACAGATCACCTTGAGTGCCATCACAGGGCACCTCCAGGATGGCTGAGGGATCAGAGGCAGCCAGCGTGGATTTCAATATCTGCATTGATGATCTGGATGAGGGCACTGAGTGCAGCATCAGCAAATGTGCAGATGGCACCAAGCTGGGTGTGAGTGTGGATGTGCTGGAGGGCAGGAGGTCTCTGCAGAGGGACTCAGACACCACTGTGACACTGACACTGCAGGGTGTCATGGCACCAAGAATCCATTGTGACACTGCAGGATCTTGTGTCAGCAGGGGTCCATTGTGGCACCGTGCGAACAAGGAGTCCAGTGTGGCACTGTGGAGCCTTAAGGAATTCGGGGGTCCCTGTGACTCCATGCGACCTCATGAAATCAAGAAGACAGTTGTGACACTTTTTGTCCTTGTGGAAACAAGGAGACCACTGTGATACTGCTGGGCCTTGTATAACCAGGAGGCCATTGTGACACTGCAGGGACTCATAGACTGAAGAAAACAAATATGTCACCATGGTGCCCCATGGGACCAAGAGGCCATTGTGACACTGGAACCAAGGAGAGCATTGCTGCACTGTGAGACCTCATGGAACCAAGGATCCACTGTGACACTGCAGGGCACAATGATCCAAGGGACTTTGTGACACCCTGGGGCTCCATTGAAGCAAAGGGACATTGTGACACTGGGAGGCCTCATGAAATTGTGACACTCTAAGACCGTATGGAATCGTGCTGATATTAAGCTGGGTGTGAGTGTGGATCTTCTGGAAGGTAGGAGGGCTCTATACACGGGCCTGGATAGGCTGGATTCAGGGCCCAAATCCAAGGAGAGGTTTAACAAGGCCAAGTACTGGGTCCTGCACTTTGGCCACAACAACCCCTGCAGTGCTACCAGCTGGGGACGAAGTGGCTGGACAGCAGCCAGGCAGAAAGGGACCTGGGGACACTGATGGACAGCAGGCTGGACATGAGCCAGCAGTGTGCCCAGGTGGCCAAGAATTTCCATGGCAACTGGCCAGGATCAGGAATGGTGTGGCCAGCAGGAGTAGGACAGTGATTGTTCTCCTGTACACTGCCCTGGTTGGGCAGCACCTCGAGTGCTGTGTCCAGTTCTGGGCCCCCCAATTTAGGAAGGACATGGAGGGGCTGGATTGTATCCAGAGAAGGGCAACAAGGCTGGTGAGGGGTGTGGAACACAAGTCCTGTGAGGAGAGGCTGAGGGAGCTGCAATTGTTTATCCTGGAGAAGAGGATGCTCAGGGAGACAAGGTGGTGTCAGGGCACACGATGGACTTGATGATCTCCAAGGTCTTTTCCAGCATTGCTGATTCAGTGATTCTCTGAAACCACCCTTGGAGCAGTTGCAGGATGAGCCCTGGGCCTCCTCTTCACAAGGTCCAGCAGCCCAGGGCCCTCAGCTTCTCCACACAGCCCCAAAGCCCATCCTGGCAGTCCTGTAGAGCCTCTCCAGCCCCTCCTCATTGCCCACAATAGGGAGCCCCACACCCAGACACAGCAGCCCAGATGTGCCCCCCTGGCCTGTGGTGCCTCTGGCAAGGGAACAGCACGAGGAACTGCAGGACCCTGCAGACAATTCCTGAAGCACTTGGAGGATGATCCTGCTCCCCAAGGGATGTTCCCATGGTGCCAGCTCAGGACTTGAAATGGGGAGTGGGGCTAGAGAGGAAAGGACAAACAGGGATGGGCTGTTTGCAAGGGAGAGGACAGGGACAGGCAAGAGGAAAAAATCTGGATCAAGAAAGAGGAAAGAAAGCAAAGGTGAAGCAAAGGAAATGCTCAGGGCAGTTTAGGGGTGGCATCCAGGCAGTCCTGGCTCTGAGCAACAACGTCTGCAGTGGGACAGGAAAATCACAGCTGATGGGAACAAACTTTCTGGCTGACTTCAGAGGCCACTACAAAACTGAGTGGTTTCCCTGCCGTCCCCCAGCCCTTGCTGGCCCCAGGGGCTGATGGCATTTGTGCTCACTCAGCTCCATGTCCCCACAGCAGCACCATGGGGGTGCTGAGCCTGCTGTGTGCAATGCAAACAGGGGCTCCTGAGCCAGTGCTGCCGTGTGTGTGCCTGCAAGGATGCGGCTCCTGTGTGAGCTGGGGGAGAGGCCAGGGCTGCAGAGGGGGGATGTTGTTGGCAGGTGCATGAGGATGCTCTGGGACGCTGCCCTGGGGTGTCCAGCGCACTGGGGATGGATCAGCCCCTGCTCTGCTGCTCCTTGCCAGGGTGTCCCCCTTGCAGGGAGCTTGCAGAGCACCAGCCATGCTGTTTGCCCCCAGCCTGCCCATGGCCAGCCTGGGGCTGCTCCCGGGGCTTTTCTGTGCTCAGCATTGGGCTGGCCAAGTGTTGTGGAGAGAGCCTGGCCAAGGAGCCTGGAGCCCCCAGGCCCTGGCCTGAGGCGTCAGCGCTGCCCCAGCAGTGCCCGTGGCCTGTCCCTGCTGCAGCCCCGGCACTGCCACCCCCAGGGCTGTGCCCGGCCCCGAGAGCACTCAGGCCCTGCAGCAACACGAGGGCCAGGAGGGCAGCGGGGCAGTGGCACGGGAGCAGCACTGGCAACACCAAGTGCTGCTGCTGTTGGGCTCAGCTGCTGTGCCAGCACTGATCTGCCCCCAGCTCTGCACACAGACATTGCTGCTGCAGCTCCAGAGAAGGGAACAAAAGGGACATCTCTGGAGAAAACTCTGCTGGGAGAGAGATCCTTTAGTTCATTTAAATCCACCAAGAGCACAGCACCTTCTTTACAGTCTGTGGCCACAGGGAAAGTGGGTCGAAAGAAAATGAGAAATGGCATCAACAATGCAATTTTTAATGGATTATATTTAAAAAGTAAACCACAAACAATAACCTCCAAAATGAAACCAACCAGAATTATCAAAGGTGACTTTTTAAACCAATGATTTGCAGAAATTGACCAGCAGTTTACAATTTCTTAAATCTTCAAGTCATCAATGTCCACACTGCAGCCTTGAGCTGCTGATTCCTCAGGCTGTAGATGAGAGGGTTCAGGACTGGAGGCACCACTGAGTACAGAAGTGACATTGGTAGATCCAGGGATGGGGAGGAGATGGAGGGGGGCTTCAGGTTAGCAAACATGCCAGTGCTGACAAACAGGGAGACCACAGCCAGGTGAGGGAGGCAGGTGGAAAAGGCTTTGTGCCGTCCCTGCTCAGAGGGGATCCTCAGCACAGCCCTGAAGATCTCCACATAGGAGAAAACAATGAACACGAAACAGCCAGAAGCTAAACAGGCACTAACAGCAATGAGCCCAACTTCCCTGAGGTTGGAGTGTGAGCAGGAGAGCTTGAGGATCTGGGGGATTTCACAGAAGAACTGGCCCAGGGCATTGCCATGGCACAGGGGCAGGGAAAATGTATTGGCTGTGTGCAGCAGAGCATTGAGAAAGGCACTGGCCCAGGCAGCTGCTGCCATGTGGGCACAAGCTCTGCTGCCCAGGAGGGTCCCGTAGTGCAGGGGTTTGCAGATGGACACGTAGCGGTCGTAGCACATGATGGTCAGGAGGAAATACTCTGATGAGATGAAAAAGGCAAAGAAAAAGAGCTGAGCAGCGCATCCAGCATAGGAGATGTGTCTGGTGTCCCAGAGGGAATTGTGCATGGCTTTGGGGACAGTGGTGCAGATGGAGCCCAGGTCGCTGAGGGCCAGGTTGAGCAGGAAGAAGAACATGGGGGTGTGCAGGTGGTGGCCGCAGGCTACGGCGCTGATGATGAGGCCGTTGGCCAGGAGGGCAGCCAGGGAGATGGCCAGGAAGAGGCAGAAGTGCAGGAGCTGCAGCTGCCGCGTGTCTGCCAATGGCAGCAGGAGGAAGTGGCTGATGGAGCTGCTGTTGGACATTTGCTAGGTCTTGGTATGGGGATCTGTAAGAAAAGTAATCATGGAATAGTTCAGTTTGGAGAGGACTTGAAATATCCCAGCCCAGCTTGGTGGCACTTTCCACCCACTGCCTGCCCAGGGCTCTGCTTCCTGGAGCTGTCCCTGCCAGCAGCTGCTTCCCTGTGCCCAGGGCCGAGCCCTGCCTGTGCTGCCAGAGCCCAGCCCAGCCCTGGGGGCTCAGCTCTGCCCTGAAAACGCTTCTCAGCACAGGGCAATGCCCAGGGCCACCTCTGCCTTTGCAGGCTCTGATGGGAACATCACAGCAACCCTGAGGAGGTAGGAAAAGTGACACTGATGCTGCCTGTGAGGGACCCCGTGCTGATTTCTGTCACTGACTGCTTTATTAAGATCTGAGAGAAAAAAATTATATTTTTCCCCAATCTGAGCTGAGAGATGATGCAATTTGCCGTCTAAGCAACCTAGAGCAGTGGGTTATAAAATCAGGATTTTCCTTTTTATGCAGCCCCTGCCTCACCGTGCTCCCTGTATAGTCTACTTAGAAATATTGTGGAGTTAAATGCTATGCTGGGAGCAGTCCTGAACAATGCAGCATCCTCACCACACAAGGACAACACTTCCAAGCCTCACCAGCTGTCTCCTTCCACCCAGACCTTGTCCCCCAGTGCTGGGAGCAGCTCCCAGGGCTGGCTGAGAGCTGTCCCTGGCAGGCAGCAGAGTCCCTGCCCCAGCACAGCACCCTGGGCTGCAGGACCCTGCTCTGCACCACAGCCCTGGGCACCCCTGGCTGCTCTACACAAGAGATCATCAGAGAATGTACTCACACAGTCTGCAGGCATTGGGATGTTGCAGCTTTAGGAGATCACTGCAGGAGCTGCAGCTGCATTGTCCTGCAGCCAGAGGCTTCCTGTGTCAAGGGCTGGGAGTGATTCTGCCCCAGGCACTTCTGAGCATCTTCCCAGCCCTGACTGATTGAAGCTCTCTGTGTCTCTGTGCTGTGCCTGGGGTGGCTGCAGGCAGTGCCCCAGCCCTGTTGGGCTGGGAGAAGAGCTGCTCATGAAGAGAAATGTGTTTTTGAAGCTCTTCTTGGTTGCCAGGATCTCCTTCTGTGCCAGGAGCCCAGCCCAGCTCATCAGCACAGACACAGCACAAGGATTTTAATGACCCTCTTGGGGTTTGTGCTGAGGCCCTAAACATCAGTCCCGGAGAGGGAGATGAAGAAACCTCTCAAGAACTCCAAGTCAGAATCAAATTCCAAAGTTTCCTGAAGATTTAATGGGTCCCACTGAGGGACACAACTGAGAAAGTGTTCCCAGGTTCCAGTCAGAGCAGGAAATTGGAGGCAGTGATGACAGGTGGGGACAAAGAGAAGTCAAGTCTTGGTGCCCTGGGGCACAGCGGGTCTGTGCCACCAAGGGCTGGGAGGAGACACCTTGTCCTGAGCCACTGGGGCCTCCTGGCACAGCCCCAGCAAGGCTGGCCACTGGCACCCCTTGTCCTGCCCTCAGCATCCCCCCACATCCCAGTGGCCTCAGGGATCTGCTGGGACGAGTCCCTGGGGAGCCTTGGTCAGGAATGGCCCTGGGGGGCTCCTTCATGCTCCCAGGGACTGCAGGTTTTTCAGAGCACTTTGGCTTTTGCTTTTGCCTTGGAGTCTCTGAGAGCTTTCTGTAATCAGGGCCTTCAATTATCTGCTTTAATTAGTCCCTTGAGAGTCTTTGTAAGTAACAACACTCAGTGGAGCTCATAATGCTTCAAGGTAGGTCGCCTGTTTAAGGTACTTTCCTTTTTCTTTCTTCTCTGAGTCTCTGAGAGATTTTTGGGCAATCCTGTCCTCCAGTTCTCTCCTCCAAGGTGTCCATGAGGAGCCTGTGTTGGGGATGGACCTCAGTGGGACCCATTGATGCTTTGAGACATTTTGGGTTCTTCTGATTGAAGTCCTGGAAGGGTTTGTGCAATCTCCTCTCAGGCCCTGAGGTTCAAGTGCTCAGCACCAAATGCACCACGGGGCTGATTGGGATCAATCAAGTCCTGACAAACCATGGCTCTGCCTTGATTGCCCTCTGGTCTGCTGCCATTCATTAGGAAGATTTTCAAATCCAATTATGGAGAAATATTTCCATGAGGTTCTTCGAAATATCCATTCCTATTCTGAAGGGTGTATTTCATTGCTTTTCTCTGTAGAGCAGAGGTGATTGCAGCATTCTGTGGTTGATATTGATCCAGGGTCTCAGGAGGTCTGGCCTGCTCACAGAAGCTGTGCCTTGAGGTCTGAGCCAGTGTGGACAACCTTGCTCCACATTGCCCAACCCCATCCTGTCTGTCCTCACTCACCTGGGACCTGCTTTGCTTGGAGAACTGCCTGCACTTAGGCCAAAAAAAAGTTTCCCCCTCCCCTCATTTTTTTTTTTTAATTTTGAAGCAAGCTAAAATTCTTGAATTTCCTCATTGAAAACAGACACCTTCTATTAGTGTGTGCCAGCCCAAGGTGCTGCCATGGACCTTCTGCTTTCCCAACTCTGAACCCTGTATGGAATGTTTGAGACCTTTGGACCCCCTTGTTCCCTGCGACCCTGCAGTGTCACAAAGGCCCCTTGGTTCCATGAGGTTCTGTTCTGTCACAATGGAGATTTGGGTCCATGGGGCCCCACGGTGTCACAATGCTCTTTTGGGTTCCATGAGGCCTTGATCTGTCACAATGGACTTTTGTTCCTCAAGGTTCCATACTCTCAGCAATGGTCTCTGTAGTTCCAGAGTGTCACAATGGACTCTTGGTTCCATGTGGCCCCACAGTGTCACCATGGTCTCCTTGGTTCCACAAGGCCGTGCAGTGTCACAGTGGCTCACAGGTTCCATGAGGCCCCACAATGTCACAGTGGCCCCTTGGTGCCATGAGTTTCCCCAGTGTCACAATGGTTCCTTGGCTCCACGTGGCCCAGGTGTCTCACAATGGACTCTTGGCTCCGTGGGGCCCCGCAGTGTCACAGGGGTTTCCTTGGTTCTGTAGGGTCACACTGGACACTGCAGCGCCCCCTGCTGGCCGGGAGGACCTGGCACTGTGTGAGCACCTCCTGGTGGCCAACCCATGCAACTGTGAATGGCTTGTACTGGTTTGTACTGGTTTGTGCTGGGATGGGGTGCTGGGGTTTTAGTGGTTTGTACTGGGTTCCAATGAGAAAGGGAGAAGGGGTGTGTGAGTGCCCCCTGCTGGCTGGGAGGACCTGGTGGCCGACTGTGAGTTATACTGGGTTATACAGGTTTATAACTGGGATGGGGTGCTGGGGATGAGTGGGTTGTAGTGGTTTATACTGGGTTATACTGGGATAGTCTGGATTTTACTGGGTTAAACTGGGGTGTACTGGATTATACTGGGAGGGGTCTTGGGGACGCTTGGCACTCCACTGGGAGGAACTTCTGGGGATGCTTGCCTTACTGATTTATACTGGGATGGGGGCTGGGACCTACTTGGAGTGACTTCAGGTTGTGCTGGCCTTACTGGTTTATACTGGGAGCTGCCACAGGCCTCAGGAGCTCGGGAGTGGCTCCAAGTGCTCACTGGTTTATACTGGTGCCTTCCCAGTCCACACCTGGGAACACTGGTAGGCACTTGCAGCCAGGCAGGACCTCAAAGCTGAGCTGGCCTTCACCAGGGTCTTGCTGAGCCGCAACTTCTCCAACTTGTCAGCCTGGCAACACTGCCTGGGGCTGCTGATGCCCACCAGGAACTACGGCAAGGGCACTGCCCCCTGGAAGGCTGAAGGAAGGTGAGGGATTCCCCAAAAAATCTCCCACAATTTTGCAAGATCCCCAAAATATTCCAGCCCCTCCCTCTGCTAAAGTGGGAGCTGGTGGGTTCTGTCAGGTTGAGTGGGTAGACCTGGTATTCCTAAATCCCCAGTGACTTCAATGGGTAGACCTGAACTCCTGGATACCTGGGTGCCCCCATTGAGATATTGGGGTTTCCCCCACTGCTTCCCTGAGATTTTGGGGTGCCTCCTTTGCCCACCCCAGAGCTGGAGCTGCTGCAGAATACCATCTTCACCAACCCCATGCACCAAAGCACCTGGCTGTACCTGCATTGCATCCTCTCCTGAGGTAACTCAGGGCTCCCTCTCACCCCTGATGTCCTCACCTGGAGTTTTGGGTACCCCTGAATGTTGGGGTGCACCCTGACAGCCCCGCAGCTGCCAAGGGTCATCTGTGTCCATGTCAACTGGGAGAATGGTGACCATCATCTTCTCCTGGCCTGTCAGGGTGAGTCAGGGCACTTGGGTGCCCCAAAAATTACCTGAATATCCCTGAAAATTATCGGGGTATACTTGGATACAGCCCAAAATCACCTGGATCCCTCCCAGCAATCACCTGGGTACACCTGGCTATCCCCAAAAATCACCTGGATACCCCCAGAAATCACCTGGATACACCTGGTTACCCCTTGGATCCCTGGATCACCAAAAACCCCTTGGGACCCCTGAAAACTCTAGTGTCTCAAACATCCTCATTGCTTTGATTGGGTAGACCTGGTGCCCCTAAACCCCATTGCCTTTAAAGGGTAGACCTGCTGTCCCTAAATTCCTATTAATTTTAACGGGTTAGACCTGGAGTCCTGCTTATCTCCATTTATTCCTACAAATCCCTCCCAGTGGTCCCACTTTTTTTCAGTGCTCTTGGTAACCCCAGTGTCCCCTCTCAGCCCTTCCCAGTGCTCCCAGTTCAAACAGTAACTCTTCCCAATCAAGCCCTATCAATGGGTAGACCTGGTGTCCTTCAATCCCCTTTGACTTCAGTGGGCAGAGCTGATTTCCCAAAACTTTTGGTGCTAAAAATCCCAATTTTGGGCTTGGAATTCCCAGCTTTTGGGATGAAAATGGGCATTTTTGTTGCTTACCTGGGAACACAGCTCCAGCCTGGACAGCAGGTGAAGGATCAGGGATTTGGGATTGGCCTCCAGGAATTCATCCAGGACATCCAGAGCATAGGCATTGCAATCCTGGAGTGGAAATTCCCAGAATTCAGCCCAAGATTTCCTCCAAATTTACTCAAATTTCCCTATATTAGGGCCAAATTTCCTAAAAAATCTCATTGACTTTAATGGAAAGACCAGGTGTCCCTAAATCCCTATTGACTTTTAAAGGGATACACCTGGTGTCCATAAGTCCCTATTGATTTCATTAGTCATGTCTGATGTCAAGAAAATGTGTATTGGGAGATTGACATTACAAGAGATGGGGCAACTGAGAGACGTTGTCAAAGATGGTTTATGGCCTCATGGTGTCAGTCTCATAGAAGGGTGAGACATTAAAGCTGTTACATCCAACACCATAATATCAGAAGCCTCCTCATTCTTAGTTACAATGCCTTATGTTAGTTTTTTAGCCAATCAAATACTTGTGTGAAGCATCCTTTTACACCAATCATTAATTGCTTTCCTTCTCATGGCTTTGCAGTAATGTGTCATTTTTCAACCAATCCTATAACACTTCACAAACCTACATTGATATATCTTAAACTTCTAATTAACATTATAACAAGTTTTATTGCTAAGCTTTACAATCTTTTACTATCTTACTTAACATACGGCTTTCCTTACATAATGTATATTTTTGTTTGCTCTAAAATATAGTTCTAGTTATACTAAAAACTTATATTCCTGTTTTATATCTATTGTACTTTGAATGCTCTGATTGTCTAAGATTTCTCCAAGGTCTTGGGTCAAACCTTGGATCCATCTCAATCTCTGAGCCTGTATGCACAAGGCCCTGAGAGCTCTCCGTGCCTGCATTTCCCACACCACCTGTCATCTCTGCCTCCAATTTCCTGCTCTCACTGGAACCTGGGGACACTTTCTCAGTTGTGTCCCTCAGTGGGACCCATGAATGGCATCAGAAACTTTGGAGTTCGATTATGACTGAATTCTTCAGAGGTTTCCTAGCAAGCCACAGTTCTGCTTTGATTTCCCTCTGGTCTGGCGCAGTTCATCAGGATGGTTTTCATCTCCAGTTATGGAGAAATATGACAAAGGGCTTCTTAGAAATATCCATTCCAATTTTCAGGGGTGTATTTTTATTACTGTTCTCTTTAGAGCAGAGGTGACTGCAGCATTCTGTGATTGATATTTGTGAGCAATGGATTTGTAAAGGATTCTCAAAGCCTGACTGAAAGCTCACACAGTCTTGTACATCTGGATGCAAACTCAGAGATAAGGTGTGCTGACTCAAAAAGGCTCTGGAATAGAGAAGACATTGCTGAGAGAGAGATTGAACTAGAAACAAGTTTCAAACAATGGCCTTGCAAAAAGACCAGATTTTTTTAAGAATTAGAACTGTGAAAGATGCATTGTGGTAAGAGGACATGGAGTAGAATACTAGGTTTTTTGTGTTAGAAGTACTAGCACCATTGTGTGGCAAAAGCTAATAGGCTGAAAAGCATTTCTAAGGTATTGTAACCAGGAAATACCATGACTTCAGATAGAATGGCATTGAGTTTTACATCTCTTATGTTTCACTCTTCAATGAGACTGATAATGGAATAAAATCTTTTTTAAAAAGTGCCTCTCAGTTTCCCCATCTCAGGCTCATTTCCACTCGGAAAACAGGTCCAATGTATTTGAATCCACGTTTGTAATCCTCATGGTCTATTTTTGTTCTGTCCTCAGTCTCCATGCAACCTAGCCAAAGACTTCCTAGCTCCCATAGAGTGATCATTTCCTTGGGGCCTCTAAACCATGTCCTGGGAGATCTGTGGGCCCTCCCAAAAGTGTTGAGCCTTGGAGATTATGTGATTTAAGTCCAGCAATGGCTGAGTAATCTTTTTCCTTAAGGTTTTATTGCCAGAATAATAGAGAATATCTTTAAACTTAATGAGGACAGATTTAGATTTTCCATACCGATTAAATACTTATGATGAGGGTGGCTGGACAATGGCACAGGTTGTTGCCCTCTGAATAGAAACCCCATCCCTGGAAGTGTCCAAGGTCAGGGGCTTTGTATTACCTGAATGAATGAAGGTGTCCCTGGGTAATGGACTGGGAGTTGGACCAGAGGCTTTTTTTGGTCTCTTCTCACTCAAACCATTTGACAATTTTTTTATTCTTATATCCTCCACTGCTTCTCCACAGGGTACAGCCAGGGGGTGGTTGGGCTCTTCTTCCCAGGGAGCAGTGACAGGACAAGAGGATAGAGCCCTAAGCTGTTCCAAGGGAGGTTTAGGCTGGACATTAGGAAATGTTCTTCACAAAAAGGGTGATGGAGCATTGGAATGGGCTGCCCAGGGAGGTGGGTGAGTCATTGTTCCTGAAAGTGTTTAAGGAAAGACTGGATGTGGCACTGAGTGCCATGGTCTGGGTGACAAGGTGGTGTTGGGTCACAGGTTGGGCTTGATGCTCTCAAAGATCTTTTCCAGCCTGGGTGATTCTGTGATTCTGTGATGATTGTGACACTGCAGGGCTCTGAAGAAGCAAGGTCCCATTGTGACACTGTGGGGCTAAATGGAACCAAGGTCCATTCATGACTCTGGGTCATTGTGGAACCACAGAGGCCACAGTGACACAACGGGTTTTGTTGAACCAAGGGGCCATTGCTACACTGTGGGGACTGGTGGAACTGAGGGAACAATTTTGACACCTAGGTGACCCCTGGAACTAAGGGCCCACTGTGATACTGCAGGGCCTCATGTACTCAGACACCACGGGGACACTGACACTGCAGGGTGTCATGGCACCAAGAATCCATTGTGACACTGCAGTCTCTTGTGTCACCAGGGCTCCATTGTGACACTGTGCAAACAAGGAGTCCATTGTGGACCTCTGGAGCCTTATGGAATTTGAGGGCACCTGTGACTTCGTGGGGCCTCATGAAATCAAGAATACAGTTGTGACACTTTTTGGCCTCGTGGAAACATGAAGTCCATTGTGACACTGTGGAACCTGATGTAACAATGGGGCCATGGTGACACTGCAGGGCCCCATGGTACCAAGGGGCCAGTGTTACTCTTTGGGGCCTTGTGGAACCATGGAGACCACTGTGACACTGCTGGACTCGCAACAGAGCCCCAGTTTTTCAAAGGCACATGAGTGCCAGCCCTCAGGAAGCCACGGCCATCCAGGTCTGTCTCTCCTGGCTGATTTCATCTTGGAATAATCTTTGAATATACGGAAATTTGGAGGACAAATACCAATTCTGGCACTGGACACCTGGAGGAGTTCTTTTCCATAGGAAGGAAAGCACAGAGCCCCAGTGCTTCAGGGGCAGATGAGAAGTGGCCCTGGACATATCAAGATCAGCTGGACTTGCCAGGTGGCCCCCTGGAGGCCCAGCCAGACCTGTTCAATGTTCCCTTGGTTCCATGGGGCCCTGCAGTGTGACAATGTTCTCCTTGCTTCTGAAGCGTCACAATGGCCCCATGCTGCCATGACACCTTGCAATGTCACTGTGGGTTCTTGGTTCCACAAAGCCTTCAAGTGTCACAATGGCCCCTTGGCTTCATGTGCACTCGCTGTGTCACAATGGCTCCTCTGTAACACTACGGGCTCCACAAGGTCACCATAAACCCTTGGTTCCTTGGGGCCCTCGGGTGTCACAATGGTCTCCTTGGTTCCATGAGGCACCACGGTGTCACCATGGTGTCCTTGGACCCACATTGTCACAACTGGCCGATGGTTCCATGGGGTTCCACAGTGTCACCATGGTGGGTGTCAGAGGCTGGATGAGCTCAATGTCCCAGACACCTCGGGATGCTCTGAATACTCTGTGTGGGGCCAGGGCCAGGTCTGGCCTTGGTTTGTGGTGGGACAGAGCCCCGCCCCCAGCCTGTGACTGGCACAGCTGTCAATCAATCACACAGCAGGGGTGTTGCTAACCCAGCTCTGATTGGCCGAGCTGTCAATCAATCACATATCAGAGGTGATGTTAAGCCGGCTCTGATTGGCCAATCTGTCAATCACACAGTAGGGGCAGTGATAACCCAGCTCGGATTGGCTGAGCTGTCAGTCAGTCACACACTAGCAGCAGGTACAAACCCTGACTCTGATTGGGCAAACAACTGGAAATCCCACCCAAAGGGCGGGCCCACACAGGCTCAGGGGATTAAAAGCTGGAGCTCGGGGGTCAGCTGTGGTCTGGGTTGTGCTGTCTGCTGGGGTTCTTCTGTGAGCCATGCTGGAACTTGAGCAGCTGTTACCTGTGTGCATTTCTGTCTATAGATCTTCTGTGCTTCTGTTGTTCTCTATTTCTTTGTCTAATCCTACTTACCTGGAACGTTTTTGGGTAATTTAACATCTTCAGGGTTAAAGGTTTGTAGGTTAAGTGGTCTTGTGTTAATTAAGTTAATGCTCTGAGAAGAGTTTTATGGTGAGTTGGAGCTTGTATAAATCCTTCTGTCCAAGTTCTTTGATTGTCTATATTTTGCCTGTAAAATTTTGTGTTATTTGGACCTCTTAGCTCAGTTGGTTGGAGCAGGGTGCTGGCATCACTGAGGTTGTGGGTTCAGTCCCTGTGTGGGTCATTCACTCAAGAGCTGGACTTGATGATCCTTGTGGGTCCCTTCCTACCAAGAATATTCTTTGCATCTGGCCATGTTGAGAATACCTGGCTGGGGTTTCTCCTGTGCACCAAACTTGATTAAAGGAACCTTTGGTTACCCCCAGCATTTCAGTGTTCTGGGGTGTTCCAGCCCCCCAGGCTCACCATGGCCTCTTGTTTCCATCAGGCCCTGCTGTGTCACACTGGCCCTTGGTTCCATGAGCATCTGGAGTGTCACACAGCTTGATGACATTTGTTCTTGCTGCCCCTGCCATCCCACTGCCCCAGCAACAGCCCCGAGCCACCCGTGAGGGACAGGCCCTGCTGGGCCAGGCCTGGGCTCAGGCCTTGGCCTTTCTGCTTCCTCCACCCAGCCCAGGCCTTGCTCAGCATTGCAGTTCCCTGCTCACAGCCTCGGGCTCCTGCAATCCTGCCCTCAAGGATCTGCTCTCACCACTCCCTGGGGAGCCTTTGGCAGTCCCTGCCCTCAGTGGGGCCACTGATGCTCCAAGGGACTTGGAGTTTTGCTTCTGCCTCCTTGAGCATCTTCTTCAACCTTCTCTCAGTGCCTGAGGCTCCTGGGCTCAGCCCCAAATCCACTGTGATTAAAATACAGAAAGCCTTCAGGAACTCTTTGTCTTACTTCAAAGCTTGTGCAGCTGCTTGGAGTCAGTTTGGAGTTTTGTTAAGGAGGAAGATTTCAAAGTGAGCCTCATCACTTTTTTTCTTTAATCAACTGAGTATTTTGTTTTAAATTCCAGTTCAGAGAAGAGCTGATTAGAAGCCTTTCCCAAGTGACCTTGATGCTGAATGTCTCCTTAGGAGGTGTGGGCACACAGAAGAATGAGCCCCTTGCAGGCTGACCCTGTTTGGACAACCTGCTCCTCACCCCCAACCTCACCATGTCTGACATCGCCCACCTGGGACTGACATCCCTGTGCCCTGCAGCAGAACCTTGTCCCCTGAGCTCTGCAGCTGGGTGTCCCTGCCCATTGCACCATGTCCCACCTGCTCTCCTCAGGGCTCTGCCTGCACACAGGCCCAGGAGAAGTTTTCCTGTTTGTGAGGAAAGAATGGAAAATCCTGAGCAGGTTTGCTGAACAACAAACCCCACTGTAGAACCACATGCTCAGTCCAGGCTGCCTGGAATGATGTCACCTTCCTACAGGGGCCAGCGTGAGCAGAAATTATCTCTGGAAGCAGAATTTTCTGAGTCTTTCAGATGAATTCTCTGTCCCTTCCCTGAGTCTCTGTTGCAAATGGAATCTGCTGCTGCCATTCTCACCTCTAACCCCTATTTTGAATGCAGACAGATGTTCCCAGGTGTGTTAAGCAGGTGCTGCTCAATGTTTATGCAAAGCTTTTGTATCCTCATGGAACCAAGGAGCCCATTGTGACACAGGGGGCTGATGGAACCAATGAGACAATTGTGACAGTTCAGAGCCTCACAGAAACAAGGCTCCATTGTGACACTGAGGGCAATCATGGAATCAAGGAGACCATTGTGACACAGCCAGGCCACATGGAACCAATGTTCCATTGTGACAGTGCAGATCCAAGGAGGCCATGGTGACACTATGTGACCTCATGGATCCAAGGGGCCACTGTGACACTGAAGAACTTCATGGAACCCAAGGTCCATTGTGACATAGTGGTGCCTCATTGGAACAAAGGAACCATTGTTGACAGCACAGAAACTCATGGAACCAAGGGGCTGTGGTGACACAGCAGAGCTACATGGAACAAAGGAGACCTGTGACATTTAGGAACCTTATGGAACTGAGGGTCCACTATGACACTGCATAAACAAGGAGACCATGGTGACACTATGGCAGTTCATGGAACCAAGCAGCCACTGTGACACTCCAGGGCCTCGTTGAACCAGGGAGACCATTGTGACACTCCAGAAACTCATGGACTAAGAGTTAATTGTGACAAAGCACAGTCCCATGGAACCAATTGTCCATTGTGACAATGTGGATCCCAAGAGACCATGGTGACACTATGGAACCTCATGGAACCAAGGGTCCTTTGTGACACTACACGGCCTTATGGAACCAAGGAGATAATTTTGACATCATGGAATCTCGTGGAACCAAGGGTCCATTGTTACAGTCCAGAACCAAGAAGACCATTCTGACAGTCCAGAACCTCATGGGACCAAGATTCCATTGTTATACAGTAGGGCTTCATGGCACCAAGGAGCCACTGAGACACAGCAGGGCTACATGGGACTAATGGTCCATAGTGATACTGCAGATCCAGGGGCACCATGGTGATACCACAGAACCTCATGGAACCAAGAGTCCAGAGTGACACAGCAGAACCTCTTGGAATCAAGGCAACCGTGTTAGGATATGGAGCCTCATGGAACCAAGAGACCATGGTGACATTGCAGGGCCTCATTTGAACAAAGGACATGGTTGATAGGATAGGACCTCATGGGAACAATGGGACATTGTGACATTGCAGAGCCTCATGGAACGGAGGACACCACTGTGACACTGAGGAAACTTATGGAACCAAGCAGCCATTTTCACACTGAGGAACCAAGGAGAGCATTGACAGTACAAAACCTCATGGAACTGAGGGGCCATTGTCCTACAGAGAGGCCTCGTGGAACCAAGGGGCCATGGTGACGCTCTGGGGCCCCGTTGAACCAAATATTCATTGTGACACTGTAGGGGTGCTTGTAACCAATTGTCCATTATGATGCTGCAGATCCAAGAGACCGTGGTGACACCATGGCAGTTCATGGAACCAAGGGGTTGTTGTGACACACCAAGACCTCGTGGCACCAAGGAGAGCATTGTGGCAGTGCAGAACCAAGGAGGCCATTTTGACAGTACAGACCCAAATGGAACCAAGGGTCCATTGTTATACAGCAGGGCCTCATGGAAACACGGGGCCATTGTGAAACTGTGCAAGGGCCATAATGGAGACAAGGACAGCACTGACACTGAAACCCACAGGATAGAAAGTTTGGAACACAGTTTTGAATATCTGAAAACAGATATTCTTTATTACATCATGGTGGGCACTGTGGCAAACCTTCCTCTATTCGAGTGCACTGAGCATTGAATGAACAGAGTTTTTATCACACACACTGGTTACATACTCTTTAGCTATGCCCACTTTCTTTGAATTTATTGGACATAGTTACACTCCTTATCACAAGTCCTTATATGGTTCTTTGGGGTCTGTCTTCAACATCTGGTGCCCTTTTCAGGGAGCTTCTTCTCAACCTCCACTTTTGAGTTAGGGCAATACTATTGTTTTTTATAATTTCTGCTTTATCAGCCTTGCAGAACTGAGCTGGCATCCTCCTTGCATTTTGTGTGACTTCTGTTTGCCTCAGCTACATCCTTTATCTGTTTCTCCAAGGTTGTGCTGTTCTGTTCTCTGCCCTTGATCAGTGTAAATGTTGTTCTGTTCTCCTGTCCTTGTCACAGTGCTCGCCCCACGAGGTGTGTCTGCAACCCCCTCCAAGCCATGGGCTTGGGGTGGGCAAGTGTTCCTGAGGGAACAGGGATGGGACAGCTGGGCTGGAGGACCCAAGGGATGTTCTGTTCCATGTCACACCATGATCAGCAATAAACTGAGAGAAGCAAGGGGCAATGGGTGTAGGGAATTGATTTTTTTTTAAGAACATTTTTATTCAAAACAGCACCTACACATACAGAATCCACTCCTGCTACAATATTGTTAAGTATTTTCTGCTGCTAGGAGATTTCCTGTGGATTTGCTTTGCTTCTGTGCATGGCCTTTGCTTTTTGTGCTTGCTTGGTTTGTGGGGTTTTTGTTGTTGCAGGTGGGTCTTGCTTTGTTTTTTTTTGTTTGGGTTTGATTTTCCGTATTGAACTGCCTTTTTTTCTGATACATAAATTCTACCTTTTTTTGTGGCTTCGTTGACACCTGATGGCAAGAGAAATTTACCCAACTCAGTCATTTTGCCAAATTATATTTTGCAGTCACCATTAACCAGATGAATTCGGTCACAGACTCCCTGCAACCTGGCAGCATCCACAAAGGAATTGAAATTGCATTTCATGCCATTGTAGAGATAATAGAAATGTTCCACACTGGTGGTCAAGGGCTGGTCACTGAGGGATGTCACCAGGGAGTGGCTGCCAAGAGGACTCTGTGCCACAGATGACATTTGACCCTCATTGTTCAGCCAAATTCCCACCCACCCCATGTTCCTCTCCTGCAGCCCAGCTCTCTCCAATCTGGCTCTGAGGAGAGCACAGCAGACCATGTCCCAGGCCTGGCTAAAGTCTGGGCACACAACATCCCCTTCTTTTCCCTCCCACAGGGGTTCTGCAATCCCTGCCTTGTGCTGCCAGTGCCTGGAATGGCTGCAGGAGGATTTGCCACCTGCCCTTCCCTGCTGAGCCTGACCAGTCTGTGACTGTCCCAGTGCCCCTCCCTGCCCTGTTTGCAGACTGGTTCCATGTCTGCCCTTCCCAAGTGCCCAGGACACTCTGGGATGGCTCTGGCCTTTCCAAGGGGTTTGAGAGAGGTCCCACAATGACACTGTCCAGACTTCGCAACATCCCTGACACCAAAGGCCTTTTCCACATCCCTGAGTTCCAGGTCAGAGCCCAGAACACAGCACAGCCCTGTCCAGGTTCTCAGGGTGGTTCAGAAGGGAGGCAGCTCTGATCTCTCCCCACAGATCAGAGTACTTCATTTAAAAAATGTACAGACAATAAGCTTTTAAAAAGTCATTGTGCTATAAAGGAAAGGTAAATTTTGATGTAGAAATATTATGAGTAGTGAAATTAATTTCTGAAATACATTATAGCAGTAGAAAAACAGCATAACAGTAGCAAAAAATTACGAAGAGGAGCAAAACAGTTTATAGTTACTTCCATTCTGAGTACTCTGCAGAAGAAAGGCACAGTTTATTGCTTCAGAAAAAAGCCAGTCAACCCTTTACTCAGGGCATCCTTGAGTTCCTGGTTCCTCAGGCTGTAGATAAGGGGGTTCAGGGCTGGAGGCACCAATGTGTACAGAACTGACAAGGAGATATCCAATGCTGGGGAGGAGATGGAGGGGGGCTTCAGGTTAGCAAATACGCCAGTGCTGATAAACAGAGAGACCACAGCCAGGTGAGGGAGGCAGGTGGAAAAGGCTTTGTGCCTTCTCTGCTCAGAGGGGATCCTCAGCATGGCCCTGAAGATCTGCACATAGGAGAAAACCATGAACACAAAACAACCAAAATATAGAAGAGCACTAAGCACAATGACAGCAACTTCCCTGAGGCTGGAGTGTGAGCAGGAGAGCTTGAGGATGTGTGGGATTTCACAGAAGAACTGGCCCAGGGCATTGCCATGGCACAGGGGCAGGGAAAATGTATTGGCTGTGTGCAGCAGAGCATTGAGAAAGCCACTGGCCCAGGCTGCTGCTGCCATGTGGGCACAAGCTCTGCTGCCCAGGAGGGTCCCGTAGTGCAGGGGTTTGCAGATGGACACGTAGCGGTCATAGCACATGATGGTCAGGAGATAAAACTCTGCTGAGATGAAGAACACAAAGAAAAAGACCTGAGCAGCGCAGCCTTCATAGGAGATGTGTCTGGTGTCCCAGAGAGAATTGTGCATGGCTTTGGGGACAGTGGTGCAGATGGAGCCCAGGTCAGTGAGGGCCAGGTTGAGCAGGAAGAAGAACATGGGGGTGTGCAGGTGGTGGCCGCAGGCTACGGCGCTGATGATGAGGCCGTTGGCCAGGAGGGCAGCCAGGGAGATGGCCAGGAAGAGGCAGAAGTGCAGGAGCTGCAGCTGCCGCGTGTCTGCCAATGGCAGCAGGAGGAAGTGGCTGATGGAGCTGCTGTTGGACATTTCTTCACTCTGGACATGGTGGACTGTTGAAAGGAGACATTGTACAGCCGTGACCAACTCCTTTGACTCAATCCTATGCTATTTTCTCAGGAATCCCCTCAAAATACTGCTCTTCTTGTTGGGGTAACTTTGCTAAACCTTTTTCAGTTTGGGTATCTGTTGATGCTGATTTACTGTCTCATCCTCAGAATTGCTCTCAGCCAGAACACTGAGAAGCCCAGAAGGAAAACAGGGATACATTTGACACTGTGCAGTCAGTCCTGCTGGTCCCACACTCTTGCACTTTGCTCATTTCCCCTCTCTCTATTTCATTGTGATTGCCTTTAAAACATTCTTGAAAAACTAAGTGGACTTTGAAGGCTCCATGTTCAAAATACTTTTCCCCAAAGTATTTTTAATTTTTTTGCAGATAGACAGAGAGATACCAAGGGTTGTTCTTGATCTCTGCTGCCTGGAGTTCTGCCTACTGGGAGAGGCTTCTCTCTACCCAAGCCTTGTCCCTGCCAGTGCTCTCAGAGCCCAGCCCAGCCCTGGGGGCTCAGCTCTGCCCTGCACACCCCTCCCAGCACAGGGCACTGCCCAGGGCCATCTCCCTGCCAGCAGGGCCTTAAGGGCAGCTCACACAAACTGAGATGCTGCAAGCCAAGGTGCTGCTGCTGCTGTCTGTAGGCACAGGAGGCTGAGGAGGCACTTTGTGAGGGAGATGTGAGGCAGATGTGCTGATGCCCAGGGGGACAGTGCAGGAGTGTCAGTGACACAGACACACCTGACAGCCCCTTTGCCTTGCCTTGAGGAGAAAGCTGAGAGCAGCCCTGGCCATGCAGCACCATCTCCACAGCAGGAGGAATCTGCCCTGATGGGGGTGGCTCCTTCCACCTCCAACTTCTCCCCAGAGTCCATGGGGAGCTGCCAGGCAGGCTGAGAGCTGTCCCTGGCAGGTGGCACATGGGCTGGGCTGGCCAAGAGCCCTGAGTGCTGCAGGAGCTGCTCTGCAGGACAGCCCTGGGCAGCCCTGGCTGCAGCCCCAGCTTCAGCCCCTGCAGCCGTCCCTGGCAGCAGGAGCCATCCTGCCCTGTCCCTCTGACGGTGCCCAGGGCAGCCCCCTCTGCAGCACATCCTCATCCTCACTCACCGTGTCCAGGGCTGTGAAGATGTTTCCCCAAGTGCAGTCTCAGCTCAATGTCTTCCCAGTGCTGATTGCCTTGAGCCTGTCTGTGCCTGGCTCCTGTGCCCTCAGTGCCTGCAGGCAGTGCCCTCAGCCCTGCTGGGCTGGCAGAGGAGCTGCTCCTCAGCAGAAATGTCTTTTTGAAGCTTCTCTTGGTTTACCTTGGGAGCTGCCTCTGTGCCAGGAGCCCGGCCCAGCTCAGCAGCACAGACACAGCACAAGGACTTTAATGAATCTCTTGGTTCATTAAATGTTTACATCATAATCATTCCCTGAGAGAGTGTTCCAAAACCTTCTCAAGAACTCAAATTAAAATGCTGTAGTTTCTTGAAGTTTTAATGGGTCCCAATGAGGGACACAACTGAGAAAATGTCCCCAGGTTCCAGTTAGAGCAGGAAATTGGAGGCAGAGATGACAGGTGAGGACAAAGAAATGTCAAGTCTTTCCCTTTTGACAGCAATTCTTTTAGTAGTTTATAGAATCATACCCCAAATATCTACTTTAATCAGTCCCTTGAGAGCTTTGTATTGACATTCAGTGGGGCTCATTAATACTTCGAGATACTCAAGGTTTGGGTTTTGCTTTTGCCTTGGAGTCTCTGAGAGCTTTGTGCAATCATGGCCTCCAATTATCTGCTTTAATTAGTCCCTTGAGAGCCTTGGTCAGTAACAACACTCACTGGGGCTCATTAACACTGCAAGGCACTCGGGGTTAATTTAAGTTCTACTTTTTGACATTGAGTCTCTGAGAGGTTTGTGTAGTGATGGCCTCCAATTATCTGCTTTAATTAGTCCCTTGAGAGCCTTTGTCAGTAATGATACTCAGTGGGGCTCATTAATACTTCACGGTACTCAGTTTTTTTAAGGTACTGGGAGTTTCCCTTTTAACACCAACTCTTTTAGTAGTTTATGCAGTGATGCCCCCAATTACTGCTTTAACAAGTCCCTTGAGAGCTTTGTACTGACACTCACTGGGGCTCATTAATACTTCAAGGAACTTCAGTTTTTTAAGGTACTTTCCTTTTTCCTTTCTTCTCTGAGTCTCTGAGAAGTTTTTGGGCAATCCTGGCCTCCCATTCTCTCCTCCAAAGAGAGTCCATGAGGTGCCTCTGTAGGGGATGGACCTCAGTAGGACCCATTAATGCTGTGAGACACTTTGGGTTTTTCTTCTGCCTTGGACTCCTGGAAAGGTTTGTGCAATCTCCTCTCAGGCCCTGAGGTTCAAGGGCTCAGCACCAAATGCACCACGGGGCTGATTGGGATCAAGCAAGTCCTGACAAACCATGGCTCTGCCTTGATTTCCCTAGGGTCAAGAACATATCCAGCCATTAGTTACACTGAGTATTTTGGCTACTTTGATCTTTACATGTTCATCACAATTTTCATGACTAATCCTTGGTAAAACTAGAGGTGTTTCTGGCAAACAAAGATTCTGGCTGCCTATCAAGATATAATTTACAGACTTCAGTAGCACTTTAGTGACACGGCTCTTCATTCTTTTTCCTCAGTATCATTTGGGTTAGGAACAATAATTCTGTTGCCCACAGAGCTGATGCCTTTTTAATTCCAGAATAATGTCCCCAAGGTCCTTTGCTGTTCAGCTCTACTGTGCTGTCTGTGGCTGACAAGGCTTGGTGGGCTCCTTTCCCCTCTGGCTGGAGAGGTGCCAGGTCCCAGTCCCTGAGGACACCCAGGCTCCTGGCTGGAATTTGTGTGGAATTCCACATCCTCAGAGTCACATCAGCCTTCACATGGAGCCCCGTGGATCATTTTCCAAAGAGCTGTTGGGGCAAACAGGGAGATTTGGTCTGGCAGGATCTGTAAAACAATATCCCATAACATCCACTTGTTCTGGCACAGAACACTTGGCTGCAGGGACACATTCCCATTGTTCTCAGCCAGGTTTCAGGAGTCAAACAGTGTTGTCTTTGCCCAGAGCTGTTCCTTCAGCTGGCCTGGGAGGGCCATTGGGCCTCTGCACCCACACTCTGGCTCCATTATTAGGACTGGTGCATCCAAACCCTTTATCTCCATCAACAGCAGTGATTTGAGGTGGATGTCCTTTTCTCACAGATGTTTTAAAAACTGTATTTAAAAAATAGCAACAATTGTGCTACTCTTCCACAATTGAATATGGGGTTGTATAATCCAATTGTTCACTGCTGTTTAGCAGAATTACTTTAATTTCTCTTTAATAATCTGCACCAATTCCTCCTTCCATGACATGAACAATTCAAGGCCAAGACTGAGTGAACAATCATCAAACTGAGAGGAATGTTGAATTTGTCTACAAATGAGTTGTGGATCAGCCTGTAGATAAGGCTAGCACTAAGAGATAAAAGAAACAATGGGATGGATTCCACTGATTGATGAATGGAAAGAGATATTTGCCTTTACAAACAAACTGTAGGGCTGCTGATAAATGAAATTGGATATCGAAAGATGAAAGAAGCAACGGGGGGAAAACTATGAATTCTATAAGAATTAAAAATTAAAAGGGAGGGTTATACATTAGAGGGGAATTTCAGGTATCAGGCGTTCCGGGAAGTCTGTACCTCTCAAGTACCTCAGCCAATGGGGAAAGAGAGAGGGAAATGGGGCCGGGAAAATAGGATAAAAAGGAGGCTGTGTCCTCCGAAAATTTGAGAGATCCCAGGGGAATGTCCCATGGCCTCTCCCTTTATTCGAATAAAGCAAAAAGGACTCCTCTGTCTCCTTTTTGGACATAAACCTCTGGTGTTTGTGGATTAATTTTCCTGACAATTTGGGGGCTCGTCCGGGATCTTTCCACCGTCCGGGGCGGCGGGCGGCGAGCGGAGCTGAAGGCGCGCCTCACCCAGTTTGGGTGATCAGCTCCCCTTGGTGCCGGCCGGCACCGGGCGATTGATTGGGTTCCCGAGACTGTCCAGGAGACAGACGAGTGGCGGACCAGGGGGGTCCGTGAAGAGTCCGCAGGGAAGGACCACTGAAAATCTCACCGGTGAGTAAAATGGGATCTTCGGGGAGCAAACCTGGGAGGGCACCCATGGAGGGTAGCACAGGTAAACCTGGGAGGGCACCCATGGAGGGTAGCACAGGTAAAACGGGGCATCCAGAGCGAAGGGGCCCCGGCAAATGGGATGACGATCCCATAATACCCCCGGAGAGTCCCTTGGGGTGAATGCTGAGGTCTTGGGAGAGATTGTATATTCACCCAGAAGTAACTATGGAAATTATGGTAAAATATTGTTATTTTGTGTGGCCAGAGTATAAGTTGGCAAGGGGACTTATATGGCTACTTATGGAACAGATAAAATTCATTTGTGTCGAATTTTGTGAAGGTATTTAGAGGAAAGTGGTGAGGATTGGAATGTTTTTCAGCACCTTCCCCCGTCTTGTCCTCCAGTGTTGCTAGCTGACTCAGAGCCAGCTGCAGGTCGTCTGTATCCTCAACTTTCAGAGCAAGGGGATCAGGGAAATGTTATTCCTACAGCCTCACCTGAGAAGGATGATGGTGTAGAGGGAGGGGAGCAGCATGTTGTATCACCCCCCAGAACTAGAAGAGGGACTCAGTTTAGGGCATCAGAAGCCTCCCAAGAGACAGGGGTACACCAGATGCCACTCTGTCAAGTTCCTTTGGGGGGTCAAGAGGGAGGATTTGGGTTTGTAATTGTACCACTCACTACCCAGGATATAAGAGGGTTGAAAAAAGAATTACCCCCATATTTGGATGATCCCATAGGGGTGGGGGAAAAGATAGAGGAATATTTGGGAAATGCGGATTATACATGGAAGGATTGGGATTTTCTTTTGGGAATTTTGTTTGAGTCATCAGAGAAACGAATGACTTTGCAGAAAGCTCGGCAGCTGTGGGAGGATGAACACCCACAAGCAGCAGGGGGGGCTGGACCCAATGCACCTACGGTGGGTGATGCCATCCCCCAGGCAGACCCCCAGTGGGACCCAAATAACCAGGCCAGTCTGGCTCACCGTGATTGCCGTGCTTATTTGATCAGAGCAATCAAGTCTGCGGCTCCCAGAACTAACAACATAGCTAAGGCTCTGTCGTTAGAACAGGAGAAACAGGAAAGCCCTCATTGGTTGGAGAGGAATAGGGATGCCTTGAGGAAGCACGTGGGGATGGATCCTGAAGGGCCAGCCTTCAACACATTGCTTAAAGTACAATTTGTTACTAAAGCCTGGCCTGATATAAGGAAACGGGTACAAAAAGATAAAAAGTGGCAAAATAAGCCTCTAAAGGAATTGGTTAGAAAACCGCAGCAGATATGTGTAAGAAGGGATGAGGAAAAGGAAGAAGCTAAAGCAAAGATGATGGCAGAGTTTTTGCAGCCCCAGAGGAATAAACCGCAAGGTCCAAGGGGTCCCCAGGGACAGAGGGGACGGGGTCGGCCACAAGGAAGGGGCAGAGGGATTCCCTCCTCGGCAGGGGACAGCCGACCCAAACAGCGGCTGGGGAAGAACCAGTGTGCTGTCTGCAGGGCAGAAGGGCATTGGAAAAACGAGTGTCTGCAGAAACAACTGGACCCTCAGGAGGAGGAAGTCCAGAGAATAATAGAAATGGATTGTTAGGGGTGTCAGGGGCTCCTATTATACCAAAGACCCACCACTCAAGAGCCCTTGATAACTTTTAAGGTGGGTCCGGATCGAGAGGAGGTGTGTTTTCTGGTAGACACGGGGGCGTCTCGGTCCACCTTAAATTTTATACCTAAGGGGGGGAAATTGTCAAAAAGATCCTTGGTTATTCAAGGAGTAAGCGGGAAGGATGAGCGAGTGCATTTTATTCAACCGCTGTTAATAGATGTGGGGGACAGATTTGAACTGCATGAATTCTTGTTTGTTCCTAATTGTGATTGTAATTTACTGGGAAGAGATTTGATGGCTACAATGGGAATGCAAATTAGCATTGTAAGAAGTGACACGGAGTCCGAAACTGTGATATCTTTGTGTAAAATGTCTGAAAAGGCTTATGCTAAAATAAATCCGGAAGTATGGGCAGCTCCAGGGAAATATGGGAAGCTGGACATAGAGCCTCTCCAAATTACTTTGAAGCAACCAGGACAAGTGGTGTCTAAAAAGCAATGCCCTCTTTCAAGGGAGGGAAAGAAGGGGTTACAGCCTGTTATTGAGTCCCGGCTAAAAGCAGGTCTTTTAGAGCCGTGTATGTCTCCCTATAACACCCCTATCCTGCCGGTTAAGAAACCAGATGGAACCTACAGAATGGTGCAGGATTTAAAAATAATAAATAATATTGTCAAACCAAGGCATCCCACAGTTCCAGATCCATACACAATCCTGAATCAAATCCCTTCTTCACATCAGTATTATTCTGTACTGGATTTGAAGGATGCTTTCTGGGGGTGTCCAATCACAGAAGATAGTAAACAGTATTTTGCTTTTAAGTAGGAACAGGAGGAAGGAAGGAAAATGATAAAACAAGAATTGACATGGACAGTACTCCCTCAAGGATATACAGAGTCACCAGTTCTGTTTGGGCAAGCTTTGCAGAAAATATTAAGAGAGTTTACTCCACCCTTAGGAGTCAAGTTGTTGCAGTATGTAGATGATTTGCTCTTATCAGGGGAACAGGAAAAGGTGGTTGAAGAGGCTACTGTAAAGCTGCTTAATTTTCTTGCAAAAAAGGGACTTAGAGTATCCAAAAAGAAAGCACAGTTGGTAGAAAAGAAGGTCAAATATTTGGGACACATTCTGTCCGAAGGGTTACAGTGTATTGATCCAGAAAGGATACAAGGGATTTTACAGGTACCATTACCCCAGACTAAAAAGGAGTTACGGCAGTTTTTAGGGTTGGTGGGGTACTGTAGAGCATGGATCGAGGATTTTTCTGTGGTGGCCAGACCTTTATATAACTTTTTAACTCAAAACAGTCCTAATGTTGTGGTATGGACACCAGAAGGAGAAAAAAGCTTTAAGAAATTAAAAGACAAATTGGTTAAGGCCCCAGTCTTGGCTCTTCCAGACGCAGAAAAAGCATTTCAGCTATATGTGGATGTCAAACAGGGTCATGCTAAAGGAATTTTGGTGCAAGAGCATGGGGGAACACGGAGGCCTGTTGCCTGTTTTTCTAAGTTGTTAGACCCGGTGCCAGAGGCGGCCCCATTGTCTGCAGAACTGTGCAGCCACAGCTCTGATGGTGGCTGAGGCCCGAAAGCTGACAAGGGGAGGGCATCTCATTGTTAAAGTCCCACATCAGATTAAAGCTTTGTTAACTGAGAGAGCCTCTAAGTGGATGACGAGTGCTCGATTACTACAGTATGAATCTTGTTTAATGGAACAGGAGGATTTAGAATTTAAAGGTGGGGAAATTTTTAATCCAGCCTCTTATTTAAATGGCCCTGGAGAAAAGGGGGGCCAGGAAGAAATCCATGATTGTATCCAGGTTATAGACCTCCAGACACGGGCTAGGGAAGATCTACGGGATATTCCCTGGCCTGAGGGAGAGAATGTGTTCATTGATGGGTCCTCCAAGGTGGTAGAAGGGAAACGATTTACAGGATACTCTATCGTGAATGGGAAGCAATTAAGGGAAGGGGGGAGGTTACCACACACCTGATCAGCTCAGACAGCAGAGCTGTACACGCTTGTGAGAGCCTGTGAATTATACCAGGACAAGACAGTAAATATATTTACTGATTCTAAATATGCATATGGGGTAATACATGCATTTAGAAAACTATGGGAAGAAAGAGGTTTATTAAGCTGCAGAGGAAAGACATTAGCTCACGAGAACTTAATCTCTCGCCTATTGGAGGCAGTGAATTTACCAAAAAAGGTGGCGATAATCCACATTAAGGGGCATCAGGCAGGATGGTCGGAGGAAGCAATAGGAAACCGACTGGCTGATGAAGAAGCTCTCAAAGCTGCATTGTTGCCAGAAGTCTCTAAGATCCTGCCTTTGCTCCCAGTAACTGCACCGCTGCCAGAGAAACTCTCTTTTCCACCAGAGGAACTTGAGATAATTAAAAAGAGTGGGGCAGAGAAAAGAGAAAATAATTGGTTTACAAGGGATGGTAAGCAGTGGATACCAAAAGCTCTAGCCTTACAATTGTTAAAAGAACTTCATGAAGGGAGTCATTGGGGCTCCCGAGGTCTGGCAGACGCCTTCCTCAAAATGAACGCTGCTGTTGGTCTCTTTAGCCTGGCAAAGCAAGCCACTGAAGGCTGTTTGACTTGTGCTAAAACCAACAACAAAGTTACAAAGAAACTGGCCAGGGGAGGGAGGCGTTGGGCAGTACGTCCCTTCCAGAGATGCCGGGTGGATTTTACTGAAATGCCTCGAGTGGCAAGATTTAAATATCTTCTGGTAATAGTATGTCAATTAACCGGGTGGCCAGAAGCATTTCCAACTGTGTCAGCAACTACAGGATCAGTTGTTAAAATATTTTTGGAACAAAAAATTCCAAGATAAGGGATGGTGGAAGCGATAGATTCAGATAGGGAAACTCATTTTACAGGAAAAATTCTTCAAGGAGTTATGACTGCTTTAGGAATACGGTGGAACCTCCATACCCCCTGGCACCCACAAAGTTCGGGCCAGGTTGAGAGGATGAATGGAGAAATAAAGAAACATCTCCTGAAGCTGGTGATAGAAACTAAAATGCCATGGGTGCGGCTCCTGCCCCTGGCTTTAGCAAGGATAAGAGCCAGACCCAGGGAAGATATTCAATTATCTCCCTTTGAATTGATCTTTGGAATTCCTTACCCTTGTAATTCTCAGCCGAGTGGGGGGATAAAGATAAGTGATGTGTATTTGAAACAATATGTGGCTCGGATACTGTCTCTTGTGAAATCTCTTCGACAGGAAGCTCAGCTGGCACAGACCCTGCCTTTGGACTTTGCTGTTCACAACATCCAACCGGGAGACTGGGTCCTGGTTAAGGAGTGGGAAGAAGCACCACTGGTGGCGAAGTGGCGTGGACCTTTCCAGGTGTTGCTGACCACAGAAACAGCCGTCAAGACAGCTGAACATGGCTGGACCCATCACACTCGGGTCAAGGTCTCTGCAGCCTCAGAGATTTGGACATCTCAGCTGGAGGAGAAGGACGGGAAGCCGCGACTGACACTCGTCAGGAGTGGACTGGAGCAGTAGCCAGTGCGTCGACATCGGGGGAAGCCTCGTGTGCCCACCCACAGAGTGCCTGCTGAAATAGTCTGTGTGGGTATCCCTCCTCTCAGATCTCCAGGCACTGGGGGCCAACCCTTGCTGTCATTGTTTTCTTTATGTTAAGCCGTTTCTGTGCCTTCGCTCGCCACAGGTGGTGTGAAAGACAAAGTGAAAGTAAAAATTAAGTTAGGAAATTAGATTACACAATCAGAATGTTTCTCTTAATAATGTTACCTTTATATTATCAGTTAGGTTGGGGCCAAGAATGGGAAAATAATTTTTTGAACTTAGGAGAAGAAGTAGCAAAAACCTTTAACCTTAGCAATTGTTGGGTCTGTGGAGGGCCAGGGGGATCTGAAAACTGGCCATGGGTGGCCAGCCCAGTTGAACCTAAATGGTGGATTAGCACCCTGAGTGAGGTCCGTAATGGAACAGGATTTTGGGATGAAGAAGGAAGTCCATGGCGGCTTCATTCTTCTGAAAGAGGCACTTACTGTCTAAATAGGGCAGGAAGCATATATATGGGAAAAAGCGTTTGTGACTGGACTTTATCTTTGGGTTTAGATTGTTGGACCCCCAACTGCCTTCCTTATGATTGTTCCAGATATCAAGGCAGATGGAATCAAACGCATGTTAAGCTCACAAATGGTAGCTGGGTAAAATGCTCCTATCATAATTACCAGAAAGATTTAAAAGGCTGTAAAGCAGTGGGGAAAGATAAGTTTTTTGACCCCTTATTTTTAAGCTGTCCCCGAGATAATTCCACAAGTAGCACACATGTTATCCGTGACTACCAGTGGAAATGGCAACATCGAAATGGAACTCGAACCCTTTTTAATAGGTTCTGGTCCAAATCTAACAAAACAGATCTGGGATGTAACTGCAGGTGGAAACCTCATGTGGGAGCTTGGAAATGCAACTACTGTGATTCTTATGGTGGGGCGACCATTGTTGGGGGACCACTGGGCCCAGGGAGTAAGCTGTATTTTGACTCTCCAATTGACCATGAAAATTGGGAAGGTCCCTTTGCCAATGGGACCTGGGCCTTAAAGGGGCATTACTGGATTTGTGGCCAACATGCATATCGCAGGTTACCCCCAAACTGGTCAGGAATATGTTATGTGGGGTATATCAGACCACTGTTCTTTCTGCTACCACAGGTTCAGGGAAATCACTTAGGAATCAAGGTATATGATGATCTAATTAGAGAAAAGCGGTCAATTGATGTATCCCTGGCTGGAGGGAGCACCCAAAGATGGGGTGATGATGAATGGCCACCTGAATGAATCATACAACACTACGGACCAGCCACTTGGAATCCTAATGAATTCATATCAGGTGCCAGAGAACCCATTTATAATCTAAACCGGATAATTAGGTTACAAGCTGTCTTTGAAATAGTAAGTAACCAGACAGCTACAGCTCTTGACCTTCTTGCTGACCAGGCTACTCAGATGAGAACTGCAATATTTCAACACCGAATGGTATTAGACTATTTATTAGCAGAAGAAGGGGGAGTGTGTGGCAAATTTAACGACTCAAACTGCTGTTTGCAAATAGATGACAATGGAAAGGTGGTGAAGCAAATAGCAAAAGAAATAAGAAAATTAGCTCATGTGCCAGTCCAAACATGGAAAGGATGGGAATGGGACATGTTTTCTTGGCTACCTGGTGGACTATGGGTTAAACAACTACTTTTTTTCCTCTTATGTGCTGTAGCAACTCTAATATTTTTACCATGCATGATCCCTTGCTTAGTACAACTTATTCAACATGTGATCAAAGGGATGCAGGTAATAGCCACGCCTACTGATCCAGAAATGGTTACAAAAGGATAGAAATTGATGTCACTCCAAATAATTACAAAACCAAAAAGAACTCAGGAACAAGAAATTAAGTCAATGATAGCTAAAGTTTGTAAAGACAATCATTAAACAAATAAAAGAGGAGGGATTGAGAGGAATGTTAAATTTGTCTTTACAAATGAGTTGTGGATCAGCCTATAGATAAGGCTAGCACTGAGAGATAAAAGAAACAATGGGATGGATTCCACTGATTGATGAATGGAAAGAGATATTTGCCTTTACAAACAAACTGTAAGGCTGCTGATAAACGAAATTGGATATCGAAAGATGAAAGAAGCAACGGGGGGAAAACTATGAATTCTATAAGAATTAAAAATTAAAAGGGAGGGTTATACATTAGAGGGGAATTTCAGGTATCAGGCGTTCCGGGAAGTCTGTGCCTCTCAAGTACCTCAGCCAATGGGGAAAGAGAGAGGGAAATGGGGCCGGGAAAATAGGATAAAAAGGAGGCTGCGTCCTCTGAAAATTTGAGAGATCCCAGGGGAATGTCCCATGGCCTCTCCCTTTATTCGAATAAAGCAAAAAGGACTCCTCTGTCTCCTTTTTGGACATAAACCTCTGGTGTTTGTGGATTAATTTTCCTGACAGCCCCACTGGGAAATGGGAACCCCCTGGATGTGCATGGCTGCACCCAGTTTGCAAATACAGCCAAGGACAGTGACACTGTGACTGCCTGGGAAATTATTCCGGGTGTGATGGCCCCTGACAGGGCCACCCCAGAGGCTGCAGGGCTGGGCCTTCATGCATAGGAATTAATTAGGATAAATCAGGAGCAAATGAGAGTTATAAATACTGGAACAGTGATTCAGATTCCTCCAGGACACTTTGGTTTTGTCAGGAAAATTAATCCACAAACACCAGAGGTTTATGTCCAAAAAGGAGACAGAGGAGTCCTTTTTGCTTTATTCGAATAAAGGGAGAGGCCATGGGACATTCCCCTGGGATCTCTCAAATTTTCGGAGGACGCAGCCTCCTTTTTATCCTATTTTCCCGGCCCCATTTCCCTCTCTCTTTCCCCATTGGCTGAGGTACTTGAGAGGTACAGACTTCCCGGAACGCCTGATACCTGAAATTCCCCTCTAATGTATAACCCTCCCTTTTCATTTTTAATTCTTATAGAATTCATAGTTTTCCCCCCTTTGCTTCTTTCATCTTTCGATATCCAATTTCATTTATCAGCAGCCCTGCAGTTTGTTTGTAAAGGCAAATATCTCTTTCCATTCATCAATCAGTGGAATCCATCCCATTGTTTCTTTTATCTCTCAGTGCTAGCCTTATCTACAGGCTGATCCACAACTCATTTGTAAAGACAAATTCAACATTCCTCTCAGTTTGATGATTGCTCACTCAGTCTTGGCCTTGAATTGTTCATGTCATGGAAGGAGGAATTGGTGCAGATTATTAAAGAGAAATTAAAGTAATTCTGCTAAACAGCAGTGAACAATTGGATTATACAACCCCATATTCAATTGTGGAAGAGTAGCACAATTGTTGCTATTTTTTAAATACAGTTTTTAAAACATCTGTGAGAAAAGGACATCCACCTCAAATCACTGCTGTTGATGGAGATAAAGGGTTTGGATGCACCAGTCCTAATAATGGAGCCAGAGTGTGGGTGCAGAGGCCCAATGGCCCTCCCAGGCCAGCTGAAGGAACAGCTCTGGGCAAAGACAACACTGTTTGACTCCTGAAACCTGGCTGAGAACAATGGGAATGTGTCCCTGCAGCCAAGTGTTCTGTGCCAGAACAAGTGGATGTTATGGGATATTGTTTTACAGATCCTGCCAGACCAAATCTCCCTGTTTGCCCCAACAGCTCTTTGGAAAATGATCCACGGGGCTCCATGTGAAGGCTGATGTGACACTGAGGATGTGGAATTCCACACGAATTCCAGCCAGGAGCCTGGGTGTCCTCAGGGACTGGGACCTGGCACCTCTCCAGCCAGAGGGGAAAGGAGCCCACCAAGCCTTGTCAGCCACAGACAGCACAGTAGAGCTGAACAGCAAAGGACCTTGGGGACATTATTCTGGAATTAAAAAGGCATCAGCTCTGTGGGCAACAGAATTATTGTTCCTAACCCAAATGAAACTGAGGAAAAAGAATGAAGAGCCGTGTCACTAAAGTGCTACTGAAGTCTGTAAATTATATCTTGATAGGCAGCCAGAATCTTTGTTTGCCAGAAACACCTCTAGTTTTACCAAGGATTAGTCATGAAAATTGTGATGAACATGTAAAGATCAAAGTAGCCAAAATACTCAGTGTAACTAATGGCTGGATATGTTCTTGACCCTAGGGAAATCAAGGCAGAGCCATGGTTTGTCAGGACTTGCTTGATCCCAATCAGCCCCGTGGTGCATTTGGTGCTGAGCCCTTGAACCTCAGGGCCTGAGAGGAGATTGCACAAACCTTTCCAGGAGTCCAAGGCAGAAGAAAAACCCAAAGTGTCTCACAGCATTAATGGGTCCTACTGAGGTCCATCCCCTACAGAGGCGCCTCATGGACTCTCTTTGGAGGAGAGAATGGGAGGCCAGGATTGCCCAAAAACTTCTCAGAGACTCAGAGAAGAAAGGAAAAAGGAAAGTACCTTAAAAAACTGAAGTTCCTTGAAGTATTAATGAGCCCCAGTGAGTGTCAGTACAAAGCTCTCAAGGGACTTGTTAAAGCAGTAATTGGGGGCATCACTGCATAAACTACTAAAAGAGTTGGTGTTAAAAGGGAAACTCCCAGTACCTTAAAAAAACTGAGTACCGTGAAGTATTAATGAGCCCCACTGAGTATCATTACTGACAAAGGCTCTCAAGGGACTAATTAAAGCAGATAATTGGAGGCCATCACTACACAAACCTCTCAGAGACTCAATGTCAAAAAGTAGAACTTAAATTAACCCCGAGTGCCTTGCAGTGTTAATGAGCCCCAGTGAGTGTTGTTACTGACCAAGGCTCTCAAGGGACTCATTAAAGCAGATAATTGGAGGCCATGACTGCACAAAGCTCTCAGAGACTCCAAGGCAAAAGCAAAACCCAAACCTTGAGTATCTCAAAGCATTAATGAGCCCCACTGAATGTCAATACAAAGCTCTCAAGGGACTGATTAAAGTAGATATTTGGGGTATGATTCTATAAACTACTAAAAGAATTGCTGTCAAAAGGGAAAGACTTGACATTTCTTTGTCCTCACCTGTCATCTCTGCCTCCAATTTCCTGCTCTAACTGGAACCTGGGGACATTTTCTCAGTTGTGTCCCTCATTGGGACCCATTAAAACTTCAAGAAACTACAGCATTTTAATTTGAGTTCTTGAGAAGGTTTTGGAACACTCTCTCAGGGAATGATTATGATGTAAACATTTAATGAACCAAGAGATTCATTAAAGTCCTTGTGCTGTGTCTGTGCTGCTGAGCTGGGCCGGGCTCCTGGCACAGAGGCAGCTCCCAAGGTAAACCAAGAGAAGCTTCAAAAAGACATTTCTGCTGAGGAGCAGCTCCTCTGCCAGCCCAGCAGGGCTGAGGGCACTGCCTGCAGGCACTGAGGGCACAGGAGCCAGGCACAGACAGGCTCAAGGCAATCAGGACTGGGAAGACATTGAGCTGAGACTGCACTTGGGGAAACATCTTCACAGCCCTGGACACGGTGAGTGAGGATGAGGATGTGCTGCAGAGGGGGCTGCCCTGGGCACCGTCAGAGGGACAGGGCAGGACGGCTCCTGCTGCCAGGGACGGCTGCAGGGGCTGAAGCTGGGGCTGCAGCCAGGGCTGCCCAGGGCTGTCCTGCAGAGCAGCTCCTGCAGCCCTCAAGGCTCTTGTGCCACCTGCCAGGGACAGCTCTCAGCCTGCCTGGCAGCTCCCCATGGACTGTGGGGAGAAGTTGGAGGTGGAAGGAGCCACCCCCATCAGGGCAGATTCCTCCTGCTGTGGAGATGGTGCTGCATGGCCAGGGCTGCTCTCAGCTTTCTCCTCAAGGCAAGGCAAAGGGGCTGTCAGGTGTGTCTGTGTCACTGACACTCCTGCACTGTCCCCCTGGGCATCAGCACATCTGCCTCACATCTCCCTCACAAAGTGCCTCCTCACCCTCCTGTGCCTACAGACAGCAGCAGCAGCACCTTGGCTTGCAGCATCTCTGTTTGTGTGAGCTGCCCTTAAGGCCCTGCTGGCAGGGAGATGGCCCTGGGCAGTGCCCTGTGCTGGGAGGGGTGTGCAGGGCAGAGCTGAGCCCCCAGGGCTGGGCTGGGCTCTGGCAGCACTGGCAGGGACAACGCTTGGATAGAAAGAAACAGCTCCCAGTAGGCAGAACTCCAGGCAGCAGAGAGCCTGACCAAACCTTGGTTTCCCTCTCTCTGTTTTCAAATTAGATCCTTCAAAAAGGCTAATTTATTTCTCTAAAATGTTTTAAGTGCCATCAGCCTGAATTAGAGGGAGGTGTGACTAGTAGAGTTCAGCTCTGTGGGACTAGCAGGACTGACTGCACTGGGGCACAGGGAGCCCTGTCTTCCCTCTGGGCTCCTCAGTGTTCAGACTGACAGCACTGATGAAGATGAAGCACTACCTCAGCAGCACAAACTGAGCTCAAAAATGTAAATCCTAAGTTAAGTTTCTCCAAAGGATAAGAAATAGTTTTCAGTGAAATCTATATAATATCACATACGAATAATTCAAAGAGGTTGGTCCCAACTTCTCAATGTTTTGTTTGAACAGTCCTCAATGCCCAGAGTGAAGAAATGTCCAACAGCAGCTCCATCAGCCACTTCCTCCTGCTGCCATTGGCAGACACGCGGCAGCTGCAGCTCCTGTACTTCTGCCTCTTCCTGGCCATCTCCCTGGCTGCCCTCCTGGCCAACGGCCTCATCATCAGCGCCGTAGCCTGCGGCCACCACCTGCACACCCCCATGTTCTTCTTCCTGCTCAACCTGGCCCTCACTGACCTGGGCTCCATCTGCACCACTGTCCCCAAAGCCATGCACAATTCCCTCTGGGACACCAGACACATCTCCTATGCTGGATGTGCAGCACAGGTATTTCTGATATTCTTCTTCCTTGGATCAGAGCTTTCCCTCCTGACCATCATGTGCTATGACCGCTACGTGTCCATCTGCAAACCCCTGCACTACGGGACCCTCCTGGGCAGCAGAGCTTGTGCCCACATGGCAGCAGCTGCCTGGGCCAGTGCCTTTCTCAATGCTCTGCTGCACACGGCCAATACATTTTCCCTGCCCCTGTGCCACGGCAATGCCCTAGGGGGATTCTTCTGTGAAATCCCACAGGTCCTCAAACTCTCCTGCTCACACTCAAATCTCAGGGAAATTGTGCTCATTGCTGTTAGTGCCTGTTTAGCTTCTGGATGTTTTGTGTTCATTGTTTTCTCCTATGTGCAGATCTTCAGGGCTGTGCTGAGGATCCCCTCTGAGCAGGGACGGCACAAAGCCTTTTCCACCTGCCTCCCTCACCTGGCTGTGGTCTCCCTGTTTGTCAGCACTGGCATGTTTGCTAACCTGAAGCCCCCCTCCATCTCCTCCCCATCCCTGGATCTGGCAATGTCAGTTCTGTACTCAGTGGTGCCTCCAGCCCTGAATCCCCTCATCTACAGTCTCAGGAACCAGGAGCTCAAGGCTGCAATGTGGAGACTGATGACTGGAGGGTTTCAGGGACATTAAACTTCCACAAAAATAATGAAAATAACATAAATAATAGCCATTTTTGATAGTTCTTGTTTTGTTAGTTGTGGGATTCTTCTTCCTTTGTTTTAGTTTTTCTATATTGTCCACAAAGATAAGCCTATGCTCGTGTTATTTCTCCTTTTCTTTCTCTCACCCTTCCCATTGGCCACAGATTCTGTCAATGAGGAGCTGCACTCTTGGAGGCTATATATGAACTAAAGGATCTCCCAGCAAAGTTTTCTCCAGAGATGCCCCTTTTGTTCCCTTCTCTGGAGCTGCAGCAGCAATGTCTGTGTGCAGAGCTGGGGCAGATCAGTGCTGGCACAGCAGCTGTGCCCAGCAGCAGCAGCACTTGGTGTTGCCAGTGCTGCTCCCGTGCCACTGCCCCGCTGCCCTCCTGGCCCTCGTGTTGCTGCAGGGCCTGAGTGCTCTCGGGGCCGGGCACAGCCCTGGGGGTGGCAGTGCCGGGGCTGCAGCAGGGACAGGCCATGGGCATTGCTGGGGCAGCGCTGACGCCTCAGGCCAGGGCCTGGGGGCTCCAGGCTCCTTGGCCAGGCTCTCTCCACAACACTTGGCCAGCCCAGTGCTGAGCACAGAAAAGCCCCGGGAGCAGCCCCAGGCTGCCCGTGGGCAGGCTGGGGGCAAACAGCATGGCTGGTGCTCTGCAAGCTCCCTGCAAGGGGGACACCCTGGCAAGGAGCAGCAGAGCAGGGGCTTATCCATCCCCAGTGCGCTGGACACCCCAGGGCAGCGTCCCAGAGCGTCCTCATGCACCTGCCAACAACATCCCCCCTCTGCAGCCCTGGCCTCTCCCCCAGCTCACACAGGAGCCGCATCCTTGCAGGCACACACACGGCAGCACTGGCTCAGGAGCCCCTGTTTGCATTGCACACAGCAGGCTCAGCACCCTCATGGTGCTGCTGTGGGGACATGGAGCTGAGTGAGCACAAATGCCATCAGCCCCTGGGGCCAGCAAGGGCTGGGGGACGGCAGGGAAACCACTCAGCTTTGTTGTGGCCTCTGAAGTCAGCCAGAGTTTGTTCCCATCAGCTGTGAGTTTCCTGTCCCACTGCAGATATTATTACTCAGAGCCAGGTCTGCCTGGCAGGCGCCCTCAAACTTCCCTGAGCATTTCCTTTGCTTCACATTTGATTTCTTTTCTCTTACCTTCTCATGATTTCTTCCTCTTGCCCATCCCTGTCCCCTCCCTTGCAAACAGCCCATCTCTGTTTGCCCTTTCCTCTCTGGCCTCACTCCCGATTTCACTTCCTCAGTTGGCACCATGGGAACATCCCTTGGGTAGCAGGATCATCCTCCACGTGCTTCAGGAATTTTCTGCAGGGTCCTGCAGTGCCTCGTGCTGCTCCCTTGCCAGAGGCACCACAGGCCAGGGGGGCACATCTGGGCTGCTGTGTCTGGGTGTGGGGCTCCCTGTTGTGGGCAATGAGGAGGGGCTGGAGAGGCTCTGCAGGACTGACAGGATGGGCTTTGGGGTTGTGTGGAGAAGCTGAGGGACCTGGGCTGCTGGACCTTGTGAAGAGGAGGCCCAGGGCTCATCCTGCAACTGCTCCAAGGGTGGTTTCAGAGAATCACACAATCAGCCAGGCTGGAAAAGAGTTTGTAAATCGTCGAGTCCAACCTGTGCTCTGACACCACCTTGTCTCCCTGAGCATCCTCTTATCCAGGATAAACATCTCCAGCTCCCTCAATCACTCCTCTCAGGACTTGTGCTCCAGACTCCTCACCAGCCTTGTTCCCCTTCTCTGGACACACTCCAGCCCCTCCATGTCCTTCCTAAATTGGGGGCTCAGAACTGGACACAGCACTCGAGGTGCTGCCCAACCAGTGCTGAGCACAGGGGAAGAATCACTGCCCTGCTCCTGCTGGCCACACCATTCCTGATCCAGGCCAGGAGCCGTTGGCCTTCTTGGCCACCTGGGCACACTGCTGGCTCATGTCCAGCCTGCTGTCCATCAGTGCCCACAGGTCCCTTTCTGCCTGGCTGCTGTCCAGTCACTCTGTCCCCAGCCTGTAGCGCTGCAGGGGGTTGTTGTTGCTAAAGTGCAGGGTCTGGCACTTGGACTGGTTCAACTCAACCTTACTGGATTTGGGCCCTGGATTGAGCCTGTCCAGGTCCCTGTGCAGAGTTCTCCTACCCTCCAGCAGATCAACACTCCCCCACCAACTTGGTTACACCACTGTTCCATGAGTCCCAGGAGTATCACAACGGTCTCCATGATTCCATGAGTCCTCCCAGTGTCACAATATCCCTTTGGTCCCATGGAACATCTTGGTTTCGCAACGTCTCTTGGATCCTTGGGCCCCGCAGTGCCACAGTGGCACCTTGGTTATACAAGGTCCAGCAGTGTCACAGTGGTCTCTGAGGTTCCACAAGGCACCAAAGTGTGACACTGACCCCTTGGTTCCATGGGGCCCTGCACTGTCACCATGGCCCCCTGTTACCCGAAGTTCCACAGTGTCACAATGGACTCCTTGTTTCCACGAGGCCAAAAGGTGTCAAAACTGTGTTCTGGACTTCCTAATGCCCCACAGAGTCACAGGGGCCCCTGAATTCCATAAGGTTCCAGAGGTCCACAATGGACTCCTTGTTTGCACAGTGTCACAATGGAGCCCTGGTGACACAAGAGACTGCAGTGTCACAATGGATTCTTGGTGCCCTGACACCCTGCAGTGTCAGTGTCCCCGTGGTGTCTGAGTACATGAGGCCCTGCAGTATCACAGTGGGCCCTTAGTTCCAGGGGGCACCCAGGTGCCAAAATTGTTCCCTTAGTTCCACCAGTCCCCACAGTGTAACAATGGCCCCTTGGTTCAACAAAGCCCACTGTGTCACTGTGGCCTCTGTGGTTTCACAATGACCCAGAGTCATCAATGGACCTTGGATCCATTTAGCCCCACAGTGTCACAATGGCCCCTTGTTGCCCCAGGGCCCTGCAGTGTCACATTCATCACAGAATCACAGAATTAACCAGGCTGGTAAAGACCTTTGAGTTCATCAAGTCCAAATTGTGACCCAACACCACCTTGTCACCCAGACCATGGCACTCAGTGCCACATCCAGTCTTTCCTTAAACCCTTCCAGGGACAATGACTCATCCACCTCCCTGGGCACCCCATTCCAATGCCCATTCACCCTTTTTGTGAAGAATATTTACCAAGGTCCCGCCTAAATCTCCCTTGGCACAGCTTAAGGCTGTGTCCTCTTGTCCTGTCACTGCTCCCTGGGCAAAGACCCCAATCCCCACCGGGCTGCACCCTCCTGTCAGGGAGTTGTAAAGAGTGATGAGGTCTCCCCTGAGCCTCCTCTTCTCCAGGATAAACAACGCCAGCTCCCTCCTACTCCTCCCAGCTATTCCTCATAGGATTTGTGTTCCAGACCCCTCACCAGCCTTGTTGTCCTTCCCTGCACATGCTCCAGCCCCTCCATGTCCTTCCTCCAGCACATCCACACTCACACCCAGCTTGGTGCCATCTGCACATTTGCTGATGCTGCACTCAATGCCCTCATCCAGATCATCAATGCAGATATTGAAATCCACGCTGGCTGCCTCTGATCCCTCAGCCATCCTGGAGGTGCCCTGTGATGGCACTCAAGGTGATCTGTTCCATCACCTCACCAGGCACCCAGGTCAGGCTGACAGGCCTGCACTTCCCCACATCCTCCTTCCAGCCCTTCTTGGGCATGGGCTCACATTGGCACCTCCAGTCCTCTGGCACCTCCCTGCTGAGCCAGCACTGATGAGAAATGATGGAGAGCAGCTTGGGCAGCTCATCCAGCAGCTCCCTCATCCCCCTAGGATGGATCCCATCTGTTCCCAGAGACACCAGTGAGCATCTGAGTGGCTCAGCAGGTCCCCAGCTGCTTCCTCCTGGATTACAGGGGGTCTGTTCTGCTCCCTGTCCCCATCTACCAGCTCAGGTGAACACTTGTCCTGAGGACAACCTGAACTTTTGATTGAAAACTGAGGCAAAGAAAGGGTTAAATATCCCAGTCTTTTCCTAATCTTTGGCAACAATATCCCATCAAAAAAGAATGGATTTTCTACTTTCCCTCGTTTTGCCTGTAATGTTTTAATAAAATAATTTCTGATGTCTTCTGCAGAAGTGGCCAGGTTATGTCCTAATTGAATTTTCACTTCTCTTAATTTTTTTTCACTTCTCTAATTCTCTCATTGGCATGATCTAACAACATCTTTAAACCCTTCCTGCGTTGTCTACCTCCCTGTCCAAAGCCTCTTTTTTCCCTGAGTGCTTGGAAAAATCTCCATGCTCAGCCAAGCCAGTCAGTTTTCTTGCTACCTCACTGATCACTTTTTGGCACAGATGGACAGGCTGCGCCTTCAAGATTTCTTTCTTGTAGTGCGTCCATTCTTTCTGGAATCCTTTGTTTGAAAATGCGCTTTGCCATAAAAAAATCAGTACCTGATTTAGTACTGTCAAAATCTGCATCCTGAATAAACTGAAATCTGCTGTGACTCAAGTGTAGAAGTTTTGTTGAGGCCCCTCCTCCTTTCAGAGAATATTTAAAAAGTCAATAATTTTATGGTCACTGTAGCCCAAACAGCCTCTGACCACCACATCTCCCACCAGCCCTTCTCTCTTTGTGAACAGCAGGAGACAAAGCTTTCCTTGGGAGTGGGAAGAGAAGGAAACCTCCCCAAAGTGCAGCCTGGAATGTTCAGCCTGGAGGTGAGGAAACAGAAAAGTCCCTCCCAGGGCAGAATGTTGGTGCCCGAGGTGTCCCAGCGTGAGGCTGGGCCAGGCCATGGCTCTGTGTGCCAGGAGCCGGCAGCGCTGGGTGCAGGGAGCCCAGGGAGGGCACAGCAATGCTGGGCTGAGAAATGCTGGGGGGGACAGCGAGATGGGCGTGTGCAGCCGGCCAGGGCACAGGAGCAGCACGCACAGGGGGCACAGCCTGCAGGAGAGATGGCCGAGGGCTGGGCAGGGCTGGCAGGGCCAGAGGCACCCAGGCCTTTGTGCCCTGGGCTCGGGCAGGGCCTCTGCAGCCCCACAGAAGGAACTTTCCTGGCAGGGGCTGCACTTTGCTTCTGCCTCGGCCCTCCCTCAGGAGGCTGCCAGGGCTGGCAGCTTGATGACATTTGTCCTTGCTGCCCCTGCCATCCCACTGCCCCAGCAACAGCCCCGAGCCCCCCGTGAGGGACAGGCCCTGCTGGGCCAGGCCTGGGCTCAGGCCTTGGCCTTTCTGCTTCCTCCACCCAGCCCAGGCCTTGCTCAGCATTGCAGTTCCCTGCTCACAGCCTCGGGCTCCTGCAATCCTGCCCTCAAGGATCTGCTCTCACCACTCCCTGGGGAGCCTTTGGCACTCCCTGCCCTCAGTGGGGCCACTGATGCTCCAAGGGACTTGGAGTTTTGCTTCTGACTCCTGGAGCAGCTTCTTCAACCTTCTCTCAGTGCCTGAGTGTCCTGGATTCAACCCCAAATCCACTGTGGAGGTGATTAAAATACAGAAAGCTCTCAGGATCTCTTTGTCTTCCTTCAATTGTCTTCAAGTCTGCAGGGCTTGTGCAGCTGATTGGAGTCAGTTTGGAGTTCTGTTAAGGAGGAAAATTTGGAAGTGCACCTCATGATTTTTGTTTTTATTTAGTTGAGTATTTTTTTATTTTTCAGTTCATTGTAGAGGTGATAGAAGCATTCGCCAGGTGATCTTGATGCTGAATGTCTCCTTAGGAGGTCTGGGCGTGTAGAAGAGTGAGCCTGACACTGATTGGACAACCTGCTCCTCACCCCTTCAGTCACCATGTCAGACATCGCCCACCTGGGACTGAGTCAAAACATTAAAATAAAAATTAGCAATTTTTACTTGGAATTAAAAGGTGCCTATTAATAAAATTTTAGTAATAGTTTTTTCTTTATACTAATATTGTTCTATATTTTTCTTACTTCTATATTTATGTAAAAAAATCTATACATTTTTAGCAAGCAAAAAAGATTTTGGTCATTGGTTCTAAGTAACACTATTCCCATCATTAATTAATTCGTTAATTGACCACTATTGGGTATTGATTCCTCCCTCTTTATGTTTATAAGTCCTATTTTTACTCCTTTAGTGCTGTTTTTTTTAATCATTTTCTCAGACAGGGTAAAAGGGGCCACTCTGGGGGAGCCGGGTGGGAATTCGATGCGGCACTGAGGGATTCTGATGGACACTTCGGGATCCGGGCGGCCACTTGGGAGGCTCTAACGGGGCTCTCTGGGCCGCGGGGATTCATGGGAGTTGTAGGCACAGGTATAACACGGTTCAAAGGAGCTGTGGAGCACCATGGGAGTTATAGGCACAGCTCCAAAGTGTCTCGGTGAGGGGTGGGGCATGACCGGAGATGACGTCACAACTGCAATGGCATGCTACAGGAACCGCGGAGTATGATGGGAGCTGTAGTCCCGGAAGTAGCTCGGTATTTGGGGGCCTGGGAAGGCATTTCGGGGACACATTTGCGTCCGAGCCGCGATTTGAGGTCCTCAGGAGAGAACGTGAACGGTTCGGGAGCACTCTGGGGGAACTTGGGGAGCTCTAACCGGGCTTTTTAGGGCGCAGGGAAGGGCAGGAGTTTTAGGCGCCAGATTATGTAATGTGAAACTCAGAAGCCGCCAGGGATGAGAGGAGATGAATTCCCAGAAATGACTGTAACGGGAATCTGTGGTGTTGGGAGCATTCAGGGGATCTGGGGATGCTTTTAGGGGGTCCCGAATGGGTGCTGTGGAGGCACTTCAGAATCGTGGAGGATCTGGGGGACACTTAAGGGACATGTGGGGACGGATACCGGGGTTCTGTGGGGCGTGGGGCATGACGGGCGTTGTAGTCCCAGCTCCAATGGGGTTCTATGGTTCTGCGGGGCATGATGGGAGTTATAGGCAAAAAGAAAAGATGGCGCTGACACCTGGCAGCACCCCTAAGCCTCGATCCCCGGCGCTGATTGTTTGCAGGCAACGATGGGCAGAGGCGGGAGGAGCCCATTCAACCCCTCCAGTCCCTCCCAGTACAGCCCAGTTCATCCCCAGGACAGCCCAATACAACCCCAGTGCCCCTCCAGGCCCTCCTTGTACACTTGAGTTCATTCCTATTCCCTTCCAGTTCCCCCCAGTGTCATGCATAGTATGCCTCAGTGTCCCCCAGTCTTCCCAACACTGTTCTTCCCAGTGTGATAAATGTGATTCGTGCTAATTAAACTGTAACTATATTAACAAAGTTGTATTTAGATCAATAGAAGACTATTGTTACAGAGTGAGGGGGGAGATGGGTGAGACAGGACACAGGACATCTTCCAGATGTTGGGAGTCGAAGAAAGAGGTTGGAAGAAAGTCAAACAAGAATAGTAGAAGGACGTAGGTCTGACAAGCAGCATCTAGAAATAGAAAGTTTTGACCTTGAAATGGGCCAAAATGGGATGATTCCAAGCATGGGACTCAATTACAGTCTTGTTATGGAAAACATCTGCTCAGTCACACAGTGCACCTGAGCTACCTGCTACCCGAGTCACACCTCGGTCACTGATGAAGACGATGAGCCTTCATCGGAAATAAGACCCTCAAAAGGATGAGAGACCCCCTAACCCATTATAGAGCATGCACCGTACACACAGTGACGGAGATTTTAGGAATAGAAGGTAGGAGGAGTTTTCTAGAACCTTCTGTAGCCTACAGTATATAAGTGGGATTGTTAGCCTGGATGCTTTGGTACGTGAGGAATGGGAGCCCCTCCCTGTACCCCCGGTCAGTTTTGCTTCTGCTTTATACGAACCTCAATTATACTGAATTACTTACTGCCAAATTTTGTATATTCTCAAATATATGCACTTTGATTGTATTCATCTCCAATACTTTAATTGTCATCTCCAATACTTTGATTGTATTCATTTTATTACTATTTAAAAATTTACTATTAAATTTAATCTTGTTGCTTGATAAATTGGAAAAATAGAACATCATTCATAACACCAGGTAAGCAGTGGTGGTCGAATAAACGTCCTTATCCCAATTCACAAACTCTCCGGAGACAGTCAGTCTCACAGATAACCGTCTGGTCCTTGTAGATAACCACCAGTGAAATCTGGAAGTCTGGTCCTTGAGATTGGCAGCAGTGATCAAACAAAGGCAGGAAGGGCTATCGGGAAGACTGATATTGCAAGCTGGTAGTCCATGCAGCTTACTTGGAAAACATAACATAGCATAATATAACAAGGTGATTTTAAACAGAACTATTTAATCATATCATTTCTTTTATCTAGTGTCCATGCTTCAGTTCAGAGCTTAGTATTCTGGTTTATACAAGCCCCAATGCTTTTGTGATTAACACGGATCTTTTATCGATGATCCCAGGATGGAGGCAGAGGGGATGGAGCCGGCTGGGGTGGAGAAGGATGCCCCGAGAGTGGAGGGGGATGGGGATGGAGGCGGGGGAGATGAGGGTGGATCCAGGGCAAGGCGGGCACGGCCCGGGAGCGGATCCTGGCGGCGGCTCCTCCTCCCGGGGCAGCGCGGGCGGATGATCCTGGGGAGCGGCCGCGGGGTGCGGGACGGGACCGGGAGAACGGGGGGATAGCGGGGAACGGGGGGGATAGCGGGGAACGGGGGGATAGCGGGGAACGGGGGGATAGCGGGGATTGGGGGGGATAGCGGGGAACGGGGGGATAACGGGGAACGGGGGGATAACGGGGAACGGGGGGGATAGCGGGGATTGGGGGGGATAGCGGGGAACGGGGGGGATAGCGGGGAACGGGGGGATAGCGGGGAACGGGGGGATAGCGGGGAACGGGGGGGATAGCGGGGATTGGGGGGGATAGCGGGGAACGGGGGGGATAGCGGGGATTGGGGGGGATAGCGGGGATTGGGGGGATAGCGGGGATTGGGGGGATAACGGGGAACGGGGGGGATAGCGGGGATTGGGGGGATAGCGGGGAACGGGGGGGATAGCGGGGATTGGGGGGGATAGCGGGGAACGGGGGGGATAGCGGGGATTGGGGGGGATAGCGGGGATTGGGGGGATAACGGGGAACGGGGGGGATAGCGGGGATTGGGGGGATAGCGGGGAACGGGGGGGATAGCGGGGATTGGGGGGGGATAGCGATGATTGGGGGGATATCGGGGAACGGGGGGATAGCGGGGATTGGGGGGGATAGCGGGGATTGGGGGGATAGCGGGGAACGGGGGGGATAGCGGGGAACGGGGGGGATAGCGGGGACTGGGGGGATAGCGGGGATTGGGGGGGATCCTCTGTGTGGGTGCCGGTGCCGGGGCTGTGGAAGGAAGGGGAGGAGGAGGAGGAGGAGGCGCTGGCCGGCCCGGGATGAGCGCTGGCATGTATTATCTGAGGCGAGCTGATGTCTCTCACCGCTTTAGCTCTAGAATTACTCTGAGGCCCGGCCATCCCTCCCTCCCTCCCTCCGGCAGCGCAGCTTTTGCCCGCGGTGCCATCGAGTCCCCGGGCCGGGCTCTGAGCCCGGAGCTCTGCTCAGGCCGGCCCTAAAGCCGCAATGTTTTGTGCTTCCCGCAGGTGTGTGGTTAAAGCCGGGACATTCCAGGCCCGGTGTCTGATGCAGCGTTTTGGAGAGTGCCCAGAGCTGCAGGTGCCAGTGGCACAGGTGAGGTTTGGGGTGACCCAGGCGCTCCCAAGGCTTTGGATGTGCAGCCCCTGGGAAGGCTCCCTGGGCCTGTGCTGGGCTCCTGTCAGCTCCCCAGGCATGGGTTTGTGGGCAGGGAAAGGAAAGGAGCCAGGGCCTCGTGTTCATCTGGGTCCTTTTGTATCTAAAGTCCAGATTTGGCTTCTGGTGCTCTATTTTCTACTGCAATTTAAACATTCTGTTTTTAATAAAACTATTTTTGGTGTCGTTTTCGTGTCCCTGGAGACACAATGGTCATCGTGTGGGGAGGAGGGAGAGCTCAGGAAGGAGAAAGGATGGGGGAAAGGTGCTTGTAATTTTACTTCTCAATGTCCTCTGATTTTTTGGGCAATAACTTCAGGTCATTCTCCTCCATGGAGTGTGTTTGGCCAGTGATCAGGGCGAGGTTTCTCCCCGTTCTTATCCCAGGGCAGGAGCCTTTCAGCGTGGGCTCTGTGCCACTGGGTGGCCTCGTGGTTTTCTGTCTCTTGTGATCGCTGTGTGCATCTCCAGGGAGGCAAACGAGGCCATGCTGAGCCTCGAGATGCAAAATGTTCCCATTTGCCAGGGAAATGTTCGTGTTGGCCAGGCTGGGAACATCTCAGCATGTCCAGGGCCGGTGAGGGATGGGGTCCAGCACTCCAAGTGACGCTGGGACCAGAACCACAAGGACCATTTGGAGCCACACTTGAGCCTGGGGATGAGCTTGACCTCAGCCTGACGCTGCTTCACCCCAGGACAGGAGAGCCACCATCAGCTTTTATTACCCACCCATAAAAGCTTCACCTTTGAACCTCCCCAAATCCCATCTGGGACCCCCCCAGGGGACCCCCCCAAACTCTGAGACCCCCCTCCAGCCCCCTCAGCCACGCTGTGGCCGCAGCTTCATCTCAGTGAAGGGGATGGAGACGTTGAAGCCTTTCCAGGGGAACCAGTGGATGCCCTGTGGGGAGCTGGGGGGTCAGAACCCTTGGAGAGTTCCAGAGACCCCCATAAATCCCCATAGAGACCCCACAGTCGCTCCCCAGATTCCTATGGGCACTCATGGACCCTTAGGGATCCCCATAGACACCCCAGAGACCACAGAGATCCCCACAGGCCCTACAGGACCACACAGGCCCTATAGATCCCACAGACCCTTTTTCCACAGGGCCCTATGGAACCCTATGGACTCCCACAGACCCCTATGGACCCTCAGAGAACCCCATGGACCCTCCCAAAGATTCCCTCATACACCCCCAGACCCCTCCATAGTCCTATAGCCCACCCTAGACCTCCCCTAGCCCCCTTAAAATACCCAAAGCCCCTTGCAAAGATCCCCAGATCCCCTCCAGACTCCCCCAAAATCTCCTCCAGACCCCACAAATCCCCCCCATAGCTCCCCATACCCCTTTAAATCCCCCCCAGACCCCCCGAAATCCCCCCCAGCCCCCCCCAATCCCCCACCCCATGCCCCCCCCCGGCCCAGGTGGGTACCTGGTGGTCCCGAGGGGTCCCGTAGAGCCCGTTCAGGTTGGCACAGTGGCAGTTTCGGTACCACCAGGCTCCCCCGGAGGCCGCGGGGTGGGGGGGGTGGTGGGGGCGGCCCGAGGGGTCTCGAGGGTCCCGGGAGTCCCGGTCCCGTGTGGAGAAGGGGCTGCCCGAGTGGTAGGAGAGGGCATCTCCTGTGGGGGGACATGTCAGGGACCCCCAAACTCAGCAGGAGCCACCAAAACCCACCGGAAACCCCAATACCCCCAGGGACCCCAAAACCCACCAGGGACCCCAAAACCCACCAGGGACCCCACAGACCCCTGCCAACCAATGAACCCCAAACCCCCAGGGATCCCAAATCCCATCAGGACTCCACAGAATTCCCCAAATACCCCAGGGACCCCAAAACCCACCGGGACCCCACAGACCCCTGTCAGCCAGAGAACCCCAAAACCCCCAAGGATCCCAAATTCCAGCAGGACCTCACAAAATTCCTCAACACCCCAGGGACTCCCAAACCCACCAGGGATTCCCAAAACAACCCAGGGACCCCCAAACCCACCAGGAACCACCAAAACTCAGCAGAAACCCCAAAATACCCCAAGGACCCCAAAACTTATCAGGCACCCCGAAATCCACCAGAAACCCCAAAACCACCAGGGACCCCCAGGGACCCCAAAACCCACCAGCGACCCCACAGTCCTCTGCCATCCAGTGAACCCCCGAACCCCCCATGGATCCCAAATCCCATCAGGACTCCCAAAAATTCCACCCCAAACCCCCCCGGAACCCCCCCCGGCCCCGGCGGTGCCGCTGAACGCTCCCACGCGGAGCCGGTACCGCTCCTGGGCGCTGCCCACGGCCAAGTCGCGATAGATCGCCAAGGCCGAGTCGCGACCGGCCCGCAGCTCCACGCGCAGCTCCGTGGGGGTCGCGGCCGTCGGCTCGTGCAGCGCCTCGTTCCCTGCACCCCAAAAATCCTCCGGTACCCCCAGGACTCCTGCGGGGTCCCCTCGAGATCCCCCGTCCCCCCCAATGCTCTCCCTGAAATATTGGGGACCCCCAAACTGCTGGGGACCCCAAATGTGCCCCATGAACTCCTGGAGACCCCCCAAATCCTTCCCGGACCCCAAAACCAGATCTGAATATTTGTGGGGACCCCCCCTGGATCCTACGAGTTCCCCTCTCGGGCCCCTGGGGATCCCCCAGATTTTGGGGTCCCACCGAGCACCCCCTGCTGCCGCCCCAGGCTCTCCTCAAAGTTCCCCCAAACCCTGGCAGTGCCTCCCAGCCCCCCCAGATATTTTTATAGGTCCCCCCCAAAATCCCCAGGGCCCCCCAAAATCCCCAGGGCCCCCCGGCCGAGCCAGAATTCGCCGCTGACGTTGCCGAAGCTGCGGGCGTACGAGTCCCACCCCCTCCAAAACCCCAAAACCCCTCTGATCCCCCAAACCCCAATTTCCATCCCATAAACCCTAGAGAACCCCTCCAGTCCCTCCCAGTGCCCCCCAGTCCCCTCCCACTGCCTTTCCAGCACCCCTCAACCTCTCCAATGCCCTCCAACACCCCCTGCGGGACCCCCCCAATTACCCCAAACCCCCTCATTTCCGCCCCATAAACCCTGTAGAGCCCCCCACCCCCTCCCAGTATCCCAAAGTTCCCTCTCAGTGCCCCCCAGCACCCCTCAACCTCCCCGACACCCCCTGCAGGACCCCCAAGTGCCCCCAAACCCCCTCAGGACGCCCCAGTTGCCCCCAAACCCCCAAATTTCCCCCCCCCCAAACGCCATAAATCCTCCTCTAAACCCCTGTAGGACCCCCCAGCATTGCTCCCAGTGCTCCCAGTGCTCCCAGTCGCACCAGGCAGCCGCCGCCGTCCGTGTCCATGTCACAGAAGACGCGGAGGGGCCGGGCCGGGTCCCCCCCGAGGAAGATGAGGGTGTCCCGGGAGGGTCCCGGCCCGTTCCGCTGCTCCTCGGCGCAGTCCCGGGGATGGGGGTGCGGGAGTGGGGCTGGGGGGAGCATTGGGGTCACCTCAGGCACCCCAAAAAGTTTCTGGGAATTCAGGGGTGACCCCTCCCCAAAATGACACAGGCACCCCCCAATGCCTCCATTCGAAATTTGGGGGTCTGGGTGACACCCCCAGGATCTGAGAACCCCCTAAGATGATCCAGGGCTGGAGCTGTCCCCCCAAAATACACAGATCTCCCAAAAAAGCACCCAGGGGTACAGCTGTCCCCCCTCAAAGGACACAGACCCCCCCAAAAAGGGCCCCAAATAACCCCCAAATGACTCCCAAAATCCCAAATAACCCCCAGAAACCCCAAATAACGCCCAAACCCCCAAAATAACCCTCCAATCACTCCATAAACCCCAAATATCCCCCAAATAACCCCAAATAATCCCAAATTAACCCCCCAAACCACCCCAAAAACCCAAATAACCCTAAATAACCCTAAATAACCCCCAAATACCCCCCAGTTCCCCAAATAACCCTACCCCCATTTTTGGGGGTCCAGGTGCCCCTCCCTCCCCCATAGCTCCCCCCACTCACGAGTGTCAAAGGAGGCCTCCAGGGGGGCACTTTTGGGGTGTCCCCCTCGGCCCCACAGCCGCACCCCATAGCGCCCCGCGGGCTCCAGCCCCCAGAGCTGCTGCGATGTCGCCTCGGGGGGCAGCCACAGGGTCTGGGGGGGCACGGGGGGTTTTGGGGTACCCGAATGGGGACAGCGGGGTCCCCAGGGGGGGTATTGGGGTCTCAAAGGCATTATTGGGGTCCCCCACAGCTGTATTGGGGTGCCATTACCCAAGCAGGGTAATGGGATACCCCGAGGTGTTATTGGGGTTCCCAGGGGGGTATTGGGGTCCCCCAGAGCTGTATTGGGGTTCCCAGAGGGTCACTGGGGTCCCCCAAGGAGATATTGGGGTGCCATTACCAAAGGAGGGTAATGGGATACCCCGAGGTGTTACTGGGGTCCCAAGCAGATATTGGGGGACACCCGGGGGTTTTTAGGTTCCTTTTGGGGGGTCGTTACCTGCTGGGGCCCCCCGGGGGGGCCGTACTCCAGCTCGTAGCCATCGGGGGGCGCGGGGGGGGGGGTCCCAGTGCAGCCGGGCACTGCGGGGTCACAGCGAGCCCACCCACAGGGTCCCTGGGCCACCTGGGGAAGGACACACTGCTGACATCTACAGCAGCCCCAAATCCCCTTCTGATACCCCAAAAATCACTGTGGTCACCCCAAACCCCCCACCCCCACACCCCAAACCCTCCCATGGGCCCCCCAGCCCTGCCCTCACACCGTGCCCGATGGACATGGCCCAACTCCCCCAAATTTTCCCCCAAAGACCCCCCCAGTCACCCTCAGCCCCCAGTTTCCCCCAATGCCTGCCAGACCTGTTTCCTGCAGGACCTCCCAGTCCCCTGAGTTCTTCCCAGTTTCCCCCAGTCCTCTCCAGTCCCCAACTCCACCCCAATTCAACCCCTGACTCAGTTTCCCCTCATTCTCCAATTTTCCCCCCATTCCCAGTTCACCTCGATCTCCACCAGTCCCTTCAGTCCCCAGTTCCCTCCAGTTCCTCCCAGTTACCCCCAGGCCTCAGAGCCCTCAGTTGCCATCAGTTCACCCCAGTCTCCTGTTTCCCCCAGTTCTCCAAACCTCCCAGTTATCCCCAGTTCCTCCAGTTCCCCCAGTCCCCAGTTCCCTCCAGTTCCTCACAGGCCCAGTTCCCCCAGTTTCCCAAACCCCCCAGTTGTCCCAAGTTCCAGGCCCAGTTCCCCCAGTTCTCCTGCCAGTTGCTCCCAGTGCTACATTGCCCCTAATCTCCAGTTTCCCCCAGTCCTCTGGCTACCCCCAGCTCCCAGTTTTGCCCATTTCTCCTAAGTACCCTCAGCCCCACTTGCTCCCAGTTCCCCTCTAATCCCACTGTTCTTCCTGGTCCCTGAGCTGTCCCAATCCCCCTAAAACTGTTCCCAGTCACCCCAATAACGAATCCCTCATATTCCTCCAGTTTCCCCAAGTCCCTCCCAGTTCACCCCCAGTACCCCCCAAATCCTCCCCAGTGCCCAGTTTCCCCCAGTCTTTGCCAGTCCTCAGCTCCACCCCAGTTTGCCCCAGTTTGCCCCAGTTCCACGCAGTTTCAGCCAGGCCCCACATGACCCCAGACCCCATTTCCAACCTGTCCCCCTTAGCTTATCCCAGTTCCTCCCAGTCCCCAGGTGATCAGAGTCCCTCCAGGAGTTACACTCCCCCAAATCTCCACTCCCCTCCAATCCCTGCTCTCACTTTCCCCTGAATCCCCAAGTCCTCAGTGCCCTCCGAGCTGCCCCTGGGCCCCACTCCCAGCCCTGTCCCCACTCCAGCTCCATTCCCAGAGGGGTCCTGGGGGAATCCCCGCAGCCCCTCACCAGTGGTGGCCTCACTGGAGACGTGGTCACTCCTTTTGCCTCCCCTCAGCCCATAGAGGTGGAAGCGGTACCGGCGGGACGGGGACAGCCCCGGCACCGTCACCGAGCGGGACTCGCCATCGATGGGCAGGGCCTGGGGCTGGCCCTGGGCATCTACTGCAGCACAAAGGAGTCAAAGGAGCCCTCAGGGATGTTCCACTGCAGCTGCACAGAGTTGGGGCTGCCACTGGAGACCTTCAGCTCTCCCAGCACTGCCTGTGTCAAGGGGGCCTCAGATGGAGGGGCCTCAGTTTGGGGATGTGCACTTTGGAGAACGTCAGCTCTGGGGGCCTCAGTTGAGGTGTCCATTGAGGGTGAGGGCAGATCCTCGGGGTCGGCTGCAGCAACAACAGAGAGGGGACACTGACGGGTGTGGGCATTGGTACGTCCATCCATTTGTCCATCCATCATCCACCCAACTATCCATTATCCATCATGCACCATCTCCTCCCAGTCCCTTCTCACCATTCCCTCCTCACCCATCACTGAGCACCCAATGAGCCCAGCCCATCCAATCAACCACTGACTCTTCCATGGACTTACTGACCAGCATCTGCCATCATCCACCATCTTCATCATCATCATAATCAACATTATCCATCATCCTGATTTCTCCAATATCCACCATCATCCATCCATCCATCCATCATCCAGCCATGCATTCATCCATCATTCATTCATCTGTCCATCCATCATCCATCCATCCATCCATCCATCCATCCATCCATCCATCATCCATCCATCCATCCATCCATCCATCCATCCATCATCCATCCATCCATCATCCATCTATCCATCATCCATCCATGCATCATCCATCCATCCATCCATCCATCCATCCATCCATCCATCCATCCATCCATCATCCATCCATCCATCCATCCATCCATCATCCATCATCCCTCCATGCATTCATCCATCATTCATTCATCTGTCCATCCATCCATCATCCATCCATCCATCCATCCATCCATCCATCCATCCATCCACACTTTCATCTCCTGGATCATTCATTCCAGTATCCATCATCCACAATCCCTTAGTCCAACCACATGGCTTTCAATGTGGCTTTTCCTACAACTGATTCATCAGCTTCTCCCTTTATTGGATCATTGAACAATCAAGCGATTGGATCTGTCAAAACACCTGCCCCAACACTCATCATCCTCATTGTCATCATCATCATTCATCCATCCTCCATCCATTATTCTTCCATCCTTTACCCATCCTTTTTCCTTCAGCCAGTCCTTAAATTCATTCTCCTTAATTGCCCTCACCTCCCAAGCCTCACCCCAACACCCTTACCCTTACCCAGGACACAAACCAGCCACAGGTTCAACCACACGTGCTCCCATCTGGCCACCTGTGTATTCATCACCAATCCATCCAAGGCACCCAGGAGCCCCTCATCCACTGATCCATCACCCCTCCATCCTCATCATCCAACACCCATTTGCCATCACTCCTACCCTGAGCTGCTTCCAACTCCTCAACTCTGGGATGTAGGATGGGGGGGAGCATAGCAGGCATGATGGACGAGATGGATGATGGGTGATGGATGATGGATGATGGATGATGGATGATGGCTGATGAATGATGGATGATGGGTGATGGATGATGGATGATGGATGATGGATGATGGATGAGATGGATGATGGATGAGATGGATGATGGATGATGGATGATGGATGAGATGGATGATGAATGATGGATGATGGCTGATGGCTGATGGCTGATGAATGATGGATGATGGCTGATGAATGATGGATGATGGATGATGGATGATGGATGGATGGATGATGGCTGATGAATGATGGATGATGGATGATGGGTGATGGATGATGGATGATGGATGATGGATGATGGGTGATGGGTGATGGATGATGGATGATGGATGATGGATGATGGATGGATGATGGATGATGGATGATGGATGATGGATGGATGATGGATGATGGATGATGGATGATGGATGATGGATGATGGATGATGGATGATAGATGGATGATGGATGATGGATGATGGATGATGGATGCTGATGATGGAGGATGACAGAGTCACTGTGTCATTAGAAGGGTCAATGATTGATGTGATGGTGCCAGTGTCAGGGTTTACTCAACCCAGGTGCTAATGGGATGGTGGAAAGGTGCTATTGGTGCAACCATGAAATGTGGGGAAGTATGGATGGAGCTGGAATGGAGAGAGGATCAAAGTGTGATGGAGACAGGATATGTGGATGGAGGGAAGGAAGGAAGGAAGGAAGGAAGGAAGGAAGGAAGGAAGGAAGGAAGGAAGGAAGGAAGGAAGGAAGGAAGGAAGGAAGGAAGGAAGGAAGGAAGGAAGGAAGGAAGGAAGGAAGGAAGGAAGGAAGGAAGGAAGGAAGGAAGGAAGGAAGGAAGGAAGGAAGGAAGGAAGGAAGGAAGGAAGGACAATGGGGTGTCCAGAAGGAGATGGTTGCTTTGGGTGATGATTGAACACTTGAAAGGACAATTAATGGATGGACAGAGGAATGTTTGGGGAGAAAATATAAATGGATGGATGGATGGATGGATGGATGGATGGATGGATGGATGGATGGATCCCAGTGGTCCCCAAACAATGACTGTTCAGTCTTGGATCCTTCCACCAACCTATTGACCAACAGCCCACCATCATCTGTCATCCATCGACCCATTATCAACCATCATCTATCATCCATCATCCACTGACCCATCATCATCCATCATCCATCCATGGATCTACATATCCCTCTACTCGCCATCCCTCTGGTCTCCACATTCTCACCCCCATCTCAAGCCCCAGAAGCATTTCTCAGACTCCCCAAGCTTGAAGGACCATCTGAGGGCTTGGATGCACCACAGGTGTGGATTGGTCCTGAGCCCCTCTCTCACCTGTGATGACATCAGTGGACACATGGTCAATCCTTTTCCCACCTTGCAATCCATAGAGGTGGAAGCAGTACTGGTGGGACGGGGACAGCCCCGGCCCCGTCACCGAGCGGGACTCGCCATCGATGGGCAGGGCCTGGGGCTGGCCCTGGGCATCCCGGTACTGCAGCACAAAGGAGTCAAAGGAGCCCTTGGGGACGCTCCACTGCAGCCCCAGAGAGCCTGGGGTGATGCTGGAGACCCTCAGCGCCTCCAGCACCGGCTGTGCCCGAGCGGCCTCAGATGGGGGGTGGGCTCTGTTTTGGGGTCTTCTGAGGGCCAGGGCAGCTCCTCTGGCATGGCTGCAGCTGTGATGGAGAGGGAATAGTGATGGGCCTGGGCAACTGCTTGTCCATCAACAAGTCCATCTGTCATCCACCCAATCACCCATCCATCCGTCATCCATCACTTCCATCCATCCATCATCCATCCATCCATCCATCCATCCATCCATCCATCCATCATCCATCCATCCATCCATCCATCCACTCATCCATCCAATCCATATCCATCCATTCCTTCAATCATGTGTCTTTCCATGAAACATTTGGTTCAACTGCATCTTTTCCTCCTCCATCCATTGGATCATCCAACCATCAAATGACTGATCTGATCCTCAAAGCCACCGATAAACTGCCCCAAACCCATCATCCATCCATCCATCCATCCATCCATCCATCCATCCATCCATCCATCCATCCATCAATCCATCTATCCATCCATCCATCCATCCATCCTCCATCCACTGTCCATCCACTGCCATTCCATTGTCCATCCATCATCCATTGTTCATCCATCTTCCATCACCCATCATCATCATCCATCCATCTGTCTTGGGGTGACTGTATGATGCCTGTATCCCCAAATCGTCTGTTCTGTTGGTGTTGAATATTAAATTGTGCAACTTTAAGACTGGTTCCAGGAGTGAAGGGGGGGGAAAGAAGAAGTGCAGAGTTTGTTATCAGAGACTGCACGGGCTCCCCCACATTCCTGCTCACAGACTGTGCTGTCTGCAGTGGACAGAGAGAGAGAGCTCTCCTTTGCTCTTGTATAGTTTTCTGGCTAGCTGAGGCAGAGAAACTCCCTGGATTCTTTGTTTTGGTTTTTTTTTTTATTTTTTATTTTATTTTTTTCCTGGAACTGTTTGAACCTGCTCTGGACTGAAAACCTAGAAGAGCACTGGGAGCTCACACCTGTGGCTCACCAGGCCTGGCCTGGGCATTCCCCAGCACAGGAGGGAGTGAGAACAGACTGAGTGAGCTGGGCAGCCACGGAAAGAACTCTGCTAAATCTGCCATCTCCTCGGAACAGCGAGAGGTTTTGCTGTTTGATATTGTTCATTGTTGTGCTGGGAGGTGTGTTGCCTGTTGAATAAACAGTTTTCTTTTTTTCCACTTCTCTCCAATTTTTCTCCTTTTTCCTAGAGGAACCTCATTCAGAAGTTTGCTCCCAGATTTGTACTAAACCAGGACAGGGGGAAATGAAACAAAATTTTGGGCTTTTTCCCACCAAAAATTGGGAATTTTCAGCCCTGAAATTGGCACTTTTAACCCAAAACCTTTTGGACATCAGGTCTACACATTACAATGAATTGAGGTTTTCTTGGAAGTCTTTAAAATCAATGGAGATTTTTAGGGACACCAGGTCTAGCCAAATAAATGTAACAGGGATTTAGGGACACCAGGTCTACCCTATTAAAGTGAAAAAGGGTTTTGGAACACCAGGTCTATCCATTAAAGTCAATGGGCATTTTGCAGAAATTTGGGGCTAAAATGGGGAAATTTGGGTACATTTGAGGGAAATATTGGGCTGAATTCTGGGAATTTCTGCTTAAGGATTGCAGTGCTGACGCTCTGGAAGTCTTGGATGAATTCCTGGAAACCAATCCGGAATCCCTGATCCAATACCTGTGGCCTGGGGTGTAGCTGTTGCCTCCAGATAAGCCGAAAAATCTCAGTTTTCAGCCCAAAGTGAGGGAATTCTGAGTCTAAAAGTGGGATTTTTAGCACCAAGAATTTTGAGACATCGGGTTTACACACTGAAATCAATGGGGATTTAGGGACACCAGGTCTACCCATTCAACCCAGCAGAGCCACCACCTTCCACTTTAGGCACGGAGGGACTGGAAAATTTTGGGAATGCTATGAAATTGTGGGAATTTTTCCTGTGAATCCCTCACCTTCCTTCAGCCTTTCAGGGGGCAGCATCCCAGCCTCGCCCTTCCCAGAGCTCCTGGCGGGCACCAGCAGACGGTGGTGCCAGATGGAGAAGTTGGAGATGGCACAGCTCAGCAGGGCTCTGGCAAAGGTCAGCTTGGCCTCGGGGTCCTGCCTGACTGCCAGCTCCCACCGTGTTCCCAGGCGTGGACTGGGAGGGCACCAGTATAAACCAGTAAGCACTGGGAGCCACCCTCGAGCTCCTGAGGCCTGTGGCAGCAGCTCCCAGAATAAACCAGTAAGGGTAAATGCACCTGCTCCCAGTGTGATCTAGAGGCTCTCAGTGTGGTCTGGGGGCTCCCAGGTTTATACTGGGAGGGCACCAGTATAAACCAGTAATGCCTCATGCACGCAAACCCAGTCTCAGTGCAATCTCGAGGCTCCCAGTGCAGTCTCAGTGCTCCCAGGATTATACTGGTTGATCCCCAGGACCACATCCCAATCTAAACCAGTATAACCCAGTATAAACCAGTGACCCCCAGGACCACATCTGTAGAAGTCGGTCCGGAGTTTCCCTCATTTGCCTCACGACCATTGCAAGAAGACCCCGAGGCCCCCCACCCAATTGTGGCCTGGCCAAGGTGGATGCTTGCCAAGGGACTGTGTGCAGGTGCTCGCTGTGCTCCATGGTACACTGCTCTCGAGCAGGCACTAGCTGGAGCAGCAGGTTCTGTACACCTGTTTATTGCAGCAACCCTCACAATGGTCCATCAATCTCCCCACTCCTTGGCCAGAGGCCACTTGCTTTGGAGAAGGACTATAAAAGAGTGACCCTCTGGGGAAGACTCCTGAGATCTCCCCACGGATGAAGACTCATCTCTTGGCTGGCCCGTGAGGACGCCCGTCTCGTCTGTTGGTAGCTCTTTTCCCATTCCCCTCTTTTTCTCTCTATACTTTGTTTCCTGTATCTTCCCCTCTATTGCAACTGAGTTGTTGGCATTCAATAAAAATGCTTTGCTGTGAATAAACTGATTTTGTCCCCCACTGTTTGCCTTTTTGCACCTCTGAGATCAAACGAACCATCACGACCCCCGCCCTGTATTAACAGTGGATCGTGACAACATCCCAGTATAACCCAGTGCAACCCAGCAACCCCCAGCACCCAATCCCAGTAAAAAACAGTTCAACCCAGTAACCCCAGTAACTCCAAGCACCCCCAGCACCCCATCCCAGTATAAGCCAGTGCAACCCAGTATAACTCACAGTTGGCCACCAGGTCCTCCTGGCCAGCAGGGGGCGCTTACACACCCGCTCCATTCCTTCTCCCAGTTCAAGCCAGTAACCCCCAGCATCCCATCCCACTATGATCAAATGTAAACCAGTACAACCAGTACACACAGTGCCAGGTACTCCTGGCCAGCAGGGGATGCTCACACACCCTCTCCCAGTTTAATCCAGTACAACCCAGTGACCCCAGCCCTGTCCCAGCACGTCCTGGACCCCATCCCAGCACAAACCAATACAAACCAGTACAAACCACTCACAGTTGTGGGGATCAGCCGCCAAGAGGCGCTCACACAGCACCAGGTCCTCCTGGCCAGCAGGGGGCACCATGGTGCAGCCCAGCACCCAGCCCCGGTGGTGCTGCTCCCCGTAGGATTTGGAATTCACCCCCAGGCACTGCTCCATGAACAAAAGCTCCAACGGCACTCTGAAACCTGTATGAACCAGTATAAACCAGTACAGCCCAGAATGGACCAGTATAAGTTATAAAAAACAGTGAATAACAGTAAAAATCAGTGTAAGGCAAACCAGTATAGACTATTATAGGCCATTACAGACCAGTGCTACCAGTATAAGCCAGTGTTGACTGATACAAACCAGTGTAAGTAGTGAAAACCAGTAAAAACAGTGCAATGCAAAGCAGCAGAGACCAGTAAAAAGCAATATGGACCAGTAAAAAGCAGTATGGACCAGTACAAACCAGTATAAGTGGTAGAAATCAGTACAATGATTCAGGGGGCAGCGCCCCGGCCTTGCCCTTCCCGGAGCTCGTGGTGGGCACCAGCAGCCACAGACGGTGGTGCCAGGAGGAGACGTTGGAGACATCGCAGCTCAGCAGGGTCCTGACAAAGGTCAGCTTGGCCTCGGGGTCCTGCCTGGCTGCCAGCTCCCACCGTGTTCCCAGGCCTGGACTGGGAGGGCACCAGTATAAACCAGTAAGCACTGGGAGCCATCCCTGAGCCCCTGAGGCCTGTGGCAGCAGCTCCCAGTATAAACCAGTAAGAGTTGATGCAGCCAAACCTGCTCTCACTGCGATCTAGAGGCTCCCAGTGTGGTCTGGGGGCTCCCAGGTTTATACTGGGAGGGCACCAGTATAAACCAGTAATGCTTCATGCACCCAAACCCACTTCCAGTGCGGACTAGAGGCCCCCAGTGCAGTCTCAGGGTTCCCAGGTTTATACTGGGGGAGCACCAGTACAAACCAATAAGCACTTGGAGTCACCCCCGAGCCCCTGAGGTCCATGGTGGCAGTTCCCAGTATAAACCAGTAAGGGCAGCACAACCTGAAGTCACTCCCAGTAGGTCCCAAGCTCCATCCCAGTATAAACCACTAAGGCCAGCATTCCTAAATGTCACGCCCATTATAAACCAGTAAGGCCAGCACCCCCAGAAGTTGCTACCAGTGGTTACTAAGTGTCCCCAAGACCCCTCCCAGTATAACCCAGTAAAATCCAAAATACCCCAGTATAACTCAGTACAAACCAGTACAACCCAGTCACCCCCAAGACCACATCCCAGTATAAACTAGTATAACCCAGTATAAACCAGTGACCCCCAGCACCCCATCCCAGTATAAAACAGTTCAGCCCAGTAACCCCAGTAACTTCCAGCACCCCCAGCACCCCATCACAATATAAACCAGTATAACCCAGTATAAGTAACAGTTGGCCACCAAGTCCTCCCGGCCAGCAGGGGGCGCCATGGTGCAGCCCAGCACCCAGCCCTGGTGGTGCCACTCCCCATAGGATTTGGGATTCACCCCCAGGCACTGCTCCATGAACAAAAGCTCCAATGCCACCCTGAAACCTGTATCAACCAGTATAAACCAGTATGGACCAGTGTAAGTTATAAAAACCAGTAATAAACAGTAAAATCCAGTGTAAGGCAAACCGGTAGAGACCAGTAAAAATCAGTATGGACCAGTAAAAAGCAGTATGGACCACTGCAAACCAGTATAAGTGGTAAAAACCAGTACAAAGCAGTGAAAACTAGCATAAACCAGTTAAAAATAAGGCAAACCAGTATAGGCCAGTGAAGCCCAACATAAACCAGTATGAACCAGTACAAACCAGCAAAATCATTAAAACCAGGAACAACCATTAAAAACCAGTATAAATCAATAAAAATCAGTATAAGGCAAACCGGTATAGACCAGGATAGCCCCACATAAAGCAGTAAAAACCAGTACAGACCAGTATGGGCCAGAACAGACTAGTCAGGGCTCTCCCACTCCCTCCCAGTCCCTCTTTAACCCTTCCCAGTGCCCTCCCAGTATAAACCAGTACAAACAGTTATAAACCAGTATAAACCAGTAACCACAGACTCCCTTTTAACCCTTTTTTACCCCCTCTAGACCCCTCCCAGTGCCCTCCAGTCCCAACCAGTGCCCTTCCGGCCCCTCCCAGTCAAAACCAGTATAAACCAGTACAAACCAGTATAAACCAGTACACACCAGTCCCCTCCCATTGCTCCCAGTGCTCGTCTCTGCAGGCTCAAGCAGGTGACCACGTCGGGATTGGCCGCCAGGACTGACCCTGTGAGGGACAGCACCTGGGTGGGCAGCGCCCCCTGCTAGCCAAGTGAATCCCAGTATAAACCAGTATGAACAAGTATAGACCAGTATGAACCAGTATAAATCAGTAAATCCCAGTTTCTTCCCAGTAACTTCCAGTTCCAATAAGAGATAACACCTGGGCATGAGGTGCCCCCTGCTGGTCAGGTAACTCCCAATTCAAACCAGTATAAACCAATATGAACCAGTATAGGCCCAGTAAATCCCAGTGCCCTCCCAACCCCTTCCCAATCCATCCCAGTATATCCCAATAACCCTCCCATGGACTTCTCAGTTCATCCCAGTAACTCTCACTTACCTCCCAGTATGGCCCAGTCACCCTCCCAGTTCAAACCAGTAACTCCCAGTTCAAAACAGTTCCCTCCCATTAACCCCTCAGTTCAAACCAGTGACTCTCCAGTATAAACCAGTAAAGCCCAGTGACCTCTCAGTGACCTCCCAGTATAAACCTGTATAAATCAGTGACCTCCCAGTCCCCCCAATCCCCTCCCACTTTGTCCCAGTCCATCTCAATCCCTCCCAGTACACACTAGTCCCAAAACAGCTAAAAACCAGTATAAACCAGTACAAACCAGTATAAGCCACTACAAAAATCACCCTTCAACCCAAAGTTCTCCCTCTTCTTAACCCTTGAATCCCATCCCAGTTCCTCCCAATCCCCCCCAGTCCCCTTCCAGTACAAACCAGTACCCCCAGGAAGGCGTCCGTAGCCTCCCAGTACTGCCTCAGTTTCTCCTCCCGCTCCAGTGCAGGGCTGGTTCCATGAGTTTCCATTCCATCAGGATGATCTCCTGCATTCCATGAGGCCCTGCAGTGTCACTGGGGAGCCTTTGTTCCATGTGTTCCCATTGTGACACAATGGTCTCCAGCGCTCTGTGAGGCTGAGCCCTGAAACTGTGGACACTTGGTTCCATGAGATTCCCTGTTGTCACTGTCAGGAGAATCCACAAACACCAGAGGTTTATGTCCAAAAAGGAGACAGAGCAGTCCTTCAACTTTATTTGAATAAAGGGAGAGAGTTCACCAGGGCACAATCCCCTGGGGTTTTGTCTCTCCAGGTTTCAGAGGGCGCAGCCTCCTTTTATCCTGAACTCCCGGCTGCACGTTGCCCTCTTCCTTTCCCCACTGGCCGAGGCACTAGGAAGGTAAAGCCTTCCTGAACATCCTGCCCCATAACCCCCCTTGAACCTGGCATTTCCCCCCAAAGTTCAGGAGTTCAGCCTTGTGCAGAGCCTTGTCTGTGTCAGGAGCCAAGCTGGCTGGGCCCGGTAACAAACCTGCTGCCCAAAGTCAGTAGAAATGTTACAACCCATTTCAAACCCCTTAACACCCATCCCTGCACCCACCAAATGATTTGGAAAGACATGAGCACACATCTTTCCTCTCACATTGATGGTTCCTGTGCTGGTGACAGTCTGTTAAACCCAGCCTTCAGCCTGAGCTCTCTGCTGTTGCAGTTCCATGCACAGAGGTTGTTGTCTCTCAGCCCTTCCATGGGCAGGCCGGTGTTCAGCCATCTCCAGGACAGCAGGGCCCCAGCCCACGTCACTGTGCCCTGGGGAGACAGAAACCATCACTCCAAATGTCCCCTTCTCCTTCTTCCCAGGCATTTGGGCCTGGCAGTGGGGTTTGGTGGTGGTTGCCACTGGGAAAAGGAGACCCCTGTGACACTGTGGGGCCCCATGGAACCAAACATCCATTGTGACACTACAGAACCTCACAGATCCAAGAGTGCATGGTGACACTGCAAGGCCTCAGGGAGCTGAGGGTGTCCAAAGGTCTAAAGCAGTTCATGCGTGGCTCAGCCTTGAGAAGAGAAACCTCCTTGGGGGCAGCTTGGGCTTGGCACACAATTAAGAAGGGCAGTTTTTGTAATGGGGAAATTCAGGAGTTTTAGATTCCTTCAGAAAAAGAAAAGGAAGAAAACCATCTCTTTTCCTGAGTGCAGCCAGTTCTCCAAGCCAAGCAGGTCTCAGGTGAGTGAAGACAGACAGGATGGGGTTGGGCAATGTGGAGCAAGGTTCTCCACACTGGCTCAGACCTCAAGGCACAGCTTCTGTGAGCAGGCCAGACCTCCTGAGGAGACAACCTGGATCAATATCAACCACAGAATACTGCAATCACCTCTGTTCTAAAGACAAATCAATGAAATACACCCTTCAAAAGAGGAATGGGTATTTCTTAGAAGCTCTTTGAAATATATCTCCATAACTGGATTTGAAAATCTTCCTAATGAATGGCACCAGCCCCGAGGGAAATCAAGGCAGAGCCATGGTTTGTCAGGACTTGCTTGATCCCAATCAGCCCCGGGGTGCATTTGGTGCTGAGCCCTTGAACCTCAGGGCCTGAGAGGAGATTGCACAAACCTTTCCAGGAGTCAAAGTCAAAAGAAAACCCAAAAGTCTCTCAAAGCATTTATGGGTCCCACTGAGGTCCATCCCCAACACAGGCTCCTCATGGACTCCTTGGAGGAGAGAACTCAGAGACCTCTCAGAGACTCAGAGAGGAAAGGAAAATCCAAAGTACCTTTAAAACCTTGAGTATCTCAAAGTATTAATGAGCCCCACTGAGTGTCAATACAAAGTTCTCCAAGGACTAATTAAAGCAGATAATTGGGGGCATCACTGCGTAAACTACTAAAAGAATTCGTGTAAAAAGGGAAACTCCAAGTAGCTTAAAAAACTGAGTACCTTGAAGCATTAATGAGCTCCACTGACTATCATTACTGACAAAGCCTCTCAAGGGACTAATTAAAGCAGATAATTGGAGGCTATGATTGCACAAAGATCTCAGAGACTCCAAGGCAAAAGCAAAACCCAAAGTGCTCTGAAAAACCTGCAGTCCCTGGGAGCATGAAGGAGCCCCCAGGGCCATTCCTGACCAAGGCTCCCCAGGGACTCGTCCCAGCAGATCCCTGAGGCCACTGGGATGTGGGGGGATGCTGAGGGCAGGACAAGGGGTGCCAGTGCCCAGCCTTGCTGGGGCTGTGCCAGGAGGCCCCAATGGCTCAGGACAAGGTGTCTCCTCCCAGCCCTTGGTGGCACAGACCCTGCTGTGCCCCAGGGCACCAAGACTTGGCTTCTCTTTGTCCCCACCTGTCATCTCTGCCTCCAATTTCCTGCTGTGACTGGAACCTGGGGACACTTTCTCAGTCATGTCCCACAGTGGGACCCATTAAAACTTCAAGAAACTTCAGTATTTTAATTTACATTTTAATTCTTTAAAAGTTTTTGAACACTCTCTCAGGGAATGATTATAATGTAAAGCAAACTAAAGCCTCAAGAGATTCATTAAAGTCCTTGTGCTGTGTCTGTGCTGCTGAGCTGGGCTGGGCTCCTGGCACAGAGGCAGCTCCCAAGGTAAACCAAGAGAAGCTTCAAAAAGACATTTCTGCTGAGGAGCAGCTCCTCTGCCAGCCCAGCAGGGCTGAGGGCACTGCCTGCAGGCACTGAGGGCACAGGAGCCAGGCACAGACAGGCTCAAGGCAATCAGCACTGGGAAGACATTGAGCTGAGACTGCACTTGGGGAAACATCTTCACAGCCCTGGACACGGTGAGTGTGTGGGTGCAGGGCAATGTCCCCTGTGCTCCTGGAGGGATCTCCTGGAGCCAGCACAGCCCACAGCCTGGGGATGTGTCAGGAGGACTCTCCCAGATCCAGGGACGGCTGCAGGGGCTGAAGCTGGGGCTGCAGCCAGGGCTGCCCAGGGCTGTCCTGCAGAGCAGCTCCTGCAGCCCTCAGGGCTCTTGGCCAGCCCAGCCCATGTGCCACCTGCCAGGGACAGCTCTCAGCCTGTCTGGCAGCTCCCCATGCACTGTGGGGAGAAGTTGGAGGTGCAAGGAGCCACCCCCATCAGGGCAGATTCCTCCTGCTGTGGAGATGGTGCTGCATGGCCAGGGCTGCTCTCAGCTTTCTCCTCAAGGCAAGGCAAAGGGGCTGTCAGGTGTGTCTGTGTCACTGACACTCCTGCACTGTCCCACTGGGCATCAGCACATCTGCCTCCCATCTCCCTCACAAAGTGCCTCCTCACCCTCCTGTGCCTACAGACAGCAGCAGCAGCACCTTGGCTTGCAGCATCTCAGTTTGTGTGAGCTGCCCTTAAGGCCCTGCTGGCAGGGAGATGGCCCTGGGCAGTGCCCTGTGCTGGGAGGGGTGTGCAGGGCAGAGCTGAGCCCCCCGGGCTGGGCTGGGCTCTGGCAGCGCTGGCAGGGACAAGGCTTGGATAGAGAGAAACAGCTCCCAGTAGGCACAACTCCAGGCAGCAGAGAGCCTGACCAAACCTTGGTTTCCCTCTCTCTGTTTTCAAATTAGATCCTTCAAAAAGGCTAATTTATTTCTCTAAAATGTTTTAAGTGCCATCAGCCTGAATTAGAGGGAGGTGTGACTAGTAGAGTTCAGCTCTGTGGGACTAGCAGGACTGACTGCACTGGGGCACAGGGAGCCCTGTCTTCCCTCTGGGCTCCTCAGTGTTCAGACTGAGAGCACTGATGAAGATGAAGCACTACCTCAGCAGCACAAACTGAGCTCAAAAATGTAAATCCTAAGTTAAGTTTCTCCAAAGGATAAGAAATAGTTTTCAGTGAAATCTATATAATCACACATACGAATGATTCAAAGAGGTTGGTCCCAACTTGTCAATGTTTTGTTTCAACAGTCCTCAATGCCCAGAGTGAAGAAATGTCCAACAGCAGCTCCATCAGCCACTTCCTCCTGCTGCCATTGGCAGACACGCGGCAGCTGCAGCTCCTGCACTTCTGCCTCTTCCTGGCCATCTCCCTGGCTGCCCTCCTGGCCAACGGCCTCATCATCAGCGCCGTAGCCTGCGGCCACCACCTGCACACCCCCATGTTCTTCTTCCTGCTCAACCTGGCCCTCACTGACCTGGGCTCCATCTGCACCACTGTCCCCAAAGCCATGCACAATTCCCTCTGGGACACCAGACACATCTCCTATGCTGGATGTGCTGCTCAGGTATTTCTGATATTCTTCTTCCTTGGATCAGAGCTTTCCCTCCTGACCATCATGTGCTACGACCGCTACGTGTCCATCTGCAAACCCCTGCACTACGGGACCCTCCTGGGCAGCAGAGCTTGTGCCCACATGGCAGCAGCTGCCTGGGCCAGTGCCTTTCTCCATGCTCTGCTGCACACGGCCAATACATTTTCCCTGCCCCTGTGCCAGGGCAATGCCCTAGGGGGATTCTTCTGTGAAATCCCACAGGTCCTCAAACTCTCCTGCTCGCACTCAAATCTCAGGGAACTTGGGCTCATTGCTGTTAGTGCCTGTTTAGCTTCTGGATGTTTTGTGTTCATTGTTTTCTCCTATGTGCAGATCTTCAGGGCTGTGCTGAGGATCCCCTCTGAGCAGGGACGGCACAAAGCCTTTTCCACCTGCCTCCCTCACCTGGCTGTGGTCTCCCTGTTTGTCAGCACTAGCATGTTTGCTAACCTGAAGCCCCCCTCCATCTCCTCCCCATCCCTGGATCTGGCAATGTCAGTTCTGTACTCAGTGGTGCCTCCAGCCCTGAATCCCCTCATCTACAGTCTCAGGAACCAGGAGCTCAAGGCTGCAATGTGGAGACTGATGACTGGAGGGTTTCAGGGACATTAAACTTCCACAAAAATAATGAAAATAACATAAATAATAGCCATTTTTGATAGTTCTTGTTTTGTTAGTTGTGGGATTCTTCTTCCTTTGTTTTAGTTTTTCTATATTGTCCACAAAGATAAGCCTATGCTCGTGTTATTTCTCATTTTGTTTCTCTCACCCTTCCCATTGGCCACAGATTCTGTCAATGAGGAGCTCCACTCTTGGAGGCTATATATGAACTAAAGGATCTCCCAGCAAAGTTTTCTCCAGAGATGCCCCTTCTGTTCCCTTCTCTGGAGCTGCAGCAGCAATGTCTGTGTGCAGAGCTGGGGCAGATCAGTGCTGGCACAGCAGCTGTGCCCAGCAGCAGCAGCAGCACTTGGTGTTGCCAGTGCTGCTCCCGTGCCACTGCCCCGCTGCCCTCCTGGCCCTCGTGTTGCTGCAGGGCCTGAGTGCTCTCGGGGCCAGGCACAGCCCTGGGGGTGGCAGTGCCGGGGCTGCAGCAGGGACAGGCCATGGGCACTGCTGGGGCAGCGCTGACGCCTCAGGCCAGGGCCTGGGGGCTGCAGGCTCCTTGGCCAGGCTCTCTCCACAACACTTGGCCAGCCCAATGCTGAGCACAGAAAAGCCCCGCGAGCAGCCCCGGGATGGCCATGGGCAGGCTGGGGGCAAACAGCATGGCTGGTGCTCTGCAAGCTCCCTGCAAGGGGGACACCCTGGCAAGGAGCAGCAGAGCAGGGGCTGATCCATCCCCACTGCGCTGGACACCCCAGGGCAGCGTCCCAGAGCGTCCTCATGCACCTGCCAACAACATCCCCCCTCTGCAGCCCTGGCCTCTCCCCCAGCTCACACAGGAGCCGCATCCTTGCAGGCACACACACGGCAGCACTGGCTCAGGAGCCCCTGTTTGCATTGCACACAGCAGGCTCAGCACCCCCATGGTGCTGCTGTGGGGACATGGAGCTGAGTGAGCACAAATGCCATCAGCCCCTGGTGCCAGCAAGGGCTGGGGGATGGCAAGGAAACCACTCGGGTTTGTCGTGGCCTCTGAAGTCAGCCAGAAAGTTTGTTCCCATCAGCTGTGAGTTTCCTGTCCCACTGCAGATATTATTACTCAGAGCCAGGTCTGCCTGGCAGGCGCCCTCAAACTTCCCTGAGCATTTCCTTTGCTTCACATTTGATTTCTTTTCTCTTACCTTCTCATGATTTCTTCCTCTTGCCCATCCCTGTCCCCTCCCCTGCAAACAGTCCATCCCTGTTTTCCTTTCCTCTCTGGCCTCACTCCCGATTTCAGTTCCTCAGTTGGCACCATGGGAACATCCCTTGGGTAGCAGGATCATCCTCCAAGTGCTTCAGGAATTTTCTGCAGAGTCCTGCAGAGCCTCGTGCTGCTCCCTTGCCAGAGACACCACAGGCCAGGGGGGCACATCTGGGCTGCTGTGTCTGGGTGTGGGGCTCCCTGTTGTGGGCAATGAGGAGGGGCTGGAGAGGCTCTGCAGGACTGACAGGATGGGCTTTGGGGCTGTGTGGAGAAGCTGAGGGACCTGGGCTGCTGGACCTTGTGAAGAGGAGGCCCAGGGCTCATCCTGCAACTGCTTCGGGGCTGGTTTCAGAGAATCACAGAATCAGCCAGGCTGGAAAAGACCTTGGAGATTGTCAGGTCCAGCCTGTGCCCTGACACCACCTTGTCTCCCCTGAGCCTTCTCCAGTATAAATAACTCCAGCTCCCTCAGCCTCTCCTCACAGGACTTGTGTTCCAGACCCCTCACCAGCCTTGTTGCCCTTCTCTGGACACGCTCCAGCTCCTCCATGTCCTTCCTAAATTGTGGGACCCAGAACTGGACACAGCACTCGAGGTGCTGCCCAACCAGTGCTGAGCACAGGGGAAGAATCACTGCCCTGCTCCTGCTGGCCACACCATTCCTGATCCAGGCCAGGAGCCATTGGCCTTCTTGGCCACCTGGGCACACTTCTGGCTCATGTCCAGCCTGCTGTCCATCAGTGCCCCCAGGTCCCTTTCTGCCTGGCTGCTGTCCCACCCCTCTTTCCCCAGCCTGCAGCACTGCAGGGGTTGTTGTGGCTGAAGTTCAGGACCCAGCACTTGGCCTTGTTAAACCTCACCTTGTTGGATTTGGGCCCTGGATCCAGCTTGTCCAGGTCCCTCTGCAGAGCCCTCCTACCCTCCAGCACATCCACACTCACACCCAGCTTGGTGCCATCTCCACATTTGCTGATGGTGCACTCAATGCCCTCATCCAGATCATCAATGCAGATATTGAAATCCACGCTGGCTGCCTCTGATCCCTCAGCCATCCTGGAGGTGCCCTGTGATGGCACTCAAGTTGATCTGTTCCATCACCTCACCAGGCACCCAGGTCAGGCTGACAGGCCTGCAGTTCCCCACATCCTCCTTCCAGCCCTTCTTGGGGATGGGCTCACATTGGCACCTCCAGTCCTCTGGCACCTCCCTGCTGAGCCAGCACTGATGAGAAATGATGGAGAGCAGCTTGGGGAGCTCATCCAGCACCTCCCTCATCCCCCTAGGATAGATCCCATCTGTTTCCAGAGACACCTGTGAGCATCTGAGTGGCTCAGCAGGTCCCCAGCTGCTTCCTCCTGGATTACAGGGGTCTGTTCTGCTCCCTGTCCCCATCTACCAGCTCAGGAGAACACTGGTACTGAGGACAACTTGTCTTATTGTTGAAAACTGAGGCAAAGTATGGGTTGAGTACCTCAGCCTTTTCCTCATCTTTGTTAACCATATCGTCCCCAGGATGGAATAAATATTCTCCTTACTCCTACTTTGGCCATAATGTATTGAGAAACTCGTTGTTATCATTCACAGAACTGGTCAGGTTATGTCCTAACTGAGCTTTCACCTCTCTAGTTTTCTTTCTGCATGATCTAAAAACATCCATTAATATTTCCTGAGTTACCTGCCCCTTGGTCAAAAGGTGATGCACCTTCTTTTTTCCTTGATTTCCTGGAAAAGCCCCATGTACAGCCAGGCTAGTCAATTTTCCTCACTAGCTCACTTTTGGCACAGAGGTACAGGCTGCTCCTGCTCCTTCAAGATTTATTTCTTGAAGTGTGTCCATCCTTCTTGGATCCCTTGGATCTCGTCCATCCCTTTGTTTTTAAGGGCCGCTTCCTTTAAAAATATCAGTACCTGAATCAGTTATCCCCAAATCTTCATCCTGAAAAGGCCAGTCTACTCTCCATAAATCCAGTGTAGAAGTTGTGTTGATGCCCCTCTTTCTTTCACAGAATATTGAAAACTCGATTATTTCATGGTCTCTGTAGCCCTGGCAGCCTCTGACCACCACATCTCCCACCAGCCCTTCTCTCTTTGTGAACAGAAGGAGACAGAGCTTTCCTTGGGAGTGGGAAGAGAAGGAAACCTCCCCAAAGTGCAGCCTGGAAGGCTCAGCCTGGAGGTGAGGAAACAGAAAAGTCCCTCCCAGGGCAGAATGTTGGTGCCCGAGGTGTCCCAGCGTGAGGCTGGGCCATGCCATGGCTCTGTGTGCCAGGAGCCGGCAGCGCTGGGTGCAGGGAGCCCAGGGAGGGCACAGCAATGCTGGGCTGAGAAATGCTGGGGGGGACAGCGAGATGGGCGTGTGCAGCCGGCCAGGGCACAGGAGCAGCACGCACAGGGGGCACAGCCTGCAGGAGAGATGGCCAAGGGCTGGGCAGGGCTGGCAGGGCCAGAGGCACCCAGGCCTTTGTGCCCTGGGCTCGGGCAGGGCCTCTGCAGCCCCACAGAAGGAACTTTCCTGGCAGGGGCTGCACTTTGCTTCTGCCTCGGCCCTCCCTCAGGAGGCTGGCAGGGCTGGCAGCTTGATGACATTTGTCCTTGCTGCCCCTGCCATCCCACTGCCCCAGCAACAGCCCCGAGCCCCCCGTGAGGGACAGGCCCTGCTGGGCCAGGCCTGGGCTCAGGCCTTGGCCTTTCTGCTTCCTCCACCCAGCCCAGGCCTTGCTCAGCATTGCAGTTCCCTGCTCACAGCCTCGGGCTCCTGCAATCCTGCCCTCAAGGATCTGCTCTCACCAGTCCCTGGTGTTATGAATGATGTTCTATTTTTCTCAATTTATCAAGCAACAAGATTAAATTTAATAGTAAGTTTTTAATAGTAACAAAATGAATACAATCAAAGTATTGGAGATGACAATTAAAGTATTGGAGATGAAACAATCAAAGTGCATATATTTAAGAATATACAAAATTTGGCAGTAAGTAATTTAGTATAATTGAGGTTCGTATAAAGCATAAGCAAAACTGACCGGGGGTACAGGGAGTGGCTCCCATTCCTCACGTACCAAAGCATCCAGGCTAACAATCCCACTTATATACTGTAGCCTACAGAAGTTTCTAGAAAGCTCCTCCTAGTTTCTATTCCTAAGATCTACGTAACTATACTGCACGGTGCATGCTCTACTAATGGGTTAGGGGGTCTCTTATCCTTTTGAGGGTCTTATTTCCGATGAAGGCTCATCATCATCATCAGTGACCGAGGTGTGACCTGCAGGTAGCGCAGGCGCCCTGTGTGACTGAGCAGATGTTTTCCATAACATGACTTTAATTAAGTCCCATGCTTGTGATCATTCCATTTTTGACAGCTTCAAGGTTGAAGCTGTATTTCTAGATGCCGCTTATCAGACCTTCGTCCTTCGACTATTCTTATCTGACTTTCTTCCAACCTCCTTCTTCGACTCCCAACATCTGGGAGATGTCTTTTATCCTGTCTCACCCATCTCCCCCCTCACTCTGTAACAATTGTCTTCTATTGATCTAAATACAATTTTGTTAATATAGTTACAACTTAATTAGCACGAATCACATTTATCACATGATCCACCCTCACAGCTGGCCCAGGGCAGCTCTGCAGTGGTTTTGGTGGTACCTTGGGCTGGCACACACCTGAGGAGTGTGTCTGTTTGCAGTGGGGAACATTAGGAGTTTTAGATTGCTTAAAAAATAATAAAAAAAGGATAAACATCTATTTTCCTGAGTGCAGGCAGTTCTCCAAGCAAAGCAGGTCCCAGGTGAGTGAGAGCAGACAGAATGGGGTTGGGCAATGTGCAGCAAGGTTGTCCACTCTGGCTCAGACCTCAAGGCACAGCTTCTGTGAGCAGGCCAGACCTCCTGAGGAGAGACCCTGGATCAACACCAATCACAGAATGCTGCAATCACCTCTGTTCTAAAGATAACAGGAATAAAATACACCCTTGAAAATAGGAATGGATATTTCTAAGAATCTCTTTGAAATATTTCTCCATACCTGGAGTTGAAAACCTTCCCAATGAACTGCACCAGACCAGAGGGAAATCAAGGCAGAGCCATGGTTTGTCAGGACTTGCTTGATCCCAATGAGCCCCGTGGTGCATTTGGTGCTGCCAAGGAGCTCCAAATAATATTTTGGAAATATTGGCTCTGTCTCTGCAGTGCTGCCTTTGCCAGTAACCCAGCCCAGCTCAGCAGCACAGACACAGCACAAGGATTTTAATGACCCTCTCGGAGTTGGGGATGAGTCCCTGAAAATCAGTCCCTGAGAGGGAGTTGAAGAAACCTCTCAAGAATTCCAAGTCAGATTCAAACTCCAAAGTTTCTCTTATTTTAATGAGTCCCACTGATAAATGTGAAGAGGTTTCCCATGGATTGAATTAGAACAGGAAAAGAAACCTCTCAAGAACTCAAAGTCATATTCAAAGTCCAAAGTTTCCTGAAGTTCTAATGGGTCCCACTGAGGGACATGACAAAGAAAGTGTCTCCAGGTGCTGGTTTGTTGTTTTTACGTTATATTTTCAGAATGTGTGTTCATTGTTTTTATTATATATTTTTAAAGTGTGGCCGTATTTTTTTATGTTGTAATTTTGGTGGGGTTTTTTGCTTTTGCAAATGAAGCAGAAAGATGGGACGGTTCCTTTAGAAAGTGTGATTTATTTTTTTTTATTTTCTATCCAGGCAGATACGCTAAGTTTTTCTTACAAATGGTCATAGCATGGCTTAGAAGTCACAAGACTTATGGTTACAAGGTCCTTTAAGGCTTTATTAAGCAAGAAAGCACTGTCAACAGAGATATTTAGGTTTCTAATTAAATACTAAGATATTTCGTCTTACTGACTCATACCACAGAGTGAACTTTCTTAGCCAAATATATCCCAACACACAAACTTACATTGCTGCACTCTGAAACTTCTTCTTCCCTTTGTAAGTACCTTTATTTCTTCTAGATCTTAAATTCTAAAGCTAAACTTGTGTTTAGTTCTATGCCTTGCCTTACAGACCCTTGCATTTTGAATTCCAACACAGCAATGAATTGACTTTGCTCTGGATGTTGCCTGCAGCCTCCATCAGCTCCAGCTGAGCTTTGCCTTTCCTAAACACATGAACACACGCTCAGGGCAGATTTCTGAATTCCTCCTCTGGACTTTGTCCTCACTTCCACCTCCTGGTCGTTGTGCTGTGGCTCATGCCTGTCATTTGTCCCTGGGGCAGCACAGCCCCCCTGGCCAGCACAGGCCCCACATCCCCTCATCAGACACGGCACAGCACAGGGAGTGTTTTGGGTGGGCAAATGTTCCCCACCAGAGTGTCCACTCCACACCTCAGTGTCCAGTCCCAGCACCCACATCCCGTGCCAGGGTTCACAGAGAGCCCTGCTCTGGGCTCTGCCAAGGGCTGGGTGAGGAGGGAGCCCGGGCAGGGCTGATGCTGCCCCTAGGGCAGTGCTGAAATGGGCAGGAGGAAGGAGATAAGCACAGAACAAATAGACCAAGAAAGTGGGGAGAGTGCCCAGGTCTGGAAGTGGCTGATGGAAGAGGCTGGAGGGATGCTCAAAGCCCTGGGGCACCTTCTCACACTGGCCATGCCACCAAGGCCACAGACCAAGCTCCTCAGTGCTGCACCTGCCTGTCTGAGATCCCTGCCAGGGCACTGGCACAGCAGCACACACCTGCTGGAACGTGTCCTGGCCCTGCAGAGTCACACAGCTCAGCTGACACGAGTGGGTTTTATCTCCTGGGCACTTCTCAGTCTAGCCCAGCTTCTGCCCAGCTCTGCCCACTTCCCCTGCCCTCACCCAGCCCAGCCCATTCTGGCTGAGCCCCATGGCAGTGCCTGCTCTGGGGTGCTCCAGCACTGGGGGCACTCACCCCACAGCCCTGGCCCCTTGAAGGGCTCAGCAGCTGCTGAGGGGCAGAGAGGGAGCTCAGCCTCCACATCAGCCCCAGGGCTGGAGCTCCCCATGGCAGAGGAAATGGAGCTCAGGGACAGTGCAGAACTGCTGGTCCTGGCTCCAGGAGATGCCCAGCACAGGCTGCCTCTGCCTGCTCAGTGCCAGCCCCTCTCTCTCCCCAGGCCAGCAGAGCAGCCCTTGGCAGGGGACAGAGGGGCCTGGCCAGAGCTGGTGCCTGCAGCAGCAGCAGCAGCTTCCTCTGCATTCCTCCCTGCAGGCACAGAAACGCTCCCTTGCTCCTCTCCCTGCACATCCCTTTCCCCAGCTGAGCGTGTCCTGCCTGGCCGGGCTGGCTTGTCCTGCTGGCCCAGCCCCTGCTCCCCACAGGGCCCTGAGCTGGCCCTGCTGCTCAGGATACACCAGGTTCTGCTGCTGTCCACGGCCGGGGCTGCAGGGAAGCAGCAGCTCCAGGGGGAAGGTTGCAGAAAGGCTCTGGGCAGGGAGGCTGAAAGGGGCACCCCAGGGTCTGCAAGGTCTCTGTGTGGGAGCTGAGCTTGTGACCCCTTGAGCCCTGCCAAGTGCTGGGGATGCACCTGCAGCTCCAGAGGAGATGTGACAGCTGGGAGCAGAGACAAATAATTCCTGCTGGATTCTTTAGTGTGTTTGCTTCTACAGGTGACCTGCATTCATATGTAGAGGAGGTGTTTTGTGTCAGATAACACTGGTAGAGTGATTAGAATGATATTTTTTATTCTTATGAAATATTAAAAATTAAAATATATTGTAACGTATTTTAATATAAAAATTATATTAAAATTATACATTATAATAATAAAATAATATTTTGTGCATAATCCACAATGAGAAAAATATATATATATGATCTGAAGAGCATCTGAGCTTTTCAGTGGATGAGAGAATCATTGATATTCCAGTAGTCAAACCTGTTCAAATACTTTCCTTAGACCTTCCTTGAGATGAGAGGTGACCACCAGTGGGAAAGGCCATCCAGAGCTCTCCATCCTGTCCTGGCAACTTTTGTGTGGGAGAACCCTTGCATAAAGGGAATTTTTTAGAGAGAGTACCAATTTCAGCCTTGGGCACCTGGGAAGACCCAGTGCTCCAGGGTCTGATGAAAGGCAACCCTCAACATTCCAAGATCAGCCAGACCTGTCAGGTGGCCCCCAGGAAGGGAAACCATGCAGATGTGTTCCATCTCCCCTTGCTTCCATGAGGCCCTGCAGGGTCACAATGGCCCTTTGGTTCCATGGGGTCCCACAGTGTCACAGTGGCCCCTTCATTTCAGAAGGCCTCCAAGTGTCACAATGGTCTCCATGGTTCCATGGGGCCCCACAGTGTCCCCATGGTCTCCACAGGAAGGGAACCACAGAGCTCCAGTGTTTCAGGGGCTGATGAACTGCAGTCATGAGAGGCCAAAGTCAGCCAGACCTGTCTGCAATGGCAGCTTTTGTGTAGGAGCAATCTTGGGATCTAGGACTTCTGGAGCTGGAATTGCAATTTCAGCCATGAGTGCCAGGAGAAGGATTTTGTTTGTTTCCATAGGATGGAAAGCACAGAGCCCCAGTGTTTCAGGGTAGAATAGAGATGGCCAGCAGAGGCTAAGGCCAACCAGACCTCAGTGTCCTGGCAGCTTTTATTCCTTGCAGATAGGAATTTTGGAGGAAAAGTTCCAAATATGACCATCAGTGCCTGTGCAGGAAGAAATGTTCTTTTCCATAGGAAGGAATACACCGAGTCCCAGTGTTTGAAGGCAGGGTGAGAGCTGGCCCTCAGGAAGACAAGGGCAGCAAGACTTGTTGGAAATCACAGCTTTTGTCTGGGAGCAATCCCTGGATATTGGGAATTTTGGAGGGGAAATCCCATTTTGGCTAGGGATGATTGAATGAGAAGGACAATTATTTTCCATTTGAAGGAAAGCCCAAATCCCCAGTGTTTCAGGGGCATATGAGAAGAGAACGTCAACATGCCAAGGTCAGTTGGACCAGTCAGGCCAAACCACTAGACCTGTTACCTGTTCCCTTGTTTCCTTGGGGCTCCACAGTGTCACAATGGTCCCTTGTTTCCATGAGCCCTTGCAGTGTCACAATGGACTCCTTGGTTCCATGGGGCCACAAAGTGTCACAGTGGCCCCTTGGATCAGTAAGGCCTGTGATGCCTTAAGATTTTAACCTCTATATTTTTGAAATCCTGTACTGCATTTTGGCATAACTTTAAACTCCATATAAAGTGTTAGTTAACTTTCTTTACATTTAGGATAGACAAAACAATTCCTCTAGGCCTGAAACTCAAGGACACCCTAAAGCCTCAGGCTCTGAAAAGTATAAACAAAAGTGAATTGGGGAGAGGGAGCAAACTGGGGGAATATGACTTCAATATCTGAAGCTGTAATTGGAGGATTAACCCCTGATATGCAAACAGACCAAACTTAAATATGTCTGAAAAACTTGTCACCCCTGTCCATCTTGGGTGTAGCCTCTGGGAGGCTTTTGACTGTCCAAGGTGAATCTATTGAAGGCCTTTAATAAATACCCACTTTATTTCCTTAACCCTGTCTAGCCTCTGTTCCAGATAGCCACTCCAAGGCATCACCTGTAGTGTCAGAATTGTCTCCATGATTCCATAAGGCCCTGCAGTGTCACAACAGACCATTGATTCCATGAGACCCCACAGTGTCACAATGGCCCCTTAGTTCCACTGAGCCCAGGAGTATCACTAGGGTCCCCTTGGTTCCAAAATGCCCCAAAATGCCACAATGGCCCTGTAGTTTCAGAAAGCCTCAAACTGTAGAACTGGTCTCCTTTGTACCATGATGCCCTGTAGTGCAACAAAGTTCTCCTTGGTTCCACAGTGTCAGAATGGCCCCTTTGTCCCATGCAGCCCCACACTGTCACTGTGCTCCCCTTGATTCCATGAGGCCCTGCCGTGCTACAATGGCCCCAATGGCTACAATGGTCTCCAGGGAGACTCTCTACAACCACCTGAACAGAGGCTGTAGTCAGGTGGGGGTCGGTCTCTTCTCCCAGGCAGCACCTGACAGAATGAGAGGACACAGTCTGAAGATGAGCCAAGGACAGATTAGCTTTGATATCGGGAAAAAATTCTTCACTGAAAGGGTGATTGGGCACTGGAATCTTCTGCCCAGGGCGGTGCTGGAGTCACCATCCCTGGAGGCATTAAAAAACCAACCTTGGATATGGCACTCAGAGCCATGGATTAGTTGATGAGGTGATGTTAGGTCATAGGTTGGACTTGAGAATCTCAAAGGACTTTACCAACCTCATTCATTCTCTGATTCTGTTTCATAGGAGTCTCAATTGTTCCATGAGGGCCTGCAGTGTCACAATGAATGTTTGGTTTCATGAGTCCCCACAGTGTAATAACGGACCCTCAGTGCCAAGAAGTTTCACAGTGTCACAATGGTATTTTGGTTACAATGAACTTATGGTTCCATGAGCTTTCATAGACTCATCAACAGTTCTGCAATGTCACAAGGCACCCATGGTTTCAGGAGGTTCCACAGTGTCACCAGGGCCTCCTTGGATCTGCAGTATAACAGTGGGCCTTTGGTTCCATGTGGCCCCACTCTGTCAAAATGGATTTCGGTTCCATGAGCTCCCACAGTGTCAAAAAGCCCCTTTGTTCCTTGAGGTTCCATAGTGTCACAGTTGATTCCTTGATTCAGTGAGGCCCCGCTGTCACAAAATCTCCAAAATATCAGAATAAGACTCCTTAACACTAATTTCATGCTAAAGAGGGCATCATTTATTCAGGCCTGAGGTCCAGCAGGGGAAAACACCAAACCTTACATAGACATGTGATGCTAAAAGCATGTTGCTCATGTACAATTGCTACATGTGTATTACAATTTATCCATTACCATGAAATCAACCCCAAGTTCCCAGTTCACTCCTTGCTTTTTCTATCACTGCACCCTTGAGCCAGCTGTCATTTTCTTTTGCAACCATCCCTACCAGGAAAAGAGTCCCTCAATGCCTCATTTCTCTAATGAAAGTCCAAACACAGTAAAAATTGATTGAAACCTTTTGACATCAAGGCCAAGGCTCTGTGTGTGCAGGCAGAGGCAGGCAGGAGGCAGAGCTGTCAGCAAAGGAAGGGGCCAGCGAGCTGGGGCAGCCGGGGGATGACGACAGCCTGCAGGGACAGAGGCGCAGGGCATGGACACCGTAGGACAGCCTGGGCTGCAGAGGGCACAGGGATGGGCAGCAGCTGAAAGGCCCTGACACAGCCAACTCCTGCAGCACTTGGGCCATGCAGGCTGGCCCTGGACCTGAGGCCAGCAGGGGACAAGTGAGCCTTGCTGTGCTGGGGCCTCATTGCCTCCTTGTCCCTGCTCAGCAGCCTGGCAGGGGCCGCCCCATGGTGCTGCCCTTGGCATTGCACATGCCCAGAGCCCAGTGGGCCGGGAAGAGCCCTGAGCAATGAGGGAGGGACAGGATCTGCCTTGCCAGGGGCTGGGGCTCAGCCCTTGGCCCTTTGCATTCCTGACACACATCCAGGTTTGCTCAGCATCAGAGACACCTTTCCCTTGTTTGTCCCCACCTGTCATCAGTGCCTCCAGTGTTCTGCTCTAACTGGAAACTGGGGACACTTTCTCAGTCCCTCATTGGGACCCATTAAAACTTGAAGAAACTTCAGTGTTTCAATTAAAATTTGAGTTCTTGAGAAGTATTTCAAGCACACTCTGAGGGACTGAGTTTGATGCAGACAGCACCAATGCCCTGAGAGGGTCATTAAAATCCTTGTGCTGTGTCTGTACTGATGAGCTGGGCTGGACTCCTGACACAGAGGGTGATCCTGGCAACCAAGAAGAGCTTCAAAAACACATTTCTCTTCATGAGCAGCTCCTCTCCCAGCCCAGCAGGGATGGGGCACTGCCTGCAGCCACCCCAGGCACAGCACAGAGGCACAGAGAGCTTCAATCAGTCAGGGCTGGGAAGATGCTCACAAGTGACTGGGGCAGAATCACTCCCAGCCCTTGACACAGGAAGCCTCTGGCTGCAGGACAATGCAGCTGCAGCTCCTGCAGTGATCTCCTAAAGCTGCAACATCCCAATGCCTGCAGACTGTGTGAGTACATTCTCTGATGATCTCTTGTGTAGAGCAGCCAGGGGTGCCCAGGGCTGTGGTGCAGAGCAGGGTCCTGCAGCCCAGGGTGCTGTGCTGGGGCAGGGACTCTGCTGCCTGCCAGGGACAGCTCTCAGCCAGCCCTGGGAGCTGCTCCCAGCACAGGGGGACAAGGTGTGGGTGGAAGGAGACAGCTGGTAAGGCTTGGAAGTGTTCTCCTTGTGTGGTGAGGATGCTGCATTGTTCAGGACTGCTGCTCCCAGCATGACATTTAAATCTAGAACATTTCCAAACAGATTATACAGGGAGCACAGTGAAGCAGGGGCTGCATAAAAAGGAAAATCGTGATTTTATAATCTACTGCACTCTGTTGCGTAGATAGGAAATTGCATATAGATATTAATCTCTCAGTTCAGTTTGGGAAAAGTATAGATTTTTTTATCTCGGATCTTAATAAAGCAGGCACTGACAGAAATCAGCACAGGGTCCCTCACAGGCAGCATCAGTGTCACTTTTCCAACCTCCTCAGGGTTGCTGTGCTGTTGCCATCAGAGCCTGCATAGTCAGAGCTAATTCTGGGCAGTGCCCTGTGCTCGGAGGGGTCTGCAGGGCAGAGCTGAGCCCCCAGGGTTGGGCTGGGCTCTGGCAGCACTGGCAGGGCCCAGCCCTGGGCGCAGGGAAGCAGCTGCTGGCAGGGACAGCTCCAGGCAGCAGAGCCCTGGGCAGGCAGTGGGGGGAAAGTGCCACCAAGCTGGGCTGGGATATTTCAAGTCCTCTCCAAACTGAACTATACTATACTGCTTCTTTACAGATCCCCATGCCAAGACACAGGAAATGTCCAACAGCAGCTCCATCAGCCACTTCCTCCTGCTGCCATTGGCAGACACGCGGCAGCTGCAGCTCCTGCACTTCTGCCTCTTCCTGGCCATCTCCCTGGCTGCCCTCCTGGCCAACGGCCTCATCATCAGCGCCGTAGCCTGCGGCCACCACCTGCACACCCCCATGTTCTTCTTCCTGCTCAACCTGGCCCTCTCTGACCTGGGCTCCATCTGCACCACTGTCCCCAAAGCCATGCACAATTCCCTCTGGGACACCAGACACATCTCCTATGAAGGATGTGCTGCACAGGTTTTTTTTTTTGTGTTCTTCATGTCAGCAGAGTTTTATCTCCTGACCATCATGTGCTACGACCGCTACGTGTCCATCTGCAAACCCCTGCACTACGGGACCCTCCTGGGCAGCAGAGCTTGTGCCCACATGGCAGCAGCTGCCTGGGCCAGTGGCTTTCTCAATGCTCTGCTGCACACAGCCAATACATTTTCCCTGCCCCTATGTCAGGGAAATTCCCTGGGCCAGTTCTTCTGTGAAATCCCACACATCCTCAAGCTCTCCTGCTCTGAATCCTATTTCAGGGAACTTGGGCTTATTGCAGTTAGTGCCTCTTCATCATTGTGTTGTTTTGTGTTCATGGTTTTCTCCTATGTGCAGATCTTCAGGGCTGTACTGAGGATCCCCTCTGAGCAGGGACGGCACAAAGCCTTTTCCACCTGCCTCCCTCACCTGGCCGTGGTCTCTCTGCTTATCAGCACTGCAGTGTTTGCCTACCTGAAGCCCCCCTCCATCTCCTCCCCATCCCTGGATCTGGCCCTGTCAGTTCTGTATTCAGTGGTGCCTCCAGCCCTGAACCCCCTCATCTACAGCTTGAGGACCCAGGAGCTCAAGGCTGCAGTGTGGAGCATGATGACAGGATCTTTTAAGAAACATTAAACTTCTGGTCAATTTCTGCAAATAACTTGTAATACCAATTACCTTTAATTGTTTTGTTGGTTTGACTGTGTATACTTTTTTCCTGGGTTTTACCTTTATATTGGCCACAAAATAAAGATATTATTTGTGCCCTTCCTCATTTTCTTTATATCCAACTTTGCTATGGGCAAAGATGGTGATAATGGTGGCCTGCAATATTGGTGGCTGTAAAAGAAATAAATCTCCCAGCAAAGTTTTCTCCAGAGATGCTCCTTTTGTTCCCTTCTCCGGAGCTGCAGCAGCAATGTCTGTGTGCAGAGCTGGGGGCAGATCAGTGCTGGCACAGCAGCTGTGCCCAGCAGCAGCAGCACTTGGTGTTGCCAGTGCTGCTCCCGTGCCACTGCCCCGCTGCCCTCCTGGCCCTCGTGTTGCTGCAGGGCCTGAGTGCTCTCGGGGCCGGGCACAGCCCTGGGGGTGGCAGTGCCGGGGCTGCAGCAGGGACAGGCCATGGGCACTGCTGGGGCAGCGCTGACGCCTCAGGCCAGGGCCTGGGGGCTCCAGGCTCCTTGGCCAGGCTCTCTCCACAACACTTGGCCAGCCCAATGCTGAGCACAGAAAAGCCCCGGGAGCAACCCCAGGCTGGCCGTGGGCAGGCTGGGGGCAAACAGCATGGCTGGTGCTCTGCAAGCTCCCTGCAAGGGGGACACCCTGGCAAGGAGCAGCAGAGCAGGGGCTGATCCATCCCCACTGCACTGGACACCCCAGGGCAGCGTCCCAGAGCATCCTCATGCACCTGCCAACAACATCCCCCCTCTGCAGCCCTGGCCTCTCCCCCAGCTCACACAGGAGCCGCATCCTTGCAGGCACACACACGGCAGCACTGGCTCAGGAGCCCCTGTTTGCATTGCACACAGCAGGCTCAGCACCCCCATGGTGCTGCTGTGGGGACATGGAGCTGAGTGAGCACAAATGCCATCAGCCCCTGGGGCCAGCAAGGGCTGGGGGACGGCAGGGAAACCACTCAGCTTTGTCGTGGCCTCTGAAGTCAGCCAGAAAGTTTGTTCCCATCAGCTGTGAGTTTCCTGTCCCACTGCAGATGTTGTTGCTCAGAGCCAGGGCTGCCTGGCAGCCACCCCTAAAATGCCCTGAGCATTTCCTTGGCTTATCCTTTGCTTTCTTTCCTCTTTCTTGATCCAGATTTTTTCCTCTTGCCCATCCCTGTCCCCTCCCTTGCAAACAGCCCATCTCTGTTTGCCCTTTCCTCTCTGGCCTCACTCCCCATTTCAGTTCCTGAGTTGGCACCATGGGAACATCCCTTGGGGAGCAGGATCATCCTCCACGTGCTTCAGGAATTGTCTGCAGGGTCCTGCAGTGCCTTGTGCTGCTCCCTTGCCAGAGGCACCACAGGCCAGGGGGGCACATCTGGGCTGCTGTGTCTGGGTGTGGGGCTCCCTGTTGTGGGCAATGAGGAGGGGCTGGAGAGGCTCTGCAGGACTGACAGGATGGGCTTTGGGGCTGTGTGGAGCAGCTGAGGGACCTGGGCTGCTGGACCTTGTGAAGAGGAGGCCCAGGGCTCATCCTGCAACTGCTCCAGGGGTGGTTTCAGAGAATCACAGAATCAGCCAGGCTGGAAAAGACCTTGGAGATCATCAGGTCCAAGCTGTGCCCTGACACCACCTTCTCTCCTCTGTGCCTCCCCTTCTCCAGGATAAACCTCCCCACATCCCTCAGCTGCTCCTCACAGGACTTGTGTTCCACACACCTCACCAGCCTTTTGCCCTTCTCTGCACACACTCCAGTCCCTCCATGTCCTTCCTAAATTGTGGGACCCAGAACTGGACACAGCACTCGAGGTGCTGCCCAACCAGTGCTGAGCACAGGGGAAGAATCACTGCCCTGCTCCTGCTGGCCACACCTTTCCTGATCCAGGCCAGGAGCCATTGGCCTTCTTGGCCACCTGGCCACACTGCTGGCTCATGTCCAGCCTGCTGTCCATCTGTGCCCACAGGTCCCTTTCTGCATGGCCACTGTCCAGTCACTCTGTCCCCAGCCTGTAGCACTGCAGGGATGGTTGTGGCTAAAGTTCAGGGCCCGGCACTTGGACTGGTTATACTCAAACTTATTTGATTTGGGCCCTGGATCCAGCCTTTCCAGGTCCCTCTGCAGAGCCCTCCTACCCTCCAGCACATCCACACTCACACCCAGCTTGGTGCCATCTGCACATTTGCTGATGCTGCACTCAATGCCCTCATCCAGATCATCAATGCAGATATTGAAATCCACGCTGGCTGGCTCTGATCCCTCAGCCATCCTGGAGGTGCCCTGTGATGGCACTCAAGGTGATCTGTTCCATCACCTCACCAGGCACCCAGGTCAGGCTGACAGGCCTGCAGTTCCCCACATCCTCCTTCCAGCCCTTCTTGGGCATGGGCTCACATTGGCACCTCCAGTCCTCTGGCACCTCCCTGCTGAGCCAGCACTGATGAGAAATGATGGAGAGCAGCTTGGGGAGCTCATCCAGCAGCTCCCTCATCCCCCTAGGATGGATCCCATCTGTTCCCAGAGACACCAGTGAACATCTGAGTGGCTCAGCAGGTCCCCAGCTGCTTCTTCCTGGATTACAGGGGTATGTTCTTCTCCCTGTCCCCATCTACCAGCTCAGGTGAACACTTGTCCTGAGGACAACCTGAACTTTTTGTTGAAAACTGAGGCAAAGAAAGGGTTAAATATCCCAGTCTTTTCCTAATCTTTGGCAACAATATCCCACCAAAAAAGAATGGATTTTCTACTTTTCCTCGTTTTGCCTGTAATGTTTTAATAAAATAATTTCTGATGTCTTCTGCAGAAGTGGCCAGGTTATGTCCTAATTGAATTTTCACTTCTCTTAATTTTTTTTCACTTCTCTAATTCTCTCATTGGCATGATCTAACAACATCTTTAAACCCTTCCTGCGTTGTCTACCTCTCTGTCCAAAGGCTCATTTTTCCCTGAGTGCTTGGAAAAAGCTCCATGTTCAGCCAAGCCAGTCAGTTTTCTTGCTACCTCACTGATCACTTTTTGGCACAGATGGACAGGCTGCGCCTTCAAGATTTCTTTCTTGTAGTGTGTCCATTCTTTCTGGAATCCTTTGTTTGAAAATGCGCTTTGCCATAAAAAAATCAGTACCTGATTTAGTACTGTCAAAATCTGCATCCTGAATAAACTGAAATCTGCTGTGACTCAAGTGTAGAAGTTTTGTTGAGGCCCCTCCTCCTTTCAGAGAATATTTAAAAACTCAATAATTTTATGGTCACTGTAGCCCAAACAGCCTCTGACCACCACATCTCCCACCAGCCCTTCTCTCTTTGTGAACAGCAGGAGACAAAGCTTTCCTTGGGAGTGGGAAGAGAAGGAAACCTCCCCAGAGTGCAGCCTGGAAGGTTCAGCCCGGAGGTGAGGAAACAGAAAAGTCCCTCCCAGGGCAGAATGTTGGTGCCCGAGGTGTCCCAGCGTGAGGCTGGGCCATGCCATGGCTCTGTGTGCCAGGAGCCGGCAGCGCTGGGTGCAGGGAGCCCAGGGAGGGCACAGCAATGCTGGGCTGAGAAATGCTGGGGGGGACAGCGAGATGGGCGTGTGCAGCCGGCCAGGGCACAGGAGCAGCACGCACAGGGGGCACAGCCTGCAGGAGAGATGGCCAAGGGCTGGGCAGGGCTGGCAGGGCCAGAGGCACCCAGGCCTTTGTGCCCTGGGCTCGGGCAGGGCCTCTGCAGCCCCACAGAAGGAACTTTCCTGGCAGGGGCTGCACTTTGCTTCTGCCTCGGCCCTCCCTCAGGAGGCTGCCAGGGCTGGCAGCTTGATGACATTTGTCCTTGCTGCCCCTGCCATCCCACTGCCCCAGGAACAGCCCCGAGCCCCCCGTGAGGGACAGGCCCTGCTGGGCCAGGCCTGGGCTCAGGCCTTGGCCTTTCTGCTTCCTCCACCCAGCCCAGGCCTTGCTCAGCATTGCAGTTCCCTGCTCACAGCCTCGGGCTCCTGCAATCCTGCCCTCAAGGACCTGCTCTCACCAGTCCCTGGGGAGCCTTTGGCAGTCCCTGCCCTCACTGGGGCCACTGATGCTCCAAGGGACTTGGAGTTTTGCTTCTGACTCCTGGAGCAGCTTCTTCAACCTTGTCTCAGTGCCTGAGGGTCCTGGACTCAGCCCCAAATCCACCCTGGGAATCATTGAAATACAGAAAGTCCTCAGGAGCACCTTGTCTTCTTTCAGTTGTCTTCAAGTTATCAGGGATTGTGCAGCTGCTTGGAGTCAATTTGGAGTTTTGTTAATGAGGAAGGATTTCAATGTGTGCCTCATGACTTTTGTGTTTTTAATCACATGACTATTTTTTTATTTTTCATTTAGAGGAGAACTGATAGAACTATTAACCAGGTGATCTTGATGCTGAATGTCTCCTTAGGAGGTCTGGGCACACAGATGAATGAGCCCCTTGAGGGCTGACCCTGTTTGGACAACCTGCTCCTCACCCCCAACCTCAGTGTGTCTCACATCACCCACCTGGGACTGACATGCCAAAAAAAAGATTATTAATTTACAAAATTAAAATAATATATTTTTCATAATAATACTATTCTATATTTTTATTATCTTAATTTTCTATTTATCTAAAAAATTCCATACATTTTTGGCAATCAAAAATTTTTTTGGTCATTGGTTCAAAGTAACACAATTCTTTTCATTAATAAGTCACCACTATTGGCTATGGATTTCTCCTGCTATATGATTATTACTTCTATTTTTAGTACCATTGTATTATTTTTAATCATTTTCTCAGATTGTATAAAAGGGACCCATTTGGGATTCATGGAGTCATTTCTGGGGTACATTTGAGGCAGTTTTGGGTCTGGAGAGGGAATTTAGACAGAACTTTAGAGTCTGGAGGAAACTTGGGAGACCTGAGTGGGCACTAGGAGGGGCACTGAGAGATTGTGATGGATACTTTGGAGCCCAGGAGAGCTCTTGGGAGTCCGGGAGGGCACTTGGAGGTCAGGGAGGGGAATCTGGGGCCATTTGGTGTCTGGGCGGGCTCTTGGGGGGCTCTAACGGGGCTCTCCGGGGCGCAGGGGATGATGGGAGTTTTAGGCACAGGTATAATATGGTTTGATAGAGCAGTGGAGCATCATGGGAGTTGTAGACGAAGCTGCAATGTCTCTCGGTGGGGCGCGGTGCATGATGGGAGATGAAGGCACAGCTGGAATAGCACTCTATGGGAACTGCGAAGCATCATGGGAGCTGTAGTCCCGGAAGTGACTCTGACAAAGAAAGGAAACTCCTCTTTGCCAGACCTCCTGAGGAGAGACCCTGGATCAACATCAATCACAGAATGCTGCAATCACCTCTGCTCTGAAGAGAACAGTAATAAAATGCACCCTTGAAAATAGGAATGGATATTTCTAAGAAGCTCTTTCAGATATTTCTCCATATCTGTGGTTGAAAATCATCATGATGAACTGCACCAGAGCAGAGGGAAATCAAGGCAGAGCCATGGTTTGTCAGGACTTGCTTGCTCCAAATGAGCCCTGTGGTGCATTTGGAGCTGCCAAGGAGCTCCAAATAATATTTTGGAAATATTGGCTCATTCTCTTCAGCTCTGTCCTTGCCAGCAGCCCGGCCCAGCTCAGCAGCACAGACACAGCACAAGGACTTTAATGACCCTCTTGGGGTTGGGGCTGAGTCCCTGAACATCAGTCCCTGAGAGGGAGTTGAAGAAACCTCTCAAGAATTCCAAGTCAGATTCAAACTCCAAAGTTTCTCTTACTTTTAGTGACTCTCACTGATAATCATGAAAGATAAACTTTCCCAAGGGTTGAATTCGAGCAGAAAATTGATGACAATGATGTCAGATAGGAAAAAATAGGGTAAAGGAGGAAAAGAAATATCTGAAGAATTCAAAGTGAGATTCAAAGTCCAAAGTTTCTTCAAGTTCTAATGGGTCCCACTGAGGGACATGACAAAGAAAGTGTCCCCAGCTACAGATTTATTGTTTTTATGTTACATTTCTAAACTATCAGTTTTTTCTTCTTATGATATAATATTTAAGTGGATTTATTATTTTTATATTGCCTTTTTTTGTCTGGATTTTTTATTTTTCTGAAAGACGCAGAGACACAGGACTTCTGAGTTGCTTTAGAAAGTTTGGTTTAATTTTTTTATTTTCTATCCAGTCAGAAAGGGTAAATTTGTTTTACAGATGGTCACATCGTGGCTTAGAAGTCGCAGGACTTATGGTTACAAGGTCTTTAAAGTATTTATTAAGCAGTAAAACCCTGTCAATAGAGATATTTAAATTTCTAATTCAATACTAAGTTATTTTGTCTTACAGACTCATACTACAGTGTGACCTTTCTTACCCAATTATATCCAAACATGCAAACTTACATTGCTGCACTCTACAACTTCCTGTTCCCTTTGTAACTACCTTTCTTTTTTCTATATCTTAAATTCTAAAGCTAAACCTATCTCTACTTAACTATGCATAGTTCTAAGCTTTGGCTTACAGGGCCAATGTTCTGAGAATTCCTTGCATTTTTAATTTCAACACCCAGGTTCCAGTTAGAGCAGAACACTGCAGGCACTGATGACAGGTGGGGACAAACAAGGGAAAGGTGTCTGTGATGCTGAGCAAACCTGGATGTGTTTCAGGAATGCAAAGGGCCAAGGGCTGAGCCCCAGCCCCTGGCAAGGCAGATCCTGTCCCTCCCTCATTGCTCAGGGCTCTTCCCGGGCCACTGGGCTCTGGGCATGTGCAATGCCAAGGGCAGCACCATGGGGCGGCCCCTGCCAGGCTGCTGAGCAGGGACAAGGAGGCAATGAGGCCCCAGCACAGCAAGGCTCACTTGTCCCCTGCTGGCCTCAGGCCCAGGGCCAGCCTGCATGGCCCAAGTGCTGCAGGAGTTGGCTGTGTCAGGGCCTTTCAGCTGCTGCCCATCCCTGTGCCCTCTGCAGCCCAGGCTGTCCTACGGTGTCCATGCCCTGCGCCTCTGTCCCTGCAGGCTGTCGTCATCCCCCGGCTGCCCCACCTCGCTGGCCCCTTCCTTTGCTGACAGCTCTGCCTCCTGCCTGCCTCTGCCTGCACACACAAAGCCTTGGGCTGACCCAAATTCCTTCTAGGTGACTTGTTGCACCACAGCACTGCCCTTAGAGCAAAATTCCTTTATCCTTGGCCCTCCTCAGCTGCTCCTGGCATTAATTCTTTCTTTTTCTGGCTGTCCTCTACTGTTTCACTAGGATCCTCCCTCTGAAACTGCCCTTCAGGCACTTCCAGGTCCCTTCTCTGCTGTCCTCACTCTCCACTCCCCTGAGCACAGAATTCCTTTGTCCCTGTACACTGGTCATGTGTTTGCGGCCTCCAAAGAACACCTTGGGAGATCTCTGGGCCTTCTCCAGCACATTGGCAAATGAAAACATTCTGCTCATAATCTAAGGAAATCAGCAGAAGAACAAGGCCAGCCATACCTCTATTTTCTGGCTACTTTTGTCTGGTCGCAATTCTTGGATAGATAGAATTTGGGAAGCCAAATCACAATTTTGGCCACTGCCCCTAAACAAAAAGGTCGGTTCTTTTCCATAGGAAGGAAAGCACAGAGCCCCAGTGCTCCAGGGCCAGAGGAGAGGCAGACCTAAACATGCCAAAGTAAGCTGGACCTGTCAAATGATCCTTGGAGGAGATCCTTGTTTGGGAGGCCAAACAAGCCAGACCTGTTCCATGTCCCCTTCATTCCATGGGTTCCTGTAGTGTCACAATGTTCTCCTTGCTTCTGCAGTGTCACAATATCCCCTTGCTGCCATGAGACCCTGCAGGGTCACAATGGCCCTTTGGTTCCCCACAGTGTCACAATGGTCTGCATGATTCCATGGGGCCTTGCAATGCCACAATGGTTTCCATGATTCCACGGTGCCCTGCAGGATCACAATGCAGCAATGCAGCAATGGCCTCTTGGTTCCACAAAGCCCTGCTGCTTCACACCGGCCCCTTGGCACCATGCGGCCCAGCAGAGCCACAGTGATGTCCTTGGTTCTACAAAGTCCCCACAGTGTCACAATGGTCTCTGCAGGAAGAAAACCACAGAGCCCCAGTGTTTCAGAGGTTAATGAACTGCAATCACCAGAGACCAAGACCAGAGGCCCTGTCTGTCTTGGCAGGTGTGTCTGAGAGCAACCCTCCAATATTTGAAATTTTGAATGTTTAATCCCAATTTCAGCCCTTCTTCCCTGGAGTAGAAGGCCAGTTCTTTTTCATAGTTAGGAAAGCACGCATTCCCAGTGTTTGGAAGGCAGGTGAGAGCCAGCCCTCAGGAGGCCAAGGTCAGCCAGACCTGTCTGTAATGGCAGCTTTTGTGTAGGAACAATCTTTGGATCTAGGGCTTTTGGAGGTGAAATCCTGATTTTGGCCATGGGTGCCTGGAGAAAAGGATGGCTCTTTTCCACAGGAAGGAAAGCACAGAGTCCCAGTGCTTCAGGGGCTGATGAGCAGTAGCCACCAGAGCCCACACGTGCCAGACCCATTTGTCCTGGTAGCTTTTTTTTGAGACCAATCCTTGGTTATATAGAATTTTGGAGGCAGAATCCCAATTGCAGCCATGAGCCCCTGGAGAAGAAGGATGGCTCTTTCCTATAGGAAGGAAAGCACAGAGCTCTATTGTCACAGGGCAGATTAGAGGCGAACACAGGAGGCCAAGGCCAGCCAGAGCTGTATGTCCTGGAAGCTTTTGTCTGGGAGAAACCCTTACATATAGGGAATGATGGAGGGAAAGTACCAATTTTGGCCATGGGTGCCATGTGTGAAGGAGGGATGGTTCTTTTCCACAGGAAGGAAAGCACAGAGCCCAGTGCTTGAAGGCAGGTGAGAGCTGGCCCTTGGGAAGAGACGGTCAGCCAGGCTTGTTGGTAATGGCAGCTTTTGTCTGGGAGAAATCCCTGGATATTGGGAATTTTGGAGGCAGAATCCTGTTTTGGCCATGGATGCTTGGATGAAAAGGACAGTTATTTTCCATTTGAAGGAAAGCCTAGAGTCCCAGTATTTCAAGGGCACAGGAGAAGAGAATGTCAACATGCCAAGGGCAGTTGGACCATCAGGCCAAGCCAACATGTAGGAGTGTGTGCTGGGCTTTGCACCACTGATTAGTGGTTTGTCATCAGTCTTGTCTGGTTCTGTTCAGAGTCAAAATTATTAGAAAGGCAATTGAGACGGTTCCTTGTGTTCGGACTTGGATGTTTATTATATCTTATCAGAGAATTACAGAAAGCACCTCTAGCTCCTTGCTAGAAGTAGGAAAAATGGCTCTCTGCTGAGCCTGTTTCAAGGCCTTTTAAAGTTAAACAAACCAGTACAAGTTTAACACCTATAGTATTTATACTTTTGACCCAATAATAGATTCCCATGACCCTTAGAGTGATTTTTGTCGGAGTAATCCAAAGGTTACTACCTAAGTTCCATGAAGAAGAAGGAAGAAGAAGAAAATGAACAAGAGAAAGACACCACCCAAAATTCTCCATCTTGTCCCGTAACTACCACTGTACTATAAAAACCTCAAATTTAAAACCCATCAGCCAGTGAAAATACACACATCTAATCCACTTATACATTTATGATTTCTAACTCATTATTTATATTTACAAGTCTTCTCCAAGGTTTCAGGTCCAATGCAGTGTTTTTCAGGGTGTCTGTGCCTGGAAGCACAGAAAGCTCAAAAACTCCAGATTTCGGGGATCCAACACCAACAGACCTGTTACCTGTTCCCTTGAATCCATGGGGCCCTGCAGTGTCACAATGCTTCTGTTATATTGGATCCTTGGTTCCATGAGGCCCAGCTGTGTCACACTGAATCTCTTGTTTCCATGGGGTTCCACAGTGTCACAATGGTCCCTTGTTTCCATGAGCCCTTGCAGAGTCACAGGGGTCTCCTTGGTTCCACAGTATCCCAATGGACCCTTGGTTCCATGGGGACTCACAATGTCAGAAGGATCTCCTTGGTTCCATGAGGTCCTGCAGAGCCCCTTGATTCAACAAGGCCTCAAAGTGTCACCATGGCCTCCAGGATTCCATGAGGCCCCACAGTGTCACAATGGACTCCTTGGTTCAATGGTGCCACACAGTGACATAATCACCCCTTGGCCTGATGAGACCCACAGTGCCAAAATGGTTCCATGGGGCCCTGTAGTGTCTCAATGGCCCCCTGGTTCAATGTAGCCTTTAGTGTCACAATGGTCTCCATCATTCCATAAGGCCTTGCAGTGTCACAGTGGACCTTTGCTTCCATGATACCCCATAGTGTCACAATGGTATTCTTGGTTCCACAATGTCATCCCTTCATCCCATGGAGACCCACACTGTTCACTGTAGTGCCCTTGATTCCATGAGGCCCTTCCATGCTGTAATGGCCCCTTGGTTCCAGTGGGTCCCACAGTGTCAGAATGGTCTCATCTGTTCCATGAGATTCCATAATATAACACGGTCACCTTGGTTCCGTGAGGTTCTGCAGTGTCACAATGGGCCCATGGCTCCAGAGGCCAGGCTGTGTCAGAATGACCCCTTGGTTCCACAAGCTTTCTTAGTTTCACAATGGTCTCCTTGGATCTGCAGTGCCACAATGGCCCCTTTGTTCCATCAGTTTGCACAGTGTCACACCAGACTCCTTGGTTCAGTTAGGCCTTGTCATGACATAATCTACAGAATATCAGAATAAGACTCATGAACAAAAATTTGCTGTTTAAGAGAACATCATTTGTTCAGACCTGAAGTCTAGTGAAGGATAACTCTTAATCATACCTGAACATGTAATTCTACAAGTGGGTTGCTTATATACAGCCACTAAATGTGTATTACAATTTACCCATTTCCATAAAATCCACCCCAAGTTACCAGGTTGTGTCCTTGTTTTTTCTATCACTGCGCCTTTGAGACAGATTTCTTCTTCTTCTCTTCCAACCTTTCCTTCTGAGAAAGCAGGCCCAGACTGCCTTGATCCTGTGCTAAAAGTTCACAGGCACGGTAAAACTTGAATGAACACTTAGGGTTTGAAGCACAAGGCTCTGTGTGTCCAGGCAGAGGCAGGCAGGAGGCAGAGCTGTCAGCAAAGGAAGGGGCCAGCGAGGTGGGGCAGCCGGGGGATGACGACAGCCTGCAGGGACAGAGGCGCAGGGCATGGACACCGTAGGACAGCCTGGGCTGCAGAGGGCACAGGGATGGGCAGCAGCTGAAAGGCCCTGACACAGCCAACTCCTGCAGCACTTGGGCCATGCAGGCTGGCCCTGGGCCTGAGGCCAGCAGGGGACAAGTGAGCCTTGCTGTGCTGGGGCCTCATTGCCTCCTTGTCCCTGCTCAGCAGCCTGGCAGGGGCCGCCCCATGGTGCTGCCCTTGGCATTGCACATGCCCAGAGCCCACTGGCCCGGGAAGAGCCCTGAGCAATGAGGGAGGGACAGGATGTGCCTTGCCAGGGGCTGGGGCTCAGCCCTTGGCCCTTGGCATTCCTGAAACACATCCAGGTTTGCTCAGCATCAGAGACACCTTTCCCTTGTTTGTCCCCACCTGTCATCAGTGCCTCCAGTGTTCTGCTCTAACTGGAACCAGGGGACACTTTCTCAGTCCTGTCCCTCAGTGGGACCCATTAAAACTTCAAGAATCTTCAGTGTTTCAATTAAAATTTGAGTTCTTGAGAAATTTTTCAAGCACACTCTGAGGGACTGAGTCTGATGCAGACAGCACCAATGCCCTGAGAGGGTCATTAAAGTCCTTGTGCTGTGTCTGTGCTGATGAGCTGGGCTGGACTCCTGACACAGAGGGTGATCCTGGCAACCAAGAAGAGCTTCAAAAACACATTTCTCACGATGAGCAGCTCCTCTCCCAGCCTAACAGGTCTGTGGCACTGCCTGCATCCACCCCAGGCACAGCACAGAGGCACAGAGAGCTTCAATCAGTCAGGGCTGGGAAGATGCTCAGAAGGGACTGGGACAGAATCACTCCCAGCCCTTGACACAGGAAGCCTCTGGCTGCAGGACAATGCAGCTGCAGCTCCTGCACTGATCTCCTAAAGCTGCAACATCCCAATGCCTGCAGACTGTGTGAGTACATTCTCTGATGATCTCTTGTGTAGAGCAGCCAGAGGTGCCCAGGGCTGTCATGCAGAGCAGGGTCCTGCAGCCCAGGGTGCTGTGCTGGGGCAGGGACTCTGCTGCCTGCCAGGGACAGCTCTCAGCCAGCCCTGGGAGCTGTTCCCAGCATAGGGGACAAGGTCTGGGTGGAAGGAGACAGCTGGTAAGGCTTGGGAAAAAAAAGTGTTCTGCTTGTGGGGTGAGGATGCTGCATTGTTCAGGACTGCTCCCAGCATAACATTTAACTGCAGAATATTTCTAGGTAGATTACACAGAGAGCACAGTGAGGCAGGGGCTGCATAAAAGGGAAAATCCAGATTTTGTAATTTACTGCTCTGGGTTGCCTAGAAGGGAAATTGCATATAGATATTAATCTCTTCAGGGTGGGAAAAATAGAAAATCTTTTTCTTGGATCTTAATAAAGCAGTCAGTGACAGAAAACAGCACAGGGTCCCTCACAGGCAGCATCAGTGTCACTTTTCCAGCCTCCTCAGGGTTACTATGATCTCTGCATCAGAGCCTGCAAAGGCAGAGGTGGCCCTGGGCAGTGCCCTGTGCTGGGAGGGGTCTGCAGGGCAGAGCTGAGCCCCCAGGGCTGGGCTGGGCTCTGGCAGCACTGGCAGGGCTCAGCCCTGGGCACAGGGAAGCAGCTGCTGGCAGGGACAGCTCCAGGCAGCAGAGCCCTGGGCAGGCAGTGGGGAAAGTGCCACCAAGCTGGGCTGGGATATTTCAAGTCCTCTCCAAACTGAACTATTCCATTATTACTTTTCTTACAGATCCCCATGGCAAGACATAGGAAATGTCCAACAGCAGCTCCATCAGCCACTTCCTCCTGCTGCCATTGGCAGACACGCGGCAGCTGCAGCTCCTGCACTTCTGCCTCTTCCTGGCCATCTCCCTGGCTGCCCTCCTGGCCAACGGCCTCATCATCAGCGCCGTAGCCTGCGGCCACCACCTGCACACCCCCATGTTCTTCTTCCTGCTCAACCTGGCCCTCTCTGACCTGGGCTCCATCTGCACCACTGTCCCCAAAGCCATGCACAATTCCCTCTGGGACACCAACAACATCTCCTATGCTGGATGTGCTGCACAGGTGTTTTTGTTTATCTTTTTCATAGGATCAGAGCTTCCCCTCCTGACCATCATGTGCTACGACCGCTACGTGTCCATCTGCAAACCCCTGCACTATGGGACCCTCGTGGGCAGCAGAGCTTGTGCCCACATGGCAGCAGCTGCCTGGGCCAGTGGCTTTCTCAATGCTCTGCTTCACACAGCCAATACATTTTCCCTGCCCCTGTGCCACGGCAATGCCCTGGGCCAGTTCTTCTGTGAAATCCCACACATCCTCAAGCTCTCCTGCTCACACTCCAAACTCAGGGAACTTGGGCTCATTGTGATAAGTGCTGTTCTATATTTTGCTTGTTTTGTGTTCATTGTTTTCTCCTATGTGCAGATCTTCAGGGCTGTGCTGAGGATCCCCTCTGAGCAGGGAAGGCACAAAGCCTTTTCCACCTGCCTCCCTCACCTGGCCGTGGTCTCCCTGTTTCTCAGCACTGCCTTATTTGAGTACCTGAAGCCCCCCTCCATCTCCTCCCCATCTCTGGATCTGGCAGTGTCAGTTCTGTACTCAGTGGTGCCTCCAGCCCTGAATCCCCTCATCTACAGTCTCAGGAACCAGGAGCTTAAGGCTGCAATATGGAGACTGGTGACTGGAGGGTTTCAGGGACATTAAACTTCCAGAAAAATAATGAAAATCACATAAATAAAAGACATTTTTGATAATTCCTGTTTGGTTAGTTGTGAGATCCACTTTCCTTTGTTTTAGTTTCTCTATATTGTCCACAAATATAAGCCTTTGCTCGTCTCATTTCTCATTTTGTTTCTCTCCACCTTCCCTGTGGCCACAGACTCTGTCAATGAGGAGCTGCACTCTTGGTGGCTATATATAAAAGGATCGTCCAGCAAAGTTTTCTCCAGAGATGCCCCTTCTGTTCCCTTCTCTGGAGCTGCAGCAGCAATGTCTGTGTGCAGAGCTGGGGCAGATCAGTGCTGGCACAGCAGCTGTGCCCAGCAGCAGCACTTGGTGTTGCCAGTGCTGCTCCCGTGCCACTGCCCCGCTGCCCTCCTGGCCCTCGTGTTGCTGCAGGGCCTGACTGCTCTGGGGGCCGGGCACAGCCCTGGGGGTGGCAGTGCCGGGGCTGCAGCAGGGACAGGCCATGGGCACTGCTGGGGCAGCGCTGACGCCTCAGGCCAGGGCCTGGGGGCTCCAGGCTCCTTGGCCAGGCTCTCTCCACAACACTTGGCCAGCCCAATGCTGAGCACAGAAAAGCCCCGGGAGCAGCCCCAGGCTGGCTGTGGGCAGGCTGGGGGCAAACAGCATGGCTGGTGCTCTGCAAGCTCCCTGCAAGGGTGTCACCCTGGCAAGGAGCAGCAGAGCAGGGGCTGATCCATCCCCACTGTGCTGGACACCCCAGGGCAGCGTCCCAGAGCGTCCTCATGCACCTGCCAACAACATCCCCCCTCTGCAGCCCTGGCCTCTCCCCCAGCTCACACAGGAGCCGCATCCTTGCAGGCACACACACGGCAGCACTGGCTCAGGAGCCCCTGTTTGCATTGCACACAGCAGGCTCAGCACCCCCATGGTGCTGCTGTGGGGACATGGAGCTGAATGAACACAAATGCCATCAGCCCCTGGGGCCAGCAAGGGCTGGGGGACGGCAGGGAAACCACTCGGGTTTGTCGTGGCCTCTGAAGTCAGCCAGAAAGTTTGTTCCCATCAGCTGTGAGTTTCCTGTCCCACTGTAGATGTTGTTTCTCAGAGCCAGGGCTACCTGGCAGCCACTCCCAAACTGCCCTGAGCATTTCTATTCCTTCAGCTTTGCTTTCTTTACTCTTTCCTGATCCAGATTTCTTCCTCTTCACCACCCTTGTCCCCTCCCCTGCTAACAGCCCATTCCTCTTTGCCCTTTCCTCTCTGGCCCATCTCCCGATTTCAGTTCCTCAGTTGGCACCATGGGAACATCCCTTGGGGAGCAGGATCATCATCCAAGTGCTTCAGGAATTGTCTGTAGTGTCCTGCAGTGCCTCGTGCTGCTCCCTTGCCAGAGGCACCACAGGCCAGGGGGGCACATCTGGGCTGCTGTGTCTGGGTGTGGGGCTCCCTGTTGTGGGCAATGAGGAGGGGCTGGAGAGGCTCTGCAGGACTGACAGGATGGGCTTTGGGGCTGTGTGGAGAAGCTGAGGGACCTGGGCTGCTGGACCTTGTGAAGAGGAAGCCCAGGGCTCATCCTGCAACTGCTCCAAGGTGGCTCCAAGTGGCTTCAGGGAATCATAGAATCAGCAATGCTGGAAAAGATCCTGGGGATCTTCACATGCAACCTGTTCCCTGACACCACCTTGTCTCCCTGAGCATCCTCTTCTCCAGGATAAACATCCCCAGCTCCCTCAGCCACTCCTCACAGGACTTGTGTTCCAGACCCCTCACCAGCCTTGTTGCCCTTCTCTGGATACAATCCAGCCCCTCCATGTCCTTCCTAAATTGGGGCCCAGAACTGGACACAGCACTCGAGGTGCTGCCCAAGCAGTGTCGAGTACAGGAGAAGAATCACTGCCCTGCTCCTGCTGGCCACAACATTCTTGGTTGTGGCCAGTTGCCATGGACTTTCTTGTCCACCTGGGCACACTGCTGGCTCATGTCCAGCCTGCTGTCCATCAGTGCCCCCAGGTCCCTTTCTGCCTGGCTGCTGTCCGGCCACTTCGTCCCCAGCCTGTAGCACTGCAGGGGTTGTTGTGGCCAAAGTTCAGGACCCAGTACTTGGCCTTGTTAAACCTCTCCTTGGATTTGGGCCCTGGATCCAGCCTATCCAGGCCCGTGTATAGAGCCCTCCTACCTTCCAGAAGATCCACACTCACACCCAGCTTCATGTCAGCACGATTCCATACGGTCTTAGAGTGTCACAATTTCATGAGGCCTCCCAGTGTCACAATATCCCTTTGCTTCAATGGAGCCCCAGGGTGTCACAAAGTCCCTTGGATCATTGTGCCCTGCAATGTCACAATGGATCTTTGGTTCCATGAGGTCTCACAGTGCAGCAATGCTCTCCTTAGTTCCACAGTGTCACAATGGCCTCTTGGTCCCATGGGGCACCATGGTGTCATAATTGTTTCCTTCAGTCTATGAGTCCCTGCAGTGTCACAATGGCCTCTTGGTTGTACGAGGTCCAGCAGTATCACAGTGGTCTCCTTGTTTCCAAAAGGACAAAAAGTGTCACAACTGTCTTCTTGATTTCATGAGGTCTCATGGAGTCACAGGGACCCCCGAATTCCATAAGGGTCCACAGTGCCACACTGGACTCCTTGTTCGCACGGTGCCACAATGGACCCCTGCTGACACAAGATCCTGCAGTGTCACAATGGATTCTTGGTGCCATGACACCCTGCAGTGTCAGTGTCACAGTGGTGTCTGAGTCCCTCTGCAGAGCCCTCCTGCTCTCCAGCACATCCACACTCACCCCCAGCTTGGTGCCATCTGCACATTTGCTGATGTTGCACTCAATGCCCTCATCCAGATCATCAATGCAGATATTGAAATCCACGCTGGCTGCCTCTGATCCCTCAGCCATCCTGGAGGTGCCCTGTGATGGCACTCAAGGTGATCTGTTCCATCACCTCACCAGGCACCCAGGTCAGGCTGACAGGCCTGCAGTTCCTCACATCCTCCTTCCAGCCCTTCTTGGGCATGGGCTCACATTGGCACCTCGAGTCCTCTGGCACCTCCCTGCTGAGCCAGCACTGATGAGAAATGATGGAGAGCAGCTTGGGGAGCCCTTCCAGCAGCTCCCTCATCCCCCTAGGATAGATCCCACCTGTTCCCAGAGACACCAGTGAGCATCTGAGTGGCTCAGCAGGTCCCCAGCTGCTTCCTCCAGGATTACAGGGGTCTGTTCTTCTCCCTGTCCCAATCTCCCAGTTCAGGAGAACACTTGTCCTGAGGATATCCTGTCTAATTGTTTGAAACTGTGGCAATGAATGGGTTAAGTAGCTCAGCCTTTTTCTCATCTTCAATTTCTCTATTCCCCACAGCATCCAATAAAGAGCTGAGATTCTCCTTGTTCGCCGGTTTACTAATAACTTATTTATAGAAATATTTTCTATTATTTTTCACAGAAGTGGCCAGGTAATGTCCTAATTGAGTTTTCAATTCTCACATTTTCTTTCTGCATGACTTAATAACATCCTTAAACACTTCCTGAGTTGCCTGCACCTTTTTCCAAATATGATGCACCCTCTTTTTTCCCTGAGTGCCTAGAAAAATCTCCATACCCAGCCAGGCCAGTCATTTTCCTCACTAGATCACTTCTGGCACACTGGGACAGGCTCCTTCTGCTCATTCATGATTTCTTTCTTGAAGTGTCTCCATCTGTAAGGGTCAGTCTGATGTTTCCCTCGATTTTGCCTCCCGACCATCGCAAAGAGACCTCGAGGACCTCCACCCAGGCTGACTCCAAACAATGGTTTCCTGGCCGGGCCAAGGTGGATGCTCGTGACTGTGGGCTGGTGTATTGTGTTCACTGGACTGTGCTGTTGTGGCACCAACCAGAGGTTGTGTTGTACCAACTGAGGACTGCTTGACCGTACCTGTCTCCTGCAGCACCACACAATGGTCCATAAATCTTCCCACCTCTTGGCCAGAGGCCACATGTTTTGGAGAAGGACTATAAAAGAGCTGGGAAAGACCCTTTGAGATCTCTCCACTGATGAAGACCCGTCTATCCCCTGGAGAAGACCCCTGAGATCTCCCCACAGACAAAGACTCGTCTATCGGATGACCCGTGAGGACGCCCGTCTGGTCTGTTGGTAGCTATTTTCCCATCCCTTTCTTTCCTTCCCCTCTCCCTATCCTATACCTCTCCCCTTTACCGTAACTGAGTTGTTGGCATTTGATGAAATGCATTGCTGTTGTTGAATAAACTGATTTTCTGCTGTTGAATAAACTGATTTTGTCCCCTGCACTTTGGCTCTTTGCACCTTTAAGATCAAAAGAACCATCACGACCCCCGCTCTGTATTAATAGCAGATCTTGACAGGCTCCATGAGACCACAGGACCATTCTGACTCTGTGGAACCAAGGATACCACTGTTACACTATGAGGCATCATGGAACAAAGGAGGCCATTGTGAACCAGCAGGGGAACCCGCTGACACTATTTTTATACTTCAAGGGCCATTGTGGAACTGCTGAGCCTTGTCCAACCAATGAGACCATTGTGACATCACAGAGCCTCATGGAAGCAAGGGGCTGTTGTGACACTGTGTGGCACCATGGAACCAAGGAGACCATTGTGAAACTACAGGGCTCCATAGAACTAAGAACTCATGTAACAGAGGGGCCCAATGGAATCAGGGCCTCTCCACCCTGTGGGGCATGCTCCTGCAAGCCCAGGAAGATACTCCACTCATTTTGTCAGATAAGGAATGGTCCCAAAATGATCTTCTTTTCCTGTACCCTCATTGGTTTAAATTTGACTGTAGTGTTCCTGCCTTAGTTCTTCCCATTGATTGTCCTCCTCGACCCACCCCTTTGCAGTCCCCTGCTTTTCTCGTAATTGAACCTAAACTCCACCCATACCCTGGCATATAAAACCCATGACTCTACCCTCATTCTTGTCTTGGTCCCTGGTTCAATAAAGGATCCCGGGTTTTGGTAAACCAAGACCCATCCTGTTTACGTCTTTTCCTGTTGGTCACTAATGGCTGCCTGAGGTCCAAGACTCCAGGGCCCAGGGAAGCTGTTGTGCCCCTCACTGCAGCGGAACACAACACCAAGGGGCAGTTGTGATGTCAGGGCCCCAAGGGTACAAGAACATGGAACAGGTCTGGTTGGCTGGGCCTCCTGAGGGCTGCCTGACTGGTCCAGCTGACTTGCCATGTTGGGGGCTATTTCTCATCAGCCCCTGAAACACTAGAGTTCAGTGGTTTCCTTCCTATGGGAAAAAGCTGTCCTTCTCCTCCAGGGGTTCATGGCCAAAATTGGGATACCTCCTCCAAATTTGATTTTATCCAAGGATTATTCCCATATGAAACCTGCCAGGACAGACAGCTCTGGCAGGCCTTGGCCTCTTGGGGGCCACCTCTTATCTGCCTTCAAAACACTGGGGACCTGTGCTTTTCTTCCCATGGAAAAACATCTTTCAAGTCCAGGCATCCATGGCCAAAATTGGGAATCCACCTCCAAAATTCCAAGGACAGGTCCCAGACAAAATCTTCCAGGCTTCCTGTGGGCCAGCTCTTATCTGCCTTTGAAACACCAGGGCTCCCTACAATCCTTCCTAGGGAAAAGAATTGTCCTTCTCATCCAGATGTCCATAGAGAAAAGTGGGATTTGGCCTCCCAAATTCTGTCTGTTCAAGGATTCCTCCCTGACAAAAGGTCTGGCTGGCCTTGGCCTCCTTGGGGCTGTGTCTAATCAGCCTTTGAAACACCGGGACTCTACCCTTTCCTTCCTATGGAGAACTGTCTTTCTAGTACAGGAACCCATGGCTGAAATGGAATTCCACCTCCAAAACTCCCCATATATCCAAAGGTTGCTTTCAGACAGAAGCTGTAAGGACAGACAGGTCTGGCTTGCCTTGGCCTCTGGTGAGTGCTTCTCATCTGCCTTCAAAACCCTGGGGTTCTGTGGTTTCCTTCCTATGGAAAAGAGCGATCCCTCTTGTCCAAGGGCTCTTGGGCTCAAACACTTGACCACTATCGAGTGACAAAGAAGCTATGTGCTCAGTGGAGTGGAAACTGAGGACAGCAGAAGAGTGCCCTGGGAGGGATTGAACAGTGGTTTCAGAGATGGTGGATCCTTTTGACATAGTGGAAAACAGCCTGAGAAAGAAAGAATTAATGCCAAAGGCAGCTGAGGAGGCCCAGACTGGAAAAAAGGAGAAATTTCCCTTCTATGAAAGGGCTGTGGTGCAGCACATCCCCCAGAAGGAATCTGGAGCAGCCCAAGGCTCTGTGTGTGCAGGCAGAGGCAGGCAGGAGGCAGAGCTGTCAGCAAAGGAAGGGGCCAGCGAGGTGGGGCAGCCGGGGGATGACGACAGCCTGCAGGGACAGAGGCGCAGGGCATGGACACCGTAGGACAGCCTGGGCTGCAGAGGCCACAGGGATGGGCAGCAGCTGAAAGGCCCTGACACAGCCAACTCCTGCAGCACTTGGGCCATGCAGGCTGGCCCTGGGCCTGAGGCCAGCAGGGGACAAGTGAGCCTTGCTGTGCTGGGGCCTCATTGCCTCCTTGTCCCTGCTCAGCAGCCTGGCAGGGGCCGCCCCATGGTGCTGCCCTTGGCATTGCACATGCCCAGAGCCCAGTGGGCCGGGAAGAGCCCTGAGCAATGAGGGAGGGACAGGATGTGCCTTGCCAGGGGCTGGGGCTCAGCCCTTGGCCCTTGGCATTCCTGAAACACATCCAGGTTTTCTCAGCACCAGAGACACCTTTCCCTTGTTTGTCCCCACCTGTCATCAGTGCCTCCAGTGTTCTGCTCTAACTGGAACCAGGGGACACTTTCTCAATTGTGTCCCTCAGTGGGACCCATTAAACTTGAAGAAACTTCAGTGTTTCAATTAAAATTTGAGTTCTTGAGAAGTTTCTCAAGCACACTCTGAGGGACGGAGTCTGATGCAGACAGCACCAATGCCCTGAGAGGGTCATTAAAATCCGTGTGCTGTGTCTGTGGTGAAGAGCTGGGCTGAGCTTCTGGCACAGAAGGCGATTCTGGCAACCAAGAATAGCTTCAAAAACACATTTCTCTTGATGAGCAGCTCTTCTCCCAGCCCAGCAGGGATGGGGCACTGCCTGCATCCACCCCAGGCACAGCACAGAGGCACAGAGAGCTTCAATCAGTCAGGGCTGGGAAGATGCTCACAAGTGCCTGGGGCAGAATCACTCCCAGCCCTTGACACAGGAAGCCTCTGGCTGCAGGACAATGCAGCTGCAGCTCCTGCAGTGATCTCCTAAAGCTGCAACATCCCAATGCCTGCAGACTGTGTGAGTACATTCTCTGATGATCTCTTGTGTAGAGCAGCCAGGGGTGCCCAGGGCTGTCATGCAGAGCAGGGTCCTGCAGCCCAGGGCGCTGTGCTGGGGCAGGGACTCTGCTGCCTACCAGGGACAGCTCTCAGCCAGCCCTGGGAGCTGCTCCCAGCACTGGGGGACAAGGTCTGGGTGGAAGGAGACAGCTGGTAAGGCTTGGAAGTATTCTGCTTGTGTGGTGAGGATGCTGCATTTTTCAGGACTGCTCCCAGCATGACATTTAACTCCAGAATATTTCTAGGTAGATTACATAGGGAGCACAGAGAGGCAGGGACTGCATAAAAAAGATAATCCTGATTTTATATTCTATTGCTCTGTGTTGCGTAGGTGGGGAAATTGCATATATATATTCATCTCTCAGTTCAGGATGGGAAAAATAAATTTTTTTATCTCGGATCTTAATAAAGCAGTCAGTGACAGAATTCAGCACTTAGAGGTAACACCAGTGTCATTTTTCCAGCCTCCTCAGTGTTGCTGTGATATTGCCATCGGAGCCTGCACAGGCAGAGCTGGCCCTAGGCAGTGTCCTGTGCTGGGAGGGGTCTGCAGGGCAGAGCTGAGTCCCCAGGGCTGGGCTGGGCTCTGGCAGCACTGGCAGGGCTCAGCCCTGGGCACAGGGAAGCAGCTGCTGGCAGGAACAGCTCCAGGCAGCAGAGCCCTGGGCAGGCAGTGGGGGGAAAGTGCCACCAAGCTGGGCTGGGATATTTAAAATCCTCCACAAACTGAACTATTCCATGATTACTTTTCTTACAGATCCCCATGCCAAGACCCAGCAAATGTCCAACAGCAGCTCCATCAGCCACTTCCTCCTGCTGCCATTGGCAGACACGCGGCAGCTGCAGCTCCTGCACTTCTGCCTCTTCCTGGCCATCTCCCTGGCTGCCCTCCTGGCCAACGGCCTCATCATCAGCGCCGTAGCCTGTGGCCACCACCTGCACACCCCCATGTTCTTCGTCCTGCTCAACCTGGCCCTCACTGACCTGGGCTCCATCTGCACCACTGTCCCCAAAGCCATGCACAATTCCCTCTGGGACACCAGACACGTCTCCTATGCTGGATGTGCAACTCAGGTGTTTATGCTTATCTTTTTCCTTGGATCAGAGCTTGCCCTCCTGACCATCATGTGCTACGACTGCTACATGTCCATCTGCAAACCCCTGCACTACGGGACCCTCCTGGGCAGCAGAGCTTGTGCCCACATGGCAGCAGCTGCCTGGGCCAGTGCCTTCCTCAATGCTCTTCTGCACACAGCCAATACATTTTCCCTGCCCCTGTGCCATGGCAATGCCCTGGGGGGATTCTTCTGTGAAATCCCACCCATCCTCAAGCTCTCCTGCTCACACTCCAAACTCAGGGAACTTGGGCTCATTGTGCTAAGTGCTTTTCTTTATTCGGGCTGTTTTGTGTTCATTGTTTTCTCCTATGTGCAGATCTTCAGGGCTGTGTTGAGGATCCCCTCTGAGCAAGGAAGGCACAAAGTCTTTTCCACCTGCCTCCCTCACCTGGCCGTTGTCTCTCTGTTCCTCAGCACTGTCATGATTGCTCACCTGAAGCCCCCCTCCATCTCCTCCCCATCTCTAGACCTGTCCCTGTCATTTCTTTACTCAGTGGTGTCTCCAGCCCTGAACCCCCTCATCTACAGCCTGAGGAACCAGGAGCTCAAGAATGGCCTGAGGAAAATTATCAGGAATGCTGTTCAGAAGCAGTGAACTCTTCTTTTTCTGCATTGTTGTTGTTGTGTTACATTTACACTCACTCTGCGTCCTGTGTTTTTTGCTGCTCACACAGGTGTTACACTATTGAGAAGATGTTTGCACAGAAGTCTTTGACTGTAGAATTTTTAACTGGGTGTTTGCCCTTCTAGCAAACCCAGAGACTCTATAACCCGGGAGCTATTCTACTTTTGTGATTACACAAAATAAAGAACTCTGTATTACTGTGTTCCCCTGACATTATTGCTCCCTGACTTCTCTGGAGCTGCAGGGTCAGTGCCTCTGGGCAGAGCTGGGGTGAAAAGGGAACCCCACTGCTTCTCACAGCCTGGCAGCCCCAGGGCTTCTACTCCACAACCTCCCCTTCCTTCCCCTCCACACTCACATTCAGAGCCCCTCTGCTGGTTTAAGGCCCCAAGGCTCTCTCAGCTCAGTCCCAGTCCTGCTGTGTGACTGTCCAGGGACTGCAGGCAGGGACAGGCCATGGGCACTGCTGGGACAGAGCTGGGTTCTGCAGCAGCATTTCCATCATGCAAGGGCATCTCCCCAGTGCAGGGCCTGAAAGCTTCAATCTCCTTCCCAGTTTGCTCTCAAGGATGTTCCCAACACAGTGCCCTGGAGAGGAGAGCAGCAGTGACCAGCAGAAGTGTGGCAGTGTTCAGGGTGGGGCTGTCCCAGCAGTGCCCTTGCAAAGCCAGCGCCGCTCCCAGCAGTGGCCTCTCACCCCAGGGCACAGAGGTTGTTCTTCTCTGCGTGGGGGGACATGAAGTGACCGGGTCAGGAGTCTGTGTTTGCAGTGCAGGGACATTCCACAGCCCTGAACATCCTGTGTGTGTGTGAGGGGACACAAACCCAGTGACACAAACACCTGCAGCTGTTCCTCGAGTTTCCAGAGAGTAACATCCCCTGGCAACCCCTGGATGCAGGGCTGGGATGAGCTCCTGTGCCCAGAGCTCCCTGTGTCCATCCCTCCGGCTGTGGGGCACCTTGGGCAGGGGCAGGGCAGGGTGATACCCACAGGGCTGAGGTCCCTGCCAGGCTCTGGCAGTGGCAGCAGAGCCCAGGGAGCCCCTGCCCGAGCTGCAATGAACTGTGTGTGTGCCAGGGAAGGACTCGTGTCCCTGGACACCCTTGGGGCTGTGAGCAGGGCATGAGCCCAGCTCAGGGCTGGGCACCTGACAGAGCCCTGACATTGCTGGGGGTGCCCATAAGAGCAGAGCTGGGCAAGATGACTGTGGTTAAACCCCTCTGGGCATCAAGTGACAGCCAAGTGTCTCTGTCACTTTTCCTCATTAATCAGAAAACAAGAGAAAATATGATGAAAAGATTAGGGGTCACCATAAAGAGAGATTACTGTTAAAGGGACTAAAAAAGCAAAGGCCATATGCAGAAGCAAGGAAGATCATGGAGAGACAAGAATTCAACACATGTAGTGGTTACTTTGGAAGACAAATGTATTAATACAGAAAATGCAGAGACCCTCTTGTCCCCCTCAATTCCCTGTTGATCAGGACATCCCATGGAATGGAAGATCCCCTGGGTCAGTCCAGCCCAGCTGTCCCATCCCTGTGTCCCCAGGAACATTTGCCCACCCCCAGGACATTGGTTGGGGTTTGCAGAGATGCCTCATGTGGGGCCAGCCCTGCTCAGGAGCAGCCGAAGCCTCGGGCTGGGACCAAACCCACTCCAGCCACGAGAGCCAAGCACAGCAGGACAGGGGCTGCTCTGGGCAAAGGGAACTCCATCCCAGCCACACCCACACCAAGGGGGATCAGGGGGCTCTTCCCACCTCTGTTATTCCACCATTCAATGAATCTTTTCCTTAGAGAGCTCTTTGAAGGCAGAATTGGCAGAGAGGCAGCAGCAGAGCTATAAAATGCACCAATACAAACACAGCAGCTCCAGTGAGGAATGAACCCTCCCAGGGCAGTGCTGTGGCAGGAGAAGCAGCCAGGAGGAGGAGGATGAGCTCAGTGCATGTGTGTGTGTCCCAAGGCACAGAGGGTGAGGGTGGGCAGAGGTCAGGGCAGGGCTGGCAACGGCAGGGCAGAGGCAGGGGCAGCGAGATGGGAGTGTGCAGCCTGCAGGGACACAGCAGCAGCTGTGGGACAGCACAGGACAAGCTGGGCTGGACATGGCCAAGGGCCCTGGCAGGGCTGGCAGCGCCCAGGAGAAGCCAAGTCTTGATGCCCTGGGGCACAGCAGGGTCTGTGCCACCAAGGGCTGGGAGGAGACCTTGTCCTGAGCCACTGGGGCCTCCTGGCACAGCCCCAGCAAGACTGGCCACTGTCACCCCTTGTCCTGCCCTCAGCATCCCCCCACATCCCAGTGGCCTCAGGGATCTGCTGGGACGAGTCCCTGGGGAGCCTTGGTCAGGAATGGCCCTGGGGGCTCCTTCATGCTCCCAGGGACTGCAGGTTTTTCAGAGGACTTTGGGTTTTGCTTTTGCCTTGGAGTCTCTGAGAGCTTTGTGCAATCATGGCCTCCAATTTTCTCCTCCAAGACTCCAGGAGGAGCCTGTGTTGGTGATGGACCTCAGTGGGACTGACACTGAAACTGCATGAAAAACAGGAACTCCCCAACAACATCTTCTTAGTGTTACAGAATTTAGGCATTACTTTCTTCGGGCCAGGATGTTTTTGTGCCCAGCATGTGCAATAGAAATCATTCCATCCACACATGCCTGGCTTGGGCAGTGAAATTCACTCCGTCATACATGGTTCTTTACTAGGGTTTTCACATATTTATACAGACAAAAACCCAAAGAAATTCATATTCATTGATCTTAAATTACACAATTCTTAGTATTCAATCTCCTGTTGCTTATTGATCCCTTTGCCCTTGGAGTAAATTAGGCCCTCATTTGATTCTCTTACCAATCTTTTCCCAGACCAGGTGTCTCCAACCACACCGGGGGTGATGTTCATTAATGTTCATTTACCTCCTCTGTATCTTCTGGCTACTCCCAATCTGTAGATGTTAAAGTCATCAGGCCCCACCCAACCTTGGTGAACAGAGTCTTTTGAAGAGAAACTTCAATTCCCCTCCTCCTGGGCAAATGCAAACAAAATCCTGACTGAAGTTACATTCAAAAATTCAAAGTTGTATCATTTGCAGCAACTCCATTATGTTCCTTACTGTCCCAATTCTCTCCTTGGTTCCATGAGGGCACACAGTGTCTCAACAGCCCCTTCATTCCATGAAGCCCTGCAGTGTCACAAAGGTCTCTATAAATCCATGAGGCCCCACAGTGTCACAAGGTCCCCTCGGTTCCATGTGTCCTGCACTGTTACATGAATACTGAGCTCCATGGGGTCCTGTAGTGTCACAATGGTCTCCTTGGTTCCATGGTGACACAGTTGCCCAAATGTCTGTGGTACCACAACTGCCCCTTTGTCCCACGAGGCCCCACATTGTCACAATGGCCCCTTGTTTCCATGATGCCGTGTAGTGTCACAATGATCTCCAGGATTCCATACAGTCCTGCAGTGTCACAATAAAACTTTTGTCACTGGGGCTCCACAGTATCACCATGGCCCCTTGGTTCCATGGAGCCCCACGGTGTCACTGTGCTCCTCTTGGCTCCACAAGACTCTTTGGTTCCAGCAGGCCTTGGTTTCAAAATGCTCTCCGTGGTTCCATGAGTACCCTGTGTCACAATAGACTCTGGGTTGAAGTTCCTCAGAGTCACAAAGGCCCCTTGGTTCCATGAGGTTTGGTAGAGTCACAATTCACTCCTTGGTTCCACGAGGCCCTGCTGTGTCACAATGCCCAGGGTTCCATCAGTTTCCACAGTGTCACCATGGTGTCCTTGGAGCCACAGGATCTCAATGGTCTCCTTGACACCATCCCACCCCAATGTCACAATGGATTTTTGGTACCATGAGGTTCCACAGTGTCACAAGGGTCTCCTTGGTTCCATTAGGATACAAGAGCTTTGCATAAATGCTGAGCAACACCAGCTTAACACACCTGGGAACATCTGTGTGCATTCAAAAGAGGGGTTGAAGGTGAGAATGGCACCAGCAGCTTCCATCTGCAACAGAGATCCAGGGAAGGGACAGGGAGACAGAATTCAGCTGAAAGACTCAGAGGATTCACAGAATCACAGAATCCCTAGGTCTGAAGAGACCTTCAAGATCATCTAGTCCATCTCATGCCCTAACACCTCAACTAGACCATGGCACTGAGTGCCATATCCAGGCTTTTTTAAACACATCCAGGGATGGTGTCTCCACCAACCCCCCAGGTAGATCATTCCAGTACTTTATCACACTTTCTGTAAAAAGCTTTTTCCTAATATCCAACCTATATTTCCCCTGATGCAGTTTAAGACTGTGTCCTCTCATTCTGTCAGTTGCTGCCTTGAGAAGGAGACCAACCTCCACCTGACTACAACCACCATTCAGGGAGTTGTAGAGTGATGAAGTCTCCCCTGAGCCTCCTCTTCAGCTCCCTCAGCCACTCCTCACAGGACTTGTGTTCCACACCTCTCACCAGCCTTTTTGCCCTTCTCTGGACACGCTCCAGCCCCTCCATGTCCTTCCTAAACTGGGGACCCAGAACTGGACACAGCACTCGAGGTGCTGCCCAACCAGTGCTGAGCACAGGGGAAGAATCACTGCCCTGCTCCTGCTGGCCACACCATTCCTGATCCTGGCCAGGTGCCATTGGCCTTCTTGGCCACCTGGGCACACTGCTGGCTCATGTCCAGCCTGCTGTCCATCAGTGTCCCCATGTCACTCTTGGAGCGGACACAACGTACAAAAGGACTCACTACATTTCAAAAGGCAAATATCTGTTCATTACAACAGCTAGCTGTTGTACCCTCTAAAAGGTTTACATTTTATTCATTGGTTACAATAAATCAACATAACCTTCATTGGTGTAAAACCATCTCCACCTCTGTTTTTTCAGAAAACTTTTCTAAAAATACTTTTCTCAGACGCAGGTTTCTTCTTGCTTATCTCCCTCCCCTTCTTCTCTTCTAGGTCTCCATACCACAGGCTTTGTTACAATTCCTTTCAGAAGTAAACTTTAGCCATTAACTCTCTCTGGCTCACAGACCAGCTGTAAGCTCCCTTCCATATTCCCAGGTCCCTTTCTGCCTGGCTGCTGTCCAGCCACTCTGTCCCCAGCCTGGAGCACTGCAGGGGTTGTTGCGGTCTAAGTGCAGGACCCAGCACTTGGTCTTGTTAAACCCCACCTTGTTGGATTTGGGCCCTGGATCCAGCCTGTCCAGGTCCCTCTGCAGAGCCCTCCTACCCTCCAGCACATCCACACTCACACCCAGCTTGGTGCCATCTGCACATTTGCTGATGCTGCACTCAATGCCCTCATCCAGATCATCAATGCAGATATTGAAATCCACGCTGGCTGCCTCTGATCCCTCAGCCATCCTGGAGGTGCCCTGTGATGGCACTCAAGGTGATCTGTTCCATCACCTCACCAGGCACCCAGGTCAGGCTGACAGGCCTGCAGTTCCCCACATCCTCCTTCCAGCCCTTCTTGGGCATGGGCTCACATTGGAACCTCCAGTCCTCTGGCACCTCCCTGCTGAGCCAGCACTGATGAGAAATGATGGAGAGCAGCTTGGGGAGCTCATCCAGCAGCTCCCTCATCCCCCTAGGATAGATCCCATCTGTTCCCAGAGACACCTGTTAGGATCTGAGTGGCTCAGCAGGTCCCCAGCTGCTTCCTCCTGGATTACAGGGGGTCTGTTCTGCTCCCTGTCCCCATCTACCAGCTCAGGAGAACACTTGGCCTGAGCTTAACCTGTTTTTATTTGTGGAAACTGAGGCAACGAAGGGGTTAAATTGCTCTGCCTTGTCCTCATCTTCAGTTACTATATTCCCCACTCTATGCAATAAAGAGCTGAGATTCTCCTTATCCAACAGTTTTCAATTAATTTATTTATAGAAATACTTTCTATTATTTTTTCACAGAAGTGGCCAGGTTAAGTCCTAATTGAGCTTTTACCTCTCTAATTTTCTTGCTGCATACTGTAACAACATCTTTAACTTCCTGAATTGTCTGACTTTCTGTCTAATGGTGATGCATCCCCTTTTTTCTTTCTGAGTTCCTACAAAAGCTCCATTGGCAGCCAGGCCACTCATTTTCCTCAAAGGCTCATCTTTTTGCACATAGGGACAGGCTGCTCCTCCTCCTTTAAGATTACATTGTTGAGGTGTCTCCATCCTTCCTGGATCCTTTTGTTTTTAAGGTCTTTTTCCCATTAAAAAATCAGTACCTGATTCAGTTATTCCCAGATATGCATCCTGAACAGGTCAAAGCCTGTCCTCTGTAATTCCAGTGTAGAAATTATGTTGATGCCTCTCCTTCTTTCACAGAAGATTGAAAACTTGATTATTTCATGCTCACTGTAACCCAGGCAGCCTCTGAGCACCACATCGCCCACCAGCCCTTCTCTCTTTGTGAACAGCAGGAGACAGAGGTTCCTTTGGGAGTGTTACCAAAAATTCAGAAAAATAAAAAACTCCTAAAAACCAATGTAGCATTAAAAAGCAACATTCTTGTTTTGGCCAGATGCACGGGAGGACAGCTCTTCCCAAAGCCGTGCATGCTGAGTACAGGAAAGCTTCTGTTGATATTCTGTGTTTTGCAAACGTAATAATTGATTGTCCCGGACTAAACACACAAATGATAATCATTTGCCCACAATCATTAACATATTTCCCCTCCCCTTTACCCATGGATTCTTCTGTCCTGGGGGTTTCTCTGCTGGTCCCTGTTGGTCGTGGACCCCAATGTTCCAGTTCAGCCTGGCTGAGCTGGCAGGACACTGAGGCTGGGGAACTTCCAGTTCCCCTTCTCACACAATGGGCGTTGTGCAGATTCCAGAGGCCAGTGGTTTTGGAGAACAGGAATTGTGTTAGCTCAGCTGGGGTGGGAAATTTATCATCTGGGAACATGAGGTCACAGAGTGGCTTATGGCATCATAGAGTGGGTTATGAGAGGTCACTGAACAGCTATGACATCATAGGCTGGCTGTGTGACATCACAGAGCTGACTGTGACATCACAGCAGGGCTGTGTGAGGTCACTGGGTTGGTCACTCTGCCCCAGCCCCCCCTCACAGTTTCCCCAGACAAGTCCAATGCTGTTCATGCCCAGCAGGGTCCCCTGTCCCCCGGGATCCCCCTGCTCCACCTGGAGCCACAGCCTCCCCCAAGGATGTTCCACAAATCAACCCCAGAGCCTGACACGGGGACAAGGGGCCAGGGCTGTGTGACCAGGACATCAAGGACGTGGATTATCCAGGTCACTGGGGCCTGGTTTGGGTTGCCCAGGGCAGGAAAGATGTCTGGCAGCTGGAGCAGGGTGAGGGAAGGGCCTCCAAGGTGGGGCTGGAGCCCTTTGGCTGTGAGGAGAGGCTGAGGGAGCTGGGCTTGTCCAGCCTGGAGCAGGGAAGGCTGAGGGGCTCCTCATGTCAGCAAGGACAGGAGGAGTTTAAATGACTCAGGCTGGTTTCAGCATTTCCTCAACATCAAAAGCAGCTTGACTTCCCTTCCTCCATCTATCAGTGAAAGCTTTATAAATAGAACATTTTTCATGTTGTTTTAACCACACTCCAGGCAGAGCATCCTGATGCAACAACTTGATTGTGTTTATATCTATCACAGCATAACCTGCGCCTAAAATCGATTTTCTACAGAAATCCCCTGTGGATGGTGGATGTCTCAGATGCTGCTGGGATGTCTCACATTGTTCAGGGAAGAGTTTCAAGGTTTATTAAATTTCATGATGTTTACATTTTCATATTAGCAGTGAAGAGAATCCTTTTCTTACCTTTCAAGTTCTACCAGCTCCTGACCTCAAAAGCACAGAAACCTGATGAGGCAGTCGGGATCAGGAAAGGGCAGAGCCAGGGATTTGGGGTGGTTGTGAGCCCAGGGCAGGAGCCAGCCCTTGGCCTTGCTGAACCTCATCCAATTGTCCTGGGCCCATGGCTCCAGCCTGTCCAGATCCCTCTGCAGAGCTTCCTGCCCTGCAGCACAGCCACACTCCCACCCAGCTTGGCCTCACCTGGACACTGACTGAGGGTGCCCTCCATGGCCTCGTCCAGATCAGCAAGAAAGAGATTTCACTGCCCTGGCCCCAATCCTGAGCCCTGGGGACACCCCTGGATGTGACTCCATTGCCCAGCACTCCTTGGCCTGGACTTCTGTTTTTTATGGAGCTGTGCCTGCCTTTGGTTTGTTTGCTGACAAGAAATGAACATCCCTCTGTGTCTCAGGCAGCTCCTTCTCCAAGGAAAGCAGGTGGGAGTTGGTGCCAAGGAGCTGAAAGCTGCAGGCACAGCCTGGAGGGGAGGGAGCTCAGATTTGCACAAGGCTGCTCTGAGTGCCAGGGCTTGGATGGGGGAAATGGTGGGGTGGGGGTAGGGACAGAGTGTGACTGATTGTCAGCCATAAAGGGTCTTGATTTTCATCTCTGTTCAGACTACATTAGGAGGGGCTGGGGATCAATATCAACTGGAGATTGCTGATATCAGTGCATAAAAAAGAAAATAAAAGTAAAAAAAAAGATATTCTCTCTTTTTGTCTTTAATTGAAATATATTTTGAATGGAGTGAAAGCTTAGACAAGTCCTGCCTTATGCTCAGGTTTCTGGCAGTAACTCTGTTTCAGGCGACCTGCACACCAAATTGCTTTTGCTCACAAGAGAATGGCTGATGAGGTCTATTATAATATGAATTATTTACTGAATGGACTCAAGATTAACAGACAAGACACTTTAACTGGAATACTTACTGCACAGGATAAACAAAAGAAGCCCAGGTAGATACAAACACCGTGCACAATAAAGTTCCCTATATTACAGCTAGTGAAGGAATAGCAGAGATCAGGAGTCAATGTAACTTAGCACCAAACTGATGAGGGAGTACACATGGAGCCCTTTCACTCAGATCCCAGAAAAGGAACCACAAAGATGCATCCAGACTTGGGAGAGAAGCCCTACCTGTTTGCAGGGACTATGCAGAAGATTTCTGCTTGGTGAAAGTTTTGTGTAGCTTTTATAGTTTGTAAAGTGAAATGTGTGTCACTCAGAAATTCAAGGCTCATCTCCCTTCAGGCTGCTCTCAAGGCCAGATGTTCACGGTCAGCTGGGAATTCCACCTTCCTGTCACCAGGGAGAACTCAGGACAGGACAGATGTGGGGCCTGGGTTATCTCAGCAATTCCTGAGAGGGGGAAGATGCCCTGAGTGATGGCCCAGCTGATGGACAGAAGAGATGAGCTCTGCTGGGCCATAGGGGAAGTCCTGCTGCAGGAACCTCATGGAACCAAGGGTCTGTTGTGACATTGTGATGGCTCCTGGAACCAAGGAGACCATGGTGACATTAATGAACCTCATGGAACCAAAAGTCCATTGAGACAGATCAAGGCCTCATGGAACCAAAAAGAGCATTGTGACACTGTGGGGCCCCATGGACCCAAATCTCCATTGTGACAGTGCAGAACCTCATGGAACCAAGGGGCCTTTGTGAACCCTGCAAGGCCTCAGGGAACTAAGGAGTGCAAAGCTCTCAAACCTTCCTTGCAGGGTTCTGCCTTGGGGAAGGGGAAACTCCTTGGTGGTACCTTGGCCTGGCACACACCAGAGGAGTGTGTCTGTTTTCAATATAGAAAGTAAGGAGTTCTTGATTGCTTAAAAAAAACCCCAAACCAAACAATTTCCTGAGTGCAAGCAGTTCTCCAAGCAAAGCAGGTCCCAGGTGAGTGAGGACAGACAGGAGGGGTTGGGCAATGTGGAGCAAGGTTGCCCACACTGGGTCAGACCTCAAGGCACAGCTTCTGTGAGCAGGCCAGACCTGCTGAGGAGAGATCTTGGATCAATATCAATCACAGAATGCTGCAATCACCTCTGCTCTAAAGAAAAACAATAATAAAATAAACCCTTTAAAATAGGAATGTTGGTGCCCGAGGTGTCCCAGCGTGAGGCTGGGCCAGGCCATGGCTCTGTGTGCCAGGAGCCGGCAGCGCTGGGTGCAGGGAGCCCAGGGAGGGCACAGCAATGCTGGGCTGAGAAATGCTGGGGGGGACAGCGAGATGGGCGTGTGCAGCCGGCCAGGGCACAGGAGCAGCACGCACAGGGGGCACAGCCTGCAGGAGAGATGGCCGAGGGCTGGGCAGGGCTGGCAGGGCCAGAGGCACCCAGGCCTTTGTGCCCTGGGCTCGGGCAGGGCCTCTGCAGCCCCACAGAAGGAACTTTCCTGGCAGGGGCTGCACTTTGCTTCTGCCTCGGCCCTCCCTCAGGAGGCTGCCAGGGCTGGCAGCTTGATGACATTTGTCCTTGCTGCCCCTGCCATCCCACTGCCCCAGCAACAGCCCCGAGCCCCCCGTGAGGGACAGGCCCTGCTGGGCCAGGCCTGAGCTCAGGCCTTGGCCTTTCTGCTTCCTCCACCCAGCCCAGGCCTTGCTCAGCATTGCAGTTCCCTGCTCACAGCCTCGGGCTCCTGCAATCCTGCCCTCAAGGATCTGCTCTCACCACTCCCTGGGGAGCCTTTGGCACTCCCTGCCCTCAGTGGGGCCACTGATGCTCCAAGGGACTTGGAGTTTTGCTTCTGACTCCTGGAGCAGCTTCTTCAACCTTCTCTCAGTGCCTGAGGCTCCTGGGCTCAGCCCCAAATCCACTGTGGAGGTGATTAAAATACAGAAAGCTCTCAGGAGCTCTTTGTCTTCCTTCAATTGTCTTCAAGTCTGCAGGGCTTGTGCAGCTGCTTGGAGTCAGTTTGGAGTTCTGTTAAGGAGGAAAATTTCGAAGTGCACCTCATGATTTTTGTTTTTATTCAGTTGAGTATTTTTTTATTTTTCAGTTCATTGTAGAGGTGATAGAAGCATTCGCCAGGTGATCTTGATGCTGAATGTCTCCTTAGGAGGTCTGGGCGTGCAGAAGAGTGAGCCTGACCCTGTTTGGACAACCTGCTCCTCACCCCTTCAGTCACCATGTCAGACATCGCCCACCTGGGACTGAGTCAAAACATTAAAATAAAAATTATTAATTTTTACTTGGAATTAAAAGGTACCTATTATTAAAATTTTAGTAATAGTTTTTTGTTTATACTAATATTGTTCTGTATTTTTCTTACTTCTATATTTATGTAAAAAAATCTATACATTTTTAGCAAGCAAACAAGATTTTGGTCATTGGTTCTAAGTAACACTATTCCCATCATTAATTAATTCATTAATTGACCACTATTGGGTATTGATTCCTCCCTCTTTATGTTTATAAGTCCTATTTTTACTCCTTTAGTGCTGTTTTTTTTAAATCATTTTCTCAGACAGGGTAAAAGGGGCCACTCTGGGGGAGCCGGGTGGGAATTCGATGCGGCACTGAGGGATTCTGATGGACACTTCGGGATCCGGGCGGCCACTTGGGAGGCTCTAACGGGGCTCTCTGGGGCGCGGGGATTCATGGGAGTTGTAGGCACAGGTATAACACGGTTCAATGGAGCTGAGGAGCACCATGGGAGTTGTAGGCGCAGCTCCAAAGTGTCTCGGTGAGGCATGGGGCATGCCCGGAGATGACCTCACAACTGCAATGGCACGCTACGGGCACCGCGAAGCATGATGGGAGCTGTAGTCCCGGAGGTCTCGGTGTTTGGGGGCCCGGGAAGGCATTTCGGGGACTCTTTTCCATCCGAGCCCCGATTTGAGGTCCTCAGGAGAGAACGTGAACGGTTCGGGAGCACTCTGGGGGAACTTGGGGAGCTCTAACCGGGCTCTTTAGGGCGCAGGGAAGGGCAGGAGTTTTAGGCGCCAGATTATGTAATGTGAAATTCAGAAGCCGCCGGGGATGAGAGGAGATGAATTCCCAGAAATGACTGTAACGGGAATCTGTGGGGTTGGGAGCATTCAGGGGATCTGGGGATGCTTTTAGGGGGTCCAGAATGGGTGCTGTGGAGGCACTTCAGAATCCTGGAGGATCTGGGGGACACTTAAGGGACATGTGGGGACGGATACCGGGGTTCTGTGGGGCGTGGGGCATGACGGGCGTTGTAGTCCCAGCTCCAATGGGGTTCTATCGGTCCGCGGGGCATGATGGGAGTTATAGGCAAAAAGAAAAGATGGCGCTGACACCAGGCAGCGCCCCTAAGCCTCGATCCCCGGCGCTGATTGTTTGCAGGCAACGATGGGCAGAGGCGGGAGGAGCCCATTCAACCCCTCCAGTCCCTCCCAGTACAGCCCAGTTCATCCCCAGGACAGCCCAGTACACCCCAGTGCCCCTCCAGCCCTCCTTGTACACTTGAGTTCATTCCTATTCCCTTCCAGTTCCCCCCAGTGTCATGCATAGTATGCCTCAGTGTCCCCCAGTCTTCCCAACACTGTTCTTCCCAGTGTGATAAATGTGATTCGTGCTAATTAAACTGTAACTATATTAACAAAGTTGTATTTAGATCAATAGAAGACAATTGTTACAGAGTGAGGGGGGAAATGGGTTAGACAGGACACAGGACATCTTCCAGATGTTGGGAGTCGAAGAAAGAGGTTGGAAGAAAGTCAAACAAGAATAGTAGAAGGACGTAGGTCTGACAAGCAGCATCCAGAAATAGAAAGTTTTGACCTTGAAATGGGCCAAAATGGGATGATTCCAAGCATGGGACTCAATTAAAGTCTTGTTATGGAAAACATCTGCTCAGTCACACAGTGCACCTGAGCTACCTGCAGGTCACACCTCGGTCACTGATGAAGATGATGAGCCTTCATCGGAAATAAGACCCTCAAAAGGATGAGAGACCCCCTAACCCATTATAGAGCATGCACCGTACACACAGTGACGGAGATTTTAGGAATAGAAGGTAGGAGGAGTTTTCTAGAACCTTCTGTAGCCTACAGTATATAAGTGGGATTGTTAGCCTGGATGCTTTGGTACGTGAGGAATGGGAGCCACTCCCTGTACCCCCGGTCAGTTTTGCTTCTGCTTTATACGAACCTCAATTATACTAAATTACTTACTGCCAAATTTTGTATATTCTGAAATATATGCTCTTTGATTGTATTCATCTCCAATACTTTAATTGTCATCTCCAATACTTTGATTGTATTCCTTTTATTACTATTTAAAAATTTACTATTAAATTTAATCTTGTTGCTTGATAAATTGGAAAAATAGAACATCATTCATAACACCAGGTAAGCAGTGGTGGTCGAATAAACGTCCTTATCCCAATTCACAAACTCTCCGGAGACAGTCAGTCTCACAGATAACCGTCTGGTCCTTGTAGATAACCACCAGTGAAATCTGGAAGTCTGGTCCTTGAGATTGGCAGCAGTGATCAAACAAAGGCAGGAAGGGCTATCGGGAAGACTGATATTGCAAGCTGGTAGTCCATGCAGCTTACTTGGAAAACATAACATAGCATAATATAACAAGGTGATTTTAAACAGAACTATTTAATCATATCATTTCTTTTATCTAGTGTCCATGCTTCAGTTCAGAGCTTAGTATTCTGGTTTATACAAGCCCCAATGCTTTTGTGATTAACACGGATCTTTTATGGATGGTCCCAGGATGGAGGCAGAGGGGATGGAGCCGGCTGGGGTGGAGAAGGATGCCCCGAGAGTGGAGGGGGATGGGGATGGAGGCGGGGGAGATGAGGGTGGAGGCGGGCACGGCCCGGGAGCGGATCCTGGCGGCGGCTCCTCCTCCCGGGGCAGCGCGGGCGGATGATCCTGGGGAGCGGCCGCGGGGTGCGGGACGGGACCGGGAGAACGGGGGGATAGCGGGGAACGGGGGGATAGCGGGGATTGGGGGGATAGCGGGGATTGAGGGGATAGCGGGGATTGGGGGGATAGCGGGGAACGGGGGGATAGCGGGGAACGGGGGGATAGCGGGGAACGGGGGGGATAGCGGGGATTGGGGGGATAGCGGGGATTGGGGGGGATAGCGGGGATTGGGGGGATAGCGGGGAACGGGGGGGATAGCGGGGATTGGGGGGAAAACGGGGAACGGGGGGATAGCGGGGATTGGGGGGGATAGCGGGGATTGGGGGGATAGCGGGGATTGGGGGGATAGCGGGGAACGGGGGGATAGCGGGGATTGGGGGGGATAGCGGGGATTGGGGGGAAAACGGGGAACGGGGGGATAGCGGGGATTGGGGGGGGGATAGCGGGGATTGGGGGGATAGCGGGGATTGGGGGGATAGCGGGGATTGGGGGGATAGCGGGGAACGGGGGGGATAGCGGGGAACGGGGGGATAGCGGGGAACGGGGGGGATCCTCTGTGTGGGTGCCGGTGCCGGGGCTGTGGAAGGAAGGGGAGGAGGAGGAGGAGGAGGCGCTGGCCGGCCCGGGATGAGCGCTGGCATGTATTATCTGAGGCGAGCTGATGTCTCTCACCGCTTTAGCTCTAGAATTACTCTGAGGCCCGGCCATCCCTCCCTCCCTCCCTCCCTCCCTCCGGCAGCGCAGCTTTTGCCCGCGGTGCCATCGAGTCCCCGGGCCGGGCTCTGAGCCCGGAGCTCTGCTCAGGCCGGCCCTAAAGCCGCAATGTTTTGTGCTTCCCGCAGGTGTGTGGTTAAAGCCGGGACATTCCAGGCCCGGTGCCTGATGCAGCGTTTTGGAGAGTGCCCAGAGCTGCAGGTGCCAGTGGCACAGGTGAGGTTTGGGGTGACCCAGGCGCTCCCAAGGCTTTGGATGTGCAGCCCCTGGGAAAGCTCCCTGGGCCTGTGCTGGGCTCCTGTCAGCTCCCCAGGCATGGGTTTGTGGGCAGGGAAAGGAAAGGAGCCAGGGCCTCGTGTTCATCTGGGTCCTTTTGTATCTAAAGTCCAGATTTGGCTTCTGGTGCTCTATTTTCTACTGCAATTTAAACATTCTGTTTTTAATAAAACTATTTTTGGTGTCCTTTTCGTGTCCCTGGAGACACAATGGTCATCGTGTGGGGAGGAGGGAGAGCTCAGGAAGGAGAAAGGATGGGGGAAAGGTGCTTGTAATTTTACTTCTCAATATCCTCTGATTTTTTGGGCAATAACTTCAGGTCATTCTCCTCCATGGAGTGTGTTTGGCCAGTGATCAGGGCGAGGTTTCTCCCCGTTCTTATCCCAGGGCAGGAGCCTTTCAGCGTGGGCTCTGTGCCACTGGGTGGCCTCGTGGTTTTCTGTCTCTTGTGATCGCTGTGTGCATCTCCAGGGAGGCAAACGAGGCCATGCTGAGCCTCGAGATGCAAAATGTTCCCATTTGCCAGGGAAATGTTCGTGTTGGCCAGGCTGGGAACATCTCAGCATGTCCAGGGCCGGTGAGGGATGGGGTCCAGCACTCCAAGTGACGCTGGGACCAGAACCACAAGGACCATTTGGAGCCACACTTGACCCTGGGGATGACCTTGACCTCAGCCTGACGCTGCTTCACCCCAGGACAGGAGAGCCACCATCAGCTTTTATTACCCACCCATAAAAGCTTCACCTTTGAACCTCCCCAAATCCCATCTGGGACCCCCCCAGGGGACCCCCCCAAACTCTGGGACCCCCCTCCAGCCCCCTCAGCCACGCTGTGGCCGCAGCTTCATCTCAGTGAAGGGGATGGAGACGTTGAAGCCTTTCCAGGGGAACCAGTGGATGCCCTGTGGGGGAGCTGGGGGGTCAGAACCCTTGGAGAGTTCCAGAGACCCCCATAAATCCCCATAGAGACCCCACAGTCGCTCCCCAGATTCCTATGGGCACTCATGGACCCTTAGGGATCCCCATAGAACCCCAGAGACCACAGAGATCCCCACAGGCCCTACAGGACCACACAGGCCCTATAGATCCCACAGACCCTTTTTCCACAGGGCCCTATGGAACCCTATGGACTCCCACAGACCCCTATGGACCCTCAGAGAACCCCATGGACCCTCCCAAAGATTCCCTCATACACCCCCAGACCCCTCCATAGTCCTATAGCCCACCCTAGACCTCCCCTAGTCCCCTTAAAATACCCAAAGCCCCTTGCAAAGCCCCCCCAGATCCCCTCCAGACTCCCCCAAAATCTCCTCCAGACTCCCCCACATCTCCTCCAGACCCCACAAATCCCCCCCATATTTCCCCATACCCCCTTAAATCCCTCCCAGACCCCCCGAAATCCCCCCCAGACCCCCCCAATCCCCCACCCCGTGCCCCCCCCCGGCCCAGGTGGGTACCTGGTTGTCCCGGGGGTCCCGTAGAGCCCGTTCAGGTTGGCACAGTGGCAGTTTCGGTACCACCAGGCTCCCCCGGAGGCCCCGGGGTGGGGGGGTGGTGGGGGCGGCCCGAGGGGTCCCGAGGGTCCCGGGAGTCCCGGTCCCGTGTGGAGAAGGGGCTGCCCGAGTGGTAGGAGAGGGCATCTCCTGTGGGGGGACATGTCAGGGACCCCCAAACTCAGCAGGAGCCACCAAAACCCACCCGAAACCCCAATACCCCCAGGGACCCCCAAACCCACCAGGGACCCCACAGACCCCTGTCAGCCAGTGAACCCCAAACCCCCAGGGATCCCAAATCCCATCAGGACTCCACAGAATTCCCCAAATACCCCATGGACCCCAAAACCCACCGGGACCCCACAGACCCCTGTCAGCCAGAGAACCCCAAAACCCCCAAGGATCCCAAATTCCAGCAGGACCTCACAAAATTCCCCAACACCCCAGGGACCCCCAAACCCACCAGGGACTCCCAAAACAACCCAGGGACCCCCAAACCCACCAGGAACCACCAAAACTCAGCAGAAACCCCAAAATACCCCAAGGACCCCGAAACTTATCAGGCACCCCGAAATCCACCAGAAACCCCAAAACCACCAGGGACCCCCAGGGACCCCAAAACCCACCAGCGACCCCACAGTCCTCTGCCATCCAGTGAACCCCCAAACCCCCCATGGATCCCAAATCCCATCAGGACTCCCAAAAATTCCACCCCAAACCCCCCCAGAACCCCCCCCGGCCCCGGCGGTGCCGCTGAACGCTCCCACGCGGAGCCGGTACCGCTCCTGGGCGCTGCCCACGGCCAAGTCGCGATAGATCGCCAAGGCCGAGTCGCGACCGGCCCGCAGCTCCACGCGCAGCTCCGTGGGGGTCGCGGCCGTCGGCTCGTGCAGCGCCTCGTTCCCTGCACCCCAAAAATCCTCCGGTACCCCCAGGACTCCTGCGGGGTCCCCTCGAGATCCCCCGTCCCCCCCCCAGTGCTCTCCCTGAAATATTGGGGACCCCCAAACTGCTGGGGACCCCAAAAATGCCCCATGAACTCCTGGAGACCCCCCAAATCCTTCCCGGACCCCCAAACCAGATCTGAATATTTGGGGGAGACCCCAAACTCCTGGAGACCCTAAAAGTGAACTCCTGGAGACCCCCCCTCAAATCCTTCCCGGAACCCAAAACCGGATCTGAATGTTGGGGACCCCAGAAGTGTCCCCTGATCTCCTGGAGACCCCCCAAATACTTCCCGGACCCCAAAACCAGATCTGAATATTTGGGGGGACCCTCCCTGGATCCTACGAGTTCCCCTCTCGGACCCCTGGGGATCCCCCAAATTTTGGGGTCCCACCGAGCACCCCCTGCTGCCGCCCCAGGCTCTCCTCAAAATTCCCCCAAACCCTGGCAGTGCCTCCCAGTCCCCCCAGATATTTTTATAGGTCCCCCCCAAAATCCCCAGGGCCCCCCGGCCGAGCCAGAATTCGCCGCTGACGTTGCCGAAGCCGCGGGCGTACGAGTCCCACCCCCTCCAAAACCCCAAAACCCCTCTGATCCCCCAAACCCCAATTTCCATCCCATAAACCCTAGAGAACCCCTCCAGTCCCTTCCAGTGCCCCCCAGTCCCCTCCCAGTGCCTTTCCAGCACCCCTCAACCTCTCCAATGCCCTCCAACACCCCCTGCGGGACCCCCCCAATTACCCCAAACCCCCTCATTTCCCCCCCATAAACCCTGTAGAGCCCCCACCCCCTCCCAGTATCCCAAAGTTCCCTCTCAGTGCCCCCCAGCACCCCTCAACCTCCCCGACACCCCCTGCAGGACCCCCAAGTGCCCCCAAACCCCCTCAGGACGCCCCAGTTGCCCCCAAACCCCCTAATTTCCCCCCCCAAAAACGCCATAAATCCTCCTCTAAACGCCTGTAGGACCCCCCAGCATTGCTCCCAGTGCTCCCAGTGCTCCCAGTGCTCCCAGTCGCACCAGGCAGCCGCCACCGTCCGTGTCCATGTCACAGAAGACGCGGAGGGGCCGGGCCGGGTCCCCCCCGAGGAAGATGAGGGTGTCCCGGGAGGGTCCCGGCCCGTTCCGCTGCTCCTCGGCGCAGTCCCGGGGATGGGGGTGCGGGAGTGGGGCTGGGGGGAGCATTGGGGTCACCTCAGACACCCCAAAAAGTTTCTGGGAATTCAGGGGTGACCCCTCCCCAAAGTGACACAGGCATCCCCCAATGCCTCCATTCGAAATTTGGGGGTCTGGGTGACACCCCCAGGATCTGACACCCCCCCTCAGATGATCCAGGGGTGGAGCTGTCCCCCCAAAATACACAGATCTCCCAAAAAAGCACCCAGGGGTACAGCTGTCCCCCCTCAAAGGACACAGACCCCCCAAAAAAGGGCCCCAAATAACCCCCAAATGACTCCCAAAATCCCAAATAACTCCCAGAAACCCCAAATAACCCCCAAACCCCCAAAATAACCCTCCAATCACTCCATAAACCCCAAATATCCCCCAAATAACCCCAAATAATCCCAAATTAACCCCCCAAACCACCCCAAAAACCCAAATAACCCTAAATAACCCTAAATAACCCCCAAATACCCCCCAGTTCCCCAAATAACCCTACCCCCATTTTTGGGGGTCCAGGTGCCCCTCCCTCCCCCATAGCTCCCCCCACTCACGAGTGTCAAAGGAGGCCTCCAGGGGGGCACTTTTGGGGTGTCCCCCTCGGCCCCACAGCCGCACCCCATAGCGCCCCGCGGGCTCCAGCCCCCAGAGCTGCTGCGATGTCGCCTCGGGGGGCAGCCACAGGGTCTGGGGGGGCACGGGGGGTTTTGGGGTACCCGAATGGGGACAGCAGGGTCCCCAGGGGGGGTATTGGGGTCTCAAAGGGATTATTGGGGTCCCCCACAGCTGTATTGGGGTGCCATTACCCAAGCAGGGTAATGGGATACCCCGAGGTGTTATTGGGGTTCCCAGGGGGGTATTGGGGTCCCCCAGAGCTGTATTGGGGTTCCCAGAGGGTCACTGGGGTCCCCCAAGGAGATATTGGGGTACCAAAGGAGGGTAATGGGATACCCCGAGGTGTTACTGGGGTCCCAAGCAGATATTGGGGGACACCCGGGGGTTTTTAGGTTCCTTTTGGGGGGTCGTTACCTGCTGGGCCCCCCCGGGGGGGCCGTACTCCAGCTCGTAGCCATCGGGGGGGCCCGGGGGGGTCCCAGTGCAGCCGGGCACTGCGGGGTCACAGCGAGCCCACCCACAGGGTCCCTGGGCCACCTGGGGAAGGACACACTGCTGACATCTACAGCAGCCCCAAATCCCCTTCTGATACCCCAAAAATCACTGTGGTCACCCCAAACCCCCCACCCCCACACCCCAAACCCTCCCATGGGCCCCCCAGCCCTGCCCTCACACCGTGCCCGATGGACATGGCCCAACTCCCCCAAATTTTCCCCCAAAGACCCCCCCAGTCACCCTCAGCCCCCAGTTTCCCCCAATGCCTGCCAGACCTGTTTCCTCCAGGACCTCCCAGTCCCCTGAATTCTTCCCAGTTTCCCCCAGTCCTCTCCAGTCCCCAACTCCACCCCAATTCCCCCCTGACTCAGTTTCCCCTCATTCTCCAATTTCCCCCCCATTCCCAGTTCGCCTCGATCTCCACCAGTCCCTTCAGTCCCCAGTTCCCTCCAGTTCCTCCCAGTTACCCCCAGGCCTCAGAGCCCTCAGTTGCCATCAGTTCACCCCAGTCTCCTGTTTCCCCCAGTTCTCCAAACCTCCCAGTTATCCCCAGTTCCTCCAGTTCCCCCAGTCCCCAGTTCCCTCCAGTTCCTCCCAGGCCCAGTTCCCCCAGTTTCCCAAACCCCCCAGTTGTCCCAAGTTGTCCCCAATTCCTCCAGTTCCCCCAGTTCTCCTGCCAGTTGCTCCCAGTGCTACATTGCCCCTAATCTCCAGTTCCCCCAGTCCTCTGGCTACCCCCAGCTCCCAGTTTTGCCCAGTTCTCCCAAGTACCCTCAGCCCCAGTTGCTCCCAGTCCCCCTCTAATCCCACTGTTCTCCCTGGTCCCTGAGCTGTCCCAATCCCCCCAAAACTGTTCCCAGTCACCCCAATAACGAATCCCTCATATTCCTCCAGTTTCCACAAGTCCCTCCCAGTTCACCCCCAGTACCCCCCAAATCCTCCCCAGTGCCCAGTTTCCCCCAGTCTTTGCCAGTCCTCAGCTCCACCCCAGTTTGCCCCAGTTTGCCCCAGTTCCACGCAGTTTCACCCAGGCCCCACATGACCCCAGACCCCATTTCCAACCTGTCCCCCTTAGCTTATCCCAGTTCCTCCCAGTCCCCAGGTGATCAGAGTCCCTCCAGGAGTTACACTCCCCCAAATCTCCACTCCCCTCCAATCCCTGCTCTCACTTTCCCCTGAATCCCCAAGTCCTCAGTGCCCTCCGAGCTGCCCCTGGGCCCCACTCCCAGCCCTGTCCCCACTCCACCTCCATTCCCAGAGGGGTCCTGGGGGAATCCCCGCAGCCCCTCACCAGTGGTGGCCTCACTGGAGACGTGGTCGCTCCTTTTGCCTCCCCTCAGCCCATAGAGGTGGAAGCGGTACCGGCGGGACGGGGACAGCCCCGGCACCGTCACCGAGCGGGACTCGCCATCGATGGGCAGGGCCTGGGGCTGGCCCTGGGCATCCCGGTACTGCAGCACAAAGGAGTCAAAGGAGCCCTCAGGGATGTTCCACTGCAGCCCCACAGAGTTGGGGCTGCCACTGGAGACCTTCAGCTCTCCCAGCACTGCCTGTGTCAAGGGGGCCTCAGATGGAGGGGCCTCAGTTTGGGGATGTGCAGTTTGGAGAACGTCAGCTCTGGGGGCCTCAGTTGAGGTGTCCATTGAGGGTGAGGGCAGATCCTCGGGGTCGGCTGCAGCAACAACAGAGAGGGGACACTGACGGGTGTGGGCATTGGTATGTCCATCCATTTGTCCATCCATCATCCACCCAACTATCCATTATCCATCATGCACCATCTCCTCCCAGTCCCTTCTCACCATTCCCTCCTCACCCATCACTGAGCACCCAATGAGCCCAGCCCATCCAATCAACCACTGACTCTTCCATGGACTTACTGACCAGCATCTGCCATCATCCACCATCTTCATCATCATCATAATCAACATTATCCATCATCCTGATTTCTCCAATATCCACCATCATCCATCCATCCATCCATCCATCCATCCATCCATCCATCATCCAGCCATCCATCCATCCATCATCCATCCATCCATCCATCCATCCATCCATCCATCCATCCATCATCCATCCATCATCCATCCATCATCCATCCATCTGTCCATCCATCCATCCATCCATCCATCCACTCATCCATCCAATCCATATCCATCCATTCCTTCAATCATGTGTCTTTCCATGAAACTTTTGGTTCAACTGCATCTTTTCCTCCTCCATCCATTGGATCATCCAACCATCAAATGACTGATCTGATCCTCAAAACCACCGATAAACTGCCCCAAACCCATCATCCATCCATCCATCCATCCATCCATCCATCCATCCATCCATCCATCCTCCATCCACTGTCCATCCACTGCCATTCCATTGTCCATCCATCATCCATTGTTCATCCATCTTCCATCACCCATCATCATCATCCATCCATCTGTCTTGGGGTGACTGTATGATGCCTGTATCTCCAAATCGTCTGTTCTGTTGGTGTTGAATATTAAATTCTGCAACTTTAAGACTGGTTCCAGGAGTGAAAGGGCAGGGGGGGAAAGAAGAAGTGCAGAGTTTGTTATCAGAGACTGCACGGGCTCCCCCACATTCCTGCTCACAGACTGTGTTGTCTGCAGTGGACAGAGATAGAGAGAGCTCTCCTTTGCTCTTGGTTAGTTTTCTGGCTAGCTGAGGCAGACAAACTCCCCAGATTGTTTTTGGTTTTTTTTTTTCCTTTTTATTTTTACCTGGAACTATTTGAACCTGCTCTGGACTGAAAATGCAGAAGATCACCGGGAGCTCACACCTGTGGCCCACCAGGCCTGGCCTGGGCATTCCCCAGCACAGGAGGGACTGAGAACAGACTGAGTGAGCTGGGCAGCCACGGAAAGAACTCTTCTAAATCTGCCATCTCCTCGGAACGGCGAGAGGTTTTGCTGTTTGATATTGTTCATTGTTGTGCTGGGAGGTGTGTTGCCTGTTGAATAAACAGTTTTCTTTTTTTCCACTTCTCTCCATTTTTTTTCCTTTTTCCTAGAGGGACCTCATTCAGAAGTTTCCTCCCAGATTTGTACTAAACCAGGACAGGGGGAAATGAAACAAAATTTTGGGCTTTTTCCCACCAAAAATTGGGAATTTTCAGCCCTGAAATTGGCACTTTTAACCCAAAACCTTTTGGACATCAGGTCTACACATTACAATGAATTGAGGTTTTCTTGGAAGTCTTTAAAATCAATGGAGATTTTTAGGGACACCAGGTCTAGCCAAATAAATGTAACAGGGATTTAGGGACACCAGGTCTACCCTATTGAAGTGAAAAAGGGTTTTGGAACACCAGGTCTATCCATTAAAGTCAATGGGCATTTTGCAGAAATTTGGGGCTAAAATGGGGAAATTTGGGTAAATTTGAGGGAAATATTGGGCTGAATTCTGGGAATTTCTGCATAAGGATTGCAGTGCTGACACTCTGGAAGTCTTGGATGAATTCCTGGAAACCAATCCGGAATCCCTGATCCAATACCTGTGGCCTGGGGTGGAGCTGTTGCCTCCAGATAAGCCGAAAAATCTCAGTTTTCAGCCCAAAGTGAGGGAATTCTGAGTCTAAAAGTGGGATTTTTAGCACCAAGAATTTTGAGACATCAGGTTTACACACTGAAATCAATGGGGATTTAAGACACCAGGTCTACCCATTCAACCCAGCAGAGCCACCACCTTCCACTTTAGGCAAGGAGGGACTGGAAAATTTTGGGAATGCCGTGAAATTGTGGGAATTTTTCCTGTGAATGCCTCACCTTCCTTCAGCCTTTCAGGGGGCAGCATCCCAGCCTCACCCTTCCCAGAGCTCCTGGCAGGCACCAGCAGACGGTGGTGCCAGATGGAGAAGTTGGAGATGGCACAGCTCAGCAGGGCTCTGGCAAAGGTCAGCTTGGCCTCGGGGTCCTGCCTGGCTGCCAGCTCCCACTGTGTTCCCAGGCCTGGACTGGGAGGGCACCAGTATAAACCAGTAAGCACTGGGAGCCACCCTCGAGCTCCTGAGGCCTGTGGCAGCAGCTCCCAGAATAAACCAGTAAGGGTAAATGCACCTGCTCTCAGTGTGATCTAGAGGCTCTCAGTGTGGTCTGGGGGCTCCCAGGTTTATACTGGGAGGGCACCAGTATAAACCAGTAATGCCTCATGCACACAAACCCAGTCTCAGTGCAATCTCGAGGCTCCCAGTGCAGTCTCAGTGCTCCCAGGATTATACTGGTTGATCCCCAGGACCACATCCCAATCTAAACCAGTATAACCCAGTATAAACCAGTGACCCCCAGGACCACATCTGTAGAAGTCGGTCCGGAGTTTCCCTCATTTGCCTCACGACCATTGCAAGAAGACCCCGAGGCCCCCCACCCGATTGTGGCCTGGCCAAGGTGGATGCTTGCCAAGGGACTGTGTGCAGGTGCTCGCTGTGCTCCATGGTACACTGCTCTCGAGCAGGCACTAGCTGGAGCAGCAGGTTCTGTACACCTGTTTATTGCAGCAACCCTCACAATGGTCCATCAATCTCCCTACTCCTTGGCCAGAGGCCACTTGCTTTGGAGAAGGACTATAAAAGAGTGACCCTCTGGGGAAGACTCCTGAGATCTCCCCACGGATGAAGACTCATCTCTTGGCTGGCCCGTGAGGACGCCCGTCTCGTCTGTTGGTAGCTCTTTTCCCATTCCCCTCTTTTTCTCTCTATACTTTGTTTCCTGTATCTTCCCCTCTATTGCAACTGAGTTGTTGGCATTCAATAAAAATGCTTTGCTGTGAATAAACTGATTTTGTCCCCCACTGTTTGCCTTTTTGCACCTCTGAGATCAAACGAACCATCATGACCCCCGCCCTGTATTAACAGCGGATCGTGACAACATCCCAGTATAACCCAGTGCAACCCAGCAACCCCCAGCACCCAATCCCAGTAAAAAACAGTTCAACCCAGTAACCCCAGTAACTCCAAGCACCCCCAGCACCCCATCCCAGTATAAGCCAGCGCAACCCAGTATAACTCACAGTTCAAACCAGTTCCCTCCCATTAACCCCCCAGTTCAAACCAGTGACTCTCCAGTATAAACCAGTAAAGCCCAGTGACCTCCCAGTGACCTCCCAGTATAAACCTGTATAAATCAGTGACCTCCCAGTCCCCCCAATCCCCTCCCAGTTTGTCCCAGTCCATCTCAATCCCTCCCAGTACACACTAGTCCCAAAACAGCTAAAAACCAGTATAAACCAGTACAAACCAGTATAAGCCACTACAAAAATCACCCTTCAACCCAGAGTTCTCCCTCTTCTTAACCCTTGAATCCCATCCCAGTTCCTCCCAATCCCCCCCAGTCCCCTTCCAGTACAAACCAGTACCCCCAGGAAGGCGTCCGTGGCCTCCCAGTACTGCCTCAGTTTCTCCTCCCGCTGCCGGTGCAGGGCTGGTTCCATGAGTTTCCATTCCATCAGGATGATCTCCTGCATTCCATGAGGCCCTGCAGTGTCACTGGGGAGCCTTTGTTCCATGTGTTCCCATTGTGACACAATGGTCTCCAGCGCTCTGTGAGGCTGAGCCCTGAAACTGTGGACACTTGGTTCCATGAGATTCCCTGTTGTCACTGCCAGGAGAATCCACAAACACCAGAGGTTTATGTCCAAAAAGGAGACAGAGCAGTCCTTCAACTTTATTTGAATAAAGGGAGAGAGTTCACCAGGGCACAATCCCCTGGGGTTTTGTCTCTCCAGGTTTCAGAGGGCGCAGCCTCCTTTTATCCTGAACTCCCGGCTGCACGTTGCCCTCTTCCTTTCCCCACTGGCCGAGGCACTAGGAAGGTAAAGCCTTCCTGAACATCCTGCCCCATAACCCTCTTGAACCTGGCATTTCCCCCCAAAGTTCAGGAGTTCAGCCTTGTGCAGAGCCTTGTCTGTGTCAGGAGCCAAGCTGGCTGGGCCCGGTAACAAACCTGCTGCCCAAAGTCAGTAGAAATGTTACAACCCATTTCAAACCCCTTAACACCCATCCCTGCACCCACCACATGAATTGGAAAGACATGAGCACACATCTTTCCTCTCACATTGATGGTTCCTGTGCTGGTGACAGTCTGTTAAACCCAGCCTTCAGCCTGAGCTCTCTGCTGTTGCAGTTCCATGCACAGAGGTTGTTGTCTCTCAGCCCTTCCATGGGCAGGCCGGTGTTCAGCCATCTCCAGGACAGCAGGGCCCCAGCCCACGTCACTGTGCCCTGGGGAGACAAAAACCATCACTCCAAATGTCCCCTTCTCCTTCTTCCCAGGCATTTGGGCCTGCCAGTGGGGTTTGCTGCTGGGTCCCACAGGGAGAAGGAGACCCCTGTGACACTGTGGGGCACATGGAACCAAACATCCATTGTGACACTACAGAACCTCACAGATCCAAGAGTGCATGGTGACACTGCAAGGCCTCAGGGAGCTGAGGGTGTCCAAAGGTCTAAAGCAGTTCATGCGTGGCTCAGCCTTGAGAAGAGAAACCTCCTTGGGGGCAGCTTGGGCTTGGCACACAATTAAGAAGGGCGGTTTTTGTAATGGGGAAACTCAGGAGTTTTAGATTCCTTCAGAAAAAGAAAAGGAAGAAAACCATCTCTTTTCCTGAGTGCAGGCAGTTCTCCAAGCAAAGCAGGTCCCAGGTGAGTGAGGACAGACAGGCTGGGGTTGGGCAATGTGGAGCAAGGTTGTGCACACTGGCTCAAGACACAGCTTCTGTGAGCAGGCCAGACCTCCTGAGGAGAGACCCTGCATCAACATCAATCACAGAATGCTGCAATCACCTCTGCTCTAAAGAGAACAGTAATAAAATACACCCTTCAAAATAGGAATGGATATTTCTTAGAATCTCTTGGAAATATTTCTCCATAACTGGATTTGAAAATCTTCCTAATGAATGGCACCAGACCCGAGGGAAATCAAAGCAGAGCCATGGTTTGTCAGGACTTGCTTGATCCCAATCAGCCCCGGGGTGCATTTGGTGCTGAGCCTTGAACCTCAGGGCCTGAGAGGAGATTGCAGAAACCTTTCCAGGAGTCAAAGTCAAAAGAAAGCCCCAAAGTGTGTCAAAGCATTAATGGGTCGCACTGAGGTCCATCCCCAACACAGGCTCCTCATGGACTCCTTGGAGGAGAGAACTCAGAGACCTCTCAGAGACTCAGAGAGGAAAGGAAAATCCAAAGTACCTTTAAAACCTTGAGTATCTCAAAGTATTAATGAGCCCCACTGAGTGTCAATACAAAGCTCTCAAGGGACTAATTAAAGCAGATAATTGAGGGCATCACTGCATAAACTACTAAAAGAATTGGTGTAAAAAGGGAAACTCCAAGTACCTTAAAAAACTGAGTACCTTGAAGCATTAATGAGCTCCACTGAGTATCATTACTGACAAAGCCTCTCAAGGGACTAATTAAAGCAGATAATTGGAGGCCAGGATTGCACAAATATCTCAGATACTCCAAGGCAAAAGCAAAACCCAAAGTGCTCTGAAAAACCTGCAGTTTCTGGGAGCATGAAGGAGCCCCCAGGGCCATTCCTGACCAAGGCTCCCCAGGGACTCGTCCCAGCAGATCCCTGAGGCCACTGGGATGTGGGGGGATGCTGAGGGCAGGACAAGGGATGCCAGTGGCCAGCCTTGCTGGGGCTGTGCCAGGAGGCCCCAGTGGCTCAGGACAAGGTGTCTCCTCCCAGCCCTTGGTGGCACAGACCCTGCTGTGCCCCAGGGCACCAAGACTTGGCTTCTCTTTGTCCCCACCTGTCATCTCTGCCTCCAATTTCCTGCTCTAACTGGAAATAGGGAACACTTTCTCAGTCATGTCTCACAGTGGGACCCATTAAAACTTCAAGAAACTTCAGTATTTTAATTTAAATTTTAGTTCTTGAAAAGTTTTTTGAACACTCTCTCAGGGAATGATTATAATGTAAAGCGAACTAAAGCCTCAAGAGATTCATTAAAGTCCTTGTGCTGTGTCTGTGCTGCTGAGCTGGGCCGGGCTCCTGGCACAGAGGCAGCTCCCAAGGTAAACCAAGAGAAGCTTCAAAAAGACATTTCTGCTGAGGAGCAGCTCCTCTGCCAGCCCAGCAGGGCTGAGGGCACTGCCTGCAGGCACTGAGGGCACAGGAGCCAGGCACAGACAGGCTCAAGGCAATCAGGACTGGGAAGACATTGAGCTGAGACTGCACTTGGGGAAACATCTTCACAGCCCTGGACATGGTGAGTGTGTGGGTGCAGGGCAATGTCCCCTGTGCTCCTGGAGACATCTCCTGGAGCCAGCACAGCCCACAGCCTGGGGATGTGTCAGGAGGACTCTCCCAGTTTCTCTGAGGCACAGCAGGAGGAGGAGGAGGAGGAGGAGGAGGAGGAGGAGGAGGAGGAGGAGGAGGAGGAGGAGGAGGAGGGGGAGGAGGAGGAGGAGGAGGAGGAGGAGGAGGATGTGCTGCAGAGCGGGGCTGCCCTGGGCACCGTCAGAGGGACAGGGCAGGACGACTCCTGCTGCCAGGGACGGCTGCAGGGGCTGAAGCTGGGGCTGCAGCCAGGGCTGCCCAGGGCTGTCCTGCAGAGCAGCTCCTGCAGCCCTCAGGGCTCTTGGCCAGCCCAGCCCATGTGCCACCTGCCAGGGACAGCTCTCAGCCTGCCTGGCAGCTCCCCATGGGCTGTGGGGAGAAGTTGGAGGTGCAAGGAGCCACCCCCATCAGGGCAGATTCCTCCTGCTGTGGAGATGGTGCTGCATGGCCAGGGCTGCTCTCAGCTTTCTCCTCAAGGCAAGGCAAAGGGGCTGTCAGGTGTGTCTGTGTCACTGACACTCCTGCACTGTCCCCCTGGGCATCAGCACATCTGCCTCCCATCTCCCTCACAAAGTGCCTCCTCACCCTCCTGTGCCTACAGACAGCAGCAGCAGCCCCCTGGCTTGCAGCATCTCAGTTTGTGTGAGCTGCCCTTAAGGCCCTGCTGGCAGGGAGATGGCCCTGGGCAGTGCCCTGTGCTGGGAGGGGTGTGCAGGGCAGAGCTGAGCCCCCCGGGCTGGGCTGGGCTCTGGCAGCACTGGAAGGGGACAAGGTTTGGATAGAGAGAAACAGCTCCCAGTAGGCAGAACTGCAGGCAGCAGAGAGCCAGACCAACATTTGGTATGCCTCTCTCTCTTGATCAGAATAGGGCAAAAAAGAGTTTAGGGAAAAGTGTTTTGAAATTTGAGCCTTCAAAAAGGCTATTTTAATTTTCCAGCACATTTGAAGTGCAATCACCTTGAATTAAAGGGAGGTATTATAAGCAAAGGGCAGCTGTATGGGATCAGGTCAGACTGCACTGTGTCAAATGTAGCCTTGTTTTCCCTCTGGACTCCTCAGCATTCATACTGAGAAAAATGCTGACAATGAGGCAGTAACTCAGCAGCAGAAACTCAAATTCAAAAATAAAAGTTTTTAGTGAAGTTCCCCCACAGGAAGAGAAGCAGTTTTGAGAGGATTCCTATCTGAATTGTACAGGATTGTCTCAAGGAAATGTCTCTCAGCATATCAATGTGTTCTTTAAACAGCCCACAATGCCCAGAGAGAGGAAATGTCCAACAGCAGCTCCATCAGCCACTTCTTCCTGCTGCCATTGGCAGACACGCGGCAGCTGCAGCTCCTGCACTTCTGCCTCTTCCTGGCCATCTCCCTGGCTGCCCTCCTGGCCAACGGCCTCATCATCAGCGCCGTAGCCTGCGGCCACCACCTGCACACCCCCATGTTCTTCTTCCTGCTCAACCTGGCCCTCAGTGACCTGGGCTCCATCTGCACCACTGTCCCCAAAGCCATGCACAATTCCCTCTGGGACACCAGACACATCTCCTACTCTGGATGTGCTGCACAGGTGTTTTTCTTTCTGTTCTTCATGTCAGCAGAGTATTATCTCCTGACCATCATGTGCTACGACCGCTACGTGTCCATCTGCAAACCCCTGCACTACGGGACCCTCCTGGGCAGCAGAGCTTGTGCCCACATGGCAGCAGCTGCCTGGGCCAGTGGCTTTCTCAATGCTCTGCTGCACACAGCCAATACATTTTCCCTGCCCCTGTGCCACGGAAATGCCCTTGGCCAGTTCTTCTGTGAAATCCCACACATCCTCAAGCTCTCCTGTTCACACTCATACCTCAGGAAATTTGCAGTTTCTGCATTCACTAGCTCCTTAGCAGTCATCTGTTTTGTGTTCATGGTTTTTTCCTATGTGCAGATCTTCAGGGCTGTGCTGAGGATCCCCTCTGAGCAGGGACGGCACAAAGCCTTTGCCACCTGCCTCCCTCACCTGGCTGTGGTCTCCCTGTTTCTCAGCACTGCAGTGTTTGCCTACCTGAAGCCCCCCACCATCTCCTCCCCATCCCTGGATCTGGCAGTGTCAGTTCTGTACTCAGTGGTGTCTCCCGCTCTGAATCCCCTCATCTACAGCCTGAGGAACCAGGAGCTCAAGGCTGCAGTGTGGAGAATGATGACTGGATGGTTTAACAAAGAGTAAACTCCTTGCCAATTTCTACAAATCACTTGCAATAAAGTCATCTTCGACAGAACTTGTTTGGTTTGGTGGGTGAATTTTTCGTTTCTATCACTTGCCTTAGTATTTTATTATATTCCACAAAGAAATGTCATTTTTTGTGCATTATTCCATTTTGTTTCTTCACATGTTTTTTGCAGACCCACATAGTGTCACTAAGAGGCTGCCATCTCAGTGACTTTAAATTAATTCAAGGATCTCTCTCCCAGTAAAGTTTTCTCCAGAGATGCCCCTTTTGTTCCCTTCTCTGGAGCTGCAGCAGCAATGTCTGTGTGCAGAGCTGGGGCAGATCAGTGCTGGCACAGCAGCTGTGCCCAGCAGCAGCAGCAGCACTTGGTGTTGCCAGTGCTGCTCCCGTGCCACTGCCCCACTGCCCTCCTGGCCCTCGTGTTGCTGCAGGGCCTGAGTGCTCTCGGGGCCGGGCACAGCCCTGGGGGTGGCAGTGCCGGGGCTGCAGCAGGGACAGGCCATGGGCACTGCTGGGGCAGCGCTGACGCCTCAGGCCAGGGCCTGGGGGCTCCAGGCTCCTTGGCCAGGCTCTCTCCACAACCGTTGGCCAGCCCAATGCTGAGCACAGAAAAGCCCCGGGAGCAGCCCCAGGCTGGCCGTGGGCAGGCTGGGGGCAAACAGCATGGCTGGTGCTCTGCAAGCTCCCTGCAAGGGGGACACCCTGGCAAGGAGCAGCAGAGCAGGGGCTGATCCATCCCCACTGTGCTGGACACCCCAGGGCAGCGTCCCAGAGCGTCCTCATGCACCTGCCAACAACATCCCCCCTCTGCAGCCCTGGCCTCTCCCCCAGCTCACACAGGAGCCGCATCCTTGCAGGCACACACACGGCAGCACTGGCTCAGGAGCCCCTGTTTGCATTGCACACAGCAGGCTCAGCACCCCCATGGTGCTACTGTGGGGACATGGAGCTGAGTGAGCACAAATGCCATCAGCCCCTGGGGCCAGCAAGGGCTGGGAGACGGCAGGGAAACCACTTGGGTTTGTTGTGGCCTCTGAAGTCAGCCAGAAAGTTTGTTCCCATCAGCTGTGAGTTTTCTGTCCCACTGCAAATGTTGCCCGGGCTGCCTGGCAGCCACCCCCAAACTGCCCTGAGCATTTCCTTGGCTTCACCTTTGCTTTCTTTACTCCTTCCTGATCCAGCTTTCTTCCCCTTGCCCTTTCTGGTCGCATCCCCTACAAACAGCCCATCCCTGTTTGCCCTTTCCTCTCTGGCCTCACTCCCTATTTCTGGTCCCATATTGCCACCATGGGAAGATCCCTTGGGGAGCAGGATCATCCTCCAAGTGCTTCAGGAATTGTCTGCAGTGTCCTGCAGTGCCTCGTGCTGCTCCCTTGCCAGAGGCACCACAGGCCGGGGGGCACATCTGGGCTGCTGTGTCTGGGTGTGGGGCTCCCTGTTGTGGGCAATGAGGAGGGGCTGGAGAGGCTCTGCAGGACTGACAGGATGGGCTTTGGGGCTGTGTGGAGAAGCTGAGGGACCTGGGCTGCTGGACCTTGTGAAGAGGAGGCCCAGGGCTCATCCTGCAACTGCTCCAAGGGTGGTTTCAGAGAATCACAGAATCAGCCAGGCTGGAAAAGAGTTTGTAAATCGTCGAGTCCAACCTGTGCTCTGACACCACCTTGTTCCCCCTGAACCTCCTCTTCTCCAGGGTAAACATCCCCAGCTCCCTCAATAACTCCTCACATTACTTGTGTTCCAGACCCCTCACCAGCCTTGGTGCCCTTCTCTGGACACACTCCAGACCCTCCATGTCCTTCCTAAATTGGGGGCCCAGAACTGGACACAGCACTCGAGGTGCTGCCCAACCAGTGCTGAGCACAGGAGAAGAATCACTGCCCTGCTCCTGCTGGCCACACCTTTCCTGATGCAAGCCAGGAGCCATTGGCCTTCTTGGCCACCTGGGCACACTGCTGGCTCATGGCCAGCCTGCTGTCCATCTGTGCCCCCAGGTCCCTTTTCTCTTGGCCACTGTCCAGTCACTCTGTCCCCAGCCTGTAGCGCTGCAGGGATGGTTGTTGGTAAAGTTCAGGGCCCAGCACTTGGACTGGTTATACTCAACCTTATTGGATTTGGGCCCTGGATCTAGCTTGTCCAGGTCCCTCTGCAGAGCCCTCCTACCCTCCAGCACATCCACACTCACACCCAGCTTGGTGCCATCTGCACATTTGCTGATGGTGCACTCAATGCCCTCATCCAGATCATCAATGCAGATATTGAAATCCACGCTGGCTGCCTCTGATCCCTCAGCCATCCTGGAGGTGCCCTGTGATGGCACTCAAGGTGATCTGTTCCATCACCTCACCAGGCACCCAGGTCAGGCTGACAGGCCTGCACTTCCCCACATCCTCCTTCCAGCCCTTCTTGGGCATGGGCTCACATTGGCACCTCCAGTCCTCTGGCACCTCCCTGCTGAGCCAGCACTGATGAGAAATGATGGAGAGCAGCTTGGGGAGCTCATCCAGCAGCTCCCTCATCCTCCTAGGATGGATCCCATCTGTTCCCAGAGACACCAGTGAGCATCTGAGTGGCTCAGCAGGTCTCCAGCTGCTTCCTCCTGGATTTCAGGGGGTCTGTTCTGCTCCCTGTCCCCATCTACCAGCTCAGGAGAACACTTGTCCTGGGGACAACTTGTCTTATGGTTGAAAACTGAGGCAAAGTATGGGTTGAGTACCTTGCCTTTTTCTAGTCTTTGTTACCCATATCCACCCTAAGATGGAATAATGGTTCTCCTTACTCCTACTTTGGCCATTAATGTATTGAGAAAATAATTTTTGTTATCCTTCACAGAACTGGTCAGTTTAAGTCCTAATTGAAGTTTCACCTCCCAACTTTTTTTTTGCATGCTGTAACAATATCCATTAATATTTCCTGAGTTACCTGCCCCTTGGTCAAAAGGTGATGCACCTTCTTTTTTCCTTGAGTTTCTGGAAAAAGCTCCATGCCCAGCCAGGCCAGTCATTTTTTCCTCGCTAGCTCACTTTTGGCACAGAGGTACAGGCTGCTCCTGCTCCTTCAAGATTTATTTCTCGAAGTGTGTCCATCCTTGGATCCCTTGGATCCTGTCCATTCCTTTGTTTTTAAGGGCAGCTTCCCCTAAAAAAATCAGTACCTGATTCAGTTATCCCCAAATCTTCATCCTGAAAAGGCCAGTCTACTATCCATAATTCCAGTGTAGAAGTTTTGTTGATGCCCCTCTTTCTCTCACAGAATATTGAAAACTCGATTATTTCATGGTCACTCTACCCCAGGCAGCTTCTGACCACCACTTCTCCCGCCAGCCCTTCTCTGTTTGTGAACAGCAGGAGACAGAGCTTCCCTTGGGAGTGCCAGTGTTACCAAAAATTCAGCAAAATAAACAACTCCTTAACACCAATGTAGCATTAAAAAGCAGCATTCTTTATTTGGCTGGATACACAAGGGGACAGCTCCTCCCAAAGCCGTGCATGGTGAGTACAGGAAAGCTTCTGTTTATATTCTGTATTTTGCAGACTTATTCATTGACTGTCCTGGACTAAACACACAAATGATAATCATTTGCCCACAATCATGAACATATTTCCCCTCCCCTTTACCCATGGGTTCTTCTGTCCTGGGGGTCTCTCTGCTGGTCCCTGGTGGTCGTGGACCCCAATGTTCCAGTTCAGCCTGGCTGAGCTGGCAGGACACTGAGGCTGGGGAACTTCCAGTTCCCCTCCTCACACAAGGGGCATTGTGCAGGTTCCAGAGGCCAGTGGTTTTGGAGAACAGGAATTGTGTTAGCTCAGCTGGGGTGGGCAATTTATCATCTGGGAACATGAGGTCACAGAGTGGCTTATGGCATCATAGACTGGGTTATGAGAGGTCATTGAACAGCTATGACATCATAGGCTGGCTGTGTGACATCACAGAGCTGACTGTGACATCACAGGGCAGAAGTCTGACATCACAGAGCAGGCTGTGACATCACTGGGCTGCTTTGTGACATCACAGCAGGGGCTGTGTGAGGTCACTCTGCCCCAGCCCCCCCTCACAGTTGCCCCAGACAAGTCCAATGCTGTTCATGCCCAGCAGGGTCCCCTGTCCCCCGGGATCCCCCTGCTCCACCTGGAGCCACAGCCTCCCCCAAGGATGTTCCACAAATCAACCCCAGAGCCTGACACGGGGACAAGGGGCCAGGGCTGTGTGACCAGGACATCAAGGACGTGGATTATCCAGGTCACTGGGGCCTGGTTTGGGTTGCCCAGGGCAGGAAAGATGTCTGGCAGCTGGAGCAGGGTGAGGGAAGGGCCTCCAAGGTGGGGCTGGAGCCCTTTGGCTGTGAGGAGAGGCTGAGGGAGCTGGGCTTGTCCAGCCTGGAGCAGGGAAGGCTGAGGGGCTCCTCATGCCAGCAAGGACAGGAGGAGTTTAAATGACTCAGGCTGGTTTCAGCATTTCCTCAACATCAAAAGCAGCTTGACTTCCCTTCCTCCATCTATCAGTGAAAGCTTTATAAATAGAACATTTTTCATGTTGTTTTAACCACACTCCAGGCAGAGCATCCTGATGCAACAACTTGATTGTGTTTATATCTATCACAGCATAACCTGCGCCTAAAATCGATTTTCTACAGAAATCCCCTGTGGATGGTGGATGTCTCAGATGCTGCTGGGATGTCTCACATTGTTCAGGGAAGAGTTTCAAGGTTTATTAAATTTCATGATGTTTACATTTTCATGTTAGCAGTGAAGAGAATCCTTTTCTTGCCTTTCAAGTTCTACCAGCTCCTGACCTCAAAAGCACAGAAACCTGATGAGGCAGTGGGGATCAGGAAAGGGCAGAGCCAGGGATTTGGGGTGGTTGTGAGCCCAGGGCAGGAGCCAGCCCTTGGCCTTGCTGAACCTCATCCAATTGTCCTGGGCCCATGGCTCCAGCCTGTCCAGATCCCTCTGCAGAGCTTCCTGCCCTGCAGCACAGCCACACTCCCACCCAGCTTGGCCTCACCTGGACACTGACTCAGGGTGCCCTCCATGGCCTTGTCCAGATCAGCAAGAAAGAGATTTCACTGCCCTGGCCCCAATCCTGAGCCCTGGGGACACCCCTGGATGTGACTCCATTGCCCAGAACTCCTTGGCCTGGACTTCTGTTCTTTAATGGAGCTGTGCCTGGCTTTATTTTATTTGCTGACAAGAAATGAACATCCCTCTGTGTCTCGGGCAGCTCCTTCTCCAAGGAAAGCAGGTGGGAGTTGGTGCCAAGGAGCTGAAAGCTGCAGGCACAGCCTGGAGGGGAGGGAGCTCAGATTTGCACAAGGCTGCTCTGAGTGCCAGAGGTTGGATGGGGGAAATGGTGGGGTGTGGGTAGGGACAGAGTGTGACTGTTTGTCAGCCATAAAGATTCTTGACTTTCATATTTTTTCATACTGCATTAGGAGGTGCTTGGGATCAATATCAACTAGAGATTGCTGGTATCAGTGTATAGACTAGAGAAGAATCAACAGGAAAATAAAAGATAGTCTGTCATTCTTTTTTAAATGTAATGGATTCATTTTCAGTGTGGAATGTGGCTATGAAAGCCCTGCCTGGGCTGTGCCAAGCAGGACAGACAAGCCCTGACCCCATCTCTTGGGAACGTGGACCGGTGGCCTCACAGGATGCTCGTGGCTGTCCCCAAGCATTGGAATCTGGGGTGGGAATGGTGAGGGCAGGAGAGCATCAGGAGCCCTCCAGAGCTCTGTGGGGTGGGAGAGGAGGTCACCAGCCCTGGGGCTGGAAGGAAATGGTGTCTTCTCATGGGCCTCAGTGGGAGGGACAGCAGCCACAGCCAGGGGACACAAATCTCATTGCTGCTGGCAGGGGGGGTCCCAGCCCCCCAAGGCCTTTGGTCACCCCCAGTGCAGCTCTCTGAGCCTGGCCTAGGCCTGTGCTGGTTGCCTGACAGACTATACCTGATGCCTTTAGTTTTAAGTTTTCCTGTTCTCCTTGGATGTGCTTTTCTGATGTGCTAGGCTGAGGAAGACAAAACAGTCCTGTTCTAGTTAAGAACTCAAGGACAGTTTCTCCAAACTTCAGGCCCTAAGCACAAACAACATGGAAACGTGGAGGGTGAGTTCATGCAATTGAACCAAAACCTATAAAAGTGTAAGATTTTGTGACCAATTCCTCCTTTCCTTCCATCTTGGAGCCATCTGGGCAGGGGCCACGACTGTGGCACTTATATTGCTGGGGTGTGGCTTTTGTAGGCCTTTCATAGGCCTCACAATAAATACCCATTTTATTCTCCTTAACTCTGTGTGTAGCCTCTGTTCCAGCTCCTCAAGGCATCAGAGGAGGCGACCCAGATGGGACAGTGAAGGCATCTGGAAAACCCCCTGGACTGAAGTTCTGCCAGCAGCCCCAAAAAGGCCCAGCAGAGCTCCAGAGGTATCAGAGCCAAGAACCCTGGGGACAGAGGCACGTGAGTGACCAAATAAAAGGGTATTCTGTTTAGCAGCTGGGTTAGGTGCTGGGAGAGTTTGTGGATTATAATTTTGTAAATTGTAACTTTGTTTGGGGAACCTTAGAGTTCCAAGTAGAATTGTTTTGCTCTTTATCCCTCTTCTTAAAGAGCAGGTTTAAATTGCAGCATCTAGAGCCAGAAGGTGGCACAGCATTTGTGCTGTGACTCTGAGAGTTGTGAGTTCTACCCGAAGTCTCTGTTTGTGTCTCTTACTCTTTATTTTGGGCATCAGAATGGGTTGTGCATTTTCTGGCGAACATGATAATAGTGTTATCCCAAGGGATAGCCCCTTGGGGTTAATATTGAAAAATTGGGCAAATCTAATCGGGGAAGAGTCTATACTTTCAAAACCTAAACTTATCAGACTCTTGGAGAAAATCTGGCCAACATATGAGCTAGATGATGGAGAAACGTGGCCTAAAGTTGGTAGTTTAGATCAAAAATTAATATCAAATTTAATATCCCGAATACGCGGGGATAGATTCTTTGAAGAATTAGAGTATGCCTGACTTTTTATGGTATTAGCATGTGAGCAGGACCAAGATAAAAAGAAAGAACATATATTAGTCTGAAAAGATAAAAAGACAGAGCTACCTTTCAGCAGTATATATAAAAACCCAGAGGAGGTGGAGACAGATCTGGTGGCTCCTGCCATGAGGACAGGATCGGTCCCGGCCGCGCTGGGCAGGGGCCCGGGCCGGGGCGTGGGCTCAGGCCGGGGCACGGGCTCAGGCCGGGGCGTGGGCTCAGGCCAGGGCACGGCCCCTCCTCCGGCACTGCCGCAAAGGGGGGCCAGGGGAGCCACAGCTCAGGGGGGCCCTGGGCAGTGAAGGAGGAGGAGGAAGGCGGGCCGGGGCAGCAATGGACACTGCCCCCACCACCACCTCCGGCAGCAGCCCGAGGGCTGGGGAAGGGGGGAGGAGAGAGCCAGTGTGTGCAGCCCCTGGCACCCTCCCGAGGGGAGAGGCCGGGGGACAGGGCCTTTTACAGGGAAGGAGGAGAGGGAACCTCCCAAAGGGGAGCGACACCTCCTCCATTCTCAGGCCTGTGAGGTGCCATGGCAAACCAAAGGCCAGGGAGCTGCCTCGGAAGGTGAAATCATCAAAGATTGCAGACACACAGCCCGGCAGCGGAGTCACAACAGGTCTTGTATGATGCTTTCCAGGATTGGGATAGCCGAGATCGACTCTTGGCTACAACAGAGTCAGACAGCTCTTACTCAAACGACTCTGAGGAGGAAGAGGAGGATGAGGAAATGGACGAGATTATTGCTGCCTTAAACAGGCGGAGAAGGGGAAAGATAACAAAAAAGGTCCTCAGAGAGCATAGCCCAATTGCCCACCGCACTAGATCAAAAAAGGGAGAGAGACAGAGAACCAGTTTTGCAAGCCCCTTTACTACAGGCAGTCGGTAATCAGGGGCCAGTATATGTGAAAGTACCATACTCCCTTATAGAGTTAGAACACTGGAAAACTACCGTGGGAAAATAAAAAGAAAGCCCAAATAAAGTGGCAAAATTGGTGGAGCAGGCTATTAACTCCCAAAACCCTGACTGGGCAGATTTAAACTCCATGTTAGATGCATTACTCGACCCCACTGAGAGACAAATGGTCAATAAAGCCATCATAACCTCAGTGGAGGGGAGCATAGCCAGTGGATTGCTTCAGGGTACTGTCACTCAGATATTTCCCCTTGAGTAATCCTGGATGGGATCCAAATATACCAGAACATATGGCGAGGCTAAAACGATATCAAAGTCTTGTGGTATATGGGTCAAAACATGGAGTACCTAAAGCTATAAATTGGTCAAAGCTTTCTGAAGTAAAACAAAATGATGATGAATCACCATCTGATTTTTTGAACAGGTTAAGAGAAACTGCTATCAAATATACTGATCTAGACACTGAATCAGCTGATGATAAAGCACATCTGGTTTTGTTGTTTATGGGTCAGGCTTCAAATGATATAAGAAGGAAGCTGCAAAAGATAGAGGGGGTCTGAGATATGGAGAGACTGCTAGAGGTTGCCTGGAAAGTGTTTTGAGATAGAGGTTCAACTGAAAGAGTTAAATCCATTAAATCCCAACCCAGTAAGAAGGCGACTCAGGAAAGGTCACCCAAAAGAACTTCCACTACGGAGAAGGACCAGTGTGCATACTGTAGAAAGTGGGGACATTGGAAAAAGGACTGTCCAGTGTTAAAAGAATAATCCTCAGTTCCCCAGCTCTCAGTAGCACAAATCTCAAGTGGCTCAGGCTCTGAGTGATGGCAACCAAGGGCTATTCCCCAGCAGAGCCCTTGATTATAATTAAGCTGGGGAAAATTGACATCAAGTAATTTTTGTAGATTCTGGAGCAGCATATTCTATGTTAAATACCTTCGAAGGGAAACTGAGTCACGACACTGTACATGTTATTGGGGTAACTGGGGTAAGAGAAACACAGTTTTTCTTCTACCTTTGGAATTCAAATTGGAGAAGCATCAATTCCTTTACATGCCTACCTCACCAAAACCATTGCTGGGGAGAAGAAGAAGAATTGGAGGCTTGGAAGCTTGTAACCAGACTGTGTTTGGTAACATAAAGATGTGTATTTGTAATGTAACTACAATTAGAGACTGTGGTTTTGTGTATAAACACAAACACTTGTAGAAGAAATGTTAGAGCAGGCAAATCTGCAGCAGCTGCCAGAAAATGCCAAGGCCAAAGCTAAAAAGATCCTAATAACAGTTCACCATGATGGTAAAGTTATAAAATAGGGAATAGAACAAATTAGGAGGTCAGGAGAACACCACTGGTGGGAAGTTCCTTTTGGCTGGTTCCCCATGGCCACTGGCATTTTCAACGAGCTGCTGCACCCCATTGTAGTTCCACTGTTAATGCAAATTTGTGTGCTTTGGTAGCCACTTGTTGCCGGATGAGGAAGGTGAAACTCTGCTTTGATAACCAGGTGAAAGGAGCAGGGCTGGCCAAGACCCTCATGAAATAATCAGGGGCAAGCCTGGGTTGGCCTCTGTGTTTGCCACCAAGAAGATCTTATGGCTCCACTGTTGGCTGCAACCCAGCAGGTGTTGGGTGGTGGGGACACATGCCATGCCAGACCTTGATGAAAGGGAGGGGAGGACAGGCCAAAGAGCCTGCAGTTAGTCTGAACCAACCTGCTCAAGTCAGGTCACCTAGAACTGATTGCCAAGAACTGCATTCAGCTGGGCTTTGACCATCTCCACAGGTGGAGACTCCACAACCTCTCTGGGCAAATATGTTTCATTGTTTGATTGAAGCAAAAGTTAACATATGGTAGACCATGTAAAACCTCATGTATTCCAGGTGAAATTAATTCACATGAAGAGGAAACGTGATTTACAGTGTTATTTAATGGCTCTAAGTTTCACTTTGCAGAAGCTCCAAAAGCTTCAGAGTTACATCGTGCTATCCAGACCCACAGGACTGGACACCCCTGCACATCTGTTCCAGCCTGGAGACTGGGTCTATGTGAAGTGGTGGGACAGTGATCCTCTGCAAGCCAAGTGCAAAGAACAATTTAAAGTCCTGCTGACTACCTTCACTCTAGTCAAAGTTGGTGGCAGAGGACCCTGGATTCCCTACTCCAGAATTAAGAAACCTTCTGCTTCTGAACAATTGTGACAACAAAGACTGGTGGAAACGATAGTTTTTCTTCTGGGCCTAATTAATTTTCTTTTATATAACACTTGATTGTATAAGATATTGTTCTTGTTAGAGGTTTATTGTTATTAGGTTTATGTTTACGTTTATTATCAAGTATGTATTTACTAGTATGTATTTATCTAATGTTGGGTATTTATTATTATTGGTCACTTATCTGTAATTAAATACTTGTTATTAATATTTAGAATAGACACTCGACAAGGTAAAGGCCTTGTCGAGCCTCTAAAGGGGGGAAATGATGCCTTTAGTTTTAAGTTTTCCTGTTCTCCTTGGATGTGCTTTTCTGATGTGCTAGGCTGAGGAAGACAAAACAGTCCTGTTCTAGTTAAGAACTCAAGGACAGTTTCTCCAAACTTCAGGCCCTAAGCACAAACAACATGGAAACGTGGAGGGTGAGTTCATGCAATTGAACCAAAACCTATAAAAGTGTAAGATTTTGTGACCAATTCCTCCTTTCCTTCCATCTTGGAGCCATCTGGGCAGGGGCCACGACTGTGGCACTTATATTGCTGGGGTGTGGCTTTTGTAGGCCTTTCGTGGGCCTCACAATAAATACCCATTTTGTTCCCCTTAACTCTGTGTGCAGCCTCTGTTCCAGCTCCTCAAGGCATCAGTTTACAGCCACACTGATTCTGAGATTGAAGTGTAGCTCAAGCAATGAGGAGTCAAAGCTGAGACTCAATGATCCTCAAGGGTGCCTTCCAACATGGATATCTATGAGATTGCCAAAGCAGGGCAGATAAAATTCAACCCAAAAGAAAGAACAATGGGAGCCCTTTGAAGAACATTCACTCAAAAGCAGCCTTAACCAGTACCCAGGGGTCACTCTGAGTGGCTGAGGCAGGGTGGGGACAAAGGGTAGGGTTGGCTGCGTTGTGATGCGCTGTGACACCTGTGACATCGGGGGGACGTGTCACAATGGGGGCAGGTATAAAAGGGCCCAGCAGGTAACGCTGGCCCTGCATTGCTTGGGCAAGCGGTGAGTGCACACGTGGAGGGGAGGCTGGGCTGGGGACAAGGGCCGGGGCATAAAAGCTGCACCCGGGGCTGGGTTCTCCCCCTGCATGCAGGGACAGCCCCTGAAGGGAGAGCTTTGGGCAGGCCACGCTGGCGTGGGTAGGCATTGCTGCCTGCCAGCTGTCTGGGGCCCTGTCCTTCCTGCCCTCAGACCCCTGAGGATCCCAGTCCCTGCTGCCCCCACTGCCACTTGCCTCCCTCACAGCCCCACTCAAGGCCTTCTCTCCATCCTCCTGCAGACCATGAATTCCATAGTGTTGCTTTTCGTGCTCTTGAAAAGCCTCATCCAGTACCCGAAGCTCGTGGGTGATGATCAGGATGAGGAAACCCGTCTGCGCATGGAAATGCGTGCAAAATACCTGGAATGGCAGAGGATTAGGCTGGAGCAGGAGGTGGAGCAGCTCACCCTGAAGCAGGTGCAGCTCTTGCAGCTCTCAGCTGTTGCTGTGCTCCTGGTCCTTGTCTTGGTCCTATGGTGGATGCGGTGCAAAAGGAGCCTGAGGAGAGAGGAGCGTGAAGAGGAAAATGTGAATGCAAATGAAGAAGATGAGGTTGGAAATGAGGCTGTCAATGAGGCTGCAAATGCAGAAAACAATGATCTTGCAATTGCAGTCCATGAAGAAGACAATGATTTTGATGATAACATTGGAAGAATTCTAATTGAACACATCCAGTGGCCTGTACAGGACCTGCAGAAAGGCTGTGAGAGGACAAGGAACCTCATGGATAATTATGCAATTTACTTTGGACACGTCCTATCTAACAGCTTCTACCCAGTCCTGCAAGGAGCCATAGGGGTGGGCAGCGCCTTTGAAGGCTGGAGTCCACGTGAGCAGGATGTTGTGTACCAGGTGCTCATCCCCATGACTCCTCCCCGAGGCCACAGTTTCCACCTGGAGCTGGACTCTGCAGAGCAGAGGCACGTGAGGAACTTCCGTGTCCGCGTGCAGCTGGAGTGCACCTGCACCAAGGAGCAGCAGGGTGAGAACATGCTGTGCTTGCTGCACCACCCCGAGGAGGAGCTGAGGAGGAATCAGGATCCCAGCCTCCTAGACACCCTGTGCACCGACTCCTACCTGGATGTGCACAAAACTGCCCGCTGGTTCTGCCAGCTGGTGAGAGCAATCTGGCCAGCTTTGCCTCAGTCCCACAACTGGCATTTAATGCTGCTGCCCTCCAGACGCTCCTGCCAATTCAAGGTGACCAGTGGCAGAGAAAGCTTCAGGATTGAGATGTTCTTCGGGGTGCAGAGAGGTGACTCTGACATCTTTGTGAGCAGCCAGCCTAGAGAGGCCCACACCCAAAGCACAACCTGGCCTGAGACTTATGCTGTGGCAGAGGCTCAGTTCTTCCAGCACATTGCCATGCAGGCACCCCCTGACAGTTTGCACCTCAAATGCCTGCAGTTCTTCATCCGTCTTCAGCTGGACATAGGCTTTTCCACCTACGCCATGTAGACCATTGTCATGCACCTGCTCAACGTGCTGCCCGTGTCAGAGTGGCGCAGGAGAGATTTGCTGCAGTGACTCACGGATATCAATGACAGCCTGGGCTTATGTGTGCTAGCAAAACACCTCAACCATTTCATTGTGGGGAACCAGAAGGTGCCTCAGGACATCCGTTTACCCCCCGATGTTCAAAGGGGTCACACATACAATCTCTTCCATTGCCTGGCAGAGGAATCGGCCGCCCACACCCAGGCGATCCATGAGACTGTGTATGGCATGGCACCACAGAGCCAAGGGGCCACTATGACACTGTGGGGCTACATGGAAGCAAGGAGTCCATTGGGACAATCTGGGTCCTGGTGGAACCACAGAGGCCACTGTGACACTACAGGGCCTTGTGGGACCCTGCAGAGCATTGTGACAGAGCAGGACCTCGTGTCACGATGAGGCCATTGTGACACTGCAGGGCCCATGGAACCAAGGGGCCACTGTTGCTCCTCAGGGACTTGTGGAATGAAGGAAACATGTTTGACACCGTGGTGCCCATTGGGACCAAGAGGCCATTGTGACACTGTGGAACCAAGGAGAGCATTGCAGCACTGTGAGACCTCATGGAACCAAGGATCCATTGTGACACTACAGGGCCATGGGACAAAAAGTGCCACTGTGACACTGCGGGGCTCAAGGATCAAAGGGACTTTGGAACACCAAGGGATCCCATGGAACCAAAGGGACATTGTAACACGGGGAGGACTCATGGAATCATGGAGACCATTGTGACACTCTAGGATGTCATGGAACTCTGATGGCACTAAGTTGCCTGGGAGGGTTGATCTGGTGGAGGGTAGAAGGGCTCTGCAAAGGGATCAGGGCAGGAGGCAGAGCCTGCAGGAGAGATGGCCAAGGGCTGGGCAGGGCTGGCAGCCCGGCTCTGCAGAGGGACCTGGACAGGCTGGATCCAGGGCCCAAATCCAACAAGGTGAGGTTTAACAAGACGAAGTGCCGGGCCTGCACTTTGGCCACAACAACCCCTGCAGTGCTCCAGGCTGGGGACAGAGTGGCTGGACAGCAGCCAGGCAGAAAGGGCCTGGAGGCACTGATGGACAGCAGGCTGGAGATGAGCCAGCAGTGTGGCCAGATGGCCAAGAAGGCCAATGGCACCTGACCTGGATCAGGAATGGTGTGGCCAGCAGGAGCAGGGCAGTGATTCTTCCCCTGTGCTCAGCACTGGTTGGGCAGCACCTCGAGTGCTGTGTCCATTTCTGGGCCCCAATTTAGGAAGGACATGGAGGGGCTGGAGCATGTCCAGAGAAGGGCAACAAGGGTGGTGAGGGGTCTGGAACACAAGTCCTGTGAGGAAGGGCTGAGGGAGTTTGTAATGTTTATCCTGGAGAAGAGGAGGCTCAGGGAGACAAGGTGGTGTCAGGGTGCAGCTTGGACTTGATGATCCCCAAGGTCTTGTCTAGGACTGCTGATTTTGTGATTCTCTGAAACCACCCTTGGAGCAGTTGCAGGATGAGCCCTGAGACTCCTCTTCACAAGGTCCAGCAGCCCACGTCCCTCAGCTTCTCCACACAGCCCCAAAGCCCATCCTGCCAGTCCTGCAGAGCCTCTCCAGCCCTTCCTTATTGCCCAGAACAGGGAGCCCCACACCCAGACACAGCTGCCCAGATGTGGTTGCCTGGCCTGTGCAAGGGAGCAGCACCGGGTACTGCAGGAGCCTGCAGACAATTCCTGAAGCACTTGGAGGATGATCCTGCACCCCAAGGGATGTTCCCATGGTGCCAACTCAGGAAATGAAATGGGGAGTGGGGCCAGAGAGGAAAGGGCAAACAGGAATGGTTTATTTGCAGGGGAGGGAACAGGGATGGGCAAGAGGAAGAAATCTGGATCAGGAAGGAGTAAAGAAAGCAAAGGTGAAGCAAAAGAAATGCTCAGGGCAGTTTGGGGGTGGCTGCTAGGCAGCCCTGGCTCTGAGCAACAACATCTGCAGTGGGACAGGAAACTCACAGCTGATGAGAACAAACTTTCTGGCTGAATTCAGAGGCCACGACAAAGCCGAGTGGTTTCCCTGCCGTCCCCCAGCCCTTGCTGGCCCCAGGGGCTGATGGCATTTGTGCTCACTCAGCTCCATGTCCCCACAGCAGCACCATGGGGGTGCTGAGCCTGCTGTGTGCAATGCAAACAGGGGCTCCTGAGCCAGTGCTGCCGTGTGTGTGCCTGCAAGGATGCGGCTCCTGTGTGAGCTGGGGGAGAGGCCAGGGCTGCAGAGGGGGGATGTTGTTGGCAGGTGCGTGAGGACGCTCTGGGACGCTGCCCTGGGGTGTCCAGCACAGTGGGGATGGATCAGCCCCTGCTCTGCTGCTCCTTGCCAGGGTGTCCCCCTTGCAGGGAGCTTGCAGAGCACCAGCCATGCTGTTTGCCCCCAGCCTGCCCACGGCCAGCCTGGGGCTGCTCCCGGGGCTTTTCTGTGCTCAGCATTGGGCTGGCCAACGGTTGTGGAGAGAGCCTGGCCAAGGAGCCTGGAGCCCCCAGGCCCTGGCCTGAGGCATCAGCGCTGCCCCAGCAGTGCCCATGGCCTGTCCCTGCTGCAGCCCCGGCACTGCCACCCCCAGGGCTGTGCCCGGCCCCGAGAGCACTCAGGCCCTGCAGCAACACGAGGGCCAGGAGGGCAGCGGGGCAGTGGCACGGGAGCAGCACTGGCAACACCAAGTGCTGCTGCTGCTGCTGGGCACAGCTGCAGTGCCAGCACTGATCTACCCCTAGCTCTGCACACAGACATTGCTGCTGCAGCTCCAGGGAAGGGAACAAAAGAGGCACCTCTGGAGAAAACTTTGCTGGAATAGCCTTTAGTTCACTGAAAGCCACCCAGAGCACAGCTACTCATTTACACAGTCAGTGCCCTGATGGAGACATAAAATCCAGAAATGGCAGGAAAAAAGCATTGATTTAGGGACAATATTAAACAAACAAACAAACAAACAAACAAAAAAAACCAACCAAACTATAGGCACATTCGAAGTTTACTTTCATAACCAGTGATTTTCAAGAATTAACAACCAGTTTAATGCTTCCTAAATATTCGAGTCATCAATGTCCACATGGCATCCTTGAGCTCCTGGTTCCTCAGGCTGTAGATCAGGGGGTTCAAGGCTGGAGGCACCACTGAGTACAGAACAGACAGTGTCAGATCCAGGGATGGGGAGGACATGGAGGGGGGCTTCAGGTGAACAAATGTCCCAGTGCTGATAAACAGAGAGACCACAGCCAGATGAGGGAGGCAGGTGGAAAAGGCTTTGTGCCTTCCTTGCTCAGAGGGGATCCTCAGCACAGCCCTGAAGATCTGCACATAGGAGAAAACAATGAACACAAAACAAACAAGTCCTGAACAGGCACTAACAGTAAGAAGCCCAGCTTCCCTAATATAGGGTTTGGAGCAGGAGAGTTTGAGTATCTGGGGAATTTCACAGAAGAACTGGCCCAGGGCATTGCCCTGGCACAGGGACAGGGAAAATGTATTGGCTGTGTGCAGCAGAGCATTGAGAAAGGCACTGGCCCAGGCAGCTGCTGCCATGTGGGCACAAGATCTGCTTCCCAGGAGGGTCCCGTAGTGCAGGGGTTTGCAGATGGACACGTAGCGGTCATAGCACATGATGGTCAGGAGATAAAACTCTGCTGACATGAAGAACACAAAAAAAAAGAGCTGAGCAGCACATCCTTCATAGGAGATGAGTCTGGTGTCCCAGAGGGAATTGTGCATGGCTTTGGGGACAGTGGTGCAGATGGAGCCCAGGTCGCTGAGGGCCAGGTTGAGCAGGAAGAAGAACATGGGGGTGTGCAGGTGGTGGCCGCAGGCTATGGCGCTGATGATGAGGCCGTTGGCCAGGAGGGCAGCCAGGGAGATGGCCAGGAAGAGGCAGAAGTGCAGGAGCTGCAGCTGCCGCGTGTCTGCCAATGGCAGCAGGAAGAAGTGGCTGATGGAGCTGCTGTTGGACATTTCTTCACTCTGGACATGGTGGACTGTTGAAAGAAGACATTGTACAGCCGTGACCAACTCCCTTGACTCAATCCTATGCTATTTTCTTAGGAATCCCCTCAAAATACTGCTCTTTTTGTTGGGGTAACTTTGCTAAACCTTTTTCAGTTAGGGTATCTGTTGATGCTGATTTACTGCCTCATCCTCAGACTTGCTCTCAGCCAGAACACTGAGAAGCCCAGAAGGAAAACAGGGATACATTTGACACTGTGCAGTCAGTCCTGCTGGTCCCACACTCTTGCACTTTGCTCATTTCCCCTCTCTCTATTTCATTGTGATCGCCTTTAAAACATTCTTGAAAAACTAAGTGGACTTTGAAGGCTCCATGTTCAAAATACTTTTCCACAAAGTATTTTTAATATTTTGCAGATAGACAGAGAGATACCAAGGGTTGTTCTTGCTCTCTGCTGCCTGGAGTTGTGCCTACTGGGAGCTGTTTCTCTCTATCCAAGCCTTATCCCTGTCAGTGCTGCCAGAGCCCAGCCCAGCCCGGGGGGCTCAGCTCTGCCCTGCACACCCCTCCCAGCACAGGGCACTGCCCAGGGCCATCTCCCTGCCAGCAGGGCCTTAAGGGCAGCTCACACAAACTGAGATGCTGCAAGCCAAGCTGCTGCTGCTGCTGTCTGGAGGCACAGGAGGATGAGGAGGCACTTTGTGAGGGAGATGTGAGGCAGATGTGCTGAAGCCCAGGGGGACAGTGCAGGAGTGTCAGTGACACAGACACACCTGACAGCCCCTTTGCCTTGCCTTGAGGAGAAAGCTGAGAGCAGCCCTGGCCATGCAGCACCATCTCCACAGCAGGAGGAATCTGCCCTGATGGGGGTGGCTCCTTGCACCCCCAACTTCTCCCCACAGCCCATGGGGAGCTGCCAGGCAGGCTGAGAGGTGTCCCTGGCAGGTGGCACAAGAGCCCTGAGGGCTGCAGGAGCTGCTCTGCAGGACAGCCCTGGGCAGCCCTGGCTGCAGCCCCAGCTTCAGCCCCTGCAGCCGTCCCTGGCAGCAGGAGCCGTCCTGCCCTGTCCCTCTGACGGTGCCCAGGGCAGCCCCGCTCTGCAGCACATCCTCCTTCTCCTCCTCCTCCTGTGCCTCAGAGAAACTGGGAGAGTCCTCCTGACACATCCCCAGGCTGTGGGCTGTGCTGGCTCCAGGAGATCCCTCCAGGAGCACAGGGGACATTGCCCTGCACCCACACACTCACCATGTCCAGGGCTGTGAAGATGTTTCCCCAAGTGCAGTCTCAGCTCAATGTCTTCCCAGTCCTGATTGCCTTGAGCCTGTCTGTGCCTGGCTCCTGTGCCCTCAGTGCCTGCAGGCAGTGCCCTCAGCCCTGCTGGGCTGGCAGAGGAGCTGCTCCTCAGCAGAAATGTCTTTTTGAAGCTTCTCTTGGTTCACCTTGGGAGATGCCTCTGTGACAGGAGCCCAGCCCAGCTCAGCAGCACAGACACAGCACAAGGACTTTAATGAACCTCGTGGATCATTAAATATTTACATCATAATTATTCCCTGAGAGAGTGTTCAAAAACCTTCTCAAGAACTCAAATTAAAATGCTGTAGTTTCTTGAAGTTTTAATGGGTCCCAATGAGGGACACAACTGAGAAAATGCCCCAGGGTTCCAGTTAGAGCAGGAAATTCGAGGCAGATATGATAGGTGAGGACAAAGAAATGTCAAGTCTTTCCCTTTTGACACCAACTCTTTCAGTATTTTATAGAATCATGCCCCCAATTATCTACTTTAATTAGTCCCTTGAGAGCTTTGTATTAACACTCAGTGGGGCTCATTAATACTTTGAGATACTCAAGCTTTGGGTTTTGCTTTTGCCTTGGAGTCTCTGAGATCTTTGTGCAATCATGGCCTCCAATTATCTGCTTTAATTAGTCCCTTGAGAGCCTTTGTCAGTAACAACACTCACTGGGGCTCCTTAACACTGCAAGGCACTCGGGGTTAATTTAAGTTCTACTTTTTGACACTGAGTCTCTGAGAGGTTTGTGTAGTGATGGCCTCCAATTATCTGCTTTAATTAGTCCTTTGAGAGCCTTTGTCAGTAATGATACTCAGTGGGGCTCATTAATACTTCACGGTACTCAGTTTTTTTAAGGTACTGGGAGTTTCCCTTTTGACACCAACTCTTTTAGTAGTTTATGCAGTGATGCCCCCAATTACTGCTTTAACAAGTCCCTTGAGAGAACTTTGTACTGACACTCACTGGGGCTCATTAATACTTCAAGGAACTTCAATATTTTAAGGTACTTTCCTTTTTCCTTTATTTTCTCAGTCTCTGAGACATTTTTGGGCAATCCTGGCCTCCCATTCTCTCCTCCAAAGAGAGTCCATGAGGCGCCTCTGTAGGGGATGGACCTCAGTAGGACCCATTAATGCTGTGAGACACTTTGGGTTTTTCTTCTGCCTTGGACTCCTGGAAAGGTTTGTGCAATCTCCTCTCAGGCCCTGAGGTTCAAGGGCTCAGCACCAAATGCACCACGGGGCTGATTGGGATCAAGCAAGTCCTGACAAACCATGGCTCTGCCTTGATTTCCCTCTGGTCTAGGGTAGTTCATTAAGAAGGTTTTCAAATCCAATTATGGAGAAATATTTCCAAGAGCTTCTTAGAAATATTTATTATTATTTTCAAGGGTGCATTTTATTACTGTTCTCTTTAGAGCAGCGGTGACTGAAGCATTCTGTGATTGATGTTGATGCAGGGTCTCTCCTCAGGAGGTCTGGCCTGCTCACAGAAGCTGTGCCTTGAGGTCTGAGCCAGTGTGGACAACCTTGCTTCACATTGCCCAACCCCATCCTGCCTGTCCTCACTCACCTGGGACCTGCTTTGCTTGGAGAACTGCCTGCACTCAAGCAAACAAGGGTTTTCTTGGTTTTTTTTCGAAGCAATCTAAAACTCCTAACTTTCCCCATTACAGACATCTTCTATTAGTGTGTGTCATGCCCAGGGTGCCAACAAGGAGGTTCCCCTTCATCCAAGGCAGAACCCTGCAAGGACTATTTGAGATCTTTTCACTCCTTGGTTCCCTGAAGCCTTGCAGTGTCACAAAGGCCCCTTGGATCCATGAGGTTCTGCACTGTCACAATGGAGATTTGGGTCCATGGGGCCCCACAGTGTCACAATGCTCTTTTGGGTTCCATGAGGCCTTGATCTGTCACAATGGACTTTTGGTTCTATGAGGTTCTGTACTCAACAATGGTCTCTGTAGTTCCAAAGTGTCACAACAGACCCTTGGTTCCATGAGGTTCATTGGTGTCACCATGGTCTCCTTGGTTCCAGGAGCCATCACAATGTCACCACAGACCCTTGGTTCCATGAGGTTCCTGCAGCAGGACTTCCCCTATGGCCCAGCAGAGCTCATCTCTTCTGTCCATCAGCTGGGGCCATCACTCAGGGCATCTTCCCCCTCTCAGGAATTGCTGAGATAACCCAGGCCCCACATCTGTCCTGTCCTGAGTTCTCTCTGGTGCCAGGGAGGTGGAATTCCCAGCTGACCATGAACATCTGGCCTTGAGAGCAGCCTGAAGGGAGATGAGCCTTGAATTTCTGAGTGACACACACTTCACTTTACAAACTAGAAAAGCTACACAGAACTTTCACCAAGCAGAAATCTTCTGCATAGTCCCTGCAAACAGGCAGGGTTTCTCCCCCATGTCTGGATGCATCTTTGTGGTTCCTTTTGTGGAAGCTGAGTGAAAGGGCTCCATGTGTACTCCCTCATCAGTTTGGTGCTAAGTTACATTGACTCCTGATCTCTGCTATTCCTTCACTAGCTGTAATATAGGGAACTTTATTGTGCACGGTGTTTGTATCTACCTGGGCTTCTTTTGTTTATCCTGTGCAGTAAGTATTGAATCATTAAGAAAACCGGTATAATCACAGACAAAGACCTTCTAACTAATTAAAGTTACAAAGTGCTATGTTTATTCACTGGCGGGTGGCACGGGAGTCACCTCCAAAAGGTGTGACTGCCCCGAAGAAGGTTCTTTGCCATCTATTGATTCCCCAAGATCTTACATACAATACATCTGCACAACCCCAGCACCTCCCATCCCCATCCCATATTAAAATGAGCCCATCAGTCCTTCACACGTGCGCAGTTCTTCTCTTGAATTGGCTCGGTGGTCTCGAAATGGGTCAGTGGTCTCGAAGGATGAAGTCAGGAGAGTCTTCATCAGGTCTCAGTGACCCTCTGGCACGATCCAAGGCCCCGTGCTTCATGGTTAACGGTTTACTTATTTTACGTTCTTCTGTACGTAAATTTATAATAGCAGATGATTATACCAATTAGCTCTAGCCTAAGCATCTAGTAATTATTAACCTACCATTTACCTACCTAACTTACATCTTGGTCATGGAAACTACTTCTACTCATAGCAAAAATTCTAACTTTTTAAAACCATGATTCATTCCCCACTCCTTCTTCAAAGTTAGTAAATTCTTTTACTAATAACAATGCTTTGGTTGCTTTTCATGCTTTGACAGTTTTGGTAGGGAAAGTTTCTGGCCACCCTGAAAAGTTATCTGTTAATACCAATAGGTATTGGTACCCGCCTCTCCTGGGTAGTTCTGAAAAATCAATTTGCTACTGCTGCCCGGGCCCATAGCCTTTTCCAGTTTGCCCAAGCTTTGGTTTAGGAATATTTTTGGGATTAGTTTGGAGGCAAGGCTACATTGGCGAGTCACCTGAATTACTGCACCTTGCAAGTTTCTGGCCATAATTTGATTTTTCGAATAATTGTACAGAGCATCAATTCCACAATGTGTTTTCTCATGTTCCTTTCTCACTAATAACCATAACATATGAGAGGGGATCACAAGCCTTCTTTTTCTTCTGTCTCTAATAGCCCACCCCTCTTGGTTATAACACCTGTTTTCTTCTCTAATGAGTTTTTGTCCCTTTTATTGTATCTTGGCTTACCTTCTATAGAAATTTGCCCATCTAGAATTAAAGCTGCCTCAATTGTTTTAATAATTACCTTACCTTTAGCTGTTTCTTTTGCCTTTCTGTTCACCAGCTCATTTCCTTTTTCCAATTCAGAGCTCACTTTTTGGTGTGCCTTGATGTGCATAAAAGCTAATTTTTCAGGTAACTGAACTGCATTCAATAGTTTTAGTATACTTTTTGTGTATGTTTAATATTTTTTCCTTTTGAGTTCAGCAGTCCTTTTTTTTTTTTTTTCCAAATAGCTCCATGTGCATGAACCACTCCAAATGCATACCTTGAGTCTCTATACATGTTGATTTCTTTTCTTTTAGCTAGCTCTAAGGCCCGGGTTAAAGTGATTATTTCAGCCTTCTGTGCAGAGGTGTTTGTTGGCAATGGTCCAGACTCTATCACCTCTCTCTCTATTGTGGTAACTGCATACCCAGCATGTCTTTTTCCACTGATGATGTAGCTGCTCCCATCAGTGAACCAGGTCTCAGTGTCCTCGAGAGGGGTGTCCTTCAGATCTGGGCGACTGGAGTAAGTGGCTTCAGTGGTCTCCAGGCAGTCATGGATCACTGGTTCTCCCATACTCCCACTGAGGAAAGAAGCTGGATTCACAATGTTAGTTACCACAATTTCAACATCATCTTGTTCTGTTAGTATGGCCTGGTACTTTAGAAATCTTTGTGGGGAAAGCCAATGTCTTCCTTTCACCTCCAGGACTGCAGACACTGTGTGGGATTCTAGCACAGTCATCTTCTGGCCTAGGGTGAATTTGCGTGCCTCTTGAATGTTCAGTGCTATTGCTGCAACAGCTCTGAGGCACCCTGGCCACCCCTTGGCTGCCGTGTCCAGCTGTTTGGAGAGGTAGGAGACTGCCCTCCAGTACGGGCCCAGGTCCTGTGCTGGTATTCCCAGAGCAATCCCCTGCTTTTCGTGAGAAAACAGGAAGAATGGTTTACTCACATCTGGAAGTCCCAGGGCTGGAGCTGACATGAGAGCCTTCTTTAGTTGGTCAAAGGCTCGTGTTGCTTCTTTCGTCCATTGGAGATCTCTGTTTCCCTCTGTAACCAAGGCATAAAGGGGTTTGACTAACAGCCCATAATTGTAAATCCACAGTCTGCACCACCCTGTCATGCCCAAGAAGGTTCTCAGTTCTTTCACTGTTTGGGGTTTTGGGGTCTGGCATATTGTTTCCTTGCGATCCTGTCCCAAGGTTCTTTGTCCAGCACTAATCTCACAGCCCAAATAGACAACTGTTCATCTCACCATCTGGGCTTTCTTCTGGGATACTCGATACCAAGAAATTTAGGAGGCTTACCATCCACTCCATACATGCTTCTTGAGTCTTAGTAGCTATCAGGACGTCGTCCACATACTGTAACAGCTGTCCTTCTCCTGATGGAGCTTCCCAGGATTCTAGATCTTTTGCCAGCTGTTCTCCAAATATGGTAGGGGAGTTCTTGAACCCCTGGGGTTGTATACACCATGTGAGCTGAGTTTTATGTCCAGTTTTGGGATTTTCCCATTCAAATGCAAAAATTTTCTGGCTGGTTTCATGGAGAGGAAGGCAAAAGAAAGCATCCTTCAAATCTAAAACAGTAAACCAGGTTAGTTCAGATGTTAAACGAGTTAACAAGGTGTAGGGGTTGGGAAACACTGGGTATAAATCTTCAGTTATGTTATTAACAGCTCTTAAGTCTTGTACTAACCTGTATGATCCATCAGGCTTTTTTACGGACAAAATAGGAGTATTAAAATCAGATTGACATTCTTTTAATAGTCCCATTTGCAAAAAGTTCTCAATTACTGGACTAATCCCTTCTCTATCTTCCTTCTTTAAGGGATATTGTCTAATCCTAACTTGTTTTCCTTCTTTAAGCCGGATTTGTACTGGTAGAGCATTCTCTGCTCTCCCTGGTATATTGGAGGCTCACACCCCAGGGGACACCTGATCTATTATTTTCTTAATAATATCTTCTTTGTTTTCAGCCACAATATCTTTGGTTATGAGCACTAAGCTTAGTAGTTCCACATATTGCTGATCTTTTACCTCCAAACTAATTTGCCCATTTTTGAATATTATTTTTGCTTCTAATAGTTCCAATAGATCCCTACCCAAAAGTGCTAATGGAGCATTGCGCACATATAAAAATCTATGAATTGTCCATTGTTTCCCAAGTTTATATTTCAAGGGTCTACAAAAATAAGCCCTCTCAGATTGGCCAGTTGCCCCCTTTACCATGACATATTCATCTGTTATTGGTACCAAGGCTTTATTTAACACCGAATATGTTGCCCCTGTGTCTATTAAAAACTTCATTTCTTGTTCTTTGTTCCCTAGTTTCATTATAACCAGAGGGTCTCCTAGGGTAAGACTCTCTGTTTTGTCTCAGACTTCTTTGACATAAGTCACCATCGTCTCCTCTCTTCGATCTCCTATTCTTTGATGATCACCTTTTCTTTGTTCTGGGCACTGGCTTTTCCAGTGTCCAGTTTTCCTACAGTATGCACATTGATCTTTCCCTAACCGGGGTAGTTCTTGCCTTGGTAGCCCTTGTCTATATTTTTCTCTTTCCTCCCTCACCGTTGTTGCTAATTGTTTCATTCCTTCCTTATATCCTTCTTCCCGATTACTAAAAACTCTCCATGCCTCTTCTAGCAAAGTCTCTAAATCCCGTGCTGTTGGACCCCGTATGTTCTGAAGTTTGAGTCTGATGTCCCCTGTAGATTGTCCCAGAAATAAACCCACTAGCTGTTGTATTCCTTCCTCAGACTCAGGATCTAAAGTTGTATAGTGGCGCATCGCATCTCGTAAACGTTCCAAAAATTCAGAAGGTGTTTCAGAGGGACCTTGCTTAATTGTATACAGGGCAGACCAGTTTATTGTTCTAGGAATTGCTCTTTCCAACCCCTTTACTATAAAATCTTGATAATCCTCTAATTTTTCCATATCATCATCATCATTAGGATCCCATTGTGGGTCCTGAAGAGGAAAAACATCACTAGTTCTGCATTGTGTTATTTTGCAAGCGTCTTCTGCTAAGCTTCCAGCTACCTTCAAAACTAATTATTTCTCTGTTTCTGTTAAGGCATCTAGCAGCAGCTGGAGATCTGACCAGTCAGGTCGATGCTGTTTAACCATAAATTTTAATCTCCTTGCAACACTTATCGGATCACTCCGATACTGCTTAGCAAGCTTTTCCCAGGCCTCTAAATCTATTGTAGAAAAAGGAATTTTAACTAGCATTGTTTTCCCTTCAGGACTCACTGCCTCTCTCAAAGGTGCTTGTACAATTTCTTTGACTTGTTTCCGATTCCGGGATGCTATTAGACACTTTGGAGAGGGCTTTTCCTCCTCACTGTCACTGCTAAGCATGGGAGAGATTTAGGAGTAAGTGGAGTAGTCGGAGTAGGAGATAGGATAGAAGATGAAGTTGAACTGGAAATAGAAATTGGAGTTGATTCAGCTGAGGTTAAAACTGGGGCTGGAGTTGAAATAGAAATTGCTTTGGTTAAAACTGGAACTGGGGCTGTGATAGCTGGAGTTACTGGGGTGGGGGACGGGACATAGGCTGGAGTCTGCATAGAAATCTCAGAAGGTGGAACGGGAACCGGAGCTGGAGTAGAAATTGCTTTGATTGGGGTGGGGGACACTGGAGTGGGCATCTCTTCAGAAGTAGTAGATAAAGTGGGAGTTGGGTTTAATAGCCATCCCAAATTTGCTTCCCCCCTCACCCCCCTTTGCCTTCTAGGGGGTGGTTCAAACAAATCCCTCAATTCTTGCTCCAAAAGGTCAGCTGGATACACTTTATCAGGGTGTGTGCAACGTTAGTTTATGGAGCATGCACTACAACATCGTTTTAATTTAGCCTCATTTTCTTTTTCTAAGGCCACTACTAAGGGGTCAGAGGGGGCTTTGAGTCCACAGTCTCTCTGCCACTCAGGGTGATTCCGGATAGAGAAAAACATGTCTGCATAAGTCACCTCCTCCCACTTCTGTTCCCGTCTCAAAAATAACATAAGCTGTAACAAAATCTCATACTGTAAAGATCCAGGTGGGGGCCACCTGCCCCCCCCCCCTCAAGTTTATAAAGTGGCCACCATTGTGTACAAAACTTTACAAGGGTCTTTTGGTTCTCTGAGCCTCCATACCCCACTAGCTCCTTCCAATGTGCCAAAACGCACCCCAAAGGACAAGTTTTAGGGATCTCTTTACTCTGGTTAGTTCCCATCGCTGCTCCTTAAAAAACCGGTCCTGTAGTCAGTCTACCTCAAAAACAGTCACGCTTCAGCTCTCAAAAACTACTGTATTTTCTTAATCAACTTATACTGCCCTTATCAGTCAAAAGGGCGGTGTTACCTTTAAAAATACAGAACCAACACACACCACAGTCACAGCAGGGAGGGGGTTTTTAAGGATTTCATGCACCCCACTCACTTTGTTTTTCCCCAGCCGTTTCAGTCACCAGAGAACGGAAACGGGGGTCCAAAACTCCCACTTACTTCGTGCTAAAAGCACGTCTCAACAAGCTCTCTTTCCCAATCACTCCCACAATCAGGACACACTCACACAGTTCAACAACCATACACCAGGATTTTGCCTTTACAAGTGCTAGCCCTACAATGCTAGCAAACAAAGCCCTCTATGGCATAACAAATGGCAAAATCTACTGCCAGCAACTACAGACCGGCCCCTTTTGGCTCGGCATAACAAGATTCTCTTCTGGCAACCAAGTACAACCAAATACCAAACAAGTCTTGCAAGCACACAGAGGCACAAGTTGTGCATGGGATGTCTCCCACGACTTACCAACGGCCTTACCTGACCACGCGTGCACCTTACAGGTCACAACTTAAATTGTTTCAATTTTTAAACATACCCTTTTGTCCGGAGTTTTGGAGTCAGGAGTCCTTGTCTGCTGCTGGATGAACAGTTTGGGCAGCGGAGCCCTCTCTTCCAGGAATATCCCTGGGGCGCCCTGAGGGGTCCACTACCCAGGCTGGTCTCACAGCCGAGCAGAGCCTCCTCCTGGCTGGCTCCCCAAATGAATCATTAAAAAAACGGTATAATCACAGACAAAGACCCTCTAACTAATTAAAGTTACAAAGTGGTATGTTTATTCACCAGCGGGTTGGCACAGGAGTCACCTCTGAAAGGTGTGACCACCCCGAACAAGGTTCTTTGCCATCCATTTATTCCCCAAGATCTTACATACAATACATCTGCATAACCCCAGCACCTCCCATCCCCATCCCATATTAAAATGAGCCCATCAGTCCTTCACACGTGCGCAGTTCTTCTCTTGAATTGGCTCGGTGGTCTCGAAATGGGTCAGTGGTCTCGAAGGATGAAGTCAGGAGAGTCTTCATCAGGTCTCAGTGACCCTCTGGCACGATCCAAGGCCCCGTGCTTCATGGTTAACAGTTTACTTATTTTACGTTTTTCTGTGTGCAAATTTATAATAGCAGATAATTATACCAATTAGCTCTAGCCTAAGCATCTAGTAATTATTAACCTACCATTTACCGACCTAACTTACATCTTGGTCATGGAAACTACTTCTACTCTTAGCAAAAATCGTAACTTTTTAAAACCAGGATTCATAACAACGGACCATTGGTTCCATGTGGCCCCACAGTGTCACAATGGCCCTTGGTTCCATGAGGCCTTTCTCTGTCACAATGGACTTCTGGTTCCAGGAGGTTTCTCAATGCCACAATGGTCTCCCTGGATGTACAGTGTCACAAGGGACCATAGGTTCCATGTGGCCACACTCCGTCAAAATGAATTTTAGTTCCATGAGCTCCCACAGTACCAAAAGTCTCCTTTGTACCTTCAGGTTCCATATTGTCGCAGTTGACACTTTGGTTCTGTGAGGACCCACTGTCACTAAATCTCCAAAATATCAGAATAAGACTCCCTAACACTAATTTGGTGCAGGGCATGGACAGCGTAGGACAGCCTGGGCTGCAGAGGGCACAGGGATGGGCAGCAGCTGAAAGGCCCTGACACAGCCAACTCCTGCAGCACTTGGGCCATGCAGGCTGGCCCTGGGCCTGAGGCCAGCAGGGGACAAGTGAGCCTTGCTGTGCTGGGGCCTCATTGCCTCCTTGTCCCTGCTCAGCAGCCTGGCAGGGGCCGCCCCATGGTGCTGCCCTTGGCATTGCACATGGCCAGAGCCCAGTGGGCCGGGAAGAGCCCTGAGCAATGAGGGAGGGACAGGATCTGCCTTGCCAGGGGCTGGGGCTCAGCCCTTGGCCCTTTGCATTCCTGAAACACATCCAGGTTTGCTCAGCATCACAGACACCTTTGCCTTGTTTGTCCCCACCTGTCATCAGTGCCTCCAGTGTTCTGCTCTAACTGGAACTGGGGATATTTTCATGTGAGTTGTGACCCTCAGTGGAGTCCATCAAAACTTCCCGAAACTTTGGAATTTTAATTGAAGTATTCAGAAGATTTCTGAAGACACTCTCAGGGACTGATTCTGATGTAAATAGCCCCAAAACCCTGAGAGGGTCATTTAAGTCCTTGTGCTGTGTCTGTGCTGCTGAGCTGGGCCAGGCTCTTGGCCCAGACGGTGATTTTGGCAATGAAGAACAATTTCAAAAACATTTCTCTGGATGAGCAGCTCCTCTCCCAGCCCAGCAGGGCTGGAGCCCTGCCTGCATGTTGGAATATCCCTGCTCTACAGAGATGGGGCAACTGAGTGGCTTATTGTTTTTAAGATTTTCTTCCTTTATCAGTCTTATTGAAGGGTGAAACATAAGACGTGTACAATTCTATCAGAAGCCAAGTTATTTCCTGGTTACAATACCTTATAAATGTTTTTCAGCCTATTTGCTTTTGCCACACACTGGTGCTAATAATTGTAACACCAATCACCTATTATTGTATCCCACGTGGTCTTGCCACAGTGCATCTTTCACAGTTTTAATTCTCCAAAATATCTGGTCTTTTTGCAAGGCCATTGTTTGAAACTTGTTTCTAGTTCAATCTGTCTCTCAACAATGTCTTCTCTATTCCAGGGCCTTTCTAAGTCAGCACACCTTATCTCAGAGTTTGCATGCAGATGTACAAGACTGTGTGAGCTTTCAGTCAGGCTTTGAGAATCCTTCACTAATCCAATTCTCACAGAGCTGGGGTGAACATTGGTGACATCAACTACAATAACCAATAGAACTGAAGGAATTCACATGTGCCTACAAAGGCCTATGGGAGGGAGGAACATCTCGCCATGATCTAGAGGGGTGTTTCTCCTTGCCTGTTGTTGTCCCTCCAGGGCTGAAGTCACAAAGCTGTCTGAGCCTCCACAGGAGGAGTATCAGTGAGAGATTTTACCTGATAAAGCACCAAATGATCCATACCATGGAATGGCTTTACAAGTGTGGGAAGGTTTTCAACTGCAGCTCCAACCTCATCACCCACCAGTGCCTCTGCACTGGGGAAAGGCCCTATGAGGGTGGGGAATGTGGGAAGAGCTTTGGGTGGAGCAACAAGGTGATCCAGTAGCAGAGGACTCACACCAGGGGAGGCCCTCTGAGTGTCCCGGGTGTTTGAAGAGGTTTCAGAACAGGTCTGCTGTCCTCTGCTGTAAGAGAGGAGAGGCCCTTCTGCTTCCCTGACTGCAGGAAGGGCTGCAGCTGCAACTCCACCCTCATCAGGCACCGGAGCATCCACACTGGGGAGAGGCCATAGGAGTGTCCCCAGTGTGGGAAGAGCTTCACCCAGAGCTCTCTCTTGGCCAAACACCAACGCAGGCACCAGTAAGGGAAGCCCTGTGAGTGCCCCAGCTGTGGGAAGAGCTTCGTGTGCCTCTCCAACCTCATCCCGCATCACAGGAGCCACGCTGGTTGGGCAGAGCCCTGGTGGCCCACATCCCTGGTGATCCAGGTTGGGATGACACCTGGCTGGTGCTCTTCAAGTCCTCCTGGATCCCCATGGGCACCTGGATGAACCCTGGGGCAGGAACATCCATGGGGACTCAGATCGACATTGGAAATTAATTGAGGAGATGATTTTTTGACTTTACAGCCCAAAAAATCTCATCTGCTGTGTCCAGTTGTTTCTTCTGGTGGCATCAAGCAATGCTGGATGATCTTGGAGATCTTTTCCTACCTGAATAATTCCCATGTCGATCCCATCAAAACACCCAGAATTGGGGTACAAATAAAGAAATTAAGCAAAGAGATCTCAAGCTGAATCATTTTACTGGCATTTGAGCATGAATTTGGGGTTCAGGGCAATATTCAGGAGGATTTAGTAATCTGAGACTGCCTGAGCCAAGGACGATGGTGTCACAATCCGCTATTAATACAGAGCGGGGGTCGTGATGGTTCTTTTGATCTTAAAGGTGCAAACAGCCAAAGTGCAGGGGACAAAATCAGTTTATTCAACAGCAGAAAATCAGTTTATTCAACAACAGCAATGCATTTCATCAAATGCCAACAACTCAGTTACGGTAAAGGGGAGAGGTATAGGAAACAAAGTCTAGGGAGAGGGGAAGGAAAGAAAAGGGATGGGAAAATAGCTACCAACAGACGAGACGGGCGTCCTCACGGGTCATCCGATAGACGAGTCTTCATCCGTGGGGAGATCTCAGGGGTCTTCTCCAGGGGGTAGATGGGTCTTCATCAGTGGAGAGATCTCAAAGGGTCTTTTCCAGAGGGTCACTCTTTTATAGTCCTTCTCCAAAGCGAGTGGCCTCTGGCCAAGAGGTGGGAAGATTTATGGGCCGTTGTGTGGTGCTGCAGGAGACAGGTACGGTCAAGCAGTCCTCAGTTGGTACAACACAACCTCTGGTTGGTGCCACAACAGCACAGTCCAGTGAACACAATACACCAGCACACAGTCACGAGCATCCACCTTGGCCTGGCCAGGAAACCATTGTTTGGAGTCAGCCTGGGTGGGGGTCCTCGAGGTCTCTTTGCGATGGTCGGGAGGCAAAATTGAGGGAAACATCAGACTGACCCTTACAGATGGAGACACTTCAAGAAAGAAATCATGAATGAGCAGAAGGAGCCTGTCCCAGTGTGCCAGAAGTGAGCTAGTGAGGAAAATGACTGGCCTGGCTGGGTATGGAGATTTTTCTAGGCACTCAGGGAAAAATTTGGGTGCATCATATTTGGAAAGAGGTGCAGGCAACTCAGGAAGTGTTTAAGGATGTTATTAAGTCATGCAGAAAGAAAATGTGAGAAGTGAAAACTCAATTAGGACTTAACCTGGCCACTTCTGTGAAAAATAATAGAAAATATTTCTATAAATAAGTTATTAGTAAACCGGCGGACAAGGAGAATCTCAGCTCTTCATTGGATGCTGTGGGGAATAGAGAAACTGAAGATGAGATAAAGACTGAGCTACTTAACCCATTCATCGCCTCAGTTTCAAACAATTAGACAAGATGTCCTCAGGACAAGTGTTCTCCTGAGCTGGTAGATAGGGACAGGGAGAAGAACAGACCCCCTGTAATCCAGGAGGAAGCAGCTGGGGACCTGCTGAGCCACTCAGATGCTCACAGGTGTCTCTGGGAACAGGTGGGATCCATCCTAGGGGGATGAGGGAGCTGCTGGAAGAGCTCCCCAAGCTGCTCTCCATCATTTCTCATCAGTGCTGGCTCAGCAGGGAGGTGCCAGAGGACTGGAGGTACCAATGTGAGCCCATGCCCAAGAAGGGCTGGAAGGAGGATGTGGGGAAGTGCAGGCCTGTCAGCCTGACCTGGGTGCCTGGTGAGGTGATGGAACAGATCACCTTGAGTGCCATCACAGGGCACCTCCAGGATGGCTGAGGGATCAGAGCCAGCCAGCGTGGATTTCAATATCTGCATTGATGATCTGGATGAGGGCATTGAGTGCAGCATCAGCAAATGTGCAGATGGCACCAAGCTGGGTGTGAGTGTGGATGTGCTGGAGAGCAGGAGGGCTCTGCAGAGGGACTCAGACACCACTGTGATACTGACACTGCCTGGTGTCATGGCACCAAGAAACCATTGTGACACTGCAGGATCTTGTGTCAGCAGGGGTCCATTGTGGCACCGTGCGAACAAGGAGTCCAGTGTGGCACTGTGGAGCCTTATGGAATTCGGGGGTCCATGTGACTCCATGAGACCTCATGAAATCAAGAAGACAGTTGTGCCACTTTTTGTCCTTGTGGAAACAAGGAGACCACTGTGATACTGCTGGAACTTGTATAACCAAGAGGCCATTGTGACACTGTGGAACCAAGGAGAGCATTGCTGCACTGTGAGACCTCATGGAACCAAGGATCCATTGTGACACTGCAGGGTACAAGGATCCAGGGGACTTTGTGACTGGGACTCCATGGGACCAAAGGGACATTGTGACACTGGGAGGCCTCATGAAATTGTGAGACTCTAGGACTGTATGGAATCATGCTGACATTAAGCTGGGTGTGAGTGTGGATCTTCTGGAAGGTAGGAGGGCTCTATACACGGGCCTGGATAGGCTGGATCCAGGGCCCAAATCCAATCAGAGGTTTAACAAGACCAAATGCTGGGTCCTGCACTTTGGCAACAACAACCCCTGCAGTGCTACAGGCTGGGGACAGAGTGGCTGGACAGCAGCCAGGCAGAAAGGGACCTGGGGGCACTGATGGACAGCAGGCTGGACATGAGCCAGAAGTGTGCCCAGCTGGACAAGAAAGTCCATGGCAACTGGCCACAATCAAGAATGGTGTGGCCAGCAGGAGCAGGGCAGTGATTCTTCTCCTGTACTCGGCAGTTGCAGGATGAGCCCTGGGCCTCCTCTTCACAAGGTCCAGCAGCCCAGGTCCCTCAGCTTCTCCACACAGCCCCGAAGCCCATCCTGTCAGTCCTGCAGAGCGTCTCCAGCCCCTCCTCATTGCCCAGATCAGGGAGCCCCACACCCAGACACAGCAGCCCAGATGTGCCCCCTGGCCTGTGGTGCCCCTGGCAAGGGAGCAGCACGAGGCACTGCAGGACCCTGCAGACAATTCCTGAAGCACTGGGAGGATGATCCTGCTTCCCGAGGGACGTTCCCATGGTGCCAACTCAGGAACTGAAATGGGGAGTGGGGCCACAGGGGAAAGGGCAAACAGGGATGGGCTGTTTGCAGGGGAGGGAATAGGGATGGGCAAAAGGGAGACATTTGGAACAGGGTAGAAGAAAGAAAACAAAGGTGAAACAAAGAAAATGGTCAGGGCAGTTTGGGGGTGGCATCCAGGCAGTCCTGGCTCTGAGCAACAACGTCTGCAGTGGGACAGGAAACTCACAGCTGATGGGAACAAATTTTCTGGCTGACTTCAGAGGCCACGACAAAGCTGAGTGGTTTCCCTGCCATCCCCCAGCCCTTGCTGGCCCCAGGGGCTGATGGCATTTGTGCTCACTCAGCTCCATGTCCCCACAGCAGCACCATGGGGGTGCTGAGCCTGCTGTGTGCAATGCAAACAGGGGCTCCTGAGCCAGTGCTGCCGTGTGTGTGCCTGCAAGGATGCGGCTCCTGTGTGAGCTGGGGGAGAGGCCAGGGCTGCAGAGGGGGGATGTTGTTGGCAGGTGCATGAGGACGCTCTGGGACGCTGCCCTGGGGTGTCCAGCGCAGTGGGGATGGATCAGCCCCTGCTCTGCTGCTCCTTGCCAGGGTGTCCCCCTTGCAGGGAGCTTGCAGAGCACCAGCCATGCTGTTTGCCCCCAGCCTGCCCACGGCCAGCCTGGGGCTGCTCCCGGGGCTTTTCTGTGCTTAGCATTGGGCTGGCCAAGTGTTGTGGAGAGAGCCTGGCCAAGGAGCCTGGAGCCCCCAGGCCCTGGCCTGAGGTGTCAGCGCTGCCCCAGCAGTGCCCATGGCCTGTCCCTGCTGCAGCCCCGGCACTGCCACCCCCAGGGCTGTGCCCGGCCCCGAGAGCACTCAGGCCCTGCAGCAACACGAGGGCCAGGAGGGCAGCGGGGCAGTGGCACTGGAGCAGCACTGGCAACACCAAGTGCTGCTGCTGCTGCTGGGCACAGCTGCTGTGCCAGCACTGATCTGCCCCAGCTCTGCACACAGACATTGCTGTTGAAGCTCCAGAGAAGGGAACAAAAGGGGCATCTCTGGAGAAAACTTTGCTGGACGATCCTTTCATATATAGCCACCAAGAGTGCAGCTCCTCATTGACAGAGTCTGTGGCCACAGGGAAGGTGGAGAGAAACAAAATGAGAAATGAGACGAGCAAAGGCTTATATTTGTGGACAATATAGAGAAACTAAAACAAAGGAAAATGGATCTCACAACTAACCAAACAGGAATTATCAAAAATGTCTTTTATTTACGTGATTTTCATTATTTTTCTGGAAGTTTAATGTCCCTGAAACCCTCCAGTCACCAGTCTCCATATTGCAGCCTTAAGCTCCTGGTTCCTGAGACTGTAGATGAGGGGATTCAGGGCTGGGGGCAGCACTGAGTACAGAACTGACAAGGAGAGATCCAGAGATGGGGAGGAGATGGAGGGGGGCTTCAGGTACTCAAATAAGGCAGTGCTGAGAAACAGGGAGACCACGGCCAGGTGAGGGAGGCAGGTGGAAAAGGCTTTGTGCCGTCCCTGCTCAGAGGGGATCCTCAGCACTGCCCTGAAGATCTGCACATAGGAGAAAACAATGAACACAAAACAAGCAAAATATAGAACAGCACTTATCACAATGAGCCCAAGTTCCCTGAGTTTGGAGTGTGAGCAGGAGAGCTTGAGGATGTGTGGGATTTCACAGAAGAACTGGCCCAGGGCATTGCCGTGGCACAGGGGCAGGGAAAATGTATTGGCTGTGTGAAGCAGAGCATTGAGAAAGCCACTGGCCCAGGCAGCTGCTGCCATGTGGGCACAAGCTCTGCTGCCCACGAGGGTCCCATAGTGCAGGGGTTTGCAGATGGACACGTAGCGGTCGTAGCACATGATGGTCAGGAGGGGAAGCTCTGATCCTATGAAAAAGATAAACAAAAACACCTGTGCAGCACATCCAGCATAGGAGATGATGTTGGTGTCCCAGAGGGAATTGTGCATGGCTTTGGGGACAGTGGTGCAGATGGAGCCCAGGTCAGAGAGGGCCAGGTTGAGCAGGAAGAAGAACATGGGGGTGTGCAGGTGGTGGCCGCAGGCTACGGCGCTGATGATGAGGCCGTTGGCCAGGAGGGCAGCCAGGGAGATGGCCAGGAAGAGGCAGAAGTGCAGGAGCTGCAGCTGCCGCGTGTCTGCCAATGGCAGCAGGAGGAAGTGGCTAATGGAGCTGCTGTTGGACATTTCCTATGTCTTGCCATGGGGATCTGTAAGAAAAGTAATAATGGAATAGTTCAGTTTGGAGAGGACTTGAAATATCCCAGCCCAGCTTGGTGGCACTTTCCCCCCACTGCCTGCCCAGGGCTCTGCTGCCTGGAGCTGTCCCTGCCAGTGCTGCTTCCCTGTGCCCAGGGCTGAGCCCTGCCAGTGCTGCCAGAGCCCAGCCCAGCCCTGGGGGCTCAGCTCTGCCCTGCAGACCCCTCCCAGCACAGGGCACTGCCCAGGGCCACCTCTGCCTTTGCAGGCTCTGATGCAGAGATCATAGTAACCCTGAGGAGGCTGGAAAAGTGACACTGATGCTGCCTGTGAGGGACCCTGTGCTGTTTTCTTTCACTGACTGCTTTATTAAGATCCAAGAAAAAGATTTTCTATTTTTCCCACCCTGAAGAGATTAATATCTATATGCAATTTCCCTTCTAGGCAACCCAGAGCAATAAATTACAAAATCTGGATTTTCCCTTTTATGCAGCCCCTGCCTCACTGTGCTCTCTGTGTAATCTACCTAGAAATATTCTGCAGTTAAATGTTATGCTGGGAGCAGTCCTGAACAATGCAGCATCCTCACCCCACAAGCAGAACACTTTTTTTTCCCAAGCCTTACCAGCTGTCTCCTTCCACCCAGACCTTGTCCCCCAGTGCTGGGAGCAGCTCCCAGGGCTGGCTGAGAGCTGTCCCCGGCAGGCAGCAGAGTCCCTGCCCCAGCACAGCCCCCTGGGCTGCAGGACCCTGCTCTGCATGACAGCCCTGGGCACCTCTGGCTGCTCTACACAAGAGATCATCAGAGAATGTACTCACACAGTCTGCAGGCATTGGGATGTTGCAGCTTTAGGAGATCAGTGCAGGAGCTGCAGCTGCATTGTCCTGCAGCCAGAGGCTTCCTGTGTCAAGGGCTGGGAGTGATTCTGCCCCAGTCACTTGTGAGCATCTTCCCAGCCCTGACTGATTGAAGCTCTCTGTGCCTCTGTGCTGTGCCTGGGGTGGCTGCAGGCAGTGCCACAGACCTGTTAGGCTGGGAGAGGAGCTGCTCATCGTGAGAAATGTGTTTTTGAAGCTCTTCTTGGTTGCCAGGATCACCCTCTGTGTCAGGAGTCCAGCCCAGCTCATCAGCACAGACACAGCACAAGGACTTTAATGACCCTCTCAGGGCATTGGTGCTGTCTGCATCAGACTCAGTCCCTCAGAGTGTGCTTGAAAAATTTCTCAAGAACTCAAATTTTAATTGAAACACTGAAGATTCTTGAAGTTTTAATGGGTCCCACTGAGGGACAGGACTGAGAAAGTGTCCCCAGGTTCCAGTTAGAGCAGAACACTGGAGGCACTGATGACAGGTGGGGACAAACAAGGGAAAGGTCTCTGATGCTGAGCAAACCTGGATGTGTTTCAGGAATGCAAAGGGCCAAGGGCTGAGCCCCAGCCCCTGGCAAGGCAGATCCTGTCCCTCCCTCATTGCTCAGGGCTCTTCCCGGCCCACTGGGCTCTGGGCATGTGCAATGCCAAGGGCAGCACCATGGGGCGGCCCCTGCCAGGCTGCTGAGCAGGGACAAGGAGGCAATGAGGCCCCAGCACAGCAAGGCTCACTTGTCCCCTGCTGGCCTCAGGCCCAGGGCCAGCCTGCATGGCCCAAGTGCTGCAGGAGTTGGCTGTGTCAGGGCCTTTCAGCTGCTGCCCATCCCTGTGCCCTCTGCAGCCCAGGCTGTCCTACGGTGTCCATGCCCTGCGCCTCTGTCCCTGCAGGCTGTCGTCATCCCCCGGCTGCCCCACCTCGCTGGCCCCTTCCTTTGCTGACAGCTCTGCCTCCTGCCTGCCTCTGCCTGCACACACAGAGCCTTGGGCTTCAAACCATAAGTGTTCATTCAAGTTTTACCGTGCCTGTGAACTTTTAGCACAGGATCAAGGCAGTCTGGGCCTGCTTTCTCAGAAGGAAAGGTTGGAAGAGAAGAAGAAGAAATCTGTCTCAAAGGCGCAGTGATAGAAAAAACAAGGACACAACCTGGTAACTTGGGGTGGATTTTATGGAAATGGGTAAATTGTAATACACATTTAGTGGCTGTATATAAGCAACCCACTTGTAGAATTGCATGTTCAGATATGATTAAGAGTTATCCTTCACTAGACTTCAGGTCTGAACAAATGATGCTCTCTTAAACAGCAAATTTTTGTTCATGAGTCTTATTCTGATATTCTGTAGATTATGTCATGACAAGGCCTAACTGAACCAAGGAGTCTGGTGTGACACTGTGCAAACTGATGGAACAAAGGGGCCATTGTGGCACTGCAGATCCAAGGAGATCATTGTGAAACTAAGAAAGCTTGTGGAACCAAGGGGTCATTCTGACACAGCCTGGCCTCTGGAGCCATGGGCCCATTGTGACACTGCAGAACCTCACGGAACCAAGGTGACCGTGTTATGGAATCTCATGGAACAGATGAGACCATTCTGACACTGTGGGACCCACTGGAACCAAGGGGCCATTACAGCATGGCAGGGCCTCATGGAATCAAGGGCACTACAGTGAACAGTGTGGGTCTCCATGGGATGAAGGGATGACATTGTGGAACCAAGAATACCATTGTGACACTATGGGGTATCATGGAAGCAAAGGTCCACTGTGACACTGCAAGGCCTTATGGAATGATGGAGACCATTGTGACACTAAAGGCTACATTGAACCAGGGGGCCATTGTGACACTACAGGGCCCCATGGAACCATTTTGGCACTGTGGGTCTCATCAGGCCAAGGGGTGATTATGTCACTGTGTGGCACCATTGAACCAAGGAGTCCATTGTGACACTGTGGGGCCTCATGGAATCCTGGAGGCCATGATGATACTTTGAGGCCTCGTTGAATCAAGGGGCTCTGCAGGACCTCATGGAACCAAGGAGACCCTTCTTCCATTGTGAGTCCCCAGGGAACCAAGGGTCCATTGGGATACTGTGGAACCAAGGAGACCCCTGTGACACTGCAAGGGCTCATGGAAACAAGGGACCATTGTGACACTGTGGAACCCCATGGAAACAAGAGATTCAGTGTGACACAGCTGGGCCTCATGGAACCAAGGATCCAATATAACAGAACCATTGTGACACTGCAGGGCCCCATGGATTCAAGGGAACAGGTAACAGGTCTGTTGGTGTTGGATCCCCGAAATCTGGAGTTTTTGAGCTTTCTGTGCTTCCAGGCACAGACACCCTGAAAAACACTGCATTGGACCTGAAACCTTGGAGAAGACTTGTAAATATAAATAATGAGTTAGAAATCATAAATGTATAAGTGGATTAGATGTGTGTATTTTCACTGGCTGATGGGTTTTAAATTTGAGGTTTTTATAGTACAGTGGTAGTTACGGGACAAGATGGAGAATTTTGGGTGGTGTCTTTCTCTTGTTCATTTTCTTCTTCTTCCTTCTTCTTCATGGAACTTAGGTAGTAATCTTTGGATTAGTCAGTCAAAAATCACTCTAAGGGTCATGGGAATCTATTATTGGGTCAAAAGTATAAATACTATAGGTGTTAAACTTGTATTGGTTTGTTTAACTTTAAAAGGCCTTGAAACAGGCTCAGCAGAGAGCCATTTTTCCTACTTCTAGTAAGGAGCTAGAGGTGCTTTCTGTAATTCTCTGATAAGATATAATAAACATCCAAGTCCAAACACAAGGAACCGTCTCAATTGCCTTTCTAATAATTTTGACTCTGAACAGAAACAGACAAGACTGATGACAAACCACTAATCAGTGGTGCAAAGCCCAGCACACACTCCTACATGTTGGCTTGGCCTGATGGTCCAACTGCCCTTGGCATGTTGAAATTCTCTTCTCCTGTGCCCCTGAAATACTGGGGCTCTGGGCTTTCCTTCAAATGGAAAATAACTGTCCTTTTCATCCAAGCATCCATGGCCAAAACAGGATTCTGCCTCCAAAATTCCCAATATCCAGGGATTTCTCCCAGACAAAAGCTGCCATTACCAACAAGCCTGGCTGACCTTCTCTTCCCAAGGGCCAGCTCTCACCAGCCTTCAAGCACTGGGCTCTGTGCTTTCCTTCCTGTGGAAAAGAACCATCCCTCCTTCACACATGGCACCCATGGCCAAAATTGGTACTTTCCCTCCATCATTCCCTATATGTAAGGGTTTCTCCCAGACAAAAGCTTCCAGGACATACAGCTCTGGCTGACCTTGGCCTCCTGTGTTCGCCTCTAATCTGCCCTGTGACAATAGAGCTCTGTGCTTTCCTTCCTATAGGAAAGAGCCATCCTTCTTCTCCAGGGGCTCATGGCTGCAATTGGGATTCTGCCTCCAAAATTCTATATAACCAAGGATTGGTCTCAAAAAAAAGCTACCAGGACAAATGGGTCTGGCACCTGTGGGCTCTGGTGGCTACTGCTCATCAGCCCCTGAAGCACTGGGACTCTGTGCTTTCCTTCCTGTGGAAAAGAGCCATCCTTTTCTCCAGGCACCCATGGCCAAAATCAGGATTTCACCTCCAAAAGCCCTAGATCCAAAGATTGTTCCTACACAAAAGCTGCCATTACAGACAGGTCTGGCTGACCTTGGCCTCCTGAGGGCTGGCTCTCACCTGCCTTCCAAACACTGGGGCTGTGTGCTTTCCTAACTATGAAAAAGAACTGGCCTTCTACTCCAGGGAAGAAGGGCTGAAATTGGGATTAAACATTCAAAATTTCAAATATTGGAGGGTTGCTCTCAGACACACCTGCCAAGACAGACAGGGCCTCTGGTCTTGGTCTCTGGTGATTGCAGTTCATTAACCTCTGAAACACTGGGGCTCTGTGGTTTTCTTCCTGCAGAGACCATTGTGACACTGTGGGGACTTTGTAGAACCAAGGACATCACTGTGGCTCTGCTGGGCCGCATGGTGCCAAGGGGCCGGTGTGAAGCAGCAGGGCTTTGTGGAACCAAGAGGCCATTGCTGCATTGCTGCATTGTGATCCTGCAGGGCACCGTGGATCCATGGAGACCATTGTGGCATTGCAAGGCCCCATGGAATCATGCAGACCATTGTGACACTGTGGGGAACCAAAGGGCCATTGTGACCCTGCAGGGCCTCATGGCAGCAAGGGGATATTGTGACACTGCAGAAGCAAGGAGAACATTGTGACACTACAGGAACCCATGGAATGAAGGGGACATGGAACAGGTCTGGCTTGTTTGGCCTCCCAAACAAGGATCTCCTCCAAGGATCATTTGACAGGTCCAGCTTACTTTGGCATGTTTAGGTCTGCCTCTCCTCTGGCCCTGGAGCACTGGGGCTCTGTGCTTTCCTTCCTATGGAAAAGAACCGACCTTTTTGTTTAGGGGCAGTGGCCAAAATTGTGATTTGGCTTCCCAAATTCTATCTATCCAAGAATTGCGACCAGACAAAAGTAGCCAGAAAATAGAGGTATGGCTGGCCTTGTTCTTCTGCTGATTTCCTTAGATTATGAGCAGAATGTTTTCATTTGCCAATGTGCTGGAGAAGGCCCAGAGATCTCCCAAGGTGTTCTTTGGAGGCCGCAAACACATGACCAGTGTACAGGGACAAAGGAATTCTGTGCTCAGGGGAGTGGAGAGTGAGGACAGCAGAGAAGGGACCTGGAAGTGCCTGAAGGGCAGTTTCAGAGGGAGGATCCTAGTAAAACAGTAGAGGACAGCCAGAAAAAGAAAGAATTAATGCCAGGAGCAGCTGAGGAGGGCCAAGGATAAAGGAATTTTGCTCTAAGGGCAGTGCTGTGGTGCAACAAGTCACCTAGAAGGAATTTGGGTCAGCCCAAGGCTTTGTGTGTGCAGGCAGAGGCAGGCAGGAGGCAGAGCTGTCAGCAAAGGAAGGGGCCAGCGAGGTGGGGCAGCCGGGGGATGACGACAGCCTGCAGGGACAGAGGCGCAGGGCATGGACACCGTAGGACAGCCTGGGCTGCAGAGGCCACAGGGATGGGCAGCAGCTGAAAGGCCCTGACACAGCCAACTCCTGCAGCACTTGGGCCATGCAGGCTGGCCCTGGGCCTGAGGCCAGCAGGGGACAAGTGAGCCTTGCTGTGCTGGGGCCTCATTGCCTCCTTGTCCCTGCTCAGCAGCCTGGCAGGGGCCGCCCCATGGTGCTGCCCTTGGCATTGCACATGGCCAGAGCCCAGTGGCCCGGGAAGAGCCCTGAGCAATGAGGGAGGGACAGGATCTGCCTTGCCAGGGGCTGGGGCTCAGCCCTTGGCCCTTTGCATTCCTGAAACACATCCAGGTTTGCTCAGCATCACAGACACCTTTCCCTTGTTTGTCCCCACCTGTCATCAGTGCCTCCAGTGTTCTGCTCTAACTGGAACCTGGGTGTTGAAATTCAAAATGCAAGGAATTCTCAGAACACTGGCCCTGTAAGCCAAAGCTTAGAACTATGCATAGTTAAGTAGAGATAGGTTTAGCTTTAGAATTTAAGATATAGAAAAAAGAAAGGTAGTTACAAAGGGAACAGGAAGTTGTAGAGTGCAGCAATGTAAGTTTGCATGTTTGGATATAATTGGGTAAGAAAAGTCACACTGTAGTATGAGTCAGTAAGACAAAATAACTTAGTATTGAATTAGAAATTTAAATATCTCTATTGACAGGGTTTTACTGCTTAATAAATACTTTAAAGACCTTGCAACCATAAGTCCTGCGACTTCTAAGCCACGATGTGACCATCTGTAAGACAAATTTACCCTTTCTGACTGGATAGAAAATAAAAAAATTAAACCAAACTTTCTAAACCAGCTCAGAAGTCCTGTCTCTCTGTGTCATTCAGAAAAAGAAAAAATCCAGACAAAAAAAAGGCAATATAAAAATAATAAGTCCACTTAAATATTATATCATAAGAAGAAAAAACTGATAGTTTAGAAATGTAAAATAAAAACAATAAATCTGTACCTGGGGACACTTTCTTTGTCATGTCCCTCAGTGGTACCCATTAGAACTTCAAGAAACTTTGGACTTTGAATTCTTCAGATGTTTCTTTTCCTCCATTACCCTATTTTTTCCTATCTGACATCATTGTCATAAATTTTCTGCTCGAATTCAACCCTTGGGAAAGTTTATCTTTCATGATTATCAGTGAGAGTCACTAAAAGTAAGAGAAACTTTGGAGTTTGAATCTGACTTGTAATTCTTGAGAGGTTTCTTCAACTCCCTTTCAGGGACTGATGTTCAGGGACTCAGCCCCAACCCCGAGAGGGTCATTAAAGTCCTTGTGCTGTGTCTGTGCTGCTGAGCTGGGCCGGGCTGCTGGCAAGGACAGAGCTGAAGAGAATGAGCCAATATTTCCAAAATATTATTTGGAGCTCCTTGGCAGCACCAAATGCACCACGGGGCTCATTTGGATCAAGCAAGTCCTGAGAAACCATGGCTCTGCCTTGATTTCCCTCTGGTCTGGTGCAGTTCATTAGGAAGGTTTTCAACTCCAGATATGGAGAAATATTTTAAAGAGCTTCTTAGAAACACACATTCCTGTTTTCAAGGGTGTATTTTATTACTGTTCTCTTTAGAGCAGAGGTGATTGCAGCATTCTGTGATTGATGTTGATCCAGGGTCTCTCCTCAGGAGGTCTGGCAAAGAGGAGTTTCCTTTCTTTGTCAGAGCCACTTCCGGGACTACAGCTCCCATGATGCTTCGCAGTTCCCATAGAGTGCTATTGCATCTGTGACTTCATCTCCCATCATGCACCGCGCCCCCCTGAGAGACATTATAACTGCACCTACAACTCCCATGATGCTCCACAGCTCTATCAAACCATATTGTACCTGTGCCTACAACTCCCATCATTCCCCGTGCCCCAGAGAGCCCCGTTAGAGCCCCCAAGTGCCCGCTTGGACCCCGAATGGCCCCAGATTCCCCTCCCTGACCTCCAAGTGCCTTCCTGGACCCCCAAGAGCTTTCTCAGGCTCCAAAGTGTCCATCACAATCTCTCAGTGCCCCTCCTAGTGCTCTCTCAGGTCCCACAAGTTTCTTCTAGACTCTAAAGCTCTGTCTAAATATCCTCTCCAGACCCAAAACTGCCTCAAATGTACCCCAGAAATGCCTCCATGAATCCCAAATGTATCTCTTTTATACAATCTGAGAAAATGATTAAAAATAATACAATGGTACTAAAAATAGAATTAATAATCATAAAGCAGGAGAAATCCATAGCCAATAGTGGTCACTTATTAATGAAAAGAATTGTGTTACTTTGAACCAATGACCAAAAAAACTTTTGATTGCCAAAAATGTATGGAATTTTTTAGATAAATAGAAAATTAAGATAATAAAAATATAGAATAGTATTATTATGAAAAATATATTATTTTAATTTTGTAAATTAATAATCTTTTTTTTGGCATGTCAGTCCCAGGTGGGTGATGTGAGACACACTGAGGTTGGGGGTGAGGAGCAGGTTGTCCAAACAGGGTCAGCCCTCAAGGGCTCATTCATCTGTGTGCCCAGACCTCCTAAGGAGACATTCAGCATCAAGATCACCTGGTTAATAGTTCTATCAGCTCTCCTCTAAATGAAAAATAAAAAAATAGTCATGTGATTAAAAACACAAAAGTCATGAGGCACACATTGAAATCCTTCCTCATTAACAAAACTCCAAATTGACTCCAAGCAGCTGCACAATCCCTGATAACTTGAAGACAACTGAAAGAAGACAAGGTGCTCCTGAGGACTTTCTGTATTTTAATGATCCCCAGGGTGGATTTGGGGCTGAGTCCAGGAGCCTCAGGCACTGAGAGAAGGTTGAAGAAGCTGCTCCAGGAGTCAGAAGCAAAACTCCAAGTCCCTTGGAGCATCAGTGGCCCCACTGAGGGCAGGGAGTGCCAAAGGCTCCCCAGGGACTGGTGAGAGCAGATCCTTGAGGGCAGGATTGCAGGAGCCCGAGGCTGTGAGCAGGGAACTGCAATGCTGAGCAAGGCCTGGGCTGGGTGGAGGAAGCAGAAAGGCCAAGGCCTGAGCCCAGGCCTGGCCCAGCAGGGCCTGTCCCTCACGGGGGGCTCGGGGCTGTTGCTGGGGCAGTGGGATGGCAGGGGCAGCAAGGACAAATGTCATCAAGCTCCCAGCCCTGCCAGCCTCCTGAGGGAGGGCCGAGGCAGAAGCAAAGTGCAGCCCCTGCCAGGAAAGTTCCTTCTGTGGGGCTGCAGAGGCCCTGCCCGAGCCCAGGGCACAAAGGCCTGGGTGCCTCTGGCCCTGCCAGCCCTGCCCAGCCCTTGGCCATCTCTCCTGCAGGCTGTGCCCCCTGTGCGTGCTGCTCCTGTGCCCTGGCCGGCTGCACACGCCCATCTCGCTGTCCCCCCCAGCATTTCTCAGCCCAGCATTGCTGTGCCCTCCCTGGGCTCCCTGCACCCAGCGCTGCCGGCTCCTGGCACACAGAGCCATGGCATGGCCCAGCCTCACGCTGGGACACCTCGGGCACCAACACTCTGCCCTGGGAGGGACTTTTCTGTTTCCTCACCTCCAGGATGAACCTTCCAGGCTGCACTTTGGGGAGGTTTCCTTCTCTTCCCACTTGCAAGGAAAGCTTTGTCTCCTTTTGTTCACAAAGAGAGAAGGGCTGGTGGGAGATGTGGTGGTCAGAAGCTTTTTGGGGTACAGTGACCATGAAATTATTGAGTTTTTAAATATTCTCTGGAAGAAGGAGGGGCATCCAGAAAACTTCTACATTGGACTTAGAGTGAGCAGAATTTGGCCTATTCAGGATGCAGTTTTGGAGAGTACCAAATTTTTTTTAAGGGAAACAGCCTTTAAAAAGCAAGCTTTCCAAGGAACGAAGGTGACAATAGAAGAAAGAAATCTTGTAGGAGCTGCCTGTCCCTCTTTGCCAAAAAGTCAGATAGAAAGGAAAATGACTGGTCTGGTAGGGCATGGAGCTATTCCAGGAACTCAGGGTTAAAAGATAGTGCATCACCTTTGGACAGAGGGGGCCAGGCAACTCAAGAAGTGTTTCAAGATGTCGCTAAGTCACGCAGAAAGAAAACTACAGAGGTGAAAGCTCTACTAGGATTTAATCTGGCTGCTTCTGTGAAGGATAACAAAAATTATTTTAGACATACATTCCTGGCAAGAGAAGGGAAAAGGAGAACCTCTATTTTTTATTAGGGAGCGTATGGTTACCAAAGATGAGGAAACGGCTGGGGTACTTAACCCATTCATTGCCTCAGTTTTCAACAATAAGACAGGTTTTTCTCAGGACAAGTGTTTTCCTGAGCTGGTAGATGGGGACAGAGAGAACAGATCCCCCTGAAATCCAGGAGGAAGCAGCTGGGGACCTGCTGAGCCACTCAGATGTTCACAGGTGTCTCTGGAAACAGATGGGATCCATCCTAGGAGGATGAGGGAGCTGCTGAATGAGCTCCCCAAGCTGCTCTCCATCATTTCTCATCAGTGCTGGCTCAGCAGGGAGGTGCCAGAGGACTGGAGGTGCCAATGTGAGCCCATGCCCAAGAAGGGCTGGAAGGAGGATGTGGGGAAGTGCAGGCCTGTCAGCCTGACCTGGGTGCCTGGTGAGGTGATGGAACAGATCACCTTGAGTGCCATCACAGGGCACCCACAGGATGGCTGAGGGATCAGAGGCAGCCAGCGTGGATTTCAATATCTGCATTGATGATCTGGATGGGGGCATTGAGTGCAGCATCAGCAAATGTGCAGATGGCACCAAGCTGGGTGTGAGTGTGGATGTGCTGGAGGAAGGACATGGAGGGGCTGGAGCATGTCCAGGGAAGGACAACAAGGCTGGTGAGGGGTCTGGAACACAAATCCTACGAGGAATAGCTGGGAGGAGTAGGAGGGAGCTGGCGTTGTTTATCCTGGAGAAGAGGAGGCTCAGGGGAGACCTCATCACTCTTTACAACTCCCTGACAGGAGGGTGCAGCCCGGTGGGGATCGGGGTCTTTGCCCAGGGAGCAGTGACAGGACAAGAGGACACAGCCTTAAGCTGTGCCAAGGGAGATTTAGGCGGGACCTTGGTAAATATTCTTCACAAAAAGGGTGAATGGGCATTGGAATGGGGTGCCCAGGGAGGTGGATGAGTCATTGTCCCTGGAAGGGTTTAAGGAAAGACTGGATGTGGCACTGAGTGCCATGGTCTGGGTGACAAGGTGGTGTTGGGTCACAATTTGGACTTGATGAACTCAAAGGTCTTTACCAGCCTGGTTAATTCTGTGATTCTGTGATGAATGTGACACTGCAGGGCCCTGGGGCAACAAGGGGCCATTGTGACACTGTGGGGCTAAATGGATCCAAGGTCCATTGGTGACTCTGGGTCATTGTGGAACCACAGAGGCCACAGTGACACAGTGGGCTTTATTGAACCAAGGGGCCATTGTTACACTGTGGGGACTGGTGGAACTAAGGGAACAATTTTGACACCTGGGTGCCCCCTGGAACTAAGGGCCCACTGTGATACTGCAGGGCCTCATGTACTCAGACACCACGGGGACACTGACACTGCAGGGTGTCATGGCACCAAGAATCCATTGTGACACTGCAGGCTCTTGTGTCACCAGGGCTCCATTGTGACACTGTGCAAACAAGGAGTCCATTGTGGACCTCTGGAACCTTATGGAATTCAGGGGCCCCTGTGACACTGTGGGGCATTAGGAAGTCCAGAACACAGTTTTGACACCTTTTGGCCTCGTGGAAACAAGGAGTCCATTGTGACACTGTGGAACTTCGGGTAACAGGGGGCCATGGTGACAGTGCAGGGCCCCATGGAACCAAGGGGTCAGTGTCACTCTTTGGTGCCTTGTGGAACCTCAGAGACCACTGTGACACTGCTGGACCTTGTATAACCAAGGTGCCACTGTGGCACTGCGGGGCCCAAGGATCCAAGAGACGTTGCGAAACCAAGATGTTCCATGGGACCAAAGGGATATTGTGACACTGGGAGGACTCATGGAATCATGGAGACCATTGTGATACTCCTGGGACTCATGGAACAGTGGTGTAACCAAGTTGGTGGGGGAGTGTTGATCTGCTGGAGGGTAGGAGAACTCTGCACAGGGACCTGGACAGGCTCAATCCAGGGCCCAAATCCAGTAAGGTTGAGTTGAACCAGTCCAAGTGCCAGACCCTGCACTTTAGCCACAACAACCCCCTGCAGCGCTACAGGCTGGGGACAGAGTGACTGGACAGCAGCCAGGCAGAAAGGGACCTGGGGGCACTGATGGACAGCAGGCTGGACATGAGCCAGCAGTGTGCCCAGGTGGCCAAGAAGGCCAACGGCTCCTGGCCTGGATCAGGAAAGGTGTGGCCAGCAGGAGCAGGGCAGTGATTCTTCCCCTGTGCTCAGCACTGGTTGAGCAGCACCTCGAGTGCTGTGTCCAGTTCTGGGCCCCCAATTTAGGAAGGACATGGAGGGGCTGGAGTGTGTCCAGAGAAGGTGAACAAGGCTGGTGAGGGGTCTGGAGCACAAGTCCTGAGAGGAGTGATTGAGGGAGCTGGGGATGTTTATCCTGGATAAGAGGATGCTCAGGGAGACAAGGTGGTGTCAGAGCACAGGTTGGACTCGACGATTTACAAACTCTTTTCCAGCCTGGCTGATTGTGTGATTCTCTGAAACCACCCTTGGAGCAGTTGCAGGATGAGCCCTGGGACTCCTCTTCATAAGGTCCAGCAGCCCAGGTCCCTCAGCTTCTCCACACAGCACCAAAGCCCATCCTGTCAGTCCTGCAGAGCCTCTCCAGCCCCTCCTCATTGCCCACAACAGGGAGCCCCACACCCAGGCACAGCAGCCCAGATGTGCCCCCCTGGCCTGTGGTGCCTCTGGCAAGGGAGCAGCACGAGGCACTGCAGGACCCTGCAGAAAATTCCTGAAGCACGTGGAGGATGATCCTGCTACCCAAGGGATGTTCCCATGCTGCCAACTGAGGAAGTGAAATCGGGAGTGAGGCCAGAGAGGAAAGGGCAAACAGAGATGGGCTGTTTGCAAGGGAGGGGACAGGGATGGGCAAGAGGAAGAAATCATGAGAAGGTAAGAGAAAAGAAATCAAATGTGAAGCAAAGGAAATGCTCAGGGAAGTTTGAGGGCGCCTGCCAGGCAGACCTGGCTCTGAGCAATGATGTCTGCTGTGGGACAGGAAACTCACAGCTGATGGGAACAAACTTTCTGGCTGACTTCAGAGGCCACAACAAACCCGAGTGGTTTCCCTGCCGTCCCCCAGCCCTTGCTGGCCCCAGGGGCTGATGGCATTTGTGCTCACTCAGCTCCATGTCCCCACAGCAGCACCATGGGGGTGCTGAGCCTGCTGTGTGCAATGCAAACAGGGGCTCCTGAGCCAGTGCTGCCGTGTGTGTGCCTGCAAGGATGCGGCTCCTGTGTGAGCTGGGGGAGAGGCCAGGGCTGCAGAGGGGGGATGTTGTTGGCAGGTGCATGAGGACGCTCTGGGACGCTGCCCTGGGGTGTCCAGCGCACTGGGGATGGATCAGCCCCTGCTCTGCTGCTCCTTGCCAGGGTGTCCCCCTTGCAGGGAGCTTGCAGAGCACCAGCCATGCTGTTTGCCCCCAGCCTGCCCACAGCCAGCCTGGGGCTGCTCCCGGGGCTTTTCTGTGCTCAGCACTGGGCTGGCCAAGTGTTGTGGAGAGAGCCTGGCCAAGGAGCCTGGAGCCCCCAGGCCCTGGCCTGAGGCGTCAGCGCTGCCCCAGCAGTGCCCATGGCCTGTCCCTGCTGCAGCCCCGGCACTGCCACCCCCAGGGCTGTGCCCGGCCCCGAGAGCACTCAGGCCCTGCAGCAACACGAGGGCCAGGAGGGCAGCGGGGCAGTGGCACTGGAGCAGCACTGGCAACACCAAGTGCTGCTGCTGCTGGGCTCAGCTGCTGTGCCAGCACTGATCTGCCCCAGCTCTGCACACAGACATTGCTGCTGCAGCTCGAGAGAAGGGAACAAAAGGGGCATCTCTGGAGAAAACTTTGCTGGGAGATCCTTTAGTTCATATATAGCCTCCAAGAGTGCAGCTCCTCATTGACAGAATCTGTGGCCAATGGGAAGGGTGAGAGAAAGAAAAGGAGAAATAACACGAGCATAGGCTTATCTTTGTGGACAATATAGAAAAACTAAAACAAAGGAAGAAGAATCCCACAACTAACAAAACAAGAACTATCAAAAATGGCTATTATTTATGTTATTTTCATTATTTTTCTGGAAGTTTAATGTCCCTGAAACCCTCCAGTCATCAGTCTCCACATTGCAGCCTTGAGCTCCTGGTTCATGAGACTGTAGATGAGGGGATTCAGGGCTGGAGGCACCACTGAGTACAGAACTGACATTGCCAGATCCAGGGATGGGGAGGAGATGGAGGGGGGCTTCAGGTTAGCAAACATGCCAGTGCTGACAAACAGGGAGACCACAGCCAGGTGAGGGAGGCAGGTGGAAAAGGCTTTGTGCCTTCCCTGCTCAGAGGGGATCCTCAGCACAGCCCTGAAGATCTGCACATAGGAGAAAACAATGAACACAAAACAGCCAAAAGCTAAACAGGCACTAACAGCAATGAGCACAATTTCCCTGAGATTTGAGTGTGAGCAGGAGAGTTTGAGGACCTGTGGGATTTCACAGAAGAATCCCCCTAGGGCATTGCCCTGGCACAGGGGCAGGGAAAATGTATTGGCTGTGTGCAGCAGAGCATTGAGAAAGGCACTGACCCAGGCAGCTGCTGCCATGTGGGCACAAGCTCTGCTGCCCACGAGGGTCCCATAGTGCAGGGGTTTGCAGATGGACACGTAGCGGTCGTAGCACATGATGGTCAGGAGGGAAAGCTCTGATCCAAGGAAGAAGAATATCAGAAATACCTGTGCTGCACATCCTGCATAGGAGATGTGTCTGGTGTCCCAGAGGGAATTGTGCATGGCTTTGGGGACAGTGGTGCAGATGGAGCCCAGGTCAGTGAGGGCCAGGTTGAGCAGGAAGAAGAACATGGGGGTGTGCAGGTGGTGGCCGCAGGCTACGGCGCTGATGATGAGGCCGTTGGCCAGGAGGGCAGCCAGGGAGATGGCCAGGAAGAGGCAGAAGTGCAGGAGCTGCAGCTGCCGCGTGTCTGCCAATGGCAGCAGGAGGAAGTGGCTGATGGAGCTGCTGTTGGACATTCACTCTGGGCATTGAGGACTGTTCAAACAAAACATTGAGAAGTTGGGACCAACCTCTTTGAATCATTCGTATGTGATATTATATAGATTTCACTGAAAACTATTTCTTATCCTTTGGAGAAACTTAACTTAGGATTTACATTTTTGAGCTCAGTTTGTGCTGCTGAGGTAGTGCTTCATCTTCATCAGTGCTGTCAGTCTGAACACTGAGGAGCCCAGAGGGAAGACAGGGCTCCCTGTGCCCCAGTGCAGTCAGTCCTGCTAGTCCCACAGAGCTGAACTCTGCTAGTCACACCTCCCTCTAATTCAGGCTGATGGCACTTAAAACATTTTAGAGAAATAAATTAGCCTTTTTGAAGGATCTAATTTGAAAACAGAGAGAGGGAAACCAAGGTTTGGTCAGGCTCTCTGCTGCCTGGAGTTGTGCCTACTGGGAGCTGTTTCTCTCTATCCAAGCCTTGTCCCTGTCAGTGCTGCCAGAGCCCAGCCCAGCACTGGGGGCTCAGCTCTGCCCTGCACACCCCTCCCAGCACAGGGCACTGCCCAGGGCCATCTCCCTGCCAGCAAGGCCTTAAGGGCAGCTCACACAAACTGAGATGCTGCAAGCCAAGGGGCTGCTGCTGCTGTCTGTAGGCACAGGAGGGTGAGGAGGCACTTTGTGAGGGAGATGGGAGGCAGATGTGCTGATGCCCAGGGGGACAGTGCAGGAGTGTCAGGGACACAGACACACCTGACAGCCCCTTTGCCTTGCCTTGAGGAGAAAGCTGAGAGCAGCCCTGGCCATGCAGCACCATCTCCACAGCAGGAGGAATATGTCCTGATGGGGGTGGCTCCTTGCACCTCCAACTTCTCCCCACAGTGCATGGGGAGCTGCCAGGCAGGCTGAGAGCTGTCCCTGGCAGGTGGCACAAGAGCCTTGAGGGCTGCAGGAGCTGCTCTGCAGGACAGCCCTGGGCAGCCCTGGCTGCAGCCCCAGCTTCAGCCCCTGCAGCCGTCCCTGGCAGCAGGAGCCATCCTGCCCTGTCCCTCTGACGGTGCCCAGGGCAGCCCCCTCTGCAGCACATCCTCATCCTCACTCACCGTGTCCAGGGCTGTGAAGATGTTTCCCCAAGTGCAGTCTCAGCTCAATGTCTTCCCAGTCCTGATTGCCTTGAGCCTGTCTGTGCCTGGCTCCTGTGCCCTCAGTGCCTGCAGGCAGTGCCCTCAGCCCTGCTGGGCTGGCAGAGGAGCTGCTCCTCAGCAGAAATGTCTTTTTGAAGCTTCTCTTGGTTTACCTTGGGAGCTGCCTCTGTGCCAGGAGCCCGGCCCAGCTCAGGAGCACAGACACAGCACAAGGACTTTAATGAATCTCTTGGTTCATTAAATGTTTACATCATAATCATTCCCTGAGAGAGTGTTCCAAAACCTTCTCAAGAACTCAAATTAAAATGCTGTAGTTTCTTGAAGTTTTAATGGGTCCCAATGAGGGACACAACTGAGAAAATGTCCCCAGGTTCCAGTTAGAGCAGGAAATTCGAGGCAGAGATGACAGGTGAGGACAAAGAAATGTCAAGTCTTTCCCTTTTGACAGCAATTCTTTTAGTCGTTTATAGAATCATACCCCAAATATCTACTTTAATCAGTCCCTTGAGAGCTTTGTATTGACATTCAGTGGGGCTCATTAATACTTTGAGATACTCAAGGTTTGGGTTTTGCTTTTGCCTTGGAGTCTCTGAGAGCTTTGTGCAATCATGGCATCCAATTATCTGCTTTAATGAGTCCCTTGAGAGCTTTTGTCAGTAACAACACTCACTGGGGCTCCTTAACACTTCAAGGTACTCAGGGTTAATTTAAGTTCTACTTTTTGACACTGGGTCTCTGAGAGGTTTGTGCAGTGATGGTCTCCAATTATCTGCTTTAATTAGTCCTTTGAGAGGCTTTGTCAGTAATGATACTCAGTGGGGCTCAAGGTACTCAGTTTTTTTAAGGTACTGGGAGTTTCCCTTTTGACACCAATTCTTTTAGTAGTTTATGCAATCATGGCTCCAATTATCTGCTTTAACGAGTCCCTTGAGAGAACTTTGTACTGACACTCACTGGGGCTCATTAATACTTCAAGGAACTTCAGTTTTTTAAGGTACTTTCCTTTTTCCTTTCTTTTCTCAGTCTCTGAGACATTTTTGGGCAATCCTGGCCTCCCATTCTCTCCTCCAAAGAGTGTCCATGAGGAGCCTGTGTTGGGGATGGACCTCAGTGGGGCCCATTGATGCTTTGAGACACTTTGGGTTTTTCTTCTGCCTTGGACTTCTGGAAAGGTTTGTGCAATCTCCTCTCAGGCCCTGAGGTTCAAGGGCTCAGCTCCAAATGCACCACGGGGCTGATTGGGATCAAGCAAGTCCTGACAAACCATGGCTCTGCCTTGATTTCCCTCTGGTCAAGAACATATCCAGCCATTAGTTACACTGAGTATTTTGGCTACTTTGATCTTTACATGTTCATCACAATTTTCATGACTAATCCTTGGTAAAACTAGAGGTGTTTCTGGCAAACAAAGATTCTGGCTGCCTATCAAGATAGAAGTTACAGTCACCAGTAGTTTAGTGACACGGCTCTTCATTCTTTTTCCTCAGTATCATTTGGGTTAGGAACAATAATTCTGTTGCCCACAGAGCTGATGCCTTTTTAATTCCAGAATAATGTCCCCAAGGTCCTTTGCTGTTCAGCTCTACTGTGCTGTCTGTGGTGACAAGGCTTGGTGGGGTCCTTTCCCCTCTGGCTGGAGAGGTGCCAGGTCCCAGTCCCTGAGGGCACCCAGGCTCCTGGCTGGAATTTGTGTGGAATTCCACATCCTCAGTGTCACATCAGCCTTCACATGGAGCCCCGTGGATCATTTTCCAAAGAGCTGTTGGGGCAAACAGGGAGATTTGGTCTGGCAGGATCTGTAAAACAATATCCCATAACATCCACTTGTTCTGGCACACAACACTTGGCTGCAGGGACACATTCCCATTGTTCTCACCCAGGTTTCAGGAGTCAAACAGTGTTGTCTTTGCCCAGAGCTGTTCCTTCAGCTGGCCTGGGAGGGCCATTGGGCCTCTGCACCCACACTCTGGCTCCATTATTAGGACTGGTGCATCCAAACCCTTTATCTCCATCAACAGCAGTGATTTGAGCTGGATGTCCTTTTCTCACAGATGTTTTCAAAACTGCAATATCAATAATTGTGATACCCTTCCACAACTGAATATGGGGTTGAATAATCCAATTGTTCACTTCTGTTTAGCAGAATTACTTTAATTTCTCTTTGATAATCTGCACCAATTCCTCCTCCCATGACATGAACAATTTCAAGGCCAAGACTGAGTGAGCAATCATCAAACCAAAGTGTCCTGGAGGAATCTGAATTCCTATTCTAGTATTGATAACTCTCACTTGCTTCTGATTTATCCTAATTAATTCCTATGCATGAAGGCCCAGCCCTGCAGCCTCTGGGGTGGCCCTGTCAGGGGCCATCACACCCGGAATAATTTCCCAGGCAGTCACAGTGTCACTGTCCTTGGCTGTATTTGCAAACTGGGTGCAGCCATGCACATCCAGGGGGTTCCCATTTCCCAGTGGGGCCATTGTTAAGGGTATGGAGCACATCTGGGAGATGGGATTTTCATTGTGACACGTTCCCTTCTCCTATTTTTTTTCAACTGCTCTTTTAACAATCTCTTTCATCTGTTCACTCAGTTCTGTAGCCTGTAAGTAGTCTGGTATATGAGAAACCCAGCAGTCTTCTTTACTGTATTTTTCAAAGGAACAGACAAAGCATTGCACATCCTAGTGTCAGCAAACCCTGTAAAAACTGCCAATTTCATCCTTTCCTCTTTCATTCATTGTATACAATCTCACAGAGTTTACCAGTGATATTCGTGTCCTGGCCAATCATTTTCAGTAGGGTATTTAGTGTTACATCCCTGAGCAGTCAAAGCTAAAAAATTAGTATTTGGAACATTATTTTATGATGGTATTATATACATATAAATATATACATTAAAAATTAATTATTTTATATATATGTATATAATTATTTATTATATTATTATTATTTCTCTTGCACAAAAAAAACCAAGCTCAAGATTAAAAACCTTTTCTGTTCTTCCATGTGGGAGAGTTCCAACTACAATTGATCCTTCTGTTGGTGCTGTTTCTGGGATTCTGTTTACAAAATTCACCCTCATCTTCCTACATCCATTAAGTTATTTTTCTTTTTCCAAGTGCAATTTTTGGATACATTTTAATACATCCAGTGGTTCAGCTTCTTTCAGCTGCCTTCCCCATTGCTCACACAGTGCTCCAACCTCAGCCCACTGCAGAGCCAGCAAACTCTAGGGAAGGTTTTCCCTATACCTGGGAATTCCAGACAAGACTGATTCCTTACATTTACATTTAAAAGCAACATTTTGTGGTGATCTGGCCAGACTACACCAGCTTTGTTTTAGCAGTGGGCAGGGGCAGCAGCAGAGACACAGACACAAGTTCAGCAATCAGTGTCATTTACTGCAGTTCAAAGCAGCAAAGAATCACAAAAGGAGAAGCTCAGCAATGCAGCCAACCATCAGCACCAAAGATTGCCTGCAGGGATTAAGAGACAGCACCAGTCACCCTCAGACTTTGCCATCAGCCAGGTGCACACATCAGCTGGGGAAGCTGTCACAGCCAAGGACTGCAGAGCCACTCCTGGACACTGGGAATTCCTGCAGGTGCCTCCAGCCACAGGTGAGGCTTCCAACCCCGCTGTGAGAGGGCCCAGCTCTGACAGTGCTGAATAAACAAACTGACAGCACTTCTAGTGCAGGAACAGCTGCTTTCATTCTCCTCTTGGGCTCCTCCCAAAGCCTGGCCAGGGCTCAAGGAGGAACCAAGGGAGCTGACTTTGACCATACAGCCCCAAACAAGGCCAGATGTCAGATTTCATGGCCTTGTCTGGTTTCTAAATGCACAAAGGTCAATCCATGTTTCATTAATGAGTGGATACATCTATCACAGCACTAATGACCATGTATATTTGCTAATACAAGGATAACCTTTGGTTGGAAGGTTCATCCAGAGGTCACCTTGGGCTCAGGGCCTGTTGTCCAGGCCTTGGCACTTCAGGGACTGGGTTTAGTGCTGGGCTTGACAGTGCTGGCTGAACAGCTGGACTCCATGTGCTCAGAGGTCTTTTCCAACACAAAGGATTCTGTAATTCCAGGATTCCATCTGCTGCATTCAGTTAGGTCCATGTTGGCAGCATTACTTTGGTCAAAAGTTCCCTCTTGGTCAGCTCTTGTGGCCTAAGGCTTCAGCTCCTTTAGCTCCTGGTGCTGAGCTGCTCATGCTGAACGAGATGGCTCAGGGAGAAGAACACAGTTCATCCAATTCCTTCTGGGACACTGAGAGGGGAGGCTGTGGAAACAGGAGCATTGTTTGCTGTGCTCTCCTCTCTGCCCTTCACACCTTTCAGCACTTTGAAGCAGCCAAGAGCTTTCTCCAAGGGTGCAGTGAAGCAGCTGCTCCTGCTCCCAGCTCTGGCTCTTCCCACTCTCTGACCTTGACTGGTTTTGTCCCTCTTGCTGTGCCCTCTGTTCCCCCTGTGCTCGGTGGCTGCTGCCCAGGACTGTGGCACTGGCACAGATCAGGGGCTCCAGCCCCTCCTTTCTGTGCCCTTGGAGCTGCCTGCTCACAGCAGCCTTTTCCATCTGGAAGCTCCACACGGACAGGGAGTCCCCACCTCTGTTCCCTGCACAACCTCCAGGAGCCCAGGGCTGCCATCTCCAGTCCCTGCTGGCCCTGGGGGCTCCCAGGTGGCCCAGGCTGCTGTGACACCACTGCCCACGGGAGGGAAGAGTGGCAGGGGCTGTGCTGAAACTCAGGTCCACGTGCTGCTGCTGCTGCTGCTGTGGGGGTCATTTGTCCAGCCCTGCCCCAGAGTCAGGGATCAGATCCAGGCCCTGCTGCTGCTCCCTCGGGATCAGCCACAATTTGGGGGTTGCTGTCAGTGCCAGCAGAGGCGGTGGCTGCAGCAGTGGGTGCTGACAGTGCCCCAAGCCCCGGGGCCAGAGGGGTCCCTGCGCTGGGGGCTGGGAGGGAGCTGCCCCTTGTTCTCCCTCTGCCCCACACAGAGCTGGGCTGGGCACAAGTGGGGCAGCACAGCAAACAGGAGCCTGTGAGTCTCTGCCAGCCCTGTCTGCTCAGAGTTTGGCCCTTGCAGCTCCAGGTGGACAAAGGCAGCTGCTCCTGGTCCCTCTGTGTGTCCCCGTGCTCTGCAGTGCTGCTCCATCAGTCTGTGCCCAGCAATGGGGAAAAGCCTCAGCCCTGCAGGGCCAGGAGCTGCCGGGCTCTGCCTGAGCAGCTCAGCCAGCGGGAAGGAGCTGCTCCTCATGGGAACCAGGAGCAAAGGACACTCCTTTTTCACGGCATGTTTTCTGTTTAAAGGAAAAGAAAAACGATAAAGAAAAGGAAAAAAGCCTCTATCAAATGTGAAAGATAAAAACACCCAAGTGTGCAGTGAAAAATTTTCTGGCTTAACGTTGAATTAAGAGGTAACATATCCTCTGAAACAGAAAACTCATTTATTGATTTGGTAAATGAGCTGCTGGCATTGATGCATCTTACTGGCCTCAGTAACCTTTTTTTAAAAGATTTTGGGGTTTGTTTCCAATATTATTATTTTAAATTGTGGTGAAACTGGTGGGAAGCAAGAAGAAATTCCTTTGTGCTCTGCCAGCTCCAAGCAGGACTGGGAATCTAAATTCTGTCACAGCCCAAATCCTTTAGAAGATGCCCTTCCTTCTCACTGTGAATGAGCTCCACATTCCCTTTGAAATTACCAGGAGTTTCTTAAAGAAAGTCTCACTTATGGCTTTTTGCTTGGTTTTGAAGTGCAGAAGGGCAATTCTCCATCCCTCAGCTCCAGACTGCACTGCCTTAGGAGCACGGCCCACTCGACAGGTTTTGTCCACTCAGGGCACTTCTAGAGGAAAAAGAAAGTGCAATTGCACAATTGCAGCCAAGAAGGAATGAAGAGTGGGACCAAGAAAACATCCTGTGGAGATCCAGGTGTTCAGCTGGGACTGTGGAGAGTTTGGGTTCTTGCCAACTGGATGTGTGTCCCTAACTGCAATGTCTTGGCCTGCAGGAGAGTCTCCCTCACCTGCAGAAGCACAAAGCTCAGGTGCTGTGCTCGGAATGGGTTTGTCTGATGCAAAGCTGTCAGAGCCATGTGAGGGCAGAGCGGGCCCAGCCGTGCCCAGGGCTGAGCCCAGCAGAGCCCTGGCAGAGCCCAGAGCAGCCTCAGCATCTGCAGAGCCCGGCTGCAAGGAGAGAAACCAGAAACCGCCCGTCAGCTGAAGGCTCCTGTCCCCCTTGTCCCAGCTCCCGCCGTGCCCAGGCCATGCTGGCCGTGCCCAGAGCGGTGCCCAAAGCTGCCCATCATTGCTGCCTTGGGCACAGAGCAGGAGGGCAGGACTCTGCCCAGCCTGCAGCCAGCCATGGCACATCCAGCCCCTCAGAAACTGCCCAGAGCCAAAAAGCAGCTTGGCAGCCACTGAAGAATTCATTGCATCTGCCCCAGCAAAGGGGGGAACCTTTGGTGCCCGGCCAGGCCACGCTGTGCCCAGATCTGGGAGCATCCCCCTGGCTGTGGACTCACCCACAAATTGGGTGTGGATCTGTGCAGAAGGTGCCAGAATCCAAGTCCATCATCTTCAGCTGGACAGGTCGAGGAAGAGATTGTCATCGTTGAGGTTGTCCTTGGTGTCTCCAGCAGCAGCCCCACCTGGTACAGCTTCTCCAGGGGCTCCTTCTCCTTCCCTGGGGGCCAGACCAGGCTGTCAGTGTTCTGCCCAGGGCCCCAGCCATCAATGAACCAGACAAGCAAACCCAGGCTGGATGGTGGCCACCAGTGCTTGCCACACCAGGTCTCCAGCTCAGCTCCAGCCCAAGAGCTGCGTGTTCCCTTCTCATGATGCCTGCCCAGAGCTTCATGCAGGACGAAAAACAGACAAAAGTCTGGTTTGCTTTGCCACTGACCGTAGCTGTTACCTGCCAGGCTTCTGGATCCAACTGTGCCTGTGAATCTCCTCCATCTTCTAGGGCAGATGAACACCCTGCAGCCAAGGATCACAGAAAAGATCTTCTAAGGACAGCCTGTCCAAGGGTTGCATGGACAAACACCTCTTAATAACATCTTGGCACTCTGAAGACAGAAACCAGAAATCACCAGTCAGTTGGAGAAGTTGCCCCCCTGTTCCTGTGCTCAGGCCATGCTGGGTGTGCTCAGGGTTGTGCCTAAACTTCCCCATGGATTCTCTGTTTGGAGGAGAGCAGGAGAGCAGGACATGTGCCACCTCCTCAGCAGCTGCCAGAGCAGGATGCTCACGAGCCTGCTGCTGTCTCCCAGCACTGGTATTCCCCCCGTGCCCAGAGATGAGGATCTACCTTGAGAGAGCCCTCGTGGGAACAGGATCCATCCCCAGATGATCTCCTGGCCCCTCCTGAACGGCTGCTTCCCCATGACCAGGTGGTACAGCAGGAGGCCCAGGGACCAGATCGTTGCTGCCTCGCCATGGTAGCGTTGGTGGTGGATCCACTCTGGTGGGCTGTAGGACAGGGCTCCTATGGAATCCAGATGGAGTTCATCAGGGGGATGCTGCTGCTCCCAGAGCCTGCTCCCAACATCCCTGGGCATGTGGGGGCTGCCCCAGTGGCACAGGGTGTGACCCACTGCCCTCTCGCCAGCACCTGGGACTTGTGTACAAACTCGGGGTTGGAAAAGAATCCACTGGTGCTGGAAGAGGGCAGCAGAAGCCCCAGGGAGGCCCAACCATGACATGCAAAAGAAAACCCACCCAGAGGTGGAGAAAACCCACTCTTCTCCCCACCTGCATGGCCCCAAAAATAAGCCAAGGCAAACAAGCAGAGCAGAGCAGTTCAAGCCCTTCCTTGCCTGCACACCAAACCGGCTGGGGCATGAGGTCTGACCCCCCTCTCTGCTACCCCCATGGGGTTTTTGTCAGCCTGGCTGCCTCAGCTCCAGCCCCAGCTCAAGGCAGAGTGGGTGATGAAAGCTGTCAGCAGGGCTGGGAATGGGCACCCCTCACACCCCCACCCAAATCAATTTGGCTCAAGCATTGATCCCATCCCGGCTGCAATAGGGGGAAGCCCCGGTGCTACACCCAGGCTGGGCCATGAGATGCCCAGGAGCATCCCCTGGGAGGGCTCATCTGAAAACTGCGTGTAGGCTGTGTCCTGGAGGAAGGTGCCACAGCCAAAGTCGATCAGTTTCAGCTCCCCAGTGGCCAGGTCGAGCAGGATGTTCTCTGCTTTGATGTCCCTGAGCAGGACCCCGCAGCTGGTGCAGTGCTCAGCCTCCAGCACCTGCTGGAACAGCTCCTGCACCTCCTGCTCCAGCAGGAATCTCCCCTCTGCCTGCAAACCCGAGAGGTCCTGGCACCGCTCCGGACGCTCCAGCACGAACAAGAAGCTGTTGGGCAGCTCAACCCAACCCACTCCAGGAGCTGAATGACCCCAGCACACCCAGAGGACACCTTGGCCAGCAGCACAATCTCCAGGGGCACGATCTCAGTGGGGCTGGGGCCGTGCCAGGGCTCTGGGACCCCTCAGCCAGCCCGGGATGCTCTGCATCAGGGATGCAGCGCTCAGCCCACGCCCGCTCTCCCAGCAGCGAACCCAGCCGGTACCGCTCCTTCAGGCCCTGCTGCGCCTTCCCTGCCGGCGAGACGCGGCTGTCAGCGCTCGGCCCGGGGCCAGGAACGGCCCCCGAGCGCCCCTCAGCCGCCCCGGGCCGGGCAGCCCCAGGCGTTCGCTCTGTGGAACGGGACAGCGGCGGCTCGGGGCCGGCGGCCGCGCTGCCGAGCGGCGGAGCTCGGGCCGGGGGAGCCGCAGCGCAGGCGGCGGGAGCGGCCGCGCCGCGTGTGTCCTCCGCGGGCCCCGGGAGGAGCCGGGGCCGGGGCCGGGGCCGGGACAGGCGGAGCCAAAGGGAGGCGATGCCGCCCCAGCCCCAGGCACTGATGCCCGCCCAGCAGCGGCACCGCCAGCACGGGCAGAGCCGGGCGGAGGCGAGACCGCGGCGGCACGGCCGGGGACGGGGACGGGGACGGGGACGGGGACGGGGACGGGGACGGGGACGGGGACGGGGACGGGGAGGGGGACGGGGACGGGGACGGGGCAGCCCCGCCCGGGGCCGGGAGAATGGCCTGGTCCGGAATAGGGAGAGGGAGGCCGGGGAGGGAGGGGCTGGTAAAGCACGGAAGGGAGAGAGGGAGAGGGAGAGCAGAAGCATGAAGGAGTCGACAAAGTCGCTTCTTTCGCTGCCGCTGGTGCCACTGCTGTCGCTGCCACTGAAGTGCCAGGGCCATTTGTCCGTGTGTCCGTTCCCTTCTCGTCCCTGTATCGAGCCCCGCGCTCCCCGTTGGCAGCTCCTGGGTCTGTCCAAACACGGGAACTTTGCCGTGTTGAGCAAAGATCCAGAGTCCTGACTCCTGCACAGTGGCACAGGAATCTCCTTGGCTGCTGCTGTGCATTGTCCCTGCTGAGGCTCAAACACTATCTGAGCACATTCCCTGAACGCAGAATTTGTACCTGACCCAAGCAATGCACTGTGTCTCCAGCATTGCTTTCCAAGAAAAAAAAAAGGGAAAGGCAAACTGTGTGTAGCTCATGGTATTTTACAGTGTCTAAAACTTGGCAAGTCATGGATCTTAGAGCTGAGATCCATTTGGAATTAAAGGGATGGAGAAGTAGTGCAAGATGGAAAATGGGACCATAGAAATAAATAGAGAAAAACATCTTGGATTGTTTCTTTCTATTTTAATTTCACTTCTTTAAAGGTAATTTCAGTTTTCCCAGAATCTTCTCCACAGTCCTGTTTCCTCTTTCCAAGAACCTTTCCTGGAGAACGAGGTGCAGCTTCCGTCACAAGATGTGCCACCAACTGCAGCTTCTCTTGGCTTTCCACACTGTGAGTGCAGCACGGTTTTTGCAGCAAAGCAGGATAAATGTCTTGAGAACTTGACAACTTGTTCTTTCTTTTCCTTGTGGGCTGGGGAATTGTGCCATGGGTAAGGTTTCCATTGTTATTCTTCTAACCAAAGAAAACAGGAGGTGCTACCAGGAATTAGGGAATATAACCCTGACTGAATGCAAAGAATCTCCAGAGCCTGCAGCCAGAAGTGGAGAGTTGTGTGATAATCATTCCAACACCCCCATGGACATCTTGACAGTGATCTAGAACATGAAAATGGGCTGACAGAGGGAGTTTGTTTCTGTGTTCAGTTGAGCTGATTCTACATCTCTTGCACTGGTATAAATCAAGAGTACCATCAGTTCATGAGAAGCACCAGAATAAGCTGGACCTATCCAAGTAGATGACTGAAAGAATCTGAAAAGGAGAAATGCAGGGAATGAACTTTGTCTGTAAGAAGGGTCATTTTTTCCTCATAATTTCCAATTCATTCTCTCTGCTTTTGTCCTTTTTAGCAAGGGATTTGCATCCCAGATTCCCCATGAAATGAGAACCCTGAGCTTGTGGAAGTGCCTGAGAGATGCCGTGTTCCTCTGCAGGGACACTCAGGCTGAAAGAGGAGCCTGAGGCCTGTGTGGGGAAGCCTCCTCGGAGCTGGAATTTGTGCCGTGCTGGGAGAGGAGGAGCAGGGGGAGAAGGCTGGGCGCTGTGTGGCAGGAGCAGGAGGTTTGGGCTCAGGACATTCCGCCTGCGCCGCTGCCCCGCAATGGGCGGCCGTGCCCGGGGCTCTGGGCCTGGCCCCGCGTGCGCTGAGCTCCCGACACTGCGGGAGCTGCCCGGGCTGGGCTCAGGATCCCGCTGGGGCTGGGCAGCAGGCTGGGCTCCCACTGGCATCAGCAGCAGCTGGAAATACCTCTGGGCATCTCCATTTCCTGCTGCTGCTAGGAAGGAGCTGTGAAACGAGTGGAGAAATTCTGGTTTCTCTTTGTCCTACCAGATTTTTCATTTTATTTGCTGCTCTAGAGGCAATTTCTGTGATGGCTTCTGTCGGCTGCTTCTATTTCAACAGCACCAGCAACAGGGCTGTGTTTGAGTGCTGCAAATGTGGCCTGTGTGGCTTTCATTCTCCTTGACTTTGTGCTCATGGACTTAGGAGTATTTCGAGATCGGCTACTAATGATGCCTGAGTTCCCCGTCACAAAAGCACTGATCAAAAAAGGCAATTGCAATTTTACAGATAAAATTCAAGTGGCAAACAGGCACAATTCAAGTGGCAAGAGCAGCCATGAACTACAATGCCCAAGGCAAAGGCAACAACAGCCTCCTGCTGTCACCTTACAGTGAGACAGGGAATTGAAGAATAAGGAATAGTTCATCAAAAACCAAAGCAATGAGGAATGCCTGACATTTACTATGCTTGCAAAAACTGAGAGGAGAGGCAGACTGGTTTGTGATAAACGGAGCCAGAACTTGCAAACAGGGTGAGGAGTGCAAGGCTACCAGTGATAAGTGATAAATGCAAAACCTTAAACCAGCAAGAATGAATCTCAAGGTCTGGAATGTGCCCAAATGGCTAAGATACATGCTCCGGAGACAGAGTTGAAAAGTTCAAGTGTGATGAAGAGTTTGGAAGCCTTCATCAGAGACCCCCAAGAACCCCTGAACTGGGGAGGTGCAAGTGCAAAAGGACTTTTGGTTCATTTGAATACGAAGCGAGGGTAGGCGGGACTAGACGGGGCTAGGACATGAATATGTATTAGGAGTATTGTGTAATCCTAGGCTTTTAGGGAATAAATTGAGCAGTAGTTTGAAGTGTCAGGGTGCATGCCTTGGGAGGAGCTATCCCCGTGCACCTCAGTGCTGAATAAATGCATACCTACTTTCAAACTCTCATTTCTCATGAGTTATAGAGGCTTTTCCATGTATCAGCAGCCACTGAAACACAGAAAGCTACATTATATACTCTCCTCTATCACACACAGCTCACCTCTTCTGATCCGAATTGAGTGCTTGGGGCACAGAATTAGCCACCCACCCCAAAGGAAAGCAATTTATCTGAGAAGGCAATCACAACTAACACTTCAAATACTGAACTTGGAACTCAAGCTCCTGCTTGCTGTCATCTGTATGTCATAGAATCAGAATTGTTTGGGTTGGAAGGGACCTTCAAGACCATTTTGTTGAAATCCCCATGCCATGAGCAGGGACACCTTCCATTAGACCAGGAGGCTCAGAGCCCCATCCAACCTGGCCTGGAACAGTGCCAGGGACAGAAGTGTTACAGGGACCTCCTCAGGGATCCTGCAACTCCACTGCCTACAGAGACCTTTCCCTGCAGGACAAACACCAGTGACCTCCCTTCAAGGAGCAGGTCACTGAGCTCAGCTGGGATTAACACAAACCTGGCAATGTGAACCTGGTGCTTTGCTGCTCCCCAAGGCACTGCCAATGGAGGAATGCACTACAGGCAGGGTGGCACTGCCACTCGCACTTTATCCAGATACTACGATGAGTCCATGTCCCCCTGGATTTACAACAATACACTTGAAGCTGGCTCTGTAATACTGCCTGGCCCTGTACTCCCTCCTGTTTGCAGAAGCACAGCTGTAAGGAAAATCTCTAATCTCTATTTACACAGGATGGTGATAAAGAAATTCCTCCACAATCATTTAATCTCTCTTTGGGCTGACACCACCATCTTTGCTCAGCCCAGCTCCAGAGCAGCAACACATGCAAACACGACACAGTTATTTGTGGGCTAGGGAAGGACAGCCACGTGCAAACAATCTCTGTACCAAAGTACCCCTCGAGTCTTGTGCTCAGTTTTGAACCTCTTGCTGCAAGAAAGGCATCAAGGGGCTGGAGTGTGTCCAGGGAAGGGCAATGGAGCTGGGGAAGGGTCTGGAGAACAAGTCTGATGAGGAGCAGCTGAGGGAGCTGGGGAGATTCAGCCTGCAGAAAAGGAGCTCAAGGGGAACCCTTCTCACTCTCCACAACTCCCTGACAGGAGGGTGGAGCCAGGTGGGGTGAGTGTCTTTCCCAGGTAACAAGTAACAGAGGAAATGGCCTCAAGCTGTATAACAGGAGGTTTAGATTGGGCATTAGGTGAAATTTCTTTACTGAAAGGATAGTCAGGCATTGAAACACACTGTCTAGGGCAGTGATCGAGTCACTACCCCTGGAGGTGTTCAAAAGGTGTGTGGGTGTGGCATTTTGAAACATGGTTTAGTGGTGGGCTTAATAGTGCTGGGGTAACAGTTGGACTCAATGATCTCAGACATATTTTCCAACCTGAACAACAATGTGATTCTAAGTTTTTTGCTGAGCACGATGAGTGAGAATGAGTGAGATGAGTATTCCAGCAGGCAGGACGATACTGAGAGGAAGGACAGCCCCATCTTCTGGAAGCTGAGGTGATTGAAGCTCCTGCCCGATTTTGGCAAGAGATTCGAAGCAAGAAGCCTGCTTTGGGCTGGGTTTCTGCTGTAAACTCAGCAGCAAGGTGCCACTGGCATATGTGCTGTCCTCACCACGAGCTGGCCTGCTCGTGTCAGTAAGCTCTGAGCAAGCTCTGTATGAACTCACCGCCTGGCCCTAAAGGATTGGCAGAACAGGAAACTCTTTCAAAGGTGTCTAAGGACTTGATGTTGATGTTTGAATTTCCCTTTCATATTGCTGCAGCGTTTTTGTCCAGGCGCTTTATCCCTGCAGCACAAAGCTGTCATTTATTTGTAGTCAGAGATTTTGTGCTTTTGAAATTAAAGCCAAGGCGGACAGAAAATAAAAGTATTCCAAGACACTTTAATGCATTAGGCAAGTGTTAATTAGGGGAAGCTGAGTCTTTCCAGCCCTTGGGGGAAAGCATATCTTGTGTAAAAATAATTTAGAAAAGGGCAAAGCTGTTCTGCCTAGTGAGATTTTTGGTTCTCCACAGTTTTAGGAAAACACAGAATGTACTCATCAGTGGAAACAGTTATAACACAGTGAGAACAACTTAGAAGGAGCTGATGGGGTCCAAGGCCAATGCAGAATGCGTGGCCACAGCTGGGAAAGCAGCATCCTTGCTCAGGCAGGCACACAAGCAAGAAAATGGGCTGAGAAAACATGGCAGGGTTATTGAGGGAGCTCCTGTGGTCACAGTCCTACCTGTGAAATGGCTTCTGCCTGCTCACGGCCTGTGATCACAGGAGCAAGCAGAGTGTTATCTCACCCTCTTCCCAGGAGCTTCTGGGAACCAGCTCCTGAAGCAGCAACTGGCAGTGATGGTTATTAAAAAATACACTCATGAAGCTGCATCTGGAGCTGGCCACATTTTCCTGCCAATTTTCAGCAAATTGTGTACTTGGAAGGACTATGGAAAAAAATCTACCAAGAATTCGTGAATATGACTCCTTAGGTGAAACTGTCTCCCACTTATTATCCAGCTCAGCAAATGTTAATGCCCTATCCCTGAATTCAAATTCCCATCAGAGCCATTGTCTGTCCCCAGCCAATGGCCTTCTTTGCCCTGGTAAACACAGAAAATGGGCATTTTCTCAGCGGATGTAAATTTGTCTTGTTAGACAACCCCTCCACACACACACACACACACACACACACACAGAGAAATCTTTCCAATAATCTGGGAAAGTATTATCAAACAAAACCTTCTCTGCTAAAGGGGAAACACTTTGCCCAAACCACTGAGATGCTAAGGGACAACACATTACTTTAATATTATCATAAGTGAAGAAAATTAGATATCCTTGGATTTAATTTTACCAGTATACATACCTTCCACTGAATTTCTGACTTTATTTTAAAAGAGTGATTCATGCATTTAGCTTTTGGTTCATTTTAAATTTATTTTAGGAGTCATAATAAATCTCACTTTGGAAGATCAGAATGATTAATTTCTCAACTACATTTTTGCTTTGAAGTGTCTGTTGGCTGTTAATAAAATTAGTCCTTTTACGTTTCCTTCAAAGTCACAAAACACAAATACACGTGGATGCTTTGGGCCAAAGGAGGGGGCTGAAAACTTGTCTGGCAGTGGGAATTTAGCTGAAAGGAGGAGGGGAGCTGCTGTCTCACCACTCTGAGGAAAAGTGCTGCATTTGTGCAGCCAAAACCGCTGCGTGTGGAGGCAATGGGAAATTTGGGACTGGATCTGCAGAGATCCTGATTTAGAGGGTGGAGTCTTGGGCAATGAACATTACATTTTGTTAGAAAACCACTCGTGTTTTCACAGCGCAGATTTCATAATCCTAATGTCTGTCTGACTGAAAGTTAAGTGCCTTACAGCCCTTCCCTCAGTGTTTGCTCAGTGGTGAATACTGCACTAGGCTCTGTGTCCAGCTCACAGCTGCTTTTGGAGTCTGTCCAGAAACACTCATGCCTCTGAGACATGGAGAAACGTGCAGGCTCAGAGGAGCAAACTGCCAGCTGGCAGAGCTGGGCAGCCACCCTTGGAAGCCGTTGGTTCAGGCTGGCTGAGGATGAGCCTCAGGTGCTCAGCACTGAGGTTTTTTACAAAGACCGCAGTCAGAGCAGAATGCCGAACTCAGGTGCTGGTGCTCTGGACCACTGCAGTAGTGCAAAGGTCCTCCCACCCTTGGGGAAGCATTTCACCAGGAACATTGATGCTACCAAGCAATTTCCATGCTAAGTCAGCATCTGTGTTGCCATCATGGCACAGAAGAGGGGAGAAGGGAGAAAAAAATCAAAGCAGATTGGAATTGAGCAAGGGATACGCCATGGAAGGAGTTCTCTCTGGAAGATAAAATTCTCAAAACCAAAAATCTTTATTTTGCTAAAATATTTCACATTTCTTTCAGGGATAGTCCTATTTAGCTGTTACACTTCAGTCACCCCTTTTCTTTGCAGTGTCCTAACTTGCAGTCTGATTGCTGGCTCTGCTTGTTTTCTTCCATTTTGCATCACCCCCACAAAAGAAAGGATCACCACACAAAAGCAACAGCTGCTAGAGGGGAGTAGATAAAGTCAGCAAGTACTTTGTGAGCAATTCCCACCCTTTATTCATCCATAAATGTGATTTGGGCTAGCCAAATGATTGGATTTGTTTGTTTCCCTCCTCCCCTGCTCAGGGTGCTTTAACAAGAGGAGGAAACAACTAGAGACAGGGGAAGATTGATGTTCTGGAGGGGGCAAGCACGTCTACAGCCATTCACTTGTTATGCTTCTCCAGGACCCGAGTGGAATACATAAACCTCTGGCTCCAGCTAGAGGCCACTCACGGCTGGGTTTCTAAGCTGAACAGAGCTCTCCTTAGGAAGTATCACTCTGCTCTGTTAAGGTGTGTGATACAATAGGCCCAATATCTCAAGAAGAGCAGAGAATAGAGAAATTGCTTGCTTCCCAGAAAGTGGCTCAATATCTCTCGTCTGTGAGAAGCAGAGACTGTTTTTTCTCCTTTACTTCTGTGTGCACAAACTCTCAGCTTTTTCATGTTTGTCAACAGCTTTATCTCAGCTTACTACTTGTTTTCCATTGTATTTTCTCTCCACTGTCTCACTAGGAAGGGGAGTAATAAATGGCTTACTGAGCACCTGGCATTCAGACAAGGGGAACCCACTACACCCATCTTCAAAAAGGGTAGAAAAGAGCACTCTGGAAATGATCAACATGTCAGCCTCACCTCTGTGCCTGGGAAGATCATGGGACACATCCTCCTTGAAGCTGTGCTAAGGCACATGGAGAACAGGGAGGTGATTCTGGGCAGCCAAGGGTGAGTCCTGCCTGACCCGTCCAGTGGCCTGCTATGACAGAGCAAGTACATGAAGAGACAAGGCAAGGACTACAGGTGTCATTTATCTGGACATCTGGATAGACTTTGGCATGATCCCCACAACATCCTCTCTAAATTGGAGAGAGATGGATTTGATGCCTGGACTGTTGGACGGATAAGAAATTGCATGCATGGTCACTTCAGAGGTCAACACATCAGAGTCAGGATGGACATGAGTGACCACTGGTGTCTCTAGAGGGTGTGTTCTGGGAGCAGTGTTTCTTAAAATCTTCATTAATGTCATAGACAAAGGGATCGAGGGCATCCTCAGCAGATTTCCTGACATCACTGAGCAGAAAGGGGCAGTTGCACACCTGAAGGATAGAATGCCAAGCAGAGAGATGTGGATGTACTTGAGGAGTAGAACCAAGGCGATCTTACTTGATTTAAAAAGATAAAAAAATAAGTAGGAGTTGCTGCACCTGCGTAAGGGTAGGCCCCAGGATACACGCAGGTGCAGGGTGGTGCATGGGTAAAAAGAGGATGGGAGCTCCTGCCTGTCCGTGTCCTGTCTGCCTGTTGGGTCTGCCCCAGGGCAGTCAGGCTGTGACTGCAGCCATGTGTCCCCCTGTGGCTGTGGCCGGCACTGCTGTCCCTGCTGCCCTGCTGCCAGAGCCCTGTCCCTGGGCAGAGCCATTCCCTCCCCAGCACAGCCCCGTGGGTGCTCCCTGCTGCGGCCTGGCCTGGCCCCAGAGCAGGGTCCCCCTGCGGGTGGCCCCGGGGTGGCCGCGTGTCCCCAGCCGGCCGTGCCTGGGCAGCTGCCTCAGCCGTGAGGGACGCAGAGCTGCGGGAGCCCAGGGCTCTGTGCCGCCCGCACTGCAGAGCTGCCTGCTCCAGCTGCCAGGGCCTCGGCGCCCACCCTGTGCCCTCCCGCCCCGACGGCCGTGCCGGGCCCCGCTTGCTGCCCTCATGGTGCCACTGCTGGCCCCAGGGCTCTGCCAGGCCTTCTCCAGGGACACCTTCCCGCAGCCTTTCAGTCCCTGCACGGGCCCGGCACACACCTGCAGAGGGGCTCTTTGCAAGGGCCTGCAGGGACAGCGCCAGCGCCAGTGGCTTCCCAGTGCCACAGGGAGGGCTTAGGCTGGAGACGTGCGGGACATTCTGCCCTCTGAGGCTGCTGAGGCCCTGGCCCACGCTGCCCACAGAAGCTGTGGCTGCCCCAGCCCTGGCAGTGCTCCAGGCCAGGCTGGGTGGGGCTCGGAGCATCCTGGCCTAGTGGAAGGTGTCCCTGTCCTTGGCAGCAGGGCTGCAACAAGGCAATTTCTAAGGACCCTTCCAAGCCAAGCCAGTCTGTGATTCTGTGATCAGGGGGGCCGGGGGCAGCTGGGCTTCATTTCTGATTAGAACCAGTTCAGCACTGTCAGCCTGGTTGAGTTCTAGGAGTCTATCCATGAGCCCATATCCACAGCTTGTGAGAATTACCAACACTATAGGTCTGGCTGAGATCAATAAAGTCTTGCACAATCCAGATTCTGCAATATTGTATTTTATTGAAACAAGATCAAAGCAGTCTCCAAGTTGGCACTATCTATAGACCATTAATATGGGTTGCAACAGATAGCGACACTAGATACGGCTTTACTTGTATATAAAAATAACATCATACAGGTACTATACAATATACATATGATATACAATATAAATTTTATCCCTATAATTATATATAATGTCTATAGTATCTATATTTTATATGTATGTTCCATATGTATAAATACATTTACTTTATGAAAAACTTCCCAGCCAAAAATGCACTGGCAGTATTAATGTGTCTCAACAGATAGTGACACTAAATATGTGCTCTACTGTTATTATTTAAACATAATTACATATTCAACTCTCCAGAATTATTTCTTGTCAGGATAGAATAATTACATTTTTCTTGTGTTTGATATTATTTATATAAATGCATTCTTTGTTTCATTGTATTTTACTATTCTGTATGATAATTAATAAACGTATTTTTATATAATTTGTATACATGATGTAAATATCTATGAAAAAAAAATCTAGATTCTTATATATACAAAATTTCAGGTCAGCTCCAAGACAGTTTGTCCAATGTTGACCTAAAGGTGTCCCTTTCGGGGACAAGGAGAGACACTGTCCATTGCCTGATGCTGGCCAAGCAGTGCTGGTTTTGCCTCTTGGTCTTTTCTGCCCTGTTTCTTTTATCTTTTTCTGTCCCACATTCCCACTTCTTTCATACTTTAAATTTTGGCGCTTCTCAAAGGCCTGGAACAACCCCATGTTATGGGTGGGGTTTGGTGACTTTGGCCCTGCATGTACAGCATGTTCTCTCTTCATGCACATTCTCAGGAGTGGGGAAATTCCAGCAGGGCTTTATGCAGATCTGGGTGCCTTTTTTGGAAAATGTAATGATAGAAGGAGGTAGAATAAACCCTCCCGTGTCCCTCCACCTGCTGAGGCGGCAGGAGAGGCTGTGGGACCTTTGCCAGAGCCTTAGCACGCATCCTCTTCTCCTTAAAGCACCAAATTTGTACTCTGAGGTGGCTCTCTGCTGCCAGCTGCGAGCAGCACACGCACAGCGTTATGCAGGAGAATCTCTTTCAATTGTCAGCTTTGAGGACAGCTAGGAGTCGACGTTGCAGATCCAGGTACTCGCCTATGCCCTGGGAGTGGGCTACCGGATCCATGGCCAGGTGGTGGAAGAGGTTGGGTGGCTCAGCCATTTGAACATCCTGGGGTACACTGAGCTCCTCAGGAAGCCTCCAGTTGCCCACAATAAAGTGGTTGAGGCGTTTCACTTGCAGGGATAAGCGCAGGCTCTCACTGATATCAAACATTCGCCTAGGAAATGCCTCCTGCACCACTGTGACACAGGAATGGTGTTCAGGAGGTGCATGACAATGGTTTTCATGGTGTAGGTGGAAAAGCCTATGCCCAGCTGAAGACAGGTGAATAGCTGCAGGCATTAGAGGTGCAAGCTGTCACGGGGAGCCTGCATGGCAATGTGCTGGAAGAATTTCATCTCTGCCACAGCATAAGTCTCAGGCCACAGAGTGCTTGGGGTTCTGGCATATCCAGGCTGGCTGCTCACAAAGATGTCAGAGTCACCTCTCTGCACCCCAAACTGCATCTCAATCCGGAAGCTTTCTCTGCCATTGGTCACCTTGAATTGGCAGGAGCGTCTGGAGGGCAGCAGCATTAAATGCCAATTTTGTGACTGAGGCAAAGCTGGCCAGATTGCTCTCACCAGCTGGCAGAACCAGCGGGCAGTTTTGTGCACATCCAGGTAGGAGTTGGTGCACAGGGTGTCTAGGAGGCTGGGATCCTGATTCCTCCTCAGCTCCTCCTCGGGGTGGTGCAGGAAGCACAGCATGTTCTCACCCTGCTGCTCCTTGGTGCAGGTGCACTCCAGCTGCACGCGGACACGGAAGTTCCTCACGTGCCTCTGCTCTGCAGAGTCCAGCTCCAGGTGGAAGCTGTGGCCTCGGGGAGGAGTCATGGGGATGAGCACCTGGTACACAACATCCTGCTCACGTGGACTCCAGCCTTCAAAGGCGCTGCCCACCCCGATGGCTCCTTGCAGGACTGGGTAGAAGCTGTTTGATAAGACATGTCCAAAGTAAATTGCAGAATTATCCATGAGGTTCCTTGTCCACTCGCAGCCTTTCTGCAGGTCCTGTACAGGCCACTGTATGCGTTCCATTAGAGTTCTTCCAACGTTATCGTCAAAATCATTGTCTTCTTCATGGACTGCAATTGCAAGATCACTGTTTTCTGCATTTGCAGCCTCATTGACAACTTCATTTTCAATATTATCTTCTTCATTTGCAGCAACATTAGTGACTTCCCGTACATTGCCATCATCATTGCTATCTTCCTTCCAATTCACATCATCTTCTTCTTCTGCATTTCCAACCTCTACTTCTTCATTTGCATCCCCATTTCTGACTTCCTCTTCATTTGCACCATTGTTTTCTTCTTCAGGCTCCTCTCTTCGCAGGCTCCTTTTGGACCCCATCCACCATAGGACCAAGACAAGGACCAGGAGCACAGCAACAGCTAAGAGCTGCAAGAGCTGCACCTGCTTCAGGGTGAGCTGCTCCACCTCCTGCTCCAGCCTAATCCTCTGCCATTCCAGGTATTTTGCACGCATTTCCATGCGCAGACGGGTTTCCTCATCCTGATCATCACCCACGAGCTTCGAGTACTGGATGAGGCTTTTCAAGAGCACGAAAAGCAACACTATGGAATTCATGGTCTGCAGGAGGATGGAGAGAAGGCCTTGAGTGGGGCTGTGAGGGAGGCAGCTGGCAGTAGGGGCAGCAGGGACTGGGATCCTCAGGGGTCTGAGGGCAGGAAGGACAGGGCCCCAGACAGCTGGCAGGCAGCAATGCCTACCCACGCCAGCGTGGCCTGCCCAAAGCTCTCCCTTCAGGGGCTGTCCCTGCATGCAGGGGGAGAACCCAGCCCCGGGTGCAGCTTTTATGCCCCGGCCCTTGTCCCCAGCCCAGCCTCCCCTCCACGTGTGCACTCACCGCTTGCCCAAGCAATGCAGGGCCAGCGTTACCTGCTGGGCCCTTTTATACCTGCCCCCATTGTGACACGTCCCCCCGATGTCACAGGTGTCACAGCGCATCACAACGCAGCCAACCCTACCCTTTGTCCCCACCCTGCCTCAGCCACTCAGAGTGACCCCTGTGCACTGGTTAAGGCTGCTTTTGAGTGAATGTTCTTCAAAGGGCTCCCATTGTTCTTTCTTTTGGGTTGAATTTTATCTGCCCTGCTTTGGCAATCTCATAGATTTCCATGTTGGAAGGCACCCTTGAGGATCATTGAGTCTCAGCTTTGACTCCTCACTGCTTGAGCTACACTTCAATCTCAGAATCAGTGTGGCTGTAAACTGATGCCTTGAGGAGCTGGAACAGAGGCTGCACACAGAGTTAAGGGGAACAAAATGGGTATTTATTGTGTGGCCCACGAAAGGCCTACAAAAGCCACACCCCAGCAATATAAGTGCCACAGTGGTGGCCCCTGCCCAGATGGCTCCAAGATGGAAGGAAAGGAGAGGGCTGGTCACAAAATCTTACACTTTTATAGGTTCTGGTTAATTTGTATGAACCCACCCTCCACCTTTCCATGTAGTTTGTGCTTAGGGCCTGAAGTTTGGAGAAACTGTCCTTGAGTTCTTCACTAGAATAGGACTGTTTTGTCTTCCTCAGCCTAGCACATCAGAAAAGCACATCCAAGGAGAACAGGAAAACTTAAAACTAAAGGCATCATTTCCCCCCTTTAGAGGCTCGACAAGGCCTTTACCTTGTCGAGTGTCTATTCTAAATATTACTAACAGGTATTTAATTACAGATAAGTGACCAATAATAATAAATACCCAACATTAGATAAATACATACTAGTAAATACATACTTGATAATAAACGTAAACATAAACCTAATAACAATAAACCTCTAACAAGAACAGTATCTTATACAATCAAATGTTATATAAAAGAAAAAGTAATTAGACCCAGAAGAAAAACTATCATGTCCACCAGTCTTTGTTGTTACAATTGTTCAGAAGCAGAAGGTTTCTTAATTCTGGAGTAGTGAATCCAGGGTCCTCTGCCAGCAACTTTGACTAGAGTGAAGGTAGTCAGCAGGACTTTAAATTGTTCTTTCCACTTGGCTTGCAGAGGATCACTGTCCCACCACTTCACATAGACCCAGTCTCCAGGCTGGAACAGATGTGCAGGGGTGTCCAGTCCTATGGGTCTGGATAGCACGATGTAACTCTGAAGCTTTTGGAGCTTCTGCAAAGTGAAACTTAGAGCCATTAAATAACACTGTAAATCACGTTTCCTCTTCATGTGGGTTGCAGCCAACAGTGGAGCCATAAGATCTTCTTGGTGGCAAACACCGAGGCAAACCCAGGCTTGCCCCTGATTATTTCATGAGGGTCTTGGCCAGCCCTGCTCCTTTCACCTGGTTATCAAAGCAGAGTTTCACCCGCCTCATCCGGCAACAAATGGCTACCAAAGCACACAAATTTGCATTAACAGTGGAACTACAATGGGGTGCAGCAGCTCGTTGAAAATGCCAGTGGCCATGGGGAAGCAGCCAAAAGGAACTTCCCACCAGTGGTGTTCTCCTGCCCTCCTAATTTGTTCCATTCCCTATTTTATAACTTTACCATCATAGTGAACTGTTATTAGGATCTTTTTAGCTTTGGCCTTGGCATTTTCTGGCAGCTGCTGCAGATTTGCATGCTGTAACATTTCTTCTACAATTGTTTGTGTTTATACACAAAACCAGTCTCTAATTGTAGTTACATTACAAATACACATCTTTACATTACCAAACACAGTCTGGTTATAAGCTTCCAAGCTTCCAATTCTCCTTCTTCTCCCCAACAATGGTTTTGGTGAGGTAGGCATGTAAAGGAATTGATGCTTCTCCAATTTGAATACCAAAAGTTGGAAGAAAAAACTGTTTCCCTTACCCCAGTTACCCCAATAACATGTACAGTGTCGTGACTCAGTTTCCCTTCTAAGGTATTTAACATAGAATATGCTGCTCCACAATCTACAAAAATTACTTGATGTCAACTTTCCCCAGCTTAGTTATAATCAAGGGCTCTGCTGGGGGAATAGCCCTTGGTTGCCATCACTCAGAGCCTGAGCCATTTGAGGTTTGTACTACTGAGAGTTGGGGAACTGAGGATTATTCTTTTAACACTGGACAGTCCTTTTTCCAATGTCCCCACTTTCTACAGTATGCACACTGGTCCTTCTGTGTAGGGGAAGCTTTGTTGGGTGACCTTTCCTGAGTTGCCTTCTTACTAGGTTGGGATTTAACTCTTTCAGTTGAACCTCTATCTCAAAACACTTTCCAGGCAACCTCTAGCAGTCTCTCCATATCTCAGACCCCCTCTATCTTTTGCAGCTTCCTTCATATATCATTTGAAGCCTGACCAATAAACAACAAAACCAGATGTGCTTTACCATCAGCTGATTCAGTGTCTAGATCAGTATATTTGATGGCAGTTTCTCTTAACCTGTTCAAAAAATCACATGGTGATTCATCATCATTTTGTTTTACTTCAGAAAGCTTTGACCAATTTATAGCTTTAGGTACTCCATGTTTTGACCCATATACCACAAGACTTTGATATCGTTTTAGCCTCGCCATATGTTCTGGTGTATTTGGATCCCACCCAGGATTCTCAAGGGGAAATACCTGAGTGACAGTACCCTGAAGATATCCACTGGCTATGCTCCCCTCCACTGAGGTTATGATGGCTTTATTGACCATTTGTCTCTCAGTGGGGTCGAGTAATGCATCTAACATGGAGTTTAAATCTGCCCAGTCAGGGTTTTGTGAGTTAACAGCCTGTTCCACCAATTTTGCCACTTTATTTGGGTTCTCTTTATATTTTCCTACAGTAGTTTTCCACTGTTCTAACTCTATAAGGGAGTATGGTACTTTCACATATACTGGCCCCTGATTACCGACTGCCTGTAGTAAAGGGGCTTGCAAAACTGGTTCTCTGTCTCTCTCCCTTTTTTGATCTAGTGCGGTGGGAAATTGGGCTACGCTCTCTGAGGACCTTTTTTGCTATTTTTTCCCCTTCTCCGTCTGTTTAAGGCAGCAATAATCTCGTCCATTTCCTCATCCTCCTCTTCCTCCTCAGAGTCGTTTGAGTAAGAGCTGTCTGACTCTGTTGTAGCCAAGAGTCGATCTCGGCTAGTCCCAATCCTGGAAAGCATCATACAGGACCTGTTGTGACTCTGCTGCCAGGCTGTGTGTCTGCGATCTTTGATGATTTCACCTTCCGAGGCAGCTCCCTGGCCTTTGGTTTGCCATGGCACCTCACAGGCCTGAGAATGGAGGAGGTGTCGCTCCCCTTTGGGAGGTTCCCTCTCCTCCTTCCCTGTAAAAGGCCCTGTCCCCCGGCCTCTCCCCTCGGGAGGGTGCCAGGGGCTGCACACACTGGCTCTCTCCTCCCCCCTTCCCCAGCCCTCGGGCTGCTGCCGGAGGTGGTGGTGGGGGCAGTGTCCATTGCTGCCCCGGCCCGCCTTCCTCCTCCTCCTTCACTGCCCAGGGCCCCCCTGAGCTGTGGCTCCCCTGGCCCCCCTTTGCGGCAGTGCCGGAGGAGGGGCCGTGCCCTGGCCTGAGCCCACGCCCCGGCCTGAGCCCACGCCCCGGCCCGGGCCCCCGCCCAGCGCGGCCGGGACCGATCCTGTCCTCATGGCAGGAGCCACCAGATCTGTCTCCGCCTCCTCTGGGATTTTATATATACTGCTGAAAGGTAGCTCTGTCTTTTTATCTTTTCAGACTAATATATTGTGATAAATGTGATTCGTGCTAATTAAGTTGTAACTATGTTAACAAAATTGTATTTAGATCAATAGAAGACAATTGTTACAGAGTGAGAAGGGGGAGATGGGTGAGACAGGATAAAAGACATCTCCCAGATGTTGGGAGTCGAAGAAGGAGGTTGGAAGAAAGTCAGATAAGAAGAGTCGAAGGACGAAGGTCTGATAAGCGGCATCTAGAAATACAGCTTCAACCTTGAAGCTGTCAAAAATGGAATGATCACAAGAATGGGACTTAATTAAAGTCATGTTATGGAAAACATCTGCTCAGTCACACAGGGCGCCTGCGCTACCTGCAGGTCACACCTCGGTCACTGATGATGATGATGAGCCTTCACCGGAAATAAGACCCTTAAAAGGATAAGAGACCCCCTAACCCATTAGTAGAGCATGCGCCGTGCAGTATAGTTACGTAGATCTTAGGAATAGAAACTAGGAGGAGCTTTCTAGAAACTTCTGTAACTTACAGTATATAAGTGGGATTGTTAGCCTGGATGCTTTGATACGTGAGGAATGGCGAGCCACTCCCCGTATCCCCGGTCGGAGGGGGGCCCCTCCCCGGTCGGTTTTGCTTATGCTTTATACGAACCTCAATTATACTAAATTACTTACTGCCAAATTTTGTATATTCTTAAATATATGCACTTTGATTGTTTCATCTCCAATACTTTAATTGTCATCTCCAATACTTTGATTGTATTCATTTTGTTACTATTAAAAACTTACTATTAAATTTAATCTTGTTGCTTGATAAATTGGGAAAAATAGAACATCATTCATAACAATTTGGTGCCGAAACCCGGGAACTCCAGTCCAAGTGAAGAGTGGCTAGTTTTGGGAAGGAGCTCCCCACCAATTGTTAAGGTGGTCCCAAGGCTAGACCAGGCTCTCTTGGAAAAGGAGTTCCAAATTAAAATAAAGCATAAGCAAAAGAAGCTAGCTACAAGGAGGCATGCCAGAAGAAGAAGGCTCCCGTGAGAACACCGGCAGAAAGGGAAAGGTGCCCGTAAAACGTCTTGTGCACAAGAACCCTGTGCGAAAATGGGCTGTGTGAGTACCACGGGGTTGGGTAAAGGGGGCGGCTGTGTGCTTGTGTGTGAGTGAGGAATGTCTGAAAGGGGAGAGCGAGTGAATACCCCGGGAGGGAGCGGGAGGGAAAGTCCCAGCCCGAGAACTCACGGGAAAAGTCTTTAAGAAGGGAGCTGATGCTCGAAAGAAGTGATTTAAGAAGGGAGTAAATGAACCAGGTTCAACTATCTGTTGGGAGGATAATAGATGGAAGTTTCAGTATGTGATTAAGAAAGGATTGTGGAGAATGGCCAGAAAGAGAGGTTGGGGAGAGAATAAAAGGAAAAGAAGGAATTAGGTAGGAAACAAGTGTTTGGCAAAAGAAGTGAAATTGGTATATTAAGCGAAGGAGTTGAACTGCAGAACGAATGAGAGAGAGCAAGGGAAATGTTGCCGCCAGAGATGGGTCAGAGGAAAAGTAAAATCTCTGACCCAGGGGTTGTGAATTGTGAGAAAAATTCACAAGAACCCAGTGTGCCTGGGAACCGAGAGGGGGTTTCCCAGAAGGGGAGCGAGATTCCTCAGGACAGCCCCCTGGGGATAGTGTTACAATACTAAAGTATAAGGGAATCCCAAAGAGAAAAAGTAAGCAGAAAATTATACAGTACTGTATGTTTGAGTGGAGAAAAGAAAAGATTTGTGCAAATAATTTGTACTGGCCAGAGTTTAAATCATTTGAAGATTAGATTTGTCAGGTTTTAAATCTATATATGAGTTCAAAACAACGTTTTAATTAGGAAAAAAAGTGAATATGCTGCTTTGTGGCTTCCAAAAAGTGTGTGGGGGGTAAATTTATAGTTCAAAGGCAAGAAAAAGAAGGTTATTCGTTATACCCTTTGCAAACTAAAGGACGGGCAGCAAGAAGGGACTGGCTAAAGCCATGGGACTCGTTAAATCACCTCCCACCCCCATACAGACAGCCTGTCCAGCCTGTCCAGCCCCTGGTCCCTGATGCACCCCCTATTCAAGACGAGCCAGTAGCACACAGAACTAGAGGCAGAAGGGAACAAGAGGAAGAAAGTGACAAAGAGGGCGAGGAAGCAGGAAGGGAAGATAGATTATACCCTCTTAGAGAGGTTCCAATGGCAAATCTGGCCCCAGGACAGAGACCTATTGGTTACATGAGTGTTCCCCTGAATACTAGGAACTTTAAGAAATTTAAGAAAGAGATGGGCAGGATGCCAGAAGATCATATTGAGGTAGCAAAGAAACTAGATCAGTTATTAGGACTGAATATTTACACCTGAGTGGAATTGCAGTCTATTTTAGAAATCTTGTTTACAGTGGAAGAGAGAAATGATTAGATAGTCAGGAATACAGGCTTAGAATAGAGATCATTAGAAGCCAAACCAAAGAGATCAGAAATGGCCTATGGCAGATCCAAATTGTAATAATCAGGAGGTAGAACATAGGCAAAATATGAGAGATTTCAGGTAAATGATTATCCAAGGTATTCAGGAAGCAATGCCCAGAGGACAAAATATAGGGAAATGTCTGAGTGAGCACCAAGAGAAAGATGAATGCCTGGCAGAATGGTTAAAGAGACTAAAAAGAAAAGGATTTGCAGTTACACTCAAGCATAGACCCCGATACACCAGCAGGGCAGGTCCTTTTGAAAACACAATTTGTAGCTAAGTCTTAGGGGGGGACATCAGGAAAAAAATTAGAAAAATTGGAAGATTAGCAGGATAAGAGCTTCAGGAGTTGTTAAAGGAAGCACAAGAAGTGTATGTTCGGAGAAATGAAGAAAAGAAAATTAAAGCCAGGATTCTAATAACAGCAATCCAAGAAATACAAACAGCCACAAACACAAAGAATTTATCAGGAAAAAAATATTAATTCAAGAAAACTAAGGGGGGGGTCAGGAGCTCATTTATTTAATATGAACCAAAATACCAGAAGACCCCTTGATAAAGCTGAAAGTAGATTCTCAAAATGAAGAAATCATATTTTTAGTAGACACAAGGACTTTGTTTTAGTTTAAGGTAAATTTAGAAAGAAACTTTTGAATAGAATTTTTCTGGGAAACAAATTTAAGCAATCTTTTTTTAATTAGTTAAAGAAAAAAAATATTTCCTCAGAGAGAAGTGGAAAAAATAACTATTTATTTAACAGGCAAAACACTTTTCAGTATAAAAATGAACAATATTAAACAACAAAACTTCTTATTGTTTCAAAAAGATGACAGATTCAAAAGAAGGTTTTTTTGTAAGTTGCAGCTTAACTTACTTAGTCTGGTATCAGTTCCTTCAGTGCTGGGAAATGCCTTGGCCCAGGCCAGGCTAGGTGAGCTACAGTGTGAGCTTCCAGTGCTTTCTTGGGTTTTCAGTCCAGAGCAAAATTAAATAATTCAAGAAAAAAAAAAGAAGAAAAACACACTCCAGGGAATTTTTTACTTTAATTGGTTAAGAAAAAAAAAAAACCTAACCAAAAAGCAAAAGAGAGTTCTCTCCCGCTGTCCACTGCGGACAACTAGGTCTGTGAGCAGGAATGCGGGGGAGTCAGTGTAGTTTCTGATAACTAATTCTGCACTTTTTCTCTCCTCTTTCACTCCTGGAATCAGTCTTAAAGCTGCAGAATTCAATATTCAACACCAACTGAACAGACTATTTAAAGATACAAGCATCATAAAATAAAAAGAAACAATTTGGCTGATAATAAAGCAGGGGGGAGCCCTAGGAAAAAACGGCAGTGTGAGTGTGGCTTTTCGGGAAGCAAAAGCACAGGGTGGGGCACCATGCTTTTCCTTGGCAGAAGTGGAGGCTGTGAAAAAGCTGGGGGTAACCCTGAAAAAAGGATGAATTTTTCTGCCCAATAGTAAAAGAGCGGTGCCAGGACTTTTGGCCCAACAAATCCCAGACAGCTCACATGGGGGGATTCACTGGGGCACGAGAGCACTTTGTGACCATTTTGTAAAATTTTATTAAAAAACAAATTACTCAAATTGTAATAAATCGAATGAAGCTAAGGAGGGTACTGGGTGCCAAAAGCTACAGTCCATATAGAGTTAGCATAGAACCACTGTATTTTGGAACCAAGGGAGAATGTGATTTTTGTATGTGCAGTGAAAAAAAAAATATTATTTTACTGCTGTTTGAAATACCAGTTTAAAGTTGTTTTAAAAGGTGCATTATCAAAGACTGGACATCCTGAATTAGCTGCCAGCTGCAACCTCATTGAACCTGAAGGCAGAACAGTGCTGATGGGAAAGAATCAGACACCTAGTTGATCAATGAAAACAGCCCAGGAGGATTGAAAAATTTCTCCAAGAGCCTCCAACAGTCAACATTAACTGATTTATTTGAAGAACTACCACTCAAGAGAAAGAGACTGGTAACACCTATTATTGAGGAGGCCCAAAAACAATTAGAACATTGGCAATGTCGTACTCATGGCTTAGAATGCCGCCCATGGATTTGTATTCTTTGCACTTGCTGTTTTAATTCATGGTGGAGAGTAACTAGGGCAAAAGAAAAAGAGAGACAATTGCTTTGTTTCAGTTGTTCAGGGTGTATGCATGATCAGCTAACAACAGAAAGATTTTTTAGTGACTTCTATGGGAAACCATTAAGACATGAAAACGGGACCTTTTATGCCGCAATTCAACTAATAGAGAATCAGGACCAGCTACTCCTTGCCATATTAACTTTTGTGCAGGCTAAAGAACAAGCAATCCAAAATATTATAAATCAGAGTATCATAACTGGCAATTGCTGTGGAGAAGAAGTCTATGTGCCACGTAGTAAATACGTCTCACCAGCAAATTGGCATTGCGAGTATATCTATTGGTGGAAAAGAAGGTTTAGAAAACCAAAAAGAAGAATTATTTAATTGAAATAGTGTAATTTTGTTGTGGTTGGCATATCTCCGGAGCTTTACTAAATTGGGGAAAAAAAAAAAATAAAATTATTAGCTAATCAATCTAGGGAAAGAGATAAGGCAGTGCTGCAGAACTATAAATATTTTGTGCCATCTTTGGAACAGAAAAAGTTAAAATAGATCGTGCGAACCTTATGAGGCCAAGGGTACCAAAGAAAAAGAAATCCCAGGATGAAAACTTTGCTACCGAGAAGATGGACATCTCGGCCCTTGGCTGCAACCCAAGGGGCCTTGAGACAGGTAGAAAGTTAAAATTCCTGAGGATTCTTTTCATGGTGCTTACAATAATACCCCTAGCAGCTGGCCAGAACCGTAAGACTGCATGGAATGGAAAAGAACAGGCCATGCAGGAACAAATTACAAGACGACAAACCACTCAAGAAGCAGAAATAAAGACACGAACCCTTCCTGATCCCTGTGACAAATGCAATCAATCCATGTGGGTCAAGAATAAGATGGAATCAGTATTTGTGGCACACCCATATATTAGTGCAGCTTGTTATGATCATAACAGCTTCTTAGACATTTGTGTAAAAAGTTCAAAATTGTATTGGGTAAGAAAAAATTTGGGATTCAGGGGACGAGCTCCTTTCCCTAATGATAATCAACTCGGTCCTAGATACGAACATTTTTTGTGTTTTGAAAAGGATGAAAAAGGAAAAGGGCCAAAGAAAAAACTAATTGGAAAACAAAAAGAAACAATGAAGGATAGGGAAATAATCAAAAGGAAAGAGTTAGAAGAACTGGATGAGCTGTATAAACAATTAAAACAGCACTATAGCGACTGGGATTTGCCAACTTCAAACAAAAATTTGTTTGTAGATCTGATGCAAGAAATTGCCACCGAATTAGGGTTATCTAAATGTTTTGTTTGTGGAGGACTTAGGATGCCTGAAAGATGGCCATGGAGAGGTGAGGGTTTGGCTCCAGAACAATTTTTAAAATGGAATCATACACAAATTTCTAAGACCCTAAAATGGCCTGAAGGCTGGGTCCTGAGTCATCAAGTCATTGGAACAGTTTGTATAACTCGGGAAGGGAGAAAATACACTGAAGTGGTAGGATATACTCCTTGCCTATCTACTTTAGTAGTAAATTCAGACAATAACACAAAGACCTGGCGACCCAAGAGTCCTACTGGATATTGGGGAATAGCAAAAGAAATGAATTGCGAGTGGAATAATCAAACTAATTTGTGCTGGCATAACAGTTCTGGAGCTAACCCCTACCAATCCATAAAAGACTTGAAATCTTATTGGGAACAACCAGAAAATACAAAAGAAAGATGGAAAGCCCCTGATGGAATATATTAGATTTGTAGGCAACGAGCATAGTGAACTACCCCGAAAATGGGAGGGAACTTGTACCTTAGGGATTATACGACCCTCCTTCTTTGTCATACCAAGGTCTAAGGGCGATGTACTAGGAACACCACTTTATGAAACCTTAGAAAGAAAAAAAAGATAATTAAATCTCGACTTTCCGATGGCGGGAGGAAACCAAAAATGGAAAGATGAAGAATGGCCTGCAGAAAGAATTATAGCATACTATGAACCTGCTACTTGGGCTCAGGATGGGTCTTGGGGATATAGAACTCCAATTTACCTATTAAACCGGTTGATAAGGCTCCAGGCCGTAGTAGAAGTCGTCTCAAACCACACAGCAGACGCTTTAAAGTTGTTGGCCAAACAGCATTCACAAATGCGAGCATTTGTATATCAAAACAGAATTGCCCTAGACTATCTGTTGGCAGAAGAAAGAGAAGTTTGTAGGAGGTTTAATGAATCTGAGTGCTGTGTGGAAATGGATGACCACGGGGAAACCATCACCAAACTTGCTGGCGAAAAAGTAGCACATGTACCAATTCAAAAATGGAATTCTATCCTGAAAGCTGACTGGTGGAATAATCTTTTTGAGGGTGTGTGGTGGAAAAAATTAGGATTCATGCTATTGTGTTTTGGTTTAGGTCTATTGTTTCTGCCTTGCATGATACCATGTCTAATCAGACTAATACACTCAGTAATTCAAGGAATGCAACTTACAGCCATACCTATAGATCCAGAATTAACAACAAAAGGAAAAATAAACTCCTTGATGGTACTGAAAGCACAATCCATGTGCACTCGAAGAAGAAAAATCGAGAAAATAGTGACTGAATGCAAAGAAAATACCCTGGCATGAGAAATGTTAACCAAATTTGAGAAAAAGTGTGAAGAGCTAGATGCCACATGAAAAATGTTAAAAAAATTAAAAGCTAGTATAAAGAAACATAGACAATACAAAGTAGCAACTTTTTAGAGCACGAATCAATATAATCAAAAAGAGAAATGGGGGAATTGTGATAAATGTGATTCGTGCTAATTAAGTTGTAACTATATTAACAAAATTGTATTTAGATCAATAGAAGACAATTGTTACAGAGTGAGAAGGGGGAGATGGGTGAGACAGGATAAAAGACATCTCCCAGATGTTGGGAGTCGAAGAAGGAGGTTGGAAGAAAGTCAGATAAGAAGAGTCGAAGGACGAAGGTCTGATAAGCGGCATCTAGAAATACAGCTTCAACCTTGAAGCTGTCAAAAATGGAATGATCACAAGCATGGGACTTAATTAAAGTCATGTTATGGAAAACATCTGCTCAGTCACACAGGGCGCCTGCGCTACCTGCAGGTCACACCTCGGTCACTGATGATGATGATGGGCCTTCACCGGAAATAAGACCCTCAAAAGGATAAGAGACCCCCTAACCCATTAGTAGAGTATGCGCCGTGCAGTATAGTTACGTAGATCTTAGGAATAGAAACTAGGAGGAGCTTTCTAGAAACTTCTGTAGCCTACAGTATATAAGTGGGATTGTTAGCCTGGATGCTTTGATACGTGAGGAATGGCGAGCCACTCCCCGTATCCCCGATCGGAGGGGGGCCCCTCCCCGGTCGGTTTTGCTTATGCTTTATACGAACCTCAATTATACTAAATTACTTACTGCCAAATTTTGTATATTCTTAAATATATGCACTTTGATTGTTTCATCTCCAATACTTTAATTGTCATCTCCAATACTTGGATTGTATTCATTTTGTTACTATTAAAAACTTACTATTAAATTTAATCTTGTTGCTTGATAAATTGAGAAAAATAGAACATCATTCATAACATATACTGTAGGCTACAGAAGGTTCTAGAAAACTCCTCCTAGTTTCTATTCCTAAAATCTCTGTCACTGTGTGTACGGTGCATGCTCTACTAATGGGTTAGGGGGTCTCTCATCCTTTTGAGGGTCTTATTTCCGATGAAGGCTCATCGTCTTCATCAGTGACCGAGGTGTGACCTGCAGGTAGCTCAGGTGCACTGTGTGACTGAGCAGATGTTTTCCATAACAAGACTTTAATTAAGTCCCATGCTTGGAATCATCCCATTTTGGCCCATTTCAAGGTCAAAACTTTCTATTTCTAGATGCTGCTTGTCAGACCTACGTCCTTCTACTATTCTTGTTTGACTTTCTTCCAACCTCTTTCTTCGACTCCCAACATCTGGAAGATGTCCTGTGTCCTGTCTCACCCATGTCCCCCCTCACTCTGTAACAATTGTCTTCTATTCATCTAAATACAACTTTGTTAATATAGTTACAATTTAATTAGCACGATTCACATTTATCACACTGGAAGCAGTGTTGGGAAGATTGGGGGACACTGAGGCATACTATGCATGACACTGGGGGGAACTGGAAGGGAATAGGAATGAACTCAAGTGTACAAGGAGGGCTGGAGGGGCACTGGGGTTGTACTGCCTGTCCTGGGGATGAACTGGGCTGTACTGGGAGGGACTGGAGGGGTTGAATGGGCTCCTCCCGCCTCTGCCCATCGTTGCCTGCAAACAATCAGCGCCGGGGATCGAGGCTTAGGGGCGCTGCCTGGTGTCAGCGCCATCTTTTCTTTTTGCCTATAACTCCCATCATGCCCCGCGGACCGATAGAACCCCATTGGAGCTGGGACTACAACGCCCGTCATGCCCCACGCCCCACAGAACCCCGGTATCCGTCCCCACATGTCCCTTAAGTGTCCCCCAGATCCTCCAGGATTCTGAAGTGCCTCCACAGCACCCATTCGGGACCCCCTAAAAGCATCCCCAGATCCCCTGAATGCTCCCAACACCACAGATTCCCGATACAGTCATTTCTGGGAATTCATCTCCTCTCATCCCCGGCGGCTTCTGAGTTTCACATTACATAATCTGGTGCCTAAAACTCCTGCCCTTCCCTGCGCCCTAAAGAGCCCGGTTAGAGCTCCCCAAGTTCCCCCAGAGTGCTCCCGAACCGTTCACGTTCTCTCCTGAGGACCTCAAATCGCGGTTCGGACGGAAAAGTGTCCCCGAAATGCCTTCCCAGGCCCCCAAACACCGAGCTACTTCCGGGACTACAGCTCCCATCATGCTCCGCGGTACCCGTAGCATGGCATTGCGGTTGTGACGTCATCTCCGGTCATGCCCCATGTTTCACCGAGACCCTTTGGAGCTGCGCTACAACTCCCATGGTGCTCCACAGCTCCATTGAACCGTGTTATACCTGTGCCTACAACTCCCATGAACCCCCGCGGCCTAGAGAGCCCCGTTAGAGCCTCCCAAGTGGCCGCCCCGATCCCGAAGTGTCCATCAGAATCCCTCAGTGCCGCATCGAATTCCCACCCGGCTCCTCCAGAGTGGCCCCTTTTACCCTGTCTGAGAAAATGATTTAAAAAAAACAGCACTAAAGGAGTAAAAATAGGACTTATAAACATAAAGAGGGAGGAATCAATACCCAATAGTGGTCAATTAACGAATTAATTAATGATGGGAATAGTGTTACTTAGAACCAATGAGCAAAATCTTTTTTGCTTGCTAAAAATGTATTGATTTTTTTACATAAATATAGAAGTAAGAAAAATATAGAACAATATTAGTATAAACAAAAAACTATTACTAAAATTTTATTAATAGGTACCTTTTAATTCCAAGTAAAAATTAATAATTTTTTATTTTAATGTTTTGACTCAGTCCCAGGTGGGCGATGTCTGACATGGTGACTGAAGGGGTGAGGAGCAGGTTGTCCAATCAGTGTCAGGCTCACTCTTCTACACGCCCAGACCTCCTAAGGAGACATTCAGCATCAAGATCACCTGGCGAATGCTTCTATCACCTCTACAATGAACTGAAAAATAAAAAAATACTCAACTGAATAAAAACAAAAATCATGAGGTGCACTTCGAAATTTTCCTCCTTAACAGAACTCCAAACTGACTCCAATCATCTGCACAAGCCCTGCAGACTTGAGGACAATTGAAGGAAGACAAAGAGATCCTGAGAGCTTTCTGTATTTTAATCACCTCCACAGTGGATTTGGGGCTGAGTCCAGGAGCCTCAGGCACTGAGAGAAGGTTGAAGAAGCTGCTCCAGGAGTCAGAAGCAAAACTCCAAGTCCCTTGGAGCATCAGTGGCCCCACTGAGGGCAGGGAGTGCCAAAGGCTCCCCAGGGAGTGGTGAGAGCAGATCCTTGAGGGCAGGATTGCAGGAGCCCGAGGCTGTGAGCAGGGAACTGCAATGCTGAGCAAGGCCTGGGCTGGCTGGAGGAAGCAGAAAGGCCAAGGCCTGAGCCCAGGCCTGGCCCAGCAGGGCCTGTCCCTCACGGGGGGCTCGGGGCTGTTGCTGGGGCAGTGGGATGGCAGGGGCAGCAAGGACAAATGTCATCAAGCTGCCAGCCCTGGCAGCCTCCTGAGGGAGGGCCGAGGCAGAAGCAAAGTGCAGCCCCTGCCAGGAAAGTTCCTTCTGTGGGGCTGCAGAGGCCCTGCCCGAGCCCAGGGCGCAAAGGCCTGGGTGCCTCTGGCCCTGCCAGCCCTGCCCAGCCCTCGGCCATCTCTCCTGCAGGCTGTGCCCCCTGTGCGTGCTGCTCCTGTGCCCTGGCCGGCTGCACACGCCCATCTCGCTGTCCCCCCCAGCATTTCTCAGCCCAGCATTGCTGTGCCCTCCCTGGGCTCCCTGCACCCAGCGCTGCCGGCTCCTGGCACACAGAGCCATGGCCTGGCCCAGCCTCACGCTGGGACACCTCGGGCACCAACATTCTGCCCTGGGAGGGGCTTTTCTCTTTCCTCACCTCCAGGATGAACCTTCCAGGCTGCACTTTGGGGAGGTTTCCTTCTCTTCCCACTGCCCAGGAAAGCTCTGTCTCGTGCTGTTCACAAAGAGAGAAGGGCTGGTGGGAGATGTGGTGGTCAGAGGCTGTTTGGGCTACAGTGGCCATAAAATTATTGAGTTTTTAAATATTCTGTGAAAGGAGGAGGGGCCTCAACAAAACTTCTACACTGGAGTCACAGCAGATTTCAGTTTATTCAGGATGCAGGTTTTGACAGCACTAAATCAGGTACTGATTTTCTTATGGGAAAGCGCCTTTTCAAACAAAGGATTCCAGAAAGAATGGACGCACTACAAGAAAGAAATCTTGAAGGCGCAGCCTGTCCATCTGTGCCAAAAAGTGATCAGTGATGTAGCAAGAAAACTGAGTGGCTTGGCTGAGCATGGAGCTTTATCCAAGCACTCAGGGAAAAAAGAGGCTTTGGACAGAGAGGTAGACAACTCAGGAAGGGTTTAAAGATGTTGTTAGATCATGCCAAAGAGAGAATTAGAGAAGTAAAAAAAAATTAAGGGAAGTGAAACCTCAATTAGGACATAACCTTGCCACCTCTGCAGATGATAACAGAAATGAATTTATTAAAACATTAAAGGCAAAACGAGGGACAAGTAGAAAATCCATTCTTTTTTGGGTGGGATATTGTTGCCAAAGATGAAGAAAAGGCTGAGGTACTATTAAGTACCTGCCTTCTTTGCCTCAGTTTTCAACAATAAGTCAGTCACGTTGTCCTCAGGACAAGTGTTCTCCTGAGCTGGGAGATGGGGACAGGGAGCAGAACAGACCCCTGTAATCCAGGAGGAAGCAGCTGGGGACCTGCTGAGCCACTCAGATGCTCACAGGTGTCTCTGGGACCAGATGGGATCCATCCTAGGGGGATGAGGGAGCTGCTGGATGAGCTCCCCAAGCTGCTCTCCATCATTTCTCATCAGTGCTGTCTCAGCAGGGAGGTGCCAGAGGACTGGAGGTGCCAATGTGAGCCCATGCCCAAGAAGGGCTGGAAGGAGGATGTGGGGAACTGCAGGCCTGTCAGCCTGACCTGGGTGCCTGGTGAGGTGATGGAACAGATCACCTTGAGTGCCATCACAGGGCACCTCCAGGATGGCTGAGGGATCAGAGCCAGCCAGCGTGGATTTCAATATCTGCATTGATGATCTGGATGAGGGCATTGAGTGCAGCATCAGCAAATGTGCAGATGGCACCAAGCTGGGTGTGAGTGTGGATCTTCTGGAAGGTAGGAGGGCTCTCTACACAGACTTAGACAGGCTGGATCCAGGGCCCAAATCCAATAAGTTTGAGTATAACCAGTCCAAGTGCCGGGCCCTGAACTTTAGCCACAACCATCCCTGCAGCGCTACAGGCTGGGGACAGAGTGGCTGGACAGTGGCCATGCAGAAAGGGACCTGTGGGCACAGATGGACAGCAGGCTGGACATGAGCCAGCAGTGTGCCCAGGTGGCCAAGAAGGCCAGTGGCTCCTGGCCTGGATCAGGAAAGGTGTGGCCAGCAGGAGCAGGACTGCTCAGCAGTGGTTGGGCAGCACCTCGAGTGCTGTGTCCAGTTCTGGGTCCCCCAATTTAGGAAGGACATGGAGGGGCTGGAGTGTGTGCAGAGAAGGGCAAAAAGGCTAGTGATGGGTCTGGAACACAAGTCCTGTGAGGAGCAGCTGAGGGAGCTGTGGATGTTTATCCTGGAGAAGGGGACGCTCAGGGAGACAAGGTGGTGTCAGGGAACAGGTTGGACTTCATGATCTCCAAGGTCTTTTCCAGCCTGGCTGATTCTGTGATTCTCTGAAACCAGCCCTGGAGCAGTTGCAGGATGAGCCCTGGGCATCCTCTTCACAAGGTCCAGCAGCCCAGGTCCCTCAGCTTCTCCACACAGCCCCAAAGCCCATCCTGTCAGTCCTGCAGAGCCTCTCCAGCCTCTCCTCATTGCCCACAACAGGGAGCCCCACACCCAGACACAGCAGCCCAGATGTGCCCCCCTGGCCTGTGGTGTCTCTGGCAAGGGAGCAGCACGAGGCACTGCAGGACCCTGCAGACAATTCCTGAAGCACTTGGATGATGACCCTGCTCCCCAAGGGATGTTCCCATGGTGCCAACTCAGGAACTGAAATGAGGAGTCGGGCCAAAGAGGAATGGGCAAACAAGGATGGGCTGTATTCAGGGGACGGACAGGGATGGGAAAGAGGAAGAAATCTAGAAAAATTTCTAGGAAGGGTAAAGGAAAGAAAGCTGAAGCCAAGGAAATACTCAGGAGAGCTTGAGGGTGGCTGCCAGGCAGCCCAGACTCTGAGCAACAACATCTACAGTGGGACAGGAAACTCACAGCTGATGGGAACAAACTCTGGCTGACTTCAGAGGCCACGACAAACCCAAGTGGTTTCCTTGCCGACCCCCAGCCCTTGCTGGCCCCAGGGGCTGATGGCATTTGTGCTCACTCAGCTCCATGTCCCCACAGCAGCACCATGGGGGTGCTGAGCCTGCTGTGTGCAATGCAAACAGGGGCTCCTGAGCCAGTGCTGCCGTGTGTGTGCCTGCAAGGATGCGGCTCCTGTGTGAGCTGGGGGAGAGGCCAGGGCTGCAGAGGGGGGATGTTGTTGGCAGGTGCATGAGGACGCTCTGGGACGCTGCCCTGGGGTGTCCAGTGCACTGGGGATGGATCAGCCCCTGCTCTGCTGCTCCTTGCCAGGGTGTCCCCCTTGCAGGGAGCTTGCAGAGCACCAGCCATGCTGTTTGCCCCCAGCCTGCCCACGGCCACTGCCCTGCCAGTGTTGCCAGAGCCCAGCCCAGCCTTGGGGACTCAGCTCTGCCCTGCAGACCCCTCCCAGCACAGGGCACTGCCCAGGGTCAGCTCTGCCTTTGCAGGCTCTGATGGCAACATCGCAGCAGCCCCGAGGAGACTGGAAAAGCAACATTGATGCAGCCTGTGAGGGACCCTGTACTGATTTCTGTCACTGACTGCAATTTCCCATCTAAGGAACTCAGAGCAGTAGATTTAAAAAGCAGAATTTTCCCTTTTGTGTAGCCTTTGCCTCACTGTGCTCCCTGTGTAATCTACTTAGAAATATTCTGGAGTTAAATGTCATGCTGGGAGCAGCAGTCCTGAACACTGCAGCATCTTCACCACACAAGGACAACACTTCCAAGCCTCACCAGCTGTCTCCTTCCACCCAGACTTTGTCCCCCAGTGCTGGCAGCAGCTCCCAGGGCTGGCTGAGAGCTGTCCCTGGCAGGCAACAGAGTCCCTGCCCCAGCACAGCGCCCTGGGCTGCAGGACCCTGCTCTGCACCACAGCCCTGGGCACCCCTGGCTGCTCTACACAAGAGATCATCAGAGAATGTACTCACACAGTCTGCAGGCATTGGGATGTTGCAGCTTTAGGAGATGACTGCAGGAGCTGCAGCTGCATTGTCCTGCAGCCAGAGGCTTCCTGTGTCAAGGGCTGGGAGTGATTCTGCCCCAGGCACTTCTGAGCATCTTCCCAGCCCTGACTGACTGAAGCTCTCTGTGCCTCTGTGCTGTGCCTGGGGTGGCTGCAGGCAGTGCCCCAGCCCTGCTGGGCTGGGAGAAGAGCTGCTCATGAAGAGAAATGTGTTTTTGAAGCTCTTCTTGGTTGCCAGGATCGCTTTCTGTGCCAGGAGCCCAGCCCAGCTCATCAGCACAGACACAGCACAAGGATTTTAATGACCCTCTTGGGGTTTGTGCTGAGGCCCTAAACATCAGTCCCGGAGAGGGAGATGAAGAAACCTCTCAAGAACTCCAAGTCAGAATCAAATTCCAAAGTTTCCTGAAGATTTAATGGGTCCCACTGAGGGACAAGACTGAGAAAGTGTTCCCAGGTTCCAGTGAGAGCAGGAAATTGGAGGCAGAGATGACAGGTGGGGACAAAGAGAAGCCAAGTCTTGGTGCCCTGGGGCACAGCAGGGTCTGTGCCACCAAGGGCTGGGAGGAGACACCTTGTCCTGAGCCACTGGGGCCTCCTGGCACAGCCCCAGCAAGGCTGGGCACTGGCACCCCTTGTCCTGCCCTCAGCATCCCCCCACATCCCAGTGGCCTCAGGGATGTGCTGGGACGAGTCCCTGGGGAGCCTTGGTCAGGAATGGCCCTGGGGGCTCCTTCATGCTCCCAGGGACTGCAGGTTTTTCAGAGCACTTTGGGTTTTGCTTTTGCCTTGGAGTCTCTGAGATCTTTGTGCAGTCATGGCTTCCAATTATCTGCTTTAATTAGTCCCTTGAGAGTCTTTGTAAGTAACAACACTCAGTGGAGCTCATAATGCTTCAAGGTAGGTCGCCTTTTTAAGGTACTTTCCTTTTTCTTTCTTCTCTGAGTCTCTGAGAGATTTTTGGGCAATCCTGTCCTCCAGTTCTCTCCTCCAAGGTGTCCATGAGGAGCCTGTGTTGGGGATGGACCTCAGTGGGACCCATTGATGCTTTGAGACATTTTGGGTTCTTCTGATTGAAGTCCTGGAAGGGTTTGTGCAATCTCCTCTCAGGCCCTGAGGTTCAAGTGCTCAGCACCAAATGCACCACGGGACTGATTGGGATCAAGCAAGTCCTGACAAACCATGGCTCTGCCTTGATTGCCCTCTGGTCTGGTGCCATTCATTAGGAAGATTTTCAAATCCAGTTATGGAGAAATATTTCAAAGAGATTCTTAGAAATATCCATTCCTATTTTCAAGGGTGTATTTTATTCCTGTTCAGTTTAGAACAGAGGTGATTGCAGCATTCTGTGATTGATGTTGATGCAGGGTCTCTCCTCAGGAGGTCTGGCCTGCTCACAGAAGCTGTGTCTTGAGCCAGTGTGCAAAACCTTGCTCCACATTGCCCAACCCCATCCTGTCTGTCCTCACTCACCTGGGACCTGCTTTGCTTGGAGAATTGGCTGCACTTAGGCCAAAACGAATTTCCCCTCCCCCATTTTTTTTTAATTCTGAAGCAATCTAAAACTCCTGAATTTGCTCAATGAAAACAGACACTTTCTCTTAGTGTGTGCCAGCCAGGGTGTAACCAAGGAGGTTCCCCTTTCCCAACTCTGAATTCTGTATGGAATGTTTGAGACCTTTGGACTCCTTGGTTCCCTGAGACCCTGCAGTGTCACAAATGCCCCTTGGTTCTGTGTGGTTCAGTTCTGTCACAATGGAGATTTGGGTCCATGGGTGTCACAATGCTCTTTTGGGTTCCATGAGGCCTTGATCTGTCACAATGGACTTTTGTTCCTCGAGGTTCCATACTCTCACCAATGGTCTCTGTAGTTCCAGAGTGTCACAATGGACTCTTGGTTCCATGTGGCCCCACAGTGTCACCATGGTCTCCTTGGTTCCACAAGGCCGTGCAGTGTCACAATGGCTCACAGGTTCCATGAGGCCCCACAATGTCACAGTGGCCCCTTGGTGCCATGAGTTTCCCCAGTGTCACAATGGTTCCTTGGCTCCACGTGGCCCAGGTGTCTCACAATGGACTCTTGGTTCCGTGGGGCCCCGCAGTGTCACAGGGGTTTCCTTGGTTCTGTCGGGTCACACTGGACACTGCAGCGCCCCCTGCTGGCCAGGAGGACCTGGCACTGTGTGAGCACCTCCTGGTGGATGACCCCTGCAACTGTGAATGGCTTGTACTGGTTTGTACTGGTTTGTACTGGTTTGTGCTGGGATGGGGTCTAGGGGGTGCTGGGACAGGGCTGGGGTCACTGGGTTGTACTGGGTTATAGTGACAGAGGGTGTGTGAGTGTTCAGGAGGGCCTAGCACTGTGTGTACTGGTTGTACTGGGTTATACTGCTTTGTAACTGGGATGGGGTGCTGGGGATGAGTGGGTTGTAGTGGTTTATACTGGGTTATACTGGGATAGTCTGGATTTTACTGGGTTAAACTGGGGTATACTGGATTATACTGGGAGGGGTCTTGGGGACGCTTGGCACTCCACTGGGAGGAACTTCTGGGGATGCTTGCCTTACTGATTTATACTGGGATGGGGCCTGGGACCTACTGGGAGTGACTTCAGGTTGTGCTGGCCTTACTGGTTTCTACTGGGAGCTGCCACCATAGGCTCATGGGCTCAGGGGTGGCTCGCAGTGCTTACTGGTTTATACTGGTGGCTTCCCAGTATAAACCTGGGAGCTCCAGGACCACAGTAGCAGCTCCTAGACTACACTGGGAATGGGTTTGGGTGCATGAGGCCTTACTGGTTTATACTGGGAGCTGCTGCCACAGGCCTCAGGAGCTCGTGAGTGGCTCCAACTGCTCACTGGTTTATACTGGTGCCTTCCCAATCCACACCTGGGAACACTGGTAGGCACTTGCAGCCAGGCAGGACCTCAAGGCCGAGCTGGCCTTCACCAGGGCCTTGCTGAGCCGCAACTTCTCCAACTTCTCGGCCTGGCAGCACTGCCTGTGGTTGCTGATGCCCACCAGGAACTACAGCAAGGCCACTGCCCCTGGAAGGCTGAAGGAAGGTGAGGGATTCCTCAAAAAATCTCCCACAATTTTGCGGGATCCCCAAAATATTCCAGCCCCTCCCTCTGCTAAAGTGGGAGCTGGTGTGTTCTTTTGGGTTGAATGGGTAGACCTGGTTTCCCTAAATCCCCAATGACTTCAATGGGTAGGCCTGAACTCCTGGATACCTGGCTGTGCCCACTGAGATATTGGGATTTCCCCTGGTGTCCCCCTGATATTTTGGGGTGCCTCCTTTGCCCACCCCAGAGCTGGAGCTGCTGCAGAATACCATCTTCACCAACCCCATGCACCAAAGCACCTGGCTGTACCTGCATTGCATCCTCTCCTGAGGTAACTCAGGGCTCCCTCTCACCCCTGATGTCCTCACCTGGAGTTTTGGGTACCCCCTGAATGTTGGGGTGCACCCTGACAGCCCCGCAGCTGCCAAGGGTCATCTGTGTCCATGTCAACTGGGAGAATGGTGACCATCATCTTCTCCTGGCCTGTCAGGGTGAGTCAAGGCACTTGCGTGCCCCAAAAATTACCTGAATATCCCTGAAAATTATCGGGATATTATTGGATACAGCCCAAAATCACCTGGATCCCTCCCAGCAATCACCTGGGTACACCTGGTTACCCCTTGGATCCCTGGATCACCAAAAACCCCTTGGGACCCCTGAAAACTCTAGTGTCTCAAACATCCTCATTGCTTTGATTGGGTAGGCCTGGTGCCCCTAAACCCCATTGCCTTTAAAGGGTAGACCTGCTGTCCCTAAATTCCTCTTAATTTTAACAGGTTAGACCTGGAGTCCTGTTTATCTCCATTTATTCCTACAAATCCCTCCCAGTGGTCCCACTTTTTTCAGTGCTCTTAATAACCCCAGTGTCCCCTCTCAGCCCTTCCCAGTGCTCCCAGTTTAAACAGTAACTCTTCCCAATCAAGTCCTATCAATGGGTAGACCTGGTGTCCTTCAATCCCCTTTGACTTCAGTGGGCAGAGCTGATGTCCCAAAACTTTTGGCGCTAAAAATACCAATTTTGGGCTTGGAATTCCCAGCTTTTGGGATGAAAATGGACATTTTTGGGCTTACCTGGGAACACAGCTCCAGCCTGGACAGCAGGTGAAGGATCAGGGATTTGGGACTGGCCTCCAGGAATTCATCCAGGACATCCAGAGCATCGGCACTGCAATCCTGGAGTGGAAATTCCCAGAATTCAGCCCAAGATTTCCTCCAAATTTACTCAAATTTCCCTATATTAGGGCCAAATTTCCTCAGAATCCCATTGACTTTAATGGAAAGACCAGGTTTCCCTAAATCAATATTGTCTTTAATGGAATAGACCTGGTGTCCATAAGTCCCTATTGATTTCATTAGTCATGTCTGATGTCAAGAAAATGTGCATTGGGAGATTGATATTACAAGAGATGGGGCAACTGAGAGACGTTGTCAAAGATGGTTTATGGCCTCATGGTGTCAGTCTCATAGAAGGGTGAGACATTAAAGCTGTTACATCCAAAGCCATAATATCAGAAGCCTCCTCATTCTTAGTTACAATGCCTTATGTTAGTTTTTTAGCCAATCAAATACTTGTGTGAAGTTTGCCAGCATCCTTTTACACCAATCATTAATTGCTTTCCTTCTCATGGCTTTGCAGTAATGTGTCATTTTTCAGCCAATCCTATAACACTTCACAAACCTACATTGATATATCTTAAACTTCTAATTAACATTATAACAAGTTCTATTGCTAAGCTTTACAATCTTTTATTATCTTACTTAACATACTGCTTTGCTTTCATAATGCATATTTCTGTTTGCTCTAAAATATAGATCTAGTTATACTAAAAACTTATATTCCTGTTTTATATCTATTGTACTTTGAATGCTCTGATTGTCTAAGATTTCTCCAAGGTCTTGGGTCAAACCTTGGATCCATCTCAATCTCTGAGCCTGTATGCACAAGGCCCTGAGAGCTCTCTGTGCCTGCATTTCCCACACCACCTGTCATCTCTGCCTCCAATTTCCTGCTCTCACTGGAACCTGGGGACACTTTCTCAGTTGTGTCCCTCAGTGGGACACATGAACAATATCAGAAATTTTGGAGTTCGAATAATACTTAATTCTTTAGAGGTTTCCCTGAAAGCAACGTTCTGACTTGCTTTCCATCTGGTCTGATCCAATTCTTTCAGAAGATTTTCAATTCCAGTTATGGAGAAATATGACAATGACCTCCTTAGAAATATCCATTCCAATTGTGAAGCATGTATTTTATTACTGTTCACTTTAGAGCAGAGGTGATTGCAGCATTCTGTGATTGATATTTGTGAGAAATGGATTTGTAAAGGATTCTCAAAGCCTGACTGAAAGCTCACACAGTCTTGTACATCTGGATGCAAACTCTGAGATAAGGTGTGCTGACTCAGAATGGCCCTGGAATAGAGAAGACATTGCTGAGAGACAGATTGAACTAGAAACAAGTTTCAAACAATGGCCTTGCAAAAAGATCAGATATTTAGGAGAATTAGAACTGTTAAATATGCATTTTGGCAAGATCATGTGTTGTAAAATAATAGATGATTGGCATTAGAATTATTAGCACCATTGTGTGGCAAAAGATAATAGGCTAAGAAATATTTCTAAGGTTTTATAACGAGGAAATAAGTTGGCTTCTGATAGAATGGCATGGAGTTTTACACCTCTTATGTTTCAACCTTCAAGGAGACTGATAATTGAAGAAAATATTTTAAAAGCCTCTCAGTTGCCCCGTCTCTGTAGAGCTGGGATTTTTCAACAGTGCTGAGTCCCTGGACATCAGTCCCTGAGAGGGAGCTGAAGGAAAACTCCTCAGAAGTCAAAATCATATTCAAACTCAAAAGTTTCCTGAAGTTTTAATGGACTCCACTGAGGGACACGACTCAGAAAGTGTCCCCAGGTTGCAGTTAGAGCAGAACACTGGAGGCACTGATGACAGGTGGGGACAAAGAAGGGAAAGGTGTCTCTGATGCTGAGTAAACCTGGATGTGTTTCAGGAATGCAAAGGGCCAAGGGCTGAGCCCCAGCCCCTGGCAAGGCAGATCCTGTCCCTCCCTCATTGCTCAGGGCTCTTCCCGGGCCAGTGGGCTCTGGGCATGTGCAATGCCAAGGGCAGCACCATGGGGCGGCCCCTGCCAGGCTGCTGAGCAGGGACAAGGAGGCAATGAGGCCCCAGCACAGCAAGGCTCACTTGTCCCCTGCTGGCCTCAGGCCCAGGGCCAGCCTGCATGGCCCAAGTGCTGCAGGAGTTGGCTGTGTCAGGGCCTTTCAGCTGCTGCCCATCCCTGTGGCCTCTGCAGCCCAGGCTGTCCTACGGTGTCCATGCCCTGTGCCTCTGTCCCTGCAGGCTGTCGTCATCCCCCGGCTGCCCCACCTCGCTGGCCCCTTCCTTTGCTGACAGCTCTGCCTCCTGCCTGCCTCTGCCTGCACACACAGAGCCTTGGGCTGCTCCAGACTCCTTCTGGGGGATGTGTTGCACCACAGCCCTGCCCTGCGAGAGAAATTCCTTTCTCCTTGGGTCCAGTCTGGACCTCCCCAGCTGCTCCTGGCATTAAGTCTTTCTTTTTCATGGAATTCTCTATTATTTCAAAGGGATCCACCATCCCTGAATCCGTCCTTGAAACACTCCCAGGGGTCTCCTGTGCTGTCCTCAGACTCCACTCCATTAAGCAGAAAACTTCTGTGTCCCTGTACAGTGATCATGTGCTTGAGGCCATGGGTGCCTGGACAAGAAGGACAATTCTTCTCTCTAAGAAGGAAACTACAGAACCCCAGGGTTGTGAAGGCAGATCAGAAGCACTCACCAGAGGCCAAGGCAAGCCAGACCTGTCTATCCTTGCATCTTTTGTCTGAAAGTAACTCTTGGATATTTGTGGAGTTTTGCATGTGGAATTCCATTTCAGCTGTGAGTGCTTGGATTGTAATGACAGTTCTTCTCCATGGGAAGGAAAGGGCAGACTGTAAAGGCTTTTTCCCGGCCTAAACAGGGTCTTTCACCCTCCTCCGGTCTAGCTCAGGTGTTAAGGTAAAATTCCCCTGGGCCCTAGCCACAAAGACCTAGTTAAGATATCAAAAGAGGCTCTTTCCCCTGATAAAGTTACAGGTTTATTTCTCGTTGGTAGTGAGTGAAAAGGGAAGGGAAAAGAGCGGGGGAAGAGAGAGAAAAGAGGGGGAAGGACAGGGTAAAAGCGTGGGGGGGGGAAAAGAGAACGGGGAAGAGAAAAAGCGCGGGGGAAGAGAGTGGGGGGATAAAGGAAAGAGCACGGGGGAAGAGAGCTTGGGGGAAAAAAGAGTGCGGGATAAGAGAGCGAGGTCAGCGGGTCCTGACCTTTTCTAGGGTCTGGAAAGGGGGGGCGGGGAGAAATTGGATCCCAGCCAGCTCTGTGTGGCCAGGAGGGGAGAGGGACCAAGATACAGGGCACAGCAGGGGTCACGGGATGTACCATTTACAATGTATCTAGGAAACTCAACATCTCCCCGTTTTTTGTTTAACAAAGTTGAAAGAAGGATATTGGTATCATTTAAATTACGATTTTGCCCACCACTTGTAGCTGGCGGGAGGGTTAGATTGTTTCAAGTCTTTCATTTCTATGTGATTGACTACTGAGGTAGAGGGAATGAGACTATGAATAGCCTTGAAAACCAAGTGACGTAGGATCCCGAATGCCATTATTACAAGGAAAAGAATAACAAAAATTAACATAATTGTTTTGACTATAGATGTCCACCACCCTGTGAGTCCCCAGCCTTTGAACAGTCCATTGAACCAATCTTCAGATTCTTGCTTCACTTGTCCGATTAAGTTGTTCATGTTTCGGAGGGCAGCATGGATGTTAGGAGCTCTCGAGGTCAGGTCCATACAGCAAAGTCCTTCAAATTCCTGGCACTCATGTCCGTGCAGTAGCAAGAGAAAATCTATTTTCTTGTTGGAGCATCTGTGCCAGGGTCAGCCAGGTGTTCTGACGTGGCTGAGGGACAATCCATGCAGCTGCTAGACTGTTCAGTGTTAGCAGGAAGACAGCTTGGATGGGGTTCATCACGGGACTGAGAGAAGAGAAGGTTTTCTCTAGAAGGAAAAACAAACATTATAAAACCTATTAAAAGTCTCTATTTGCCGGAATGCCACCTTCTATGAGGATTTCTTTTCCTTTTTTTCTGTGGCGTCTTCTTTTTGAAGCCACTGCTACTTGCTCCTCGTTCTCCTCAGTTGGAGCTGGATGTCTGGGAACAAACGGTTTCACCCACTTTTGGGGAATCCACCGAGGGCCTGAGGGAGTGGATACACACGCATAGCCACGGCCCCAGGTAACAAGCTCATAGGGACCTTTGATTTCCCAGGTTTCTGGGTCCCTAATCAAAACTGGAGGATGTTGGGATAACTTGAATTGTTTACTACTGTTAAAGTGACTTACCACAGGTGGACTCATGTTTTCAAATGAACAATTTAGGAAATTGATAGTAAACATGGCTTTGCAGAGCTTCTGCTGTGGAGACATCCACACAGTTGAACTACTCTGTTTAGCCAAAACCTGTCTGAGTGTCTGATTGGCTCGCTCCACTATACCTTGGCCTGTGGGGGAGTGGGAGGTGCCAGTTTTATGTTCCACTCCCCTCTGCTGGACGAATTCCAGGAACTCCTTGGACTTATACGCTGCGCCCTGATCAGTTTTGATTTCCTTAGGGATCCCCAACACTGAAAAGGCTTGCACTAGGTGTTGTTTGGCATGCATAGCCCTTTCTCCTGCATGGGCAGAGGCATAGACTGCGCCTGAATATGTGTCAATGCTTACATGAACATATTTGAGGCGACCAAAACTAGGAATGTGTGTGATGTCTGTTTGCCATACCTCACAACTGCCAAGACCTCGGGGGTTAACCCCCATGCCTATTGAGGGCATGGTGTGCAGCTGACAGTTGGGACAGGTGGCCACAATGGCTCGAGCCTGACTCCGTGTTAGCTGGAACTGACGCATTAGACCTGGTGTATTCTGGTGATACTGCTGGTGGCTCAGCTTTGCCTGTTGGAAGATGTCAGGAAGGCGTGCTTGTTCTGCTGGGGTTGCTTGTTCTGCTGGGGTTGCAAGGGAGTCTGCCTGACGGTTCCCTTCTGCAATTTTGCCTGGCAAATCTGTGTGTGATCTCACATGCATCACATAGAACGGGTGTTCTCTATGAGAAATCAAATAAATTAGTTTGGAAAGCAACCTGAATAGCTGCTCATTTTCGATGTCTCTGAGCACTGCCTGCTCCACCCTGGACACTATCCCCGCTACATAGGCTGAGTCTGTCACCAAGTTTATTGGCTCTGAGAACTTTTCAAAGGCTCTCACGACTGCTGCCAGTTCAGCTACCTGGGGTGACCCTTCCACAAACTCAACATCAGCTTCCCAATGCTGAGTCTGAGGATCTCTCCAAGTCATCACCGACTTGTGGGATGCCCCAGATGCATCCGTGAACACTGTGAGAGCTTTGAGTGGTCTCCGACTCCTCTTCTCACGAGGAATGAGGTGGAATTCCTCATTAAACAGCTTGTGAGACGGGGCATGGACTGATATTTGTCCTCTGTAGCTGTCCAGGGCTAATTGGAGACTGGCATTGCTCTGGAGCAAATGCTCAAACATCTCTTTAGTCAATTTGTCAGGAGAGTTCTTTCCTTCCTCAGACAGTTTAACAGGGAGGTGAATACATGTGAAGTCACAGCCAGCGAGTTCATGCAGTCTGATCCTTGCTTTCCGAATCAGCTGAGCTATTAACTCTTGTGGCTTAGTGATAGTTTTGGATCTTTGGTGGGAGAGGAAGACCCACTCTATGATTAAGAGTGACTCTCTCTGCTCCTTGATCCATTGGAATATTAACCCATGTAAGTGTGGCAGTTTTCCTAGGACAATGAATTTGAAGGGCAGCTCGGGCTGGTAACGGTGAGCTTGCCTCTCTCCTAAGGTCTTTTGTACCTTTTCGATTGCAGTCTTTGCCTCTGGGGTCAGTTCCCTGGGAGAAAGCAGCTCTCTCTCCCCTTTCAATAAATTGAAGAGAGGGTCTAGGTCCTCATTAGTGAGGCCTAGCCAGGGCCTAACCCAATTCAATGACCCACACAGGGAATGGAGATCTGCTAAGGTTTTTGGATTACAATTAATTTCCAATTTGTGCGGAACAATGGTCCATGCAGTGATTTCCAGGCCCAGGTACTTCCAAGGTGGCATCCTTTGGACTTTGTCCTCCTGCAATTCAAATCCAGCAGAGGTTAAAACTTTAACCACTAGGTCAAGTGTGTCCTGGAGTAGAGAGTTATCGGGTGCACACACTAGCACATCATCCATGTAATGAAGGATGATGGCCTCCCCTCTCTGGGCACGCACCTGGGACAGCAATGAGGCCACATGCCACTGGCAGATGGAGGGACTACATTTTAATCCCTGGGGCAAAACTCTCCAGTGGTAGCGCTTCATTGGGGCCTCCCGATTGATGGTAGGAACCGAGAAGGCAAACCGTGGGGCATCTTCTGGGTGTAGGGGTATATGAAAGAAACAATCCTTGATGTCTAGAACAGCCAATTGCCAATCTCTAGGAAGCATTGTTGGAGAAGGCATTCCAGGTTGGAGAGACCCCATGTCTTCAATTACTTTGTTTATTTCCCGGAGGTCGTGGAGCAGCCTCCACTTGTCTTTCCCTGGTTTCTTTACCACAAAAATCGGGAAATTCCATGCACTTGTGGTCTCTTCTATGTGGCCTTTAGCCAATTGTTCCTCCACAAGCTCCTCAAGCGCCCTGAGCTTTTCCTTACTCATGGGCCACTGTGCTACCCACTTTGGGGTATCATCTACCCATTTCAGCTTTTGGGTAGGGCGCCCCACAGTGGCCGCTTCTAAAAATCCCGAGGAGTTTTAGGGATAATTAATTTTACCCCCCACTGCGACATGGTGTCTCTCCCCCATAGAGGGCATTTATAATCTGTAACAAATGGACGGATGCTAGCCAATTTTCCATCCGGCCCCTCAATTTGTACGATGCTTTTTGATATTTTTGCCAATTTTACTCCTCCTACACCCTGGATTCTGCCTGCCACAGGCTGAAGTTCCCAATGTGACGGCCACATCCTTTCAGGTATGATAGTCACATCAGCACCCGTGTCCAGTACCCCCTCCACATGGAGGTGATCTGATCCACGGGTTAGGTTACATGCCAGAGAGGGCTTGTCCTCACCCACCACTTCTGCCCAGTAGACTTCAGGTGATTTTCCATCTACTGGGACCTCCTGTGGAACAGGAATGGCCTGGGCAAGGATTTGTCCCTCAGCCAGGTAATATGGTGGTAGAGGACATCGTGCCAAGAGAATGAGGCTAGTTATGCTTCCCTTGATGGTCATGGGAACCACCTCAATCTCTAGGGGTGTGTGTGCTGTGTCACCGACAACAAAGTACTCACTGTCCAGTTTCATGTGGTTTAACGTCACGTCCTGTGTACTGTTAGGTAAGTCCACTGTTATGACTGTCCAATCAGGTGACCTGAAATGAAAACCTCTGGTAGTCACAAGCCTAAAACGGCCTAGTGGCTTCCAAACCTTGTTAACTGAACATTTGATATTTTCATTGACATACATCCCCACACCCTCTATCCCATCCTCCCCCTTTTTGTTTATGAAGAGAGAGTCTTTTGCCAGTGTGGAGCCCGCAGTATTTATAGCCGAGCGCGCTATGGTGTTAATGGCGGGTACGCGCTGTACAGTTAGTTTTTTTGTTTGTTGGTTTTCTTCTGTTTCTGGTTGTGTGGACAGTCCCTGGCGAAGTGTCCTGGCTGCTTGCACTGGAAGCAGATGATGTGCTGCAGTTGCTCTGGTGACACTGGTTGCTTCTTGGCTTCCGGTGTTACAGCTGCCACGGTTCTTGGGTGTGCCAGTCCTGGATTTCTTTCGTGTCCACTGAACAGTTCTGCTTTTCTGGCGCAGGCTTCTATCATCTGTGCTAAGCTAGGTGCTGGCTCCAGGGGAAGGCCAAGGATAACCCTACGGCAGGTTTCATTAGCATTCCTCTGAGCCATTTCTTTAATTAATTCAGCTTGTAATACTGGATCAGACACTTGTCTTTCTACTTGCATACGAAGGCGGTCCACAAACTGTAAGAAACTCTCAGAGGTAAACTGTTTAATGTTAATATAACTGCCTTTAGTATCTACTGTTGGTAATTGATTAAAGGCTTTTTCTGCAACATTGCATATCTTATCTAAGACAGACTTAGATAGTACTCTAGTTTGGTTTTCAGGGCAATGCCAATCTTTCTCCCCACATAGGTGTTCATATGTGATATCATTATTATCAGCATCCTTTGCATTATCTGAGCTTTTTAAAAGCTCTTGTAAAAGCACTTTTAAAGATCTTTTCCATAGGCTTTCCCATAGATCATATTCGGAAGGAGTTAACAGACACCGGAAAAGCTCTTTGATATCATGTGGAACCAGTTCGTTTGAATTAAAAGTGGCTCTCATTATGCCTTTAAAGATTTCACTATTCCTACCAAATTCTCTTTGCACTTTACAAATTTCTTTTTTATCTTGGTAGGACAAAGGCTGATAACTTCTTTTTCCGTTTCTCTTACCAAGATAAACTACAGGAGCAACTGATGGTACATACTCTTTCTCCTGGTGCTGACTTTCAGGTTTGGGCATCCCCCCCCCACCGGGCCCGGGAGGCCCCCCACCCCCCCCCACCACGGGAGCACCATCCATCCCCCAGGGGCTGTGGGCTGATCCCTCCCCACCCCCACCCCCTCCGGCACTGAACCCAGCAGGGGCTACATTGACCTCCCCCACCCTGCAGCAGCTTGGAGGGAAGGAATGTGAAACCGGAGAGGGGGAGGGGTGGTGGAATTCAGGATTGCAACACCTGTGGGCGGGGTCACCAGGTACCAGGCAGGACAGGGTCTTGGAGGGGGGAGGGGGCGGTGGAGCCGAGGGCAGGGAGGAGTTATGGGAGGGGACAGGCTTAGGGGCAGGGACCGGAGGGGGAAGGGGGTTGCGGGATGAAGGAGGAGACACGTGGCTGTCACCATATCGGCCCTCCCCCACTCCCTGAACCGCATGTCCAATGTTATCTGGGACCCCAACCTGTCCAGATACGGCCACGTGTTCGTGGCCTGGGGGGGAAGGGAACAAGGAAGGAGAACAGTTACAGCCGTGCTGAGCATGCTGTATTTCCAAGGGAGACCCTAGGGTGCTTTCCAGGTTATGGTTATAGGGATTTTTGGAACGGGAAGGTGAGCTTGAATCATTTTGCTGCTGCTGTCTGTTGTTTTCTGTCTGAATTAAAACTTTCCGAATTTGTAAGAATATCGGAAGGAATACAGAGGCAGTTTTATCTCCATTTTCTACTTTTAAAGTCAATAAATTCCCTATTTCATCCCAAAATGAAATCGAATTTACATTTTGCAATTCAAGGTCCGATATTTCAACAGACAGCCAGCTGGCAAAACGGGCTAGTTTTTTATTAGATATTAAAACATTTCCTGAACTTAGTATTTCTTTGAGTTGTTTTGTTATACTCTTTTGTAAAGCAGATTGCTGTATCCCCATAGTGTTAGCAATTTGCACTATATCTAGCCCACTACCGTTAAAACACAGGAAAGGAGTTAGTTGTTAAGACGTACACCACGGTTTTCAGGCTTTACTAGATGCGGAACCGATGTTAATTTCGCTGTTTTTTGTCAGCAAAACCTACGTGTGGCGCCCGCGCCGCTGTAGGGACCGCCCCCGCGCCGCAACAACCCGTAAAAACCGCAAAAACGGAAAAAACCCCCCCTGTGTCGCAGCTTTGAAACCGATCAAAGCTGCCTGCCTGCTGTGCCACGCCTGGGGTGGCCGCGTCCAGCCCCCCCCAGCCCCCGCGCCGCACCACGTGGCCGAGGGCTTCCAAGCCGCGCGCACTGCAAACACACCCGCGCCTTCTGTCCTTCCGAGGACGGCTCTGGGCCGGCAAAATGCCACCGGTGAGACCCCCCCGCGGAGCTCCGGGAACCACCCGCCGGAAAGGGACGCTTAACTCACCTTTTCTCTTGCAGGCAGACACGTCTGTGTACACGGTAGTGGATCTACGTCGTGAACCGACCTGTCTGGGACAGACAGGCTGCCGGTTCGTGCTGAAAAGTCTTCGAACTGCACAAAATGCAGCTTAAAGAAATTTTAGCTAGTTGATCAGCTCCTATGCTGGTCGAATTCCGAAATTAGGGATCACAGCGAAACGTGGGTGCTTTAAAGAAACACGCACGTGGGGCGCCAACTGTTACGGCTTTTTCCCGGCCGATACAGAGTCTCTCACCTTCCACCGGTCTAGCTCAGGTGTTGGGATGATATTCCTCTGGGCCTTAGCCACAAAGACGTAGATAAGATATCAAAAGAGGCTCTTTCCCCTGATAAAGTTACAGGTTTATTTCTCGTGGGTAGTGAGTGAAAAGAGGAGGGAAAAGAGAACGGGGGAAGAGAAAAAGGGGGAAAAAGGGAGAGCGGGATAAGAGATCTGGGGGAAAAAGAGATGCGGGAAAAGAGAGGGGGGAAAAAAGAGAACGGGGCAAGAGAGGGGAAAAAATGCGGGAAAGAGTGCGGGAAAGAGAGCGAGGTCAGCGGGTCCTGACCTTTTCTAGGGTCTGGAAAGGGGGGGCGGGGAGAAATTGGATCCCAGCCAGCTCTGTGTGGCCAGGAGGGGAGAGGGACCAAGATGCAGGGCACAGTAGGGGTCACGGGATGTACCATTTACAATGTATCTAGGGAACGCAACAGCCCTGGCCCCAATCCTGAGCCCTGGGGACACCCCTGGATGTGACTCCAATGCCCAGCACTCCTTGGCCTGGATTTCTGTTTTTTATGGAGCTGTGCCTGGCTTTATTTTATTTGCTGACAAGAAATGAACATCCCTCTGTGTCTCAGGCAGCTCATTCTCCAAGGAAAGCAGGTGGGAGTTGGTGCCAAGGAGCTGAAAGCTGCAGGCACAGCCTGGAGGGGAGGGAGCTCAGATTTGCACAAGGCTGCTCTGAGTGCCAGGGCTTGGATGGGGGACATGGTGGGGTGGGGACAGAGTGTGATTGATTGTTAGCCATAAAGGGTCTTGATTTTCATCTCTGTTCAGACTGCATTATAAGGTTTCAGGAATTAATATCAACTGGAGATTGCTGATATCAGTGTATAAAAAAGAAAATAAAAATAAGAAAATAAGATATTCTCTCTTTTTATCTTTAATTGAAATATATTTAGAATGGAGTGAAAGCTTAGACAAGTCTTGTCTTATGCTCAGGTTTCTGGCAGTAATTCTGTTTCAGGCGACCTGCACACCAAATTGCTCTTACTGACAAGTTCAATAGAATGGCTGATGAGGTCTATTATAAAATGAATTATTCACTGAATGGACTCAAGATTAACAGACAAGACACTTTAACTGGAATACTTACTGCACAGGATAAACAAAAGAAGCCCAGGTAGATACAAACACCGAGCACAATAAAGTTTCCTATATTACAGCTAGTGAAGGAATAGCAGAGATCAGGAGTCAATGTAACTTAGCACCAAACTGATGAGGGAGTACACATGGAGCCCTTTCACTCAGCTCCCAGAAAAGGAACCACAAAGATGAATCCAGACTTGGGAGAGAAGCCCTACCTGTTTGCAGGGACTATGCAGAAGATTTCTGCTTGGTGAAAGTTCTGTGTAGCTTTTCTAGTTTGTAAAGTGAAGTGTGTGTCACTCAGAAATTCAAGGCTCATCTCCCTTCAGGCTGCTCTCAAGGCCAGATGTTCATGGTCAGCTGGGAATTCCACCTTCCTGTCACCAGGGAGAACTCAGGACAGGACACATGTCTGGCCTGGGTTATCTCAGGAATTCCTGAGAGGGGGAAGATGCCCTGAGTGATGGCCCCAGCTGATGGACAGAAGAGATGAGCTCTGCTGGGCCATAGGGGAAGTCCTGCTGCAGGAACCTCATGGAACCAAGGCTCTGTTGTGACATTGTGATGGCTCCTGGAACCAAGGAGACCATGGTGACACCAATGAACCTCATGGAACCAAGGGTCTGTTGTGACATTGTGATGGCTCCTGGAACCAAGGAGACCATGGTGACACCAATGAACCTCATGGAACCAAGGCTCTGTTGTGACATTGTGATGGCTCCTGGAACCAAGGAGACCATGGTGACACCAATGAACCTCATGGAACCAAGGCTCTGTTGTGACACTTTGGAACTACAGAGACCATTGTTGAGTACAGAACCTCAGGGAACCAAAAGTCCATTGTGACTGATCAAGGCCTCATGGAACCAAAAAGAGCATTGTGAGACCGTGGGACCCCATGGACCCAAATCTCCATTGTGACAGTGCAGAACCTCATGGAACCAAGGGGCCTTTGTGACACTGCAAGGCCTCAGGGAACCAAGGGGCCTTTGTGACACTGCAAGGCCTCAGGGAACCAAGGAGTGCAAAGCTCTCAAACCTTCCTTGCAGGTTTCCGCCTTGGGGAAGGGGAAACTCCTTGGTGGTACCTTGGCCTGGCACACACCTGAGGAGTGTGTCTGTTTTCAATATAGAAAATAAGGAGTTCTTGATTGCTTAAAAAAAACCCCAAACCAAACAATTTCCTGAGTGCAAGCAGTTCTCCAAGCAAAGCAGGTCCCAGGTGAGTGAGGAAAGACAGGATGGGTTGGGGAATGTGGAGCAAGGTTGCCCACACTGGGTCAGACCTCAAGGCACAGCTTCTGTGAGCAGGCCAGACCTGCTGAGGAGAGATCTTCGATCAATATCAATCACAGAATGCTGGAATCACCTCTGCTCTAAAGAAAAACAATAATAAAATAAACCCTTTAAAATAGGAATGTTGGTGCCAGAGGTGTCCCAGCGTGAGGCTGGGCCAGGCCATGGCTCTGTGTGCCAGGAGCCGGCAGCGCTGGGTGCAGGGAGCCCAGGGAGGGCACAGCAATGCTGGGCTGAGAAATGCTGGGGGGGACAGCGAGATGGGCGTGTGCAGCCGGCCAGGGCACAGGAGCAGCACGCACAGGGGGCACAGCCTGCAGGAGAGATGGCCAAGGGCTGGGCAGGGCTGGCAGGGCCAGAGGCACCCAGGCCTTTGTGCCCTGGGCTCGGGCAGGGCCTCTGCAGCCCCACAGAAGGAACTTTCCTGGCAGGGGCTGCACTTTGCTTCTGCCTCGGCCCTCCCTCAGGAGGCTGCCAGGGCTGGCAGCTTGATGACATTTGTCCTTGCTGCCCCTGCCATCCCACTGCCCCAGCAACAGCCCCGAGCCACCCGTGAGGGACAGGCCCTGCTGGGCCAGGCCTGGGCTCAGGCCTTGGCCTTTCTGCTTCCTCCACCCAGCCCAGGCCTTGCTCAGCATTGCAGTTCCCTGCTCACAGCCTCGGGCTCCTGCAATCCTGCCCTCAAGGATCTGCTCTCACCAGTCCCTGGGGAGCCTTTGGCACTCCCTGCCCTCAGTGGGGCCACTGATGCTCCAAGGGACTTGGAGTTTTGCTTCTGACTCCTGGAACAGCTTCTTCAACCTTCTCTCAGTGCCTGAGGGTCCTGGACTCAGCCTAAAATCCACCCTGGGAATCATTGAAATACAGAAAGTCCTCAGGAGCACCTTGTCTTCCTCCAGCTGTCTTCAAGTTATGAGGGATTGTGCAGCTGCTTGGAGTCAATTTGGAGTTTTGTTAATGAGGAAGGATTTCAATGTGCACCTCATGACTTTTGTGTTTTTAATCACATGAGGTTTTTTTTATTTTTCATTTTAGAGGAGAGCTGACTGAAGCATTTCCCACGTGATCTTGATGCTGAATGTCTCCTTAGGAGGTCTGGGCACACAGATGAATGAGCCCCTTGAGGGCTGACCCTGTTTGGAGAACCTGCTCCTCACCCCCAACCTCAGTGTGTCTCACATCACCCACCTGGGACTGACATGCCAAAAAAAAGATTATTAATTTATAAAATGAAAATAATATCTTTTTCATAATAATTCTATTCTATATTTTTCTTATCTTAATTTTCTATTTATGTAAAAAAATCCATATATTTTTGGCAACCACAAATTTTTTTGGTCATTGACTTTGGTCATAAGTAACACAATTCCCTTCATTAATAAGTGACCACTATTGGCTATGGATTTCTCCAGCTTTATGATTATTAGTCCTATTTTTAGTAACATTGCCATATTTTTAATAATTTTCTTAGTTTGTATAAAAGGGACCCATTTGGGATTCACTGAGACATTTCTGGGGTACATTTGAGACAGTTTTGGGTCTGGAGAGGGAATTTAGACAGAACTTTAGTCTGGAGGAAACTTGGGGCACCTGAGTGTGCACTAGGAGGGGCACTGAGGGATTGTGATGGACACTTTGGAGCCCTGGGAAGCTCTTGGGGGTCCAGGAGAGCACTTGGGAGGTCAGGGAGGGGAATCTGGGGCCATTCTGGCTCCAAGCGGGCACTTGGGGGGCTCTAACGGGGCCCTCTGGGGCGCGGGGGATGATGGGAGTTGTAGGCACAGGTATAATACGGTTTGATAGAGCAGTGGAGCTTCATGGGAGTTCTGGGCACAGCTTCAATGTCTCTCAGTGGGGTGCGGTGCATGATGGGAGATGAAGTCACTGCTGCAATAGCACTCTATGGGAACTGCGAAGCATCATGGGAGCTGTAGTCCCGGAAGTGCCTCGGACAAAATAAGAAAACTCCTCTTTGCCAGACCTCCTGAGGAGAGACCCTGGATCAACATCAATCACAGAATGCTGCAATCACCTCTGCTCTAAAGACAACAGTAATAAAATACACCCTTGAAAATAGGAATGGATATTTCTAAGAAGCTCTTTGAAATATTTCTCCATATCTGGAGTTGAAAACCTTCCTAATGAACTGCACCAGACCAGAGGGAAATCAAGGCAGAGCCATGGTTTCTCAGGACTTGCTTCATCCCAGGAAGCCCGTGTGCATTTGGTGCTGCCAAGGTGCTCCAAATAATATTTTGGAAATACTGGCTCTCTCTCTGCAGTGCTGCCTTTGCCAGGAGCCCGGCCCAGACACAGCACAAGGACTTTAATGACCCTCTCGGGGTTGGGGCTGAGTCCCTGAACATCAGTCCCTGAGAGGGAGTTGAAGAAACCTCTCAAGAATTCCAAGTCAGATTCAAACTCCAAAGTTTCTCTTAATTTTAGTGAGTCCCACTGATAAACATGGAGGAGAAAGTTTCCCAAGGGTTGAATTAGAGCAGAAATTTGATGACAATGATGTCAGGTTGGAAAAAATACGGTAAAAGAGGAAAAGAAACATCTGAAGAATTCAAAGTCAGATTCGAAATCCAAAGTTCCCTGACGTTCTAATGGGTCCCACTGAGGGACATGACAAATAAAGTGTCCCCAGGTGCAGGTTTATTGCTTTTATGTTACATTTTTAAAGTATCAGTTTTTTCTTTTTATGATATAATATTTAAGTGGGCTTATTGTTTTCATATTACCTTTTTTTGTCTGGATTTTTCCTTTTTCTGAATGACACAGAGAGACAGGACTTCTGAGTTGCTTTAGAAAGTTTGTTTTAATTTTTTCATTTTCTATCTAGTCACAAAGGGTAAATTTGTCTTACAGATGTTCACAGCATGCCTTAGAAGTCACAGGACTTATGGTTACAAGGCCTTTAAAGTATTTATTAAGCAATAAAACCCTGTCTATAGAGATATTTAAATTTCTAGTTCAATACTAAGATATTTCATCCTATTGACTGATGATACAGAGTGGAATTTCTCTAGTCAATTATATCCCGACACACAAACTTAACATTGCTGCACTCCACAACTTCTTGTTCCCTTTCTAAGTACCTTTATTTCTTCTGTATCTTAAATTCTAAAGCTAAACCGATCACAACTGTGTTTAATTCTAAGCTTTGGCTTACAGACCCAATGTTCTGAAAATTCCTTGTATTTTGAATTCCAACACAGCAGTGAATTGACTTTGCTCTGGATGTTGCCTGCAGCCTCCATCAGCTCCAGCTGAGCTTTGCCTTTCCTAAACATATGAACATATGCTCAGGGCAGATTTCTGAATTCCTCCTCTGGACTTTGTCCTCACTTCCACCTCCTGGTCGTTGTGCTGTGGCTCATGCCTGTCATTTGTCCCTGAGGCAGCACAGCCCCCCTGGCCAGCACAGGCCCCACATCCCCTCATCAGACACAGCACAGCACAGGGAGTGTTTTGGGTGGGCAAATGTTCCCCACCAGAGTGTCCACTCCACACCTCAGTGTCCAGTCCCAGCACCCACATCCCGTGCCAGGGTTCACAGAGAACCCTGCTCTGGGCTCTGCCAAGGGCTGGGTGAGGAGGGAGCCCGGGCAGGGCTGATGCTGCCCCTAGAGCAGTGCTGAAATCGGCAGGAGGAAGTAGATAAGCACAGAACAAATAGACCAAGAAAATGGGGAGAGTGCCCAGGTCTGGAAGTGGCTGATGGAAGAGGCTGGAGGGATGCTCAAAGCCCTGGGGCACCTTGTCACACTGGCCATGCCACCAAGGCCACAGACCAAGCTCCTCAGTGCTGCACCTGCCTGTCTGAGATCGCTGCCAGGGAACTTGCACAGCAGCACACACCTGCTGGAACGTGTCCTGGCCCTGCAGAGTCACACAGCTCAGCTGACAGCAGTGGGTTTTATCTCCTGGGATCTCTCCTTGTTTCCATGGGGCTTCAGTGTGTCACAATGTTCTCCTTGTTTCTGCAGTGTCACAATGGCCCCTTGCTGCCATGAGGCCCTGCAGGGTCACAATGGCCCTTTGGTTCCCCACAGTGTCACAATGATTCCATGGGGTCTTGCAATGCCACAATGGTCTCCATGGATCCACGGTGCCCTGCAGGATCCCAACGGCCCTTTGGCTGCACCAGGCCCTGTAATGCAACAATGGCCTCTTGGTTCCACAAAGCCCTGCTGCTTCACACCGGCCCCTTGGCACCATGCGGCCCAGCAGAGCCACAGTGATGTCCTTGGTTCCCTGGGGTCCCCACAGTGTCACAATGGCTCCTGGGATCTGTGGTGCCCTGCAGTGTCACAGTGGTCTCCATGGTTCCACAAAGCCCCACAGTGTCACCATGGTCTCCAGAGGAAGGAAACCACAGAGCCCCAGTGTTTCAGGGGCTGATGGGCTGTAGTCACCAGAGGCCAAAGCCAGATAGACCTGTCTGTCCTGCCAGGTTTGTCTGAGAGGAACCTTTGGATATTCAAAATTTTGAATGTTTAATCCCAATTTCAGCCCTTCCAGCCTGGAGGAGAAGGCCAGTTCTTTTTCATAGTTAGGAAAGCATGCAGTCCAAGTGTTTGGAAGGCAGGTGAGAGCCAGCCCTCAGGAGGCCAAGGTCGACCAGACCTGTCTGTAATTTCAGCTTTTGTGTAGGAACAATCTTTGGATCTAGGGCTTTTGGAGGTGAAATCCTGTTTTTGGCCATGGGTGCCAGGAGAAAAGGATGGCTCTTTTCCACAGGAAGGAAAGCACAGAGCCCAGTGCTTGAAGGCAGGTGAGAGCTGGCCCTTGGGAACAGAAGGTCAGCCAGGCTTGTTGGTAATGGCAGGTTTTGTCTGGGAGAAATCCCTGGATATTGGGAATTTTGTAGGCAGAATCCTGTTTTGGCCATGGATGCCTGGATGAGAAGGACAGTTATTTTCCATTTGAAGGAAAGCCCAGAGCCCCAGTATTTCAGGGGCACAGGAGAAGAGAATTTCAACATGCCAAGGGCAGTTGGACCATCAGGCCAAGCCAACATGTAGGAGTGTGTGCTGGGCTTTGTACCACTGATTAGTGGTTTGTCATCAGTCTTCTCTCTTTCTGTTCAGAGTCAAAATTATTAGAAAGGCAATTGAGATGGTTCCTTGTGTTCGGACTTGGATGTTTATTATATCTTATCAGAGAATTACACAAAGCACCTCTAGCTCCTTGCTAGAAGTAGGAAAAATGGCTCTCTGCTGAGCCTGTTTCAAGGCCTTTTAAAGTTAAACAAACCAATACAAGTTTAACACCTATAGTATTTATACTTTTGACCCAATAATAGATTCCCATGACCCTTAGAGTGATTTTTGACTGACTAATCCAAATATTACTACCTAAGTTCCATGAAGAAGAAGGAAGAAGAAGAAAATGAACAAGAGAAAGACACCACCCAAAATTCTCCATCTTTTCCCATAACTACCACTGTACTATAAAAATCTCAAATTTAAAACCCATCAGCCAGTGAAAATACACACATCTAATCCACTTATACATTTGTGATTTCTAACTCATTATTTATATTTACAAGTCTTCTCCAAGGTTTCAGGTCCAATGCAGTGTTTTTCAGGGTGTCTGTGCCTGGAAGCACAGAAAGCTCAAAAACTCCAGATTTCTGGGATCCAACACCAACAGACCTGTTACCTGTTCCCTTGAATCCATGGGGCCCTGCAGTGTCACAATGCTTCTGTTATATTGGATCCTTGGTTCCATGAGGCCCAGCTGTGTCACACTGACCTCTTGTTTCCATGGGGTTCCACAGTGTCACAATGGTCCCTTGTTTCCATGAGGCCTTGCAGTGTCACAGGGGTCTCCTTGGTGCCACAGTATCCCAATGGACCCTTGGTTCCATGGGGACTCACAATGGCAGAAGGGTCTCCTTGGTTCCATGAGGTCCTGCAGAGCCCCTTGATTCAACAAGGCCTCAAAGTGTCACCATGGCCTCCAGGATTCCATGAGGCCCCACAGTGTCACAATGGACCTTTGGTTCCATGATACCCCATAGTGTCACAATGGTATTCTTGGTTCCACAATGTCACCCCTTCATCCCATGGAGACCCACACTGTTCACTGTAGTGCCCTTGATTCCATGAGGCCCTGCCATGCTGTAATGGCCCCTTGGTTCCAGTGGGTCCCACAGTGTCAGAATGGTCTCATCTGTTCCATGACGCACCACAATGTCACTGTGGTCCCCTTGGTTCTATGCAGCCCCACAGTGTCACCATGGACCCTTAGTTCCATGAGATTCCATAATATAACACGGTCACCTTGGTTCCGTGAGGTTCTGCAGTGTCACAATGGGCCCATGGCTCCACGAGGCCAGGCTGTGTCAGAATGACCCCTTGGTTCCACAAGCTTTCTTAGTTTCACAATGGTCTCCTTGGATCTGCAGTGTCACAATGGCCCCTTTGTTCCATCAGTTTGCACAGTGTCACACCAGACTCCTTGGTTCAGTTAGGCCCTGCCATGACTTAATCTACAGAATATCAGAATAAGACTCCTGAACAGTAATTTGCTATTTAAGAGAGCATCATTTTTTCAGCCCTGAGGTCTAGTGAAGGATAACTCCTAATCATACATGGGCATGCAATTCCACCAGTGTGTTGCTTATGAACAGTCAATAAATGTGTACTACAATTTACCCATTTCCATAAAACCCACCCCATGTTCCCAGGTTCAGTCATTGTTTTCTCTGTCACTGCACTTTTGAGCCAGATTTCTTCTCTTCCAGCAATCCTTACTGGCAAAGCAGCACCTGCGAGGCTACTTTTTGTGCTAAAAGTTCACTAGCACAGTAAAAATTGAATTAAACCTATAGATGTCAAGGCCAAGGCTTTGTGTGTGCAGGCAGAGGCAGGCAGGAGGCAGAGCTGTCAGCAAAGGAAGGGGCCAGCGAGGTGGGGCAGCCGGGGGATGACGACAGCCTGCAGGGACAGAGGCGCAGGGCATGGACACCGTAGGACAGCCTGGGCTGCAGAGGGCACAGGGATGGGCAGCAGCTGAAAGGCCCTGACACAGCCAACTCCTGCAGCACTTGGGCCATGCAGGCTGGCCCTGGGCCTGAGGCCAGCAGGGGACAAGTGAGCCTTGCTGTGCTGGGGCCTCATTGCCTCCTTGTCCCTGCTCAGCAGCCTGGCAGGGGCCGCCCCATGGTGCTGCCCTTGGCATTGCACATGCCCAGAGCCCAGTGGCCCGGGAAGAGCCCTGAGCAATGAGGGAGGGACAGGATGTGCCTTGCCAGGGGCTGGGGCTCAGCCCTTGGCCCTTTGCATTCCTGAAACACATCCAGGTTTGTTCAGCATCAGAGACACCTTTCCCTTGTTTGTCCCCACCTGTCATCAGTGCCCCCAGTGTTCTGCTCTAAATGGAACCTGGGTGTTGAAATTCAAAATGCAAGGAATTCTCAGAACATTGGCCCTGTAAGCCAAAGCTTAGAACTATGCATAGCTAAGTAGAGATAGGTTTAGCTTTAGAATTTAAGATATAGAAAAAAGAAAGGTAGTTACAAAGGGAACAAGAAGTTGTAGAGTGCAGCAATGTTAAGTTTGTGTGTCGGGATATAATTGGCTAAGAAATTCCGCTCTGTATCATCAGTCAATAGGATGAAATATCTTAGTATTGAACTAGAAATTTAAATATCTCTATTGACAGGGTTTTATTGCTTAATAAATACTTTAAAGACCTTGTAACCATAAGTCCTGCGACTTCTAAGCCACGCTGTGACCATCTGTAAGACAAATTTACCCTTTCTGACTGGATAGAAAATAAAAAAATTAAACCAAACTTTCTAAAGCAACTCAGAAGTCCTGTCTCTCTGCGTCTTTCAGAAAAAGAAAAAATCCAGACAAAAAAAAGGCAATATAAAAACAATAAGCCCACTTAAAAATTACATCATAAGAAGAAAAAACTGAGAGTTTAGAAATGTAACATAAAAACAATAAATCTGTACCTGGGGACACTTTCTTTGTCGTGTCCCTCAGTGGGACCCATTAAAACTTCAAGAAACTTTGGACTTTGAATCTGACTTTGAATTCTTCAGAGGTTTCTTTTCCTCCTTTACCCTATTTTTTCCTATCTGACATCATTGTCATCAATTTTCTGCTCGAATTCAGCCCTTGGGAAAGTTTATCTTTCATGATTATCAGTGAGAGTCACTAAAAGTAAGAGAAACTTTGGAGTTTGAATCTGACTTGGAATTCTTGAGAGGTTTCTTCAACTCCCTCTCAGGCACTGATGTTCAGGGACTCAGCCCCAACCCCGAGAGGGTCATTAAAGTCCTTGTGCTGTGTCTGTGCTGCTGAGCTGGGCTGGGTTACTGGCAAGGACAGAGCTGAAGAGAATGAGCCAATATTTCCAAAATATTATTTGGAGCACCTTGGCAGCACCAAATGCACCACGGGGCTCATTTGGATCAAGCAAGTCCTGACAAACCGTGGCTCTGCCTTGATTTCCCTCTGGTCTAGTGCAGTTCATTAGGACGGTTTTCAACTCCAGATATGGAGAAATATTTCAAAGAGCTTCTTAGAAATATCCATTCTTATTTTCAAGGGTGTATTTTATTACTGTTCTCTTCAGAGCAGAGGTGATTGCAGCACTCTGTGATTGATGTTGATCCAGGGTCTCTCCTCAGGAGGTCTGGCAAAGAGGAGTTTCCTTTCTTTGTCAGAGCCACTTCCGGGACTACAGCTCCCATGATGCTTCGCAGTTCCCATAGAGTGCTATTCGAGCCGTGCCTTCATCTCCCATCATGCACCGCGCCCCACCGAGAGACATTGTAGCTGCGCCTACAACTCCGATGATGCTCCACGGCTCTATCAAACCATATTATACCTGTGCCTACAACTCCCATCATCCCCTGCGCCCCCGAGAGCCCCGTTAGAGAACCCCAAGTGCCCGCTTGGACCCTGAATGGCCCCAGATTCCCCTCCCTGAGCTCCCAAGTGCTCTCCTGGATCCCCAAGAGCTCTCCCAGGCCCTGAAGTGTCCATCACAATTCCTCAGTGCCCCTCCTAGTGCCCACTCAGGTCGCCAAAGTTTCCTCCAGACTCTAAAATTCTATCTAAATTACCTCTCCAGACACAAAACTGCCTCAAATGTACCCCAGACATATCTCCTTGAACCCTAAATGTGTCCTTTTTCATACGGTCTGAGAAAATTATTAAAAAGGTAACAATGGTACTAAAACTAGAACTAATAATCATAAAGCTGGAGAAATCCATAGCCAATAGTGGTCACTTATTAATGAATGGAATTGCGTTACTTAGAACCAATGACCAAAAAAATTTTTGTTTGCCAAAAATGTATGGATTTTTTTACATAAAGAGAAAATTAAGGTAATAAAAATATAGAATAGTATTATTATGAAAAAGATATTATTTTCATTTTATAAATTAATAATCTTTTTTTTGGCATGTCAGTCCCAGGTGGGTGATGTGAGACACACTGAGGTTGGGGGTGAGGAGCAGGTTCTCCAAACAGGGTCAGCCCTCAAGGATCTCGTAATTCTGGGTGCCCAGACCTCCTAAAGAGACATTCAGCATCAAGATCATCTGGGAAATAGTTCTATCAGCTCTCCTCTAAAATGAAAAATAAAAAATACTCATGTGATTAAAAACACAAAAATCATGAGGTGCACATTGAAATCCTTCCTCATTAACAAAACTCTAAACTGAGTCCAAGCAGCTGCACAATCCCTGATAACTTGAAGACAACTGGAAGAAGACAAGGTGCTCCTGAGGACTTTCTGTATTTCAATGATCCCCAGGGTGGATTTGGGCCTGAGTCCAGAACCCTCAGGCACTGAGAGAAGGTTGAAGAAGCTGCTCCAGGAGTCAGAAGCAAAACTCCAAGTCCCTTGGAGCATCAGTGGCCCCACTGAGGGCAGGGAGTGCCAAAGGCTCCCCAGGGACTGGTGAGAGCAGATCCTTGAGGGCAGGATTGCAGGAGCCCGAGGCTGTGAGCAGGGAACTGCAATGCTGAGCAAGGCCTGGGCTGGGTGGAGGAAGCAGAAAGGCCAAGGCCTGAGCCCAGGCCTGGCCCAGCAGGGCCTGTCCCTCACGGGGGGCTCGGGGCTGTTGCTGGGGCAGTGGGATGGCAGGGGCAGCAAGGACAAATGTCATCAAGCTGCCAGCCCTGCCAGCCTCCTGAGGGAGGGCCGAGGCAGAAGCAAAGTGCAGCCCCTGCCAGGAAAGTTCCTTCTGTGGGGCTGCAGAGGCCCTGCCCGAGCCCAGGGCACAAAGGCCTGGGTGCCTCTGGCCCTGCCAGCCCTGCCCAGCCCTTGGCCATCTCTCCTGCAGGCTGTGCCCCCTGTGCGTGCTGCTCCTGTGCCCTGGCCGGCTGCACACGCCCATCTCGCTGTCCCCCCCAGCATTTCTCAGCCCAGCATTGCTGTGCCCTCCCTGGGCTCCCTGCACCCAGCGCTGCCGGCTCCTGGCACACAGAGCCATGGCCTGGCCCAGCCTCACGCTGGGACACCTCGGGCACCAACATTCTGCCCTGGGAGGGACTTTTCTGTTTCCTCACCTCCAGGATGAACCTTCCAGGCTGCACTCTGGGGAGGTTTCCTTCTCTTCCCACTCCCAAGGAAAGCTCTGTCTCCTGCTGTTCACAAAGAGAGAAGGGCTGGTGGGAGATGTGGTGGTCAGAGGCTGTTTGGGCTACAGTGGCCATAAAATTATTGAGTTTTTAAATATTCTGTGAAAGGAGGAGGGGCCTCAACAAAACTTCTACACTTGAGTCACAGCAGATTTCAGTTTATTCAGGATGCAGATTTTGACAGTACTAAATCAGGTACTGATTTTCTTATGGCAAAGCACATTTTCAAACAAAGGATTCCAGAAAGAATGGACGCACTACAAGAAAGAAATCTTGAAGGCCCAGCCTGTCCATCTGTGCCAAAAAGTATCAGTGAGGTAGCAAGAAAACTGACTGGCTTGGCTGAGCATGGAGCTTTTTCCAAGCACTCAGGGAAAAAAGAGGCTTTGGACAGGGAGGTAGACAACGCAGGAAGGGTTTAAAGATGTTGTTAGATCATGCCAATGAGAGAATTAGAGAAGTGAAAAAAAATTAAGAGAAGTGAAAATTCAGTTAGGACATAACCTGGCCACTTCTGCAGAAGACATCAGAAATTATTTTATTAAAACATTACACGCAAAACGAGGGAAAGTAGAAAATCCATTCTTTTTTGATGGGATATTGTTGCCAAAGATTAGGAAAAGACTGGGATATTTAACCCTTTCTTTGCCTCAGTTTTCAATCAAAAGTTCAGGTTGTCCTCAGGACAAGTGTTCACCTGAGCTGGTAGATGGGGACAGGGAGGAGAACAGACCCCCTGTAATCCAGGAGGAAGCAGCTGGGGACCTGCTGAGCCACTCAGATGCTCACAGGTGTCTCTGGGAACAGATGGGATCCATCCTAGGGGGATGAGGGAGCTGCTGGATGAGCTCCCCAAGCTGCTCTCCATCATTTCTCATCAGTGCTGGCTCAGCAGGGAGGTGCCAGAGGACTGGAGGTGCCAATGTGAGCCCATGCCCAAGAAGGGCTGGAAGGAGGATGTGGGGAACTGCAGGCCTGTCAGCCTGACCTGGGTGCCTGGTGAGGTGATGGAACAGATCACCTTGAGTGCCATCACAGGGCACCTCCAGGATGGCTGAGGGATCAGAGGCAGCCAGCGTGGATTTCAATATCTGCATTGATGATCTGGATGAGGGCATGGAGTGCAGCATCAGCAAATGTGCAGATGGCACCAAGCTGGGTGTGAGTGTGGATGTGCTGGAGGGTAGGAGGGCTCTGTACACAGACTTAGAGAGGCTGGATCCAGGGCCCAAATCCAATAAGTTTGAGTATAACCAGTCCAAGTGCCGGGCCCTGAACTTTACCAACAACCATCCCTGCAGCGCTACAGGCTGGGGACAGAGTGGCTGGACAGTGGCCAGGCAGAAAGGGACCTGGGGGCACAGATGGACAGCAGGCTGGACATGAGCCAGCAGTGTGCCCAGGTGGCCAAGAAGGCCAATGGCTCCTGGCTTGGATCAGGAAAGGTGTGGCCAATAAGAGCAGGGCAGTGATTTTTCCCCTGTGCTCAGCACTGGTTGGGCAGCACCTCGAGTGCTGTGTCCAGTTCTGGGCCCCCAATTTAGGATGGACATGGAGGGGCTGGAGTGTGTCCAGAGAAGGGCAACAAGACTGGTGAGGGGTGTGGAACACAAGTCCTGTGAGGAGCAGCTGAGGGAGGTGGGGAGGTTTATCCTGGAGAAGGGGAGGCACAGAGGAGAGATGGTGGTGTCAGGGCACAGGTTGGACCTGATGATCTCCAAGTTCTTTTCCAGCCTGGCTGATTCTGTGATTCTCTGAAACCACCCTTGGAGCAGTTGCAGGATGAGCCCTGGGCCTCCTCTTCACAAGGTCCAGCAGCCCACGTCCCTCAGCTTCTCCACACAGCCCCAAAGCCCATCCTGTCAGTCCTGCAGAGCCTCTCCAGCCCCTCCTCATTGCCCACAACAGGGAGCCCCACACCCAGACACAGCAGCCCAGATGTGCCCCCCTGGCCTGTGGTACCTCTGGCAAGGGAACAGCACGAGGCACTGCAGGACCCTGCAGACAATTCCTGAAGCACTTGGAGGATGATCCTGCTCCCCAAGGGATGTTCCCATGGTGGCAATATGGGACCAGAAATAGGGAGTGAGGCCAGAGAGGAAAGGGCAAACAGGGATGGGCTGTTTGTAGGGGATGCGACCAGAAAGGGCAAAGGGAAGAAAGCTGGATCAGGAAGGAGTAAAGAAAGCAAAGGAGAAGCCAAGGAAATGCTCAGGGCAGTTTGGGGCACCTGACAGGCAGTCCTGGCTCTGAGCAGCAACATTTGCAGTGGGACAGGAAACTCACAGCTGATGGGAACAAACTTTCTGGCTGACTTCAGAGGCCACAACAAACCCAAGTGGTTTCCCTGCCGTCCCCCAGCCCTTGCTGGCCCCAGGGGCTGATGGCATTTGTGCTCACTCAGCTCCATGTCCCCACAGCAGCACCATGGGGGTGCTGAGCCTGCTGTGTGCAATGCAAACAGGGGCTCCTGAGCCAGTGCTGCCGTGTGTGTGCCTGCAAGGATGCGGCTCCTGTGTGAGCTGGGGGAGAGACCAGGGCTGCAGAGGGGGGATGTTGTTGGCAGGTGCATGAGGGCACTCTGGGACGCTGCCCTGGGGTGTCCAATGCAGTGGGGATGGATCAGCCCCTGCTCTGCTCTGCTGCTCCTTGCCAGGGTGTCCCCCTTGCAGGGACCTTGCAGAGCACTAGCCATGCTGTTTGCCCCCAGCTTGCCCACGGCCAGCCTGGGGCTGCTCCCGGGGCTTTTCTGTGCTCAGCATTGGGCTGGCCAAGTGTTGTGGACAGAGCCTGGCCAAGGAGCCTGGAGACCCCAGGCCCTGGCCTGAGGCGTCAGCACTGCCCCAGCAGTGCCCATGGCCTGTCCCTGCTGCAGCCCCAGCACTGCCACCCCCAGGGCTGTGCCTGGCCCCGAGAGCACTCAGGCCCTGCAGCAACACGAGGGCCAGGAGGGCAGCGGGGCAGTGGCACGGGAGCAGCACTGGCAACACCAAGTGCTGCTGCTGCTGCTGGGCACAGCTGCTGTGCCAGCACTGATCTGCCCCCAGATCTACGCACAGACATTGCTGCTGCAGCTCCAGAGAAGGAAACAGAAGGGGCATCTCTGGAGAAAATTTTGCTGGCAGAGAGATCCTTCAATTCATTTAAAGTCACTGAGATGGCAGCCCCTTAGTGACACTATGTGGGTCTGCAAAAAACATGGGAAGAAACAAGATGTAATAATGCACAAAAAAATGACATTTCTTTGTGGAATATAATAAAATACTAAGGCAAGTGACAGAAAAGAAAAATTAACCCACCAAACCAAACAAGATCTGTCGAAGATGACTTTTATTGCAAGTGATTTGTAGAAATTGGCAAGGAGTTTACTCTTTGTTAAACCATCCAGTCATCATTCTCCACACTGCAGCCTTGAGCTCCTGGTTCCTCAGGCTGTAGATGAGGGGATTCAGGGCTGGAGTCACCACTGAGTAGAGAACTGACACTGCCAGATCCAGGGATGGGGAGGAGATGGAGGGGGGCTTCAGGTAGGCAAACACTGCAGTGCTGACAAACAGGGAGACCACAGCCAGGTGAGGGAGGCAGGTGGAAAAGGCTTTGTGCCTTCCCTGCTCAGAGGGGATCCTCAGCACAGCCCTGAAGATCTGCACATAGGAGAAAACAATGAACACAAAACAGATGACTGCTAAGGAGCTAGTGAATGCAGAAACTGCAAATTTCCTGAGGTATGAATGTGAACAGGAGAGCTTGAGGATGTGTGGGATTTCACAGAAGAACTGGCCCAGGGCATTGCCATGGCACAGGGGCAGGGAAAATGTATTGGCTGTGTGAAGCAGAGCAGTGAGAAAGGCACTGGCCCAGGCAGCTGCTGCCATGTGGGCACAAGCTCTGCTGCCCAGGAGGGTCCCGTAGTGCAGGGGTTTGCAGATGGACACGTAGCGGTCGTAGCACATGATGGTCAGGAGATAAAACTCTGCTGAGATGAAGAACACAAAGAAAAAGACCTGAGCAGTGCATCCAGCACAGGAGATGTGTCTGGTGTCCCAGAGGGAATTGTGCATGGCTTTGGGGACAGTGGTGCAGATGGAGCCCAGGTCAGTGAGGGCCAGGTTGAGCAGGAAGAAGAACATGGGGGTGTGCAGGTGGTGGCCGCAGGCTACGGCGCTGATGATGAGGCCGTTGGCCAGGAGGGCAGCCAGGGAGATGGCCAGGAAGAGGCAGAAGTGCAGGAGCTGCAGCTGCCGCGTGTCTGCCAATGGCAGCAGGAGGAAGTGGCTGATGGAGCTGCTGTTGGACATTTCCTCACTCTGGGCATTGTGGACTGTAAAAAGAACACATTGATAAGCTGGGAGACATTTCCTTGCGACAAACCTGTACAATTCAGGTAGGAATCCTCTCAAAACTGCTTCTCTTCCTGTTGGGGAACTTTACTAAAAACTTTTATTTTTGAATTTGAGTTTCTGCTGCTGAGTTACTGCCTCATCATCAGCATTTTTCTCAGTATGAATGCTGAGGAGCCCAGAGGGAAAACAAGGCTACCTTTGACACAGTGCAGTCTGACCTGACCCCATACAGCTGCCCTTTGCTTATAATACCTCCCTCTAATTCAAGGTGATCGCACTTCAAATGTGCTGGAAAATTAAAATAGCCTTTTTGAAGGCTCCAATTTCAAAACACTTTTCCCTAAACTCTTTTTTGCCCTATTCTGATCAAGAGAGAGAGGCATACCAAATGTTGGTCTGGCTCTCTGCTGCCTGCAGTTCTGCCTACTGGGAGCTGTTTCTCTCTATCCAAGCCTTGTCCCTTCCAGTGCTGCCAGAGCCCAGCCCAGCCCGGGGGGCTCAGCTGTGCCCTGCACACCCCTCCCAGCACAGGGCACTGCCCAGGGCCATCTCCCTGCCAGCAGGGCCTTAAGGGCAGCTCACACAAACTGAGATGCTGCAAGCCAAGGTGCTGCTGCTGCTGTCTGGAGGCACAGGAGGGTGAGGAGGCACTTTGTGAGGGAGATGGGAGGCAGATGTGCTGATGCCCAGGGGGACAGTGCAGGAGTGTCAGTGACACAGACACACCTGACAGCCCCTTTGCCTTGCCTTGAGGAGAAAGCTGAGAGCAGCCCTGGCCATGCAGCACCATCTCCACAGCAGGAGGAATCTGCCCTGATGGGGGTGGCTCCTTGCACCTCCAACTTCTCCCCACAGTCCATGGGGAGCTGCAGGGCAGGCTGAGAGCTGTCCCTGGCAGGTGGCACATGGGCTGGGCTGGCCAAGAGCCCTGAGGGCTGCAGGAGCTGCTCTGCAGGACAGCCCTGGGCAGCCCTGGCTGCAGCCCCAGCTTCAGCCCCTGCAGCCGTCCCTGGCAGCAGGAGCCGTCCTGCCCTGTCCCTCTGACGGTGCCCAGGGCAGCCCCGCTCTGCAGCACATCCTCCTCCTCCTCCTCCTGCTGTGCCTCAGAGAAACTGGGAGAGTCCTCCTGACACATCCCCAGGCTGTGGGCTGTGCTGGCTCCAGGAGATCCCTCCAGGAGCACAGGGGACATTGCCCTGCACCCACACACTCACCATGTCCAGGGCTGTGAAGATGTTTCCCCAAGTGCAGTCTCAGCTCAATGTCTTCCCAGTCCTGATTGCCTTGAGCCTGTCTGTGCCTGGCTCCTGTGCCCTCAGTGCCTGCAGGCAGTGCCCTCAGCCCTGCTGGGCTGGCAGAGGAGCTGCTCCTCAGCAGAAATGTCTTTTTGAAGCTTCTCTTGGTTTACCTTGGGAGCTGCCTCTGTGCCAGGAGCCCGGCCCAGCTCATCAGCACAGACACAGCACAAGGACTTTAATGAATCTCTTGGTTCATTAAATGTTTACATCAGAATCATTCCCTGAGAGAGTGTTCAAAAAACTTTTCAAGAACTAATATGTGAATTAAAAGACTGAAGTTTCTTGAAGTTTTAATGGGTCCCACTGTGGGACACGACTGAGAAAGTGTCCCCAGGTTCCAGTCACAGCAGAAAATTGGAGGCAGAGATGACAGGTGGGGACAACTGGAAGCCAAGTCTTGGTGCCCTGGGGCACAGCAGGGTCTGTGCCACCAAGGGCTGGGAGGAGACACCTTGTCCTGAGCCACTGGGGCCTCCTGGCACAGCCCCAGCAAGGCTGGCCACTGGCACCCCTTGTCCTGCCCTCAGCATCCCCCCACATCCCAGTGGCCTCAGGGATCTGCTGGGACAAGTCCCTGGGGAGCCTTGGTCAGGAATGGCCCTGGGGACTCCTTCATGCTCCCAGGAACTGCAGGTTTTTTACAGGACTTTGGGTTTTGCTTTTCCCTTGGAGTTCTCTGAGATCTTTGTGCAATCCTGGCTTCCAATTATCTGCTTTAATTAGTCCCTTGAGAGCCTTTGTCAGTAACAACACTTACTGGGGTTCATTAATGCTTCAAGACACTCAGGGTTAATTTAACTTCTACTTTTTGACACTGAGTCTCTAAGAGGTTTGTGAAGTGATGGCCTCCAATTATCTGCTTTAATTAGTCCCTTGAGAGGCTTTGTCAGTAATGATACTCACTGGGGCTCATTAATGCTTGAAGGTACTAAGTTTTTTTAAGGTACTTGGAGTTTCCCTTTTGACACCAACTCTTTTAGTAGTTTATGCAGTGATTCCCCCAATTATCTGCTTTAACAAGTCCCTTGAGAGAACTTTGTATTGACACTCACTGCGGCTCATTAATACTTAAAGGAACTTCAGTTTTTTAAGGTACTTTCCTTTTTCCTTTCTTTTCTCAGTCTCTGAGACATTTTTGGGCAATCCTGGCCTCCCATTCTCTCCTCCAAAGAGTGTCCATGAGGAGCCTGTGTTGGGGATGGACCTCAGTGGGACCCATTAATGCTTTGAGACACTTTGGGTTTTTCTTCTGCCTTGGACTCCTGGAAAGGTTTGTGCAATCTCCTCTCAGGCCCTGAGGTTCAAGGGCTCAGCACCAAATGCACCACGGGGCTGATTGGGATCAAGCAAGTGTCCTGGGGTACAATGCAAAAATGTGTATTCTATCACCATCTGTTAAAATGTGGGAGGGGTGGTGATCCTTATCTCTGTGGGAGATATCCTCTGCTGATGTGCCATCTGATAAGATGGGGGGATGATCATCGTTATCTATTCACAACCCATCCCTCCTCCAGAAGATATATTCTGTTAATGGGCCATTAAGTCCTATTGTGTGACTGATAAGATTACATCACCCCATTGGGAGATGCCCCAAACAGGGGCAGGAGCCAAGCCTTTCCTACCTAGATAAAAAACTGGGGTTTGGGACCCGAGGGCAGACCTTTCTACTGGATCCCAGAGGAAAGTCGGACCTTTTTCCACATCATTGCTGGATCTTCGGAGGAAAACTGCACCTTCTACAGGAGCACTGCTTCAACAGAACCACATCTGTCATCCAGGAGGACTGCAGCCACCATTTATAGGGACTGCTACCAACACCCTGACTGACAGGGTGTCAGGTTGTATTTCTGACTGTGTTGGTGGTTGTTTCTTTTATATTATTGCATGTATTTTATTTTTTTCTCTTTTCTCCTATTAAATTGTATTACTGACTTGGAGTCTCGCACTGGTTTTACTTTCAAACCAACACATTAATTGGCGCCCAACGTGGGGCACGAAGGGTACTAAAGAAAGTCAGTATTACAATTTTGTTTTCACCATGATTCTCAACATGCTTACATGAGTTTTATATCTTGCTCTCTATATTTTTCCACACATGGGGAACTATCTGCCAGCTGTAATGCTCCTGTGTAGACCAGGATATGGTATAAAAATTGCTTTACTGGCCTATTATGTCTACTGCATGATAACCTCTGAGGCAATGAACATAATCCGGAATATATACTCGACTTTGTTTGCTTGTCCTAGTCTAGGTTGCTACATCCGGGGTTTTAACAATCACACCCAGCCCTTGGGGGGAGGGGTAAAGGATGATTTTTTCCAATCTTTCCGGCCTGATACAGTAGTTTTTGGAAATGTTGAGTTCCCACTGGATGCTAAGGACAGCATAATATTGTTGTTAGTTCTGCTTTGTCTCCTCTGCACAGCCTTTACAGCCTACAACATGCTTAGAAACAGAACACTACATGGCGTATTGATGCGTATTCTTGAGGAAGAGGAAAAAAGAAACAAATCAACTTCGTCCACGACTGCACAGAATGTCACAAAGAGGAAAAAAACCAAACAAAAAGCAACAGTGCCCGTGTCTATGCAGACTGCCACAAAGGAGGAAAAAGCCAAAAGCAAAGCAACAGTGTCCGTGTCTACGCAGACTGCCACAGAGGAGGAAAAAGCCAAAAGCAAAGCAACAGTGTCCGTGTCTATGCAGTCTGCCACAGAGGAGAAAAAAGACAGAAGCACCATCAGCATCTCCACACAAACCATCACTGAGCCAGAACAGCCTAGACCAGTAGCAGTTGCGCCCGTTCAGAAGAAGAAATCAAAGAGCAAATCAGTTCGCATAGTGACTGACGAAGACGTGGCAGGACCTTCGCACCCAGCAGAAGTGACAGAGCCAGAAATCATCACTCGCTCTCTATCCCTGGGTGAGCTGCGTGACCTGCGGAGGGAATTCACCCGCCAGACAAATGAGTCCATCTTGACCTGGCTGCTCCGCATCTGGGATGCTGCAGCCAATGACACCATTCTGGATGGATGTGAGGCCAGGCAACTGGGATCTCTGTCCCGGGATGTGGTCATTGACCAGGGGATTGGGAGAACCCAAGAAACTCTCAGCCTCTGGCGGCGACTGCTGACAAGTGTGAAAGACAGATACCTTTGTAAAGAAGATCTTCAGGTGCACCAAGGAAAATGGAGCACAATAGAACAAGGTATCCGATGCCTGAGGGAATTGGCCGTGCTGGAGATAATTTTCTCAGAAGATGAGAGATTTCCTAAGAGCCCAGACTGTGTCCGGTGCACGTCACAGATGTGGTTGAGATTTGCACGACTTGGACCAGAGATGTATTCCCGTTACCTGGCAACGCTGCAGTGGAGGGAAGGTGAGGACATGGTAGGCGTCTTGGCCAATAAACTAAGGATTTATGAGGACACTGTCACAGCCCCATTTCGTACCCATGTCTCATCCGTGGAAACAAGGCTGGTGGAGCAAGTCCGAAGCCTGATTGAAGAGGGCCATCAGAAACTAAAAAAAGAACTTAAGGAAAACAACTACCAGATCTCTCCTGAACCAACAAGAGTTTCTGCCATTAGGAGCCGGCGTTCCTCAGGCAGGGAGAGAGGACACACTCCACGAGGTAACCTCTGGTTTTTCCTTCAGGAGCATGGAGAAGACATGAGGAAGTGGGATGGAAAACCCACCTCCTCCTTAGCAGCCCGGGTACGTGAGCTGAAAAGAGGGACACCTACCCCAAGAAGTTCATCTAGAGTCAATGCTGCTCCAGTCTCTCGTGTACAGAACTCCAGACAGTATCAGAATGATGATATGACTGATCCTCTTGAAGGAACCTCAAGAACCTATTTACAGGGAGAGAGCAACGTGTACCAGGATCAGGAATAGAGGAGCCCTGCCTCTAGCCAGGTAGAGGAGAGGGATAATCGGATCTATTGGACTGTGTGGATCCGATGGCCTGGCACATCCGACCCACAAAAACATAAGGCTTTGGTTGACACCGGCGCCCAGTGTACTCTGATGCCATCAAAGTATGTAGGAGAAGAATCCATCTCTATTTCTGGGGTAACAGGAGGATCCCAGCAGCTGACTGTAGTGGAGGCCGAAGTGAGTTTAACTGGGAACAGGTGGCAGAAACACCCCATCGTGACTGGCCCAGAAGCCCCATGCATCCTTGGCATAGACTATCTTAGAAATGGATACTTCAAAGACCCAAAAAGATATCGCTGGGCTTTCGGGATAGCTGCTGTAGAGACAGACGGCATTAGAAAACTGAGCACCTTGCCTGGTCTTGCAGATGACCCCTCTGCTGTGGGACTACTGAGAGTTAAAAGGCAACAGGTACCAATCGCCAGAACAACAGTACACCGCCGGCAATACCGTACTGACAGAGACTCAGTGATTCCCATCCATGAAATGATCCGTAAACTGGAGAGCCAAGGGGTGGTCAGCAAAACCCACTCACCCTTCAACAGCCCCATCTGGCCTGTGCGTAAATCTGAAGGAGAATGGAGATTGACCGTAGACTATCGTGCATTGAATGAGGTGACTCCACCGCTGAGCGCTGCTGTGCCAGACATGCTGGAACTCCAGTACAAGCTGGAGTCCAAGGCAGCAAAGTGGTATGCCACTATCGATATCGCCAATGCATTTTTCTCCATTCCTCTGGCAGCAGAATGCAGGCCTCAGTTTGCTTTCACCTGGAGGGGCGTGCAGTACACCTGGAATCGTCTGCCCCAGGGGTGGAAGCACAGTCCCACCATCTGTCATGGACTGATCCAGGCTGCACTGGAGAAGGGTGAGGCCCCCGAACATCTACAGTATATCGATGACATCATTGTATGGGGCAGCACAGCAGAGGAAGTCTTCGAGAAAGGAGAGAAGATTATCCAGATTCTGCTGAAAGCTGGTTTTGCCATTAAGCGAAGTAAAGTTAAGGGACCAGCTCAGGAAATTCAGTTTCTAGGAGTCAAGTGGCAAGATGGACGTCGTCAGATCCCAACAGAGGTAATTAATAAGATCACTGCTATGTCTCCACCTACCAACAAGAAGGAAACACAAGCCTTCCTAGGTGCCATAGGCTTTTGGAGGATGCACATTCCTGAGTACAGTCAGATCGTGAGCCCTCTTTACCTGGTTACCCGCAAGAAAAACGATTTCCACTGGGGTCCTGAGCAGCAGCAAGCCTTCGCCCAGATCAAGCAGGAGATTGCTCATGCAGTAGCCCTTGGCCCAGTCAGGACGGGACCAGATGTGAAGAACGTGCTCTACTCTGCAGCCGGGAACCATGGTTTGTCTTGGAGCCTGTGGCAGAAGGTGCCTGGTGAGACTCGGGGTCGACCACTGGGATTCTGGAGCAGAAGCTACAAAGGATCTGAAGCCAACTACACTCCCACAGAGAAGGAGATCTTGGCCGCCTATGAAGGAGTTCAAGCTGCCTCAGAGGTGATTGGCACAGAAACACAACTCCTCCTGGCACCCCGACTACCAGTGCTGAGCTGGATGTTCAAGGGAAAGGTGCCTTCCACACATCACGCCACTGACACCACATGGAGCAAGTGGATTGCCCTCATCACTCAGCGCGCCCGTATTGGGAATCCAAATCGCCCTGGGATTCTGGAAATAATTACAAACTAGCCTGAAGGTGAGACTTTTGGATTGTCTTCTGAAGAAGAAGAGGAGCAAGTGGCACGTGCTGAGGAAGCCCCACCATATAATGAGCTACCAGAGACTGAAAGACGATATGCCCTCTTCACTGATGGTTCCTGCCGAATTGTAGGCACTAACCGGAAATGGAAAGCTGCAGTATGGAGCCCCACACGACAAGTTGCACAAGCTACCGAGGGACAAGGTGGATCGAGTCAGGTCGCAGAGCTAAAAGCCATCCAGTTGGCTTTGGATATTGCTGAACGAGAGAAGTGGCCAAGGCTCTATCTCTACACTGACTCATGGATGGTAGCTAATGCTCTGTGGGGTTGGCTGGATCGCTGGAAAAAAGCCAACTGGCAACGCAGAGGGAAACCCATATGGGCAGCTGAGATTTGGCAGGACATTACTGCCCGAATAGAGAAACTGACCATAAAGGTTCGACACGTGGATGCACATGTACCCAAAAGCCGGGCTAATGAAGAACATCACAACAACGAGCAGGTGGACCGAGCTGCCAAAGTGAAAGTATCACAGGTAGATCTAGACTGACAGCACAAGGGAGAATCATTCCTAGCTCGTTGGGCCCATGATGCCTCTGGTCATCAGGAGAGAGATGCGACGTACCGATGGGCCCGTGACCGAAGGGTGGACCTTACCATGGACAGTATCTCACAGGTCATCCACGACTGCGAGACCTGTGCCGCAATCAAACAGGCCAAGCGGGTAAAGCCTCTGTGGTATGGTAGACGATGGTCAAAGTACAGGTATGGGGAAGCCTGGCAAATTGACTACATCACCCTTCCCCAAACCCGCCAGGGCAAACGCTACGTACTGACCATGGTGGAAGCAACTACAGGATGGTTAGAGACCTACCCTGTGCCTCATGCCACTGCCCAGAACACCATCTTGGGCCTAGAAAAACAAGTCCTTTGGAGGCATGGTACCCCTGAAAGAATTGAATCAGACAACGGAACCCATTTCAAGAACGGCCTTATCAGCACGTGGGCCAAAGAACATGGCATTGAATGGATATATCATATTCCTTACCATGCGCCAGCTGCCGGGAAAGTTGAACGGTGTAATGGACTCCTTAAGACTACTTTGAAAGCACTTGGTGGTGGAACCTTCAGAAATTGGGAAATGAACTTGGCCAAAGCCACCTGGATGGTTAACACCCGAAGGTCCATCAATCGAGCCGGTCCTGCCCACTCTGAACCCCTGCACACAGTGGATGGAGACAAGGTCCCTGTGGTACACATGAAAGGTATTTTAGGAAAGACTGTTTGGATTAATCCCACCACAGGCAAAGGCAAACCAATCCGTGGGATTGTTTTTGCTCAAGGACCTGGTTGCACTTGGTGAGTAATGCAGAAAGATGGGGAAACCCGTTGTGTACCGCAAGGAGACCTAATTTTTAGTGAGAACTGTATGTAAGGTTTCATTTTGTATTATATATCTGTAAGAGTGTATTGGTTTGGGTGTGATGTAGATGGTAATAGAATAAGGGGTGGATTATGTCCTGGGGTACAATGCAAAAATGTGTATTCTATCACCATCTGTTAAAATGTGGGAGAGGTTGATCCTTATCTCTGTGGGAGATATCCTCTGCTGATGTGCCATCTGATAAGATCGGGGATGATCATCGTTATCTATTCACAACCCATCCTTCCTCCAGAAGATATATTCCGTTAATGGGCCATTAAGTCCTATTGTGTGACTGATAAGATTACATCATCCCATTGGGAGATGCCCCAGCCAGGGGCAGGAGCCAAGCCTTTCCTACCTAGATAAAAAACTGGGGTTTGGGACCCGAGGGCAGACCTTTCCACTGGATTCCCAGAGGAAAGTCGGACCTTTTCCACATCATCGCTGGATCTTCGGAGGAAAACTGCACCTTCTACAGGAGCACTGCTTCAACTGAACCACATCTGTCATCCAGGAGGACTGCAGCCACCATTTATAGGGACTGCTACCAACACCCTGACTGACAGGGTGTCAGGTTGTATTTCTGACTGTGTTGGTGGTTGGTTCTTTTATATTATTGCATGTATTTTAATTTTTCTCTTCTCTCCTATTAAATTGTATTACTGACTTGGAGTCTCACACTGGTTTTACTTTCAAACCAATACAGGCTCCATGGAACCAGGGGGCCATAGTGACACTTTGGGATCTCATGGAATCATGGAGACTATTGTGACACTTTGCATCCCCATGGAACCAAAGGTCCATAGTGACACTTTGGGATCTCATGGAATCATGGAGACTATTGTGACACTTTGCATCCCCATGGAACCAAAGGTCCATTGTGACACTGTGGGGCCTCATGGAATCCTGGAGGTCAGAATGACACTTTGAGGCCTCGTTGAATCAAGGAGCATTGCAGAACCTTGTGGAACCAAGGAGATCCTTCTGCCATTGTGAGTCCCCATTGAACCAAGGGTCCATTGGGATACTGTGGCACCAAGGAGAACCCTGTGACACTGCAAGGGCTCATGGAAACAAGGGACCATAGTGACACTGTGCAACCCCATGGAAACAAGAGGCCAGTGTGACACAGCTGGGCCTCATGGAGCCAAGGATCCAATATGACACAACCACTGTGACACTGCAGAGCTCATGGGTCCAAGGGAAAAGGTAACAGGTCTGGTTGGCTTGGCATGACTGGTCCAAATGCCCTTGGGATGTTGAGGGTCTCTTCTCATGTGCCCCTGAAACCCTGGGGCTCTGGGCCTTCCGTCAAAGGAAAAGAACTGTCCTTCTCCTCCAGGCATCAATTGCCAAAATGAGATTTCCCTCTCCAAAATTCTCAATATCCGTGATTGCTGCCAAACAAAAGTTGCCATTTCCAACACTCTGGCTGCCCTTGGCTTCTTTAGGGCTGGGTCTCATCTGTCTTCAAACACTTGTGCTCCATGCTCTCCTTCCTATGGAAAAAAAAATCCCTCTTGCAGAGGCACTCATGGCAAAAATTGGTGCTTTTCTTCCAGAATTCCTATCTGCAAGGGTTTCTGCCAGACAAAAGGGGCCAGGACACACAGGTCTGGCTGGCCTTGGCCTCTGGTGCCTGCAGTTCATGAAACCATGAAACACGGAGGATTCATGGATTCCTTCCTGTGGAGACCATGGTGAAACTGTGGGGCCCCATGGAACCATGGAGACCATTGAGACACTGTGGGGACGCCATGGATCCAAGGGATCATTGTGACACTGTGGGGACCCCGTGGAACCAAGGACATCACTGTGGCTCTGCTGGGCCGCATGGTGCCAAGGGGTCGGTGTGAAGCAGCAGGGCTTTGTGGAACCAAGAGGCCATTGTTGCATTACAGGGCCTGGTGCAGCCAAAGGGCCGTTGGGATCCTGCAGGGCACCGTGGATCCATGGAGACCATTGTGGCATTGCAAGGCCCCATGGAATCATGGAGACCATTGTGACACTGTGGGGAACCAAAGGGCCATTGTGACCCTGCAGGGCCTCATGGCTGCAAGGGGCCATTGTGACACTGCAGAAGCAAGGAGAACATTGTGACACTCTGAAGCCCCATGGAAACAAGGAGAGATCCCAGGAGATAAAACCCACTCGTGTCAGCTGAGCTGTGTGACTCTGCAGGGCCAGGACACGTTCCAGCAGGTGTGTGTTGCTGTGTCAAGCCCCTGGCAGGGATCTCACACAGGCAGGTGCAGCACTGAGGAGCTTGGTCTGTGGCCTTGGTGGCATGGCCAGTGTGACAAGGTGCCCCAGGGCTTTGAGCATCCCTCCAGCCTCTTCCATCAGCCACTTCCAGACCTGGGCACTCTCCCCACTTTCTTGGTCTATTTGTTCTGTGCTTATCTCCTTCCTCCTGCCCATTTCAGCACTGCTCTAGGGGCAGTATCAGCCCTGCCTGGGCTCCCTCCTCACCCAGCCCTTGGCAGAGCCCAGAGCAGGGTTCTCTGTGAACCCTGGCACGGGATGTGGGTGCTGGGACTGGACACTGAGGTGTGGAGTGGACACTCTGGTGGGGAACATTTGCCCACCCAAAACACTCCCTGTGCTGTGCCGTGTCTGATGAGGGGATGTGGGGCCTGTGCTGGCCAGGGGGGCTGTGCTGCCCCAGGGACAAATGACAGGCATGAGCCACAGCACAACGACCAGGAGGTGGAAGTGAGGACAAAGTCCAGAGGAGGAATTCAGAAATCTGCCCTGAGCGTGTGTTCATGTGTTTAGGAAAGGCAAAGCTCAGCTGGAGCTGATGGAGGCTGCAGGCAACATCCAGAGCAAAGTCAATTCATTGCTGTGTTGGAATTCAAAATGCAAGGGTCTGTAAGGCAAGGCATAGAACTAAACACAAGTTTAGCTTTAGAATTTAAGATCTAGAAGAAATAAAGGTACTTTCAAAGGGAAGAAGAAGTTTCAGAGTGCAGCAATGTAAGTTTGTGTGTTGGGATATAATTGGCTAAGAAAGTTCACTCTGTGGTATGAGTCAGTAAGATGAAATATCTTAGTATTGAATTAGAAACCTAAATATCTCTGTTGACAGTGCTTTATTGGTTAATAAATCCTTAAAAGGCCTTGTAACCATAAATCTTGTGACTTCTAAGCCATGCTGTGACCATTTGTAAGAAAAACTTACCATTTCTGCCTGGATAGAAAATTAAAAAAAAAAATAAATCACACTTTCTAAAGGAACCGTCCCTTCTCTCTCTTCATTTGGAAAAGCAAAAAACCCCACCAAAAATTACAACATAAAAAAATACGGCCACACTTTAAAAATATACAATAAATACAATGAACACACATTCTGGAAATATAACGTAAAAACAACAAACCAGCACCTGGAGACACTTTCTTTGTCATGTCCCTCAGTGGGACCCATTAGAACTTCAGGAAACTTTGGACTTTGAATATGACTTTGAGTTCTTGAGAGGTTTCTTTTCCTGTTCTAATTCAATCCATGGGAAACCTCCTTCACATTTATTAATAGGACTCATTAAAATAAGAGAAACTTTGGAGTTTGAATCTGACTTGGAATTCTTGAGAGGTTTCTTCAACTCCCTCTCAGGGACTGATGTTCAGGGACTCAGCCCCAACCCAGAGAGGGTCATTAAAGTCCTTGTGCTGTGTCTGTGCTGCTGAGCTGGGCTGGGTTCCTGGCAAAGGCAGCACTGCAGAGAGAGAGCCAATATTTCGAAAATATTATTTGGAGCTCCTTGGCAGCACCAAATGCACACAGGGGCTTATTGGGATCAAGCAAGTCCTGACAAACCATGGCTCTGCCTTGATTTCCCTCTGCTCTGGTGCAGTTCATTGGGAAGGTTTTCAACTCCAGATATGGAGAAATATTTCAAAGAGCTTCTTAGAAACACACATTCCTGTTTTCAAGGGTGTATTTTATTACTGTTCTCTTTAGAGCAGAGATGATTGCAGCATTCTGTGATTGATGTTGATCCAGGGTCTCTCCTCAGGAGGTCTGGCAAAGAGGAGTTTCCTTTCTTTGTCAGAGCCACTTCCGGGACTACAGCTCCCATGATGCTTCGCAGTTCCCATAGAGTGCTATTGCAGCCGTGCCTTCATCTCCCATCATGCACCGCGCCCCGAGAGCCATTGTAGCTGCACCTACAACTCCCATGATGCTCCACTGCTCTATCAAACCATATTATACCCACGCCTACAACTCCCATCATCCCCTGCGCCCCGGAGAGCCCCGTTAGAGCCCCCCAAGTGCCCGCTTGGACACCGAATGGCCCCAGATTCTCCTCCCTGACCTCCAAGTGCCCTCCCGGACTCCCAAGAGCTCTCCCGGGCTCCAAAGTATCCATCACAATCTCTCAGTGCTCCTCCTAGTGCCCACTCAGGTCTCCCAAGTTTCTTCCGGACTCTCAAGTTCTGTCTAAAATCCCTGCCTAGACTGAAAACTGCCTCAAATGTACCCCAGAAATGTCTCCATGAATCCCAAATGGGTACCTTTTATAATGTCTGAGAAAATGATTAAAAAGATGACAATGGTATTAAAATTGGAGAAATAATCATAAAGCTGGAGAAATACTTAACCAGTAGTGGTCAGTTATTAATGAAGGGAATTGTGTTACTTAGAACCAATGACCAAAAAAAATTTTGGTTGCCAAAAATGTATGGATTTTTTTACATAAATAGAAAATTAAGGTGTGATAAATGTGATCCGTACTAATTAAGTTGTAACTATATTAGCAAAATTGTATTTAGATCAATAGAAGACAATTGTTACAGAGTGAGGGGGGAGATGGGTGAGACAGGACACAGGACATCTTCCAGATGTTGGGAGTCGAAGAAGAAGGTTGGAAGAAAGTCAAACAAGAATAGTAGAAGGACGTAGGTCTGACAAGCAGCATCTAGAAAGTTTTGACCTTGAAATGGGCCAAAATGGGATGATTCCAAGCATGGGACTCAATTAAAGTCTTGTTATGGAAAACATCTGCTCAGTCACACAGTGCACCTGAGCTACCTGCAGGTCACACCTCGGTCACTGATGAAGACGATGAGCCTTCATCAGAAATAAGACCCTCAAAGGGATGAGAGACCCCCTAACCCATTAGTAGAGCATGCACCGTACACACAGTGACGGAGATTTTAGGAATAGAAACTAGGAGGAGTTTTCTAGAACCTTCTGTAGCCTACAGTATATAAGTGGGATTGTTAGCCTGGGTGCTTTGGTACGTGAGGAATGGGAGCCACTCCCTGTACCCCCGGTCAGTTTTGCTTATGCTTTATATGAACCTCAATTATACTGAATTACTTACTGCCAAATTTTGTATATTCTCAAATATATGCACTTTGATTGTATTCATCTCCAATACTTGTATTCATTTATTATGGTTACTATTAAAAATTTGCTGCCACAGTTAATCTTGTTGTTTGATAACTTGGAAAACTAGAATATCATTCATAACAGATTCAAACTCCAAAGTTTCTCTTAATTTTAGTGTGTCTCACTGATAAACATGAAGGAGAAAGTTTCCCAAAGGTTGAATTAGAGCAGAAAATTGATGACAATGATGTCAGGTAGGAAAAAATAGGGTAAGGGAGGAAAAGAAACCTCTGAAGAATTCAAAGTCAGATTCAAACCCCAAGGTTTCCTGAAGTTCTAATAGGTCTCACTGAGGGACATGACTGAATATGTGTGTCCAGTTGCAGGTTTATTGTTTTTATGTTATAAAGTGTGGGTTTATTGTTTTCATGAAATATTTATAAAGTGTGGGCTTACTGCTTTCATATTACAATTTTGGTGAGGATTGTTTCTTTTTTCCGAATGAAGCAGAGAGACAGGACTTCTGAGTTGCTTTAGACAGTGCGATTTATTTTTTTTCTTTTCTATCCAGGCAGAAAGGGTAAGTTTGTCGTACAAATGGTCACAGCATGACTTAGAAGTCACAAAACTTATGTTTACAGGGTTTTTTCAGGATTTATTAATGAATAAAACAATGTCAACAAAGATATTTCTGTTTTTAATTCAATACTAAGATATTCCGTCTTACTGATTTATAAGACAGTGAACTTTCTTAGCAAATTATATCCTGACACAGAAACTAGCATTTCTGGCTCCACAACTCCTTGATCCCTTTGTCAGTACCTTTATTTCTTCTCTTAAATTCTAAAGCTAACCCTATATCTACTTAACTATGTTTAGTTCTAAGCTTTGCCTTACAGACCCTTGCATTTTGAATTCTAACACAGCAATGAATTGACTTTGCTCTGGATGTTGCCTGCAGCCTCCATCAGCTCCAGCTGAGCTTTGCCTTTCCTAAACACATGAACACACGCTCAAGGCAGATTTCTGAATTCCTCCTCTGTACCTTGTCCTCACTTCCACCTCCTGGTCGTTGTGCTGTGGCTCATGCCTGTCATTTGTCCCTGAGGCAGCACAGCCCCCCTGGCCAGCACAGGCCCCACATCCCCTCATCAGACACGGCACAGCACAGGGAGTGTTTTGGGTGGGCAAATGTTCCCCACCAGAGTGTCCACTCCACACCTCAGTGTCCAGTCCCAGCACCCACATCCCGTGCCAGGGTTCACAGAGAGCCCTGCTCTGGGCTCTGCCAAGGGCTGGGTGAGGAGGGAGCCCAGGCAGGGCTGATACTGCCCCTAGAGCAGTGCTGAAATGGGCAGGAGGAAGGAGATAAGCACAGAACAAATAGACCAAGAAAGTGGGGAGAGTGCCCAGGTCTGGAAGTGGCTGATGGAAGAGGCTGGAGGGATGCTCAAAGCCCTGGGGCACCTTGTCACACTGGCCATGCCACCAAGGCCACAGACCAAGCTCCTCAGTGCTGCACCTGCCTGTGTGAGATCCCTGCCAGGGGCTTGACACAGCAGCACACACCTGCTGGAACGTGTCCTGGCCCTGCAGAGTCACACAGCTCAGCTGACACGAGTGGGTTTTATCTCCTGGGCTCTCACCTTGTTTCCATGGGGCTTCAGAGTGTCACAATGTTCTCCTTGTTTCTGCAGTGTCACAATGGCCCCTTGCTGCCATGAGGCCCTGCAGGGTCACAATGGCCCTTTGGTTCCCCACAGTGTCACAATGGTCTCCATGATTCCATGGGGCCTTGCAATGCCACAATGGTCTCCATGGATCCATGGTGCCCTGCAGGATCCCAATGGCCCTTTGGCTGCACCAGGCCCTGTAATGCAACAATGGCCTCTTGGTTCCACAAAGCCCTGCTGCTTCACACCGACCCCTTGGCACCATGCGGCCCAGCAGAGCCACAGTGATGTCCTTGGTTCCACGGTGTCCCCACAGTGTCACATGGGTCTTTCATTTCAGAAGGCCTCAAAGTGTCTCAATGGTCTCCATGGTTCCATGGGGCCCCACAGTTTCACCATGGTCTCCACAGGAAGGGATCCATGAATCCCCTGTGTTTCATGGTTTCATGAACTGCAGCCACCAGAGGCCAAGGCCAGCCAGACCTGTCTGTCCTGGCTGCTTTTGTCTGGCAGAAACCCTTGCAGATAGGAATTCTGGAAGAAAAGCACCAATTTTTGCCATGGGTGCCTCTGCAAGAGGGATTTTTTTTCCATAGGAAGGCGAGCATGGAGCCCCAGTGTTTGAAGACAGATGAGACCCAGCCCTAAAGAAGCCAAGAGCAGCCAGAATGGTGGAAATGTCAACTTTTCTTTGGCAGCAATCACTGATATTGAGAATTTTAGAGAGGGAAATCTCATTTTGGCAATTGATGCCTGGATAAGGACAGTTCTTTTCCTTTGAAGGAAGGCCCAGAGCCCCAGTGTTTCAGGGGCACATGAGAAGAGACCCTCAACATCCCAAGGGCATTTGGACCAGTCATGCCAAGCCAACCAGACCTGTTACCTTTTCCCTTGGACCCATGAGCTCTGCAGTGTCACAGTGGTTGTGTCATATTGGATCCTTGGCTCCATGAGGCCCAGCTGTGTCACACTGGCCTCTTGTTTCCATGGGGTTGCACAGTGTCACAATGGTCCCTTGTTTCCATGAGCCCTTGCAGTGTCACAGGGTTCTCCTTGGTGCCACAGTATCCCAAAGGACCCTTGGTTCCATGGGGACTCACAATGGCAGAAGGGTCTCCTTGGTTCCACAAGGTTCTGCAATGCTCCTTGATTCAACGAGGCCTCAAAGTGCCATCATGGTCTCCAGGATTCCATGGGGCCACAAAGTGTCACAATAGACTCCATGATTCCATGAGATCCCAAAGTGTCACTATGGCCCCCTGGTTCCATGGAGCCCCAGAGTGTCACTATGGATTCCTTGGTTTCATAAGGCCCTGAAATGCTACAATGGTCTCTTTGTTTCACAAATACTCAAATTATAAAAATGGCCTCCATGGTTTCATGAGGCCGTGCTGTGTCACAATGGAGCCTTGGTTCCATGGTGACCCATAGTGTCACAATGGTCTCCTTGGTTCTGCAGTGTGACAATGCCCCCTTGGTCCCTTGGAGCTCTCAGTGTCACTCTTGTGCCATTGGTTCCATGAGGCCCTGCAGTGCCACAATGGTGCTTTGGTTCTATGTGGCCTCAAAGTGTCATCATGATCTCCATGGTTCCATGAGGCCATTCTGTGTCATAATGACATCCTTGGTTCCATGATGCCCTGTAGTGCAACAAAGTTCTCCTTGGTTCCATGGTGTCAGAATGGCCCCTTTGTCCCATGCAGCCCCACACTATCACTGTGCTCCCCTTGATTCCATGAGACCCTGCAATGCTACAATGGCCCCAGTGGCTACAATGGTCTCCAGGGAGACTCTCTACAACCACCTGAACAGAGGCTGTAGTCAGGTGGGGGTCGGTCTCTTCTCCCAGGCAACCACTGACAGAAGGAAAGGACACAGTCTGAAGATGAGCCAAGGGTACTATGGCATTGACTTCAGGAAAAAATTCTTCACAAGAAGAGTGACTGGGCACTGGAATCTTCTGCCCAGGGAAGTGGTGGAGTCATGGTCCCTGGCAGCCAAAAAATAGTCTGGACGTGGCACTCAGAGGCATGGTTTAGTTTTTGAGGTGATGTTAGGTCACAGGTTGGATTTGAAGATTTCATAATAGTCTCTATTGTTCCATGAAGCCCTGCAATGTCACAATGGACCTTTGGTTCCATGAGTCCCCACAGTGTAATAACAAACCCTTGGTGCCAAGAGGTTTCTGAGTGTTGCAATGACCCTTTGGTCACAATGAACTGCTGGTTCCATGAGCTTTCATACACTCAGCAACAGCTCTGCAATGTCACCATGGACCCTTTGTTCCACGAGGTTCTGTAGTATAACATGGTCATCTTGGTTCTATGAGGCCCTGCAGTGTCACAATGCAGCCATGGTTGCAGGAGGTTCCACAGTGTCACCATGGCCTCCTTGGATCTGCAGTATAACAATGGACCATTGGTTCCATGTGACCCCACAGTGTCACAATGGCCCCTTGGTTCCATGAGGCCTTTCTATGTCACAATGGACTTTCTGGTTCCATGAGGTTTCTCAGTGCCACAATGGTCTCCTTGGAGCTGCAGTGTCAGAAGGGACCAAAGGTTCCATGTGGTCCCACTCTTTCAAAATGGATTTTTGCTCCATGAGCTCCCACAGTGTCAAAAGGCCCCTTTGTTCCTTGAGGTTCCATAGTGTCACAGTTGACTCCTTGGTTCTGTGAGGCCCCACTGTCACCAAATCACCAAAATATCAGAATATGACACTTTTAATAGTACTTTGGTTCTGAAAAGGGCATCATTTCTTTCAGACCTCAGGTCCAATGTGGAATAACTACTAAACTTATGTAGACACATGATTCTACAAGTGTGTTGCTTATATTCAGTGACTACATGTGTATTACAATTTACCCATTTCCATAAAACCACCACAAGTTACCAGGTTGTGTCCTTGTTTGTTCTATCACTCCATCTTTGAGCCAGATATTTTCTTCTTCTCTTCCAACCGTACTGGCTAGGAAAGCAGCCCCTGCGTGCCTTGTTCCTGTGCTAAAAATTCACAGGCACAGTCAAAATGGAATGAACTCTTTTTGGTGTCAAGGCCAAGGCTTTGTGTGTGCAGGCAGAGGCAGGCAGGAGGCAGAGCTGTCAGCAAAGGAAGGGGCCAGCGAGGTGGGGCAGCCGGGGGATGACGACAGCCTGCAGGGACAGAGGCGCAGGGCATGGACACCGTAGGACAGCCTGGGCTGCAGAGGGCACAGGGATGGGCAGCAGCTGAAAGGCCCTGACACAGCCAACTCCTGCAGCAAGGGCTCCTTCCCTTATCTGGAAGGGGCCTCTCTCATCCATCCTGTTTGCACATTCTTGCCCCTCTATCTGATCTTGTGGCCTTGCTCTTTCCTCGTGTTCTTGCAAAGACAGCGAATTTTAAGCATTTATAGCATCTTGTCAACTCCTTTCTAGTTAAAGCATCCACCTGTATTTTTAAATTTTACTCTTTTATTTCAATTTTTATTCCCCTTGTTTCAGTATCACAATGGCTCCTTGGTTCTACAGGCCCCACAGCTTCATCACTGAGCCTTGGTTCCATAGGGGTCCTGAGTTTCACAATGGTCCCCCTGATTCCATGAGGCATCAGAGTGTCACAATGGTCTCTTTGGGTCCATGAGGTTCCATGGTGTCTCCATGGTGTCCTTGGATCATCTGCTGTCCTTGTCTCAACTGATCCATGGTTCCATGAGGTTCTGCAGTGTCACCATGGTCACTGTCAGAGGCTGGATGAGATCAATGTCCCAGACACCTGGGGATGAGCTGTCAATCAGTCACACAGTGGGGTGGTGCTGACCCAGGCTCTGATTGCCCCAGCAATCACAAGTCCCACCTGGGGGAGGCCCACGAAGGCCCAGGGGCTTAAAACACAGAGCAGGCGCTCAGCCCATGGTCCATACCCTGCCTTCTCCTGGGGTCTGTGTCTCACCCACACTGGAACCCTGGGGGTTGGGAGCCATGTGTGTGTCTGTCTATAGAGCTTCTGTCTTTCTGTCTCTTTTTCCTTCTAATGCTCTTTATATGGAGCACCATTATTTTTGGGCACCACGACAACCTAAATGTTTAAAGGTTTTGAGGTTAAGTGGGAAAAGTTAATGAAGTTCTGGCTATGATAAGTGTTTTATGTTGAGTTGGATGTTATATTAAATCCTTTTCCAAAGTTCCTTGGTTTTCTATACCACTAAATTTTTGTGTCATTTTGACGTCTTGAGAATATCTGTCTGGGGTTTCTCCTGTGCACTAAACTCAAGTAAAGGAACCTTTGGTCACCCCCAGCATTTCAGTGTTCTGGGGTGTTCCAGCCCTGCAGGCTCACCATGGCCTCTTGTTTCCATAAGGCCCTGCTGTGTCACACTGGCCCTTGGTTCCATGAGCATCTGGAGTGTCACACAGCTTGATGACATTTGTCCTTGCTGCCCCTGCCATCCCACTGCCCCAGCAACAGCCCCGAGCCACCCGTGAGGGACAGGCCCTGCTGGGCCAGGCCTGGGCTCAGGCCTTGGCCTTTCTGCTTCCTCCAGCCAGCCCAGGCCTTGCTCAGCATTGCAGTTCCCTGCTCACAGCCTCGGGCTCCTGCAATCCTGCCCTCAAGGATCTGCTCTCACCAGTCCCTGGGGAGCCTTTGGCACTCCCTGCCCTCAGTGGGGCCACTGATGCTCCAAGGGACTTGAGTTTTGCTTCTGACTCCTGGAGCAGCTTCTTCAACCTTCTCTCAGTGCCTGAGGGTCCTGCGCTCAGCCCTAAATCCACCACGGGGATCATTAAAATACAAAAAGTTCTTAGGAGCTCTTTGTCTTCCTTCAATTGTCGTCAAGTCTCCAGGGCTTGTGCAGCTGCTTGGAGAATGCTTGGAGTTTTTTTAAGGAAGAAGATTTCAAATTACACCTCATTACTTTTTTTCTTTAATCATGTGAGCATTTTTTTTAGTTTTCATTTCTGAGAAGAGGGGATAAAAGCATTCCCCAAGTGATCTTGATGCTGAATGTCTCCTTAGGAGGTGTGGGAACACAGAAGAATGAGCCCCTTGCAGGCTGACCCTGTTTGGACAACCTGCTCCTCACCCCCAGCCTCACCATGTCTGACATTGCCCACCTGGGACTGACATCCCTGTGCCCTGCAGCAGAACCTTGTCCCCTGAGCTCTGCAGCTGGGTGTCCCAGCCCATTGCACCATGTCCCACCTGCTCTCCTCAGGGCTCTGCCTGCACACAGGCCCAGGAGAAGTTTTCCTGTTTGTGAGGAAAGAATGGAAAATCCTGAGCAGGTTTCCTAAACAACAAACCCCACTGTAGAACCACATGCCCAGTCTAGGCTGCCTGGAATGCTGTCATCTTTCTGCAAGGGACAGTGTAACCAGAAATGATGTCTGTAAGCAGAATTCTCCGAATCTTCCAGCTGAATTCTCTGTCCCTGTCCTTTCTCTGGATCTCTGTTGCAGATGGAATCTGCTGGTGCCATTCTCACCTTTAACCCCTCTTTTGAATGCAGACAGTCCAGGTGTGCTAGGCAGGTGTTGCTCAGTTTACTCAAAGATTTGTATCCTCATGGAACCAAGGAGACAATTGTGACAGTTCAGAGCCTCACAGAAACAAGGCTCCATTGTGACACTGAGGGCAATCATGGAATCAAGGAGACCATTGTGACACAGCCAGGCCACATGGAACCAATGGTCCATTGTGACAATGCAGATCCAAGGAGACCATGATGACACTATGGGACCGCATGGGTCCAAGGGGCCATTGTGACACTGAAGAACTTCATGGAACCCAGGGTCCAGAGTGTCACAGCGGTGCCTGATTGGAACAAAGGAACCATTGTTGACAGCCCAGAAACTCATGGAACCAAGGGGCTGTGGTGACACAGCAGGGCCACATGGAACCAAGAACACCAGTGACATTTAGGAGCCTAATGGAACCGAGGGTCCACTATGACACTGCAGAAACAAGGAGAGCATTGTGATATTATGGAAGCTCATGGAACCAAGCAGCCACTGTGACACTCCAGGGCCTGTTTGAACCAGGGAGACCATTGTGACACTCCAGAATCTCTTGGCACTGAGGTTTTATTGTGACACAGCAGGGCCCCATGGAACCAAGGGGCCATTGTGAAACTGTGCAAGGGCCATAATGGAGTCAAGGACACCACTGACACTGAAACCCACAGGACAGAAAGTTTTGAACACAGTTTTGAATATCTGAAAACAAATATTCTTTATTACATCATGGTGGTCACTGTGGCAAACCTTCCTCCATTCGAGTGCACTGAGCATTGAATGAACAGAGTTTTTATCACACACACTGGTTACATACTCTTTAGCTATTCCCACTTTCTTTGAATTTATTGGACACAGTTACACTCCTTATCACAAGTCCTTATATGGTTCTTTGGGGTCTGTCTTCAACATCCAGTGCCCTTTTCAGGGAGCTTCTTCTCAACCTCCACTTTTGAGTGAGGGCAATATTATTTTTTTTATAATTTCTGCTTTATCAGCCTTGCAGAGCTGATCTGGCATCCTCCTTGCATTTTGTGTGACTTCTGTTTGCCTCAGCTACATCCTTTATCTGTTCCTCCAAGGCTGTGCTGTTCTGTTCTCCTTGTACTTGATCAGTGTAAATGTTGTTCTGTTCTCCTGTCCTTGTCACAGTGCTCACCCCACAAGGTGTGTCTGCTAGCCCCTCCAAGCCATGGGCTTGGGGTGGGCAAGTGTTCCTGAGGGAACAGGGATGGGACAGCTGGGCTGGATGAACCAAGGGATGTTCCATTCCATGGCACACCATGATAAGCTGAAATAAACTGAGAGAAGAGAGGGGCAAGGGGCGTAGGGAATTGATTTCTTTTTTAAGAACATTTTTATTCAAAACAGCACCTACACATACAGAATCCACTCCTGCTACAATATGGTTAAGTATTTTCTGCTGCTAGGAGATTTCCTGTGGATTTGCTTTGCTTCTGTGAATGGCCTTTGCTTTTTGTGGTTGCTTGGTTTGTGGGGTTTTTTGTTGTTGCGGGTGGGTCTTGCTTTGTTTTTTTTTGTTTGGGTTTGATTTTCCATATTGAACTGCCTTTTTTTCTGATACATAAATTCAACCTTTTCGTGTGGCTTGGTGGACACCTGATGACAAGAGAAATTTACCCAACTCAGTCATTTTGCCAAATTACATTTTGCAGTCACCATTAACCAGATGAATTCGGTCACAGACTCCCTGCAACCTGGCAGCATCCACAAAGGAATTGAAAGTGCATTTCATGCCATTGTAGAGATAATAGAAATGTTCCACACTGGTGGTCAAGGGCTGGTCACTGAAGGATGTCACCAGGGAGTGGCTGCCAAGAGGACTCTGTGCCATGGATGACATTTGACCCTGATTGTTCAGCCAAATTCCCACCCACCCCATGTTCCTCTCCTGCAGCCCAGCTCGCTCCAATCTGGCTCTGAGGAGAGCACAGCAGACCATGTCCCAGGCCTGGCTAAAGTCTGGGCACACAACATCCCCTTCTTTTCCCTCCCATGGGGGTTCTGCAATCCCTGCCTCGTGCTGCCAGTGCCTGGAATGGCTGCAGGAGGATTTGCCACCTGCCCTTCCCTGCTGAGCCTGACCAGTCTGTGACTGTCCCAGTGCCCCTCCATGCTCTGTTTGCAGACTGGTTCCATGTCTGCCCTTCCCAAGTTCCCAGCACCCTCTGGGATGGCTCTGGCCTTTCCAAAGGGTTTGAGAGAGATGTCACAGAGACACTGCCCAGCCTTCTCAGCATCCCTGACTCCAAAGGCCTTTTCCACATCCCTCAGCTCCTGGTCAGTGCCCAGAGGACAGCACAACCCTGTCCAGGTCCTCAGGGTGGTTCAGAAGGGAGGCAGCTCTGATTTCTCCCCACAGACCCCCACCCCAATGGTCTCTCTGTGCAGTCCGAGGCTGTCCTGAACATTTTTTTCCTGGACCCTCCCTGCCTGGGATGTTTCTCCTATGCAGTCGTAACCACAGCCCAGTAATGAGTTCAGGTGTTTTCCCAGAGTGTAGTGGCCTCAAGGCATTGTTTGTGCCACCAGAACTGTGCCACCCCCGAGTGCTGGTGATGGTGTTTGTGCTCACTCGGGTTCATCTCCCCACACACACACGATGCACTGCTGAAATCTCCTCTGTACAGAGCAAACATGGCCTGCTGGCCTGGTCACTCGGTGTCCCTCCATGCAGGGACAAACAACCTCGTGCAGCTGGGGGAGAGGCCAGTGCTGGGTGTGGTGATTGCAGGGGCTGGTGTGGGACAATTGCCCTGGGGCACCTTCCCAGGCTGTGCCCAGAACAAAGACACAGCCCAGGCCCTGCCCTGCTGCTCCCTCAGGTCCATCCTAGGAGCTCTGGCTGTGCCAGGACACTGCTGTGTGCCCCCTGCACACTGCCCCTCTGCCCCAGGCACTGGGCTTTGCTTGGCCAGGTCATTCCTGCAGCACATTGTTGACAGCAGCTCTGGAGGAGAGCAAAGCCTTCCTGCCCTGCCCTCAGGAGATGCCCTTTGCTGATGGAGCTGCTGTGCTGGAGCCCAGCTATGTCCCAGCAGTGCCCATGGCCTGTCCCTGCCTGTGGGCACAGCACGGACACACAGCAGGACAGTAACCAAACTGCCAGAGCACTGCGGCCTCACAGCCACAGAAGGGCTGGCAAGGAGAGGGGGGAGTTGGGAAGAGCAGATGTGGGAAGAGCCAGGGCCATTGTCCCTGGCTGTGCTGCTGTGCTGGGAGTCTCTTCCCTCCACCTCTGCCCACAGGCACTGCCCTGCAGAGACAGAGAAGGGCTCAGGAAGGATCCTCGATATAGAGGACAAAGCATGCACTTGTTTTTATTTAAATGCACAGGGAACAGACCTCTTGAATGTTTTTGTCTTTCAAATAAAAGGTAGATATTAATGTAGTGTCATGATCTGCTATTAATGCAGAGCCAGGGTTGTGATGGTTCTTTTGATCTCCAAGGTGCAAACAGCCCAAGTGCAGGGGACAAAATCAGTTTATTCAACAGCAGAAAATCAGTTTATTCAACAACAGCAATGCATTTCATCAAATGCCAACAATTCAGTTATGGTAAAGGGGAGAGGTATAGGATAGGGAAAGGGAAAGGAAAGGAAGGGATGGGAGAATAGCTACCAACAGACGAGACGGGCGTCCTCACGGGTCATCTGATAGACGAGTCTTCATCCGAGGGGAGATCTCAGGGGTTTCCTCCAGGGGGTAGATGGGTCTTCATCAGTGGAGAGATCTCAAAGGGTCTTTCCCAGAGGGTCGCTCTTTTATAGTCCTTCTCCAAAGCGAGTGGCCTCTGGCCAAGAGGTGGGAAGATTTATGGACCATTGTGTGGTGCTGCAGGAGACAGGTACAGTCAAGCAGTCCTCAGTTGGTACAACACAACCTCTGGTTGGTGCCACAACAGCACAGTCCAGTGAACACAATACACCAGCACACAGTCACGAGCATCCACCTTGGCCAGGCCAGGAAACCATTGTTGGGAGTCAGCCTGGGTGGGGGTCGTCGAGGTCTCCTTGCGACGGTTGGGAGGCAAAATCGAGGGGAACTTTGGACCAACCCTTACACCACCCCGTGACTCACGATCGTCGTCAAGAGTCCCCCTTTGTAGAGTTGTGGTGAAGTCTTCAGTTGTGGCATCTTCAGGTCTCATCCAAGTTGGTAGCATATCCCGGAAAACAGAGACATGAAAGTAGGAAAAAGATAAGGGAAAGGATAAGGAAAAAGAGAAAAAAGGAAAACAAAGCAAATCAATTATATTCAATTTTTGATTGGTAACAATTTTAAACAATTTGATCAATTCTTTAATTTTTCAATTTTTGAATAAAAATAAATCAATTTTTCATAACAAAGAAAGCAAATTTTTGATTAAACACTTTTAATTGCAATTAAAAGATAATAAATTTTAGTTAAAAATCATATTTTATCCTATTAGAATATTGTGTCAATAACCCTAGGGATGTCAACAGTGACTGAGCTGGATACATTTGTCACAGATGCCAATTGTGCTAACTGTTTCATTATTCTTCAACTCATAATGTATAGGATTGCTGATAAAACAAAACCAATTAAATCTAAAATCAAGAGAACAATGGTGGGATAACACAATTTGTTCAGGACACCTGTAGCAGTAGGTGACCACCCAAATAGAGTATCCCACCACCTGTGTCCAGCATCTGTCTTTACTCTTTCCAAAACACGATGTATTTTTTCCACACTGTGATGAACAGCTATTAGAGTTTTCTGTCCGTTTTTCTTGATCTTCTCCAAAATTTCGATGAGATCTTGGTGGAGCAAAAATTGCTTCACCAGAGAGAGGTTCATTCCAATTGGAGTGGGCAATAGATGGTGGATCAGTGTGTAATTTGACTGCAAAAGATGGTAAAAAGTAACTGGGGCTAGATAGGAAAAATCACATCCTGAAATCCTAGTAAAGTTACAGACACAAAAGTTTGAATGATTTTTAGTATTCAGTACCAAATTTTCTATGAATACACTATCACAAGTAGTTCTAAAGCATGCACATCCATTGCCTATATATACCAGTACTGTTTCAGGAATCTCATTTGGATGAATTTCAAAATTGCAAACATTCTATTCTGTGTCCAAGCAGATATCTTGAGCTCTGATTGCATTACTTTCACAGATAAACCCTTGTTGTTCCCGGACAATGCAAGTTTCCAAATGTTCATTTGCCATTTCTCACCAATTTGACGGGGCCATTCCCTATGCTCGAAAGGATAGAGAATGGCTCCATCATGGTTCAACCCCAGTGCAATGATGGGGAATATTGAATGCACTGAAGCATTACGAATTGTCAGTACAAAGGCTGTGGCTGTGTTTGTGCTGGGCTCATAGGTAAAATTTGCTAAGTTCCACCAGGACTGGAACTCTCTTTCAAAATCGGTGGCACTGTCCCAGACTCTTTTTTGAATTTCAGTGGGAAAAGTGCCTTCCTCACCTTCTCTTATAATTGAAGCAGCAACTGACTGCATCCACAACTGGGCCTGGATACAGCTGAGACACAGAGAGATGTTATTTTGTGTAGCACCAAGTGCATTGATTACCAATTTGTGGTCATTTACATTTACCTTTTCCCAACTTGGCAATATGTTTGATAACAACCATTGTTGGGTTCCCAAAGCTGTTAAGGCTGTTTGCAGGGGCCGTTGTAATTTGGTTACATCTCCAGCTGTGGTAGCCAATTTATTCATTAGTACTTCTGAATCGATGCTATTCAAAATTCCCAATCCTGTTCCCACAACACTGGTTATGTCTCTTGCGATTCGTTTTTTTAGAAGGATTCCGTTTTCACAACCAGGTTGTCCATCCCTCAAAAGAAGTCTGTAGAAAGGGTGAACAAACTGGTTGGACTTCTGAGACATTATTTTGCATCAATAATTTGATTTGTTTGAGAGACCATGCCGGATTAAACAATATTTGTTGTTAGCCAGTTTTTTCTAATTACATAAGGTCCAAATTGAAAAATCGTAGAGCTTAGCACAACCGGTGGTTGGGTAGTAGGTGTTACAACATTAACATCAAGTTCTCCCCAGTATTTTGTATCATTTTTTCCACACATGATTTTATAGGAAAATTGTACAGCAGTTAGGTTTAGCCAACAGTCTTGCTTTTGGATTTTGCAATATAAAGTCCGGCCATGAGATCCTATGCCATAACTGTATGCAGGTTCGGTGAGGGATCCAGTTGCTAATTTACAAGTTATTGCGACATCATCACCTTGTGTCACCATGAAAGGAGGAAAAACCTTGGTTTGTCATCCAACACTAAGGGGGGTGCTTCTTCATGTCCCTCGGTGTTCTTCTGTGAAAAGTAAACACAAACAGAGTCTGCCTCCAGGAGGCAGGAGATTAAAATGATGGAACTATCCAGTGTGTAGCGTGGACTGGAATTCTGTTAACTTCCCAATCATTTTGCTGCTGAAAAGGAGGCCACTCTGTACCTCCTTTAAACACAGCATAGGAGTCAGTGTAGATGTAAACAAGAGAGATATTCTGTACCTCAAGTTGGAAAACACTCCAAACAACTGTCAGCTCACCGGTCTGAGAGCTGCCTTCTCCCTCAGTATTAATTTGTTCACCAGCAGAAGTGGGGAGGGCTACTGCCCTGTATTTCCCCACCTTTCCCTCTCGTTTGGCAGAAGCATCAGTGAACCAAGAATTTGCTGATTGTTCAGGGGAGAAAGGAGTGGCTACTTTAATTACCAAGGCAGGTTTGTCATGGCTATTAGCCAAGCTCTCAGTTTCTTGTATTGCCAGATTTTTTACAGCTCCTTCTGTTACTGAGAAGATGTTACAGTCATGTTTTATCTGGGCATAACACTTCCCAACTGAGGATCTCTGGGCCACCCCGTCAGGGGGAGGGGTCTCAATAGTGATTGTGATGTGTTTTCTCCAGAACACTAATAATTCTAGAGGCTGTTGGAGCTCTTTCTTGGATTCGGGCAATTTAATTTGATCCAGGGAGGTTAGAGTATCAGGTGGAATACATGTCATGCCTCCTTTCCACCAAATTCCCAAAAACTTCACCTCCTGAGAAGGTTTTTGAATTTTCTCTGAGGAAATTTGCAAATCAGGGTTTTCCAAATGAGAGATTATTTTTTGTTGAGTATTCCCCACTACTTTTATTTCATCCCTTCCCACCAGAATATCATCAATGTATTGATAGACAGCTGTATTGTCACGTTTGGGTATCTTTTCTAATTCCTGGGCTAAAGTGTGGTGGGCCAAAGTGGGGAATGTTCATACCCTTGGGAAAGCCCAGTGCAGGTGTACTGCTTTGGCTCAACTCCCAGAGCCTGTGGAGGAGATTGCTTTGGTACATTGTTCAGAACTTGTGGAGAAGTTTGCTCTGGTACACTGCCCAGAACCTGTGGAGAAGGTTGCTCGGGGGGTGCATCACTGATATAATCATATTCTATTTTAATCACAGGTTTCAAGTTGGGGCAGCAGTGTTGCCCACAATTTTTCATCAAAATTAGGTCTTTTTGAGAGTGTATTGGATTAATGTGAATAGCTTCCTTCTCCTGTGCTTTTTTTTGGTGTTATACCCTGCATTGAATTTTTGTCCCATTCTTCTCTTAAGGCAGCTTTTAACAAATTATTTTCATCTGGAAACAAATGGTTCTCATTCCTTTCTTGATCTAATTGTTTTTGCAAAATTTGAACAAGATTTTGTAGAGAGTCTATAATTGTTCTTTCTTCACTTCTTCACTCAGAGCGAGTTTCTATAGCTGCCGTAAGACAAGCTCCCAAAACTGAGCAGAGCATGGTTTTATTTTGCCCAGTTTGAACTTTGATTCATGTTGCAAAGAATATATTCTATCAATCACATTCTCCACATTAAACCAATTATTGTTTGCCCATTCCTCCCCACCTTGGGACGGTCTGGTGCTATACTTAGCTAATAGAGCATAAAATGCAGTTTTATCTGTTACAGTGGAATTCTCAGTCATTTTGTGAAGGGATAAGTAAAAACCACAACAGGGAGGTCAATTGCTTAAGTTACCACACACAACGAAACAGCTTTCGCTGTGTGCCCCCCTTCGCTTCCCTGTGTGGGTGAAGAGACCAAACTACTTGGGAGGCACTCCTTAGTTACAAACACCAGGTTGTCTCTTCACTGCACCAAGTAGTCAAACATCATTAACAACAACAACAACAACAACAACAACAACAACAACAACAACAACAACAACAACAACAACAACAGTGTCCTGCCTTTTGCACCAGTAGATCTTTTGTGAAATTCTGACGACAGAGCCCTCAAGCGAGTCTGGGGATGCTCCACACCAAGGTGTCTGCAGTCTGCGGGAAATCAGAAAAACCCCCCTTGCTTTCTAGACAGGCTCACCCATCCAAGGTGGCCAGCTAGGTGTGGGTGGAGTAAGACTTCCTTCCCCTGCTACAGACTACACACAACCTTGCATCCCTTCTGTCTGCCAGAAAATCCTGTCCGTGACGCCAATTTAATGTCACGATCCGCTATTAATACAGAGCGGGGGTCGTGATGGTTCTTTTGATCTCAAAGGTGCAAACAGGCAAAATGCAGGGGACAAAATCAGTTTATTCAACAGCAGAAAATCAGTTTAATCAACAGCAGCAATGCATTTCATCAAATGCCAACAATTCAGTTATGGTAAAGGGGAGAGGTATAGGATAGGGAAAGGGGAAGGAAAGGAAGGGATGGGAAAATAGCTACCAACAGACGAGACGGGCGTCCTCACGGGTCATCTGATAGACGAGTCTTCATCTGTGAGGAGATCTCAGGGGTCTTCTCCAGGGGGTCTTCATCAGTGGAGAGATCTCAAAGGGTCTTTCCAGAGGGTCGCTCTTTTATAGTCCTTCTCCAAAGCGAGTGGCTTCTGGCCAAGAGGTGGGAAGATTTATGGACCATTGTGTGGTGCTGCAGGAGACAGGTACGGTCAAGCAGTCCTCAGTTGGTACAACACAACCTCTGGTTGGTGCCACAACAGCACAGTCCAGTGAACACAATACACCAGCACACAGTCACGAGCATCCACCTTGGCCAGGCCAGGAAACCATTGTTTGGAGTCAACCTGGGTGGGGTCCTCGAGGTCTCCTTGTGATGGTTGGGAGGCAAAATCGAGGGGAACTTCGGACCGACCCTTACACTTTTAGCACTGTGGGAGCTCATGGAACAAAAATCTATTTTGACAGAGTGGGGCCACATAGAACCTCTGGTCCCTTGTGACACTGCAGGTCCAAGGACACCATTGTGGCACTGAGACACCTCATAGAACCAAAAGTCCATTGTGAGAGAGAAAGGCCTCATGGAACCAAGGGTCCATTGTTACACTGTGGGAACTCATGAAACCAAATGTTCATTGGGACATTGCAGGGCCTCATGGAACAATGGAGACTTTTATGAAACAGAATCACAGAATGAATGAGGTTGGCAAAGACCCTTGTGATCCTCAAATCCAACCTATGACCTAACATCACCTCATCAATTTAACCATGACTCTGAGTGCCAGGTCCAGTCTGTTTTTCAATGCCTCCAAGGGTAGTGACTCCAGCACCTTCTTCCCTGGGCAGAAGATTCCAGTGCCCAATCACTCTTGCAGTGAAGAATTTTTCCCTGATGTCAAACCTAAACTACCTCTGGCTCATCTTCAGACTGTGTCCTCTCATTCTGTCAGGTGCTGCCTGGGAGAAGAGACCAACCCCCACCTGACTACAGCCTCTGTTCAGGTGGTTGTAGAGAGTCTCCCTGGAGACCATTGTAGCCATTGGGGCCATTGTAGCACGGCAGGGCCTCATGGAATCAAGGGGAGCACAGTGACAGTGTGGGGCTCCATGGGACAAAGGGGCCATTCTGACACCGTGGAACCAAGGAGAACTTTGTTACAGTACAGGGCATCATGGAACCAAGGAGACCATTTTTACAATTTGAAACTATTTGAAATCAAAGGACCATTGTGGCATTTTGGGGCATTTTGGAACCAAGGGGACCCTAGTGATACTCCTGGGCTCAGTGGAACTGAGGGGCCATTGTGACACTGTGGGGTCTCATGGAATCAATGATCTGTTGTGACACTGCAGGGCCTTATGGAATCATGGAGACTATTCTGACACTACAGGTGATGCCTTGGAGTGGCTGTCAGGAACGGAGGCTAGAAATGGTTAAGAGAATAAAGTGGGTATTTATTAAAGGCTTTCAATAGATTCACCTTCGACATTCAAAAGCCTCCCAGGGGCTACACCCAAGATGGATTGTGATGATGAGTTTTTCAGACAGATTTAAGTTTCGTCTGTTTGCATGTCAGGGGTTAATCTTCCAATTACAGCTTCAGGTAATGAAGTCATACTCCCCCAGTTTGTCCCCCTGCAATTCAATTTTGTTTATATTTTTGGGGGCCTGAGGCTGTAGGGTGTCCTTGATTTTTAGAGGAATTGATTTGTCTGACCAAAAGGTGAAGACACGTATCTAACACTTTATATGGAGTTTAGAGTTATGCCCATATGCAGTAGAGGATTTGAAAAATATAAAGTCTAAAATCTTAAGGCATCACTGGCCTCACTGAATCAAGGGGCCACTGTGACACTTTGTGACCTCATGGAACCAAGGAGTCCATTGTGACACTATGAGGCCTCATGGAAACAAGGAACCATTGTGACACTATGGGGTCCTGTCGGGCCAAGGGGTGATTGTGTCACTGTGGGGCACCACTGAACCAAGGAGCTCATTGTGACACTAGAGGGCCCCATGGAACTGAGGATTCATGGAACAGTGCAGGACCCCATGAAACCAAAAGTCCATTGTTACATTGCAGGGTCTCATGGAATCCTGGAGGCCCTGATGACACTTTGAGGCCTTGTTGAACCAAGGAGACCTGTAGGGCCTCATGGAACCAAGGAGAACCTTCTGATACTGTGAGTCCCCATGGAACCAAGGGTCCATTGGGATACTGCGGCACCAAGGAGAACCCTGTGACACTGCAAGGCCTCATGGAAACAAGGCACCATTGTGACACTGTAGAACCCCATGGAAACAAGAGGCCAGGGTTACACAGCTGGGCCTCAAGGAACCAAGGATCCAATATGGCACAACCATTGTGGCACTGTGGGGTCCCATGGAAACAAGGGAACAGGTAACAGGTCTGGTTGGCTTGGCCTGACTGGTCCAACTGCCCTTGGCATGTCGAGGGTCTCTTCTCATGCACCCCTGAAACCCTGGGGCTCTGGGATTTTCTTTCAAATGGAAAAGAACTGCCCTTCTCATCCAGGCACCCATTGGCAAAATGAGATTTCCCTCTCCAAAATTCTCAATATCCGTGATTGCTGCCAAACAAAAGTTGCCATTTCCAACACTCTGGCTGCCCTTGGCTTCCTTAGAGCTGGGTCTCATCTGTCTTCAAACACTGGGGCTCCATGCTCTCCTTCCTCTGGAAAAAAAACATCCCTCTTGCAGAGGCACCCATGGCAAAAATTGGTGCTTTTCTTCCAGAATTCCTATCTGCAAAGGCTTCTGCCAGACAAAAGTGGCCAGGACAGATAGGTCTGGCTGGCCTTGGCCTCTGGTGCCTGCAGTTCATGAAGCCATGAAACACAGGGGATTCATGGATTCCTTCCTGTGGAGACCATGGTGACACTGTGGGGCCCCATGGAACCATGGTGACCATTGAGACACTTTGGGGCCTTCTGAAATGAAAGAGCCATTGTAATACTGTGGGGACACCATGGATCTAAGGGATTATTGTGACACTGCAGGGTACCATGGATCCAAGGGACCACTGTGACACTGTGGGGACCCCGTGGAACCAAGGACATCACTGTGGCACTGCTGGGCCCCATGGTGCCAAGGGGCCGGTGTGGAGCAGCAGGGCTTTGTGGAACCAAGAGGCCATTGTTGCATTACAGGGCCTGGTGCAGCCAAAGGGCCATTGGGATCCTGCAGGGCACCATGGATCCATGGAGACCATTGTGGCATTGCAAGGCCCCATGGAATCATGGAGACCATTGTGACACTGTGGGGAACCAAAGGGCCATTTGACACTGCAGGGCCTCATGGCAGCAAGGGGTCATTGTGACACTGCAGAAACAAGGAGAACATTGTGACACTCTGAAGCCCCATGGAAAAAAGGTGAGAGCCCAGGAGATAAAACCCACTCGTGTCAGCTGAGCTGTGTGACTCTGCAGGGCCAGGACACGTTCCAGCAGGTGTGTGCTGCTGTGCCAGTGCCCTGGCAGGGATCTCACACAGGCAGGTGCAGCACTGAGGAGCTTGGTCTGTGGCCTTGGTGGCATGGCCAGTGTGAGAAGGTGCCCCAGGGCTTTGAGCATCCCTCCAGCCTCTTCCATCAGCCATTTCCAAACCTGGACACTCACCCCACTTTCTTGGTCTGTTTGTTCTGTGCTTATCTCCTTCCTCCTGCCCATTTCAGCACTGCTCTAGGGGCAGTATCAGCCCTGCCCGGGCTCCCTCCTCACCCAGCCCTTGGCAGAGCCCAGAGCAGGGCTCTCTGTGAACCCTGGCACGGGATGTGGGTGCTGGGACTGGACACTGAGGTGTGGAGTGGACACTCTGGTGGGGAACATTTGCCCACCCAAAACACTCCCTGTGCTATGCCGTGTCTGATGAGGGGATGTGGGGCCTGTGCTGGCCAGGGGGGCTGTGCTGCCCCAGGGACAAATGACAGGCATGAGCCACAGCACAACGACCAGGAGGTGGAAGTGAGGACAAGGTCCAGAGGAGGAATTCAGAAATCTGCCCTGAGCGTGCAAGGGACATTTTAAAGCTGCAAGGCCAAGCAGGTCATTGGGACACTGTGGGGCCTGATTGAGCAGATGAGAATATCATGACACAGTGAGAATTTATGGAAACAAGGATCCATAGTGACACTTTGGGGTCTCATTTGACCAGGAGTCCAACTGTGGCCCTGCATAGCCAAGGAGATGATTATGACACTACAGGGTCTCATGGAACCAGGGGCTCATTGTGACACTGCAAGTGCCTATGGAGCCAAGGTGACCAGTGTGACACAATGAGGCCCAAAGTTCCAAGGAAATTTGTGACACCAAGGGCTCCCATGGAATCAAAAGGGATATTGTGACCCTGGGAGGCCTCAAGGAATCATGGAGATAATGACGATATTCTAGGACCTAATGGGACTGTGGTGACACCAAATTGGTTTGATATCACCAGTGTCAATGTCCTTCCTAAACTGGGAGCCCATATCTGGACACATCACTTGAGGCACAGCCTTAACAGTGCTGAGCACAGGGGAAGAATCCCTGCCCGGGTTCTGCTGGCCACACCATTCCTGTTCCAGGCCAGGTCCCTCTGCAGAGCCCTCCTACCCTCCAGCACATCCACACTCACACCCAGCTTGGTGCCATCTGCACATTTGCTGATGCTGCACTCAATGCCCTCATCCAGATCATCAGTGCAGATATTGAAATCCACGCTGGCTGGCTCTGATCCCTCAGCCATCCTGGAGGTGCACTGTGATGGCACTCAAGGTGATCTGTTCCATCACCTCACCAGGCACCCAGGTCAGGCTGACAGGCCTGCAGTTCCCCACATCCTCCTTCCAGCCCTTCTTGGGCATGGGCTCACATTGGCACCTCCAGTCCTCTGGCACCTCCCTGCTGAGCCAGCACTGATGAGAAATGATGGAGAGCAGCTTGGGGAGCTCATCCAGCAGCTCCCTCATCCCCCTAGGATGGATCCCATCTGCTCCCAGAGACACCAGTGAGCATCTGAGTGGCTCAGCATGTCCCCAGCTGCTTCCTCCTGGATTACAGGGGTCTGTTCTGCTCCCTGTCCCCATCTACCAGCTCAGGAGAACACTTGGCCTGAGCTCAACCTTTCTTACTGTTGAAAACTGAGGCAAGGAATGTGTTAAGTACCTCAAATTCTTCCTCATCTTTAATTACTATATTCCCAACTGCATCCAATAAAGAACTGAGGTTTTCCTTGTCCCTGCTTTGGCTATTAATATATGTATAAACATTATTTTCAGTATTTTTCAAAGAAGCAGCAACGTTAAGCTGCAATAGAGCTTTCAGCTCTCTCCTTTTCTTCCTGGAAGATTTAATAACATCCTTAAAATCTTCCTGAGTTGCCTTCCCCTTGGTCCAAAGCTGATGCACCTTCTTTTTTCCCTGAGTTCCTGGAAAAAGCTTCATGCCCAACCAGGCCAGTCATTTTCCTTGCTAGCTCAGTTTTGGCATGCAGGACAGGCTGCTCCTTCTCCTTCAAGATTTCTTTCTTGAGGTGTTTCCATCCTTCCTGAAAGCCTTTATTTTTACAGGCTGTTTCCCTCAAAGAAATCAGTACCTGATTTGGTTCTCTCCAAATCTGCATCCTGAATAGGCTGAAGTCTGCCCTCCATGATTCCACTGTAGAAGTTTAAATGATAGCTCTCCTTTTTTCACAGAATATTGAAAACTGGTTTATTTCATGGTCACTGTACCCCAAACAGCCTCTGATCACCACATCTCCCACCAGCCCTTCTCCGTTTGTGAACAGCAGGACACAGAGCTTTCCTTGGGAGTGTTCTAAATGTTCTCCTTACTCCTACTTTAGCCATTAATGTATTGAGAAAATAATTTCTGTTATCCTTCACAGAACAGGTCAGGTTAAGTCCTAATTGAGGTTTCACCTCCCAACTTTTCTTTCTGCATGATTTAACAACATCCATTAATATTTCCTGAGTTACCTGCCCCTTGGTCAAAAGGTGATGCACCTTCTTTTTTTCCTTGAGTTTCTGGAAAAAGCTCCATGCCCAGCCAGATCAGTCATTTTTTCCTCGCTAGCTCACTTTTGGCACAGAGGTACAGGCTGCTCCTGCTCCTTCAAGATTTATTTCTCGAAGTGTGTCCATCCTTGGATCCCTTGGATCTGTCCATTCCTTTGTTTTTAAGGGCAGCTTCCCCTAAAAAAATCAGTACCTGATTCAGTTATCCCCAAATCCTCATCCTGAAAAGGCCAGTCTACTCTCCATAATTCCAGTGTAGAAGTTTTGTTGATGCCCCTCTTTCTCTCACAGAATATTGAAAACTCGATTATTTCATGGTCACTCTACCCCAGGCAGCCTCTGACCACCACATCTCCCACCAGCCCTTCTCTGTTTGTGAACAGCAGGACACAGAGCTTCCCTTGGGAGTGCCAGTGTTACCAAAAATTCAGCAAAATAAACAACTCCTTAACACCAATGTAGCATTAAAAAGCAGCATTCTTTATTTGGCTGGATACACAGGGGGACAGCTCCTCCCAAAGCCGTGCATGCTGAGTACAGGAAAGTTTCTGTTTATATTCTGTATTTTGCAAACTTAGTCATTGATTTTCCTGGACTGAACACACAAATGATAATCATTTGCCCACAATCATGAACATATTTCCCCTCCCCTTTACCCATGGGTTCTTCTGTCCTGGGGGTCTCTCTGGTGGTCCCTGGTGGTCGTGGAACCCAATGTTCCAGTTCAGCCTGGCTGAGCTGGCAGGACACTGAGGCTGGGGAATTTCCAGTTCCCCTTCTCACACAGCGGGAATTGTGCAGGTTCCAGAGGCCAGTGGTTTTGGAGAACAAGCATTGTGTTAGTTCAGTTGTGTGGGCAATTTATCATCTGGGAACATGAGGTCACAGAGTGGCTTATGGCATCATAGACTGGGTTATGAGAGGTCATTGAACAGCTATGACATCATAGGCTGGCTGTGTGACATCACAGAGCAGGCTGTGACATCACAGCAGGGCTGTGTGACATCACAGCAGGGGCTGTGTGACATCCCAGCAGGGCTGTGTGAGGTCACTGGGTTGGTCACTCTGCCCCAGCCCCCCTCACAGTTTCCCCAGACAAGTCCAATGCTGTTCATGCCCAGCAGGGTCCCCTGTCCCCCGGGATCCCCCTGCTCCACCTGGAGCCACAGCCTCCCCCAAGGATGTTCCACAAATCAACCCCAGAGCCTGACACGAGGACAAGGGGCCAGGGCTGTGTGACCAGGACATCAAGGCCGTGGATTATCCAGGTCACTGGGGCCTGGTTTGGGTTGCCCAGGGCAGGAAAGATGTCTGGCAGCTGGAGCAGGGTGAGGGAAGGGCCTCCAAGGTGGGGCTGGAGCCCTTTGGCTGTGAGGAGAGGCTGAGGGAGCTGGGCTTGTCCAGCCTGGAGCAGGGAAGGCTGAGGGGCTCCTCATGCCAGCCTGGCAGAGCCACCCAGGAGCTGATGGAGAACACAGAGCCAGGCTCTGCACTGGGAGGGCTGGAGGGGACAAAAGTCAATGGGTGGAAGGGGAATGAGGGGAGATCAGACAGGACATGTGGAAAACCTTTGTTCCCATGGGCTCAGACAGGTTCTGAGATGCTGCCCCATCCCTGGCTTTGGGATTTTCCAATCCACACCAAATCGAGGCTTGAACCACTTGGTCTGACCCAGTTTCTGACAGGTTTGGCTGCAGACTTGCTGAGATCCCTTCCAACCTCAGCTCCCTCATGATCCCAGGACGATGCTGCTCCCGATTTTGGAATGGGCCGGAGCAGATGTTTATGGGACAGGAGCCCTCTGGGGCTGTAGGGGACCTGCAGCTTTCAAGGTGCACGAGCACATCTCATTAGCTGGGGCATTTGAGTACTTTAAGAAATGTCAAAATTTCCCACCAGAAGAGAAGAGAAATTTCCTGGATGTGTACTGATGGCAGGACAAGAAATACTGATCTTCCCCTGTACCTGTGTTACCACTATACTGTCTATAATTTCATGTCCCTCTCCATTTGGGTGTTTCCACCTCTCCTGTTTAAATGGCCATGTCTAAGGACATCTCTTCCCTAGACCAGCTGGTCCTATGGCCTTGCCATTGCTCCCAGATTTCCTCCTCCCATTGTTCTCTGGTCATTCCACATTAGTCAACATCTTAATTGTGTCTACATCTATCACAGAATCACCCTTTCTAATGTCTGTGTCTAAAAGTGTTCCTGTATGAAAATACCTTGTTCATGGTGGATACATCAGATACTGCTTTGACATTGCACAGAGCTGAGGGAAGAATTTTGAAGTTTATTGAATTTTATCATTGGTAATTTTTTTTATGTTGGCCAAGAAGAGAAACCTTCTGTGCCTCTGAGTCTCACCAGTTGCTGACCCCCAAAGGACACAAACCTGATGAGTTGTGGTTCCCACTGCAGTGCTGGCACTTGCACCTCCCTCCATCCCCACAGCAGAGCTCCCTTGTCCCACAAAGTCCCTGGCAATGCAGGGATGAAGGAAACAGGACAGGCTGTGGGGATCAGGGGCAGGGCACAGCCAGGGATTTGGGGTGGTTGTGAGCCCAGGGCAGGAGCCAGCCCTTGGCCTTGCTGAACCTCATCCAATTGTCCTGGGCCCATGGCTCCAGCCTGTCCAGATCCCTCTGCAGAGCTTCCTGCCCTGCAGCACAGCCACACTCCCACCCAGCTTGGCCTCACCTGGACACTGACTCAGGGTGCCCTCCATGGCCTCCTCCACATCAGCAAGAAAGAGATTTCACTGCCCTGGCCCCAATCCTGAGTCCTGGGGACACCCCTGGATGTGACTCCATTCCCCAGCACTCCTTGGGCTGGACTTCTGTTTTTTATGGAGCTGTGTCTGCCTTTGGTTTTTGCTGGCAAGAAATGAACATCCCTCTGTGTCTCAGGCAGCTCCTTCTCCAAGGAAAGCAGGTGGGAGTTGGTGCCAAGGAGCTGAAAGCTGCAGGCACAGCCTGGAGGGGAGGGAGCTCAGATTTGCACAAGGCTGCTCTGAGTGCCAGGGCTTGGATGGGGGAAATGGTGGGGTGGGGGTCGGGACAGAGTGTGATTGATTGTCAGCCATAAAAGGTCTTGATTTTCATGTCTATTCATACTGATTTAGGAGGGGCTGGGGATCAATATCAGCTAGAGATTGCTGATATCAGTGTATAAAAAAGAAAATAAAAGTAAGAAAAAATGATATTCTCTCTTTTTGTCTTTAATTGAAATATATTTTGAATGGAGTGAAAGCTTAGACAAGTCTTGTCTTATGCTCAGGTTTCTGGCAGTAATTCTGTTTCAGGCGACCTGCACACCAAATTGCTTTTGCTCACAAGAGAATGGCTAATGAGGTCTATTATAAAATGAATTATTTACCAAATGGACTCAAGATTAACAGACAAGACACTTTAACTGGAATACTTACTGCACAGGATAAACAAAAGAAGCCCAGGTAGATACAAACACCGTGCACAATAAAGTTCCCTATATTACAGCTAGTGAAGGAATAGCAGAGATCAGGAGTCAATGTAACTTAGCACCAAACTGATGAGGGAGTACACATGGAGCCCTTTCACTCAGCTCCCAGAAAAGGAACCACAAAGATGCATCCAGACTTGGGAGAGAAGCCCTACCTGTTTGCAGGGACTATGCAGAAGATTTCTGCTTGGTGAAAGTTCTGTGTAGCTTTTCTAGTTTGTAAAGTGAAGTGTGTGTCACTCAGAAATTCAAGGCTCATCTCCCTTCAGGCTGCTCTCAAGGCCAGATGTTCATGGTCAGCTGGGAATTCCACCTCCCTGGCACCAGAGAGAACTCAGGACAGGACAGATGTGGGGCCTGGGTTATCTCAGCAATTCCTGAGAGGGGGAAGATGCCCTGAGTGATGGCCCCAGCTGATGGACAGAAGAGATGAGCTCTGCTGGGCCATAGGGAAAGTCCTGCTGCAGGAACCTCATGGAACCAAGGGTCTGTTGTGACATTGTGATGGCTCCTGGAACCAAGGAGACCATGGTGACACCAATGAACCTCATGGAACCAAGGGTCTGTTGTGACACTTTGGAACTCCAGAGACCATTGTTGAGTACAGAACCTCATGGAACCAAAAGTCCATTGTGACTGATCAAGGCCTCATGGAACCAAAAAGAGCATTGTGACACCGTGGGGGCCCATGGACCCAAATCTCCACTGTGACAGTGCAGAACCTCATGGAACCAAGGGGCATTTGTGACACTGCAAGGCCTCAGGGAACCAAGGAGTGCAAAGCTCTCAAATAGTCCTTGCAGGGTTCTGCCTTGGATGAAGGGGAACCTCCTTGTTGGCACCCTGGCCATGACACACACTAATAGAAGGTGTCTGTAATGGGGAAAGTTAGGAGTTTTAGATTGCTTCGAAAAAACCAAGAAAACCCTTGTTTGCTTGAGTGCAGTCAGTTCTCCAAGCAAAGCAGGTCCCAGGTGAGTGAGGACAGACAGGATGGGGTTGGGGAATGTGGAGCAAGGTTGTCCACACTGGGTCAGACCTCAAGGCACAGCTTCTGTGAGCAGGCCAGACCTCCTGAGGAGAGACCCTGCATCAATATCAACCACAGAATGCTGCAATCACCTCTGCTCTAAAGACAACAGCAATGAAATACACCCTTCAAAATAGGAATGGGTATTTCTTAGCAGCTTTTGGAAATATTTCTCCATGACTGCATTTGAAAACCTTCCTAATGAATGGCACCAGACCAGAAGTAAATCAAGGCAGAGCCATGGTTTGTCAGGACTTGCTTGATCCCAATCAGCCCCGTGGTGCATTTGGTGCTGAGCCCTTGAACCTCAGGGCCTGAGAGGAGATTGCACAAACCTTTCCAGGAGTCCAAGGCAGAAGAAAAACCCAAAGTGTCTCAAAGCATTAATGGGCCCCACTGAGGTCCATCCCCAACACAGGCTCCTCATGGACTCCTTGGAGGGGAGAATGGGAGGCCAGAATTTCCCAAAAACCTCTCAGAAATTCAGTGTACAAAGGAAAATCCAAACTACCTTTAAATCCTTGAGTATCTCAAAGTATTAATGAGCCCCACTGAGTGTCAGTACAAAGCTCTCAAGGGACTAATTAAAGCAGATAATTGGGGGCATCATTGCATAAAATACTAAAAGAGTTGGTGTCAAAAGAAAAATGCCCAGTTCCTTAAAAAACTGAGTACCTCGAAGCATTAATGAGCCCCACTGAGTATCATTACTGACAAAGCCTCTCAAGGGAGTCATTAAAGCAGATAATTGGAAGCTGTCACTGCACAAACCTCTCAGACACACAGTGTCAAAAAGTAGAACTTAAATTAACCCTGAGTACCTTGAAGTGTTAATGAGCCCCACTGAGTGTTGTTACTGACAAAGGCTCTCAAGGGACTCATTAAAGCAGATAATTGGAGGCCATGATTGCACAAAGCTCTCAGAGACTCCAAGGGAAAAGCAAAACCCAAAGTCCTCTGAAAAACCTGCAGTCCCTGGGAGCATGAAGGAGCCCCCAGGGCCATTCCTGACCAAGGCTCCCCAGGGACTGGTCCCAGCAGATCCCTGAGGCCACTGAGATGTGGGGGGATGCTGAGGGCAGCACAAGGGGTGCCAGTGGCCAGCCTTGCTGGGGCTGTGCCAGGAGGCCCCAGTGGCTCAGGACAAGGTGTCTCCTCACAGCCCATGGTGGCACAGACCCTGCTGTGCCCCAGGGCACCAAGACTTGGCTTCTCTTTGTCCCCACCTGTCATCTCTGCCTCCAATTTCCTGCTCTAACTGGAAATAGGGAACACTTTCTCAATCATGTCTCACAGTGGGACCCATTAAAACTTCAAGAAACTTCAGTATTTTAATTTAAATTTTAGTTCTTGAAAAGTTTTTTGAACACTCTCTCAGGGAATGATTATAATGTAAAGTAAACTAAAGCCTCAAGAGATTGATTAAATTCCTTGTGCTGTGTCTGTGCTGCTGAGCTGGGCTGGGCTCCTGGCACAGAGGCAGCTCCCAAGGTAAACCAAGAGAAGCTACAAAAAGACATTTCTGCTGAGGAGCAGCTCCTCTGCCAGCCCAGCAGGGCTGAGGGCACTGCCTGCAGGCACTGAGGGCACAGGAGCCAGGCACAGACAGGCTCAAGGCAATCAGGACTGGGAAGACATTGAGCTGAGACTGCACTTGGGGAAACATCTTCACAGCCCTGGACATGGTGAGTGTGTGGGTGCAGGGCAATGTCCCCTGTGCTCCTGGAGGCATCTCCTGGAGCCAGCACAGCCCACAGCCTGGGGGATGTGTCAGGAGGACTCTCCCAGTTTCTCTGAGGCACAGCAGGAGGAGGAGGAGGAGGAGGAGGAGGAGGAGGAGGAGGAGGAGGAGGAGGATGTGCTGCAGAGCAGGGCTGCCCTGGGCACCGTCAGAGGGACAGGGCAGGACGGCTCCTGCTGCCAGGGACGGCTGCAGGGGCTGAAGCTGGGGCTGCAGCCAGGGCTGCCCAGGGCTGTCCTGCAGAGTAGCTCCTGCAGCCCTCAAGGCTCTTGGCCAGCCCAGCCCATGTGCCACCTGCCAGGGACAGCTCTCAGCCTGCCTGGCAGCTCCCCATGGATGGTGGAGGGGAGCTGTGAGTGCAAGGAGTGACTCCTGCCAGGACAGGTCCTGCTGCTATGCAGAGGGTGCTGTGCTGGCCAGGGCTGCTCAGAGCTCCAGCTCCTGCCCAGGTCATTTCTGAGGGGACTTTTCATGGGCTCATTCACGGCAGGAGTTTCCTGCTTGAGTTTCTGCTTTCACGAATCTTTGCTCCCACCTTGCCCTGGCTGAGTTTGATGGCAATGGACACAGCTGTGCACAGTAGAGCAGGGGCTGAGGCTCATTAACAGTCACACTGAGACAGCAGGTGCCTCCATTTCCCCAGCCTCCAGATCCATCCAGCATCACGTTTCCATGGTGCCCAGGCTTGGGGGAGCTGTTCTTGCCATAGACAGGACCCTGGGTGTGTCCTTGGGATGCCATTCAAGCTGGGAGCTGCCTCCAGGGGACACTGGGGGACAGGAATGTCCTTGGCCAGGAGTGGGGCTCAGACTCTGAGAAGGGCTGAGCCAGGTTGCTCTGCTGTGTCAGGCTGATTTTCAGGGACACACAGTGACTGTCCTCGATCTCAGAAAGGGCAGCTGGGGACAGATGGAGTGACAGAGCAGCTCCCCTCACCCTTCACTGAGTTAGAGCCAATGTTCTTGCATTGCACAATTCTCTCTGGTCTCCCTGGGCACAGCAGGAATCCCTCTCAAACTGCCTTTGGCCATCACTGCTCCTTACCCCTGGGACAGGTGATGCTGCTAAGCTCCTCTGCCTCAGGAACAGTTTGGGCTGATGAAGTCCAGCCCCAGGACTGGTCCCTGTCACTGCTCCCATGACTCCATTGCTGCAGAGCAGAGCAGACCCCAGAGTGTCCGTGGGCAGAACCCCTGCTGATCACAGCAACAGAGCCAGATCCCAGCAGAGCTCCAGGCACGGGGCTGAAGGAAGGGGTTTGAAAAAAGGAAGATGGGGTGGCACAGAGCAGCAGCAAGGCTGGGAGGAGGGACTTGGACATGGCTCAGCAAAATCTCCCCTGGATTGTCACTGTGTCCTCCCTTCAACAGGACTCGATGGCCAGAATGAAAAAATGTCCAACAGCAGCTCCATCAGCCACTTCCTCCTGCTGCCATTGGCAGACACGCGGCAGCTGCAGCTCCTGCACTTCTGCCTCTTCCTGGCCATCTCCCTGGCTGCCCTCCTGGCCAACGGCCTCATCATCAGCGCCGTAGCCTGCGGCCACCACCTGCACACCCCCATGTTCTTCTTCCTGCTCAACCTGGCCCTCTCTGACCTGGGCTCCATCTGCACCACTGTCCCCAAAGCCATGCACAATTCCCTCTGGGACACCAGAAACATCTCCCATGAAGGATGTGCAGCACAGGTATTTTTCCTTCTGTTCTTCATTAGTGCAGAATATTATCTCCTGACCATCATGTGCTACGACCGCTACGTGTCCATCTGCAAACCCCTGCACTACGGGACCCTCCTGGGCAGCAGAGCTTGTGCCCACATGGCAGCAGCTGCCTGGGCCAGTGGCTTTCTCACTGCTCTGCTGCACACAGCCAATACATTTTCCCTGCCCCTGTGCCATGGCAATGCCCTGGGGGGATTCTTCTGTGAAATTCCTCAGATCCTCAAGCTCTCCTGCTCACACTCCAACTTCAGGGAAGTTGGGATCCTTGCTGTTAATGTCTGTTTAGCTTTTGGTTGTTTTGTGTTCATTGTTTTCTCCTATGTGCAGATTTTCAGGGCTGTGCTGAGGATCCCCTCTGAGCAGGGGCAGTACAAAGCCTTTTCCACCTGCCTCCCTCATCTGGCCGTGGTAGCCCTGTTTGTTACGACTGGCTTTTTTGACTACCTGAAGCCCCCCTCCATCTCCTCCCCATCCCTGGATCTGGCAGTGTCATTTCTGTACTCAGTGGTTCCTCCAGCTCTGAACCCTCTCATCTACAGCCTGAGGAACCAGGAGCTCAAGGCTGCAGTGTGGACATTGATGACTGGAGGATTCAAGAAACTGTAAACTGATGGTCAATTTCTGCAAATCATTTGTAAAAAAGTCACCTTTGATAATTCTTGTTGGTTTTATTTTGGAGGTTGTTGTTTTTATTTCACTTTTTTACTATAATCCATTAAAAAATTGCATTGTTCATGCCATTTCTCATTGTCTTTCGACCCACTTTCTCTGTGGCCACAGACCATAAATAAGGTGCTGTGCTCTTAGTGGATTTAAATGAACTAAAGGATCTCTCTCCCAGCAGAGTTTTCTCCAGGTGTGTCCGTTTTATTCCCTGCTCTGGAGGGGCAGCACCAATGTCTGTGTGCAGAGCTGGGGCAGATCAGTGCTGGCACAGCAGCTGTGCCCAGCAGCAGCAGCACTTGGTGTTGCCAGTGCTGCTCCCGTGCCACTGCCCCGCTGCCCTCCTGGCCCTCGTGTTGCTGCAGGGCCTGAGTGCTCTCGGGGCCGGGCACAGCCCTGGGGGTGGCAGTGCCGGGGCTGCAGCAGGGACAGGCCATGGGCACTGCTGGGGCAGCACTGACTCCTCAGGCCAGGGCCTGGGGTCTCCAGGCTCCTTGGCCAGGCTCTCTCCACAACACTTGGCCAGCCCAATGCTGAGCACAGAAAAGCCCTGGGAGCAGCTCCAGGCTGGCTGTGGGCAGGCTGGGGGCAAACAGCATGGCTGGTGCTCTGCAAGCTCCCTGCAAGGGAGACACCCTGGCAAGGAGCAGCAGAGCAGGGGCTGATCCATCCCCACTGCGCTGGACACCCCAGGGCAGCATCCCAGAGCGCCCTCATGCACCTGCCAACAACATTCCCCCTCTGCAGCCCTGGCCTCTCCCCCAGCTCACACAGGAGCCGCATCCTTGCAGGCACACACACGGCAGCACTGGCTCAGGAGCCCCTGTTTGCATTGCACACAGCAGGCTCAGCACCCCCATGGTGCTGCTGTGGGGACATGGAGCTGAGTGAGCACAAATGCCATCAGCCCCTGGGGCCAGCAAGGGCAGGGGGGTGGCAGGGAAACCACTCAGCTTTGTCATGGCCTCTGAAGTCAGCCAGAAAGTTTGTTCCCATCAGCTGTGAGTTTCCTGTCCCACTCCTGAAGTTGTTCAGAGCCAGGGCTGCCTGGCAGGCACCCCCAAACTGCCTAGAGCATTTCCTTTGCTTCACCTTACCCTTCTTTCCTCTTTCCTGATCCAGTTTTCTTTCTCTTGCCCATCCCTATCCCCTCCCCTGCAAACAGCCCATCCCTATTTGCCCTTTCCTTTCTGACCCTGCTCCCCATTTCAGTTCCTGAGCTGGCACCATGGGATCATCCCTTGGGGTGCAGGATCATCCTCCAAGTGCTTCAGGAATTTTCTGCAGGGTCCTGCAGTGCCTCGTGCTGTTCCCTTGCCAGAGGCACCACAGGCCAGGGGGGCACATCTGGGCTGCTGTGTCTGGGTGTGGGGCTCCCTGTTGTGGGCAATGAGGAGGGGCTGGAGAGGCTCTGCAGGACTGACAGGATGGGCTTTGGTGCTGTGAGGAGAAGCTGAGGGACCTGGGCTGCTGGACCTTGTGAAGAGGAGGCCCAGGGCTTATCCTGCAAATGCTCCAGGGATGGTTTCAGGGAATCACAGAATCAGCAATGCTAGAAAAACCTTGGCGATCATCAAATCCATCCTGTTCCCTGACACCACCTTGTCTCCCTGAGCCTCCTCTTCTCCAGGATAAATAATCCCAGCTCTCTCAGCCCTTCCTCACAGGACTTGTGTGCCAGAACCCTCACCAGCCTTGTTGCCCTTCTCTGGACACACTCCAGACCCTTCATGTCCTTCCTAATTTGGGAGGCCTAGAACTGGACACAGCACTCGAGGTGCTGCCCAATGAGTGCCGAGTGCAGGAGAAGAATCACTGCCCTGCTCCTGCTGGCCACACCATTCCTAATCCAGGCCAGGTGCCATTGGCCTTCTTGGCCACCTGGGCACACTGCTGGCTCATATCCAGCCTGCTGTCCATCAGTGCCCCTAGGCCCTTTTCTGCCTGGCTGCTGTCCAGCCATTTTGTCCCCAGCCTGTAGCACTGCAGGGGATTTTGTGGCCAAAGTGCAGGACCTGGCACTTGGTCTTGTTAAACCTCTCTCATCTTGTTCGATTTGGGCCATGGATCCAGCCTGTCCAGGTCCCTCTGCAGAGCTCTCCTACCCTCCAGCAGATCCACACTCACACACAGCTTAGAATCTTCACAGTTCCATGAGGCCCTAGAGTGTCACAATGGTTTCCATGATTTCATGAGGCCTTCCAGTGTCACAAAGTCCCTTTGGTCACATGGGACCCCTTGCTGTAACAAAGTTGCTTGGATCCTTGGGCTCCGCAGTCTCAAAATGGAGCCTTGGTTCCATGACCTCTGTGAGTGCCACCATGAATTCCTTGGTGCTGCAGTGTCACAATAGAGCCCTGGTTACACAAGATCCTGCAGTCTCACCAAGGACTCTTGGTTCCATGGGGCACCCCAGTGTCACAATTGTTCCCTTAGTTCCCAGAGTCCTTGCAATGGAACAATAGCCCCTTGATTCCATTGGTCCCCAGGCTCTCACAAGGCTCTCCTTGGTTCTGCAGTGGCACAATGGCCCCTTGGTTCCACAAGGCCCTGCAGTGTCACAGTGGCCTCTGTGGTTCCACCAGGACCCAGACTGTCACAATGGACTCCTTGCTTCCATGTAGCCCCACAGTGTCACAGTGGCCCCTTGGCTCTGTGGGGCCATGTCGTACACAGTGTCACTCTGGTCCTCTCCAGTTCCATGAGGCCCTGCAGTGTCACAATGGCCCCTTGCTGGCCCAGGGCACTGCAGTGTCACAATCATCACAGAATCACCCAGGCTAGAAAAGACCTTGGAGAGCTTCAAGAGCAACCTGTGACCCAACACCACCTTGTCACCCAGACCATGCACTCAGTGCCACATCCAGTCTTTCCTGAAACTCTTTCAGGGATAGTGGCTCACTCATGTCTCTTGGCGGCCCATTCCAATGCCCAATCACCCTTTTTATGAAGAATATTTCCTAATGTCCAGCCTAAACATCCCTTGGTGCAGCTTTAAAGCTGTATCCTCTTATCGCGTGACTGTTCTCTGGGAAAAGAGCCCAACCCTCCCCTGGCTATACCCTCCTGTCAGGGAATTGTAGAGAGTGATGAGGTCTCCTCTGAGCCTCCTCTTCTCCAGGATAAACAACCCCAGCTCCCTCAGCCACTCCTCACAGGACTCGTGTTCCACACCCCTCACCAGCCTTCTTGCCCTTCTCTGGACACGCTCCAGACCCTCCATGTCCTTCCTAAATTGGGGGCCCAGAACTGGGCACAGCACTCGAGCTGCTGCCCAACCAGTGCTGAGCACAGGGGAAGAATCACTGCCCTTCTCCTGCTGGCCACACCATTCTTGATCCATTAGAGTCACATGGATTGGATGAAGAAAATGCTGGGGAGGGGCTGGAGACAAAGTGTCATCGATTACCAGCCATGAAAGGTCTTGATTTTCATATTTATTTAGAATGCATTGGAAGTTGGTGTGGGTCAATATCAGTTGTACATTGCTGATATCCATTTATAAACAGGAAAAGACAACAAGACAAAACAGTTCTATCTGCATTGTTTTCAGTATACTATATTCTCTTGAAATACACTTCTGAAGTCTGTCTAATTAACCACAGAATAAATGAAAACTTAAATTATTCCTAGGGGCTTTTCTTGTTTGTGTGTTTTGAACAAATGGTTATGAGTCTTTGTCTCTGAATTTCTCAACTGAAGATCTCAAGAAAAAAGAGGCCTCTGGAGTAGTAAAATTCATTAGCAAGATCCAAGTGTCTGAGGATCCATCCTCATCAGAGCAGGAATGAACAGAAATGGGCACAGCTTTGTGGCTGCTCCAGCTCTGGGATGGGCCCTGGGCCTGGAGCAGGAGCAGCTCTGGAGGGCCGCAAGGCCAGGGCTGTTTTGCTGGCCTGGGCAGATGGCATGGCAGGAGGGGCTGCAGAGCTCTCAGGAGCTCAGGGAGAGGAGAGCAGGGCACACAGGGAGCCTCCTTTTGCCTTGGCCAAGCACCTTCCCCATGGCTGGGGCTGAGTCCTCTCAGCTGCAGCTGCTGCTGTGCCCTTGGCAGGGGCTGAGGCCGTGGGGCCACTGCCCAGAGCCCCCTGGCCTGAGCAGAGCTGTGGGGCCAGAGCCGGCTGGGCTGTGCTGGGGAGAGGCCCTTGGTGCTGCACAGAGCTCAGGGCAGCTGGCACAGCTTGCAGGGAGCTGGGCTGGCCTGAGAGAGCCTGCCAGAGAAAGCAGCAGTGTCCATGTCAGCCTGGCTGAGCGTGCAGGGGCAGGACTCAGCCCAGGCTTTGTGGGGCAGGGCCAGCGCCTGGGGAAGGCATTGCAAACAGGCAAGTGGCCCAGAGAGGAGGCTGCTCTGTGCCCTTGGTGGCATGCACAGAGCAGGGAGGGGGCCCAGGACATTTGTCACTGCCAGCCTCTGTCCCCAGCCCTTGCCAGCCCTGGCTGCTGAGCCCAGCTTTGGCCTGGGCTGAGTTTGGCTGTGGCCCAGCTCCATCCTCCTGCGGGGCTCAGGGCCTGTTCCCGGCCATGGCCAGCCCTGCCCGTCCTCTGTGCTGGCCCAGAGCCCGGCAGAGCCCGGGGCAGGGCTGTCAGTGCAGGCCCACAGGTGCCACGGGCTGGGCAGGAGCTGGCAGAGGCTGCCCAGCAGGGAGGCCATGGGGCACAGAGCCCCAGGGCTGCTGTGGGCACCACGGCAGAGGGGCCGTTCCCAGCCACAATGCTCCTGTCCTGGGCTGGGCCTGCACAGGGGCTGGGCCACCATGGCTGGGCCAGCGTGGCACAAAGGGGCCATGGAGCCGCTGCCGGGGCTGACAGCAAGGCCAGGCACACACAAGGAATTGCTGAGCATGGCCTGTGCTGGGCAGGGCTGGCTGTGGCAAGGACAGAGCTCAGCTGGCCTTGGTGGCTGCAGGAACACTCAAGAGCCCAAAGAGCCTCCGTGGCTGTACTGGAGAGCAAGGCTGGAGGAGGGAAAGGCAGGGCTGCTGTGGGATGGGGAGGGGATTGAATTCCAGCAGACACTGATGTGAGGATTAGGAAGGCTTGAAGAGAAAAGAAGCTTCACAAGCCTTAAATGGGGGGGGGGGGGGGGGGGGTGTGTTACCAGATGAGAAACCATCTCCACCTGGGGAGCATACACAATGCTTGTTCTTCAAAAACCACTGGCCCATGGAGCTGCACAATGCCCATTGTGTGAGAAGGAGAATTGGAAAGCGACCAGCTCCAATTGTGCTAACATATAACAGTTCACTGAGCAGTCAAATGTGACTCTGGCATCACCAACCACCAGGGACCACCAAAGAGACCCTCAGGTCTGTGAAGGAGAGGGGAAAATATGTTGTTGATTTCAGGGAAAGGATTATCCTATGTATGTTTATTCTGTGACAATCACTGAATATGTTTATAAAGTACAGTCTGTAAGCTGGATTTTCCTGTACTCAGTATGCACACCATTGGGATGAGCTATCCCCACTTGTGCCCCTGGCTGAATAAAGAATGCTGCTTCTTACTTCTCCGTTGGTGTTAAGCAGTTTCTATTTTTTCCAGTTTTTGGTAGCAGTGTCATAATGGTTCCTTGGTTCCATGATGGCCCATCGTGTCACAATGGGGCCCCAAAGAAGTGCAATGAGCTCTTGGCTCCATGAGACCCTGTAGTGTCATAATGATCTCCTTGGCTCTGTAGTGTCACATTGCACTCTTGGTCACGAGACCCCCAAAGGGTCACAATGGATCCTTGTTTCCATAAGATCTCACTGTGTCACGATATTCTCATCATTTCAGTCAGACCCCACAGTGTCCCAATGATCTGCTTGGCCTTGCATCTTTCAAATGGCCCTTGTTCCATGACACCCTGCAGTGCCACACTGCCCCTAGGCTTCACAAGACCCCACTGTGCCACAATGATCCCTTTGCTTTCAGGAGGCCCTGAAGTGTCATAATGACCCCTTGGTTCCTTGAGGCCCTGCAATATCACAACAGACACTTGGTTCCATTGGCATCCCCTGTCTCACAAGGGTTCCTTGATTCTATAAGTCCTGCTTTGCATATCCCAGCAGTGCCCATGGCCTGTCCCTGCTGCAGCCCCGGCACTGCCACCCCCAGGGCTGTGCCCGGCCCCGAGAGCACTCAGGCCCTGCAGCAACACGAGGGCCAGGAGGGCAGCGGGGCAGTGGCACAGGAGCAGCATTGGCAACACCAAGTGCTGCTGCTGCTGGGCACAGCTGCTGTGCCAGCACTGATCTGCCCCCAGCTCTACACACAGACATTGCTGCTGCAGCTCCAGAGAAGGGAACAAAAGGGGCATCTCTGTTTTCTGGTAGTTTTGTGAAGAAAGTTTTCCTGGGAGAGATATCCTTTAGTTCATTTAAAGTCACCAAGAGTGCAGCCCCTGATTGACACAGTCTCTGTTCCCTCTGGTGGAGGGAAGCAAAATGAGAAATGGCACAGGCAATGGCATTTCTTTTTGGACAATAGTAAAAGACTTTAAAAAAAGGAAAGAAAAGAACAAACTAACAACAAATCTAACAACAACAATTAAAGATTACTTTTATTACAAGTGATTTTCAGAAACTGGCCAGCAGTTTAATGTTCCTGAAATCATCCAGTCATCAGTTTCCATATGGTAGCCTTGAGCTCCTTGTTCCTCAGGCTGTAGATGAGAGGGTTCAGGGCTGGAGGCACCACTGAGTACAGAACTGACACCACCAGATCCAGGGATGGGGAAGATATGGAGGGGGGCTTCAGGTACTCAAATAAGGCAGTGCTGATAAACAGGGAAACCACGGCCAGGTGAGGGAGGCAGGTGGAAAAGGCTTTGTGCTGTCCCTGCTCAGAGGGGATCCTCAGCACAGCCCTGAAGATCTGCACATAGGAGAAAACCATGAACACAAAACAACCAAAATATAGAAGAGCACTAACCACAATGAGCCCAAGTTCCCTGAGGTTGGAGTGTGAACAGGAGAGTCTGAGGATCTGGGGAATTTCACAGAAGAACTGGCCAAGGGCATTGCCATGGCACAGGGGCAGGGAAAATGTATTGACTGTGTGCAGCAGAGCATTGAGAAAGGCACTGGCCCAGGCAGCTGCTGCCATGTGGGCACAAGCTCTGCTGCCCAGGAGGGTCCCGTAGTGCAGGGGTTTGCAGATGGACACGTAGCGGTCGTAGCACATGATGGTCAGGAGGAAATACTCTGCTGAAATGAAGAACAGAAAGAAAAAGGCTTGTGCAGCACATCCTTCATAGGAGATGTGTCTGGTGTCCCAGAGGGAATTGTGCATGGCTTTGGGGACAGTGGTGCATATGGAGCCCAGGTCACTGAGGGCCAGGTTGAGCAGGAAGAAGAACATGGGGGTGTGCAGGTGGTGGCCGCAGGCTACGGCGCTGATGATGAGGCCGTTGGCCAGGAGGGCAGCCAGGGAGATGGCCAGGAAGAGGCAGAAGTGCAGGAGCTGCAGCTGCCGCGTGTCTGCCAATGGCAGCAGGAGGAAGTGGCTGATGGAGCTGCTGTTGCACATTTGCTGGGTCTTGACATGGGCACCTGTTCATGGAGAAGAAGTTATTGAGGAGTTAGAGGAGATGGCTGTAACAAAATCAAAGCCATTTCCCATACACCCTCCCCTGTAACAGACACAGACACACTTTGGTGTTTCAGAGTTCTGAGGTTTTTTCATTTTCAGCTCCCCCCATATCTCTCCTGCTATTCTTGGATATCAGAAACCCCTCAGCATTTTTGCTGCCCTGTGGTAGAACAGAGTCAGTTCCCTGAGGCAAGATGATCATTGGAGACTGAGGGAAAATGATCAGTCACTTCATTCTGTTCAGAGTTTCTTTGGGCTTTCATATTTCTCAAATGGAGGATGTTCACACTGCCCTGTTTTCCTTAGATAATCAGATAGTGCTGAGTGCAATGTATCCACCACAGCCCAGCACCATTTTTGTATCCAAGGACTCACATTGCTCATTTCACCACCCTAACAGAATTTTCAGTTTCAGAACACTTCTGCCTTTCCCCTTGGGTTTTCAGATAACACAAAGATGCTCTAGGACGGGTTTGCATCCTGGATTGAAGCTCCCAACTTGGACTGAAATCTCAGAGACACTTCCAAGTGTCCCAGTGATGGCATTGCAGTAAGGCAGATCCAGCTCCTTCCCTGGCTGCACTGACAGCATTGCCCACAGCCGGGCACTGGGGACAGCGTCACCCTGAGCCAGCTGTGCCCCCTCCCAGAGCCCCCAGTGCCGGGCAGCTGCTCCCAGCCCTGTGCTCTGCAGAGGGAACTGGGCCCGGGGCTGCAGAGCTGACCCACGGCTCTGCTGCAGCTCTGCCTGCCCAGGAGGGGCTCCACACCTTGGGCCCCTGGCCCTGAGGGCAGAGACTTGGCTGGGGGACAGGAGGGAGGGGGCTTGTTCAGAGGGAGGGGCTGCACTGCAGGGGTTCCTATGGAGATCTCTGAACTCTCCCTGCCACAACATTTCTGGGTTTATTTTCTCTCATTTTCTGATCTTGCCTCTGCTTCCTGGAGATTTTCTTCTTGGAGGTGTTTCCCTGTGCCTGATGTCTCCCTGCCAGCACTCACAGCCCCCAAATCTCTGTGCACTCTCCTTGGCCCTACAGAACCCTGCCTGGTAGCAGGGCACTGGCTGGGGACAGGTTCTGTTTGCTGATGGGAGAAAGGACAGGTCAGACAAAGCCTGATGGGTCCAGCAGAGGGGATGCTGGTGCTGTCCATGGGCAGAGTGACTGAAAACACATCAGGAATTTCCTGTGAACCTATTGATCACTATAAGTAACACTTCGGATATCTCAAGCACTTATCAAAATTTATAATACCTTTAATATTTATACCCCCATTCCTGCCGTTCTCCAATAGTAGGAAACTGAATACAAAGTCTTAGGAAATTTCTTCATTTTTATCAAAATCTTTGTCTTGGAAATATTCTATGACTGATCAGAAACACTCCACATGTGACAGCTTCATGAGAATTTCACCTCCTCTCCCCCAGGAACACTCAGAGTTGTACTCACACAGTCTGCAGGCATTGGGATGTTGCAGCTTTAGGAGATCACTGCAGGAGCTGCAGCTGCATTGTCCTGCAGCCAGAGGCTTCCTGTGTCAAGGGCTGGGAGTGATTCTGCTCCAGTCCCTTCTGAGCATTTTCCCAGCCCTGACTGATTGAAGCTCTCTGTGCCTCTGTGCTGTGCCCGGGGTGGCTGCAGGCAGTGCCCCAGCCCTACTGGGCTGGGAGAAGAGCTGTTCATCAGGAGAAATGTATTTTTGAACTTCTTCTTGGTTGCCAGGATCACCCTCTGTAGCAGGAGACCAACCCATCTAAGCGGCAGTGACACAGCACAAGGATTTTAATGACCCTCTTGGGGTTTGTGCTGAGGCCCTGAATATCAATCCCTGAGAGAGAGCTGAAGAAACTTCTCAAGAATTCCAAGTCAGAATCAAACTCTAAAATTTCCTGAAGTTTTAATGGGTCCCACTGAGGGACACAACTGAGAAAGTGTCCCCAGGTTCCAGTCACAGCAGGAAATTGGAGGCAGAGATGACAGGTGAGGACAAAGAGAAGCCAAGTCTTGGTGCCCTGGGGCACAGCAGGGTCTGTGCCACCAAGGGCTGGGAGGAGACACCTTGTCCTGAGCCACTGGGGCCTCCTGGCACAGCCCCAGCAAGGCTGGCCACTGGCACCCCTTGTCCTGCCCTCAGCATCCCCCCACATCCCAGTGGCCTCAGGGATCTGCTGGGACGAGTCCCTGGGGAGCCTTGGTCAGGAATGGCCCTGGAGGGCTCCTTCATGCTCCCAGGGACTGCAGGTTTTTCAGAGCACTTTGGGTTTTGCTTTTCCCTTGGAGTCTCTGAGAGCTTTGTGCAATCATGGCCTCCAATTACCTGCTTTAATTAGTCCCTTGAGAACCTTTGTCAGTAACAACACTCAGTGGAGCTCATTAACACTTCAAGGTACTCAGGGTTAATTTAAGTTCTACTTTTTGTCACTGGGTCTCTGAGAGGTTTGTGCAGTGACAGCTTCCGATTATCTGCTTTAATTAGTCCCTTGAGAGCCTTTATCAGTAATGATACTCAGAGGGGTTCATTAATGCTTTGAGGTACTCAGTATTTTAAGGTTCTTGGCATTTTCCTTTTGACACCAATTCTTTTAGTGGTTTATGCAATGATGCCCCCAATTATCTACTTTAATTAGTCCCTTGAGAGCTTTGTATTGACACTCAGTGGGGCTCATTAATACTTTGAGATACTCGAGGTTTCAAAGGTACTTTGAATTTTCCTTTGCACACTGAATTTCTGATAGGTTTTTGGGAAATTCTGGCATCCCACTCTCTCCTCCGAAGAGTCCATGAGGAGCCTGTGTTGGGGATGGACCTAAGTGGGACCCATTGATGCTTTGAGACACTTTGGGTTTTTCTTCTGACTTGGACTCCTGGAAAGGTTTGTGCAATCTCCTCTCAGGCCCTGAGGTTCAAGGGCTCAGCACCAAATGCACCACGGGGCTGATTGGGATCAAGCAAGTCCTGACAAACCATGGCTATGCCTTGATTTCCCTCTGGTCTGGTGCCATTCATTAGGAATATTTTCAAATGCAGTCATGGAGAAATATTTCCAAAAACTGCTTAGAAATACCCATTCCTATTTTGAAGGGTGTATTTCATTGCTGTTGTCTTTAGAGCAGAGGTGATTGCAGTATTCTGTGGTTGATATTGATCCAGGTTCTCTCCTCAGGAGGTCTGGCCTGCTCACAGAAGCTGTGCCTTGAGGTCTGAGCCAGTGTGGACAACCTTGCTCCACATTGCCCAACCCCATCCTGTCTGTCCTCACTCACCTGGGACCTGCTTTGCTTGGAGAACTGGCAACATCCAGGAAAAGAGATGGTTTTCCTTTTTTCCTTTTTTTCAATATAAAACTCCTGAATTTCCTCATTGAAAACAGACACCTTTGATTACTGTGTGCCAGCCCAAGCTTCCACCATTCAAGTTCCTCTTCCCCAAGGCAGAACCATGCAAGAACTGTTGTAGACCTTTGGACTCTTTGGTTCTACGAAGCCTTGCTGTGCCACCATGCAGTCTTGTTTCTGTGAGGTTCTGTACTGTCACATGGACTTTTGTTTCTCCAAGGGTCCATACTCTCAACAATGATCTCTGTAGGTCCAAAGTTTCACAATAGACTCTTGGTTCCATGTGGCCCCACAGTGTCACCGTGGTCTCCTTGCTTCCACAAGGCCGTGCAGTGTCACAATGGCTCACAGGTTCCATGGGGCCCCACAATGTCACAGTGGCCCCTTGGTCCCATGAGTTTCCCCAGTGTCACAATGGTTCCTTGGCTCCACGTGGCCCTGCTGTGTCACAATGAACTCTTGGTTCCATGTGCCCCACAGTGTCACAGGGGTCTCCTTTTCCCTGTAGCACCCAGTAGCAAACCCCACTGGCAGGGGTGAGGAGGAGGACATTTGGAGTGATGGTTTCTGTCTTCCCAGGGCACAGTGACGTGGGCTGGGGCCCTGCTGTCCTGGAGATGGCTGAACACCGGCCTGCCCATGGAAGGGCTGAGAGACAACAACCTCTGTGAATGGAACTGGAACAGCAGAGAGCTCAGGCTGAAGGCTGGGTTTAAAAGACTGTCACCAGCACAGGAACCATCAATGTGAGAGGAAAGATGTGTGCTCATGTCTTTCCAAATCATGTGGTGGGTGAAGGGATGGGTGTTAAGGTGTTTGAAATGGGTCGTAACATTTCTACTGACTTTGGGCAGCAGGTTTGTTACCGGGCCCAGCCAGCTTGGCTCCTGACACAGACAAGGGTTTTCACTGCTTTGTACTGGTTTTTACCTATTTTCCTGGTTTGGCCTGGTCCATACTGTTTTTTTCTTGTACATACTGGTTTCTACTGGTTACTACTGGTTTGCATTACACTGTTGTTTACGGTTTTTTACTGTTTTTTACCACTTCTACTGGCCCATACTGGTCCGGACATGTTTATACAGGTTTCAGGGCGCTGTTGGAGCTGTCATTCATTGGGCAGTGCCTGGGGGTGAACCCCAAATCCTACGGGGTGTGGCACCACCAGGGCTGGGTTCTCGGCCATGCTGCAGTGCCCCCTGCTGGCCGGGAGGACCTGGCACTGTGCGAGCACCTCCTGGTGGCCGACCCCTCAAACTGTGAATGGCTTGTACTGGTTTGTATTGGTTTGTGCTGGGATGGGGTCCAGGGGGTGCTGGGATGGGGCTGGGGTCACTGGGTTATACTGGGTTGTACTGGGAGAGCGTGTGTGAGTTTTCGGGAAGACCTAGCACTGTGTGTACTGGTTGTACAAGGTTATACTGGTTTGCACTGGGATGAGGTGCTGGGGTGTTTCTGATTTGTACTGGGCTCTACTGGGAAAGGGAGCAGGGGTGTGTGTGAGTGCCCCCTGCTGGCTGGGAGGACCTAGTAGCCGACTGTGAGTTATACTGGGTTATACAGGTTTATATTGGGATGGAGTGCTGGGGGTCACTGGGTTATACGGGGTTATACTGGGATGTGGTTTTGGGGTTGACTGCGTTGTGATGGGTTATAGGAGGATGTTCTGGATTTTACTGGGCAAAACTGAGGTGTACTGGGTTATACTGGAAGGGGGCTTGGGGATGCCTGGCACTCCACTGGGAGCAACTTCTGGGGATGCTGGCATTACTGATTTATACTGGGATGGGGCTTGTGACCTACTGGGAGTGAATTCAGGTAGTGCTGGCCTTACTGGTTTATACTGGGAGCTGCTGTCATGGGCTCAGGGGCTCAGGGGTGGCTCGCAGTGCTTACTGGTTTATGCTGGTGCCCTCCCAGTATAAACGTGGGAGCCCCAGGAGCACACTAGGGGCCCCTAGACTACACTGGGAATGGGTTTGGGTGCATGAGGCCTTACTGGTTTATACTGGGAGCTGCTGCCACAGGCCTCAGGAGCTCGAGAGGGGCTCCAAGTGCTTACTGGTTTATACTGGTGCCTTCCCAGTCCACACCTGGGAACACTGGTACGCACTTGCATCCAGGCAGGACCTCAAGGCTGAGCTGGCCTTCACCAGGGCCTTGCTGAGCCTCAGCTTCTCCAACTTCTTGGCCTGGCAACACTGACTGGGGCTGCTGATGCCCACCAGGAACTACAGCAAGGGCACTGCCCCCTGGAAGGCTGAAGGAAGGTGAGGGATTCCCCAAAAATCTCCCACAATTTTACAAGATCCCCAAAGTTTTCCAGCCCCTCCCTCTCCTAAAGTGTGAGCTGGTGGGTTCTGTTGGGTTGAATGGGTAGACCTGATTTCCCTTAATCCCGAATTACTTTACTGGGTAGACCTGAACTCCTGGATACCTGGGTGCCCCCACTGAGACATTGGGATTTCCCCCACTGCCTCCCTGAGATTTTGGGGTGCCTTCTTTGCCCACCCCAGAGCTGGAGCTGCTGCAGAATACCATCTTCACCAACCCCATGCACCAAAGCACCTGGCTGTACCTGCATTGCATCCTCTCCTGAGGTAACTCAGGGCTCCCTCTCACCCCTGATGTCCTCACCTGGAGTTTTGGGTACCCCCTGAATGTTGGGGTGCACCCTGACAGCCCCACAGCTGCCAAAGGTCATCTGTGTCCATGTCGACTGGGAGGACGGTGGCCATCATCTTCTCCTGGCCTGTCAGGGTGAGTCAGGGCACTTGGGTGCCCCAAAAATTACCTGAATATCCCTGAAAATTATCGGGGTATACTTGGATACTGCCCAAAATCACCTGGATCCCTCCCAACAATCACCTGATTACATCTGGCTATCCACAAAAATCACCTGGATACCCCCAGAAATCACCTGGATACACCTGGGTACTCCTTGGATACCTGGATCACCAAAAACCCCTTGGGACCCCTGAAAACTCTAGTGTCTCAGACATCCTCATTGCTTTGATTGGGTAGGCCTGGTGCCCCTAAACCCCATTGCCTTTAAAGTGTAGACCTGCTGTCCCTAAATTCCTATTGACTTCAATGGGTTAGAACTGGAGTCCTGTTTATCTCCATTTATTGCTGCAAATCCCTCCCAGTGGTCCCACTTTTTTCAGTGCTCTTAGTAACCCCAGTGTCCCCTCTCAGCCCTTCCCAGTGCTCCCAGTTTAAACAGTAACTCTTTCCAATCAAGCCCTATCAATGGGTAGACCTGGTGTCCTTCAATCCCCTTTGACTTCAGTGGGCAGAGCTGATATCCCAAAACTTTTGGTGCTAAAAATCCCAATTTTCGGCTTGGAATTCCCAGCTTTTGGGATGAAAATGGGCATTTTTGGGCTTACCTGGGAACACAGCTCCAGCATGGACAGCAGGTGAAGGATCAGGGATTTGGGATTGGCCTCCAGGAATTCATCCAGGACATCCAGAGCATTGGCACTGCAATCCTGGAGTGGAAATTCCCAGAATTAAAGACCAAGATTTCCTCCAAATTTACTCAAATTTCCCTACATTATGACCAAATTTCCTCAAAATCCCATTGACTTTAATGGAAAGACCAGGTGTCCCTAAATCCCGATTGACTTTAATGGGATACACCTGGTGTCCATAAGTCCCTATTCATTTCATTAGTCATGTCTGATGTCAAGAAAATGTGTATTGGGAGATTGATATTACAAGAGATGGGGCAACTGAGAGACGTTGTCAAAGATGGTTTATGGCCTCATGGTGTCAGTCTCATAGAAGGGTGAGACATTAAAGCTGTTACATCCAACACCAAACTATCAGAAGCCTCCTCATTCTTAGTTACAATGTCTTATGTTAGTTTTTAGCCAATCAAATACTTGTGTGAAGTTTGCCAGCATCCTTTTGCACCAATCATTAATTGCTTTGCTTCTCATGGCTTTGCCACAATGCATCATTTTTCAACCAATCCTATAACACTTCACAAACCTACATTGATATATCTTAAACTTCTAATTAACATTATAACAGGTTTTATTGCTAAGCTTTACAATCTTTTACTATTTTACTTAACATACTGCTTTCCTTACATAATGTATATTTCTGTTTGCTTAAAATATAGATCTAGTTAAACTAAAAACTTATATTCCTGTTTTATATCTATTGTACTTTGAATGCTCTGGTTGTGTAAGATTTCTCCAAGGTCTTGGGTCAAACCTTGGATCCATCTCAATCTCTGAGCCTGTATGCACCAGGCCCTGAGAGCTCTCCGTGCCTGCATTTCCCACACCACCTGTCATCTCTGCCTCCAATTTCCTGCTCTCACTGGAACCTGGGGACACTTTCTCAGTCGTGTCCCTCAGTGGGACACATGAACAATATCAGAAATTTTGGAGTTCGAATAATACCTAATTCTTCAGAGGTTTCCTTGAAAGCAACGGTTCTGACTTGCTTTCCATCTGGTCTGATCCAATTCTTTCAGAAGATTTTCAATTCCAGTTATGGAGAAATATGACAATGATCTCCTTAGAAATATCCATTCCAATTGTGAAGCATGTATTTTATTACTGTTCTCTTTAGAGCAGAGGTGATTGCAGCATTCTCTGATTGATATTTGTGAGAAATGGATTTGTAAAGGATTCTCAAAGCCTGACTGAAAGCTCACACAGTCTTGTACATCTGGATGCAAACTCTGAGATAAGGTGTGCTGACTCAGAATGGCCCTGGAATAGAGAAGACATTGCTGAGAGGGAGATTGAACTAGAAACAAGTTTCAAAAAATGGCCTTGCAAAAAGATCAGATATTTTGGAGAATTAGAACTGTTAAATATGCAGTTTGGTAAGATCATGTGTTGTAAAATAGTAGATGATTGGCATTAGAATTATTAGCACCATTGTGTGGCAAAAGATAATAGGCTAAGAAATATTTCTAAGGTTTTATAACGAGGAAATAAGTTGGCTTCAGATATAATGGCATGGAGCTTTACACCTCTTATGTTTCACCCTTCAAGAAGACTGATAATTGAAGAAAATATTTTAAAAGGCTCTCAGTTGCCCCGTCTCTGTAGAGCTGGGATTTTTCAACAGTGCTGAGTCCCTGGACATCAGTCCCTGAGAGGGAGCTGAAGGAAAACTTCTCAGAAGTCAAAATCATATTCAAACTCCACAGTTTCCTGAAGTTTTAATGGATTCCACTGAGGGATACGACTCAGAAAGTGTCCCCAGGTTCCAGTTAGAGCAGAACACTGGAGGCAGTGATGACAGGTGGGGACAAACAAGGGAAAGGTGTCTGTGATGCTGAGCACACCTGGATGTGTTTCAGGAATGCAAAGGGCCAAGGGCTGAGCCCCAGCCCCTGGCAAGGCACATCCTGTCCCTCCCTCATTGCTCAGGGCTCTTCCCGGGCCACTGGGCTCTGGGCATGTGCAATGCCAAGGGCAGCACCATGGGGCGGCCCCTGCCAGGCTGCTGAGCAGGGACAAGGAGGCAATGAGGCCCCAGCACAGCAAGGCTCACTTGTCCCCTGCTGGCCTCAGGCCCAGGGCCAGCCTGCATGGCCCAAGTGCTGCAGGAGTTGGCTGTGTCAGGGCCTTTCAGCTGCTGCCCATCCCTGTGGCCTCTGCAGCCCAGGCTGTCCTACGGTGTCCATGCCCTGCGCCTCTGTCCCTGCAGGCTGTCGTCATCCCCCGGCTGCCCCACCTCGCTGGCCCCTTCCTTTGCTGACAGCTCTGCCTCCTGCCTGCCTCTGCCTGCACACACAGAGCCTTGTGCTTCATACCAAAAGGGTTCAATTCAAGTTTTGCTGTGCCTGTGAACTTTTAGCACAGGAACAAGGCAGTCAGGGCCTGCTTTCTCAGGAGGAATGGTTGGAAGACAAGAAGAAGACATCTGGCTCAAGTTTGCAGTGATAGAAAAAACAAGGACTGAATTTGGGAAATTTGGGGGGGTTTTATGGAAATGGATAAATTGTAATACACATATATTCACTGAATATAAGCAACACACTGTGACTTAATTGCCCACTTAAGGTTAGGAGTTATCCCACATTGGACCTAAGGCCTGCAAAAAATTATGCCCTCTTTAAGACTTAATTAATGTTAAGAAGTGTTATTCTGATATTTTGGAGATTTGGTGACAGTGGGGCCTCACGGAACCAAAGTGTCAATTGTTACACTATGGAACCTCAAGGAACAAAGGGACCTTTTAGCACTGTGGGAGCTCATGGAACAAAAATCTATTTTGACAGAATGGGGCCACATGGAACCTTTGGTCCCTTCTGACACTGCAGCTCCAAGGACACCATTGTGGTACTGAGAAACCTCATAGAACCAAAAGTCCATTGTGACATAGAAAGGCCTCATGGAACCAAGGGGCCATTGTGACACTGTGGGGCCACATGGAACCAATGGTCCATTGTTATACTGCAGATCCAAGGAGGCCATGGTGACACTGTGGAACCTCCTGCAACCATTGGTGCATTGTGACACTGCAGGGCCACATAGAACTAATGTGACCGTGTTATAGTACAGAACCTCATGGAACAAAGGGTCCATGGTGACATTGTGGAAATGTTACTGAGAGTATGAAAATTCATGGAACCAGAAGTCCATTGTGACCAAGGGGCCATTGTGACACTGTGGATCCAAGGAGACCAATGTGACACTAAGGAACCTCATGGAATCATAGATTCATTGTGACACTGTGGGGACTCATGGAACAATGGAGACTCTTATGATACAGAATCAGAGAATTAATGAGGTTGGAAAAGACCTTTGAAATCATCATGACCTAACATCACCTCATCAATTTAATCATGGCTCTGAGTGCAATGCCCAGGCTTTTTTTAATGCTGCCAAGGACTGTGACTCCACCACTTCCCTGGGCAGAAGATTTCAGTGCCCTATCATTCTTGCAGTGAAGGATTTATTTCCTGATGTCAAACCTAATCTGTCCTTGGCTCATCTTCAGACTGTGTCCTCTCATTCTGTCAGAGGTTGCCTGGGAGAAGAGACCGACCCCCACCTGACTACAGCCTCTGTTCAGGTGGTTGTAGAGAGTCTCCCTGGAGACCATTGTAGCCATTGGGGCCATTGTAGCACGGCAGGGCCTCATGGAATCAAGGGGAGCACAGTGACAGTGTGGGGCTGCATGGGAGACAAGGGGCCATTCTGACACTGTGGAACCAAGGAGAACTTTGTTGCAGTACAGGGTATCATGATATAGAGGAGACCATTTTTACAATTTGAGGCTTTCTGAAACTAAAGGGCCATTGTGGCATTTTGGGGCATTTTGGAAACAGGGGGACCCAGTGATACTCCTGGGCTCATTGGAACTAAGGGGCCATTGTGACACTGTGGGGTGTCATGGAATCAATGGTCTGTTGTGACACTGCAGGGCCTTATGGAATCATGGAGACAATTCTGACACTACAGGTGATGCCTTGGAGTGGCTATCTGGAACAGAGGCTAGACAAGGTTAAGGGAATAAAGTGGGTATTTATTAAAGGCCTTCAATAGATTCACCTTGGACAGTCAAAAGCCTCCCAAAGGCTACACCCAAGATGGACAGGGGTGACAAGTTTTTCAGATAGATTTAAGTTTGGTCTGTTTGCATATCAGGGGTTAATCCTCCAATTACAGCTTCAGGTATTGAAGTCATATTCCCCCAGTTTGCTCCCTCTCCCCAATTCACTTTTGTTTATACTTTTCAGAGCCTGAGGCTTTAAAATGTCCTTGAGTTTCAGGCCTAGAGGAATTGTTTTGTCTGACCTAAATGTAAAGAAAGTTAACTAACACATTATATGGAGTTTAGAGTTATGCCAAAATGCAGTACAGGATTTCAAAAATATAGAGGTTAAAATCTTAAGGCATCATAGGCCTCACTGATCCAAGGGGCCACTGTGACACTTTGTGGCCCCATGGAACCAAGGAGTCCATTGTGACACTGCAAGGCCTCATGGAAGCAAGGAACCATTGTGACACTATGGGGTCTTGTGGGGATAAGGGGTGACTGTGTCACTGTGTGGCACCATTGAACCAAGGAGTCCATTGTGACACTACAGGGCCCCATGGAACTGAGGATTCATGGAACAGTGCAGCATCCCATGGAAATAAAGGAATCCTTTGTGACACTGCGGGGCCTCATGGAATCCTGGAGGCCATGATGACACTTTGAGGCCTTGTTGAATCAAGGGGCTCTGCAGGGACTCATGGAACCAATGAACTCTTTTGCCATTGTGAGTCCCCAGGGAACCAAGGGTCCATTGGGATACTGTGGCACAAAGGAGACCCCTGTTACACTGCAAGGGCTCATGGAAATAAGGGACCATTGTGACACTGTGGAGTCCCAAGGAAACAAGAGTCCAGTGTGACACATCTGGGCCTCCTGGAACCAGTGTGACACTGCAGGGCCCCATGGAAACAAGGGAACAGGTAACAGGTCTAGTGGTTTGGCCTGACTGGTCCAAATGACCTTGGCATGTTGAGGTTCTCTTCTCATATGCCCCTGAAACACTGGGGCTCTGGGCTTTCCTTCAAATGGAAAATGATTGTCCTTCTCATTCAATCATCCATAGCCAAAATGGAATTTCCCCTCCAAAATTCCCAATATCCAGGGATTGCTCCCAGACAAAAGCTGTGATTTCCAACAAGTCTTGCTGCCCTTGTCTTCCTGAGGGCCAGCTCTCACCCTGCCTTCAAACACTGGGACTCGCTGTATTCCTTCCTATGGAAAAGAACGTTTCTTCCTGCACAGGCACTGATGGTCATATTTGGAACTTTTCCTCCAAAATTCCTATCTGCAAGGAATAAAAGCTGCCAGGACACTGAGGTCTGGTTGGCCTTAGCCTCTGCTGGCCATCTCTATTCTACACTGAAACACTGGGGCTCTGTGCTTTCCATCCTATGGAAAAAACCAAAATCCTTCTCCTGGCACTCATGGCTGAAATTGCGATTCCAGCTCCAAAAGTCCTAGATCCCAAGATTGCTCCTACACAAAAGCTGCCATTGCAGACAGGTCTGGCTGACTTTGGCCTCTCATGACTGCAGTTCATCAGCCCCTGAAACACTGGAGCTCTGTGGTTCCCTTCCTGTGGAGACCATGGGGACACTGTGGGGCCCCATGGAACCATGGAGAGCATTGTGACACTTGGAGGCCTTCTGAAATGAAGGGGCCACTGTGACACTGTGGGACCCCATGGAACCAAAGGGCCATTGTGACTCTGCAGGGCCTCATGGAAGCAAGGGGAGATGGAACAGATCTGCATGGTTTCCCTTCCTGGGGGCCACCTGACAGGTCTGGCTGATCTTGGAATGTTGAGGGTTGCCTTTCATCAGACCCTGGAGCACTGGGTCTTCCCAGGTGCCCAAGGCTGAAATTGGTACTCTCTCTAAAAAATTCCCTTTATGCAAGGGTTCTCCCAGACAAAAGTTGCCAGGACAGGATGGAGAGCTCTGGATGGCCTTTCCCACTGGTAGTCACCTCTCATCTCAAGGAAGGTCTAAGGAAAGTATTTGAACAGGTTTGACTACTGGAATATCAATGATTCTCTCATCCACTGAAAAGCTCAGATGCTCTTCAGATCATATATATATTTTTTTCTCATTGTGGATTATGCACAAAATATTATTTTATTATTATAATGTATAATTTTAATATAATTTTTATATTAAAATACGTTACAATATATTTTAATTTTTAATATTTCATAAGAATAAAAAATATCATTCTTATCACTCTACCAGTGTTATCTGACACAAAACACCTCCTCTACATATGGATGCAGGTCACCTGTAGAAGCAAACACACTAAAGAATCCAGCAGGAATTATTTGTCTCTGCTCCCAGCTGTCACATCTCCTCTGGAGCTGCAGGTGCAGCCCCAGCACTTGGCAGGGCTCAAGGGGTCACAAGCTCAGCTCCCACACAGAGACCTTGCAGACCCTGGGGTGCCCCTTTCAGCCTCCCTGCCCAGAGCCTTTCTGCAACCTTCCCCCTGGAGCTGCTGCTTCCCTGCAGCCCCGGCCATGGACAGCAGCAGAACCTGGTGTGTCCCGAGCAGCAGGGCCAGCTCAGGGCCCTGTGGGGAGCAGGGGCTGGGCCAGCAGGACAAGCCAGCCCGGCCAGGCAGGACACGCTCAGCTGGGGAAAGGGATGTGCAGGGAGAGGAGCAAGGGAGCGTTTCTGTGTCTGCAGGGAGGAATGCAGAGGAAGCTGCTGCTGCTGCAGGCACCAGCTCTGGCCAGGCCCCTCTGTCCCCTGCCAAGGGCTGCTCTGCTGGCCTGGGGAGAGAGAGGGGCTGGCACTGAGCAGGCAGAGGCAGCCTGTGCTGGGCATCTCCTGGAGCCAGGACCAGCAGTTCTGCACTGTCCCTGAGCTCCATTTCCCCTGCCATGGGGAGCTCCAGCCCTGGGGCTGCTGTGGAGGCTGAGCTCCCTCTCTGCCCCTCAGCAGCTGCTGAGCCCTTCAAGGGGGCCAGGGCAGTGGGGTGAGTGCCCCCAGTGCTGGAGCACCCCAGAGCAGGCACTGCCATGGGGCTCAGCCAGAATGGGCTGGGCTGGGTGAGGGCAGGGGAGGTGGGCAGAGCTGGGCAGAAGCTGGGCTAGACTGAGAACTGCCCAGGAGATAAAACCCACTCGTGTCAGCTGAGCTGTGTGACTCTGCAGGGCCAGGACACGTTCCAGCAGGTGTGTGCTGCTGTGCCAGTGCCCTGGCAGGGATCTCAGACAGGCAGGTGCAGCACTGAGGAGCTTGGTCTGTGGCCTTGGTGGCATGGCCAGTGTGAGAAGGTGCCCCAGGGCTTTGAGCATCCCTCCTGCCTCTTCCATCAGCCACTTCCAGACCTGGGTTCTCACCCGTTTCATGGTCTATTTGTTCTGTGCTTATCTCCTTCCTCCTGCCCATTTCAGCACTGCTCTAGGGGCAGCATCAGCCCTGCCCGGGCTCCCTCCTCACCCAGCCCTTGGCAGAGCCCAGAGCAGGGCTCTCTGTGAACCCTGGCACAGGATGTGGGTGCTGGGACTGGACACTGAGGTGTGGAGTGGACACTCTGGTGGGGAACATTTGCCCACCCAAAACACTCCCTGTGCTGTGCCGTGTCTGATGAGGGGATGTGGGGCCTGTGCTGGCCAGGGGGGCTGTGCTGCCCCAGGGACAAATGACAGGCATGAGCCACAGCACAACGACCAGGAGGTGGAAGTGAGGACAAGGTACAGAGGAGGAATTCAGAAATCTGCCCTGAGCGTGCAAGGGACATTTTAAAGCTGCAAGACCAAGCAGGCCATTGGGACACTGTGGGGCCTGATTGAGCAGATGAGAATATCATGACACAGTGAGAATTTATGGAAACAAGGATCCATAGTAACACTTTGGGGTCTCATTTGACCAAGAGTCCAACTGTGGCCCTGCATAGCCAAGGAGATGATTATGACACTACAGGGTCTCATGGAACCAGGGGCTCATTGTGACACTGCAAGTGCCTATGGAGCCAAGGTGACCAGTGTGACACAATGAGGCCCAAAGTTCCAAGGAAATTTGTGACACCAAGGGCTCCCATGGAACCAAAGGGACATTGTGACACTGGGAGGCCTCAAGGAATCATGGAGATAATGACAATATTCTAGGACCTAATGGGACTGTGGTGACACCAAGTTGGTTTGATATCACCAGTGTCAATGTCCTTCCTAAACTGGGAGCCCATATCTGGACACATCACTTGAGGCACAGCCTTAACAGTGCCGAGCACAGGGGAAGAATCACTGCCCGAGTTCTGCTGGCCACACCATTCCTGATCCAGGCCAGGTGCCTCTGCAGAGCCCTCCTACCCTCCAGCACATCCACACTCACACCCAGCTTGGTGCCATCTGCACATTTGCTGATGCTGCACTCAATGCCCTCATCCACATCATCAATGCAGATATTGAAATCCACGCTGGCTGCCTCTGATCCCTCAGCCATCCTGGAGGTGCCCTGTGATGGCACTCAAGGTGATCTGTTCCATCACCTCACCAGGCACCCAGGTCAGGCTGACAGGCCTGCAGTTCCCCACATCCTCCTTCCAGCCCTTCTTGGGGATGGGCTCACATTGACACCTCCAGTCCTCTGGCACCTCCCTGCTGAGCCAGCACTGATGAGAAATGATGGAGAGCAGCTTGGGGAGCTCATCCAGCAGCTCCCTCATCCCCCTAGGATGGATCCCATCTGTTCCCAGAGACACCTGTGAGCACCTGAGTGGCTCAGCAGGTCCCCAGCTGCTTCCTCCTGGATTACAGGGGGTCTGTTGTGCTCCCTGTCCCCATCTACCAGCTCAGGAGAACACTTGTCCTGGGGACAACCTGTCTTATGGTTGAAAACTGAGGCAATGAATGTGTTAAGTACCTCAAATTCTTCCTCATCTTTAATTACTATATTCCCAACTGCATCCAATAAAGAACTGAGGTTTTCCTTGTCCCTGCTTTGGCTATTAATATATGTATAAACATTATTTTCAGTATTTTTCAAAGAAGGGGCAAGGTTAAGCTGCAAGAGAGGTTTCAGCTCTCTCCTTTTCTTCCTGCAAGATTTAATAACATCCTTAAAATCTTCCTGAGTTGCCTTCCCCTTGGTCCAAAGCTGATGCACCTTCTTTTTTCCCTGAGTTCCTGGAAAAAGCTCCATGCCCAGCCAGGCCAGTCATTTTCCTTGCTAGCTCAGTTTTGGCATGCAGGACAGGCTGCTCCTTCTCCTGCAAGATTTCTTTCTTGATGTGTGTCCATCCTTCCCGAAAGCCTTTATTTTTACAGGCTGTTTCCCTCAAAAAAATCAGTACCTGATTTGGTTCTCTCCAAATCTGCATCCTGAATAGGCTGAAGTCTGCCCTCCACGATTCCACTGTAGAAGTTTAAATGATGGCCCTCCTTTTTTCACAGAATATTGAAAACTGGATTATTTCATGGTCACTGTACCCCAAACAGCCTCTGACCACCACATCTCCCACCAGCCCTTCTCTGTTTGTGAACAGCAGGAGACAGAGCTTTCCTTGGGTGTGTTACCAAACATCAGGTAAAATAAAAAAAACCCTTAACACCAATGTAGCATTAAAAAGCAGCATTCTTTATTTGGCTGGATACACAGGGGGACAGCTCCTCCCAAAGCCGTGCATGCTGAGTACAGGAAAGCTTCTGTTTATATTCTGTAGTTTGCAGACTTATTCATTGACTGTCCTGGACTAAACACACAAATGATAATCATTTGCCCACAATCATTAACATATTTCCCCTCCCCTTTACCCATGGGTTCTTCTGTCCTGGGGGTCTCTCTGGTGGTCCCTGGTGGTCATGGATCCCAATGTTCCAGTTGGCCTGGCTGAGCTGGCAGGACACTGAGGCTGGGGAATTTCCAGTTCCCCTTCTCACACAACGGGAATTGTGCAGGTTCCAGAGGCCAGTGGTTTTGGAGAACAGGAATTGTGTTAGCTCAGCTGGGGTGGGCAATTTATCATCTGGCAACATGAGGTCACAGAGTGGCTTATGGCATCATAGACTGGGTTATGAGAGGTCATTGAACAGCTATGACATCATAGGCTGGCTGTGTGACATCACAGAGCTGACTGTGACATCACAGAGCAGGCTGTGACATCACAGAAGGGGCTGTGTGACATCCCAGCAGGGCTGTGTGAGGTCACTGGGTTGGTCACTCTGCCCCAGGCCCCCCTCACAGTTTCCCCAGACAAGTCCAATGCTGTTCATGCCCAGCAGGGTCCCCTGTCCCCCGGGATCCCCCTGCTCCACCTGGAGCCACAGCCTCCCCCAAGGATGTTCCACAAATCAACCCCAGAGCCTGACACGGGGACAAGGGGCCAGGGCTGTGTGACCAGGACATCAAGGCCGTGGATTATCCAGGTCACTGGGGCCTGGTTTGGGTTGCCCAGGGCAGGAAAGATGTCTGGCAGCTGGAGCAGGGTGAGGGAAGGGCCTCCAAGGTGGGGCTGGAGCCCTTTGGCTGTGAGGAGAGGCTGAGGGAGCTGGGCTTGTCCAGCCTGGAGCAGGGAAGGCTGAGGGGCTCCTCATGCCAGCAAGGACAGGAGGAGTTTAAATGACTCAGGCTGGTTTCAGCATTTCATCAACACCTGAAGCAACTTGACTTCCCTTTCCCCATCCATCACTGAAAGCTTTATAAATAGAACATTTTTCATGTTGTTTTAACCGCACTCCAGGCAGAGCAGACTGGTACAACACCTTGATTGTGTTTATATCTATCATAGCCTCATCTTTGCCTAAAACTGATTTTGTACAGAAATCTCTTCCGGATGGTGGATGTCTGTCCTGGTTTTGGGCAAATTTGGGGGAAAACCTCCAGAAGGAGCCCCCAGACAGCAAACCCCATGACTCCTCCCCCCCCCCCCCCACCGGGTTCGGGAAGAATTTCCTCGGAGAAGAGTGGGAGAAAAAACCTGTTTATTTAACAAGCAAGACACTCCCCAGCACAGGGAAAAAAGACAACACCAGCTGACAAAAAAACTCTTTCACCGTTCTGAAGGGATGACAAACTCAGTCTCTCTGGCGAGTGGTCGCTCAGTTATCAGTCTCTGGCACTGGGGAATGACTGCTGCCGGTGACAGAGTGTAGACTCCTGGTGTTTCTTGGGGTTCCCGGGTCCCCGTCCGTTCAGATGGTATCCAGGAGAGGGAGGGGACGGGGTGGAAGAGAAAACAGTCCAGGGAAAAACTTGGACTGCCTAGCTGAACTAACTAATAAGAAAAAAAGCAAGGGCAAAGCGAAGGAAAGAAAAAGAGGCAGAAGCGAGCAAGCAAGCAAGCAAGCAAGCCAAGCTAAAACCTCTCCTAAACACAGACCATGGGGGAGGTGAGCCGGCTGATAACAAGACAAAACAAAGCTTCACTCTCAGAGTCAGTCCTGGAAGCACAGGACATAATACCAAACATAATCAGGACACACGATTGGAGATACAAACACCATAACATCACACTAGGACAATTGCTAAGCTTTAAAATCTTTTACTATTTTACTTAACATACGGCTTTCCTTACATAATGCATATTTCTGTTTGCTTAAAACATATTTCTACTTAAACTAAAAACTTATATTCCTGTTTTATATCTATTGTACTTTGAATGCTCTGATTGTCCAAGATTTCTCCAAGGTCTTGGGTCAAACCTTGGATCCATCTCAATCTCTGAGCCTGTATGCACAAGGCCCTGAGAGCTCTCCATGCCTGCATTTCCCACACCACCTGTCATCTCTGCCTCCAATTTCCTGCTCTCACTGGAACCTGGGGACACTTTTGCAGTTGTGTCCCTCAGTGGGACCCATGAATGGCATCAGAAACTTTGGAGTTCGATTGTGACTGAATTCTTCAGAGGTTTTCCAGCAAGACACAATTCTAACTTGATTTCCTTCTGGTCTGGTGCAGTTCATTTGGAAGGTTTTCAAAACAAGTTATGGAGAAATATGACAAAGGCCTTCTTAGAAATATCCATTCCTATTTTCAAAGATGTATTTTATTACTGTTGTCTGAGATGATTGCAGCATTCTGTGATTGATATTTGTGAGAAATGGATTTGTAAAGGATTCTCAAAGCCAGACTGAAAGCTCACACTGTCTTGTACATCTGGATGCAAACTCTGAGGTAAGGTGTGCTGACTCAGAATGGCCCTGGAATAGAGAAGACACTGTTGAGAGAGAGATTGAACTAGAAACAAGTTTCAAACAATGGCCTTGCAAAAAGATCAGATATTTTGGAGAATTAAAACTGTGAAAGATGCATTTTGGCAAGATCATGTGTTGTAAAATAATAGGTGATTGCTATTAGAATTATTAGTACCATTATGTGGCAAAAGCTAATAGGCTAAGAAACATTTCTAAGGTTTAATAACGAGGAAAAAAGTTGGCTTCTGATAGAATGGCATGGAGTTTTACACCTCTTATGTTTCATCCTTCTGATAATGGAAGAAAATATTTTAAAAGCCTCTCAGTTGCCCCGTCTCTGTAGAGCTGGGATTTTTAAACAGTGCTGAGTCCCTGGACATCAGTCCCTGAGAGGGAGCTGAAGGAAAACTTCTCAGAAGCCAAAATCATATTCAAACTCAAAAGTTTCCTGAAGTTTTAATGGACTCCACTGAGCGACACGACTCAGAAAGTGTCCCCAGGTTCCAGTTAGAGCAGAACACTGGAGGCAGTGATGACAGGTGGGGACAAACAAGGCAAAGGTGTCTCTGATACTGAGCAAACCTGGATGTGTTTCAGGAATGCAAAGGGCCAAGGGCTGAGCCCCAGCCCCTGGCAAGGCAGATCCTGTCCCTGCCTCATTGCTCAGGGCTCTTCCCGGGCCACTGGGCTCTGGGCATGTGCAATGCCAAGGGCAGCACCATGGGGCGGCCCCTGCCAGGCTGCTGAGCAGGGACAAGGAGGCAATGAGGCCCCAGCACAGCAAGGCTCACTTGTCCCCTGCTGGCCTCAGGCCCAGGGCCAGCCTGCATGGCCCAAGTGCTGCAGGAGTTGGCTGTGTCAGGGCCTTTCAGCTGCTGCCCATCCCTGTGCCCTCTGCAGCCCAGGCTGTCCTATGGTGTCCATGCCCTGCGCCTCTGTCCCTGCAGGCTGTCGTCATCCCCCGGCTGCCCCACCTCGCTGGCCCCTTCCTTTGCTGACAGCTCTGCCTCCTGCCTGCCTCTGCCTGGACACCCAAAGCCTTGGGCTGCTCCAGACTGCTTCTGGGGGATGTGTTGCACCACAGCCCTGCCCAGCGAGAGAAATTCCTTTCTCTTCTTCTGTCCAGTCTGAATGTCCCCACCTTCTCCTGGCATTAATTCTTTCTTTCTTTCTTTGGCTGTTTTGTACCGTGTCAAAAGGATCCCCCATCTCTGAAACCACCTTTCAAACCCTCCCAGGGCTCTTCTCTGCTGTCCTCAGTCTCCACTGCTCTGAGCACAGAGCTCCTTTGTCCTTCTATAGTGGTCATGTTCTTGCCGCCTACAAACCCCACCTTGGGAGATTTTTGGGCCCTCTCCAAGGTGTTGGCAAAGGAAAACATTCTGCTTGTGGTCTTAGAAAATCACCAGAGAGCAAGGCAGCCAGACCTGTATCTGCTGGCTACTTTTCTCTGGGCCCAATACCTGAATAGATACAATTTTAGAAGTAAAATCCCAGTTTTGCCAATGACACCTAGGTGAGAAGGGCAGTTCTTTTCCACTGGAAGGAAAGCACAAAGTCCTGGTGTTTGGTGGCAGATGAGAGACAGCCTGCAGGAGGCCAAGGCCAGCCAGCTGTCTGTGCTGACAGATTTTGGCTGGAATGTTGGCTCTATATAGTGATTCTTTAATATTTTTTATTTTTTAGGGGGAGTACCAATTTCAGCCTTGGGCACCAAGAAGAAGGGAAAGTTCTGTTCCACAGGAAGGAAAGCACAGAGCCCCAGTGCTCCAGAGGCAGGTGAGAGGCAGCCCTCGACATGCCAGGATCAGCCAGACCTTTCAGGCGGCCCCCAGGAAGCCAAACCCGCCAGATCTGTTCCATGGTCCCTTGGTTCCACGAGGCCCCACAGTGTCACAATGTTCTCCTTGCTTCTGCAGTGTCACAATGGCCCCTTGCTGCCATGAGGCCCTGCAGGGTCACAATGGCCCTTTGGCTCCCCACAGTGTCACAATGGTCTCCATGATTCCATGGGGCCTTGCAATGCCACAATGGTCTCCATGGATCCACGGTGCCCTGCAGGATCCCAACGGCCCTTTGGCTGCACCAGGCCCTGTAATGCAACAATGGCCTCTTGGTTCCACAAAGCCCTGCTGCTCCACACCGGCCCCTTGGCACCATGCAGCCCAGCAGAGCCACAATGATGTCCTTGGTTCCATGGGGTCCCCACAGTGTCACAATGGTCCCTTGGATCCATGGTGTCCTGCAGATTCATAATGGCTCCTTGCTTCCATGAGGTCCTCACAGCGTCACAGTGTTCTCCCCAGGGAGGAAACCACAGAGCCCCAGTGTTTCAGGACACTGAAACTGATGAACTGCTGTTACCAGAGGCCAATGCCAGACACACCTGTCTGTCCTGGAAGGTTTGTCTGGGAGCAGCCCTTGTATATACGGAATTTTGAATGTAGAATCCCAAGTTCAGCCCTTTTTGTCTGGAGGAGATGGCCATTTCCATACAAAAGGAAAGCATGCAGGCCCAGTTTTTTGGAAGGCAGGTGACAGTCAGCACTCAGGAGGCCAGGGCCAGCCAGACCTGTCTGTAATAGCACCTTTTGTGTAGGAGCAATTTTTGGATCTAGGACTTTTGGAGGGGGATCCCAATTCTGGCCATGGGTACCTGGAGAAGGAAGGTTCTTTTCCATAGGAAGGAAAGCACTGAGCCTCAGTGTTTCAGGGCAGATTAGAGGCGACTACCATAGCTGAAGGCCAACCAAAGCAATCTGTCCTGGCAGCTTTTGTCTGGGAGCAATCCCTGGATATTGAGAATTCTGGGGGAGGAATCCCATTTTGGCCATGGATGCTTGAATGAGATGGACATTTCTTCTTCATTTGAAGGAAAGCCCAGAGCCCCAGTGTTTCAGGGGCACATAAGAAGACACCCTCGACATGCCGAGGGCAGCTGGACCAGTCAGGCCAAGCCAAGCAGACCTGTTACCTGTTCCCTTGGATCCATGGGGCCCTGCAGTGTCACAATGGTTGTGTCATATTGAATCCTTGGTTCCTTGAGGCCCAGCTGTGTCACATTGACCTCTTGTTTCCATGGGGCTCCACAGTGTCACTATGGCCCCCTTGGCTCCACAAGGTTCTGAAGTGCCACAATGGCCCTTTAGTTTCACAAGGCCTCAAAGTCTAAAAATGGCCTCCACGGTTTCAGCCCTGCTGTGTCAAAATGGACCTTTGGTCCCATATGTACCCCATAGTGTCACAATGGTATCCTTGGTTCCATAATCTCAGAATGGACCCTTCATCCCATGCAGAGCCACAGTGTCACTGTAGTGCCCTTGATTCCATGAGGCCCTGCCATGCTGTAATGGCCCCTTGGTTCCAGTGGGTCCCAAAGTGTCAGAATGGTCTCCATTGTTCCATGAAGCCCTGCAATGTCACTGTGGTCCCCTTGGTTCCACAGGGCCCCACAGTCTAACAACGGACTCGTGGTTCCATGAGGTTCCTCAGTCACAGTGGTCTCCTTGGATCCACAGTGTCACAATGGCCCCTTGGCTCCATGACGCGACACAGTTTAATGACAGACCCTTGGTTCCACAAGGCCTTGGAGTGTCACAATGGACCCTTGGTTCCATGAGCTTCCATAGTGTCACCATGGTCTCCTGGGATCCAGATTGTCACAATGGACAACTGATTCCATGATAACCTGCTGTATCACATTAACCCTTAGTGCCATGAGATTCTGGAGTGTCACAATGGTCTCCCTGGTTCAATATGGATTTGGAATATCACAATATGTGCTTGGTTCCATGAGCTTCCATAGTGTCAACAATGGTCTCCTTGTTTCTGCAGTGTCATAGTGGACTCTTGGTCCCATAAGGTTCCTAAATGTCACACGTCTCCTTGGTTCCATGTGGCCCTGCTGTGTCACCACAGCCCCTTGGTTCCATGAGATTCTGTGCTGTCAACAATGGTTCCTTTGTTCCAATGGGGGCTGCAGTGTCACACTGGACCTTGGGTTCCATGAAGTTCTTCAGTGTCACCATGGCCCCTTGGATCCATGAGGTCACATAGTGTCACCATGGCCTCCTTGGATCTGCACTGTCACAATTGTCTCCTTGGTTCCATGAGCCCCCTCTGTGTCACAATGGTCTCCTTGGTTCCATGACGATACAAAAGTTTGAATAAACACTGAGCAATACCTCCCTCACAAATCTGGGAACATCTGTCTGCATTCAAAAGAGGGGTTAGAGGTGAGAATGGCACCAGCAGCTTCCATCTGAGACAGAGATCCAGGGAAAGGACAGGGACAGAGAATTCAGCTGGAAGACTCAGAAAATTCTGCTTACAGTGATCATTTCTGGTCACACTGTCCCTTGTAGAAAGGTGGCATCATTCCAGGCAGCCTGGACTGAGCATGTGGTTCCTCAGTGGGGTTTGGTGTTCAGGAAACCTGCTCAGACTTTTCCATTCTTTCCTCACAAACAGGAAAACTTCTCCTGGGTCTGTGTGCAGGCAGAGCCCTGAGGAGAGCAGGTGGGACATGGTGCAATGGGCTGGGACACCCAGCTGCAGAGCTCAGGGGACAAGGTTCTGCTGCAGGGCACAGGGATGTCAGTCCCAGGTGGGGAATGTCAGACATGGTGAGGTTGGGGGTGAGGAGCAGGTTGTCCAAACAGGGAGAGCCTGCAAGGGGCTCATTCTTCTGTGTGTGCCCAGACCTCCTAAGGAAACAATCAGCATCAAGGTCACTTGGGAAATGCTTCTAATCAGCTCTTCTCTGAACTGGAATTTAAAACAAAATACTCAGTTGATTAAAGAAAAAAAAGTGATGAGGCTCACTTTGAAATCTTCCTCCTTAACAAAACTCCAAACGGACTCCAAGCAGCTGCACAAGCTTTGAAGTAAGACAAAGAGTTCCTGAAGGCTTTCTGTATTTTAATCACAGTGGATTTGGGGCTGAGCCCAGGAGCCTCAGGCACTGAGAGAAGGTTGAAGAAGATGCTCAAGGAGGCAGAAGCAAAACTCCAAGTCCCTTGGAGCATCACTGGCCCCACTGAGGGCAGGGAGTGCCAAAGGCTCCCCAGGGACTGGTGAGAGCAGATCCTTGAAGGCAGGATTGCAGGAGCCCGAGGCTGTGAGCAGGGAACTGCAATGCTGAGCAAGGCCTGGGCTGGGTGGAGGAAGCAGAAAGGCCAAGGCCTGAGCCCAGGCCTGGGCCAGCAGGGCCTGTCCCTCACGGGTGGCTCGGGGCTGTTGCTGGGGCAGTGGGATGGCAGGGGCAGCAAGGACAAATGTCATCAAGCTGTGTGACACTCCAGATGCTCATGGAACCAAGGGCCAGTGTGACACAGCAGGGCCTGATGGAAACAAGAGGCCATGGTGAGCCTGCAGGGCTGTAACACCCCAGAACACTGAAATGCTGGGGGTAACCAAAGGTTCCTTTAATCAAGTTTGGTGCACAGGAGAAACCCCAGCCAGGTATTCTCAACATGGCCAGATGCAAAGAATATTCTTGGTAGGAAGGCACCCACAAGGATCATCAAGTCCAGCTCTTGGTTGAATGACCCACACAGGGACTGAACCCACAACCTCAGTGATGCCAGCACCCTGCTCCAACCAACTGAGCTAAGAGGTCCAAATAACACAAAATTTTACAGGCAAAATATAGACAATCAAAGAACTTGGACAGAAGGATTTATACAAGCTCCAACTCACCATAAAACTCTTCTCAGAGCATTAACTTAATTAACACAAGACCATTTAACCTAAAAACCTTTAACCGTGAAGATGTTAAATTACCCAAAAACGTTCCAGGTAAGTAGGATTAGACAAAGAAATAGAGAACAACAGAAGCACAGAAGATCTATAGACAGAAATGCACACAGGTAACAGCTGCTCAAGTTCCAACATGGCTCACAGAAGAACCCCAGCAGACAGCAGGATCCAGATCACAGCTGACCTCGAGCTCCAGCTTTTAATCCCCTGAGCCTGTGTGGGCCCGCCCTTTGGGTGGGATTTCCAGTTGTTTGGCCAATCAGAGTCAGGGTTTGTACCTGCTGCTAGTGTGTGACTGACGGACAGCTCAGCCAATCCGAGCTGGGTTATCACTGCCCCTACTGTGTGATTGACAGATTGGCCAATCAGAGCCGGCTTAACATCACCTCTCATGTTTGATTGATTGACAGCTCGGCCAATCAGAGCTGGGTTAGCACCACCCCTGCTGTGTGATGGATTGACAGCTGTGCCAGTCACAGGCTGGGGGCGGGGCTCTGTCCCACCACAAACCAAGGGCAGACGTGGCCCTGGCCCCACACAGAGTATTCAGAGCATCCCGAGGTGTCTGGGACATTGATCTCATCCAGCCTCTGACACTCACCATGGTGACACTGTGGAACCTCATGGAACCATGGGTCACTTGTGACAATGCGGGTCCGAGGACACCATGGTGACACTGTGGTGCCTCATGGAACCAAGGAGACCATTGTGACACCCGAGGGCCCCAAGGAACCAAGGGTTTATGGTGACCTTGTGGAGCCTGTAGTGTTACAGAGGAGCCATTGTGACACAGCGAGTGCACATGAAGCCACGGGGCCATTGTGACACTTCAAGGCTTTGTGGAACCAAGAACCCACAGTGACATTGCAAGGTGTCATGGCAGCATGGTGCCATTGTGACCCTTCAGAAGCAAGGAGAACATTGTCACACTGCAGGGCCCCATGGAACCAAGGGAACATTGAACAGGTCTGGCTGGGCCTCCTGGGGGCCACCTGGCAAGTCCAGCTGACCTTGATATGTCCAGGGCCACTTCTCATCTGCCCCTGAAGCACTGGGGCTCTGTGCTTTCCTTCCTATGGAAAAGAACTCCTCCAGGTGTCCAGTGCCAACATTGGTATTTGTCCTCCAAATTTCCGTATATTCAAAGATTATTCCCAGATGAAATCAGCCAGGAGAGACAGACCTGGATGGCCGTGGCTTCCTGAGGGCTGGCACTCATGTGCCTTTGAAAAACTGGGGCTCTGTTGCGAGTCCAGCAGTGTCACAGTGGTCTCCATGGTTCCACAAGGCCCCAAAGATTAACACTGGGCTTTTGGTTCCATGGGGCCCTGCAGTGTCACCATGGCCCCATTGTTCCATCAGGTTCCACAGTGTCACAATGGACTTCATGTTTCCACGAGGCCAAAAAGTGTCACAACTGTATTCTTGATTTCATGAGGCCCCACGAAGTCACAGGTGCCCTCAAATTCCATAAGGCTCCAGAGGTCCACAATGGACTCCTTGTTTGCACTGTGTCACAATGGAGCCCTGGTGACACAAGATCCTGCAGTGTCTCAATGGATTCTTGGTGCCCTGACACCCTGCAGTGTCAGTGTCCCCGTGGTGTCTGAGTACATGAGGCCCTACAGTATCACAGTGGGCCCTTAGTTCCAGGGGTCACCTAGGTGTCAAAATTGTTCCTTCAGTTCCATCAGTCCCCACAGTGTAACAATGGCTCCTTGGTTCAACAAAGCCCACTGTGTCACTGTGGCCTCTGTGGTTCCACAATGACCCAGAGTCACCAATGGACCTTGGTTCCATTTAGCCCCACAGTGTCACAATGGGACCTTGCTTCTTCAGGGCCCTGCTCTGTCACAATCATCACAGAATCACAGAATCACCCAGGCTGGAAAAGATCCTTGAGAGCATCAAGCCCAACCTGTGACCCAACACCACCTTGTCACCCAGACCATGGCACTCAGTGCCACATCCAGTCTTTCCTTAAACACTTTCAGGAACAATGACTCACCCACCTCCCTGGGCAGCCCATTCCAATGCTCAATCACCCTTTTTGTGAAGAATATTTCCTAATGTCCAGCCTAAACCTCCCTTGGAACAGCTTAGGGCTGTATCCCTTGTCCTGTCACTGCTCCCTGGGAAGAAGAGCCCAACCACCCCCTGGCTGTACCCTGTGGAGAAGCAGTGGGGGATATAAGAATAAAAAAAATTTCAAATGGTTTGAGTGAGAAGAGACCAAAAAAAGCCTCTGGTCCCACTCCCAGTCCATTACCCAGGGACACCTTCATTCATTCAGGTAATACAGAGCCCCTGACCTTGGACATTTCCAGGGATGGGGTTTCTATTCAGAGGTCAATAACCTGTGCCAGTGTCCAGCCACCCTCATCATAAATATTTCATCCTTATGGAAAATCTAAATCTGCCCTCATTAAGTTTAAAGATATTCTCTATTATTCTGGCAATAAAACCTTAAGAAAAAAGGTTACTCAGCCATTGCTGGACTTAAATCACAAAATCTCCAAGGCTGAACACCTTTGGGAGGGCCCACAGATCTCCCAGGACATGGTTTAGAGACCCCAAGGAAATGATCACTCTATGGGAGTTAGGAAGTCTTTGGCTAGGTTGCATGGAGACTGAGGACAGAACAAAAATAGACCATGAGGATTACAAACGTGGATTCAAATATATTGGACCTCTTTTCCGAGTGGAAATGAGCCTGAGATGGGGAAACTGAGAGGCACTTTTTAAAAAAGATTTTATTCCATTATCAGTCTCATTGAAGACTGAAACATAAGAGATGTAAAACTCAATGCCATTCTATCTGAAGCCAAGTTATTTCCTGGTTACAATACCTTAGAAATGCTTTTCAGCCTATTAGCTTTTGTCACACAATGGTGCTAATACTTCTAACACCAATCACCGAGTATTCTACCCCATGTCCTCTTGTCTCAATGCATCTTTCACAGTTCTAATTCTTTAAAAAATCTGGTCTTTTTGCAAGGCCGTCATTTGAAACTTGTTTCTAGTTCAGTCTCTCTCTCAACAATGTCTTCTCTATTCCAGGGCCATTCTGAGTCAGCACACCTTATCTCAGAGTTTGCATCCAGATGTACAAGACTGTGTGAGCTTTCAGTCAGGCTTTGAGAATCCTTTACAAATCCATTGCTCACAAATATCAATCACAGAATGCTGCAATCACCTCAGCTCTAAAGAGAACAGTAATAAAATACATGCTTCACAATTGGAATGGATATTTCTAAGGAGGTCATTGTCATATTTCTCCATAACTGGAGTTGAAAATCTTCTGAAAGAATTGGATCAGACCAGTTGGAAAGCAAGTCAGAACCGTTGCTTTCAAGGAAACCTCTGAAGAATTAAGTATTATTCGAACTCCAAAATTTCTGATATTGTTCATGTGTCCCACTGAGGGACACAACTGAGAAAGTGTCCCCAGGTTCCAGTGAGAGCAGGAATTTGGAGGCAGAGATGACAGGTGGTGTGGGAAATGCAGGCATGGAGAGCTCTCAGGGCCTTGTGCATACAGGCTCAGAGATTGAGATGGATCCAAGCTTTGACCTAAGACCTTGGAGAAATCTTGGACACTCAGAGCATTCAAAGTAAAACAGATATAAAACAATAATATAAGTTTTTAGTTTAAGTAGAACTATGTTTTAAGCAAACAGAAATATGCATTATGTAAGGAAAGCAGTATGTTAAGTAAAATAGTAAAAGATTTTAAAGCTTAGCAATAAAACTTGTTATAAAGTTAATTAGAAGTTTAAGGTTTATCAGTGTAGGTTGGTTAAGTGTTATAGGATTGGTTGAAAAAGGACACATTACTGCAAAGCCATGAGAAGCAAAGCAATTAATGATTGGTGTAAAAGGATGCTGGCAAACTTCACACAAGTATTTGATTGGCTAAAAACTAACATAAGGCATTGTAACTAAGAATGAGGAGGCTTCTGATTTTATGGTGTTGGATGTAACAGCTTTAATGTCTCACCCTTCTATGAGACTGACACCATGAGGCCATAAACCATCTTTGACAACGTCTCTCAGTTGCCCCATCTCTTGTAATATCAATCTCCCAATGCACAATTTTTGACCTCAGACATGACTAATGAAATCAATAGGGACTTATGGACACCAGGTCTATCCCATTAAAGTCAATAGGGATTTAGGGACAACTGGTTTATCCATTAAAGTCAGTGGGGATTTTGAGGAAATTTGGTCCTAAAATGGAGAAATTTGTGTAAATTTGGGAGAAATCTTGGGCTGAATTCTGGGAATTTCAGCTCCAGGATTGCAGTGCTGATGCTGTGGTAGTCCTGGATGAATTCCTGGAGGCCAATCCTGAATCCCAGATCCTTCACCTGCTGTCCATGTTGGAGCTGTGCCTCCAGGTAAGCCCAGAAATGTTCATTTTCAGCCTGAAATCTGGGAATTTTGAACTCAAAATTGGGATTTTTAGCACCATAAATGTTGGACATCACCTCTGCCCACTGAAGTAAAAAGGGATTGAAGGACACCAGGTCTACCCTTGTGAAGTCAATAGGGATTTAGGGACACCACGTCTACTCATTGATAGGGCTTGATTGGGAAGAGTTACTCTTTAAACTGGGAGCACTGGGAAGGGTTAAGGGAGGACACTGGGGTGACTGGGAGCACTGAAGCAAAAGTGAGGCCACTGGGAGGGATTTGTAGAGATAAATGGAGATAACCAGGACTCCAGATCTAACCCATTGAAGTCAATAGGAATTTAGGGACAGCAGGTCTACCCTTTAAAGGGAATGGGGTTTAGGGGCACCAGGTCTACCCAGTCGATGCAAAGAGGATGTTTTTAGGGACCCCAGGAGTTTTTGGTGATCCAGGAATCCAAGGGGTAACCAGGAATCTCCTGGTGATTTCTGGGGGTATCCAGATGATTTTTGGGGATACCCAGGTGTAATCAGGTGATTGTTGAGGGGGATCCAGGTGATTTTGGGCAGTATTCAGGTGTACCCCGATAATTTTCATGGATATTCAGGTTATTTTTGGGACACCCAAGTGCCCTGACTCACCCTGACAGGCCAGGAGAAGATGATGGCCACTGTCCTTCCAGGCGACATGGACAGAGATGACCCTTGGCAGCTGCGGGGCAGTCGGGGGACACCCCAAAACTCCAGGTGAGGACATCAGGGGTGGGAGGGAGCCCTGAGTTACCTCAGGACAGGATGCAGTGCAGGTATAGTGAGGTGCTTTGGTGCATGGGGTTGGTGAAGATGGTATTCTGCAGCAGCTCCAGCTCTGGGGTGGGCAAAGGAGGCACCCCAAAATCTCAGGGGGGCATCAGGGGAAGCCCCAATATCTCAATGGGGGCACCCAGGTATCCAGGAGTTCAGGTCTACCCATTGAAGTCAACGGGGATTTAGGAACACCAGGTCTACCCATTCAACACAACAGAACCGACCAGCTCCCACTTTAGGAGAGGGAGGGGCTGGAATATTTTGGGGATCCTGCAAAACTGTTGGAGTTTTTTGGGGAATCCCTCACCTTCCTTCAGCCTTCCAGGGGGCAGTGCCCTTGCTGTAGTTCCTGGTGGGCATCAGCAGCCCCAGGCAGTGTTGCCAGGCCAAGAAGTTGGAGAAGCTGCGGCTCAGCAAGGCCCTGGTGAAGACCAGCTCAGCCTTGAGGTCCTGCCTTGCTGCAAGTGCCTACCAGTGTTCCCAGGTGTGGACTGGGAAAGCACCAGTATAAACCATTAAGCACTTGGAGCCACTCCTGAGCTCCTGAGGCCTGTGGCAGCAGATCCCAGTATAAACCAGTAAGGCCTCATGCACCCAAACCCAGTCCCAGTGTAGTCTAGGGGTTCCTCGTGTGGTCCTGGACCCCCCAGATTTATACTGGGAAGGCACCAGTCTAAACCAGTAAACTCAGACCAAACTCAAGTCACTCCCAGTAGGTCTCAAGCCCCATCCCAGTATAAACCTGTAAGGCCAGCATCCCCAGAAGTTGCTCCCAGTGGAGTGCCAAGCATCCCCAAGATCCCTCCCAGTATAACCCAGGACACCTCAGTTTAGTACAGTAAAATCCAGAATATCCCTCTATAACCCAGTATAAATCTCTACAATCCAGTCACCCCCAGGACCACATCCCAATATAAACCAGTAGAACTCAGTATAACGCAGTGACCCCCAGCACCCCATCCAATATAAACCAGTGTAACCCAGTATGACACAGTATAACCAAGTATAACCCAGCATAAACCAGTCACCCCCAGTACCACATCTCAGTATAACCCAGTACAAATCAGTAGCCCCCCAGCAGCCATTCCCAGTACAAACCAGTATAAATCAGTACAACCAGTACACACAGTGCTAGGTCCACCCAGACACTCACACACCCTCTCTCAGTATAACCCAGTACAACCCAATGACCTCAGCCCCGTCCCAGCACTTCCTGGACCCCATCCCAGCACAAACCAGTACAAACCAGTACAAGCCATTCACAGTTGCAGGGGTCATCCACCAGGAGGTGCTCACACAGTGCCAGGTCCTCCCGGCCAGCAGGGGGCGCTGCAGTGTCCAGTGTGACCCGACAGAACCAAGGAAACCCCTCTGACACTGCAGGGCCCCACGGAACCAAGAGTCCATTGTGAGACACCTGGGCCACGTGGAGCCAAGGAACCATTGTGACACTGGGGAAACTCATGGGACCAAGAGGCCACTGTGACATTGTGGGGCCTCATGGAACCTGTGAGCCATTGTGACACTGCACGGCCTTGTGGAACCAAGGAGACCATGGGGACACTGTGGGGCCACATGGAACCAAGAGTCCATTGTGACACTCTGGAACTACAGAGACCATTGCTGAGAGTATGGAACCTCGAGGAACAAAAGTCCATTGTGACAGATCAAGGCCTCATGGAACCCAAAAGAGCATTGTGACACCCATGGACCCAAATCTCCATTGTGACAGTACAGAATCTCTTGGAACCAGGAGTGCATGGTGACCCAGCAAGGCCTTGTGGAACCAAGGAAACCAAAGGTCTCAAACATTCCTTGCAGGTTTCTGACTTGGGAAAGGGGAACGTGTTTGGTAGTACCTTGAGCTGGCACACATTAATACAAGGTGTCTGTTTTCAATGAGGAAATTCAGGAGTTTTTGATTGCTTCAAAAATTAAAAAAATTTTAAAAAGGGGGAGGGGAAACTCCTTTGGGCCAAAGTGTAGCCAATTCTCTAAGCAAAGCAGGTCCCAGGTGAGTGAGGACAGACAGGATGGGGTTGGGCAATGTGGAGCAAGGTTGTCCACACTGGCTCAGACCTCAAGGCACAGCTTCTGTGAGCAGGCCAGACCTCCTGAGGAGAGACCCTGCATCAATATCAATCACAGAATGCTGCAATCACCTCTGCTCTAAAGAGAATAGCAATGAAATACACCCTTCAAAATAGGAATGTGTATTCCTTAGAATCTCTTGGAAATATTTCTCCATAATTGGATTTGAAAATCTTCCTAATGAATGGCACCAGACCAGAAGTAAATCAAGGCAGAGCCATGGTTTGTCAGGACTTCCTTGATCCCAATGAACCCCGTGGTGCATTTGGTGCGGAGCTCTTGAACCTCAGGGCCTGAGAGGAGATTGCACAAACCTTTCCAGGAGTCCAAGGCAGAAGAAAAACCCAAGGTGTCTCAAAGCATTAATGGGTCCCACTGAGGTCCATCCCCAATACAGGCTCCTCATGGATTCCTTGGAGGAGAGAATGGGAGGCCAGGATTGCCCAAAAATGTCTCAGAGACTGAGAAAAGAAAGGAAAAAGGAAAGTACCTTAAAAAACTGAAGTTCCTTGAAATATTAATGAGCCCCAGTGAGTGTCAGTACAAAGTTCTCTCAAGGGACTAATTAAAGCAGATAATTGGGGGCATCACTGCATAAACTAATAAAAGAATTCGTGCAAAAAGGGAAACTCCAAGTACCTTAAAAAAATTAGTACCTTCAAGTATTAATGAGCCCCAGTGAGTATCATTACTGACAAAGCCTCTCAAAGGACTAATTAAAGCAGATAATTGGAGGCCATCACTACACAAACCTCTCAGAGACCCAGTGTCAAAAAGTAGAACTTAAATTAACCCTGAGTACCTTGAAGTGTTAATGAGCTCCACTGAGTGTTGTTACTGACAAAGGCTCTCAAGAGACTCATTAAAGCAGATAATTGGAGACCATGACTGCACAAAGCTCTGAGACTCCAAGGCAAAAGCAAAACCCAAACCTTGAGTATCTCAAAGTATTAATGAGCCCCACTGAGTGTTAATACAAAGCTCTCAAGGGACTAATTAAAGTAGATAATTGGGGGCATGATTATATAAACTGCTAAAAGATTGGTGTCAAAAGGGAAAGACTTGACATTTCCTTGTTCCCCCCCTGTCATCTCTGCTTCGTTTTTCCTGCTCTAACTGGAACCTAGGGACATTTTCTCAGTTGTGTCCCTCATTGGGACCCATTAAAACTTCAAGAAACTACAGCATTTTAATTTGAGTTCTTGAGAAGGTTTTTGAACACTCTCTCAGGGAATGATTCTGATGTAAACATTTAATGATCCAAGAGATTCATTAAAGTCCTTGTGCTGTGTCTGTGCTGCTGAGCTGGGCCGGGCTCCTGGCACAGAAGAAGCTCCCAAGGTGAACCAAGAGAAGCTACAAAAAGACATTTCTGCTGAGGAGCAGCTCCTCTCCCAGCCCAGCAGGGCTGAGGGCACTGCCTGCAGGCACTGAGGGCACAGGAGCCAGGCACAGACAGGCTCAAGGCAATCAGGACTGGGAAGACATTGAGCTGAGACTGCACTTGGGGAAACATCTTCACAGCCCTGGACATGGTGAGTGTGTGGGTGCAGGGCAATGTCCCCTGTGCTCCTGGAGGCATCTCCTGGAGCCAGCACAGCCCACAGCCTGGGAGATGTGTCAGGAGGACTCTTCCACTTTCTCTGAGGCACAGGAGGAGGAGGAGAAGGAGGAGGAGGAGGAGGAGGAGGAGGAGGATGTGCTGCAGAGCGGGGCTGCCCCTGGGCACCGTCAGAGGGACAGGGCAGGACGGCTCCTGCTGCCAGGGACGGCTGCAGGGGCTGAAGCTGGGGCTGCAGCCAGGGCTGCCCAGGGCTGTCCTGCAGAGCAGCTCCTGCAGCACTCAGGGCTCTTGGCCAGCCCGGGCCATGTGCCACCTGCCAGGGACAGCTCTCAGCCTGCCTGGCAGCTCCCCATGGACTGTGGGGAGAAGTTGGAGGTGGAAGGAGCCACCCCCATCAGGGCAGATTCCTCCTGCTGTGGAGATGGTGCTGCATGGCCAGGGCTGCTCTCAGCTTTCTCCTCAAGGCAAGGCAAAGGGGCTGTCAGGTGTGTCTGTGTCACTGACACTCCTGCCCTGTCCCCCTGGGCATCAGCACATCTGCCTCCCATCTCCCTCACAAAGTGCCTCCTCAGCCTCCTGTGCCTACAGACAGCAGCAGCAGCCCCTTGGCTTGCAGCATCTCAGTTTGTGTGAGCTGCCCTTAAGGCCCTGCTGGCAGGGAGATGGCCCTGGGCAGTGCCCTGTGCTGGGAGGGGTGTGCAGGGCAGAGCTGAGCCCCCCGGGCTGGGCTGGGCTCTGGCAGCACTGGCAGGGACAAGGCTTGGATAGAGAGAAACAGCTCCCAGTAGGCACAACTCCAGGCAGCAGAGAGCAAGAACAACTCTTGCTTTTCCTCTCTCTATTTTGAAATTAGACCATTCAAAACGGCTACTTTATTTCTCTAGAATATTTAAGTGCCATCACCCTGAGTTAGAGGGAGGTGTGAAAAGCAAGGAGCAGCTCTGTGGGACTAGCAGGACTGCCTGCACTGCGGCTCAGAAAGCCCTGTCTTCCCTCTGGGCTCCTCAGTGTTCCGACTGAGAGCACTGCTGAAGATAAGTAACAAATCAGCAGCAAAAGTCCGATCTCAAAAATGAACTTTTACGGAAGTTCCCCCACAGGAAGAGTAGTAGCTTTGAGAGGTTTCCAAAATTAATTGCACATGATTGACTAGAAGGAATCTGTCCTAGCTTGTCCATTTTTTTTTTCAACAGTCCACGATGCCTAGAATGATGAAATGTCCAACAGCAGCTCCATCAGCCACTTCCTCCTGCTGCCATTGGCAGACACGCGGCAGCTGCAGCTCCTGCACTTCTGCCTCTTCCTGGCCATCTCCCTGGCTGCCCTCCTGGCCAACGGCCTCATCATCAGTGCCGTAGCCTGCGGCCACCACCTGCACACCCCCATGTTCTTCTTCCTGCTCAACCTGGCCCTCACTGACCTGGGCTCCATCTGCACCACTGTCCCCAAAGCCATGCACAATTCTCTCTGGGACACCAGACACATCTCCTATGCTGGATGTGCTGCTCACCTCTTTTTCTTTGTGTTCTTCATCTCAGCAGAGTTTTCCCTGCTGACCATCATGTGCTACGACCGCTACGTGTCCATCTGCAAACCCCTGCACTACGGGACCCTCCTGGGCAGCAGAGCTTGTGCCCACATGGCAGCAGCTGCCTGGGCCAGTGCCTTTCTCAATGCTCTCCTGCACACGGCCAATACATTTTCCCTGCCCCTGTGCCAGGGCAATGCCCTGGGACAGTTCTTCTGTGAAATCCCACACATCCTCAAGCTCTCCTGCTCCAAATCCTATCTCAGGGAACTTGGGCTTCTTGTGATAACTGGAAGTTCATCACTGTGTTGTTTTGTGTTCATAGTTTTCTCCTATGTGCAGATCTTCAGGGCTGTGCTGAGGATCCCCTCTGAGCAGGGACGGCACAAAGCCTTTTCCACCTGCCTCCCTCACCTGGCTGTGGTCTCTTTTTTTATCAGCGCTATCATGTTTGCTCACCTGAAGCCCCCGTCTCTGACCTCCCCATCCCTGGATCTGGCACTGTCACTTCTGTACTCCGTGGTGACTCCAACCCTGAACCCCATTATCTACAGCCTGAGGAATCAGGAGCTCAAGGCTGCAGTGTGGGGAAGGATGAATGGATGCCTTCAGAAAAATTAAACTGCTGGCAAATTTCTGAAAATCACTTGTAATAAAAGTCAACTTTGATACTTCTGGTTGGTTTGGTTTTGGGGTTATTTTTTCTTTGTTTAACTTATATCATGTTGTCCACAAAACAAGATGTTGTTTCTTCCATTTCTCATTTGTTCATCTTCCGGGTGGCCATAGACTGTGTCAATGAGGGGCTGCACTCTTGGTGGCTATAAACAAAATAAAGGTACTCCGAGCAAATTTTTCTCCAGAGATGCCCCTTTTGTTCCCTTCTCTGGAGCTGCAGCAGCAATGTCTGTGTGCAGAGCTGGGGCAGATCAGTGCTGGCACAGCAGCTGTGCCCAGCAGCAGCAGCACTTGGTGTTGCCAGTGCTGCTCCTGTGCCACTGCCCCACTGCCCTCCTGGCCCTCGTGTTGCTGCAGGGCCTGAGTGCTCTCGGGGCCGGGCACAGCCCTGGGGGTGGCAGTGCCGGGGCTGCAGCAGGGACAGGCCATGGGCACTGCTGGGGCAGCGCTGATGCCTCAGGCCAGGGCCTGGGGGCTCCAGGCTCCTTGGCCAGGCTCTCTCCACAACACTTGGCCAGCCCAATGCTGAGCACAGAAGAGCCCCGGGAGCAGCCCCAGGCTGGCCGTGGGCAGGCTGGGGGCAAACAGCATGGCTGGTGCTCTGCAAGCTCCCTGCAAGGGGGACACCCTGGCAAGGAGCAGCAGAGCAGGGGCTGATCCATCCCCACTGTGCTGGACACCCCCGGGCAGCATCCCAGAGCGTCCTCATGCACCTGCCAACAACATCTCCCCTCTGCAGCTCTGGCCTCTCCCCCAGCTCACACAGGAGCCGCATCCTTGCAGGCACACACACGGCAGCACTGGCTCAGGAGCCCCTGTTTGCATTTCACACAGCAGGCTCAGCACCCCCATGGTGCTGCTGTGGGGACATGGAGCTGAGGGAGCACAAATGCCATCAGCCCCTGGGGCCAGCAAGGGCTGGGGGACGGCAGGGAAACCACTCAGCTTTGTCGTGGCCTCTGAAGTCAGCCAGAAAGTTTGTTCCCATCAGCTGTGAGTTTCCTGTCCCACTGCAGACGTTGCTCAGAGCCAGGGCTGTATGGCAGCCACCCCCAAACTGCCCTGAACATTTCCTTTGCTTAACCTTTGCTTTCTTTCAACTTTCCTGCACCTGATTTCTTCCAATTGCTCACCCTCGTTCCCTCTCCAGCACACAGCCCATCCCTGTTTACCCTTTCCTCTCTGGCCCCACTCCCCGTTTCAGTTCCTGAGTTGGCACCGTGGGAACATACCTTGGGGAGCAGGATCATCCTCCAAGTGCTTCAGGAATTGTCTGTAGGGTCCTGCAGTGCCTCGTGTTTCTCCCTTGTCAGAGGCACCTCAGGCCAGGGGGGCACATCTGGGCTGCTGTGTCTGGGTGTGGGGCTCCCTGTTGTGGGCAATGAGGAGGGGCTGGAGAGGCTCTGCAGGACTGACAGGATGGGCTTTGGGGCTGTGTGGAGAAGCTGAGGGACCTGGGCTGCTGGACCTTGTGAAGAGGAAGCCCAGGGCTCATCCTGCAACTGCTCCAGGGGTGGTTTCAGAGAATCACAGAATCAGCCAGGCTGGAAAAGACCTTGGAGATCATCAAGTCTGACCCATGCACTGACCACCCCAATGACCACATAGACTGACCACCCTCACTAACCTCACCAATTGGCCATTCCCCAATGACCACAATCTCTGACTACAACCACTGACCACACTCCAATTAAAACCCAACTGACCCCATCCACTGACCACAAGCCCTCACCACACCCCCACTGACCACCTGCATCAACCACATTCACTTACCACAACCACTGACCACACCCACTGACTGCACCCCAATGACCACAACCACTGACCACACCCCAATGACCACAACCACTGACCACACCAAGTGACCACGCAACTGACCATTGCTGGTTATATCACAACTGATCATATCACAACTGACCACACCCACGGACCACAACCCACTGAATTCTCCCACTGACCACACCCACTGACCACTCCTGACCACAATCCACTGACCACTCAACTGAACAAAGTGACTGAGCACTGAACTGGCCGTATCCTGACTGATCACATGCCACTGACCACACCAACTTACCACCCCTTCACTGACCACACCCACTGCCCAGACACCAATGCCCACACTGCCACTGACCACAGCCACTGATCACCTCCCACTGACCACCCTGTCCTGGTTTGAAAGACAGCTGTCTACTAGGGAAAGCCCCTGGCAAGGCAGATCCTGTCCCTCCCTCTTTGCTCAGGGCTCTTCCCGGCCCACTGGGCTCTGGCCATGTGCAATGCCAAGGGCAGCACCATGGGGCGGCCCCTGCCAGGCTGCTGAGCAGGGACAAGGAGGCAATGAGGCCCCAGCACAGCAAGGCTCACTTGTCCCCTGCTGGCCTCAGGCCCAGGGCCAGCCTGCATGGCCCAAGTGCTGCAGGAGTTGGCTGTGTCAGGGCCTTTCAGCTGCTGCCCATCCCTGTGGCCTCTGCAGCCCAGGCTGTCCTACGGTGTCCATGCCCTGCGCCTCTGTCCCTGCAGGCTGTCGTCATCCCCCGGCTGCCCCACCTCGCTGGCCCCTTCCTTTGCTGACAGCTCTGCCTCCTGCCTGCCTCTGCCTGCACACACAGAGCCTTGGTCTGCTCCAGACTCCTTCTGGGGGATGTGCTGCACCATAGCCCTGCCCTGCGAGAGAAATTCCTTTCTCCTTGGGTCCAGTCTGGACCTCCTCAGTTGCTCCTGGCATTAATTCTTTCTTTTTCATGGAATTCTCTATTATTTCAAAGGGATCCACCATCCCTGAATCCGTCCTTGAAACACTCCCAGGGCTCTCCTGTGCTGTCCTCAGACTCCACTCCATTAAGGAGAGAACTTCTGTGTCCCTATACAGTGATCATGTGCTTGAGGCCATGGGTGCCTGGACAAGAAGGACAATTCTTCTCTCTAAGAAGGAAACTACAGAACCCCAGGGTTGTGAAGGCAGATCAGAAGCACTCACCAGAGGCCAAGGCAAGCCAGAGCTGTCTATCCTTGCATCTTTTGTCTGAAAGTAACTCTTGGATATTTGTGGAGTTTTGCATGTGGAATTCCATTTCAGCTGTGAGTCCCTGGATTGTAATGACAGTTCTTCTCCATGGGAAGGAAAGGGCAGACCCCCAGTGTTTCAGTGGCAGATGAGAGCTGGCCCTCAGAAAGCCAAGGGAATCTGACAGCTTTTGTCTGGGAGTTATCCTTGGTTATAAGGAATTTTGGAGGCAGATTCCCAATTTTAGCCATGGAACCCTGGACGTGAAAGATGCTTTTTTCCATGGAAAGAAAAGCACAGCCTTCCAGTGTTTTAAAGGCAGATGCAAGGTGGCCCCCAAGAGACCAAGGCCAGACAGAGCTTTCTATCCTGGCAGGCTTCATACGGGAACAATCCAAGGACATAATCAAATTTGGAGTAGGAATCCCAATTTTGGCCATGAACCCCTGGATTTAAAGGACATCTCTTTCCCACAGGAAGGAAAGCATTGAATGCCAAGGTTTTAGGGGCAGATGAGAAGTGACCCTCAACATTCCAGTGTCAGCTGGACCACTCAGGTGGCCCTTAGGAGGCCAAGTCAACCAGACCTGTTCCATGTTCTTGGATCCTTGGGGCCCTGCAGCATCATGATTCTCCCTTGGTTCCATGTGGCCCCATAGTAACACAACAGATCTTTGTTTCCATGAGGCCCAGTAATATCACAATGGTCTCTTTGGCTCCACAGTGGCACAATGGCCCCTTGCTTCCATGAGGCCTTGCAGTGTCAAAATGGTTTCCTTGGTTCCATGGGACTGCACAATGCCAGAATGACCCCTTGGTTCCACAAGGCCTGGCTGTGTCACTGTCCTCTTGCTTCCATGGAGACCCAGAGTGTCACACTGGGCCCTTGTGTCCATGAGACCCTGCAGTGTCACAATTGCATCTTGGCTCCATGCGACCCAGAGTGTCAGAATGGTCTCCAGAATTCCATGAGGCCACACAGTGTCACAACGGCCCCTTGGTTCCATGGTGCCACACAGTGTCACAATGGACCCTTTGTTCCATGAGGTGCCTGGCCTCCCACAGCCCCTCACAGTCTCCCACAACCCTTCATAGCCCCTCATGGCTCCTCAGAGACCCTCATGACCCCTCACTTCCCCTCACAGCTCTTCACAGCCCCTCAGGACCCCTCACAACCCCTCATGGCCCCTCACAGCCCCTCATGGCTCCTCACAAAGGAGAAGGGGTTGGGCCCTGCTTGTTCCCCTTTTATTTTGGTCCCTTCAGAGCGATGAGTAAAGAAAGGCTGAAATGGAGCCTTTCCCCAGCATTTCCCTCGGGGTTCATTGCAGGCTGAAGCTCTGTGCTGGCGCTGCCCCAGCACCAACATCCCTGCAGCCCCCAAGGCCTTTGCTGTCCCCCCGTGTCCATTCCCTGTCCCCGAGTCCCGCCCGGCTCTGGCAGCAGCAGCAGCCGCAGCGCAGTGGGCGCCGGCCCGGCCCAGCCGGGGCTCCCGGGCAGGAGCAGCAGCAGCGCCGGCCCCTTCCCACCTGCTCCTGCCTCGGCTCCCAAGGCCTTTGTCCAGGGCAATTCTGGAGTACAGCAACAATCACCCACACACAGCCCTGATTCCTCAGGGCCCGCCTGTGCTGCCCTGACCCAGCCTGCAGAGAAAGAAATGATCGGGTTCCAGCGCTGCTTTCAGACCTGTTTTACACACCCTGAGCTGACAACAGGAGGCTGTTGTTGCCTTTGCCTTGGGAATTGTAGCTCATGGCTGCTCTTGCCCCTCTTCTGTTTGCCACTTGAATTTTATCCTTAATACTGCAATTGCCTTTTTCGATCAGTGCTATCCAGAGTGCTTTTGTGATGGGGAACTCGGGCTGTTCGTTGCAGCCATCATGAGTAGCACATCTTGTATTGCTCACAAGTCCATGAGCACAAAGTCAAGGAGAATGAAAGCCACACAGGCCACATTTGCAGCACTCAAACACAGCCCTGTTGCTGGTGCTGCTGAAATAGAAGCAGCTGACAGAAGCCATCACAGAAATTGCCATGGAGTGTCAAATAAAATGAAAAATCCACCAGGACAAAGAGAAAGCAGAACTCTTCAACTCGCTTCATTGTTCCTTCTGAGCAGCAGCAGGAAATGGAGATGCCCAGAGGTATTTCCAGCTGCTGCTGATGCCAGTGGGAGCCCAGCCTGCTGCCCAGCCCCAGCGGGATCCTGAGCCCAGCCCGGGCAGCTCCCGCAGTGTCGGGAGCTCAGCGCACGCGGGGCCAGGCCCAGAGCCCCGGGCACGGCCGCCCATTGCGGGGCAGCGGCGCAGGCGGAATGTCCTGAGCCCAAACCTCCTGCTCCTGCCACACAGCGCCCAGCCTTCTCCCCCTGCTCCTCCTCTCCCAGCACGGCACAAATTCCAGCTCCGAGGAGGCTTCCCCACACAGGCCTCAGGCTCCTCTTTCAGCCTGAGTGTCCCTGCAGAGGAACACGGCATCTCTCAGGCACTTCCACAAGCTCAGGGTTCTCATTTCATGGGGAATCTGGGATGGAAATGCCTTGCTAAAAAGGACAAAAGCAGAGGGAATGAATTGGAAATTATGAGGAAAAAATGACCCTTCTTACAGACAAAGTTCATTCCCTGCATTTCTCCTTTTCAGATTCTATCAGTCATCTACTTGGATAGGTCCATCTTGTTCTGGTGCTTCTCATGAACTGATGGTACTCTTGATTTATACCAGTGCAAGAGATGTAGAATCAGCTAAACTGAACACAGAAACAAACTCCCTCTGTCAGCCCATTTTCATGTTCTAGATCACTGTCAAGATGTCCATGGGGGTGTTGGAATGATTATCACACAACTCTGCACTTCTGGCTGCAGGCTCTGGAGATTCTTTGCATTCAGTCAGGGTTTTATTCCCTAATTCCTGGCTGCACCTCCTGTTTTCTTAGGTTAGAAGAATAACAATGGAAACCTTACCCATGGCACAATTCCCCAGCCCACAAGGAAAAGAAAGGACAAGTTGTTAAGTTCTCAAAACCTTTGTCCTGCTTTGTTGCATAAGTTGTGGTGCACGTGCAGTGTGGAAAGCCAAGAGAAGCTGCAGTTGGTGGCACATCTTGTGACAGGAGCTGCAACTCCTTCTCCAGGAAAGGTTTTTGGAAAGAGGAAACAGGAGTGTGGAGAAGATTCTGGGAAAACTGAAAACAGCTTTAAAGAAGTGAAATTAAAATGGAAACAAATAATCCAAGATGTTTTCCTCTATTTCTATGGTCCCATTTTCCATCTTGCACTACTTCTCCATCCCATTAATTCCAAATGGATCTCAGCTCTAAGATCCATTACTTGCCGAGTTTTAGACACTGTAAAATACCATGAGCTACACACAGTTTGCCTTTCCCTGTTGTTTTTTTTTTCTTGGAAAGCAGTGCTGGAGACACAAATGCAGTGCTTGGGTCATGTACAAATTCTGCGTTCAGGGAAAGTGCTCAGATAGTGTTTGAGCCTCAGCAGGGACAATGCACAGCAGCAGCCAAGGAGATTCCTGTGCCACTGTGCAGGAGTCAGGACTCTGGATCTTTGCTCAACACGGCAAAGTTCCCGTGTTTGGACAGACCCAGGAGCTGCCAACGGGGAGCGCGGGGCTCGGTACAGGGACGAGAAGGGAACGGGCACACGGACAAATGGCCCTGGCGCTTCAGTGGCAGCGACAGCAGTGGCATCAGCGGCAGCGAAAGAAGCGACTTTGTCGACTCCTTCATGCTTCTGCTCTCCCTCTCCCGCAGTCCCGCACCCTCTCTCGCTCTCCCTTTCCCGGTGTCCCCCTCCTCTCCCAGCTTCCCTCTCCCCGTTCCGAGCCGAGCCATGTCCCTGGTCCCGGGTGGGGCTGCTCCGTCCCCATCCCCGTCCCCGTCCCCGTCCCCGTCCCCGTCCCCGTCCCCGTCCCCGTCCGCGTCCCCGTCCCCGTCCCCGTCCCCGTCCCCGTCCCCGTCCCCGTCCCCGTCTCCATCCCCGTCCCCGTCTCCATCCCCGTCCCCGGCCGTCCCGCCGCGGTCTCGCCTCCGCCCGGCTCTGCCCGTGCTGGCGGTGCCGCTGCTGGGCGGGCATCAGTGCCTGGGGCTGGGGCGGCATCGCCTCCCTTTGGCTCCGCCTGTCCCGGCCCCGGCCCCGGCCCCGGCTCCTCCCGGGGCCCGTGGAGGACACACGCGGCGCGGCCGCTCCCGCCGCCTGCGCTGCGGCTCCCCCGGCCCGAGCTCCGCCGCTCGGCAGCGCGGCCGCCGGCCCCGAGCCGCCGCTGTCCCGATCCACAGAGCGAACGCCTGGGGCTGCCCGGCCCGGGGCGGCTGAGGGGCGCTCGGGGGCCGTTCCTGGCCCCGGGCCGAGCGCTGACAGCCGCGTCTCGCCGGCAGGGAAGGCGCAGCAGGGCCTGAAGGAGCGGTACCGGCTGGGTTCGCTGCTGGGAGAGCGGGCGTGGGCTGAGCGCTGCATCCCTGATGCAGAGCATCCCGGGCTGGCTGAGGGGTCCCAGAGCCCTGGCACGGCCCCAGCCCCACTGAGATCGTGCCCCTGGAGATCGTGCTGCTGGCCAAGGTGTCCTCTGGGTGTGCTGGGGTCATTCAGCTCCTGGAGTGGGTTGGGTTGAGGCGCCCAACAGCTTCTTGTTGGTGCTGGAGCGTCCGGAGCGGTGCCAGGACCTCTTGGGTTTGCAGGCAGAGGGGAGATTCCTGCTGGAGCAGGAGGTGCAGGAGCTGTTCCAGCAGGTGCTGGAGGCTGTGCACTGCACCAGCTGCGGGGTCCTGCACGGGGACATCAAAGCAGAGAACATCCTGCTCGACCTGGCCACTGGGGAGCTGAAACTGATCGACTTTGGCTGTGGCACCTTCCTCCAGGACACAGCCTACACGCAGTTTTCAGATGAGCCCTCCCACGGGATGCTCCTGGGCATCTCATGGCCCAGCCTGGGTGTAGCACCGGGGTTTCCCCCTATTGCAGCCGGGATGGGATCAATGCTTGAGCCAAATTGATTTGGGTGTGGGTGTGAGGGGTGCCAGCTCCCAGCCCTGCTGACAGCCTTCATCACCCACTCTGCCTTGAGCTGGGGCTGGAGCTGAGGCAGCCAGGCTGACAAAAACCCCATGGGGACAGCAGAGAGGGGGGAGGTCAGACCTCATGCCCCAGCCTGAGTGTGCAGGCAAGAAAGGGCTTGAACTGCTCCTGTCTCCTTGTTTACCTTGGCTTATTTTTGGGGCCATGCAGGTGGGGAGAAGAGTGGGTTTTCTCCACCTCTGGGTGGGGTTTTCTTTTGCATGTCATGGTTGGGCCTCCCTGGGGCTTCTGCTGCCCTCTTCCAGCACCAGTGGATTCTTTTCCAACCCCGAGTTTGTACACAAGTCCCAGGTGCTGGCGAGAGGGCAGTGGGTCACACCCTGTGCCACTGGGGCAGCCCCCACATGCCCAGGGATGTTGGGACCAGGCTCTGGGAGCAGCAGCATCCCCCTGATGAACTCCATCTGGATTCCATAGGAGCCCTGTCCTACAGCCCACCAGAGTGGATCCACCACCAACGCTACCATGGCGAGGCAGCAACGATCTGGTCCCTGGGCCTCCTGCTGTACCACCTGGTCATGGGGAAGCAGCCGTTCAGGAGGGGCCAGGAGATCATCTGGGGATGGATCCTGTTCCCACGAGGGCTCTCTCAAGGTGGATCCTCATCTCTGGGCATGGGGGGAATACCAGTGCTGGGAGACAGCAGCAGGCTCATGAGCATCCTGCTCTGGCAGCTGCTGAGGAGGTGGCACATGTCCTGCTCTCCTGCTCTCCTCCAGACAGAGAATCCATGGGGAAGTTTAGGCACAACCCTGGGTACACCCAGCATGGCCTGGGCACAGGAACGGGGGGACAACTTCTCCAGCTGACAATGATGACAATCTCTTCCTCGGCCTGGCCAGCTGAAGATGATGGACTTGGATTCTGGCACCTTCTGCACAGATCCACACCCAATTTGTGGGTGAGTCCACAGCCAGGGGGATGCTCCCAGATCTGGGCACAGCGTGGCCTGGCCGGGCACCAAAGGTTCCCCCCTTTGCTGGGGCAGATGCAATGAATTCTTCAGTGGCTGCCAAGCTGCTTTTTGGCTCTGGGCAGTTTCTGAGGGGCTGGATGTGCCATGGCTGGCTGCAGGCTGGGCACAGCCCTGCCCTCCTGCTCTGTGCCCAAGGCAGCAATGATGGGCAGCTTTGGGCACCGCTCTGGGCACGGCCAGCATGGCCTGGGCATGGCGGGAGCTGGGACAAGGGGGACAGGAGCCTTCAGCTGACGGGCGGTTTCTGGTTTCTCTCCTTGCAGCCGGGCTCTGCAGATGCTGAGGCTGCTCTGGGCTCTGCCAGGGCTCTGCTGGGCTCAGCCCTGGGCACGGCTGGGCCCGCTCTGCCCTCACATGGCTCTGACAGCTTTGCATCAGACAAACCCATTCCGAGCACAGCACCTGAGCTTTGTGCTTCTGCAGGTGAGGGAGACTCTCCTGCAGGCCAAGACATTGCAGTTAGGGACACACATCCAGTTGGCAAGAACCCAAACTCTCCACAGTCCCAGCTGAACACCTGGATCTCCACGGGATGTTTTGTTGGTCCCACTCTTCATTCCTTCTTGGCTGCAATTGTGCAATTGCACTTTCTTTTTCCTCTAGAAGTGCCCCGAGTGGACAAAACCTGGCGAGTGGGCCGTGCTCCTAAGGCAGTGCAGTCTGGAGCTGAGGGATGGAGAATTGCCCTTCTGCACTTCCAAACCAAGCAAAAAGCCATAAGTGAGACTTTCTTTAAAAAAACCCTGATAATTTCAAAGGGAATGTGGAGCTCATTCACAGTGAGAAGGAAGGGCATCTTCTAAAGGATTTGGGCTGTGACAGAATTGAGATTCCCAGTCCTGCTTGAAGCGGGCAGGGCACAAAGGAATTTCTTCTTGCTTCCCACCAGTTTCACCAGAATTTAAAATAATAATATTGAAAACAAACGCCAAAATCTTTTTTAAAAGGTTACTGAGGCCAGTAAGATGCATCAATGCCAGCAGCTCATTTACCAAATCAATAAATGAGTTTTCTGTTTCAAAAGATCAGTTACCTCTTAATTCAAAGTTACAGAAAATTTTTCACTGCACACTTGGATGTTTATATCTTCCACATTTTATAGATTTTTTTTCCTTTTCTTTATCGTTTTTCTTTTCCTTTAAACAGAAAACATGCCATAAAAAAGGAGTGTCCTTTGCTCCTGGTTCCCATGAGGAGCAGCTCCTTCCCGCTGGCTGAGCTGCTCAGGCAGAGCCCGGCAGCTCCTGGCCCTGCAGGGCTGAGGCTTTTCCCCATTGCTGGGCTCAGACTGATGGAGCAGCACTGCTGAGCACGGGGACACACAGAGGGACCAGGAGCAGCTGCCTTTGTCCACCTGGAGCTGCAAGGGCCAAACTCTGAGCAGACAGGGCTGGCAGAGACTCACAGGCTCCTGTTTGCTGTGCTGCCCCACTTGTGCCCAGCCCAGCTCTGTGTGGGGCAGAGGGAGAACAAGGGGCAGCTCCCTCCCAGCCCCCAGCGCAGGGACCCCTCTGGCCCCGGGGCTTGGGGCACTGTCAGCACCCACTGCTGCAGCCACCGCTTCTGCTGGCACTGACAGCAACCCCCAAATTGTGGCTGATCCCGAGGGAGCAGCAGCAGGGCCTGGATCTGATCCCTGACTCTGGGGCAGGGCTGGACAAATGACCCCCACAGCAGCAGCAGCAGCAGCAGCACATGGACCTGAGTTTCAGCACAGCCCCTGCCACTCTTCCCTCCCGTGGGCAGTGGTGTCACAGCAGCCTGGGCCACCTGGGAGCCCCCAGGGCCAGCAGGGACTGGAGATGGCAGCCCTGGGCTCCTGGAGGTTGTGCAGGGAACAGAGGTGGGGACTCCCTGTCCGTGTGGAGCTTCCAGATGGAAAAGGCTGCTGTGAGCAGGCAGCTCCAAGGGCACAGAAAGGAGGGGCTGGAGCCCCTGATCTGTGCCAGTGCCACAGTCCTGGGCAGCAGCCACCGAGCACAGGGGGAACAGAGGGCACAGCAAGAGGGACAAAACCAGTCAAGGTCAGAGAGTGGGAAGAGCCAGAGCTGGGAGCAGGAGCAGCTGCTTCACTGCACCCTTGGAGAAAGTTCTTGGCTGCTTCAAAGTGCTGAAAGGTGTGAAGGGCAGAGAGGAGAGCACAGCAAACAATGCTCCTGTTTCCACAGCCTCCCCTCTCAGTGTCCCAGGAGGAATTGGATGAACTGTATTCTTCTCCCTGAGCCATCTCGTTCAGCATGAGCAGCTCAGCACCAGGAGCTAAAGGAGCTGAAGCCTTAGGCCACAAGAGCTGACCAAGAGGGAACTTTTGACCAAAGTAATGCTGCCAACATGGACCTAACTGAATGCAGCAGATGGAATCCTGGAATTATAGAATCCTTTGTGTTGGGAAAGACCTCTGAGCACATGGAGTCCAGCTGTTCAGCCAGCACTGTCAAGCCCAGCACTAAACCCAGTCCCTGAAGTGCCAAGGCCTGGACAACAGGCCCTGGGCCAAAGGTGACCTCTGGATGAACCTTCCAACCAAAGGTTATCCTTGTATTAGCAAATATACATGGTCATTAGTGCTGTGATAGATGTATCCACTCATGAGTGAAACATGGATTGACCTTTGTGCATTTAGAAACCAGACAAGGCCATGAAATCTGACATCTGGCCTTGTTTGGGGCTGTATGGTCAAAGTCAGCTCCCTTGGTTCCTCCTTGAGCCCTGGCCAGGCTTTGGGAGGAGCCCAAGAGGAGAATGAAAGCAGCTGTTCCTGCACTAGAAGTGCTGTCAGTTTGTTTATTCAGCACTGTCAGAGCTGGGCCCTCTCACAGCGGGGTTGGAAGCCTCACCTGTGGCTGGAGGCACCTGCAGGAATTCCCAGTGTCCAGGAGTGGCTCTGCAGTCCTTGGCTGTGACAGCTTCCCCAGCTGATGTGTGCACCTGGCTGATGGCAAAGTCTGAGGGTGACTGGTGCTGTCTCTTAATCCCTGCAGGCAATCTTTGGTGCTGATGGTTGGCTGCATTGCTGAGCTTCTCCTTTTGTGATTCTTTGCTGCTTTGAACTGCAGTAAATGACACTGATTGCTGAACTTGTGTCTGTGTCTCTGCTGCTGCCCCTGCCCACTGATAAAACAAAGCTGGTGTAGTCTGGCTAAATCACCACAAAATGTTGCTTTTTAAATGTAAATGTAAGGAATCAGTCTTGTCTGGAATTCCCAGGTATAGGGAAAACCTTCCCTAGAGTTTGCTGGCTCTGCAGTGGGCTGAGGTTGGAGCACTGTGTGAGCAATGGGGAAGTCAGCTGAAAGAAGCCGAACCACTGGATGTATTAAAATGTATCCAAAAATTGCACTTGGAAAAAGAAAAAGAACTTAATGGATGTAGGAAGATGAGGGTGAATTTTGTAAACAGAATCCCAGAAACAGCACCAACAGAAGGATCAATTGTAGTTGGAACTCTCCCACATGGAAGAACAGAAAAGGTTTTTAATCTTGAGCTTGGATTTGTTTGTGCAAGAGAAATAATAATAATATAATAAACAATTATATACATATATATAAAATAATTAATTTTTAATGTATATATTTATATGTATATAATACCATCATAAAATAATGTTCCAAATAGTAATTTTTTAGCTTTGACTGCTCAGGGATGTAACACTAAATACCCTACTGAAAATGATTGGCCAGGACACGAATATCACTGGTAAACTCTGTGAGATTGTATACAATGAATGAAAGAGGAAAGGATGAAATTGGCAGTTTTTACAGGGTTTGCTGACACTAGGATGAGGAATGCTTTGTCTGTTCCTTTGAAAAATACAGAAAAGAAGACTGCTGGGTTTTTCATATACCAGACTACTTACAGGCTACAGAACTGAGTGAACAGATGAAAGAGATTGTTAAAAGAGCAGTTGAAAAAAAATAGGAGATGAGAACGTGTCACAATGAAAATCCCATCTCCCAGATGTGCTCCCTACCCTTAACAATGGCCCCACTGGGAAATGGGAACCCCCTGGATGTGCATGGCTGCACCCAGTTTGCAAATACAGCCAAGGACAGTGACACTGTGACTGCCTGGGAAATTATTCTGGGTGTGATGGCCCCTGACAGAGCCACCCCAGAGGCTGCAGGGCTGGGCCTTCATGCATAGGAATTAATTAGGATAAATCAGGATCAAATTAGAGTTATCAATACTGGAACAGCGATTCAGATTCCTCCAGGACACTTTGGTTTGATGATTGCTCACTCAAGCTTGGCCTTGAAATTGTTCATGTCATGGGAGGAGGAATTGGTGCAGATTATCAAAGAGAAATTAAAGTAATTCTGCTAAACAGAAGTGAACAATTGGATTATTCAACCCCATATTCAATTGTGGAAGGGTAGCACAATTATTGATATTGCAGTTTTGAAAATATCTGTGAGAAAAGGGACATCCCCCTCAAATCACAGCTGTTGATGGAGATAAAGGGTTTGGATGCACCAGTCCTAATAATGGAGCCAGAGTGTGGGTGCAGAGGCCCAATGGCCCTCCCAGGCCAGCTGAAGGAACAGCTCTGGGCAAAGACAACACTGTTTGACTCCTGAAACCTGGGTGAGAACAATGGGAATGTGTCCCTGCAGCCAAGTGTTCTGTGCCAGAACAAGTGGATGTTATGGGATATTGTTTTACAGATCCTGCCAGACCAAATCTCCCTGTTTGCCCCAACAGCTCTTTGGAAAATGATCCACGGGGCTCCATGTGAAGGCTGATGTGACACTGAGGATGTGGAATTCCACACAAATTCCAGCCAGGAGCCTGGGTGCCCTCAGGGACTGGGACCTGGCACCTCTCCAGCCAGAGGGGAAGGACCCCACCAAGCCTTGTCAGCCACAGACAGCACAGTAGAGCTGAACAGCAAAGGACCTTGGGGACATTATTCTGGAATTAAAAAGGCATCAGCTCCATGGGCAACAGAATTATTGTTCCTAACCCAAATGAGACTGAGGAAAAAGAATGAAGAGCTGTGTCACTAAAGTGCTACTGAAGTCTGTAAATTATATCTTGATAGGCAGCCAGAATCTTTGTTTGCCAGAAACACCTCTAGTTTTACCAAGGATTAGTCATGAAAATTGTGATGAAAATATAAATATCAAAGTAGCCAAAATACTCAATATAACTAATTGCTGGATATATTCTCGACCAGAGCGCAATCAAGGCAGAGCCATGGTTTGTCAGGACTTGCTTGATCCCAAGCAGCCCCGGGGTGCATTTGGAGCTGAGCCCTTGAACCTCAGGGCCTGAGAGGAGATTGCACAAACCTTTCCAGGAGTCCAAGGCAGAAGAAAAACCCAAAGTGTCTCAAAGCATTAATGGGTCCCACTGAGGTCCATCCCCTACACAGGCTCCTCATGGACACTCTTTGGAGGAGAGAATGGGAGGCCAGGATTGCCCAAAAATGTCTCAGAGACTGAGAAAAGAAAGGAAAAAGGTAAGTACCTTAAAAAACTGAAGTTCCTTGAAGTATTAATGAGCCCCAGTGAGTGTCAGTACAAAGCTCTCAAGGGACTCATTAAAGCAGATAATTGGAGCCATGATTGCATAAACTACTGAAAGAGTTGGTGTCAAAAGGGAAACTCCAAGTACTTTAAACAAACTGAGTACCTTGAAGTATTAATGAGCCCCACTGAGTGTTGTTACTGACAAAGGCTCTCAAGGGACTAATTAAAGCAGATAATTGGAAGCTGTCACTGCACAAACCTCTCAGAGACCCAGTGTCAAAAAGTAGAACTTAAATTAACCCTGAGTACCTTGAAACATTAATGAGCCCCACTGAGTGTTGTTACTGACAAAGGCTCTCAAGGGACTCATTAAAGCAGATAATTGGAGACCATGATTGCACAAAGATCTCAGAGACTCCAAGGCAAAAGCAAAACCCAAACCTTGAGTATCTTAAAGTATTTATGAGTCCCACTGAATGGCAATACAAAGCTCTCAAGGGACTAATTAAAGTAGATAATTGGGGGCTTGATTCTATAAACTACTAAAAGAGTTGGTGTCAAAAGGGAAAGACTTGACATTTCTTTGTCCCCGCCTGTCATCTCTGCCTCGAATTTCCTGCTCTAACTGGAACCTGGGGACATTTTCTCAGTTGTGTCCCTCATTGGGACCCATTAAAACGTCAAGAAACTACAGCATTTTAATTTGAGTTCTTGAGAAGGTTTTGGAACACTCTCTCAGGGAATAATTATGATGTAAACATTTAATGAACCAAGAGATTCATTAAAGTCCTTGTGCTGTGTCTGTGCTGCTGAGCTGGGCTGGGCTCCTGGCACAGAGGCAGCTCCCAAGGTGAACCAAGAGAAGCTTCAAAAAGACATTTCTGCTGAGGAGCAGCTCCTCTGCCAGCCCAGCAGGGCTGAGGGCACTGCCTGCAGGCACTGAGGGCACAGGAGCCAGGCACAGACAGGCTCAAGGCAATCAGGACTGGGAAGACATTGAGCTGAGACTGCACTTGGGGAAACATCTTCACAGCCCTGGACATGGTGAGTGAGGATGAGGATGTGCTGCAGAGGGGGCTGCCCCGGGCACTGTCAGAGGGACAGGGCAGGACGGCTCCTGCTGCCAGGGACGGCTGCAGGGGCTGAAGCTGGGGCTGCAGCCAGGGCTGCCCAGGGCTGTCCTGCCGAGCAGCTCCTGCAGCCCTCAGGGCTCTTGGCCAGCCCAGCCCATGTGCCACCTGCCAGGGACAGCTCTCAGCCTGCCTGGCAGCTCCCCATGCAATGTGGGGAGAAGTTGGAGGTGCAAGGAGCCACCCCCATCAGGACAGATTCCTCCTGCTGTGGAGATGGTGCTGCATGGCCAGGGCTGCTCTCAGCTTTCTCCTCAAGGCAAGGCAAAGGGGCTGTCAGGTGTGTCTGTGTCACTGACACTCCTGCACTGTCCCCCTGGCCATCAGCACATCTGCCTCCCATCTCCCTCACAAAGTGCCTCCTCACCCTCCTGTGCCTCCAGACAGCAGCAGCAGCACCTTGGCTTGCAGCATCTCAGTTTGTGTGAGCTGCCCTTAAGGCCCTGCTGGCAGGGAGATGGCCCTGGGCAGTGCCCTGTGCTGGGAGGGGTGTGCAGGGCAGAGCTGAGCCCCCAGGGCTGGGCTGGGCTCTGGCATCGCTGACAGGGACAAGGCTTGGATAGAGAGAAACAGCTCCCAGTCGGCAGAACTCCGGGCAGCAGAGCCAAACCAACACTTAGTATGCCTTTCTCTCTCTTGATCAGAATAGAGCAAAAAAAGAGTTTAGAGAAAAGTGTTTTGAAATTGGAGCCTTCAAAACGGCTACTGTATTTTTCCAGCACATTTGAAGTGCGATCACCTTGAATTAGAGGGAGATATTATAAGCAAAGTGCATCTGTAAGGGCCCAGATGGTCAGACTTCACTGTGTCAAACGTAGCCTTGTTTTCCCTCTGGGCTCCTGAGCATTCATACTGAGAAAAATGCTGATGATGAGGCAGTAACTCAGCAGCAGAAACAAAAATTCAAAAATAAAAGTTTTTAGTGAAGTTCCCCCACAGGAAGAGAAGCAGTTTTGAGAGGATTCCTAAATTAATTGTATAGGATTGACTCAAGGAAATGTCTCCTAACTTGTCAATGTGTTCTTTTAACAGCCCACAATGCCCAGAGTGAGGAAATGTCCAACAGCAGCCCCATCAGCCACTTCCTCCTGCTGCCATTGGCAGACACGCGGCAGCTGCAGCTCCTGCACTTCTGCCTCTTCCTGGCCATCTCCCTGGCTGCCCTCCTGGCCAACGGCCTCATCATCAGCGCCGTAGCCTGCGGCCACCACCTGCACACCCCCATGTTCTTCTTCCTGCTCAACCTGGCCCTCACTGACCTGGGCTCCATCTGCACCACTGTCCCCAAAGCCATGCACAATTCCCTCTGGGACACCAGACACATCTCCTATGCTGGATGTGCTGCTCAGCTCTTTTTCTTTGTGTTCTTCATCTCAGCAGAGTTTTCCCGCCTGACCATCATGTGCTACGACCGCTACGTGTCCATCTGCAAACCCCTGCACTACGGGACCCTCCTGGGCAGCAGAGCTTGTGCCCACATGGCAGCAGCTGCCTGGGCCAGTGGCTTTCTCAATGCTCTACTGCACACGGCCAATACATTTTCCCTGCCCCTGTGCCATGGCAATGCCCTGGACCAGTTCTTCTGTGAAATCCCACAGGTTCTCAAGCTTTCCTGCTCCAAATTCTACCTCAGGGAACTTGGGCTTCTTGCTGTTACTGGATGTTTAGGTTTCGGTTGCTTTGTGTTCATGGTTTTCTCCTATGTGCAGATCTTCAGGGCTGTGCTGAGGATCCCCTCTGAGCAGGGACAGCACAAAGCCTTTTCCACCTGTCTCCCTCACCTGGCTGTGGTATCCCTGTTCCTCAGTACTATCATGTTTGCCTATCTGAAGCCCCCCTCCGTCTTCTTTCCATCTCTGGACATGGCACTGTCAGTCCTGTACTCAGTGGTGCCTCCAGCCCTGAACCCCCTCATCTACAGCCTGAGGAACAAGGAGCTCAAAGCTGCAGTGTGGAGCATGGTGACTGGACGATTCCAGAAAAAGTAAACTTCTGCCAATTTCTGCAAATCACTTACAATAAACGTCATAATTTATTTTTCCTGCTGGGTTTGGTTGTTGGTTTATTCTTTTCTTTCCTCTGTTTTCGATTTTTGATATTGTCCACTAAGAAATGACATTGTTTCTGCCATTTCACATTTTCTATTTTTCCACCTTTTATGTGACACACAGACTGTGTCTATGAGTAGCTGTGCTCTCTGTGGCTTTAAAGGAAATAAAGGATCTCTCTCCCAGCAAAGTTTTTTCCAGAGATGTCCCTTTTGTTCCCTTCTCTGCAGCTGCAGCAGCAATGTCTGTGTGCAGAGCTGGGGCAGATCAGTGCTGGCACAGCAGCTGTGCCCAGCAGCAGCAGCACTTGGTGTTGCCAGTGCTGCTCCCGTGCCACTGCCCCGCTGCCCTCCTGGCCCTCGTGTTGCTGCAGGGCCTGAGTGCTCTCGGGGCTGGGCACAGCTCTGGGGGTGGGAGTGCCAGGGCTGCAGCAGGGACAGGCCATGGGCACTGCTGGGGCAGCGCTGACACCTCAGGCCAGGGCCTGGGGGCTCCAGGCTCATTGGCCAGGCTCTCTCTACAACACTTGGCCAGCCCAATGCTGAGCACAGAAAAGCCCCGCGAGCAGCCCCAGGCTGGCCATGGGCAGGCTGGGGGCAAACAGCATGGCTGGTGCTCTGCAAGCTCCCTGCAAGGGGGACACCCTGGCAAGGAGCAGCAGAGCAGGGGCTGATCCATCCCCACTGCGCTGGACACCCCAGGGCAGCGTCCCAGAGCGTCCTCATGCACCTGCCAACAACATCCCCCCTCTGCAGCCCTGGCCTCTCCCCCAGCTCACACAGGAGCCGCATCCTTGCAGGCACACACACGGCAGCACTGGCTCAGGAGCCCCTGTTTGCATTGCACACAGCAGGCTCAGCACCCCCATGGTGCTGCTGTGGGGACATGGAGCTGAGGGAGCACAAATGCCATCAGCCCCTGGGGCCAGCAAGGGCTGGGGAACGGCAGGGAAACCACTCAGCTTTGTCGTGGCCTCTGAAGTCAGCCAGAAAGTTTGTTCCCATCAGCTGTGAGTTTCCTGTCCCACTGCAGGCATTGTTGCTCAGAGCCAGGGCTGCCTGGCAGCCACCCCCAAACCGCCCTGAGCATTTCCTTGGCTTCACCTTTGCTTTCTTTGCTCTTTCCAAATCCAAATTTCTTCCTATTGCCCATCCCCATCCCCTCCCCTCTAAACACCCATCTCTGTTTGCCCTTCCCTCTCTGGCCCCACTCCTCATTTCAGTTTACGATTTGGTACCATGGGAAGATCCCTTGGGGTGCAGGATCATCCTTCAAGTGCTTCAGGAATTGTCTGCAGGTTCCAGACCCCTCACCAGCCTTGTTGCCCTTCTCTGGACACTCTCCAGATCTTCCATGTCCTTCCTACATTGGGAGGCCCAGAACTGGACACAGCACTCGAGGTGCTGCCCAACCAGTGCTGAGCACAGGGGAACAATCACTGTCCTTGTCCTGCTGGCCACACCATTCCTGATCCAGGCCGGGAGCCATTGGCCTTGTTGGCCACCTGGGCACACTGCTGGCTCATGTCCAGCCTGCTGTCCATCTGTGCCCCCAGGTCCCTTTCTGCCTGGCTGCTGTCCAGCCACTCTGTCCCCAGCCTGTAGCACTGCAGGAGTTGTTGTGGTCAAAGTGCAGGACCTGAAACCTGGTCTTCTTAAACCTCTTGTTGTTGTCTTTGGGCCCTGGATCCAGCCTGTCCAGGTCCCTCTGCAGAGCCCTCCTACCCTACAGCAGATCAACACTCAAACCCAGTTTGGTGTCTTCACAGTTCCATGAGGCCCTGGAGTGTCACAGTCATCTCCATGATTCCATGAGGTGTCTCAGTGTCACAATGTCCCTTTGGTTCCATGACACTGCTTGGTGTCCCAAAGTCCTTTGGATCCTTGGGCCACGCACTGTCACAATGGAGCTTTGGTTCCATGACCTCTGTGAATGCCACCATGAATTCCTTGCTGCTGCAGTGTCACAATGGAGCCCTGGTTACACAAGATCGTGCAGTGTCAAGAGGACCCTTGGTTCCATGGGGCACCACAGTGTCACAGTTGTTCCCTTAGTTCCCAGAGTCCTTGCAATGGAACAATGGCTCCTTGATTCCATTGGGCCCCAGGCTCTCACAAGGCTCTCCTTGGTTCTGCAGTGGCACAATGGCCCCTTGGTTCCATAAGGCCTTGCAGTGTCACAGTGGCCTCTGTGGTTCCACCAGGACCCAGAGTGTCACCATGGACTCCTTGCTTCCATGTATCCCCACAGTGTCACAGTGGCCCCTTGGCTGTGTGGTGCCATGTCATACAGAGTGTCACTCTGGTCCTCTCAGTTCCACAAGGCCCTGCAGTGTCACAATGGCCCCTTGCTGCCCCAGGGCCCTGCAGTGTCACAGCCATCACAGAATCACCCAGGCTGGAAAAGACCTTGGAGAGCATCAAGTGCCACCTGTGACCCAACACCACCTTGTCACCCAGACCATGGCACTCAGTGCCATATCAAGTCTTTCCTGAAACACTTCCAGGGATGGTGACGCACTCACTCTGGGCAGCTCATTCCAATGCCGAATCCCAGTTTTGGGATGGGCCCTGGGCCTGGAGCAGGAACAGCTCTGGAGGGCCCCAAGGCCGGGGCTGTTGTGCTGGCCTGGGCAGATGGCATGGCAGGAGGGGCTGCAGAGCTCTCAGGAGCTCAGGGAGAGGGGAGCAGGGCACGCAGGGAGCCTCCTTTTGCCTTGGCCAAGCACCTTCCCCATGGCTGGGGCTGAGTCCTCTCTGAGCTGCAGCTGCTGCTGTGCCCTTGCAGGGGCTGAGGCCGTGGGGCCACTGCCCAGAGCCCCCTGGCCTGAGCAGAGCTGTGGGGCCAGAGCCGGCTGGGCTGTGCTGGGGAGAGGCCCTTGGTGCTGCACAGAGCTCAGGGCAGCTGGCACAGCTTGCAGGGAGCTGGGCTGGCCTGAGAGAGCCTGCCAGAGAAAGCAGCAGTGTCCACGTCAGCCTGGCTGAGCGGGCAGGGGCAGGACTCAGCCCAGGCCTTGTGGGGCAGGGCCAGCGCCTGGGGAAGGCATTGCAAACAGGCAAGTGGCCCAGAGAGGAGGCTGCTCTGTGCCCTTGGTGGCCTGCACAGAGCAGGGAGGGGGCCCAGGACATTTGTCAGAGCCAGCCTCTGTCCCCAGCCCTTGCCAGCCCTGGCTGCTGAGCCCAGCTTTGGCCTGGGCTGAGTTTGGCTGTGGCCCAGCTCCATCCTCCTGCGGGGCTCAGGGCCTGTTCCCGGCCATGGCCAGCCCTGCCCGGCCTCTGTGCTGGCCCAGAGCCCGGCAGAGCCCGGGGCAGGGCTGTCAGTGCAGGCCCACAGGTGCCACGGGCTGGGCAGGAGCTGGCAGAGGCTGCCCAGCAGTTCTCACAGTGATGTTCAAATGCTGGGAGCAGCAGAAGAAAACACGACATTTTTTATATCACAGCATCAAACAATCTGAATTAATAAGATTAAATAAATAAACGGGTTAGGATGGAATAAACCTCATTCAGTTCCATATTGCTTTCAATAATCATAAAACTTGGCTTTTATGGGATTGATATTTAGCATTTTTCACTTTTCTTGAGTAGAAATTAAAAGGTGCATTTAAAATAAAACCAAGATGTACCCACCCTTGGCAGTGACCAAGCCCATCAATGATGGCAGTAATGCCTCTGGGATAAAATACTCAAGAAGGAAAAATAAAAAGTATGCACTTTAAAACAAAACTGTACATTTCAAGAGGATGAAGTAGAAAATTTTAGAATAAAACTGAAAATATGCAAAGTACAGTTAAAGCTCTGATTTTATTTCCAGTGACTGTGGCTACAAAGTTCAGACTAGGAAAGTAGGTTAGGTGGGAAAGAGGCTGGGCAATAGGTATTGTGTCTCTGCTCAGGGCAGGCAGCAAACACTGCTCTTACTGCTGTGGCTGGAAGCTCTCTTCAAGAGAAATTTAATAGGAAATTCCCTGTTTTCTCAGAAAAGTTTCTTTTGTAGATTTGCAGTATGACAATAAAACGCAAAGGAGGATTGGAGAGCTGGAAGGCAGGTGGAGCAGCTGAGCTACAGGAATCTGATCTATGAAAAAATCATCTGGGAATTATTTTTCAGCGTAGATCTCCTTGATTTGTTTAGCAAATTAGGAATTCTTAGACATCAGTTGTGCCTTATCAGTGGCATGTTGATTCTGACTGTTTTAGATTAATTGTTTCTGTTTGGCTGAGATGATTTAATACTTCATTCCCCGTCTGATGGAGTTACTCTTGTGGAAAAAGCCACTCTCATATTAGGTATTTCAAGAATTCTCTGTACTTGATAGAAACATACAGAATTTGTGAATGATATAGATTAGTTGGGTTGCTGTGGAGTTCTGTTTTTTTATCCCAGTGACAAATAATTGACACATGAAATTCTTGTTGAAGAGTCCCCAGTCCAGGGGTGCTCCTGTCTGCACTGGGATGGAGCCTTCCTAATTTTCCATCAGTACTCAAGGGTCACAAGGCGTGCAGGTCATAGAATTGAATTTCTCAGCTTTTTTACACGGAATGTCCCCAAGCTTTTGGACAAAGCAGCCGCAGCTCTGGCCCTGCTCCCTGGGGGCTCCTCAGCGGCTCCTTCCCGGCTGCCGGGCAGGGCTCGGGGGCTCGGTGGCACTCGGGTGTAGCAATGGTGGGACTTTGGCACCACTTAATTAGTGGCTTGGTTTTGGTTGTTTTGTTTGTTTTGTTTTTCTTTTTCTTAGAGTTAGGATTAACAGAAACACAATGGAAACTTTTTTTTCTCGTGTTTGGACTTGGTTGTTTATTAAATTTTATCAGAAAGTACAGAGCGTTAAACAGCGTTTCTAGCTTGGAAAAAATGACGAAAGATGCAGCTGCTACAAGGATTTTTAAAGCTAAACAGTTCAATAGAGAATTAACACATATTATTTATCCTTTTAACCCAATAATTAGATTTTTATGATCTTTACGGTGATGCTGATTAACTAGAAACTATTACCTGAAACTCATGATGAAGAAGGAAGATGAACACCAAAAGAGACAACTCTCAAAATCTTTCATATTGTCCCATACTTATTACTATACTATAAAAACCTCCAATTGAAAACCTGTTACCCTGTGAAAGCACACACTTCTATTTCACTACACACTCGTGATTTTTATTTCACCACTCATATTTAGAAGCCGTTTTCAAGGCCTCAGGTCAAAAGCAGCGTTTTCCAGGGAGTCAGTGCCTGACAGCACAGAAAGGTAAAAAAAAAAATAAAAAATAAAACCAGGTTTGTGGGATTCAGCACTCGGGGACAGACAGGCAGGGCTTGGTGGCACTTGGGGACAACCCGTGCGCTGCTGCCGGGCGGGGCCGGGGCTGCAGGCGAGCGTTCCGTGGCCGTCCCGTGCCCGTTTGCCCGTTCCGTGCCCGGGACGCTCCGTTGCCAGCCGGGCGGTGCCAACGGCAGAGCCGCACTTGGGCTGCGGCAGCGCTGAGCGCTCCATCCCGGAGCTCTGCATTGCCCGCTCCATCCCGGAGCTCTGCATTGCCCGCTCCATCCCGGAGCTCTGCTCTGCCCGCTCCATCCCGGAGTTCTGCTCTGCCCGCTCCATCCCGGAGCTCTGCATTGCCCGCTCCATCCCGGAGCTCTGCATTTCCCGCTCCATCCCGGAGCTCTGCATTGCCCGCTCCATCCCGGAGCTCTGCTCTGCCCGCTCCATCCCGGAGCTCTGCATTGCCCGCTCCATCCCGGAGCTCTGCTCTGCCCGCTCCATCCCGGAGTTCTGCTCTGCCCGCTCCATCCCGGAGCTCTGCATTGCCCGCTCCATCCCGGAGCTCTGCATTTCCCGCTCCATCCCGGAGCTCTGCATTGCCCGCTCCATCCCGGAGCTCTGCTCTGCCCCCAAAGCCTGTTTGGCAGAGCATTCATTGCCACAGGGGAGGAATTCCTCGCCCACACGGCCGGCTTGTGCCAGGTAATTCTGCGCTTGGCTACCAAGGGGCAAACTGGCTGGGCACGGATGTCCCTGCTGGCCACCAGCGCTGGGCATCAACAGGAGCATCTTCAAAGCCAATGCTCCTGCTCCTGCAAGCTGGCAGCAGTGTGCTGAGAAAGAGCCACTAACCAGGGAAATTACCTTTAAGGCATTCTTTATATAGCAAATATTTAAGATTATTATTCCCCAGTTTACAGCAGGACAAATTACAAGGTTGCAGCAGGCCGTGCTGCTGCTGCTGATGCTTTAATCCCAAATGTCTCCAAGCCAATCCCTGGGAAAGGAGGGTGACATGGGGAGCACAGAGGGCCCTTGGTTCTGCCCCATGTGCTGCCAAAAGGCGCCAGCACTGAGAAGGAGAGGGCTGAGGGCAGAGCCAGCAGATGTGTGTCAGGAGGAACTTTATTTTTTGCTTTTCCTGGGCAGTGCTTGCAGCAGCTGCTCCAGATGTGGCCTGGGATTGACCTACTGGGAATGGGAGCAGCTGCCAGGGGCTGTTCTGGCAGTTGAATTGTGGCAGCCAGGTACTCCAGAGGGAGGTGGCAAAGCCCTTGTGGAAACACCCACACCCCAAAGTGAAGCCAAAGTTATTGATTTGTTCTTTTTCCAGTTTCAAGGCTCATGGCTGTTATCATTACAATAGCCATGTATGTATATTCATATGTTATATTTATCTAAGTACAACAGCCACCAGAATGTTTAAATCATTCAAGGCCAGGTCTGACAGACCTTTGAGAAACCTGGTCTAGTGAAAAGTGTCCCTGCCCATGGCAGAGGGACAGAATCTGGTGACATTTAAGGCCTCTTCCAATGTAAAGCATTCAGTGGTTCTATAGATTTATGGTTCTCTGGTTCTATGAGTCCAGTATGTTCCCTGACTGGATGTCAAATTGTTGCTTCAAATATATATGTAAAACACCAAGCTTTGCCCATAAAAATATCATGGGAACCTTAGTGATAGCAACATTTGAAAGAAAAGCTCTTGAGATGGGTACATCAAGTTTCTAAGCAGTTTTCAAGCAGTTTCCAAGCTTCCTTGTTCCACTAGAGCAGCTCTTTGCCTGGAGCTGGATGGACAAGGCAGAAAGAAGAGCAATCAAATATGTCCTGCTAAGGGATGCAGAAATGAGCCTGGCCAAAACCAGCCCTGTCCAAAGCTTGTAGGAATTGCCACCAGGGTACTTGGGTACCTGCTTTCCTCTCCAGAGTGAGGCAAGCTTGTGTTCAGAAGCACAGCCTGGTTGCAGGAGCATTTGTGCCTTGTGGGAATAGTGTGGTCAAAAACCCGACCCTCTCAACGGCATTTGCACAACTTTTGGACTGTTTAGTGCAATCTAGATTTTCCTGCTGGCCACTTGTGTGCTTTGTGGCCATGTCAAGGATAAGCTGGTGACAGGGCAGGCTTCCCTGTCATGCTGTTTATTCACATGTGGGCATGCATCTCTCTCTGCCCAAATTCTGCCAATGCCAGGTCCACTCAGCAGAAATGGGAAGAAATTTGGAATGACTTCTCCCTGCATGCACTTCCTACTTCTCCCACTTTTGTTTCTCTTGAAATTCCAGTGGGCACCATGTTCTTTGAAGGCACTTTATTTCCCAGCCAGCAGGATGGTTTTCATGCTCGTGAGGGAGGAACAAAGATGCAGTGTTTGTTTGCTTCCAGGTGTGTCCTCTTAGCTTGGTGTCAGTGTCTCTTGTGAGGCTTCCCAGCTGCAGGGGGAGGTGGGGCTCTGGCAGGATCCCCATCCACAGGATTCCCATTCTGTGGCTTGCAGAATGGTTCCCTGCTGGTCCCTTCCCTGGTGTTACAGCCATGGCTTGGAGCTCAGCTGCTCCAGCTCTTCCCCAAGTGTCTGTGCTCCTGTTCCACACCACTTGCTCTAAGTGGGGTGGCTCACAAGACTGCACAGAAAACTCCTGTAGCCTCCTCCCCAGCAGGAAATCATTCTGCTCTCTCTGGAGTGTGAGATGCTGTAAATGAATGTCACAAATTGAAATGGAAATGCTCTCAGTCCTATTTCAGCCAGTTTGAATTTTTTTACTTCTGCTGAGAGGATCTCGTTACCTTTTTATCTAGAGCTGTGTTTTCAGGACTTTATTTCCCTCCTTTTCTTTCCTTCCCCTTTCCAAAATTGCTGCCATTTATGTGAGGCCCATTTGTGTTGGAACTTTGAAGCCTGGGAATTTTGAACTTTCTGTGCTTTCTGACACTGACTCTCAAAAGAACACTGCTTTTGACTTGAGGTCTTGGAGAAGGCTTCCAAATTAGAGTGATCAAGTTAGAATCACTGGTGTGTAGTTAGAATAGAAGTGTGTAATTTCACATGGTGAAGAGTTTGGAATTTGGGGTTTCAGAATATAGTAATGGGTATGGAACATGATGGAGGTTCCTGGGCATTGTTTGTTTTCTTTTTTCCTTCTTGTTCCTTCTTCTTCATGATTTCAGGTAGTGGTTTTTGGTTGGATAGTTAGTGCTGCACTGTGGGTCTCAAGTGTTTAGTTATTGAGTCAAAAGTATAAATAATATAGATGCTTATTCTTAATTGGATAGTTAGCTTTTAAAAGACTTTCTAACTAGCTAAATTCACCTCAGTTTTCCTACTTTTGGCCTAATACCTCGAAGTGTGGAAGAACTCTCCGTACTTTAGATAAGATTTAATAAACAACTAAGTCTGAACAAGAAATTTGTCTTTTGAACATTCAGTTCTGACTCTAAGTGAAAACAGAAGAAAAAAGATAACCATTGTCACATTTGGTCATCTAAAAGCAGGGTTCTTAGGGCACATTTATTCTGAAAATTGAACCAGATATCCTGGAGCCTGCAGCAATGGCCTGGTTTGTCATGCTCTTGGCCAAATCTGGAGTTAAGAGCTGACCTGAAATGCAGCATCACCACTGGGGGAAGGGGAACATGGATCTCTCGGTTCCCCCCATTCTCAGCTATGTGTAATCCCCACATTTGGATCATTGATGTTAGGAGCACTGCCAGTAGGGTATTCCAGGCTCCGAGGGTAGCAAGTCCCTGCAGATCGTGGCCTCTGCTTTTATCATGAACTCCTGCAGATGGTGAATATCTGTTTGTTCTCTTCCAGAGAAGCTGACTCAAACTGAGGCTCTAAAATGCAGCCAAGAGGCAACCAGAACAGCAACATCAGGTAGGAATTGATTTGATGCAATCTTGGCTTCCCAGGTGCTGGGATGAATGTTGAGAGGGTTTATGAAAAGAATCCTCCCTCCAATGCAAGAATCAGAATCCCTGAGTGGGAGAAATAAAGGTTGTCCTGCCAGTGGGATTTTCAGAGCTCCTGTTACAGACCCAGACCTGGATGATGTTGTGGGCCAGGGCAGGTTGTCTGCTGAACTTTCTGAAGCAAATCTCTCATACCTGGGGCCAGGGCACTCCCTTCTGCACTTTGGGAGGCTTTGGGCCCTGGAGTATTTTCCTGTTTCAGTCTGTAGCAAAGCACAAGAGTTGTTTCTTTTCGGGGTGGGTGCAAGTTCTTATTTCTTGTGGAATATGTTTGGAGAGGATGAGAACTGAGCTGATGTTTCAGGGCAGACATTTGGCTCCCTCTGCCTCTCTGAGCAGTCAGGGTGATGGGGTTTTCCTGGTGACACATCAAGTGTTGACCACCTGCAGCAAGTACAGCAGTGTTTTTAACTCTGCAGCTGTTTTGCCCCTGGAGATGGAGAGGCTGGGACTGTGGAGTCCCCCTGCTCCAAGGCTGCCAGGTGCCTGGAGTTCCCAAAGCTTCCAAATTTCCCTGACCTTAGGGAAACTGTGCAGGGTTCTGAGTGGCAGCAGAGCTCAGGTGTGCAAAGGCTTTGAAGAGCATCTTGACAAGCACCTTGAATGGCCAGGTCAGAGATGGGCAGCAATGGTGTCTGCAGGGCTCTGGAGACTGGGAGAGCTACAGGCTGATCTTCAAGGATTGGGCATTTCAGCAGACAGCAGACACTTTGCTCTGAGTTTGGAATGTCACCTAGTGCAAAAACCAGGTTTATTGTAAATAATGGCACTCAGAATGAGATGAGGCAGCTGTGCCTCGGCTCTAGGGATGATGAAACTTTCAGGAGCTGATTGCTGGTGTGGTATTGGAGAAAGTGCCACTGCTGGAAGTTGGATGGGCCAAGAAGAATCTAGGAATTGTATGTATAAAGCAGACTGTACAGTAGAGTAGAAATAGTTACCTGCATCCACTCTGCCTACATGCTTTTCCTTCTCCTATGTCCACAAATAGCAGAGGCAGAGTTTCCCTCATTTTGCAGTAGTCTTTCACAGAGCAGGGACAGTTTAAAGGATCTGCTTTGCCATGATGGGACACAGCTTTATTGGTGTTTTGCTATGGGGCTGGTGGGATTGAGTACATGCAGATGTGGCTGAGGAGGAACAGGGGCATTTGACATGGTGTTTTCTGAATGTCTGAGATTTCCATTCTAATTCCATTGATGGGATTGCTTGAAATACAGCTACATGATTTTCTGTGGAAGCAGCTTTCTAAATATCAATTTACAGTAGAGAGTGAATTTCCAAGGCTGTTTGTAAAGTGGACAAAATTCAATCCTTGAAAGTGGCAACACCTTCAAAAGAGAGGATTCTCTTTGACTCTCAGGGGGAGAGTGAGGTGAGAGGTGTGAAGAACAAGCATGGCAGTTTCTCCATTGATGATTGCAAGTGAATTTGCCAGCTCATGTGCTGATCCCCCTCAGTGACTCAGCGACTGCTTCTCCATTTGTTTCACAATGAAATGGGGGGAGAGTCTTTCCCTTGTCATCCTTGTCGATGTCTGGGATGAGGAGCAGCAATCCCTGAGAAGGATGTGTGCTGTGCCCCAGAGCAATGAGACCCACAGGGGACAGAACTGATCTGTCCACTGTCAGCATCCTGAGGATTTCAACATTGCTTTGCTGCTGGACATGTGCCCTTGTGGGAAAGCCCCAGTTTGTGCACAGAGTATAAAAACAGGGGTTCAAGTGTTAACTCTCCTTTCTGTGTCTCCTTCTGAAAGCCGGAACAACAACAGAAACCTGCTCGGCCGTCTGGAGCAAGAGAGGCGGAGGAGGGAGGTGGAGGAGAAATACATATCCCGGGAGAAGACTCCTGTCTTTGCCAATCCCTACAAGGTAATGGGAGTGGGGTGCAGGCTGGAAGGAGAGGAGGAAGGAGGCTTGGGGGCCGAGAGGAGAGCTGTGTCTTCTGCATGGGCTGTAGCAGACTTTGGCCCAATCCCTGCAATCACAGCATCTTCCCATCTGCTCCACTGAGCTTGCCTAACTTCCCTAGTGGGGATGCATGGTGATTCCATGCAGATGCTGAGCAATGTCTCTTGCAGAGCTGGCTCTCCTGCCTGGGCTGTTTGTGACATTCCCCTCTCTGTTCCTGTGCTGCAGACCAATAAAGAGGATGAGCTGTCATGGCACATCAAGCACATGCTGGGCGAGTGGGACCTCAACCTGATCCCCTGGCAGGAGTCCCCTCCAAGTCCTCTGTGGTTTCCAGAAATGTCCAAATCCATGTCACAGACCTGCAGGAGTGGTCTGGCCTCCAGGAAGACAAACCCATATGAGGACATGGGGAAGGAATTCTCACTGCAATCACTAGGCCTCAGGCCTAACACTAAGCAGAACTCTAAGGACTGCAATGAAGTTGTCTCCAAACAGAGGCCAGAAGCCAAAGCTCCACCATCCAAAATCCTTCCTGAGCCTGTCCAGGTGAGTGCAATTGTTGGGGCCCTCTGTTGTTGGCAGTCCCTCAAGGTCAGGGGATCATCACACTCCTGGCTGGTGGCTGAGCCTTGGCACTTGGTTCCAGATGTGCTTTGGGGTTTTGCCAGGCTCATCCTGGGACATCACTGGGATGTTGCTGTGCCCTATGGGAGGTCGAAGTTCACAGTGCTGAGCCATGGCAGCTGGGCCAGGAGAGCCAGGGAGATGGTTTTCAAACTGTGTTTGGCCTTTGGGAGGAGAAGGAAGAGCTGGAGGCTGCAGTCAGCTTTTCCTGGAAAAGGCTGGTGATCAACTGCAAAGGACTGTAGGCAATACCTTGTGGAAAATGAGAGGAAGCTGAGAGAATAAAGCAGTGCAGGGCCTTGCCTTCTGCAGGAGCCATTCTTCTGTGCCAAAAAAATAAAGCACCGTTCCTGGTCTCAAAGTCTTGGAAATGCAGAGTGCTGCAATCAGCCCTCAGGCCAGCAGCAATGGGCAGTGTTTGTCCTTGCTGCCTGGATGAGTCTGATTTTATTGGAATGAATGACAAATGTCGGGGAGTATCAGTGTGAAGAAAGGAGCAGGGATGCTGCATCTTCCTTGGAGAGGGTGGTGAGGGAGGGGAAGGAGGGGGTGCCCAGAAACAGCTGAGAGAGGCTTGGAATCCCTGGCAGCTTCTGCCATCAGCTGGGGGTGGGCTCAGCTCTGCAGAACATGCCCAGCTCCAAATCTGGCTGCTGAATCCATCACTTGGCCAAGCACGGGAGAGTGAGAAACGGTAGCTGGGGATTTGCCAATGCTGCAGGGGCAAGAAGAGGATGGCTAAAGTCAGCCAGAACTTGCATAAACTGTGTTGCATCTTTGCAGATGTGTCAGAACTCCGTGTCTTATCCAGACTGCTGTGGCCTTTAGAACAAGAAGGAGTCTCATTTTATTTGGGTGAATGAGAAATATTCCTCTTTCTCTAGAACTGGCTTAGAAAAATTGGCAACCATTACTTCTGACTGGTTTATTTTAACCAAGGAAGCTTTTTGCTCAACTCTTTTAAATGCAGAGGGAGCCTGTGCCCCTGAAGGCAAAGCTTAGCTGCTTAAAAAAAGGGAGAAGACTGCACAAACATTCTTACATAACAACAACAACAATAATAATAATAATAATAATAGTAATAATAGTAACAAGTGATAGTAATAGTAGTAGTAGTTTAAGAATGGAAACAATATTTCCTGACTGCCAGGTTCCAAAGGGAACACAGACATTTTCCTCAGAGGAGGAGAAGGTGACTGTGAGGATTTCAGCTGGTTTTCCACCTGGTCTCCATTATTCACTCCCCTTCAGATGGGCCTTTTCATCCTTACTGGCATTTTATTATTAATGGACTTGCATGACATTTTTGGAGCTGTTGGTAAGCACATGCTGGCTGAGTGCATGTCAATTAGTAAAAAACCCAAATCAACTCCTGCCTCCCTTGTTCTTGTTTCAGGAAAAGAAGCCCATTGGTGTGCCATCCACTGAAAAATCTTGGAAGGTTGGTGCTCTTCAAGAATAGATCTCTGTATTTCTTGTTTTGCATACATGAAGGAAATGGGTGGGGAAGAAATGCATTGCTCAGCTCCTGTTCACTCAGCAGATGTTTCCCTCCCTGAAAGTGTGTTTGGGGTGGGTGAGGAGAAGTCGAGATAAAAGCTGGAGCTGTAAGATGTTGTAAGTTCAGCCTTCCTCTCAGTCTGTAACACTCTCTAGAGCAGTTCAAGAGCCATCCCATGACAGCTCATCCTAAGCAGCCAGAGCTGCTCCTTCCTCAAGCTGGAGGTTTCCATTCCCGAGCTCCCCTTGCCCAAAGGCTCTGGGCCTGCTGCCTTGTGTCTGGGCTTCCCAACTCCCATTGCCAACAAAGGGAAACCAGCCCCATGCTTGCAGCACAGGGTGTTACAGAGACCCAGATGCCCTTGAGCTTCTGAGTGTTTCTGAGAGGGCCAATGTGGCAGCAAACTTCTCTTTCCTCTCTCCCATTGTTTTCAGTAGGCTCTGCATTTGTAGAGCTGTCACATGTTTGAGCCAGAGGATGAATGGAAAATGCTTCAAGGACTCCCACTTTTGTTCCAGCTGTCATCTCCAAATCTGATGTTTTTCATGGACATTTGAAGCATGTCATGTGTGGAAGCACAAACCCCATTTTACCTTGATTGTCAGCAAAAGCTGACAATAATGATCTGAGTGTGTTAGGCAGAGGTGGGAGTGCAGAGTGCTGCCCACCAAGTCAGCTTTAGATGGTGCCTACACCAGGCACACACATCTTGAAATCCTCCCCACTTGCTGCACTCTGCTGAATTCCCTGAGCTAACCTTGCCTCCCCCTCTCCTCTTTGTTTTTTTGAACAAAACAGGTTGTGGAAAAGCCACCTCCTTCACTTGCTCCTCCAAGGTACAGTTGTGTTGCCAAACAACCCTCTAGACCAAACTAGAAAAACAAACCTTTTCACATGAGGGGGAGATGGGAAGGGGTTCCTGGTTCCTCTTGTAGCTACAGGCTTTGCTTTGTGGCTGCCTGGAGCTGCTGTTGAAAATTGGTTTCAGTTTTATGGGGTTTTCAGGAAAGCTCCAATTAGAAAGGAATAACCCGGGCATGCTGGAGTTTGCCTATGAACCAGACTTGGATTTCCCCAGGTGTTCCCTTCTTTTTTCCTCCTCCCCTCCTCCAGTGTGTCTGTAGATCCTATGTTTTTGTCTTAACCAAGGAACACAGATGGAGAAGTGAAAACATAAGGGGAAGAATAAAAAAATCCTCAAGAATCCAACCTGAAATTTGTTGGGCTCTATTGGAAATTTTCCTTTGGGGGTTGTTGCTTTCAGAAAGGCACTGGCAAGTTTTGGTGTTTAATTTAGGTTTAGTTGGCAAAAGACAGGTTCACAATACAGCAGTCAGATCCTGCTTACATTTTTGTCTGGCTGGGTGTGATGTTGAAGGTTTGATTATTCCCCCAGAGTGGTTTTGATGCTGGTTCTTTATTTTTGGAGCATGGCAATGTGTTCCCCTGGCCCTCTGCCCTCTGCTCTCAGTGGCCAAACACAGGGTTTGGGTTTCGATTGGAATGCTGCCATGTCAGTGGGATAAGGAAGTAACCTTTCCCCTGCTGCTGTTTAATTTTGTCTCCTGGGGGCCTTGCAGAGCTCTCCAGCCCCAGCAGAAGAGGGTGGCACCAGCACAGCCCAGCAGCTGGGAGTCAGGGAGCTCCAGGGACTGCCACAGCTCGCCAGCCTCTGCACTTCCAGGAGCACCAGCACCCAAGGTGAATGCAAATCCAGTGCAGAGGCTGCTCCACAGCAGCCCCTTGCCTCCCTCTCTGCAGTCTGAGGGCAGCCAGGACAGCAGACCTGAAATCCTGTCCCTCTTAGGTGTCCCCTGAGACCTCTGCAGCAGCAGCAGACATTTCTTGCCCTCTGCTTCCCTTTTGGAATTTGTCAAGAAACAGCCCTGCTTGGACTTCTGGAGCCTAACCTGGCAGTGTTCCCCCTTGTCCTTTGGCATCATTGTCTGGTCCTTCTGGAGTTTTCACCCCAGGATTAGTCCATTTTGAAGCTGAGAGATGAAACCTGGAGTGCATGTGCTGGATCCTCTGCAGTTGGGATCTCTGGGCTGTGGCCCCTGACTGACTGATTTCTGGTCATGGCTGTTTTGGACAATGGCTCTAGATGTGAAAAATTCCTTCTTTCATTTTCTGCTTCTTCCAGTCCTGTTGATGTAATATTTTCTTAGTTCTGCTTGGTCTCAAAGATGACCCTGTCTTTGATAACACAGTCCTGCAGTGCTGAAGGCTGGAGCCAGCCTGAGTTACCTGAGCAGGAGCAGTGCTCTCAACTGGAAGCCAAGCACCAACTACACCTTACAAGGGTTGCATTTTAGCCAGGGCTATTTTTTTAATTTTTTTTACTTCAGAAAGATGAGTCTGATTTTATTTGAATCAATGTCAAATATTCCTCCTTCTCTAGAACTGAACTGAGAATTTCTCTAGAATTAGGAACCGTTATTTCTAAAGTGTTTTTTCTGAACTCATGAAACTTTTTGCTCAACTCTTTCACATGCAGAGGCAGCCTGTGCCCTTGCAGGCAAAGCTTAGCTGCTTCAATAGCAACTGAAGGAGAGTGATATTCAATCAAGGGAGCAGACTGCAGGAACAGACTGTCTTGAGAACAGGAATAAAAAGTCAGCAATGGAAACTCTTTCCTGACTGCCAGGGAAGCCAGACATTGATCTCACAGGAGGTGACGGTGGTGGCTTCAGCTCTTAATCCTTACTAGCATTTCTTTATGAGTGGACTTGCATGGCATTTCCAGACCTGCTGGTCAGCAAATGTTTGCTGAGTGCTTGCTTGTTTGCTACCAATGAGTAAAATATCCAAACAAACTCTCACTGCTCCCTCTTCCTTGTTTCAGCACATCCTGCACGTTTATGTGCAGTCCATTGAAGGAATCCTGAAGGTGGGTGCTCTTCAATACCAGATCTCCTGTACAAATCCATGAGGAGGTGGAACCCTCTGGCTCTGGAAGGCTGAAACTCCCTCTGTGTCCATCAGCAAAACTCCTGAGAGCTGCTTCTCTCCCTCTCTTTGCAGGACATGAGCAGCCCCCTGTCACCTCTCCTGTCACCTCTTCAGACACCAACTAAAGCAGAGATTTCCAGACTTCCAGTGGCATCAAAGGTAAGCCAGCCCAATTTTCCCAGGGCTTCTGATAAATTACAAAAGATCTTTCTGCTGAGCAGAAGTCCAGCTCAGATGTTTGGCAGCTCTTAGAATGTTTTCAAAATATTTCTTCCAAAATGCACATACCCCTAATGTGCCATTAACACAGTTTTGGAGTCAGTAGATGTGTTGTTAAGCTGCATGCTAAATTACTTTGTCCTTTCATTCTAGGAGTCCCAACCTGATGGATGTGCAGCACAGAAGCAGGGTAAGTAGAAATGAAAGAAAACCCAGTTCTTTGTGTGCTGACAGGTAATTTTGTGTGTTATATGGAGCAGAGACCATGAAGCGTTCACACTGATGAAGCAGCATGATTTCCTCTGCTTTGCTGAGCAGGGGTGAATTGAGGAATGGCTTAAGAAACTGTAAACAATCATTACCTGGAACTCCAGATAGCACTTCAGCAGAGGACAAGCAGTATTTTGTTCATCACTGCCATCTGGAGTGATGAACAATCTTGATCTTTGAGGGGCAAGCCCCTCCTGGAAGAAAGCACCTGCCTCATCTGGTGCTCAGAGACCAGAGGGTAAAATCTGCTACAGGTCAGGTAAAGAAACACAAGCTTTTCATTGTTGATTTCCAGAGCAGGCTGGTGCAGCTTCAGAAACGTGGCTGAGTTCTGAGCCAAGAACATCGTAAGTAACCAGACTCTGTTCCAATCTCTGCTGGGAAAAGAACCTGGAATGAACAAAAATTTGGGTTATCTTAAGTCAGATTTTTCTCAGAAAACTTCAATGCAGGGAATTTTCACCAACAGAAAAATTATTATTTCTTGATGGACTCATGAAATGGTTTAGGTTGGAAAAGATCTTGAAGATCAAGTCCTATAGTTAATCCAACAACACCAAGTGCACTAAACCATGTCATGATGACAGCGACTGTGTTTTAAACCAAAATAAAGTGAAAGTGAAGAAAAGGCCCCCAGGTCTTCATGTACCAGACTGAAAAAGTCTTCTTTTAATCTGTGGTGCTTAACATCACACTTTGTGCTTGTCAACCTGCTAATAATGCCGTTGACAGCAATAAATGCTAAGGGATACCAGCTGAATCTGATCATTCCTGGGTATGGTTTTGAAGCCTGGCAGGACTAGTAAAGCTACAGCTACAAAAGCTATAGAAATGTAGCTGTGAAATTTGAAAGTAATCTCCTGTGCCCAAGGAAAACACTTCTAAGAAGTTTTGCAATAATTTTTTTTCTTATTGAAAAATTGAGCAGCTCATTGTCAGGGAGCTCCAGGGACTGCCACAGCTCCCCAGGCCGTGACCCAGAGGTCAGCTCCAGTGACAGTGAGGAGGACCTTGCAAAGGTGCTGGACCTGCCAGCACCTGAGGTGAGTGCAGAGACCATGGAGAGGCTCCCACAGCCCCTGCCCACTGCAGGGGGGTGTCCTAGGAAGGAAGCAGATGTTGTACTTCTCCTCTGGTTCCAAAATGCTGCCTGGTGTGTCCTGCAAATACTGCTTTGTTAGACCCCTCTCACTCCAGTGAAGGCTTAGCTATTTGCCCACAGGCAAATATGGGTTTTTTTATTGAGGAAATATCCATCCGTGGTGCTCAAGGAGCAAGTTAGGGCACATGGCCTGTTAGTTTAGAGTAATTCTTCACAGGCCAAAGCCCAGACCTTACAACCTCTGGGCAAGAGTCCCTGGGCTCTGGTGAGCTGTGCTAGGACAGAAAGAGCCCATAAAGGCATCAGTCTTGAATCCTTCGTTTCTCTTTTTGTTGGCAGCCTGAGCCACCAGCTGATAAAAAGTGGTGGCTTGGAAACCTGATGACCCAGGCAAAGCGAGGAGCAGCACCAGGACAGGGTCCCAGGGAAATTGCCCGTGGGAATGGACGTGAGGAGGGTGAGAAGCAGGAGCAGGGCATCAGCAGCCGCTCCTGCCAGCAGCACTCCAAGGCAAGGGAGTCTCCTCACGAGAGCTGTGGCCGAGTGGCCAAGAAATCCCAGCAAACCTGTCAGCAAGTGGCCAAGGGCTCTCAGGAGAGCTCTGGCATGCCAGCCAAGACATCTCAAAAAATCTCTGGCCAAAGGGCCAAGGATTTCCCCAAGAGCTCTGGCCAAGCAGTGAAGGATTCTCAGAAGAGCTGGAGCCAAGTGGCCAAGCATTTTCCCAAGAGCTCTGGTAAAGTGGCCAAGGAATTTCACACCTGCTCTGTCCAAGGTGCCAAGGCTTCAGAGAAGAGCTTTGGCCAAGAGCACGAGACTTCTCACAAAAGCTGTGGCCCAGTGGCCAAGGACCCTCAGAAGAGCTCTGGACAAGTGGCCAAGGATGGTCCCAAGAGCTCTGGCTCCCTGGGAAAGGATTCCCAGAAGAGCAGTGGCCAGGTGGATCAGGCTCCTCAGCGAGCTCATCTTCAGACTAAGCAGAGCTGCCTGCATCCTCCTGGGCTCACCAAGGAGCCTTTGCCCAAGGAGTCTGTGGGTACCAAAAGGCCTGGAGAGCCCCTGGAACACAACAAATCCAAAAGGGTGAGGAAGGAGGAGAGTGAGCCTGGTCCTGGGGAGGTCACAGACCAGCCCTGCAAGGATCAGCTGGAAGTCAAAGAGAAGCCAAAAACCGACAGTGAAGACCCAAAGCTGGCACTTCACAAGCCCTCTGAGGAAAGAGAGCACAAGGGCTGCCCCCAGGCCAACACCAAAGGGTTTTTGGAGCCTGAGCTCCTGGGAGATGCTCAGGAAGGTGATGCCCTCATCCCCAAAGGCCACAGGACTGGGGATTTGCACAAGGAGAAAGTGCCCTCACCTCCTGGGGAGAAGAAGTTGTTCTTGTCTGCGAGGAAGCCAGACTTGAAGAGAAAAGAAATGAGGAATCCTGAGGAGTCCCCTAGAAAGAAGAAGGTGAGAGGGGCAAGGGGAGGTGGGTTTGGACAATGACCAAGGTGGTGTTTGAAAACCCCTTGTGGAGATTCCCTTCATAGGTTGGCACTAGAGCCATGATCTTTCTCCTCTAAAGACAGCTCCATGTGTTATTTTTTGTTTTCAACCAGAATCTGTCAAACGGAGCTGTACTGGTCTGTACTTTATGTGAACTTTCAAGACCTGACTGATTTTTTTTCCCCTTTTTTCTTTCTTCCTATTAGAGGGATGACAAGGGGGATACTCCCAGGAAGAAAAAGGAATGAGAAAAAATCCCCCCCAAAATTTCAGCCTTCAGCAAACAAAGAGTGCAGTAAACTGAAGTGAGTATGCAGTCGTGGGATGTGTAAATCTAAAAGTCAGAAAGGTGAGAAAAAGAACTGTATCTTCTGTCCAGACCCTTGGGAATTTGCTTTCAATTTTGTGTGCCTTCTGCAACTTGACCTGCTGCAGATTGGCCTTTCCATGGTGGAAGCAACCAGTGCAGAAAGCAGCTCTGCAGGTGGAGGTGGGTGAGGGTAGGGAACCTTTCCCTCCTGACATCTTCTGCAAGCTCAGAGGTGTTTGGGTTGGTGTTTGGCTGGGGGAAGGGATGTTCCAATTGCAGTAGGAATGGCAAAGCTTGAATTGTGGAGTTCTTTGCTCCCTTTTCCTTAGGGAAAATGAGCAGCTGTCTTAGTCATGTGCTGGCTTTTGCAGTGGGAGGGGCAGGAGGTGTTTCTGGGCAGAGAGGGCTCTGGATCAGGTTGGGGATGGTGCTGTGCTCTGTGTCCAATGTGATGTGCAGCATCAGCTGTGCCAAGGCAGAGCAGCTGGAGAGCACGTGTGCAATGTGTAGGGACCAAAGCATGGCAAAGGTGGGTGCTGAAAGAGGGGAGAGGACTGTCCCATGCACAGCAGGGTCAGGCAAGAAGTGCAGCCCCACATCTGAGCCTTCCCACTGCATTTAACTTCATTTCCTCCTCTTCTGAGGCTCCAGTCCATGAGCTGGGATTCACTGCTTGCTGTGTTCTCAGAAACTTTGAGGAGCTGACTAAAAATGGTGGAAATGAGCAGTAGTGAACCAAGGCTGAGAGCTATTCGGTGCTGCTTCTTGCTGCCAGAGTTCCCTGGTCATCCTGATTTCAGATGATCAGAAATCTGCTAGGCTATTGTGTTATTGAATGTTAAAATCCCTGCCAATTAAAAGTCCCTGTCCCTTGAAGCCTCTCAGCTTTGGAAGCGTTGTCCAGTTGAGACACTGGTGAGAACTGGTACAGGATGTAGCCAAGTTTTTAAGAACATTGTATGTGCATCACATTAATGAATTTCCTTCTCTTGTGCAGAGCATCAGAAGCTTCATTCCAAGCTGAGAGGAAGAATGTGGTGCTGCCACCACTGCTGGCCGTGACTGCTGCACAACGTGCACCAAACTCAAGCCAAAAGAGACTCAGAACCGAGCCTGACAACCTGGACCTGCCTGCCACGGATAACCCTGCCAGGAACCAGGAGCCAAGCACAGGAAAGTGGAGGAAGATCACAGGGAACAATGCCAGGGCATCACCATGGATATCCAGGAGAGCTGACAGGAGGATTCCTGCAACCCACACGTGCTGTGTGATTCTCTTCAGAAACATCCTCTCAGATAAGTAACTCTTTCTGATTGCAGCCAACTGCAAATGCAAGACTGGTGTAAAAAGGAGTATGTTTCTAAACAGAAATCTTTTGAATCTTGTTTAAAAATAAGAAACAACAAACCTGTGGGTGTGCCTGCAACCTGGGCCTGAAGTTTTATAGCTTGTTTACAAAATACTTCATAGCCCTTGCAGCTTTGCATTTCTGGGTTATAAAGTTGGATTTTACTGGCTGCTTGTTAAAATTTGGGTGTTTGCTGTTGGCTTGGGGTGTGGGATTTAGGATGTTTGGGGGAGGGTGGGGCTGTGAGTTAAGCCAGGCTGTGCACCCTGTATTTGCTGCCTTCTAATAGCTCATTTTTTCCTGATAATTTTCCTCCTTCCAGCCCTCACTGCTCTCTCAGTCACTGAGAAGGAAACCTGTCGCTGAATTTCTCCATGCCTGGGAGAAGTTTAATGATTCCAAAGCACTGTGAGTTGCCAAGTGAGAAGCCAAGGTTCCATTTCCATTATTGGAGGGATTGCTGGGGAAGGAGGCGAGAGGGGGAGATCCTGGAGCACAGACTATGCCTGGGACAAAGGAACATTTTCTCTGGAAATTCAGGATAGCCGGCCTTTGGAATTGCTTTAGGCATCCCTCTCTGACCAGCTTTCTCTCTACGGTTTTTCAGGGATCTGCAGGGGATGAGAAGAATCCTTTCCCAGAGACTTCTCTGCCAAATGAAGACAAGACAAGGAGACTGAAGTTGGAGCAGTAAGTGTTTGTTTCACAGCTCTGCCTGCAGTTTCTGAAGACACCAAACAGGGCTGGCCCTGCAGCCACCCCAGTTGCTGCTTCCTTATTCCTCATTTTGGGAGCAAAGAGAGAGGGAGGGATGGGGGAGAGCACCTGCTGAGTAGCTTAGCTACAGCTGGGCAGCACTTGGACTTTTGACTCCTTGCTGGGCTTGTGACCAACATTTGCCAAAAGGAATTCCTAGAGCTGCTGCTACGTTTTTGTCCAGTTTAGTCATTACAAATGTCGTGTTGTCCTGTGGTGCAAGCAGTGGGGAAGAGTCAGAAGCTGTAACCTGCCATCCCACGGGGCCTTTGCAGTGCCATTTTCCATAAAACACAAAGTTTTGTGGGCCCCTTTGGGCAAAGGGATGCATTGCCATGATCTGCTGGCAAACTTGCAAAAGGAAAAAATCGGGATGTGCCTGGCAGAAGGGCTGGGAGGCTGTAAAAATCCTCTCCATAAAGAGGCAGCTGCTGAAAGTCAAAGAGCTCTGCAGGTTCTCTTTGAGTAAAGTCACTCCAGTCATTGAGTGTCTTCTGCCAGACGTGCCTGTTGGATGAATCTAACCAAATGTTTTCTCTATCCCTCCTTTTGTTCCAGAGATTTCTGCTGAACAAAGCCAAGAGACGTGACCAGGAGCCGGCCTGAGCTCATCCACTGAACGAGACAGAATTTACAGTGACTGACACTGGAGCCCAAGTGCCTTCACTGGGTCTCCAGGATGTAAATAGTTCCATGTTCTCTGTTCTTTTGGAGCCTCAGAAACAGTTTTGTTTTGTTCATTTTCTTACTGTTCAATGCAGAGCACCTGCATATTTTTTGGTTTGTTTTAAATACAGTTTGAAGTTCTTTTGGCTATCTCAGGAAAGCTTTGTGTTTTTTGAGGGTAATGCTTTTCTGCCTTGCAAAAGAAGAGATGGAGGGTGGTACCTGCCTTTAAAATAACCAAGTGCAAGGAATTTTCGGGATGGGCCCATGTGCTGGTGCTCTATAAACCTGTCTACTATGAATAACTAACAGGACAATATTGCCACCTATTGCTGACAGGAAATCTGCACTCAGATTGTTCCTGAGGGTCTTGCTCAGTTTCAGCCTTGTCAGACCCAAGTTTGGGTGGCAGAATGACACCCAAGGTGTGGTTGGAAACAGCTCTGCCTGTCTCCCGTGCTGAAGGGATGGGACTTGCAGGGAAGATTCATACTTGGGCTGCTTTTTGGCATTTGGGTTGGTGAGGCTGGGAAACTGCAGTGGGTGCCTGGGACTGCTTGGGCATTGTTGTGAGTCTGAGAGCTTCCAGGGAGAGGAATCTCTTCTGATAAAGGAGAGATTAAGTGGCTGAATGTGGAACATAAGGCACATTTTGCATTTGGGTAATTGCCTGCAAGCACTGGTGGTCTCAGGGAGTGTCCAAGAGCAGAATTTGGTACCAAAGTAGGGCATCCTTCCTGTGGGAGAGGACTTGGGCATGGTTCTCTCCTTTTCTTTTGTATCATATACACACCAATCACTTTTTATTCAGTTGCAAGAAAATCAAGTCTAATTCCTTATGTTTTTTCGTGTGCAAAAAGGCCCTCGGGATCTAAAAATCTGCCTGCTACCATCCCATGCATGCCTTGTTTACACAGCAGGATCTTGAATCCCGGTGAGTCAGCTGGGCACACATCCCAAACATCCATCCCTACTCCTGCTGGTCTGGCTGAACTCGGGCACTGCCCAGAGCAAAGGAACATTTCAGTGCTGCAGCTGAAGGAGTCACAGAGATTCTGAACTGCATCCACCCATGGATTTCAGATCCTGCTAAAGCAAATCAACACCTTTCACATTGCACCAGTCCATCTAAAATTATTAAATCGAGTTATTACCAGGCTGTTCAGGAGAAGAATTGCCTAACTTTAAGTGTATTTATTATTGTATGTGAAGACAATGTGTTCCATGATTGTCACTACTGGTTTATCTTGGGTTTTAGTTTTATTTTCTGTTACAATTCATCCTAAATTGTGGCTCTTAGGGTGCAGCAATTTCTAAGCAAGTTCTCCCTTCTCTTCCCTAGAGGGCAGATGACACCCACATACAAGCAACTGCCAGCCTGATAACATGACAGCAAAATAAAGTTCTTGGCAGGACAGCTGAGTTTTACACCGATAAATCAGGGACCAACGTTTTTCACAAGTCCTACACTGTAACAGTAACCACGTGGAGTGCCAACCTCCAGAAGCCCCAAAAGCCTCGTAACACCCACAAAAGCAAGCTGCTCCTCTTCTCTCTTGAATGACCAGACTCTCTCTTTCCAGTCCAAAGCTACCAACCTCCCTGCTGAGGTTCTGTATATTCCTTCCAGATGAACCTGATCGTTTCCTCTTTCTATCCAGTAGTTCCCTGGATTCACAAAAATTCCCAAGGATTTAGTCTAAACCAAGGAGAGAAAGGGACTCCTTCTATTCTTCTAGCCATGGTTTAAAATATGCTCAAACCACCACACTCTAACTCTGACAGTCCACAAATACGAACCTCCCCCCCTTAATTTTTAAAAGGTTAAGGACACACAGCTGCAGGAGAGAAATTATTTTATTTTATCCTGCTAGGTTTACACTGTCCTTTCGCCCTTTGTATTCAAAACCTCTCCTGGCTTAATCTAAAACTATCGAGCAAGAGCTTGCCTAAACTGCCGGGCTCTTTGAACTTGGCTTCAGCAGCCACTTCCATCAGCAAAGTACAACAGAGCAGCCAACAACACAGCCTGAGTAACAACACAGAAAACAGCGCAGAATTACCGGTTTGTTACAATTGTAACTTTTGTCACAAGAAGGCAGTATTAAAATACACAATTTCAAATCCAAAAATACACAATGACAGCGGTGGCAGGGACCGGTTAAACCCGAACACCAAGAGTTACAAGGAATACCGTCCCCAAAACCAGGAATCCCCACACACAACCCGAATCCCAAAGTCAAAATCACTGCGGGGAAGGGTATTTCTTTATCAAGGGACAAAGTATTCACCTCTTTTCAACACAGCACACAGCATGCGGCAATTTTAAATGTTCACCCCAATCGCTTCTCCCTTCTCCAGCCATTTCGGTCTCCTGAAAATGAAACGCCAGGGATGGGGCAGCATCTCAGAACCTGTCTGAGCCCATGGGAACAAAGGTTCCACACGTCCTCTCTGATCTTCCCTCATTCGCCTTCCACCCATTGTCTTTTGTCCCCTCCAGCCCCTCCAGTGCAGAGCCTGGCTCTGTGTTCTCCATCAGCTCCTGGGTGGCTCTGCCAGGCTGGCATGAGGAGCCCCTCAGCCTTCCCTGCTCCAGGCTGGACAAGCCCAGCTCCCTCAGCCTCTCCTCACAGCCAAAGGGCTCCAGCCCCACCTTGGAGGCCCTTCCCTCACCCTGCTCCAGCTGCCAGACATCTTTCCTGCCCTGGGCAACCCAAACCAGGCCCCAGTGACCTGGATAATCCACGTCCTTGATGTCCTGGTCACACAGCCCTGGCCCCTTGTCCCCGTGTCAGGCTCTGGGGTTGATTTGTGGAACATCCTTGGGGGAGGCTGTGGCTCCAGGTGGAGCAGGGGGATCCCGGGGGACAGGGGACCCTGCTGGGCATGAACAGCATTGGACTTGTCTGGGGAAACTGTGAGGGGGGGCTGGGGCAGAGTGACCAACCCAGTGACCTCACACAGCCCTGCTGTGATGTCACAAAGCAGCCCAGTGATGTCACAGCCTGCTCTGTGATGTCATTGTCTGCTCTATGCCATAGCTGCTCAGTGACCTCACATAGCCCACTCTGTGATGTCATAGCCCACTCTGTGACCTCATGTTACAGATGATAAATTGCCCACACAAGTGAGCTGACACAATCCTTATTCTCCAGAACCCTTGGCCTCTGGAAACTGCACAATGCCTGTTGTATAAGAAGGGGAACTGGAAGTTTGTAGCTGTCGGGGATTTGGGGTTTGGGCCCTGAGCTGCCACAACGTGCCCGGATAAGATGTCCCACAAGGAACAGCCTTTCCTGGTGTCTCAGGCAGATTTCAGCCACGAGGTACGAGGATGCAAGCAATGCCTGGAGTCCAGGCCTTCAGCCCATGTTGTGATTTGAGCCTTGCTTCCAAAGTACCTTTGGCCAGCAGAGGAAGGAGACCGAGGAAGCTGCAGGGAGATTCCACAGACACTTTATTTCTTCCACGAAGGGGTCCCAGGCAGAAATTCAATGGACAAGGTACTAACGGGGGCTTTTGTAGGGTCAGGGTGTCTTGAATACAGACCAATTATTTAGGGGATTGTAAAACGGACCAACTACTTAGGGATTTTAGAGGAAAGGGACCAATTGCTAAGGGGATTGAAAATGGACCAATTATAGCACAGGGAGATAAAGTGAGGTTTGTAAAGGGGGGAAATATTTCTAGTATTAGTCATTCTAAGTAAGCAATTTCTTATCTAAGGGATAGCTTTGCAAGGAGGCTCTGTTAGGGTTTCTGCTCCTTCCACAGAAGTTCACCAGCTTCAATGTCCTGCCAACTCAGCCGGGCCAACTGGAACATTGGGGTCCACGACCACCAGGGACCACCACAGAGACCCCCAGGACAGAAGAACCCATGGGTAAAGAGGTGTTGGGAGTTGTTTTTTTCCTTCCCTCTCTGCCTGTGGAATTTTTTCCCACTGATATGCTAAGGATCACTGCTGGCTAGGTCCTTGAGACTTCGAGATGGGGGAGGAAGAGACTCCCTGGTTTCTTTAGGAGTTTCTCTTGGAGGGCAGGGGTGGAGGGGGGGGAACAGTGCGAGATGAGAAGAGGGTAAAGGAGGGTGGGGGGCTGTTGCTGGCACTCGCTTGCTTTGGCTATTGGAGGAGGAAGGCCACTGGAAAACCTCACCCTGCCATCCCAATGCCAGGAGCTGCCTCTTCTGGTGTTGGACCCCACACCCCTGCTAGGACGCTCTCCTGCTTCAGTTTGCTATCTCCAAGCATCCTGTTGGGGCACTGGGACCAATACTGCTCCAAGGATTCGTGAGCACAGCCTCTCCTCCACCCTGCCCATCTGGGACATGGCCACCATCACCCCAGTGCCCCTGCAGCTGTGCAGGATCTGCCCCTGTCCACCAGGAACCTGCCAGAGCTCACTGCCAACTGGGAGGGTAACTGCACCAGAGGGGAAAAGTCCCCGCAGCCAAGAGAACAGAGAACTGTTACTGGGTTCCTGTTCTGTTTGTTGTTAATTTCATAGTTGTTGTTTTCTTTTGCCTTGTTATATATATATTAGTAAAGAACTGTTATTCCTATCCCCATATCTTTGCCTGACAGCCCCTTCATTTCAAAATGATACTAATTCAGAGGGAGGGATTTACTTTCTCCATTTCAAGGGAAGGCCCTGCTTTCCCTAGTAGACAGCTGTCTTTCAAACCAGGACAGGGTGGTCAGTGGGAGGTGATCAGTGGCTGTGGTCAGTGGCAGTGTGGGCATTGGTGTCTGGGCAGTGGGTGTGGTCAGTGAAGGGGTGGTAAGTTGGTGTGGTCAGTGGCATGTGAACAGTAAGGGTACGGCCAGTTGGGTGCTCAGTCACTTTGTTCAGTTGAGTGGTCAGTGGATTGTGGTCAGGAGTGGGCAGTGGGTGTGGTCAGTGGGAGAATTCAGTGGGTTGTGGTCCGTGGGTGTGGTCAGTTGTGATATGATCAGTTGTGATATAATCAGCAATGGTCAGTTGTGTGGTCACTTGGTGTGGTCAGTGGGTGGGGCATTGGGTGTGGTCAGTGGTTGTGGTCAGTGGGGTGTGGTCAGTGGGTGTGGCCATATCGAGTGGTCAGTGGGTTTGATCAGTGGGTGTGGTCACTTGGGTGGTCAGTTGGATGTGGCCAGGGGGGTGTGGGCATTGGTGTCTTCGCAGTGGGTGTGGTCAGGGGGGTGTGGTCACTGGCTGTGGTGAGTGGGTGTGGTCAGGTAATGTCAGGGAAGGTGTCAGTGGAAGTGGTCAGGTGGTCATTGGGGTGTAGTCAGTGGAGGTGGTCTATGAGTGTGGTCAGTGGGTGTGGTCAATGGTTGTGGTCAATGGCTGTTGTCAATGGTTGTGATAAGTGAATGTGGTTGATGCAGGTGGTCAGTGGGTGTGTGGTGAGGGTTTGTGGTCAGTGGATGGGGTCAGTTGGGTTTCAATTGGAGTGTGGTCAGTGGTTGTAGTCAGAGATTGTGGTCATTGGGGAATGGCCAATTGCTGAAGTTAGTGAGGGTGGTCAGTCTATGTGGTCATTGGGGTGGTCAGTGCATGGGTCAGACTTGATGATCTCCAAGGTCTTTTCCAGCCTGGCTGATTCTGTGATTCTCTGAAACCACCCTTGGACCAGTTGCAGGATGAGCCCTGGGCCTCCTCTTCACAAGGTCCAGCAGCCCAGGTCCCTCAGCTTCTCCTCACAGCCCCAAAGCCCATCCTGTCAGTCCTGCAGAGCCTCTCCAGCCCCTCCTCATTGCCCACAACAGGGAGCCACACACCCAGACACAGCAGCCCAGATGTGCCCCCCTGGCCTGTGGTGCCTCTGGCAAGGGAGCAGCACGAGGAACTGCAGGACTCTGCAGACAATTCCTGAAGCACTTGGAGGATGATCCTGCTCCTCAAAGGGATGTTCCCATGGTGCCAACTGAGGAACTGAAATGGGGAGTGAGGCCAGAGGGGAAAGGGCAAACAGGGATGGGCTGTTTTCAGGGGAGGGACAGGGATGGGCAAGAGGAAGAAATCTTGAGAAGGTAAGAGGAAAGAAAGCAAAGGTGAAGCAAAGGAAATGCTCAGGGCAGTTTGGTGGTGGCTGCCAGGTAGCCCTGGCTCTGAGAAAGAACATCTGCAGTGGGACAGGAAACTCACAGCTCAGGGGAACAAACTTTTTGGCTGACTTCAGAAGCCACGACAAAGCTGAGTGGTTTCCCTGCCGTCCCCCAGCCCTTGCTGACCCCAGGGGCTGATGGCATTTGTGCTCACTCAGCTCCATGTCCCCACAGCAGCACCATGGGGGTGCTGAGCCTGCTGTGTGCAATGCAAACAGGGGCTCCTGAGCCAGTGCTGCCGTGTGTGTGCCTGCAAGGATGCGGCTCCTGTGTGAGCTGGGGGAGAGGCCAGGGCTGCAGAGGGGGGATGTTGTTGGCAGGTGCATGAGGACGCTCTGGGACGCTGCCCTGGGGTGTCCAGCACAGTGGGGATGGATCAGCCCCTGCTCTGCTGCTCCTTGCCAGGGTGTCTCCCTTGCAGGGAGCTTGCAGAGCACCAGCCATGCTGTTTGCCCCCAGCCTGCCCACGGCCAGCCTGGGGCTGCTCCCGGGGCTTTTCTGTGCTCAGCATTGGGCTGGCCAAGTGTTGTGGAGAGAGCCTGGCCAAGGAGCCTGGAGCCCCCAGGCCCTGGCCTGAGGCGTCAGCGCTGCCCCAGCAGTGCCCATGGCCTGTCCCTGCTGCAGCCCCGGCACTGCCACCCCCAGGGCTGTGCCCGGCCCCCAGAGCACTCAGGCCCTGCAGCAACACGAGGGCCAGGAGGGCAGCGGGGCAGTGGCACGGGAGCAGCACTGGCAACACCAAGTGCTGCTGCTGCTGCTGGGCACAGCTGCTGTGCCAGCACTGATCTGCCCCAGCTCTGCACACAGACATTGCTGCTGCAGCTCCAGAGAAGGGAACAAAAGGGGCACCTCTGGAGAAAACTTTCCTGGGGGGAGAGATATCCATTAGGTTGTTTAAAGCCATCAAGAATACAGCCCCTCATTCACACTGTCTGTGACCACAGGGAAGGTGGAGACAAATAAAATGAGAATTGGTTTAAATAATGACATTTCTTTATGGACAATATTGAAATAGTACAGCAAAGAAAAACAGCGTCCAAATCAAACCAACAAGAACAATTAAGATGAATTTTATTGCACATGATTTTCAGAAACTGGCAAGAAGTTTAAGGTTTCTGATGCCATCCAGTGATCAGTGTCCACACTGCAGCCTTGAGCTCCTGGTTCCTCAGGCTGTAAATGAGGGGGTTCAGGGCTTGAGGCACCACTGTGTACAGGACTGACAGTGCAAGATCCAGGGATGGGGAGGAGATGGATGGGGGCTTCAGGTGAGCAAATGTGGCAGTGCTGAGGAAGAGGGAGACCACAGCCAGGTGAGGGAGGCAGGTGGAAAAGGCTTTGTGCCGTCCCTGCTCAGAGGGGATCCTCAGCACATCCCTGAAGATCTGCACATAGGAGAAAACCATGAACACAAAACAACCAAGTCCTAAACAGATGGAAAATACAATGAGCCCAAGTTCCCTGAGGTAGGAGTGTGAGCAGGAGAGCTTGAGGATCTGGGGTACCTCACAGAAGAACTGGCCCAGGGCATTGCCATGGCACAGGGGCAGGGAAAATGTATTGGCCGTGTGCAGCAGAGCATTGAGAAAGCCACTGGCCCAGGCAGCTGCTGCCATGTGGGCACAAGCTCTGCTGCCCAGGAGGGTCCCGTAGTGCAGGGGTTTGCAGATGGACACGTAGCGGTCGTAACTCATGATAGTCAGGAGGGAAAACTCTGATCCAAGGAAGAAGAATATCAGAAATACCTGTGCTGCACATCCTGCACAGGAGATGTGTCTGGTGTCCCAGAGGGAATTGTGCATGGCTTTGGGGACAGTGGTGCAGATGCAGCCCAGGTCGCTGAGGGCCAGGTTGAGCAGGAAGAAGAACATGGGGGTGTGCAGGTGGTGGCCGCAGGCTACGGCGCTGATGATGAGGCCGTTGGCCAGGAGGGCAGCCAGGGAGATGGCCAGGAAGAGGCAGAAGTGCAGGAGCTGCAGCTGCCGCGTGTCTGCCAATGGCAGCAGGAGGAAGTGGCTGATGGAGCTGCTGTTGGACATTTCCTGTGTCTCGGCATGTGAATCTGTAAAATAAATAATCATGGAGTAGTTCAGTTTGGAGAGGACTTGAAATATCCCAGCCCAGCTTGGTGGGACTTTCCCCCCCACTGCCTGCCCAGGGCTCTGCTGCCTGGAGCTTCCCTGCGCCAAGGGCTGGGCCCTGCCAGTGTTGCCAGAGCCCAGCCCAGCCTTGGGGACTCAGCTCTGCCCTGCAGACCCCTCCCAGCACAGGGCACTGCCCAGGGTCAGCTCTGCCTTTGCAGGCTCTGATGGCAACATCGCAGCAGCCCCGAGGAGACTGGAAAAGCAACATTGATGCAGCCTGTGAGGGACCCTGTACTGATTTCTGTCACTGACTGCAATTTCCCATCTAAGGAACTCAGAGCAGTAGATTTAAAAAGCAGAATTTTCCCTTTTGTGTAGCCTTTGCCTCACTGTGCTCCCTGTGTAATCTACTTAGAAATATTCTGGAGTTAAATGTCATGCTGGGAGCAGCAGTCCTGAACACTGCAGCATCCTCACCACACAAGGACAACACTTCCAAGCCTCACCAGCTGTCTCCTTCCACCCAGACCTTGTCCCCCAGTGCTGGGAGCAGCTCCCAGGGCTGGCTGAGAGCTGTCCCTGGCAGGCAGCAGAGTCCCTGCCCCAGCACAGCGCCCTGGGCTGCAGGACCCTGCTCTGCACCACAGCCCTGGGCACCCCTGGCTGCTCTACACAAGAGATCATCAGAGAATGTACTCACACAGTCTGCAGGCATTGGGATGTTGCAGCTTTAGGAGATCAGTGCAGGAGCTGCAGCTGCATTGTCCTGCAGCCAGAGGCTTCCTGTGTCAAGGGCTGGGAGTGATTCTGCCCCAGGCATTCTGAGCATCTTCCCAGCCCTGACTGATTGAAGCTCTCTGTGCCTCTGTGCTGTGCCTGGGGTGGCTGCAGGCAGTGTCCCAGCCCTGTTGGGCTGGGAGAAGAGCTGCTCATGAAGAGAAATGTGTTTTTGAAGCTCTTCTTGGTTGCCAGGATCGCTTTCTGTGCCAGGAGCCCAGCCCAGCTCATCAGCACAGACACAGCACAAGGATTTTAATGACCCTCTTGGGGTTTGTGCTGAGGCCCTAAACATCAGTCCCGGAGAGGGAGATGAAGAAACTGCTGAAGAACTCCAAGTCAGAATCAAATTCCAAAGTTTCCTGAAGATTTAATGGGTCCCACTGAGGGACACAACTGAGAAAGTGTTCCCAGGTTCCAGTGAGAGCAGGAAATTGGAGGCAGAAATGACAGGTGGGGACAAAGAGAAGCCAAGTCTTGGTGCCCTGGGGCACAGCAGGGTCTGTGCCACCAAGGGCTAGGAGGAGACACCTTGTCCTGAGCCACTGGGGCCTCCTGGCACAGCCCCAGCAAGGCTGGCCACTGGCACCCCTTGTCCTGCCCTCAGCATCCCCCCACATCCCAGTGGCCTCAGGGATCTGCTGGGATGAGTCCCTGGGGAGCCTTGGTCAGGAATGGCCCTGGGGGCTCCTTCATGCTCCCAGGGACTGCAGGTTTTTCAGAGGACTTTGGGTTTTGCTTTTGCCTTGGAGTCTCTGAGATCTTTGTGCAATCATGGCTTCCAATTATCTGCTTTAATTAGTCCCTTGAGAGTCTTTGTAAGTAACAACACTCAGTGGAGCTCATAATGCTTCAAGGTAGGTCGCCTTTTTAAGGTACTTTCCTTTTTCTTTCTTCTCTGAGTCTCTGAGAGATTTTTGGGCAATCCTGTCCTCCAGTTCTCTCCTCCAAGGTGTCCATGAGGAGCCTGTGTTGGGGATGGACCTCAGTGGGACCCATTGATGCTTTGAGACATTTTGGGTTCTTCTGATTGAAGTCCTGGAAGGGTTTGTGCAATCTCCTCTCAGGCCCTGAGGTTCAAGTGCTCAGCACCAAATGCACCACGGGACTGATTGGGATCAAGCAAGTCCTGACAAACCATGGCTCTGCCTTGATTTCTCTCTGGTCTGGTGCCATTCATTAGGAAGATTTTCAAATCCAGTTATGGAGAAATATTTCAAAGAGATTCTTAGAAATATCCATTCCTATTTTCAAGGGTGTATTTTATTCCTGTTCTGTTTAGAACAGAGGTGATTGCAGCATTCTGTGATTGATATTGATGCAGGGTCTCTCCTCAGCAGGTCTGGCCTGCTCACAGAAGCTGTGTCTTGAGCCAGTGTGCAAAACCTTGCTCCACATTGCCCAACCCCATCCTGTCTGTCCTCACTCACCTGGGACCTGCTTTGCTTGGAGAATTGCCTGCACTTAGGCCAAAAAAAAGTTTCCCACTCCCCTCATTTTTTTTTTTTAATTTTGAAGCAAGCTAAAATTCTTGAATTTCCTCATTGAAAACAGACACCTTCTATTAGTGTGTGCCAGCCCAAGGTGCTGCCATGGACCTTCTGCTTTCCCAGCTCTGAACCCTGTATGGAATGTTTGAGACCTTTGGACCCCCTTGTTCCCTGCGACCCTGCAGTGTCACAAAGGCCCCTTGGTTCCATGAGGTTCTGTTCTGTCACAATGGAGATTTGGGTCCATGGGGTCCCATGGTGTCACAATGCTCTTTTGGGTTCCATGAGGCCTTGATCTGTCACAATGGACTTTTGTTCCTTGAGGTTCCATACTCTCAGCAATGGTCTCTGTAGTTCCAGAGTGTCACAATGGACTCTTGGTTCCAGGTGGCCCCACAGTGTCACCGTGGTCTCCTTGGTTCCACAAGGCCGTGCAGTGTCACAATGGCTCACAGGTTCCATGAGGCCCCACAGTGTCACAGTGGCCCCTTGGTCCCATGAGTTTCCCCAGTGTCACAATGGTTCCTTGGCTCCACGTGGCCCAGGTGTCTCACAATGGACTCTTGGTTCCGTGGGGCCCCGCAGTGTCACAGGGGTTTCCTTGGTTCTGTAGGGTCACACTGGACACTGCAGCGCCCCCTGCTGGCCGGGAGGACCTGGCACTGTGCGAGCACCTCCTGGTGGATGACCCCTGCAACTGTGAGTGGCTTGTACTGGTTTGTACTGGTTTGTGCTGGGATGGGGTGCTGGGTCGTTCGTGGTTTGTACTGGGTTCCAATGAGAAAGGGAGAAGGGGTGTGTGAGTGCCCCCTGCTGACTGGGAGGACCTAGTGCCCGACTGTGAGTTATACTGGGTTATAGAGGTTTATACTGGGATGGGGTGCTGGGGATGAGTGGGTTGTAGTGGTTTATACTGGGTTATACTGGGATATTATGGATTTTACTGGGTTAAACTGGGGTATACTGGATTATACTGGGAGGGGTCTTGGGGACGCTTGGCACTCCACTGGGAACAACTTCTGGGGATGCTGGCCTTACTGGTTTATACTGGGAGCTGCCACCATGGGCTCAGGGGCACAGGGGTTCAGGGGTGCCCCGCAGTGCTCACTGGTTTATACTGGTGCCTTCCCAGTGTAAACCTGGGAGCACCAGGACCACACTAGGAGCCCCTAGACTACACTGAGAATGGGTTTGGGTGCATGAGACCTTACTGGTTTATACTGGGAGCTGCTGCCACAGGCCTCAGGAGCTCAGGAGTGGCTCCAAGCGATTAATGGTTTATACTGGTGCCTTCCCAGTCCACACCTGGGAACACTGGTAGGCACTTGCAGCAAGGCAGGACTTCAAGGCCGAGCTGGCCTTCACCAGGGCCTTGCTGAGCCACAACTTCTCCAACTTCTTGGCCTGGCAACACTGCCTGGGGCTGCTGATGCCCACCAGGAACTACGGCAAGGGCACTGCCCCCTGGAAGGCTGAAGGAAGGTGAGGGATTCCCCAAAAAATCTCCAACAACTTTGCAGGATCCCCAAAATATTCCAGCCCCTCCCTCACCTAAGGTGGGAGCTGGTCGGTTCTGTCAGGTTGAGTGGGTAGACCTGGTTTCCCTAAATCCCCACTGACTTCAATAGGTAGACCTGAACTCCTGGATACCTGGGTGCCCCCATTGAGATATTGGGGTTTCCCCCACTGCTTCCCTGAGATTTTGGGGTGCCTCCTTTGCCCACCCCAGAGCTGGAGCTGCTGCAGGATACCATCTTCACCAATCCCATGCACCAAAGCACCTGGCTGTACCTGCACTGCATCCTCTCCTGAGGTAACTCAGGGCTCCCTCCCACCCCTGATGTCCTCACCTGGTGTTTTGGAGTATCCCCTGAATGTTGGGGTGCCCCCCAACAGCCCCACAGCTGCCAAGGGTCATCTGTGTCCCCATCGACTGGGAGGACGGTGGCCATCATCTTCTCCTGGCCTGTCACGGTGAGTCAGGGCACTTGGGTGCCCCAAAAATTACCTGGATATCCCTGAAAATTATCAGGGTACACCTGGATACTGCCCAAAATCACCTGGATCCCCCTCAACAATCACCAGACTACACCTGGTTATCCCCAAAAACTCACCTGGATACCCTCAGAAATCACCAGGATATTCTTGGTTACCCCTTGGATTCCTGGATTACCAAAAGGTCCTGGGGCCCCTAAAAACATCCTCTTTGCTTTGATTGGGTAGGCCTGTTGCCGCTAAACCCCATTGCCTTTAAAGGGTAGCCCTGCTGTCCCTAAATTCCTATTGACTTCAATGGGTTAGATCTGGAGTCCTGTTTATCTCCATTTATCTCTACAAATCCCTCCCAGTGGCCTCACTTTTGCTTCAGTGCTCCCAGTCACCCCAGTGTCCCCCCTTAGCCCCACCCAGTGCTCCCAGTTTAAAGAGTAACTCTTCCCAATTAAACCCTATCAATGGGTAGACCTGGTGTCCCTAAATCCGTATTGTCTTTACAGGGGTAGACCTGGTGTCCTTCAATCCCCTTTGTCTTCAGTGGACAGAGCTGATGTCCCAACATTTTTGCTGCTAAAGATCCCAGTTCTGGGCTTGGAATTCCCAGATTTCAGGCTGAAAATGAACATTGTTGGACTTATCTGGAGTCACAGCTCCAGCATGGCATGCAGGTGAGGGATCAGGGATTCGGGATTGGTCTCCAGGAATTCATCCAGGACATCCAGAGCATCAGCACTGCAATCCTGGAGCAGAAATTCCCACAATTCAGCCCAAGATTTCCCCCAAATTTACACAAATTTCTCCATTTTAGGACCAAATTTCAGAAAAATGCCCACTGACTTTAATGGATAAACAAGGTGTCCCTAAATCCCTATTGACTTTAATGGGATAGACCTGGTGTCCATAAGTCCCTATTGATTTCATTAGTCATGTCTGATGTCAAAAAAAATGTGTATTGGGAGATTGACATTACAAGAGATGGGGCAACTGAGAGACGTTGTCAAAGATGGTTTATGGCCTCATGGTGTCAGTCTCATAGAAGGGTGAGACATTAAAGCTGTTACATCCAACACCAAACTATCAGAAGCCTCCTCATTCTTAGTTACAATGCCTTATGTTAGTTTTTAGCCAATCAAATTCTTCTGTGAATTTTGCCAGCATCCTTTTACACCAATCATTAATTGCTTTCCTTCTCATGGCTTTGCAGTAATGTGTCATTTTGCAACCAATCCTATAACACTTCACAAACCTACATTAATATATCTTAAACTTCTAACTAACTTTATAACAGGTTCTATTGTTAAGTTTTACAATCTTTTACTATCTTACTTAACATACTGCTTTTGCTTACACAATGCATATTTCTGTTTGCTTAAAACATATTTCTACTTAAACTAAAAACTTATATTCTTGTTTTATATCTGTTTTACTTTGAATGCTCTGAGTGTCCAAGATTTCTCCAAGGTCTTAGGTCAAACCTTGGATCCATCTCAATCTCTGAGCCTGTATGCACAAGGCCCTGAGAGCTCTCCATGCCTGCATTTCCCACACCACCTGTCATCTCTGCCTCCAATTTCCTGCTCTCACTGGAACCTGGGGACACTTTCTCAGTCGTGTCCCTCAGTGGGACACATGAACAGAATCAGAAAATTTAGAGTTTGATTATGACTGAATTCTTGAAATTCAAACCAGGGTTCTGCCTTGATTTCCATCTGGTGCAGTTCATTCAGAAGTTTTTAAACTCAAGTTATGGCAGAAATATGAAAAAGACCGTCTTAGATATTTCTATTCCTATTTTCAAGGGTGTATTTTATTACTGTTGTCTTTAGAGCAGAGGTGATTGCAGAATTCTGTGATTGATATTTGTGAGAATTGGATTTGTAAAGGATTCTCAAAGCCTGACTGAAAGCTCACACAGTCTTGTACATCTGGATGCAAAATCTGAGATAAGGTGTGCTGATTCAGAATGGCCCTGGAATAGAGAAGACATCGCTGAGAGAGAGATTGAACTAGAAACAAGTTTCAAACAATGGCCTTGCAAAAAGATCAGATATTTTGTAGAATTAGAACGTGAAAGATGCATTTTGACAAGAGCACAAGGGGTAGAATACTAGGTGATTGGTGGTGGTTTGCCCATTGTAGGGCAAAAGCTAATAGGCTGAAAAGCATTTCTAATGTGTTGTAACCTAGAAAACACATGGGTTTTGATGGCATAGCATGGAGTTTTATTCTCTTATGTTTCACCCTTCAATGAGACTGATAATGGAAAAAAATCTTTTTTAAAAAGTGCCTCTCAGTTTCCCCATCTCTGTAGAGCTGGGATTTTCCAACACTGCTGAGTCCCTGGACATCAGTCCCTGAGAGGGACCTGAAGGAAAATTTCTCAAGAACTCAATGACATATTCAAACTCCAAAGTTTCTTGAAGTTTTAATGGGTCCCACTGAGGGACAGGACTGAGAAAGTGTCCCCTAGTTCCAGTTAGAGCAGAACACTGGAGGCACTGATGACAGGTGGGGACAATCAAGGGAAAGGTGTCTCTGATGCTGAGCAAACCTGGATGTGTTTCAGGAATGCCAAGGGCCAAGGGCTGAGCCCCAGCCCCTGACAAGGCAGATCCTGTCCCTCCCTCATTGCTCAGGGCTCTTCCCGGCCCACTGGGCTCTGGGCATGTGCAATGCCAAGGGCAGCACCATGGGGCGGCCCCTGCCAGGCTGCTGAGCAGGGACAAGGAGGCAATGAGGCCCCAGCACAGCAAGGCTCACTTGTCCCCTGCTGGCCTCAGGCCCAGGGCCAGCCTGCATGGCCCAAGTGCTGCAGGAGTTGGCTGTGTCAGGGCCTTTCAGCTGCTGCCCATCCCTGTGCCCTCTGCAGCCCAGGCTGTCCTACGGTGTCCATGCCCTGCACCAAATTAGTGTTAAGGAGTCTTATTCTGATATTTTGGAGATTTAGTGACAGTGGGTCCTCACAGAACCAAAATGTCAACTGCGACAATATGGAACCTGAAGGTACAAGGGAGACTTTTGGTACTGTGGGAGCTCATGGAACCAAAATCCAGTTTGACGGAGTGCGGCCACATGGAATCTATGGTCCCTTGTGACACTGTACATCCAGGGAGACCATTGTGGCATTGAGAAACCTCCTGGAACCAGAAGTCCATTGTGACAGAGAAAGGCCTCATGGAACCAAGGGGCCATTGTGACACTGTGGGGTCACATGGAACCAATGGTCCGTTGTTATGAATCCTGGTTTTAAAAAGTTACGATTTTTGCTAAGAGTAGAAGTAGTTTCCTTGACCAAGATGTAAATTAGGTAGGTAAATGGTAGGTTAATAATTACTAGGTGCTTAGGCTAGAGCTAATTGGTATAATTATCTGCTATTATAAATTTACGTACAGAAGAATGTAAAATAAGTAAACTGTTAACCATGAAGCACGGGGCCTTGGATCGTGCCAGAGGGTCACTGAGACCTGATGAAGACTCTCCTGACTTCATCCTCCGAGACCACTGACCCATTTCGAGACCAGTGACCCAATGACCCAATTCAAGAGAAGAACTGTGCACGTGTGAAGCACTGATGGGCTCATTTTAATATGGGATGGGGATGGGAGGTACTGGGGTTCTGCAGATGTATTGTATGTAACATCTTGGGGAATAAATGGATGGCAAAGAACCTTGTTCGGGGTGGTCACGCCTTTCAGAGGTGACTCCCGTGCCACCCGCTGGTGAATAAACATACCACTTTGTAACTTTAATTAGTTAGAGGGTCTTTGTCCGTGATTATACCGTTTTTTTTTAATGATTCAATACTTACTGCACAGGATAAACAAAAGAAGCCCAGGTAGATACAAACACCGTGCACAATAAAGTTCCCTATATTACAGCTAGTGAAGGAATAGCAGAGATCAGGAGCCAATGTAACTTAGCACCAAACTGATGAGGGAGTACACATGGAGCCCTTTCACTCAGCTCCCACAAAAGGAACCACAAAGATGCATCCAGACATGGGGGAGAAACCCTGCCCGTTTGCAGGGACTATGCAGAAGATTTCTGCTTGGTGAAAGTTCTGTGTAGCTTTTCTAGTTTGTAAAGTGAAGTGTGTGTCACTCAGAAATTCAAGGCTCATCTCCCTTCAGTCTGCTCTCAAGGCCAGATGTTCATGGTCAGCTGGGAATTCCACCTTCCTGGCACCAGAGAGAACTCAGGACAGGACAGATGTGGGGCCTGGGTTATCTCAGCAATTCCTGAGAGGGGGAAGATGCCCTGAGTGATGGCCCCAGCTGATGGACAGAAGAGATGAGCTCTGCTGGGCCATAGGGGAAGTCCTGCTGCAGGAACCTCATGGAACCAAGGGTCTGTTGTGACATTGTGATGGCTCCTGGAACCAAGGAGACCATGGTGACACCAATGAACCTCATGGAACCAAGGCTCTGTTGTGACACTCTGGAACTACAGAGACCATTGTTGAGTACAGAACCTCATGGAACCAAAAGTCCATTGTGACTGATCAAGGCCTGATGGAACCAAAAAGAGCATTGTGACACCGTGGGACCCCATGGACCCAAATCTCCATTGTGACAGTGCAGAACCTCGTGGAACCAAGGGGCCTTTGTGACACTGAAAGGCCTCAGGGAACCAAGGAGTCCAAAGATCTCAAATAGTCCTTGCAGGGTTCTGCCTTGGATGAAGGGGAACCTCCTTGTTGGCACCCTGGGCATGACACACACTAATAGAAGATGTCTGCAATGGGGAAAGTTAGGAGTTTTAGATTGCTTCGAAAAAACCAAGAAAACCCTTGTTTGCTTGAGTGCAGGCAGTTCTCCAAGCTAAGCACGTCCCAGGTGAGTGAGGACAGACAGGATGGGGTTGGGCAATGTGAAGCAAGGTTTTGCACACTGGGTCAGACCTCAAGGCACAGCTTCTGTGAGCAGGCCAGACCTCCTGAGGAGAGACCCTGCATCAATATCAATCACAGAATGCTGCAATCACCTCTGCTCTAAAGAAAACAGCAATGAAATACACCCTTCAAAAGAGGAATGGGTATTTCTTAGCAGCTTTTGGAAATATTTCTCCATGACTGCATTTGAAAACCTTCCTAATGAATGGCACCAGACCAGAAGTAAATCAAGGCAGAGCCATGGTTTGTCAGGACTTGCTTGATCCCAATGAGCCCCGTGGTGCATTTGGTGCTGAGCCCTTGAACCTCAGGGCCTGAGAGGAGATTGCACAAACCTTTCCAGGAGTCCAAGGCAGAAGAAAAACCCAAAGTGTCTCAAAGCATTAATGGGTCCCACTGAGGTCCATCCCCAGCACAGGCTCCTCATGGACTCCTTGGAGGAGAGAACTGGAGGCCAGGATTGCCCAAAAACCTCTCAGAGACTCAGAGAGGAAAGGAAAACCCAAAGTACCTTTAAACCCTTGAGTATCTCAAAGTGTTAATGAGCCCCACTGAGTGTCAATACAAAGCTCTCAAGGGACTAATTAAAGCAGATAATTGGGGGCATCACTGCATAAACTACTAAAAGAGTTGGTGTCAAAAGGGAAACTCCAAGTACCTTAAAAAAACTGAGTACCTTCAAGTATTAATGAGCCCCACTGAGTATCATTACTGACAAAGCCTCTCAAGGGACTAATTAAAGCAGATAATTGGAAGCTGTCACTGCACAAACCTCTCAGAGACACAGTGTCAAAAAGTAGAACTTAAATTAACCCTGAGTACCTTGAAGTGTTAATGAGCTCCACTGTGTGTTGTTACTGACCAAGGCTCTCAAGGGACTAATTAAAGCAGATAATTGGAGGCCATGATTGCACAAAGCTCTCAGAGACTCCAAGGCAAAAGCAAAACCCAAACCTTGAGTATCTCAAAGTATTAATGAGCCCCACTGAATGGCAATACAAAGCTCTCAAGGGACTGATTAAAGTAGATAATTGGGGGCTTGATTCTATAAACTACTAAAAGAGTTGGTGTCAAAAGGGAAAGACTTGACATTTCTTGGTCCCCGCCTGTCATCTCTGCCTCCAATTTCCTGCTCTAACTGGAACCTGGGGACATTTTCTCAGTTGTGTCCCTCATTGGGACCCATTAAAACTTCAAGAAACTACAGCATTTTAATTTGAGTTCTTGAGAAGGATTTGGAACACTCTCTCAGGGAATAATTATGATGTAAATATTTAATGATCCAAGAGATTAATGAAATTCCTTGTGCTGTGTCTGTGCTGCTGAGCTGGGCCGGGCTCCTGGCACAGAGGCAGCTCCCAAGGTAAACCAAGAGAAGCTTCAAAAAGACATTTCTGCTGAGGAGCAGCTCCTCTGCCAGCCCAGCAGGGCTGAGGGCACTGCCTGCAGGCACTGAGGGCACAGGAGCCAGGCACAGACAGGCTCAAGGCAATCAGGACTGGGAAGACATTGAGCTGAGACTGCACTTGGGGAAACATCCTCACAGCCCTGGACACGGTGAGTGTGTGGGTGCAGGGCAATGTCCCCTGTGCTCCTGGAGGCATCTCCTGGAGCCAGCACAGCCCACAGCCTGGGGATGTGTCAGGAGGACTCTCCCAGTTTCTCTGAGGCACAGCAGGAGCAGGAGGAGGATGTGCTGCAGAGCGGGGCTGCCCTGGGCACCGTCAGAGGGACAGGGCAGGACGGCTCCTGCTGCCAGGGACGGCTGCAGGGGCTGAAGCTGGGGCTGCAGCCAGGGCTGCCCAGGGCTGTCCTGCAGAGCAGCTCCTGCAGCCCTCACGGCTCTTGGCCAGCCCGGGCCATGTGCCACCTGCCAGGGACAGCTCTCAGCCTGCCTGGCAGCTCCCCACGGACTGTGGGGAGAAGTTGGAGGTGGAAGGAGCCACCCCCATCAGGACAGATTCCTCCTGCTGTGGAGATGGTGCTGCATGGCCAGGGCTGCTCTCAGCTTTCTCCTCAAGGCAAGGCAAAGGGGCTGTCAGGTGTGTCTGTGTCACTGACACTCCTGCACTGTCCCACTGGGCATCAGCACATCTGCCTCCCATCTCCCTCACAAAGTGCCTCCTCACCCTCCTGTGCCTACAGACAGCAGCAGCAGCACCTTGGCTTGCAGCATCTCAGTTTGTGTGAGCTGCCCTTAAGGCCCTGCTGGCAGGGAGATGGCCCTGGGCAGTGCCCTGTGCTGGGAGGGGTGTGCAGGGCAGAGCTGAGCCCCCAGGGCTGGGCTGGGCTCTGGCAGCACTGACAGGGACAAGGCTTGAATAGAGAGAAACAGCTCCCAGTAGGCACAACTGCAGGCAGCAGAGAGCCACAGGAACCCTGGATATGCTCCCTGTCCAGCTGCCCAGGGTAAGAGTGGGTTTACAGAAACTGACTTAAAAACAGGACCATTCAAAGAGTCAATTTTATCTTTCCAGACAGTTTTAAGGGTAATAACCCTGAAATAGAAGGAGGTGAAATGAGCAAGAGGCACCTATGTGGGACCAGGATGTCTGACTGTACTGGGGCTCAAAGAGCCGTGTTTTCCCTTTGTGTTCTCCAGTGCTCAGGTTGAGAGTAATGTTGAAGATGAGGCAGTAACTCAGCAGCATAAAACTAAACTGAAAAATATTTAATGAAGTTCCACCACAGGAAGAGAAATAGTTTTGAGAGGATTCCTAACATAATTACACAGAATGGACCCAAGGAAATCTGTCCCAGTTTTTCAATGTTGTTCTTTCAACAGCCCACAAAGGCAAGAATGAAGAAATGTCCAACAGCAGCTCCATCAGCCACTTCCTCCTGCTGCCATTGGCAGACACGCGGCAGCTGCAGCTCCTGCACTTCTGCCTCTTCCTGGCCATCTCCCTGACTGCCCTCCTGGCCAACGGCCTCATCATCAGCGCCGTAGCCTGCGGCCACCACCTGCACACCCCCATGTTCTTCTTCCTGCTCAACCTGGCCCTCAGCGACCTGGGCTCCATCTGCACCACTGTCCCCAAAGCCATGCACAATTCCCTCTGGGACACCAGACACATCTCCTATGCTGGATGTGCAGCTCAGCTCTTTTTCTTTATGTTCTTCCTTGGTGCAGAGTATGTTCTCCTGACCATCATGTGCTACGACCGCTACGTGTCCATCTGCAAACCCCTGCACTACGGGACCCTCCTGGGCAGCAGAGCTTGTGCCCACATGGCAGCAGCTGCCTGGGCCAGTGCCTTTCTCAATGCTCTGCTGCACACAGTCAATACATTTTCCCTGCCCCTGTGCCATGGCAATGCCCTGGGGGGATTCTTCTGTGAAATCCCACACATCCTCAAGCTCACCTGCTCCAAATCCTATCTCAGGGAACTGTTGCTCATTGCAGTTAGTGCCTTTTTAGGACTTGGTTGTTTTGTGTTCATTATTTTCTCCTATGTGCAGATCTTCAGGACTGTGCTGAGGATTCCCTCTGAGCAGGGACGGCACAAAGCCTTTTCCACCTGCCTCCCTCACCTGGCTGTGGTCTCTGTGTTCGTTAGTACTGACTTGTTTGCCTACCTGAAGCCCCCCTCCATCTCCTCCCCATCCCTGGATCTGGCAGTGTCAGTCCTGTACTCAGTTTTGGCTCCAACCCTGAATCCCTTCATTTACAGCCTGAGGAACCAGGAGCTCAAGGCTGCAGTGTGGAGACTGATCACTGGATGGCATCAGAAACCTTAAACTACTTGCCAGTTTCTGCAATAAATCACATGCAATAAAATTCATCTTAATTGTTCTTGTTGGTTTGATTTGGACGTTGCTTTTCTTTAGTGTACTATTTCAATATTGTCCATAATGTAATGTCATTATTTAAACCAATTCTGATTTTATTTGTCTCCACCTTCCCTGTGGTCACAGACTGTGTGAAAGAGGGGCTGTACTCCTGGCAACTTAAAACGAACTAAAGGTTCTTTCACCCTGCAAAGTTTTGTCCAGAGCTCGCCCTTTGGTTCCCTTCTCTAGAGCTGCAGCAGCAATGTCTGTGTGCAGAGCTGGGGCAGATCAGTGCTGGCACAGCAGCTGTGCCCAGCAGCAGCAGCAGCACTTGGTGTTGCCAGTGCTGCTCCCGTGCCACTGCCCCGCTGCCCTCCTGGCCCTCGTGTTGCTGCAGGGCCTGAGTGCTCTCGGGGCCGGGCACAGCCCTGGGGGTGGCAGTGCCGGGGCTGCAGCAGGGACAGGCCATGGGCACTGCTGGGGCAGCGCTGACGCCTCAGGCCAGGGCCTGGGGGCTCCAGGCTCCTTGGCCAGGCTCTCTCCACAACACTTGGCCAGCCCAATGCTGAGCACAGAAAAGCCCCGGGAGCAGCCCCAGGCTGGCCGTGGGCAGGCTGGGGGCAAACAGCATGGCTGGTGCTCTGCAAGCTCCCTGCAAGGGGGACACCCTGGCAAGGAGCAGCAGAGCAGGGGCTGATCCATCCCCACTGTGCTGGACACCCCAGGGCAGCGTCCCAGAGCGTCCTCATGCACCTGCCAACAACATCCCCCCTCTGCAGCCCTGGCCTCTCCCCCAGCTCACACAGGAGCCGCATCCTTGCAGGCACACACACGGCAGCACTGGCTCAGGAGCCCCTGTTTGCATTGCACACAGCAGGCTCAGCACCCCCATGGTGCTGCTGTGGGGACATGGAGCTGAGTGAGCACAAATGCCATCAGCCCCTGGGGCCAGCAAGGGCTGGGGGACGGCAGGGAAACCACTCGGGTTTGTCATGGCCTCTGAAATCAGCCAGAAAGTTTGTTCCCATCAGCTGTGAGTTTCCTGTCCCACTGCAGATGTTGTTGCTCAGAGCCAGGACTGCCTGGCAGCCACCCCCACACTGCCCTGAGCATTTCCTTGGCTTCACCTTTGCTTTCTTTACTCTTTCTTTGTGCAGATTTCTTCCTCTTGCCCACGCTATCCCCTCCCCTGCCAGAGGCACCACAGGCCAGGGGGGCTCATCTGGGCTGCTGTGTCTGGGTGTGTGGCTCCCTGTTGTGGGCAATGAGGAGGGGCTGGAGAGGCTCTGGAGGACTGACAGGATGGGCTTTGGGGCTGTGAGGAGAAGCAGAGGGACCTGGGCTGCTGGACCTTGTGAAGAGGAGGCCCAGGGCTCATCCTGTAACTGCTCCAGGAGTGGTTTCAGAGAATCACAGAATCAGTCAGGCTGGAAAAGACCTTGGAGATCATCAAGTCCAACCTGTTCCCTGACACCACCTTGTCTCCCTGATCCTCCTCTTCTCCAGGATAAATATCCCCAGCTCCCTCAGCCACTCCTCACAGGACTTGTGTTACAGACCCCTCACCAGCCTTGTTGCCCTTCTCTGGACACGCTCCAGACCCTCCATGTCCTTTTCGAAATTGAGTGGTTCAGAACTGGACACAGCACTCGAGGTGCTGCCCAACCAGTGCTGAGCACAGGGGAAGAATCACTGCCCTGCTCCTGCTGGCCACACCATTCCTGATCCTGGCCAGGAGCCATTGGCCTGCTTGGCCACTTGGGCACCCTGCTGGCTTATGTCCAGCCTGCTGTCCATCAGTGCCCTCAGGTCCCTTTCTGCCTGGCTGCTGTCCAGTCACTCTGTCCCCAGCCTGTAGCACTGCAGGGGTTGTTGTGGCCAAAGTGCAGGACCTGACACTTGGTCTGGTTAAACCTCACCTTGTTGGATTTGGGCCCTGGATCCAGCCTGTCCAGGTCCCTCTGCAGAGCCCTCCTACCCTCCAGCACATCCACACTCACACCCAGCTTGGTGCCATCTGCACATTTGCTGATGCTGCACTCAATGCCCTCATCCAGATCATCAATGCAGATATTGAAATCCACGCTGGCTGCCTCTGATCCCTCAGCCATCCTGGAGGTGCCCTGTGATGGCACTCAAGGTGATCTGTTCCATCACCTCACCAGGCACCCAGGTCAGGCTGACAGGCCTGCAGTTCCCCACATCCTCCTTCCAGCCCTTCTTGGGCATGGGCTCACATTGGCACCCCCAGTCCTCTGGCACCTCCCTGCTGAGCCAGCACTGATGAGAAATGATGGAGAGCACCTTGGGGAGCTCATCCAGCAGCTCCCTCATCCCCCTAGGATGGATCCCATCTGTTCCCAGAGACACCTCTGAGCATCTGAGTGGCTCAGCAGGTCCCCAGCTGCTTCCTCCTGGATTACAGGGGTCTGTTCTGCTCCCTGTCCCCATCTACCAGCTCAGGAGAACACTTGTCCTGGGGACAACCTGTCTTATTGTTGAAAATTGAGGCAATGTAGGGCTGGAGTACCTCAGCCTTTTCCTCATCTTTAGTTACTATATTACCCACTGCATTAAATAAAGAGTAGAGGTTCTCCTTATCAAACAGTTTTCAATTAATTTATTTACAGAAATACTTTCTATTATTTTTTCACAGAAGTGGCCAGGTTAAGTCCTAATTTACCTTTCACCTCTGATTTTCTTTCTGCATGACCTAACTACATCCTTAAACATTTCCTGAATTGTCTGACTTTTTGTCTAGTGGTGATGCAGCCCCTTTATTTTCTCTCTGTTCCTATAAAAGCTCCATGGGCAGCCAGGTCACTCATTTTCCTCACTGGCTCATCTTTTTGCACACAAGGACAGGCTGCTCCTTCCCCCTTAAGATGATGTTCTTGAGGTGTGTCCATCCTTCCTGGAATCTGTTGTTTTTAAGGGCTATTTATCTTAAAAAACAAAATCAGTGTCTGATTCAGTTATTCCCAAATCTGCATCCTGAATAGGCCAAAGGCTTCCCTCTCTAATTCCAGTGTAGAAATTTTGTTGCTGCCCCTCCTTCTTTCACAGATTATTTTCAAAAACTGCATTATTTCATGGTCACTGTACCCAAACAGCCTCTGAGCACCACATCTCCCACCAGCCCTTCTCTGTGAACAGCAGGAGACCGAGCTTTCCTTGCCAGTGGGAAGAGAAGGAATTCTGGTTTTAATCAAGAGCATATTATTTTTATTTTTCAGTTCAGCCGACTGAAGCATTCCTTAAGTGATCTTGATGCTGAATGTCTCCTTAGGAGGTCTGGGCATACAGAAGAATGAGCCCCTTGCAGGCCAACCCTGTTTGGACAACCTGCTCCTTAGCCTCACCATGTCTGACATTGCCTATCTGGGACTGACATCCTAAAGCATAAAAAACCCTCTATAAATATTAATATTGTAATTTAATTAAGTAATAAAAATATGATTATGCTTTTATTTTTATATTAGTATTATTCTTTTTTATACCTAATTTTTATGTTTATATGAAAAAATTGATACATTTTTAGCAACCAGAAAAATTAATGATCATTGGTTCTAAGTAACACAATTTACTTCATTAATTAATTCACCCCTCTTGGCCATTGATTTCCCCCTGTTTATGATAATTAGTCCTATTTTAATCCCTTTCTCATCTATTTTAATCATTTTCACAGACAGGATAAAATGGGGCCACTTTGGGGTTCATGAAGACATTTCTGGGGTACATTTCAGGAAGTTTTGGCTCTGGGAAGGGAATTTAGAGAGAACTTGATGGTCTGGAGGACACTTCAGGGAGCCGGGTGGTCACTTAAGGATTCTGACAGAAACTTCGGGGCCCAGGGAAACTTTTGGGGGTCCAGGGGGGCACTTGGGGGTCACGGAGGAGAATCTGGGGCCATTTGGGGTCCAGGCGGGCACTTGGGGGGCTCTAACGGGGCTCTCTGGGGCGCGGGGGATGATGGGAGTTGTAGGCACAGGTATAATACAGTTCAATAGGGCCGCAGAGCATCATGGGAGTTGTAGGTGCAGCTACAGTGTCTCTTGGTGGGACGCGGTGCATGATGGGAGATGAAGTCATGGCTGCAATAGCACTCTATGGGAACCACAGAGCATGATGGGAGCTGTAGTCCCGGAAGTGGCTCAGACGGGGCGTTTGGGGGTCCGGGAAGGCACCTGGGAGATGCTTTTGCATCAGAGCAGAGACTTGAGGTGCTCAGGGGGGAGCGTGAACGGTTCGGGAGCACCTGGGGGGAACTTGGGGAGCTCTAACCGGGCTCTTTAGGGCCAGGGCACAGCAGGAGTTTTAGATACGGAACTCTGTTATGAGGGACTTTGGGGGCCTGGGGATTGGCAGAGGATGAGTTCCCAGAAGTGACTGTAACGGGAATCTCTGAGGTTGGGAGCATTCAGGGGATCTGGGAACACTTTTAGGGCATCCTGAATGGGTGCTGAGGAGGCACTTGGGAATCCTGGAGGGTCTGGGGGACACTAAAGGGACATGTGGGGATGGACATCGGGGTTCTGTGGGACATAAGAGGCGTTGTAGTCCCAGCTCCAATGGGGCTCTGTCAATCCCAGGATGTCCCAGGATGTCCCTGTATTTTTAAGTGCAGCCCAGAGTCTATCCCAGTCCACCCAGATTCCCCCTCAGCACTTCCCATCTTCCCAGGTTGTCCCAGTGCTCCCCAGTGTTCCCAAGGAAACTTGAACTTCTCCCAGTTGCTGTGGCACCCAAAGCCAGCAGTGGGGTCAGTGCAATGTCCACGGCCACAGTCCCTGGCAGTGGCCCAGGGCAGGTTGGGATGATGATCCACCCTCACAGCTGGCCCAGGGCAGCTCGGCAGTGGTTTTGGTGGTACCTTGGGCTGGCACACACCTGAGGAGTGTGTCTGTTTGCAGTGGGGAACATTAGGAGTTTTAGATTGCTTACAAAAAAAAAAAGGATAAACATCTCTTTTCCTGAGTGCAGCCAGTTCTCCAAGCAATGCAGGTCCCAGGTGAGTGAGGACAGACAGGATGGGGTTGGGCAATGTGGAGCAAGGTTGTCCACACTGGCTCAGACCTCAAGGCACAGCTTCTGTGAGCAGGCCAGACCTCCTGAGGAGAGACCCTGCATCAACATCAATCACAGAATGTTGAAATCACCTCTGCTCTAAAGAGAGCAGTAATAAAATACACCCTTGAAAATAGGAATGGATATTTCTAAGAAGCTCTTTCAGATATTTCTCCATATCTGGAACTGAAAACCTTCCTAATGAATGGCACCAGACCAGAGGGAAATCAAGGCAGAGCCATGGTTTGTCAGGACTTGCTTGATCCCAATGAGCCCCGTGGTGCATTTGGTGCTGCCAAGGAGCTCCAAATAATATTTTGGAAATATTGGCTCTCTCTCTGCAGTGCTGCCTTTGCCAGGAGCCCGGCCCAGCTCAGCATCACAGACACAGCACAAGGACTTTAATGACCCTCTCGGGGTTGGGGCTGAGTCCCTGAACATCAGTCCCTGAGAGGGAGTTGAAGAAACCTCTCAAGAATTCCAAGTCAGATTCAAACTCCAAAGTTTCTCTTACTTTTAGTGAGTCCCACTGATAAATGTGAAGGAGGTTTCCCATGGATTGAATTAGAATAGGAAAAGAAACCTCTCAAGAACTCAAAGTCATATTCAAAGTCCAAAGTTTCCTGAAGTTCTAATGGGTCCCACTGAGGGACACGACAAAGAAATTGTCTCCAGGTGCTGGTTTGTTGTTTTTACGTTATATTTTCAGAACGTGTGTTCATTGTTTCTATTATATACTTTTAAAATGTAGCCATATTTTTTTAATGTTGTAATTTTTGGTGGGGTTTTTTGCTTTTCCAAATGAAGCAGAGAGACAGGACGGTTCCTTTAGAAAGTGTGATTTATTTTTTTTCTTTATTTTCCATCCAGGCAGAAATGGTAAGTTTTTCTTACAAATGGTCACAGCATGGCTTAGAAGTCAGAAGACTTATGGTTACAAGGCCTTTTAAGGATTTATTAACCAATAAAGCACTGTCAACAGAGATATTTAGGTTTCTAATTCAATACTAAGGTATTTCATCTTACTGACTCATACCACAGAGTGAACTTTCTTAGCCAGTTATATCCCAACACACAAACTTACATTGCTGCACTCTGAAACTTCTTCTTCCCTTTGAAAGTACCTTTATTTCTTCTACATCTTAAATTCTAAAGCTAAACTTGTGTTTAGTTCTATGCCTTGCCTTACAGACCCTTGCATTTTGAATTCCAACACAGCAATGAATTGACTTTGCTCTGGATGTTGCCTGCAGCCTCCATCAGCTTCAGCTGAGCTTTGCCTTTCCTAAACACATGAACACACGCTCAGGGCAGAATTCTGAATTCCTCCTCTGGACTTTGTCCTCACTTCCACCTCCTGGTCGTTGTGCTGTGGCTCATGCCTGTCATTTGTCCCTGAGGCAGCACAGCCCCCCTGGCCAGCACAGACCCCACATCCCCTCATCAGACACAGCACAGCACAGGGAGTGTTTTGGGTGGGCAAATGTTCCCCACCAGAGTGTCCACTCCACACCTCAGTGTCCAGTCCCAGCACCCACATCCCATGCCAGGGTTCACAGAGAGCCCTGCTCTGGGCTCTGCCAAGGGCTGGGTGAGGAGGGAGCCCGGGCAGGGCTGATGCTGCCCCTAGAGCAGTGCTGAAATGGGCAGGAAGAAGGAGATAAGCACAGAACAAATAGACCAAGAAAGTGGGGAGAGTGCCCAGGTCTGGAAGTGGCTGATGGAAGAGGCTGGAGGGATGCTCAAAGCCCTGGGGCACCTTCTCACACTGGCCATGCCACCAAGGCCACAGACCAAGCTCCTCAGTGCTGCACCTGCCTGTGTGAGATCCCTGCCAGGGCACTGGCACAGCAGCACACACCTGCTGGAACGTGTCCTGGCCCTGCAGAGTCACACAGCTCAGCTGACACGAGTGGGTTTTATCTCCTGGGCACTTCTCAGTCTAGCCCAGCTTCTGCCCAGCTCTGCCCACCTCCCCTGCCCTCACCCAGCCCAGCCCATTCTGGCTGAGCCCCATGGCAGTGCCTGCTCTGGGGTGCTCCAGCACTGGGGGCACTCACCCCACAGCCCTGGCCCCTTGAAGTGCTCAGCAGCTGCTGAGGGGCAGAGAGGGAGCTCAGCCTCCACATCAGCCCCAGGGCTGGAGCTCCCCATGGCAGGGGAAATGGAGCTCAGGGACAGTGCAGAACTGCTGGTCCTGGCTCCAGGAGATGCCCAGCACAGGCTGCCTCTGCCTGCTCAGTGCCAGCCCCTCTCTCTCCCCAGGCCAGCAGAGCAGCCCTGGGCAGGGGACAGAGGGGCCTGGCCAGAGCTGGTGCCTGCAGCAGCAGCAGCTTCCTCTGCATTCCTCCCTGCAGACACAGAAACGCTCCCTTGCTCCTCTCCCTGCACATCCCTTTCCCCAGCTGAGCGTGTCCTGCCTGGCCGGGCTGGCTTGTCCTGCTGGCCCAGCCCCTGCTCCCCACAGGGCCCTGAGCTGGCCCTGCTGCTCGGGACACACCAGGTTCTGCTGCTGTCCATGGCCGGGGCTGCAGGGAAGCAGCAGCTCCAGGGGGAAGGTTGCAGAAAGGCTCTGGGCAGGGAGGCTGAAAGGGGCACCCCAGGGTCTGCAAGGTCTCTGTGTGGGAGCTGAGCTTGTGACCCCTTGAGCCCTGCCAAGTGCTGGGGATGCACCTGCAGCTCCAGAGGAGATGTGACAGCTGGGAGCAGAGGCAAATAATTCCTGCTGGATTCTTTAGTGTGTTTGCTTCTACAGGTGACCTGCATCCATATGTAGAGGAGGTGTTTTGTGTCAGATAACACAGGATAGTGATATGAATAATATTTTTTTATTCTTATGAAATATTAAAAATTAAAATATATTCAATATATTTTAATATTAAAATAATATAAAAATTATACATAATAATAATAATAAAAAAATAATATTTTGTGCATAATCCACAATGAGAAAAAAATATATATATGATCTGAAGAGCATCTGAGCTTTTCAGTGGATGTGAGAATCATTGATATTCCAGTAGTCAAACCTGTTCAAATACTTTCCTTAGACCTTCCTTGAGATGAGAGGTGACCACCAGTGGGAAAGGCCATCCAGAGCTCTCCATCCTGTCCTGGCAACTTTTGTCTGGGAGAACCCTTGCATAAAGGGAATTTTTTAGAGAGAGTACCAATTTCAGCCTTGGGCACCTGGGAAGACCCAGTGCTCCAGGGTCTGATGAAAGGCAACCCTCAACATTCCAAGATCAGCCAGACCTGTCAGGTGGCCCCCAGGAAGGGAAACCATGCAGATCTGTTCCATCTCCCCTTGCTTCCATGAGGCCCTGCAGGGTCACAATGGCCCTTTGGTTCCATGGGGTCCCACAGTGTCACAGTGGCCCCTTCATTCCAGAAGGCCTCCAGGTGTCACAATGGTCTCCATAGTTCCATGGGGCCCCACAGTGTCCCCATGGTCTCCACAGGAAGGGAACCACAGATCTCCAGTGTTTCAGGGGCTGATGAACTGCAGTCACGAGAGACCAAAGTCAGCCAGACCTGTCTGCAATGGCAGCTTTTGTGTAGGAGCAATCTTGGGATCCAGGACTTTTGGAGCTGGAATCGCAATTTCAGCCATGAGTGCCAGGAGAAGGATTTTGTTTGTTTCCATAGGATGGAAAGCACAGAGCCCCAGTGTTTCAGGGTAGAATAGAGATGGCCAGCAGAGGCTAAGGCCAACCAGACCTCAGTGTCCTGGCAGCTTTTATTCCTTGCAGATAGGAATTTTGGAGGAAAAGTTCCAAATATGACCATCAGTGCCTGTGCAGGAAGCAACGTTCTTTTCCATAGGAAGGAATACAGCGAGTCCCAGTGTTTGAAGGCAGGGTGAGAGCTGGCCCTCAGGAAGACAAGGGCAGCAAGACTTGTTGGAAATCACAGCTTTTGTCTGGGAGCAATCCCTGGATATTGGGAATTTTGGAGGGGAAATCCCATTTTGGCTAGGGATGATTGAATGAGAAGGACAATTATTTTCCATTTGAAGGAAAGCCCAGAGCCCCAGTGTTTCAGGGGCATATGAGAAGAGAACCTCAACATGCCAAGGTCAGTTGGACCAGTCAGGCCAAACCACTAGACCTGTTACCTGTTCCCTTGTTTCCATGGGGCTCCACAGTGTCACAATGGTCCCTTATTTCCATGAGGCCTTGCAGTGTCACAATGGACTCCGTGGTTCCATGGGGCCACAAAGTGTCACAGTGGCCCCTTGGTTCAGTGAGGCCTGTGATGCCTTAAGATTTTAACCTCTATATTTTTGAAAACCTGTACTGCATTTTGGCATAACTTTAAACTCCATATAAAGTGTTAGTTAACTTTCTTTACATTTAGGTTAGACAAAACAATTCCTCTAGGCCTGAAACTCAAGGACACCCTAAAGCCTCAGGCTCTGAAAAGTATAAACAAAAGTGAATTGGGGAGAGGGAGCAAACTGGGGTGTCCTAGGGTGATGTTATGGTGTTTCTATCTCCAATCGTGTGTCCTGATTATGTTTGGTATTATGTCCTGTGCTTCCAGGACTGAGTCTGAGAGTGAAGCTTTGTTTTGTCTTGTTATCAGCCGGCTCACCTCCCCCATGGTCTATGTTTAGGAGAGGTTTTAGCTCGGCTTGCTTGCTTGCTTGCTTGCTTGCCTGCTTGCTTGCTTGCTTGCTCGCTTCTGCCTTTTTCTTTCCTTCGCTTTGCCCTTGCTTTCTGCTTATTAGTTAGTTCAGCTAGGCAGTCCAACTTTTTCCCTGGACTGTTTTCTCTTCCACCCCGTCCCCTCCCTCTCCTGGATACCATCTGAACGGACGGGGACCTGGGAACCCCAAGAAACACCGGGAGGCTACACTTTGTCACCTGCAACAGTCATCCCCAGCGCCAGAGACTGATAACTGAGCGACCACTCGCCAGAGAGACTGAGTTTGTCATCCCTTCAGAACGGTGAAAGAGTTTTTTTGTCAGCTGGTGTTGTCTTTTTCCCTGTGCTGGGGAGTGTCTTGCTTGTTAAATAAACAGGTTTTTTCTCCCACTCTTCTCCGAGGAAATTCTTCCCGAACCCGGTGGGGTGGGGGGGGAGGAGTCGTGGGGTTTGCTGTCTGGGGGCTCCTTCTGGAGGTTTTCCCCCAAATTTGCCCCAAACCAGGACAAATAATTTGGCGCCCAACTCGAGGCTCGAGAAAGTGGGAAAAAACCCTGTTCTAATAATAATAATTTGGTTCAAATTCTTTTGTGTTGGTATAGAGCAGTTATTGGCTATGTTGTTGGAATTCATGTCTTTTGGGGTGGAGGCCTGCATGGGATTTTGGTCCCTAGGGTTTTTTGAAGTCTTAATACCTTTGTGGTCCCTGGGTTTATTTGCTTATCCAGAAATAGCTCCGGTATTGTCCCTAATGCGTAGTTTCTGTAGCAGAGGGGCATTGACCAAAATATCCATCGGGCTGGGCTTGGTTTTAATGGCCTGCAGGAGATTTATAAAGGTGCTGGAATCTGTTCCAGGAATGTATGGTTCTTGGTTGTGGTTGTGCACTCAGTTTGTTAGAGGAGAAGCAGGGGATGAGGCTTTTCAGCCTTTGTTCTCCTTCTTCTCCTCTGAATTTGTTACATCCTTATTAGAGAATGTTCAGTTCCCCCTGAGTGTTAAAGAGACCATCTTTCTGGTGTTTAATATAGTAAGCTTTCTCTATACAGTCTGCAGTTTCTCTAGAATGAGAGCTGAGATTTCTAGAGGGGCTGAGACCCCTGACCCCAGAGTAGAGCCAGGTGTGAGGAATCCTGAATGGTGTGGGAAATTGGAGGATATGGGCCAAATCTTAAAGGAATTTTCTGACCCTACATCCTGGGATTTTCCATGTGAACAAATTCAGAACCCAGCTGAGGTGGCAAAGTACCTGAAAGAGAAGTGCCATGGTAATTCTAAGGAGAAGAAGATCATTGCAGTGAGCTGGGCCCTGGCATATGCTTACCGTACCCTGCTAGATACTGTAGGGCAGCAGACAGAGGAAGGGGGACAGGCAGATAAATCAGCCACTATCCCAGTCACTCAGGCTGCAGCCAACACCCCAGGCTCGAGGCCAACAACTACACCAGACAGTGAGCCTAAGCCAGCAGCTAAACCTGCCAGTAAGCCTCAACCAATGGCTGTTGCTACCAGCACGAGAAGTGGAAAGTGCACAGACAAGACTGATCGACCAGTGGATGATGATGATGATGATGCAGGAGAAGGACCCTCGACGCCTCCTGACATAAAACCAGGAGTCAAAGCAACTGGTAAAAGATCAGAGGCCAATATTGAGTCTTTTTCCCTAAAGGACCTCCGTGGCCTAAGAAAGGATTACACCCGACGACCTGATGAGTCTATAATTAGTTGGTTGGTCTGTCTTTGGGATGCTGCAGGCGAGGCTACAATTCTGGACGGCACTGAAGCCAGGCATTTGGGATCCCTGTCACATGATCCTGTCATCGACCAAGGAATGATGAGGGGGCCTAACCCTCACAGCCTCTGGGCACGGGTCCTGGACAGTGTAGCACAAAGATACCTGTGTGCAGGTGATCTTTATATGCAGCAGACCCAGTGGAAGACAATAGAACAAGGGATCCAACGCCTGAGAGAAATGGCAGTGGCAGAGATTATCTTCTCAGATGACATAACAACTAGGAATCCGGACTTGGTACCATGTACATCTGTGATGTGGCGAAAACTTGTACGACTTGGGCCCCATGAATACGCTTCTGCTTTAGCAATAATGAAGCGGGACGAGAGGGATGAGACCGTGCTTGATATGGCAAAGAAGCTCCGAGCATATGCAGATGCTGTGCATGGCCCAACACATGCCAGAATTGCAGCTGTGGAAACACGTCTGCAGAAATTAGAAGACAAGATAGAGGAGAATCATAAAAGACTCAGGGAGGAGATTAAAGAGGACCTTCTCCAAATCTCAGCAATACAAATTAGAGGCCCTGGTATCCAACGCAGACATTCCCCTGATGGGGAGAGGAGGTACACCCCACGAGCTGAGCTGTGGTTCTTCCTACGTGATTGCGGAGAAAACATGAGGAAATGGGATGGAAAATCTACTGCTGCTCTGGCACAACGGGTGCGTGAATTGAAGGAAGGCAAGACCCAAAGAGGAAGTTCCACCAAAAGGAGAGCAGCTCCAGTTGCCCGTAGCCAAGCTGCCAAGTATGATGATGATGATATATCTGATCCCCTTGAAGGAACCTCTAAGACATATGCCCAAGGAAAGAAGGATAAACAGGCTTAGAGGGGCCCTGCCTCTAGCCAGGGAGAGGCGAGGGAAAATCGTGTCTTCTGGACTGTGTGGATTCGTTGGCCTGGCACATCGGAACCACAAAAGTATAAAGCTTTGGTTGATACTGATGCCCAATGCACATTAGTCCCATCAAGATATGTGGGGGCAGAATCTGTTTCTATTGCTGGTGTGACAGGTGGATCACAGGACTTTACCTTGGTGGAAGCTGATGTGAGCTTGACTGGACATGAATGGAAAAAACATCCTATTGTGACTGGCCCAGAGGCCCCATGCATTTTGGGCATAGATTACCTCCGAAGGGGGTATTTTAAAGATCCAAAAGGATTCAGGTGGGCATTTGGGATAGCAGCTGTGGTGACAGAGGGCATCCAGCAATTGAATACCTTGTCTGGACTGTCTGAGAATCCAAGTACTGTAGGACTTCTGAAAGGAGAAGAGCAAAAGGTACCAATTGCCACTTCCATAGTGCATCGCCGACAATACAGAACAACTCGAGATGCTGTGGTTCCCATCCATAAAATGATCCGTGAGCTGGAGAGCCAAGGGGTGGTCAGCAAAACCCACTCACCCTTCAACAGCCCCATCTGGCCTGTGCGTAAATCTGAAGGAGAATGGAGACTGACCGTAGACTATCGTGCATTGAATGAGGTGACTCCACCACTGAGCGCTGCCGTGCCGGACATGCTGGAACTGCAGTACGAGCTGGAGTCCAAGGCAGCAAAGTGGTACGCCACTATCGATATCGCCAATGCATTTTTCTCCATTCCTCTGGCAGCAGAGTGCAGGCCTCAGTTCGCTTTCACATGGAGGGGAGTGCAGTACACCTGGAATCGACTGCCCCAGGGGTGGAAGCACAGTCCTACTATCTGCCATGGACTGATCCAGACTACACTAGAAAAAGGTGAGGCTCCAGAACATTTACAATATATTGATGATATCATTGTGTGGGGGAACACAGCAGCAGAAGTGTTCAAGAAAGGAGAGAGAATCATCCAAATCCTCCTGGAAGCCGGCTTCGCCATCAAGAAGAGTAAAGTTAAGGGACCTGCTCGAGAGATCCAGTTCCTGGGAGTGAAGTGGCAAGATGGACGGCGTCAGATTCCTACTGATGTCATCAACAAAATCACAGCTATGTCCCCACCAACCAACAAGAAGGAGACACAAGCTTTCTTAGGCGCCATAGGTTTTTGGAGGATGCACATTCCTGAGTACAGTCAGATTGTGAGCCCTCTTTACCTGGTCACCCGCAAGAAGAACGATTTCCATTGGGGCCCTGAGCAGCAACAAGCTTTTGCCCAGATCAAGCAGGAGATTGCTCATGCAGTAGCCCTTGGCCCAGTCAGGACGGGACCAGATGTGAAGAACGTGCTCTACTCTGCAGCCGGGAACTATGGTCTGTCCTGGAGCCTGTGGCAGAAGGTGCCTGGTGAGACTCGAGGCCGACCATTAGGATTTTGGAGTCGGAGCTACAGAGGGTCTGAAGCTAACTACACCCCAACAGAGAAGGAGATCTTGGCTGCCTACGAAGGGGTCCAAGCAGCCTCAGAGGTGGTTGGCACAGAAGCACAACTCCTTCTGGCACCCCGACTACCAGTGCTGGGGTGGATGTTCAGAGGAAAGGTTCCCTCAACCCACCATGCCACCCGTGCTACATGGAGCAAGTGGATTGCCCTCATTACACAGCGCACCCGGATTGGAAAACTGAATCGCCCTGGGATTTTGGAAGTAATTACAAATTGGCCTGAAGGTGAAAGTTTTGGTGTCACAGATGAGGAACAAGAACCAGTGACACGGGCTGAAGAAGCTCCACCATATAACCAACTGCCAGCAGAGGAATCACGCTATGCTCTATTCACCGACGGTTCCTGTCGCATTGTGGGGATGAATCGGAGGTGGAAAGCAGCCGTATGGAGCCCCACATGACGGGTAGCAGAGGCCACTGAAGGAGAGGGTGGATCCAGTCAACTTGCTGAACTCAAAGCGGTTCAACTGGCCTTAGACATTGCAGGAAGAGAGAAGTGGCCAAAGCTTTACCTTTATACCGATTCATGGATGGTAGCCAATGCTCTGTGGGGATGGTTGGAGAGATGGAAAGAGGCTAACTGGCAGCGTAGAGGAAAACCAATTTGGGCTGCTGAAGAGTGGAAAGATATCGCTACCCGGTTAGAGAAATTACCTGTGAAGGTTCGCCATGTAGATGCTCATGTTCCCAGAAGTAGGGCTAATGAAGAGCAGAAAAACAATCAGCAGGTAGATCAGGCTGCAAAGATAGGGGTGTCGAAGATAGACCTTGATTGGGAGCACAAGGGAGAGTTATTCCTAGCGCGATGGGCCCATGATGCCTCAGGTCATCAGGGCAGAGATGCCACATATAAGTGGGCACGAGACCGAGGGGTGGATCTAACCATGGACAGTATTTCTCAAGTTATCCATGACTGTGAGACATGCGCTGCCATCAAGCAAGCCAAGCGGGTGAAGCCCCTCTGGTATGGGGGGCGATGGTCCAAATATAAGTATGGAGAGGCCTGGCAGATTGACTACATCACACTGCCTCAAACTCGCCAGGGCAAGCGCTATGTACTGACCATGGTGGAAGCCACCACTGGATGGTTGGAGACCTACCCTGTGCCTCATGCCACTGCTCGGAACACCATCCTGGGCCTGGAAAAGCAGGTCCTTTGGAGGCATGGTACCCCTGAGAGGATTGAGTCAGACAATGGGACTCATTTCAAGAATAGCCTTATCAACACTTGGGCTAGGGAACATGGCATTGAGTGGGTGTACCATATCCCCTACCATGCACCAGCTGCAGGGAAAGTGGAAAGGTACAATGGACTGTTAAAAACCACCTTGAGAGCATTGGGTGGGGGATCATTCAAAAACTGGGAGCAGCATTTAGCAAAGGCCACTTGGTTAGTTAACACCCGGGGTTCCACCAACCAAGCGGGCCCTGCCCAGTCTGAGTCCCTGAATATAGTAGATGGAGACAAAGTCCCAGTGGCACATATCAGAGGTTTGTTAGGGAAGGCAGTTTGGATCAATTCTGCCCCGAGTACAGACAAACCCATTCGTGGGATTGTCTTTGCTCAAGGACCAGGTTGTACATGGTGGGTAATGCAGAGAGATGGAACAACACGATGTGTGCCTCAGGGAGATCTGATTGTGGGGTGAGGCAGCATGAGACAGAAGGAAATATGTAAGTGTCAAAGGTGTGAGCAAGTGAGATAGAAGGAAATGTGTAAGTGTCGAAGGTTTGAGCAAGTGAGATGGAAGAAAATGTGTCCGAGTAAGTGAAAGATGGAAATTTCTACTTGCTGAAGTTTTTACATGCTGTTTAGTATGTTCACGATATGGAGATAAGGGGTGGAATGTCCTAGGGTGATGTTATGGTGTTTGTATCTCCAATCGTGTGTCCTGATTATGTTTGGTATTATGTCCTGTGCTTCCAGGACTGAGTCTGAGAGTGAAGCTTTGTTTTGTCTTGTTATCAGCCGGCTCACCTCCCCCATGGTCTATGTTTAGGAGAGGTTTTAGCTTGGCTTGCTTGCTTGCCTGCTTGCTTGCCTGCTTGCTTGCCTGCTTGCTCGCTTCTGCCTCTTTTTCTTTCCTTCGCTTTGCCCTTGCTTTTTCCTTATTAGTTAGTTCAGCTAGGCAGTCCAACCTTTTCCCTGGACTGTTTTCTCTTCCACCCCGTCCCCTCCCTCTCCTGGATACCATCTGAACCTGTTCCGGACGGGGACCTGGGAAACCCCAAGAAACACCGGGAGTCTACACTCTGTCACCTGCAGCAGTCATCCCCAGCGCCAGAGACTGATAACTGAGCGACCACTCGCCAGAGAGACTGAGTTTGTCATCCCTTCAGAACGGTGAAAGAGTTTTTTTTGTCAGCTGGTGTTGTCTTTTTTCCCTGTGCTGGGGAGTGTCTTGCTTGTTAAATAAACAGGTTTTTTCTCCCACTCTTCTCCGAGGAAATTCTTCCCGAACCCGGTGGGGTGGGGGGGAGGAGTCGTGGGGTTTGCTGTCTGGGGGCTCCTTCTGGAGGTTTTCCCCCAAATTTGCCCAAAACCAGGACACTTCACTTCAGAGCTTAGTATTCTGGTTTATACAAGCCCCAATGCTTTTGTGATTAACACGGATCTTTTATGGATGGTCCCAGGATGGAGGCAGAGGGGATGGAGCCGGCTGGGGTGGAGAAGGATGCCCCGAGAGTGGAGGGGGATGGGGATGGAGGCGGGGGAGATGAGGGTGGATCCAGGGCAAGGCGGGCACGGCCCGGGAGCGGATCCTGGCGGCGGCTCCTCCTCCCGGGGCAGCGCGGGCGGATGATCCTGGGGAGCGGCCGCGGGGTGCGGGACGGGACCGGGAGAACGGGGGGATAGCGGGGATTGGGGGGATAGCGGGGAACGGGGGGATAGCGGGGAACGGGGGGATAGCGGGGATTGGGGGGATAGCGGGGAACGGGGGGGATAGCGGGGATTGGGGGGGATAGCGGGGATTGGGGGGATAGCGGGGAACGGGGGGGATAGCGGGGAACGGGGGATAGCGGGGATTGGGGGGATAGCGGGGAACGGGGGGGATAGCGGGGAACGGGGGGATAGCGGGGATTGGGGGGATAGCGGAGAACGGGGGGATAGCGGGGAACGGGGGGGATAGCGGGGATTGGGGGGGATAGCGGGGATTGGGGGGATAGCGGGGATTGGGGGGATAGCGGGGAACGGGGGGATAACGGGGATTGGGGGGAAAGCGGGGATTGGGGGGATAACGGGGATTGGGGGGATAGCGGGGAACGGGGGGATAGCGGGGAACGGGGGGGATAGCGGGGAACGGGGGGGATAGCGGGGATTGGGGGGATAGCGGGGAACGGGGGGATAGCGGGGATTGGGGGGATAGCGGGGAACGGGGGGATAGCGGGGATTGGGGGGATAGCGGGGAACGGGGGGATAGCGGGGAACGGGGGGGATCCTCTGTGTGGGTGCCGGTGCCGGGGCTGTGGAAGGAAGGGGAGGAGGAGGAGGAGGAGGCGCTGGCCGGCCCGGGATGAGCGCTGGCATGTATTATCTGAGGCGAGCTGATGTCTCTCACCGCTTTAGCTCTAGAATTACTCTGAGGCCCGGCCATCCCTCCCTCCCTCCCTCCGGCAGCGCAGCTTTTGCCCGCGGTGCCATCGAGTCCCCGGGCCGGGCTCTGAGCCCGGAGCTCTGCTCAGGCCGGCCCTAAAGCCGCAATGTTTTGTGCTTCCCGCAGGTGTGTGGTTAAAGCCGGGACATTCCAGGCCCGGTGTCTGATGCAGCGTTTTGGAGAGTGCCCAGAGCTGCAGGTGCCAGTGGCACAGGTGAGGTTTGGGGTGACCCAGGCGCTCCCAAGGCTTTGGATGTGCAGCCCCTGGGAAGGCTCCCTGGGCCTGTGCTGGGCTCCTGTCAGCTCCCCAGGCATGGGTTTGTGGGCAGGGAAAGGAAAGGAGCCAGGGCCTCGTGTTCATCTGGGTCCTTTTGTATCTAAAGTCCAGATTTGGCTTCTGGTGCTCTATTTTCTACTGCAATTTAAACATTCTGTTTTTAATAAAACTATTTTTGGTGTCGTTTTCGTGTCCCTGGAGACACAATGGTCATCGTGTGGGGAGGAGGGAGAGCTCAGGAAGGAGAAAGGATGGGGGAAAGGTGCTTGTAATTTTACTTCTCAATGTCCTCTGATTTTTTGGGCAATAACTTCAGGTCGTTCTCCTACATGGAGTGTGTTTGGCCAGTGATCAGGGCGAGGTTTCTCCCCGTTCTTATCCCAGGGCAGGAGCCTTTCAGCGTGGGCTCTGTGCCACTGGGTGGCCTCGTGGTTTTCTGTCTCTTGTGATCGCTGTGTGCATCTCCAGGGAGGCAAACGAGGCCATGCTGAGCCTCGAGATGCAAAATGTTCCCATTTGCCAGGGAAATGTTCGTGTTGGCCAGGCTGGGAACATCTCAGCATGTCCAGGGCCGGTGAGGGATGGGGTCCAGCACTCCAAGTGACGCTGGGACCAGAACCACAAGGACCATTTGGAGCCACACTTGACCCTGGGGATGACCTTGACCTCAGCCTGACGCTGCTTCACCCCAGGACAGGAGAGCCACCATCAGCTTTTATTACCCACCCATAAAAGCTTCACCTTTGAACCTCCCCAAATCCCATCTGGGACCCCCCCACGGGACCCCCCCAAACTCTGGGACCCCCCTCCAGCCCCCTCAGCCACGCTGTGGCCGCAGCTTCATCTCAGTGAAGGGGATGGAGACGTTGAAGCCTTTCCAGGGGAACCAGTGGATGCCCTGTGGGGGAGCTGGGGGGTCAGAACCCTTGGAGAGTTCCAGAGACCCCCATAAATCCCCATAGAGACCCCACAGTCGCTCCCCAGATTCCTATGGGCACTCATGGACCCTTAGGGATCCCCATAGACACCCCAGAGACCACAGAGATCCCCACAGGCCCTACAGGACCACACAGGCCCTATAGATCCCACAGACCCTTTTTCCACAGGGCCCTATGGAACCCTATGGACTCCCCAGACCCCTATGGACCCTCAGAGAGCCCCATGGACCCTCCCAAAGATTCCCTCATACACCCCCAGACCCCTCCATAGTCCTATAGCCCACCCTAGACCTCCTGTGGGGGGATATGTCAGGGACCCCCAAACTCAGCAGGAGCCACCAAAACCCACCCGAAACCCCAATACCCTCAGGGACCCCAAAACCCACCAGGGACCCCACAGACCCTGCCAACCAATGAACCCCAAACCCCCAGGGATCCCAAATCCCATCAGGACCCCACAGAATTCCCCAAATACCCCATGGACCCCAAAACGCACCAGGAAACACCCAGGAATCCCAAAACCACCAGGAACCCCAAAACCTACCAGAGATTCTCAAAACCCACCAGGGACCCCAAAACCCACCAGGGACCCCACAGACCCCTGTCAGCCAGTGAACCCCAAAACCCCCAAGGATCCCAAATCCCATCAGGACCTCACAAAATTCCCCAACAACCCAGGGACCCCCAAACCCACCAGGAACCACCAAAACTCAGCAGAAACCCCAAAATACCCCAAGGACCCCAAAACTTATCAGGCACCCCCAAATCCACCAGAAACCCCAAAACCACCAGGGACCCCCAGGGACCCCAAAACCCACCAGCGACCCCACAGTCCTCTGCCATCCAGTGAACCCCCAAACCCCCCATGGATCCCAAATCCCATCAGGACTCCCAAAAATTCCACCCCAAACCCCCCCGGAACCCCCCCCGGCCCCGGCGGTGCCGCTGAACGCTCCCACGCGGAGCCGGTACCGCTCCTGGGCGCTGCCCACGGCCAAGTCGCGATAGATCGCCAAGGCCGAGTCGCGACCGGCCCGCAGCTCCACGCGCAGCTCCGTGGGGGTCGCGGCCGTCGGCTCGTGCAGCGCCTCGTTCCCTGCACCCCAAAAATCCTCCGGTACCCCCAGGACTCCTGCGGGGTCCCCTCGAGATCCCCCGTCCCCCGCCAGTGCTCTCCCTGAAATATTGGGGACCCCCAAACTGCTGGGGACCCCAAAAGTGCCCCATGAACTCCTGGAGACCCCCCAAATCCTTCCCGGACCCCAAAACCGGATCTGAATGTTTGGGGACCCCAGAAGTGTCCCCTGATCTCCTGTAGACCCCCCAAATACTTCCCGGACCCCAAAACCAGATCTGAATATTTGGGGGGACCCCCCTGGATCCTACGAGTTCCCCCCTCGGACCCCTGGGGATCCCCCATATTTTGGGGTCCCACCGAGTACCCCCTGCTGCCGCCCCAGGCTCTCCTCAAAGTTCCCCCAAACCCTGGCAGTGCCTCCCAGTCGCCCCAGATATTTTTATAGGTCCCCCCCAAAATCCCCAGGGCCCCCCAAAATCTCCAGGGCCCCCCCGGCCGAGCCAGAATTCGCCGCTGACGTTGCCGAAGCCGCGGGCGTACGAGTCCCACCCCCTCCAAAACCCCAAAACCCCTCTGATGCCCCAAACCCCAATTTCCATCCCATAAACCCTAGGGAACCCTTCCAGTCCCTCCCAGTGCCCCCCAGTCCCCTCCCAGTGCCTTTCCAGCACCCCTCAACCTCTCCAATGCCCTCCAACACCCCCTGCGGGACCCCCCCAATTACCCCAAACCCCCTCATTTCCCCCCCATAAACCCTGTAGAGCCCCCACCCCCTCCCAGTATTCCAAAGTTCCCTCTCAGTGCCCCCCAGCACCCCTCAACCTCCCCAACACCCCCTGCAGGACCCCCAATTGCCCCCAAACCCCCTCAGGACGCCCCAGTTGCCCCCACACCTCCAAATTTCCGCCCCAAAAACTCCATAAATCCTCCTCTAAACGCCTGTAGGACCCCCCAGCATTGCTCCCAGTGCTCCCAGTGCTCCCAGTCGCACCAGGCAGCCGCCGCCGTCCGTGTCCATGTCACAGAAGACGCGGAGGGGCCGGGCCGGGTCCCCCCCGAGGAAGATGAGGGTGTCCCGGGAGGGTCCCGGCCCGTTCCGCTGCTCCTCGGCGCAGTCCCGGGGATGGGGGTGCGGGAGTGGGGCTGGGGGGAGCATTGGGGTCACCTCAGACACCCCAAAAAGTTTCTGGGAATTCAGGGGTGACCCCTCCCCAAAATGACACAGGCACCCCCCAATGCCTCCATTCGAAATTTGGGGGTCTGGGTGACACCCCCAGGATCTGAGACCCCCTCAGATGATCCAGGGCTGGAGCTGTCCCCCCAAAAGACACAGATCTCCCAAAAAAGCACACAGGGGTACAGCTGTCCCCCCTCAAAGGACACAGACCCCCCAAAAAAGGACCCCAAATGACTTCCAAAATCCCAAATAAACCCCAGAAACCCCAAATAACCCCCAAACCCCCAAAATAACCCCCAAATCACTCCGTAAACCCCAAATATCCCCCAAATAACCCCAAATAATCCCAAATTAACCCCCCAAACCACCCCAAAAACCCAAATAACCCTAAATAACCCCAAATAACCCCCAAATACCCCCCACTTCCCCCAATAACCCTACCCCCATTTTTGGGGGTCCAGATGCCCCTCCCTCCCCCATAGCTCCCCCCACTCACGAGTGTCAAAGGGGGCCTCCAGGGGGGCACTTTTGGGGTGTCCCCCTCGGCCCCACAGCCGCACCCCATAGCGCCCCGCGGGCTCCAGCCCCCAGAGCTGCTGCGATGTCGCCTCGGGGGGCAGCCACAGGGTCTGGGGGGGCACGGGGGGTTTTGGGGTACCCCAATGGGGACAGCGGGGTCCCCAGGGGGGGTATTGGGGTCTCAAAGTGATTATTGGGGTCCCCCAGAGCTGTATTGGGGTGCCATTACCCAAGCAGGGTAATGGGATACCCCGAGGTGTTATTGGGGTTCCCAGGGGGGTATTGGGGTCCCCCAGAGCTGTGTTGGGGTTCCCAGAGGGTCACTGGGGTCCCCCAAGGAGATATTGGGGTGCCATTACCAAAGGAGGGTAATGGGATACCCCGAGGTGTTACTGGGGTCCCAAGCAGATATTGGGGGACACCCGGGGGTTTTTAGGTTCCTTTTGGGGGGTCGTTACCTGCTGGGGCCCCCCGGGGGGGCCGTACTCCAGCTCGTAGCCATCGGGGGGGCGCGGGGGGGTCCCAGTGCAGCCGGGCACTGCGGGGTCACAGCGAGCCCACCCACAGGGTCCCTGGGCCACCTGGGGAAGGACACACTGCTGACATCTACAGCAGCCCCAAATCCCCTTCTGATACCCCAAAAATCACTGTGGTCACCCCAAACCCCCCACCCCCGCACCCCAAACCCTCCCATGGGCCCCCCAGCCCTGCCCTCACACCGTGCCCGATGGACATGGCCCAACTCCCCCAAATTTTCCCCCAAAGACCCCCCCAGTCACCCTCAGCCCCCAGTTTCCCCCAATGCCTGCCAGACCTGTTTCCTCCAGGACCTCCCAGTCCCCCGAGTTCTTCCCAGTTTCCCGCAGTCCTCTCCAGTCCCCAACTCCACCCCAATTCCCCCCTGACTCAGTTTCCCCTCATTCTCCAATTTCCCCCCCATTCCCAGTTCACCTCGATCTCCACCAGTCCCTTCAGTCCCCAGTTCCCTCCAGTTCCTCCCAGTCACCCCCAGGCCTCAGAGCCCTCAGTTGCCATCAGTTCACCCCAGTCTCCTGTTTCCCCCAGTTCTCCAAACCTCCCAGTTATCCCCAGTTCCTCCAGTTCCCCCAGTTCCCAGTTCCCTCCAGTTCCTCACAGGCCCAGTTCCCCCAGTTTGCCAAACCCCCCAGTTGTCCCAAGTTGTCCCCAATTCCTCCAGTTCCCCCAGTTCTCCTGCCAGTTGCTCCCAGTGCTACATTGCCCCTAATCTCCAGTTTCCCCCCAGTCCTCTGGCTACCCCCAGCTCCCAGTTTTGCCCAGTTCTCCTAAGTACCCTCAGCCCCAGTTGCTCCCAGTTCCCCTCTAATCCCACTGTTCTCCCTGGTCCCTGAGCTTTCCCAATCCCCCTAAAACTGTTCCCAGTCACCCCAATAACGAATCCCTCATATTCCTCCAGTTTCCCCAAGTCCCTCCCAGTTCACCCCCAGTACCCCCCAAATTCTCCCCAGTGCCCAGTTTCCCCCAGTCTTTGCCAGTCCTCAGCTCCACCCCAGTTTGCCCCAGTTTGCCCCAGTTCCACGCAGTTTCACCCAGGCCCCACATGACCCCAGACCCCATTTCCAACCGGTCCCCCTTAGCTTATCCCAGTTCCTCCCAGTCCCCAGGTGATCAGAGTCCCTCCAGGAGTTACACTCCCCCAAATCTCCACTCCCCTCCAATCCCTGCTCTCACTTTCCCCTGAATCCCCAAGTCCTCAGTGCCCTCCGAGCTGCCCCTGGGCCCCACTCCCAGCCCTGTCCCCACTCCAGCTCCATTCCCAGAGGGGTCCTGGGGGAATCCCCGCAGCCCCTCACCAGTGGTGGCCTCACTGGAGACGTGGTCGCTCCTTTTGCCTCCCCTCAGCCCATAGAGGTGGAAGCGGTACCGGCGGGACGGGGACAGCCCCGGCACCGTCACCGAGCGGGACTCGCCATCGATGGGCAGGGCCTGGGGCTGGCCCTGGGCATCCCGGTACTGCAGCACAAAGGAGTCAAAGGAGCCCTCAGGGATGTTCCACTGCAGCTGCACAGAGTTGGGGCTGGCACTGGAGACCTTCAGCTCTCCCAGCACTGCCTGTGTCAAGGGGGCCTCAGATGGAGGGGCCTCAGTTTGGGGATGTGCACTTTGGAGAACGTCAGCTCTGGGGGCCTCAGTTGAGGTGTCCATTGAGGGTGAGGGCAGATCCTCGGGGTCGGCTGCAGCAACAACAGAGAGGGGACACTGACGGGTGTGGGCATTGGTATGTCCATCCATTTGTCCATCCATCATCCACCCAACTATCCATTATCCATCATGCACCATCTCCTCCCAGTCCCTTCTCACCATTCCCTCCTCACCCATCACTGAGCACCCAATGACCCCAGCCCATCCAATCAACCACTGACTCTTCCATGGACTTACTGACCAGCATCTGCCATCATCCACCATCTTCATCATCATCATAATCAACATTATCCATCATCCTGATTTCTCCAATATCCACCATCATCCATCCATCCATCCATCCATCCATCCATCCATCCATCCATCCATCCTTCATCCATCCATCCATCCATCCATCCATCCATCCATCCATCATCCAGCCATCATCCATCCATCCATCCATCCATTATCCATCCACTCATCCATCCATCCATCATCCATCCATCCATCCATCCACTCATCCATCCATCCATCATCCATCCATCCATCCATCCATCCATTATCCATCCACTCATCCATCCATCCATCCATCCATCCACTCATCCATCCAATCCATATCCATCCATTCCTTCAATCATGTGTCTTTCCATGAAACTTTTGGTTCAACTGCATCTTTTACTTCTCCATCCATTGCATCATCCAACCATCAAATGACTGATCTGATCCTCAAAACCACCGATAAACTGCCCCAACACCCATCATCCATCCATCCATGCATCCATCCATCCATCCATCCATCCATCCTCCATCCACTGTCCATCCACTGCCATTCCATTGTCCATCCATCATCCATTGTTCATCCATCTTCCATCACCCATCATCATCATCCATCCATCCATCTGTCTTGGGGTGACTGTATGATGCCTGTATCCCCAAATCGTCTGTTCTGTTGGTGTTGAATATTAAATTCTGCAACTTTAAGACTGGTTCCAGGAGTGAAGGGGGGGGAAAGAAGAAGTGCAGAGTTTGTTATCAGAGACTGCACTGGCTCCCCCACATTCCTGCTCACAGACTCTGTTGTCTGCAGTGGACAGAGAGAGAGAGATCTCCTTTAACTTGGTTAGTTTTTTGACTAGCTGAGGCAGAAAAACTCCCTGGATTGGTTTGGTTTTGTTTTTCTTTTTTTTCTTTTTCTTTTTTTCCTGGAACTGTTTGAACCTGCTCTGGACTGAAAACCCAGAAGAGCACCGGGAGCTCACACCTGTGGCCCACCAGGCCTGGCCTGGGCATTCCCCAGCACAGGAGGGATTGAGAACAGACTGAGTGAGCTGGGCAGCCACGGAAAGAACTCTTCTAAATCTGCCATCTCCTCGGAACAGCGAGAGGTTTTGCTGTTTGATATTGTTCATTGTTGTGCTGGGAGGTGTGTTGCCTGTTGAATAAACAGTTTTCTTTTTTTCCACTTCTCTCCAATTTTTTTCGTTTTTCCTAGAGGGACCTCATTCAGAAGTTTCCTCCCAGATTTGTCCTAAACCAGGACAGGGGGAAATGAAACAAAATTTTAGGCTTTTTCCCACCAAAAATTGGGAATTTTCAGCCCTGACATTGGCACTTTTAACCCAAAACTTTTTGGACATCAGGTCTACACATTACAATGAATTGAGGTTTTCTTGGAAGTCTTTAAAATCATTGGAGATTTTTAGGGACACCAGGTCTAGCCAAATAAATGCAACAGGGATTTAGGGACACCAGGTCTACCCTATTGAAGTGAAAAAGGGTTTTGGAACACCAAGTCTATCCATTAAAGTCAATGGGCATTTTGCAGAAATTTGGGGCTAAAATGGGGAAATTTGGGTAAATTTGAGGGAAATATTGGGCTGAATTCTGGGAATTTCTGCTTAAGGATTGCAGTGCTGACACTCTGGAAGTCTTGGATGAATTCCTGGAAACCAATCCGGAATCCCTGATCCAATACCTGTGGCCTGGGGTGGAGCTGTTGCCTCCAGATAAGCCAAAAAATCTCAGTTTTCAGCCCAAAGTGTGGGAATTCTGAGTCTAAAAGTGGGATTTTTAGCACCAAGAATTTTGAGACATCAGGTTTACACGCTGAAATCAATGGGGATTTAAGACACCAGGTCTACCCATTCAACCCAGCAGAGCCCAGCACCTTCCACTTTAGGCAAGGAGGGACTGGAAAATTTTGGGAATGCCGTGAAATTGTGGGAATTTTTCCTGTGAATCCCTCACCTTCCTTCAGCCTTTCAGGGGGCAGCATCCCAGCCTCGCCCTTCCCAGAGCTCCTGGCAGGCACCAGCAGACGGTGGTGCCAGATGGAGAAGTTGGAGATGGCACAGCTCAGCAGGGCTCTGGCAAAGGTCAGCTTGGCCTCGGGGTCCTGCCTGACTGCCAGCTCCCACTGGTGTTCCCAGGCTAGGACTGGGAGGGCACCAGTATAAACCAGTAAGCACTGGGAGCCACCCTCGAGCTCCTGAGGCCTGTGGCAGCAGCTCCCAGAATAAACCAGTAAGGGTAAATGCACCTGCTCTCAGTGTGATCTAGAGGCTCTCAGTGTGGTCTGGGGGCTCCCAGGTTTATACTGGGAGGGCACCAGTATAAACCAGTAATGCCTCATGCACACAAACCCAGTCTCAGTGCAATCTCGAGGCTCCCAGTGCAGTCTCAGTGCTCCCAGGATTATACTGGTTGATCCCCAGGACCACATCCCAATCTAAACCAGTATAACCCAGTATAAACCAGTGACCCCCAGGACCACATCTGTAGAAGTCGGTCCGGAGTTTCCCTCATTTGCCTCACGACCATTGCAAGAAGACCCCGAGGCCCCCCACCCAATTGTGGCCTGGCCAAGGTGGATGCTTGCCAAGGGACTGTGTGCAGGTGCTCGCTGTGCTCCATGGTACACTGCTCTCGAGCAGGCACTAGCTGGAGCAGCAGGTTCTGTACACCTGTTTATTGCAGCAACCCTCACAATGGTCCATCAATCTCCCTACTCCTTGGCCAGAGGCCACTTGCTTTGGAGAAGGACTATAAAAGAGTGACCCTCTGGGGAAGACTCCTGAGATCTCCCCACGGATGAAGATTCATCTCTTGGCTGGCACAATTGAGGGTCACAACTCACATGAAATGTCCCCAGGTTCCAGTTAGAGCAGAACACTGGAGGCAGTGATGATTGAGGGGACAAACAAGCGAAAGGTGTCTGTGATGCTGAGCAAACCTGGATGTGTTTCAGGAATGCAAAGGGCCAAGGGCTGAGCCCCAGCCCCTGGCAAGGCACATCCTGTCCCTCCCTCATTGCTCAGGGCTCTTCCCGGGCCACTGGGCTCTGGGCATGTGCAATGCCAAGGGCAGCACCATGGGGCGGCCCCTGCCAGGCTGCTGAGCAGGGACAAGGAGGCAATGAGGCCCCAGCACAGCAAGGCTCACTTGTCCCCTGCTGGCCTCAGGCCCAGGGCCAGCCTGCATGGCCCAAGTGCTGCAGGAGTTAGCTGTGTCAGGGCCTTTCAGCTGCTGCCCATCCCTGTGCCCTCTGCAGCCCAGGCTGTCCTACGGTGTCCATGCCCTGCGCCTCTGTCCCTGCAGGCTGTCGTCATCCCCCGGCTGCCCCACCTCGCTGGCCCCTTCCTTTGCTGACAGCTCTGCCTCCTGCCTGCCTCTGCCTGGACACCCAAAGCCTTGGGCTGCTCCAGACTCCTTCTGGGGCACTCGTTGCACCACAGCTGTGCCTTGGGACAGAAATTCCTTTCTCCTTGGGTGCAGTCTGGGCCTGCCCAGCTGGCCTTTACATTAATTCTTTCTTTCTCCACCTGTTCTCTACTATGTGAAAAGGATCCTCCACCTCTGAAACCACCCTTCAATCCCTCCCAGGGCTCTCCTCTGCTGTCCTCAGTCTCCACTCCACTGTGCACAGAGCTCCTTTATTCCTATACAGTGGTCATGTGTTACGGCTTTTTCCCGGCCGATACAGAGTCTCTCACCTTCCACCGGTCTAGCTCAGGTGTTGGGATGATATTCCTCTGGGCCTTAGCCACAAAGACGTAGATAAGATATCAAAAGAGGCTCTTTCCCCTGATAAAGTTACAGGTTTATTTCTTGTGGGTAGTGAGTGAAAAGGGAAGGGAAAAGAGAGGGGGGAAAAAAGAGAGAACGGGAAAAGATTGGGGAAAAAAGTGCGGGAAAGAGTGGGGGGAAAAAGTGCGGGAAAGAGTGGGGGGAAAAAGTGCGGGAAAGAGTGGGGGGAAAAAGTGCGGGAAAGAGAGCGAGGTCAGCGGGTCCTGACCTTTTCTAGGGTCTGGAAAGGGGGGGCGGGGAGAAATTGGATCCCAGCCAGCTCTGTGTGGCCAGGAGGGGAGAGGGACCAAGATACAGGGCACAGCAGGGGTCACGGGATGTACCATTTACAATGTATCTAGGGAACGCAACATCTCCCCGTTTTTTGTTTAACAAAGTTGAAAGAAGGATATTGGTATCATTCAAATTACGATTTTGCCCACCACTTGTAGCTGGTGGGAGGGTTAGATTGTTTCAAGTCTTTCATTTCTATGTGATTGACTACTGAGGTAGAGGGCATGAGGCTATGAATAGCCTTGAAAACCAAGTGACGTAGGATCCCGAATGCCATTATTACAAGGAAAAGAATAACAAAAATTAACACAATTGTTTTGACTATAGATGTCCACCACCCTGTGAGTCCCCAGCCTTTGAACAGTCCATTGAACCAATCTTCAGATTCTTGCTTTACTTGTCCGATTAAGTTGTTCATGTTTCGGAGGGCAGCATGGATGTTAGGAGCTCTCGAGGTCAGGTCCATACAGCCAAGTCCTTCAAATTCCTGGCACTCATGTCCGTGTAGTAGCAAGAGAAAATCTATTTTCTTGTTGGAGCGTCTGTGCCAGGGTCACCTAGATGTTCTGACATGGCTGAGGGACAATCCATGCAGCTGCTAGACTGTTCAGTGTTAGCAGGAAGACAGCTTGGATGGGGTTCATCACGGGACTGAGAGAAGAGAAGGTTTTCTCTAGAAGGAAAAACAAACATTATAAAACCTATTAAAAGTCTCTATTTGCCGGAATGCCACCTTCTATGAGGATTTCTTTTCCCTTTTTTCTGCGGCGTCTTCTTTTTGAAGCCACTGCTACTTGCTCCTCGTTCTCCTCAGTTGGAGCAGGATGTTTGGGAACGAACGGTTTCACCCACTTTTGGGGAATCCACCGAGGGCCTGAGGGAGTGGATACACACGCATAGCCACGCCCCCAGGTAACAAGCTCATAGGGACCTTTGATTTCCCAGGTTTCTGGGTCCCTAATCAAAACTGGAGGATGTTGGGATAACTTGAATTGTTTGCTACTGTTAAAGTGACGTACCACAGGTGGACTCATATTTTCAAATGAACAATTTAGGAAATTGATAGTAAACATGGCTTTGCAGAGCTTCTGCTGTGGAGACATCCACACAGTTGAACTGCTCTGTTTAGCCAAAACCTGTTTGAGTGTCTGATTGGCTCTCTCCACTATACCTTGGCCTGTGGGGGAGTGGGAGGTGCCAGTTTTATGTTCCACTCCCCACTGCTGGACGAATTCCAGGAACTCCTTGGACTTATATGCTGCGCCCTGATCAGTTTTGATTTCCTTAGGGATCCCCAACACTGAAAAGGCTTGCACTAGGTGTTGTTTGGCATGCATAGCCCTTTCTCCTGCATGGGCAGAGGCATAGACTGCACCTGAATATGTGTCGATGCTTACATGAACATATTTGAGGCGACCAAAACTAGGAATGTGTGTGATGTCTGTTTGCCATACCTCACAACTGCCAAGACCTCGGGGGTTTACCCCCATGCCTATTGAGGGCATGGTGTGCAGCTGACAGTTGGGACAGGTGGCCACAATGGCTCGAGCCTGACTCCGTGTTAGCTGGAACTGACGCATTAGACCTGGTGTATTCTGGTGGTACTGCTGGTGGCTCAGCTTTGCCTGTTGGAAGATGTCAGGAAGGCGTGCTGGTTCTGCTGGGGTGGCTTGTTCTGCTGGGGTTGCAAGGGAGTCCGCCTGACGGTTCCCTTCTGCAATTTCGCCTGGCAAATCTGTGTGTGATCTCACATGCATCACATAGAACGGATGTTCTCTATGAGAAATCAAATAAATTAGTTTGGAAAGCAACCTGAAAAGCTGCTCATTTTCGATGTTTCTGAGCACTGCCTGCTCTGCCCTGGACACTATCCCCGCTACATAGGCTGAGTCTGTTACCAAGTTTATTGGCTCTGAGAACTTTTCAAAGGCTCTCACGACTGCTGCCAGTTCAGCTACCTGGGGTGACCCTTCCACAAACTCAACATCAGCTTCCCAATGCTGAGTCTGAGGATCTCTCCAAGTCATCACCGACTTGTGGGATGCCCCAGATGCATCCGTGAACACTGTGAGAGCTTTGAGTGGTCTCCTACTCCTCTTCTCACGAGGAATGAGGTGGAATTCCTCATTAAACAGCTTGTGAGACGGGGCATGGACTGATATTTGTCCTCTGTAGCTGTCCAGGGCTAATTGGAGACTGGCATTGCTCTGGAGCAAATGCTCAAACATCTCTTTAGTCAATTTGTCAGGAGAGTTCTTTCCCTCCTCAGACAATTTAACAGGGAGGTGAATACATGTGAAGTCACAGCCAGCTAATTCATGCAGTCTGATCCTTGCTTTCCGAATCAGTTGTGCTATTAACTCTTGTGGCTTAGTGATAGTTTTGGATCTCTGGTGGGAGAGGAAGACCCACTCTATGATTAAGAGTGACTCTCTCTGCCCCTTGATCCATTGGAATATTAACCCGTGTAAGTGTGGCAGTTTTCCTAGGACAATGAATTTGAAGGGCAGCTCGGGCTGGTAACGGTGAGCTTGCCTCTCTCCTAAGGTCTTTTGTACCTTTTCGATTGCAGTCTTTGCCTCTGGGGTCAGTTCCCTGGGAGAAAGCAGCTCTCTGTCCCCTTTCAATAAATTGAAGAGAGGTTCTAGGTCCTCATTAGTGAGGCCTAGCCAGGGCCTAACCCAATTCAATGACCCACACAGGGAATGGAGATCTGCTAAGGTTTTTGGATTACAATTAATTTCCAATTTCTGCGGAACAATGGTCCGTGCAGTGATTTCCAGGCCCAGGTACTTCCAAGGTGGCATCCTTTGGACTTTGTCCTCCTGCAATTCAAATCCAGCAGAGGTTAAAACTTTAACCACTAGGTCAAGTGTGTCCTGGAGTAGAGAGTTATCGGGTGCACACACTAGCACATCATCCATGTAATGAAGGATGATGGCCTCCCCTCTCTGGGCACGCACCTGGGACAGCAATGAAGCCACATGCCATTGGCAGATGGAGGGACTACATTTCATCCCCTGTGGAAGAACTCTCCAGTGGTAACGCTTCATTGGGGCCTCTCGATTGATGGTAGGAACCGAGAAGGCAAACCGTGGGGCATCCTCTGGGTGTAGGGGTATATGAAAGAAACAATCCTTGATGTCTAGAACAGCCAATTGCCAGTCTCTGGGAAGCATTGTTGGAGAAGGCATTCCAGGTTGGAGAGACCCCATGTCTTCAATTACTTTGTTTATTTCCCGGAGGTCGTGGAGCAGCCTCCACTTGTCTTTCCCTGGTTTCTTTACCACAAAAATCGGGAAATTCCACGCACTTGTGGTCTCTTCTATGTGGCCTTTAGCCAATTGTTCCTCCACAAGCTCCTCAAGCGCCCTGAGCTTTTCCTTACTCATGGGCCACTGTGCTACCCACTTTGGGGTATCATCTAGCCATTTCAACTTTTGGGTAGGGCGCCCCACAGTGGCCGCTTCTAAAAATCCCGAGGAGTTTTAGGGATAATTAATTTTACCCCCCACTGTGACATGGTGTCTCTCCCCCATAGAGGGCATTTATAGTCTGTAACAAATGGACGGATGCTAGCCAATTTTCCATCCGGCCCCTCAATTTGTACGATGCTTTTTGATACTTTTGCCAATTTTACTCCTCCTACACCCTGGATTCTGCCTGCCACAGGCTGAAGTTCCCAATGTGATGGCCACATCCTTTCGGGTATGATAGTCACATCAGCACCCGTGTCCAGTACCCCCTCCACATGGAGGTGATCTGATCCACGGGTTAGGTTGCATGCCAGAGAGGGCTTGTCCTCACCCACCACTTCTGCCCAGTAGACTTCAGGTGATTTTCCATCTACTGGGACCTCCTGTGGAACAGGAATGGCCTGGGCAAGGATTTGTCCCTCAGCCAGGTAATATGGTGGTAGAGGACATCGTGCCAAGAGAATGAGGCTAGTTATGCTTCCGTTGATGGTCATGGGAACCACCTCAATCTCTAGGGGTGTGTGTGCTGTGTCACCGACAACAAAGTACTCACTGTCCAGTTTCGTGTGGTTTAACGTCACGTCCTGTGTACCGTTAGGTAAGTCCACTGTAATGACTGTCCAATCAGGTGACCTGAAATGAAAACCTCTGGTAGTCACAAGCCTAAAACGGCCTAGTGGCTTCCAAACCTTGTTAACTGAACCTTTGATATTTTCATTGACATACATCCCCACACCCTCTATCCCATCCTCCCCCTTTTTGTTTATTAAGAGAGAGTCTTTTGCGAGTGTGGAGCCCGCAGTATTTATAGCCGAGCGCGCTATGGTGTTAATGGCGGGTACGCGCTGTACAGTTAGTTTTTTTGTTTGTTGGTTTTCTTCTGTTTCTGGTTGTGTGGACAGTCCCTGGCGAAGTGTCCTGGCTGCTTGCACTGGAAGCAGATGATGTGCTGCAGTTGCTCTGGTGACACTGGTTGCTTCTTGGCTTCCGGTGTTACAGCTGCCACGGTCCTTGGGTGTGCCAGTCCTGGATTTCTTTCGTGTCCACTGAACAGTTCTGCTTTCCTGGCGCAGGCTTCAATCATCTGTGCTAAGCTAGGTGCTGGCTCCAGGGGAAGGCCAAGGATAACCCTACGGCAGGTTTCATTAGCATTCCTCTGAGCCATTTCTTTAATTAATTCAGCTTGTAATACTGGATCAGACACTTGTCTTTCTACTTGCATACGAAGGCGGTCCACAAACTGTAAGAAACTCTCAGAGGTAAACTGTTTAATGTTAATATAACTGCCTTTAGTATCTACTGTTGGTAATTGGTTAAAGGCTTTTTCTGCAGCATTGCATATCTTATCTAAGACAGACTTAGATAGTACTCTAGTTTGGTTTTCAGGGCAATGCCAATCTTTCTCCCCACATAGGTGCTCATATGTGATATCATTATTATCAGCATCCTTTGCATTATCTGAGCTTTTTAAAAGCTCTTGTAAAAGCACTTTTAAAGATCTTTTCCATAGGCTTTCCCATAGATCATATTCGGAAGGAGTTAACAGACACCGGAAAAGCTCTTTGATATCATGTGGAACCAGTTCGTTTGAATTAAAAGTGGCTCTCATTATGCCTTTAAAGATTTCACTATTCCTACCAAATTCTCTTTGCACTTTACAAATTTCTTTTTTATCTTGGTAGGACAAAGGCTGATAACTTCTTTTTCCGTTTCTCTTACCAAGATAAACTACAGGAGCAACTGATGGTACATACTCTTTCTCCTGGTGCTGACTTTCAGGTTTGGGCATCCCCCCCCCACCGGGCCCGGGAGGCTCCCCGCCTCCCCCCACCACGGGAGCACCATCCATCCCCCAGGGGCTGTGGGCTGATCCCTCCCCACCCCCACCCCCTCCGGCACTGAACCCAGCAGGGGCTACATTGACCTCCCCCACCCTGCAGCAGCTTGGAGGGAAGGAATGTGAAACCGGAGAGGGGGAGGGGTGGTGGAATTCAGGATTGCAACACCTGTGGGCGGGGTCACCAGGTACCAGGCAGGACAGGGTCTTGGAGGGGGGAGGGGGCGGTGGAGCCGAGGGCAGGGAGGAGTTATGGGAGGGGACAGGCTTAGGGGCTGGGACCAGAGGGGAAAGGGGGTTGCGGGATGAAGGAGGAGACACGTGGCTGCCACCATATCGGCCCCCCCCCACTCCCTGGACCGCATGTACAATGCTATCTGGGACCCCAACCTGTCCAGATACGGCCACGTGTTCGTGGCCTGGGGGGGAAGGGAACAAGGAAGGAGAACAGTTACAGCCGTGCTGAGCATGCTGTATTTCCAAGGGAGACCCTGGGGTGCTTTCCAGGTTATGGTTATAGGGATTTTTGGAACGGGAAGGTGAGCTTGAATCATTTTGCTGCTGCTGTCTGTTGTTTTCTGTCTGAATTAAAACTTTCCGAATTTGTAAGAATATCGGAAGGAATACAGAGGCAGTTTTATCTCCATTTTCTACTTTTGAAGTCAATAAATCCCCTATTTCATCCCAAAATGAAATCGAATTTACATTTTGCAATTCAAGGTCCGATATTTCAACAGACAGCCAGCTGGCAAAACGGGCTAGTTTTTTATTAGATATTAAAACATTTCCTGAACTTAGTATTTCTTTGAGTTGTTTTGTTATACTCTTTTGTAAAGCAGATTGCTGTATCCCCATAGTGTTAGCAATTTGCACTATATCTAGCCCACTACCGTTAAAACACAGGAAAGGAGTTAGTTGTTAAGACGTACACCACGGTTTTCAGGCTTTACTAGATGCGGAACCGATGTTAATTTCGCCGTTTTTTTTTTTTTTGTCAGCAAAACCTACGTGTGGCGCCCGCGCCGCTGTAGGGACCGCCCCCGCGCCGCAAACACCCGTAAAAACCGCAAAAAACGCAAAAAAACCTCCCCTGTGCCGCAGCTTTGAAACCGATCAAAGCTGCCTGCCTGCTGCGCCGCGCCTGGGGTGGCCGCGTCCAGCCCCCCCCAGCCCCCGCGCCGCACCACGTGGCCGAGGGCTTCCAAGCCGCGCGCACTGCAAACACACCCGTGCCGCCTGTCCTTCCGAGAACAGCGCCGGGCCGGCAAAATGCCACCGGTGAGACGTCCCCGCGGAGCTCCGGGAACCCCCCGCCGCAAAGGGACGCTTAACTCACCTTTTCTCTTGCAGGCAGACACGTCTGTGTACACGGTAGTGGATCCACGTCCTGAACCGACCTGTCTGGGACAGACAGGCTGCCGGTTCGTGCTGAAAAGTCTTCGAACTGCAGAAAATGCAGCTTAAAGAAATTTTAGCTAGTTGATCAGCTCCTATGCTGGTCGAATCCCGAAATTAGGGATCACAGCGAAACGTGGGTGCTTTAAAGAAACACGCACGTGGGGCGCCAACTGTTACGGCTTTTTCCCGGCCGATACAGAGTCTCTCACCTTCCACCGGTCTAGCTCAGGTGTTGGGATGATATTCCTCTGGGCCTTAGCCACAAAGACGTAGATAAGATATCAAAAGAGGCTCTTTCCCCTGATAAAGTTACAGGTTTATTTCTTGTGGGTAGTGAGTGAAAAGGGAAGGGAAAAGAGAGGGGGGAAAAAAGAGAGAACGGGAAAAGATTGGGGAAAAAAGTGCGGGAAAGAGTGGGGGGAAAAAGTGCGGGAAAGAGTGGGGGGAAAAAGTGCGGGAAAGAGTGGGGGGAAAAAGTGCGGGAAAGAGAGCGAGGTCAGCGGGTCCTGACCTTTTCTAGGGTCTGGAAAGGGGGGGCGGGGAGAAATTGGATCCCAGCCAGCTCTGTGTGGCCAGGAGGGGAGAGGGACCAAGATACAGGGCACAGCAGGGGTCACGGGATGTACCATTTACAATGTATCTAGGGAACGCAACAGTCATGTGCTTGCAGTCTTCAAAACCCAACTTGGGACATCTCTAGGACCTCTCCAAGATGTTGGCTAATGAAAACAGTCTTCTCATAGTCTAAGAAAATCAGCAAAAGGATAAGGCCAGCCAGACCTCTCTCTTCCGACTACTTTTGTTTAGGAGCACTCCTTGGATAGACAGAATTTGGGAGGTCAAATCACAATTTTGGCCCTGGACAAGAAGGTCGCTTCTTTTCCATGGTTAGAAGAAACAGTTCTCGAGTGTTACAGGGGCAGATAAAAGGTGACTACCAGAGCCTGTCCTGGCAGCTTGTTGGGGGTTGAATGCTTTGCTTTTCTTTCTGTGGAATTTCTCCCATTGTTATGCTAAGTAATTGTGGCTACACCTTAAAACGACAGACAATGTTCTCTCGTAGGGGGGTGGCTGGAGGGGGAGGGGGGGGAACCGGAAAAGGAAAGGTGGGATAGGGGGGTCTGGAGCGGGGGACGCTCTCTCGCTTGGCTCCTGGAGTGGGAAGACAACCTGGGCTCTGCTCTGGCATCTTCCCCTGCCATCCCAGCACTGAGATCCACACTCCCTGCCTTTGGACATCGCTCTGCTGCTCTCCCAGCTCACCCTACTACCTCCGGACACTCTGCTGAGCACCACGACCGACACCGTGAGGGGGGAGTCACTTTCCCATCCCTCTCACCCCTGGGCCGCGGCCGCCATCACCCAGCCCTCTTCAACTGCGCGGGACCTGCCCTGCCCCCACAGCACCGGTAACAGCACAGGGAGACGGCCTGCGGCCAGAAGGGACTGGAGCGGAGCTAGACTGTTTCTGTTGCCAATTTTTATAGCTGTTGTTGTTTTTTTCTGCTTTGTTAGATACCAGTAAAGAACTGTTATTCTTATCCCCATATCTCCTGCCTGAAGGTGTCTGAATTGGACCTAAAATAATTAAAAGGGAGGGGGGTTGCACTCTGCATCGCAGAAAAGGGGCTCTTGCCTTTCCTTAGACCATACCTGTCTTTCAAACCAAGACAACTTTTGGCGCCCAACGTGTGGCATTGCCTGAGGGCATTGAGAGAGGGGTAGAAAAGGGGATAACAGTTCTTAAATTACCCAAGCTTGTGGTAGGTGACACCATGCTGTCCAGCTTATCCTGGATTGGCCTCCATGTGGTCACTGCTATATCTCTCCCATTTGCAAGCCCTTTTTTAAACATGAGTTTCATAACCAAGGTTACTGTGGCTATTATCCAGTTTATTATGTGGGTTGATCAGTTGAGGAATTCATGGATTTTTAATTTTCTCTGGAAGATGGCCACATGGATTCAGAGCTATCACACTCTAAGTGTGTGTTTCTGGGGCTACTTCAATAATGGTACTTACTGTGAGGAAGTGGCAGCAGGTGAAATTTTTTCTCAACCCATCACAGGGTTTTTGAAGTTCACCCCACCAGTCTTCAAGGGGTTCCAATCCACTTTAAATGCTAATGACATTATATTGTGGCTAGTGTTGCTTATATCCCTGTTAAACCTGTTCTATCTAACATTCAGAGATAAGGGGAGATTGACTTGGATAACAACCCTGATACCTACCCCAGGGATTAGTGATGTTACCCCAGAGCCTGATCCTGTCCCAGAGACTAGGGAGGTTACCCCAGAGCCTGATCTTGTCCCAGAGACTAGGGAGGTTACCCCAGAGCCTGATCCTATCCCAGAGACTAGGGATATTACCCCAGAGTTTGACCCTGCTCCACAGCCCACCTCGGAAAGGAACCACCCAGAATGGGTGGGGGTGCTAGCAAAGGAGATACGTGAGATGGGCCAGATGCTGAAGGAGTACCTCTCCCCAGCTGGTGAGAAACCCTCCCCCTGCCTTAAAGAGGGAGACTCTGATGGTGCAGCAGTGGGACCCACAGATGTTACATCTGTCCAGGTTCCAGCTGAACTGCAAGGGCACTCACAGCCAGCAGCAGTTGCCCCTGTGGAAACTAGGAAGTCTAAGATGAAAACAAGGCACCTAGATAATAAGGTTCAGGGAGGGGGCCCCTCACAACCAGCAGGGGAGCCAGAAGTTGAGATCATCACCGAGTCCTTGTCATACGAGAGTCTCCGTAACCTGCAAAAAGACATTGTACGACGGGGCCGTGAGGCTTTTACAACCTGGTTACTGCGGGTCTGGGACCTTATGGGTACAGGTGTGCAACTGGATGGTACTGAGGCAAGGAATTTGGGAGCCTTGACCCAGGACTCAGGTGTGGACCAGGTATTTGTAAGGGAGACAGGTCTCCTTTCCCTCTGGGAGCGACTTTTAATGAGTGTGAGAGAGAGATTTGTCCACAGGGAAAGAATGCAGGAGCACCACCAGAGAACACGTTGGAATACCCTTGAGGAAGGGATCCAAAAGCTGAGAGAAGTGGCAGTACTGGAGGTGCTCTTTGGGAGGGATGGACAGCATGACAATGACCCTGACAAGGTCAGGTGCACAGGGCAGATGTTGTGGAATCTGGCAAACCTGGGCCCATCTCAATATACCCCCTTTATTGCAATGATTGATGCTGATACCAACCAAGTGACAGTGGGCTCTGTTGCCAACAGGCTCAGGAATTATCAGAGTATGATGGCTGGCCCAGTGCAGGCTCATGTCTCTGCTGTGGCTAAGGACCTCAGAGAGGAGTTTAAGGAGGAGATGAAGGAGATAAGGGAAGAGGTGAGGAAGATCAGTGCAGCACCAGTGAGAGTCATGGACCCCAAAAGTAGAGCCCAACGCCCCCCAGCTAGGGAGAGAGGGTACACCCCACGTGCTGACCTGTGGTTTTTTCTACGTGACCACGGGGAAGACATGAGAAGGTGGGATGGGAAACCCACTTCTGTCCTGGCAGCATGGGCGCGCCAACTCAGGGAGGGGAACACCAACAGAGGGAACTCCACTAAAGTGAGGGTAGCCTCAGCCTCCCATGGAGGTGCAGGGTATTACAGAAGGGAAGATGATCTGTCAGATCCCCTTGAAGGAACCTCCAGTATGTATGCCCAGGAGAGAAATAATAACCAGGGCTAGAGGGGCCCTGCCTCTAGCCAGGGAGAGGCACGGGAAAACCGGATCTTTTGGACGGTGTGGATCCGATGGCCTGGCACATCAGAGCCACAGGAACACAGAGCATTGGTTGACACTGGTTCACAATGTACATTAATACCATCAGGACATGTCGGAAAGGAACCTGTTTCAATTGCTGGGGTTACAGGGGGATCTCAGGAATTGACTCTGCTGGAGGCTGAGGTGAGCCTGACTGGGAAAGAGTGGCAGAAACATCCAATTGTGACTGGCCCAGAGGCACCATGTATCCTAGGCATAGACTTCCTCAGGAATGGCTATTACAAAGACCCAAAGGGACTCAGGTGGGCTTTTGGAATAGCTGCTGTGGCAGCAGAGGGCATTAAGCAGTTGAACACCCTGCCTGGGCTATCAGAAAACCCATCTGCAGTGGGACTCCTCAGAGTGAAAGAGCAACAGGTGCCAATTGCTACCTCAACAGTGCACCGCCGGCAGTACCGGACGAATCGAGATGCCGTGATCCCCATCCACAAGATGATCCGTGAGCTGGAGAGCCAAGGGGTGGTCAGCAAAACCCACTCACCCTTCAACAGCCCCATCTGGCCTGTGTGTAAATCTGAAGGAGAATGGAGATTGACAGTGGACTATCGTGCATTGAATGAGGTGACTCCACCACTGAGCGCTGCCGTGCCAGACATGCTGGAACTGCAGTACGAGCTGGAGTCCAAGGCAGCAAAGTGGTACGCCACCATTGACATTGCCAATGCATTCTTCTCCATTCCTCTGGCAGCAGAGTGCAGGCCTCAGTTCGCTTTCACCTGGAGGGGTGTGCAATACATGTGGAACCGACTGCCCCAGGGGTGGAAACACAGCCCCACCATCTGTCATGGGCTGATCCAGGCTACACTGGAGAAGGGTGGAGCTCCAGAACATCTGCAGTACATTGATGACATCATTGTGTGGGGGGATACGGCAATGGAAGTATTTCAGAAAGGAGGAAAGATCATTGAGATTCTGCTGGGAGCCGGCTTCGCCATTAAAAAGAGCAAAGTCAAAGGGCCTGCCCAAGAGATCCAGTTCCTGGGAGTAAAGTGGCAAGATGGACGGCGCCAGATCCCCAGTGAGGTCATCAATAAGATCACTGCAATGTCTCCACCAACCAGCAAGAAGGAAACACAAGCCTTCCTAGGTGCCATAGGCTTTTGGAGAATGCACATTCCTGAGTACAGCCAGATTGTGAGCCCTCTTTACCTGGTCACCCGCAAGAAGAACGATTTCCACTGGGGCCCTGAGCAGCAGCAAGCCTTTGCCCAGATCAAGCAGGAGATTGCTCATGCAGTAGCCCTTGGCCCAGTCAGGACGGGACCAGATGTGAAGAACGTGCTCTACTCTGCAGCCGGGAACCATGGTCTGTCCTGGAGCCTTTGGCAGAAGGTGCCTGGTGAGACGCGAGGCCGACCACTGGGGTTCTGGAGCCGAAGCTACAGAGGGTCCGAGGCCAACTACACTCCGACAGAGAGGGAGATCTTGGCCGCCTATGAAGGGGTCCAAGCAGCCTCAGAGGTGGTTGGCACAGAAACACAACTCCTCCTGGCACCCCGACTGCCAGTGCTGGGGTGGATGTTTAAAGGAAAGGTTCCCTCAACCCACCATGCCACTGACGCCACATGGAGCAAATGGATTGCCCTCATCACACAACGTGCCCGTATTGGAAACCCGAATCGCCCTGGGATTTTGGAGATTATTACCAACTGGCCGGAAGGGGAAGACTTTGGCCTTGCCGACGAAGAAGAACAGGAACAGGTGACCCGGGCCGAAGAAGCCCCACCGTATAACCAACTGCCAGCAGATGAAACATGCTATGCTCTTTTCACTGATGGTTCCTGCCGCATCGTAGGGATGAACCGGAAGTGGAAAGCAGCCGTATGGAGCCCCACACGACAGGTTGCACAAGCTACCGAAGGAGAAGGTGGATCGAGTCAACTTGCTGAACTCAAAGCTGTTCAGCTGGCCCTGGACATTGCTGAAAGAAAGAAGTGGCCAAAACTCTACCTTTACACTGATTCATGGATGGTAGCCAATGCTCTGTGGGGATGGCTGGAAAGGTGGAAAAAGGCTAAATACCGGCACGAGACCGATAGCCAACAAGTACCGTAAGGGAAAGTTGAAAAGAACTTTGAAGAGAGAGTTCAAGAGGGCGTGAAACCGTTAAGAGGTCGGGGCTTCTCGGAGTCGGGTTGCTTGGGAATGCAGCCCAAAGCGGGTGGTAAACTCCATCTAAGGCTAGAGAACACGGCATTGAGTGGGTGTACCATATCCCCTACCATGCACCAGCTGCAGGGAAAGTTGAACGGTGCAATGGCCTGCTTAAAACCACCTTGAAGGCACTGGGTGGGGGAACTTTCAAGAACTGGGAGATTAATCTACCAAAGGCCACCTGGTTAGTGAACACCCGAGGTTCCACTAACCGAGCAGGCCCTGCCCAATCTGAGCCCTTGGGAATATCGAATGGAGATAAGGTTCCAGTGGTACACATGAGAGGTATGCTAGGAAAAACTGTTTGGGTGAATCCTGCCTCCAGCAAAGACAATCCCATCCATGGAGTTGTATTCGCTCAAGGACCAGGTTGCACCTGGTGGGTGATGCAAAAGAATGGAGAGACCAGATGCATACCCCAAGGAGACCTTGTTTTAGGGTGAAATACCTATAGTACTGTGCCTATGTCTCTAACTGCATGTATGTATATATAATGTAACAGTTTAATTTGATATAGCATATTAGTATGGGAGAAATTCAGGGGTGGATAATGTTGGGGGTTGAATGCTTCGCTTTTCTTTCTGTGGAATTTCTCCCATTGTTATGCTAATTAATTGTGGCTACACCTTAAAACGACAGATAATGTTCTCTCGTAGGGGGGTGGCTGGAGGGGGAGGGGGGGGGGAACCGGAAAAGGAAAGGTGGGATAGGGGGGTCTGGAGCGGGGGACGCTCTCTCGCTTGGCTCCTGGAGTGGGAAGACAACCTGGGCTCTGCTCTGGCATCTTCCCCTGTCATCCCAGCGCTGAGATCCACGCTCCCTGCCTTTGGACATCGCTCCGCGGCTCTCCCAGCTCACCCTACTACCTCCGGACACTCTGCTGAGCACCACGACCGACACCGTGAGGGGGGAGTCACTTTCCCCATCCCCTCTCTCCCCTGGGCCGCGGCCGCCATCACCCAGCCCTCTTCAACTGCGCGGGACCTGCCCTGCCCCCAGCACCGGTAACAGCACAGGGAGACGGCCTGCGGCCAGAAGGGACTGGAGCGGAGCTAGACTGTTTCTGTTGCCAATTTTTATAGCTGTTGTTGTTTTTTTTCTGCTTTGTTAAATACCAGTAAAGAACTGTTATTCTCATCCCCATATCTCCTGCCTGAAGGTGTCTGAATTGGACCTAAAATAATTAAAAGGGAGGGGGATTGCACTCTGCATCGCAGAAAAGGGGCTCCTGCCTTTCCTTAGACCATACCTGTCTTTCAAACCGAGACACCATCTCTTTCTTAAATTTCCTAAAGTTCCTAGTATTCAGGGGAACATTCACGTAACCAATAGGTCCCTGTCCTGGGGCCAGATTTGCCATTGGAACCTCTCTAAGAGGGTATAATCTATCTTCCCTTCCTGCTTCCTCGCCCTCTTTGTCACTTTCTTCCTCCTGTCCCCTTCTGCCTCTAGTTCTGTGTGCTACTGGCTTGTCTTGAATAGGGGGTGCATCGGGGACCAAGGGCTGGACAGGCTGGACAGGCTGTCTGTATGGGGGTGGGAGGTGATTTAACGAGTCCCATGGCTTTAGTCAGTCTCTTCTTGCTGCCCGTCCTTTAGTTTGCAAAGGGTATAACGAATAACCTTCTTTTTCTTGCCTTTGAACTATAAATTTACCCCCCACACACTTTTTGGAAGCCACAAAGCAGCATATTCACTTTTTTTCCTAATTAAAACGTTGTTTTGAACTCATATATAGATTTAAAACCTGACAAATCTAATCTTCAAATGATTTAAACTCTGGCCAGTACAAATTATTTGCACAAATCTTTTCTTTTCTCCACTCAAACATACAGTACTGTATAATTTTCTGCTTACTTTTTCTCTTTGGGATTCCCTTGTACTTTAGTATTGTAACACTATCCTCAGGGGGCTGTCCTGAGGAATCTCGCTCCCCTTCTGGAAACCCCTCTCGGTTCCCAGGCACACCGGGTTCTCGTGAACTATTCTCATAATTCACAACCCCTGGGTCAGATGTTTTACTTTTCCTCTGACCCATCTCTGGCAGCAACATTTCCCTTGCTCTCTCTCATTCGTTCTGCGGTTCAACTCCTCCGCTTAATATACCAATCTCACTTCTTTTGCCAACCACTTGTTTCCCATCTAATTCCTTCTTTTCCTTTTATTCTCCCCCCCAACCTCTCTTTCTGGCCACTTTCCACAATCCTTTCTTAATCACGTACTGAAACTTCCATCTATTATCCTCCCAACAGATAGTTGAACCTGGTTCATTCACTCCCTTCTTAAATCACTTCTTCCGAGCATCAGCTCCCTTCTCAAAGACTTTTCTCGTGAGTTCTCGGGCTGGGACTTTCCCTCCCAGTCCCTCCCGGGGTATTCACTCGCTCTCCCCTTTCAGACATTCCTCACTCACACACAAGCACACAGCCGCCCCCTTTACCCAACCCCATGGTACTCACACAGCCCCGTTTTCGCACAGGGTTCTTGTGCACAAGACGTTTTACGGGCACCTTTCCCTTTCTGCCGGCGTTCTCACGGGAGCCTTCTTCTTCTGGCGCGCCTCCTTGTAGCGAGCTTCTTTTGCTTATGCTTTATTTTAATTTGGAACTCCTTTTCCAAGAGAGCCTGGTCTAGCCTTGGGACCACCTTAACAATTGGTGGGGAGCTCCTTCCCAAAACTAGCCACTCTTCACTTGGACTGGAGTTCCCGGGTTTCGGCACCAAATTGTTATGAATGATGTTCTATTTTTCCCAATTTATCAAGCAACGAGATTAAATTTAATAGTAAGTTTTTAATAGTAACAAAATGAATACAATCAAAGTATTGGAGATGACAATTAAAGTATTGGAGATGAAACAATCAAAGTGCATATATTTAAGAATATACAAAATTTGGCAGTAAGTAATTTAGTATAATTGAGGTTCGTATAAAGCATAAGCAAAACCGACCGGGGAGGGGCCCCCCTCCGACCGGGGATACGGGGAGTGGCTCCCATTCCTCACGTACCAAAGCATCCAGGCTAACAATCCCACTTATATACTGTAGGCTACAGAAGTTTCTAGAAAGCTCCTCCTAGTTTCTATTCCTAAAATCTACGTAACTATACTGCATGGCGCATGCTCTACTAATGGGTTAGGGGGTCTCTTATCCTTTTGAGGGTCTTATTTCCGATGGAGGCTCATCATCTTCATCAGTGACCGAGGTGTGACCTGCAGGTAGCGCAGGCGCCCTGTGTGACTGAGCAGATGTTTTCCATAACATGACTTTAATTAAGTCCCATGCTTGGAATCATTCCATTTTTGACAGCTTCAAGGTTGAAGCTGTATTTCTAGATGCCGCTTATCAGACCTTCGTCCTTCTACTATTCTTGTTTGACTTTCTTCCAACCTCCTTCTTCGACTCCCAACATCTGGGAGATGTCTTTTATCCTGTCTCACCCATCTCCCCCTTCTCACTCTGTAACAATTGTCTTCTATTGATCTAAATACAATTTTGTTAATATAGTTACAACTTAATTAGCACGAATCACATTTATCACAATTCCCCCATTTCTCTTTTTGATTATATTGATTCGTGCTCTAAAAAGTTGCTACTTCGTATTGTCTATGTTTTTTTATACTAGCTTTTAATTTTTTTATTTTTTTTTTTAACATTTTTCATGTGGCATCTAGCTCTTCACACTTTTTCTCAAATTTGGTTAACATTTCTCATGCCAGGGTATTCTCTTTGCATTCAGTCACTATTTTCTCGATTTTTCTTCTTCGAGTGCAAGTGGATTGTGCTTTCAGTACCATCAAGGAGTTTATTTTTCCTTTTGTTGTTAATTCTGGATCTATAGGTATGGCTGTAAGTTGCATTCCTTGAATTACTGAGTGTATTAGTCTGATTAGACATGGTATCATGCAAGGCAGAAACAATAGACCTAAAACAGAACACAATAGCATGAATCCTAATTTTTTCCACCACAAACCCTCAAAAAGATTATTCCACCAGTCAGCTTTCAGGATAGAATTCCATTTTTGAACTGGTACATGTGCCACTTTTTCGCCAGCAAGTTTGGTGATGGTTTCCCCGTGGTCATCCATTTCCACACAGCACTCAGATTCATTAAACCTCCTACAAACTTCTCTTTTTTCTGCCAACAGGTTGTCTAGGGCAATTCTGTTTTGATATATAAATGCTCTCATTTGTGAATGCTGTTTGGCCAACAACTTTAAAGCGTCTGCTGTGTGGTTTGAGACGACTTCCACTACGGCCTGGAGCCTTATCAACCGGTTTAATAGGTAAATTGGAGTTCTATATCCCCAAGACCCATCCTGAGCCCAAGTAGCAGGTTCATAGTATGCTATAATCCTTTCTGCAGGCCATTCTTCATCTTTCCATTTTTGGTTTCCTCCCGCCATCGGAAAGTCGAGATTTAATTCTCTTTTTTTTCTTTCTAAGGTTTCATAAAGTGGTGTTCCTAGTACATCGCCCTTAGACCTTGGTATGACAAAGAAGGAGGGTCGTATAATCCCTAAAGTACAAGTTCCCTCCCATTTTCGGGGTAGTTCACTGTATGCTCGTTGCCCACAAATCCAATATATTCCATCAGGGGCTTTCCATCTTTCTTTTGTATTTTCTGGTTGTTCCCAATAAGATTTCAAGTCTTTTATGGATTGGTAGGGGTTAGCTCCAGAACTGTTATGCCAGCACAAATTAGTTTGATTATTCCACTCGCAATTCATTTCTTTTGCTATTCCCCAATATCCAGTAGGACTCTTGGGTCACCAGGTCTTTGTGTTATTGTCTGAATTTACTACTAAAGTAGATAGGCAAGGAGTATATCCTACCACTTCAGTGTATTTTCTCCCTTCCCCAGTTATACAAACTGTTCCAATGACTTGATGACTTAGGACCCAGCCTTCAGGCCGTCTTAGGGTCTTAGAAATTTGTGTATGATTCCATTTTAAAAATTGTTCTGGAGCCAAACCCTCACCTCTCCATGGCCATCTTTCAGCCATCCTAAGTCCTCCACAAACAAAACATTTAGATAACCCTAATTCGGTGGCAATTTCTTGCATCAGATCTACAAACAAATTTTTGTTTGAAGTTGGCAAATCCCAGTCGCTATAGTGCTGTTTTAATTGTTTATACAGCTCATCCAGTTCTTCTAACTCTTTCTTTTTGATTATTTCCCTATCCTTCATTGTTTCTTTTTGTTTTCCAATTAGTTTTTTCTTTGACCCTTTTCCTTTTTCATCCTTTTCAAAACACAAAAAATGTTCGTATCTAGGACCGAGTTGATTATCATTAGGGTAAGGAGCTCGTCCCCTGAATCCCAAATTTTTTCTTACCCAATACAATTTTGAACTTTTTACACAAATTTCTAAGAAGCTGTTATGATCATAACAAGCTGCACTAATATATGGGTGTGCCACAAATACTGATTCCATCTTATTCTTGACCCACATGGATTGATTGCATTTGTCACAGGGATCAGGAAGGGTTCGTGTCTTTATTTCTGCTTCTTGAGTGGTTTGTCATCTTGTAATTTGTTCCTGCATGGCCTGTTCTTTTCCATTCCATGCAGTCTTACGGTTCTGGCCAGCTGCTAGGGGTATTCTTGTAAGCACCATGAAAAGAATCCTCAGGAATTTTAACTTTCTACCTGTCTCAAGGCCCCTTGGGTTGCAGCCAAGGGCCGAGATATCCATCTTCTCGGTAGCAAAGTTTTCATCCTGGGATTTCTTTTTCTTTGGTACCCTTGGCCTCATAAGGTTCACACGATCTATTTTAACTTTTTCTGTTCCAAAGATGGCACAAAATATTTATAGTTCTGCAGCACTGCCTTATCTCTTTCCCTAGATTGATTAGCTAATAATTTTTTTTTTTCCCCCAATTTAGTAAAGCTCCGGAGATATGCCAACCACAACAAAATTACACTATTTCAATTAAATAATTCTTCTTTTTGGTTTTCTAAACCTTCTTTTCCACCAATAGATATACTCGCGATGCCAATTTGCTGGTGAGACGTATTTACTACGTGGCACATAGACTTCTTCTCCACAGCAATTGCCAGTTATGATACTCTGATTTATAATATTTTGGATTGCTTGTTCTTTAGCCTGCACAAAAGTTAATATGGCAAGGAGTAGCTGGTCCTGATTCTCTATTAGTTGAATTGCGGCATAAAAGGTCCCGTTTTCATGTCTTAATGGTTTCCCATAGAAGTCACTAAAAAATCTTTCTGTTGTTAGCTGATCATGCATACGCCCTGAACAACTGAAACAAAGCAATTGTCTCTCTTTTCCTTTTGCCCTAGTTACTCTCCACCATGAATTAAAACAGCAAGTGCAAAGAATACAAATCCATGGGCGGCATTCTAAGCCATGAGTACGACATTGCCAATGTTCTAATTGTTTTTGGGCCTCCTCAATAATAGGTGTTACCAGTCTCTTTCTCTTGAGTGGTAGTTCTTCAAATAAATCAGTTAATGTTGACTGTTGGAGGCTTTTGGAGAAATTTTTCAATCCTCCTGGGCTGTTTTCATTGATCAACGAGGTGTCTGATTCTTTCTCATCAGCGCTGTTCTGCCTTCAGGTTCAATGAGGTTGCAGCTGGCAGTTAATTCAGGATGTCCAGACTTTGATAATGCACCTTTTAAAACAACTTTAAACTGGTATTTCAAACAGCAGTAAAATAATATTTTTTTTCACTGCACATACAAAAATCACATTCTCCCTTGGTCCCAAAGTACAGTGGTTCTATGCTAACTCTATATGGACTGTAGCTTTTGGCACCCAGTACTCTCCTTAGTTTCATTTGATTTATTACAATTTTTTTTGAGTAATTTGTTTTTGTTTTTTTTTTTTTATAAAATTTTACAAAAATGGTCACAAAGTGCTCTCGTGCCCCAGTGAATCCCCCCATGTGAACTGTCTGGGATCTGTTGGGCCAAAAGTCCTGGCACCGCTCTTTTACTATTGGGCAGAAGAATTCATCCTTTTTTCAGGGTTACCCCCAGCTTTTTCACAGCCTCCACTTCTGCCAAGGAAAAGCATGTTGCCACACCCTGTGCTTTTGCTTCCCAAAAAGCCACACTCACACTGCCGTTTTTTCCTAGGGCTCCCCCCTGCTTTATTATCAGCCAAATTGTTTCTTTTTATTTTATGATGCTTGTATCTTTAAATAGTCTGTTCAGTTGGTGTTGAATATTGAATTCTGCAGCTTTAAGACTGATTCCAGGAGTGAAAGAGGAGAGAAAAAGTGCAGAATTAGTTATCAGAAACTACACTGACTCCCCCGCATTCCTGCTCACAGACCTAGTTGTCTGCAGTGGACAGCGGGAGAGAACTCTCTTTTGCTTTTTGGTTAGGTTTTTTTTTTTTCTTCTTAACCAATTAAAGTAAAAAAATTCCCTGGAGTGTGTTTTTCTTCTTTTTTTTTTTTTTTCTTGAATTATTTAATTTTGCTCTGGACTGAAAACCCAAGAAAGCTTTGGAAGCTCACACTTTAGCTCACCTAGCCTGGCCTGGGCCAAGGCATTTCCCAGCACTGAAGGAACTGATACCAGACTAAGTAAGTTAAGCTGCAACTCACAAAAAAACCTTCTTTTGAATCTGTCATCTTTTTGAAACAATAAGAAGTTTTGTTGTTTAATATTGTTCATTTTTATACAGAAAAGTGTTTTGCCTATTAAATAAATAGTTATTTTTCCCACTTTTCTCTGAGGAAATATTTTTTTTTCTCTAACTAATTAAAAAAAGATTGCTTAAATTTGTTTCCCAGAAAAATTCTATTCAAAAGTTTCTTTCTAAATTTACCTTAAACTAAAACAAAGTCCTTGTGTCTACTAAAAATATGATTTCTTCATTTTGAGAATCTACTTTCAGCTTTATCAAGGGGTCTTCTGGTATTTTGGTTCATATTAAATAAATGAGCTCCTGACCCCCCCTTAGTTTTCTTGAATTAATATTTTTTTTCCTGATAAATTCTTTGTGTTTGTGGCTGCTTGTATTTCTTGGATTGCTGTCATTAGAATCCTGGCTTTAATTTTCTTTTCCTCATCTCTCCGAACATACGCTTCTTGTGCTTCCTTTAACAACTCCTGAAGCTCCTATCCTGATAATCTTCCAATTTTTCTAACTTTTTCCTGATGTTCCCCCCCTAAGACTTAGCTACAAATTGTGTTTTCAAAAGGACCTGCCCTGCTGGTGTATTGGGGTCTATGCTTGAGTATAACTGCAAATCCCTTTTTTTAGTCTCTTTAACCATTCTGCCAGGCATTCATCTTTCCCTTGGTGCTCACTCAGAGATTTCCCTATATTTTGTCCTCTGGGCATTGCTTCCTGAATACCTTGGATAATCATTTACTTGAAATCTCTCATATTTTGCCTATGTTCTACCTCCTGATTATTACAATTCGGATCTGCCATAGGCCATTTCTGATCTCTTTGGTTTGGCTTCTAATGATCTCTATTCTAAGCCTGTATTCCTGACTATCTAATCATTTCTCTCTTCTACTGTAAACAAGATTTCTAAAATAGACTGCAATTCCACTCAGGTGTAAATATTCAGTCTTAATAACTGATCTAGTTTCTTTGCTACCTCAATATGATCTTCTGGCATCCTGCCCATCTCTTTCTTAAATTTCCTAACGTCCCTAGTATTCAGGGGAACACTCACGTAACCAATAGGTCCCTGTCCTGGGGCCAGATTTGCCATTGGAACCTCTCTAAGAGGGTATAATCTATCTTCCCTTCCTGCTTCCTCGCCCTCTTTGTCACTTTCTTCCTCTTGTTCCCTTCTGCCTCTAGTTCTGTGTGCTACTGGCTCGACTTGAATAGGGGGTGCATCGGGGACCAAGGGCTGGACAGGCTGGACAGGCTGGACAGGCTGTCTGTATGGGGGTGGGAGGTGATTTAACGAGTCCCATGGCTTTAGTCAGTCCCTTCTTGCTGCCCGTCCTTTAGTTTGCAAAGGGTATAACAAATAACCTTCTTTTTCTTGCCTTTGAACTATAAATTTACCCCTCACACACTTTTTGGAAGCCACAAAGCAGTATATTCACTTTCTTCTTAATTAAAACGTTGTTTTGAATTCACATATAGATTTAAAGCCTGACAAATCCAATCCTCACATGATCCACATATAGATTTAAAGCCTGACAAATCCAATCCTCACATGATCCAAACTCTGGCCAGTATAAATTGTCTGCACGGATCTTTTCTTTTGTCCACTCAAACATACAGTACTGTATCATTTTCTGCTTACTTTTTCCTCTCCGGGATTCACTTGTATCCCAGTATTGTAACACTATCCCCAGGGGGCTGTCCTGAGGAATCTCGCTCCCCTTCTGGGAAACCCCCTCTCGGTTCCCAGGCACACCGGGTTCTCGTGAACTATTCTCACAATTCACAACCCCTGGGTCAGAGATTTTACTTTTCCTCTGACCCATCTCTGGCGGCAACATTTCCCTTGCTCTCTCTCATTCGTTCTGCGGTTCAACTCCTTCGCTTAATAGACACTATCTCACTTCTTTTGCCAACCACTTGTTTCACACCTAATTCCTTCTTTTCCTTTTATTCTCTCCCCAACCTCTCTTTCTGACTATTTTCCACAATCCTTTCTTAATCACGTACTGAAACTTCCATCTATTATCCTCCCAACAGATAGTTGAACCTGACTCATTCACTCCCTTCTTAAATCACTTCTTCCGAGCATCAGCTCCCTTCTCAAAGACTTTTCTCGTGAGTTCTCGGGCTGGGACTTTTCCTCCCAGTCCCTCCCGGGGTATTCACTCGCTCTCCCCTTTCAGACATTCCTCACTCACACACAAGCACACAGCCGCCCCCTTTACCCAACCCCGTGGTACTCACACAGCCCATTTTCGCACAGGGTTCTTGTGCACAAGACGTTTTACGGGCACCTTTCCCTTTCTGCCGGCGTTCTCACGGGAGCCTTCTTCTGGCACAGCTCCTTGTAGCGAGCTTCTTTTGCTTATGCTTTATTTTAATTTGGAACTCCTTTTCCAAGAGAGCCTGGTCTAGCCTTGGGACCACCTTAACAATTGGTGGGGAGCTCCTTCCCAAAACTAGCCATTCTTCACTTGGACTGGAGTTCCCGGGTTTCGGCACCAAATTGTTATGAATGATGTTCTATTTTTCTCAATTTATCAAGCAACAAGATTAAATTTAATAGTAAGTTTTTAATAGTAACAAAATGAATACAATCAAAGTATTGGAGATGACAATTAAAGTATTGGAGATGAAACAATCAAAGTGCATATATTTAAGAATATACAAAATTTGGCAGTAAGTAATTCAGTATAATTGAGGTTCGAATAAAGCATAAGCAAAACCGACCGGGGAGGGGCCCCCCTCCGACCGGGGACACGGGGAGTGGCTCGCCATTCCTCACGTATCAAAGCATCCAGGCTAACAATCCCACTTATATACTGTAGGCTACAGAAGTTTCTAGAAAGCTCCTCCTAGTTTCTATTCCTAAGATCTACGTAACTATACTGCACGGCGCATGCTCTACTAATGGGTTAGGGGGTCTCTCATCCTTTTAAGGGTCTTATTTCCGGTGAAGGCCCATCGTCTTCATCAGTGACCGAGGTGTGACCTGCAGGTAGCGCAGGCGCCCTGTGTGACTGAGCAGATGTTTTCCATAACATGACTTTAATTAAGTCCCATGCTTGTGATCATTCCATTTTTGACAGCTTCAAGGTTGAAGCTGTATTTCTAGATGCCGCTTATCAGACCTTCGTCCTTCGACTATTCTTATCTGACTTTCTTCTAACCTCCTTCTTTGACTCCCAACATCTGTAAGATGTCTTTTATCCTGTCTCACCCATCTCCCCCTTCTCACTCTGTAACAATTGTCTTCTATTGATCTAAATACAATTTTGTTAATATAGTTACAACTCAATTAGCACGAATCACATTTATCACACCAGTATAACTCACAGTTGGCCACCAGGTCCTCCTGGCCAGCAGGGGGCGCTTACACATCCCCATTCCTTCTCCCAGTTCAAGCCAGTAACCCCCAGCATCCCATCCCACTATGATCAAATGTAAACCAGTACAACCAGTACACACAGTGCCAGGTACTCCTGGCCAGCAGGGGATGCTCACACACCCTCTCCCAGTTTAATCCAGTACAACCCAGTGACCCCAGCCCTGTCCCAGCACGTCCTGGACCCCATCCCAGCACAAACCAGTACAAACCAATACAAACCAGTACAAACCACTCACAGTTGTGGGGATCAGCTGCCAAGAGGCGTTCACACAGCACCAGGTCCTCCTGGCCAGCAGGGGGCACCATGGTGCAGCCCAGCACCCAGCCCCGGTGGTGCCGCTCCCCATAGGATTTGGAATTCACCCCCAGGTGTTGTGTTATTATGTTTAATGTTAATTTTCCTTCTGTGTTGATGGTTCATCCCAGTTTCTTTCCCCTAAGTTAAGTGCATAATGGTTTTTCCCTTTCCCGCCTTGTCCTAGTCAGTCATCCTAAACCCCTCCCCTTTATCTGGAACCTTCCCTGTCCCTCACCCTAAACACTGCCCCACGGGATGTCAGTCCTTTGTAGCCCCTCCCTTTGCTCTAGAAGTTTCTGTGTCAAGCATTCCCTCTTGTATTCATGATTGGTTGTATTGTATGTATCCCCACCCTCGGTTTGCCTTATTGGCTCAATGTACCCCTTTCCCCACCTTCTGTACCTCCCCCCGTTACCTGTTATTGGCCAGAGTTTTGTGCCTTCCCCTTGCTCCTCCCCAGTACTTAAGCCGGTGCAGAACCCATTCTAACTGCCCTTGCGGTTCCCCCTCCCAACCTCCGGACTTGTTACCTTTTCCTTCAATAAATCCCTGCCCCCAGAACCGTAAAAGGTCTCTCCTGCGACTCTTTATCCCTCCCTGACGACTCGCCCAGGCGTAGCTGTTGCTACACCCCTTCTGCGGCTCCTGGAGTGGTGCCGGGGAGGGGCCACTCACCGACGTAGGCTTCCTGGAGCTAGCCGGTAGCCCAGGTGAGGTGGGTAGCAGGTGGAAGAAATGTCACCCAGGCACTGCTCCATGAACAAAAGATCCAACGACACCCTCAAACCTGTATAAACCAGTATAAACCAGTACAGACCAGAATGGACCAGTATAAGTTATAAAAAACAATGCAAAACAGTAAAAATCAGTGTAAGGCAAACCAGTGTAGACTATTATAGGCCATTACAGACCAGTGCTACCAGTATAAACGAGTGTTGACTGATACAAACCGGTATAAGTAGTGAAAACCAGTAAAAAACAGTGTAATGCAAAGCAGTAGAGACCAGTAAAAAGCAGTATTGACCAGTACAAACCAGTATAAGTGGTAGAAATCAGTACAATGATTCAGGGGGAAGCACCCCGGCCTTGCCCTTCCCGGAGCTCGTGGTGGGCACCAGCAGCCACAGACGGTGGTGCCAGGAGGAGACGTTGGAGACATCGCAGCTCAGCAGGGTCCTGGCAAAGGTCAGCTTGGCCTTGGGGTCCTGCCTGGCTGCCAGCTCCCACCGTGTTCCCAGGCGTGGACTGGGAGGGCACCAGTATAAACCAGTAAGCACTGGGAGCCACCCCTGAGCTCCTGAGGCCTGTGGCAGCAGCTCCCAGTATAAACCAGTAAGAGTTGATGCAGCCAAACCAGCTCTCAGTGCGATCTAGAGTCTTCCAGTGTGGTCTGGGGGCTCCCTGGCTTATACTGGGAGGGCACCAGTATAAACCAATAATGCTTCATGCACCCAAATCCACTTCCAGTGCAGTCTAGAGGCCCCCAGTGCAGTCTCAGGGTTCCCAGGTTTATACTGGGGGAGCACCAGTACAAACCAATAAGCACTTGGAGTCACCCCCAAGCCCCTGAGGTCCATGGTGGCAGTTCCCAGTATAAACCAGTAAGGCCAGCACAACCTGAAGTCACTCCCAGTAGGTCCCAAGCTCCATCCCAGTATAAACCACTAAGGCCAGCATTACTAAATGTCACGCCCATTATAAACCAGTAAGGCCAGCACCCCCAGAAGTTGCTACCAGTGGTTACTAAGTGTCCCCAAGACCCCTCCCAGTATAACCCAGTTACATCCAAAATACCCCAGTATAACTCAGTACAAACCAGTATAACCCAGTCACCCCCAGGACCACATCCCAGTATAAACTAGTATAATCCAGTATAAACCAGTAACCCCCAGCACCCCATCCCAGTATAAAACAGTTCAGCCCAGTAACCCCAGTAACTTCCAGCACCCCCCGCACCCCATCACAATATAAACCAGTATAACCCAGTATAAGTAACAGTTGGCCACCAAGTCCTCCCGGCCAGAAGGGGGCGCCGTGGTGCAGCCCAGCACCCAGCCCTGGTGGTGCCACTCCCCATAGGATTTGGGATTCACCCCCAGGCACTGCTCCATGAACAAAAGCTCCAATGGCACCCTGAAACCTGTATCAACCAGTATAAACCAGTATGGACCAGTGTAAGTTATAAAAACCAGTAATAAACAGTAAAATCCAGTGTAAGGCAAACCGGTAGAGACCAGTAAAAATCAGTATGGACCAGTAAAAAGCAGTATGGACCACTGCAAACCAGTATAAGTAGTAAAAACCAGTACAAAGCAGTGAAAACCAGCATAAACCAGTGAAAAATAAGGCAAACCAGTATAGGCCAGTGTAGCCCAACATAAACCAGTATGAACCAGTACAAACCAGCAAAATCATTAAAACCAGGAACAACCATTAAAAACCAGTATAAATCAATAAAAATCAGTATAAAGCAAACCAGTATAGACCAGGATAGCCCCACATAAAGCAGTAAAAACCAGTACAGACCAGTATGGACCTGAACAGACCAGTCAGGGCTCTCCCACTCCCTCCCAGTCCCTCTTTAACCCTTCCCAGTGCCCTCCCAGTATAAACCAGTATAAACAGTTATAAACCAGTATAAACCAGTAACCACAGACTCCCTTTTAACCCTTTTTTACCCCCTCTAGACTCCTCCCAGTGCCCTCCAGTCCCAACCAGTGCCCTTCCGGCCCCTCCCAGTCAAAACCAGTATAAACCAGTACAAACCAATATAAACCAGTACACACCAGTCCCCTCCCAGTGCTCCCAGTGCTGGTCTCTACAGGCTCAAGCAGGTGACCACGTCGGGATTGGCTGCCAGGACTGACCCTGTGAGGGACAGCACCTGGGTGAGCAGCACCCCCTGCTAGCCAAATGAATCCCAGCATAAACCAGTATGAACCAGTATAAACCAGTATGAACCAGTATAAATCAGTAAATCCCAGTTTCTTCCCAGTAACTTCCAGTTCCAATAAGAGATAACACCTGGGCATGAGGTGCTCCCTGCTGGTCAGGTAACTCCCAATTCAAACCAGTATAAACCAATATGAACCAGTATAGGCCCAGTAAATCCCAGTGCCCTCCCAACCCCTTCCCAATCCATCCCAGTATATCCCAATAACCCTCCCATGGACTTCTCAGTTCATCCCAGTAACTCCCACTGACCTCCCAGTATGGCCCATTCACCCTCCCAGTTCAAACCAGTAACTCCCAGTTCAAACCAGTTCCCTCCCATTAATCCCCCAGTTCAAAGCAGTGACTCTCCAGTATAAACCAGTAAAGCCCAGTGACCTCCCAGTGTCCTCCCAGTATAAACCTGTATAAATCAGTGACCTCCCAGTCCCCCCAATCCCCTCCCAGTTTGTCCCAGTCCATCTCAATCCCTCCCAGTACACACTAGTCCCAAAACAGCTAAAAACCAGTATAAACCAGTACAAACCAGTATAAGCCACCGCAAAATCACCCTTCAACCCAGAGTTCTCCCTCTTCTTAACCCTTGAATCCCATCCCAGTTCCTCCCAATCCCCCCCAGTCCCCTTCCAGTACAAACCAGTACCCCCAGTAAGGCGTCCGTGGCCTCCCAGTACTGCCTCAGTTTCTCCTCCCGCTGCCGGTGCAGGGCTGGTTCCATGAGTTTCCATTCCATCAGGATGATCTCCTGCATTCCATGAGGCCCTGCAGTGTCACTGGGGAGCCTTTGTTCCATGTGTTCCCATTGTGACACAATGGTCTCCAGCGCTCTGTGAGGCTGAGCCCTGAAACTGTGGACACTTGGTTCCATGAGATTCCCTGTTGTCACTGCCAGGAGAATCCACAAACACCAGAGGTTTATGTCCAAAAAGGAGACAGAGCAGTCCTTCAACTTTATTTGAATAAAGGGAGAGAGTTCACCAGGGCACAATCCCCTGGGGTTTTGTCTCTCCAGGTTTCAGAGGGCGCAGCCTCCTTTTATCCTGAACTCCCGGCTGCACGTTGCCCTCTTCCTTTCCCCACTGGCCGAGGCACTAGGAAGGTAAAGCCTTCCTGAACATCCTGCCCCATAACCCCCCTTGAACCTGGCATTTCCCCCCAAAGTTCAGGAGTTCAGCCTTGTGCAGAGCCTTGTCTGTGTCAGGAGCCAAGCTGGCTGGGCCCGGTAACAAACCTGCTGCCCAAAGTCAGTAGAAATGTTACAACCCATTTCAAACACCTTAACACCCATCCCTGCACCCACCAAATGATTTGGAAAGACATGAGCACACATCTTTCCTCTCACATTGATGGTTCCTGTGCTGGTGACAGTCTTTTAAACCCAGCCTTCAGCCTGAGCTCTCTGCTGTTGCAGTTCCATGCACAGAGGTTGTTGTCTCTCAGCCCTTCCATGGGCAGGCCGGTGTTCAGCCATCTCCAGGACAGCAGGGCCCCAGCCCACGTCACTGTGCCCTGGGGAGACAAAAACCATCACTCCAAATGTCCCCTTCTCCTTCTTCCCAGGCATTTGGGCCTGCCAGTGGGGTTTGCTGCTGGGTGCCAAGGAAAAAGGAGACCCCCTGTGACACTGCGGGGTTCCATAGAACCAAACATCCATTGTGACACCACAGAACCTCACAGATCCAAGGAGACCATGGTGACACAGCAGGGCCACGTGAAGCCAAGGAACCATTGGGACACTGAAGAACCTCATGGAACCAAGGGTCCATCGTGACACTCTGGAACTACAGATCCCATTGTTGAGAATATGGAAACCCAAGGAACCAAAAGTCCATGTGACAGAGCAAGACCTCATGGAACCCAAAAAGAGCATTGTGACACTGTGGGGTCCCATGGACCCAAATCTCCACTGCGACAGTACAGAACCTCATGGAACCAAGAGTGCATGGTGACTGAGAGGAATGTTAAATTTGTCTTTACAAATGAGTTGTGGATCAGCCTGTAGATAAGGCTAGCACTGAGAGATAAAAGAAACAATGGGATGGATTCCACTGATTGATGAATGGAAAGAGATATTTGCCTTTACAAACAAACTGTAGGGCTGCTGATAAATGAAATTGGATATCAAAAGATGAAAGAAGCAACGGGGGGAAAACTATGAATTCTATAAGAATTAAAAATTAAAAGGGAGGGTTATACATTAGAGGGGAATTTCAGGTATCAGGCGTTCCGGGAAGTCTGTGCCTCTCAAGTACCTCAGCCAATGGAGAAAGAGAGAGGGAAATGCGGCCGGGAAAATAGGATAAAAAGGAGGCTGTGTCCTCCGAAAATTTGAGAGATCCCAGGGGAATGTCCCATGGCCTTTCCCTTTATTCGAATAAAGCAAAAAGGACTCCTCTGTCTCCTTTTTGGACATAAACCTCTGGTGTTTGTGGATTAATTTTCCTGACATGACCCAGCGAGCCCTTGTAGAACCAAGGAGTCCACAAGTGTTTACACAAAATAAAGAACTCTGTATTGCTGTGTTCTGCTGACATTTTTCCTTACATATCTCTGCTTTGGGGAAGGGAAACCTCCGTGGTGGGACCTTGGGCTGGCACACACTAATGGAAGGTGTCTGTCTGCAATGAGGAAATCCGGGAGTTTTAGATTGCTAAAAAAAAAAAAAAAAAAGCAGCCAAGAAAAACAAAAAAGGGAAAAAACTCATTTTTGCTTGAGTGCAGCCAGTTCTCCAAACTGGGACAAAGCAGGTCCCAGGTGAGTGAGGACAGACGGGATGGGGTTGGGCAATGTGCAGCAAGGTTGTCCACACTGGCTCAGACCTCAAGGCACAGCTTCTGTGAGCAGGCCAGACCTCCTGAGGAGAGACCCTGCATCAATATCAACCACAGAATTATGTAATCACCTCTGCTCTAAAGAGAACTGAAATAAAATGCATCCACTGAAATAGGAACGGATATTTCTAAGAAGCTCTTTGACATAATTCTCCATAAATGGAGTTGAAAACCTTCTCCTGAACTGCACCAGATCAGAAGGAAATCAAGGCAGAGCCATGGTTTGTCAGGACTTGATTGATCCCAATCAGCCCCGTGGTGCATTTGAGGCTGAGCCTTCGAACCTCAGGGCCTGAGGGGAGATTGCACAAACCCTTCCAAGAATCAAAGTCAAAAGAGAAGTCCAAAGTGTCTTGAGATATTAATGGGTCCATTCCCAACACAGGCTCGTCATGGACTCCTTGGAGGAGAGAATGGGAGGCCATGATTGCCCATAAACCTTTGAGGGAGTCAGAGAAGAAAGGAAAAAGGAAAGTACCTTGAAAAATTTCAAGTACCTTGAAGCATTAATGAACCCCACTGAGTGTTGTTACTGACAAAGGCTCTAAAGGGACTAATTAAAGCAGATAATTGGAGGCCATGATTGCACAAAACTCTCAGAGACTCCAAGGCAAAAGCAAAACCCAAAGTCCTCTGAAAAACCTGCAGTCCCTGGGAGCATGAAGGAGCCCCCAGGGCCATTCCTGACCAAGGCTCCCCAGGGACTCGTCCCAGCAGATCCCTGAGGCCACTGGGATGTGGGGGGATGCTGAGGGCAGGACAAGGGGTGCCAGTGGCCAGCCTTGCTGGGGCTGTGCCAGGAGGCCCCAGTGGCTCAGGACAAGGTGTCTCCTCCCAGCCCTTGGTGGCACAGACCCTGCTGTGCCCCAGGGCACCAAGACTTGGCTTCTCTTTGTCCCCACCTGTCATCTCTGCCTCCAATTTCCTGCTCTAACTGGAACCTGGGGACACTTTCTCAGTCATGTCCCTCAGTGGGACCCATTAAAACTTTAGGAAATTTTGGAGTTTCATTCTGACTTGGAGTTCTTGAGAGGTTTCTTCAGCTCCCACTCAGGGACTGATGCTCAGAGACTCAGCCCCAATCCCTGAGAGGGTCATTAAAGTCCTTGTGCTGTGTCTGTGCTGCTGAGCTGGGCTGGGCTCCTGGCACAGAAGGTGATCCTGGCAACCAAGAAGAGCTTCAAAAACACATTTCTCTTCATGAGCAGCTCTTCTCCCAGCCCAGCAGGGCTGGGGCACTGCCTGCAGCCACCCCAGGCACAGCACAGAGGCACAGAGAGCTTCAATCAGTCAGGGCTGGGAAGATACTCAGAAGGGACTGGGGCAGAATCACTCCCAGCCCTTGACACAGGAAGCCTCTGGCTGCAGGACAATGCAGCTTCAGCTCCTGCAGTGATCTCCTAAAGCTGCAACATCCCAATGCCTGCAGACTGTGTGAGTACATTCTCTGATGATCTCTTGTGTAGAGCAGCCAGGGGTGCCCAGGGCTGTGGTGCAGAGCAGGGTCCTGCAGCCCAGGGCGCTGTGCTGGGGCAGGGACTCTGCTGCCTGCCAGGGACAGCTCTCAGCCAGCCCTGGGAGCTGCTCCCAGCACTGGGGGACAAGGTCTGGGTGGAAGGAGACAGCTGGTGAGGCTTGGAAGTGTTGTCCTTGTGTGGTGAGGATGGTGCATTGTTCAGGACTGCTCCCAGAGTAGCATTTAACTCCAGAATATTTCTAGGTAGATTACATAGGGAGCACAGAGAGGCAAGGAGTGCATAACAAAGATAATCCTGATTTTATATTCTATTGCTCTGTGTTGCGTAGATGGGGAAATTGCATACAGATATTCATCTCAGTTCAGGTTGGGAAAAACTTTTTTTTTTTATCTCGGATCTTAATAAAGCAGGCAGTTAGAGAAATCAGCACTTCCAGGCAACACCAGTGTAATTTTTCCAGCCTCCTTAGGTTGGTGTGATGTTGCCACCAGAGCCTGCACAGGCAGAGCTGACGCTGGGCAGTGTCCTGTGCTGGGAGGGGTGTGCAGGGAAGAGCTGAGCCCCCAGGGCAGGGCTGGGCTCTGGCAGCACAGGCAGGCCTCGGCCCTGGGCACAGGGAAGCAGCTGCTGGCAGGGACAGCTCCAGGCAGCAGAGCCCTGGGCAGGCAGTGTGGGGAATGTGCCACCAAGCTGGGCTGGGATACTTAAATCCTCTCCAATCTGAACTATTCTATGATTATTTATTTTACAGATCGCCATGGCAAGACATAGGAAATGTCCAACAGCAGCTCCATCAGCCACTTCCTCCTGCTGCCATTGGCAGACACGCGGCAGCTGCAGCTCCTGCACTTCTGCCTCTTCCTGGCCATCTCCCTGGCTGCCCTCCTGGCCAACGGCCTCATCATCAGCACCGTAGCCTGCGGCCACCACCTGCACACCCCCATGTTCTTCTTCCTGCTCAACCTGGCCCTCAGCGACCTGGGCTCCATCTGTACCACTGTCCCCAAAACCATGCACAATTCCCTCTGGGACACCAGACACATCTCCTTTGAAGGATGTGCTGCACAAGCCTTTTTCTTTCTGTTCTTCATCTCAGCAGAGTATTTCCTCCTGACCATCATGTGCTATGACCGCTACGTGTCCATCTGCAAACCCCTGCACTATGGGACCCTCCTGGGCAGCAGAGCTTGTGCCCACATGGCAGCAGCTGCCTGGGCCAGTGGCTTTCTCTATTCACTGCTGCACACAGCCAATACATTTTCCCTGCCCCTGTGCCATGGCAATGCCCTTGGCCAGTTCTTCTGTGAAATCCCACACATCCTCAAGCTCTCCTGCTCCAAATCCTATCTCAGGGAACTTGGGATCATTGCTGTCAGTGCCTGTTTGGTATTTGGTTGTTTTGTGTTCATTGTTTTCTCCTATGTGCAGATCTTCAGGGCTGTGCTGAGGATCCCCTCTGAGCAGGGACAGCACAAAGCCTTTTCCACCTGCCTCCCTCACGTGGCTGTGGTCTCTCTGTTTGTAAGCACTGGCATGTTTGCCTACCTGAAGCCCCCCTCCCTGTCCTCCCCATCCCTGGATCTGGCAATGTCAGTTCTGTACTCAGTGGTGCCTCCAGCTCTGAACCCTCTCATCTACAGCCTGAGGAACCAGGAGCTCAAGGCTGCAATGTGGCGATTGATAACTGGATGTTTTCAGGAACATTAAACTGCTTTCCAATTTCTGCATAACACTTGCAATGAAAGTTGCCTCTGCTTCTTGTTGGTTTTATTGTTGGTTTGTTCTTTTAGTTGATTTGTTTTAGCTTTTCAATATTGCCTACAAAGAAATGTCATTGCTGGTGCCATATTTCATTTTGATTTTCTCCATCCTTTCTGTGAGCCAGAGACTGTGTCAATGAGGGGCTGTGCTCTTGGTAACTTAAAAGGAACTAAAGGTTGTTTCTCCCTACAAAGTTATGTCCAAATCCCCCTTTTGTTCCCTTCTCTGGAGCTGCAGCAGCAATGTCTGTGTGCAGAGCTGGGGCAGATCAGTGCTGGCACAGCAGCTGTGCCCAGCAGCAGCAGCACTTGGTGTTGCCAGTGCTGCTCCCGTGCCACTGCCCCGCTGCCCTCCTGGCCCTTGTGTTGCTGCAGGGCCTGAGTGCTCTCGGGGCCGGGCACAGCCCTGGGGGTGGCAGTGCCGGGGCTGCAGCAGGGACAGGCCATGGGCACTGCTGGGGCAGCACTGACACCTCAGGCCAGGGCCTGGGGGCTCCAGGCTCCTTGGCCAGGCTGTCTCCACAACACTTGGCCAGCCCAATGCTGAGCACAGAAAAGCCCCGGGAGCAGCCCCAGGCTGGCCGTGGGCAGGCTGGGGGCAAACAGCATGGCTGGTGCTCTGCAAGCTCCCTGCAAGGGGGACACCCTGGCAAGGAGCAGCAGAGCAGGGGCTGATCCATCCCCACTGTGCTGGACACCCCAGGGCAGCGTCCCAGAGCGTCCTCATGCACCTGCCAACAACATCCTCCCTCTGCAGCCCTGGCCTCTCCCCCAGCTCACACAGGAGCCGCATCCTTGCAGGCACACACACGGCAGCACTGGCTCAGGAGCCCCTGTTTGCATTGCACACAGCAGGCTCAGCACCCCCATGGTGCTGCTGTGGGGACATGGAGCTGAGGGAGCACAAATGCCATCAGCCCCTGGGGCCAGCAAGGGCTGGGGGACGGCAGGGAAACCACTTGGGTTTGTTGTGGCCTCTGAAGTCAGCCAGAAAGTTTGTTCCCCTGAGCTGTGAGTTTCCTGTCCCACTGCAGATGTTGTTCCTCAGAGCCTGGACTGCCTGGCAGCCACCCCTAAAATGCCCTGAGCATTTCCTTTGCTTCACCTTTGCTTTCTTTCCTCTTACCTTCTCAAGACTTCTTCCTCTTGCCCATCCCTGTCCCTCCCCTGCAAATAGCCCATCCCTGTTTGCCCTTTCCTCTCTGGCCTCACTCCTTATTTCAGTTCCTCAGTTGGCACTATGTGATCATCCCTTGGGGAGCAGGATCATCCTCCAAGTGCTGCAGGAATTGTCTGCAGGGTCCTGCAGTGCCTCGTGCTGCTCCCTTGCCAGAGGCACCACAGGCCAGGGGGGCACATCTGGGCTGCTGTGTCTGGGTGTGGGGCTCCCTGTTGTGGGCAATGAGGAGGGGCTGGAGAGGCTCTGCAGGACTGACAGGATGGGCTTTGGGGCTGTGTGGAGAAGCTGAGGGACCTGGGCTGCTGGACCTTGTGAAGAGGAGGCCCAGGGCTCATCCTGCAACTGCTCCAGGGGTGGTTTCAGAGAATCACGGAATCAGCCAGGCTGGAAAAGACCTTGGAGATCATCAAGTCTGACCCATGCACTGACCACCCCAATGACCACATACACTGACCACCCTCACTAACCTCACCAATTGGCCATTCCCCAATGACCACAATCTCTGACTACAACCACTGACCACACTCCAATTGAAACCCAACTGACCCCATCCACTGACCACAAACCCTCACCACACCCCCACTGACCACCTGCATCAACCACATTCACTTACCACACCCATTGACCACACCCACTGACCACACCCACTGACCACACCCACTGGCCACACTCACAGACCAACTCCACTGACTACACCCCAGTGACCACCTGACCACTTCCACTGACACCTTCCCACTGACACCTTCCCTGACATTACCTGACCACACCCACTCACCACAGTCAGTGACCACTCTCCCCTGACCACACCCACTGCGAAGACACCAATGCCCACACCCCACTGACCACCCTGTCCTGGTTTGAAAGACAGCTGTCTACTAGGGAAAGCAGGGCCTTCCCTTGAAATGGAGAAAGTAAATCCCTCCCTCTGAATTAGTATCCTTTTGAAATGAAGGGGCTGTCAGGCAAAGATATGGGGATAGGAATAACAGTTCTTTACTAATATATATATAACAAGACAAAACAAAACAACAACTATGAAATTAACAACAAACAGAACAGGAACCCAGTAACAGTTCTCTTGGCTGCAGGGACTTTTCCCCTCTGGTGCAGTTACCCTCCCGGTTGGCAGTGAGCTCTGGCAGGTTCCTGGTGGACAGGGGCAGATCCTGCACAGCTGCAGGGGCACTGGGGTGATGGTGGCCGTGTCCCAGATGGGAAGGGTGGAGGAGAGGCTGTGCTCACGAATCCTTGGAGCACTATTGGTCCCAGTGCCCCAACAGGATGCTTGGAGATAGCAAACTGAAGCAGGAGAGCGTCCTAGCAGGGGTGTGGGGTCCAACACCAGAAGAGGCAGCTCCTGGCATTGGGATGGCAGGGTGAGGTTTTCCAGTGGCCTTCCTCCTCCAACAGCCAAAGCAAGCAAGTGCCAACAACAGCCCCCCACCCTCCTTGACCCTCTTCTCATCTCGCACTGTTCCCCCCCCTCCACCCCTGCCTTCCAAGAGAAACTCCTAAAGAAACCAGGGAGTCTCTCCCTCCCCCATCTCGAAGTCTCAAGGACCTAGCCAGCAGTGATCCTTAGCATATCAGTGGGAAAAAATTCCACAGGCAGAGAGGGAAGGAAAAAAACAACTCCCAACACCTCTTTACCCATGGGTTCTTCTGTCCTGGGGGTCTCTGTGGTGGTCCCTGGTGGTCGTGGACCCCAATGTTCCAGTCGGCCCGGCTGAGTTGGCAGGACATTGAAGCTGGTGAACTTCTGTGGAAGGAGCAGAAACCCTAACAGAGCCTCCTTGCAAAGCTGTCCCTTAGATAAGAAATTGCTTACTTAGAATGACTAATACTAGAAATATTTCCCCCCTTTGCAAACCTCACTTTATCTCCCTGTGATATAATTGGTCCATTTTCAATCCCCTTAGCAATTGGTCCCTTTTCTCTAAAATCCCTAAGTAGTTGGTCCGTTTACAATCCCCTAAATAATTGGTCTGTTTTCAAGACACCCTGACCCTACAAAAGCCCCCGTTAGTACCTTGTCCATTGAATTGCTGCCTGGGACCCCTTCATGGAAGAAATAAAGTGTCTGTGGAATCTCCCTGCAGCTTCCTCGGTCTCCTTCCTCTGCTGGCCAAAGGTACTTTGGAAGCAAGGCTCAAATCACAACATGGGCTGAAGGCCTGGACTCCAGGCATTGCTTGCATCCTCCTACCTCGTGGCTGAAATCTGCCTGAGACACCAGGAAAGGCTGTTCCTTGTGGGACATCTTATCCGGGCACGTTGTGGCAGCTCAGGGCCCAAACCCCAAAGCCCCGACAGCTACAAACTTCCAGTTCCCCTTCTTATACAACAGGCATTGTGCAGTTTCCAGAGGCCCAGGGTTCTGGAGAATAAGGATTGTGTCAGCTCACTTGTGTGGGCAATTTATCACCTGGTAACATGAGGTCACAGAGTGGGCTATGACATCACAGAGTGGGCTATGTGAGGTCACTGAGCAGCTACGGCATAGAGCAGACAATGACATCACAGAGCAGGCTGTGACATCACTGGGCTGCTTTGTGACATCACAGGAGGGCTGTGTGAGGTCACTGGGTTGGTCACTCTGTCCCAGGCCCCCCTCACAGTTTGCCCAGACAAGTCCAATGCTGTTCATGCCCAGCAGGGTCCCCTGTCCCCCGGGATCCCCCTGCTCCACCTGGAGCCACAGCCTCCCCCAAGGATGTTCCACAAATCAACCCCAGAGCCTGACACGGGGACAAGGGGCCAGGGCTGTGTGACCAGGACATCAAGGTCGTGGATTATCCAGGTCACTGGGGCCTGCTTTGGGTTCCCCAGGGCAGGAAAGATGTCTGGCAGCTGGAGCAGGGTGAGGGAAGGGCCTCCAAGGTGGGGCTGGAGCCCTTTGGCTGTGAGGAGAGGCTGAGGGAGCTGGGCTTGTCCAGCCTGGAGCAGGGAAGGCTGAGGGGCTCCTCATGCCAGCCTGGCAGAGCCACCCAGGAGCTGATGGAGAACACAGAGCCAGGCTCTGCACTGGGGGGGCTGGAGGGGACAAAAGACAATGGGTGGAAGGGGAATGAGGGGAGATCAGACAGGACATGTGGAACCTTTGTTCCCATGGGCTCAGACAGGTTCTGAGATGCTGCCCCATCCCTGGCTTTGGGAATTTCCAATCCACACCAAATCAAGGCTTGAACCACTTGGTCTGATCCAGTTTCTGACAGGTTTGGCTGCAGACTTGCTGAGGTCCCTTCCAACCTCAGCTCCCTGATGATCCCAGGACGATGCTGCTCCCGATTTTGGAATGGGCTGGAGCAGATGTTTCTGGGACAGGAGCCCTCTGGGGCTGTAGGGGACCTGCAGCTTGCAAGGTGCACGAGCACATCTCCTTAGCTGGGGCATTTGAGTACTTTAAGAAATGTCAAAATTTCCCACCAGAAGAGAAGAGAAATTTCCTGGATGTGTACTGATGGCAGGACAAGAAATACTGATCTTCCCCTGTACCTGTGTTACCACTATACTGTCTATTATTTCATGTCCCTATTCATTTGGGTGTTTCCACCTCTCCTGTTTAAATGGCCATGTCTAAGGACATCTCTTCCCTAGACCAGCTGGTCCTATGCCTTGCCATTGCTCCCAGATTTCCTCCTCCCATTGTTCTCTGGTCATTCCACATTAGTCAACATCTTAATTGTGTCTACATCTATCACAGAATCACCCTTTCTAATGTCTCTGTCTAAAACTGTTCCTGTATGGAAATACCTTGTTCATGGTGGATACATCAGATACTGCTTTGACATTGCACAGAGCTGAGGAAAGAATTTTGAAGTTTATTGAATTTTATCATTGGTAATTTTTTTTTATGTTGGCCAAGAAGAGAAACCTTCTGTGCCTCTGAGTCTCACCAGTTGCTGACCCCTAAAGGACACAAACCTGATGAGTTGTGGTTCCCACTGCAGTGCTGGCACTTGCACCTCCCTCCATCCCCACAGCAGAGCTCCCTTGTCCCACAAAGTCCCTGGCAATGCAGGGATGAAGGAAACAGGACAGGCTGTGGGGATCAGGGGCAGGGCACAGCCAGGGATTTGGGGTGGTTGTGAGCCCAGGGCAGGAGCCAGCCCTTGGCCTTGCTGAACCTCATCCAATTGTCCTGGGCCCATGGCTCCAGCCTGTCCAGATCCCTCTGCAGAGCTTCCTGCCCTGCAGCACAGCCACACTCCCACCCAGCTTGGCCTCACCTGGACACTGACTCAGGGTGCCCTCCATGGCCTCGTCCACATCAGCAAGAAAGAGATTTCACTGCCCTGGCCCCAATCCTGAGCCCTGGGGACACCCCTGGATGTGACTCCATTCCCCAGAACTCCTTGGCCTGGACTTCTGTTTTTTAATGGAGCTGTGCCTGCCTTTGGTTTTGTTTGCTGACAAGAAATGAACATCCCTCTGTGTCTCGGGCAGCTCCTTCTCCAAGGAAAGCAGGTGGGAGTTGGTGCCAAGGAGCTGAAAGCTGCAGGCACAGCCTGGAGGGGAGGGAGCTCAGATTTGCACAAGGCTGCTCTGAGTGCCAGGGCTTGGATGGGGGAAATGGTGGGGTGGGGGTAGGGACAGAGTGTGATTGATTGTCAGCCATAAAGGGTCTTGATTTTCATTTCTATTCATACTGATTTAGGAGGGGCTGGGGATCAATATCAACTGGAGATTGCTGATATCAGTGTATAAAAAAGAAAATAAAAAATAAGAAAAAATATATTCTCTCTTTTTGTCTTTAATTGAAATATGTTTTGAATGGAGTGTAAGCTTAGACAAGTCTTGTCTTATGCTCAGGTTTCTGGCAGTAACTCTGTTTCAGGCGACCTGCACACCAAATTGCTTTTGCTCACAAGAGAATGGCTGATGAGGTCTATTATAAAATGAATTATTTACTGAATGGACTCAAGATTAACAGACAAGACACTTTAACTGGAATACTTACTGCACAGGATAAACAAAAGAAGCCCAGGTAGATACAAACACCGTGCACAATAAAGTTCCCTATATTACAGCTAGTGAAGGAATAGCAGAGATCAGGAGTCAATGTAACTTAGCACCAAACTGATGAGGGAGTACACATGGAGCCCTTTCACTCAGCTCCCACAAAAGGAACCACAAAGATGCATCCAGACTTGGGAGAGAAGCCCTACCTGTTTGCAGGGACTATGCAGAAGATTTCTGCTTGGTGAAAGTTCTGTGTAGCTTTTATAGTTTGTAAAGTGAAGTGTGTGTCACTCAGAAATTCAAGGCTCATCTCCCTTCAGTCTGCTCTCAAGGCCAGATGTTCATGGTCAGCTGGGAATTCCACCTCCCTGGCACCAGAGAGAACTCAGGACAGGACACATGTCTGGCCTGGGTTATCTCAGGAATTCCTGAGAGGGGGAAGATGCCCTGAGTGATGGCCCCAGCTGATGGACAGAAGAGATGAGCTCTGCTGGGCCATAGGGGAAGTCCTGCTGCAGGAACCTCATGGAACCAAGGCTCTGTTGTGACATTGTGATGGCTCCTGGAACCAAGGAGACCACGGTGACACCAATGAACCTCATGGAACCAAGGGTCTGTTGTGACACTTTGGAACTACAGAGACCATTGTTGAGTACAGAACCTCAGGGAACCAAAAGTCCATTGTGACAGATCAAGGCCTCATGGAACCAAAAAGAGCATTGTGACACCGTGGGGCCCCATGGACCCAAATCTCCATTGTGACAGTGCAGAACCTCATGGAACCAAGGGGCCTTTGTGACACTGCAAGGCCTCAGGGAACCAAGGAGTGCAAAGCTCTCAAACCTTCCTTGCAGGGTTCCGCCTTGGGGAAGGGGAAACTCCCTGGTGGTACCTTGGCCTGGCACACACCAGAGGAGTGTGTCTGTTTTCAATATAGAAAATAAGGAGTTCTTGATTGCTTAAAAAAACCCCAAACCAAACAATTTCCTGAGTGCAAGCAGTTCTCCAAGCAAAGCAGGTCCCAGGTGAGTGAGGACAGACAGGAGGGGTTGGGGAATGTGGAGCAAGGTTTTGCACACTGGCTCAGACCTCAAGGCACAGCTTCTGTGAGCAGGCCAGACCTGCTGAGGAGAGATCTTCGATCAATATCAATCACAGAATGCTGGAATCACCTCTGCTCTAAAGAAAAACAATAATAAAATAAACCCTTTAAAATAGGAATGTTGGTGCCCGAGGTGTCCCAGCGTGAGGCTGGGCCAGGCCATGGCTCTGTGTGCCAGGAGCCGGCAGCGCTGGGTGCAGGGAGCCCAGGGAGGGCACAGCAATGCTGGGCTGAGAAATGCTGGGGGGGACAGCGAGATGGGCGTGTGCAGCCGGCCAGGGCACAGGAGCAGCACGCACAGGGGGCACAGCCTGCAGGAGAGATGGCCAAGGGCTGGGCAGGGCTGGCAGGGCCAGAGGCACCCAGGCCTTTGTGCCCTGGGCTCGGGCAGGGCCTCTGCAGCCCCACAGAAGGAACTTTCCTGGCAGGGGCTGCACTTTGCTTCTGCCTCGGCCCTCCCTCAGGAGGCTGCCAGGGCTGGCAGCTTGATGACATTTGTCCTTGCTGCCCCTGCCATCCCACTGCCCCAGCAACAGCCCCGAGCCCCCCGTGAGGGACAGGCCCTGCTGGCCCAGGCCTGGGCTCAGGCCTTGGCCTTTCTGCTTCCTCCAGCCAGCCCAGGCCTTGCTCAGCATTGCAGTTCCCTGCTCACAGCCTCGGGCTCCTGCAATCCTGCCCTCAAGGATCTGCTCTCACCAGTCCCTGGGGAGCCTTTGGCACTCCCTGCCCTCAGTGGGGCCACTGATGCTCCAAGGGACTTGGAGTTTTGCTTCTGACTCCTGGAGCAGCTTCTTCAACCTTCTCTCAGTGCCTGAGGCTCCTGGACTCAGCCCCAAATCCACTGTGGAGGTGATTAAAATACAGAAAGCTCTCAGGATCTCTTTGTCTTCCTTCAATTGTCTTCAAGTCTGCAGGGCTTGTGCAGCTGCTTGGAGTCAGTTTGGAGTTCTGTTAAGGAGGAAAATTTCGAAGTGCACCTCATGATTTTTGTTTTTATTCAGTTGAGTATTTTTTCATTTTTCAGTTCATTGTAGAGGTGATAGAAGCATTCGCCAGGTGATCTTGATGCTGAATGTCTCCTTAGGAGGTCTGGGCGTGTAGAAGAGTGAGCCTGACACTGATTGGACAACCTGCTCCTCACCCCTTCAGTCACCATGTCAGAAATCGCCCACCTGGGACTGAGTCAAAACATTAAAATAAAAAATTATTAATTTTTACTTGGAATTAAAAGGTGCCTATTAATAAAATTTTAGTAATAGTTTTTTGTTTATACTAATATTGTTCTATATTTTTCTTACTTCTATATTTATGTAAAAAAATCTATACATTTTTAGCAAGCAAACAAGATTTTGTTCATTGGTTCTAAGTAACACTATTCCCATCATTAATTAATTTGTCAATTGACCACTATTGGGTATTGATTCCTCCCTCTTTATGTTTATAAGTCCTATTTTTACAGGGGCCACTCTGGGGGAGCCGGGTGGGAATTCGATGCGGCACTGAGGGATTCTGATGGACACTTGGGGATCCGGGCGGCCACTTGGGAGGCTCTAACGGGGCTCTCTGGGCCGCGGGGGTTCATGGGAGTTGTAGGCACAGGTATAACACGGTTCAATGGAGCTGTGGAGCACCATGGGAGTTGTAGGCGCAGCTCCCAAGTGTCTCAGTGAGGCATGGGGCATGCCCGGAGATGACGTCACAACTGCAATGGCACGCTACGGGCACCGCGAAGCATGATGGGAGCTGTAGTCCCGGAGGTAGCTCGGTGTTTGGGGGCCCGGGAAGGCATTTCGGGGACTCTTTTCCATCCGAGCCCCGATTTGAGGTCCTCAGGAGAGAACGTGAACGGTTCGGGAGCACTCTGGGGGAACCTGGGGAGCTCTAACCGGGCTTTTTAGTGTGCAGGGAAGGGCAGGAGTTTTAGGCGCCAGATTATGTAATGTGAAACTCAGAAGCCGCCGGGGATGAGAGGAGATGAATTCCCAGAAATGACTGTAACGGGAATCTGTGGTGTTGGGAGCATTCAGGGGATCTGGGGATGCTTTTAGGGGGTCCCGAATGGGTGCTGTGGAGGCACTTCAGAATCCTGGATGGTTTGGGGGACACTTAAGGGACATGTGGGGACGGATACCGGGGTTCTGTGGGGCGTGGGGCATGACGGGCGTTGTAGTCCCAGCTCCAATGGGGTTCTATGGTTCCGTGGGGCATGATGGGAGTTACAGGCAAAAAGAAAAGATGGCGCTGACACCAGGCAGCGCCCCTAAGCCTCGATCCCCGGCGCTGATTGTTTGCAGGCAACGATGGGCAGAGGCGGGAGGAGCCCATTCAACCCCTCCAGTCCCTCCCAGTACAGCCCAGTTCATCCCCAGGACAGCCCAGTACAACCCCAGTGCCCCTCCAGGCCCTCCTTGTACACTTGAGTTCATTCCTATTCCCTTCCAGTTCCCCCCAGTGTCATGCATAGTATGCCTCAGTGTCCCTCAGTCTTCCCAACACTGTTCTTCCCAGTGTGATAAATGTGATTCGTGCTAATTAAATTGTAACTATATTAACAAAATTGTATTTAGATCAATAGAAGACAATTGTTACAGAGTGAGGGGGGAGATGGGTGAGACAGGACACAGGACATCTTCCAGATGTTGGGAGTCGAAGAAAGAGGTTGGAAGAAAGTCAAACAAGAATAGTAGAAGGACGTAGGTCTGACAAGCAGCATCTAGAAATAGAAAATTTTGACCTTGAAATGGGCCAAAATGGGATGATTCCAAGCATGGGACTCAATTAAAGTCTTGTTATGGAAAACATCTGCTCAGTCACACAGTGCACCTGCGCTACCTGCAGGTCACACCTCGGTCACTGATGAAGACGATGAGCCTTCATCGGAAATAAGACCCTCAAAAGGATGAGAGACCCCCTAACCCATTAGTAGAGCATGCACCATATACACACAGTGACGGAGATTTTAGGAATAGAAACTCGGAGGAGTTTTCTAGGAACTTCTGTAGCCTACAGTATATAAGTGGGATTGTTAGCCTGGATGCTTTGGTACGTGAGGAATGGGAGCCACTCCCTGTACCCCCGGTCAGTTTTGCTTCTGCTTTATACGAACCTCAATTATACTGAATTACTTACTGCCAAATTTTGTATATTCTCAAATATATGCACTTTGATTGTTTCATCTCCAATACTTTAATTGTCATCTCCAATACTTTGATTGTATTCCTTTTATTACTATTTAAAAATTTACTATTAAATTTAATCTTGTTGCTTGATGAATTGGAAAAATAGAACATCATTCATAACACCAGGTAAGCAGTGGTGGTCGAATAAACGTCCTTATCCCAATTCACAAACTCTCCGGAGACAGTCAGTCTCACAGATAACCGTCTGGTCCTTGTAGATAACCACCAGTGAAATCTGGAATTCTGGTCCTTGAGATTGGCAGCACTGATCAAACAAAGGCAGGAAGGGCTATCGGGAAGACTGATATTGCAAGCTGGTAGTCCATGCAACTTACTTGGAAAACATAACATAGCATAATATAACAAGGTGATTTTAAACAGAACTATTTAATCATATCATTTCTTTTATCTATTGTCCATGCTTCAGTTCAGAGCTTAGTATTCTGGTTTATACAAGCCCCAATGCTTTTGTGATTAACACGGATCTTTTATGGATGGTCCCAGGATGGAGGCAGAGGGGATGGAGCCGGCTGGGGTGGAGAAGGATGCCCCGAGAGTGGAGGGGGATGGGGATGGAGGCGGGGGAGATGAGGGTGGATCCAGGGCAAGGCGGGCACGGCCCGGGAGCGGATCCTGGCGGCGGCTCCTCCTCCCGGGGCAGCGCGGGCGGATGATCCTGGGGAGCGGCCGCGGGGTGCGGGACGGGACCGGGAGAACGGGGGGATAGCGGGGAACGGGGGGATAGCGGGGATTGGGGGGGATAGCGGGGAACGGGGGGATAGCGGGGAACGGGGGGATAGCGGGGATTGGGGGGGATAGCGGGGAACGGGGGGGATAACGGGGAACGGGGGGATAGCGGGGATTGGGGGGATAGCGGGGATTGGGGGGATAACGGGGATTGGGGGGAAAGCGGGGATTGGGGGGATAACGGGGATTGGGGGGATAGCGGGGATTGGGGGGAAAGCGGGGATTGGGGGGGGATAGCGGGGAACGGGGGGATAGCGGGGATTGGGGGGATAGCGGGGATTGGGGGGGGATAGCGGGGAACGGGGGGATAGGGGGGAACGGGGGGATAGCGGGGAACGGGGGGGATAGCGGGGAACGGGGGGGATAGCGGGGATTGGGGGGATAGCGGGGAACGGGGGGGATAGCGGGGATTGGGGGGATAGCGGGGAACGGGGGGGATCCTCTGTGTGGGTGCCGGTGCCGGGGCTGTGGAAGGAAGGGGAGGAGGAGGAGGAGGAGGAGGAGGAGGAGGAGGAGGCGCTGGCCGGCCCGGGATGAGCGCTGGCATGTATTATCTGAGGCGAGCTGATGTCTCTCACCGCTTTAGCTCTAGAATTACTCTGAGGCCCGGCCATCCCTCCCTCCCTCCCTCCGGCAGCGCAGCTTTTGCCCGCGGTGCCATCGAGTCCCCGGGCCGGGCTCTGAGCCCGGAGCTCTGCTCAGGCCGGCCCTAAAGCCGCAATGTTTTGTGCTTCCCGCAGGTGTGTGGTTAAAGCCGGGACATTCCAGGCCCGGTGTCTGATGCAGCGTTTTGGAGAGTGCCCAGAGCTGCAGGTGCCAGTGGCACAGGTGAGGTTTGGGGTGACCCAGGCGCTCCCAAGGCTTTGGATGTGCAGCCCCTGGGAAGGCTCCCTGTGCCTGTGCTGGGCTCCTGTCAGCTCCCCAGGCATGGGTTTGTGGGCAGGGAAAGGAAAGGAGCCAGGGCCTCGTGTTCATCTGGGTCCTTTTGTATCTAAAGTCCAGATTTGGCTTCTAGTGCTCTATTTTCTACTGCAATTTAAACATTCTGTTTTTAATAAAACTATTTTTGGTGTCGTTTTCGTGTCCCTGGAGACACAATGGTCATCGTGTGGGGAGGAGGGAGAGCTCAGGAAGGAGAAAGGATGGGGGAAAGGTGCTTGTAATTTTACTTCTCAATGTCCTCTGATTTTTTGGGCAATAACTTCAGGTCGTTCTCCTACATGGAGTGTGTTTGGCCAGTGATCAGGGCGAGGTTTCTCCCCGTTCTTATCCCAGGGCAGGAGCCTTTCAGCGTGGGCTCTGTGCCACTGGGTGGCCTCGTGGTTTTCTGTCTCTTGTGATCGCTGTGTGCATCTCCAGGGAGGCAAACGAGGCCATGCTGAGCCTCGAGATGCAAAATGTTCCCATTTGCCAGGGAAATGTTCGTGTTGGCCAGGCTGGGAACATCTCAGCATGTCCAGGGCCGGTGAGGGATGGGGTCCAGCACTCCAAGTGACGCTGGGACCAGAACCACAAGGACCATTTGGAGCCACACTTGAGCCTGGGGATGACCTTGACCTCAGCCTGACGCTGCTTCACCCCAGGACAGGAGAGCCACCATCAGCTTTTATTACCCACCCATAAAAGCTTCACCTTTGAACCTCCCCAAATCCCATCTGGGACCCCCCCAGGGGACCCCCCCAAACTCTGGGACCCCCCTCCAGCCCCCTCAGCCACGCTGTGGCCGCAGCTTCATCTCAGTGAAGGGGATGGAGACGTTGAAGCCTTTCCAGGGGAACCAGTGATGCCCTGTGGGGGAGCTGGGGGGTCAGAACCCTTGGAGAGTTCCAGAGACCCCCATAAATCCCCATAGAGACCCCACAGTCGCTCCCCAGGTTCCTATGGGCACTCATGGACCCTTAGGGATCCCCATAGAACCCCAGAGACCACAGAGATCCCCACAGGCCCTACAGGACCACACAGGCCCTATAGATCCCACAGACCCTTTTTCCACAGGGCCCTATGGAACCCTATGGACTCCCACAGACCCCTATGGACCCTCAGAGAACCCCATGGACCCTCCCAAAGATTCCCTCATACACCCCCAGACCCCTCCATAGTCCTATAGCCCACCCTAGACCTCCCCTAGCCCCCTTAAAATACCCAAAGCCCCTTGCAAAGATCCCCAGATCCCCTCCAGACTCCCCAAAATCTCCTCCAGACTCCCCCAAATCTCCTCCAGACCCCACAAATCCCCCCCATAGCTCCCTGTCAGGAAAATTAATCCACAAACACCAGAGGTTTATGTCCAAAAAGGAGACAGAGGAGTCCTTTTACTTTATTCGAATAAAGGGAGAGGCCATGGGACATTCCCCTGGGATCTCTCAAATTTTCGGAGGACGCAGCCTCCTTTTTATCCTATTTTCCCGGCCGCATTTCCCTCTCTCTTTCCCCATTGGCTGAGGTACTTGAGAGGCACAGACTTCCCGGAACGCCTGATACCTGAAATTCCCCTCTAATGTATAACCCTCCCTTTTAATTTTTAATTCTTATAGAATTCATAGTTTTCCCCCCGTTGCTTCTTTCATCTTTCGATATCCAATTTCATTTATCAGCAGCCCTACAGTTTGTTTGTAAAGGCAAATATCTTTTTCCATTCATCAATCAGTGGAATCCATCCCATTGTTTCTTTTATCTCTCAGTGCTAGCCTTATCTACAGGCTGATCCACAACTCATTTGTAAAGACAAATTCAACATTCCTTTCAATCCCTCCTCTTTTATTTTTAATAATTGTCTTTACAAACTTTAGCTATCATTTACTTAATTTTTTGTTCCTGAGTCTTTTTTTTTTTTTTTTTTTTTTTTTTTGGTTTTGTAATTATTTGGAGTGACATCAATTTCTACCCTTTTGTAACCATTTCTGGATTAGTAGGCGTGGCTATTACCTGCATCCCTTTGATCACATGTTGAATAAGTTGTACTAAGCAAGGGATCGTGCATGGTAAAAAGATTAGAGTTGCTACAGCACATAAGAGGAAAAAAAAGTAATTGTTTAACCTATAGTCCACCAGGTAGCCAAGAAAACATGTCCCATTCCTATAAGGGTTTTTGCTACTTTTTCTCTTAAGGTCAAAACAATTATTTTCCCATTTTTGGCTCCAACTGAACTGATAATATAAAGGTAACATTATTAAGAGAAACATTTTGATTGTGTAATCTAATTTCCTAACTTAATTTTTACTTTCACTTTGTCTTTCACACCACCTGTGGCGAGCGAAGGCACAGAAACGGCTTAACATAAAGAAAACAATGACAGCAAGGGTTGGCCCCCAGTGCCTGGAGATCTGAGAGGAGGGATGCCCACACAGACTATTTCAGCAGGCACTCTGTGGGTGGGCACACGAGGCTTCCCCCGATGTCGACGCACTGGCTGCTGCTCCAGTCCACTCCTGACGAGTGTCAGTCGCGGCTTCCCGTCCTTCTCCTCCAGCTGAGATGTCCAAATCTCTGGGGCTGCAGAGACCTTGACCCGAGTGTGATGGGTCCACCCGTGTTCAGCTGTCTTGACGGCTGTGTCTGTGCTCAGCAACACCTGGAAAGGTCCACGCCACTTGGCCACCAGTGGTGCTTCTTCCCACTCCTTACCCAGGACCCAGTGTCCCGGTTGGATGTTGTGAACAGCAAAAGTCCAAAGGCAAGGTTTGTGCCAGCTGAGCTTCCTGTCAAAGAGATTTCACAAGAGACAGTATCCGAGCCACATATTGTTTCAAATACACATCACTTATCTCTATCCCCCCACTAGGCTGAGAATTACAAGGGTAAGGAATTCCAAAGATCAATTCAAAGGGAGATAATTGAATATCTTCCCTGGGTCTGGCTCTTATCCTTGCTAAAGCCGGGGGCAGGAGCCGTACCCACGGCATTTTAGTTTCTATCACCAGCTTTAGGAGATGTTTCTTTATTTCTCCATTCATCCTCTCAACCTGGCCCGAACTTTGTGGATGCCAGGGGGTATGGAGGTTCCACTGTATCCCTAAAGCAGTCATAACTCCTTGAAGAATTTTTCCTGTAAAATGAGTTCCCCTATCTGAATCTATCGCTTCCACCATCCCATATCTTGGAATTATTTGTTCCAAAAATATTTTAACAACTGATCCTGTAGTTGCTGACACAGTTGGAAATGTTTCTGGCTACCCGGTTAATTGACATACTATTACCAGAAGATATTTAAATCTTGCCACTCGAGGCATTTCAGTAAAATCCACCTGGCATCTCTGGAAGGGACGTACTGCCCAACGCCTCCCTCCCCCGGTCAGTTTCTTTGTAACTTTGTTGTTGGTTTTAGCACAAGTCAAACAGCCTTCAGTGGCTCGCTTTGCCAGGCTAAAGAGACCAACAGCAGCGTACATTTTGAGGAAGGCTTCTGCCAGTCCTCGGGAGCCCCAATGACTCCCTTCATTAAGTTCTTTTAACAATTGTAAGGCTAGAGCTTTTGGTATCCACTGCTTACCATCCCTTGTAAACCAATTATTTTCTCTTTTCTCTGCCCCACTTTTTTTAATTATCTCAAGTTCCTCTGGTGGAAAAGAGAGTTTCTCTGGCAGCGGTGCAGTTACTGGGAGCAAAGGCAGGATCTTAGAGACTTCTGGCAACAATGCAGCTTTGAGAGCTTCTTCATCAGCCAGTCGGTTTCCTATTGCCTTCTCTGACCATCCTGCCTGATGCCCCTTAATGTGGATTATCGCCACCTTTTTTGGTAAATTCACTGCCTCCAATAGGCGAGAGATTAAGTTCTCGTGAGCTAATGTCTTTCCTCTGAAGCTTAATAAACCTTTTTCTTCCCATAGTTTTCCAAATGCATGTATTACCCCATATGCATATTTAGAATCAGTAAATATATTCACTGTCTTGTCCTGGTATAATTCACAGGCTCTCACAAGCGTGTACAGCTCTGCTGTCTGAGCTGACCAGGTGTGTGGTAACCTCCCCCCTTCCCTTAATTGCTTCCCATTCACGATAGAGTATCCTGTAAATCGTTTCCCTTCTACCACCTTGGAGGACCCATCAATGAACACATTCTCTCCCTCAGGCCAGGGAATATCCCGTAGATCTTCCCTAGCCCGTGTCTGGAGGTCTATAACCTGGATACAATCATGGATTTCTTCCTGGCCCCCCTTTTCTCCAGGGCCATTTAAATAAGAGGCTGGATTAAAAATTTCCCCACCTTTAAATTCTAAATCCTCCTGTTCCATTAAACAAGATCCATACTGTAATAATCGAGCACTCCTCATCCACTTAGAGGCTCTCTCAGTTAGCAAAGCTTTAATCTGATGTGGGACTTTAACAATGAGATGCCCTCCCCTTGTCAGCTTTCGGGCCTCAGCCACCATCAGAGCTGTGGCTGCAAAGTACTGCAGACAATGGGGCCGCCTCTGGCCACCGGGTCTAACAACTTAGAAAAACAGGCAACAGGCCTCCGTGTTCCCCTATGCTCTTGCACCAAAATTCCTTTAGCATGACCCTGTTTGACATCCACATATAGCTGAAATTCTTTTTCTGCGTCTGGAAGAGCCAAGACTGGGGCCTTAACCAATTTGTCTTTTAATTTCTTAAAGCTTTTTTCTCCTTCTGGTGTCCATACCACAACATTAGGACTGTTTTGAGTTAAAAAGTTATATAAAGGTCTGGCCACCACAGAAAAATCCTCGATCCATGCTCTACAGTACCCCACCAACCCTAAAAACTGCCGTAACTCCTTTTTAGTCTGGGGTAATGGTACCTGTAAAATCCCTTGTATCCTTTCTGGATCAATACACCGTAACCCTTCGGACAGAATGTGTCCCAAATATTTGACCTTCTTTTCTACCAACTGTGCTTTCTTTTTGGATACTCTAAGTCCCTTTTTTGCAAGAAAATTAAGCAGCTTTACAGTAGCCTCTTCAACCACCTTTTCCTGTTCCCCTGATAAGAGCAAATCATCTACATACTGCAACAACTTGACTCCTAAGGGTGGAGTAAACTCTCTTAATATTTTCTGCAAAGCTTGCCCAAACAGAACTGGTGACTCTGTATATCCTTGAGGGAGTACTGTCCATGGCAATTGATGTTTTATCATTTTCCTTCCTTCCTCCTGTTCCTACTTAAAAGCAAAATACTGTTTACTATCTTCTGTGATTGGACACCCCCAGAAAGCATCCTTCAAATCCAGTACAGAATAATACTGATGTGAAGAAGGGATTTGATTTAGGATTGTGTATGGATCTGGAACTGTGGGATGCCTTGGTTTGACAATATTATTTATTATTTTTAAATCCTGCACCATTCTGTAGGTTCCATCTGGTTTCTTAACCGGCAGGATAGGAGTGTTATAGGGAGACATACACGGCTCTAAAAAACCTGCTTTTAGCAGGGACTCAATAACAGGCTGTAACCCCTTCTTTCCCTCCCTTGAAAGAGGGTATTGCTTTTTAGACACCACTTGTCCTGGTTGCTTCAAAGTAATTTGGAGAGGCTCTATGTCCAGTTTCCCATATTTCCCTGGAGCTGCCCATACTTCTGGATTTATTTTAGCATAAGCCTTTTCAGACATTTTACACAAAGATATCACAGTTTCGGACTCCGTGTCACTTCTTACAATGCTAATTTGCATTCCCATTGTAGCCATCAAATCTCTTCCCAGTAAATTACAATCACAATTAGGAACAAACAAGAATTCATGCAGTTCAAATCTGTCCCCCACATCTATTAACAGCGGTTGAATAAAATGCACTCGCTCATTCTTCCCGCTTACTCCTTGAATAACCAAGGATCTTTTTGACAATTTCCCCCCCTTAGGTATAAAATTTAAGGTGGACCGACAGGCCCCCGTGTCTACCAGAAAACACACCTCCTCTCGATCCGGACCCACCTTAAAAGTTATCAAGGGCTCCTGAGTGGTGGGTCTTTGGTATAATAGGAGCCCCTGACACCCCTAACAATCCATTTCTATTATTCTCTGGACTTCCTCCTCCTGAGGGTCCAGTTGTTTTTGCGGACACTCGTTTTTCCAATGCCCTTCTGCCCTGCAGACAGCACACTGGTTCTTCCCCAGCCGCTGTTTGGGTCGGCTGTCCCCTGCCGAGGAGGGAATCCCTCTGCCCCTTCCTTGTGGCCGACCCCGTCCCCTCTGTCCCTGGGGACCCCTTGGACCTTGCGGTTTATTCCTCCGGGGCTGCAAAACTCTGCCATCATCTTTGCTTTAGCTTCTGCCTTTTCCTCATCCCTTCTTACATATATCTGCTGTGTTTTTCTAACCAATTCCTCTAGAGGCTTATTTTGCCACTTTTTCTCTTTTTGTACCCCTTTCCTTATATCAGGCCAGGCCTTAGTAACAAATTGCACCTTAAGCAATGTGTTGAAGGCTGGCCCTTCAGGATCCATCCCCCCGTGCTTCCTCAAGGCATCCCTAATCCTCTCCAACCAATGAGGGCTTTCCTGTTTCTCCTGTTCTAACGACAGAGCCTTAGCTCTGTTGTTCGTTCTGGGAGCCACTGACTTGATCTCCCTGGTCAAATAAGCACGGCAATCACGGTGAGCCAGACTGGCCTGGTTATTTGGGTCCCACTGGGGGTCTGCCTGGGGGATGGCATCATCCACCGTAGGTGCATTGGGTCCAGCCCCCCCTGCTGCTTGTGGGTGTTCATCCTCCCACAGCTGCCGAGCTTTCTGCAAAATCATTCGTTTCTCTGATGACCCAAACAAAATTCCCAAAAGAAAATCCCAATCCTTCCATGTATAATCCGCATTTCCCAAATATTCCTCTATCTTTTCCCCCACCCCTATGGGATCATCCAAATATGGGGGTAATTCTTTTTTCAACCCTCTTATATCCTGGGTAGTGAGTGGTACAATTACAAACCCAAATCCTCCCCCTTGACCCCCCAAAGGAACTTGACGGAGTGGCATCTGGTGTACCCCTGTCTCTTGGGGGGCTTCTGATGCCCTAAACTGAGTTCCTCTTCTAGTTCTGGGGGGTGATACAACATGCTGCTCCCCTCCCCCTACACCATTATCCTTCTCAGGTGGGGCTGTAGGAATAACATTTCCCTGATCCCCTTGCTCTGAAAGTTGAGGATACTGACAACCTGCAGCTGGCTCTGGGTCAGCTAGCAACACTGGAGGACAAGACGGGGGAAGGTGCTGAAAAACATTCCAATCCTCACCACTTTCCTCTAAATACCTTCACAAAATTCGACACAAATGAATTTTATCTGTTCCATAAGTAGCCATATAAGTCCCCTTGCCAACTTATACTCTGGCCACACAAAATAACAATATTTTACCATAATTTCCATAGTTACTTCTGGGTGAATATACAATCTCTCCCAAGACCTCAGCATTCACCCCAAGGGACTCTCCGGGGGTATTATGGGATCGTCATCCCATTTGCCGGGGCCCCTTCGCGGCTTCACCTTTCCAACCCTCTCTGGGTGCCCCGTTTTACCTGTGCTACCCTCCATGGGTGCCCTCCCAGGTTTGCTCCCCGAAGATCCCATTTTACTCACCGGTGAGATTTTCAGTGGTCCTTCCCTGCGGACTCTTCACGGACCCCCCTGGTCCGCCACTCGTCTGTCTCCTGGACAGTCTCGGGAACCCAATCGATCGCCCGGTACCGGCCGGCACCAAGGGGAGCTGATCACCCAAACTGGGTGAGGCGCCTTCAGCTCCGCTCGCCGCCCGCCGCCCCGGACGGTGGAAAGATCCCGGACGAGCCCCCAAATTGTCAGGAAAATTAATCCACAAACACCAGAGGTTTATGTCCAAAAAGGAGACAGAGGAGTCCTTTTTGCTTTATTCGAATAAAGGGAGAGGCCATGGGACATTCCCCTGGGATCTCTCAAATTTTCGGAGGACGCAGCCTCCTTTTTATCCTATTTTCCCGGCCCCATTTCCCTCTCTCTTTCCCCATTGGCTGAGGTACTTGAGAGGCACAGACTTCCCGGAACGCCTGATACCTGAAATTCCCCTCTAATGTATAACCCTCCCTTTTAATTTTTAATTCTTATAGAATTCATAGTTTTCCCCCCGTTGCTTCTTTCATCTTTCGATATCCAATTTCATTTATCAGCAGCCCTACAGTTTGTTTGTAAAGGCAAATATCTCTTTCCATTCATCAATCAGTGGAATCCATCCCATTGTTTCTCTTATCTCTCAGTGCTAGCCTTATCTACAGGCTGATCCACAACTCATTTGTAAAGACAAATTCAACATTCCTCTCATTGACTTTGTAAATGAGCTGCTGGCATTGATGCATCTTACTGGCCTCAGTAACCTTTTAAAAAAGATTTTGGGGTTTGTTTCCAATATTATTATTTTAAATTGTGGTGAAACTGGTGGGAAGCAAGAAGAAATTCCTTTGTGCCCTGTCAGCTCCAAGCAGGACTGGGAATCTAAATTCTGTCACAACCCAAATCCTTCAGAAGACTCACTTCCTTCGCACTGTGAATGAGCTGCACATTCCCTTTGAAATTACCAGGAGTTTCGTAAAGAAAGTCTCACTTATGGCTTTTTGCTTGGTTTGGAAGTGCAGAAGGGCAATTCTCCATCCCTCAGCTCCAGACTGCACTGCCTTAGGAGCACGGCCCACTCGCCAGGTTTTGTCCACTCAGGGCACTTCTAGAGGAAAAATAAAGTGGAATTGCACAATTGCAGCCAAGAAGGAATGAAGAGTGGGACCAACAAAACATCCTGTGCAGATCCAGGTGTTCAGCTGGGACTGTGGAGAGTTTGGGTTCTTGCCAACTGGATGTGTGTCCCTAACTGCAATGTCTTGGCCTGCAGGAGAGTCTCCCTCACCTGCAGAAGCACAAAGCTCAGGTGCTGTGCTCGGAATGGGTTTGTCTGATGCAAAGCTGTCAGAGCCATGTGAGGGCAGAGTGGGCCCAGCCGTGCCCAGGGCTGAGCCCAGCAGAGCCCTGGCAGAGCCCAGAGCAGCCTCAGCATCCGCAGAGCCCGGCTGCAAGGAGAGAAACCAGAAACCGCCCATCAGCTGAAGACTCCTGTCCCCCTTGTCCCAGCTCCCGCCGTGCCCAGGCCATGCTGGCCGTGCCCAGAGCGGTGCCCAAAGCTGCCCATCATTGCTGCCTTGGGCACAGAGCAGGAGGGCAGGGCTGTGCCCAGCCTGCAGCCAGCCATGGCACATCCAGCCCCTCAGAAACTGCCCAGAGCCAAAAAGCAGCTTGGCAGCCACTGAAGAATTCATTGCATCTGCCCCAGCAAAGGGGGGAACCTTTGGTGCCCGGCCAGGCCACGCTGTGCCCAGATCTGGGAGCATCCCCCTGGCTGTGGACTCACCCACAAATTGGGTGTGGATCTGTGCAGAAGGTGCCAGAATCCAAGTCCATCATCTTCAGCTGGCCAGGCTGAGGAAGAGATTGTCATCGTTGAGGTTGTCCTTGGTGTCCCCAGCAGCAGCCCCACCTGGTACAGCTTCTCCAGGGGCTCCTTCTCCTTCCCTGGGGGCCAGACCAGGCTGTCAGTGTTCTGCCCAGGGCCCCAGCCATCAATGAACCAGACAAGCAAACCCAGGGTGGATGGTGGCCACCAGTGCTTGCCACACCAGGTCTCCAGCTCAGCTCCAGCCCAAGAGCTGCGTGTTCCCTTCTCATGATCCCTGCCCAGAGCTTCATGCAGGACGAAAAACAGAGCAAAGTCTGGTTTGCTTTGCCACTGACCATAGCTGTTACCTGCCAGGCTCCTGGATCCAACTGTGCCTGTGAATCTCCTCCGTCTTCTATGGCAGATGAACACCCTGCAGCCAAGGATCACAGAAAAGATCTTCTAAGGACAGCCTGTCCAAGGGTTGCATGGACAAACACCTCTTAATAACATCTTGGCACTCTGAAGACAGAAACCAGAAATCACCAGTCAGCTAGAGAAGTTTTCCCCCCGTTCCTGTGCCCAGGCAATGCTGGGTGTGTCCAGGATTGTGCCTAAACTTCCCCATGGATTCTCTGTTTGGAGGAGAGCAGGAGAGCAGGACATGTGCCACCTCCTCAGCAGCTGCCAGAGCAGGATGCTCACGAGCCTGCTGCTGTCTCCCAGCACTGGTATTCCCCCCGTGCCCAGAGATGAGGATCCACCTTGAGAGAGCCCTCGTGGGAACAGGATCCATCCCCAGATGATCTCCTGGCCCCTCCTGAACGGCTGCTTCCCCATGACCAGGTGGTACAGCAGGAGGCCCAGGGACCAGATCGTTGCTGCCTCGCCATGGTAGCGTTGGTGGTGGATCCACTCTGGTGGGCTGTAGGACAGGGCTCCTATGGAATCCAGATGGAGTTCATCAGGGGGATGCTGCTGCTCCCAGAGCCTGGTCCCAACATCCCTGGGCATGTGGGGGCTGCCCCAGCGGCACAGGGTGTGACCCACTGTCCTGTCGCCAGCACCTGGGACTTGTGTACAAACTCGGGGTTGGAAAAGAATCCACTGGTGCTGGAAGAGGGCAGCAGAAGCCCCAGGGAGGCCCAACCATGACATGTAAAAGAAAACCCCACCCAGAGGTGGAGAAACCCACTCTTCTCCCCACATGCATGGCCCCCAAAATAAGCCAAGGCAAACAAGGAGAGAGGAGCAGTTCAAGCCCTTTCTTGCCTGCACACTCAGGCTGGGGCATGAGGTCTGACCCCCCTCTCTGCTGTCCCCATGGGGTTTTTGTCAGCCTGGCTGCCTCAGCTCTAGCCGCAGCTCAAGGCAGAGTGGGTGATGAAGGCTGTCAGCAGGGCTGGGAGCTGGCACCCCTCACACCCACACCCAAATCAATTTGGCTCAAGCATTGATCCCATCCCGGCTGCAATAGGGGGAAGCCCCGGTGCTACACCCAGGCTGGGCCATGAGATGCTCAGGAGCATCCCCTGGGAGGGCTCATCTGAAAACTGCGTGTAGGCTGTGTCCTGGAGGAAGGTGCCGCAGCCAAAGTCGATCAGTTTCAGCTCCCCAGTGGCCAGGTCGAGCAGGATGTTCTCTGCTTTGATGTCCCTGAGCAGGACCCTGCAGCTGGTGCAGTGCACAGCCTCCAGCACCTGCTGGAACAGCTCCTGCACCTCCTGCTCCAGCAGGAATCTCCACTCTGCCTGCAAACCCGAGAGGTCCTGGCACCGCTCCGGACGCTCCAGCACCAACAAGAAGCTGTTGGGCAGCTCAACCCAACCCACTCCAGGAGCTGAATGACCCCAGCACACCCAGAGGACACCTTGGCCAGCAGCACGATCTCCAGGGCCACGATCTCAGTGGGGCTGGGGCCGTGCCAGGGCTCTGGGACCCCTCAGCCAGCCCGGGATGCTCTGCATCAGGGATGCAGCGCTCAGCCCACGCCCGCTCTCCCAGCAGTGAACCCAGCCGGTACCGCTCCTTCAGGCCCTGCTGCGCCTTCCCTGCCGGCGAGACGCGGCTGTCAGCGCTCGGCCCGGGGCCAGGAACGGCCCCCGAGCGCCCCTCAGCCGCCCCGGGCCGGGCAGCCCCAGGCGTTCGCTCTGTGGAACGGGACAGCGGCGGCTCGGGGCCGGCGGCCGCGCTGCCGAGCGGCGGAGCTCGGGCCGGGGGAGCCGCAGCGCAGGCGGCGGGAGCGGCCGCGCCGCGTGTGTCGCCACGGGCCCCGGGAGGAGCCGGGGCCGGGGCCGGGGCCGGGACAGGCGGAGCCAAAGGGAGGCGATGCCGCCCCAGCCCCAGGCACTGATGCCCGCCCAGCAGCGGCACCGCCAGCACGGGCAGAGCCGGGCGGAGGCGAGACCGCGGCGGGACAGCCGGGGACGGGGATGGAGACGGGGACGGGGACGGGGAGGAGGCTGGGGAAGGAAAAGGGGAAAGGGGGGACGGGACAGGGCCGCCCCTCCCAAGGCCGGGGGCATGGCCCGGTCCGGAATGGGGAGAGGGACGCCGGGGAGGTGGGCGGTGTCAAGGGTTGAGCACCAAACGAAGAGCGAGAGATTGTGTGCGACAGCGGGAGAGGCAGATGAGAGAAGGGACACAGCGGGTCTGTGGAATCGCTGCTCTTCTGCCCCTGCCGAAGTGCCGGGAGGGTCTGTCCACATGTCTGTGTGTCCGTTCCCTGTGTGTCCATCCCCCGTGTGTCCGTTCCCAGTTCCGCCCCTGCTCCCTTGGAGCAGAGGAAAGTGCCGAATGAGGAGCCTGGCAGCGCCAGGCAGAGCCAGCCCCGTGGGAGGGCAGAGCAGCACATGAGGAGGGAGAAATGCAGCCCCTGCAGGGCAGCGCTGCTCCCCGGCCGCTCCGGGTGGGCAGCGGCAGCGCAGGGGCCACGCCCGGCTCGGTGCCCTCGTCCCCAGGGCTGTTCCTATTTTCTTGTCCAGTTCCAGGAGAAAGTCGGAGACTACCGAAAGGAGGATTAAAGTAAAACAATGAAACTGCTATTTTTGCCCAGTTTGGTGACAGTCTGATATAGCAGCTCAGCTCTCAGCTGCCTGCCTCCTCCCTGCCAATCCAGCACTTTCAGCCTGGAGCAAAGGCCCTCTCTGCAAAGAAACTGCTGGCTGCTTTATTTGTCCTGCTGTTCATTGACACAGCTCGAAAAGCCGACTAGTTTGGATCATGAGTCTGTCAAAACAGGTGAACTTTGTCATGTTAAGTCAAGACACAGAGCCTTGACCCCTGCACAGTGTCCTAGGAATCACCTTTGCTGCTGCTGTGTATTGTCACTGCTGAGGGTGAAATACTGTGGGAGCACATGCCCTGTCTCTAGAACCCATAGCCGACCAAAGCACTGTGCTCTAAAATCTGGAATTTGCAGGTTTCTGGTGTCTCCAGCATTGCTTTCAAAGCCAAATAAGGAGAATGTAAACTGTGTGTAGCTAATGATACTGGAGAGTGCACAAAACTTGCTTAGTCCTAGGTGTTTGAGGTAAGATCAGTTTGGAATGACTGTGATGTAGAACCCAGTGCAACACAGAAAAAGGGAGCATATAAGGAAAGGAATTAATAGCATATGTGAACATCTTGGGTTGTTTCTTTCAATTTTCATTTCACTTCTGGAAAGCTCTTCTGCTTTTCAGGAATCTTCTCCATAGTGATGTATGCTCTTTCCAAGAACCTTTCCTGGAGAACAAGGTGCAGCTTCTGTCACAACATGTGCCACCAACTGCAGCTTCTCTTGGCTTTCCACACTGCACGTGCAGCACAACTTATGCAGCAAAGCAGGATAAATGTCTTGAGAACTTGACAACTTGTTCTTTCTTTTCCTTGTGGGCTGGGGAATTGTGCCATGGGTAAGGTTTTCATTGTTACTGTTCTAACCTAAGAAAACAGGAGGTGGTACCAGGAGTTGTTAGGGAATGCAACCCTGACTGAATGCAGAGAAAGAATCTCCAGAGCCTGCAGCCAGAAGTGGAGAGTTGTGTGATAATCATTCCAACACCCCCATGGACATCTTGACAGTGATCTAGAACATGAAAATGGGCTGACAGAGGGAGTTTGATTCTGTGTTCAGTTTAGCTGATTCTACATCTCTTGCACTGGTATAAATCAAGAGTACCATCAGTTCATGAGAAGTACCAGAACAAGCTGGACCTATCCAAGTAGATGACTGAAAGAATCTGAAAAGGAGAAATGCAAGGAATTAACTTCGTCTGTAAGAAGGGTCATTTTTTCCTCATAATTTCCAATTCATTCCCTCTGCTTTTGTCCTTTTTAGCAAGGGATTTGCATCCCAGATTCCCCATGAAATGAGAACCCTGAGCTTGTGGAAGTGCCTGAGAGATGCCGTGTTCCTCTGCAGGGACACTCAGGCTGAAAGAGGAGCCTGAGGCCTGTGTGGGGAAGCCTCCTCGGAGCTGGAATTTGTGCCGTGCTGGGAGAGGAGGAGCAGGGGGAGAAGGCTGGGCGCTGTGTGGCAGGAGCAGGAGGTTTGGGCTCAGGACATTCCGCCTGCGCCGCTGCCCCGCAATGGGCGGCCGTGCCCGGGGCTCTGGGCCTGGCCCCGCGTGCGCTGAGCTCCCGACACTGCGGGAGCTGCCCGGGCTGGGCTCAGGATCCCGCTGGGGCTGGGCAGCAGGCTGGGCTCCCACTGGCATCAGCAGCAGCTGGAAATACCTCTGGGCATCTCCATTTCATGCTGCTGCTCAGAAGGAACAATGAAGCGAGTTGAAGAGGTCTGGTTTCTCTTTGTCCTGCTGGATTTTTCATTTTATTTGACACTCCATGGCAATTTCTGTGATGGCTTCTGTCAGCTGCTTCTATTTTAGCAGCACCAGCAACAGGGCTGTGTTTGAGTGCTGCAAATGTGGCCTGTGTGGCTTTAATTCTCCTTGACTTTGTGCTCATGGACTTGTGAGCAATACAAGATGTGCTACTCATGATGGCTGCAACGAACAGCCCGAGTTCCCCATCACAAAAGCACTCTGGATAGCACTGATCGAAAAAGGCAATTGCAGTATTAAGGATAAAATTCAAGTGGCAAACAGAAGAGGGTCAAGAGCAGCCATGAGCTACAATTCCCAAGGCAAAGGCAACAACAGCCTCCTGCTGTCAGCTCAGGGTGTGTAAAACAGGTCTGAAAGCAGCGCTGGAACCCGATCATTTCTTTCTCTGCAGGCTGGGTCAGGGCAGCACAGGCGGGCCCTGAGGAATCAGGGCTGGGTGTGGGTGATTGTTGCTGTACTCCAGAATTGCCCTGGACAAAGGCCTTGGAAGCCGAGGCAGGAGCAGGTGGGAAGGGGCCGGCGCTGCTGCTGCTCCTGCCCGGGAGCCCCGGCTGGGCCGGGCCGGCGCCCACTGCGCTGCGGCTGCTGCTGCTGCCAGAGCCGGGCGGGACTCGGGGACAGGGAATGGACACGGGGGGACAGCAAAGGCCTTGGGGGCTGCAGGGATGTTGGTGCTGGGGCAGCGCCAGCACAGAGCTTCAGCCTGCAATGAACCCCGAGGGAAATGCTGGGGAAAGGCTCCATTTCAGCCTTTCTTTACTCATCGCTCTGAAGGGACCAAAATAAAAGGGGAACAAGCAGGGCCCGACCCCTTCTCCTTTGGGAGGAGCCATGAGGGGCTGTGAGGGGCCATGAGGGGTTGTGAGGGGTCCTGAGGGGCTGTGAAGAGCTGTGAGGGGCAGTGAGGGGTCATGAGGGTCTCTGAGGAGCCATGAGGGGCTATGAAGGGTTGTGGGAGACTGTGAGGGGCTGTGGGAGGCCAGGCACCTCATGGAATAAAGGGTCCATTGTGACACCGTAGAACTGAGGAGATCGTTGGTGGTTGTACAAAAGCTCGTGGAACAAAAAGCCCATTGTGACATTGTGGGGCCTCAGGGAGCCATGGAGACCATTATGACACTTCAGGACCCATTGGAACCAAGGGGCCATTGTGGATGCAGGGCCTGGTATAACCAAGGGGTCATTGTAGCACAGCAGGGCCTCATGGAATCAAGGGGATCGTAGTGACACTGTGGGGCTCCATGAGACCACGGGGACATTCTGACTCCGTGGAACCAAGGATACCATTGTTACACATTGTGACACCAAAGGGCCATTGTGGAACTGCAGGGCCTCATGGAACCAATGAGACCATTGTGACATCACAGGGCCTCACGGAACCAAGGGGCCATTGTGACACTGTGTGGCACCATGGAACCAAGGGGCCATTGTGACACTGTGTGGCCTCATGGAATTCTGGAGACCATTCTGACACTCTGGGGCCCATGGAGCCAAGATGCCATTGTGACACCGCAGGGCCTCATGGAACCAAGGCAACCATTGTGACACTGCAGGGTCTCATGGACACAAGGGCCCAGTGTGACACTCTGGGTCTCCATGGAAGCAAGAGGACAGTGACACAGCCAGGCCTTGTGGAACCAAGGGGTCATTCTGGCATTGTGCAGTCCCATGGAACCAAGGAAACCATTTTGACACTGCAAGGCCTCATGGAAGCAAGGGGCCATTGTGCCACTGTGGAGCCAAAGAGACCATTGTGATATTACTGGGCCTCATGGAAACAAAGATATGTTGTGATACTATGGGGCCACATGGAACCAAGGGAGAATCATGATGCTGCAGGGCCCCAAGGATCCAAGAACATGGAACAGGTCTGGTTGACTTGGCCTCCTAAGGGCCACCTGAGTGGTCCAGCTGACACTGGAATGTTGAGGGTCGCTTCTCATCTGCCCCTAAAACCTTGGCATTCAATGCTTTCCTTCCTGTGGGAAAGAGATGTCCTTTAAATCCAGGGGTTCATGGCCAAAATTGGGATTCCTCCTCCAAATTTGATTATGTCCTTGGATTTTTCCCATATGAAGCCTGCCAGGATAGAAAGCTCTGTCTGGCCTTGGTCTCTTGGGGGCCACCTTGCATCTGCCCTTAAAACACTGGAAGGCTGTGCTTTTCTTCCCATGGAAAACAGCATCTTTTACGTCCAGGGGTCCATGGCTAAAATTGGGAGTCTGCCTCCAAAATTCCTTATAACCAAGGATAACTCCCAGACAAAAGCTGTCAGATTCCCTTGGCTTTCTGAGGGCCAGCTCTCATCTGCCACTGAAACACTGGGGGTCTGCCCTTTCCTTCCCATGGAGAAGAACTGTCATTACAATCCAGGGACTCACAGCTGAAATGGAATTCCACATGCAAAACTCCACAAATATCCAAGAGTTACTTTCAGACAAAAGATGCAAGGATAGACAGCTCTGGCTTGCCTTGGCCTCTGGTGAGTGCTTCTGATCTGCCTTCACAAACCCTGGGGTTCTGTAGTTTCCTTCTTAGAGAGAAGAATTGTCCTTCTTGTCCAGGCACCCATGGCCTCAAGCACATGATCACTGTATAGGGACACAGAAGTTCTCTGCTTAATGGACTGGAGTCTGAGGACAGCACAGGAGAGGCTTGGGAGTGTTTCAAGGACGGATTCAGGGATGGTGGATCCCTTTGAAATAATAGAGAATTCCATGAAAAAGAAAGACTTAATGCCAGGAGCAGCTGGGGAGGTCCAGACTGGACCCAAGGAGAAAGGAATTTCTCTCGCAGGGCAGGGCTGTGGTGCAACACATCCCCCAGAAGGAATCTGGAGCAGCCCAAGGCTCTGTGTGTCCAGGCAGAGGCAGGCAGGAGGCAGAGCTGTCAGCAAAGGAAGGGGCCAGCGAGGTGGGGCAGCCGGGGGATGACGACAGCCTGCAGGGACAGAGGCGCAGGGCATGGACACCGTAGGACAGCCTGGGCTGCAGAGGGCACAGGGATGGGCAGCAGCTGAAAGGCCCTGACACAGCCAACTCCTGCAGCACTTGGGCCATGCAGGCTGGCCCTGGGCCTGAGGCCAGCAGGGGACAAGTGAGCCTTGCTGTGCTGGGGCCTCATTGCCTCCTTGTCCCTGCTCAGCAGCCTGGCAGGGGCCGCCCCATGGTGCTGCCCTTGGCATTGCACATGGCCAGAGCCCAGTGGCCCGGGAAGAGCCCTGAGCAATGAGGGAGGGACAGGATGTGCCTTGCCAGGGGCTGGGGCTCAGCCCTTGGCCCTTGGCATTCCTGAAACACATCCAGGTTTGTTCAGCATCACAGACCCCTTTCCCTTGTTTGTCCCCACCTGTCATCACTGCCTCCAGTGTTCTGCACTAACTGGAACCAGGGGACACTTTCTGAGTCGTGTCCCTCAGTGGAATCCATTAAAACTTCAGGAAACTGTGGAGTTTGAATATGATTTTGACTTCTGAGAAGTTTTCCTTCAGCTCCCTCTCAGGGACTGATGTCCAGGGACTCAGCACTGTTGAAAAATCCCAGCTCTACAGAGACGGGGCAACTGAGAGGCTTTTAAAATATTTTCTTCCATTATCAGAAGGATGAAACATAAGAGGTGTAAAACTCCATGCCATTCTATCAGAAGCCAACTTATTTCCTCGTTATAAAACCTTAGAAATATTTCTTAGCCTATTATCTTTTGCCACACAACGGTGCTAATAATTCTAATGCCAATCATCTATTATTTTACAACACATGATCTTGCCAAAATGCATATTTAACAGTTCTAATTCTCCAAAATATCTGATCTTTTTGCAAGGCCATTGTTTGAAACTTGTTTCTAGTTCAATCTCCCTCTCAGCAATGTCTTCTCTATTCCAGGGCCATTCTGAGTCAGCACACCTTATCTCAGAGTTTGCATGCACATGTACAAGACTGTGTGAGCTTTCAGTCAGGCTTTGAGAATCCTTTACAAATCCATTTCTCACAAATATCAATCACAGAATGCTGCAATCACCTCTGCTCTAAAGTGAACAGTAATAAAATACATGCTTCACAATTGGAATGGATATTTCTAAGGAGGTCATTGTCATATTTCTCCATAACTGGAGTTGAAAATCTTCAGAAAGAATTGGATCAGACCAGATGGAAACCAAGTCAGAACCGTTGCTTTCAAGGAAACCTCTGAAGAATTAAGTATTATTCGAACTCCAAAATTTCTGATATTGTTCATGTGTCCCACTGAGGGACACAACTGAGAAAGTGTCCCCAGGTTCCAGTGAGAGCAGGAAATTGGAGGCAGAGATGACAGGTGGTGTGGGAAATGCAGGCATGGAGAGCTCTCAGGGCCTTGTGCATACAGGCTCAGAGATTGAGATGGATCCAAGGTTTGACCCAAGACCTTGGAGAAATCTTAGACAATCAGAGCATTCAAAGTACAATAGATATAAAACAGGAATATAAGTTTTTAGTATAACTAGATCTATATTTTAGAGCAAACAGAAATATGCATTATGTAAGGAAAGCAGTATGTTAAGTAAGATAGTAAAAGATTGTAAAGCTTAGCAATAGAACTTGTTATAATGTTAATTAGAAGTTTAAGATATATCAATGTAGGTTTGTGAAGTGTTATAGGATTGGTTGAAAAATGACACATTACTGCAAAGCCATGAGAAGGAAAGCAATTAATGATTGGTGTAAAAGGATGCTTCACACAAGTATTTGATTGGCTAAAAACTAACATAAGGCATTGTAACTAAGAATGAGGAGGCTTCTGATAGTTTGGTGTTGGATGTAACAGCTTTAATGTCTCACCCTTCTATGAGACTGACACCATGAGGCCATAAACCATCTTTGACAACGTCTCTCAGTTGCCCCATCTCTTGTAATATCAATCTCCCAATGCACATTTTTTTGACATCAGACATGACTAATGAAATCAATAGGGACTTATGGACACCAGGTGTATCCCATTAAAGTCAATAGGGATTTAGGGACACCTGGTCTTTCCATTAAAGTCAATGAGATTTTTAGGAAATTTGGCCCTAATATAGGGAAATTTGAGTAAATTTGGAGGAAATCTTGGGCTGAATTCTGGGAGTTTCCACTCCAGGATTGCAGTGCTGATGCTCTGGATGTCCTGGATGAATTCCTGGAGGCCAATCCCAAATCCCTGATCCTTCACCTGCTGTCCAGGCTGGAGCTGTGTTCCCAGGTAAGCCCAAAAATGTCCATTTTCATCCCAAAAGCTGGGAATTCCAAGCCCAAAATTGGGATTTTTAGCGCCAAAAGTTTTGGGACATCAGCTCTGCCCACTGAAGTCAAAGGGGATTGAAGGACATCAGGTCTACCCATTGATAGGGCTTGATTGGGAAGAGTTACTGTTTAAACTGGGAGCACTGGGAAGGGCTAAGGGGGAGACACTGGGGTGACTGGGAGCACTGAAGCAAAATTGGGACCTCAGAGAGGGATTTGTAGGAATAAATGGAGATAAACAGGACTCCAGGTCTAACCCGTTGAAATCAATAGGAATTTAGGGACAGCAGGTCTACCCTATAAAGGCAATGAGGTTTAGGGGCACCAGGTCTATCCAGTCAAAGTAATGAGGATGTTTGAGACACTAGTTTTGGGAGGCCCCAGGGGTTCTGGTGATCCAGGTGTCCAAGGGGTACCCAGGTATATCCGGGTGATATCTGGGGGTACCCAGGTGATTTTTAGGGACAGCAAGGTGTACCCAGGTGATTTTTGAGTGGGATCCAGGTGATTTTGGGCAGTATCCAGGTGTACACAGGTAATTTTTGGGGATATGCAAGTCATTTTTGGGGGACCCAAGTGCCCTGACTCACCCTGACAGGCCAGGAGAAGATGATGGCCACCGTCGTCCTGGTCGACGGGGACACAGATGACTCTTGGCAGCTGCGGGGTGGTCGGGGTGCACCCCAACATTCAGGGGTACCCCAAAACACCAGGTGAGGACATCAGGAATGGGAGGGAGCCCTGAGTCACCTCGGGAGAGGATGCAGTGCAGGTACAGCCAGGTGCTTTGGTGCATGGTGTTTGTGAAGATGGTATTCAGCAGCAGCTCCAGCTCTGGGGTGGGCAAAGGAGGCACCCCAAAATATCAGGGGGACACCAGGGGAAATCCCAATATCTCACTGGGCACAGCCAGGTATCCAGGAGTTCAGGCCTACCTATTGAAGTCATTGGGGATTTAGGAACACCAGGTCTACCCATTCAACCCAAAAGAACCCACCAGCTCCCACTTTAGCAGAGGGAGGGGCTGGAATATTTTGGGGATCCCGCAAAATTGTGGGAGATTTTTTGAGGAATCCCTCACCTTCCTTCAGCCTTCCAGGGGGCAGTGCTCTTGCCGTAGTTCCTGGTGGGCATCAGCAACCCCAGGCAGTGTTGCCAGGCCGAGAAGTTGGAGAAGCTGCGGCTCAGCAAGGCCCTGGTGAAGGCCAGCTCGGCCTTGAGGTCCTGTCTGGCTGCAAGTGCCTACCAGTGTTCCCAGGTGTGGACTGGGAAGGCACCAGTATAAACCAGTGAGCACTTGGAGCCACTCCTGAGCTCCTGAGGCTCATGGCAGCAGATCCCAGTATAAACCAGTAAGGCCTCATGCACCCAAACCCATTCCCAGTGTAGTCTAGGAGCTGCTACTGTGGTCCTGGAGCTCCCAGGTTTATACTGGGAAGCCACCAGTATAAACCAGTAAGCACTGCGAGCCACCCCTGAGCCCATGAGCCCATGGTGGCAGCTCCCAGTAGAAACCAGTAAGGCCAGCACAACCTGAAGTCACTCCCAGTAGGTCCCAGGCCCCATCCCAGTATAAATCAGTAAGGCAAGCAGAAGTTGCTCCCAGTGGAGTGCCAAGCATCCCCAAGATCCATCCCAGTATAATCCAGTATACCCCAGTTTAACCCAGTAAAATCCAGACTATCCCAGTATAACCCAGTATAAACCACTACAACCCACTCATCCCCAGCACCCCATCCCAGTATAAACCAATATAACCCAGTATAACTCACAGTCGGCCACTAGGTCCTCCCAGCCAGCAGGAGGCACTCACACACCCCTTCTCCCTTTCTCATTGGAACCCAGTACAAACCACTAACACCCCAGCACCCCATCCCAGTACAAACCAGTATAACCCAGTACAACCAGTACACACAGTGCTAGGTCCTCACGGACACTCACACACCCTCTCCCAGTGCAATCCAGTGACTCCAGCCCTGTCCCAGCACACCCTGGACCCCATCCCAGCACAAACCAGTACAAACCAGTACAAGCCACTCACAGTTGCAGAGGTCGGCCACCAGGAGGTGCTCGCACAGTGCCAGGTCCTCCCGGCCAGCAGGGGGCGCTGCAGTGTCCAGTGTGACTCTACAGAACCAAGGAAACCCCTGTGACACTGCGGGGCCCCACGGAACCAAGAGTCCATTGTGAGACACCTGGGCCACGTGGAGCCAAGGAACCATTGTGACACTGGGGAAACTCATGGGACCAAGGGGCCACTGTGACATTGTGGGGCCTCATGGAACCTGTGAGCCATTGTGACACTGCACGGCCTTGTGGAACCAAGGAGACCACGGTGACACTGTGGGGCCACATGGAACCAAGAGTCCATTGTGACACTCTGGAACTACAGAGACCATTGCTGAGAGTATGGAACCTCGAGGAACAAAAGTCCATTGTGACAGATCAAGGCCTCATGGAACCCAAAAGAGCATTGTGACACTGTGGGGCCCCATGGACCCAAATCTCCATTGTGACAGTACAGAACCTCATGGAACCAAGAGTGCATGGTGACCCAGCAAGGCCCTGTGGAACCAAGGAGACCAAAGGCTTCAAACCTTCCTTGCAGGGTTCTGAGCTGGGGAAAGGGGAACCTGCTCCGTGGCACATTGGGCTTGGCACGCCTGCGCTGCGGCTCCCCCGGCCCGAGCTCCGCCGCTCGGCAGCGCGGCCACCGGCCCCGAGCCGCCGCTGTCCCGTTCCACAGAGCGAACGCCTGGGGCTGCCCGGCCCGGGGCGGCTGAGGGGCGCTCGGGGGCCGTTCCTGGCCCCGGGCCGAGCGCGGACAGCCGCGTCTCGCCGGCAGGGAAGGCGCAGCAGGGCCTGAAGGAGCGGTACCGGCTGGGTTCGCTGCTGGGAGAGCGGGCGTGGGCTGAGTGCTGCATCCCTGATGCAGAGCATCCCGGGCTGGCTGAGGGGTCCCAGAGCCCCGGCCCGGCCCCAGCCCCACTGAGATCGTGCCCCTGAAGATCGTGCTGCTGGCCAAGGTGTCCTCTGGGTGTGCTGGGGTCATTCAGCTCCTGGAGTGGGTTGGGTTGAGCTGCCCAACAGCTTCTTGTTGGTGCTGGAGCGTCCGGAGCGGTGCCAGGACCTCTCGGGTTTGCAGGCAGAGTGGAGATTCCTGCTGGAGCAGGAGGTGCAGGAGCTGTTCCAGCAGGTGCTGGAGGCTGTGCACTGCACCAGCTGCGGGGTCCTGCTCAGGGACATCAAAGCAGAGAACATCCTGCTCGACCTGGCCACTGGGCAGCTGAAACTGATCGACTTTGGCTGTGGCACCTTCCTCCAGGACACAGCCTACACGCAGTTTGCAGATGAGCCCTCCCAGGGGATGCTCCTGGGCATCTCATGGCCCAGCCTGGGTGTAGCACCGGGGCTTCCCCCTATTGCAGCCGGGATGGGATCAATGCTTGAGCCAAATTGATTTGGGTGTGGGTGTGAGGGGCGCCAGCTCCCAGCCCTGCTGACAGCCTTCATCACCCACTCTGCCTTGGGCTGGGGCTGGAGCTGAGGCAGCCAGGCTGACAAAAACCCCATGGGGACAGCAGAGAGGGGGGTCAGACCTCATGCCCCAGCCTGAGTGTGCAGGCAAGAAAGGGCTTGAACTGCTCCTCTCTCCTTGTTTACCTTGGCTTATTTTTGGGGCATGCAGGTGGGGAGAAGAGTGGGTTTTCTCCACCTCTGGGTGGGGTTTTCTTTTGCATGTCATGGTTGGGCCTCCCTGGGGCTTCTGCTGCCCTCTTCCAGCACCAGTGGCTTCTTTTCCAACCCCGAGTTTGTACACAAGTCCCAGGTGCTGGCGAGAGGGCAGTGGGTCACACCCTGTGCCACTGGGGCAGCCCCCACATGCCCAGGGATGTTGGGACCAGGCTCTGGGAGCAGCAGCATCCCCCTGATGAACTCCATCTGGATTCCATAGGAGCCCTGTCCTACAGCCCACCAGAGTGGATCCACCACCAACGCTACCATGGCGAGGCAGCAACGATCTGGTCCCTGGGCCTCCTGCTGTACCACCTGGTCATGGGGAAGCAGCCGTTCAGGAGGGGCCAGGAGATCATCTGGGGATGGATCCTGTTCCCACGAGGGCTCTCTCAAGGTGGATCCTCATCTCTGGGCACGGGGGGAATACCAGTGCTGGGAGACAGCAGCAGGCTCGTGAGCATCCTGCTCTGGCAGCTGCTGAGGAGGTGGCACATGTCCTGCTCTCCTGCTCTCCTCCAAACAGAGAATCCATGGGGAAGTTTAGGCACAATCCTGGGCACACCCAGCATGGCCTGGGCACAGGAACGGGGGGACAACTTCTCCAGCTGACTGGTGATTTCTGGTTTCTGTCTTCAGAGTGCCAAGATGTTATTAAGAGGTGTTTGTCCATGCAGCCCTTGGACAGACTGTCCTTAGAAGATCTTTTCTGTGATCCTTGGCTGCAGAGTGTTCATCTGCCCTAGAAGATGGGAGAGATCCACGGGCACAGTTGGATCCAGGAGCCTGGCAGGTAACAGCTGCACACATCCCTTGGCAATCAGTGGCAAAGCAAACCAGACTGGTTTTGTCCTGCTGTAGCTCTGGGCAGGGATCATCAGAAGGGAACACGCAGCTCTTGGGCTGGAGCTGAGCTGGAGACCTGGTGTGGCAAGCACTGGGGGCCACCATCCACCCTGGGTTTGCTTGTCTGGTTCATTGATGGCTGGGGCCCTGGGCAGAACACTGACAGCCTGGTCTGGCCCCCAGGGAAGGAGAAGGAGCCCCTGGAGAGGCTGTACCAGGTGGGGCTGCTGCTGGAGACACCAAGGACAACCTCAGTGATGACAATCTCTTCCTCAGCCTGGCCAGCTGAAGATGATGGACTTGGATTCTGGCACCTTCTGCACAGATCCACACCCAATTTGTGGGTGAGTCCACAGCCAGGGGGATGCTCCCAGATCTGGGCACAGCGTGGCCTGGCCGGGCACCAAAGGTTCCCCCCTCTGCTGGGGCAGATGCAATGAATTCTTCAGTGGCTGCCAAGCTGCTTTTTGGCTCTGGGCAGTTTCTGAGGGGCTGGATGTGCCATGGCTGGCTGCAGGCTGGGCACAGTCCTGCCCTCCTGCTCTGTGCCCAAGGCAGCAATGATGGGCAGCTTTGGGCACCGCTCTGGGCACGGCCAGCATGGCCTGGGCACGGCGGGAGCTGGGACAAGGGGGACAGGAGCCTTCAGCTGACGGGCGGTTTCTGGTTTCTCTCCTTGCAGCCGGGCTCTGCAGATGCTGAGGCTGCTCTGGGCTCTGCCAGGGCTCTGCTGGGCTCAGCCCTGGGCACGGCTGGGCCCGCTCTGCCCTCACATGGCTCTGACAGCTTTGCATCAGACAAACCCATTCCGAGCACAGCACCTGAGCTTTGTGCTTCTGCAGGTGAGGGAGACTCTCCTGCAGGCCAAGACATTGCAGTTAGGGACACACATCCAGTTGGCAAGAGCCCAAACTCTCCACAGTCCCAGCTGAACACCTGGATCTCCACGGGATATTTTGTTGGTCCCACTCTTCATTCCTTCTTGGCTGCAATTGTGCAATTGCACTTTCTTTTTCCTCTAGAAGTGCCCCGAGTGGACAAAACCTGGCGAGTGGGCCGTGCTCCTAAGGCAGTGCAGTCTGGAGCTGAGGGATGGAGAATTGCCCTTCTGCACTTCCAAACCAAGCAAAAAGCCATAAGTGAGACTTTCTTTAAAAAAACCTTGTTAATTTCAAAGGGAATGTGGAGCTCATTCACAGTGAGAAGGAAGGGCATCTTCTAAAGGATTTGGGTTGTGACAGAATTGAGATTCCCAGTCCTGCTTGGAGCTGGCAGAGCACAAAGGAATTTCTTCTTGCTTCCCACCAGTTTCACCACAATTTAAAATAATAATATTGTAAACAAACTCCAAAATCTTTTTTAAAAAGGTTACTGAGGCCAGTAAGATGCATCAATGCCAGCAGCTCATTTACCAAATCAATAAATGAGTTTTCTGTTTCAGAAGATCTGTTACCTCTTAATTCAAAGTTACAGAAAATTTTTCACTGCACACTTGGGTGTTTTTATCTTTCACATTTTATAGAGGCTTTTTTCCTTTTCTTTATCGTTTGTCTTTTCCTTTAAACAGAAAACATGCCACAAAAAAGGAGTGTCCTTTGCTCCTGGTTCCCATGAGGAGCAGCTCCTTCCCGCTGGCTGAGCTGCTCAGGCAGAGCCCGGCAGCTCCTGGCCCTGCAGGGCTGAGGCTTTTCCCCATTGCTGGGCACAGACTGATGGAGCAGCACTGCAGAGCACGGGGACACACAGAGGGACCAGGAGCAGCTGCCTTTGTCCACCTGGAGCTGCAAGGGCCAAACTCTGAGCAGACAGGGCTGGCAGAGACTCACAGGCTCCTGTTTGCTGTGCTGCCCCACTTGTGCCCAGCCCAGCTCTGTGTGGGGCAGAGGGAGAACAAGGGGCAGCTCCCTCCCAGCCCCCAGCGCAGGGACCCCTCTGGCCCCGGGGCTTGGGGCACTGTCAGCACCCACTGCTGCAGCCACCGCCTCTGCTGGCACTGACAGCAACCCCCAAATTGTGGCTGATCCCGAGGGAGCAGCAGCAGGGCCTGGATCTGATCCCTGACTCTGGGGCAGGGCTGGACAAACGACCCCCACAGCAGCAGCAGCAGCAGCAGCACATGGACCTGAGTTTCAGCACAGCCCCTGCCACTCTTCCCTCCCGTGTGCAGTGGTGTCACAGCAGCCTGGGCCACCTGGGAGCCCCCAGGGCCAGCAGGGACTGGAGATGGCAGCCCTGGGCTCCTGGAGGTTGTGCAGGGAACAGAGGTGGGGACTCCCTGTCCGTGTGGAGCTTCCAGATGGAAAAGGCTGCTGTGAGCAGGCAGCTCCAAGGGCACAGAAAGGAGGGGCTGGAGCCCCTGATCTGTGCCAGTGCCACAGTCCTGGGCAGCAGCCACCGAGCACAGGGGGAACAGAGGGCACAGCAAGAGGGACAAAACCAGTCAAGGTCAGAGAGTGGGAAGAGCCAGAGCTGGGAGCAGGAGCAGCTGCTTCACTGCAGCCTTGGAGAAAGCTCTTGGCTGGTTCAAAGTGCTGAAAGGCGTGAAGGGCAGGGAGGAGAGCACAGCAAACAATGCTCCTGTTTCCACAGCCTCCCCTCTCAGTGTCCCAGAAGGAATTGGATGAACTGTGTTCTTCTCCCTGAGCCATCTCGTTCAGCATGAGCAGCTCAGCACCAGGAGCTAAAGGAGCTGAAGCCTTAGGCCACAAGAGCTGACCAAGAGGGAACTTTTGACCAAAGTAATGCTGCCAGCATGGACCTAACTGAATGCAGCAGATGGAATCCTGGAATTATAGAATCCTTTGTGTTGGAAAAGACCTCTGAGCACATGGAGTCCAGCTGTTCAGCCAGCACTGTCAAGCCCAGCACTAAACCCAGTCCCTGAAGTGCCAAGGCCTGGACAACAGGCCCTGAGCCCAAGGTGACCTCTGGATGAACCTTCCAACCAAAGGTTATCCTTGTATTAGCAAATATACATGGTCATTAGTGCTGTGATAGATGTATCCACTCATGAGTGAAACATGGATTGACCTTTGTGCATTTAGAAACCAGACAAGGCCATGAAATCTGACATCTGGCCTTGTTTGGGGCTGTATGGTCAAAGTCAGCTCCCTTGGTTCCTCCTTGAGCCCTGGCCAGGCTTTGGGAGGAGCCCAAGAGGAGAATGAAAGCAGCTGTTCCTGCACTAGAAGTGCTGTCAGTTTGTTTATTCAGCACTGTCAGAGCTGGGCCCTCTCACAGCGGGGTTGGAAGCCTCACCTGTGGCTGGAGGCACCTGCAGGAATTCCCAGTGTCCAGGAGTGGCTCTGCAGTCCTTGGCTGTGACAGCTTCCCCAGCTGATGTGTGCACCTGGCTGATGGCAAAGTCTGAGGGTGACTGGTGCTGTCTCTTAATCCCTGCAGGCAATCTTTGGTGCTGATGGTTGGCTGCATTGCTGAGCTTCTCCTTTTGTGATTCTTTGCTGCTTTGAACTGCAGTAAATGACACTGATTGCTGAACTTGTGTCTGTGTCTCTGCTGCTGCCCCTGCCCACTGCTAAAACAAAGCTGGTGTAGTCTGGCCAGATCACCACAAAATGTTGCTTTTAAATGTAAATGTAAGGAATCAGTGTTGTCTGGAATTCCCAGGTATAGGGAAAACCTTCCCTAGAGTTTGCTGGCTCTGCAGTGGGCTGAGGTTGGAGCACTGTGTGAGCAAGGGGGAAGGCAGCTGAAAGAAGCTGAACCACTGGATGTATTAAAATATGGAAAAATGAAAAGAACTTGTGTGTTTGGGAAGATGAGGATAAATTTTGTTAACAGCATCCCAGAAAAAGCACCAACAGAGGGAATGATTGCTGTCAAAATGCTCCTACATGTAGCAACAAAAAAGGTTTTTAATCTTAACTTGGATTCATTTGTGCAAAAGAAAGAGTAATAATATAATAAATTATTATATATATATAAAATAAAATATAATATAAACTTTATGTATATACCTTCACATATGTATAATGACATTGTAAAATAGTGGTGCAAATACTAATTGTTTAGCTTTGACTGCTCAGGGATGTAACACTAAATACCCTACTGAAAATGATTGGCCAGGACATAAATATCACTGGTAAACTGTGAGATTGTGTACAATGAATGAAAGAGGAAAGGATGAAATTGGCAGTTTTTACAGGGTTTGCTGACACTAGGATGTGCAATGCTTTGTCTGTTCCTTTGAAAAATACAGAAAAGAAGACTGCTGGGTTTTTCATATACCAGACTACCTACAGGCTACAGAATTGAGGGAACAGATGAAAGAGATTGTTAAAAGAGCAGTTGAAAAAAAATAGGAGATGGGAACGTGTCACAATGAAAATCCCATCTCCCAGATGTGCTCCATACCCTTAACAATGGCCCCACTGGGAAATGGGAACCCCCTGGATGTGCATGGCTGCACCCAGTTTGCAAATACAGCCAAGGACAGTGACACTGTGACTGCCTGGGAAATTATTCCGGGTGTGATGGCCCCTGACAGGGCCACCCCAGAGGCTGCAGGGCTGGGCCTTCATGCATAGGAATTAATTAGGATAAATCAGAAGCAAATGAGAGTTATAAATACTAGAATAGGAATTCAGATTCCTCCAGGACACTTGGGTTTGATGATTGCTCACTCAAGCTTGGCCATGAAATTGTTCATGTCATGGGAGGAGGAATTGGTGCAGATTATCAAAGAGAAATTAAAGTAATTCTGCTAAACAGTGGTGAACAATTGGATTCTTCAACCCCATATTCAATTGTGGAAGGGTAGCACAATTATTGATATTGCAGTTTTTAAAACAACTGTGAGAAAAGGACATCCAGCTCAAATCACTGCTGTTGATGGAGATAAAGGGTTTGGATGCACCAGTCCTAATAATGGAGCCAGAGTGTGGGTGCAGAGGCCCAATGGCCCTCCCAGGCCAGCTGAAGGAACAGCTCTGGGCAAAGACAACACTGTTTGACTCCTGAAACCTGGCTGAGAACAATGGGAATGTGTCCCTGCAGCCAAGTGTTCTGTGCCAGAACAAGTGGATGTTATGGGATATTGTTTTACAGATCCTGCCAGACCAAATCTCCCTGTTTGCCCCAACAGCTCTTTGGAAAATGATCCACGGGGCTCCATGTGAAGGCTGATGTGACACTGAGGATGTGGAATTCCACACAAATTCCAGCCAGGAGCCTGGGTGCCCTCAGGGACTGGGACCTGGCACCTCTCCAGCCAGAGGGGAAAGGAGCCCACCAAGCCTTGTCAGCCACAGACAGCACAGTAGAGCTGAACAGCAAAGGACCTTGGGGACATTATTCTGGAATTAAAAAGGCATCAGCTCTGTGGACAACAGAATTATTGTTCCTAACCCAAATGATATTGAGGAAAAAGAATGAGGAACCGTGTCATTAAAGTACTACTGAAGTCTGTAAATTGTACCTAGCTGAGCAGCCAGAATCTTTGCCAGAAACACCTCTAGTTTTATCAAGGATTAGTCATGAAAATTGTGATGAAAATATAAATATCAAAGTAGCCAAAATACTCAATATAACTAATTGCTGGATATATTCTCGACCAGAGCGCAATCAAGGCAGAGCCATGGTTTGTCAGGACTTGCTTGATCCCAAGCAGCCCCGGGGTGCATTTGGAGCTGAGCCCTTGAACCTCAGGGCCTGAGACGAGATTGCACAAACCTTTCCAGAAGTCCAAGGCAGAAGAAAAACCCAAAGTGTCTCAAAGCATCAATGGGTCCCACTGAGGTCCATCCCCAACACAGGCTCCTCATGGACACATTGGAGGAGAGAATGGGAGGCCAGGATTGCCCAAAAATGTCTCAGAGACTGAGAAAAGAAAGGAAAAAGGAAAGTACCTTAAAAAACTGAAGTTCTTTGAAGTATTAATAAGCCTCAGTGAGTGTCAGTACAAAGCTCTCAAGGGACTCATTAAATCAGATAATTGGAGCCATGATTGCATAAACTACTGAAAGAGTTGATGTCAAAAGGGAAACTCCAAGTACTTTAAACAAACTGAGTACTGTGAAGTATTAATGAGCCCCACTGAGTGTTGTTACTGACCAAGGCTCTCAAGGGACTAATTAAAGCAGATAATTGGAGACCATGATTGCACAAAGCTCTCAGAGACTCCAAGGCAAAAGCAAAACCCAAACCTTGAGTATCTTAAAGTATTTATGAGCCCCACTGAATGGCAATACAAAGCTCTCAAGGGACTAATTAAAGTAGATAATTGGGGGCTTGATTCTATAAACTACTAAAAGAGTTGGTGTCAAAAGGGAAAGACTTGACATTTCTTTGTCCCCGCCTGTCATCTCTGCCTGGAATTTCCTGCTCTAACTGGAACCTGGGGACATTTTCTCAGTTGTGTCCCTCATTGGGACCCATTAAAACGTCAAGAAACTACAGCATTTTAATTTGAGTTCTTGAGAAGGTTTTGGAACACTCTCTCAGGGAATAATTATGATGTAAACATTTAATGAACCAAGAGATTCATTAAAGTCCTTGTGCTGTGTCTGTGCTGCTGAGCTGGGCCGGGCTCCTGGCACAGAGGCAGCTCCCAAGGTAAACCAAGAGAAGCTTCAAAAAGACATTTCTGCTGAGGAGCAGCTCCTCTGCCAGCCCAGCAGGGCTGAGGGCACTGCCTGCAGGCACTGAGGGCACAGGAGCCAGGCACAGACAGGCTCAAGGCAATCAGGACTGGGAAGACATTGAGCTGAGACTGCACTTGGGGAAACATCTTCACAGCCCTGGACACGGTGAGTGAGGATGAGGATGTGCTGCAGAGGGGGCTGCCCTGGGCACCGTCAGAGGGACAGGGCAGGACGGCTCCTGCTGCCAGGGACGGCTGCAGGGGCTGAAGCTGGGGCTGCAGCCAGGGCTGCCCAGGGCTGTCCTGCAGAGCAGCTCCTGCAGCCCTCAGGGCTCTTGTGCCACCTGCCAGGGACAGCTCTCAGCCTGCCTGGCAGCTCCCCATGGACTGTGGGGAGACGTTGGAGGTGCAAGGAGCCACCCCCATCAGGGCAGATTCCTCCTGCTGTGGAGATGGTGCTGCATGGCCAGGGCTGCTCTCAGCTTTCTCCTCAAGGCAAGGCAAAGGGGCTGTCAGGTGTGTCTGTGTCACTGACACTCCTGCGCTGTCCCACTGGGCATCAGCACATCTGCCTCACATCTCCCTCACAAAGTGCCTCCTCACCCTCCTGTGCCTACAGACAGCAGCAGCAGCCCCTTGGCTTGCAGCATCTCAGTTTGTGTGAGCTGCCCTTAAGGCCCTGCTGGCAGGGAGATGGCCCTGGGCAGTGTCCTGTGCTGGGAGGGGTGTGCAGGGCAGAGCTGAGCCCCCCGGGCTGGGCTGGGCTCTGGCAGCACTGACAGGGACAAGGCTTGGATAGAGAGAAACAGCTCCCAGTAGGCACAACTCCAGACAGCAGAGAGCCACAGGAACCCTGGATATGCTCCCTGTCCAGCTGCCCAGGGTAAGAGTGGGTTTACAGAAACTGACTTAAAAACAGGACCATTCAAAGAGTCAACTTTATCTTTCCAGACAGTTTTAAGGGTGATAACCCTGAAATAGAGGGTTAAATGAGGGTGAAATGAGCAAGAGGCACCTATGTGGGACCAGGATGTCTGACTGTACTGGGGCTCAAAGAGCCATGTTTTCCCTTTGTGTTCTCCAGTGCTCAGGCTGAGAGTAATGTTGAAGATGAGGCAGTAACTCAGCAGCATAAAACTAAACAGAAAAATATTTAGTGAAGTTCCCCCACAGGAAGAAAAGCAGTTTTGAGAGGATTCCTATCTGAATTGTACAGGATTGTCTCAAGGAACTGTCTCCCAGTTTGTCAATGTGTTCTTTTAACAGCCCACAATGCCCAGAGTGAGGAAATGTCCAACAGCAGCTCCATCAGCCACTTCCTCCTGCTGCCATTGGCAGACACGCGGCAGCTGCAGCTCCTGCACTTCTGCCTCTTCCTGGCCATCTCCCTGGCTGCCCTCCTGGCCAACGGCCTCATCATCAGTGCCGTAGCCTGCGGCCACCACCTGCACACCCCCATGTTCTTCTTCCTGCTCAACCTGGCCCTCAGTGACCTGGGCGCCATCTGCACCACTGTCCCCAAAGCCATGCACAATTCCCTCTGGGACACCAGACACATCTCCTATGCTGGATGTGCTGCTCAGCTCTTTTTCTTTATCTTCTTCCTTGGTGCAGAGTATTTCCTCCTGACCATCATGTGCTATGACCGCTACGTGTCCATCTGCAAACCCCTGCACTACGGGACCCTCCTGGGCAGCAGAGCTTGTGCCCACATGGCAGCAGCTGCCTGGGCCAGTGGCTTTCTCACTGCTCTGCTTCACACGGCCAATACATTTTCCCTGCCCCTGTGCCATGGCAATGCCCTGGGCCAGTTCTTCTGTGAAATCCCACACATCCTCAAGCTCACCTGCTCCAAATCCTATCTCAGGGAACTTGGGCTTCTAGCTTTTAGTGCCTCTTTGGTATTTGGCTGTTTTGTGTTCATGGTTTTCTCCTATGTGCAGATCATCACTGCTGTTCTGAGGATCCCCTCTGAGCAGGGAAGGCACAAAGCATTTTCCACCTGCCTCCCTCACCTGGCTGTGGTCTCTGTGTTCGTTAGTACTGACTTGTTTGCTCACCTGAAGCCCCCCTCCACCTCCTCCCCATCCCTGGATCTGGCAGTGTCAGTCCTGTACTCAGTTTTGGCTCCAACCCTGAATCCCTTCATCTACAGCCTGAGGAACCAGGAGCTCAAGGTTGCAATGTGGACACTGATCACTGGATTGCATCAGAAACCTTAAACTACTTGCCAGTTTCTGCAAATCATGCGCAATAAAATTCATCTTAATTGTTCTTGTTGGTTTGATTTTGGACATTGCTTTTCTTTAGTGTACTATTTCAATATTGTCCATAAAGTAATGTCATTATTTAAACCAATTCTGATTTTATTTATCTTCACATTCCCTGTGGTCACAGACTGTGTGAATGAGGGGCTGTACTCCTGGCAACTTAAAACGAACTAAAGGTTCTTTCACCCTGCAAAGTTTTGTCCAGAGCTCCCCCTTTTGTTCCCTTCCCTGGAGCTGCTGCAGCAATGTCTGTGTGCAGAGCTGGGGCAGATCAGTGCCAACTTGGTGTTGCCAGTGCTGCTCCCGTGCCACTGCCCCGCTGCCCTCCTGGCCCTCGTGTTGCTGCAGGGCCTGAGTGCTCTCGGGGCCAGGCACAGCCCTGGGGGTGGCAGTGGTTGGGGCTGCAGCAGGGACAGGCCATGGGCACTGCTGGGGCAGCGCTGATGCCTCAGGCCAGGGCCTGGGGGCTCCAGGCTCCTTGGCCAGGCTCTCTCCACAACACTTGGCCAGCCCAGTGCTGAGCACAGAAAAGCCTCGGGAGCAGCCCCAGGCTGGCTGTGGGCAGGCTGGGGGCAAACAGCATGGCTGGTGCTCTGCAAGGTGCCTGCAAGGGGGACACCCTGGCAAGGAGCAGCAGAGCAGGGGCTGATCCATCCCCACTGTGCTGGACACCCCAGGGCAGCGTCCCAGAGCGTCCTCATGCACCTGCCAACAACATCCCCCCTCTGCAGCCCTGGCCTCTCCCCCAGCTCACACAGGAGCCGCATCCTTGCAGGCACACACACGGCAGCACTGGCTCAGGAGCCCCTGTTTGCATTGCACACAGCAGGCTCAGCACCCCCATGGTGCTGCTGTGGGGACATGGAGCTGAGTGAGCACAAATGCCATCAGCCCCTGGGGCCAGCAAGGGCTGGGGGACGGCAGGGAAACCACTTGGGTTTGTCGTGGCCTCAGCCAGAAAGTTTGTTCTCATCAGCTGTGAGTTTCCTGTCCCACTGCAGATGTTGTTGCTCAGAGCCAGGGCTGCCTGGCAGGCACCCCCAAACTGCCCTGAGCATTTCCTTGGCTTCACCTTTGCTTTCTTTGCTCTTTTCAAATCAAGATTTCTTCCTATTGCCCATCCCCATCCCCTCCCCTCTAAACAGCCCATTTCTGTTTGCCCTTCCCTCTCTGGCCCCACTCATCATTCCAGTTTACGATTTTGTACCAAGGGAAGATCCCTTGGGGTGCAGGATCATCCTACAGATGCTTCAGGAATTGTCTGCAGGTTCCAGACCCCTCACCAGCCTTGTTGCCCTTCTCTGGACACACTCCAGCCCCTCCATGTCCTTCCTAAATTGGGAGGCCCAGAACTGGACACAGCACTCGAGGTGCTGCCCAAACAGTGCTGAGCACAGTGGAACAATCACTGCCCTGCTCCTGCTGGCCACACCATTCCTGATCCAGGCCAGGAGCCATTGGCCTTCTTGGCCACCTGGGCACACTGCTGGCTCATGTCCAGCCTGCTGTCCATCAGTGCCCCCAGGTCCCTTTCTGCCTGGCTGCTGTCCAGCCACTCTGTCCCCAGCCTGTAGCACTGCAGGGGTTGTTGTGGTCAAAGTGCAGGACCTGAAACCTGGTCTTCTTAATCCTCTTGTTGTTGTCTTTGGACCCTGGATCCAGTCTGTCCGGGTCCCTCTGCAGAGCCTCCTACCCTACAGCAGATCAACACTCAAACCCAGTTTGGTGTCTTCACAGTTCCATGAGGCCCTGGAGTGTCACAGTCATCTCCATGATTCCATGAGGTCTCTCAGTGTCACAATGTCCCTTTGGTTCCATGACACTGCTTGGTGTCCCAATGTCCTTTGGATCCTTGTGCCACGCACTGTCACAATGGATCTTTGGTTCCATGACCTCTGTGAGTGCCACCATGAATTCCTTGGTGCTGCAGTGTCACAATGGAGCCCTGGTTACACAAGATCGTGCAGTGTCAAGAGGGACCCTTGGTTCCATGGGGCACCACAGTGTCACAATTGTTCCCTTTGTTCCCAGAGACCTTGCAATAGAACAATGGCCCCTTGAATCCATTGGGCCCCAGGCTCTCACAAGGCTCTCCTTGGTTCTGCAGTGGCACAATGGCCCCTTGGTTCCACAAGGCCCTGCAGTGTCACAGTGGCCTCTGTGGTTCCACCAGGACCCAGACTGTCACCATGGACTCCTTGTTTCCATGTAGCCCCACAGTGTCACAGTGGCCCCTTGGCTCTGTGGTGCCATGTCATACACAGTGTCACTCTGGTCCTCTCAGTTCCATGAGGCCCCATGCTGCCCCAGGGCCCTGCAGTGTCACAGCCGTCACAGGATCACCCAGGCTGGAAAAGACCTTGGAGAGCATCAAGTGCCACCTGTGACCCAACACCACCTTGTCACCCAGACCATGGCACTCAATGCCGCATCAAGTGTTTCCTGAAACACTTCCAGGGATGGTGACGCACTCACTCTGGGCAGCTCATTCCAATGCTGAATCCCAGCTTTGGGATGGGTCCTGGGCCTGGAGCAGGAGCAGCTCTGGAGGGCCCCAAGGCCGGGGCTGTTGTGCTGGCCTGGGCAGATGGCATGGCAGGAGGGGCTGCAGAGCTCTCAGGAGCTCAGGGACAGGGGAGCGGGGCACCCAGGGAGCCTCCTTTTGCCTTGGCCAAGCACCTTCCCCATGGCTGGGGCTGAGTCCTCTCGGAGCTACAGCTGCTGCTGTGCCCTTGGCAGGGGCTGAGGCCGTGGGGCCACTGCCCAGAGCCCCCTGGCCTGAGCAGAGCTGTGGGGCCAGAGCCGGCTGGGCTGTGCTGGGGAGAGGCCCTTGGTGCTGCACAGAGCTCAGGGCAGCTGGCACAGCTTGCAGGGAGCTGGGCTGGCCTGAGAGAGCCTGCCAGAGAAAGCAGCAGTGTCCATGTCAGCCTGGCTGAGCGGGCAGGGGCAGGACTCAGCCCAGGCCTTGTGGGGCAGGGCCAGCACCTGAGGAAGGCATTGCAAACAGGCAAGTGGCCCAGAGAGGAGGCTGCTCTGTGCCCTTGGTGGCATGCACAGAGCAGGGAGGGGGCCCAGGACATTTGTCAGTGCCAGCCTCTGTCCCCAGCCCTTGCCAGCCCTGGCTGCTGAGCCCAGCTTTGGCCTGGGCTGAGTTTGGCTGTGGCCCAGCTCCATCCTCCTGCGGGGCTCAGGGCCTGTTCCCAGCCATGGCCAGCCCTGCCCGGCCTCTGTGCTGGCCCAGAGCCCAGCAGAGCCCGGGGCAGGGCTGTCAGTGCAGGCCCACAGGTGCCACGGGCTGGGCAGGAGCTGGCAGAGGCTGCCCAGTAGGGAGGCCATGGGGCATAGAGCCCCAGGGCTGCTGTGGGCACCACGGCAGAGGGGCCATTCCCACCCGCAATGCTCCTGTCCTGGGCTGGGCCTGCACAGGGGCTGGGCCACCATGGCTGGGCCAGCGTGGCACAAAGGGGCCATGGAGCCGCTGCCGGGGCTGACAGCAAGGCCAGGCACACACAAGGAACTGCTGAGCATGGCCTGTGCTGGGCAGGGCTGGCTGTGGCAAGGGCAGAGCTCAGCTGGCCTTTGTGCCTGCAGGAACATTCAAGAGCTCAAAGAGCCTCCCTGGCTGTGTTGGAGACCAAGGCTGGAGGAGGGAAAGGCAGGGCTGCTGTGGGATGGGGAGGGGATTGAATTCCAGCAGACACTGATGTGAGGATTAGAAAGGCTTGAAGAGAAGCTTCACAAGCCTTAAATGGGGGGTGTTACCAGATGAAAAACCATCTCCACCTGGGGAGCACACACAATGCTTGTTCTTCAAAAACCACTGGCCCATGGAACTGCACAATGCCCATTGTGTGAGAAGGAGAATTGGAAAGCGACCAGCTCCAGTTGATCCAACTTTAAACAATTCACCAGGCAGTCAGGTGTGACTGTGGCATCACCAACCACCAGTACAGAAGACCCCCAGTACAGAAGAACACATCTATGAAGGGGAGAGAAAATATGTTGATGATTTCAGGGAAAGGATTATCCTATGTAAGGTTTTTCTGTGTAACACTGAATAGGTATGTAAAATACAGTCTGTAAGCAGGAACTTTCCTGTACTCAGCATGCACATCTTTGGGAGGAGCTATCCCCCCTTGTGCCTCTGGCTGAATAAAGAATGCTGCTTCTTACTGCTCCCTTGGTGTTAAGCAGTTTTTATTATTTTTTCCGATTTTTAGCATGCGTCACAATAGACCCTCAGTTCCATGAGGCCCCGCAGTGTCACAACGGCCCCTTGGTTCCATGAGACCCTGTAGTGTCATAATGATCTCCTCGGCTCTGCAGCGTTACAATTAGACTCCTGGTTACATGAGACCCCAAAGTGTCACAATGGATCCTTGTTTCCATAAGATCTCACTGTGTCACAATATTCTCATCAGTTCAATCAGGGTCCACAGTGTCCCAATGATCTGCTTGGCCTTGCAGCTTTAAAATGGCCCTTGCTTCCATGACACCCTGCAGTGCCACACTGGCCCTTGGCTATACAAGACCCCAGAGTGTCACAATGATCCACTTGCTTTCACAAGGCCCTGAAGTGTCATAATGGCCCCTTGGTTCCTTGAGGCCCCACAATGTCACAATGGAAACTTGGCTCCCCTGTATCACAAGGGTTCCTTGATTCCATGAGCCCTTGCAATGCCACAATGCTCTCCTTGGTTCCATGAGGACCCTTAGTGGTACAATGGAATTCCATGGCTCCATGAGGCCCCACAGTCTCACAATGTTCTCCTTGGGGCCTCACAGTGTCACAGTGGCCCCTTGATTCCATGAGGAACTCCAGTGTCACAAGGGCCTCCTTGGTTCCACAGGGAGACAATCAACCCTTGGTTCCATGAAGCCCTGCAGTGTCGCAATGGACATTTGCAGGGCTGGAACTCCTCTGATCTGGGGCCAGGCTGAGAGAGCTGCCTCTGATCCCTCAGCCATCCTGTAGGTGCCCTGTGATGGCACTCAAGGCGATCTGTTCCATCACCTCACCAGGCACCCAGGTCAGGCTGACAGGCCTGGAGGTCCCCAGATCCTCCTTCCAGCCCTTCATATCATCCCCAGTCAAGTGGACAAGTGGAGAAGATGAATCATTTAATCAAACAGCAAATTGTTAAATTAGGACAGGACGTCAATCTGCCTTGGCCTCAATCCCTTCCTTTAGCCCTTTTACACATCCCAACAAAACCAAGGGCAAAGGAAAGGCTGATTCCTTTTGAGATCCTGTATGGGCAACCTTATGCAATACAGAAGGGAACATCAGCACAAATAGGGGAAGAAACTATAACAGAATACATGGTGGCCCTAGGGAAGCAACTCAGTAATATCAGGAGACGTATAAAGAAGCTGGTGTAGGGGATTGGATGGACCAGTACATAATTGTACAACCTGGAGATTGTGTGTATGTGAAGTCTCTTACAGAAAAGACTTTGGAACCACAGTAGGAAGGACCATACCAGGTGCTCCTCACCTCCTTCACTGCCATCAAGATCAGAGAACAAGCAGCACAGATACATCACACTGGAATCAAAAAGGCTTCACAGTCACCATGGAGAATCAGGCAGGTACAAGCTGGAAAGCCGTGGCTCTGATGATCATAGCCATGGCTATGGCAGACGTGTGTGCAAGACCTCCTATATACAATGGGACTGGCATTTATGTGTGTCAGGGGAAAGCTTCTGACTTTGACTCTCCTAAGTCTCTGGGGCAGGTGTTACAAATATCAAACACAACTGTCTGGACAGGGAAAGATGTCTGGGGATGCAAATTTGCATTTGTTCAGGAAGGATTCCATCAGGGACTTATAAAACCCATTCAAATTGGTACTGAATGTTGCGACACATGCTTCACTAACTGTTCTGAATTCAGGTTTAAAATACAGGGATGTGAAAATAAGGCTTTTAGAATTAAACCATGAAGGAACTGTGCTACATCTATCTGAACACAGAACGTGGGCACAAGAGGTTAAAGGCAAGTGGCAGATTATTAACATAGAGCTGTGTGCCACAAGAAAACAACTGAGGTTTGTATGTGAAGGAAATGTAAACAATGACCGAGATATCTGCCTGGATACACAACAAAGCATCTGTCTCTTCAGAATCCATTCAGTCAACCAGACAACCTTGCTGGTATATATATATCAGGGTTGTGTATGCCTCAGAACAGCATGCCCCACCATAATAGTAAACGAGCTCATTATAAAATAAATACAATCTGATTTGTGCATTTGTAACTTGGTCAAAATTGAGGGGTGCAATTTCTCCTATTGGGCACCTGTTGTATCACATCAGTATATAAAGGCAAACATGACAACTGTGCAGGATGTATTGCCTGTGCCCATAAGAATGAATCTCACTCTAGTTATAGAGCTACTAAAACAGATATATTCAGGAAATTCTTAAAGAAATTAGACGTATGGGAACGAAGATCTTGATCACAATACACCATGAGACAGACTATAAGGAGACCATAGAAGGTTGGAGGGAGACACATCTCACCACTGGTGGGATGTATTTTTTGGGTGGTCTCCTACTGCAACAGGGTTTCTACACTGATTGTGCCATCTGATAGTAGTTTTGTTAGTTCTGATGAGTTTAAGTTTTGTTCTTGGTTATGATTTTCTGGAATTTGAAACAGTCACGAAGAATGGCTACAATGCCCATCCTGTTATCGAATCAATTAGGTAAAGACAGTCATCAAGAGTATGATAGGTATCATAGAAAGCAAAAGAATTTGCATCATTTAGAAGAAAAGGGGGGGAAATGAGATGGGGAACATATATGGTTTTGAAAATTCAAAATTTTAAAAGCATATAATATGCTTAAGCAAGAGGAGGGGAAATAGAACACATAGCAGAAACAGTAGGTAATGAACCACGTTGGAACTTAGGTACCAGGAAAAAAACATGAAGATATATTGCAAAAACTCAGCAAAGCAAGACCTAGCTATTGTACAAACCCAACAAAGCAGAAACCGTGGCTCCAGAAACCAGCCAGAACCAGCCAGGTGGTTTTGAGTGGGACAAGCTGACCTGAGGGAGAGCCAAACCTCCACTGCACCTGCCCAAAAGCAGAGCTCAAACAGCGATTACTGAGGAAGACACACAGCCTTCATCCCAAAGACCACCAAACACAACCTCCAGGAGGTGTGACAGCTAATTATAATACAAAGCAGGAGAAGGTGGAGATGGGTGGGCAGGGAGGTGTGGGCTTGTGGGATCAATGTGTATTTATACCTGGAACCTGTCTTGACCAGGTACACGTGGTTTGGAGGAAGTATCCCCACCATGTGTCCCAGCTGGCAATGCAAGACTCTCTACAATTTCAGTGTCAAGTCCTGATTCCTGAAATCAGGAAATATCCAGCAGCTGTGTTGGTTCTGCAGAGCAAAAATGGCCCCTGGTTCCATGGGACCCCAGTGTCACAACTGATTCCTTGCTGCCATGTTACCCCCTCAGTGTCAAAATGGCCCCTTCGCTCCAACAGAACACAAAAGTTTTGCATAAATATTGAGCAAATCCTGCTTAACACACCTGGGAACATCTGTCTGCATTCAAAAGTGAGATTAAAGATGAGGGTGGCACCAGCAGCTTCCATCTACAACAAAGACCCAGTGAAAGGACAGGGACAGAGAATTCAGCTGAAAGACTCAGGATTCTGCTTACAGAGATCATTGCTGGTAACACTGTCCCTCGTAGAAAGGTGATATCATTCCAGGCAGCCTGGACTGAGCATGTGGTTCCTCAGTGGGGTTTGTTATTTAGGAAACCTGCTCAGGCTTTTCCATTCTGTCCTCACAAACAGGAAAACTTCTCCTGGGCCTGTGTGCAGGCAGAGCCCTGAGGAGAGCAGGTGGGACATGGTGCAATGGGCTGGGACACCCAGCTGCAGAGCTCAGGGGACAAGGTTCTGCTGCAGGACACAGGGATGTCAGTCCCAGGTGGGCGATGTCAGACATGGTGAGGCTGGGGGTGAGGAGCAGCTTGTCCAAACAGGGTCAGCCTGCAAGGGGCTCATTCTTCTGTGTGCCCAGACCTCCTAAGGAAACATTCATCATCAAGGTCACCCAGGGAATGTTTCAACCACCTCTTCTCTGAGCTGAAAAGTAAAAAAATATTCTCTTGACTAAAAAAAAAAAATCATGAGATACACTTTGAAATTGCTTCCTTAAGAAAACTCCAAACTCACTCCAATCAGCTGCACAAGCCCTGCCGACTTGAGGACAATTGAAGGAAGACAAAGAGATCCTGAGAGCTTTCTGTATTTTAATCACCTCCACAGTGGATTTGGGGCTGAGCCCAGGAGCCTCAGGCACTGAGAGAAGGTTGAAGAAGCTGCTCCAGGAGTCAGAAGCAAAACTCCAAGTCCCTTGGAGCATCAGTGGCCCCACTGAGGGCAGGGAGTGCCAAAGGCTCCCCAGGGACTGGTGAGAGCAGATCCTTGAGGGCAGGATTGCAGGAGCCCGAGGCTGTGAGCAGGGAACTGCAATGCTGAGCAAGGCCTGGGCTGGGTGGAGGAAGCAGAAAGGCCAAGGCCTGAGCCCAGGCCTGGCCCAGCAGGGCCTGTCCCTCACGGGGGGCTCGGGGCTGTTGCTGGGGCAGTGGGATGGCAGGGGCAGCAAGGACAAATGTCATCAAGCTGCCAGCCCTGGCAGCCTCCTGAGGGAGGGCCGAGGCAGAAGCAAAGTGCAGCCCCTGCCAGGAAAGTTCCTTCTGTGGGGCTGCAGAGGCCCTGCCCGAGCCCAGGGCACAAAGGCCTGGGTGCCTCTGGCCCTGCCAGCCCTGCCCAGCCCTTGGCCATCTCTCCTGCAGGCTGTGCCCCCTGTGCGTGCTGCTCCTGTGCCCTGGCCGGCTGCACACGCCCATCTCGCTGTCCCCCCCAGCATTTCTCAGCCCAGCATTGCTGTGCCCTCCCTGGGCTCCCTGCACCCAGCGCTGCCGGCTCCTGGCACACAGAGCCATGGCCTGGCCCAGCCTCACGCTGGGACACCTCGGGCACCAACATTCCTATTTTAAAGGGTTTATTTTATTATTGTTTTTCTTTAGAGCAGAGGTGATTCCAGCATTCTGTGATTGATGTTGATCCAAGATCTCTCCTCAGCAGGTCTGGCCTGCTCACAGAAGCTGTGCCTTGAGGTCTGACCCAGTGTGGGCAACCTTGCTCCACATTCCCCAACCCCTCCTGTCTGTCCTCACTTACCTGGGACCTGCTTTGCTTGGAGAACTGCTTGCACTCAGGAAATTGTTTGGTTTGGGGTTTTTTTTAAGCAATCAAGAACTCCTTATTTTCTATATTGAAAACAGACACACTCCTCTGGTGTGTGCCAGGCCAAGGTACCACCAAGGAGTTTCCCCTTCCCCAAGGCAGAACCCGGCATGGAAGGTTTGAGAGCTTTGCACTCCTTGGTTCCCTGAGGCCTTGCAGTGTCACAAAGGCCCCTTGGTTCCATGAGGTTCTGCACTGTCACAATGGAGATTTGGGTCCATGGGGTCCCACAGTGTCACAATGCTCTTTTTGGTTCCATGAGGCCTTGATCTGTCACAATGGACCTTTGGTTCCATGAGGTTCTGTGCTCAACAATGGTCTCTGTAGTTCCAAAGTGTCACAACAGAGCCTTGGTTCCATGAGGTTCCTGCAGCAGGACTTCCCCTATGGCCCAGCAGAGCTCATCTCTTCTGTCCATCAGCTGGGGCCATCACTCAGGGCATCTTCCCCCTCTCAGGAATTGCTGAGATAACCCAGGCCCCACATCTGTCCTGTCCTGAGTTCTCTCTGGTGCCAGGGAGGTGGAATTCCAAGCTGGCCATGAACATCTGGCCTTGCGAGCAGCCTGAAGGGAGATGAGCCTTGAATTTCTGAGTGACACACACTTCACTTTACAAACTAGAAAAGCTACACAGAACTTTCACCAAGCAGAAATCTTCTGCATAGTCCCTGCAAACAGGTAGGGCTTCTCTCCCAAGTCTGGATGCATCTTTGTGGTTCCTTTTCTGGGAGCTGAGTGAAAGGGCTCCATGTGTACTCCCTCATCAGTTTGGTGCTAAGTTACATTGACTCCTGATCTCTGCTATTCCTTCACTAGCTGTAATATAGGGAACTTTATTGTGCACGGTGTTTGTATCTACCTGGGCTTCTTTTGTTTATCCTGTGCAGTAAGTATTCCAGTTAAAGTGTCTTGTCTGTTAATCTTGAGACCATTCAGTAAATAATTTATTTTATAATAGACCTAATCAGCCATTCTCTTGTGAGCAAAAGCAATTTGGTGTGCAGGTCGCCCGAAACAGAATTACTGCCAGAAACCTGAGCATAAGGCAGGACTTGTGTAAGCTTTCACTCCATTCAAAACATATTTCAATTAAAGACAAAAAGAGAGAATATCATTATTTCTTACTTTTATTTTCTGTTTTATACACTGATATCAGCAATCTCCAGTTGATATTGATCCCCAGCCCCTCCTAATGCAGTCTGACCAGAGATGAAAATCAAGACCCTTTATGGCTGACAATCAATCACACTCTGTCCCTACCCCCACCCCACCATGTCCCCCATCCAACCCCTGGCACTCAGAGCAGTCTTGTGCAAATCTGAGCTCCCTCCCCTCCAGGCTGTGCCTGCAGCTTTCAGCTCCTTGGCACCAACTCCCACCTGCTTTCCTTGGAGAAGGAGCTGCCTGAGACACAGAGGGATGTTCATTTCTTGTCAGCAAACAAAACCAAAGGCAGACACAGCTCCATAAAAAACAGAAATCCAGCCCAAGGAGTTCTGGGGAATGGAGTCACATCCAGGGGTGTCCCCAGGGCTCAGGGTTGGGGCCAGGGCAGTGAAATCTCTTTCTTGCTGATGTGGACGAGGCCATGGAGGGCACCCTGAGTCAGTGTCCAGGTGAGGCCAAGCTGGGTGGGAGTGTGGCTGTGCTGCAGGGCAGGAAGCTCTGCAGAGGGATCTGGACAGGCTGGAGCCATGGGCCCAGGACAATTGGATGAGGTTCAGCAAGGCCAAGGGCTGGCTCCTGCCCTGGGCTCACAACCACCCCAAATCCCTGGCTGTGCCCTGCCCCTGATCCCCACAGCCTGTCCTGTTTCCTTCATCCCTGCATTGCCAGGGACTCTGTGGGACAAGGGAGCTCTGCTGTGGGGATGGAGGGAGGTGCAAGTGCCAGCACTGCAGTGGGACCCACAACTCATCAGGTTTGTGTCCTTTGGGGTCAGCAACTGGTGAGACTCAGAGGCACAGAAGGTTTCACTTCGTGACCAATATTAAAAAGAGTACCAATGATAAAATTCAATAAACTTCAAAATTCTTTCCTCAGCTCTGTGCAATGTCAAAGCAGTATCTGATGTATCCACCATGAACAAGGTATTTTCATACAGGAACAGTTTTAGACACAGACATTAGAAAGGGTGATTCTGTGATAGATGTAGACACAATTAAGATGTTGACTAATGTGGAATCACCAGAGAACAATGGGAGGAGGAAATCTGGGAGCAATGGCAAGGCCATAGGACCAGCTGGTCTAGGGAAGAGATGTCCTTAGACATGGCCATTTAAACAGGAGAGGTGGAAACACCCAAATGAAGAGGGAAATGAAATAATAGACAGTATAGTGGTAACACAGGTACAGGGGAAGATGAGTATTTCTTGTCCTGCCATCAGTACACATCCAGGAAATTTCTCTTCTCTTCTGGTGGGAAATTTTGACATTTCTTAAAGTACTCAAATGCCCCAGCTAATGAGATGTGCTCGTGCACCTCTCAAGCTGCAGGTCCCCTACAGCCCCAGAGGGCTCCTGTCCCAGAAACATCTGCTCCAGCCCATTCCAAAATCGGGAACAGCATTGTCCTGGGATCATCAGGGGCTGAGGTTGGAAGGGACCTCAGCAAGTCTGCAGCCAAACCTGTCAGAAACTGGGTCAGACCAAGTGGTTCAAGCCTCGATTTGGTGTGGATTGGAAAATCCCAAAGCCAGGGATGGGGCAGCATCTCAGAACCTGTCTGAGCCCATGGGAACAAAGGTTTTCCACATGTCCTGTCTGATCTCCCCTCATTCCCCTTTCACCCATTGACTTTTGTCCCCTCCAGGCCCCCAGTGCAGAGCCTGGCTCTGTGTTCTCCATCAGCTCCTGGGTGGCTTTGCCAGGCTGGCATGAGGAGCCCCTCAGCCTTCCCTGCTCCAGGCTGGACAAGCCCAGCTCCCTCAGCCTCTCCTCACAGCCAAAGGGCTCCAGCCCCACCTTGGAGGCCCTTCCCTCACCCTGCTCCAGCTCACAGACATCTTTCCTGCCCTGGGCAACCCAAACCAGGCCCCAGTGACCTGGATAATCCACGGCCTTGATGTCCTGGTCACACAGCCCTGGCCCCTTGTCCCCGTGTCAGGCTCTGGGGTTGATTTGTGGAACATCCTTGGGGGAGGCTGTGGCTCCAGGTGGAGCAGGGGGATCCCGGGGGACAGGGGACCCTGCTGGGCATGAACAGCATTGGACTTGTCTGGGGCAACTGTGAGGGGGGGCTGGGGCAGAGTGACCAACCCAGTGACCTCACACAGCCCCTCCTGTGATGTCACACAGCCCCTGCTGTGATGTCACAAAGCAGCCCAGTGATGTCACAGCCCGCTCTGTGATGTCATTGTCTGCTCTATGCCATAGCTGCTCAGTGACCTCACATAGCCCACTCTGTGATGTCATAGCTCACTCTGTGACCTCATGTTACCAGATGATAAATTGCCCACACAAGTGAGCTGACACAATCCTTATTCTCCAGAACCCTTGGCCTCTGGAAACTGCACAATGCCTGTTGTATAAGAAGGGGAACTGGAAGTTTGTAGCTGTCGGGGCTTTGGGCTTTGGGCCCCGAGCTGCCACAACGTGCCCGGATAAGATGTCCCACAAGGAACAGCCTTTCCTGGTGTCTCAGGCAGATTTCAGCCACGAGGTAGGAGGATGCAAGCAATGCCTGGAGTCCAGGCCTTCAGTCCATGTTGTGATTTGAACCTTGCTTCCAAAGTACCTTTGGCCAGCAGAGGAAGGAGACCGAGGAAGCTGCAGGGAGATTCCACAGACACTTTATTTCTTCCATGAAGGGGTCCCAGGCAGCAATTCAATGGACAAGGTACTAACGGGGGCTTTTGTAGGGTCAGGGTGTCTTGAAAACAGACAATTATTTAGGGGATTGTAAAACGGACCAACTACTTAGGGATTTTAGAGAAAAGGGACCAATTGCTAAGGGGATTGAAAATGGACCAATTATATCACAGGGAGATAAAGTGAGGTTTGCAAAGGGGGGAAATATTTCTAGTATTAGTCATTCTAAGTAAGCAATTTCTTATCTAAGGGATAGCTTTGCAAGGAGGCTCTGTTAGGGTTTCTGCTCCTTCCACAGAAGTTCACCAGCTTCAATGTCCTGCCAACTCAGCCGGGCCGACTGGAACATTGGGGTCCACGACCACCAGGGACCACCACAGAGACCCCCAGGACAGAAGAACCCATGGGTAAAGAGGTGTTGGGAGTTGTTTTATTCCTTCCCTCTCTGCCTGTGGAATTTTTTCCCACTGATATGCTAAGGATCACTGCTGGCTAGGTCCTTGAGACTTAGAGATGGGGGAGGGAGAGACTCCCTGGTTTCTTTAGGAGTTTCTCTTGGAGGGCAGGGGTGGAGGGGGGGGAACAGTGCGAGATGAGAAGAGGGTAAAGGAGGGTGGGGGGCTGTTGCTGGCACTCACTTGCTTTGGCTGTTGGAGGAGGAAGGCCACTGGAAAACCTCACCCCGCCATCCCAATGCCAGGAGCTGCCTCTTCTGGTGTTGGACCCCACACCCCTGCTAGGACGCTCTCCTGCTTCAGTTTGCTATCTCCAAGCATCCTGTTGGGGCACTGGGACCAATAGTGCTCCAAGGATTTGTGAGCACAGCCTCTCCTCCACCCTTCCCATCTGGGACACAGCCACCATCACCCCAGTGCCCCTGCAGCTGTGCAGGATCTGCCCCTGTCCACCAGGAACCTGCCAGAGCTCACTGCCAACTGGGAGGGTAACTGCACCAGAGGGGAAAAGTCCCCGCAGCCAAGAGAACAGAGAACTGTTACTGGGTTCCTGTTCTGTTTGTTGTTAATTTCATAGTTGTTGTTTTGTTTTGCCTTGTTATATATATATTAGTAAAGAACTGTTATTCCTATCCCCATATCTTTGCCTGACAGCCCCTTCATTTGAAAATGATACAAATTCACAGGGAGGGATTTACTTTCTCCATTTCAAGGGAAGGCCCTGCTTTCCCTAGTAGACAGCTGTCTTTCAAACCAGGACAGGGTGGTCAGTGGGAGGTGATCAGTGGCTGTGGTCAGTGGCAGTGTGGGCATTGGTGTCTGGGCAGTGGGTGTGGTCAGTGAAGGGGTGGTAAGTTGGTGTGATCAGTGGCATGTGATCAGTCAGGGTACGGCCAGTTCGGTGCTCAGTCACTTTGTTCAGTTGAGTGGTCAGTGGATTGTGGTCAGGAGTGGGCACTGGGTGTGGGCAGTGGGAGAATTCAGTGGGTTGTGGTCCGTGAGTGTGGTCAGTTGTGATATGATCAGTTGTGATATAATCAGCAATGGTCAGTTGTGTGGTCACTTGGTGTGGTCAGTGGTTGTGGTCAGTGTGGTGTGGTCAGTTGGTGTGGCCATATCGAGTGGTCAGTGGGTTTGATCAGTGGGTGTGGTCACTTGGGTGGTCAGTTGGATGTGGCCAGTGGAGTGTGGGCATTGGTGTCCTCACAGTGGGTGTGGTTAGGAGGGTGTGGTCACTGGCTGTGGTGAGTGGGTGTGGTCAGGTAATGTCAGGGAAAATATCAGTGGGAAGGTGTAAGTAGATGTTGTCAGGTGGTCACTGGGGTGCAGTCAGTGGGTGTGGTCAGTGGGTGTGGTCAGTGGGTGTGGTCAATGGTTGTGGTAAGTGAATGTGGTTGATGCAGGTGGTCAGTGGGGGTGTGGTGAGGGTTTGTGGTCAGTGGATGGGGTCAGTTGGGTTTCAATTGGAGTGTGGTCAGTGGTTGTAGTCAGAGATTGTGGTCATTGGGGAATGGCCAATTAGTGAGGTTAGTGATGGTGGTCAGTGTAGGTGGTCATTGGAGTGGTCAGTGCATGGGTCAGACTTGATGATCTCAAGGGTTTTGTCCAGCTTTGCTGATTCTGTGATTCTCTGAAACCACCCCTGGAGCAGTTGCAGGATGAGCACTGGGCCTCCTCTTCACAAGGTCCAGCAGCCCAGGTCCCTCAGCTTCTCCACACAGCCCCAAAGCCCATCCTGTCAGTCCTGCAGAGCCTCTCCAGCCCCTCCTCATTGCCCACAACAGGGAGCCCCACACCCAGACACAGCAGCCCAGATGTGCCCCCCTGGCCTGTGGTGCCTCTGGCAAGGGAGCTGCACGAGGGACTGCAGGACCCTGCAGACAATTCCTGAAGCACTTGGAGGATGATCCTGCTCCCCAAGGGATGTTCCCATGGTGCCAACTGAGGAACTGAAATGGTGAGTGGGGCCAGAGAGGAAAGGGCAAACAGGGATGGGCTGTTTGCAGGGGAGGGAATAGGGATGGGAAAAAGGGAGACATTTGGAACAGGGTAAAAGAAAGAAAGCAAAGGTGAAACAAAGAAAATGGTCAGGGCAGTTTGGGGGTGGCTGCCAGGCAGTCCTGCCTCTGAGCAACAACATCTGCAGTGGGATAGGAAACTCACAGCTCATGGGAACAAACTTTCTGGCTGACTTCAGAGGCCACAACAAAGCTGAGTGGTTTCCCTGCCATCCCCCAGCCCTTGCTGGCCCCAGGGGCTGATGGCATTTGTGCTCACTCAGCTCCATGTCCCCACAGCAGCACCATGGGGGTGCTGAGCCTGCTGTGTGCAATGCAAACAGGGGCTCCTGAGCCAGTGCTGCCGTGTGTGTGCCTGCAAGGATGCGGCTCCTGTGTGAGCTGGGGGAGAGGCCAGGGCTGCAGAGGGGGGATGTTGTTGGCAGGTGCATGAGGACGCTCTGGGACGCTGCCCTGGGGTGTCCAGCGCAGTGGGGATGGATCATCCCCTGCTCTGCTGCTCCTTGCCAGGGTGTCCCCCTTGCAGGGAGCTTGCAGAGCACCAGCCATGCTGTTTGCCCCCAGCCTGCCCATGGCCAGCCTGGGGCTGCTCCCGGGGCTTTTCTGTGCTCAGCATTGGGCTGGCCAAGTGTTGTGGAGAGAGCCTGGCCAAGGAGCCTGGAGCCCCCAGGCCCTGGCCTGAGGCATCAGCGCTGCCCCAGCAGTGCCCATGGCCTGTCCCTGCTGCAGCCCCGGCACTGCCACCCCCAGGGCTGTGCCCGGCCCCGAGAGCACTCAGGCCCTGCAGCAACACGAGGGCCAGGAGGGCAGCGGGGCAGTGGCACGGGAGCAGCACTGGCAACACCAAGTGCTGCTGCTGCTGGGCACAGCTGCTGTGCCAGCACTGATCTGCCCCAGCTCTGCACACAGACATTGCTGCTGCAGCTCCAGAGAAGGGAACAGAAGGAGCATCTCTGGAGAAAACTTTGCTGGGAGATCCTTTAGTTCATATATAGCCTCCAAGAGTGGAGCTCCTCATTGACAGAATCTGTGGCCAATGGGAAGGGTGAGAGAAAGAAAAGGAGAAATAACACGAGCATAGGCTTATCTTTGTGGACAATATAGAAAAACTAAAACAAAGGAAGAAGAATCCCACAACTAACAAAACAAGAACTATCAAAAATGGCTATTATTTATGTTATTTTCATTATTTTTCTGGAAGTTTAATGTCCCTGAAACCCTCCAGTCATCAGTCTCCACATTGCAGCCTTGAGCTCCTGGTTCCTGAGACTGTAGATGAGGGGATTCAGGGCTGGAGGCACCACTGAGTACAGAACTGACAGGACCAGATCCAAGGATGGGGAGGAGATGGAGGGGGGCTTCAGGTTAGCAAACATGCCAGTGCTGACAAACAGGGAGACCACGGCCAGGTGAGGGAGGCAGGTGGAAAAGGCTTTGTGCTGTCCCTGCTCAGAGGGGATCCTCAGCACAGCCCTGAAGATCTGCACATAGGAGAAAACAATGAACAGAAAACATCCAGAAGCTAAACAGGCACTAACAGCAATGAGCACAATTTCCCTGAGATTTGAGTGTGAGCAGGAGAGTTTGAGGACCTGTGGGATTTCACAGAAGAACTGGCCCAGGGCATTGCCATGGCACAGGGGCAGGGAAAATGTATTGGCCGTGTGCAGCAGAGCAGTGAGAAAGGCACTGGCCCAGGCAGCTGCTGCCATGTGGGCACAAGCTCTGCTGCCCAGGAGGGTCCCATAGTGCAGGGGTTTGCAGATGGACAAGTAGCGGTCGTAGCACATGATGGTCAGGAGGGCAAGCTCTGATCCAAGGAAGAAGAATATCAGAAATACCTGAGCAGCACATCCAGCATAGGAGATGTGTCTGGTGTCCCAGAGGGAATTGTGCATGGCTTTGGGGACAGTGGTGCAGATGGAGCCCAGGTCAGAGAGGGCCAGGTTGAGCAGGAAGAAGAACATGGGGGTGTGCAGGTGGTGGCCGCAGGCTACGGCGCTGATGATGAGGCCGTTGGCCAGGAGGGCAGCCAGGGAGATGGCCAGGAAGAGGCAGAAGTGCAGGAGCTGCAGCTGCTGCGTGTCTGCCAATGGCAGCAGGAGGAAGTGGCTGATGGAGCTGATGTTGGACATTTCTTCGGTCTGGGCATTGTGGGCTGCTAAAAGAACGCATTGACAAGCTGAAACAGATTTCTTTGAGTCAATCCTGTGCGATTAAATTAGAAATCCTCTCTAAACTACTTATCTTCCCATGGAGGAAATTCATTAAAAACTTTTATTTTTGAGTTCATGTTTTTGCTGCATGATTACTGACTCATCTTCAGCAATGCTCTCAGCCAGAACACTGAGGAGCCCAGAAGGAAAACTGGGTTCCCTGAACTGCAGTGCAGTCAGACCTGCTGGTCTCACACAGCTCCTCTTTGCTTATTACACCTCTATCTAATTCAGGGTAAACAAACTTAAAACGTACTGGAAAAAATTACGTTGACTTTTTGAAGACTCCATTTTAAAAGTCAGTCTCTTTAAACCCTTTTCTCTTTCTCTATGCACCTGGAGAGGGAAAGGTTAGCAAGGGTTGTTCTGGCTCTCTGCTGCCTGGAGTTGTGCCTACTGGGAGCTGTTCCTCTCTATCCAAGCCCTGTCCCTGCCAGCACTGCAGAGCCCAGCCCAGCCCTGGGGGCTCAGCTCTGCCCTGCACACCCCTCCCAGCACAGGGCACTGCCCAGGGCCATCTCCCTGCCAGCAGGGCCTTAAGGGCAGCTCACACAAACTGAGATGCTGCAAGCCAAGGTGCTGCTGCTGCTGTCTGTAGGCACAGGAGGGTGAGGAGGCACTTTGTGAGGGAGATGGGAGGCAGATGTGCTGATGCCAGTGGGACAGTGCAGGAGTGTCAGTGACACAGACACACCTGACAGCCCCTTTGCCTTGCCTTGAGGAGAAAGCTGAGAGCAGCCCTGGCCATGCAGCACCATCTCCACAGCAGGAGGAATCTGTCCTGATGGGGGTGGCTCCTTCCACCTCCAACTTCTCCCCACAGTGCATGGGGAGCTGCCAGGCAGGCTGAGAGCTGTCCCTGGCAGGTGGCACATGGGCTGGGCTGGCCAAGAGTCCTGAGGGCTGCAGGAGCTGCTCTGCAGGACAGCCCTGGGCAGCCCTGGCTGCAGCCCCAGCTTCAGCCCCTGCAGCCGTCCCTGGATCTGGGAGAGTCCTCCTGACACATCCCCCAGGCTGTGGGCTGTGCTGGCTCCAGGAGATGCCTCCAGGAGCACAGGGGACATTGCCCTGCACCCACACACTCACCATGTCCAGGGCTGTGAAGATGTTTCCCCAAGTCCAGTCTCAGCTCAATGTCTTCCCAGTCCTGATTGCCTTGAGCCTGTCTGTGCCTGGCTCCTGTGCCCTCAGTGCCTGCAGGCAGTGCCCTCAGCCCTGCTGGGCTGGCAGAGGAGCTGCTCCTCAGCAGAAATGTCTTTTTGAAGCTTCTCTTGGTTTACCTTGGGAGCTGCCTCTGTACCAGGAGCCCAGCCCAGCTCAGCAGCACAGACACAGCACAAGGACTTTAATGAATCTCTTGGTTCATTAAATGTTTACATCAGAATTATTCCCTGAGAGAGTGTTCCAAAACCTTCTCAAGAACTCAAATTAAAATGCTGTAGTTTCTTGACGTTTTAATGGGTCCCAATGAGGGACACAACTGAGAAAATGTCCCCAGGTTCCAGTTAGAGCAGGAAATTCCAGGCAGAGATGACAGGCGGGGACAAAGAAATGTCAAGTCTTTCCCTTTTGACACCAACTCTTTTAGTAGTTTATAGAATCAAGCCCCCAATTATCTACTTTAATTAGTCCCTTGAGAGCTTTGTATTGCCATTCAGTGGGGCTCATAAATACTTTAAGATACTCAAGGTTTGGGTTTTGCTTTTGCCTTGGAGTCTCTGAGAGCTTTGTGCAATCATGGTCTCCAATTATCTGCTTTAATTAGTCCCTTGAGAGCCTTGGTCACTAACAACACTCAGTGGGGCTCATTAATACTTCAAGGTACTCAGTTTGTTTAAAGTACTTGGAGTTTCCCTTTTGACATCAACTCTTTCAGTAGTTTATGCAATCATGGCTCCAATTATCTGATTTAATGAGTCCCTTGAGAGCTTTGTACTGACACTCACTGGGGCTCATTAATACTTCAAGGAACTTCAGTTTTTTAAGGTACTTTCCTTTTTCCTTTCTTTTCTCAGTCTCTGAGACATTTTTGGGCAATCCTGGCCTCCCATTCTCTCCTCCAATGTGTCCATGAGGAGCCTGTGTTGGGGATGGACCTCAGTGGGACCCATTGATGCTTTGAGACACTTTGGGTTTTTCTTCTGCCTTGGACTTCTGGAAAGGTTTGTGCAATCTCCTCTCAGGCCCTGAGGTTCAAGGGCTCAGCTCCAAATGCACCCCGGGGCTGCTTGGGATCAAGCAAGTCCTGACAAACCATGGCTCTGCCTTGATTTCCCTAGGGTCAAGAACATATCCAGCCATTAGTTACACTGAGTATTTTGGCTACTTTGATATTTACATGTTCATCACAATTTTCATGACTAATCCTTGGTAAAACTAGAGGTGTTTCTGGCAAACAAAGATTCTGGCTACTTATCAAGATATAATTTACAGACTTCAGTAGCACTTTAGTGACACGGCTCTTCATTCTTTTTCCTCAGTCTCATTTGGGTTAGGAACAATAATTCTGTTGCCCACAGAGCTGATGCCTTTTTAATTCCAGAATAATGTCCCCAAGGTCCTTTGCTGTTCAGCTCTACTGTGCTGTCTGTGGCTGACAAGGCTTGGTGGGCTCCTTTCCCCTCTGGCTGGAGAGGTGCCAGGTCCCAGTCCCTGAGGGCACCTAGGCTCCTGGCTGGAATTCGTGTGGAATTCCACATCCTCAGTGTCACATCAGCCTTCACATGGAGCCCCGTGGATCATTTTCCAAAGAGCTGTTGGGGCAAACAGGGAGATTTGGTCTGGCAGGATCTGTAAAACAATATCCCATAACATCCACTTGTTCTGGCACAGAACACTTGGCTGCAGGGACACATTCCCATTGTTCTCACCCAGGTTTCAGGAGTCAAACAGTGTTGTCTTTGCCCAGAGCTGTTCCTTCAGCTGGCCTGGGAGGGCCATTGGGCCTCTGCACCCACACTCTGGCTCCATTATTAGGACTGGTGCATCCAAACCCTTTATCTCCATCAACAGCAGTGATTTGAGGTGGATGTCCTTTTCTCACAGTTGTTTTAAAAACTGCAATATCAATAATTGTGCTACCCTTCCACAATTGAATATGGGGTTGAAGAATCCAATTGTTCACTACTGTTTAGCAGAATTACTTTAATTTCTCTTTGATAATCTGCACCAAGTACTCCTCCCATGACATGAACAATTTCAAGGCCAAGCTTGAGTGAGCAATCATCAAACCAAAGTGTCCTGGAGGAATCTGAATCGCTGTTCCAGTATTGATAACTCTCACTTGCTTCTGATTTATCCTAATTAATTCCTATGCATGAAGGCCCAGCCCTGCAGCCTCTGGGGTGGCCCTGTCAGGGGCCATCACACCCGGAATAATTTCCCAGGCAGTCACAGTGTCACTGTCCTTGGCTGTATTTGCAAACTGGGTGCAGCCATGCACATCCAGGGGGTTCCCATTTCCCAGTGGGGCCATTGTTAAGGGTATGGAGCACATCTGGGAGATGGGATTTTCATTGTGACACGTTCCCATCTCCTATTTTTTTATTTAACTGCTCTTGTAACAATCCCTTTCATCTGTTCCCTCAATTCTGTAGCCTGTAGGTAGTTTGGTGTATGAAAAACCCAACAGTCTTCCTTACTGTATTTTTCAAAGGAACAGACAAAGCATTCCACATCCTAGTGTCAGCAAACCCTGTAAAAACTGCCAATTTCATCCTTTCCTCTTTCATTCATTGTACACAATCTCACAGAGTTCACCAGGGATATTTGGGTCCTGGCCAATCATTTTCAGTAGGGTATTTAGTGTTACATCCCTGAGCAGTCAAAGCTAAACAATTAGTATTTGGAGCATTATTTTACAATGTCATTATATATATGTGAAAGTATATACATAAATTTTATATTATATTTTATTTTATATATATATAATTATTTATTATATTATTACTTTTTCTTTTGCACAAATGCATCGAAGTTAAGATTAAAAACCTTTTTTGTTGCTACATGCAGGAGCATTTTGACAGCAATTGTTCCCTCTGTTGAGGCTGTTTCTGAGATGTTGTTAGCAAAATTCAACCTCATCTTTCCAAACTCACGAGTTCTTTTCATTTTTCCATATTTTAATACATCCAGTGGTTCAGCTTCTTTCAGCTGCCTTCCCCATTGCTCACACAGTGCTCCAACCTCAGCCCACTGCAGAGCCAGCAAACTCTAGGGAAGGTTTTCCCCATACCTGGGAATTCCAGACAACACTGATTCCTTACATTTACATTTAAAAAGCAACATTTTGTGGTGATCTGGCCAGACTACACCAGCTTTGTTTTAGCAGTGGGCAGGGGCAGCAGCAGAGACACAGACACAAGTTCAGCAATCAGTGTCATTTACTGCAGTTCAAAGCAGCAAAGAATCACAAAAGGAGAAGCTCAGCAATGCAGCCAACCATCAGCACCAAAGATTGCCTGCAGGGATTAAGAGACAGCACCAGTCACCCTCAGACTTTGCCATCAGCCAGGTGCACACATCAGCTGGGGAAGCTGTCACAGCCAAGGACTGCAGAGCCACTCCTGGACACTGGGAATTCCTGCAGGTGCCTCCAGCCACAGGTGAGGCTTCCAACCCCGCTGTGAGAGGGCCCAGCTCTGACAGTGCTGAATAAACAAACTGACAGCACTTCTAGTGCAGGAACAGCTGCTTTCATTCTCCTCTTGGGCTCCTCCCAAAGCCTGGCCAGGGCTCGAGGAGGAACCAAGGGAGCTGACTTTGACCATACAGCCCCAAACAAGGCCAGATGTCAGATTTCATGGCCTTGTCTGGTTTCTAAATGCACAAAGGTCAATCCATGTTTCATTAATGAGTGGATACATCTATCACAGCACTAATGACCAAGTATATTTGCTAATACAAGGATAACCTTTGGTTGGAAGGTTCATCCAGAGGTCACCTTGGGCTCAGGGCCTGTTGTCCAGGCCTTGGCACTTCAGGGACTGGGTTTAGTGCTGGGCTTGACAGTGCTGGCTGAACAGCTGGACTCCATGTGCTCAGAGGTCTTTTCCAACACAAAGGATTCTATAATTCCAGGATTCCATCTGCTGCATTCAGTTAGGTCCATGCTGGCAGCATTACTTTGGTCAAAAGTTCCCTCTTGGTCAGCTCCTGTGGCCTAAGGCTTCAGCTCCTTTAGCTCCTGGTGCTGAGCTGCTCATGCTGAACGAGATGGCTCAGGGAGAAGAATACAGTTCATCCAATTCCTTCTGGGACACTGAGAGGGGAGGCTGTGGAAACAGGAGCATTGTTTGCTGTGCTCTCCTCTCTGCCCTTCACACCTTTCAGCACTTTGAAGCAGCCAAGAGCTTTCTCCAAGGGTGCAGTGAAGCAGCTGCTCCTGCTCCCAGCTCTGGCTCTTCCCACTCTCTGACCTTGACTGGTTTTGTCCCTCTTGCTGTGCCCTCTGTTCCCCCTGTGCTCGGTGGCTGCTGCCCAGGACTGTGGCACTGGCACAGATCAGGGGCTCCAGCCCCTCCTTTCTGTGCCCTTGGAGCTGCCTGCTCACAGCAGCCTTTTCCATCTGGAAGCTCCACACGGACAGGGAGTCCCCACCTCTGTTCCCTGCACAACCTCCAGGAGCCCAGGGCTGCCATCTCCAGTCCCTGCTGGCCCTGGGGGCTCCCAGGTGGCCCAGGCTGCTGTGACACCACTGCACACGGGAGGGAAGAGTGGCAGGGGCTGTGCTGAAACTCAGGTCCATGTGCTGCTGCTGCTGCTGCTGCTGTGGGGGTCATTTGTCCAGCCCTGCCCCAGAGTCAGGGATCAGATCCAGGCCCTGCTGCTGCTCCCTCGGGATCAGCCACAATTTGGGGGTTGCTGTCAGTGCCAGCAGAGGCGGTTGCTGCAGCAGTGGGTGCTGACAGTGCCCCAAGCCCCGGGGCCAGAGGGGTCCCTGCGCTGGGGGCTGGGAGGGAGCTGCCCCTTGTTCTCCCTCTGCCCCACACAGAGCTGGGCTGGGCACAAGTGGGGCAGCACAGCAAACAGGAGCCTGTGAGTCTCTGCCAGCCCTGTCTGCTCAGAGTTTGGCCCTTGCAGCTCCAGGTGGACAAAGGCAGCTGCTCCTGGTCCCTCTGTGTGTCCCCGTGCTCTGCAGTGCTGCTCCATCAGTCTGTGCCCAGCAATGGGGAAAAGCCTCAGCCCTGCAGGGCCAGGAGCTGCCGGGCTCTGCCTGAGCAGCTCAGCCAGCAGGAAGGAGCTGCTCCTCATGGGAACCAGGAGCAAAGGACACTCCTTTTTTATGGCATGTTTTCTGTTTAAAGGAAAAGAAAGACGATAAAGAAAAGGAAAAAAGCCTCTATAAAATGTGAAAGATAAAAACACCCAAGTGTGCAGTGAAAAATTTTCTGTAACTTTGAATTAAGATGTTACAGATCTTCTGAAACAGAAAACTCATTTATTGACTTTCTAAATGAGCTGCTGGCATTGATGCATCTTACTGGCCTCAGTAACCTTTTAAAAAAGATTTTGGGGTTTGTTTCCAATATTATTATTTTAAATTGTGGTGAAACTGGTGGGAAGCAAGAAGAAATTCCTTCGTGCCCTGTCAGCTCCAAGCAGGACTGGGAATCTAAATTCTGTCACAACCCAAATCCTTTAGAAGATGCCCTTCCTTCTCACTGTGAATGAGCTCCACATTACCTTTGAAATTATCAGGGTTTTTTAAAAGAAAGTCTCACTTATGGCTTTTTGCTTGGTTTGGAAGTGCAGAAGGGCAATTCTCCATCCCTCAGCTCCAGACTGCACTGCCTTAGGAGCACGGCCCACTCGCCAGGTTTTGTCCACTCGGGGCACTTCTAGAGGAAAAAGAAAGTGCAATTGCACAATCGCAGCCAAGAAGGAATGAAGAGTGGGACCAAGAAAACATCCCGTGGAGATCCAGGTGTTCAGCTGGGACTGTGGAGAGTTTGGGCTCTTGCCAACTGGATGTGTGTCCCTAACTGCAATGTCTTGGCCTGCAGGAGAGTCTCCCTCACCTGCAGAAGCACAAAGCTCAGGTGCTGTGCTCGGAATGGGTTTGTCTGATGCAAAGCTGTCAGAGCCATGTGAGGGCAGAGCGGGCCCAGCCGTGCCCAGGGCTGAGCCCAGCAGAGCCCTGGCAGAGCCCAGAGCAGCCTCAGCATCTGCAGAGCCCGGCTGCAAGGAGAGAAACCAGAAACCGCCCGTCAGCTGAAGGCTCCTGTCCCCCTTGTCCCAGCTCCCGCCGTGCCCAGGCCGTGCTGGCCGTGCCCAGAGCGGTGCCCAAAGCTGCCCATCATTGCTGCCTTGGGCACAGAGCAGGAGGGCAGGACTGTGCCCAGCCTGCAGCCAGCCATGGCACATCCAGCCCCTCAGAAACTGCCCAGAGCCAAAAAGCAGCTTGGCAGCCACTGAAGAATTCATTGCATCTGCCCCAGCAAAGGGCGGAACCTTTGGTGCCCGGCCAGGCCACGCTGTGCCCAGATCTGGGAGCATCCCCCTGGCTGTGGACTCACCCACAAATTGGGTGTGGATCTGTGCAGAAGGTGCCAGAATCCAAGTCCATCATCTTCAGCTGGCCAGGCTGAGGAAGAGATTGTCATCACTGAGGTTGTCCTTGGTGTCTCCAGCAGCAGCCCCACCTGGTACAGCTTCTCCAGGGGCTCCTTCTCCTTCCCTGGGGGCCAGACCAGGCTGTCAGTGTTCTGCCCAGGGCCCCAGCCATCAATGAACCAGACAAGCAAACCCAGGGTGGATGGTGGCCACCAGTGCTTGCCACACCAGGTCTCCAGCTCAGCTCCAGCCCAAGAGCTGCGTGTTCCCTTCTGATGATCCCTGCCCAGAGCTACAGCAGGACAAAACCAGTCTGGTTTGCTTTGCCACTGATTGCCAAGAGATGTGTGCAGCTGTTACCTGCCAGGCTCCTGGATCCAACTGTGCCCATGGATCTCTCCCATCTTCTAGGGCAGATGAACACTCTGCAGCCAAGGATCACAGAAAAGATCTTCTAAGGACAGCCTGTCCAAGGGTTGCATGGACAAACACCTCTTAATAACATCTTGGCACTCTGAAGAGAGAAACCAGAAATCACCAGTCAGTTGGAGAAGTTGTCCCCCTGTTCCTGTGCCCAGGCAATGCTGGGTGTGCCCAGGATTGTGCCTAAACTTCCCCATGGATTCTCTGTTTGGAGGAGAGCAGGAGAGCAGGACATGTGCCACCTCCTCAGCAGCTGCCAGAGCAGGATGCTCACGAGCCTGCTGCTGTCTCCCAGCACTGGTATTCCCCCCTGCCCAGAGATGAGGATCCACCTTGAGAGAGCCCTCGTGGGAACAGGATCCATCCCCAGATGATCTCCTGGCCCCTCCTGAACGGCTGCTTCCCCATGACCAGGTGGTACAGCAGGAGGCCCAGGGACCAGATCGTTGCTGCCTCGCCATGGTAGCGTTGGTGGTGGATCCACTCTGGTGGGCTGTAGGACAGGGCTCCTATGGAATCCAGATGGAGTTCATCAGGGGGATGCTGCTGCTCCCAGAGCCTGGTCCCAACATCCCTGGGCATGTGGGGGCTGCCCCAGTGGCACAGGGTGTGACCCACTGCCCTCTCGCCAGCACCTGGGACTTGTGTACAAACTCGGGGTTGGAAAAGAATCCACTGGTGCTGGAAGAGGGCAGCAGAAGCCCCAGGGAGGCCCAACCATGACATGCAAAAGAAAACCCCACCCAGAGGTGGAGAAACCCACTCTTTTCTCCCCACATGCATGGCCCCAAAAATAAGCCAAGGTAAACAAGGAGAGAGGAGCAGTTCAAGCCCTTTCTTGCCTGCACACTCAGGCTGGGGCATGAGGTCTGACCCCCCTCTCTGCTGTCCCCATGGGGTTTTTGTCAGCCTGGCTGCCCCAGCTCTAGCCCAGCCCAGGGCAGAGTGGGTGATGAAGGCTGTCAGCAGGGCTGGGAGCTGGCGCCCCTCACACAGCCCCACCCAAATTAATTTGGCTCAAGCATTGATCCCATCCCGGCTGCAATAGGGGGAAGCCCCGGTGCTACACCCAGGCTGGGCCATGAGATGCCCAGGAGCATCCCCTGGGAGGGCTCATCTGAAAACTGCGTGTAGGCTGTGTCCTGGAGGAAGGTGCCACAGCCAAAGTCGATCAGTTTCAGCTCCCCAGTGGCCAGGTCGAGCAGGATGTTCTCTGCTTTGATGTCCCTGAGCAGGACCCCGCAGCTGGTGCAGTGCACAGCCTCCAGCACCTGCTGGAACAGCTCCTGCACCTCCTGCTCCAGCAGGAATCTCCGCTCTGCCTGCAAACCCGAGAGGTCCTGGCACCACTCCGGACGCTCCAGCACCAGCAAGAAGCTGTTGGGCAGCTCAACCCAAGCCACTCCAGGAGCTGAATGACCCCAGCACACCCAGAGGACACCTTGGCCAGCAGCACGATCTCCAGGGGCACGATCTCAGTGGGGCTGGGGCCGTGCCGGGGCTCTGGGACCCCTCAGCCAGCCCGGGATGCTCTGCATCAGGGATGCAGCGCTCAGCCCACGCCCGCTCTCCCAGCAGCGAACCCAGCCGGTACCGCTCCTTCAGGCCCTGCTGCGCCTTCCCTGCCGGCGAGACGCGGCTGTCAGCGCTCGGCCCGGGGCCAGGAACGGCCCCCGAGCGCCCCTCAGCCGCCCCGGGCCGGGCAGCCCCAGGCGTTCGCTCTGTGGAACGGGACAGCGGCGGCTCGGGGCCGGCGGCCGCGCTGCCGAGCGGCGGAGCTCGGGCCGGGGGAGCCGCAGCGCAGGCGGCGGGAGCGGCCGCGCCGCGTGTGTCCTCCGCGGGCCCCGGGAGGAGCCGGGGCCGGGGCCGGGGCCGGGACAGGCGGAGCCAAAGGGAGGCGATGCCGCCCCAGCCCCAGGCACTGATGCCCGCCCAGCAGCGGCACCGCCAGCACGGGCAGAGCCGGGCGGAGGCGGAACCGCGGCGGGACGGGCGGGGACGGGGATGGAGACGGGGACGGGGACGGGGACGGGGACGGGGACGGGGACGGGGACGGGGATGGGGACGGGGACGGGGACGGAGCAGCCCCGCCCGGGACCAGGGGCATGGCCCTCTCGGAACGGGGAGAGGGAAGCTGGGAGAGGAGGGGGACACCGGGAAAGGGAGAGCGAGAGAGGGTGCGGGACTGCGGGAGAGGGAGAGCAGAAGCATGAAGGAGTCGACAAAGTCGCTTCTTTCGCTGCCGCTGCTGCCACTGCTGTCGCTGCCACTGAAGCGCCAGGGCCGTGTGTCCGTGTGTCCGTTCCCTTCTCGTCCCTGTACCGAGCCCCGCGCTCCCCGTTGGAAGCTCCTGGATCTGTCCAAACACGGGAACTTTGCCGTGTTGAGCAAAGATCCAGAGTCCTGACTCCTGCACAGTGGCACAGGAATCTCCTTGGCTGCTGCTGTGCATTGTCCCTGCTGAGGCTCAAACACTATCTGAGCACTTTCCCTGAACGCAGAATTTGTACATGACCTAGGCACTGCATTTGTGTCTCCAGCATTGCTTTCCAAGAAGAAAAGGGAAAGGCAAACTGTATGCAGCTCATGGTATTTTACAGTGTCTAAAACTTGGCAAGTCACGGATCTTAGAGCTGAGATCCATTTGGAATTAAAGGGATGGAGAAGTAGTGCAAGATGGAAAATGGAACCACAGAAATAAATAGATAAAAACATCTTGGATTGTTTGTTTCCATTTTCATTTCACTTCTTTAAAGCTGTTTTCAGTTTTCCCAGAATCTTCTCCACAGTCCTGTTTGCTCTTTCCAAAAACCTTTCCTGGAGAACAAGGTGCAGCTCCTGTCACAAGATGTGCCACCAACTGCAGCTTCTCTTGGCTTTCCACACTGGGCGTGCAGCACAACTTATGCAGCAAAGCAGGACAAAGGTTTTAAGAACTTGACAGCATGTCCTTTATTTTCCTTGTGGGCTGGGGAGTTGTGCCATGGGTAAGGTTTCCATTGTTATTGTCCTAACCTAAGAAAACAGGAGGTGGTACCAAGAATTTTTCAGGAATGCAACCCTGACTGAATGCAGAGAAAGAATCTGCAGAGCCTGCAGCCAGAAGTGGAGAGTTGTGTGATAATCATTCCAACACCCCCATGGACATCTTGACAGTGTTCTAGAACATGAAAATGGGCTGACAGAGGGAGATTGTTTCTGTGTTCAGTTTAGCTGATTCTACATCTCTTGCACTGGTATAAATCAAGAGTACCATCAGTTCATGAAAAGCACCAGAATAAGCTGGACCTCTCCAAGTAGATGACTGAAAGAATCTGAAAAGGAGAAATGCAGGGAATGAACTTTGTCTGTAAGAAGGGTAATTTTTTCCTAATAATTTCCAATTAATTCCCTCTGCTTTTGTCATTTAAGCAAGGTATTTCCATCCCAGATTCCCCATGAAATGAGAACCCTGAGCTTGTGGAAGTGCCTGAGAGATGCCGTGTTCCTCTGCAGGGACACTCAGACTGAAAGAGGAGCCTGAGGCCTGTGTGGGGAAGCCTCCTCGGAGCTGGAATTTGTGCCGTGCTGGGAGAGGAGGAGCAGGGGGAGAAGGCTGGGCGCTGTGTGGCAGGAGCAGGAGGTTTGGGCTCAGGACATTCCGCCTGCGCCGCTGCCCCGCAATGGGCGGCCGTGCTCGGGGCTCTGGGCCTGGCCCCGCGTGCGCTGAGCTCCCGACACTGCGGGAGCTGCCCGGGCTGGGCTCAGGATCCCGCTGGGGCTGGGCAGCAGGCTGGGCTCCCACTGGCATCAGCAGCAGCTGGAAATACCTCTGGGCATCTCCATTTTCTGCTGCTGCTGGGAAAGAACAATGAGGCGAGTTGAAGAGTTCTGGTTTCTCTTTGTCCTGGCGGATTTTTCATTTTATTTGACACTTCATGGCAATTTCTGTGATGGCTTCTGTCAGCTGCTTCTATTTTAGCAGCACCAGCAACAGGGCTGTGTTTGAGTGCTGCAAATGTGGCCTGTGTGGCTTTAATTTTCCTTGACTTTGTGCTCATGGACTTGTGAGCAATACAAGATGTGCTACTCATGATGGCTGCAACGAACAGCCCGAGTTCCCCATCACAAAAGCACTCTGGATAGCACTGATCGAAAAAGGCAATTGCAGTATTAAGGATAAAATTCAAGTGGCAAACAGAAGAGGGTCAAGAGCAGCCATGAGCTACAATTCCCAAGGCAAAGGCAACAACAGCCTCCTGCTGTCAGCTCAGGGTGTGTAAAACAGGTCTGAAAGCAGCGCTGGAACCCGATCATTTCTTTCTCTGCAGGCTGGGTCAGGGCAGCACAGGCGGGCCCTGAGGAATCAGGGCTGTGTGTGGGTGATTGTTGCTGTACTCCAGAATTGCCCTGGACAAAGGCCTTGGAAGCCGAGGCAGGAGCAGGTGGGAAGGGGCCGGCGCTGCTGCTGCTCCTGCCCGGGAGCCCCGGCTGGGCCAGGCTGGCGCCCACTGCGCTGCGGCTGCTGCTGCTGCCAGAGCCGGGCGGGACTCGGGGACAGGGAATGGACACGGGGGGACAGCAAAGGCCTTGGGGGCTGCAGGGATGTTGGTGCTGGGGCAGCGCCAGCACAGAGCTTCAGCCTGCAATGAACCCCGAGGGAAACGCTGGGGAAAGGCTCCATTTCAGCCTTTCTTTACTCATCGCTCTGAAGGATCCAAAATAAAAGGGGAACAAGCAGGGCCCGACCCCTTCTCCTTTGGGAGGAACCATGAGGGGCTGTGAGGGGCCATGAAGGGTTGTGAGGGGTCCTGAGGGGCTGTGAAGAGCTGTGAGGGGCAGTGAGGGGTCATGAGGGTCTCTGAGGAGCCATGAGGGGGTATGAAGGGTTGTGGGAGACTGTGAGGGGCTGTGGGAGTCCAGGCACCTCATGGAACAAAGGGTCCATTGTGACACCGTAGAACCGAGGAGATCGTTGGTGGTTGTACAAAAGCTCGTGGAACCAAAAGCCCATTGTGACATTGTGGGGCCTCAGGGAGCCATGGAGACCATTATGACACTTCAGGACCCATTGGAACCAAGGGGCCATTGTGACAATGCAGGGCCTGGTATAACACAGGGGTCATTTTAGCACGGCAGGGCCTCATGGAATCAAGGGGATCGTAGTGACACTGTGGGGCTCCATGAGACCACGGGGACATTCTGACTCTGTGGAACCAAGGGTACCATTGTTACACATTGTGACACCAAAGGGCCATTGTGGAACTGCAGGGCCTCATGGAACCAATGAGACCATTGTGACATCACAGGGCCTCACGGAACCAAGGGGCCATTGTGACACTGTGTGGCACCATGGAACCAAGGGGCCATTGTGACACTGTGTGGCCTCATGGAATTCTGGAGACCATTCTGACACTCTGGGGCCCATGGAGCCAAGACGCCATTGTGACACCGCAGGGCCTCATGGAACCAAGGCAACCATTGTGACACTGCAGGGTCTCATGGACACAAGGGCCCAGTGTGACACTCTGGGTCTCCATGGAAGCAAGAGGACAGTGACACAGCCAGGCCTTGTGGAACCAAGGGGTCGTTCTGGCATTGTGCAGTCCCATGGAACCAAGGAAACCATTTTGACACTGCAAGGCCTCATGGAAGCAAGGGACCATTGTGCCACTGTGGAGCCAAAGAGACCATTGTGATATTACTGGGCCTCATAGAAACAAAGATCTGTTGTGATACTATGGGGCCACATGGAACCAAGGGAGAATCATGATGCTGCAGGGCCCCAAGGATCCAAGAACATGGAACAGGTCTGGTTGACTTGGCCTCCTAAGGGCCACCTGAGTGGTCCAGCTGACACTGGAATGTTGAGGGTCGCTTCTCATCTGCCCCTAAAACCTTGGCATTCAATGCTTTCCTTCCTGTGGGAAAGAGATGTCCTTTAAATCCAGGGGTTCATGGCCAAAATTGGGATTCCTACTCCAAATTTGATTATGTCCTTGGATTTTTCCCATATGAAGCCTGCCAGGATAGAAAGCTCTGTCTGGCCTTGGTCTCTTGGGGGCCACCTTGCATCTGCCTTTAAAACACTGGAAGGCTGTGCTTTTCTTCCCATGGAAAAAAGCATCTTTCATGTCCAGGGGTCCATGGCTAAAATTGGGAATCTGCCTCCAAAATTCCTTATAACCAAGGATAACTCCCAGACAAAAGCTGTCAGATTCCACTGGCTTTCTGAGGGCCAGCTCTCATCTGCCACTGAAACACTGGGGGTCTGCCCTTTCCTTCCCATGGAGAAGAACTGTCATGACAATCCAGGGATTCACAGCTGAAGTGGAATTCCACATGCAAAACTCCACAAATATCCAAGAGTTACTTTCAGACAAAAGATGCAAGGATAGACAGCTCTGGCTTGCCTTGGCCTCTGGTGAGTGCTTCTGATCTGCCTTCACAACCCTGGGTTCTGTAGTTTCCTTCTTAGAGAAAAGAATTGTCCTTCTTGTCCAGGCACCCATTGCCTCAAGCACATGATCACTGTACAGGGACACAGAAGTTCTCTGCTTAATGGAGTGGAGTCTGAGGACAGCACAGGAGAGCCCTGGGAGTGTTTCAAGGACGGATTTAGGGATGGTGGATCCCTTTGAAATAATAGAGAATTCCATGAAAAATAAAGAATTAATGCCAGGAGCAACTGAGGAGGTCCAGACTGGACCCAAGGAAAAGGAATTTCTCTCGCAGGGCAGGGCTGTGGTGTAACACATCCCCCAGAAGGAGTCTAGAGCAGCCCAAGGCTCTGTGTGTCCAGGCAGAGGCAGGCAGGAGGCAGAGCTGTCAGCAAAGGAAGGGGCCAGCGAGGTGGGGCAGCCGGGGGATGACGACAGCCTGCAGGGACAGAGGCGCAGGGCATGGACACCGTAGGACAGCCTGGGCTGCAGAGGGCACAGGGATGGGCAGCAGCTGAAAGGCCCTGACACAGCCAACTCCTGCAGCACTTGGGCCATGCAGGCTGGCCCTGGGCCTGAGGCCAGCAGGGGACAAGTGAGCCTTGCTGTGCTGGGGCCTCATTGCCTCCTTGTCCCTGCTCAGCAGCCTGGCAGGGGCCGCCCCATGGTGCTGCCCTTGGCATTGCACATGCCCAGAGCCCAGTGGCCCGGGAAGAGCCCTGAGCAATGAGGGAGGGACAGGACCTGCCTTGCCAGGGGCTGGGGCTCAGCCCTTGGCCCTTTGCATTCCTGAAACACATCCAGGTTTGCTCAGCATCACAGACCCCTTTCCCTTGTTTGTCCCCACCTGTCATCAGTGCCTCCAGTGTTCTGCTCTAACTGGAACCTGGGGACACTTTCTGAGTCGTGTCCCTCAGTGGAGTCCATTAAAACTTCAGGAAACTTTGGAGTTTGAATATGATTTTGACTTCTGAGAAGTTTTCCTTCAGCTCCCTCTCAGGGACTGATGTCCAGGGACTCAGCACTGTTGAAAAATCCCAGCTCTACAGAGACGGGGCAACTGAGAGGCTTTTAAAGTATTTTCTTCAATTATCAGTCTCCTTGAAGGTTGAAACATAAGAGGTGTAAAACTCCATGCCATTCTATCTGAAGCCAACTTATTTCCTCGTTATAAAACCTTAGAAATATTTCTCAGCCTATTATCTTTTGCCACACAATGGTGCTAATAATTCTAATGCCAATCATCTATTATTTTACAACACACGATCTTGCCGAAATGCATATTTAACAGTTCTAATTCTCCAAAATATCTGATCTTTTTGCAAGGCCATTCTTTGAAACTTGTTTCTAGTTCAATCTGTCTCTCAGCAATGTCTTCTCTATTCCAGGGCCATTCTGAGTCAGCACACCTTATCTCAGAGTTTGCATCCAGATGTACAAGACTGTGTGAGCTTTCAGTCTGACTTTGAGAGTCCTTTACAAATCCATTTCTCACAAATATCCATCACAGAATGCTGCAGTCACCTCTGCTCTAAAGAGAACAGTAATAAAATACATGCTTCACAATTGGAATGGATATTTCTAAGGAGGTCATTGTCATATTTCTCCATAACTGGAGTTGAAAATCTTCAGAAAGAATTGGATCAGACCAGATGGAAAGCAAGTCAGAACCGTTGCTTTCAAGGAAACCTCTGAAGAATTAGGTATTATTCGAACTCCAAAATTTCTGATATTGTTCAGGGGTCCCATTGAGGGACACAACTGAGAAAGTGTCCCCAGGTTCCAGTGAGAGCAGGAAATTGGAGGCAGAGATGACAGGTGGTGTGGGAAATGCAGGCACAGAGAGCTCTCAGGCCCTTGTGCATACAGGCTCAGAGATTGAGATGGATCCAAGGTTTGACTCAAGACCTTGGAGAAATCTTGGACAATCAGAGCATTAAAAGTACAATAGATATAAAACAGGAATATAAGTTTTTAGTTTAAGTAGAAATATGTTTTAAGCAAACAGAAATATGCATTATGTAAGGAAAGCAGTATGTTAAGTAAAATAGTAAAAGATTTTAAAGCTTAGCAATAGAACTTGTTATAAAGTTAATTAGAAGTTTAACGTTTATCAGTGTAGGTTTGTGAAGTGTTATAGGATTGGTTGAAAAATGACACATTACTGTAAAGCCATGAGAAGCAAAGCAATTAATGATTGGTGTAAAAGGATGCTGGCAAACTTCACACAAGTATTTGATTGGCTAAAAACTAACATAAGGCATTGTAACTAAGAATGAGGCAGCTTCTGATTTTATGGTGTTGGATGTAACAGCTTTAATGTCTCACCCTTCTATGAGACTGACACCATGAGGCCATAAACCATCTTTGACAACGTCTCTCAGTTGCCCCATCTCTTGTAATATCAATCTCCCAAAACACATTTTCTTGACATCAGACATGACTAATGAAATCAATAGGGACTTATGGACACCAGGTCTATCCCATTAAAGTCAATAGGGATTTAGGAACACCTGGTTTATCCATTAATGTCAGTGGGGATTTTTCTGAAATTTGGTCCTAAAATGGGGAAATTTGGGTCAACTTGGGGAAAATCTTGGGCTGAATTCTGGGAATTTCTGCTCCAGGATTGCAGTGCTGATGCTGTGGTAGTCCTGGATGAATTCCTGGAGGCCAATCCCGAATCCCTGATCCCTCACCTGCGGTCCATGTTGGATCTGTGCCTCCAGGTAAGCCCAAAAATGTCCATTTTCAGCCTGAAATCTGGGAATTCTAAGCCCAAAATTGGTAATTGTAGCATCCAAAATGTTGGGACATCAGCTCTGCCTACTGATGTCAAAGGGGATTGAAGGACACCAGGTCTACCCATTGATAGGGCTTGATTGGGAAAACATACTGTTTAATTCGGAGCACTGGGAAGGGCTAAGGGGGGACACTGGGATGACTGGGAGCACTGTGCAAAATTGGGACCACTGGGAGGGATTTGTAGAGATAAATGGAGATAAACAGGAGCCCAGAGCAAACTCATTGAAATCAATAGGAATTTAGGGCCAGCAGCTCTACCCTTTAAAGGCAATGGGCTTTAGGGGCACCAGGTCTATCCAGCAAAGCAATGAGGATGTTTGAGACACTAGTTTTGGGAGGTCCCAGGAGTTTTTGGTGATCCAGGTGTCCAAGGGGTACGCAGGTGTATCCAGGTGATTTCTGGGGGTATCCAGGTGATTTTTGGGGTTAACCAGGTGTACCCAGGTGATTGTTGAGGGGGATCCAGGTGATTTTGGGCAGTATCCAGGTCTACCCAGGTAATTTTTGGGGATATCCAGGTTATTTTTTGGGCACCCAAGTGCCCTGACTCACCGTGACAGGCCAGGAGAAGATGATGGCCATGGTCCTCCCCCTTGACATGGACACAGATGACCCTTGGCAGTTGTGGGGCTATCAGGGGGCACCCCAGCATTCAGGAGTACCCCAAAACTCCAGGTGAGGACATCAGGGGTGAGAGGGAGCCCTGAGGTACCTCAGGAGAGGATGCAGTGCAGGTACAGCCAGGTGCTTTGGTGCATGTGGATGGTGAAGATGGTATTCTGCAGCAGCTCCAGCTCTGGGGTGGGTGAAGGATGCACCCCAAAATCTCAGGGGGGCACCAGGGGAAACCCCAATATCTCAGTGGGGACACCCAGGTATCCAGGAGTTCAGATCTACCCATTGAAATCATTGGGGATTTAGGAACACCAGGTCTACCCATTCAACCCAACAGAACCCAACAGCTCCCACTTTAGGCGAGGGAGGGGCTGAAAAATTCTGTGGAGCCGCAAAATTGGGGGAGATTTTTTGGGGAATCCCTCACCTTCCTTCAGCCTTCCAGGGGGCAGTGCCCTTGCTGTAGTTCCTGGTGGGCATCAGCAACCCCAGGCAGTGTTGCCAGGCCGACAAGTTGGAGAAGCTGCGGCTCAGCAAGGCCCTGGTGAAGGCCAGCTCGGCCTTGAGGTCCTGCCTGGCTGCAAGTGCCTACCAGTGTTCCCAGGTATGGACTGGGAAGGCACCAGTATAAACCAGTGAGCAGTTGGAGCCACTCACGAGCTCCTGAGGCCTGTGGCAGCAGCTCCCAGTATAAACCAGTAAGGCCTCATGCACCCAAACCCATTCCCAGTGTAGTCTAGGAGCTGCTACTGTGGTCCTGGAGCTCCCAGGTTTATACTGGGAAGCCACCAGTATAAACCAGTAAGCACTGCGGGCCACCCCTGAGCTCATGAGCCCATGGTGGCAGCTCCCAGTAGAAACCAGTAAGGCCAGCACAACCTGAAGTCACTCCCAGTAGGTCCCAGGCCCCATCCCAGTATAAATCAGTAAGGCCAGCATCCCCAGAAGTTCCTCCCAGTGGAGTGCCAAGCGTCCCCAAGACCCCTCCCAGTATAATCCAGTACACCCCAGTTTAACCCAGTAAAATCCAGACTATCCCAGTATAACCCAGTATAAACCACAGTGAGTACAACCCACTCATCCCCAGCACCCCATCCCAGTTATAAACCAGTATAACCCAGTACAACCAGTACACACAGTGCTAGGCCCTCCTGGACACTCACACACCCTCTGTCAGTATAACCCAGTACAACCCAGTGACCCCAGCCCTGTCCCAGCACACCCTAGACCCCATCCCAGCACAAACCAGTACAAACCAGTACAAACCAGTACAAGCCATTCACAGTTGCAGGGGTCATCCACCAGGAGGTGCTCGCTCAGTGCCAGGTCCTCCCGGCCAGCAGGGGGCGCTGCAGTGTCCAGTGTGACCCTACAGAACCAAGGAAACCCCTGTGACACTGCGGGGCCCCACGGAACCAAGAGTCCATTGTGAGACACCTGGGCCACGTGGAGCCAAGGAACCATTGTGACACTGGGGAAACTCATGGCACCAAGGGGCCACTGGGACATTGTGGGGCCTCATGGAACCTGTGAGCCATTGTGACACTGCATGGCCTTGTGGAACCAAGGAGACCACGGGGACACTGTGGGGCCACATGGAACCAAGAGTCCATTGTGACACTCTGGAACTACAGAGACCATTGGTGAGAGTATGGAACCTCGAGGAACAAAAGTCCATTGTGACAGATCAAGGCCTCATGGAACCCAAAAGAGCATTGTGACACCCATGGACCCAAATCTCCATTGTGACAGAACTGAACCACACAGAACCAAGGGGCCTTTGTGACACTGCAGGGTCTCAGGGAACCAAGGAGTCCAAAGGTCTCAAACATTCCATACAGGATTCAGAGTTGGGAAAGGGGAACCTCCTTGGTTACACCCTGGCTGGCACACACTAAGAGAAAGTGTCTATTTTCATTGAGGAAATTCAGGAGTTTTAGATTGCTTCAGAATTAAAAAAAAATGGGGGAGGGGAAATTCGTTTTGGCCTAAGTGCAGCCAATTCTCCAAGCAAAGCAGGTCCCAGGTGAGTGAGGACAGACAGGCTGGGGTTGGGCAATGTGGAGCAAGGTTTTGCACACTGGCTCAAGACACAGCTTCTGTGAGCAGGCCAGACCTCCTGAGGAGAGACCCTGCATCAATATCAACCACAGAATGCTGCAATCACCTCTGCTCTAAACAGAACAGTAATAAAATACACCCTTCAAAATAGGAATGGATATTTATAAGAATCTCTTGGAAATATTTCTCGATAACTGGATTTGAAAATCTTCCTAATGAATGGCACCAGACCAGAGAGAAATCAAGGCAGAGCCATGGTTTGTCAGGACTTGCTTGATCCCAATCAGCCCCGTGGTGCATTTGGTGCTGAGCCCTTGAACCTCAGGGCCTGAGAGGAGATTGCACAAACCCTTCCAGGACTTCAATCAGAAGAACCCAAAATGTCTCAAAGCATCAATGGGTCCCACTGAGGTCCATCCCCAACACAGGCTCCTCATGGACACCTTGGAGGAGAGAACTGGAGGACAGGATTGCCCAAAAATCTCTCAGAGACTCAGAGAAGAAAGAAAAAGGAAAGTACCTTAAAAAGGCGACCTACCTTGAAGCATTATGAGCTCCACTGAGTGTTGTTACTTACAAAGACTCTCAAGGGACTAATTAAAGCAGATAATTGAAGGCCCTGATTACAGAAAGCTCTCAGAGACTCCAAGGCAAAAGCAAAACCCAAAGTCCTCTGAAAAACCTGCAGTCCCTGGGAGCATGAAGGAGCCCCCAGGGTCATTCCTGACCAAGGCTCCCCAGGGACTCATCCCAGCAGATCCCTGAGGCCACTGGGATGTGGGGGGATGCTGAGGGCAGGACAAGGGGTGCCAGTGGCCAGCCTTGCTGGGGCTGTGCCAGGAGGCCCCAGTGGCTCAGGACAAGGTGTCTCCTCCCAGCCCTTGGTGGCACAGACCCTGCTGTGCCCCAGGGCACCAAGACTTGGCTTCTCTTTGTCATCTCTGCCTCCAATTTCCTGCTCTAACTGAAAATAGGGAACACTTTCTCAGTCTCGTCCCTCAGTGGGACCCATTAAAACTTCAGGAAACTTTGGAATTTGATTCTGACTTGGAGTTCTTGAGAGGTTTCTTCATCTCCCTCTCCGTGACTGATGTTTAGGGCCTCAGCACAAACCCCAAGAGGGTCATTAAAATCCTTGTGCTGTGTCTGTGCTGATGAGCTGGGCTGGGCTCCTGGCACAGAAGGAGATCCTGGCAACCAAGAAGAGCTTCAAAAACACATTTCTCTTCATGAGCAGCTCTTCTCCCAGCCCAACAGGGCTGGGGCACTGCCTGCAGCCACCCCGGGCACAGCACAGAGGCACAGAGAGCTTCAATCAGTCAGGGCTGGGAAGATGCTCAGAAGGGACTGGGGCAGAATCACTCCCAGCCCTTGACACAGGAAGCCTCTGGCTGCAGGACAATGCAGCTGCAGCTCCTGCAGTGATCTCCTAAAGCTGCAACATCCCAATGCCTGCAGACTGTGTGAGTACATTCTCTGATGATCTCTTGTGTAGAGCAGCCAGGGGTGCCCAGGGCTGTGGTGCAGAGCAGGGTCCTGCAGCCCAGGGCACTGTGCTGGGGCAGGGACTCTGCTGCCTGCCAGGGACAGCTCTCAGCCAGCCCTGGGAGATGCTCCCTGCACTGGGGGACAAGGTCTGGGTGGAAGGAGACAGCTGGTGAGGCTTGGAAGTTTTCTCCTTGTGTGGTGAGGATGCTGCAGTGTTCAGGACTGCTGCTCCCAGCATGACATTTAACTGCAGAATATTTCTAAGTAGATTACACAGGGAGCACAGTGAGGCAAAGGCTACACAAAAGGGAAAATTCTGCTTTTTAAATCTACTGCTCTGAGTTCCTTAGATGGGAAATTGCAGTCAGTGACAGAAATCAATACAGGGTCCCTCACAGGCTGCATCAATGTTGCTTTTTCAGTCTCCTCGGGGCTGCTGCGATGTTGCCATCAGAGCCTGCAAAGGCAGAGCTGACCCTGGGCAGTGACCTGTGCTGGGAGGGGTCTGCAGGGCAGAGCTGAGTCCCCAAGGCTGCGCTGGGCTCTGGCAACACTGGCAGGGCCCAGCCCTTGGCGCAGGGAAGCTCCAGGCAGCAGAGCCCTGGGCAGGCAGTGGGGGGGAAAGTGCCACCAAGCTGGGCTGGGATATTTCAAGTCCTCTCCAAACTGATCTACTCCATGATTATTTATTTTACAGATTCACATGCCGAGACACAGGAAATGTCCAACAGCAGCTCCATCAGCCACTTCCTCCTGCTGCCATTGGCAGACACGCGGCAGCTGCAGCTCCTGCACTTCTGCCTCTTCCTGGCCATCTCCCTGGCTGCCCTCCTGGCCAACGGCCTCATCATCAGCGCCGTAGCCTGCGGCCACCACCTGCACACCCCCATGTTCTTCTTCCTGCTCAACCTGGCCCTCAGCGACCTGGGCTGCATCTGCACCACTGTCCCCAAAGCCATGCACAATTCCCTCTGGGACACCAGACACATCTCCTATGCAGGATGTGCAGCACAGGTATTTCTGATATTCTTCTTCCTTGGATCAGAGTTTTCCCTCCTGACCATCATGTGCTATGACCGCTACGTGTCCATCTGCAAACCCCTGCACTACGGGACCCTCCTGGGCAGCAGAGCTTGTGCCCACATGGCAGCAGCTGCCTGGGCCAGTGGCTTTCTCAATGCTCTGCTGCACACGGCCAATACATTTTCCCTGCCCCTGTGCCATGGCAATGCCCTGGGCCAGTTCTTCTGTGAAATCACCCAGATCCTCAAGCTCTCCTGCTCACACTCCTACATCAGGGAACTTGGGCTCATTGTATTTTCCATCTGTTTAGGACTTGGTTGTTTTGTGTTCATGGTTTTCTCCTATGTGCAGATCTTCAGGGCTGTGCTGAGGATCCCCTCTGAGCAGGGACAGCACAAAGCCTTTTCCACCTGCCTCCCTCACCTGGCTGTGGTCTCCCTCTTCCTCAGCACTGCCACATTTGCTCACCTGAAGCCCCCATCCATCTCCTCCCCATCCCTGGATCTGGCACTGTCAGTCCTGTACACAGTGGTGCCTCAAGCCCTGAACCCCCTCATTTACAGCCTGAGGAACCAGGAGCTCAAGGCTGCAGTGTGGACACTGATCACTGGATGGCATCAGAAACCTTAAACTTCTTGCCAGTTTCTGAAAATCATGTGCAATAAAATTCATCTTAATTGTTCTTGTTGGTTTGATTTGGACGTTGTTTTTCTTTGCTGTACTATTTCAATATTGTCCATAAAGAAATGTCATTATTTAAACCAATTCTCATTTTATTTCTCTCCACCTTCCCTGTGGTCACAGACAGTGTGAATGAGGGGCTGTATTCTTGATGGCTTTAAACAACCTAATGGATATCTCTCCCCCCAGCAAAGTTTTCTCCAGAGATGCCCCTTTTGTTCCCTTCTCTGGAGCTGCAGCAGCAATGTCTGTGTGCAGAGCTGGGGCAGATCAGTGCTGGCACAGCAGCTGTGCCCAGCAGCAGCAGCAGCACTTGGTGTTGCCAGTGCTGCTCCCGTGCCACTGCCCCACTGCCCTCCTGGCCCTCGTGTTGCTGCAGGGCCTGAGTGCTCTCGGGGCCGGGCACAGCCCTGGGGGTGGCAGTGCCGGGGCTGCAGCAGGGACAGGCCATGGGCACTGCTGGGGCAGCGCTGACGCCTCAGGCCAGGGCCTGGGGGCTCCAGGCTCCTTGGCCAGGCTCTCTCCACAACACTTGGCCAGCCCAATGCTGAGCACAGAAAAGCCCCAGGAGCAGCCCCAGGCTGGCCGTGGGCAGGCTGGGGGCAAACAGCATGGCTGGTGCTCTGCAAGCTCCCTGCAAGGGGGACACCCTGGCAAGGAGCAGCAGAGCAGGGGCTGATCCATCCCCAGTGCACTGGACACCCCAGGGCAGCGTCCCAGAGCGTCCTCATGCACCTGCCAACAACATCCCCCCTCTGCAGCCCTGGCCTCTCCCCCAGCTCACACAGGAGCCGCATCCTTGCAGGCACACACACGGCAGCACTGGCTCAGGAGCCCCTGTCTGCATTGCACACAGCAGGCTCAGCACCCCCATGGTGCTGCTGTGGGGACATGGAGTTGAGTGAGCACAAATGCCATCAGCCCCTGGGGCCAGCAAGGGCTGGAGGATGGCAGGGAAACCACTCAGCTTTGTCGTGGCCTCTGAAGTCAGCCAGAAAGTTTGTTCCCATCAGCTGTGAGTTTCCTGTCCCACTGACGATGTTGCTTCTCAGAGCCAGGGCTACCTGGCAGCCACTCCCAAACTGCCCTGAGCATTTCTATTCCTTCAGCTTTGCTTTCTTTACTCTTTCCTGACCCAGATTTCTTCCTCTTCACCACCCTTGTCCCCTCCCCTTCTAACAGCCCATTCCTCTTTGCCCTTTCCTCTCTGGCCCATCTCCCGATTTCAGTTCCTCAGTTGGCACCATGGGAACATCCCTTGGGGAGCAGGATCATCCTCCAAGTGCTTCAGGAATTGTCTGCAGTGTCCTGCAGTGCCTCGTGCTGCTCCCTTGCCAGGGGCACCACAGGCCAGGGGGCACATCTGGGCTGCTGTGTCTGGGTGTGGGGCTCCCTGTTGTGGGCAATGAGGAGGGGCTGGAGAGGCTCTGCAGGACTGACAGGATGGGCTTTGGGGCTGTGTGGAGAAGCTGAGGGCCCTGGGCTGCTGGACCTTGTGAAGAGGAGGCCCAGGGCTCATCCTGCAACTGCTCCAAGGTGGCTCCAAGTGGCTTCAGGGAATCATAGAATCAGCAATGCTGGAAAAGATCCTGGGGATCTTCACATCCAACCTCTGCCCTGGCACCACCTTGTCTCCCTGAGCATCCTCTTCTCCAGGATAAACATCCCCAGCTCCCTCAGCCACTCCTCACAGGACTTGTGTTCCAGACCCCTCACCAGCCTTGTTGCCCTTCTCTGGATACACTCCAGCCCCTCCTTGTCCTTCCTAAATTGGGGCCCAGAACTGGACACAGCACTCGAGGTGCTGCCCAAGCATTGTCGAGTACAGGAGAAGTATCACTGCCCTGCTCCTGCTGGCCACACCATTCTTGGTTGTGGCCAGTTGCCATGGACTTTCTTTGCCACCTGGGCACACTGCTGGCTCATGTCCAGCCTGCTGTCCATCAGTGTCCCCAGGTCCCTTTCTGCCTGGCTGCTGTTCAGCCACTCTGTCCCCAGCCTGTAGCACTGCAGGGGTTGTTGTGGCCAAAGCGCAGTACTCGACACTTGGTCTTGTTAAATCTCTCCTTGGATTTGGGCCCTGGATCCAGCCTATCCAGGCCCGTGTATAGAGCCCTCCTACCTTCCAGAAGATCCACACTCACACCCAGCTTAATATCAGCACGATTACATACGGTCTTAGAATGTCACAATTCATGAGGCCTCCCTGTGTCACAATGTCTTTTTGGTTCAATGGAGCCCCAGGGTGTCACAAAGTCCCTTGGATCATTGTGCCCTGCAGTGTCACAATGGATCCTTGGTTCCATGAGGTCTCACAGTGCAGCAATGCTCTCCTTGGTTCCACAGTGTCACAATGGCCTCTTGGTTATACAAGTTCCAGCAGTATCACAGTGGTCTCCTTGTTTCCACAAGGACAAAAAGTGGCACAACTGTCTTCTTGATTTCATGAGGTCGCATGGAGTCACAGGGACCCCCGAATTCCATAAGGGTCCACAGTGCCACAATGGACTCCTTGTTCGCACGGTGCCACAATGGACCCCTGCTGACACAAGATCCTGCAGTGTCACAATGGATTCTTGGTGCCATGACACCAGGCAGTGTCACTGTCACAGTGGTGTCTGAGTCCCTCTGCAGAGCCCTCCTGCCCTCCAGCACATCCACACTCACACCCAGCTTGGTGCCATCTGCACATTTGCTGATGCTGCACTCAATGCCCTCATCCAGATCATCAGTGCAGATATTGAAATCCACGCTGGCTGCCTCTGATCCCTCAGCCATCCTGGAGGTGCCCTGTGATGGCACTCAAGGTGATCTGTTCCATCACCTCACCAGGCACCCAGGTCAGGCTGACAGGCCTGCACTTCCCCACATCCTCCTTCCAGCCCTTCTTGGGCATGGGCTCACATTGGCACCTCCAGTCCTCTGGCACCTCCCTGCTGAGCCAGCACTGATGAGAAATGATGGAGAGCAGCTTGGGGAGCTCATCCAGCAGTTCCCTCATCCCCCTAGGATAGATCCCACCTGTTCCCAGAGACACCAGTGAGCATCTGAGTGGCTCAGCAGGTCCAGAGCTGCTTCCTCCTGGATTACAGGGGGTCTGTTCTTCTCCCTGTCCCTATCTACCAGCTCAGGAGAACACTTGTCCTGAGGACATCCTGTCTAATTGTTTGAAACTGTGGCAATGAATGGGTTAAGTAGCTCAGCCTTTTTCTCGTCTTCCGTTTCTCTATTCCCCACAGCATCCAATAAAGAGCTGAGATTCTCCTTGTCCGCCGGTTTACTAATAACTTATTTATAGAAATATTTTCTATTATTTTTCACAGAAGTGGCCAAGTTAACTCCTAATTGAGTTTTCACTTCTCACATTTTCTTTCTGCATGACTTAATAACATCCTTAAAATCTTCCAGAGTTGCCTGCACCTCTTTCCAAATATGATGCACCCACTTTTTTCCCTGAGAGCCTAGAAAAATTTCCATACCCAGCCAGGCCAGTCATTTTCCTCACTAGCTCACTTCTGGCACACTGGGACAGGCTCCTTCTGCTCATTCATGATTTCTTTCTTGAAGTGTCTCTATCTGTAAGGGTAGGTCTGATGTTTCCCTCAATTTTGCCTCCCGACCATCGCAAAGAGACCTCGAGGACCCCACCCAGGCTGACTCCCAACAATGGTTTCCTGGCCTGGCCAAGGTGGATGCTCGTGACTGTGTGCTGGTGTATTGTGTTCACTGGACTGTGCTGTTGTGGCACCAACCAGAGGTTGTGTTGTACCAACTGAGGACTGCTTGACCGTACCTGTCTCCTGCAGCACCACACAATGGCCCATAAATCTTCCCACCTCTTGGCCAGAGGCCACTCGCTTTGGAGAAGGGCTATAAAAGAGTGACCCTCAGGAAAGACCCTTTGAGATCTCTCCACTGATGAAGACCCATCTACCCCCTGGAGAAGACCCCTGAGATCTCCCCACGGATGAAGACTCCTCTATCGGATGACCCATGAGGACGCCCGTCTCGTCTGTTGGTAGCTATTTTCCCATCCCTTTTCTTTCCTTCCCCTCTCCCAATACTTTGTTTCCTATACCTCTCCCCTTTACCGTAACTGAATTGTTGGCATTTGATGAAATGCATTGCTGTTGTTGAATAAACTGATTTTCTGCTGTTGAATAAACTGATTTTGTCCCCTGCACTTTGGCTCTTTGCACCTTTAAGATCAAAAGAACCATCACGACCCCCGCTCTGTAGTAATAGCGGATTGTGACACCATCGTCCTTGGCTCAGGCAGTCTCAGAATACCAAATCCTCCTGAATATTGCCCTGAACCCCAAATTCATGCTCAAATGCCAGTAAAATGATTCAGCTTGAGATCTCTTTGCTTGATCTCTTTATTGGTACTCCAATTCTGGGTGTTTTGATGGGATTGACATGGGAATTATTCAGGTAGGAAAAGATCTCCAAGATCATCCAGCATTGCTTGATGCCACCAGAAGAAACAACTGGACAGAGCAGATGATATTTTTTGGGCTGTAAAGTCAAAAAATCATCTCCTCAATTAATTTCCAATGTTGATCTGAGTCCCCATGGATGTTCCTGCCCCAGGATTCATCCAGGTGCCCATGGGGATCCAGGAGGACTTGAAGAGCACCAGCCAGGTGTCATCCCAACCTGGATCACCAGGGATGTGGGCCACCAGGGCTCTGCCCAACCAGCGTGGCTCCTGTGATGGGGGATGAGGTTGGAGATGCACACGAAGCTCTTCCCACAGTTGGGACACTCACAGGGCTTCCCTTACTGGTGCCTGCGTTGGTGTTTGGCCAAGAGAGAGCTCTGGGTGAAGCTCTTCCCACACTGGGGACACTCCTATGGCCTCTCCCCAGTGTGGATGCTCCAGTGCCTGATGAGGGTGGAGTTGCAGCTGCAGCCCTTCCTGCAGTCAGGGAAGCAGAAGGGCCTCTCCTCTCTTACAGCAGAGGACAGCAGACCTGTTCTGAAACCTCTTCAAACACTCGGGATGCTCAGACGGCCTTCCCTGGTGTGAGTCCTCTGCTACTGGATCACATTGTTGCTCCACCCAAAGCTCTTCCCACATTCCCCACCCTCATAGGGCCTTTCCCCAGTGCAGAGGCACTGGTGGGTGATGAGGTTGGAGCTGCAGTTGAAAACCTTCCCACACTTGTAAAGCCATTCCATAGTATATGGATCATTTGGTGCTTTATCAGGTAAAATCTCTCACTGATACTCCTCCTGTGGAGGCTCAGACAGCTTTGTGACTTCAGCCCTGGAGGGACAACAACAGGCAAGGACAAACACCCCTCTAGATCATGGCGAGATGTTCCTCCCTCCCATAGGCCTTTGTAGGCACATGTGAATTCCTTCAGTTCTATTGGTTATTGTAGTTGATGTCACCAATGTTCACCCCAGCTCTGTGAGAATTGGATTAGTGAAGGATTCTCAAAGCCTGACTGAAAGCTCACACAGTCTTGTACATCTGGATGCGAACTCTGAGATAAGGTGTGCTGACTTAGAAAGGCCATGGAAGAGAGAAGACATTGTTGAGAGAGAGACTGAACTAGAAACAAGTTTCAAACAATGGCCTTGCAAAAAGACCAGATATTTTGGAGAATTAAAACTGTGAAAGATGCACTGTGGCAAGACCACGTGGGATACAATAATAGGTGACTGGTGTTAGAATTATTAGCACCATTGTGTGGCAAAAGCAAATAGGCTGAAAAACATTTCTAAGGTATTGTAACCAGGAAATAACTTGGCTTCTAATAGAATTTTACACGTCTTATGTTTCACCCTTCAACAAGACTCATAAAGGAAGAAAATCTTAAAAAAACAAGAAGCCACTCAGTGTCCCCATCTCTGTAGAGCAGGGATATTCCAACATGCAGGCAGTGCTCCAGCCCTGCTGGGCTGGGAGAGGAGCTGCTCATCCAGAGAAATGTTTTTGAAATTGTTCTTCATTGCCACAGTCACCCTCTGGGCCAGAAGCCTGGCCCAGCTCAGCAGCACAGACACAGCACAAGGACTTTAATGACCCTCTCTGGGTTTTGGGGCTATTTACATCAGAATCAGTCCCTGAGAGTGTCTTCAGAAAACTTCTCAAAACTTCAATTAAAATTCCAAAGTTTCTTGAAGTTTTAATGGATTCTACTGAGGGTCACAACTCACATGAAAATGTCCCCAGGTTCCAGTTAGAGCAGAACACTGGAGGCACTGATGACAGGTGGGGACAAACAAGGGAAAGGTGTCTCAGATGCTGAGCAAACCTGGATGTGTTTCAGGAATGCAAAGGGCCAAGGGCTGAGCCCCAGCCCCTGGCAAGGCACATCCTGTCCCTCCCTCATTGCTCAGGGCTCTTCCCGGGCCACTGGGCTCCGGGCATGTGCAATGCCAAGGGCAGCACCATGGGGCGGCCCCTGCCAGGCTGCTGAGCAGGGACAAGGAGGCAATGAGGCCCCAGCACAGCAAGGCTCACTTGTCCCCTGCTGGCCTCAGGCCCAGGGCCAGCCTGCATGGCCCAAGTGCTGCAGGAGTTGGCTGTGTCAGGGCCTTTCAGCTGCTGCCCATCCCTGTGCCCTCTGCAGCCCAGGCTGTCCTACGGTGTCCATGCCCTGCGCCTCTGTCCCTGCAGGCTGTCGTCATCCCCCGGCTGCCCCACCTCGCTGGCCCCTTCCTTTGCTGACAGCTCTGCCTCCTGCCTGCCTCTGCCTGGACACACAGAGCCTTGGGCTGCTCCAGACTCCTTCTGGGGGATGTGTTGTACCCCAGCCCTGCCCTGGGTGAGAAATTCCTTTCTCCTTATGTCAATTCTGGATCACCCTAGCTGCACTTGGCATTAGATCTTTCTTTCTGTGGCTCTTTTCCTCTATGTCAAAAGGATCCACCATCTCTGAAACTGATCTTCAATCCCTCCCAGGGCTCTCCTCTACTGTCCTCAGTCTCCATTCCACTGAGCACAGAGCTCCTTTGTTCCTATACAGTGGTCAAGTGCTTGAGTCCATGGGCACCTGGACAAGAGGTACGGTTCTTTTCTGTGGGAAGGAAACCACAGAATCCCAGAATTGAAAGGCCAAAGATGTTCATCAGTGGCCAAGGTCAGCCAGACCTCTTTGTCCTGGCTGTGTTTTTTGGGAGCAATCCTTCAATAGATGGAATTTTTGAGGCCAAATTCTCATTTTTACCATGGGTACCTGGAAGAGAAGGATAGTTCTTTTCCATAGGAAGGAAAGCACAGCCCCTGTGTTTCAATGCAGCTGAGAGTGGCCCTCAGGAAGCCAAGGGAAGTTAAACTTGTCAGTCCAGGCAGATTTTGTCTCGGTGCTATAGTTAGATCGATAGAATTTTGGAGATGAATTCCTAGCTTTGGCCTTGGATGCCTGGACTGGAATGATTTTTTTTCCATGGGAAGAAAAGCACAGCCCCAAAGTGTTTCAAAGGCAGATGAGAGGTGGCCCCCAAGAGGCCAAGGCCAGCCAAAGCTGTCTGTCCTGGCAAGTTTCATATGGGAACAATCCTTGGATATACAGAATGTTGGAGGAGGGATCCCAGTTTTGGCCATTTGTGGCTGTAAGTGAAGGACAGTTTTGTTCCATGAGAAGGAAAGCACGGAGCCCCATTGCTCCAGGTCCATTGGAGAAGAAGCTCTCACCATGCCCAGGTCATCTGAACCTCTCAGGCAGCCCCCAGGAACCCATGCCAGTCAGAGCTGTTCCATGTTCCCTTGGTTCCATGGGGCCGTGCCGTGTCACAAAGGCCTCGTGGTTCCTTGGGGCTCAGCAGTGCCACAGTGTCCCCTTGGTTCCATGGAACACCACAGGATCCCTGTTGTCCCCGTGGTTCCACAAGCCCTGCAGTGTCACAATGGCCCCTGGCTTCCATGAGCCCACGCAGAGTCACAATGGTCTCCATGGGAAGGGAAGCACCGAGTCCCAGTGGTTCAGAGGCAGATGAGACACAAGCACCAGAGACCAAGGCCAGCCACATCTGTCTGTCCTGGCAGGTTTGTCTGAGAGTAACACTTGGATATAGAGAGTTTTGAATGTGGAATGCCAATTTTGGCCGTTTGTGCCTGGACAAGCAGGACGAGTCTTTTCCATAAAAAGGAAAGCATGGAGCCCCAGTGTTTGGAAGGCAGGTGAGAGCTGCCCCTCAGGAGGTAGAGCCAGCCAGTCTTGACAGAATGGCAGCTTTTGTCTGGGAGCAATCCTTGGATATACGGAATTTGGGAGGAGGAATCCCAATTTTGGCCATGGACATCACGTCAAGATGGATGGGTTTTTCCATATGAAAGAAAAGCAGAAAGTCCAAGTGTTTTGGAAGATGAGAGGTGGCCACCGTAAGCGAGGGCAGCCATTCATCTCTCATAACATCTTGTGTCTTGGAACAATCCTTGGATATACAGAATTTTGGAGATGGAGTCTTAATATTGGCCATGGGCATCTGGAAATAAAATATGTTTAATTCCATAGGAAGAAAAGCACAAAGGCCCAGTGTTTTGAAGGCAAATGAGATCTGGTCCCTGGGAGGTCAAGCCAGGCAGATCTATCTTTCCTGGCAGGTTTCATCTGAGTACAATCCTTGGATATATGGAATTTTGGAGGCCAAATCCCAACTCTGGCCATGGGACCTGGAGGAGAAAGACAGCTCTGTTCTATAGGAAGGAAAGCACAGAGCCCCAGAGCTCCACAGGCAGAGGAGAAGCAGCCCCAGCCGTGCCAAGGTCAGCTGAACCTCTCAGGCAGCCGCTGGGAGGCCAGGCCAGCCAGAGCTCTTCCATGTTCCCTTGGTTCCATGGGGTCCCTCAGAGTCACAAAGGTAACACTTTTCAAACCTGACATTGACTAGTTCCTAATGCCAGTAAAGATGACTGTAGGGGCTATTTTAACTTTGTCAAATCACTTGTTGCAGTGCCCAACTTATTCATTAATATTTCTGAATCGATTCCATTTGAGACTCTCAATCCTGCTTCTCATATTCCAGTTAAATCTCTTCACATTCTGCCCTGAATTGTACTTGCTTTTGTAACCATGTTGCCCAGCCCTCAAAGGATGTCTTTAGGAAAGAGGAGCAGGCTGGCTGAATTTCAGAGATACTAGTTTGCATTAGTCATTCAACATGCTTGAGAGACCACTCGGGGTTAAATAACAGTGGTTGTTGGCCTGTGTTCCTTATTACATAGGGGCCAACTTCATAAATTTTAGGTTCAATCTTAGGTGGTGTGGTCTGGGCTTGGGTACTAACATAGGTTACAGTAGATTCAATTGTTGTAATAGGCATGGCCTTTAATTTAAATTTAAATGAGAGCCCAGTAGTGTCATGGCTCCAAAGGCCACATCCACAGTCTGTACTAAAGTAAAGTCATACCAACAATCTAATTTACTTAGACCATTACAAATCTCCAGGTGCTTGTCTGTGGGAGAAGTTGAAACACTAATTTGAATTGTGTTCTCATGCTGAGTCCCACTAATCATTCGGGACCCTATTCTGATTGCTTCTCCTATAGTCCCTTGAAGGGACCACGACCTTTGTATTTGCCATTCCTGCTTTTCATATACCTGTTTTTTGTGCATAACCACAGTTGATAGGTTTAAATCTTTTATATCAGAACACTTTCCCATGGATCCAGTGTACTGAATGAAAGCTTGGGACCAAGGCCATTCAGCATTATTCTGGCTAGAGGTGCTTTCCAATCCTTGGATTACGCTTATGACTACAAGCAAAACAAACAAAACTCTTCTATTGACTAGATTTCTGCAAACTAAATTACTGAATATTCCCAACCACAATGTACTCATTTTGCTCAAGCAAATGTTAATTTCATATCATTGTGACCCAGTGTTACTTTCCAAGGGGCTTGTGGAGCCTTTTTCGCTCAAAAATGGTGAATCCAGGCACTCTGCTCCTTGATCTTAACTGCAATGAAGGTGGTGAGAAGCACCTGAATGGTCCTTCCCACTGTGGCTACAAAGTTTTTCTGTAAGAGACTTAACATATACATAATCTCCAGGCTGTATGTCATGCACTGGTCCATCCAGCCCTCTGCCCCGAGTTCCAGCCACATTTTTCTCAATTTCTCTGAGTTGCTTACTTAAGGCTATTGTATAGGCAGGCAGCCTCTCTTCCCCCACTTGGGTAGACAATCCCTTTTGCACTCCTATGGTCTCCCATAAATCATTTCAAAGGAACTTAGATTTTCTTTGGCTCTAGGCTTGGTTTGGATCCACAGCAATGCCAGTGGGAGAAATTGAGGCCAGGGTAAATGAGCTTCTTGTCCTAGCTTAATTAAATGATCTATTTTTTCAACTTGGCCACTTGACTGGGGATGATATGGAGTATGGAGCTCCCAGTCTATGCCCAAGTGATAACTGATTTGTTGCACTATTTTTGAAATAAAATGTGGCCCTCCATCTGAAGATATTGTGGCTAGAACTCTGAAGCGTGGGATTATCTCTTGTAACAATACCCTGGTTACCTCTCAGGCTTTGGCAGTTCTGGTGGGAAAAGCCTCTGGCCACCCTGAAAAGGTGTCTGTTAACACCAGCAAATATCGATACCCCCCTTTTCTTGGTAGTTCTGAAAAGTCAATTTGCCACTGTTGCCCAAGACCATGGCCTTTTCCAATTTGACCAAGTTTTGGGTTGGGGATATTCTTGGGTTTGGTCTGGAGCCAAATGTCAGACTGCTGGGCTACCTGAACGATAATAGAGTATAAATTTCTGGCAGTAATCTTTTCAATTAGATAGCTATACAGGGCATCTGTTTCCTGGTGTGTTTTCTGGTGCTCTTCCCTTACTAATGACCATAACAGGTGGGAAGGGATGACCATTGTCCCTTCTGCAGTAACAGCCCATCCCTCTTGGTTATACATTCCTCCTTGATCCTTAATTCGTTTTCTATCCCTTCTGGTATATACTGGCTTACCTTCAAGGGAGGACAGTCCTTATGGAATTAAAGCTTCCTCAATCATCATCTCACCTTTTGCTGCTTCTTTTGCCTCTCTGTCTGCCAGCTCATTTCCTTCCTCCAGTTCTGAGCTCACATTCTGGTGTGCCTTAATGTCCATAATTGCTACCTGCTCAGGTAGCTGAACTGCTTTCAGTAGCTGCAATATTTCCTGTGCATGTTTGATGTTTTTCCCTTGTGAGTTTAACAGTCCTCTTTCTTTCCAGATGGCTCCATGTGTGTGTACAACCCCAAATGCATATCTTGAGTCTCTATAAATATTTATTTTCTTTCCTTTCATGATCTCTAAGGTGCAGGTTAGAGCAATTATCTCAGCTTTTTGTGCAGACATATCTACTGGCAAAGCTCCAGGTTCTGTTACATCTTTGCAGGTGGTAACTGCATACCCAGCATGTCACTTTCCACTGACAACGTAGCTGCTTCTATCAGTGAACCAGGTTTGGGTGTCATCCAAAGGGGTGTCCTTCAGATATGGGCGGCTGAAGTAGGAGGCTTTGATAGTCTCCAGGCAGTCATGGTGTAAAAAAAGCACTTTTCTTGATTTCCACTAAGAAAAGAAGCTGGGTTGATAATGTTAGTCACAATTATCTCTACATTGTCTTGTTCTACCATAATGGCTTGGTATTTCAGGAACCTTTGTGGGGAGAGCCAGGGCCCACCCTTTACTTCCAGGACTGCAGACACTGTGTGAGACACCAATACAGTCATTTTCTGGCCCAGGGTGAATTTGTGTGCCTCTTGAATATTCAGCACCACTGCTGCAAGGGCTCTGAGGCATCCCGGCCATCCCTTGGCTGTTGTGTCCAGTTGTTTGGAGAAACAAGCAACTGCTCTCTGGTATGGACCCAGGTCCTGGGCCAGTATCCCCAGGGCAATTCCCTGCTTCTCATGGGAAAACAGAAAGAATGGTTTACTCACATCTGGCAGTCTGAGAGCCGGAGCTGACACTAGAGCATTCTTCAGCTGGTGAAAGGCCTGAGTGGCCTCTTTTGTCCCCTGGAGTTCTCTGTTCACATTTGTAATGAGCACGTACAGGGGTTTCATAAGTACACCATCATTATAAATCCATAATTGGCACCACCCTGTCATTCCTAAGAATGTTTGCAGTTCCTTCACTGTTTGAGGCTTTGGGGTTCTGCAGATCTCTTCCTTGCAATCTTGCCCTACAGTCTGATGTCCCACACTAATTTCATAACCCAGATAAATTACCTTTCACTTCACTTCCTGGGCCTTTTTCTTTGATACCCTGTATCCCTCAAGTCCTAGAAAGTTTAGGAGGGTTACTGTGCAGGCTGCACATGCCTCTTTCATCCGGGTGGCTATGAGGACATCATTCCATGTACTGCAGTAGCTTTCCTTCTTCTGGGGAGCCTCCCAGGATCCCAGATCTTTGCATGTTCTCCAAACAGGGTAGGAGAGTTTTAAATCCCTGAGGCAACACCATCCATGTGAGCTGGGATCTGCGCCCGCTTTTAGGGTATTCCCATTCAAATGCAAAAATTTTCTGGCTGTCTTCATGGAGAGGGAGGCAAAAGGAGGCATCTTTCAAGTCTAAAATGGTAAACCAAGTTAGCTCTGGTGTTAGGCACGTTCGCAAAGTGTATGGGTTTGTTACCACAGGATAGAGATCTTCAGTTATGTTGTCAACAGCCCTTAGATCCTGTAGTATCTGATATGACCCATCAGGTTTTTGGACCAGTAAAACGGGAGTGTTAAACTCAGATGGACACTCTTTTAATAACCCTGTTTGCAGAAGGTTTTCAACTATTGGAATAATTCCCTCCCTGTTTTCCCTTTTCAAAGGGTGCTGTTTAATTCTAACTGGTTGTTTTCCTTCCTTCAGTTTAATTACTATAGGAGATGCATTTTTCGCCCTTCCTGGTACAATAGAAGCTCACACTCCAGGAAATACTTGATTCATTATTTCTTCACTAACTTCTCCCTCCATTTGAATGGCTGTTAACATTAAACTTAATGCCTCTATGCTGGTCATCATTTACTTCCAGAATAAATTCCCCATTTTTAAATTTAATGATTATTTGTAATTGTTCTAACAAGTTTCTCCCCAAAAGATGTCTTGGGGAACTAGGCAGGTATAGAGATTTATGAATAGCCCATTGCTTTCCAAGTCTCTACTTTTGTTTGTAAAAATATGCTTTTTCAGGTTGGCCAGTTGCTCCTATTACTGTAACATAATCCTTCCCCACAGGTGCCAGTGTTTTACTCAGAGCTGAATATGTTGTCCCAGAGTCAACCAGGAATTCCACCTCTTTGTCTTTTCCCCCCAGCTTCAATTTTATCACCAGTGGATCTTCTGGGGTGAGATCTACTGGTCCTCCTCAGTCTTGTGTCACATGTCCAATCACTTTTCCCTTTTCCTGGTCTCCCTTTACCTGAAGGCCAACCCATCTTTGTTCTGGGCATTGATTTTTCCAGTGACCACAATTCTTACAGATCACACACTGGTCTCTGCCCAACCAGGATGGGCCTTGTCTAGGTGATCCCTGTCCGTGTCTTCCTCTCTCCCCCTCGCTTATGACAGCCACAAACTTCCTTCTTCCTTCTTCCCAGTTACTAAAGATGTTCCACACCTCATTCACCAGAGTCTCTAAGTTCCTCCAATCCACCCCCCGTATCTTTTGAAGTTTCCATCTTATGTCACCCGTAGGTTGCCCCAGGAATAAACTGACTGGCTGCTGTGTCCCTATGTCAGACCCAGGCTCCAGTGGTGTGTGGCAGCACATTGCATCCCTTCATCGATCGAGGAATTCAGATGGTGACTCAGAGGGCCCCTGCTTAATTTCATACAACACTGACCATTTTGTAGTTTTGGGAATGGCCTTTTCAATTCCCTTTGCAATCCACTCCTGATAGCTTTAAACTTTTTCAATTCTGCTGATCTGTTTGGGTCCCACTGTGGATTTTGGAGTGGGAAATAATCTTTAACATCCAATTGTTGCTTTTCATAATAATCTCCTGACAAATCCCCTGCCATTTGTATAATTAATTGTTTCTCTGTCTCAGTCAGTGCATCCAATAATAATTGCATATCCTTCCAATCTGGATTATGTTATTTTATTATAAATTGCAGACATTTAGCTGTGTTAACTGGATCACTGTGGTAATTTTTAGCAACCTTTTCCCATGCCTCCAAGTCGATTGTGGAGAAGGGAACTTTAACCAATACCATTCCTCCCTCTGGTCCCCCTGCCTCTCACAGAGGTGCCTGTAATATGTGTGTCTGTTAGCTGAGTTGTGATTGTTTTCTTTAAAGAGCCGAGAAGCTAATATTTGCTATAAAGTTGTTTATTGCAAAGGCACATCAGTCTCAAAAGGCAAAGAGTCACAAGTGTTCAAGTCCATGCTAAAGTTTTGGTATAGAGTCCTAAATAGGTAAAGTCCCAGTCAGAAGCAGAAGCTGCTCCCAAAGGTCCTGAAGGGCCGATGTTGCTGGGGCAGCTCCTGTCATCTTTAGGTGATGATGGTGGTGGTGAGGAGAGAAGTGAGAGAGCAGGAACAAAATCAAAAGGCAAGAAGCAAAAGGTGAGTCTCTCCCCAGTGCATAGATCCTTACATACAAACTTCCCAACAAGCTAAAGACACAAACTCAAACCTAGTTCTAGTTTCTTAGCACACCAGCTATGTATAAACTACATATATGTTCTATCTTGTTCTATCTAAAAAAATGTAAGCAATATTCTTAGTATAGTTTTATTATGTCTAAAACTATGTTCCTGGAGCCTCCACAGAAACACTTGTATCTAAGGCTATATTTTTCAACCCTCATTAGAACTCATGCTTCTACACTGGTCTCTGAGATCTTTACTCTCTAAAAGCACTTAAAACTTATTCTTACTTTCTTCCTTATTCTAAAACTTAAACTTACACCTCTACTTTATGTGTGAGTGGCTTAATATACTTGAATCCATCCAAAGGTTTTAATTCAATCCCTGCACTCTGATTTCTCTCTGAAGAATTCGGAGAGACCCTTGACTTACAGACTCCAACATCTGTTGTCTGGTCTGGTGTGTGATCAGAAGGGGGTCTCCATCCTCTGAGTCCTCATCCCTTTCCTGTTTTACCTGGGGAGACCTCAGCAAATCGTCTGCCAGATCTTGTTCCTGGGCCACAGTCTGATAAACCTTATCAGATTTTGTGCATCTTTGCCCTATGCTACACACTGAACAACACTGCTTGAGCTTTCCTCTCTTAGTCTTATTCTCCTTCTCTAGGGTCAATACCAGAGGGTCAGATGGAGCCCTGAGCTCACAATCCCTCTGCCATTCGGGGTGATTTCTAAGGGAGAAAAACATTTCTGCATATGATACATCTGTCCACTTCCCTTCCCTCCTGAGAAATAGCATGAGCTGTAATAGGGTGCTAAAATCCAAAGTTCCACTGGGTGGTCACTTCACTCCATTGTCCAATTTATATAAAGGCCACCAGGCCTTGCAGAATCTAATAAGATCTCTCTTGTTTTCTGGGCCTCCTTGTGCAGCAACGTTTTTCCAATGTGCAATAACACAGCCTAATGGACTGACCTCTCTTTACTTTGTCCAGTTCCCATTATCTTCTTCTTGTCTTGTCTTGTTTCCACCCAAACTTTTCCTCACACAATTTCACTGTTCTTTTCCAGTTTTCTTCCCACACACAACCCCAATTTGCGGGCATCCAATATTACTTTCCACATACTAATTTCAGAATTTTAGGTTAAACGCTGACTTGGTTAGGATAGTTTTGCAATTTGCACTTGGGGCATACATCCTGCTGGTTATTAGAGCAACAATACCAATGTATTTCACAATCTCTACACTGTAATAAACCCCACACCTGATGCCAACCCCTTGATCCTCTGACAGCTCTAAATCTCCCACAAAGACAAATTATCCTGTTCACCCCCTCTGGAATACTCAGAGTCCCTACTGCAGGTTGTTCCTAGTCCAAGGTTACCAACCTCCCTGCAGAGGTTTCTTATATCCCTCCTAGACAGACCTGTTCCTTCCCTCTTTCTATCCAATGATTTACTGGATCAATAAATTCCCAGGGATCAAGTCCAAACCACTGCTGAGGAGAAACTCCTTCAATTTGTCTATCCACAAATAAAACAAACACTAACCACTCTGTGTTCAATCACAACACTCCTCTGTTCTCACTTGCACAGGGCCCCACACTGACCCCGCCCCTTCGCTTTTCTCCGGCTGCCTCAGTCACCCGAGGCTGGAAAGGCACATAGAGCTCCACACTCGCTCATTCACTCACTGACACACTCAACAACTCAACATGTCCGGAGTTAACAGTCACACAAAACAGCAGCAAAATCAAGGGTTCACTCAACTCACCCCAGAGTCGCTAGCGGGCTGCTCTATCAGCTCAGTGAGACCCCTCTGTCAGTGGCGTTATCAGCCGGGGATCGACCCCTCTCCCTCTGTCTCTGGCCCCCTTGGCCAGCAGCTTGCAAGCCCACTGAGACTGTGCTGAGTGTCAGACGTCTCTGTACGACTCACCAGCAGTCCTGTTATAGATATTTATTTTATACTGCTTCATCCACACTGCCAGCAGGTCGTTTGATGTCCCCAAGGCAAGAGAGCCAAGGTTCAGGATCCCTCCAGGAAAAAATCCCGGGACACCCCTCAGGGTGTCTGCCCTGGTGGTGCTCCCTCAGCCAGACAGATCTCCTGGCTGGCTCGCCAATAATGAAGCGCAGGAAAACTCCACAACTCGTAAAATTGCAAAGTAGCGCTGAGGTGCATGGGGGATAGCTCCTCCAAAAACATGCACACCTTTGGTGACCTGTGCCTCTCTTTCTATTCTCTACAAGTTAGGATTGCACAACGCACCTAATACATATTCATTTCCTAACCCTGCCTGTCCCCTCTTGGTATTATAATTAACTCCACGCCTCTTTGTGACTGCACACTGCTCCTTCTTGGTCGCTCTGGTGGTCATCTGGGGGTCCTTGGGATGAAGTAAACAGTCTTCTTCTCAGTTGAACTTTTCACCTTGCCTTCTTTGCACATGTGTATTAGCTTTTACTCACCTTCCAGACTTTGATACCAGTTTTCACTTGCTCAGGGGTCTGAGGAAACCTCCTTATATGGAAGAAGCTTTGTTCTTCCACCCTGTTTATGCATTCTTGTTCCATCTTATCTTGTAGCCTTGCTCTGTTCTCCTGTTCTTGCAAAGACAATGAACATTAAGCATTCATAGAATCATGTCACCCCCCTTCTAGTTAAAGCATCCTCTTGTATTTTTAATCTTAACACTTTAATTTTAATTTTAATTTTAATTTTAATTTTAATTTTAATTTTAATTTCCCTCTGTTTCATCATGAGTTCCCCACAGTGTTCCAGTGATCTCCATAGAAGGAAAGAATCAAGCCCCAGTGGTGCAGGGGCAGTCACCAGAGGACAAGGCCAGCCAGACTTGACAGTACTGGCAGATTTTGCCTGGGAGCAACCCTTGGATCCACAGTATTTCAGAGGTGGAATCCCAATTTCAGACATGGACACATGGAGGACATGGATGGTTCTTTTCGATAGGAAGGAAAGCACAGAACACCGATGTTTCAGGGACAGATGAAAGGCAGACATCAGAGGCCAAGGCCAGACAGGCCTGGCAGCTTTTGTCTGAAAGCAACTCTGGGATATAGGGAATTTCAGAGGTGGAATCCCAATTTTGGCCATTTCTGTGTAGATTAGAAGGATGGTTCTTTTCCATTGGAAGGAAAGCACAGAGCCCCAGTGTTTCAAAGGCAGATGAGAGGTGAATCCTGGAAGGCAAAGCCAGCCAGACCTGTTTGTCCTGGCAGCTTTTGTCATGGAGGAATCCTTGAATATATGGAATTTGGGAGGAGGAATCTCAATTTTGACCACAGACACCTTGAGAAGGACAGTTCTTTTCCCCTGGAAGAAAAGCCTTGAGCTCCAGTGTTTGGAAAGCAGGGGAGAGGCAGCCCCCAAGAGGCCAAGGGCAGCCTGACCTGCCTGTGCTGGCACCTTCCAGTTAACATGCCTTGGTTCCATGAGGCCCTGCAGGGTCACAATGTTCCCCTTGCTTCTGTAGTGGCACAATGGCCCAATGACACCATGAGGTCCTGCAATGTCACAATGGCTTCATTCTTCCACAGTGCCCTGATGTGTCACAATGGCCCCTTGGCTCCAAATGCCTCCTCTGTGTCACAATGGCTCCTCTACACTACAGGCTTCACAAGGTCAGAATGAACCCTTGGTCCTTGGGCCCTTGAGTTTCATAAAGCTCTCCTTGATTCTATGAGGCACCAGAGTGTCAGAATGGTTCCATGAGGTTCCAGAGTGTCACCATGGTCACTGTCAGAGGCTGGATGAGATCAATGTCCCAGACACCTCGGGATGCTTGGAATGCCTGTGTGGGGCCAGGGCCGGGTCAGGCCTGGGATTGTGGTGGGACAGAGCCCCAGCCCCAGCCTGTGACTGGCACAGCTGTCAATCACACAGCAGGGGTGGTTCTAACACAGCTCAGATTGGCCGAGCTGTCAATCAATCACACTGAAGGGGTGGTGCTAACCCAGCTCTGATTGGCTGAGCTATCAATCAATCACACAGCAGGGGTGGTGCTAACCCAGCTCTGATTGGCCAAGCTGTCAATCAATCACACAGCAGGGGTGGTGCTAACCCAGCTCTGATTGGCCAAGCTGTCAATCAATCACACAGCAGGAGTGGTGTTAACCCAGCTCTGATTGGCCAAGCTGTCAATCAATCACACTGAAGGGGTGGTTCTAACCCAGCTCTGATTGGCCAAGCTGTCAATCACACCATAGGGGTGATCTTATCCCAGCCCAGATTCTCTTTTTATCGACCTTCTCTCCTGGTGTTGTTCTCTATTTCTTCTCCTTCTAATCCTGCTTACCTGGAACATTTTTGGATAGCTTAGCATCTTAATGGTTAAAGGTTTCTAGGTTAAATGACATCAGTGAAGTTAACAATATGATAAGACACTTATTTTGGATTGGATCTTGTATTAAACTCTTTGCAAATGCTCCTTGATTGTCTATATCTTTCCAGTAAAATTTTGTGTCATTTGGACCTCTTAGCTCAGTTGGTTGGAGCAGGGTGCTGGTATCACCGAGGTTGTGGGTTCAGTCCCTGTGTGGGTCATTCACTCAAGAGCTGGACTTGATGATCCTTGTGGATCCCTTACTACCAAGAATCTTCTGTGCATCTGACCATGTTGAGAATACCTGGCTGGGGTTTCTCCTGTGCATCAAACTCAGGTAAAGGAACTTTTGGTCACCCCCAGCATTTCAGTGTTCTGGGGTGTTCCAGCCCTGCAGGCTCACCATGGCCTCTTGTTTCCATCAGGCCCTGCTGTGTCACACTGGCCCTTGGTTCCATGAGCATCTGGAGTGCCACACAGCTTGATGACATTTGTCCTTGCTGCCCCTCCCATCCCACTGCCCCAGCAACAGCCCCGAGCCACCCGTGAGGGACAGGCCCTGCTGGGCCAGGCCTGGGCTCAGGCCTTGGCCTTTCTGCTTCCTCCACCCAGCCCAGGCCTTGCTCAGCATTGCAGTTCCCTGCTCACAGCCTCGGGCTCCTGCAATCCTGCCCTCAAGGATCTGCTCTCACCAGTCCCTGGGGAGCCTTTGGCACTCCCTGCCCTCCGTGGGGCCACTGATGCTCCAAGGGACTTGGAGTTTTGCTTCTGACTCCTGGAGCAGCTTCTTCAACCTTCTCTCAGTGCCTGAGGCTCCTGGGCTCAGCCTCAAATCCACCACGGGGATCATTAAAATACAGAAAGATTTCAGAAGCTCCTTGTCTTTCTTCAATTGTGTTCAAGTCTCCAGGGCTTGTGCAGCTCATTGGAGTTACTTTGGAGTTTTGTTAAGGAAGCAGATTTCAAAGTCTGCATCATGACTTTTGGTTTTAGCCAAGAGAATATTTTTTTATTTTCAAGTAAGAGAAGAGCTGATAGAAGCATTCCCCAGGTGACCTTGATGCTGAATGTCTCCTTAGGAGGTCTGGGCACAAAAGTGAATGAACCCCTTGCAGGCTGACCCTGTTTGGACAACCTGCTCCTCACCCCCAGCCTCACCATGTCTGACATGGCCCACCTGGGACTGACATCCCTGTGCCCTGCAGCAGAACCTTGTCCCCTGAGCTCTGCAGCTGGGTGTCCCAGCCCATTGCACCATGTCCCACCTGCTCTCCTCAGGGCTCTGCCTGCACACAGGCACAGGAGAAGTTTTCCTGTTTGTGAGGAAAGAATGGACAAGTCTGAGCAGGTTTTCTGAACAACAAATACCTCTCAGGAGTAACATGCTCAGTCTAGGCTGCCTGGAATGATGTCACCTTTCTGCAAGGGACAGTATGAGCAGAAATTATGTCTGTAAGCAGAATTCTCTGAGTCTTTCAGCCGAATTCTCTGTCCCTGTCCTTTCTCTGGTTCTCTGTTGCAGATTTAATCTGCTGGTGCCATCCTCACCTTGAACCTCTCTTTTGAATGCAGACAGATGTTCCCAGGTCTGCTAGGCAGGTGTTGCTCAATATTTATGCTAAGTGTTTTTGTTCCTCATGGAACTAAGGAGACCTCTGTGACAGAGTGGGGGCTGATGGAAACAAGGAGACAATTGTGACAGTTCAGAGCCTCACAGAAACAAGGCTCCTTTGTGACACTGAGGGCAATCATGGAACCCAGCAGACCATGGTGACACAGCAATGTCACATGGAACCAATGATCCATTGTTACACTGCTGATTGAAGGAGACCATGGTGACACTATGGATCCTCCTGGAACCACAGGTCCAGTGTGAGACAGTGGTACCTCATAGAACCAAGGAGACCATTTTGACACTAAGGAACTTAATGGAGAAATCAATCCATTCTGACACAGCAGGGCCTCATGGATCCAAGGGTCCTTTGTGGCACAGCAGGACCTCGATGGAAGCAAGGGGACCATTGTGTCAAAGCAGGGCCTAATGCACCCATGGAAACCATTGTGACACTAAGGAAACTCATGTAACCATGGCAACCGTTGGGATGCTATGAAACCTCATAGAACTGAGGGTCCATGGTGACTCTGTAGGGCCACCTGGTACAGAGTGACACCAGTGTGACACAGCAGGGCCTCGTGGAACCAAGGAGCCTTTGTGATACCCGAGATTCTAATGGAGCCAAGGGTGCATCGAGACACAGCAGGGTCTTTTTGGAACCAAGGAAAGCACTGCTAAAAGCAGGGTAACTCATAGAACTAAAGAGTCCATTGTTAGCCTACAAAACCTATGGAACCAAGGATCCATTGTGAAACAGCAGGGCCTCATGGATCCAAGGGGCCACTGTGACATATTGGGGCTGCATTGTCCATTATGACAAAGCAGATCCAAGGAGGCCATGGATCTAAGGGGATATTGTGACAATGAAGATCTTCATGGAACCCAGGGTCCATTGTGACACAGCGGCGCCTCATTGGAACAAAGGAACCATTGTTGACAGCACAGAAACTCATGGAACCAAGGGGCTGTGGTGACACAGCAGGGCCACATGGAACCAAGGAGACCTGTGACATTTAGGAACCTAATGGAACCAAGAGTCCACTATGACACTGCAGAAACAAGGAGACCATTGTGACACTATGGAAGCTCATGGAACCAAGCACATATTGTGATATTCCAAATCCATGTTGAACCAGCGAGACCATTGTGACACTCCAGAATCTCATGGCACTAAGGGTTAATGTGATACAGCAGGTTATAATGGAATCAGTTGTCCATTGTGACAATCTGGATCCCAGGAGACCATGGTGACACTATGGAAGCTCATGGAACCAAGGCTCCATTGTGACACTCCAAGGCCTTGTGGAACCAAGGGTCTGTCATTAAACTGTGTCACGTCATGGAGCCAAGGGGCCATTGTGACACTGTGGATCCAAGGAGACCATTGTGACACTGTGGATCCAAGTAGACCATTGTGACTGAGGAACCTCATGGAACCACGAGTCCATTGTTAGACTGTGGGGCCCTGTGGAACCAAGGGGACCACAGTGACATTGCAGGGCTTCATGGAACAATGGAGACCATTCTGACACTTTGGGACCCACTGGAACCAAGGGGCCAGTACAGCATGGCAAGGCCTCATGGAATCAAGGGCACTACAGTGACCCTGTGGGTGTGCATGGGATGAAGGGTCCATTCTGAGATTATGGAACCAAGGATACCATTGTGACACTATGGGGCACATATGGGACCAAAGGTCCATTTTGACACAGCAGGGCTGAAACCATGGAGACCATTTTTACACTTTGAGGCCTTGTGAAACTAAAGGGCCATTGTGGCACTTCAGAACCTTGTGGAGCCAAGGGGACCATAGTGACACTGTGGAGCCCCATGGAAACAAGAGGTCAATGTAACACAGCTGGGCCTCAAGGAACCAAGGATTCAATATGACACAACCATTGTGACACTGCAGGGCCCCATGGATCCAAGGGAACAGGTAACAGGTCTGCTTGGCTTGGCCTGACTGGTCCAGCTGCCCTCGGCATGTCGAGGGTGTCTTCTTATGTGCCCCTGAAACACTGGGGCTCTGGACTTTCCTTCAAATGAAGAAGAAATGTCCATCTCATTCAAGCATCCATGGCCAAAATGGGATTCCTCCCCCAGAATTCTCAATATCCAGGGATTGCTCCCAGACAAAAGCTGCCAGGACAGATTGCTTTGGTTGGCCTTCAGCTATGGTAGTCTCCTCTAATCTGACCTGAAACACTGAGGCTCAGTGCTTTCCTTCCTATGGAAAAGAACCTTCCTTCTTCTCCAGGTACCCATGGCCAAAATTGGGATCCCTCTCCAAAAGTCCTAGATCCAAAAATTGCTCCTACACAAAAGGTGCTATTACAGACAGGTCTGGCTGGCCCTGGCCTCCTGAGGGCTGACTCTCACCTGCCTTTCAAAAACTGGGGCTGCATGCTTTCCTTTTGTATGGAAGTGGCCATCTCCTCCAGACAAAAAGGGCTGAACTTGGGATTCTACATTCAAAATTCCGTATATCCAAGGGTTGCTCCCAGACAAACCTTCCAGGACAGACAGGTGTGTCTGGCATTGGCCTCTGGTAACAGCAGTTCATCACTTTCAGCGTCCTGAAACACTGGGGCTCTGTGGTTTCCTCCCTGGGAAGAACACTGTGACGCTGTGAGGACCTCATGGAAGCAAGGAGCCATTATGAATCTGCAGGACACCATGGATCCAAGGGACCATTGTGACACTGTGGGGACCCCGTGGAACCAAGGACATCACTGTGGCACTGCTGGGCTGCATGGTGCCAAGGGGCCGGTGTGAAGCAGCAGGGCTTTGTGGAACCAAGAGGCCATTGTTGCATTACAGGGTCTGGTGCAGCCAAAGGGCCATTGGGATCCTGCAGGGCACCGTGGATCCATGGAGACCATTGTGGCATTGCAAGGCTCCATGGAATCATGGAGACCATTGTGACACTGTGGGGAACCAAAGGGCCATGGTGACCCTGCAGGGCCTCATGGCAGCAAGGGGCCATTGTGACACTGCAGAAACAAGGAGAACATTGTGACACTGAGGGGCCTCGTGGAACCAAGGGACCATGGAACAGATCTGGTGGGTTTGGCTTCCTGGGGGCTGCCTGAAAGATCTGGCTGATCCTGGCATGTCGAGGGCTGCCTCTCACCTGCCTCTGGAGCACTGGGGCTCTGTGCTTTCCTTCCTGTGGAACAGAACTTTACCTTCTTCCTGGTGCCCAAGGCTGAAATTGGTACTCCCCCTAAAAAATAAAAAATATTAAAGAATCACTATATAGAGCCAACATCCCAGCCAAAATCTGCCAGCACAGACAGCTGGCTGGCCTTGGCCTCCTGCAGGCTGTCTCTCATCTGCCACCAAACACCAGGACTTTGTGCTTTCCTTCCAGTGGAAAAGAACTGCCCTTCTCACCTAGGTGTCATTGGCAAAACTGGGATTTTACTTCTAAAATTGTATCTATTCAGGTATTGGGCCCAGAGAAAAGTAGCCAGCAGATACAGGTCTGGCTGCCTTGCTCTCTGGTGATTTTCTAAGACCACAAGCAGAATGTTTTCCTTTGCCAACACCTTGGAGAGGGCCCAAAAATCTCCCAAGGTGGGGTTTGTAGGCGCCAAGAACATGACCACTATAGAAGGACAAAGGAGCTCTGTGCTCAGAGCAGTGGAGACTGAGGACAGCAGAGAAGAGCCCTGGGAGGGTTTGAAAGGTGTTTTCAGACATGGTGGATCCTTTCGACACAGTACAAAACAGCCAAAGAAAGAAAGAAAGAATTAATGCCAGGAGAAGCTGGGGACATCCAGACTGGACACAAGAAGAGAAAGGAATTTCTCTCTCATGGCAGGGCTGTGGTGCAACACATCCCCCAGAAGGAGTCTGGAGCAGCCCAAGGCTCTGTGTGTCCAGGCAGAGGCAGGCAGGAGGCAGAGCTGTCAGCAAAGGAAGGGGCCAGCGAGGTGGGGCAGCCGGGGGATGACGACAGCCTGCAGGGACAGAGGCGCAGGGCATGGACACCGTAGGACAGCCTGGGCTGCAGAGGGCACAGGGATGGGCAGCAGCTGAAAGGCCCTGACACAGCCAACTCCTGCAGCACTTGGGCCATGCAGGCTGGCCCTGGGCCTGAGGCCAGCAGGGGACAAGTGAGCCTTGCTGTGCTGGGGCCTCATTGCCTCCTTGTCCCTGCTCAGCAGCCTGGCAGGGGCCGCCCCATGGTGCTGCCCTTGGCATTGCACATGCCCAGAGCCCAGTGGCCCGGGAAGAGCCCTGAGCAATGAGGGAGGGACAGGATCTGCCTTGCCAGGGGCTGGGGCTCAGCCCTTGGCCCTTTGCATTCCTGAAACACATCCAGGTTTGCTCAGCATGAGAGACACCTTTCCCTTGTTTGTCCCCACCTGTCATCAGTGCCTCCAGTCTTCTGCTCTAACTGGAACCTGGGTGTTGAAATTAAAAATGCAAGGAATTCTCAGAACATTGGCCCTGTAAGCCAAAGCTTAGAACTATGCATAGTTAAGTAGAGATAGGTTTAGCTTTAGAATTTAAGATATAGAAAAAAGAAAGGTAGTTACAAAGGGAACAAGAAGTTGTAGAGTGCAGCAATGTAAGTTTGTGTGTCGGGATATAATTGGCTAAGAATGTTCACACTGTAGTATGAGTCTGTAAGACAAAATAACTTAGTATTGAACTAGAAATTTAAATATCTCTATTGACAGGGTTTTATTGCTTAATAAATACTTTAAAGACCTTGTAACCATAAGTCCTGCGACTTCTAAGCCATGCTGTGACCATCTGTAAGACAAATTTACCCTTTCTGACTGGATAGTAAATAAAAAATTAAACCAAACTTTCTAAAGCAGCTCAGAAGTCCTGTCTCTCTGCATCACTCAGAAAAAGTCCAGACAAAAAAAGGCAATATAAAAACAATAAGCCCACTTAGAAATTATATCATAAGAAGAAAAAACTGATAGTTTAGAAATGTAACATAAAAACAATAAATCTGCACCTGGGGACACTTTCTTTGTCATGTCCCTCAGTGGGACCCATTAGAACTTCAAAAAACTTTGGACTTCAAATCTGACTTTGAATTCTTCAGAGGTTTCTTTTCCTCCTTTACCCTATTTTTTCCTATCTGACATCATTGTCATCAATTTTCTGCTCGAATTCAACCCTTGGGAAACTTTCATGTTTATCAGTGAGATTCACTAAAAGTAAGACAAACTTTGGAGTTTGAATCTGACTTGGAATTCTTGAGAGGTTTCTTCAACTCCCTCTCAGGGACTGATGTTCAGGGACTCAGCCCCAACCCCGAGAGGGTCATTAAAGTCCTTGTGCTGTGTCTGTGCTGCTGAGCTGGGCTGGGCTGCTGGCAAAGGCAGCACTGCAGAGAGAGAGACAGTATTTCCAAAATATTATTTGGAGCTCCTTGGCAGCACCAAATGCACACAGGGGCTTCTTGGGATGAAGCAAGTCCTGAGAAACCATGGCTCTGCCTTGATTTCCCTCTGGTGTGGTGCAGTTCATTAGGAAGGTTTTCAACTCCAGATATGGAGAAATATTTCAAAGAGCTTCTTAGAAATATCCATTCCTATTTTCAAGGGTGTATCTTATTGCTGTTCTCTTCAGAGCAGAGGTGATTGCAGCATTCTGTGCTTGATGTTGATCCAGGGTCTCTCCTCAGGAGGTCTGGCAAAGAGGAGTTTTCTTATTTTGTCCGAGGCACTTGCGGGACTACAGCTCCCATGATGCTTCGCAGTACCCATAGAGTGCTATTGCAGCCGTGCCTTCATCTCCCATCATGCACCGCGCCCCACTGAGAGACATTATAACTGCACCTACAACTCCCATGATGCTCCACAGCCCTATCAAACCATATTATACCCACGCCTACAACTCCCATCATTCCCCGCGCCCCAGAGAGCCCCGTTAGAGCCCCCCAAGTGCCTGCTTGGACTCCGAATGGCCCCAGATTCTCCTCCCTGACCTCCAAGTGCCTTCCTGGACCCCCAAGAGCTTTCTCAGGCTCCAAAGTGTCCATCACAATCTCTCAGTGCCCCTCCTAGTGCTCTCTCAGGTCCCACAAGTTTCTTCTAGACTCTAAAGCTCTGTCTAAATATCCTCTCCAGACCCAAAACTGCCTCAAATGTACCCCAGAAATGCCTCCATGAATCCCAAATGGATCTCTTTTATACAATCTGAGAAAATGATTAAAAATATGACAATGTTATTAAAAATAGGACTAATAATCATAAAGCTGGAGAAATCCATAGCCAATAGTGGTCACTTATTAATGAAGGGAATTGTGTTACTTGGAATCAATGACCAAAAAAAAAATTTTACATTGCCAAAAATGTATGGATTTTTTAATATAAATAGAAAATTAAGGTAATAAAAATATTGAATAGTATTATTATGAAAAAAAATAAATTAGAGATAATAATCTTTTTTTTGGCATGTCAATCCCAGGTGGGTGATGTGAGACACACTGAGGTTGGGGGTGAGGAGCAGGTTCTCCAAACAGGGTCAGCCCTCAAGGGGCTCGTACTTCTGGGTGCCCAGACCTCCTAAGGAGACATTCAGCATCAAGATCATTTGGGGAATGCTTCAGTCAGCTCTCCTCTAAAATGAAAAATAAAAAAATACTCATGTGATTAAAAACACAAAAGTCATGAGGTGCACATTGAAATCCTTCCTCATTAACAAAACTCCAAATTGACTCCAAGCAGCTGCAGAATCCCTGATAACTTGAAGACAACTGGAAGAAGACAAGGTGCTCCTGAGGACTTTCTGTATTTTAATGATCTCCAGGGTGGATTTGGGGCTGAGTGCAGGACCCTCAGGCACTGAGAGAAGGTTGAAGAAGCTGCTCCAGGAGTCAGAAGCAAAACTCCAAGTCCCTTGGAGCATCAGTGGCCCCACGGAGGGCAGGGAGTGCCAAAGGCTCCCCAGGGAGTGGTGAGAGCAGATCCTTGAGGGCAGGATTGCAGGAGCCCGAGGCTGTGAGCAGGGAACTGCAATGCTGAGCAAGGCCTGGGCTGGGTGGAGGAAGCAGAAAGGCCAAGGCCTGAGCCCAGGCCTGGCCCAGCAGGGCCTGTCCCTCACGGGTGGCTCGGGGCTGTTGCTGGGGCAGTGGGATGGCAGGGGCAGCAAGGACAAATGCCATCAAGCTGCCAGCCCTGGCAGCCTCCTGAGGGAGGGCCGAGGCAGAAGCAAAGTGCAGCCCCTGCCAGGAAAGTTCCTTCTGTGGGGCTGCAGAGGCCCTGCCCGAGCCCAGGGCACAAAGGCCTGGGTGCCTCTGGCCCTGCCAGCCCTGCCCAGCCCTTGGCCATCTCTCCTGCAGGCTGTGCCCCCTGTGCGTGCTGCTCCTGTGCCCTGGCCGGCTGCACACGCCCATCTCGCTGTCCCCCCCAGCATTTCTCAGCCCAGCATTGCTGTGCCCTCCCTGGGCTCCCTGCACCCAGCGCTGCCGGCTCCTGGCACACAGAGCCATGGCATGGCCCAGCCTCACGCTGGGACACCTCGGGCACCAACATTCCTATTTTAAAGGGTTTATTTTATTATTGTTTTTCTTTAGAGCAGAGGTGATTCCAGCATTCTGTGTTTGATATTGATCGAAGATCTCTCCTCAGCAGGTCTGGCCTGCTCACAGAAGCTGTGCCTTGAGGTCTGACCCAGTGTGCACAACCTTGCTCCACATTCCCCAACCCCATCCTGTCTTTCCTCACTCACCTGGGACCTGCTTTGCTTGGAGAACTGCTTGCACTCAGGAAATTGTTTGGTTTGGGGTTTTTTTTAAGCAATCAAGAACTCCTTATTTTCTGTATTGAAAACAGACACACTCCTCAGGTGTGTGCCAGGCCAAGGTACCACCAAGGAGTTTCCCCTTCCCCAAGGCAGAACCCTGCAAGGAAGGTTTGAGAGCTTTGCACTCCTTGGTTCCCTGAGGCCTTGCAGTGTCACAAAGGCCCCTTGGTTCCATGAGGTTCTGCACTGTCACAGTGGAGATTTGGGTCCATGGGGTCCCACGGTGTCACAATGCTCTTTTTGGTTCCATGAGGCCTTGATCAGTCACAATGGACTTTTGGTTCCCTGAGGTTCTGTACTCAACAATGGTCTCTGTAGTTCCAAAGTGTCACAACAGACCCTTGGTTCCATGAGGTTCATTGGTGTCACCATGGTCTCCTTGGTTCCAGGAGCCATCACAATGTCACAACAGAGCCTTGGTTCCATGAGGTTCCTGCAGCAGGACTTCCCCTATGGCCCAGCAGAGCTCATCTCTTCTGTCCATCAGCTGGGGCCATCACTCAGGGCATCTTCCCCCTCTCAGGATTTCCTGAGATAACCCAGGCCAGACATGTGTCCTGTCCTGAGTTCTCCCTGGTGACAGGAAGGTGGAATTCCCAGCTGACCATGAACATCTGGCCTTGAGAGCAGACTGAAGGGAGATGAGCCTTGAATTTCTGAGTGACACACACTTCACTTTACAGACTATAAAAGCTACACAAAACTTTCACCAAGCAGAAATCTTCTGCATAGTCCCTGCAAACAGGTAGGGCTTCTCTCCCAAGTCTGGATGCATCTTTGTGGTTCCTTTTCTGGGAGCTGAGTGAAAGGGCTCCATGTGTACTCCCTCATCAGTTTGGTGCTAAGTTACATTGACTCCTGATCTCTGCTATTCCTTCACTAGCTGTAATATAGGAAACTTTATTGTGCATGGTGTTTGTATCTACCTGGGCTTCTTTTGTTTATCCTGTGCAGTAAGTATTCCATTTAAAGTGTCTTGTCTGTTAATCTTGAGTCCATTCAGTAAATAATTTATTTTATAATAGACCTCATCAGCCATTCTCTTGTGAGCAAAAGCAATTTGGGGTGCAGGTCGCCTGAAACAGAATTACTGCCAGAAACCTGAGCATAAGGCAGTACTTGTCTAAGCTTTCACTCCATTCAAAACATATTTCAATTAAAGACAAAAAGAGAGAATATCTTTTTTTTTACTTTTATTTTCTTTTTTATGCACTGATATCAGCAATCTCTAGCTGATATTGATCCCCAGAACCTCCTAAAGCAGTATGAATAGACATGAAAATCAAGACCCTTTATGGCTGACAATCAATCACACTCTGTCCCTACCCCCACCCCACCATTTCCCCCATCCAAGCCCTGGCACTCAGAGCAGCCTTGTGCAAATCTGAGCTCCCTCCCCTCCAGGCTGTGCCTGCAGCTTTCAGCTCCTTGGCACCAACTCCCACCTGCTTTCCTTGGAGAAGGAGCTGCCTGAGACACAGAGGGATGTTCATTTCTTGTCAGCAAACAAACCAAAGGCAGGCACAGCTCCATAAAAAACAGAAGTCCAGGCCAAGGAGTGCTGGGCAATGGAGCCAAATCCGGGGATGTCCCCAGGGCTCAGGATAGGGGCCAGGGCAGTGAAATCTCTTTCTTGCTGATCTGGACAAGGCCATGGAGGGCACCCTGAGTCAGTGTCCAGGTGAGGCCAAGCTGGGTGGGAGTGTGGCTGTGCTGCAGGGCAGGAAGCTCTGCAGAGGGATCTGGACAGGCTGGAGCCATGGGCCCAGGACAATTGGATGAGGTTCAGCAAGGCCAAGGGCTGGCTCCTGCCCTGGGCTCACAACCACCCCAAATCCCTGGCTGTGCCCTTTCCTGGTCCCCACAGCCTCATCAGGTTTCTGTGCTTTTGAGGTCAGGAGCTGGTAGGACTTGAAAGGCAAGAAAAGGATTCTCTTCACTGCTAACATAAAAATGTAATCACCATAAAATTTAATAAACATTGAAACTCTTCCCTCAAAAATGTGAGACATCCCAGCAACAACTGAGACATCCACCATCCGGAAGAGATTTCTGTACAAAATCAGCTTTAGGCAAAGATGAGGCTATGATAGATATAAACAGAATCAAGGTGTTGTACCAGTCTGCTCTGCCTGGAGTGCGCTTAAAACAACATGAAGAATGTTCTATTTATAAAGCTTTCAGTGATGGATGGGGAAAGGGAAGTCAAGCTGCTTCAGGTGTTGATGAAATGCTGAAACCAGCCTGAGTCATTTAAACTCCTCCTGTCCTTGCTGGGATGAGGAGCCCCTCAGCCTTCCCTGCTCCAGGCTGGACAAGCCCAGCTCCCTCAGCCTCTCCTCACAGCCAAAGGGCTCCAGCCCCACCTTGGAGGCCCTTCCCTCACCCTGTTCCAGCTGCCAGACATCTTTCCTGCCCTGGGCAACCCAAACCAGGCCCCAGTGACCTGGATAATCCACGGCCTTGATGTCCTGGTCACACAGCCCTGGCCCCTTGTCCCCGTGTCAGGCTCTGGGGTTGATTTGTGGAACATCCTTGGGGGAGGCTGTGGCTCCAGGTGGAGCAGGGGGATCCCGGGGGACAGGGGACCCTGCTGGGCATGAACAGCATTGGACTTGTCTGGGGAAACTGTGAGGGGGGGCTGGGGCAGAGTGACCAACGCAGCGACCTCACACAGCCCTCCTGTGATGTCACATACCCCTGCTGTGATGTCACAGCCTGCTCTGTGATGTCACACAGCCAGCCTATGATGTCATAGCTGTTCAATGACCTCTCATAACCCAGTCTATGATGCCATAAGCCACTCTGTGACCTCATGTTCCCACATGATAAATTGCCCACCCCAGCTGAGCTAACACAATTCCTGTTCTCCAAAACCACTGGCCTCTGGAACCTGCACAATTCCCGTTGTGTGAGAAGGGGAACTGGAAATTCCCCAGCCTCAGTGTCCTGCCAGCTCAGCCAGGCTGAACTGGAACATTGGGGTCCACGACCTCCAGGGACCAGCAGAGAGACCCCCAGGACAGAAGAACCCATGGGTAAAGGGGAGGAGAAATATGTTAATGATTGTGGGCAAATGATTATCATTTGTGTGTTTAGTCCAGGACAGTCAATGAATAAGTCTGCAAACTACAGAATATAAACAGAAGCTTTCCTGTACTCAGCATGCACGGCTTTGGGAGGAGCTGTCCCCCTGTGTATCCAGCCAAATAAAGAATGCTGCTTTTTAATGCTACATTGGTGTTAAGGGGTTTTTTATTTTACCTGATGTTTGGTAACACACCCAAGGAAAGCTCTGTGTCCTGCTGTTCACAAACAGAGAAGGGCTGGTGGGAGATGTGGTGGTCAGAGGCTGTTTGGGGTACAGTGACCATGAAATAATCCAGTTTTCAATATTCTGTGAAAAAAGGAGGGCCATCATTTAAACTTCTACAGTGGAATCGTGGAGGGCAGACTTCAGCCTATTCAGGATGCAGATTTGGAGAGAACCAAATCAGGTACTGATTTTTTTGAGGGAAACAGCCCGTAAAAATAAAGGCTTTCGGGAAGGATGGACACACATCAAGAAAGAAATCTTGAAGGAGAAGGAGCAGCCTGTCCTGCATGCCAAAACTGAGCTAGCAAGGAAAATGACTGGCCTGGCTGGGCATGGAGTTTTTTCCAGGAGCTCAGGGAAAAAGAAGGTGCATCAGCTTTGGACCAAGGGGAAGGCAACTCAGGAAGATTTTAAGGATGTTATTAAATCTTGCAGGAAGAAGAGGAGAGAGCTGAAAGCTCTATTGCAGCTTGACCTTGCCGCTTCTTTGAAAAATACTGAAAATAATGTTCATACATATATTAATAGCCAAAGCAGGGACAAGGAAAACCTCAGTTCTACATTGGATGCAGTTGGGAATATAGTAATTAAAGATGAGGAAGAATTTGAGGTACTTAACACATTCATTGCTTCAGTTTTCAACCATAAGACAGGTTGTCCCCAGGACAAGTGTTCTCCTGAGCTGGTAGATGGGAACAGGGAGCAGAACAGACCCCTGTAATCCAGGAGGAAGCAGCTGGGGCCCTGCTGAGCCACTCAGATGCTCACTGGTGTCTCTGGGAGCAGATGGGATCCATCCTAGGGGGATGAGGGAGCTGCTGGATGAGCTCCCCAAGCTGCTCTCCATCATTTCTCATCAGTGCTGGCTCAGCAGGGAGGTGCCAGAGGACTGGAGGTACCAATGTGAGCCCATGCCCAAGAAGGGCTGGAAGGAGGATGTGGGGAACTGCAGGCCTGTCAGCCTGACCTGGGTGCCTGGTGAGGTGATGGAACAGATCACCTTGAGTGCCATCACAGGGCACCTCCAGGATGGCTGAGGGATCAGAGCCAGCCAGCATGGATTTCAATATCTGCATTGATGATCTGGATGAGGGCATTGAGTGCAGCATCAGCAAATGTGCAGATGGCACCAAGCTGGGTGTGAGTGTGGATGTGCTGGAGGGCAGGAGGGCTCTGCAGAGGGACCTGGACAAGCTGGATCCATGGCCCAAATCCAACAAGGTGAGGTTTAACAAGTCCAATTGCTGGGTCCTGCACTTTGGCCACAACAACCCCTGCAGTGCTACAGGCTGGGGACAGAGTGGCTGGACAGTGGGCCGGCAGAAAAGGACCTGTGGGCACTGATGGACAGCAGGCTGGACAGGAGCCAGCAGTGTGCCCAGGTGGCCAAGAAGGCCAATGGCTCCTGGCCTGGATCAGTAGTTGTGTGGCCAGCAGGAGCAGGGCAGCTATTCTTCCCCTGCACTCGGCACTGGTTGGGCAGCACCTCGAGTGCTGTGTCCAGTTCTGGGCCCCCAATTTAGGAAGGACATGGAGGGGCTGGAGTGAGTCCAGAGAAGGACAAAAAGGCTGGTGAGGTGTCTGGAGCACAACACCTGTGAGCAGTGGTTTAGGGAGCTGGGGATGTTTATCCTGGAGAAGAGGAGGCTCAGGGAGACAAGGTGGTGTCAGGGCATAGGTTGGACTTCATGATCTTTCAGATCTTTTCCAGCTTTGCTGATTCTGTGATTCTCTGAAACCACCCTTGGAGCAGTTGCAGGATGAGCCCTGGGCGTCCTCTTCACAAGGTCCAGCAGCCCAGGTCCCTCAGCTTCTCCACACAGCCCCAAAGCCCATCCTGTCAGTCCTGCAGAGCCTCTCCAGCCCCTCCTCATTGCCCACAACAGGGAGCCCCACACCCAGACACGGCAGCCCAGATGTGCCCCCCTGGCCTGTGGTGCCTCTGGCAAGGGAGCAGCACGAGGCACTGCAGGACACTGCAGACAATTCCTGAAGCACTTGGAGGATGACCCTGCTTCCCCAAGGGATGATCACATAGTGCCAACTCAGGAACTGAAATAAGGAGTGAGGCCAGAGGGGAAAGGGCAAACAGGGATGGGCTATTTGCAGGGGAGGGACAGGGATGGGCAAGAGGAAGAAATCTTGAGAAGGTAAGAGGAAAGAAAGCAAAGGTGAAGCAAAGGAAATGCTCAGGGCATTTTAGGGGTGGCTGCCAGGCTGTCCAGGCTCTGAGGAACAACATCTGCAGTCGGACAGGAAACTCACAGCTCAGGGGAACAAACTTTCTGGCTGACTTCAGAGGCCACAACAAACCCAAGTGGTTTCCCTGCCGTCCCCCAGCCCTTTCTGGCACCAGGGGCTGATGGCATTTGCGCTCACTCAGCTCCATGTCCCCACAGCAGCACCATGGGGGTGCTGAGCCTGCTGTGTGCAATGCAAACAGGGGCTCCTGAGCCAGTGCTGCCGTGTGTGTGCCTGCAAGGATGCGGCTCCTGTGTGAGCTGGGGGAGAGGCCAGGGCTGCAGAGGGGGGATGTTGTTGGCAGTTGCATGAGGATGCTCTGGGACGCTGCCCTGGGGTGTCCAGCGCACTGGGGATAGATCAGCCCCTGCTCTGCTGCTCCTTGCCAGGGTGTCCCCCTTGCAGGGAGCTTGCAGAGCACCAGCCATGCTGTTTGCCCCCAGCCTGCCCATGGCCAGCCTGGGGCTGCTCGCGGGGCTTTTCTGTGCTCAGCATTGGGCTGGCCAAGTGTTGTGGAGAGAGCCTGGCCAAGGAGCCTGGAGCCCCCAGGCCCTGGCCTGAGGCGTCAGGGCTGCCCCAGCAGTGCCCATGGCCTGTCCCTGCTGCAGCCCCGGCACTGCCACCCCCAGGGCTGTGCCCGGCCCCGAGAGCACTCAGACCCTGCAGCAACACGAGGGCCAGGAGGGCAGCGGGGCAGTGGCACGGGACCAGCACTGGCAACACCAAGTGCTGCTGCTGGGCACAGCTGCTGTGCCAGCACTGATCTGCCCCAGCTCTGCACACAGACATTGCTGCTGCAGCTCCAGAGAAGGGAACAAAAGGGGGGATCTGGACATAACTTTGTAGGGAGAAACAACCTTTAGTTCCTTTTAAGTTACCAAGAGCACAGCCCCTCATTGACACAGTCTCTGGCTCACAGAAAGGATGGAGAAAATCAAAATGAAATATGGCACCAGCAATGACATTTCTTTGTAAGCAATATTGAAAAGCTAAAACAAAAGAACTAAAAGAACAAACCAACAATAAAACCAACAAGAAGCAGAGGCAACTTTCATTGCAAGTGTTATGCAGAAATTGGAAAGCAGTTTAATGTTCCTGAAAACATCCAGTTATCATTCTCCACATTGCCACCTTGAGCTCCTGGTTCCTCAGGCTGTAGATGAGAGGGTTCAGAGCTGGAGGCACCACTGAGTACAGAACTGACAGTGCCAGATCCAGGGATGGGGAGGACAGGGAGGGGGGCTTCAGGTAGGCAAACATGCCAGTGCTTACAAACAGGGAGACCACAGCCAGGTGAGGGAGGCAGGTGGAAAAGGCTTTGTGCCGTCCCTGCTCAGAGGGGATCCTCAGCACAGCCCTGAAGATCTGCACATAGGAGAAAACAATGAACACAAAACAACCAAATACCAAACAGGCACTGACAGCAATGATCCCAAGTTCCCTGAGATAGGATTTGGAGCAGGAGAGCTTGAGGATGTGTGGGATTTCACAGAAGAACTGGCCAAGGGCATTGCCATGGCACAGGGGCAGGGAAAATGTATTGGCTGTGAGAAGCAGAGCATTGAGAAAGCCACTGGCCCAGGCAGCTGCTGCCATGTGGGCACAAGCTCTGCTGCCCAGGAGGGTCCCGTAGTGCAGGGGTTTGCAGATGGACACGTAGCGGTCGTAGCTCATGATGGTCAGGAGGAAATACTCTGCTGAAATGAAGAACAGAAAGAAAAAGGCTTGTGCAGCACATCCTTCAAAGGAGATGTGTCTGGTGTCCCAGAGGGAATTGTGCATGGCTTTGAGGACAGTGGTGCAGATGCAGCCCAGGTCGCTGAGGGCCAGGTTGAGCAGGAAGAAGAACATGGGGGTGTGCAGGTGGTGGCCGCAGGCTACGGCGCTGATGATGAGGCCGTTGGCCAGGAGGGCAGCCAGGGAGATGGCCAGGAAGAGGCAGAAGTGCAGGAGCTGCAGCTGCCGCGTGTCTGCCAATGGCAGCAGGAGGAAGTGGCTGATGGAGCTGCTGTTGGACATTTCCTGTGTCTTGGCATGGCGATCTGTAAAATAAATAATCATAGAATAGTTCAGTTTGTGAAGGATTTTAAATATCCCAGCCCAACTTGGTGGCACTTTCCACCCACTGCCTGCCAAGGGCTCTGCTGCCTGGAGCTGTCCCTGCCAGCAGCTGCTTCCCTGTGCCCAGGGCTGAGCCCTGCCAGTGCTGCCAGAGCCCAGCCCAGCCCTGGGGCTCAGCTCTGCCCTGCAGACCCCTCGCAGCACAGGGCACTGCCCAGCGTCAGCTCTGCCTCTGCAGGCTCTGGTGGCAACATCACAGCAACCTCAGGAGGCTGGAAAAATGACACTGGTGTTGCCTCTAAGTGCTGATTTCTGTCCCTGCCTGCTTTAAGATGCGAGATAAAAAAAAAATGTTTTTCCCGACCTGAACTGAGAGATGAATATATATATGCAATTTCCCCACCTACGCAACACAGAGCAATAGAATATAAAATCAGGATTATCTTTTTTATGCAGTCCCTGCCTCACTGTGCTCCCTATGTAATCTACCTAGAAATATTCTGGAGTTAAATGCTACTCTGGGAGCAGTCCTGAATATGCAGCATCCTCACCACACAAGGAGAACATTTCCAAGCCTTACCAGCTGTGTCCTTCCACCCAGACCTTGTCCCCCAGTGTTGGGAGCAGCTCCCAGGGCTGGCTGAGAGCTGTTCCTGGCAGGCAGCAGAGTCCCTGCCCCAGCACAGCACCCTGGGCTGCAGGACCCTGCTCTGCACGACAGCCCTGGGCACCCCTGGCTGCTCTACACAAGAGATCATCAGAGAATGTACTCACACAGTCTGCAGGCATTGGGATGTTGCAGCTTTAGGAGATGACTGCAGGAGCTGCAGCTGCATTGTCCTGCAGCCAGAGGCTTCCTGTGTCAAGGGCTGGGAGTGATTCTGCCCCAGTCCCTTCTGAGCATCTTCCCAGCCCTGACTGATTGAAGCTCTCTGTGCCTCTGTGCTGTGCCGGGGGGGCTGCAGGCAGTGCCCCAGCCCTGCTGGGCTGGGAGAAGAGCTGCTCATGAAGAGAAATGTGTTTTTGAAGGTCTTCTTGGTTGCCAGGATCGTCCTCTGTGCCAGCAGCATGGCCCAGCTCATCAGCACAGACACAGCACAAGGATTTTAATGACCCTCTTGGGGTTTGTGCTGAGGCCCTGAACATCAGTCCCGGAGAGGGAGATGAAGAAACCTCTCAAGAACTCCAAGTCAGAATCAAATTCCAAAATTTCCTGAAGTTTTAATGGGTCCCACTGAGGGACCCAACAGAGAAAGTGTTCCCAGGTTCTCATCAGAGCAGGAAATTGGAGGCAGAGATGACAGGTGGGGACAAAGAGAAGCCAAGTCTTGGTGCCCTGGGGCACAGCAGGGTCTGTGCCACCAAGGGCTGGGAGGAGACACCTTGTCCTGAGCCACTGGGGCCTCCTGGCACAGCCCCAGCAAGGCTGGCCACTGGCACCCCTTGTCCTGCCTTCAGCATCCCCCCACATCCCAGTGGCCCCAGGGATCTGCTGGGACGAGTCCCTGGGGAGCCTTGGTCAGGAATGGCCCTGGGGGCTCCTTCATGCTCCCAGGGACTGCAGGTTTTTCAGAGGACTTTGGGTTTTGCTTTTGCCTTGGAGTCTCTGAGAGCTTTGTGAAATCCTGGCCTCCAATTATCTGCTTTAATTAGTCCCTTGAGAGCCTTTGTCAGTAACAACACTCAGTGGAGCTCATAATGCTTCAAGGTAGGTCGGCTTTTTAAGGTACTTTCCTTTTCCTTTCTTCTCTGAGTCTCTGAGAGATTTTTGGGTAATCCTGGTGTCCAGTTCTCTCCTCCAACGTGTCCATGAGGAGCCTGTGTTGGGGATGGACCTGAGTGGGACCCATTGATGCTTTGAGACATTTTGGGTTCTTCTGACTGAAGTCCTGGAAAGGTTTGTGCAATCTCCTCTCAGGCCCTGAGGTTCAAGGCTCAGCACCAAATGCACCACGGGGCTGATTGGGATCAAGCAAGTCCTGACAAACCATGGCTCTGCCTTGATTTCCCTCTGGTCTGGTGCCATTCATTAGGAAGATTTTCAAATCCACTTATGGAGAAATATTTCCAAGAGCTTCTTATAAATATCCATTCCTATTTTGAAGAGTGTATTTTATTACTGTTCTGTTTAGAGCAGATGTAATTGCAGCATTCTGTGATTTATGTTCATCCAGGGTCTCTCCTCAGGAGGTCTGGCCTGCTCACAGAAGCTGTGTCTTGAGCCAGTGTGGACAACCTTGCTCCACATTGCCCAACCCCATCCTGTCTGTCCTCACTCACCTGGGACCCGCTTTGCTTGGAGAATTGGCTGCACTCAGGCCAAAACGAATTTCCCCTCCCCCATTTTTTTTTAATTTTGAAGCAATCTAAAACTCCTGAATTTCCTCAATGAAAATAGACACCTTCTCTTAGTGTGTGCCAGCCAGGGTGCAACCAAGGAGGTTCCCCTTTCCCAACTCTGAACCCTGTATGGAATAGTTGAGACCTTTGGATTCCTTGGTTCCCTGAGACGCTGCAGTGTCACAAAGGCCCCTTGGTTCTGTGAGGTTCAGTTCTGTCACAATGGAGATTTGGGTCCATGGGGCCCCACAGTGTCACAATACTCTTTTGGGTTCCATGAGGCCTTGATCTGTCACAATGGACTTTTGTTCCTCGAGGTTCCATACTCTCAGCAATGGTCTCTGTAGTTCCAGAGTGTCACAATGGACTCTTGGTTCCATGTGGCCCCACAGTGTCACCGTGGTCTCCTTGGTTCCACAAGGCCGTGCAGTGTCACAATGGCTCACAGGTTCCATGAGGCCCCACAATGTCACAGTGGCCCCTTGGTGCCATGAGTTTCCCCAGTGTCACAATGGTTCCTTGGCTCCACGTGGCCCAGGTGTCTCACAATGGACTCTTGGTTCCGTGGGGCCCCGCAGTGTCACAGGGGTTTGCTTGGTTCTGTAGGGTCACACTGGACACTGCAGCGCCCCCTGCTGGCCGGGAGGACCTGGCACTGTGTGAGCACCTCCTGGTGGATGACCCCTGCAACTGTGAATGGCTTGTACTGGTTTGTACTGGTTTGTGCTGGGATGGGGTCCAGAGTGTGCTGGGACAGGGCTGGAGTCACTGGGTTGCACTGGGAGAGGGTGTGTGAGTGTCCACGAGGACCTAGCACTGTGTGTACTGGTTGTACTGGGTTATACTGATTTGTACTGGGATTGGCTGCTGGGTGGTTACTGGTTTGTACTGGGTTCTACTGGGAAAGGGAAAAGGGGTGTGTGAGTGCCCCCTGCTGGCTGGGAGGACCTGGTGGCCAACTGTGAGTTATACTGGGTTATTCCGGTTTATACTGGGATGCAGTTCAGGGGGTCACTGGGTTATACTGGTTTATACTGGGATGTGGTCCTGGGGGTGACAGGTTTATACTGGTTTGTACTGGTTTCTACTGCTTTCTACTCAGTTATACTTGGATATTCTAGATTTTAGTGGGTTAAACTGTGATGTATTTGGTTATACTGGGAGGAGGCTTGGGGTTGCTTGGCACTGGGACCAACTTCTGGGGATGCTGGTCTTAGTGGTTTATGCTGGGATGGGGCTTGGGACCTACTGGCACTCACTTCAGGTTGTTGTGGCCTTACTGGTTTCTAGTGGGAGCTGCTGCCAAAAGGCTCAAGAGCTCTGGAGTGGCTCCAAGTGCTTACTGGTTTATACTGGTGCCCTCTAAGTCCACACCTGGGAACACTGGTGGGTGCTGGTGGCCAGGCAGAACCCCAAGGCTGAGCTGGCTTTCCCTGGGCCCTGATGAGTTGTGACTTCTCCAACTTCTTGGCCTGGCACCACCGCCTGCAGCTGTTGATGCCCACCAGGAGCTCCAGCAAGGGGCAGGCCAGGGTGCTTCCCTCTGAAAAGCTGAAGGAAGGTGGGGGATTCTCTGGAAAAATTCCCACAGTTCTGTGGTATCCCCAAAATTTTCCAGCCCCTCCCTCACCTAAACTGGGAGGTGGTGGGATCTGTTGGGTTGAATGGGTAGGCCTGGTGTTCCTAAATCTCCAATGACTTCCATGGGTAGGCCTGGTGCCTTAAATCCCTGTTGATTTCAATGGGTAGACCTGAACTCCCACACACCTGGGTATTCAGATATTTGAGTGCCCCCTTTCCCAGCCCAGAGCTGGAGCTGGTGCAGAACGCTGCTTTCACCAACCCCAGAGTCCAAAATACCTGGGTGTACCTGTGCTGCATCCTCTCCCAAGGTACCTTGGGGATCTCTCCCCTCCTGGGGCCCTCACTGTGGACACACACATTTAGAGAGCTAGGAAATTACAGCTTGGTAATTCCTCTCAGGCCTGGATTTCTCCTGTCTCTCAGGTCCATTCCCAGGCTGACAAGCTGACTACAGCTTCAGTTAAGGAGGCAGTCTCCCAGAGTGATAACTTGGTGAAAAACAGAAGGGAATTCATAATAAAGATTAACACCTGGTGTCTTTCCCATGGGACATCCGGACATGCTGTCCCAGGGATGTTTGTCCCAATTGTCCAATGAACTACTGTCCTGTCCTAGCTCCACATAACACACTTTAAATACGGGATGTCCGTACAATAAAGTTGGCCTTTTTTCCCCAAAAGAGGTCCGTGTGTGTTGCTGTCTTTTCTTTCTCTTTGCAGCACAGTAACCACACCTCACCTGAAGTTTTGGGGTGCCCTCTGAATGTTGGGGTGCCCCTCGACAGCCTCCCAGCCACTGAGGGTCATCTGTGTCCAGTTCAACCAGGATGATGCAATGGTGGTCATCATCTTCTCCAGGCCCGTCATGGCCAGTCAGGACACTTGGGTGCCCCAAACATCACCTGGTTACACCTGGGGTACACCTGGGTACCCCTAAAATATCCAGGATCCCCCCCAAAATCACCTGGGTACACCTGGGTACCCCTTGGACACCTGGATCCAAACCCAAAACCCATGGAGTCCCCAAAAACTGGTGTCCCTAAATCCTCATTGCTTTGACTGGGTAGACCTGGTGTCCCTGAATACCCATTGACTTCAATGAGGCAGACCTGGTGTCCTGTTCATCCCTAGTTATATTCACTAATCTTTCCCAGTGGCCCCAGTTATACCCCAGTGCTCCCAGTATCCTCAGTGTTCCCCCTTATCTGCTCCCAGGAATAGCTCCCAGTTTGACTAATTTGCCCTCCCATTTCTCCCAGTGCTCCCAGTTTGCCCAGTTTGTCCCTTTCCTCCTTTCTAGTGCTTCCAGTTGTCCCCCAGTAGTTCCAGTTCCTCCCCCTTAGCCCTTCCCAGTGCTCCCAGTTTAACCAGTAACCCTTCCTGATCAAGCCCTATCAATGGGTAGACCTGGGGTCCCTAAATCCACAAAAGACTTCAATAGGTTAGACCTGGTGTCCCTCAGTTCCCATTGACTTCAATGGATAAACCTGATGTTGCAAAATTTTTTGGTGTTAAAAATGCCAATTTTGGGCTCAGAATTCCCAGATTTTGAGCAGAAAATGGAGATTTTTGGGCTTACCTGGAGGCACAGCTCCAGCACAGGCCCCAGGTGTGGGATCAGGGATTCAGAACTGGCTTCCAGGAATTCATCCAGGACTTCCAGAGCATCAGCACTGTGATACTGGAGTGGAAATTCCTGGAATTCAGCCCAACATTTCTCCCAAATTTCCCCACTTTAACATCAAATTTCTGCAAAATCCACATTGACTTTAATGGAAAGACCTGGTGTCCCTATATCCCCTTTGATTTTAATGGATAATCCTGATGTCCAAAAAATCCCTAATGGGAGATTAATATTATGAGGGATGGGGAATCTTAGAGACATTGTAAAAGAGGGTTTATTGCTTTATTGCATCACTCTCATAGAAGGGTGAGACATTAAAGGTGTTACATCCAATGCCATAATATCAGAACCTGCCTCATTCTTAGTTACAATGCCTTATGTTAGTTCTGTAGCCAATCAAATACTTCTCTGAACTTTGCTAGTGTCTTTTTATACCAATCATTAATTGCTTTGCTTCTCATGCCTTTGCCACAATGCATCATTTTTCAGTAAATCATATAATCCTTCACAAACCTACACTGACACATCTTAAGTTTCTAACTAAATTTATAACAGGATCTATTACTAAATTTTAAAATCTTTTACTATCTTACTTAACATACTGCTTTGCTTACATAATAGATATTTCTGTTTTCTTAAAATATATTTCTACTTAAACTACAAACTTATATTCTTGTTTCATGTCTGTTTCACTTTAATGCTCTAATTCTCTAAGCCTTCTCAAAGGTGTTAGGTCAAGCACTGTATCCATCTCTATCTCTGAGCCTGTATGCACAAGGCCCTGAGAGCTCTCCGTGCCTGCATTTCCCACACTGCAGTATCCCAATGGACCCTTGGTTCCTTGGGGACTCACAATGGCAGAAGGGTCTCCTTGGTTCCACAAGGTTCTGCAGAGCCCCTTGATTCAACGAGGCCTCAAAGTGTCATCATGGCCTCCAGGATTCCATGAGGCCCCACAGTGTCACAATGAATTCCTTTGGTTCCATGGAGTCCAGCACTGTTCCATGAATCCTCAGTTCCATGGGGCCCTGCAGTGTCACAATGGACTCCTCGGATCAATGGGGCTGCAAAGTGTCACAGAAGTTTCCATGATTCCATGAGACTCCAAAGTGTCACAATGGCCCCTCGATTCCATGGAGCCCCACAGTGTCTCTGTGGTTTCCTTGGTTTCATAAGGCCCTGAAATGTCACAATGGTCTCTTTGTTTCACAAAGCCTCAAATTTTAAAAATGGTCTCCATGGTTCCATTAGGCCCTGCTGTGTCACAATGACATCCTTGGTTCCATGATGCCTTTTACTGTCACAAAGTTCTCCTTGGTTCCACGGTGTCAGAATGGCCCCTTTGTCCCATGGAGCCCCACACTGTCACTGTGCTCCCCTTGATTCCATGAGGCCCTGCCGTGCTACAATGGCCCCAATGGCTACAATGGTCTCCAGGGAGACTCTCTACAACCACCTGAACAGAGGCTGTAGTCAGGTGGGGTTCGGTCTCTTCTCCCAGGCAACCACTGACAGAATGAGAGGACACAGTCTGAAGATGAGCCAGGGGTGTATTGGTTTTACATCAGGAAAAAATTCTTCACTGAAAGAGTGATTGGGCACTGGAATCTTCTGCCCAGGGAGGTGCTGGAGTCACCACCCCTAGTGGCATTAAAAAAAAGTCTGGAAGTGGCACACAAAGCCATGGTTTAGTTGATGAGGTGATGTTAGGTCATAGGTTTGACTTGATGATTTCAAATCTCTTTTCCAACATGGTTCATTCTGTGATTCCGCTTCATGAGGCTCTGTGATGTCACAATGGACTCTTGGTTCCATGAGGGGTGGCAGTATCAGAATGGCTCCTTTGTTTCTATGAAGTTCCACAGTCTCACAAAGGTGTCCCTACTTCCATGAGGTTCTCCTGCATCACAATGACCCCTTGGTTCCATGAGGTTCCAAGCTGTCACAGTTGACTCCTCAGTTCTGTGAGGTCCTGCTTTTGCCAGATCTCCAAAATATCAGAATAGGACTCCTTAACACTAATTTGGTGTTAAAGAGGACATCATTTATTCAGGCTTGAGGTCCAACATGGGATAACTCCCAACCTTACATGGACATGTGATTCATTTCCTATGGGAAAAAAGCATCTTTCACATCCAGGCATACATGGGCAAAGTTGGGAATCTGCTTCCAGAATTCCCTATATCCAAGGACAGCTCCCAGACAAAAAGCTGTCATGACTGGCTGGCCTTGGCTTCCTGAGAGCCAGCACTCATCTGCCTTTTGAAACACTGAGGCTCTTTGCTTTCCTAATGAAAAGAAATCTTCTTCCATTCCAGGCACCCACAACCAAAGTTGAGATTTCACCTCCAAAAATCCCTGTGTCCAAGGATAGTCACCAGATGAAAGGTGTCAGGAGAGACAGGTCTGGCTGGCTTCGCCCATGGGAGGCCATCCTCATCTTCTTCCAAAACACTTGGGCTTTGAGCTTTTCTTTCCTATGGAAAAAAGCATCCATCTGATCAGGCATCCATGGCTGAAATTTGGATTCCACCTCCAAAACTCTGTACATCCAAGGATTGCTCCCAAGTGAAAGCTGCCAGGACAGACAGGTCTGGCTGCCCCAGGCCTTTTGGGGGCTGCCTCTCGCCTGCTTTCCAAACATTGGGGCTCAGTGCTTTCCTTCCTATGGAAAAGAACCATCATTCCATCAAGGTGTCTGTGTTAGAAATTGAGATTCTTCCTCCAAAAAGCAGTAAATCCAAGGATTCCTCTGTAACAAAAGCTGCCAGGACAAACAGGGCTTTCTCCCTGAGCTCCCAGGAGCCACCTCTCATCTGCCTTTGAAACACTTGGGCTCTTGCTTTCCTTCCTATGGAAAAGAATATCCCTCTTATAAATGCAGAAATGGCCAAAATCAGGATTCTACCCCCAAAATTTGCTATATCCAAGGGCTGCTTTCAGGCAAAAGCTACCTGGAAATAGTTTGGGCTGGCCTTGGCCTCTGATGACTGCAATTCATCTTGCCCTGCAACACCAGAGTTCTGTGCTTTCCTTCCTATGGCAAAGAACCGTCCTTCTCCTCCGGGTGTCCATGTCTGAAATTGGGATTCCACCTATAAAATTCTGTATATGCAAGAATAGCTCCCGGAAAAAATCTGCCAGCACTGTCTAATCTGGGTATCCTTGTCCTCCAGTGACTACCTCTCATCTGCCCCTGCAACACCAGTGCTTGGTTGTTTCCTTCATATTGAGACCACTGTGACACCTTGGGGACCCCATGGAACCAAGGACTTGGGCTGCATGGTGCCAAGGGGCCGGTGTGGAGCAGCAGGGCTTTGTGGAACCAAGAGGCCATTGTTGCATTACAGGGCCTGGTGCAGCCAAAGGGCCGTTGGGATTCTGCAGGGCACCGTGGATCCATGGAGACCATTGTGGCATTGCAAGGCCCCATGGAATCATGGAGACCATTGTGACACTGTGGGGAACCAAAGGGCCATTGTGACCCTGCAGGGCCTCATGGCAGCAAGGGACCACTGTGACACTGCAGAAGCAAGGAGAACATTGTGACACTGAGGGGCTCCATGGAATGCAGGGGAGATGGAGCAGATCTGGCTGGTTTGGCCTCCTGGGGGCCACCTGACAGGTCCAGCTGACTTTGTCATGCCAAAAGCTGCCTCTCATATCCCCTTGGAGCACTGGGGCTCCGTGCTTTCCTTCCTATGGAAAAGAACCTTCCTTCTTTCCAGGAGCCCATGGCTAAAATTGGTACTGAGCCTAAAAAATTCCCTTTATCCAGGGATTTCTCCCAGACAAAAGCTGCCAGGACAGGCTCTGGTAAGTCACCTTTTATCTGCCCCTGTAACACTCGAGAACTGTTTCTTCTAACCATGGAAAAGAAGCGACCTTCTTGTCCAGGGCCAAAATTGTGATTTCACCTCCCAAATTCTGTCTATCCAAGGAGTGCTCCTAAACAAAAGTAGTCGGAAGAGAGAGGTCTGGCTGGCCTTATTCTTTTGCTGATTTTCTTAGACTATGAGAAGATTGTTTTCATTAGCCAACACCTTGGAGAGGTCCTAGAGATGTCCCAAGGTGGGTTTTGAAGACTGCAAGCACATGACCACTGTATAGGAACAAAGGAGCTCTGTGCACAGTGGAGTGTAGACTGAGAACAGCAGAGGAGAGCCCTGGGAGGGATTGAAGGGTGGTTTCAGAGGTGGAGGATCCTTTTCACATAGTAGAGAACACGTGAAGAAAGAAAGAATTAATGTAAAGACCAGCTGGGCAGGCCCAGACTGCACCCAAGGAGAAAGGAATTTCTGTTCCAAGGAACAGCTGTGGTGCAACACATCCCCCAGAAGGAGTCTGGAGCAGCCCAAGGCTTTGTGTGTCCAGGCAGAGGCAGGCAGGAGGCAGAGCTGTCAGCAAAGGAAGGGGCCAGCGAGGTGGGGCAGCCGGGGGATGACGACAGCCTGCAGGGACAGAGGCGCAGGGCATGGACACCGTAGGACAGCCTGGGCTGCAGAGGGCACAGGGATGGGCAGCAGCTGAAAGGCCCTGACACAGCCAACTCCTGCAGCACTTGGGCCATGCAGGCTGGCCCTGGGCCTGAGGCCAGCAGGGGACAAGTGAGCCTTGCTGTGCTGGGGCCTCATTGCCTCCTTGTCCCTGCTCAGCAGCCTGGCAGGGGCCGCCCCATGGTGCTGCCCTTGGCATTGCACATGCCCAGAGCCCAGTGGGCCGGGAAGAGCCCTGAGCAATGAGGGAGGGACAGGATGTGCCTTGCCAGGGGCTGGGGCTCAGCCCTTGGCCCTTTGCATTCCTGAAACACATCCAGGTTTGCTCAGCATCACAGACACCTTTCCCTTGTTTGTCCCCACCTGTCATCAGTGCCTCCATTGTTCTGCTCTAACTGGAACCTGGGGACACTTTCTCAGTCCTGTCCCTCAGTGGGACCCATTAAAACTTCAAGAAACTTCAGTGTTTTAATTAAAATTTGAGTTCTTGTTAAGTTTTTCAAGTACACTCTGAGGGACTGAGTCTGATGCAGACAGCACCAACGCCCTGAGAGGGTCATTAAAATCCTTGTGCTGTGTCTGTGCTGATGAGCTGCGCTGGGCTCCTGACACAGAGGGTGATCCTGGCAACCAAGAAGAGCTTCAAAAACACATTTCTCTTCATGAGCAGCTCTTCTCCCAGCCTAGCAGGTCTGTGGCACTGCCTGCAGCCACCCCAGGCACAGCACAGTGGCACAGAAAGCTTCAATCAGTCAGGGCTGGGAAGATGCTCAGAAGTGCCTGGGGCAGAATCACTCCCAGCCCTTGACACAGGAAGCTTCTGGCTGCAGGACAATGCAGCTGCAGCTCCTGCAGTCATCTCCTAAAGCTGGAACATCCCAATGCCTGCAGACTGTGTGAGTACATTCTCTGATGATCTCTTGTGTAGAGCAGCCAGGGGTGCCCAGGGCTGTCATGCAGAGCAGGGTCCTGCAGCCCAGGGTGCTGTTCTGGGGCAAGGACTCTGCTGCTGCCAGGGACAGCTCTCAGCCAGACCTGGGAGCTGTTCCCAGCTCTGGGGGACAAGGTCTGGGTGGAAGGAGACAGCTGGTGAGGTTTGGAAGTCTTGTCATTGTGTGGGGAGGATGCTGCATATTCAGGACTGCTCCCAGAGTAGCATTTAACTCCAGAATATTTCTAGGTAGATTACAAAGGGAACACAGAGAGGCAGGGGCTGCATAAAAAAGATAATCCTGATTTTATATTCTATTGCTCTGTGTTGCGTAGGTGGGGAAATTGCATATAGATATTCGTCTCAGTTCAGGTTGGGAAAAATAATTTTTTTTCTTGGATCTTAATAAAGCAGGAAGTAACAGAAATCAGCACTTCCAGGCAACACCAGTGTCATTTTTCCAGCCTCCTCAGGGTTGCTATGATGTTGCCATCAGATCCTGCAGAAGTAGAGCTGGGCCTGGGCAGTGCCCTGTTCTGGGAGGGGTCTGCAGGGCAGAGCTGAGCCCCCAGGGCTGGGCTGGGCTCTGGCAGCACAGGCAGGGCTCCGCCCTGGGCACAGGGAAGCAGCTGCTGGCAGGGACAGCTCCAGGCAGCAGAGACTGGGCAGGCAGGGGGGGGAAAGTGCCACCAAGCTGGGCTGGAATATTTAAAATCCTCTCCAAACTGAACTATTCCATTATTAATTATTTTTCTAGATCCCCATGCCAAGACACAGGAAATGTCCAACAGCAGCTCCATCAGCCACTTCCTCCTGCTGCCATTGACAGACACGCGGCAGCTGCAGCTCCTGCACTTCTGCCTCTTCCTGGCCATCTCCCTGGCTGCCCTCCTGGCCAACGGCCTCATCATCAGCGCCGTAGCCTGCGGCCACCACCTGCACACCCCCATGTTCTTCTTCCTGCTCAACCTGGCCCTCACTGACCTGGGCTGCATCTGCACCACTGTCCCCAAAGCCATGCACAATTCCCTCTGGGACACCAGATACATCTCCTACACAGGATGTGCAGCTCAGATGTTTATGCTTATCTTTTTCCTTGGATCAGAGCTTGCCCTCCTGACCATCATGTGCTACGACCGCTACGTGTCCATCTGCAAACCCCTGCACTACGGGACCCTCCTGGGCAGCAGAGCTTGTGCCCACATGGCAGCAGCAGCCTGGGCCAGTGCCTTTCTCAATGCTCTGCTGCACACGGCCAATACATTTTCCCTGCCCCTGTGCCATGGCAATGCCCTGGGCCAGTTCTTCTGTGAAATCACCCAGATCCTCAAGCTCTCCTGCTCACACTCCTACCTCAGGGAACTGGGGCTCATTGTATTTTCCATCTGTTTAGGACTTGGTTGTTTTGTCTTCATTGTTTTCTCCTACGTCCAGATCTTCAGGGCTGTGCTGAGGATCCCCTCTGAACAGGGACGGCACAAAGCCTTTTCCACCTGCCTCCCTCACCTGGCTGTGGTCTCCCTGTTCCTCAGCACTGCCACATTTGCTCACCTGAAGCCCCCCTCCATCTCCTCCCCATCCCTGGATCTGGCCCTGTCAGTTCTGTACTCGGTGGTGCCTCCAGCCCTGAACCCTCTCATCTACAGCCTGAGGAACCAGGAGCTCAAGGCCACAGTGTGGACAATGATCACTGGATGGCATCAGAAACCTTAAACTACTTGCCAGTTTCTGAAAATCATGTGCAATAAAATTCATCTTAATTGTTCTTGTTGGTTTGATTTTGGACGTTGTTTTTCTTTGGTGTACTATTTCAATATTGTCCATAAAGAAATGTCATTATTTAAACCAATTCTCATTTTATTTGTCTCCACCTTCCCTGTAATCACAGACAGTGTGAAGGAGGGGCTGTACTCTTGATGGCTTTATACAACCTAATGGATATCTCTCCCCCCAGGAAAGTTTTCTCCAGAGATGCCCCTTCTGTTCCCTTCTCTGGAGCTGCAGCAGCAATGTCTGTGTGCAGAGCTGGGGCAGATCAGTGCTGGCACAGCAGCTGAGCCCAGCAGCAGCAGCACTTGGTGTTGCCAGTGCTGCTCCCGTGCCACTGCCCCGCTGCCCTCCTGGGCTTCGTGTTGCTGCAGGGCCTGAGTGCCCTCGGGGCCGGGCACAGCCCTGGGGGTGGCAGTGCCAGGGCTGCAGCAGGGACAGGCCATGGGCACTGCTGGGGCAGCACTGACGCCTCAGGCCAGGGCCTGGGGGCTCCAGGCTCCTTGGCCAGGCTCTCTCCACAACGCTTGGCCAGCCCAATGCTGAGCACAGAAAAGCCCCGGGAGCAGCCCCAGGCTGGCCGTGGGCAGGCTGGGGGCAAACAGCATGGCTGGTGCTCTGCAAGCTCCCTGCAAGGGGGACACCCTGGCAAGGAGCAGCAGAGCAGGGGCTGATCCATCCCCAGTGCGCTGGACACCCCAGGGCAGTGTCCCAGAGCGTCCTCATGCACCTGCCAACAATATCCCCCCTCTGCAGCCCTGGCCTCTCCCCCAGCTCACACAGGAGCCACATCCTTGCAGGCACACACATGGCAGCACTGGCTCAGGAGCCCCTGTTTGCATTGCACACAGCAGGCTCAGCACCCCCATGGTGCTGCTGTGGGGACATGGAGCTGAGTGAGCACAAATGCCATCAGCCCCTGGGGCCAGCAAGGCTGGGGAACAGCAGGGAACCACTTGGGTTTATTGTGGCCTCTGAGTCAGCCAGAAAGTTTGTTTCCATCAGCTGTGAGTTTCCTGTCCCACTGCAGATGTTGTTTCTCAGAGCCAGGGCTACCTGGCAGCCACTCCCAAACTGCCCTGAGCATTTCTATTCCATCAGCTTTGCTTTCTTTACTCTTTCCTGATCCAGATTTCTTCCTCTTCACCACTCTTGTCCCCTCCCCTGCTAACAGCCCATTCCTCTTTGCCCTTTCCTCTCTGGCCCATCTCCCGATTTCAGTTCCTCAGTTGGCACCATGGGAACATCCCTTGGGAAGCAGGATCATCATCCAAGTGCTTCAGGAATTGTCTGCAGTGTCCTGCAGTTCCTCGTGCTGCTCCCTTGCCAGAGGCAAAACAGGCCAGGGGGGCACATCTGGGCTGCTGTGTCTGGGTGTTGGGCTCCCTGTTGTGGGCAATGAGGAGGGGCTGGAGAGGCTCTGCAGGACTGACAGGATGGGCTTTGGGGCTGTGTGGAGAAGCTGAGGGACCTGGGCTGCTGGACCTTGTGAAGTGGAGGCCCAGGGCTCATCCTGCAACTGCTCCAAGGTGGCTCCAAGTGGCTTCAGGGAATCATAGAATCAGCAATGCTGGAAAAGATCCTGGGGATCTTCACATCCAACCTGTGCCCTGACACCACCTTGTCTCCCTGAGCCTCCTCTTCTCCAGGATAAACATCCCCAGCTCCCTCAGCCACTCCTCACAGGACTTGTGTTCCAGACCCCTCACCATCCTTGTTGTCCTTCTCTGGACACACTCCAGCCCCTCCATGTCCTTCCTAAATTGGGGCCCAGAACTGGACACAGCACTCGAGGTGCTGCCCAACCAGTGCTGAGCACAGGGGAAGAATCACTGCCCTGCTCCTGCTGGCCACACCATTTCTGATCCAGGCCAGGAGCCATTGGCCTTCCTGGCCACCTGGGCACACTTCTGGCTCATGTCCAGCCTGCTGTCCATCAGTGCCCCCAGGTCCCTTTCTGCCTGGCTGCTGTCCAACTACTCTGTCCGCAGCCTGGAACACTGCAGGGTTTGTTGTGACCAAAGTGCAGGACCCAGCACTTGGTCTTGTTAAACCTCACCTTGTTGGATTTGGGCCCTGGATCTAGCCTGTCCAGGTGTTGGGGGTTGAATGCTTCCCTTTTCTTTCTGTGGAATTTCTCCCATTGTTATGCTAAATAATTGTGGATACACCTTAAAATGATAGATAATGTTCTCTCGTAGGGGTGGGTGGAGGGGAAGGGGGCGGGGGGAACCGGAAAAGGAAAGGTGGGACGGGGGGTCTGGAGTGGGGAGTCTCTCTCACTTGGCTCGTGGAGTGGGAAGACAACCTGGGCTCCACTCTGGCATCTCCCCCTGCCATCCCAGCACTGAGATCCACGCTCCCTGCCTTTGGACATCGCTCTTCTGCTCTCCCATCTCACCCTACTATCTCTGGACACTCTGCTGAGCACCACAACCGACACCATGAGGGGGAGTCACTTTCCCATCCCTCTCACCCCTGGGCCGCAGCCGCCATCACCCAGCCCTCTTCAACTGCGCGGGACCTGCCCTGCCCCCAGCACCGGTAACTGAGCACAGGGAGACGGCCTGCGGCCAGAAGGGACTGGAGCGGAGCTAGACTGCTCTGTTCTGTTGTCAATTTTTATAGCTGATGTTGTTTTTCTGCCTTGTTAGATATCAGTAAAGAACTGTTATTTTTATCCCCACATCTCCTGCCTGAAGACCTCTGATTTGGACCTAAAATAATTAAAAGGGAGGGGGGTTGCATTCTGCATCTCAGGAAGGGGGCTCCAGCCCACCTCGGAAAGGAACCACCCAGAATGGGTGGGGGTGCTAGCAAAGGAGATACGTGAGATGGGCCAGATGCTGAAGGAGTACCTCTCCCCAGCTGGTGAGAAACCCTCCCCCTGCCTTAAAGAGGGAGACTCTGATGGTGCAGCAGTGGGACCCACAGATGTTACATCTGTCCAGGTTCCAGCTGAACTGCAAGGGCACTCACAGCCAGCAGCAGTTGCCCCTGTGGAAACTAGGAAGTCTAAGATGAAAACAAGGCACCTAGATAATAAGGGTCAGGAAGGGGGCCCCTCACAACCAGCAGGGGAGCCAGAAGTTGAGATCATCACCGAGTCCCTGTCATACGAGAGTCTCCGTAACCTGCGAAAAGACATTGTACGACGGGGCCGTGAGCCTTTTACAACCTGCTTACTGCGGGTCTGGGACCTTATGGGTACAGGTGTGCAACTGGATGGTACTGAGGCAAGGAATTTGGGAGCCTTGACCCAGGACTCAGGTGTGGACCAGGTATTTGTAAGGGAGACAGGTCTCCTTTCCCTCTGGGAGCGACTTTTAATGAGTGTGAGAGAGAGATTTGTCCACAGGGAAAGAATGCAGGAGTACCACCAGAGAACACGTTGGAATACCCTTGAGGAAGGGATCCAAAAGCTGAGAGAAGTGGCAGTACTGGAGGTGCTCTTTGGGAGGGATGGACAGCATGACAATGACCCTGACAAGGTCAGGTGCACAGGGCAGATGTTGTGGAATCTGGCAAACCTGGGCCCATCTCAATATACCCCCTTTATTGCAATGATTGATGCTGATACCAACCAAGTGACAGTGGGTTCTGTTGCCAACAGGCTCAGGAATTATCAGAGTATGATGGCTGGCCCAGTGCAGGCTCATGTCTCTGCTGTGGCTAAGGACCTCAGAGAGGAGTTTAAGGAGGAGATGAAGGAGATAAGGGAAGAGGTGAGGAAGATCAGTGCAGCACCAGTGAGAGTCATGGACCCCAAAAGTAGAGCCCAACGCCCCCCAGCTAGGGAGAGAGGGTACACCCCACGTGCTGACCTGTGGTTTTTTCTACGTGACCACGGGGAAGACATGAGAAGGTGGGATGGGAAACCCACTTCTGTCCTGGCAGCACGGGTGCGCCAAATCAGGAAGGGGAACACCAACAGAGGGAACTCCACTAAAGGGAGGGTAGCCTCAGCCTCCCATGGAGGTGCAGGGTATTACAGAAGGGAGGATGATCTGTCAGATCCCCTTGAAGGAACCTCCAGTATGTATGCCCAGGAGAGAAATAATAACCAGGGCTAGAGGGGCCCTGCCTCTAGCCAGGGAGAGGCACGGGAAAACCGGATCTTTTGGACGGTGTGGATCCGATGGCCTGGCACATCAGAGCCACAGGAACACAGAGCATTGGTTGACACTGGTTCACAATGTACATTAATACCATCAGGACATGTCGGAAAGGAACCTGTTTCAATTGCTGGGGTTACAGGGGGATCTCAGGAATTGACTCTGCTGGAGGCTGAGGTGAGCCTGACTGGGAAAGAGTGGCAGAAACATCCAATTGTGACTGGCCCAGAGGCACCATGTATCCTAGGCATAGACTTCCTCAGGAATGGCTATTACAAAGACCCAAAGGGACTCAGGTGGGCTTTTGGAATAGCTGCTGTGGCAGCAGAGGGCATTAAGCAGTTGAACACCCTGCCTGGGCTATCAGAAAACCCATTTGCAGTGGGACTCCTCAGGGTGAAAGAGCAACAGGTGCCAATTGCTACCTCAACAGTGCACCGCCGGCAGTACCGGACGAATCGAGATGCCGTGATCCCCATCCACAAGATGATCCGTGAGCTGGAGAGCCAAGGGGTGGTCAGCAAAACCCACTCACCCTTCAACAGCCCCATCTGGCCTGTGCGTAAATCGGAAGGAGAATGGAGATTGACAGTGGACTATCGTGCACTGAATGAGGTGACTCCACTGCTGAGCGCTGCTGTGCCGGACATGCTGGAACTGCAGTACGAGCTGGAGTCCAAGGCAGCAAAGTGGTACGCCACCATTGACATCGCCAATGCATTCTTCTCCATTCCTCTGGCAGCAGAGTGCAGGCCTCAGTTCGCTTTCACCTGGAGGGGTGTGCAATACATGTGGAACCGACTGCCCCAGGGGTGGAAACACAGCCCCACCATCTGTCATGGGCTGATCCAGGCTACACTGGAGAAGGGTGGAGCTCCAGAACATCTGCAGTACATTGATGACATCATTGTGTGGGGGGATACGGCAATGGAAGTATTTCAGAAAGGAGAAAAGATCATTGAGATGCTGCTGGGAGCCGGCTTCGCCATTAAAAAGAGCAAAGTCAAAGGGCCTGCCCAAGAGATCCAGTTCCTGGGAGTAAAGTGGCAAGATGGACGGCGCCAGATCCCCAGTGAGGTCATCAATAAGATCACTGCAATGTCTCCACCAACCAGCAAGAAGGAAACACAAGCCTTCCTAGGTGCCATAGGCTTTTGGAGAATGCACATTCCTGAGTACAGCCAGATTGTGAGCCCTCTTTACCTGGTCACCCGCAAGAAGAACGATTTCCACTGGGGCCCTGAGCAGCAGCAAGCCTTTGCCCAGATCAAGCAGGAGTTTGCTCATGCAGTAGCCCTTGGCCCAGTCAGGACGGGACCAGATGTGAAGAACGTGCTCTACTCTGCAGCCGGGAACCATGGTCTGTCCTGGAGCCTGTGGCAGAAGGTGCCTGGTGAGACGCGAGGCCGACCACTGGGGTTCTGGAGCCGAAGCTACAGAGGGTCCGAGGCCAACTACACTCCGATGGAGAGGGAGATCTTGGCCGCCTATGAAGGGGTCCAAGCAGCCTCAGAGGTGGTTGGCACAGAAACACAACTCCTCCTGGCACCCCGACTGCCAGTGCTGGGGTGGATGTTTAAAGGAAAGGTTCCCTCAACCCACCATGCCACTGACGCCACATGGAGTAAATGGATTGCCCTCATCACACAACGCGCCCGTATTGGAAACCCGAATCGCCCTGGGATTTTGGAGATAATTACCAACTGGCCGGAAGGGGAAGACTTTGGCCTTGCTGACGAAGAGGAACAGGAACAGGTGACCCGGGCCGAAGAAGCCCCACCATATAACCAACTGCCAGCAGATGAAACATGCTATGCTCTTTTCACTGATGGTTCCTGCCGCATCGTGGGGATGAACCGGAAGTGGAAAGCAGCTGTATGGAGCCCCACACGACAGGTTGCACAAGCTACCGAAGGAGAAGGTGGATCGAGTCAACTTGCTGAACTCAAAGCTGTTCAGCTGGCCCTGGACATTGCTGAAAGAGAGAAGTGGCCAAAACTCTACCTTTACACTGATTCATGGATGGTAGCCAATGCTCTGTGGGGATGGCTGGAAAGGTGGAAAAAGGCTAACTGGCAACGTAGGGGAAAACCAATCTGGGCTGCCAATGAATGGAAAGACATTGCCACCCGGGTAGAGAAGCTGCCTGTGAAAGTCCGTCATGTAGATGCCCATGTCCCCAAGAGTCGGGCTAATGAGGAACACCGACACAATGAGCAGGTAGATCAGGCTGCACAGATAGAGGTGTCGCAGATAGATTTAGACTGGCAGCACAAGGGAGAGTTGTTCCTGGCTCGATGGGCCCATGATGCCTCAGGTCATCAGGGCAGAGATGCCACATATAAGTGGGCACGAGACCGAGGGGTGGATCTAACCATGGACAGTATTTCTCAAGTTATCCATGACTGTGAGACATGTGCTGCCATCAAGCAAGCCAAGCGGGTGAAGCCCCTCTGGTATGGGGGGCGATGGTCCAAATATAAGTATGGAGAGGCCTGGCAGATTGACTACATCACACTGCCTCAAACCCGCCAGGGCAAGCACTATGTACTGACCATGGTGGAAGCCACCACTGGATGGTTGGAGACCTACCCTGTGCCTCATGCCACTGCTCGGAACACCATCCTGGGCCTGGAAAAACAAGTTCTTTGGAGGCATGGTACCCCTGAGAGAATTGAGTCAGACAATGGGACTCATTTCAAGAACAGCCTTATAAACACCTGGGCTAGAGAACACGGCATTGAGTGGGTGTACCATATCCCCTACCATGCACCAGCTGCAGGGAAAGTTGAACGGTGCAATGGCCTGCTTAAAACCACCTTGAAGGCACTGGGTGGGGGAACTTTCAAGAACTGGGAGATTAATCTACCAAAGGCCACCTGGTTAGTGAACACCCGAGGTTCCACTAACCGAGCAGGCCCTGCCCAATCTGAGCCCTTGGGAATATCGAATGGAGATAAGGTTCCAGTGGTACACATGAGAGGTATGCTAGAAAAAACTGTTTGGGTGAATCCTGCCTCCAGCAAAGACAATCCCATCCATGGAGTTGTATTCGCTCAAGGACCAGGTTGCACCTGGTGGGTGATGCAAAAGAATGGAGAGACCAGATGCATACCCCAAGGAGACCTTGTTTTAGGGTGAAATACCTATAGTACTGTGCCTATGTCTCTAACTGCATGTATGTATATATAATGTAACAGTTTAATTTGATATAGCATATTAGTATGGGAGAAATTCAGGGGTGGATAATGTTGGGGGTTGAATGCTTCGCTTTTCTTTCAGTGGAATTTCTCCCATTGTTATGCTAAGTAATTGTGGCTACACCTTAAAACGACAGATAATGTTCTCTCGTAGGGGGGTGGCTGGAGGGGGAGGGGGGGGGGAACCGGAAAAGGAAAGGTGGGATAGGGGGGTCTGGAGCGGGGCTGGCTCTCGCGCTTGGCTCCTGGAGTGGGAAGACAACCTGGGCTCTGCTCTGGCATCTTCCCCTGCCATCCCAGCGCTGAGATCCACGCTCTCTGCCTTTGGACATCGCTCTGCTGCTCTCCCAGCTCACCCTACTACCTCCGGACACTCTGCTGAGCACCACGACCGACACCGTGAGGGGGGAGTCACTTTCCCCATCCCCGCTCACCCCTGGGCCGCGGCCGCCATCACCCAGCCCTCTTCAACTGCGCGGGACCTGCCCTGCCCCCACAGCACCGGTAACAGCACAGGGAGACGGCCTGTGGCCAGAAGGGACTGGAGCGGAGCTAGACTGTTTCTGTTGCCAATTTTTATAGCTGTTGTTGTTTTTTTTCTGCTTTGTTAAATACCAGTAAAGAACTGTTATTCTCATCCCCATATCTCCTGCCTGAAGGTGTCTGAATTGGACCTAAAATAATTAAAAGGGAGGGGGGTTGCACTCTGCATCGCAGAAAAGGGGCTCCTGCCTTTCCTTAGACCATACCTGTCTTTCAAACCAAGACACCTTCCTATGGAAAAGAACTGTTTGTCTTTCCAGGTGCCCATGGCTGAAATTGGTATGATGCAGAAACAAGAACTCTCTAACTAGTAAAAGTTAGAAAGTGGTATGTTTATTATGATGCTGGGCACACCTCAGACAAATGTCCCACAGGGATGTGCAAAATACAAGGGGCTCCTGCCTTCTTTTATCCACAAAAGTCTTACATATCATATAAGTACACAACACACTTTTAATATATGCATTACCTAACCCCACCTATCCCAGTTTGTATTAAAATTAGTTCAATGTCCATTTATGCTTGTGCAATTCTTTCCTTCAGATGGGTCCCTGGGTTTTGAAATGGGTAGGTGATCTTAAGACAAAGTCAGGCAGTCTTCCTTTCTTTCAACTTTTCACCATTGTCTTATTGGCAGGCTCTCAGGGCCCTTGGCCGTAGTTCAAGCTCCCAAACCTGGGTCTGTCTGGTTTCGTCATCCACATGCAGTTACAGTTTCTTCACTTTAACAATATCCCATCCTCCCGTCCTGACACAGCAAAGTTAAGCAAGTGATTTATTGTCTTAGCTCTACTGGCTCACCACTTCCTATATTGCTTCTACTCTACTCTAATCATCATATGTAAAGCTTCTATTCCTTAGCTTCAGCTCTTAACGCTTTGATTTTTGCTTCATTTCCTCCCTTTTTCCATAGAGTTAATAAATACTTTTACTAATACACAGATTCTTCTTCATCCAACCAAGTCATATGGAAAGTATTCCTCAGGACTGTACCATAGCTCTTGATAACGAGGTCAGGGCTGCTACTCATCGTAGCATCCTCCAATTCCAAATGAATATCTCAATAGATAAAATCAAACTTATGCTGACTAAAAAAGGCAAAACAATGATTGGGTGAACTAGGGCATTATGTATACCAGATGCCTGCAGTGACCATCCAGAAAGAGCATCTCACCAGTGATGGCTTGCCTCTTGTTTCATTCCTTGCAAAACTTTATTGATTTCTTTTGCATCATGGTGGACAGTAATTAAAATCTTTTCTCCATTCTCTTTGATTTCCTTTCAGATTTCATTGAGATCTGGCTGTTTTATTAACTGTTCTATCAATGTAAAGTTCATGCCAATGGGTGTGGGTGACAGATGGTGGTACATAGTATAGTTGGCTTTTATTAACTGGTGGGCTAGAACAGATTCTGAATATGTAAAATCACATCTGACAATATTAACAAAATTGCAAATGCAACAATTAGAATGGTTTTTAACAGGTAAGTATTTGTTCTTATTGTCTACTCTTCCTGAAGCACAGGCAAGTCTTAAACACACACAGTCTTGGCCAATATATATGAGCACAGTCTTTTGAATGATGTCTGGATGGGTCTCAGTGACACACACCTTGTTCAGTATCTAGGCATGTGTCCTGGGCATCGATGGTATTGCTTTCACAGAGGAATCCCTGTTTTTCTCAGGTGACATAAGATTCTACATTTACACTCTGCCATTTCTTGTTTACTACCTGGGCCCATGCTCTGTGTTCAGAGGGGTAGAGTACTGTTTCTCCATGGTTTAATCCTAAAGCAATAATAGGGTGGATAACATAAATGGTGGCATTCTGTATAGTGAGTACAAAGGCAGTGGCCACATTAGTGATGGGGTCATAATTGAAGTTTACCTTAGTCCACCAGGACTGCAGTTTCCTTTCCAAATTCATGGCATTATCCCAACCAGCTTTTCAGATTTCAATTGGAAAAATGCCTTCACTTCTCTCTCATGGCTAAAGCAACAATTGACTGCATCCACAACTTTGCCTGTATACAACTAAGAGCTAAAGACTCATTATCCTGAGCTACATGAAATGCTTTCATTATTAGTTTATGGTCTTGATCTTCAGCTTCTCTCAAATTCGACAATACCTTTGAAAATTACCACTGATTGGTTCCTAATGCTAACCAAGATGATTGCAAAGGCTGCCTTATTTTTGCCAAATCACTAGTCACAGTGACCAGCTTGCTCATTAGTATTTCTGAATCAATTCCATTTAAGACTCCTGTACCTATTATTCCAGTTACATCTCTTCGTGTTCTGTTTTTAAAGTGAGCCTGCTTCCCCAACCATGCTGCCCAACATTCAAAGGAGAGAGACCATTCTGGGTTAAACAGCAATTGCTGCTGGCCCACGTTTATTACTACATATGATCCAATTTTATAAATCTTTGGTTCAGGCTTAAGTGGCATGGTTAGGGCTCGGGTGGTCCAGATTTTTATGCCTGTGCTGGTAAGGTTGCATCATTCTGAGGTTTAACACAGACTTGAGTTACATTGTAATCAACTTCAAAAGCCTCGACTTCACACCCCTCTATTGTAAACCTGAATACAGGACAGTCAGTTAAGCATGTGTCATAACATTCTTTACCAATTCAGATGGGCTTCTATTTGGTTTATTGTTAGATTCCGTCCTGAACAAATACAAATTTACAATCCCAGACATCTTTCCCTGTCCAGACAGTTGTGTTTGTGATTTGTAACACCTGCCACAGAGACTTAGTCATAGTCAGAAGCTCTTCCCTGACACAATGAACACCAGTCATATCGTATATGGGAGGTCTTGTACTATTGTCTGCTGTAGCCATAGTCATGATTATGATCATAAAAGCCACAGCTTTCCAGGTTGCACCTGTTTGATTCTGGCTGGGAATACTTTTCTGGATCGTCACAAGCAAAATCAACATTTTCACCAACAATCTATTCATTTTTTCCCGCATAAGCTTTAGCTTTAGTTCATTATCACCCAGTGTTTCTTTCCAAGGTCTTGTGGAGCCTTTTTCACTTGGGTACGGTGAATCCAGTCACTCTGTTCTTTGATCTTGATTGCAGTAGAACTGGTGAGAAGCACCTAAAATTATCCTTCCCACATGCCAAGGAGAGCCAGACCTGTCAGGCAGCCCACAGGAGCCCCAGCAAGCCACACCTGTTCCATATTTCCTTGGTTTTGTGGGGCTCCACAATGTCACAATGTTCTTCTTGATTCCATGAGTCCCTGTAGCATCACAATGTTCTCCTTGTCACAATATTCTCCTTGCTTCTGTAGTGTCACAATGGCCCCTTGATCCATAAGGTCTTGCAGTGTCACCATGGTCCCTGGGCTCCATGCAGCCCCACTGTGTCACAATGGCTCTTTGGTTCTATGGGCCCCACAGCTTCATCACTGACCCTTGGTTTCACTGGGGTCTTGTGTCTCACAAGGGATTTCACGCCCTGATTCCATGAGGCACCAGAATGTCACAATGGTCTCTTTGGTTCCATGAGGTTCCATGGTGTCACCATGGTGTCCTTGGACCTGTATTGTCACAACGGCCCCTTGGTTCTGTACTGTCAACAATGGTTCCTTTGTTCCACTGAGGCCTTGATGTGTCACAATGGCTCCTTGGTTCCGTCATTCCATAGTGTCACATACAGAAAATCATACTATGAAAAGCCAGCGTCCATTAAGGAGATAGGGGAGTCTTCAACTTTATTTCAGTAAAGGGAAAGAGTCCACCAGGGCACACGCTCATGCAGTTTTCTCTCTTGAGGTTCTGGAGGCAGCAACCTCCATTATCCTAAACTCCCCCGTGCACATTGCCCACTTCCTTTCCTCATTGGCTGAGGTACTAGGAAGGTGCAGCCTTTCCAAATCACCTACCCCATATCCCCTCTTGAACCTGTCATTTTACCCCAAAGTTCATAAACTCAAGCTCATGCAGACCCTTGTCTGTTTCAGGAGCCAAGCTGACTGGGCTCTGTAATAAACCTGTTGCTTGTAGTTAGTAGAGAAACTAAGACCCATTTCAGAGATATTAACACCCATACTTTCAGTCATTGAATTATTTTTAAAGACAACTTACTGATCAATCACAACGGACTCCACAGTTCCATGAGGCCCCACAGTGTCACAACTGGCCCTTGGTTCCATGAGGTTCTGCAGTGTCACCATGGTGGGTGTCAGAGGCTGGATGAGATCAATGTCCCAGACACCTCAGGATGCTCGGAATGCCCGTGTGGGGCCAGGGCCGGGTCTGGCCTTGGTTTGTGGTGGGACAGAGCCCTGCCCTTAGCCCTGGCCTGGCACAGCTGCCAATCACACAGCAGGGGTGGTGCTAACCCAGCTCTGATTGGCTAAGCTGTCATTCAATCAAACATCAGAGGTGATGTTAAGCCGGCTCTGATTGGCCAATCTGTCAATCACACAGTAGGGGCAGTGATAACCCACCTCAGATTGGCTGAGCTGTCAGTCAGTCACACACTAGCAGCAGGTACAAACCCTCACTCTGATTGGGCAAACAACTGGAAATCCCACCCAAAGGGCGGGCCCACACAGGCTCAGGGGATTTAAAGCTGGAGCTCGAGGTCAGCTGTGGTCTGGGTTGTGCTGTCTGCTGGGGTTCTTCTGTGAGCTATGCTGGAACTTGAGCAGCTGGTACCTGTGTGCATTTCTGTCTATAGATCTTCTGTGCTTCTGTTGTTCTCTATTTCTTTGTCTAATCCTACTTACCTGGGGCATTTTTGGGTAATTTAACATCTTCGGGGTTAAAGGTTTTTAGGTTAAATGGTCTTGTGTGAATTAAGTTAATGCTATGAGAAGAGTTTTATGGTGAGTTGGAGCTTGTATAAATCTTTCTGTCCAAGTTCCTTGATTGTCTATATTTTGCCTGTAAAATTTTGTGTTATTTGGACCTCTTAGCTCAGTTGGTTGGAGCAGGGTGCTGGTATCACTGAGGTTGTGGGTTCAGTCCCTGTGTGGGTCATTCACTCAAGAGTTGGACTTGATGATCCTTGTGGGTCCCTTCCTACCAAGAATATTCTTTGCATCTGGCCATGTTGAGAATACCTGGCTGGGGTTTCTCCTGTGCACCAAACTTGACTAAAGGAACCTTTGGTCACCCCCAGCATTTCAGTGTTCTGGGGTGTTACAGCCCTGCAGGCTCACCATGGCCTCTTGTTTCCATCAGGCTCTGCTGTGTCACACTGGCCCTTGGTTCCATGAGCATCTGGAGTGTCACACAGCTTGATGACATTTGTCCTTGCTGCCCCTGCCATCCCACTGCCCCAGCAACAGCCCCGATCCACCCGTGAGGGACAGGCCCTGCTGGGCCAGGCCTGGGCTCAGGCCTTGGCCTTTCTGCTTCCTCCACCCAGCCCAGGCCTTGCTCAGCATTGCAGTTCCCTGCTCACAGCCTCGGGCTCCTGCAATCCTGCCCTCAAGGATCTGCTCTCACCAGTCTCTGGGGAGCCTTTGGCACTCCCTGCCCTCAGTGGGGACACTGATGCTCCAAGGGACTTGGAGTTTTGCTTCTGATTCCTTGAGCATCTTCTTCAACCTTCTCTCAGTGCCTGAGGCTCCTGGGCTCAGCCCCAAATCCACCATGGGACTGATCAAAACACAGAAAGCCCACAGGAGTACCTTGTCTTCCTTCAATTGTCGCCAAGTCTCCAGGGCTTTTTGCAGCTGTTTGGAGTCAGTTTACATTTCTGTTAATGAGGAAGATTTCATAGTGGACCTCACGATTTTTTGTTTTTAATTAATGGAATTTTTTTTTAACTTTTCAGCTCAGAGAAGAGGTAATTGAATCATTCTCCAAGTGATCTTGATGCTGAATGTCTCCTTAGGAGGTCTGGGCACACAGAAGAATGAGCCCCTTGCAGGCTGACCCTGTTTGGACAACCTGCTCCTCACCCCCAGCCTCACCATGTCTGACATTGCCCACCTGGGACTGACATCCCTGTGCCCTGCAGCAGAACCTTGTCCCCTGAGCTCTGCAGCTGGGTGTCCCTGCCCATTGCACCATGTCCCACCTGCTCTCCTCAGGGCTCTGCCTGCACACAGGCCCAGGAGAAGTTTTCCTGTTTGTGAGGACAGAATGGACAAGTCTGAGCAGGTTTTCTGAACAACAAATACCTCTCAGGAGTAACATGCTCAGTCCAGGCTGCCTGGAATGATGTCACCTTTCTGCAAGGGACAGTATGAGCAGAAATTATGTCTGTAAGCAGAATTCTCTGAGTTTTTCAGCCGAATTCTCTGTCCCTCTCCTTTCTCTGGGTCTCTGTTGCAGATTTAATCTGCTGGTGCCATCCTCACTTGGAACCTCTCTTTTGAATGCAGACAGATGTTCCCAGGTCTGCTAGGCAGGTGTTGCTCAATATTTATGCTAAGTGTTTTTGTTCCTCATGGAACTGAGGAGAGCTCTGTGACAGAGTGGGGGCTGATGGAACCAAGGAGACAATTGTGACAGTCCAGAGCCTCACAGAAACAAGGCTCCTTTGTGACACTGAGGGCAATCATGGAACCCAGCAGACCATGGTGATACAGCAATGTCACATGGAACCAATGATCCATTGTTACACTGCTGATTGAAGGAGGCCATGGTGACACTATGTGACCTCATGGATCCAAGGGGCCATTGTGACACTGAAGAACTTCATGGAAGCCAGAGTCCAGTGTGACACAGCGGCGCCTCATTGGAACAAAGGAACCATTGTTGACACCCCAGAATCTCATGGAACCAAGGGGCTGTGGTGACACAGCAGGGCCACATGGAACCAAGGAGACCTGTGACATTTAGGAACCTTATGGAACCGAGGGTCCACTATGACACTGCATAAACAAGGAGACCATTGTGACACTATGGCAGTTCATGGAACCAAGCAGCCCCTGTGACACTCCAGGTCCTCGTTGAACCAGGGAGACCATTGTGACACTCAGAACCTCATGGACTAAGGGTTTATTGTGACAAAGCAGGGTCCCATGGAACCAATTGTCCATTGTGACAATGTGGATCCCAAGAGACCAAGGTGACACTATGGAACCTCATGGAACCAAGGGTCCATTGTGACACTCCATGGCCTCGTGGAACCAAGGAGATCATTGTGACATCATGGAATCTCGTGGAACCAAGGGTCCATTGTTACAGTCCAGAACCAAGAAGACCATTCTGACAGTCCAGAACCTCATGGGACCACGATTCCCTTGTTATACAGTGGGGCTTCATGGCACCAAGGAGCCACTGAGACACAGCAGGGCCACATGGGACCAATGGTCCATAGTGATACTGCAGATCCAGGGAGACCATGGTGATACCACAGAACCTCATGGAACCAAGAGTCCATGTGTGCCACAGCAGAACCTCTTGGAATCAAGGCAACCATGTTAGGCTATGGAGCCTCATGGAACCAAGAGACCATGGTGACATTGCAGGGCCTCATTTGAACAAAGGACATGGTTGATGGGACAGAAGCTCATGGAAACAATGGGACATCGTGACATTGCAGAGCCCCATGGAACCAAGGACACCGCTGTGACACTGAGGAATCTCATGGAACCAAGCAGCCATTTTCACACTGCGGACCCAAGGATAGCATTGATAACAGTACAAAACCTCATGGAACTGAGGGACCATTGTTATCCAGTGAGGCCTCGTGGAACCAAGGGGCCATGGTGATAATGTGGGGCCTCATGAACCAAATGTTCATTGTGACACTGCAGGTCTGCTTTAACCAATTGTCATTTGTGATACTGCAGATCCAAGAGACTGTGGTGACACTATGGCAGTTCAGGGAACCAAGGGGTTGTTGTGACACACCAAGGCCTCGTGGCACCAGGGAGAGCATTGTGGCAGTGCAGAACCAAGGAGGCCATTTTGACAGTACAGACCCAAATGGAACCAAGGGTCCATTGTTATCCAGCAGGGCCTCATGGAACCAAGGGGCCATTGGGAAACTGTGCAAGGGCCATAATGGAGACAAGGACACCACTGACACTGAAACCCACAGGAAAGAAAGTTTTGAACACAGTTTTGAATATCTGAAAACAGATATTCTTTATTACATCATGGTGGTCACTGTGGCAAACCTTCCTCCATTCGAGTGCACTGAGCATTGAATGAACAGAGTTTTTATCACACACACTGGTTACATACTCTTTAGCTATCCCCACTTTCTTTGAATTTATTGGACATAGTTACACTCCTTATCACAAGTCCTTATATGGTTCTTTGGGGTCTGTCTTCAACATCCAGTGCCCTTTTCAGGGAGCTTCTTCTCAACCTCCACTTTTGAGTTAGCGCTGTATTATTGTTTTTTATAATTTCTGCTTTATCAGCCTTGCAGAGCTGAGCTGGCATCCTCCTTGCATTTTGTGTGACTTCAGTTTGCCTCAGCTACATCCTTTATCTGTTTCTCCAAGGCTGTGCTGTTCTGTTCTCCTGTCCTTGATCAGTGTAAATGTTGTTCTGTTCTCCTGACCTTGTCACAGGGCTCGCCCCATGAGGTGTGTCTGCAACCCCCTCCAACACATGGGCTTGGGGTGGGCAAGTGTTTCTGATGGGACAGCTGGGCTGGATGACCCAAGGGATGTTCCAGTCCATGGCACATCATGATCAGAAATTAAATGAGAGAAGAGAGGGGCAAAGGGCGTAGGGAATTAATTTGTTTTTTAAGAACATTTTTATTCAAAATAGCACCTATACATACAGAATCCACTCCTGCTACAATATGGTTAAGTATTTTCTGCTGCTAGGAGATTTCCTGTGAATTTGTTTTGCTTCTGTGTATGGCCTTTGCTTTTTGTGCTTGCTTGGTTTGTGGGGTTTTTTATTGTTGCAGGTGGGTCTTGCTTTGTTGTTTTTGTTTAGGTTTGATTTTCCATATTGAACTGCCTTTTTATCTGATACATAAATTCAACCTTTTTTTGTGGCTTGGTTGACACCTGATGGCAAGAGAAATTTACCCAACTCAGTCATTTTGCCAAATTACATTTTGCAGTCACCATTAACCAGATGAATTCGGTCACAGACTCCCTGCAACCTGGCAGCATCCACAAAGGAATTGAAAGTGCATTTCATGCCATTGTAGAGATAATAGAAATGTTCCACACTGGTGGGCAAGGGCTGGTCACTGAGGGATGTCACCAGGGAGTGGCTGCCCAGAGGACTCTGTGCCATGGATGACATTTGACCCTCATTGTTCAGCCAAATTCCCACCCACCCCATGTTCCTCTCCTGCAGCCCAGCTCTCTCCAATCTGGCTCTGAGGAGAGCACAGCAGACCATGTCCCAGGCCTGCCTAAAGTCTGGGCACACAACATCCCCTTCTTTTCCCTCCCACGGGGGTTCTGCAATCCCTGCCTTGTGCTGCCAGTGCCTGGAATGGCTGCAGGAGGATTTGCCACCTGCCCTTCCCTGCTGAGCCTGACCAGTCTGTGACTGTCCCAGTGCCCCTCCCTGCCCTGTTTGCAGACTGGTTCCATGTCTGCCCTTCCCAAGTGCCCAGGACCCTCTGGGATGTCTCTGTCCTTTCCAAGGGGTTTGAGAGAGGTCCCACAGTGACACTGTCCAGCCTTCTCAACATCGTAAACACCAAAAGCCTTTTCCACATCCCTGAGTTTCAGGTGAGTGCCCAGAACACAGCACAGCCCTGTCCAGGTCCTGAGGGCAATTCAGAAGGGAGGCAACTCTGATTTCTCCCCACAGACCAGGGTTCTTTATTAAAAAAATGTACAGAGAATAAGCTTTTTAAAAGTCATTGTGCTATAAAAAAAAGGTAAATATTAATGTAGGAATATTATGAGTAGTGAAATTAATTTGTGAAATACATGATATCAGTAGAAAAATTGTATAACATTAGCAAAAAATTTCGAAGAGAAGAAAAACAGATTATAGTTACTTCCATTCTGAGTGCTCTGCAGAAGAAAGATGCAGTTTATTGCTTCAGAAAAAATCCAGTCAACCCTTTGCTCAGGGCATCCTTGAGCTCCTTGTTTCTCAGGCTGTAGATGAAGGGGTTCAGGGCGGGAGGCACCAACGTGTACATCACTGACAAGGAGAGATCCAATGTTGAGGAGGGGATGGAGGAGGGCTTCAGGTAGGTAAATATACCAGTGCTGATAAACAGGGAGACCACAGCCAGGTGAGGGAGGCAGGTGGAAAAGGCTTTGTGCTGTCCCTGCTCAGAGGGGATCCTCAGCACAGCCCTGAAGATCTGCACATAGGAGAAAACCATGAACACAAAACAACCAAGTGCTAAACAGACACTAAAAATGAGAAATCCAAGTTCCCTGAGATAGGATTTGGAGCAGGAGAGCTTGAGGATGTGTGGGATTTCACAGAAGAACTGGCCCAGGGCATTGCCATGGCACAGGGGCAGGGAAAATATATTGGCTGTGTGAAGCAGAGCATTGAGAAAGCCACTGGCCCAGGCAGCTGCTGCCATGTGGGCACAAGCTCTGCTGCCCAGGAGGGTCCCGTAATGCAGGGGTTTGCAGATGGACACGTAGCGGTCATAGCACATGAGGGTCAGGAGATACAACTCTGTTGACATGAAGAACATATAAAAAAAGACCTGTGCAGCACATCCTGCATAGGAGATGTGTCTGGTGTCCCAGAGGGAATTGTGCATGGCTTTGGGGACAGTGGTGCAGATGGAGCCCAGGTCGCTGAGGGCCAGGTTGAGCAGGAAGAAGAACATGGGGGTGTGCAGGTGGTGGCCGCAGGCTACGGTGCTGATGATGAGGCCGTTGGCCAGGAGGGCAGCCAGGGAGATGGCCAGGAAGAGGCAGAAGTGCAGGAGCTGCAGCTGCCGCGTGTCTGCCAATGGCAGCAGGAGGAAGTGGCTGATGGAGCTGCTGTTGGACATTTCTTCACTCTGGACATGGTGGACTGCTGAAAGAAGACATTGTAAAACTGTGACCAACTCCTTTGACTCAATCCAATGCTATTTTCTTAGGAATCCACTCAAAATACTGCTCTTCTTGTTTTGGCAACTTTGCTAAACATTTCTCAGTTTGGATATCTTTTGCTGCTGATTTACTGTCTCATCTACATCATTGCTCTCAGCCTGAAATACTGGGGAGCCCAAAGGGAAAACAGGGCTCCCTATTCCCCAAGGCAGTCAGTCCTGCTGGTCCCACACTACTGCCCTTTGCTCATTTCCCCTCCCTCTATTTCATTGTGATCGCATTTAAATCATTCTTGAAAAATTAAGTGGACTTTGAAGGATCCAATTTCAAAATACTTTTCCCCAAAGTCTTATAATTTTTTTTGCAGATGGACAGAGAGAGAGATGCCATGGGTTGTTCTTGCTCTCTGCTGCCTGCAGTTGTGCCTACTAGGAGATGCTTCTCTCTATCTAAGCCTTGTCCCTGCCAGTGCTGCCAGAGCCCAGCCCAGCCCTGGGGGCTCAGCTCTGCCCTGCACACCCCTCCCAGCACAGGGCACTGCCCAGGGCCATCTCCCTGCCAGCAGGGCATTAAGGGCAGCTCACACAAACTGAGATGCTGCAAGCCAAGGGGCTGCTGCTGCTGTCTGGAGGCACAGGAAGGTGAGGAGGCACTTTGTGAGGGAGATGGGAGGCAGATGTGCTGATGCCCAGGGGGACAGTGCAGGAGTGTCAGTGACACAGACACACCTGACAGCCCCTTTGCCTTGCCTTGAGGAGAAAGCTGAGAGCAGCCCTGGCCATGCAGCACCATCTCCACAGCAGGAGGAATCTGCCCTGATGGGGGTGGCTCCTTGCACCTCCAACTCCTCCCCACAGTGCATGGGGAGCTGCCAGGCAGGCTGAGAGCTGCCTCTGGCAAGTGGCACATGGGCTGGGCTGGCCAAGAGCCCTGAGGGCTGCAGGAGCTGCTCTGCAGGACAGCCGTGGGCAGCCCTGGCTGCAGCCCCAGCTTCAGCCCCTGCAGCCGTCCCTGGAGCTGGGAGAGTCCTCCTGACACATCCCCCTGTGTGGGCTGTGGGCTGTGGGCTGTGCTGACTCCAGGAGATGCCTCCAGAAGCACAGGGGACATTGCCCTGCACCCACACACTCACCATGTCCAGGGCTGTGAAGATGTTTCCCCAAGTGCAGTCTCAGCTCAATGTCTTCCCAGTCCTGATTGCCTTGAGCCTGTCTGTGCCTGGCTCCTGTGCCCTCAGTGCCTGCAGGCAGTGCCCTCAGCCCTGCTGGGCTGGCAGAGGAGCTGCTCCTCAGCAGAAATGTCTTTTTGAAGCTTCTCTTGGTTCACCTTGGGAGCTGCCTCTGTGCCAGGAGCCCAGCCCAGCTCAGCAGCACAGACACAGCACAAGGACTTTAATGACCATCTCGGATCATTAAATGTTTTCATCATAATCATTCCCTGAGAGAGTGTTCAAAAAACTTCTCAAGAACTCAAATTAAAATGCTGTAGTTTCTTGACGTTTTAATGGGTCCCAATGAGGGACACAACTGAGAAAATGTCCCCAGGTTCCAGTTAGAGCAGGAAATACGAGGCAGATATGACAGGCGGGGACAAAGAAATGTCAAGTCTTTCCCTTTTGACACCAACTCTTTTAGTAGTTTATAGAATCATGCCCCCAATTATCTACTTTAATTAGTCCCTTGAGAGCTTTGTATTAACACTCAGTGGGGCTCATTAATACTTTGAGATACTCAAGGTTTGGGTTTTGCTTTTGCCTTGGAGTCTCTGAGAGGTTTGTGCAGTCATGGTCTCCAATTATCTGCTTTAATTAGTCCCTTGAGAGCCTTGGTCAGTAACAACACACAGTGGAGCTCATTAACACTTCAAGGTACTCAGGGTTAATTTAAGTTCTACTTTTTGACACTGGGTCTCTGATAGGTTTGTGCAGTGACAGCTTCCAATTATCTGCTTTAATTATTCCCTTGAGAGGCTTTGTCAGTAATGATACTCAGTGGGGCTCATTAATACTTCAAGGTACTCATTTTTTTAAGGTACTTGGAGTTTCCCTTTTTGCACGAATTCTTTTAGTAGTTTATGCAGTGATGCCCCCAATTATCTGCTTTAATTAGTCCCTTGAGAGCTTTGTATTGACACTCAGTGGGGCTCATTAATACTTTGAGATACTCAAGGTTTTAAAGGTACTTTGGATTTTCCTTTCCTCTCTGACTCTCTGAGAGGTTTTAGGGCAATCCTGGCCTCCAGTTCTCTCCTCCAAGGAGTCCATGAGGAGCCTGTGTTGGGGATGGACCTCAGTGGGACCCATTAATGCTTTGAGACACTTTGGGTTTTTCTTCTGCCTTGGACTCCTGGAAAGGTTTGTGCAATCTCCTCTCAGGCCCTGAGGTTCAAGGGCTCAGCACCAAATGCACCACGGGGCTGATTGGGATCAAGCAAGTCCTGACAAACCATGGCTCAGCCTTGATTTACTTCTGGTCTGGTGCCATTCATTAGGAAGATTTTCAAATCCATTTATGGAGAAATATTTCCAAGAGATTCTAAGGAATATCCATTCCTATTTTGAAGGGTGTATTTCATTGCTATTCTCTTTAGAGCAGAGGTGATTGCAGCATTCTGTGATTGATATTGATGCAGGGTCTCTCCTCAGGAGGTCTGGCCTGCTCACAGAAGCTGTGCCTTGAGGTCTGAGCCAGTGTGGACAACCTTGCTCCACATTCCCCAACCCCATCCTGTCTGTCCTCACTCACCTGGGACCTGCTTTGCTTAGAGAATTGGCTACACTTATGCCAAAAGGAGTTTCCCCTCCCCCCTTTTTTAAATTTTTTTAATTTTTGAAGCAATCTAAAACTCCTGAATTTCCTCATTGAAAACAGACACCTTGTATTAGTGTGTGCCAGCTCAAGGTACTACCAAACAGGTTCCCCTTTCCCAAGTCAGAACCCTGCAAGGAATGTTTGAGACCTTTGGACTCCTTGGTTCCACAAGGCCTTGCTGGGTCACCATGCACTCCTGGTTCCAAGAGATTCTGTACTGTCACAATGGAGATTTGGGTCCATGGGTGTCACAATGCTCTTTTGGGTTCCATGAAGCCTTGATCTGTCACAATGGACTTTTGTTCCTTGAGGTTCCATACTCTCAGCAATGGTCTCTGTAGTTCCAGAGTGTCACCATGGACTCTTGGTTCCATGTGGCCCCACAGTGTCACCGTGGTCTCCTTGGTTCCACAAGGCCGTGCAGTGTCACAATGGCTCACAGGTTCCATGAGGCCCCACAATGTCACAGTGGCCCCTTGGTCCCATGAGTTTCCCCAGTGTCACAATGGTTCCTTGGCTCCACGTGGCCCAGGTGTCTCACAATGGACTCTTGGTTCCGTGGGGCCCCGCAGTGTCACAGGGGTTTCCTTGGTTCTGTAGGGTCACACTGGACACTGCAGCGCCCCCTGCTGGCCGGGAGGACCTGGCACTGTGCGAGCACCTCCTGGTGGATGACCCCTGCAACTGTGAATGGCTTGTACTGGTTTGTACTGGTTTGTGCTGGGATGGGGTCCAGGGTGTGCTGGGACGTGGCTGGAGTCACTGGGTTGTACTGGGTTATACTGAGAGAGGGTGTGTGAGTGTCTGGGTGGACCTAGCACTGTGTGTACTGGTTGTACTGATTTATACTGGTTTGTACTGGGATTGGCTTCTGGGGAGTTACTGATTTGTACTGGGTTATTCTGGGATGTGTTACAAGGGGATGACTGGTTTATGCTGGGTTATACTTGTTTATACTGGGTCATACTGGGTTACACTGGTTCATATTGGGATGGGGTGCTGGGGGTCACTGGGTTATACTGGGTTATACTGGTTTATATTGGGATGTGATCCTGGGGGGTGACTGGGTTGTAGAGGTTTATACTGGGTTATAGAGGGATATTCTGGATTTTACTGGGTCAGACTGGGGTGTACTGGGTTATACTGGGAGGGAGCTTGGGGATGCTTGGCACTCCACTGGGAGCAACTTCTGGGGATGCTGGCCTTACTGGTTTATACTGGGATGGGACCTGAAACCTACTGGGAGTGACTTCAGCTTGGTCTGAGCTTACTGGTTTATACTGGGAGCTGCCACCATGGGCTCAGGGGCTCAGTGGTAACTCCCAGTGCTTACTGGTTTATACTGGTGCCCTCCCAGTATAAACCTGAGAGCCCCAGGACCACACTAGGAGCCCCTAGACTACACTGGGAATGGGTTTGGGTGCATGAGACCTTACTGGTTTATACTGGGAGCTGCTGCCACAGGCCTCAGGAGCTTGGGAGTGGCTCCCAGTGCTTACTAGTTTATATTGGTGCCTTCCCAGTCCACACCTGGGAACACTGGTAGGCACTTGCAGCCAGGCAGGACCTCAAAGCTGAGCTGGCCTTCACCAGGGCCTTGCTGAGCTGCAACTTCTCCAACTTGTCGGCCTGGCAACACTGCCTGGGGCTGCTGATGCCCACCAGGAACTACGGCAAGGGCACTGCCCCCTGGAAGGCTGAAGGAAGGTGAGGGATTCCCCAAAAAATCTCCCACAATTTTGCGGGATCCCCAGAATTTTTCAGCCCCTCCCTCGCCTAAAGTGGGAGCTGGTGGGTTCTGTTGGGTTGAATGGGTAGACCTGATGTTCCTAAATCCCCAATGATTTCAATGGGTAGGCCTGAACTCCTGGATACCTGGGTGCCCCCACTGAGATATTGGGGTTTCCCCTGCTGCCCCTCTGATATTTTGGGGTGCCTCCTTTGCCCACCCCAGAGCTGGAGCTGCTGCAGAATACCATCTTCACCAACCCCATGCACCAAAGCACCTGGCTGTACCTGCACTGCATCCTCTCCTGAGGTAACTCAGGGCTCCCTCCCACCCCTGATGTCCTCACCTGGAGTTTTGGGTACCCCTGAATGTTGGGGTGCACCCTGACAGCCCCACAGCCGCCAAGGGTCATCTCTGTCCACGTCGCCTGGGAGGACAGTGGCCATCATCTTCTCCTGGCCTGTCAGGGTGAGTCAGGGCACTTGGGTGCCCCAAAAATAAGCTGAATATCCCTGAAAATTATCGGGGTACACCTGGATACTGCCCAAAATCACCTGGATCCCTCCCAGCAATCACCTGGGTACACCTGGCTATCCCCAAAAATCACCTGGATACCCCCAGAAATCACCAGGATATTCCTGGTTACCCCTTGGATCCCTGGATCACCAAAAAACCCCTTGGGACCCCCGAAAACGAGTGTCTCAAACATCCTCATTGCTTTGATTGGGTAGGCCTGGTGCCCCTAAAACCCATTGCCTTTAAAGGGTAGACCTGCTGTCCCTAAATTCCTATTGACTTCAATGGGTTAGACCTGGAGTCCTGTTTATCTCCATTTATCTCTACAAATCGCTCCGACTGGTCTCACTTTTGCTTCAGTGCTCCCAGTCACCCCAGTGTCCCTCTCAGCCCTTCCCAGTGCTCCCAGTTTAAACAGTAACTCTTCCCAATCAAGCCCTATCAATGGGTAGACCTGATGTCCTTCAATCCCCTTTGACTTCAGTGGGCAGAGCTGATTTCCCAAAACTTTTGGCGCTAAAAATACCAATTTTGGGCTTGGAATTCCCAGCTTTTGGGATGAAAATGGACATTTTTGGGCTTACCTGGAAACACAGCTCCAGCATAGACAGCAGGTGAAGGATCAGGGATTTGGGATTGGCCTCCAGGAATTCATCCAGCACATCCAGAGCATCAGCACTGCAATCCTGGAGTGGAAACTCCCAGAATTCAGCCCAAGATTTCCTCCAAATTTACTCAAATTTCCCTATATTAGGGCCAAATTTCCTAAAAAATCTCACTGACTTTAATGGAAACACCAGGTGTCCCTAAATCCCTATTGACTTTAATGGGATACACCTGGTGTCGATAAGTCCCTATTGATTTCATTAGTCATGTCTGATGTCAAAAAAATGTGCATTGGGAGATTGATATTACAAGAGATGGGGCAACTGAGAGACGTTGTCAAAGATGGTTTATGGCCTCATGGTGTCAGTCTCATAGAAGGGTGAGACATTAAAGCTGTTACATCCAAAGCCATAATATCAGAAGCCTCCTCATTCTTAGTTACAATGCCTTATGTTCGTTTTTTAGCCAATCAAATACTTGTGTGAAGTTTGCCAGCATCCTTTTACACCAATCATTAATTGCTTTCCTTCTCATGGCTTTGCAGTAATGTGTCATTTTTCAACCAATCCTATAACACTTCACAAACCTACATTGATATATCTTAAAACTTCTAATTAACATTATAATAAGTTCTATTGCTAAGCTTTACAATCTTTTACTATCTTACTTAACATACTGCTTTCCTTACATAATGCATATTTCTGTTTGCTCTAAAATATAGATCTAGTTATAATAAAAATTTATATTCCTGTTTTATATCTATTGTACTTTGAATGCTCTGATTGTCTAAGATTTCTCCAAGGTCTTAGGTCAAACCTTGGATCCATCTCAGTCTCTGAGCCTGTATGCACCAGGCCCTGAGAGCTCTCCATGCCTGCATTTCCCACACCACCTGTCATCTCTGCCTCCAATTTCCTGCTCTCACTGGAACCTGGGGACACTTTCTCAGTCGTGTCCCTCAGTGGGACACATGAACAATATCAGAAATTTTGGAGTTCGAATAATACTTAATTCTTTAGAGGTTTCCTTGAAAGCAACGGTTCTGACTTGCTTTCCATCTGGTCTGATCGAATTCTTTCTGAAGATTTTCAACTCCAGTTATGGAGAAATATGACAATGACCTCCTTAGAAATATCCATTTCTATTTTCAAGAGTGTATTTTATTACTGTTCTCTTTAGAGCAGAGGTGATTGCAGCATTCTGTGATTGATATTTGTGAGCAATGGATTTGTAAAGGATTCTCAAAGCCTGACTGAAAGCTCACACAGTCTTGTACATCTGGATGCAAACTCTGAGATAAGGTGTGCTGACTCAGAATGGCCCTGGAATAGAGAAGACATTGCTGAGAGGGAGATTGAGCTAGAAACAAGTTTCAAACAATGGCCTTGCAAAAAGATCAGATATTTTGGAGAATTAGAACTGTTAAATATGCATTTTGGCAAGATCATGTGTTGTAAAATAATAGATAATTGGCATTAGAATTATTAGCACCATTGTGTGGCAAAAGATAATAGGCTAAGAAATATTTCTAAGGTTTTATAACAAGGAAATAAGTTGGCTTCTGATAGAATGGCATGGAGTTTTACATCTCTTATGTTTCAACCTTCAAGGAGACTGATAATTGAAGAAAATATTTTAAAAGCCTCTCAGTTGCCCCGTCTCTGTAGAGCTGGGATTTTTCAACAGTGCTGAGTCCCTGGACATCAGTCCCTGAGAGGGAGCTGAAGGAAAACTTCTCAGAAGTCAAAATCATATTCAAACTCCACAGTTTCCTGAAGTTTTAATGGATTCCACTGAGGGACACGACTCAGAAAGTGTCCCCAGGTTCCAGTTAGAGCAGAACAATGGAGGCACTGATGACAGGTGGGGACAAACAAGGGAAAGGTGTCTGTGATGCTGAGCAAACCTGGATGTGTTTCAGGAATGCAAAGGGCCAAGGGCTGAGCCCCAGCCCCTGGCAAGGCAGATCCTGTCCCTCCCTCATTGCTCAGGGCTCTTCCCGGGCCACTGGGCTCTGGGCATGTGCAATGCCAAGGGCAGCACCATGGGGCGGCCCCTGCCAGGCTGCTGAGCAGGGACAAGGAGGCAATGAGGCCCCAGCACAGCAAGGCTCACTTGTCCCCTGCTGGCCTCAGGCCCAGGGCCAGCCTGCATGGCCCAAGTGCTGCAGGAGTTGGCTGTGTCAGGGCCTTTCAGCTGCTGCCCATCCCTGTGGCCTCTGCAGCCCAGGCTGTCCTACGGTGTCCATGCCCTGCACCTCTGTCCCTGCAGGCTGTCGTCATCCCCCGGCTGCCCCACCTCGCTGGCCCCTTCCTTTGCTGACAGCTCTGCCTCCTGCCTGCCTCTGCCTGCACACACAGAGGCCTTGGGCTGCTCCAGATTCCTTCTGGGGGATGTGCTGCACCCAGCCCTGCCCTGAGAGAGGAATTGCTTTATCTTTTTGTCCAATCTGGGCCTCTTCATGTGCCCTTTGCATTAATTCTTTTTTCTCCACCTGTCATCTGCTATGTCAAAAGGATTCACCAGCTCTGAAATCACCCTTCTATTCCTCCCATGTCTCTCCTCTGCTGTCCTCAGTCTCCACTCCATTGAGCACAGAGCTCCTTTGTCCCTATATTGTCCTTTGCTGCCCCAAAGCCCCACCTTCTCAAGCTGTTGTCAAATGAATATTTTGCCCTCATAGTCTTAAGAAAATCATCAGAGGCTTAAGCCAGCCAAACCTGTCTGTCTTGGCTACTTTTTTCCTCTAAGCAATCATTGTATATAGAAAATTTGTGAGGTGGAATCTCAGTTTTGGCCCATGGGCACATGGACAAGAAGGATGCTTCTTTTCCATTGGAAGGGAAGCACGGAGCCCAGTGTTTTGGTGGTCGATGAGAGGCAGTGATGCCAAACCAGTCACATTTGTCTCTCCTGGAGGTTTCTACTGGGAGCAATCCTTGGCTCTATGGAGTTTTGGAACAAAATCATATTTTGGCCATGGGCGCCTGGATGAGATGGATTGTTCTTTCTAGAGGAGGGAGAGCACAGATTCCTCTTTTATCAGGGGCAAATGAGAGGTGACCACCAGAGGCCAAGGCTGGCCAGAGCTGCCTGTCCTGGCAGCTTTTGTGTGGGAGAAACACTTGCATATAGGGAATTTTTTAGGGGGATTGGCCCCACACACTTGGAGGAGGAGGATGGTTCTTTTCCAGAGGAAGAAAGGACAGAGCCCCAGTGCTCCAGGGGCTGATGACCAGTGGTCCTTGACATTCCAAGGTCAGCCAGACCTGTCAGGCAGCCTCTGAGATGACAAGCCAACCAGATCTGTTCCACATTCTCTTTTTTCTATGAGGCCCTGTAGTGTTTCCATGTTCTTTTTTCTGAAATGTCAAGATGGCCCCATCTTTCCATGAGGCCCTGCAGGGTCACAATGGCCTTTTGGTTCCATGGGCCCCACAGTGTCACAATGGTCTCCATGATTCCATGGGGCCCTGCAGCGTCACCATGGTAGTGTCATATTGGATTCTTGGTTCCACGAGGCCCAGCTGTGTCACACTGGCCTCTTGTTTCCATGGGCCTCCTTAATGTCACAATGGTCCCTTGCTCCCATCAGGCCTTGCAGTGTCAGAATGCTTTCCTTGGTTCCATGGGACTACACAATGCCACAATTGGTGTCACAATTTCCATGCTCTCCATTATTCCATAAGGTCCTGCAGTGTCACAATGGCCTCTTGGCTGCACAAGTCCCTGTTGTGTCACAATGGGCCCCCCTTTCTTCCATGAGGCCTTGCAGTGTCACAGGAATCTCCTTGGTACCACAGTATGGGAATATAAATATTACTAGAGATGGAGCAACTGAGAGACTTTGTAAAAGATGGTTTGTTGCCTTATGGCATCAGTTTCATAGAAGGGTGAGACGTTAATTCTCAGTTACAATGCCTTATGTTAGTGTTTTAGCCAATCAAATACTTCTACAAAGCTTCCTAGTGTATTTTTACAGCAATCATTAATTGCTTTATTTCCCATGGCTTTGCTGCAATGAATAATTTTTCAGCCAATCATATAACACTTCACAAACATTCACTGATACATCTTAAACTTCTAACTAGCCTTACAAAGGTTCTATTGCTAAACTTTAAAATCTTTTACTATTTTAATGTATTGCTTTGCTTACATAATATTAATTTCTGTTTGCTTATAACATATTTCTACTTTAACTACAAACTTATATTCTTTGTTCATGTCTGTTCCACTTAAATGCTCTAATTCTCTAAGCCTTCTCCAAGGTCTTAGGTCAAACCCTGTATCCATCTCTATCTCTGAGCCTGTATGCACAAGGCCCTGAGAGCTCTCCCTGCCTGCATTTCCCACACTGCAGTATCCCAATGGACCCTTGGTTCCTTGGGGACTCACAATGGCAGAAGGGTCTCCTTGGTTCCACAAGGTCCTGCAGAGCCCCTTGATTCAACGAGGCCTCAAAGTGTCATCATGGCCTCCAGGATTCCATGAGGTCCCACAGTGTCACAATGGACCTTTGGTTCCATGGAGTCCAGCACTGTTCCATGAATCCTCAGTTCCATGAGGCCCTGTAGTATCACAATGGACTCCTCGGTTCAATGGTGCCACACAGTTGGCACCCCAGCCCTTGGTGTGATGAGACCCATAGTGTCACAATGGTTCCTTGCTTCCATGAGGCCTTGAAGTGCCACAATGATCTCCTTGGTTCCATGGGACCATAAAGTGTCACAATAGTCTCCATGATTCCACGACACCCCACAGTGTCACAATGACCCCTTGGTTGCATTGAGCTCCACAGCATCACTACGATTTCTGGAGTTTTATAAGGCCCTAAAATGCCACAATGGTCCTGTTGTTTCACAAAGCCTCAAATTGTAAAAATGTCCTCCATGTTGCTGAGTCACAATGGACCTTTGGTTCCATGGAGCCCCAAAGTGCCACAAAGGTCTCCTTGGTTCCACAGTGTCAGAATGGTCCCTTTGTCCCATGGAGCCCCACACTGTCACTGTGGTCCCCTTGATTCCATGAGGCCCTGCCGTGCTACAATGGCCCCAATGGCTACAATGGTCTCCAGGGAGACTCTCTACAACCACCTGAACAGAGGTTGTAGTCAGGTGGGGGTCGCTCTCTTCTCTCCCAGGAAACACCTGACAGAACGAGAGGACACAGACTGAAGATGAGCCAGTATAGATTTGACATCAGGAAAAAATTATTCACTGCAAGAGTGATTGGGCACTGGAATCTTCTGCCCAGGGAAGTGGTGGAGTCATGGTCCCTAGCAGCCAAAAAAAGTCTTGACGTGGCACTCAGAGCCATGGTTAATTTTTTGAGGTGATGTTAGTTCATAAGTTGGATTTGATGGTTTCAAAGGTCTTTTCCAAACTCATTAATTCTCTGATTCTGTTTCACAATAGTCTCCATTGTTCCATGAGGCCCTGCAGGGTCACAATGGACCTTTGGTTTTGTGAGTCCCACAGTGTAACAATGGACTCTTGGTTCCATGAGGTTCCTCATGTCAGAACGGCCCCTTGGTCACAATGGACTTCTGGTTCCATGAGCTTTCATGCTCTCAGAAACATTTCCACAATGTCACCATGTACACTTTGTTCCATGAGGTTCTGTAGTATAACATGATCACCTTGGTTCTGTGAGGTTCTGCAGTGTCACAATGCACCCATGACTGCAGGAGGTTCCACAGTGTCACCATGGCCTCCTTGGATCTGCAGTATAACAACGGACCATTGGTTCCATGAGGCCTTTCTCTCTCACAATGGACTTTTGGTTCCATGAAGATCTTTAGTGTCACAATGGTCTCCTTGGATCTGCAGTGTCACAAGGGACCACAGGTTCCATGTGGCCCCACTCGGTCAAAATGGATTTTGGTTCCATGAGCTCCCACAGTGTCAAAAGGCCCCTTTGTTCCTTGAGGTTCCATAGTGTCACAGTTGACACTTTGGTTCTGTGAGGCCCTGCTGTCAGCAAATCTCCAAAATATCAGAATAAGACTCCTTAACACTAATTTGGTGCAGGGCATGGACACCGTAGGACAGCCTGGGCTGCAGAGGCCACAGGGATGGGCAGCAGCTGAAAGGCCCTGACACAGCCAACTCCTGCAGCACTTGGGCCATGCAGGCTGGCCCTGGGCCTGAGGCCAGCAGGGGACAAGTGAGCCTTGCTGTGCTGGGGCCTCATTGCCTCCTTGTCCCTGCTCAGCAGCCTGGCAGGGGCCGCCCCATGGTGCTGCCCTTGGCATTGCACATGCCCAGAGCCCAGTGGCCCGGGAAGAGCCCTGAGCAATGAGGGAGGGACAGGATCTGCCTTGCCAGGGGCTGGGGCTCAGCCCTTGGCCCTTTGCATTCCTGAAACACATCCAGGTTTGCTCAGCATCACAGACACCTTTCCCTTGTTTGTCCCCTTCTGTCATTAGTGCCTCCAGTGTTCTGCTGTGACTGCAACCTGGGGACACTTTCTCAGTTGGGTCCCTCAGTGGGACCCATTAAAACTTCAAGAAACTTTGGAATTTGGAGTTCTTGAGAAGTTTTTTGAACACTCTCTGAGGGACTGAGTCTGACGCAAACAAGCACAAAGCCCTGAGAGGGTCATTAAAGTCGTTGTGCTGTGTCTGTGCTGATGAGCTGAGCTGGGCTCCTGGCACAGAGGCAGCTCCTGGCAACCAAGAAGAGCTTCAAAAAGATATTTCTGCTGAAGAGCAGCTCCTCTCCCAGCCCAGCAAGGCTGGGACACTGCCTGCAGCCACCCCGGGCACAGCACAGAGGCACAGAGAGCTTCAATCAGTCAGGGCTGGGAAGATGCTCAGAAGGGACTGGGGCAGAATCACTCCCAGCCCTTGACACAGGAAGCCTCTGGCTGCAGGACAATGCAGCTGCAGCTCCTGCAGTGATCTCCTAAAGCTGCAACATCCCAATGCCTGCAGACTGTGTGAGTACAACTCTCTGGGTATGTCTGGTGTAGGGGAGGTGAAATTCTCATGAAGCTCTAACATGTTGAGGGCTTCTGATAAATCATGGAATATTTCCAAGTATTTTGATAAAAATGCGGAAATTTCCTAAGACTTTTTGTTCAGTTTCCTACTATTGGAGAAGGGCAGGGAGAGAGGGATAAATATAAAAGGTATTATGAATTTTGACAAGTGCCTGAGACATCTGAAGTATTATTTTTAGTGATCAATAAGTTCACACGAGATTCCTAATGTGCTTCCAGCCACTCCTCTGCCCATGGACAGCACCAGCATCCCCTCTGCTGGACCCATCAGGCTCAGTCTGACCTGTCCTTTCTCTAAGCTGCAAACAGAACCTGTCCCAGCCAGTGCCCTGCAAACAGGCAGGGTTCTGTAGGGCCAAGGAGAGTGCACAGAGATTTGGGGGCTGTGAGTGCTGGCAGGGACACATCAGGCACAGGGAAACACCTCCAAGAAGAAAATCTCCAGGAAGCAGAGGCAAGATCAGAAAATGAGAGAAAATAAACCCAGAAATGTTGTGGCAGGGAGAGTTCAGAGATCTCCATAGGATCCCCTGCAGTGCAGCTCCTCCCTCTGAACAAGCCCCCTCCCTCCTGTCCCCCAGCCAAGCCTCTGCCCTCAGGGCAGGGGGTCCAAGGTGTGGAGCCCCTCCTGTGCAGGCAGAGCTGCAGCAGAGCCGTGGGTCAGCTCTGCAGCCCCGGGCCCAGTTCCCTCTGCAGAGCACAGGGCTGGGAGCAGCTGCCCGGCACTGGGGGCTCTGGGAGGGGGCACAGCTGGCTCAGGGTGACGCTGTCCCCAGTGCCCGGCTGTGGGCAGTGCTGTCAGTGCAGCCAGGGAAGGAGCTGGATCTGCCTTACTCCAATGCCATCACTGGAACACTTGGAAGTGTCTCTGAGATTTCAGTCCAAGCTGGGAGCTTCAATCCAGGATGCAAACCCGTCCTAGAGCATCTTTGTGTTATCTGAAAACCCACGGGGAAAGGCAGAAGTGTTCTGAAACTGAAAATGCTCTTGGGGTGGTGAAATGAGCAATGTGAGTCCTTGGATACAAAAATGGTGCTGGGCTGTGGTGGATACATTGCTCTCAGCACTATCTGATTATCTAAGGAAAATAGGGCAGTGTGAACATCCTTCATTTGAGAAATATGAAAACCCAAAGAAACTCTGAACAGAATGAAGTGACTGATCATTTTCCCTCAGTCTCCACTGATCATCTTGCCTCAGGGAGCTCACTCTGTTCTACCACAGGGCAGCAAAAAGGCTGAGGGGTTTCTGATATCCAAGAATAGCAGGAGAGATATGGGGGGAGCTGAAAATGAAAAAACCTCAGAACTCTGAAACACCAAAGTGTGTCTGTGTCTGTTACAGGGGAGGGTGTATGGGAAATGGCTTTGATTTTGTTACAGCCATCTTCTCTAACTCCTCAATAACTTTTTCTCCATTAACAGGTGCCCATGTCAAGACACAGCAAATGTGCAACAGCAGCTCCATCAGCCACTTCCTCCTGCTGCCATTGGCAGACACACGGCAGCTGCAGCTCCTGCACTTCTGCCTCTTCCTGGCCATCTCCCTGGCTGCCCTCCTGGCCAACGGCCTCATCATCAGTGCCGTAGCCTGCGGCCACCACCTGCACACCCCCATGTTCTTCTTCCTGCTCAACCTGGCCCTCAGCGACCTGGGCTCCATCTGCACCACTGTCCCCAAAGCCATGCACAATTCCCTCTGGAACACCAGACACATCTCCTATGAAGGCTGCACTGCTCAGGTCTTTTTCTTTGTGTTCTTCATCAGTGCAGAGTATGTTCTCCTGACCATCATGTGCTACGACCGCTACGTGTCCATCTGCAAACCCCTGCACTACGGGACCCTCCTGGGCAGCAGAGCTTGTGCCCACATGGCAGCAGCTGCCTGGGCCAGTGGCTTTCTCACTGCTCTGCTGCACACAGCCAATACATTTTCCCTGCCCCTGTGCCATGGCAATGCCCTGGGCCAGTTCTTCTGTGAAATCCCACCCATCCTCAAACTCTCCTGCTCACACTCAAATCTCAGGGAAATTGGGCTCATTGCTGTTAGTGCCTGTTTAGCTTCTGGATGTTTTGTGTTCATGGTTTTCTCCTATGTACAGATCTTCAGGGCTGTGCTGAGGATCCCCTCTGAGCAGAGAAGGCACAAAGCCTTTTCCACCTGCCTCCCTCACCTGGCTGTGGTCTCTCTGTTTATCAGCACTGGCGTATTTGCTAACCTGAAGCCCCCCTCCATCTCCTCCCTAGCATTGGATATCTCCTTGTCAGTTCTGTAAACGTTGGTGCCTCCAGCCCTGAACCCCCTTATCTACAGCCTGAGGAACCAGGAACTCAAGGATGCCCTGAGTAAAGGGTTGACTGGCTTTTTTCTGAAGCAATAAACTGTGCCTTTCTTCTGCAGAGTACTCAGAATGGAAGTAACTATAAACTGTTTTGCTCCTCTTCGTAATTTTTTGCTACTGTTATGCTGTTTTTCTACTGCTATAATGTATTTCAGAAATTAATTTCACTACTCATAATATTTCTACATCAAAATTTACCTTTCCTTTATAGCACAATGACTTTTTAAAAGCTTATTGTCTGTACATTTTTTAAATGAAGTACTCTGATCTGTGGGGAGAGATCAGAGCTGCCTCCCTTCTGAACCACCCTGAGAACCTGGACAGGGCTGTGCTGTGTTCTGGGCACTGACCTGGAACTCAGGGATGTGGAAAAGGCCTTTGGTGTCAGGGATGTTGCAAAGTCTGGACAGTGTCATTGTGGGACCTCTCTCAAACCCCTTGGAAAGGCCAGAGCCATCCCAGAGGGTCCTGGGCACTTGGGAAGGGCAGACATGGAACCAGTCTGCAAACAGGGCATGGAGGGGCACTGAGACAGTCACAGACTGGTCAGGCTCAGCAGGGAAGGGCAGGTGGCAAATCCTCCTGCAGCCATTCCAGGCACTGGCAGCACAAGGCAGGGATTGCAGAACCCCCGTGGGAGGGAAAAGAAGGGGATGTTGTGTGCCCAGACTTTAGGCAGGCCTGGGACATGGTCTGCTGTGCTCTCCTCAGAGCCAGATTGGAGAGAGCTGGGCTGCAGGAGAGGAACATGGGGTGGGTGGGAATTTGGCTGAACAATGAGGGTCAAAAGTCATCAATGGTACAGAGTCCTCTTGGCAGCCACTCCCTGGTGACATCCCTCAGTGACCAGACCTTGACCACCAGTGTGGAACAATTCTATTATCTCTACAATGGCATGAAATGCACTTTCAATTCCTTTGTGGATGCTGCCAAGTTGCAGGGAGTCTGTGACCGTATTCATCTGGTTAATGGTGACTGCAAAATGTAATTTGGCAAAATGACTGAGTTGGGTAAATTTCTCTTGCCATCAGGTGTCAACCAAGCCACAAAAAAAGGTAGAATTTATGTATCAGATAAAAAGGCAGTTCAATACGGAAAATCAAACCCAAACCAAAAAAAACAAAAAAAACAAAGCAAGACCCACCTGCAACACCAAAAAACCCTACAAACCAAGCAAGCACGAAAAGCAAAGGCTGTACACAGAAGAAAAGCAAATCCACAGGAAATCTCCTAGCAGCAGAAAATATTTAACCATATTGTAGCAGGAGTGGATTCTGTATGTGTAGGTGCTATTTTGAATAAAAATGTTCTTAAAAAACAAAACAATTCCCTACGCCCCTTGCCCGTCGCTTCTCTCAGTTAATTTCTGATCATGGTGTGACATGGAATGGAACATCCCTTGGTTCATCCAGCCCAGCTGTCCCATCCCTGTTCCCTCAGGAACACTTGCCCACCCCAAGCCCATGGCTTGCAGGGGGTTGCAAACACGCCTCATGTGGGGCAAGCACTGTGACAAGGACAGGAGAACAGAACAACATTTACACTGATCAAGGGCAAACAACAGAACAGCACAACCTTGGAGAAACAGATAAAGGATGTAGCTGAGGCAAACTGAAGTCACACAAAATGCAAGGAGGATGCCAGCTCAGCTCTTCAAGGCTGATAAAGCAGAAATTATAAAAAACAATAATATTGCCCTAACTCAAAAGTGGAGGTTGAGAAGAAGCTCCCTGGAAAGGGCACTGGATGTTGAAGACAGACCCCAAAGAACCATATAAGGACTTGTGATAAGGAGTGTAACTATGTCCAATAAATTCAAAGAAAGTGGGCATAGCTAAAGAGTATGTAACCAGTGTGTGTGATAAAAACTCTGTTCATTCAATGCTCAGTGCACTCGAATGGAGGAAGGTTTGCCACGGTGACTACCATGATGTAATAAAGAATATCTGTTTTCAGATATTCAAAACTGTGTTCCAAACTTTCTATCCTGTGGATTTCAGTGTCAGTGGTGTCCTTGACTCCATTATGGCCCTTGCACAGTTTCACAATGACCCCTTGGTTCCACGGGGCCCTGCTGTATAACAATGGACCCTTGGTTCCATTTGGGTCTGTACTGTCAAAATGGCCTCCTTGGTTCTGCACTGCCACAATGCTCTCTTTGGTGCCACGCGGCCTTGGTGTGTCACAACAACCTCTTGGTTCAATGAACTGCCATGGTGTCACCACAGTCTCTTGGATCCTCAGTATCACAATGGACAATTGGTTAAAGCAGCCCTGCAATGTCACAATGAATATTTGGTTCATGAGGACCCACAATGTCACCATGGCCCCCTGGCTCCATGAGGTCTTGCTGGATAAGAATGACCCCTCAGTTCCATGAGGTTTTGTACTGTTATCAATGCTATCCTTGGGTCTGCAGTGTGAAAATGGCTGTATAGTTCCATGAGGTTCCTCAGTGTCACAGTGGTCTCCTTGGTTCCATGGGGCTCTGCAGTGTCACAATGTCCCATTGTTCCCATGAGGTCCTGTCCCATCAACCATGTCCTTTGTTCAAATGAAGCCCTGCAATGTCACCATGGTCTCTTGGTTCCATGAGGCTCCATAGCCTAACATGGTTGCCTTGATTCCAAGAGGTTCTGCTGTGTCACTCTGGACTCTTGGTTCCACGAGGTGCTGTGGTATCACCATGGTGCCCCTGGATCCGCAGTATCACTATGGACCATTGGTCCCATGTGGCCCTGCTGTGTCTCAGTGGCTCCTTGGTGCCATGAAGCCCCACTGTATAAAAATGGAATCTTGGTCCCATGAGGTTCTGGACTGTCAGAATGGTCTTCTTGGTTCTGGACTGTAACAATGGACCCTTGGTTCCACGAGGTTCCATTACGTCACAATGATCTCCTTGTTCCACGAGGCCATGGAGTGTCAGAAAGGACCCTTGGTTCCATGAGGTTCCATAGTGTCTCCATGGTCTCTTGGGATCCACATTGTCACAATGGACAATTGGTTCCATGGGACCCTGCTTTGTCACAATAAACCCTCAGTGCCATGAGGTTCTGAGTGTCACAATGGTCTCCCTGGTTCAACGAGGCCCTGGAGTGTCACAGTGGCTGCTTGGTTCCATGAGTTTCCATAGTGTCACAATGGTCTCCTTGTTTCTGCAGTGTCATAGTGGACCCTCGGTTCCATAAGGTTCCTAAATGACACTGGTCTCCTTGGTTCCATGAGGCTCTGCTGTGACACTCTGGACCCTGGGTTCCATGAAGTTCTTCAGTGTCACAATGGCCCCTTGGATCCATGAGGTCACAGTGTCACCATGACATCCTTGGATCTGCATTGTCACAATGGACCATTGGTTCCATGTGGCCTGGCTGTGTCACAATGGTCTCCTTGATTCCATGATTGCCCTCAGTGTCACAATGGAGCCTTGTTTCGGTGATGCTCTGAGCTGTCACAATTGTCTCCTTGGTTCCATTAGTTCCCGCTCTGTCACAGTTGTCGCCTTGCTTCCATGAGGATCCAAAAGCTTTGAATAAACTCAGTGACACCTGCTTAACACACCTGGACTGTCTGTATTCAAAAGAGAGGTTAAAGGTGAGGATGGCACCAGCAGCTTCTATCTGCAACAGAGATCCAGAGAAAGGACAGGGACAGAGAATTCAGCTGAAAGACTCAGAGAATTCTGCTTACAGACATCATTTCTGCTCACACTCGCCCTTGCAGAAAGGAGAGCCTTCCAGGAGAGCCTTCCAGTCAGCCTGGACTGAGCATGTGGTTCTACAGTGGGAGTTTGTCATTTAGGAAAACTGCTCAGGCTTTTCCATTCTTTCCTCACAAACAGGAAAACTTCTCCTGTGCCTGTGTGCAGGCAGAGCCCTGAGGAGAGCAGGTGGGACATGGTGCAATGGGCTGGGACACCCAGCTGCAGAGCTCAGGGGACAAGGTTCTACTGCAGGACACAGGGATGTCAGTCCCAGGTGGGCAATGTCGACATGGTGAGGCTGGGGGTGAGGAGCAGGTTGTCCAAACAGGGTCAGCCTGCAAGGGGCTCATTCTTCTGTGGGCCCAGAACTCCTAAGGAGACATTCAGCATCAAGATCACTTGGAGAATGATTCAATTACCTCTTCTCTGAGCTGAAAAGTTAAAAAAAAAATTCCATTAATTAAAAACAAAAAATCTTGAGGTCCACTATGAAATCGTCCTCATTAACAGAAATCTAAACTGACTCCAAACAGCTGCAACAAGCCCTGGAGATTTGGCAACAATTGAAGGAAGACAAGGTACTCCTGTGGGCTTTCTGTGTTTTGATCAGTCCCGTGGTGGATTTGGGGCTGAGTCCAGGAGCCTCAGGCACTGAGAGAAGGTTGAAGAAGCTGCTCCAGGAGTCAGAAGCAAAACTCCAAGTCCCTTGGAGCATCAGTGGCCCCACTGAGGGCAGGGAGTGCCAAAGGCTCCCCAGGGACTGGTGAGAGCAGATCCTTGAGGGCAGGATTGCAGGAGCCCGAGGCTGTGAGCAGGGAACTGCAATGCTGAGCAAGGCCTGGGCTGGGTGGAGGAAGCAGAAAGGCCAAGGCCTGAGCCCAGGCCTGGCCCAGCAGGGCCTGTCCCTCACGGGGGGCTCGGGGCTGTTGCTGGGGCAGTGGGATGGCAGGGGCAGCAAGGACAAATGTCATCAAGCTGTGTGACACTCCAGATGCTCATGGAACCAAGGGCCAGTGTGACACAGCAGGGCCTGATGGAAACAAGAGGCCATGGTGAGCCTGCAGGGCTGGAACACCCCAGAACACTGAAATGCTGAGGGTGACCAAAGGTTCCTTTACTTGAGTTTGGTACAAAGGAGGAACCCCAGCCAGATATTCTCAAGAGGTCAAAATGACATAAAAGTTTTGCTGGCAAAATATAGAAAATCAAGGAACTTTGGAAAAGGATTTAATACAACATCTAGTCAACATAAAAAACTTATTATAGCAGTAACTTCATTAACTTTTCCCATTTTACCTTAGAAACCTTTAAACACTTACATTGTTGAGGTACCCAAAACTCTTCCATATAAAGAGCATTAGAAGGAAAGAGAGATACAGAAAGACAGAAGCTCTATAGACAGACACACACATGGCTCCCAGCTCCTAGGGTTCCAGTGTGGGTGAGACACAGACCCCAGGAGAAGGCAGGGTATGGACCATGGGCTGAGCGCCTGCTCCGTGTTTTAAGCCCCTGGGCCTTCGTGGGCCTCCCCCAGGTGGGACTTGTGATTGCTGGGGCAATCAGAGCCTGGGTCAGCACCACCCCACTGTGTGACTGATTGACAGCTCATCCCCAGGTGTCTGGGACATTGATCTCATCCAGCCTCTGACAGTGACCATGGTGACACTTTGGAACCTCATGGAACCATTCTGACACTCTGGTGCCTCATAGAATCAAGGAGAGCTTTATGAAACTCAAGGGCCCCAAGGACCAAGGGTTCATTCTGACCTTGTGAAGCCTGTAGTGTAGAGGAGCCATTGTGACACAGAGAAAGCACGTGGAGCCAAGGGGCCATTGTGACACATCAGGGCATTGTGGAAGCATGAAGCCATTGTGACATTGCAGGACCTCATGGTGTCATTGGGCCATTGTGCCACTACAGAAGCAAGGGGAACATTGTGACCCTGCAGGGCCTCATGGAACCAAGGCATGTTAACTGGAAGGTGCCAGCACAGGCAGGTCAGGCTGCCCTTGGCCTCTTGGGGGCTGCCTCTCCCCTGCTTTGCAAACACTGGGGCTCCAGGCTTTTCTTCCAGGGGAAAAGAACTGTCCTTCTCAAGGTGTCTGTGGTGAAAATTGAGATTCCTCCTCCCAAATTCCATATATCCAAGGATTGGTCCATGACAAAAGCTGCCAGGACAAACAGGTCTGGCTGGCTTTGCCTTCCAGGATTCACCTCTCATCTGCCTTTGAAATGCTGGGGCTCTGTGTTTTCCTTCCAATGGAAAAGAACCATCCTTCTAATCTACACAGAAATGGACAAAATTGGGATTCCACGTGTGAAATTCCTTATATCCAAGAGTTGCTTTCAGACAAAAGCTGCCAGGCCTGGCTGGCCTTGGCCTCTGATGTCTGCCTTTCATCTGTCCCTGAAACATCAGTGTTCTGTGCTTTCCTTCCTATCGAAAAGAACCATCCATGTCCTCCATGTGCCCATGTCTGAAATTGGGATTCCACCTCTAAAATATTGTAGATCCAAGGGTTGCTCCCAGGCAAAATCTGCCAGTACTGTCAAGTCTGGCTGGCCTTGTCCTCTGGTGACTGCCCCTGCACCACTGGGGCTTGATTCTTTCCTTCTATGGAGATCACTGGAACACTGTGGGGACCTCATGATGAAACAGAGGGAAATTAAAATTAAAATTAAAGTGTAAAGATTAAAAATACAGGAGGATGCTTTAACTAGAAGGGGGGTGACATGATTCTATGAATGCTTAATGTTCATTGTCTTTGCAAGAACAGGAGAACAGAGCAAGGCTACAAGATAAGATGGAACAAGAATGCATAAACAGGGTGGAAGAACGAAGCTTCTTCCATAAAAGGAGGTTTCCTCAGACCCCTGAGCAAGTGAAAACTGGTATCAAGGTCTGGAAGGTGAGGAAAAGCTAATACACATGTGCAAAGAAGGCAGGGTGAAAAGTTCAACTGAGAGGAAGACTGTTTACTTCATCCCAAGGACCCCCAGATGATGACCAGAGCAACCAACAAGGAGCAGTGCACAGTCACAAAGAGGCGTGGAATTAATTATAATACCAAGAGGGGACAGGCAGGGTTAGGAAATGAGTATGTATTAGGTGCATTGTGCAATCCTAACTTGTAGAGAATAGAAAGAGAGGCACAGGTCACCAAAGGTGTGCATGTTTTTGGAGGAGCTATCCCCCATATTCATACCTACTTTTACGGGTTGTGGAGTTTTCCTGCACTTCATTATTGTGGGAGCCAGCCAGGAGATCTGTCTGGCTGAGGGAGCACCACCAGGGCAGACACCCTGAGGGGTGCCCCGGGATTTTTTCCTGGAGGGATCCTGAACCTTGGCTCTCTTGCCTTGGGGACATCGAACGACCTGCTGGCAGTGCGGATGAAGCAGTATATAATAAATATCTATAACAGGACTGCTGTTGAGTCGTACAGAGACGTCTGACACTCAGCACAGTCTCAGTGGGCTTGCAAGCTGCTGGCCAAGGGGCCCAGAGACAGAGGGAGAGGGGTCGATCCCCGGCTGATAACGCCACTGACAGAGGGGTCTCACTGAGCTGATAGAGCAGCCCGCTAGCGACTCTGGGGGTGAGTCTAGTGAACCCTTGATTTTGCTGCTGTTTTGTGTGACTGTTAACTCGGGACATGTTGAGTTGTTGAGTGTGTCAGTGAGTGAATGATCGAGTGTGGAGCTCTATGTGCCTTTCCAGCCTCGGGCGACTGAGGCAGCCGGAGAAAAGCGAAGGGGCGGGGTCAGTGTGGGGCCAGTGCAAGTGAGAAGGGAGGAGTGTTGTGATTGAACACAGAGTGGTTAGTGTTTGTTTCAAGAGTAGACAGACAAATTGAAAGAGTATCCCCACAGCAGTGGTTTGGACTTGATCCCTGGGAATTTATTGGTCCAGTAAATCATTGGATAGAAAGAGGGAATGAACGGGTCTGTCTAGGAGGGATATAAAAAACCTTTTCAGGGAGGTTGGTAACCTTGGACTAGGAACAACCTGCAGTAGGGACTCTGAGTATTCCAGAGGGAGTAAATAGGATAATTTGTCTTTGTGGGAGATTTAGAGCTGTCAGAGGATCAAGGGGTTGGCATCTGGTGTGGGGTTTATTACAGTGTAGAGATTGTGAAATACATTGGCATTGTTGCTCTAATAACCAGCAGGATGTATGCCCCAAGTGCAAATTGCAAAACTATCCTAACCAAGTCAGTGTTTAACCTAAAATTCTGAAATTAGTATGTGGAAAGTAATATTGGTTGCCCGCGAACTGGGGTTGTGTGTGGGAAGAAAACTGGGAAAGAACAGTGAAATTGTGTGAGGAAAAGTTGGGTGGAAACAAGACAAGACAAGGAGAAGATAATGGGAACTGGACAAAGTAAAGAGAGGCCAGTCCATTAGGCTGTGTTATTGCACATTGGAAAAACGTTGATGCACCAGGAGGCCCAGAAAACAAGAGAGATTTTATTAGATTATGCAAGGACTGGTGGCCTTTATATAAATTGAACAATGGAGTGAAGTGACCACCCAGTGGAACTTTGGATTTTAGCACCCTATTACAGCTCATGCTATTTCTCAGGGGGGAAGGGAAGTGGACAGATGTATCATGTGCAGATATGTTTTTCTCCCTTCAAAATCACCCCGAATGGCAGAGGGATTGTGAGCTCAGGGCTCCATCTGACCCTCTGGTATTGGCCCTAGAGAAGGAGAATAAGAGAGGAAAGCTCAAGCATTGTTGTTCAGTGTGTAGCATAGGGCAAAGATGCACAAAATCTGATAAGGTTTACCAGACTGTGGCCCAGGAACAAGATCTGGCAGACAATTTGCTCAGGTCTCCACACATAAGACAGGAAAGGGATGAGGACTCAGAGGATGCTGACCCCCCTCTGATCACACACCAGACTAGACAACAGATGTTGGAGTCTGTAAGTCAAGAGTCTCTCTGAATTCTTCAGAGAGAAATCAGAGTGCAGGGATTGAATTAAAACCTTTGGATGGATTCAAGTATATTAAGCCACTCACACATAAAGTAGAGGTGTAAGTTTAAGTTTTAGAATAAGGAAGAAAGTAAGAATAAGTTTTAAGTGCTTTTAGGTAGTAAAGATCTCAGAGACCAGTGTAGAAGCATGAGTTCTAATGAGGGTTGAAAAATATAGCCTTAGATACTAGTGTTTCTGTGGAGGCTCCAGGAACATAGTTTTAGACATAATAAAACTATACTAAGAATATTGCTTACATTTTTTTAGATAGAACAAGATAGAACATATATGTAGTTTATACATAGCTGCTGTGCTAAGAAACTAGAACTAGGTTTGAGTTTGTGTCTTTAGCTTGTTGGGAAGTTTGGATATAAGAATCTATGCACTGGGGAGAGACTCACCTTTTGCTTCTTGCCTTTTGATTTTGTTCCTGCTCTCTCACTTCTCTCCTCACCACCACCATCATCACCTAAAGATGACAGGAGCTGCCCCAGCAACATTGGCCCTTCAGGACCTTTGGGAGCAGCTTCTGCTTCTGATTGGGACTTTACCTATTTAGGACTCTATACCAAAACTTTAGCATGGACTTGAACGCTTGTGACTCTTTGCCTTTTGAGACTGATGTGCCTTTGCAATAAACAACTTTATAGCAAATATTAGCTGCTTGGCTCTTTAAAGAGAACAATCACAACTCAGCTAACAGGCACACATATTACAGGCACCTCTGTGAGAGGCAGGGGGACCAGAGGGAGGAATGGTATTGGTTAAAGTTCCCTTCTCCACAATCGACTTGGAGGCATGGGAAAAGGTTGCTAGAAATTAGCACAGTGATCCAGTTAACACAGCTAAATGTCTGAGATTTATAATAAAATAACATAATCCAGATTGGAAGGATATGCAATTATTATTGGATGCACTGACTGAGACAGAGAAACAATTAATTATAAAAATGGCAGGGGATTTGTCAGGAGATTATTATGAAAAGCAACAATTGGATGTTAAAGATTATTTCCCACTCCAAAATCCACAGTGGGACCCAAACAGATCAACAGAGTTGAAAAAGTTTAAAGCTATCAGGAGTGGATTGCAAAGGGAATTGAAAAGGCCATTCCCAAAACTACAAAATGGTCAGTGTTGTATGAAATTAAGCAGGGGCCCTCTGAGCCACCATCTGAATTCCTCGATCGATGAAGGGATGCAATGGCTGCCACACACCACTGGAGCCTGGGTCTGACATAGGGACACAGCAGCCAGTCAGTTTATTCCTGGGGCAACCTACGGGTGACATAAGATGGAAACTTCAAAAGATACAGGGGGTGGATTGAAGGAACTTAGAGACTCTGGTGGATGAGGCGTGGAACATCTTTAGTAACTGGGAAGAAGGAAGAAGGAAGTTTGTAGCTGTCATAAGTGAGGGGGAGAGAGGAAGACATGGACAGGGACCACCTAGACAAGGCCCATCCTAGTTGGGCAGAGACCAGTGTGTGATCTGTAAGAATTGTGGTCACTGGAAAAATCAATGCCCAGAACAAAGATGGGCTGGCCTTCAGGAAAAGGGAGACCAGGAAAAGGGAAAAGTGATTGGACATGTGACACAAGACTGAGGAGGACCAGTAGATCTCACCCCAGAAGATCCACTGGTGATAAAATTGAAGCTGGGGGAAAAAGAGAAAGAGGTGGAATTCCTGGTTGACTCTGGGACAACATATTCAGCTCTGAGTAAAACACTGGCACCTGTGGGGAAGGATTATGTTACAGTAATAGGAGCAACTGGCCAACCTGAAAAAGCATATTTTTACAAACAAAAGTATAGGCTTGGAAAGCAATGGGATATTCATAAATCTCTATACCTGCCTAGTTCCCCAAGACATCTTTTGGGGAGAAACTTGTTAGAACAATTACAAATAATCATTAAATTTAAAAATGGGGAATTTATTCTGGAAGTAAATGATGACCAGCACATAGAGGCATTAAGTTTAATGTTAACAGCCATTCAAATGGAGGGAGAAGTTAGTGAAGAAATAATGAATCAAGTATTTCCTGGAGTGTGAGCTTCTATTGAACCAGGAAGGGCGAAAAATGCATCTCCTATAGTAATTAAACTGAAGGAAGGAAAACAACCAGTTAGAATTAAACACTACTCTTTGAAAAGGGAAAACAGGGAGGGAATTATTCCAGTAGTTGAAAACCTTTTACAAAGAGGGTTATTAAAAGAGTGTCCATCTGAGTTTAACACTCCCGTTTTACTGGTCGAAAAACCTCATGGGTCATATCAGATACTACAGGATCTAAGGGCTGTTAACAAAATAACTGAAGATCTCTATCCTGTGGTAACAAACCCATACACTTTGCTAACGTGCCTAACACCAGAGCTAACTTGGTTTACCATTTTAGACTTGAAAGATGCCTCCTTTTGCCTCCCTCTCCATGAAGACAGCCAGAAAATTTTTGCATTTGAATGGGAAAACCCTAAAAGTGGGCACAGATCCCAGCTCACATGGATGGTGTTGCCTCAGGGATTTAAAACTCTCCTACCCTATTTGGAGAACATGCAAAGATCTGGGATCCTGGGAGGCTCCCCAGAAGAAGGAAAGCTACTGCAATGAAAGTACATGCAATGATCTCCTCATGGCCATCCGGATGAAAGAGGCATGTGCAGCCTGGACAGTAACCCTCCTAAACTTTCTAGGACTTGAGGGATACAGGGTATCAAAGAAAAAGGCCCAGGCAGTGAAGTGAAAGGTAATTTATCTGGGTTATGAAATTAGTGTGGGACATCAGACTGTAGGGCAAGATTGCAAGGAAGAGATCTGCAAAACCCCAAAGCCTCAAACAGTGAAGGAACTGCAAACACTCTTAGGAATGACAGGGTGGTGCCAATTATGGATTTATAATGATGGTGTACTTATGAAACCCCTGTACATGCTCATTACAAATGGGAACAGAGAGCTCCAGGGGACAAAAGAGGCCACTCAGGCCTTTCTCCAGCTGAAGAATGCTCTAGTGTCAGCTCTGGCTCTCAGACTCCCAGATGTGAGTAAACCATTCTTTCTGTTTTCCCATGAGAAGCAGGGAATTGCCCTGGGGATACTGGCCCAGGACCTGGGTCCATACCAGAGAGCAGTTGCTTGCTTCTCCAAACAACTGGACACAACAGCCAAGGGATGGCCGGGATGCCTCAGAGCCCTTGCAGCAGTGGTGCTGAATATTCAAGAGGCACACAAATTCACCCTGGGCCAGAAAATGACTGTATTGGTGTCTCACACAGTGTCTGCAGTGCTGGGAGTAAAGGGTGGGCACTGGCTCTCCCCACAAAGGTTCCTAAAATACCAAGCCATCATGGTAAAACAAGACAATGTAGAGATAATTGTGACTAACATTATCAACCCAGCTTCTTTTCTTAGTGGAAATCAAGAAAAGTGATTTTTTTACACCATGACTGCCTGGAGATTATCAAAGCCTCCTACTCCAGCTGCCCAGATCTGAAGGACACCGGTTTGGATGACACCCAAACCTGGTTCACTGATGGAAGCAGCTACGTTGTCAGTGGAAAGTGACATGGTGGGTATGCAGTTACCACCTGCAAAGATGTAACAGAACCTGGAGCCTTGCCAGTAGATACCTCTGCACAAAAAGCTGAGATAATTGCTCTAACCTGCACCTTAGAGATCATGAAAGGAAAGAAAATAAATATTTATAGTGACTCAAGATATGCATTTGGGGTTGTACACACACACATGGAGCCATCTGGAAAGAAAGGGGACTGTTAAACTCACAAGGGAAAAACATCAAACATGCACAGGAAATATTGCAGCTACTGAAAGCAGTTCAGCTACCTGGTAGCAATTATGGACATTAAGGCACACCAGAATGTGAGCTCAGAACTGGAGGAAGGAAATGAGCTGGCAGACAGAGAGGCAAAAGAAGCAGCAAAAGGTGAGATGACGATTGAGGGAGCTTTAATTCCAGATGGACTGTTCTCCCTTGAAGGTAAGCCAGTATATACCAGAAGGGATAGAAAACTAATTAAGGATCAAGGAGGAATGTATAACCAAGAGGGATGGGCTGTTACTGCAGAAGGGACAATGGTCATCCCTTCTCACCTGTTATGGTCATTAGTAAGGGAAGACCACCAGAAAACACACCAGGGAACAGATGCCCTGTATAGCTATCTAATTGAAAAGATTACTGCCAGAAATTTATACTCTATTATGGTTCAGGTAGCCCAGCAGTCTGACATTTGGCTCCAGACCAAACCCAAGAATATCCCCAACCCAAAACTTGGTCAAATTGGAAAAGGCCATGGTCTTGGGCAACAGTGGCAAATTGACTTTTCAGAACTCCCCAAAAAAGGGGGGTATCGATATTTGCTGGTGTTAACAGACACCTTTTCAGGGTGGCCAGAGGCTTTTCCCACCAGAACTGACAAAGCCTGAGAGGTAACCAAGGTATTGTTACAAGAGATAATCCCACACTTCAGAGTTCCAGCCACAATACCTTCAGATGGAGGGCCACATTTTATTTCAAAAATAGTACAACAAATCAGTCATCATTTGGGCATAGACTGGGAGCTCCATACTCCATGTCATCCCCAGTCAAGTGGCCAAGTTGAAAAAATATATCATTTAATTAAACTAGGATAAGAAGCTAATTTACCCTGGCCTCAATCTCTCCCACTGGCATTGCTGTGGATCCAAACCAAGCCTAGAGCCAAAGAAAATCTAAGTTCCTTTGAAATGATTTATGGGAGACCATAGGAGTGCAAAAGGGATTGTCTACCCAAGTGGAGGAAGAGAGGCTGCCTGCCTATACAATAGCCTTAAGTAAGCAACTCAGAGAAATTGAGAAAAATGTGGCTGAAACTCGGGGCAGAGGGCTGGATGGATCAGTGCATGACATACAGCCTGGAGATTATGTATATGTTAAGTCTCTTACAGAAAAACTTTGTAGCCACAGTGGGAAGGACCATTCAGGTGCTTCTCACCACCTTCATTGCAGTTATGATCAAGGAGCAGAGTGCCTGGATTCACCATTCTTGAGTGAAAAAGGCTCCACAAGCCCCTTGGAAAGTAACACTGGGTGACAATGAAATGATATTAAAATTTACTCGAGCAAAATGAGTACATTGTGGTTGGGAATATTCAGTAATTTAGTTTGCAGAAATCTAGTCAATAGAAGAGTTTTGTTTGTTTTGCTTGTAGTCATAAGTGTAATCCAAGGATTGGAAAGCACCTCTAGCCAGAATAATGCTGAATGGCCTTGGTCCCAAGCTTTCATTCAGTACACTGGATCCATGGGAAAGTGTTCTGATAGAAAAGATTTAAACCTATCAACTGTGGTCATGCACAAAAACCGGGTATATGAAAAGCAGGAATGGCAAAAACAAAGGTCGTGGTCCCTTCAAGGGACTATAGGAGAAGCAATCAGAATAGGGGCCCGAATGATTAGTGGGACTCAGCATGAGAACACAATTCAAATTAGTGTTTCAACTTCTCCTACAGACAAGCACCTGGAGATTTGCAATGGTCTAAGTAAATTAGATTGTTGGTATAATTTTACGTTAGTACAGACTGTGGATGTGGCCTTTGGAGCCATGACACTACTGGGCTCTCATTTAAATTTAAATTAAAGGCCATGCCTATTACAACAATTGAATCTACTGTAACCTGTGTTAGTACCCAAGCCCAGACCACACCACCTAAGATTGAACCTAAAATTTATGAAGTTGGCCCCTATGTAATAAGGAACACAGGCCAACAACCACTGTTATTTAACCCCGAGTGGTCTCTCAAGTGTGTTGAATGACTAATGCAAACTAATATCTCTGAAATTCAGCCAGCCTGCTCCTCTTTCCTAAAGACATCCTTTGAGGGCTGGGCAACATGGTTACAAAAGCAAGTACAATTCAGGGGCAGAATACAAAGAGATTTAACTGGAATATGAGGAGCAGGATTGAGAGTCTTAAATGGAATCGATTCAGAAATATTAATGAATAAGTTGGGCACTGCAACAAGTGATTTGACAAAGTTAAAACAACCCCTACAGTCATCTTTACTGGCATTAGGAACTAGTCAATGTCAGGTTTTAAAAGTGTTACCTTTGTGACTCTGAGGGACCCCATGGAACCAAGGGAACATGGAAGAGCTCTGGCTGGCCTGGCCTCCCAGGGGCTGCCTGAGAGGTTCAGCTGACCTTGGCACGGCTGGGGCTGCTTCTCCTCTGCCTGTGGAGCTCTGGGGCTCTGTGCTTTCCTTCCTATAGAACAGAGCTGTCCTTCTCCTCCAGGTCCCATGGCCAGAATTGGGATTTGGCCTCCAAAATTCCATATATCCAAGGATTGTACTCAGATGAAACCTGCCAGGAAAGATAGATCTGCCTGGCTTGACCTCCCAGGGACCAGATCTCATTTGCCTTCAAAACACTGGGCCTTTGTGCTTTTCTTCCTATGGAATTAAACACATTTTATGTCCAGATGCCCATGGCCAATATTAAGACTCCATCTCCAAAATTCTGTATATCCAAGGATTGTTCCAAGACACAAGATGCTATGAGAGATGTCTGGCTGCCCTCGCTTATGGTGGCCACCTCTCATCTTCCAAAACTCTTGGACTTTCTGCTTTTCTTTCATATGGAAAAACCCATGCATCTTGACATGGTGTCCATGGCCAAAATTGGGATTCCTCCTCCCAAATTCCATATATCCAAGGATTGCTCCCAGACAAAAGCTGCCATTCTGTCAAGACTGGCTGGCTCTACCTCCTGAGGGCCAGCTCTCACCTGCCTTCCAAACACTGGGGCTCCATGCTTTCCTTTTTATGGAAAAGACTCGTCCTGCTTGTCCAGGCACAAATGGCCAAAATTGGCATTCCACATTCAAAATTCTCTATATCCAAGTGCTACTCCCAGACAAACCTGCCAGGACAGACAGATGTGGCTGGCCTTGGTCTCTGGTGCTTGTGTCTCATCTGCCTCTGAACCACTGGGACTTGGTGCTTCCCTTCCCGTGGAGACCATTGTGACTCTGCGTGGGCTCATGGAAGCCAGGGGCCATTGTGACAATGCAGGGCTTGTGGAACCACGGGGACCACAGGGGTCCTGTGGTGTTCCATGGAACCAAGGGGACACTGTGGCACTGCTGAGCCCCAAGGAACCACGAGGCCTTTGTGACATGGCATGGCCCCATGGAACCAAGGGAACATGGAACAGCTCTGGCTGACATGGGCTCCTGGGGGCTGCCTGAGAGGTTCAGATGACCTGGGCATGGTGAGAACTTCTTCTCCAATGGACCTGGAGCAATGGGGCTCTGTGCTTTCCTTCCCATGGAACAAAACTGTCCTTCACTTCCAGGCACAAATGGCCAAAACTGGGATCCCTCCTCCAACATTCTGTATATCCAAGGATTGTTCCCATATGAAACTTGCCAGGACAGACAGCTTTGGCTGGCCTTGGCCTCTTGGGGACTACCTCTCATCTGCCTTTGAAACACTTTGGGGCTGTGCTTTTCTTCCCATAGAAAAAAAATCATTCAAGTCGAGGCATCCAAGGCCAAAATTGGGAATTCATCTCCAAAATTCTATCTATCTAACTATAGCTCCGAGACAAAATCTGCCTGGACTGACAAGTCTAACTTCCCTTGGCTTCCTGAGGGCCACTCTCAGCTGCATTGAAACACAGGGGCTGTGCTTTCCTTCCTATGGAAAAGAACTATCCTTCTCTTCCAGGTACCCATGGTAAAAATGAGAATTTGGCCTCAAAAATTTCATCTATTGAAGGATTGCTCCCAGACAAATGCAGCCAAGACAAACAGGTCTGGCTGACCTTGGCATCTGGTGAACGCCTTTCATCTTTCAATTTTGGGATTCTGTGGTTTCCTTCCCACAGAGGAGAACCGTACCTCTTGTCCAGGTGCCCATGGACTCAAGCACTTGACCACTGTATAGGGACAAAGAAGCTAAGTGGAGTGGAGACTGAGGATGGCAGAGGAGAGCCCTGGGAGGGATTGAAGATCGGTTTCAGAGATGGTGGATCCTTTTGACATAGAGGAAAAGAGCCACAGAAAGAAAGAATTAATGCCAAGTGCAGCTGGGGTGGTCCAGAGTTGACACAAGGAGAAAGGAATTTCTCTCCCAGGGCAGGGCTGGGGTGCAACACATCCCCCAGAAGGAATCTGGAGCAGCCCAAGGCTTTGTGTGTCCAGGCAGAGGCAGGCAGGAGGCAGAGCTGTCAGCAAAGGAAGGGGCCAGCGAGGTGGGGCAGCCGGGGGATGACGACAGCCTGCAGGGACAGAGGCGCAGGGCATGGACACCGTAGGACAGCCTGGGCTGCAGAGGGCACTGGGATGGGCAGCAGCTGAAAGGCCCTGACACAGCCAACTCCTGCAGCACTTGGGCCATGCAGGCTGGCCCTGGGCCTGAGGCCAGCAGGGGACAAGTGAGCCTTGCTGTGCTGGGGCCTCATTGCCTCCTTGTCCCTGCTCAGCAGCCTGGCAGGGGCCGCCCCATGGTGCTGCCCTTGGCATTGCACATGCCCAGAGCCCAGTGGCCCGGGAAGAGCCCTGAGCAATGAGGGAGGGACAGGATCTGCCTTGCCAGGGGCTGGGACTCAGCCCCTGGCCCTTTGCATTCCTGAAACACATCCAGGTTTGTTCAGCCTCATAGACCCCTTTCCCTTGTTTGTCCCCACCTGTCATCAGTGCCTCCAGTGTTCTGCTCTAACTGGAACCTGGGGACACTTTCTCAGTTCTGTTCCTTATTGGGACCCATTAAAACTTGAAGAAACTTCAGTGTTTCAATTAAAATTTGAGTTCTTGAGAAGTTTTTCAAGTACACTCTGAGGGACTGAGTCTGATGCAAACAGCACAAACGCCCTGAGAGGGTCATTAAAGTCCTTGTGCTGTGTCTGTGCTGATGAGCTGGGCTGGGCTCCCTACACAGAAGGAGATCCTGGCAACCAAGAAGAGCTTCAAAAACACATTTCTCTTGATGAGCAGCTCCTCTCCCAGCCTAACAGGGCTGGGACACTGCCTGCAGCCACCCCAGGCACAGCACAGAGGCACAGAGAGCTGCAATCAGTCAGGGTTGGGAAGATGCTCAGAAGTGCCTGGGGCAGAATCACTCCCAGCCCTTGACACAGGAAGCCTCTGGCTGCAGGACAATGCAGCTGCAGCTCCTGCACTGATCTCCTAAAGCTGAAACATCCCAGTGCCTGCAGACTGTGTGAGTACATTCTCTGATGATCTCTTGTGTAGAGCAGCCAGAGGTGCCCAGGGCTGTCGTGCAGAGCAGGGTCCTGCAGCCCAGGGCGCTGTGCTGGGGCAGGGACTCTGCTGCCTGCCAGGGACAGCTCTCAGCCAGCCCTGGGAGCTGCTCCCAGCACTGGGGGACAAGGTGTGGGTGGAAGGAGACAGCTGGTGAGGCTTGGAAGGGTTGTCTTTGTGTGGTGAGGATAGTGCAGGGCTGCACTCAGCATGACATTTAATTGCAGAACATTTCCAAGGAGATTATACAGGGAGCACAGTGAGGCAGGGGCTGCATAAAAGGGAAAATCCTGCTTTATTAATCTCCTGCACTGGGCTGAATCGCTGGGAGATTGCACATTGATATTCATCTCTCAGTTCAGGTTGAGAAAAAACTTTTAAAATTCTCTTAGATCTCAATAAACCAGGCAAAGAAAGAAATCAGCACAGGACCCCATACAGGAAGCATCAGTTTCGCTTTTCCAGCCTCCTCAGGGTTGTTGTGATGTTGCCATCTGAGCCTGCAGAGGCAGAACTGGCTCAGGGTTGTGCCCTGTGCTGGGAGGGGAGTGCAGGGCAGAGCTGAGATCCCAGGGCTGGGCTGGGCTCTGGCAGCACTGGCAGGGCCCAGCCCTGGACACAGGGAAGCAGCTGCTGGCAGGGACAGCTCCAGGCAGCAGAGCCCTGGGCAGGCAGTGGGGGGAAAGTGCCACCAAGCTGGGCTGGGATACTTCAAGTCCTCTCCAAACTGAACTATTCCATGATTATTTTTTTACAGATCCTCATGCCAAGACACAGCAAATGTCCAACAGCAGCTCCATCAGCCACTTCCTCCTGCTGCCATTGGCAGACACGCGGCAGCTGCAGCTCCTGCACTTCTGCCTCTTCCTGGCCATCTCCCTGGCTGCCCTCCTGGCCAACGGCCTCATCATCAGCGCCGTAGCCTGCGGCCACCACCTGCACACCCCCATGTTCTTCTTCCTGCTTAACCTGGCCCTCTCTGACCTGGGCTCCATCTGCACCACTGTCCCCAAAGCCATGCACAATTCCCTTTGGGACACCAGGAACATCTCCTATGAAGGATGTGCTGCTCAGGTGTTTATGCTTATCTTTTTCCTTGGATCAGAGCTTGCCCTCCTGACCATCATGTGCTACGACCGCTACGTGTCCATCTGCAAACCCCTGCACTACGGGACCCTCCTGGGCAGCAGAGCTTGTGCCCACATGGCAGCAGCTGCCTGGGCCAGTGGCTTTCTCACTGCTCTGCTGCACACAGCCAATACATTTTCCCTGCCCCTGTGCCATGGCAATGCCCTGGGCCAATTCTTCTGTGAAATGCCCCAGATCCTCAAGCTCTCCTGCTCAAACTCAAACCTCAGGGAACTTCTGCTTCTGGCTGTCGGTGCCTATTTAACTTCTGGATGTTTTGTGTTCATTGTTTTCTCCTATGTGCAGATCTTCAGGGCTGTGCTGAGGATCCCCTCTGAGCAGGGACGGCACAAAGCCTTTTCCACCTGCCTCCCTCACCTGGCCGTGGTCTCCCTATTCTTCTGCACTGTCATGTTTGCCTACCTGAAACCCCCCTCCATCTCCTCCCGGTCCTTGAATCTGGCCCTGTCAATTCTGTACTCAGTGGTGCCTCCAACCCTGAACCCCCTGATCTACAGCCTGAGGAACCAGGAGCTCAAGGATGGCCTGAGGAAAATGATCATGAATGCTTTTCAGAAGCAATAAACTCTCATTCTCCTGTATAGCTATTATGATATTACTTATTAATGCCCACTCTGTGTTTTTTATGCTTGCACAGGTATAATATTTTTTAGAATTTGTTCACAGGAAAATCTTTGTACCATTTTTAATTCAGTACTTGCATTTCTAGTGTGAACTACATCCTGTATAAACCAAGAGTTTTACTACCTATGTGCTTATACAAAATAAAGAACTCTGTATTGCCCTGTTCTCCTGACATTTTTCCTCCTGACTTCTCTGGGGCTGAAGGGTCGGTGCATCTGGGCAGAGCTGGAGAGAAAAGGAAACCCCAGTGCTCCTCACTGCCAGGCAGCCCCAGGACTTCTGCTCCATAACCTCCCCTTCCTTCCCCTCCACACTCCCCTTCAGAGCCCCTGGGCTGGTTTAAGGCCTCAGGGCTCTCTCAGCTCATACCCAGTCCTGCTGCGTGACTGTCCAGGGACTGCAGGGAGGGACAGGCCATGGGCACTGCTGGGACAGAGCTAGGCTCTGCAACAGCATTTCCATCATGCAAGGGCATCTCCCCAGTACAGGGCCTGAAAGCTTCAATCTCCTTCCCAGTTTGCTCAAAGGATGTTCCCAACACAGTGCCCTGGAGAGGAGAGCAGCAGTGACCAGCACAAGTGTGGCAGTGTTCAGGGTGGGGCTGTCCCAGCAGTGCCCTGGCAAAGCCAGCTCCGCTCCCAGCAGTGGCCTCTCACCCCAGGGCACAGAGGTTGTTCTTCTCTGCGTGGAGGGACATCAAGTGACCGGGTCAGGAGTCTGTGTTTGCAGTGCAGGGACATTGCACAGCCCTGAACATCCTGTGTGTGTGTGAGGGGACATAAACCCAGTGACACAAACACCTTCAGCTGTTCCTAGAGTTTCCAGAGAGTAACATCCCCTGGCAACCCCTGGATGCAGGGCTGGGATGAGCTCCTGTGCCCAGAGCTCCCTGTTTCCATCCCTCCGGCCGTGGGGCACCTCCAGCAGGGGCAGAGCAGGGTGACACCCACAGGGCTGAGGTCCCTGCCAGGCTCTGGCAGTGGCAGCAGAGCCCAGGGAGCCCCTGCCCATGCTGCAATGAACTGTGTGTGTGTGTGCCAGGGAAGGACTTGTGTCCCTGGACACCCCTGGGGCTGTGAGCAGGGCATGAGCCCAGCTCAGGGCTGGGCACCTGACAGAGCCCTGACATTGCTGGGGGTGCCCATAAGAGCAGAGTTGGGCAAGGTGACTGTGGTTAAATCCTTCAGGGGATCAAGTGAACGCCAAGTGTCTCTGTCACTTTTCCTCATTAATCAGAAAACAAGAGAAAATATGATGAAAAGATTAGGGGTCACCATAAAGAGAGATTACTGTTAAGGGGACTAAAAAAGCAAAGGCCATATGCAGAAGCAAGGAAGATCATGGAGAGACAAGAATTCAGCACACGTAGTGTTTGCTTTGGAAGACAAATGTATTAATACAGAAAATGCAGAGACCCTCTTGTCCCCCTCAATTCCCTGTTGATCAGGACATCCCATGGAATGGAAGATCCCCTGGGTCAGTCCAGCCCAGCTGTCCCATCTCAGTGTCCCCAGGAACATTTGCCCACCCCCAGGACATTGGTTGGGGTTTGCAGAGATGCCTCATGTGGGGCCAGCCCTGCTCAGGAGCAGCCAAAGCCTCAGGCTGGGACCAAACCCACTCCAGCCACGAGAGCCAAGCACAGCAGGACAGAGGCTGCTCTGGGCAAAGGGAACTCCATCCCAGCCACACCCAGGCCAAGGGGGCTCAGGGGGCTCTTCCCACCTCTGTTATTCCACCATTCAATGAATCTTTTCTTTGGAGATCTCTTTGAAGACAGAATTGACAGAGAGGGAGAAGCAGAGCTATCAAATGCACCAGTACAAACACAGCAGCTCCAGTGAGGAATGAACCCTCCCAGGGCAGTGCTGTGGCAGGAGAAGCAGCCAGGAGGAGGAGGATGAGCTCAGTGCATGTGTGTGTGTCCCAAGGCACAGAGGGTGAGGGTGGGCAGAGGTCAGGGCAGGGCTGGCAATGGCAGGGCAGAGGCAGGGGCAGCGAGATGGGAGTGTGCAGCCTGCAGGGACACAGCAGCATCTGTGGGACAGTGCAGGACAAGCTGGGCTGGACATGGCCAAGGGCCCTGGTAGTGCTGGCAGTGCCCAGGAGAAGCCAAGTCTTGGTGTCCTGGGGCACAGCAGGGTCTGTGCCACCAAGGGCTGGGAGGAGACACCTTGTCCTGAGCCACTGGGGCCTCCTGGCACAGCCCCAGCAAGGCTGGCCACTGGCACCCCTTGTCCTGCCCTCAGCATCCCCCCACATCCCAGTGGCCTCAGGGATCTGCTGGGATGAGTCCCTGGGGAGCCTTGGTCAGGAATGGCCCTGGGGGCTCCTTCATGCTCCCAGGGACTACAGGTTTTTCAGAGCACTTTGGGTTTTGCTTTTGCCTTGGAGTCTCTGAGAGCTTTGGGCAATCATGGCCTCCAATTCTCTCCTCCAAGGAGTCCAGGAGGAGCCTGTGTTGGTGATGGACCTCAGTGGGACTGACACTGAAACTCCATGAAAAACGGAAACCCTCCAACAAAATTTTCTCTGTGCTAGAGAATTTAGGCATTACTTTCTTCTGGCCAGTATAATATTGTAGCCAGCATGCGCAATAGAAATCATTCCACCCACACATGCCTGGCTTGGACAGTGAAAATCATTCCATCACACATGGTTCTTTACTAGGCTTTTCACATATTTATACAGACAAACACAAAGAAATTCATATTCATTGATCTTAAATTACACAATTCTTAGTATTTGATCTCCTGTTGGTTTTTGATCCCTTTGCCCTTGGAGTAAATTAGGTCCTCATTTTTTGATTCTCTTACCAATCTTTTCCCAGACCAGGTGTCTCCAACCACACCGGGGTAATGTTTATTAATGTTCATTTACCTCCTGTGTATCTTCTGGCTACTCCCAACCTGTAGATGTTAAACTCATCAGGCCTCACCTAACCTTGGTGAACCGAGTCTTTTGAAGAGAAACTTTAATTCCCCTCCTCCTGGGCAAATGCAAACAAAATCCTGACTGAAGTTACATTAAAAAATTTAAAGTTGTATCATTTGCAGCAACTCCATTATGTTCCTTACTGTCCCAATTCTCTCCTTGGTTCCATGAGGGCACACAGTGTCTCAACAGCCCCTTCATTCCATGAAGCCCTGCAGTGTCACAAGGGTCTCTATAAATCCATGAGGCTCCACAGTGTCACAAGGTCCCCTCAGTCCCATGTGTCCTGCACTGATACATGAATCCTGAGCTCCATGGGGTCCTGTAGTGTCACAATGGTCTCCTTGGTTCCATGGTGACACAGTTGCCCAAATGTCTGTGGTACCACAACTGCCCCTTTGTCCCACGAGGCCCCACAGTGTCACAATGGCCCCTTGTTTCCATGATGCCGTGTAGTGTCACAATGATCTCCATGATTCCATACAGTCCTGCAGTGTCACAATAAAACTTTTGTCACTGGGGCTCCACAGTGTCACCATGGCCCCTTGGTTCCATGGAGCCCCACAGTGTCACTGTGCTCCCCTTGGCTCCACAAGACCCTTTGGTTCCAGCAGGCCTTGATGTTTCAAAATGCTCTCCATGGTTCCATGAGTACCCTGTGTCACAATAGACTCTGGGTTCTGTGAAGTTCCTCAGAGTCACAAAGGCCCCTTGGTTCCATGAGGTTTGGTAGAGTCACAATTCACTCCTTGGTTCCATGAGGCCCTGCTGTGTCACAATGCCCATGGTTCCATCAGTTTCCACGGTGGCACCATGGTGTCCTTGGAGCCACAGGATCTCAATGCTCTCCTTGGTACCATCCTACCCCAATGTCTCAAAGGCTTTTTGGTTCCATGAGGTTCCACAGTGTCACAAGGGTCTCCTTGGTTCCATTAGGATACAAGAGCTTTGCATAAATGCTGAGCAACACCTGCTTAACACACCTGGGAACATCTGTCTGCATTCAAAAGAGGGGTTAAAGGTGAGAATGGCACCAGCAGCTTCCATCTGCAACAGAGATCCAGGGAAAGGACAGGGACGGAGAATTCAGCTGAAAGACTCAGAGGATTCACAGAATCACAGAATCCCTAGGTCTGAAGAGACCTTCAAGATCATCTAGTCCATCTCATGCCCTAACACCTCAACTAGACCATGGCACTGAGTGCCATATCCAGGCTTTTTTAAACACATCCAGGGATGGTGTCTCCACCAACCCCCCAGGTAGATCATTCCAGTACTTTATCACCCTTTCTGTAAAAAGCTTTTTCCTAATATCCAACGTATATTTCCCCTGATGCAGTTTAAGACTGTGTCCTCTCATTCTGCCAGTTGCTGCCTTGAGAAGGAGACCAACCCCAACCTGACTACAACAACCATTCAGGGAGTTGTAGAGTGATGAAGTCTCCCCTGAGCCTCCTCTTCAGCTCCCTCAGCCACTCCTCACAGGACTTGTGTTCCACACCTCTCACCAGCCTTGTTGCCCTTCTCTGGACACGCTCCAGCCCCTCCATGTCCTTCCTAAATTGGGGGCCCAGAACTGGACACAGCACTGGAGGTGCTGCTCAACCAGTGCTGAGCACAGGGGAAGAATCACTGCCCTGCTCCTGCTGGCCACACCATTCCTGATCCAGGCCAGGAGCCATTGGCCTTCTTGGCCACCTGGGCACACTGATGGCTCATGTCCAGCCTGCTTTCCATCAGTGCCCCCAGGTCCCTTTCTGCCTGGCTGCTGTCCAGCCACTCTGTCCCCAGCCTGTAATACTGCAGAGGTTCTTGTGGCCAAAGTATGGGACCCAGCACTTGGTCTGGTTAAACCTCACCTTGTTGGATTTGGGCCCTGGATCCAGCCTGTCCAGGTCCCTCTGCAGAGCCCTCCTACCCTCCAGCACATCCACACTCACACCCAGCTTGGTGCCATCTGCACATTTGCTGATGCTGCACTCAATGCCCCCATCCACATCATCAATGCAGATATTGAAATCCACGCTGGCTGGCTCTGATCCCTCAGCCATCCTGGAGGTGCCCTGTGATGGCACTCAAGGTGATCTGTTCCATCACCTCACCAGGCACCCAGGTCAGGCTGACAGGCCTGCAGTTCCCCACATCCTCCTTCCAGCCCTTCTTGGGCATGGGCTCACATTGGCACCTCCAGTCCTCTGGCACCTCCCTGCTGAGCCAGCACTGATGAGAAATGATGGAGAGCAGCTTGGGGAGCTCTTCCAGCAGCTCCCTCATCCCCCTAGGATGGATCCCATCTGTTCCCAGAGACACCTGTGAGCATCTGAGTGGCTCAGCAGATCCCCAGCTGCTTCCTCCTGGATTACAGGGGGTCTGTTCTGCTCCCTGTCCCCATCTACCTGCTCAGGAGAACACTTGTCCTGGGGACAACCTGTCTTATTGTTGAAAACTGAGGCAATGAAGGGGTGGAGTACCTCAGCTTTTTCCTCATCTTTAGTTACTATATTACCCACAGCATCCAATAAAGAGCTGAGATTCTCCTTATCAAACAGTTTTCAATTAATTTATTTATAGAAATACTTTCTATTATTTTTTCACAGAAGTGGCCAGGTTAAGTCCTAATTTACCTTTCACCTCTGATTTTCTTTCTGCATGACCTAACTACATCCTTAAACATTTCCTGAATTGTCTGACTTTTTGTCTAGTGGTGATGCAGCCCCTTTATTTTCTCTCTGTTCCTATAAAAGCTCCATGGGCAGCCAGGTCACTCATTTTCCTCACTGGCTCATCTTTTTGCACACAAGGACAGGCTGCTCCTTCCCCCTTAAGATTACATCCTTGAGGTGTGTCCATCCTTCCTGGAATCTGTTGTTTTTAAGGGCTATTTATCTTAAGAAACAAAATCAGTATCTGATTCAGTTATTCCCAAATCTGCATCCTGAATAGGCCAAAGGCTTCCCTCTCTAATTCCAGTGTAGAAATTTTGTTGCTGCCCCTCCTTCTTTCACAGATTATTTTCAAAAACTGCATTATTTCATGGTCACTGTACCCCAAACAGCCTCTGAGCACCACATCTCCCACCAGCCCTTCTCTGTGAACAGCAGGAGACAGAGCTTTCCTTGCCAGTGGGAAGAGAAGGAATTCTGGTTTTAATCAAGAGCATATTATTTTTATTTTTCAGTTCAGCTGACTGAAGCATTCCTTAAGTGATCTTGATGCTGAATGTCTCCTTAGGAGGTCTGGGCATGCAGAAGAATGAGCCCCTTGCAGGCCAACCCTGTTTGGACAGCCTGTTCCTTAGCCTCAGCATGTCTGACATTGCCTATCTGGGACTGACATCCTAAAGCATAAAAAACCCTCTATAAATATTAATATTGTAATTTAATTAAGTAATAAAAATATGATTATGCTTTTCTTTTTATATTAGTATTATTCTTTTTTTATACCTAATTTTTATGTTTATATGAAAAAATTGATACATTTTTAGCAACCAGAAAAATTAATGATCATTGGTTCTAAGTAACACAATTCACTTCATTAATTAATTCACCCCTCTTGGCCATTGATTTCCCCCTGTTTATGATAATTAGTCCTATTTTAATCCCTTTCTCATCTTTTTAATCATTTTCACAGACAGGATAAAATGGGGCCACTTTGGGGTCCATGAAGACATTTCTGGGGTACATTTCAGGAAGTTTTGGCTCTGGGAAGGGAATTTAGAGAGAACTTGATGGTCTGGAGGACACTTCAGGGAGCCGGGTGGTCACTTAAGGATTCTGACAGAAACTTCGGGGCCCAGGGGAACTCTTGGGGGTCCAGGGGGGCACTTGGGGGTCACGGAGGAGAATCTGGGGCCATTTGGGGTCCGGGCGGGCACTTGGGGGGCTCTAACGGGGCTCTCTGTGGTGCAGGGGATGATGGGAGTTGTAGGCACAGGTATAATACAGTTCAATAGGGCCGCAGAGCATCATGGGAGTTGTAGGTGCAGCTACAGTGTCTCTTGGTGGGACGCGGTGCATGATGGGAGATGAAGTCATGGCTGCAATAGCACTCTATGGGAACCACAGAGCATGATGGGAGCTGTAGTCCCGGAAGTGGCTCAGACGGGGCGTTTGGGGGTCTGGGAAGGCACCTGGGAGACGCTTTTGCATCAGAGCAGAGACTTGAGGTGCTCAGGGGGGAGCGTGAACGCTTCAGGAGCACCTGGGGGGAGCTTGGGGAGCTCTAACCGGGCTCTTTAGGGCCAGGGCACAGCAGGAGTTTTAGATACGGAACTGTGTTAGGAGGGACTTTGGGGGCCTGGGGATTGGCAGAGGATGAGTTCCCAGAAGTGACTGTAACGGGAATCTCTGAGGTTGGGAGCATTCAGGGGATCTGGGGACACTTTTAGGGCATCCTGAATGGGTGCTGAGGAGGCATTTGGGAATCCTGGAGGGTCTGGGGGACACTTAAGGGACATGTGGGGACGGACACCAGGGTTCTGTGGGACGTGGGACATGAGAGGCATTGTAGTCCTGCCTCCAATGGGGCTCTGTCAATCCCAGGATATCCCAGGATGTCCCTGTATTTTTAAGTGCACCCCACAGTCCATCCCAGTCCACCCAGATCCCCCCTCAGCACTTCCCATCTTCCCAGTATGTCCCAGTGCTCCCCAGTGTTTCAAAGGAAACTTGAACTTCTCCCGTGGCACCCAAAGCCAGCAGTGGGGTCAATGCAGTGTCCGTGGCCACAGCCCCTGGCAGTGGCCCAGGGCAAGTTGGGATGATGATCCACCCTCACAGCTGGCCCAGGGCAGCTCTGCAGTGGTTTTGGTGGTACCTTGAGCTGGCACACACCTGAGGAGTGTGTCTGTTTGCAGTGGGGAACATTAGGAATTTTAGATTGCTTAAAAAAAAAAAAAAGGATAAACATCTATTTTCCTGATTGCAGCCAGTTCTCCAAGCAATGCAGGTCCCAGGTGAGTGAGGACAGACAGGATGGGGTTGGGCAATGTGGAGCAAGGTTGTCCACACTGGCTCAGACCTCAAGGCACAGCTTCTGTGAGCAGGCCAGACCTCCTGAGGAGAGACCCTGCATCAACATCAATCACAGAATGTTGAAATCACCTCTGCTCTAAAGAGAGCAGTAATAAAATACACCCTTGAAAATAGGAATGGATATTTCTAAGAAGCTCTTTCAGATATTTCTCCATATCTGGAACTGAAAACCTTCCTAATGAATGGCACCAGACCAGAGGGAAATCAAGGCAGAGCCATGGTTTGTCAGGACTTGCTTGATCCCAATGAGCCCCGTGGTGCATTTGGTGCTGCCAAGGTGCTCCAAATAATATTTTGGAAATATTGGCTCTCTCTCTGCAGTGCTGCCTTTGCCAGGAACCCAGCCCAGCTCAGCAGCACAGACACAGCACAAGGACTTTAATGACCCTCTCGGAGTTGGGGCTGAGTCCCTGAACATCAGTCCCTGAGAGGGAGTTGAAGAAACCTCTCAAGAATTCCAAGTCAGATTCAAACTCCAAAGTTTCTCTTACTTTTAGTGAGTCCCACTGATAAATGTGAAGGAGGTTTCCCATGGATTGAATTAGAATAGGAAAAGAAACCTCTCAAGAACTCAAAGTCATATTCAAAGTCCAAAGTTTCCTGAAGTTCTAATGGGTCCCACTGAGGGACATGACAAAGAAATTGTCTCCAGGTGCTGGTTTGTTGTTTTTACGTTATATTTTCAGAACGTGTGTTCATTGTTTCTATTATATACTTTTAAAATGTAGCCATATTTTTTTTTATGTTGTAATTTTTGGTGGGGTTTTTTGCTTTTCCAAATGAAGCAGAGAGACAGGACGGTTCCTTTAGAAATTGTGATTTATTTTTTTTCTTTATTTTCCATCCAGGCAGAAATGGTAAGTTTTTCTTACAAATGGTCACAGCATGGCTTAGAAGTCACAAGATTTATGGTTACAAGGTCTTTTAAGGATTTATTAACCAATAAAGCACTGTCAACAGAGATATTTAGGTTTCTAATTCAATGCAAAGATATTTCGTCTTACTGACTCATACCACAGAGTGAACTTTCTTAGCCAATTATATCCCAACACACAAACTTACATTGCTGCACTCTGAAACTTCTTCTTCCCTTTGTAAGTACCTTTATTTCTTCTAGATCTTAAATTCTAAAGCTAAACTTGTGTTTAGTTCTATGCCTTGCCTTACAGACCCTTGCATTTTGAATTCCAACACAGCAATGAATTGACTTTGCTCTGGATGTTGCCTGAAGCCTCCATCAGCTCCAGCTGAGCTTTGCCTTTCCTAAACACATGAACACACGCTCAGGGCAGATTTCTGAATTCCTCCTCTGGACTTTGTCCTCACTTCCACCTCCTGGTCGTTGTGCTGTGGCTCATGCCTGTCATTTGTCCCTGGGGCAGCACAGCCCCCCTGGCCAGCACAGGCCCCACATCCCCTCATCAGACACGGCACAGCACAGGGAGTGTTTTGGGTGGGCAAATGTTCCCCACCAGAGTGTCCACTCCAGACCTCAGTGTCCAGTCCCAGCACCCACATCCCGTGCCAGGGTTCACAGAGAGCCCTGCCCTGGGCTCTGCCAAGGGCTGGCTGAGGAGGGAGCCCGGGCAGGGCTGATGCTGCCCCTAGAGCAGTGCTGAAATGGGCAGGAGGAAGGAGATAAGCACAGAACAAATAGACCAAGAAAGTGGGGAGAGTGCCCAGGTCTGGAAGTGGCTGATGGAAGAGGCTGGAGGGATGCTCAAAGCCCTGGGGCACCTTCTCACACTGGCCATGCCACCAAGGCCACAGACCAAGCTCCTCAGTGCTGCACCTGCCTGTCTGAGATCCCTGCCAGGGCACTGGCACAGCAGCACACACCTGCTGGAACGTGTCCTGGCCCTGCAGAGTCACACAGCTCAGCTGACACGAGTGGGTTTTATCTCCTGGGCACTTCTCAGTCTAGCCCAGCTTCTGCCCAGCTCTGCCCACCTCCCCTGCCCTCACCCAGCCCAGCCCATTCTGGCTGAGCCCCATGGCAGTGCTCACTCTGGGGTGCTCCAGCACTGGGGGCACTCACCCCAGAGCCCTGGCCCCTTGAAGGGCTCAGCAGCTGCTGAGGGGCAGAGAGGGAGCTCAGCCTCCACATCAGCCCCAGGGCTGGAGCTCCCCATGGCAGGGGAAATGGAGCTCAGGGACAGTGCAGAACTGCTGGTCCTGGCTCCAGGAGATGCCCAGCACAGGCTGCCTCTGCCTGCTCAGTGCCAGCCCCTGTCTCTCCCCAGGCCAGCAGAGCAGCCCTGGGCAGGGGACAGAGGGGCCTGGCCAGAGGTGGTGCCTGCAGCAGCAGCAGCTTCCTCTGCATTCCTCCCTGCAGGCACAGAAACGCTCCCTTGCTCCTCTCCCTGCACATCCCTTTCCCCAGCTGAGCGTGTCCTGCCTGGCCGGGCTGGCTTGTCCTGCTGGCCCAGCCCCTGCTCCCCACAGGGCCCTGAGCTGGCCCTGCTGCTCGGGACACACCAGGTTCTGCTGCTGTCCATGGCCGGGGCTGCAGGGAAGCAGCAGCTCCAGGGGGAAGGTTGCAGAAAGGCTCTGGGCAGGGAGGCTGAAAGGGGCACCCCAGGGTCTGCAAGGTCTCTGTGTGGGAGCTGAGCTTGTGACCCCTTGAGCCCTGCCAAGTGCTGGGGCTGCACCTGCAGCTCCAGAGGAGATGTGACAGCTGGGAGCAGAGGCAAATAATTCCTGCTGGATTCTTTAGTGTGTTTGCTTCTACAGGTGACCTGCATCCATATGTAGAGGAGGTGTTTTGTGTCAGATAACACAGGATAGTGATATGAATAATATTTTTTTATTTTTATGAAATATTAAAAATTAAAATATATTCAATATATTTTAATATAAAAATAATATAAAAATTATACATAATAATAATAAAAAATATTTTGTGCATAATCCACAATGAGAAAAAAATATATATATGATCTGAAGAGCATCTGAGCTTTTCAGTGGATGAGAGAATCATTGATATTCCAGTAGTCAAACCTGTTCAAATACTTTCCTTAGACCTTCCTTGAGATGAGAGGTGACCACCAGTGGGAAAGGCCATCCAGAGCTCTCCATCCTGTCCTGGCAACTTTTGTCTGGGAGAACCCTTGCATAAAGGGAATTTTTTAGAGAGAGTACCAATTTCAGCCTTGGGCACCTGGGAAGACCCAGTGCTCCAGGGTCTGATGAAAGGCAACCCTCAACATTCCAAGATCAGCCAGACCTGTCAGGTGGCCCCCAGGAAGGGAAACCATGCAGATCTGTTCCATCTCCCCTTGCTTCCATGAGGCCCTGCAGGGTCACAATGGCCCTTTGGTTCCATGGGGTCCCACAGTGTCACAGTGGCCCCTTCATTTCAGAAGGCCTCCAAGTGTCTCAATGCTCTCCATGGTTCCATGGGGCCCCACAGTGTCCCCATGGTCTCCACAGGAAGGGAACCACAGAGCTCCAGTGTTTCAGGGGCTGATGAACTGCAGTCATGAGAGGCCAAAGTCAGCCAGACCTGTCTGCAATGGCAGCTTTTGTGTAGGAGCAATCTTGGGATCTAGGACTTCTGGAGCTGGAATTGCAATTTCAGCCATGAGTGCCAGGAGAAGGATTTTGTTTGTTTCCATAGGATGGAAAGCACAGAGCCCCAGTGTTTCAGGGTAGAATAGAGATGGCCAGCAGAGGCTAAGGCCAACCAGACCTCAGTGTCCTGGCAGCTTTTATTCCTTGCAGATAGGAATTTTGGAGGAAAAGTTCCAAATATGACCATCAGTGCCTGTGCAGGAAGAAACGTTCTTTTCCATAGGAAGGAATACACCAAGTCCCAGTGTTTGAAGGCAGGGTGAGAGCTGGCCCTCAGGAAGACAAGGGCAGCAAGACTTGTTGGAAATCGCAGCTTTTGTCTGGGAGCAATCCCTGGATATTGGGAATTTTGGAGGGGAAATCCCATTTTGGCTATGGATGATTGAATGAGAAGGACAATTATTTTCCATTTGAAGGAAAGCCCAAATCCCCAGTGTTTCAGGGGCATGTGAGAAGAGAACGTCAACATGCCAAGGTCAGTTGGACCAGTCAGGCCAAACCACTAGACCTGTTACCTGTTCCCTTGTTTCCATGGGGCCCTGCAGTGTCACACTGGTTCCATGAGGCCCAGATGTGTCACACTGGACTCTTGTTTCCTTGGGGCTCCACAGTGTCACAATGGTCCCTTGTTTCCATGAGCCCTTGCAGTGTCACAATGGACTCCTTGGTTCCATGGGGCCACAAAGTGTCACAGTGGCCCCTTGGATCAGTGAGGCCTAGGATGCCTTTAAGATTTTAGCCTCTATATTTTTGAAATCCTGTACTGCATTTTGGCATAACTCTAAACTCCATATAATGTGTTAGTTAACTTTGTTTACATTTAGGTCAGACAAAACAATTCCTCTAGGCCTGAAACTCAAGGACATTTTAAAGCCTCAGGCTCTAAAAAGTATAAACAAAAGTGAATTGGGGAGAGGGAGCAAACTGGGGGAATATGACTTCAATACCTGAAGCTGTAATTAGAGGATTAACCCCTGATATGCAAACAGACCAAACTTAAATCTGTCTGAAAAACTTGTCACCCCTGTCCATCTTGGGTGTAGCCTCTGGGAGGCTTTTGACTGCCCAAGGTGACTCTATTGAAGGCCTTTAATAAATACCCACTTTATTCCCTTAACCTTGTCTAGCCTCTGTTCCAGATAGCCACTCCAAGGCATCACCTGTAGTGTCAGAATTGTCTCCATGATTCCATAAGGCCCTGCAGTGTCACAACAGACCATTGATTCCATGAGACCCCACAGTGTCACTAGGGTCCCCTTGTTTCCAAAATGCCCCAAAATGCCACGATGGCCCTTTAGTTTCAGAAAGCCTCAAACTGTAAAAATGGTCTCCTTTGTACCATGATGCCCTGTACTGCAACAAAGTTCTCCTTGGTTCCACGGTGTCAGAATGGCCCCTTTGTCCCATGGAGCCCCACACTGTCACTGTGCTCCCCTTGATTCCATGAGGCCCTGCTGTGCTACAATGGCCCCAATGGCTACAATGGTCTCCAGGGAGACTCTCTACAACCACCTGAACAGAGGCTGTAGTCAGGTGGGGGTCGGTCTCTTCTCCCAGGCAGCACCTGACAGAATGAGAGGACACAGTCTGAAGATGAGCCAAGGACAGATTAGCTTTGATATCGGGAAAAAATTCTTCACTGAAAGGGTGATTGGGCACTGGAATCTTCTGCCCAGGGAGGTGCTGGAGTCACCATCCCTGGAGGCATTAAAAAACCAACCTTGGATATGGCACTCAGAGCCATGGATTAGTTGATGAGGTGATGTTAGGTCATAGGTTGGACTTGAGAATCTCAAAGGACTTTACCAACCTCATTCATTCTCTGATTCTGTTTCATAGGAGTCTCAATTGTTCCATGAGGGCCTGCAGTGTCACAATGAATGTTTGGTTTCATGAGTCCCCACAGTGTAATAACGGACCCTCAGTGCCAAGAGGTTTCACAGTGTCACAATGGTATTTTGGTTACAATGAACTTCTGGTTCCATGAGCTTTCATAGACTCATCAACAGTTCTGCAATGTCACAAGGCACCCATGGTTTCAGGAGGTTCCACAGTGTCACCAGGGCCTCCTTGGATCTGCAGTATAACAGTGGGCCTTTGGTTCCATGTGGCCCCACTCTGTCAAAATGGATTTCGGTTCCATGAGCTCCCACATTGTCAAAAAGCCCCTTTGTTCCTTGAGGTTCCATAGTGTCACAGTTGATTCCTTGATTCAGTGAAGCCCCGCTGTCACAAAATCTCCAAAATATCAGAATAAGACTCCTTAACACTAATTTCGTGCTAAAGAGGGTATCATTTATTCAGGCCTGAGGTCCAGCAGGGGAAAACACCAAACCTTACATAGACATGTGATGCTAAAAGCATGTTGCTCATGTACAATTGCTACATGTGTATTACAATTTATCCATTACCATGAAATCAACCCCAAGTTCCCAGTTCACTCCTTGCTTTTTCTATCACTGCACCCTTGAGCCAGCTGTCATTTTCTTTTGCAACCATCCCTGCCAGGAAAAGAGTCCCTCAATGCCTCGTTTCTCTAATGAAAGTCCAAACACAGTAAAAATTGATTGAAACCTTTTGACATCAAGGCCAAGGCGTTGTGTGTCCAGGCAGAGGCAGGCAGGAGGCAGAGCTGTCAGCAAAGGAAGGGGCCAGCGAGGTGGGGCAGCCGGGGGATGACGACAGCCTGCAGGGACAGAGGCGCAGGGCATGGACACCGTAGGACAGCCTGGGCTGCAGAGGGCACAGGGATGGGCAGCAGCTGAAAGGCCCTGACACAGCCAACTCCTGCAGCACTTGGGCCATGCAGGCTGGCCCTGGGCCTGAGGCCAGCAGGGGACAAGTGAGCCTTGCTGTGCTGGGGCCTCATTGCCTCCTTGTCCCTGCTCAGCAGCCTGGCAGGGGCCCCCCCATGGTGCTGCCCTTGGCATTGCACATGCCCAGAGCCCAGTGGCCCGGGAAGAGCCCTGAGCAATGAGGGAGGGACAGGATCTGCCTTGCCAGGGGCTGGGGCTCAGCCCTTGGCCCTTTGCATTCCTGAAACACATCCAGGTTTGCTCAGCATCAGAGACATCTTTCCCTTGTTTGTCCCCACCTGTCATCAGTGCCTCCAGTGTTCTGCTCTAACTGGAAACTGGGGACACTTTCTCAGTCCCTCATTGGGACCCATTAAAACTTGAAGAAACTTCAGTGTTTCAATTAAAATTTGAGTTCTTGAGAAGTTTCTCAAGCACACTCTGAGGGACTGAGTCTGATGCAGACAGCACCAATGCCCTGAGAGGGTCATTAAAATCCTTGTGCTGTGTCTGTGCTGATGAGCTGGGCTGGGCTCCTGGCACAGAGGGTGATCCTGGCAACCAAGAAGAGCTTCAAAAACACATTTCTCTTCATGAGCAGCTCTTCTCCCAGCCCAGCAGGGCTGGGGCACTGCCTGCAGCCACCCCAGGCACAGCACAGAAGCACAGAGAGCTTCAATCAGTCAGGGCTGGGAAGATGCTCACAAGTGACTGGGGCAGAATCACTCCCAGCCCTTGACACAGGAAGCCTCTGGCTGCAGGACAATGCAGCTGCAGCTCCTGCAGTGATCTCCTAAAGCTGCAACATCCCAATGCCTGCAGACTGTGTGAGTACATTCTCTGATGATCTCTTGTGTAGAGCAGCCAAGGGTGCCCAGGGCTGTGGTGCAGAGCAGGGTCCTGCAGCCCAGGGCGCTGTGCTGGGGCAGGGACTCTGCTGCCTGCCAGGGACAGCTCTCAGCCAGCCCTGGGAGCTGCTCCCAGCACTGGGGGACAAGGTCTGGGTGGAAGGAGACAGCTGGTAAGGCTTGGAAGTATTCTCCTTGTGTGATGAGGATGGTGCATTGTTCAGGACTGCTCCCAGCATAATATTGAACTGCAGAATATTTCTTAGTAGATTACATAGGGACCAGAGTGATGCAGGGGCTGCATAAAAAGGAAACTCCTGATTTTATAATCTATTGCTCTGCATTGCCTAGGTGGGAAATTGCATATAGATATTTATCTCTCAGTTCAGGATGGGAAAAACATAAAATTTTTTTCTTGGATTTTAATAAAGCAGTCAGTGACAGAAATCAGCACAGGGTCCCTCGCAGGCAGCACCAGTGTCACTTTTCCTGCCTCCTCAGGGTTGCTGTGATGTTCCCATCAGAGCCTGCAAAGGCAGAGGTGGCCCTGGGCATTGCCCTGTGCTGAGAAGCGTTTTCAGGGCAGAGCTGAGCCCCAGGGCTGGGCTGGGCTCTGGCAGCACTGGCAGGGCCCAGCCCTGGGCACAGGGAAGCAGCTGCTGGCAGGGACAGCTCCAGGAAGCAGAGCCCTGGGCAGGCAGTGGGTGGAAAGTGCCACCAAGCTGGGCTGGGATATTTAAACTCCTCTCCAAACTGAACTATTCCATGATTACTTTTCTTACAGATCCCCATACCAAGACCTAGCAAATGTCCAACAGCAGCTCCATCAGCCACTTCCTCCTGCTGCCATTGGCAGACACGCGGCAGCTGCAGCTCCTGCACTTCTGCCTCTTCCTGGCCATCTCCCTGGCTGCCCTCCTGGCCAATTGCCTCATCATCAGCGCCGTAGCCTGCAGCCACCACCTGCACACCCCCATGTTCTTCTTCCTGCTCAACCTGGCCCTCACTGACCTGGGCTCCATCTGCACCACTGTCCCCAAAGCCATGCACAATTCCCTCTGGAACATCAGGAACATCTCCTATGCTGGATGTGCTGCTCAGGTCTTTTTCTTTATCTTCTTTATTTCCACAGAATTTTCCCTCCTGACCATCATGTGCTACGACCGCTACGTGTCCATCTGCAAACCCCTGCACTACGGGACCCTCCTGGCCAGCAGAGCTTGTGCCCACATGGCAGCAGCTGCCTGGGCCAGTGCCTTTCTCAATGCTCTCATGCACACAGCCAATACATTTTCCCTGCCCCTGTGCCATGGCAATGCCCTGGACCAATTCTTCTGTGAAATCCCACACATCCTCAAGCTCTCCTGCTCCAAATCCTTCCTCAGGGAACTTGGGCTTCTTGCGCTAACTGCTCTGCTATATTTTGGTTGTTTTGTGTTCATTGTTTTCTCCTATGTGCAGATCGTCAGAGCTGTGCTGAGGATCCCCTCTGAGCAGGGACGGCACAAAGCCTTTTCCACCTGCCTCCCTCACCTGGCTGTGGTCTCTCTGTTCCTCAGCACTGGCCTTTTTGCCTACCTGAAGCCCCCCTCCATATCCTCCCCATCATTGGATCTCTCCTTGTCAGTTGTGTACACGTTGGTGCCTCCAGCCCTGAACCCCTTTATCTACAGCCTGAGGAACCAAGAGCTCAAGGATGGTCTGAGGAAAATTATCATGAATGCTGTTTAGAAGCAATAAACTGTTCTTTTTCTGCATAGCTCTTGTTGTGTTACATTTAAGCTCACTCTGTGTCCTGTATTTTTTGCTGCTCACACAGGTGTTACACTATTGAGAATTCATTTGCACAGAAGTCTTTTACTATAGAATTTTAAATTCAATGGTTGTCCTTCTAGCAAACCCAGAGACTCTATAACCCGGGAGCTATTCTACTTATGTGCTGACACAAAATAAATAACTCTGTATTACTGTGTTCCCCTGACATTATTCCTACCTGGGTTCTTTGGAGCTGCAGGGTCGGTGCATCTGGGCAGAGCTGAGGCAAAAAGAGAACCCCAGTGCTCCTCACTGCCAGGCAGCCCCAGGGCTTCTACTCCACAACCTCCCCTTCCTTCACTTCCACACTCCCCTGCAGAGCCCCTAGGCTGGTTTAAGGCCTCAAGGCTCTCTCAGCTCAGTTCCTGTCCTGCTGTGTGACTGTCCAGGGACTGCAGGCAGGGACAGGCCATAGGCACTGCTGGGACAGAGCTAGGCTCTGCAGCAGCATTTCCATAATGCAGGGGCATCTCCCCAGTGCAGGGATGAAAGCTTCAATCTCCTTCCCAGTTTGCTCTCAAGGATGTTCCCAACACAGTGCCCTGGAGAGGAGAGCAGCAGTGACCAGCACAAGTGTGGCAGTGTTCAGGGTGGGGCTGGCCCAGCAGTGCCCTTGCAAAGCCAGCGCCGCTCCCAGCAGTGGCCTCTCACCCCAGGGCACAGAGGTTGTTCTTCTCTGCGTGGAGGGACATCAAGTGACCGGGTCAGGAGTCTGTGTTTGCAGTGCAGGGACATTGCACAGCCCTGAACATCCTGTGTGTGTATGAGGGGAGACAAGCCCAGTGACACAAACACCTGCAGCTGTTCCTGGAGTTCCCAGAGAGTAACATCCCCTGGCAACCCCTGGATGCAGGGCTGGGATGAGCTCCTGTGCCCAGAGCTCCCTGTGTCCATCCCTCCGGCCATGGGGCAGCTTGGGCAGGGGCAGGGCAGGGTGACACCCACAGGGCTGAGGTCCCTGCCAGGCTCTGGCAGTGGCAGCAGAGCCCAAGGAGCCCCTGCCCATGCTGCAATGAACTGTGTGTGTGCCAGGGAAGGATTCGTGTCCCTGGGCACCCCTGGGGCTGTGAGCAGGGCATGAGCCCAGCTCAGGGCTGGGCACCTGACAGAGCCCTGACATTGCTGGGGGTGCCCATAAGAGCACAGCTGGGCAAGACGACTGTGGTTAAACCTCTCTGGGCATCAAGTGACAGCCAATTGTCTCTGTCACTGGCCCACCTTACTCAGAAAATAGGGGAAAATAAAGTGAAAATATTGTGGGTCAGCATAAAAAGAGATTAATGGTTGGGGTGGGGAAGTAAAAATCAAAGGCCAAATGCAGAATCAAGAAAAATCATGGGCAGACAAGAATTCAGCACCAAAATTCAGCACATGTAGTGTTTACTTTGGGAGACAAATGTACTAATAGAGCAAATCCAGAGACCCTCTTGTCACCTGCATTTCCCTGCTGATCAGGACATCCCATGGAATGGAAGATCCCTTGGGTCAGTCCAGCCCAGCTGTCCCATCTCAGTGTCCCCAGGAACGCTTGCCCACCCCAGGACATTGGTTGGGGGGTTGCAGAGATGCCTCATGTGGGGCCAGCCTTGCTCAGGTCCAGCCAAAGCCTCAGGCTGGGACCAAACCCACTCCAGCCACGAGAGCCAAGCACAGCAGGACAGGGGCTGCTCTGGGCAAAGGGAACTCCATCCCAGCCGCACCCAGGCCAAGGGAGATCAGGGGCCTCTTCCCACCTCTGTTATTCCACCATTCAATGAATCTTTTCCTTGGAGAGCTCTTTGAAGACAGAATTGGCAGAGAGGCAGAAGCAGAGCTATCAAATGCACGAGTACAAACACAGCAGCTCCAGTAAGGAATGAACCCTCCCAGGGCAGTGCTGTGGCAGGAGAAGCAGCCAGGAGGAGGAGGATGAGCTCAGTGCATGTGTGTGTGTCCCAAGGCACAGAGGGTGAGGGTGGGCACAGGTCAGGGCAGGGCTGGCAATGGCAGGGCAGAGACAGGGGCAGCGAGATGGGAGTGTGCAGCCTGCAGGGACACAGCAGCAGCTGTGGGACAGCGCAGGACAAGCTGGGCTGGACATGGCCAAGGGCCCTGGCAGGGCTGGCAGTGCCCAGGAGAAGCCAAGTCTTGGTGCTCTGGGGCACAGCAGGGTCTGTGCCACCAAGGGCTGGGAGGAGACACCTTGTCCTGAGCCACTGGGGCCTCCTGGCACAGCCCCAGCAAGGCTAGGCACTGGCACCCCTTGTCCTGCCCTCAGCATCCCCCCACATCCCAGTGGCCTCAGGGATCTGCTGGGACCAGTCCCTGGGGAGCCTTGGTCAGGAATGGCCCTGGGGGCTCCTTCATGCTCCCAGGGACTGCAGGTTTTTCAGAGCACTTTGGGTTTTGCTTTTGCCTTGGAGTCTCTGAGAGCTTTGTGCAATCATGGCCTGCAATTCTGTCCTCCAAGGAGTCCAGGAGGAGCCTGTGTTGGTGATGGACCTCAGTGGGACTGACACTGAAACTGCATGAAAAACAGAAACCCTCCAACAACATCTTCTCAGTGTTAGAGGATTTAGGCATTACTTTCTTCTGGCCAGGATAATATTGTAGCCAGCAATAGAAATCATTCCACCCACACATATCTGGGTCGTGCAGTGAAAATCATTCCATCACACATGGTTCTTTACTAGGTTTTTCACATACTTATACAGAAAATACTCAAAGAAATTAATGTTCATTGATCTTAAATTACACAATTCTTAGTATTTGATTGGCTGTTGGCTGTTGATCCCTTTGCCTTTGATGTCAATTAGGCCCTCATTCTTTGATTCTCTTACCAATATTTTTCCACACCTGGTGTCTCCAAGCACACTGGGGGTGATGTTTATTAATGTTCATTTACCTCCTGTGTATCTTCTGGCTACTCCTAATCTGTAGATGTTAAACTCATCAGGCCTCATCCAACCTTGGTGAACCGAGTCTTTTGAAGAGAAACTTTAATTCCCCTCCCCGGGGGCAAAGGTGAACATAAATCCTGACTGAAGTTACATTAAAAAATTTAAAGTTGTATCATTTGCAGCAACTCCATTATGTTCCTTACTGTCCCAATTCTCTCCTTGGTCCCATGAGGGCACACAGTGTCAGAACAGCCCCTTCATTCCATGAAGCCCTGCAGTGTCACAAAGGTCTCTATAATTCCATGAGGCCCCACAGTGTCACAAGGTCCCCTCAGTCCCATGTGTCCTGCACTGTTACATGAATCCTGAGCTCCATGGCATCCTGTAGTGTCACAATGGTCTCCTTGGTTCCATGGTGACACAGTTGCCCAAATGTCTATGGTACCACAACTGCCCCTTTGTCCCACGAGGCCCCACAGTGTCACAATGGCCCCTTGTTTCCATGATGCCGTGTAATGTCACAATGATCTCTATGATTCCATACAGCCCTGCAGTGTCACAATAAAACTTTTGTCACTGAGGTTCCACAGTGTCACCATGGCCCCTTGGTTCCATGGAGCCCCACGGTGTCACTGTGCTCCCCTTGGCTCCACAAGACCTTTTGGTTCCAGCAGGCCTTGATGTTTCAAAATGCTCTCCATGGTTCCATGAGTACCCAGTGTCACAATAGACTCTGGGTTGAAGTTCCTCAGAGTCACAAAGGCCTCTTGGTTCCATGAGGTTTGGTAGAGTCACAATTCACTCCTTGGTTCCACGAGGCCCTGCTGTGTCACAATGCCCAGGGTTCCATCAGTTTCCACAGTGTCACCACGGTCTCCTTGGATCCACAGGATCTCAATGTTCTCCTTGACACCATCCCACCCCAATGTCACAATGGATTTTTGGTTCCATGAGGTTCCACAGTGTCACAAGGGTCTCCTTGGTTCCATTAGGATACAAGAGCTTTGCATAAATGCTGAGCAACACCAGCTTAACACACCTGGGATCATCTGTCTGCATTCAAAAGAGGGGTTAAAGGTGAGAATGGCACCAGCAGCTTCCATCTGCAACAGAGATCCAGGGAAATGACAGGGACAGAGAATTCAGCTGAAAGACGCAGAGGATTCACAGAATCACAGAATCCCTAGGTCTGAAGAGACCTTCAAGATCATAATGTCCATCTCATGCCCTAACACCTCAACTAGACCATGGCACTGAGTGCCATATCCAGGCTCTTTTAAACACATCCAGGGATGGTGTCTCCACCAACCCCCCAGGTTGATCATTCCAGTACTTTATCACCCTTTCTGTAAAAAGCTTTTTCCTAATATCCAATGTATGTTTCCCCTGATGCAGTTTAAGACTGTGTCCTCTCATTCTACCAGTTGCTGCCTTGAGAAGGAGACCAACCCCAACCTGACTACAACAACCATTCAGGGAGTTGTAGAGTGATGAGGTCTCCCCTGAGCCTCCTCCAGGATAAACATCCTCAGCTCCCTCAGCCACTCCTCACAGGATTTGTGTTCCAGACCCCTCACCAGCCTTGTTGCCCTTCTCTGGACACTCTCCAGACCCTCCATGTCCTTCCTAAATTGGGGCCCAGAACTGGACACAGCACTCGAGGTGCTGCCCAACCAGTGCTGAGCACAGGGGAAGAATCACTGTCCTGGACCTGCTGGCCACACCATTGCTGATCCAGGCCAGGAGCCATTGGCCTGCTTGGCCACCTGGGCACACTGCTGGCTCATGTCCAGCCTACTGTCCATCAGTGTCCCCATGTCACTCTTGGAGCGGACACAACGTACAAAAGGACTCACTACATTTCAGAAGGCAAATATCTGTTAATTACAACAGCTAGCTGTTGTACCCTCCAAAAAGTTTACATTTTATTCATTGGTTACAATAAATCAACATAACCTTCATTGGTGTAGAACCATCTCCACCTCTGTTTTTTCAGAAAACTTTTCTAAAAATACTTTTCTCAGATGCAGGTTTCTTCTTGCTTATCTCCCTCCCCTTCTTCTCTTCTAGGTCTCCATATCACAGGCTTTGTTAAAATTCCTTTCAGAAGTAAACTTTAGCCATTAACTCTCTCTGGCTCACAGACCAGCTGTAAGCTCCCTTCCATATTCCCAGGTCCCTTTCTGCCTGGCTGCTGTCCAGCCACTCTGTTCCCAGCCTGGAGCACTGCAGGGTTTTTTGTGGCCAAAGTGCAGGACCCAGCACTTGGTCTTGTAAAACCTCACCTTGTTGGATTTGGGCCATGGATCCAGCCTGTCCAGGTCCCTCTGCAGAGCCCTCCTACCCTCCAGCACATCCACACTCACACCCAGCTTGGTGCCATCTGCACATTTGCTGATGCTGCACTCAATGCCCTCATCCAGATCATCAATGCAGATATTGAAATCCACGCTGGCTGGCTCTGATCCCTCAGCCATCCTGGAGGTGCCCTGTGATGGCACTCAAGGTGATCTGTTCCATCACCTCACCAGGCACCCAGGTCAGGCTGACAGGCCTGCAGTTCCCCACATCCTCCTTCCAGCCCTTCTTGGGCATGGGCTCACATTGGCACCTCCAGTCCTCTGGCACCTCCCTGCTGAGCCAGCACTGATGAGAAATGATGGAGAGCAGCTTGGGGAGCTCATCCAGCAGCTCCCTCATCCCCCTAGGATGGATCCCATCTGTTCCCAGAGACACCTGTGAGCATCTGAGTGGCTCAGCAGGTCCCCAGCTGCTTCCTCCTGGATTACAGGGGGTCTGTTCTGCTCCCTGTCCCCATCTACCAGCTCAGGAGAACATTTGTCCTGGGGGCAACCTGTCTTATTGTTGAAAACTGAGGCGATGAAGGGGTGGAGTACCTCAGCCTTTTCCTCATCTTTAGTTACTATATTACCCACTGCATCAAATAAAGAGTAGAGGTTCTCCTTATCAAACAGTTTTCAATTAATTTATTTATAGAAATACTTTCTATTATTTTTTTACAGAAGTGGCCAGGTTAAGTCCTAATTTAGCTTTCACCTCTGATTTTATTTCTGCATGACCTAACTACATCCTTAAACATTTCCTGAATTGTCTGACTTTCTGTCTAGTGGTGATGCAGCCCCTTTATTTTCTCTGTGTTCCAATAAAAGCTCCATGGGCAGCCAGGTCACTCATTTTCCTCACTGGCTCATCTTTTTGCACACAAGGACAGGCTGCTTCTTCCCCCTTAAGATTACATTCTTGAGGTGTGTCCATCCTTCCTGGAATCTGTTGTTTTTAAGGGCTATTTATCTTAAGAAACAAAATCAGTATCTGATTCAGTTATTCCCAAATCTGCATCCTGAATAGGCCAAAGGCTTCTCTCTCTAATTCCAGTGTAGAAATTTTGTTGCTGCCCGTCCTTCTTTCACAGATTATTTTCAAAAACTGCATTATTTCATGGTCACTGTACCCAAACAGCCTCTGAGCACCACATCTCCCACCAGCCCTTCTCTGTGAACAGCAGGAGAGAGAGCTTTCCTTGCCAGTGGGAAGAGAAGGAATTCTGGTTTTAATCAAGAGCATATTATTTTTATTTTTCAGTTCAGCCAACTGAAACATTCCTTAAGTGATCTTGATGCTGAATGTCTCCTTAGGAGGTCTGGGCATACAGAAGAATGAGCCCCTTGCAGGCCAACCCTGTTTGGACAACCTGCTCCTTAGCCTCACCATGTCTGACATTGCCTATCTGGGACTGACATCCTAAAACATAAAAAACCCTCTATAAATATTAATATTGTAATTTAATTAAGTTATAAAATATGATTATGCTTTTCTTTTTATATTAGTATTATTCTTTTTTTATACCTAATTTTTATGTTTATATGAAAAAATTGATACATTTTTAGCAACCAGAAAAATTAATGATCATTGGTTCTAAGTAACACAATTCACTTCATTAATTAATTCACCCCTCTTGGCCATTGATTTCCCCCTGTTTATGATAATTAGTCCTATTTTAATCCCTTTCTCATCTTTTAAATCATTTTCACAGACAGGATAAAATGGGGCCACTTTGGGGTCCATGAAGACATTTCTGGGGTACATTTCAGGAAGTTTTGGCTCTGGGAAGGGAATTTAGAGAGAACTTGATGGTCTGGAGGACACTTCAGGGAGCCGGGTGGTCACTTAAGGATTCTGACAGAACCTTCGGGGCCCAGGGGAACTCTTGGGGGTCCAGGGGGGCACTTGGGGGTCACTGAGGAGAATCTGGGGCCATTTGGGGTCCAGGCGGGCACTTGGGGGGCTCTAACGGGGCTCTTTGGGGCGCGGGGGATGATGGGAGTTGTAGGCACAGGTATAATACAGTTCAATAGGGCCGCAGAGCATCATGGGAGTTGTAGGTGCAGCTACAGTGTCTCTCGGTGGGACACGGTGCATGATGGGAGATGAAGTCATGGCTGCAATAGCACTCTATGGGAACCACAGAGCATGATGGGAGCTGTAGTCCCGGAAGTGGCTCAGACGGGGCGTTTGGGGGTCCGGGAAGGCACCTGGGAGACGCTTTTGCATCAGAGCAGAGACTTGCGGTGCTCAGGGGGGAGCGTGAATGGTTCGGGAGCACCTGGGGGGAGCTTGGGGAGCTCTAACCGGGCTCTTTAGGGCCAGGGCACAGCAGGAGTTTTAGATACGGAACTGTGTTATGAGGGACTTTGGGGGCCTGGGGATTGGCAGAGGATGAGTTCCCAGAAGTGACTGTAACGGGAATCTCTGAGGTTGGGAGCATTCAGGGGATCTGGGGACACTTTTAGGGCATCCTGAATGGGTGCTGAGGAGGCACTTGGGAATCCTGGAGGGTCTGGGGGACACTAAAGGGACATGTGGGGACGGACACCAGGGTTCTGTGGGACGCGGGACATGAGAGGCATTGTAGTCCTGGCTCCAATGGGGCTCTGTCAATCCCAGGATATCCCAGGATGTCCCTGTATTTTTAAGTGCACCCCACAGTCCATCCCAGTCTGCCCAGATCCCCCCTCAGCACTTCCCATCTTCCCAGTATGTCCCAGGGCTCCCCAGTGTTTCAAAGGAAACTTGAACTTCTCCCGTGGCAGCCAAAGCCAGCAGTGGGGTCAATGCAGTGTCCATGGCCACAATCCCTGGCAGTGGCCCAGGGCAGGTTGGGATGATGATCCACCCTCACAGCTGGCCCAGGGCAGCTCTGCAGTGGTTTTGGTGGTACCTTGGGCTGGCACACACCTGAGGAGTGTGTCTGTTTGCAGTGTGGAACATTAGGAATTTTAGATTGCTTAAAAAAAAAAAAAAAGGATAAACATCTATTTTCCTGATTGCAGCCAGTTCTCCAAGCAATGCAGGTCCCAGGTGAGTGAGGACAGACAGGATGGGGTTGGGCAATGTGGAGCAAGGTTGTGCACTCTGGCTCAGACCTCAAGGCACAGCTTCTGTGAGCAGGCCAGACCTCCTGAGGAGAGACCCTGCATCAACATCAATCACAGAATGTTGAAATCACCTCTGCTCTAAAGAGAGCAGTAATAAAATACACCCTTGAAAATAGGAATGGATATTTCTAAGAAGCTCTTTCAGATATTTCTCCATATCTGGAACTGAAAACCTTCCCAATGAACTGCACCAGACCAGAGGGAAATCAAGGCAGAGCCATGGTTTGTCAGGACTTGCTTGATCCCAATGAGCCCCGTGGTGCATTTGGTGCTGCCAAGGAGCTCCAAATAATATTTTGGAAATATTGGCTCTCTCTCTGCAGTGCTGCCTTTGCCAGGAACCCAGCCCAGCTCAGCAGCACAGACACAGCACAAGGACTTTAATGACCCTCTCGGAGTTGGGGATGAGTCCCTGAAAATCAGTCCCTGAGAAGGAGTTGAAGAAACCTCTCAAGAATTCCAAGTCAGATTCAAACTCCAAAGTTTCTCTTATTTTAATGAGTCCTACTAATAAATGTGAAGGAGCTTTCCCACGGATTGAATTAGAATAGGAAAAGAAACCTCTCAAGAACTCAAAGTCATATTCAAAGTCCAAAGTTTCCTGACGTTCTAATGGGCCCCACTGAGGGACATGACAAAGAAATTGTCTCCAGGTGCTGGTTTGTTGTTTTTACGTTATATTTTCAGAACGTGTGTTCATTGTTTCTATTATATACTTTTAAAATGTAGCCATATTTTTTTTATGTTGTAATTTTTGGTGGGGTTTTTTGCTTTTCCAAATGAAGCAGAGAGACAGGACGGTTCCTTTAGAAAGTGTGATTTATTTTTTTTCTTTATTTTCCATCCAGGCAGAAATGGTAAGTTTTTCTTACAAATGGTCACAGCATGGCTTAGAAGTCAGAAGACTTATGGTTACAAGGCCTTTTAAGGATTTATTAACCAATAAAGCACTGTCAACAGAGATATTTAGGTTTCTAATTCAATGCAAAGATATTTCGTCTTACTGACTCATACCACAGAGTGAACTTTCTTAGCCAATTATATCCCAACACACAAACTTACATGGCTGCACTCTGAAACTTCTTCTTCCCTTTGTAAGTACCTTTATTTCTTCTAGATCTTAAATTCTAAAGCTAAACTTGTGTTTAGTTCTATGCCTTGCCTTACAGACCCTTGCATTTTGAATTCCAACACAGCAATAAATTGACTTTGCTCTGGATGTTGCCTGCAGCCTCCATCAGCTCCAGCTGAGCTTTGCCTTTCCTAAACACATGAACACACGCTCAGGGCAGATTTCTGAATTCCTCCTCTGGACTTTGTCCTCACTTCCACCTCCTGGTCGTTGTGCTGTGGCTCATGCCTGTCATTTGTCCCTGGGGCAGCACAGCCCCCCTGGCCAGCACAGGCCCCACATCCCTTCATCAGACACGGCACAGCACAGGGAGTGTTTTGGGTGGGCAAATGTTCCCCACCAGAGTGTCCACTCCACACCTCAGTGTCCAGTCGCAGCACCCACATCCCGTGCCAGGGTTCACAGAGAGCCCTGCTCTGGGCTCTGCCAAGGGCTGGGTGAGGAGGGAGCCCAGGCAGGGCTGATGCTGCCCCTAGAGCAGTGCTGAAATGGGCAGGAGGAAGGAGATAAGCACAGAACAAATAGACCAAGAAAGTGGGGAGAGTGCCCAGGTCTGGAAGTGGCTGATGGAAGAGGCTGGAGGGATGCTCAAAGCCCTGGGGCACCTTCTCACACTGGCCATGCCACCAAGGCCACAGACCAAGCTCCTCAGTGCTGCACCTGCCTGTGTGAGATCCCTGCCAGGGGACTGGCACAGCAGCACACACCTGCTGGAACGTGTCCTGGCCCTGCAGAGTCACACAGCTCAGCTGACACGAGTGGGTTTTATCTCCTGGGCACTTCTCAGTCTAGCCCAGCTTCTGCCCAACTCTGCCCACCTCCCCTGCCCTCACCCAGCCCAGCCCATTCTGGCTGAGCCCCATGGCAGTGCCTGCTCTGGGGTGCTCCAGCACTGGGGGCACTCACCCCACAGCCCTGGCCCCTTGAAGGGCTCAGCAGCTGCTGAGGGGCAGAGAGGGAGCTCAGCCTCCACATCAGCCCCAGGGCTGGAGCTCCCCATGGCAGGGGAAATGGAGCTCAGGGACAGTGCAGAACTGCTGGTCCTGGCTCCAGGAGATGCCCAGCACAGGCTGCCTCTGCCTGCTCAGTGCCAGCCCCTCTCTCTCCCCAGGCCAGCAGAGCAGCCTTGGGCAGGGGACAGAGGGGCCTGGCCAGAGCTGGTGCCTGCAGCAGCAGCAGCTTCCTCTGCATTCCTCCCTGCAGGCACAGAAACGCTCCCTTGCTCCTCTCCCTGCACATCCCTTTCCCCAGCTGAGCGTGTCCTGCCTGGCCTGGCTGGCTTGTCCTGCTGGCCCAGCCCCTGCTCCTGCCCTGAGCTGGCCCTGCTGCTCGGGACACACCAGGTTCTGCTGCTGTCCATGGCCGGGGCTGCAGGGAAGCAGCAGCTCCAGGGGAAAGGTTGCAGAAAGGCTCTGGGCAGGGAGGCTGAAAGGGGCACCCCAGGGTCTGCAAGGTCTCTGTGTGGGAGCTGAGCTTGTGACCCCTTGAGCCCTGCCAAGTGCTGGGGCTGCACCTGCAGCTCCAGAGGAGATGTGACAGCTGGGAGCAGAGGCAAATAATTCCTGCTGGATTCTTTAGTGTGTTTGCTTCTACAGGTGACCTGCATTCATATGTAGAGGAGGTGTTTTGTGTCAGATAACACTGGTAGAGTGATTAGAATGATATTTTTTATTCTTATGAAATATTAAAAATTAAAATATATTGTATCATATTTTAATATAAAAATAATATTAAAATTATACATTATAATAATATAAAAAATAATATTTTGTGAATAATCCACAATGAGAAAAATATATATATATGATCTGAAGAGCATCTGAGCTTTTCAGTGGATGAGAGAATCATTGATATTCCAGTAGTCAAACCTGTTCAAATACTTTCCTTAGACCTTCCTTGAGATGAGAGGTGACCACCAGTGGGAAAGGCCATCCAGAGCTCTCCATCCTGTCCTGGCAACTTTTGTCTGGGAGAACCCTTGCATAAAGGGAATTTTTTAGAGAGAGTACCAATTTCAGCCTTGGGCACCTGGGAAGACCCAGTGCTCCAGGGTCTGATGAAAGGCAACCCTCAACATTCCAAGATCAGCCAGACCTGTCAGGTGGCCCCCAGGAAGGGAAACCATCCAGATGTGTTCCATCTCCCCTTGCTTCCATGAGGCCCTGCAGGGTCACAATGGCCCTTTGGTTCCATGGGGTCCCACAGTGTCACAGTGGCCCCTTCATTTCAGAAGGCCTCCAAGTGTCTCAATGCTCTCCATGGTTCCATGGGGCCCCACAGTGTCCCCATGGTCTCCACAGGAAGGGAACCACAGAGCTCCAGTGTTTCAGGGGCTGATGAACTGCAGTCATGAGAGGCCAAAGTCAGCCAGACCTGTCTGCAATGGCAGCTTTTGTGTAGGAGCAATCTTGGGATCCAGGACTTTTGGAGCTGGAATTGCAATTTCAGCCATGAGTGCCAGGAGAAGGATTTTGTTTGTTTCCATAGGATGGAAAGCACAGAGCCCCAGTGTTTCAGGGTAGAATAGAGATGGCCAGCAGAGGCTAAGGCCAACCAGACCTCAGTGTCCTGGCAGCTTTTATTCCTTGCAGATAGGAATTTTGGAGGAAAAGTTCCAAATATGACCATCAGTGCCTGTGCAGGAAGAAACGTTCTTTTCCATAGGAAGGAATACACCGAGTCCCAGTATTTGAAGGCAGGGTGAGAGCTGGCCCTCAGGAAGACAAGGGCAGCAAGACTTGTTGGAAATCACAGCTTTTGTCTGGGAGCAATCCCTGGATATTGGGAATTTTGGAGGGGAAATCCCATTTTGGCTAGGGATGATTGAATGAGAAGGACAATTATTTTCCATTTGAAGGAAAGCCCAGAGCCCCAGTGTTTCAGGGGCATATGAGAAGAGAACCTCAACATGCCAAGGTCAGTTGGACCAGTCAGGCCAAACCACTAGACCTGTTACCTGTTCCCTTGTTTCCATGGGGCCCTGCAGTGTCACACTGGTTCCATGAGGCCCAGATGTGTCACACTGGACTCTTGTTTCCTTGGGGCTCCACAGTGTCACAATGGTCCCTTGTTTCCATGAGGCCTTGCAGTGTCACAATGGACTCCTTGGTTCCATGGGGCCACAAAGTGTCACAGTGGCCCCTTGGATCAGTAAGGCCTGTGATGCCTTAAGATTTTAACCTCTATATTTTTGAAATCCTGTACTGCATTTTGGCATAACTCTAAACTCCATATAATGTGTTAGTTAACTTTCTTTACATTTAGGTCAGACAAAACAATTCCTCTAGGCCTGAAACTCAAGGACATTTTAAAGCCTCAGGCTCTGAAAAGTATAAACAAAAGTGAATTGGGGAGAGGGAGCAAACTGGGGGAATATCACTTCAATATCTGAAGCTGTAATTGGAGGATTAACCCCTGATATGCAAACAGACCAAACTTAAATCTGTCTGAAAAACTTGTCACCCCTGTCCATCTTGGGTGTAGCCTTTGGGAGGCTTTTGACTGTCCAAGGTGAATCTATTGAAGGCCTTTAATAAATACCCACTTTATTTCCTTAACCTTGTCTAGCCTCTGTTCCAGATAGCCACTCCAAGGCATCACGTGTAGTGTCAGAATTGTCTCCATGATTCCATAAGGCCCTGCAGTGTCACAACAGACCATTGATTCCATGAGACCCCACAGTGTCACAAGGGCCCCTTAGTTCCACTGAGCCCAGAAGTATCACTAGGGTCCCCTTGTTTCCAAAATGCCCCAAAATGCCACAATGGCCCTTTAGTTTCAGAAAGCCTCAAACTGTAAAAATGGTCTCCTTTGTACCATGATGCCCTGTACTGCAACAAAGTTCTCCTTGGTTCCACGGTGTCAGAATGGCCCCTTTGTCCCATGGAGCCCCACACTGTCACTGTGCTCCCCTTGATTCCATGAGGCCCTGCCATGCTACAATGGCCCCAATGGCTACAATGGTCTCCAGGGAGACTCTCTACAACCACCTGAACAGAGGCTGTAGTCAGGTGGGGGTCGGTCTCTTCTCCCAGGCAGCACCTGACAGAACCAGAGGACACAGTCTGAAGATGAGCCAAGGACAGATTAGCTTTGATATCGGGAAAAAATTCTTCACTGAAAGGGTCATTGGGCACTGGAATCTTCTGCCCAGGGAGGTGCTGGAGTCACCATCCCTGGAGGCATTAAAAAACCAACCTTGGATATGGCACTCAGAGCCATGGATTAGTTGATGAGGTGATGTTAGGTCATAGGTTGGACTTGAGAATCTCAAAGGACTTTACCAACCTCATTCATTCTCTGATTCTGTTTCATAGTAGTGTCCATTGTTCCATGAGGGCCTGCAGTGTCACAATGAATGTTTGGTTTCATGAGTCCCCACAGTGTAATAACGGACCCTCAGTGCCAAGAGGTTTCTCAGTGTCACAATGGTATTTTGGTTACAATGAACTTCTGGTTCCATGAGCTTTCATAGACTCATCAACAGTTCTGCAATGTCACAAGGCACCCATGGTTGCAGGAGGTTCCACAGTGTCACCAGGGCCTCCTTGGATCTGCAGTATAACAGTGGGCCTTTGGTTCCATGTGGCCCCACTCTGTCAAAATGGATTTCGGTTCCATGAGCTCCCACAGTGTCAAAAAGCCCCTTTGTTCCTTGAGGTTCCATAGTGTCACAGTTGATTCTTTGATTCAGTGAGGCCCCGCTGTCACAAAATCTCCAAAATATCAGAATAAGACTCCTTAACACTAATTTCGTGCTAAAGAGGGTATCATTTATTCAGGCCTGAGGTCCAGCAGGGGAAAACACCAAACCTTACATAGACATGTGATGCTAAAAGCATGTTGCTCATGTACAATTGCTACATGTGTATTACAATTTATCCATTACCATGAAATCAACCCCAAGTTCCCAGTTCACTCCTTGCTTTTTCTATCACTGCACCCTTGAGCCATCTGTCATTTTCTTTTGCAACCATCCCTGCCAGGAAAACAGTCCCTCAATGCCTCGTTTCTCTAATGAAAGTCCAAACACAGTAAAAATTGATTGAAACCTTTTGACATCAAGGCCAAGGCTCTGTGTGTGCAGGCAGAGGCAGGCAGGAGGCAGAGCTGTCAGCAAAGGAAGGGGCCAGCGAGGTGGGGCAGCCGGGGGATGACGACAGCCTGCAGGGACAGAGGCGCAGGGCATGGACACCGTAGGACAGCCTGGGCTGCAGAGGGCACAGGGATGGGCAGCAGCTGAAAGGCCCTGACACAGCCAACTCCTGCAGCACTTGGGCCATGCAGGCTGGCCCTGGGCCTGAGGCCAGCAGGGGACAAGTGAGCCTTGCTGTGCTGAGGCCTCATTGCCTCCTTGTCCCTGCTCAGCAGCCTGGCAGGGGCCGCCCCATGGTGCTGCCCTTGGCATTGCACATGCCCAGAGCCCAGTGGCCCGGGAAGAGCCCTGAGCAATGAGGGAGGGACAGGATGTGCCTTGCCAGGGGCTGGGGCTCAGCCCTTGGCCCTTTGCATTCCAGAAACACATCCAGGTTTGCTCAGCATCAGAGACACCTTTGCCTTGTTTGTCCCCACCTGTCATCAGTGCCTCCAGTGTTCTGCTCTAACTGGAAACTGGGGACACTTTCTCAGTCCCTCATTGGGACCCATTAAAACTTGAAGAAACTTCAGTGTTTCAATTAAAATTTGAGTTCTTGAGAAGTATTTCAAGCACACTCTGAGGGACTGAGTCTGATGCAGACAGCACCAATGCCCTGAGAGGGTCATTAAAATCCTTGTGCTGTGTCTGTACTGATGAGCTGGGCTGGACTCCTGACACAGAGGGTGATCCTGGCAACCAAGAAGAGCTTCAAAAACACATTTCTCTTGATGAGCAGCTCTTCTCCCAGCCCAGCAGGGCTGGGGCACTGCCTGCAGCCACCCCAGGCACAGCACAGAGGCACAGAGAGCTTCAATCAGTCAGGGCTGGGAAGATGCTCACAAGTGACTGGGGCAGAATCACTCCCAGCCCTTGACACAGGAAGCCTCTGGCTGCAGGACAATGCAGCTGCAGCTCCTGCAGTGATCTCCTAAAGCTGCAACATCCCAATGCCTGCAGACTATGTGAGTACATTCTCTGATGATCTCTTGTGTAGAGCAGCCAGGGGTGCCCAGGGCTGTGGTGCAGAGCAGGGTCGTGCAGCCCAGGGCGCTGGGCTGGGCAGGGACTCTGCTGCCTGCCAGGGACAGCTCTCAGCCAGCCCTGGGAGCTGCTCCCAACACTGGGGGACAAGGTGTGGGTGGAAGGAGACAGCTGGTAAGGCTTGGAAGTGTTCTCCTTGTGTGATGAGGATGGTGCATTGTTCAGGACTGCTCCCAGCATAATATTGAACTGCAGAATATTTCTTAGTAGATTACTTAGGGACCAGAGTGATGCAGGGGCTGCATAAAAAGGAAACTCCTGATTTTATAATCTATTGCTCTGCATTGCCTAGGTGGGAAATTGCATATAGATATTTATCTCTCAGTTCAGGATGGGAAAAACATAAAATTTTTTTCTTGGATTTTAATAAAGCAGTCAGTGACAGAAATCAGCACAGGGTCCCTCACATGCAGCACCAGTGTCACTTTTCCTGCCTCCTCAGGGTTGCTGTGATGTTCCCATCAGAGCCTGCAAAGGCAGAGGTGGCCCTGGGCATTGCCCTGTGCTGAAAAGCGTTTTCAGGGCAGAGCTGAGCCCCCAGGGCTGGGCTGGGCTCTGGCAGCACTGGCAGGGCCCAGCCCTGGGCACAGGGAAGCAGCTGCTGGCAGGGACAGCTCCAGGCAGCAGAGCCCTGGGCAGGCAGTGGGTGGAAAGTGCCACCAAGCTGGGCTGGGATATTTAAACTCCTCTCCAAACTGAACTATTCCATGATTACTTTTCTTACAGATCCCCATGCCAAGACACAGCAAATGTCCAACAGCAGCTCCATCAGCCACTTCCTCCTGCTGCCATTGGCAGACACGCGGCAGCTGCAGCTCCTGCACTTCTGCCTCTTCCTGGCCATCTCCCTGGCTGCCCTCCTGGCCAACAGCCTCATCATCAGCGCCGTAGCCTGCGGCCACCACCTGCACACCCCCATGTTCTTCTTCCTGCTCAACCTGGCCCTCACTAACCTGGGCTCCATCTCCACCACTGTCCCCAAAGCCATGCACAATTCCCTCTGGGACACCAGACACATCTCCTATGCTGGATGTGCTGCACAGGTATTTCTGATATTCTTCTTCCTTGGATCAGAGCTTGCCCTCCTGACCATCATGTGCTACGACCGCTACGTGTCCATCTGCAAACCCCTGCACTACGGGACCCTCCTGGGCAGCAGAGCTTGTGCCCACATGGCAGCAGCTGCCTGGGCCAGTGCCTTTCTCAATGCTCTGCTGCACACAGCCAATACATTTTCCCTGCCCCTGTGCCATGGAAATGCCCTGGGCCAGTTCTTCTGTGAAATTCCCCAGATCCTCAAGCTCTCCTGCTCCAAATCCTACTACAGGGAACTTGGGCTTCTAGCTTTTAGTGCCTCTTTGATATTTGGCTGTTTTGTGTTCATGGTTTTCTCCTATGTGCAGATCTTCAGGGCTGTGCTGAGGATCCACTCTGAGCAGGGACGGCACAAAGCCTTTTCCACCTGCCTCCCTCACCTGGCCGTGGTCTCTCTGTTCCTCAGCACTGGCATTTTTGCTCACCTGAAGCCCCGCTCCATCTCCTCCCCATCCCTGGATCTGGCCATGTCAGTTCTGTACTCTGTGGTGCCTCCAGTCCTGAACCCGCTCATCTACAGCCTGAGGAACCAGGAGCTCAAGGATGCCCTGAGAAAATTGATGACTCTGTATTTTCTGAAGCATTAAACTTTTCTGCTGCATAATCTTCTGAATGTAACTCTCTAAAAGCTCACCTTTTTCCCCCCATATTTGTCTGTTTTTCCTAAGGTATCTTTTTCTATTGTTTTAATATTTCTTACAAAATATTGCAGTGTTACTCTTTGCATTTCTACATGAATATCTACCTTTCGTTTGAAACACAAAGACATGCAAGAGGTCTTTCAGCTGTGCATTTTAATAAAAACAAATGCCTGCCCTGCCCTGTGTGTCCAGGATCCTTCCTCAGCTCTTCTCTGTCTCTGCAGGGCAGTGCCTGTGGGCAGAGGTGGAGGGAAGAGACTCCCAGCACAGCAGCACAGCCAGGGACAATGGCCCTGGCTCTTCCCACATCTGCTCTTCCCAACTCCACCCTCTCCTTGCCAGCCCTTCTGTGGCTGTGAGGCCGCAGTGCTCTGGCAGCTTGGTCACTGTCCTGTTGCGTGTCCATGCTGTGCCCACAGGCAGGGACAGGCCATGGGCACTGCTGGGACACAGCTGGGCTCCAGCACAGCAGCTCCATCAGCAAAGGGCATCTCCTGAGGGCAGGGCAGGAGGGCTTTGCTCTCCTCCAGAGCTGCTGTCAGCAATGTGCTCCAGGAATGCCCTGACCAAACAAAGCCCAGTGCCTGGGGCAGAGGGGCAGTGTGCAGGGGGCACACAGCAGTGTCCTGGCACAGCCAGAGCTCCTGGGATGGACCTGAGGGAGCAGCAGAGCAGGGCCTGGGCTGTGTCTTTGTTCTGGGCACAGCCTGGGAAGGTGCCCCAGGGCAATTGTCCCACACCAGCCCCTGCAATCACCACACCAAGCACTGGCCTCTCCCCCAGCTGCACAAGGTTGTTTGTCACTGCATGGAAGGACACCGAGTGACCAGGCCAGCAGACCACGTTTGGTGTGTCCTGAGGAGATTTCAGCAGTGCATCGTGTGTGTGTGGGGAGATGAAACCGAGTGAGCAGAAACTTGGGGGTGGCACAGTTCTGGTGGCACAAACAGTGCCTTGAGGCCACTACACTCTGGGAAAACACCTGAACTCATTACTGGGTTGTGGTAAGGATTGCATAGAAAGAAACATTCTGGCAGGGATGTTCCAGGAAAGTATATTCAAGGCAGCTAAGGACTGCATAGAGAGACAATTGGAATGGTAGGTTTTTAGGAAGAAATCAGAACTGCCTCCCTTCTGACCCTCCCTGAGGACCTGGACAGGGTTGTGCTGTGCTCTGGGCACTGACCAGGAGCTGAGGGATGTGGAAAAGGCCTTTGGAGTCAGAGATGCTGACAAGGCTGGCCAGTGTCACTGTGAGACCTCTCTCAAACCCCTTGGAAAGGCCAGAGCCATCCCAGAGGGTCCTGGGCACTTGGGAAGGGCAGACATGGAACCAGTCTGCAAACAGGGCAGGGAGGGGCACTGGGACAGTCACAGACTGGTCAGGCTCAGCAGGGAAGGGCACGTGGCAAATCCTCCTGCAGCCATTGCAGGCACTGGCAGCACAAGGCAGGGATTGCAGAACCCCCGTGGGAGGGAAAAGAAGGGGATGTTGTGTGCCCAGACTTTAGCCAGGCCTGGGACATGGTCTGCTGTGCTCTCCTCAGAGCCAGATTGGAGAGAGCTGGGCTGCAGGAGAGGAACATGGGGTGGGTGGGAATTTGACTGAACAATGAGGGTCAAATGTCATCCATGGCACAGAGTCCTCTGGGACAGTGACCAGACCTTGACCACCAGTGTGGAACAATTCTGTTATCTATACAATGGCATGAAATGCACTTTCAATTCCTTTGTGGATGCTGCCAAGTTGCAGGGAGTCTGTGACCGTTTTCATCTGGTTAATGGTGACTGCAAAATGTAATTTGGCAAAATGACTGAGTTGGGTAAATTTCTCTTGCCATCGGGTATCAACCAAGCCACAAAAAAAGGTTGAATTAATGTATCAGAAAAAAAGGCAGTTCAATATGGAAAATCAAACCCAAACAAAAAACAAAGCAAGACCCACCCGCAACAACAAAAACCCCACAAACCAAGCAAGCACAAAAAGCAAAGGCCATACACAGAAGCAAAGCAAATCCACAGGAAATCTCCTAGCAGCAGAAAATACTGAACCATATTGTAGCAGGAGTGGATTCTGTATGTGTAGGTGCTGTTTTGAATAAAAATATTCTTTAAAAAGAAATCAATTCCCTATGCCCCATGCCCGTTGCTTCTCTCAGTTTATTGCTGATCATGATGTGCCATGGAATGGAACATTCCTTGGGTCAGTCCAGCCCAGCTGTCCCATCCCTGTTCCCTCAGGAACACTTGCCCACCCCAAGCCCATGGCTTGGAGGGGGTTGCAAACACGCCTCGTGGGGCGAGCACTGTGACAAGGACAGGAGAACAGAACAACATTTACATTGATCAAGGGCAGAGAACAGAACAGCACAGCCTTGGAGAAACAGATAAAGGATGTAGCTGAGGAAAACAGAAGTCACACAAAATGCAAGGAGGATGCCAGCTCAGCTCTGCAAGGCTGATAAAGCAGAAATTATAAAAAACAATAATATTGCCCTCACTCAAAAGTGAAGGTTGAGAAGAAGCTCCCTGAAAAGGGCACTGGATGTTGAAGACAGACCCCAAAGAACCATATAAGGACTTGTGATAAGGAGTGTAACTATGTCCAATAAATTCAAAGAAAGTGGGGATAGCTAAAGAGTATGTAACCAGTGTGTGTGATAAAAACTCTGTTCATTCAATGCTCAGTGCACTCGAATGGAGGAAGGTTTGCCATGGTGACTACCATGATGTAATAAAGAATATCTGTTTTCAGATATTCAAAACTGTGTTCAAAACTTTCTTTCCTGTGGGTTTCAGTGTCAGTGCTGTCCTTGTCTCCATTATGGCCCTTGCACAGTTTCCCAATGGCCCCTTGGTTCCATGCGGCCCTGCTGTATAACAATGGATCCCTTGGTTCCATTTGGGTCCATACTGTCAAAATGGCCTCCTTGGTTCTGCACTGCCACAATGCTCTTCTTGGTGCCACGAGGTCTTGGTGTGTCACAACAGCCCCTTGGTTCCATGAACTGCCAGAGTGTCATGACGGTCTCTTGGATCCTCAGTATCACAATGGACAATTGGTTAAAGCAGCCCTGCAATGTCACAATGAATATTTGGTTCATGAGGCCCCACAGTTTCACCATGGCCCCTTGGTTCCACGAGGCCTCACTGGATAACAATGGTCCCTCAGTTCCATGAGGTTTTGTACTGTCAGCAATGCTCTCCTCGGGTCTGCAGTGTGAAAATGGCTGTATGGTTCCATGAGGTTCCTCAGTGTCACAGTGGTCTCCTTGGTTCCATGGGGCTCTGCAATGTCACAATGTCCCATTGTTCCCATGAGGTCCTGTCCCATCAACCATGTCCTTTGTTCAAATGAAGCCCTGCAATGTCACCATGGTCTCTTGGTTCCATGAGGCTCTGTGGTATCACCATGGTCTCCCTGGATCTGCAGTATCACTATGGACCACTGGTTCCATGTGGCCCTGCTGTGTCTCAGTGGCTCCTTGGTGCCATGAAGCCCCACTGTATAAAAATGGAATCTTGGTCCCATGAGGTTCTGGACTGTAACAATGGACCCTTGGTTACACGAGGTTCCATTATGTCACAATGATCTCCTTGGTTCCACGAGGCTGTGGAGTGTCACAATGGACCCTTGGTTCCATGAGGTTCCATAGTGTCACCATGGTCTCTTGGGATCCACATTGTCACAATGGACAATTGGTTGCATGGGACTGTGCTTTGTCACAATAAACTCTTAATCCATGAGGTTCCGAGTGTCACAATGGTCTCCCTGGTGCAACGAGGCCCTGGAATGTCACAATGGACCTTGGGTTCCATGAAGTTCTTCAGTGTCACAATGGCCCCTTGGATCCATGAGGTCACATAGTGTCACCATGGCCTCCTTGGATCTGCACTGTCACAATGGACCATTGGTTCCTTGTGGCCTGGCTGTGTCACAATTGTCTCCTTGATTTCATGATTCCCCTCAGTGTCACAATGGAGCCTTGTTTCTGTGAGGCTCTGAACTGTCACAATTGTCTCCTTGGTTTCATGAGCCCCCCCTGTGTCAGAAGGGTCCCCTTGCTTCCATGAGGATACAAAAGCTTTGCATAAACACTGAGCAGCACCTGCTTAACTCACCTGGGAACATCTGTCTGCATTCAAAAGAGGGGTTAAAGGTGAGAAGGGCACCAACAGCTTCCATCTGCAACAGAGATCCAGGGAAAGGACAGGGACAGAGAATTCAGCTGAAAGACTCGGAGAATTCTGCTTACAGAGATAATTTCTGCTCACACTGCCTTTGCAGAAAGGAGACATCATTCCAGGCAGCCTGGAGTGAGCATGTGCTTCTACAGTGGGGGTTTGTCGTTTAGGAAACCTGCTCAGGCTTTTCCATTCTTTCCTCACAAACAGGAAAACTTCTCCTGGGCCTGTGTGCAGGCAGAGCCCTGAGGAGAGCAGGTGGGACATGGTGCAATTTGCTGGGACACCCAGCTGCAGAGCTCAGGGGACAAGGTTCTGCTGCAGGGCACAGGGATGTCAGTCCCAGGTGGGCGATGTCAGACATGGTGAGGTTGGGGGGTGAGGAGCAGGTTGTCCAAACAGGGTCAGCCTGCAAGGGGCTCATTCTTCTGTGTGTCCACACCTCCTAAGGAGACATTCAGCATCAAGATCACTTGGGGAATGCTTTTATCCCCTCTTCTCAGAAATGAAAACTAAAAAAAATGCTCACATGATTAAAGAAAAAAAGTAATGAGGTGTACTTTGAAATCTTCTTCCTTAAAAGAACTCCAAGCATTCTCCAAGCAGCTGCAAAAGCCCTGGAGACTTGAAGACAATTGAAGGAAGACAAAGAGCTCCTGAGAACTTTTTGTATTTAATGATCCCCGTGGTGGATTTAGGGCTGAGTGCAGGACCCTCAGGCACTGAGAGAAGGTTGAAGAAGTTGCTCAAGGAGTCAGAAGCAAAACTTCAAGTCCCTTGGAGCATCAGTGGCCCCACTGAGGGCAGGGAGTGCCAAAGGCTCCCCAGGGAGTGGTGAGAGCAGATCCTTGAGGGCAGGATTGCAGGAGCCCGAGGCTGTGAGCAGGGAACTGCAATGCTGAGCAAGGCCTGGGCTGGGTGGAGGAAGCAGAAAGGCCAAGGCCTGAGCCCAGGCCTGGGCCAGCAGGGCCTGTCCCTCACAGGTGGCTCGGGGCTGTTGCTGGGGCAGTGGGATGGCAGGGGCAGCAAGGACAAATGTCATCAAGCTGTGTGACACTCCAGATGCTCATGGAACCAAGGGCCAGTGTGACACAGCAGGGCCTGATGGAAACAAGAGGTCATGGTGAGCCTGCAGGGCTGTAACACCCCAGAACACTGAAATGCTGGGGGTGACCAGAGGTTCCTTTACTTGAGTTTGGTGCACAGGAGAAACCCCAGAGAGATATTCTCAAGAGGTCAAAATGACACAAAATTTTAGTGGTATAGAAAACCAAGGAACTTTGGAAAAGGATTTAATATAACATCCAACTCAACATAAAACACTTATCATAGCAGAAACTTCATTAACTTTTTCCACTTAACCTCAAAATCTTTAAACATTTAGGTTGTTGCGGTGCCCAAAAATAATCGTGTTCCATATAAAGAGCATTAGAAGGAAAGAGAGACAGAGAGACAGAGAGACAGAAAGACAGAAGCTCTATAGACAGACACACACATGGCTCCCAGCTCCTAGAGTTCCAGTGTGGGTGAGACACAGACCCCAGGAGAAGGCAGGGTATGGACCATGGGCTGAGCGCCTGCTCTGTGTTTTAAGCCCCTGGGCCTTCGTGGGCCTCCCCCAGGTGGGACTTGTGATTGCTGGGGCAATCAGAGCCTGGGTCAGCACCACCCCACTGTGTGACTGATTGACAGCTCATCCCCAGGTGTCTGGGACATTGATCTCATCCAGCCTCTGACATCAACCATGGTGACACTGCAGAACCTCATGGAACCATGGATCAGTTGTTCCATATAAGGAGGTTTCCTCAGACCCCTGAGCAAGTGAAAACTGGTATCAAGGTCTGAAAGGTGAGGAAAAGCTAATACACATGTGCAAAGAAGGCAGGGTGAAAAGTTCAAGTGAGAGGAAGAATGTTTACTTCATCCCAAGGACCCCCAGATGATGACCAGAGCGACCAACAAGGAGCAGTGCACACTCACAAAGAGGCGTGGAGTTAATTATAATACCAAGAGGGGACAGGCGGGGTTAGGAAATGAATATGTATTAGGTGCGTTGTGCAATCCTAACTTGTAGAGAATAGAAAGAGAGGCACAGGTCACCAAAGGTGTGCATGTTTTTGGAGGAGCTATCCCCCATGCACCTCAGCCCTGAATAAATTATTCATACCTACTTTGCAACTTTTACTGGTTGTGGAGTTTTCCTGTGCTTCATTATTGGGGAGCCAGCCAGGAGATCTGTCTGGCTGAGGGAGCACCACCAGGGCAGACACCCTGAGGGGTGTCCCGGGATTTTTTCCTGGAGGGATCCTGAACCTTGGCTCTCTTGCCTTGGGGACATCGAACGACCTGCTGGCAGTGCGGATGAAGCAGTATATAATAAATATCTTTAACAGGACTGCTGGTGAGTCGTACAGAGACGTCTGACACTCAGCACAGTCTCAGTGGGCTTGCAAGCTGCTGGCCAAGGGGGCCAGAGACAGAGGGAGAGGGGTCGATCCCCGGCTGATAACGCCACTGACAGAGGGGTCTCACTGAGCTGATAGAGCAGCCCGCTAGCGACTCTGGGGGTGAGTTGAGTGAACCCTTGATTTTGCTGCTGTTTTGTGTGACTGTTAACTCGGGACATGTTGAGTTGTTGAGTGTGTCAGTGAGTGAATGATCGAGTGTGGAGCTCTATGTGCCTTTCCAGCCTCGGGCGACTGAGGCGGCCGGAGAAAAGCGAAGGAGCGGGGTCAGTGTGGGGCCAGTGCAAGTGAGAAGGGAGGAGTGTTGTGCTTGAACACAGAGTGGTTAGTGTTTGTTTCAAGAGTAGATAGACAAATTGAAGGAGTATCCCCACAACAGTGGTTTGGACTTGATCCCTGGGAATATATTGATCCAATAAGTCATTGGATAAAAAGAGGGAATGAACGGGTCTGTCTAGGAGGGATATAAGAAACCTCTGCAGGGAGATTAGTAACCTTGGACTGGGAACAACCTGCAGTAGGGATTCTGAGTATTCCAGAGGGGGTAAACAGGATAATTTGTCTTTGTGGGCGATTTAGAGCTGTCAGAGGATCAAGGCATCTGGCGTGGGGTTTATTACAGTGTAGAGATTGTGAAAGACGTTGGTATTGTTGCTCTAATAACCAGCAGGATGTATGCCCCAAGTGTGAATTGCAAAACTATCCTAACCAAGTCAGTGTTGAACCTAAAATTCTGAAATTAGTATGTGGAAAGTAATATTGGATGCCTGCAAATTGGGGTAATGTGTGGGAAGAAAATTGGAAAAGAACAATGAAATTGTGTGAGGAAAAGTTTGGGTGGAAACAAGACAAGACAAGGAGAAGATAATGGGAACTGGACAAAGTAAAGAGAGGTCAGTCCATTAGGCTGTGTTATTGCACATTGGAAAAACGTTGATGCACCAGGAGGCCCAGAAAACAAGAGAGATCTTATTAGATTCTGCAGGGACTGGTGGCCTTTATATAAATTGGACAATGGAGCAAAGTGACCACCCAGTGGAACTTTGGATTTTAGCACACTATTACAGCTCATGGTATTTCTTGGGAGGGAAGGGAAGTGGACAGATGTATCATGTGCAGATATGTTTTTCTCCCTTAGAAATCACCCTGAATGGCAGAGGGACTGTGGGCTCAGGGCTCCATCTGACCCTCTGGTATTGACCCTAGAGAAGGAGAATAAGAGAGGAAAGCTCAAGCAGTGTTGTTCAGTGTGTAGTATAGGGCAAAGATGCACATAATCTGATAAGGTTTACCAGACTGTGGCCCAGGAACAAGATCTGGCAGACGATTTGCTCACGTCTCCCCAGATAAGACAGGAAAGGGATGAGGATGCAGACTCAGAGGATGTTGACCCACCTCTGATCACACACCAGACTAGACAACAGATGTTGAAGTCTGCAAGTCAAGAGTCTCTCTGAATTCTTCAGAGAGAAATCAGGGTGCAGGGATTGAATTAAAACCTTTGGATGGATTCAAGTATATTAAGCCACTCACACATGAAGTAGAGGTGTAAATTTAAGTTTTAGAATAAGTAAGAATAAGTTTTAAGTGCTTTTAGGTAGTAAAGATCTCAGAGACCAGTGTAGAAGCATGAGTTCTAGTGAGGGTTGAAAAATATAGCCTTAGATACTAGTGTTTCTGTGGAGGCTCCAGGAACATAGTTTTAGACATAATAAAACTATACTAAGAATATTGCTTACATTTTTTAAGGTAGAACAAGATGGAACATATATGTAGTTTATACATAGCTGGGGTGCTAAGAAACTAGAACTAGGTTCGAGTTCATGTCTTTCTTGTTGGGAAGTTTGGATATAAGAATCTATGCACTGGGGAGAGACTCACCTTTTGCTTCTTGCCTTTTGATTTTGTTCCTGCCCTCTCACTTCTCTCCTCACGGCCATCATTATCACCCAAAGAAGAGAGGAGCTGCCCCAGCAACATCGGCCCTTCAGGACCTTTGGGAGCAGCTTCTGCTTCTGATTGGGACTTTACCTATTTAGGATTCTATACCAAAACTTTAGCATGGACTTGAACGCTTGTGACTCTTTGCCTTTTGAGACTGATGTGCCTTTGCAATAAATAACTTTATAGCAACTATTAGCTGCTTGGCTCTTTAAAGGAAGTAACCACAACTGACAAATGGTACCCTGAGGAGTGGTGAATAACTGACAATCCTTTAGTTCATTTAAAGCCACATAGAGCCCAGCTCCTCATTGACATAGTCTGGGGTTGAAACAAAGGTGGAGAGACAAAATATGAGAAATAACACACACAATGACATTTTTTTGTGGAAAATATGAAAAAAAACTAAAACAAGGGAAAAAAGCTCCAAAATGAAACCAACAGGAAGTATCAAAGATGACCTTTATTACAAGTGATTTGCAGAAATTGGCCAGCAGTTTACTGTTTCCAAAACCATCCAGTCATCAGTGTTTGTACTGCAGCCTTGAGCTCCTGGTTCCTCAGGCTGTAGATGAGAGGGTTCAGAGCTGGAGGCACCACTGAGTACAGAACTGATACCACCAGATCCAGGGATGGGGAAGAGATGGAGGGGGGCTTCATGTGAGAAAAAACTGCAGTGCTTAGAAACAGGGAGACCACAGCCAGGTGAGGGAGGCAGGTGGAAAAGGCTTTGTGCCTTCCCTGCTCAGAGGGGATCCTCAGCACAGCCCTGAAGATCTGCACATAGGAGAAAACCATGAACACAAAGCAAATGAGTGTTAAACAGGCACTAACTGCAATGAGTCCAAATTCCCTGAGGTTGGAGTGAGAGCAGGAGAGTTTGATGATCTGAGGAATTTCACAGAAGAACTGGCCCAGGGCATTGCCATGGCACATGGGCAGGGAAAATGTATTGGCAGTGTGCAGCAGAGCATTGAGAAAGCCACTGGCCCAGGCTGCTGCTGCCATGTGGGCACAAGCTCTGCTGCCCAGGAGGGTCCCATAGTGCAGGGGTTTGCAGATGGACACGTAGCGGTCGTAGCACATGATGGTCAGGACGGAATACTCTGCTGACATGAAGAACATATAAAAAAAGACCTGTGCAGCACATCCAGCGTAGGAGATGTGTCTGGTGTCCCAGAGGGAATTGTGCATGGCTTTGGGGACAGTGGTGCAGATGGAGCCCAGGTCAGAGAGGGCCAGGTTGAGCAGGAAGAAGAACATGGGGGTGTGCAGGTGGTGGCCGCAGGCTACGGCGCTGATGATGAGGCCGTTGGCCAGGAGGGCAGCCAGGGAGATGGCCAGGAAGAGGCAGAAGTGCAGGAGCTGCAGCTGCCGCGTGTCTGCCAATGGCAGCAGGAGGAAGTGGCTGATGGAGCTGCTGTTGCACATTTCCTCACTCTGGGCATCATGGACTGTTGAAAGAAAACATTGACAAGCTGAAACAGATTTCTTTGAGTCAATCCTGCGCAATTAAATTAGAAATCCTTTCAAAACTACTTCTCTTCCTGTGGGGGAACTTCACTAAAAACTTTTATTCTTGAGTTCCGCTTTTTGCTGCATGATTACTGCATCATTATCAGCAATGCTCTCACCCAGAACACTGAGGAGCCCAGAAGAAAAACAGGGTTCCCGGTACTGCAGTGCAGTCAGACCTGCTGGTCTCACACAGCTCCCCTTTTCTTATTACAACCTCCATCTAATTCAGGGTAATCAAAGTTAAAAGGTGCTGGAAAAATTAAGTTGACTTTTTGAAGGCTCCATTTTAAAAGTCAGTCTCCTTAAACCCTTTTCTCTTTCCCTAGGCACCTGAAGAGGGAGAGGTTACCAAGAGTTGGCGTGGCTCTCTGCTGCCTGCAGTTGTGCCTACTGGGAGCTGTTTCTCTCTATCCAAGCCCTGTCCCTGCCAGTGCTGCCAGAGCCCAGCCCAGCCCTGGGGGCTCAGCTCTGCCCTGCACACCCCTCCCAGCACAGGGCACTGCCCAGGGCCATCTCCCTGCCAGCAGGGCCTTAAGGGCAGCTCACACAAACTGAGATGCTGCAAGCCAAGGGGCTGCTGCTGCTGTCTGTAGGCACAGGAGGGTGAGGAGGCACTTTGTGAGGGAGATGGGAGGCAGATGTGCTGATGCCCAGTGGGACAGTGCAGGAGTGTCAGTGACACAGACACACCTGACAGCCCCTTTGCCTTGCCTTGAGGAGAAAGCTGAGAGCAGCCCTGGCCATGCAGCACCATCTCCACAGCAGGAGGAATCTGCCCTGATGGGGGTGGCTCCTTCCACCTCCAACTTCTCCCCACAGTGCATGGGGAGCTGCCAGGCAGGCCGAGAGCTGTCCCTGGCAGGTGGCACATGGGCTGGGCTGGCCAAGAGCCCTGAGGGCTGCAGGAGCTGCTCTGCAGGACAGCCCTGGGCAGCCCTGGCTGCAGCCCCAGCTTCAGCCCCTGCAGCCGTCCCTGGCAGCAGGAGCCGTCCTGCCCTGTCCCTCTGACGGTGCCCAGGGCAGCCCGGCTCTGCAGCACATCCTCATCCTCACTCACCATGTCCAGGGCTGTGAAGATGTTTCCCCAAGTGCAGTCTCAGATCAATGTCTTCCCAGTCCTGATTGCCTTGAGCCTGTCTGTGCCTGGCTCCTGTGCCCTCAGTGCCTGCAGGCAGTGCCCTCAGCCCTGCTGGGCTGGGAGAGGAGCTGCTCCTCAGCAGAAATGTCTTTTTGAAGCTTCTCTTGGTTTACCTTGGGAGCTGCCTCTGTGCCAGGAGCCCAGCCCAGCTCAGCAGCACAGACACAGCACAAGGGATTTAATCAATCTCTGGAGGCTTTAGTTTGCTTTACATTATAATCATTCCCTGAGAGAGTGTTCAAAAAACTTTTCAAGAACTAAAATCTAAATTAAAATACTGAAGTTTCTTCAAGTTTTAATGGGTCCCACTGTGAGACATGACTGAGAAAGTGTTCCCTATTTTCACTTAGAGCAGGAAATTGGAGGCAGAGATGACAGGTGGGCACAAAGAGAAGCCAAGTCTTGGTGCCCTGGGGCACAGCAGGGTCTGTGCCAGCAAGAGCTGGGAGGAGACACCTTGTCCTGAGCCACTGGGGCCTCCTGGCACAGCCCCAGCAAGGCTGGCCACTGGCACCCCTTGTCCTGCCTTCAGCATCCCCCCACATCCCAGTGGCCTCAGGGATCTGCTGGGACGAGTCCCTGGGGAGCCTTGGTCAGGAATGGCCCTGGGGGCTCCTTCATGCTCCCAGGGACTGCAGGTTTTTCAGAGGACTTTGGGTTTTGCTTTTCCCTTGGAGTTCTCTGAGATCTTTGTGCAATCCTGGCTTCCAGTTATCTGCTTTAATTAGTCCCTTGAGAGCCTTTGTCAGTAACAACACTTACTGGGGTTCATTAATGTTTCAAGGTACTCAGGGTTAATTTAAGTTCTACATTTTGACACTGAGTCTCTAAGAGGTTTGTGAAGTGATGGCCTCCAATTATCTGCTTTAATTAGTCCCTTGAGAGCCTTTGTCAGTAACAACACTCAGTGGGGCTCATTAATACTTGAAGGTACTCAGTTTTTTTAAGGTACTTGGAGTTTCCCTTTTGACACCAACTCTTTTAGTAGTTTATGCAGTGATGCCCCCAATTATCTGCTTTAGCAAGTCCCTTGAGAGAACTTTGTACTGACACTCACTCGGGCTCATTAATACTTCAAGGAACTTCAATTTTTTAAGGTACTTTCCTTTTTCCTTTCTTTTCTCAGTCCCTGAGAGATTTTTGGGCAATCCTGGCCTCCCATTCTCTCCTCCAAGGAGTGTCCATGAGGAGCCTGTGTTGGGGATGGACCTCAGTGGGGCCCATTGATGCTGTGAGACACTTTGGGTTTTTCTTCTGCCTTGGACTCCTGGAAAGGTTTGTGCAATCTCCTCTCAGGCCCTGAGGTTCAAGGGCTCAGCACCAAATGCACCACGGGGCTGATTGGGATCAAGCAAGTCCTGACAAACCATGGCTCTGCCTTGATTTCCCTCTGGTCTGGTGCCGTTCATTAGGAAGGTTTCCTACTACAGTTAGAGAGAAATATTTCAAAGAGCTTCTATGAAATATGAATTCCTATTTTAAAGAGAGTGTTTTATAGCTCTTCTCATTAGACATATGTGATTGCAGTATTCTGTGGTTGATATTGATCCAGGTTCTCTCCTCAGGAGCTTTGGCCTGCTCAGAGAAGCTGTGCCTTGAGGTCTGAGCCAGTGTGGAGAACCTTGCTCCACATTGCCCAACCCCATCCTGTCTGTCCTCACTCATCTGGGAGAACTGGCTGCACTCAGGCCAAAAGTAGTTTCTTGCCTTTTTTTTGTTTTGTTTTGAAGCATTCTAAAACTCCTGAATTTCCTCATTGAAAACAGACACCTTCTATGAGTGTGTGCCAGCCCAAGGTACCACCAAGCAGGTTCCCCTTCTCCAAGTCAGAACCCTGCAAGGAATGTTTGAAACCTTTGGACTCCTTGGTTCCACAAGGCCTTGCTGGGTCACCATGCACTCTTGGTTAATGAGGTTCTGTACTGTCACAATGGACTTTTGGCTCCTCGAGGTTCCATACTCTCACCAATGGTCTCTGTAGTTCCAGAGTGTCACAATGGACTCTTGGTTCCATGTGGCCCCACAGTGTCACCGTGCTCTCCTTGGTTCCACAAGGCCGTGCAGTGTCACAATGGCTCACAGGTTCCATGAGGCCCCACAGTGTCACAGTGGCCCCTTGGTGCCATGAGTTTCCCCAGTGTCACAATGGTTCCTTGGCTCCACGTGGCCCAGGTGTCTCACAATGGACTCTTGGTTCCGTGGGGCCCCGCAGTGTCACAGGGGTTTCCTTGGTTCTGTAGGGTCACACTGGACACTGCAGCGCCCCCTGCTGGCTGGGAGGACCTGGCACTGTGCGAGCACCTCCTGGTGGATGACCCCTGCAACTGTGAATGGCTTGTACTGGTTTGTACTGGTTTGTGCTGGGATGGGATGCTGGGGTGTTAGTGGTTTGTACTGGGTTCCAATGAGAAAGGGAGATGGGGTGTGTGAGTGCCTCCTGCTGGCTGGGAGGACCTGGTGGCCAACTGTGAGTTATACTGGGTTATATTGGTTTATACTGGGATGGGGTGGTGGGGATGAGTGGGTTGTAGTGGTTTATACTGGGTTATACTGGGATAGTCTGGATTTTACTGGGTTAAACTGGGGTATACTGGATTATACTGGGAAGGGTCTTGGGGATGCTTGGCACTCCACTGGGAGCAACTTCTGGGGATGCTGGCCTTACTGATTTATACTGGGATGGGGCCTGGGACCTACTGGGAGTGACTTCAGGTTGTGCTGGCCTTACTGGTTTCTACTGGGAGCTGCCACCATGGGCTCATGGGCTCAGGGGTGGCTCCCAGTGCTTACTGGTTTATACTGGTGCCTTCCCAGTGTAAACCTGGGAGCTCCAGGACCACAGTAGCAGCTCCTAGACTACACTGGGAATGGGTTTGGGTGCATGAGACCTTACTGGTTTATACTGGGAGCTGCTGCCACAGGCCTCAGGAGCTCAGGGGTGGCTCCCAGTGTTTACTGGTTTATACTGGTGCCTTCCCAGTCCACACCTGGGAACACTGGTAGGCACTTGCAGCCAGGCAGGACCTCAAGGCCGAGCTGGCCTTCCCCAGGGCCTTGCTGAGCCTCAGCTTCTCCAACTTCTTGGCCTGGCAACACTGCCTGGGGCTGCTGATGCCCACCAGGAACTATAGCACGGGCACTGCCCCCTGGAAGGCTGAAGGAAGGTGAGGGATTCCTCAAAAAATCTCCCACAATTTTGCGGCATCCCCAAAATATTCCAGCCCCTCCCTCTGCTAAAGTGGGAGCTGGTGTGTTCTTTTGGGTTGAATGGGTAGACCTGGTTTCCCTAAATCCCCAATGACTTCAATAGGTAGACCTGAACTCCTGGATACCTGGCTGTCCCCATTGAGATATTGGGGTTTCCCCTGGTGTCCCCGTGAGATTTTGGGGTGCCTCCTTTGCCCACACAGAGCTGGAGCTGCTGCAGAATACCATCTTCACCAACCCCATGCACCAAAGCACCTGGCTGTACCTGCATCCTGAGGTAACTCAGGGCTCCCTCTCACCCCTGATGTCCTCACCTGGTGTTTTGGACTACCCCTGAATGTTGGGGTGCCCCCTGACAGCCCCAACTGCCAAGGGTCATCTGTGTCCATGTTGACTGGGAGGACGGTGGCCTGTCAGGGTGAGTCAGGGCACTTGGGGGCCCCAAAAATAACCTGAATATCCCTGAAAATTTCTCTGGGTACACCTGGATACTGCCCAAAATCACCTGGATCCCCCTCAACAATCACCTGGGTACACCTGGCTATCCCCAAAAATCACCTGGATACCCCCAGAAATCACCTGGATACACCTGGTTACCCGTTGGATACCTGGATCACCAAAAACCCCTTGGGACCCCTGAAACCTAGTGTCTCAAACATCCTCATTGCTTTGACTGGATAGACCTGGTGCCCCTAAACTCCTTTGCCTTTAAAGGGTAGACCTGCTGTCCCTAAATTCCTATTGATTTCAATGGGTTAGATCTGGAGTCCTGTTTATCTCCATTTATCTCTACAAATCCCTCCCAGTGGCCTCACTTTTGTTTCAGTGCTCCCAGTCACCCCAGTGTCCCCCCTTAGCCCCTCCCAGTGCTCCCAGTTTAAAGAGTAACTCTTCCCAATCAAGCCCTATCAATGGGTAGACCTGGTGTCCCTAAATCCCTGTTGATTTTACAGGGGTAGACCTGGTGTCCTTCAATCCCCTGTGTCTTCAGTGGGCAGAGCTGATGTCCCAACATTTTTGCTGCTAAAGATCCCAGTTATTGGCTTAGAATTCCCATATTTCACGCTGAAAATGGACATTTTTGGGCTTATCTGGAGGCCCAGCTCCAGCATGGACCACATGGGAGATGAGGGATCAGGGATTTAGAATTGGCCTCCAGGAATTCATCCAGGACTACCAGAGCATCAGCACTACTATCCTGGAGTCGAAACTCCCAGAATTCAGCCCAATATTTTCCTCAAATTTCCCCATTTTAGGACCAAATTTCACCAGAAGCCCATTGACTTCAATGGATAAACCAGGTGTCCCTAAATCCCTATTGACTTTAATGGGATACACCTGGTGTCCATAAGTCCCTATTGATTTCATTAGTCATGTCTGATGTCAAGAAAATGTGTATTGGGAGATTGATATTACAAGAGATGGGGCAACTGAGAGACGTTGTCAAAGATGGTTTATGGCCTCATGGTGTCAGTCTCATAGAAGGGTGAGACATTAAAGCTGTTACATCCAGTGCCATAATATCAGAAGCCTCCTCATTCTTAGTTACAATGCCTTATGTTCGTTTTTTAGCCAATCAAATAATTCTGTGAAGTTTGCCAGCATCTTTTTCCACCAATCACTGATTGCTTTCCTTCTCATGGCTTTGCAGTAATGTGTCATTTTTCAACCAATCCTATAACACTTCATCAGCCTACATTGATATATCTTAAAATTTTAACTAAATTTATAACAGGTTCTATTGCTAAGTTTTACAATCTTTTACTATCTTATTAACATACTGCTTTGCTTACATAATGCATATTTCTGTTTGCTGAAAACATATTTCTACTTAAACTAAAAAATTATATTTTTTATATATATTTTACTTTTCATGCTCTGATTCCCCAAGCGTTCTCCAAGGTCTTAGGTCAAACCTTGGATCCATCTCAATCTCTGAGCCTGTATGCACAAGGCCCTGAGAGCTCTCTGTGCCTGCATTTCCCACACCACCTGTCATCTCTGCCTCCAATTTCCTGCTCTCACTGGAACCTGGGGACACTTTCTCAGTCGTGTCCCTCAGTGGGACCCATGAATGGCATCAGAAACTTTGGAGTTCGATTCTGACTGAATTCTTCAGAGGTTTCCTAGCAATCCACAGTTCTGCCTTGATTTCCCTCTGGTCTGGCACAGTTCATCAGGAAGGTTTTCAACTCCAGTTATGGAGAAATATGACAAAGTGCTTCTTAGAAATATCCATTCCAATTTTCTGGGGTGTATTTTATTACTGTTCTCTTTAGAGCAGATTTGATTGCAGCATTCTGTGATTGATATTTGTGAGAAATGGATTTGTAAAGGATTCTCAAAGCCTGACTGAAAGCTCACACAGTCTTGTACATGTGCATGCAAACTCTGAGATAAGGTGTGCTGACTCAGAATGGCCCTGGAATAGAGAAGACACTGTTGAGAGAGAGATTGAACTAGAAACAAGTTTCAAACAATGGCCTTGCAAAAAGATCAGATATTTTGGAGAATTAGAACTGTTAAATATGCATTCTGGCAAGATCATGTGTTGTAAAATAATAGATGATTGGCATTAGAATTATTAGTACCGTTATGTGGCAAAAGGTAATAGGCTAAGAAACATTTCTAAGGTTTAATAACGAGGAAATAAGTTGGCTTCTGATAGAATGGCATGGAGTTTTACACCTCTTATGTTTCATCCTTCTGATAATGGAAGAAAATATTTTAAAAGCCTCTCAGTTGCCCCGTCTCTGTAGAGCTGGGATTTTTCAACAGTGCTGAGTCCCTGGACATCAGTCCCTGAGAGGGAGCTGAAGGAAAACTTCTCAGAAGCCAAAATCATATTCAAACTCAAAAGTTTCCTGAAGTTTTAATGGACTCCACTGAGGGACACGACTCAGAAAGTGTCCCCAGGTTCCAGTTAGAGCAGAACACTGGAGGCACTGATGACAGGTGGGGGCAAACAAGGCAAAGGTGTCTCTGATGCTGAACAAACCTGGATGTGTTTCAGGAATGCAAAGGGCCAAGGGCTGAGCCCCAGCCCCTGGCAAGGCACATCCTGTCCCTCCCTCATTGCTCAGGGCTCTTCCCGGGCCACTGGGCTCTGGCCATGTGCAATGCCAAGGGCAGCACCATGGGGCGGCCCCTGCCAGGCTGCTGAGCAGGGACAAGGAGGCAATGAGGCCCCAGCACAGCAAGGCTCACTTGTCCCCTGCTGGCCTCAGGCCCAGGGCCAGCCTGCATGGCCCAAGTGCTGCAGGAGTTGGCTGTGTCAGGGCCTTTCAGCTGCTGCCCATCCCTGTGCCCTCTGCAGCCCAGGCTGTCCTACGGTGTCCATGCCCTGCGCCTCTGTCCCTGCAGGCTGTCGTCATCCCCCGGCTGCCCCACCTCGCTGGCCCCTTCCTTTGCTGACAGCTCTGCCTCCTGCCTGCCTCTGCCTGCACACACAAAGCCTTGGGCTGCTCCAGATTCCTTCTGGGGGATGTGTTGCACCCCAGCCCTGCCCTGGGAGAGAAATTCCTTTCTCCTTGTGTCAACTCTGGACCACCCCAGCTGCACTTGGCATTAATTCTTTCTTTCTGTGGCTCTTTTCCTCTATGTCAAAAGGATCCACCATCTCTGAAACTGATCTTCAATCCCTCCCAGGGCTCTCCTCTGCCATCCTCAGTCTCCACTCCACTTAGCTTCTTTGTTCCTATACAGTGGTCAAGTGCTTGAGTCCATCGGCACCTGGACAAGAGGTATGGTTCTTTTCTCTTGGAAGGAAACCACAGAATCCCAAAATTGAAAGATGAAAGGTGTTCACCAGATGCCAAGGTCAGCCAGACCTGTTTGTCTTGGCTGCATTTGTCTGGGAGCAATCCTTCAATAGATGAAATTTTTGAGGCCAAATTCTCATTTTTACCATGGGTACCTGGAGGAGAAGGATAGTTCTTTTCCATAGGAAGGAAAGCACAGCCCCTGTGTTTCAATGCAGCTGAGAGTGGCCCTCAGGAAGCCAAGGGAAGTTAGACTTGTCAGTCCAGGCAGATTTTGTCTTGGAGCTATACTTAGATAGATAGAATTTTGGAGATGAATTCCCAATTTTGGCCTTGGATGCCTGGACTTGAATGATTTTTTTTCTATGGGAAGAAAAGTACAGCCCCAAAGTGTTTCAAAGGCAGATGAGAGGTAGTCCCCAAGAGGCCAAGGCCAGCCAAAGCTGTCTGTCCTGGCAAGTTTCATATGGGAACAATCCTTGGATATACAGAATGTTGGAGGAGGGATCCCAGTTTTGGCCATTTGTGCCTGGAAGTGAAGGACAGTTTTGTTCCATGGGAAGGAAAGCACAGAGCCCCATTGCTCCAGGTCCATTGGAGGAGAAGCTCTCACCATGCCCAGGTCATCTGAACCTCTCAGGCAGCCCCCAGGAGCCCATGCCAGCCAGAGCTGTTCCATGTTCCCTTGGTTCCATGGGGCCCTGCCGTGTCACAAAGGCCTCGTGGTTCCTTGGGGCTCAGCAGTGCCACAGTGTCCCCTTGGTTCCATGGAACACCACAGCATCCCTGTTGTCCCCGTGGTTCCACAAGCCCTGCAGTGTCACAGTGACCCCTGGCTTCCATGAGCCCACGCAGAGTCACAATGGTCTCCATGGGAAGGGAAGCACTGAGCCCCAGTGGTTCAGAGGCAGATGAGACACAAGCACCAGAGACCAAGGCCAGCCACATCTGTCTGTCCTGGCAGGTTTGTCTGGGAGTAGCACTTGGATATAGAGAATTTTGAATGTGGAATGTCAATTTTGGCCATTTGTGCCTGGACAAGCAGGACGAGGCTTTTCCATAAAAAGGAAAGCATGAGCCCCAGTGTTTGGAAGGCAGGTGAGAGCTGGCCCTCAGGAGGTAGAGCCAGCCAGTCTTGACAGAATGGCAGCTTTTGTCTGGGAGCAATCCTTGTATATACGGAATTTGGGAGGAGGAATCCCAATTTTGGCCATGGACACCATGTCAAGATGGATGGGTTTTTCCATATGAAAGAAAAGCAGAAAGTCCAAGTGTTTTGGAAGATGAGAGGTGGCCACCGTAAGCGAGGGCAGCCAGACATCTCTCATAGCATCTTGTGTCTTGGAACAATCCTTGGATATACAGAATTTTGGAGATGGAGTCTTAATATTGGCCATGGGCATCTGGACATAAAATGTGTTTAATTCCATAGGAAGAAAAGCACAAAGGCCCAGTGCTTTAAGGCAAATGAGAGCTGGTCCCTGGGAGGTCAAGCCAGGCAGATCTATCTTTCCTGGCAGGTTTCATCTGAGTATAATCCTTGGATATATGGAATTTTGGAGGCCAAATCCCAGTTCTGGCCATGGGACCTGGAGGAGAAGGACAGCTCTGTTCTATAGGAAGGAAAGCACAGAGCCCCAGAGCTCCACAGGCAGAGGAGAAGCAGCCCCAGCCGTGCCAAGGTCAGCTGAACCTCTCAGGCAGCCCCTGGGAGGCCAGGCCAGCCAGAGCTGTTCCATGTTCCCTTGGTTCCATGGGGTCCCTCAGAGTCACAAAGGTAACACTTTTAAAACCTGACATTGACTAGTTCCTAATGCCAGTAAAGATGACTGTAGGGGCTGTTTTAACTTTGTCAAATCACTTGTTGCAGTGCCCAACTTATTCATGAATATTTCTGAATTGATTCCATTTAAGACTCTCAATCCTGCTCCTAATATTCCAGTTAAATCTCTTTGCATTCTGCCCCTGAATTGTACTTGCTTTTGTAGCCATGTTGCCCAGCCCTCAAAGGATGTCTTTAGGAAAGAGGAGCAGGCTGGCTGAATTTCAGAGATATTAGTTTGCATTAGTCATTCAACATGCTTGAGAAACCACTCGGGGTTAAATAACAGTGGTTGTTGGCCCGTGTTCCTTATTACATAGGGGCCAACTTCATAAATTTTAGGTTCAATCTTAGGTGGTGTGGTCTGGGCTTGGGTACTAACATAGGTTACAGTAGATTCAATTGTTGTAATAGGCACTGCCTTTAATTTAAATTTAAATGAGAGCCCAGTAGTGTCATGGCTCCAAAGGCCACATCCACAGTCTGTACTAACGTAAAATCATACCAACAATCTAATTTACTTAGACCACTGCAAATCTCCAGGTGCTTGTCTGTGGGAGAAGTTGAAACACTAATTTGAATTGTGTTCTCATGCTGAGTCCCACTAATCATTCGGGACCCTATTCTGATTGCTTCTCCTATAGTCCCTTGAAGGGACCACGACCTTTGCTTTTGCCATTCCTGCTTTTCATATACCCAGTTTTTGTGCATGACCACAGTTGATAGGTTTAAATCTTTTCTATCAGAACACTTTCCCATGGATCCAGTGTACTGAATGAAAGCTTGGGACCAAGGCCATTCAGCATTATTCTGGCTAGAGGTGCTTTCCAATCCTTGGATTACGCTTATGACTACAAGCAAAACAAACAAAACTCTTCTATTGACTAGATTTCTGCAAACTAAATTACTGAATATTCCCAACAACAATGTACTCATTTTGCTCAAGTAAATTTTAATTTCATTTCATTGTCACCCAGTGTTACTTTCCAAGGGGCTTCTGGAGCCTTTTTCACTCAAGAATGGTGAATCCAGGCACTCTGCTCCTTGATCATAACTGCAATGAAGGTGGTGAGAAGCACCTGAATGGTCCTTCCCACTGTGGCTACAAAGTTTTTCTGTAAGAGACTTAACATATACATAATCTCCAGGCTGTATGTCATGCACTGATCCATCCAGCCCTGTGCCCCGAGTTCCAGCCACATTTTTCTCAATTTCTCTGAGTTGCTTACTTAAGGCTATTGTATAGGCAGGCAGCCTCTCTTCCCCCACTTGGGTAGACAATCCCTTTTGCACTCCTATGGTCTCCCATAAATCATTTCAAAGGAACTTAGATTTTCTTTGGCTCTAGACTTGGTTTGGATCCACAGCAATGCCAGTGGGAGAGACTGAGGCCAGGGTAAATGAGCTTCTTATCCTAGCTTAATTAAATGATCTATTTTTTCAACTTGGCCACTTGACTGGGGATGATATGGAGTATGGAGCTCCCAGTCTATGCCCAAATGACGATTGATTTGTTGTACTATTTTTGAAATAAAATGTGGCCCTCCATCTGAAGGTATTGTGGCTGGAACTCTGAAGAGTGGGATTATCTCTTGTAACAATACCCTGGTTACCTCTCAGGCTTTGGCAGTTCTGGTGGGAAAAGCCTCTGGCCACCCTGAAAAGGTGTCTGTTAATGCCAGCAAATATCGCTATCCCTGGTTTTTTTTGGGAGTTCTGAAAGGTCAATTTGCCACTGTTGCCCAAGACCATGGCCTTTTCCAATTTGACCAAGTTTTGGGTTGGGGATATTCTTGGGTTTGGTCTGGAGCCAAATGTCAGACTGCTGGGCTACCTGAACGATAATAGAGTATAAATTTCTGGCAGTAATCTTTTCAATTAGATAGCTATACAGGGCATCTGTTCCCTGGTGTGTTTTCTGGTGCTCTTCCCTTACCAATGACCATAACAGGTGGGAAGGGATGACCATTGTCCCTTCTGCAGTAACAGCCCATCCCTCTTGGTTATACGTTCCTCCTTGATCCTTAATTAGTTTTCTATCCCTTCTGGTATATACTGGCTTACCTTCAAGGGAGAACAGTCCTTAGGGAATTAAAACTCCCTCAATCGTCATCTCACCTTTTGCTGCTTCTTTTGCCTCTCTGTCTGCCAGCTCATTTCCTTCCTCCAATTCTGAGCTCACATTCTGGTGTGCCTTAATGTCCATAATTGCTACCTGCTCAGGTAGCTGAACTGCTTTCAGTAGCTGCAATATTTCCTGTGCATGTTTGATGTTTTTCCCTTGTGAGTTTAATAGTCCCCTTTCTTTCCAGATGGCTCCATGTGTGTGTACAATCCCAAATGCATATCTTGAGTCTCTATAAATATTTATTTTCTTTCCTTTCATGATCTCTAAGGCGCAGGTTAGAGCAATTATCTCAGCTTTTTGTGCAGAGGTATCTACTGGCAAAGGTCCAGATTCTGTTACCTCTTTGCAGGTGGTAACTGCATACCCACCATGTCACTTTCCACTGACAACGTAGCTGCTTCCATCAGTGAACCAGGTTTGGGTGTCATCCAAAGGGGTGTCCTTCAGATCTGGGTGGCTGGAGTAGGAGGCTTTGATAGTCTCCAGGCAGTCATGGTGTAAAAAAAGCACTTTTCTTGATTTCCACTAAGAAAAGAAGCTGGGTTGATAGTGTTAGTCACAATTATCTCTACATTGTCTTGTTCTACCATGATGGCTTGGTATTTCAGGAACCTTTGTGGGGAGAGCCAGTGCCCACCCTTTACTTCCAGCACTGCAGACACTGTGTGAGACACCAATACAGTCATTTTCTGGCCCAGGGTGATTTTGTGTGCCTCTTGAATATTCAGCACCACTGCTGCAAGGGCTCTGAGGCATCCTGGCCATCCCTTGGCTGTTGTGTCCAGTTGTTTGGAGAAGCAAGCAACTGCTCTCTGGTATGGACCCAGGTCCTGGGCCAGTATCCCCAGGGCAATTCCCTGCTTCTCATGGGAAAACAGAAAGAATGGTTTACTCACATCTGGGAGTCTGAGAGCCAGAGCTGACATTAGAGCATTCTTCAGCTGGTGAAAGGCCCGAGTGGCCTCTTTTGTCCCCTGGAGTTCTCTGTTCCCATTTGCAATGAGCACGTACAGGGGTTTCATAAGTACACCATCATTATAAATCCATAATTGGCACCACCCTGTCATTCCTAAGAATGTTTGCAGATCCTTCACTGTTTGAGGCTTTGGGGTTTTGCAGATCTCTTCCTTGAAATCTTGCCCTACAGTCTGATGTCCCACACTAATTTCATAACCCAGATAAATTACCTTTCACTTCACTGCCTGGGCCTTTTTCTTTGATAACCTGTATCCCTCAAGTCCTAGAAAGTTTAGGAGGGTTACTGTGCAGGCTGCACGTGCCTCTTTCATCTGGGTGGCTATGAGGAGATCATTCCATGTACTGCAGTAGCTTTCCTTCTTCTGGGGGAGCCTCCCAGGATCCCAGATCTTTGCATGTTCTCCAAACAGGGTAGGAGAGTTTTAAATCCCTGAGGCAACACCATCCATATGAACTGGGATCTGTGCCCACTTTTAGGGTTTTCCCATTCTAATGCAAAAATTTTCTGGCTGTCTTCATGTAGAGGGAGGCAAAAGGAGGCATCTTTCAAGTCTAAAATGGTAAACCAAGTTAGCTCTGGTGTTAGGCACGTTAGCAAAGTGTATGGGTTTGTTACCACAGGATAGAGATCTTCAGTTATTTTGTTAACAGCCCTTAGACCCTGTAGTATCTGATATGACCCATCAGGTTTTTGGACCAGTAAAACAGGAGTGTTAAACTCAGATGGACACTCTTTTAATAACCCTGTTTGCAAAAGGTTTTCAACTATTGGAATAATTCCCTCCCTGTTTTCCCTTTTCAAAGGGTACTGTTTAATTCTAACTGGTTGTTTTCCTTCCTTCAGTTTAATTACTATAGGAGATGCATTTTTCGCCCTTCCTGGTTCAATAGAAGCTCACACTCCAGGAAATACTTGATTCATTATTTCTTCACTAACTTCTCCCTCCATTTGAATGGCTGTTAACATTAAACTTAATGCCTCTATGTGCTGGTCATCATTTACTTCCAGAATAAATTCCCCGTTTTTAAATTTTATGATTATTTCTAATTGTACTAACAAGTTTCTCCCCAAAAGATGTCTCGGGGAACTAGGCAGGTATAGAGATTTATGAATAGCCCATTGCTTTCCAAGCCTATACTTTTGTTTGTAAAAATATGCTTTTTCAGGTTGGCCAGTTGCTCCTATTACTGTAACATAATCTTTCCCCACAGGTGCCAGTGTTTTACTCAGAGCTGAATATGTTGTCCCAGAGTCAACCAGGAATTCCACCTCTTTCTCTTTTTCCCCCAGCTTCAATTTTATAACCAGTGGATCTTCTGGGGTGAGATCTACTGGTCCTCCTCAGTCTTCTGTCACATGTCCAATCACTTTTCCCTTTTCCTGGTCTCCCTTTACCTGAAAGCCAACCCATCTTTGTTCTGGGCATTGATTTTTCCAGTGACCACAATTCTTACAGATCACACACTGGTCTCTGCCCAGCTGGGATGGGCCTTGTCTAGGTGGTCCCTGTCCGTGTCTTCCTCTCTCCCCCTCGCTTATGACAGCCACAAACTTCCTTCTTCCTTCTTCCCAGTTACTAAAGATGTTCCACACCTCATCCACCAGAGTCTTTAAGTTCCTTCAATCCACCCCCCATATCTTTTGAAGTTTCCATCTTATGTCACCCGTAGGTTGCCCCAGGAATAAACTGACTGGCTGCTGTGTCCCTGTGTCAGACCCAGGCTCCAGTGGTGTGTGGCAGCCATTGCATCCCTTCATCGATCGAGGAATTCGGATGGTGACTCAGAGGGCCCCTGCTTAATTTCATACAATGCTGACCAATTTATAGTTTTGGGAATGGCCTTTTCAATTCCCTTTGTGATCCAATCCTGATAGCTTTCCAACTTTCTCAATTCTGCTGATCTCTTTGAGTCCCATTGTGGATTTTGGAGTGGGAAATAATCTTTAACATCCAATTGTTGGATTTCATAATAATCTTCTGCCAGATCCCCTGCCATTTTTATAATTAATTGTTTCTCTGTCTCAGTCAGTGCATCCAATAATAATTGCATATCGTTCCAATCTGGATTATGTTATTTTATTATAAATCACAGACATTTAGCTGTGTTAACTGGATCACTGTGGTAATTTCTAGCAACCTTTTCCCATGCCTCCAAGTCGATTGTGGAGAAGGGAACTTTAACCAATACCATTCCTCCCTCTGGTCCCTCTGCCTCTCACAGAGGTGCCTGTGATATGTGTGCCTGTTAGCTGAGTTGTGATTGTTTTCTTTAAAGAGCCGAGAAGCTAATATTTGCTATAAAGTTGTTTATTGCAAAGGCACATCAGTCTCAAAAGGCAAAGAGTCACAAGCGTTCAAGTCCATGCTAAAGTTTTGGTATAGAATCCTAAATAGGTAAAGTCCCAGTCAGAAGCAGAAGCTGCTCCCAAAGGTCCTGAAGGGCCGATGTTGCTGGGGCAGCTCCTGTCTTCTTTGGGTGATAATGATGGCCGTGAGGAGAGAAGTGAGAGGGCAGGAACAAAATCAAAAGACAAGAAGCAAAAGGTGAGTCTCTCCCCAGTGCATAGATTCTTACATACAAACTTCCCAACAAGCTAAAGACACAAACTCAAACCTAGTTCTAGTTTCTTAGCACAGCAGCTATGTATAAACTACATATATGTTCTATCTTGTTCTATCTAAAAAAATGTAAGCAATATTCTTAGTATAGTTTTATTATGTCTAAAACTATGTTCCTGGAGCCTCCACAGAAACACTAGTATCTAAGGCTATATTTTTCAACCCTCACTAGAACTCATGCTTCTACACTGGTCTCTGAGATCTTTACTACCTAAAAGCACTTAAAATTTATTCTTACTTTCTTCCTTATTCTAAAACTTAAACTTACACCTCTACTTTATGTGTGAGTGGCTTAATATACTTGAATCCATCCAAAGGTTTTAATTCAATCCCTGCACTCTGATTTCTCTCTGAAGAATTCAGAGAGACTCTAACATCTGTTGTCTAGTCTGCTGTGCGATCAAAGTGGGGGGTCAGCATCCTCTGAGTCTGCATCCTCATCCCTTTCCTGGCTTATGTGTGGAGACCTGAGCAAATCGTCTGCCAGATCTTGTTCCTGGGCCACAGTCTGGTAAACCTGGTAATCAGATTTTGTGCATCTTTGCCCTATGCTACACACTGAACAACAATGCTTGAGCTTTCCTCTCTTATTCTCCTTCTCTAGGGCCAATACCAGAGGGTCAGATGGAGCCCTGAGCCCACAGTCCCTCTGCCATTCGGGGTGATTTTGAAGGGAGAAAAACATTTCTGCATATGATACCTCTGTCCACTTCCCTTCCCCCCTGAGAAATAGCATGAGCTGTAATAGGGTGCTAAAATCCAAAGTTCCACTGAGTGGTCACTTCACTCCATTGTCCAATTTATATAAAGGCCACCAGTCCTTGCATAATCTAATAAGATCTCTCTTGTTTTCTGGGCCTCCTGGTGCATCAACGTTTTTCCAATGTGCAATAACACAGCCTAATGGACTGGCCTCTCTTTACTTTGTCCAGTTCCCATTATCTTCTCCTTGTCTTGTCTTGTTTCCACCCAACTTTTCCTCACACAATTTCACTGTTCTTTCCCAGTTTTCTTCCCACACACAACCCCAGTTCGCGGGCAACCAATATTACTTTCCACATACTAATTTCAGAATATTAGGTTAAACACTGACTTGGTTAGGATAGTTTTGCAATTTGCACTTGGGGCATACATCCTGCTGGTTATTAGAGCAACAATGCCAATGTATTTCACAATCTCTACACTGTAATAAACCCCACACCAGATGCCAACCCCTTGATCCTCTGACAGCTCTAAATCTCCCACAAAGACAAATTATCCTATTTACTCCCTCTGGAATACTCAGAGTCCCTACTGCAGGTTGTTCCTAGTCCAAGGTTACCAACCTCCCTGAAAAGGTTTTTTATATCCCTCCTAGACAGACCCGTTCATTCCCTCTTTCTATCCAATGATTTACTGGACCAATAAATTCCCAGGGATCAAGTCCAAACCACTGCTGAGGAGAGACTCTTTCAATTTGTCTATCTACTCTTAAAACAAACACTAACCACTCTGTGTTCAATCACAACACTCCTCTGTTCTCACTTGCACTGGCCCCACACTGACTGCACTCCTTCGCTTTTCTCCAGCTGCCTCAGTCACCCGAGGCTGGAAAGGCACATAGAGCTCCACACTCGATCATTCACTCACTGACACACTCAACAACTCAACATGTCTGGAGTTAACAGTCACACAAAACAGCAGCAAAATCAAGGGTTCACTCAACTCACCCCAGAGTTGCTAGCGGGCTGCTCTATCAGCTCAGTGAGACCCCTCTGTCAGTGGCGTTATCAGCCGGGGATCGACCCCTCTCCCTCTGTCTCTGGCCCCCTTGGCCAGCAGCTTGCAAGCCCACTGAGACTGTGCTGAGTGTCAGACGTCTCTGTACGACTCACCAGCAGCCCTGGTATAAATATTTATTATATACTGCTTCATCCGCACTGCCAGCAGGTCGTTTGATGTCCCCAAGGCAAGCGAGCCAAGGTTCAGGATCCCTCCAGGAAAAAATCCCGGGACACCCCTCAGGGTGTCTGCCCTGGTGGTGCTCCCTCAGCCAGACAGATCTCCTGGCTGGCATCCACAATAATGAAGTGCAGGAAAACTCCACAACCCGTAAAAGTAGGTATGAATAATGTATTCAGGGCTGAGGTGCATGGGGGATAGCTCCTCCAAAAACATGCACACCTTTGGTGACCTGTGCCTCTCTTTCTATTCTCTACAAGTTAGAATTGCACAATGCACCTAATACATATTCATTTCCTAACCCTGTCTGTCCCCTCTTGGTATTATAATTAACTCCACGCCTCTTTGTGACTGCACACTGCTCCTTGTTGGTCGCTCTGGTAGTCATCTGGGGGCCCTTGGGATGAAGTAAACAGTCTTCCTCTCAGTTGAACTTTTCACCTTGCCTTCTTTGCACATGTGTATTAGCTTTTCCTCACCTTCCAGACCTTGATACCAGTTTTCACTTGCTCAGGGGTCTGAGGAAACCCCCTTATATTGAAGAGGCCTCGTTCTTCCACCCTGTTTATGCATTCTTGTTCCATCTTATCTTGTAGCCTTGCTCTGTTCTCCTGTTCTTGCAAAGACAATGAACATTAAGCATTCATAGAATCATGTCACCCCCCTTCTAGTTAAAGCATCCTCCTGTATTTTTAATCTTAACACTTTAATTTTAATTTTAATTTTAATTTCCCTCTGTTTCATCATGAGGTCCCCACAGTGTTCCAGTGATCTCCATAGAAGGAAAGAATCAAGCCCCAGTGGTGCAGGGGCAGTCACAGGAGGACAAGGCCAGCCAGACTTGGCAGTACTGCCAGATTTTGCCTGGGAGCAGCCCTTGGATCTACAGTATTTCAGAGGTGGAATCCCAATTTCAGACATGGACACATGCAGGAGATGGACGGTTCTTTTCAACAGGAAGGAAAGCACAGAACACCAGTGTTTCAGGGGCGGTAGAAAGGCAGACATCAGAGGCCAAGGCCAGCCAGACCTCTCTGTCCTCGCAGATTTTGTCTGAAAGCAACTCTCGGATATAGGGAATTTCAGAGGTGGAATCCCAATATTGGCCATTTCTGTGTAGATTAGAAGGATGGTTCTTTTCCATTGGAAGGAAAGCACAGAGCCCCAGTGTTTCAAAGGCAGATGAGAGGTGACTCCTGGAAGGCAAAGCCAGACAGACCTGTTTGTCCTGACAGCTTTTGTCATGGAGGAATCCTTGGATATATGGAATTTGGGAGGAGGAATCTCAATTTTGACCACAGACACCTTGAGAAGGACAGTTCTTTTCCCCTGGAAGAAAAGCCTGGAGCCCCAGTGTTTGGAAAGCAGGGGAGAGGCAGCCTCCAAGAGGCCAAGGGCAGCCTGACCTGCCTGTGCTGGCACCTTCCAGTTAACATGCCTTGGTTCCATGAGGCCCTGCAGGGTCACAATGTTCCCCTTGCTTCTGTAGTGGCACAATGGCCCAATGACACCATGAGGTCCTGCAATGTCACAATGGCTTCATGCTTCCACAGTGCCCTGATGTGTCACAATGGCCTCTTGGCTCCACATGCCTCCTCTGTGTCACAATGGCTCCTCTACACTACAGGCTTCACAAGGTCAGAATGAACCCTTGGTCCTTGGGGCCCTTGAGTTTCATAAAGCTCTCCTTGATTCTATGAGGCACCAGAGTGTCAGAATGGTTCCATGAGGTTCTGCAGTGTCACCATGGTCACTGTCAGAGGCTGGATGAGATCAATGTCCCAGACACCTGGGGATGAGCTGTCAATCAGTCACACAGTGGGGTGGTGCTGACCCAGGCTCTGATTGCCCCAGCAATCACAAGTCCCACCTGGGGGAGGCCCACGAAGGCCCAGGGGCTTAAAACACGGAGCAGGCGCTCAGCCCATGGTCCATACCCTGCCTTCTCCTGGGGTCTGTGTCTCACCCACACTGGAACCCTAGGAGCTGGGAGCCATGTGTGTGTCTTTCTAGAGCTTCTGTCTTTCTGTGTCTCTCTGTCTCTCTTTCCTTCTAATGCTCTTTATATGGAACACCATTATTTTTGGGCACCGCAACGACCTAAATGTTTAAAGATTTTGAGGTTAAGTGGAAAAAGTTAATGAAGTTTCTGCTATGATAAGTGTTTTATGTTGAGTTGGATGTTATATTAAATCCTTTTCCAAAGTTCCTTGGTTTTCTATACCACTAAAATTTTGTGTCATTTTGACCTCTTGAGAATATCTGGCTGGGGTTTCTCCTGTGCACTAAACTCAAGTAAAGGAACCTCTGGTCACCCCCAGCATTTCAGTGTTCTGGGGTGTTCCAGCCCTGCAGGCTCACCATGGCCTCTTGTTTCCATCAGGCCCTGCTGTGTCACACTGGCCCTTGGTTCCATGAGCATCTGGAGTGTCACACAGCTTGATGACATTTGTCCTTGCTGCCCCTGCCATCCCACTGCCCCAGCAACAGCCCCGAGCCACCCGTGAGGGACAGGCCCTGCTGGGCCAGGCCTGGGCTCAGGCCTTGGCCTTTCTGCTTCCTCCACCCAGCCCAGGCCTTGCTCAGCATTGCAGTTCCCTGCTCACAGCCTCGGGCTCCTGCAATCCTGCCCTCAAGGATCTGCTCTCACCACTCCCTGGGGAGCCTTTGGCACTCCCTGCCCTCAGTGGGGCCACTGATGCTCCAAGGGACTTGGAGTTTTGCTTCTGCCTCCTGGAGCAGCTTCTTCAACCTTCTCTCAGTGCCTGAGGCTCCTGGGCTCAGCCCCAAATCCACCACGGGGATCATTAAATACAAAAAGTTCTCAGGAGCTCTTTTGTCTTCCTTCAATTGTCTTCAAGTCTCCAGGGCTTTTGCAGCTGCTTGGAGAATGCTTGGAGTTCTTTTAAGGAAGAAGATTTCAAAGTAGACCTCATTACTTTTTTTCTTTAATCATGTGAGCATTTTTTTTAGTTTTCATTTCTGAGAAGAGGGGATAAAAGCATTCCCAAGTGATCTTGATGCTGAATGTCTCCTTAGGAGGTGTGGGCCCACAGAAGAATGAGCCCCTTGCAGGCTGACCCTGTTTGGACAACCTGCTCCTCACCCCCAGCCTCACCATGTCTGACATCGCCCACCTGGGACTGACATCCCTGTGCCCTGCAGCAGAACCTTGTCCCCTGAGCTCTGCAGCTGGGTGTGCCAGCCCATTGCACCATGTCCCACCTGCTCTCCTCAGGGCTCTGCCTGCACACAGGCCCAGAAGAAGTTTTCCTGTTTGTGAGGAAAGAATGGAAAAGCCTGAGCAGATTTCCTAAACGACAAACCCCCACTGTAGAACCACATGCTCAGTCCAGGCTGACTGGAAGGCTCTCCTTTCTGCAAGGGCGAGTGTGAGCAGAAATGATGTCTGTAAGCAGAATTCTCTGAGTCTTTCAGCTGAATTCCCTGTCCCTGTCCTTTCCCTGGATCTCTGTTGCAGATAGAAGCTGTTGGTGCCATTCTCACCTTTAAGCCCTCTTTTGAATGCAGACAGTCCAGGTGTGTTAAGCAGGTGTCACTGAGTTTATTCAAAGCTTTTGGATCCTCATGGAACCAAGGCGACAACTGTGACAGAGCGGGAACTAATGGAACCAAGGAGACAATTGTGACAGTTCAGAGCCTCACAGAAACAAGGCTCCATTGTGACACTGAGGGCAATCATGGAATCAAGGAGACCATTGTGACACAGCCAGGCCACATGGAACCAATGTTCCCTTGTGACAATGCAGATCCAAGGAGGCCATGGTGACACTATGGGACCGCATGGGTCCAAGGGGCCACTGTGACACTGAAGAACTTCATGGAACCCAGGGTCCAGAGTGTCACAGCAGGGCCTCATGGAACCAAGGAGACCAGTGTCATTTAGGAACCTTATGGAACTGAGGGTCCACTATGACACTGCATAAACAAGGAGACCATTGTGACACTGTGGAAACTCATGGAACCAAGCAGCCCCTGTGACACTCCAGGGCCTCGTTGAACCAGGGAGACCATTGTGACACTCAGAACCTCATGGCACTGAGGGTTTATTGTGACAAAGCCTGGTCCCATGGAACCAATTGTCCATTGTGACAATGTGGATCCCAAGAGACCATGGTGACACTATGGAACCTCATGGAACCAAGGGTCCATTGTTACAGTCCAGAACCAAGAAGACCATTCTGACAGTCCAGAACCTCATGGGACCAAGATTCCATTTTTATACAGTGGGGCTTCATGGCACCAAGGAGCCACTGAGACACAGCAGGGCCACATGGGACCAATGGTCCATAGTGATACTGCGGATCCAGGGGCACATGGTGATACCACAGAACCTCATGGAACCAAGAGTCCAGTGTGACACAGCAGAACCTCTTGGAATCAAGGCAACCATGTTAGGCTATGGAGCCTCATGGAACCAAGAGACCATGGTGACATTGCAGGGCTTCATTTGAACAAAGGACATGGTTGATGGGACAGGACGTCATGGGAACAATGGGACATTGTGACATTGCAGAGCCCCATGGAACCAAGGAGACCACTGTGACACTGAGAAACCTCATGGAACCATACAGCCATTTTCACACTGTGGACCCGAGGAGAGCATTGTGACAGTACAAAACCTCATGGAACTGAGGGGTCATTCTTATCCAGGGAGGCCTCATGGAACCAAGGGGCCATGGTGACATTGTGGGTCCTCATGAACCAAATATTCATTGTGACATTGCAGGGCTGCTTTAACCAATTGTCCATTGTGATACTGCGGATCCAAGAGACCATGGTGACACCATGGCAGTTCATGGAACCAAGGGGTTGTTGTGACACACCAAGGCCGCGTGGCACCAAGGAGAGCATTGTGGCAGTGCAGAACCTAGGAGGCCATTTTGACAGTACAGACCCAAATGGAACCAAGGGTCCATTGTTATCCAGCAGGGCCCCATGGAAACAAGGGGCCATTGGGAAACTGTGCAAGGGCCATAATGGAGTCAAGGACAGCACTGACACTGAAATCCACAGGATAGAAAGTTTTGAACACAGTTTTGAATATCTGAAAACAGATATTCTTTATTACATCATGGTGGTCACTGTGGCAAACCTTCCTCCATTCGAGTGCACTGAGCATTGAATGAACAGAGTTTTTATCACACACACTGGTTACATACTCTTTAGCTATCCCCACTTTCTTTGAATTTATTGGACACAGTTACATTCCTTATCACAAGTCCTTATATGGTTCTTTGGGGTCTGTCTTCAACATCCAGTGCCCTTTTCAGGGAGCTTCTTCTCAACCTCCACTTTTGAGTTAGTGCTGTATTATTTTTTTATATAATTTCTGCTTTATCAGCCTTGCAGAGCTGAGCTGGCATCCTCCTTGCATTTTGTATGACTTCTGTTTGCCTCAGCCACATCCTTTATCTGTTTCTCCAAGGCTGTGCTGTTCTGTTCTCTGCCCTTGATCAGTGTAAATGTTGTTCTGTTCTCCTGTCCTTGTCACAGTGCTCGCCCCACATGAGGCGTGTTTGCAACCCCCTCCAAGCCATGGGCTTGGGGTGGGCAAGTGTTCCTGAGGGAACAGGGATGGGACAGCTGGGCTGGATGACCCAAGGGATGTTCCATTCCATGTCACACCATGATCAGAAATTAACTGAGAATCGACGGGCAAGGGGCGTAGGGAATTGATTTCTTTTTTAAGAACATTTTTATTCAAAACAGCGCCTACACATACAGAATCCACTCCTGCCACAACATGATGAAGTATTTTCTGCTGCTAGGAGATTTCCTGTGGATTTGTTTTGCTTCTGTGTATGGCCTTTGCTTTTTGTGGTTGCTTGGTTTGTGGGGTTTTTGTTGTTGTGGGTGGGTCTTGCTTTATTTTTTTTTTGTTTGGGTTTGATTTTCCCCTATTGAACTGCCTTTTTTTCTGATATGTAAATTCAACCTTTTTTTGTGGCTTGGTTGACACCTGATGGCAAGAGAAATTTACCCAACTCAGTCATTTTGCCAAATTACATTTTGCAGTCACCATTAACCAGATGAATTCAGTCACAGACTCCCTACAACTTGGATGCATCCACAAAGGAATTGAAAATGCATTTCATGCCATTGTAGAGATAATAGAAATGTTCCACACTGGTGGTCAAGGGCTGGTCACTGAAGGATGTCACCAGGGAGTGGCTGCCAAGAGGACTCTGTGCCATGGATGACATTTGACCCTCATTGTTCAGCCAAATTCCCACCTACCCCATGTTCCTCTCCTGCAGCTCAGCTCTCTGCAATCTGGCTCTGAGGAGAGCACAGCAGACCATGTCCCAGGCCTGGCTAAAGTCTGGGCACACAACATCCCCTTCTTTTCCCTCCCACGGGGGTTCTGCAATCCCTGCCTTGTGCTGCCAGTGCCTGGAATGGCTGCAGGAGGATTTGCCACCTGCCCTTCCCTGCTGAGCCTGACCAGTCTGTGACTGTCCCAGTGCCCCTCCATGCTCTGTTTGCAGACTGGTTCCATGTCTGCCCTTCCCAAGTGCCCAGGACCCTCTGGGATGGCTCTGGCCTTTCTAAGGGGTTTGAGAGAGGTCTCACAGTGACACTGCCCAGCCTTCTCAGCATCTCTGACTCCAAAGGCCTTTTCCACATCCCACAGCTCCTGGTCAGTGCCCAGAGCACAGTACAACCCTGTCCAGGTCCTCAGGGTAGTTCAGAAGGGAGGCAGCTCTGGTTTCTCCCCACAGACCCCCACCCCAATGGTCTCTCTGTGCAGTCCGTGGCTGTCCTGAACATTTTTTTCCTGGACCCTCCCTGCCTGGGATGTTTCTCCTATGCAGTCGTAACCACAGCCCAGTAATGAGTTCAGGTGTTTTCCCAGAGTGTAGTGGCCTCAAGGCACTGTTTGTGCCACCAGAACTGTGCCACCCCCAAGTGCTGATGATGGTGTTTGTGCTCACTCAGTTTCATCTCCCCACACACACACGATGCACTGCTGAAATCTCCTCAGTACAGAGCAAACATGGCCTGCTGGCCTGGTCACTTGGTGTCCTTCCATGCAGGGACAAACAACCTCGTGCAGCTGGGGGAGAGGCCAGTGCTGGGTGTGGTGATTGCAGGGGCTGGTGTGGGACAATTGCCCTGGGGCACCTTCCCAGGCTGTGCCCAGAACAAAGACACAGCCCAGGCCCTGCTCTGCTGCTCCCTCAGGTCCATCCCAGGAGCTCTGGCTGTGCCAGGACACTGCTGTGTGCCCCCTGCACACTGCCCCTCTGCCCCAGGCACTGGGCTTTGCTTGGCCAGGGCATTCCTGGAGCACATTGCTGACAGCAGTTCTGGAGGAGAGCAAAGCCTTCCTGCCCTGCCCTCAGGAGATGCCCTTTGCTGATGGAGCTGCTGTGCTGGAGCCCAGCTGTGTCCCAGCAGTGCCCATGGCCTGTCCCTGCCTGTGGGCACAGCACGGACACGCAGCAGGACAGTGACCAAGCTGCCAGAGCACTGCGACCTCACAGCCACAGAAGGGCTGGCAAGGAGAGGGTGGAGTTGGGAAGAGCAGATGTGGGAAGAGCCAGGGCCATTGTCCCTGGCTGTGCTGCTGTGCTGGGAGTCTCTTCCTTCCACCTCTGCCCACAGGCACTGCCCTGCAGAGACAGAGAAGGGCTCAGGAAGGATCCTCGATATAGAGGACAAAGCATGCACTTGTTTTTATTTAAATGCACAGGGAACAGACCTCTTGAATGTTTTTGTCTTTCAAATAAAAGGTAGATATTAATGTAGTGTCATGATCTGCTATTAATGCAGAGCCAGGGTTGTGATGGTTCTTTTGATCTCCAAGGTGCAAACAGCCCAAGTGCAGGGGACAAAATCAGTTTATTCAACAGCAGAAAATCAGTTTATTCAACAACAGCAATGCATTTCATCAAATGCCAATAATTCAGTTACGGTAAAGGGGAGAGGTATAGGATAGGGAAAGGGAAAGGAAAGGAAGGGATGGGAGAATAGCTACCAACAGACGAGACGGGCGTCCTCACGGGTCATCTGATAGACGAGTCTTCATCCGTGGAGAGATCTCAGGGGTCTTCTCCAGGGGGTAGACGGGTCTTCATCAGTGGAGAGATCTCAAAGTGTTTTTCCAGAGGGTCGCTCTTTTATAGTCCTTCTCCAAAGCAAGCGGCCTCTGGCCAAGAGGTGGGAAGATTTATGGACCATTGTGTGGTGCTGCAGGAGACAGGTACGGTCAAGCAGTCCTCAGTTGGTACAACACAACCTCTGGTTGGTGCCACAACAGCACAGTCCAGTGAACACAATACACCAGCACACAGTCACGAGCATCCACCTTAGCCCGGCCAGGAAACCATTGTTGGGAGTCAGCCTGGGTGGGGGTCCTCGAGGTCTCCTTGTGACGGTCGGGAGGCAAAATCGAGGGAAACATCAGACCTACCCTTACAGATGGAGGCACTTCAAGAAAGGAATGATGAATGAGCAGAAGGTCCCTGTCCCAGTGTGCCAGAAGTGATCTAGTGAGGAAAATGACTGGCCTGGCTGGGTATGAAGAGTGTCATGGCACCAAGAAACCATTGTGACACTACAGGATCTTGTGTCAGCAGGAGTCCAGTGTGACACTGTGGACCCTTATGGAATTCGGGGGTCCCTGTGACTCCATGCGACCTCATGAAATCAAGAAGACAGTTGTGCCACTTTTTGTCCTTGTGCAAACAAGGAGACCACTGTGATACTGCTGGACCTTGTATAACCAAGAGGCCATTGTGACACTGTGGAAACAAGGAGAGCATTGCTGCACTGTGAGACCTCATGGAACCAAGGATCCATTGTGACATTGCAGGGTACAAGGATCCAAGGGACTTTGTGATACCCTGGGGCTCCATGGAACGAAACGGACATTGTGACACTGGGAGGCCTCATGAAACTGTGAGACTCTAGGACTGTATGGAATCATGTTGACATTAAGCTGGGTGTGAGTGTGGATCTTCTGGAAGGTAGGAGGGCTCTATACACGGGCCTGGACAGGCTGGATCCAGGGCCCAAATCCAATGAGAGGTTTAATAAGACCAAATGCTGGCTCCTGCACTTTGGCAACAACAACCCCTGCAGTGCTACAGGCTGGGAACAGAGTGGCTGGACAGCAGCCAGGCAGAAAGGGACCTGGGGACACTGATGGACAGCAGGCTGGACATGAGCCAGCAGTGTGCCAAGGTGGCCAAGAATTTCCATGGCAACTGGCCAGGATCAGGAATGGTGTGGCCAGCAGGAGCAGGGCAGTGAATCTTCTCCTGTACACGGCAGTGGTTGGGCAGCACCTCGAGTGCTGTGTCCAGTTTTGGGTCCCCAATTTAGGAAGGACATGGAGGGGCTGGAGCATGTCCAGAGAAGGGCAACAAGGCTGGTGAGGGATCTGGAACACAAATCATGTGAGGAGCAGCTGAGGGAGCTAGGGATGTTTATCCTGGAGGAGGCTCAGGGAGACAAGGTGGTGTCAGGGCACAGGTTGGACTTGATGATCTCCAACGGCTTTTCCAGTCTGGCTGATTCTGTGATTCTCTGAAACCACCCCTGGAGCAGTTGCAGGATGAGCCCTGGGCCTCCTCTTCACAAGGTCCAGCAGCCCAAGTCCCTCAGCTTCTTCACACAGCCCCAAAGCCCATCCTGTCAGTCCTGCAGAGCCTCTCCAGCCCCTCCTCATTGGCCACAACAGGGAGCCCCACACCCAGACACAGCAGCCCAGATGTGCCCCCTGGCCTGTGGTGCCTCTGGCAAGGGAGCAGCACGAGGCACTGCAGGACCCTGCAGACAATTCCTGAAGCACTGGGAGAATGATCCTGCTTCCCAAGGGACATTCCATGGTGCCAGCTCAGGAACAGAAATGAGGAGTGGGGCCAGAGAGGAAAGGGAAGAGATGAGTTGTTTGCAGAGGAGGGTACACGGATGGGCAAGACGAAGAAATCTAGAAACATTTCTAGCAAGAGTAAAGATAGGAAAGATGAAGCCAAGCAAATGCTCAGGACATTTTGGAAGTGGCTGCCAGGCAGACCTGGCTCTGAGCAACAACATCTGCAGTGGGACAGGAAACTCACAGCTGATGGGAACAAACTTTCTGGCTGACTTCAGAGGCCATGACAAAGCTGAGTGGTTTCCCTGCCGTCCCCCAGCCCTTGCTGGCCCCAGGGGCTGATGGCATTTGTGCTCACTCAGCTCCATGTCCCCACAGCAGCACCATGAGGGTGCTGAGCCTGCTGTGTGCAATGCAAACAGGGGCTCCTGAGCCAGTGCTGCCGTGTGTGTGCCTGCAAGGATGCGGCTCCTGTGTGAGCTGGGGGAGAGGCCAGGGCTGCAGAGGGGGGATGTTGTTGGCAGGTGCATGAGGACGCTCTGGGACGCTGCCCTGGGGTGTCCAGCGCACTGGGGATGGATCAGCCCCTGCTCTGCTGCTCCTTGCCAGGGTGTCCCCCTTGCAGGGAGCTTGCAGAGCACCAGCCATGCTGTTTGCCCCCAGCCTGCCCACGGCCAGCCTGGGGCTGCTCCCGGGGCTTTTCTGTGCTCAGCATTGTGCTAGCCAAGTGTTGTGGAGAGAGCCTGGCCAAGGAGCCTGGAGACCCCAGGCCCTGGCCTGAGGCATCAGCGCTGCCCCAGCAGTGCCCATGGCCTGTCCCTGCTGCAGCCCCGGCACTGCAACCCCCAGGGCTGTGCCCGGCCCCGAGAGCACTCAGGCCCTGCAGCAACACGAGGGCCAGGAGGGCAGCGGGGCAGTGGCACGGGAGCAGCACTGGCAACACCAAGTGCTGCTGCTGCTGCTGGGCACAGCTGCTGTGCCAGCACTGATCTGCCCCAGCTCTGCACACAGACATTGCTGCTGCAGCTCCAGAGAAGGGAACAAAAGGGGGAGCTCTGGACAAAACTTTCCTGGGAGAGATATCCATTAGGTTGTTTGAAGCCATCAAGAGCACAGCCCCTCATTCACACTGTCTGTGATTACAGGGAAGGTGGAGACAAATAAAATCAGAATTGGTTTAAATAATGACATTTTTTTATAGACACTATTGAAATAGTACACCAAAGAAAAACAACGTCCAAAATCAAACCAACAAGAACAATTAAGATGAATTTTATTGCACATGATTTTCAGAAGCTCGCAAGTAGTTTAAGGTTTCTGATGCCATCCAGTGATCAGTGTCCACACTGCAGCCTTCAGCTCCTGGTTCCTCAGGCTGTAAATGAGGGGGTTCAGGGCTTGAGGCACCACTGTGTACAGGACTGACAGTGCCAGATTCAGGGATGGGGAGGAGATGGATGGGGGCTTCAGGTGAGCAAATATGGCAGTGCTGATGAAGAGGGAGACCACAGCCAGGTGAGGGAGGCAGGTGGAAAAGGCTTTGTGCTGTCCCTGCTCAGAGGGGATCCTCAGCACAGCCCTGAAGATCTGCACATAGGAGAAAACAATGAACACAAAACAACCAAGTCCTAAACAGATGGAAAATACAATGAGCCCAAGTTCCCTGAGGTAGGAGTGTGAGCAGGAGAGCTTGAGGATCTGGGTGATTTCACAGAAGAACTGATCCATGGCCTTGCCATGGCACAGGGGCAGGGAAAATGTATTGGCTCTGTGCAGCAGAGCATTGAGAAAGGCACTGGCCCAGGCAGCTGCTGCCATGTGGGCACAAGCTCTGCTGCCCAGGAGGGTCCCGTAGTGCAGGGGTTTGCAGATGGACACGTAGCGGTCGTAGCACATGATGGTCAGGAGGGCAAGCTCTGACCCAATGAAGAAGATAAGCATGAAGACCTGAGCAGTGCATCCTGCATAGGAGATGTGTCTGGTGTCCCAGAGGGAATTGTGCATGGCTTTGGGGACAGTGGTGCAGATGGAGCCCAGGTCAGTGAGGGCCAGGTTGAGCAGGAAGAAGAACATGGGGGTGTGCAGGTGGTGGCTGCAGGCTACGGCACTGATGATGAGGCCGTTGGCCAGGAGGGCAGCCAGGGAGATGGCCAGGAAGAGGCAGAAGTGCAGGAGCTGCAGCTGCCGCGTGTCTGCCAATGGCAGCAGGAGGAAGTGGCTGATGGAGCTGCTGTTGGACATTTCCTGTGTCTTGCCATGGGGATCTGTAAGAAAAGTAATCATGGAATAGTTCAGTTTGGAGAGGACTTGAAATATCCCAGCCCAGCTTGGTGGACTTTCCCCCCACTGCCTGCCCAGGGCTCTGCTGCCTGGAGCTGTCCCTGCCAGCAGCTGCTTCCCTGTGCCCAGGGCTGGGCCCTGCCAGTGCTGCCAGAGCGCAGCCCAGCCCTGGGGGCTCAACTCTGCCCTTCAGACTCTTCCTAGCACAGGGCACTGCCCACGGTCAGCTCTGCCTGTGCAGGCTCCGGTGGCAAGATAATAATAACCCTGAGGAGGCTGGAAAAGTGACACTGATGCTGCCATGCTGCCTGTGAGGGACCCTGTGCTGATTTCTGTCACTGACTGCTTTATTAAGATCCAAGAAAAAGATTTTCTATTTTTCCCACTCTGAAGAGATTAATATCTATATGCAATTTCCCTTCTAGGCAACCCAGAGCAGTAAATTACAAAATCTGGATTTTCCCTTTTATGCAGCCCCTGCCTCACTGTGCTCTCTGTGTAATCTACCTAGAAATATTCTGCAGTTAAATGTTATGCTGGGAGCAGTCCTGAACAATGCAGCATCCTCACCCCACAAGCAGAACCCTTTTTTTTCCCAAGCCTTACCAGCTGTCTCCTTCCACCCAGACCTTGTCCCCCAGTGTTGGGAACAGCTCCCAGGGCTGGCTGAGAGCTGTCCCTGGCAGGCAGCAGAGTCCCTGCCCCAGCACAGCGCCCTGGGCTGCAGGACCCTGCTCTGCACCAGTCCTGGGCACCCCTGGCTGCTCTACACAAGAGATCATCAGAGAATGTACTCACACAGTCTGCAGGCATTGGGATGTTGCAGCTTTAGGAGATGACTGCAGGAGCTGCAGCTGCATTGTCCTGCAGCCAGAGGCTTCCTGTGTCAAGGGCTGGGAGTGATTCTGCCCCAGGCACTTGTGAGCATCTTCCCAGCCCTGACTGATTGAAGCTCTCTGTGCCTCTGTGCTGTGCCTGGGGTGGCTGCAGGCAGTGTCCCAGCTCTGCTGGGCTGGGAGAAGAGCTGCTCATGAAGAGAAATGTGTTTTTGAAGCTCTTCTTGGTTGCTAGGATCACCTTCTGTGCCAGGAGCCCAGCCCAGCTCATCAGCACAGACACAGCACAAGGACTTTAATGACACTCTCAGGGATTGGGGCTGAGTCTCTGAGCATCAGTCCCTGAGTGGGAGCTGAAGAAACCTCTCAAGAACTCTAAGTCAGAATCAAACTCCAAAGTTTCCTAAAGTTTTAATGGGTCCCACTGAGTGACACAACTGAGAAAGTGTCCCCAGGTTCCAGTCAGAGCAGGAAATTGGAGGCAGAGATGACAGGTGGGGACAAAGAGAAGCCAAGTCTTGGTGCCCTGGGGCACAGCAGGGTCTGTGCCACCAAGGGCTGGGAGGAGACACCTTGTCCTGAGCCACTGGGGCCTCCTGGCACAGCCCCAGCAAGGCTGGCCACTGTCACCCCTTGTCCTGCCCTCAGCATCCCCCCACATCCCAGTGGCCTCAGGGATCTGCTGGGACGAGTCCCTGGGGAGCCTTGGTCAGGAATGGCCCTGGGGGCTCCTTCATGCTCCCAGGGACTGCAGGTTTTTCACAGGACTTTGGGTTTTGCTTTTGCCTTGGAGTCTCTGAGAGCTTTGTGCAATCATGGCCTCCAATTATCTGCTTTAATGAGTCCCTTGAGAGTCTTTGTCAGTAACAACACTCAGTGGGGCTCATTAATGCTTCAAGGTACTTGAAATTTTTCAAGGTACTTTCCTTTTTCCTTTCTTCTCTGACTCCCTCAAAGGTTTATGGGCAATCATGGCCTCCCATTCTCTCCTCCAAGTAGTCCATGATGAGCCTGTGTTGGGAATGGACCCATTAATATCTCAAGACACTTTGGACTTCTCTTTTGACTTTGATTCTTGGAAGGGTTTGTGCAATCTCCTTTCAGGCCCTGAGGTTAGAAGGCTCAGCCTCAAATGCACCACGGGGCTGATTGGGATCAAGCAAGTCCTGACAAACCATGGATCTGCCTTGATTTCCTTCTGATCTGGTGCAGTTCAGGAGAAGGTTTTCAACTCCAATTATGGAGAATTATGTCAAAGAGCTTCTTAGAAATATCCGTTCCTATTTCAGTGGATGCATTTTATTTCAGTTCTCTTTAGAGCAGAGGTGATTGCAGCATTCTGTGATTGATATTGATGCAGGGTCTCTCCTCAGGAGGTCTGCCCTGCTCACAGAAGCTGTGCCTTGAGGTCTGACCCAGTGTGGACAACCTTGCTCCACATTGCCCAACCCCATCCTGTCTGTCCTCACTCACCTGAGACCTGCTTTGTCCCAGTTTGGAGAACTGGCTGCACTCAAGCAAAAATGAGTTTTTTCCCTTTTTTGTTTTTCTTGGCTGCTTTTTTTTTTGGGTTTTTTTTGTTTGTTTGTTTGTTTTTTGTTTTTTTTGTTTTTTTTTTTTTTTTTTAGCAATCTAAAACTCCCGGATTTCCTCATTGCAAACAGACACCTTCCATTAGTGTGTGCCAGCCCAAGGTCCCACCACGGAGGTTTCCCTTCCCCAAAGCAGAGATCTGTAAGGAAAAATGTCAGCAGAACACAGCAATACAGAGTTCTTTATTTTGTGTAAACACTTGTGGACTCCTTGGTTCTACAAGGGCTCGCTGGGTCACCCTGCACTCTTGGTTCCATGAGGTTCTGTACTGTCGCAGTGGAGATTTGGGTCCATGGGACCCCACAGTGTCACAATGCTCTTTTTGGGTTCCATGAGGTCTTGCTCTGTCACATGGACTTTTGGTTCCTTGGGTTTCCATATTCTCAACAATGGGCTCTGTAGTTCCAGAGTGTCACGATGGACCCTTGGTTCCATGAGGTTCTTCAGTGTCAAAATGGAATTCTTGGTTCCATGGGGCCCCACAGTGTCACCGTGGTCTCCTTGGTTCTGTGAGGTTCTGTGGTGTCACAATGGATGTTTGGTTCTATGGAACCCCGCAGTGTCACAGGGGTCTCCTTTTTCCTTGGCACCCAGCAGCAAACCCCACTGGCAGGCCCAAATGCCTGGGAAGAAGGAGGAGGGGACATTTGGAGTGATGGTTTTTGTCTCCCCAGGGCACAGTGACGTGGGCTGGGGCCCTGCTGTCCTGGAGATGGCTGAACACCGGCCTGCCCATGGAAGGGCTGAGAGACAACAACCTCTGTGAATGGAACTGCAACAGCAGAGAGCTCAGGCTGAAGGCTGGGTTTAACAGACTGTCACCAGCACAGGAACCATCAAAGTGAGAGGAAAGATGTGTGCTCATGTCTTTCCAAATCATTTGGTGGGTGCAGGGATGGGTGTTAAGGTGTTTGAAATGGGTTGTAATGTTTCTACTGACTTTGGGCAGCAGGTTTGTTACCGGGCCCAGCCAGCTTGGCTCCTGACACAGACAAGGCTCTGCACAAGGCTGAACTCCTGAACTTTGGGGGGAAATGCCAGGTTCAAGGGGGGATATGGGGCAGGATGTTCAGGAAGGCTTTACCTTCCTAGTGCCTCGGCCAGTGGGGAAAGGAAGAGGGCAACGTGCAGCCGGGAGTTCAGGATAAAAGGAGGCTGCGCCCTCTGAAACCTGGAGAGACAAAACCCCAGGGGATTGTGCCCTGGTGAACTCTCTCCCTTTATTCAAATAAAGTTGAAGGACTGCTCTGTCTCCTTTTTGGACATAAACCTCTGGTGTTTGTGGATTCTCCTGGCAGTGACAACAGGGAATCTCATGGAACCAAGTGTCCACAGTTTCAGGGCTCAGCCTCACAGAGCGCTGGAGACCATTGTGTCACAATGGGAACACACGGAACAAAGGCTCCCCAGTGACACTGCAGGGCCTCATGGAATGCAGGAGATCATCCTGATGGAATGGAAACTCATGGAACCAGCCCTGCACCGGCAGCGGGAGGAGAAACTGAGGCAGTACTGGGAGGCCACGGACGCCTTCCTGGGGGTACTGGTTTGTACTGGAAGGGGACTGGGGGGAATTGGGAGGAACTGGGATGGGATTCAAGGGTTAAAAGAGGGAGAACTCTGGGTTGAAGGGTGATTTTTGTAGTGGCTTATACTGGTTTGTACTGGTTTATACTGTTTTTTAGCTGTTTTGGGACTAGTGTGTACTGGGAGGGATTGAGATGGACTGGGACAAACTGGGAGGGGATTGGGGGGACTGGGAGGTCACTGATTTATACAGGTTTATACTGGGAGGTCACTGGGCTTTACTGGTTTATACTGGAGAGTCACTGCTTTGAACTGGGGGGTTAATGGGAGGGAACTGATTTGAACTGGAAGTAACTGGGAAGAAACCGGGATTTACTGATTTATACTGGTTCATACTGGTCTATACTGGGATTCACTTGGCTAGCAGGGGGCGCCGCCCACCCAGGTGCTGTCCCTCACAGGGTCAGTCCTGGCGGCCAATCCCGACGTGGTCACCTGCTTGAGCCTGCAGAGACCAGCACTGGGAGCACTGGGAGCACTGGGAGGGGACTGGTGTGTACTGGTTTATACTGGTTTGTACTGGTTTATACTGGTTTTGACTGGGAGGGGCCGGAAGGGCACTGGTTGGGACTGGAGGGCACTGGGAGGGGTCTAGAGGGGGTAAAAAAGTGTTAAAAGGGAGTCTGTGGTTACTGGTTTATACTGGTTTATAACTGTTTATACTGGTTTATACTGGGAGGGCACTGGGAAGTGTTGAAGAGGGACTGGGAGGGAGTGGGAGAGCCCTGACTGGTCTGTTCAGGTCCATACTGGTCTGTACTGGTTTTTACTGCCTTATGCGGGGCTATCCTGGTCTATACTGGTTTGCTTTATACTGATTTTTATTGATTTATACTGGTTTTTACTGGTTGTTCCTGGTTTTAATGGTTTTGCTGGTTTGTACTGGTTCATACTGGTTTATGTTGGGCTACACTGGCCTATACTGGTTTGCCTTATTTTTCACTGGTTTATGCTGGTTTTCACTGCTTTGTACTGGTTTTTACCACTTATACTGGTTTGCAGTGGTCCATACTGCTTTTTACTGGTCCATACTGCTTTTTACTGGTCTCTACTGGTTTGCCTTACACTGGATTTTACTGTTTATTATTGGTTTTTATAACTTACACTGGTCCATACTGGTTTATACTGGTTGTTACAGGTTTCAGGGTGCCATTGGAGCTTTTGTTCATGGAGCAGTGCCTGGGGGTGAATCCCAAATCCTATGGGGAGGGGCTGGGTGCTGGGCTGCACCATGGCGCCCCCTGCTGGCCGGGAGGACTTGGTGGCCAACTGTTACTTATACTGGGATATACTGGTTTATATTGTGATGGGGTGCTGGGGGTGCTGGGAGTTACTGGGGTTACTGGGCTGAACTGTTTTATACTGGGATGGGGTGCTGGGTGTGACTGGTTTATACTGGATTATACTAGTTAATACTGGGATGTGGTCCTGGGGGTGACTGGGTTATACTGGTTTGTACTGAGTTATACTGGGGTATTTTGGATTTTACTGGGTTATACTGGGAGGGGTCTTGGGGACACTTAGTAACCACTGGTAGCAACTCCTGGGGGTGCTGGCCTTACTGGTTTATAATGGGAGTGACATTTAGGGATGCTGGCCTTAGTGGTTTATACTGGGATGGAGCTTGGGACCTACTGGGAGTGACTTCAGGTTGTGCTGCCATTACTGGTTTATACTGGGAACTGCCACCATTGACCTCAGGGGCTCGGGGGTGACTCCAAGTGCTTATTGGTTTGTACTGGTGCTCCCCCAGTATAAACCTGGGAACCCTGAGACTGCACTGGGGGCCTCTAGTCCACACTGGAAGTGGGTTTGGGTGCATGAAGCATTACTGGTTTATACTGGTGCCCTCCCAGTATAAACCTGGGAGCCCCCAGACCACACTGAGAGCCTCTAGATTGCACTGAGAGCAGGTTTGGCTGCATCAGTTCTTACTGGTTTATACTGGGAGCTGCTGCCACAGGCCTCAGGAGCTCAGGGGTGGCTCCCAGTGCTTACTGGTTTATACTGGTGCCCTCCCAGTCCATGCCTGGGAACACGGTGGGAGCTGGCAGCCAGGCAGGACCCCGAGGCCAAGCTGACCTTTGCCAGGACCCTGCTGAGCTGCGATGTCTCCAACGTCTCCTCCTGGCACCACCGTCTGTGGCTGCTGGTGCCCACCACGAGCTCCGGGAAGGGCAAGGCCGGGGCGCTGCCCCCTGAATCATTGTACTGATTTCTACCACTTATACTGGTTTGTACTGGTCAATACTGCTTTTTACTGGTCCGTCTCTACTGCTTTGCATTACACTGTTTTTTACTGGTTTTCACTACTTACACTGGTTTGTATCAGTCAACACTGGTTTATACTGGTAGCACTGGTCTGTAATGGCCTATAATAGTCTATACTGGTTTGCCTTACACTGATTTTTACTGTTATTCACTGTTTTTTATAACTTATACTGGTCCATTCTGGGCTGTACTGGTTTATACTGGTTCATACAGGTTTCAGAGTGCCGTTGGAGCTTTTGTTCATGGAGCAGTGCCTGGGGGTGAATCCCAAATCCTATGGGGAGCGGCACCACCGGGGCTGGGTGCTGGGCTGCACCATGGTGCCCCCTGCTGGCCAGGAGGACCTGGTGCTGTGTGAGCGCCTCTTGGCAGCTGATCCCCACAACTGTGAGTGGTTTGTACTGGTTTGTATTGGTTTCTACTGGTTTGTGCTGGGATGGGGTTCAGGACGTGCTGGGACGGGGTTGGGGTCACTGGGTTGTACTGGATTAAACTGGGAGAGGGTGTGTGAGCATCCCCTGCTGGCCAGGAGTACCTGGCACTGTGTGTACTGGTTGTACTGGTTTACATTTGATCATAGTGGGATGGGATGCTGGGGGTTACTGGCTTGAACTGGGAGAAGGAATGGGGGTGTGTAAGCGCCCCCTGCTGGCCAGGAGGACCTGGTGGCCAACTGTGAGTTATACTGGGTTGCACTGGCTTATACTGGGATGGGGTGCTGGAAGTGCTTGGAGTTACTGGGGTTACTGGGTTGAACTGGTTTTTACTGGGATTGGGTGCAGGGGGTTGCTGGGTTGCACTGGGTTATACTGGGATGTTGTCACGATCCACTGTTAATACAGGGCGGGGGTCGTGATGGTTCGTTTGATCTCAGAGGTGCAAAAAGGCAAACAGTGGGGGACAAAATCAGTTTATTCACAGCAAAGCATTTTTATTGAATGCCAACAACTCAGTTGCAATAGAGGGGAAGATATAGGAAACAAAGTATAGAGAGAAAAAGAGGGGAATGGGAAAAGAGCTACCAACAGACGAGACGGGCGTCCTCACGGGCCAGCCAAGAGATGAGTCTTCATCCGTGGGGAGATCTCAGGAGTCTTCCCCAGAGGGTCACTCTTTTATAGTCCTTCTCCAAAGCAAGTGGCCTCTGGCCAAGGAGTAGGGAGATTGATGGACCATTGTGAGGGTTGCTGCAATAAACAGGTGTACAGAACCTGCTGCTCCAGCTAGTGCCTGCTCGAGAGCAGTGTACCATGGAGCACAGCGAGCACCTGCACACAGTCCCTTGGCAAGCATCCACCTTGGCCAGGCCACAATCGGGTGGGGGCCTCGGGGTCTTCTTGCAATGGTCGTGAGGCAAATGAGGGAAACTCCGGACCGACTTCTACAGATGTGGTCCTGGGGGTCACTGGTTTATACTGGGTTATACTGGTTTAGATTGGGATGTGGTCCTGGGGATCAACCAGTATAATCCTGGGAGCACTGAGACTGCACTGGGAGCCTCGAGATTGCACTGAGACTGGGTTTGTGTGCATGAGGCATTACTGGTTTATACTGGTGCCCTCCCAGTATAAACCTGGGAGCCCCCAGACCACACTGAGAGCCTCTAGACTGCACTGAGAGCAGGTGCATTTACCCTTACTGGTTTATACTGGGAGCTGCTGCCACAGGCCTCAGGAGCTCGAGGGTGGCTCCCAGTGCTTACTGGTTTATACTGGTGCCCTCCCAGTCCAGGCCTGGGAACACCAGTGGGAGCTGGCAGCCAGGCAGGACCCCGAGGCCAAGCTGACCTTTGCCAGAGCCCTGCTGAGCTATGCCATCTCCAACTTCTCCATCTGGCACCACCATCTGCTGGTGCCTGCCAGGAGCTCTGGGAAGGGCGAGGCTGGGATGCTGCCCCCTGAAAGGCTGAAGGAAGGTGAGGGATTCACAGGAAAAATTCCCACAATTTCACGGCATTCCCAAAATTTTCCAGTCCCTCCTTGCCTAAAGTGGAAGGTGCTGGGCTCTGCTGGGTTGAATGGGTAGACCTGGTGTCTTAAATCCCCATTGATTTCAGCGTGTAAACCTGATGTCTCAAAATTCTTGGTGCTAAAAATCCCACTTTTAGACTCAGAATTCCCACACTTTGGGCTGAAAACTGAGATTTTTTGGCTTATCTGGAGGCAACAGCTCCACCCCAGGCCACAGGTATTGGATCAGGGATTCCGGATTGGTTTCCAGGAATTCATCCAAGACTTCCAGAGTGTCAGCACTGCAATCCTTAAGCAGAAATTCCCAGAATTCAGCCCAATATTTCCCTCAAATTTACCCAAATTTCCCCATTTTAGCCCCAAATTTCTGCAAAATGCCCATTGACTTTAATGGATAGACTTGGTGTTCCAAAACCCTTTTTCACTTCAATAGGGTAGACCTGGTGTCCCTAAATCCCTGTTGCATTTATTTGGCTAGACCTGGTGTCCCTAAAAATCTCCATGGATTTTAAAGACTTTCAAGAAAACCTCAATTCATTGTAATGTGTAGACCTGATGTCCAAAAAGTTTTGGGTTAAAAGTGCCAATGTCAGGGCTGAAAATTCCCAATTTTTGGTGGGAAAAAGCCTAAAATTTTGTTTCATTTCCCCCTGTCCTGGTTTAGGACAAATCTGGGAGGAAACTTCTGAATGAGGTCCCTCTAGGAAAAACGAAAAAAATTGGAGAGAAGTGGAAAAAAAGAAAACTGTTTATTCAACAGGCAACACACCTCCCAGCACAACAATGAACAATATCAAACAGCAAAACCTCTCGCCGTTCCGAGGAGATGGCAGATTTAGAAGAGTTCTTTCCGTGGCTGCCCAGCTCACTCAGTCTGTTCTCAGTCCCTCCTGTGCTGGGGAATGCCCAGGCCAGGCCTGGTGGGCCACAGGTGTGAGCTCCCAGTGCTCTTCTGGGTTTTCAGTCCAGAGCAGGTTCAAACAGTTCCAGGAAAAAATAAAAAGGAAAAAAAAAAACCAATCCAGGGAGTTTCTCTGCCTCAGCTAGCCAAAAAACTAACCAAGAGCAAAGGAGAGCTCTCTCTCTCTCTGTCCACTGCAGACAACACAGTCTGTGAGCAGGAATGTGGGGGAGCCCGTGCAGTCTCTGATAACAAACTCTGCACTTCTTCTTCCCCCCCTTCACTCCTGGAACCAGTCTTAAAGTTGCAGAATTTAATATTCAACACCAACAGAACAGACAATTTGGGGATACAGGCATCATACAGTCACCCCAAGACAGATGGATGGATGATGATGATGGGTGATGGAAGATGGATGAACAATGGATGATGGATGGACAATGGAATGGCAGTGGATGGACAGTGGATGGAGGATGGATGGATGCATGGATGGATGGATGGATGGATGATGGGTGTTGGGGCAGTTTATTGGTGGTTTTGAGGATCAGATCAGTCATTTGATGCATGGGTGATCCAATGGATGGAGAAGTAAAAGATGCAGTTGAAACAAAAGTTTCAACGAGAAAGACACATGATTGAAGGAATGGATGGATATGGATTGAATGGATGAGTGGATGGATGGATGGATTGATGGATGGATGATGGATGGATGGATGATGGATGGATGGATGATGGATGGATATTGGAGAAATCAGGATGATGGATAATGTTGATTATGATGATGATGAAGATGGTGGATGATGGCAGATGCTGGTCAGTAAGTCCATGGAAGAGTCAGTGGTTGATTGGATGGGCTGGGGTCATTGGGTGCTCAGTGATGGGTGAGGAGGGAATGGTGAGAAGGGACTGGGAGGAGATGGTGCATGATGGATAATGGATAGTTGGGTGGATGATGGATGGACAAATGGATGGACATACCAATGCCCACACCCGTCAGTGTCCCCTCTCTGTTGTTGCTGCAGCCGACCCCGAGGATCTGCCCTCACCCTCAATGGACACCTCAACTGAGGCCCCCAGAGCTGACGTTCTCCAAACTGCACATCCCCAAACTGAGGCCCCTCCATCTGAGGCCCCCTTGGCACAGGCAGTGCTGGGAGAGCTGAAGGTCTCCAGTGGCAGCCCCAACTCTGTGCAGCTGCAGTGGAACATCCCTGAGGGCTCCTTTGACTCCTTTGTGCTGCAGTACCGGGATGCCCAGGGCCAGCCCCAGGCCCTGCCCATCGATGGCGAGTCCCGCTCGGTGACGGTGCCGGGGCTGTCCCCGTCCCGCCGGTACCGCTTCCACCTCTATGGGCTGAGGGGAGGCAAAAGGAGCGACCACGTCTCCAGTGAGGCCACCACTGGTGAGGGGCTGCGGGGATTCCCCCAGGACCCCTCTGGGAATGGAGCTGGAGTGGGGACAGGGCTGGGAGTGGGGCCCAGGGGCAGCTCGGAGGGCACTGAGGACTTGGGGATTCAGGGGAAAGTGAGAGCAGGGATTGGAGGGGAGTGGAGATTTGGGGGAGTGTAACTCCTGGAGGGACTCTGATCACCTGGGGACTGGGAGGAACTGGGATAAGCTAAGGGGGACAGGTTGGAAATGGGGTCTGGGGTCATGTGGGGCCTGGGTGAAACTGCGTGGAACTGGGGCAAACTGGGGCAAACTGGGGTGGAGCTGAGGACTGGCAAAGACTGGGGGAAACTGAGCACTGGGGAGGATTTGGGGGGTACTGGGGGTGAACTGGGTGGGACTTGGGGAAACTGGAGGAATATGAGGGATTCGTTATTGGGGTGACTGGGAACAGTTTTAGGGGGATTGGGACAGCTCAGGGACCAGGGAGAACAGTGGGATTAGAGGGGGACTGGGAGCAACTGGGGCTGAGGGTACTTGGGAGAACTGGGCAAAACTGGGAGCTGGGGGTAGCCAGAGGACTGGGGGAACTGGAGATTAGGGGCAATGTAGCACTGGGAGCAACTGGCAGGAGAACTGGGGGAACTGGAGGAATTGGGGACAACTTGGGACAACTGGGGGGTTTGGGAAACTGGGGGAACTGGGCCTGTGAGGAACTGGAGGGAACTGGGGATAACTGGGAGGTTTGGAGAACTGGGGGAAACAGGAGACTGGGGTGAACTGATGGCAACTGAGGGCTCTGAGGCCTGGGGGTGACTGGGAGGAACTGGAGGGAACTGGGGACTGAAGGGAGTGGTGGAGATCGAGGTGAACTGGGAATGGGGGGGGAAATTGGAGAATGAGGGGAAACTGAGTCAGGGGGGAATTGGGGTGGAGTTGGGGACTGGAGAGGACTGGGGGAAAATGGGAAGAACTCGGGGGACTGGGAGGTCCTGGAGGAAACAGGCCTGGCAGGCATTGGGGGAAACTGGGGGCAGAGGGTGACTGGGGGGGTCTTTGGGGGAAAATTTGGGGGAGTTGGGCCATGTCCATCGGGCACGGTGTGAGGGCAGGGCTGGGGGGCCCATGGGAGGGTTTGGGGTGTGGGGGTGGGGGGTTTGGGGTGACCACAGTGATTTTTGGGGTATCAGAAGGGGATTTGGGGCTGCTGTAGATGTCAGCAGTGTGTCCTTCCCCAGGTGGCCAAGGGACCCTGTGGGTGGGCTCGCTGTGACCCCGCAGTGCCCGGCTGCACTGGGACCCCCCCCGCGCCCCCCCGATGGCTACGAGCTGGAGTACGGCCCCCCCGGGGGGCCCCAGCAGGTAACGACCCCCCAAAAGGAACCTAAAAACCCCCGGGTGTCCCCCAATATCTGCTTGGGACCCCAATCACACCTCGGGGTATCCCATTACCCTCCTTTGGTAATGGCACCCCAATACAGCTCTGGGGGACCCCAATAATCCCTTTGAGACCCCAATACCCCCCCTGGGGACCCCGCTGTCCCCATTGGGGTACTCCAAAACCCCCCGTGCCCCCCCAGACCCTGTGGCTGCCCCCGAGGCGACATCGCAGCAGCTCTGGGGGCTGGAGCCCGCGGGGCGCTATGGGGTGCGGCTGTGGGGCCGAGGGGGACACCCCAAATTGCCCCCCTGGAGGCCTCCTTTGACACTCGTGAGTGGGGGGAGATATGGGGGAGGGAGGGGCACCTGGACCCCCAAAAATGGGGGTAGGGTTATTTGGGGAAGTGGGGGGTATTTGGGGGTTATTTGGGGTTATTTGGGTTATTTGGGTTTTTGGGTTTTGGGGGGGTTAATTGGGGATTATTTGGGGTTATTTGGGGTTTCTGGGGGTTATTTGGGATTTTGGGAGTCATTTGCGGATTATTTGGGGCCCTTTTTTGCGGGGTCTGTGTCCTTTGAGGGGGGACAGCTGTACCCCTGGGTGCTTTTTTGGGAGATCTGTGTCTTTTGGGGGGTCAGCTCCACCCCTGGATCCTCTGAGGGGGTCTCAGATCCTGGGGGTGTCACCCAGGCCCCCAAATTTCGAATGGAGGCATTGGGGGGTGCCTGTGTCATTTTGGGGAGGGGTCACCCCTGAATTCCCAGAAACTTTTTGGGGTGTCTGAGGTGACCCCAATGCTCCCCTGTAAGGGTCAATCCGAAGTTCCCCTCGATTTTGCCTCCCGACCGTCACAAGGAGACCTCGAGGACCCCACCCAGGCTGACTCCCAACAATGGTTTCCTGGCCTGGCCAAGGTGGATGCTCGTGACTGTGTGCTGGTGTATTGTGTTCACTGGACTGTGCTGTTGTGGCACCAACCAGAGGTTGTGTTGTACCAACTGAGGACTGCTTGACCGTACCTGTCTCCTGCAGCACCACACAATGGTCCATAAATCTTCCCACCTCTTGGCCAGAGGCCACATGTTTTGGAGAAGGGCTATAAAAGAGCGACCCTCTGGAAAAGACCCTTTGAGATCTCCCCACTGATGAAGACCCATCTACCCCCGGAGAAGACCCCTGAGATCTCCCCACAGACAAAGATTCTTCTATCGGATGACCCATGAGGACGCCCGTCTCGTCTGTTGGTAGCTATTTTCACATCCCCTTCTTTTCTTCCTCTCTCCCTATACTTTGTTTCCTATACCTCTCCCCTTTACTGTAACTGAATTGTTGGCATTTGATGAAATGCATTGCTGTTGTTGAATAAACTGATTTTCTGCTGTTGAATAAACTGATTTTGTCCCCTGCACTTTGGCTGTTTTCCCCTTTAAGATCAAAAGAACCATCACGACCCCCGCTCTGCATTAATAACGGATCATGACACTACATTAATATCTACCTTTCGTTTGAAAGACAAAATCATTCAAGGGGTCTGTTCCCTGTGCATTTAAATAAAAACAAGTGCATGCTTTGTCCTCTGTACTGAGGATCCTTCCTGAGCCCTTCTCTGTCTCTGCAGGGCAGTGCCTGTGGGCAGAGGTGGAGGGAAGAGACTCCCAGCACAGCAGCACAGCCAGGGACAATGGCCCTGGCTCTTCCCACATCTGCTCTTCCCAACTCCACCCTCTCCTTGCCAGCCCTTCTGTGGCTGTGAGGCCGCAGTGCTCTGGCAGCTTGGTCACTGTCCTGCTGTGTGTCCGTGCTGTGCCCACAGGCAGGGACAGGCCATGGGCACTGCTGGGACACAGCTGGGCTCCAGCACAGCAGCTCCATCCGCAAAGGGCATCTCCTGAGGGCAGGGCAGGAAGGCTTTGCTCTCCTCCAGAGCTGCTGTCAGCAATGTGCTCCAGGAATGCCCTGGCCAAGCAAAGCCCAGTGCCTGGGACAGAGGGGCAGTGTGCAGGGGGCACACAGCAGTGTCCTGGCACAGCCAGAGCTCCTGGGATGGACCTGAGGGAGCAGCAGGGCAGGGCCTGGGCTGTGTCTTTGTTCTGGGCACAGCCTGGGAAGGTGCCCCAGGGCAATTGTCCCACACCAGCCCCTGCAATCACCACACCCAGCACTGGCCCCTCCCCCAGCTGTACGAGGTTGTTTGTCCCTGCATGGAGGGACACCAAGTGACCAGGCCAGCAGGCCATGTTTGGTGTGTCCTGAGGAGATTTCAGCAGTGCATCGTGTGTGTGTGGGGAGATGAACCCGAGTGAGCACAAACACCATCATCAGCACTCGGGGGTGGCACAGTTCTGGTGGCACAAACAGTGCCTTGAGGTCACTACACTCTGGAAAAACACCTGAATTCATTACTGGGCTGTGGTAAGGATTGCATAGAAAGAAACTTTCTGGCAGAGATGTTCCAGGAAAAAATATTCAAGGCAGCTAAGGACTGCAGAGAGAGACAAATGGAATGGTAGGTTTTTGGGAAGAAAGGAGAGCTACCTCCCTTCTGACCCAACCTGAGGACCTGGACAGGGTTGGGCTGTGTTCTGGGCACTGTCCAGGAGCTGAGGGATGTGGAAAAGGCCTTTGGAGTCAGGGATGCTGAGAAGGCTGGGCAGTGTCACTGTGAGACCTCTCTCAAACCCCTTAGAAAGGCCAGAGCCATCCCAGAGGGTCCTGGGCACTTGGGAAGGGCAGACATGGAACCAGTCTGCAAACAGGGCAGGGAGGGGCACTGGGACAGTCACAGACTGGTCAGGCTCAGCAGGGAAGGGCACGTGGCAAATCCTCCTGCAGCCCTTCCAGGCACTGGCAGCACAAGGCAGGGATTGCAGAACCCCCGTGGGAGGGAAAAGAAGGGGATGTTGTGTGCCCAGACTTTAGCCAGGCCTGGGACATGGTCTGCTGTGCTCTCCTCAGAGCCAGATTGGAGAGAGCTGGGCTGCAGGAGAGGAACATGGGGGTGGGTGGGAATTTGGCTGAACAATGAGGGTCAAATGTCATCCATGGCACAGAGTCCTCTGGGCAGCCACTCCCTGGTGACATCCCTCAGTGACCAGCCCTGGACGACCAGTGTGGAACATTTCTATTATCTCTACAATGGCATGAAATGCATTTTCAATCCCTTTGTGGATGCTGCCAAGTTGCAGAGAGTTTGTGACCGAATTCATCTGTTTAATGGTGACTGCAAAATGTAATTTGGCAAAATGACTGAGTTGGGTAAATTTCTCTTGCCATCAGGTGTCAACCAAGCCACAAAAAAGGTTGAATTTTTGTATCAGAATAAAAGGCAGTCAATACGGAAAATCAAATCCAAGTAAAAAATACAAAGCAAGACCCACCCGCAACAACAGAAAATCCCACAAACCAAGCAACCACAAAAAGCAAAGGCCATACACAGAAGCAAAACAAATCCACAGGAAATCTCCTAGCAGCAGAAAATACTTAACCATATTGTAGCAGGAGTGGATTCTGTATGTGTAGGTGCTGTTTTGAATAAAAATGTTCTTAAAAAAGAAATCAATTCCCTACGCCCCTTGCCCCTCTCTTCTCTCAGTTTATTTCAGCTTATCATGGTGTGCCATGGAATGGAACATCCCTTGGTTCATCCAGCCCAGATGTCCCGTCCCTGTTCCCTCAGGAACACTTGCCCACCCCAAGCCCATGGCTTGGAGGGGCTAGCAGACACACCTCGTGGGGCGAGCACTGTGACAAGGACAGGAGAACAGAACAACATTTACACTGATCAAGGGCAGAGAACAGAACAGCACAGCCTTGGAGAAACAGATAAAGGATGTAGCTGAGGCAAACAGAAGTCACACAAAATGCAAGGAGGATGCCAGATCAGCTCTGCAAGGCTGATAAAGCAGAAATTATAAAAACAATAATATTGCCCTCACTCAAAAGTGGAGGTTGAGAAGAAGCTCCCTGAAAAGGGCACTGGATGTTGAAGACAGACCCCAAAGAACCATATAAGGACTTGTGATAAGGAGTGTAACTATATCCAATAAATTCAAAGAAAGTGGGGATAGCTAAAGAGTATGTAACCTGTGTGTGATAAAAACTCTGTTCATTCAATGCTCAGTGCACTCGAATGGAGGAAGGTTTGCCACGGTGACCACCATAATGTAATAAAGAATATCTGTTTTCAGATATTCAAAACTGTGTTCAAAACTTTCTTTCCTGTGGCTTTCAGTGTCAGTGGTGTCCTTGTCTCCATTATGGCCCTTGCACAGTTTCACAATGGACCCTTGGTTCCATTTGGGTCTGTACTGTCAAAATGGCCTCCTTGGTTCTGCACTGCCACAATGCTCTCCTTGGTGCCACGCGGCCTTGGTGTGTCACAACAACCCCTTGGTTCCATGAACTGCCATGGTGTCACCATGGTCTCTTGGATCCGCAGTATCACAATGGACAATTGGTTAAAGCAGCCCTGCAATGTCACAATGAATATTTGGTTCATGAGGACCCACAATGTCACCATGGCCCCTTGGTTCCATGAGGCCTCCCTGGATAAGAATGACCCCTCAGTTCCATGAGGTTTTGTACTGTCACAATGCTCTCCTCGGGTCCACAGTGTGAAAATGGCTGTATGGTTCCATGAGGTTTCTCAGTGTCACAGTGGTCTCCTTGGTTCCATGGGGCTCTGCAATGTCACAATGTCCCATTGTTCCCATGACGTCCTGTCCCATCAACCATGTCCTTTGTTCAAATGAAGCCCTGCAATGTCACCATGGTCTCTTGGTTCCATGAGGCTCCATAGCCTAACATGGTTGCCTTGATTCCAAGAGGTTCTGCTGTGTCACACTGGACTCTTGGTTCCATGAGGTTCTGTGGTATCACCATGTGCCCCTGGATCCGCAGTATCACTATGGACCATTGGTCCCATGTGGCCCTGCTGTGTCTCAGTGGCTCCTTGGTGCCATGAAGCCCCACTGTATAAAAATGGAATCTTGGTCCCATGAGGTTCTGGACTGTCAGAATGGTCTTCTTGGTTCTGGACTGTAACAATGGACCCTTGGTTCCATGAGGTTCCATAGTGTCACCATGGTCTCTTGGGATCCACATTGTCACAATGGACAATTGGTTCCACGGGACCCTGCTTTGTCACAATAAACCCTCAGTGCCATGAGGTTCTGAGTGTCACAATGGCCTCCCTGGTTCAACGAGGCCCTGGAGTGTCACAGGGGCTGCTTGGTTCCATGAGTTTCCATAGTGTCACAATGGTCTCCTTGTTGCTGCAGTGTCATAGTGGACCCTCAGTTCCATTAGGTTCCTAAATGACACTGGTCTCCTTGGTTCCATGAGGCCCTGCTGTGACACTCTGGACCCTGGCTTCCATGAAGTTCTTCAGTGTCACAATGGCCCCTTGGATCCATGAGGTCACATAGTGTCACCATGGCATTCTTGGATCTGCATTGTCAGAAGGGAACATTGGTTCCATGTGGCCTGGCTGTGTCACAATGGTCTCCTTGATTCCATGATTGCCCTCAGTGTCACAATGGAGCCTTGTTTCTGTGATGCTCTGAGCTGTCACAATTGTCTCCTTGGTTCCATTAGTTCCCGCTCTGTCACAGTTGTCGCCTTGGTTCCAAAATGAGGATGAGGATCCAAAAGCTTTGAATAAACTCAGTGACACCTGCTTAACACACCTGGACTGTCTGTATTCAAAAGAGAGGTTAAAGGTGAGAATGGCACCAACAGCTTCTATCTGCAACAGAGATCCAGGGAAAGGACAGGGACAGAGAATTCAGCTGAAAGACTCAGAGAATTCTGCTTACAGACATCATTTCTGCTCACACTCGCCCTTGCAGAAAGGAGAGCCTTCCAGGCAGCCTGTACTGAGCATGTGGTTCTACAGTGGGAGTTTGTCGTTTAGGAAACCTGCTCAGGCTTTTCCCTTCTTTCCTCACAAACAGGAAAACTTCTCCTGGGCCTGTGTGCAGGCAGAGCCCTGAGGAGAGCAGGTGGGACATGGTGCAATGGGCAGGGACACCCAGCTGCAGAGCTCAGGGGACAAGGTTCTGCTGCAGGGCACAGGGATGTCAGTCCCAGCTGGGCCATGTCAGACATGGTGAGGCTGGGGGTGAGGAGCAGCTTGTCCAAACAGGGTCAGCCTGCAAGGGGCTCATTCTTCTGTGTGCCCAGACCTCCTAAGGAGACATTCATCATCAAGGTCACCCAGGGAATGTTTCAACCACCTCTTCTCTGAGCTGAAAAGTAAAAAAATATTCTCTTGACTAAAAAAACAAAAATCATGAGATACACTTTGAAATTGCTTCCTTAAGAAAACTCCAAACTCACTCCAATCAGCTGCACAAGCCCTGCAGACTTGAGGACAATTGAAGGAAGACAAAGAGATCCTGAGAGCTTTCTGTATTTTAATCACCTCCACAGTGGATTTGGGGCTGAGCCCAGGAGCCTCAGGCACTGAGAGAAGGTTGAAGAAGCTGCTCAAGGAGTCAGAAGCAAAACTCCAAGTCCCTTGGAGCATCAGTGGCCCCACTGAGGGCAGGGAGTGCCAAAGGCTCCCCAGGGAGTGGTGAGAGCAGATCCTTGAGGCCAGGATTGCAGGAGCCCGAGGCTGTGAGCAGGGAACTGCAATGCTGAGCAAGGCCTGGGCTGGGTGAGGAAGCAGAAAGGCCAAGGCCTGAGCCCAGGCCTGGCCCAGCAGGGCCTGTCCCTCACGGGGGGCTCGGGGCTGTTGCTGGGGCAGTGGGATGGCAGGGGCAGCAAGGACAAATGTCATCAAGCTGCAAGCCCTGGCAGCCTCCTGAGGGAGGGCCGAGGCAGAAGCAAAGTGCAGCCCCTGCCAGGAAAGTTCCTTCTGTGGGGCTGCAGAGGCCCTGCCCGAGCCCAGGGCACAAAGGCCTGGGTGCCTCTGGCCCTGCCAGCCCTGCCCAGCCCTCGGCCATCTCTCCTGCAGGCTGTGCCCCCTGTGCGTGCTGCTCCTGTGCCCTGGCCGGCTGCACACGCCCATCTCGCTGTCCCCCCCAGCATTTCTCAGCCCAGCATTGCTGTGCCCTCCCTGGGCTCCCTGCACCCAGCGCTGCCGGCTCCTGGCACACAGAGCCATGGCATGGCCCAGCCTCACGCTGGGACACCTCGGGCACCAACATTCCTATTTTAAAGGGTTTATTTTATTATTGTTTTTCTTTAGAGCAGAGGTGATTCCAGCATTCTGTGATTGATATTGATCGAAGATCTCTCCTCAGCAGGTCTGGCCTGCTCACAGAAGCTGTGCCTTGAGGTCTGACCCAGTGTGCACAACCTTGCTCCACATTCCCCAACCCCTCCTGTCTTTCCTCACTCACCTGGGACCTGCTTTGCTTGGAGAACTGCTTGCACTCAGGAAATTGTTTGGTTTGGGGTTTTTTTTAAGCAATCAAGAACTCCTTATTTTCTATATTGAAAACAGACACACTCCTCAGGTGTGTGCCAGGCCAAGGTACCACCAAGGAGTTTCCCCTTCCCCAAGGCGGAAACCTGCATGGCAGGTTTGAGAGCTTTGCACTCCTTGGTTCCCTGAGGCCTTGCAGTGTCACAAAGGCCCCTTGGTTCCATGAGGTTCTGCACTGTCACAATGGAGATTTGGGTCCATGGGGTCCCACGGTGTCACAATGCTCTTTTTGGTTCCATGAGGCCTTGATCTGTCTCAATGGACTTTTGGTTCTATGAGGTTCCTGCAGCAGGACTTCCCCTATGGCCCAGCAGAGCTCATCTCTTCTGTCCATCAGCTGGGGCCATCACTCAGGGCATCTTCCCCCTCTCAGGAATTGCTGAGATAACCCAGGCCCCACATCTGTCCTGTCCTGAGTTCTCTCTGGTGCCAGGGAGGTGGAATTCCCAGCTGACCATGAACATCTGGCCTTGAGAGCAGACTGAAGGGAGATGAGCCTTGAATTTCTGAGTGACACACACTTCACTTTACAAACTAGAAAAGCTACACAGAACTTTCACCAAGCAGAAATCTTCTGCATAGTCCCTGCAAACAGGTAGGGCTTCTCTCCCAAGTCTGGATGCATCTTTGTGGTTCCTTTTCTGGGAGCTGAGTGAAAGTTCTCCATGTGTACTCCCTCATCAGTTTGGTGCTAAGTTACATTGACTCCTGATCTCTGCTATTCCTTCACTAGCTGTAATATAGGGAACTTCATTGTGCACGGTGTTTGTATCTACCTGGGCTTCTTCTGTTTATCCTGTGCAGTAAGTATTCCATTTAAAGTGTCTTGTCTGTTAATCTTGAGTCCATTCAGTAAATAATTCATATTATAATAGACCTAATCAGCCATTCTCTTGTGAGCAAAAGCAATTTGGTGTGCAGGTCGCCTGAAACAGAGTTACTGCCAGAAACCTGAGCATAAGACAAGACTTGTCTAAGCTTTCACTCCATTCTAAATATATTTCAATTAAAGATAAAAAGAGAGAATATCTTTTTTTCTTATTTTTATTTTCTTTTTTATACACTGATATCAGCAATCTCCAGTTGATATTAATTCCTGAAACCTTATAATGCAGTCTGAACAGAGATGAAAATCAAGACCCTTTATGGCTGACAATCAGTCACACTCTGTCCCTACCCCCACCCCACCATTTCCCCCATCCAAGCCCTGGCACTCAGAGCAGCCTTGTGCAAATCTGAGCTCCCTCCCCTCCAGGCTGTGCCTGCAGCTTTCAGCTCCTTGGCACCAACTCCCACCTGCTTTCCTTGGAGAAGGAGCTGCCTGAGACACAGAGGGATGTTCATTTCTTGTCAGCAAATAAAATAAAGCCAGGCACAGCTCCATAAAAAACAGAAATCCAGCCCAAGGAGTTCTGGGCATTGGAGTCACATCCAGGGGTGTCCCCAGGGCTCAGGATTGGGGCCAGGGCAGTGAAATCTCTTTCTTGCTGATGTGGACGAGGCCATGGAGGGCACCCTGAGTCAGTGTCCAGGTGAGGCCAAGCTGGGTGGGAGTGTGGCTGTGCTGCAGGGCAGGAAGCTCTGCAGAGGGATCTGGACAGGCTGGAGCCATGGGCCCAGGACAATTGGATGAGGTTCAGCAAGGCCAAGGGCTGGCTCCTGCCCTGGGCTCACAACCACCCCAAATCCCTGGCTCTGCCCTGCCCCTGATCCCCACAGCCTGTCCTGTTTCCTTCATCCCTGCATTGCCAGGGACTTTGTGGGACAAGGGAGCTCTGCTGTGGGAATGGAGGGAGGTGCAAGTGCTACCACTGCAATGGGAACCACAACTCATCAGGTTTGTGTCCTTTGGGGGTCAGTAACTGGTGAGACTCAGAGGCACAGAAGGTTTCTCTTCTTGGCCAACATAAAAAAAAAGTACCAATGATAAAATTCAATAAACTTCAAAATTCTTTCCTCAGCTCTGTGCAATGTCAAAGCAGTATCTGATGTATCCACCATGAACAAGGTATTTCCATACAGGAACAGTTTTAGACACAGACATTAGAAAGGGTGATTCTGTGATAGATGTAGACACAATTAAGATGTTGACTAATGTGGAATGACCAGAGAACAATGGGAGGAGGAAATCTGGGAGCAATGGCAAGGCCATAGGACCAGCTGGTCTAGGGAAGAGATGTCCTTAGACATGGCCATTTAAACAGGAGAGGTGGAAACACCCAAATGAAGAGGGACATGAAATAATAGACAGTATAGTGGTAACACAGGTACAGATGAAGATCAGTATTTCTTGTCCTGCCATCAGTACACATCCAGGAAATTTCTCTTCTCTTCTGGTGGGAAATTTTGACATTTCTTAAAGTACTCAAATGCCCCAGCTAATGAGATGTGCTCATGCACCTCGCAAGCTGCAGGTCCCCTACAGCCCCAGAAGGTTCCTGTCCCATAAATATCTGCTCCAGCCCATTCCAAAATCGGGAGCAGCATCGTCCTGGGATCATCAGGGAGCTGAGGTTGGAAGGGACCTCAGCAAGTCTGCAGCCAAACCTGTCAGAAACTGGATCAGACCAAGTGGTTCAAGACTTGATTTGGTGTGGGTTGGAAAATCCCAAAGCCAGGGATGGGGCAGCATCTCAGAACCTGTCTGAGCCCATGGGAACAAAGGTTTTCCACATGTCCTGTCTGATCTCCCCTCATTCCCCTTCCACCCATTGACTTTTGTCCCCTCCAGCCCCCCCTCCAGTGCAGAGCCTGGCTCTGTGTTCTCCATCAGCTCCTGGGTGGCGCTGCCAGGCTGGCATGAGGAGCCCCTCAGCCTTCCCTGCTCCAGGCTGGACAAGCCCAGCTCCCTCAGCCTCTCCTCACAGCCAAAGGGCTCCAGCCCCACCTTGGAGGCCCTTCCCTCACCCTGCTCCAGCTCACAGACATCTTTCCTGCCCTGGGCAACCCAAACCAGGCCCCAGTGACCTGGATAATCCACGGCCTTGATGTCCTGGTCACACAGCCCTGGCCCCTTGTCCCCGTGTCAGGCTCTGGGGTTGATTTGTGGAACATCCTTGGGGGAGGCTGTGGCTCCAGGTGGAGCAGGGGGATCCCGGGGGGCAGGGGACCCTGCTGGGCATGAACAGCATTGGACTTGTCTGGGGAAACTGTGAGGGGGGCCTGGGGCAGAGTGACCAACCCAGTGACCTCACACAGCCCTGCTGTGATGTCACAAAGCAGCCCAGTGATGTCACAGTCTGCTCTGTGATGTCATTGTCTGCTCTATGCCATAGCTGCTCAGTGACCTCACATAGCCCACTCTGTGATGTCATAGCCCACTCTGTGACCTCATGTTACCAGATGATAAATTGCCCACACAAGTGAGCTGACACAATCCTTATTCTCCAGAACCCTTGGCCTCTGGAAACTGCACAATGCCTGTTGTATAAGGAGGGGAACTGGAAGTTTGTAGCTGTCGGGGCTTTGGGCTTTGGGCCCCAAGCTGCCACAACGTGCCCGGATAAGATGTCCCACAAGGAACAGCCTTTCCTGGTGTCTCAGGCAGATTTCAGCCACAAGGTACGAGGATGCAAGCAATGCCTGGAGTCCAGGCCTTCAGCCCATGTTGTGATTTGAGCCTTGCTTCCAAAGTACCTTTGGCCAGCAGAGGAAGGAGACCGAGGAAGCTGCAGGGAGATTCCACAGACACTTTATTTCTTCCACGAAGGGGTCCCAGGCAGCAATTCAATGGACAAGGTACTAACGGGGGCTTTTGTAGGGTCAGGGTGTCTTGAAAACAGACCAATTATTTAGGGGATTGTAAAACGGACCAACTACTTAGGGATTTTAGAGAAAAGGGACCAATTGCTAAGGGGATTGAAAATGGACCAATTATATCACAGGGAGATAAAGTGAGGTTTGCAAAGGGGGGAAATATTTCTAGTATTAGTCATTCTAAGTAAGCAATTTCTTATCTAAGGGACAGCTTTCCAAGGAGGCTCTGTTAGGGTTTCTGCTCCTTCCACAGAAGTTCACCAGCTTCAATGTCCTGCCAACTTAGCCAGACCAACTGGAACATTGGGGTCCACGACCACCAGGGACCCCCACAGAGACCCGCAGGACAGAAGAACCCATGGGTAAAGAGGTGTTGGGAGTTGTTTTTTTCCTTCCCTCTCTGCCTGTGGAATTTTTTCCCACTGATATGCTAAGGATCACTGCTGGCTAGGTCCTTGAGACTTCGAGATGGGGGAGGGAGAGACTCCCTGGTTTCTTTAGGAGTTTCTCTTGGAAGGCAGGGGTGGAGGGGGGGGAACAGTGCGAGATGAGAAGAGGGTAAAGGAGGGTGGGGGGCTGTTGCTGGCAGTCACTTGCTTTGGCTGTTGGAGGAGGAAGGCCACTGGAAAACCTCACCCCACCATCCCAATGCCAGGAGCTGCCTCTTCTGGTGTTGGACCCCACACCCCTGCTAGGACGCTCTCCTGCTTCAGTTTGCTATCTCCAAGCATCCTGTTGGGGCACTGGGACCAATACTGCTCGAAGGATTTGTGAGCACAGCCTCTCCTCCACCCTTCCCATCTGGGACACGGCCACCATCACCCCAGTGCCCCTGCAGCTGTGCAGGATCTGCCCCTGTCCACCAGGAACCTGCCAGAGCTCACTGCCAACTGGGAGGGTAACTGCACCAGAGGGGAAAAGTCCCCGCAGCCAAGAGAACTGTTACTGGGTTCCTGTTCTGTTTGTTGTTAATTTCATAGTTGTTGTTTTATTTTGTCTTGTTATATATATATTAGTAAAGAACTGTTATTCCTATCTCCATATCTTTGCCTGACAGCCCCTTCATTTCAAAATGATACTAATTCAGAGGGAGGGATTTACTTTCTCCATTTCAAGGGAAGGCCCTGCTTTCCCTAGTAGACAGCTGTCTTTCAAACCAGGACAGGGTGGTCAGTGGGAGGTGATCAGTGGCTGTGGTCAGTGGCAGTGTGGGCATTGGTGTCTGGGCCGTGGGTGTGGTCAGTGAAGGGGTGGTAAGTTGGTGTGGTCAGTGGCATGTGATCAGTCAGGGTACGGCCAGTTCGGTGCTCAGTCACTTTGTTCAGTTGAGTGGTCAGTGGATTGTGGTCAGGAGTGGTCAGTGGGTGTGGTCAGTGGGAGAATTCAGTGGGTTGTGGTCCGTGGGTGTGGTCAGTTGTGATATGATCAGTTGTGATATAATCAGCAATGGTCAGTTGCGTGGTCACTTGGTGTGGTCAGTGGGTGGGGCATTGGGTGTGGTCAGTGGTTGTGGTCAGTGGGGTGTGGTCAGTGGGTGTGGCCATATCGAGTGGTCAGTGGGTTTGATCAGTGGGTGTGGTCACTTGGGTGGTCAGTTGGATGTGGCCAGTGGGGTGTGGTCACTGACTGTGGTGAGTGGGTGTGGTCAGGTAATGTCAGGTGGCTAGTCAGTGGGAAGGTGTCAGTGGGAAGGTGTCAATGGAAGTGGTCAGGTGGTCATTGGGGTGTAGTCAGTGGAGGTGGTCAGTGGGTGTGGTCAATGGTTGTGGTAAGTGAATGTGGTTGATGCAGGTGGTCAGTGGGGGTGTGGTGAGGGTTTGTGGTCAGTGGATGGGGTCAGTTGGGTTTTAATTGGAGTGTGGTCAGTGGTTGTAGTCAGAGATTGTGGTCATTGGGGAATGGCCAATTGGTGAGGTTAGTGAGGGTGGTCAGTGTATGTGGTCATTGGGGTGGTCAGTGCATGGGTCAGACTTGATGATCTCCAAGGTTTTTTCCAGCTTTGCTGATTCCGTGATTCTCTGAAACCGGCCCTGGAGCAGTAGCAGGATGAGCCCTGGGCCTCCTCTTCACAAGGTCCAGCAGCCCAGGGCCCTCAGCTTCTCCACACAGCCCCAAAGCCCATCCTGTCAGTCCTGCAGAGCCTCTCCAGCCCCTCCTCATTGCCCACAACAGGGAGCCACACATCCAGACACAGCAGCCCAGATGTGCCCCCTTGGCCTGTGGTGCCTCTGGCAAGGGAACAGCACGAGGCACTGCAGGACACTGCAGACAATTCCTGAAGCACTTGGAGGATGATCCTGCTCCCCAAGGGATGTTCCCATGGTGCCAATTCAGGAACTGTAATGGGGAGTGGGGCCAGAGAGGAAAGGGCAAACAGGGATGGGCTGTTTGCAAGGGAGGGAATGAAGGTGGGTAATAGGAAGCAATCAGGAGCAGGAAAGTGGAAAGAAAGCAAAGGTGAAGCCAAGGAAATGCTCAGGGCAGTTTGAGGGCGCCTGCCAGGCAGTCCTGACTCTGAGCAATAATATCTGCAGTGGGACAGGAAACTCACAGCTGATGGGAACAAACTTTCTGGCTGACTTCAGAGGCCACAACAAACCCAAGTGGTTTCCCTGCCGTCCCCCAGCCCTTGCTGGCCCCAGGGGCTGATGGCATTTGTGCTCACTCAGCTCCATGTCCCCACAGCAGCACCATGGGGGTGCTGAGCCTGCTGTGTGCAATGCAAACAGGGGCTCCTGAGCCAGTGCTGCCGTGTGTGTGCCTGCAAGGATGCGGCTCCTGTGTGAGCTGGGGGAGAGGCCAGGGCTGCAGAGGGGGGATGTTGTTGGCAGGTGCATGAGGACGCTCTGGGACGCTGCCCTGGGGTGTCCAGCGCAGTGGGGATGGATCAGCCCCTGCTCTGCTGCTCCTTGCCAGGGTGTCCCCCTTGCAGGGAGCTTGCAGAGCACCAGCCATGCTGTTTGCCCCCAGCCTGCCCACGGCCAGCCTGGGGCTGCTCATGGGGCTTTTCTGTGCTCAGCATTGGGCTGGCCAAGTGTTGTGGAGAGAGCCTGGCCAAGGAGCCTGGAGCCCCCAGGCCCTGGCCTGAGGTGTCAGCGCTGCCCCAGCAGTGCCCATGGCCTGTCCCTGCTGCAGCCCCAGCACTGCCACCCCCAGGGCTGTGCCCGGCCCCGAGAGCACTCAGGCCCTGCAGCAACACGAGGGCCAGGAGGGCAGCGGGGCAGTGGCACGGGAGCAGCACTGGCAGCACCAAGTGCTGTTGCTGCTGGGCACAGCTGCTGTGCCAGCACTGATCTGCCCCAGCTCTGCACACAGACATTGCTGCTGCAGCTCCAGAGAAGGGAACAGAAGGGGCATCTCTGGAGAAAACTTTGCTGGGAGATCCTTTAGTTCATATATAGCCTCCAAGAGTGGAGCTCCTCATTGACAGAATCTGTAGTCAATGGGAAGGGTGAGAGAAACAAAATGAGAAATAACACGAGCATAGGCTTATCTTTGTGGACAATATAGAAAAACTAAAACAAAGGAAAAAGAATCCCACAACTAACAAAACAAGAACTATCAAAAATGGCTATTATTTATGTTATTTTCATTATTTTTCTGGAAGTTTAATGTCCCTGAAACCCTCCAGTCATCAGCCTCCACATTGCAGCCTTGAGCTCCTGGTTCCTGAGACTGTAGATGAGGGGATTCAGGACTGGAGGCACCACTGAGTACAGAACTGATAAGGACAGATCCAAGGATGGGGAGGAGATGGAGGGGGGCTTCAGGTACTCAAATAAGGCAGTGCTGAGAAACAGGGAGACCACAGTAAAAAGTAAACCACAAACAATAACCTCCAAAATGAAACCAACAAGAATTATCAAAGGTGACTTTTTTTACCAATGATTTGCAGAAATTGACCATCAGTTTACAATTTCTTAAATCCTCAAGTCATCAATGTCCACACTGCAGCCTTGAGCTGCTGATTCCTCAGGCTGTAGATGAGAGGGTTCAGGACTGGAGGCACCACCGAGTACAGAACTGACATGGCCAGATCCAGGGATGGGGAGGAGATGGAGGGGGGCTTCAGGTAGGCAAACACTGCAGTGCTGACAAATAGAGAGACCACAGCCAGGTGAGGGAGGCAGGTGGAAAAGGCTTTGTGCCTTCCCTGCTCAGAGGGGATCCTCAGCACAGCCCTGAAGATCTGCACATAGGAGAAAATAATGAACACAAAACAACCAAAATATAGAACAGCACTTATCACAATGAGCCCAACTTCCCTGAGGTTGGAGTGTGAACAGGAGAGCTTGAGGATCTGGGGAATTTCACAGAAAAACTGGTCTAGGACATTGCCTTGGCACAGGGGCAGGGAAAATGTATTGGCTGTGTGCAGCAGAGCATGGAGAAAGGCACTGGCCCAGGCAGCTGCTGCCATGTGGGCACAAGCTCTGCTGCCCAGGAGGGTCCCGTAGTGCAGGGGTTTGCAGATGGACACGTAGCGGTCGTAGCACATGATGGTCAGGAGGAAATACTCTGCTGAGACGAAGAACACAAAGAAAAAGAGCTGAGCAGCACATCCAGCATAGGAGATGTGTCTGGTGTCCCAGAGGGAATTGTGCATGGCTTTGGGGACAGTGGTGCAGATGGAGCCCAGGTCGCTGAGGGCCAGGTTGAGCAGGAAGAAGAACATGGGGGTGTGCAGGTGGTGGCCGCAGGCTACGGCGCTGATGATGAGGCCGTTGGCCAGGAGGGCAGCCAGGGAGATGGCCAGGAAGAGGCAGAAGTGCAGGAGCTGCAGCTGCCGCGTGTCTGCCAATGGCAGCAGGAGGAAGTGGCTGATGGAGCTGATGTTGGACATTTGCTGGGTCTTGGCATGGAGATCTAGAAAAAATTAATAATGGTATAGTTCAGTTTGGAGAGGATTTTAAATATCCCAGCCCAGCTTGGTGTCACTTTTCCCCCACTGCCTGCCCAAGGCTCTGCTGCCTGGAGCTGTTCCTGCCAGCAGCTGCTTCCCTGTGCCCAGGGCTGGGCCCTGCCAGTGCTCCCAGAGCCCAGCCCAGCCCTGGGGCTCAGCTCTGCCCTGCAGACCCCTCCCAGCACAGGGCACTGCCCAGGGCTAGCTCTGCTTCTGCAGGATCTGATGGCAACATCACAGCAACCCTGAGGAGGCTGGAAAAATGACACTGATGTTGCCTGTAAGTGCTGATTTCTGTTACTTCCTGCTTTATTAAGATCCGAGAAAAAAAAAAAAATCCCAACCTGAACTGAGAGATGAATATCTATATGCAATTTTCCCACCTACGCAACACAGAGCAATAGAATATAAAATTAGGATTATCTTTTTTATGCAGCCCCTGCCTCTCTGCGCTCCCTTTGTAATCTACCTAGAAATATTCTGGAGTTAAATGCTACTCTGGGAGCAGTCCTGAACAATGCATCATCCTCACTACACAAGCAGAATACTTCCAAGCCTTACCAGCTGTCTCCTTCCACCCACACCTTGTCCCCCAGTGCTGGCAGCAGCTCCCAGGGCTGGCTGAGAGCTGTCCCTGGCAGGCAGCAGAGTCCCTGCCCCAGCACAGCGCCCTGGGCTGCAGGACCCTGCTCTGCACCACAGCCCTGGGCACCCCTGGCTGCTCTACACAAGAGATCATCAGAGAATGTACTCACCGAGTCTGCAGGCATTGGGAGGTTGCAGCTTTAGGAGATCAGTGCAGGAGCTGCAGCTGCATTGTCCTGCAGCCAGAGGCTTCCTGTGTCAAGGGCTGGGAGTGATTCTGCCCCAGGCACTTGTGAGCATCTTAACAGCCCTGACTGATTGAAGCTCTCTGTGCCTCTGTGCTGTGCCTGGGGTGGCTGCAGGCAGTGCCCCATCCCTGCTGAGCTGGGAGAAGAGCTGCTCATGAAGAGAAATGTGTTTTTGAAGCTCTTCTTGGTTGCCAGAATCGCCTTCTGTGCCAGAAGCTCAGCCCAGCTCTTCACCACAGACACAGCACACGGATTTTAATGACCCTCTCAGGGCATTGGTGCTGTCTGCATCAGACTCAGTCCCTCAGAGTGTGCTTGAGAAACTTCTCAAGAACTCAAATTTTAATTGAAACACTGAAGTTTCTTCAAGTTTTAATGGGTCCCACTGAGGGACAGGACTGAGAAAGTGTCCCCAGGTTTCAGTTAGTGCAGAACACTGGAGGCACTGATGACAGGTGGGGACAAACAAGGGAAAGGTGTCTCTGATGCTGAGCAAACCTGGATGTGTTTCAGGAATGCAAAGGGCCAAGGGCTGAGCCCCAGCCCCTGGCAAGGCAGATCCTGTCCCTCCCTCATTGCTCAGGGCTCTTCCCGGCCCACTGGGCTCTGGGCATGTGCAATGCCAAGGGCAGCACCATGGGGCGGCCCCTGCCAGGCTGCTGAGCAGGGACAAGGAGGCAATGAGGCCCCAGCACAGCAAGGCTCACTTGTCCCCTGCTGGCCTCAGGCCCAGGGCCAGCCTGCATGGCCCAAGTGCTGCAGGAGTTGGCTGTGTCAGGGCCTTTCAGCTGCTGCCCATCCCTGTGCCCTCTGCAGCCCAGGCTGTCCTACGGTGTCCATGCCCTGCGCCTCTGTCCCTGCAGGCTGTCGTCATCCCCCGGCTGCCCCACCTCGCTGGCCCCTTCCTTTGCTGACAGCTCTGCCTCCTGCCTGCCTCTGCCTGCACACACAGAGCCTTGGGCTGCTCCAGACTCCTTCTGGGGGATGTGCTGCACCACAGCCCTTTCATAGAAGGGAAATTTCTCCTTTTTTCCAGTCTGGGCCTCCTCAGCTGCCTTTGGCATTAATTCTTTCTTCCTCAGGCTGTTTTCCACTATGTCAAAAGGATCCACCATCTCTGAAACCACTGTTCAATCCCTCCCAGGGCACTCTTCTGCTGTCCTCAGTTTCCACTCCACTGAACACATAGCTTCTTTGTCACTCGATAGTGGTCAAGTGCTTGAGCCCAAGAGCCCTTGGACAAGAGGGATCGCTCTTTTCCATAGGAAGGAAACCACAGAACCCCAGGGTTTTGAAGGCAGATGAGAAGCACTCACCAGAGGCCAAGGCAAGCCAGACCTGTCTGTCCTTACAGCTTCTGTCTGAAAGCAACCTTTGGATATATGGGGAGTTTTGGAGGTGGAATTCCATTTCAGCCATGGGTTCCTGGACTAGAAAGACAGTTCTCCATAGGAAGGAAAGGGTAGAGTCCCGGTGTTTCAAAGGCTGATTAGACACAGCCCCAAGGAGGCCAAGGCCAGCCAGACCTTTTGTCAGGGAGGAATCCTTGAACAGACAGAATTTGGGAGGCCAAATCCCACTTTTCTCTATGGACATCTGGATGAGAAGGACAATTCTTTTCCCTAGGAAGGATTGTAGGGAGCCCTGGTGTTTCAAAGGCAGACAAGAGCTGGCCCACAGGAAGCCTGGAAGATTTTGTCTGGGACCTGTCCTTGGAATTTTGGAGGTGGATTCCCAATTTTGGCCATGGATGCCTGGACTTGAAAGATGTTTTTCCATGGGAAGAAAAGCACAGGTCCCCAGTGTTTTGAAGGCAGATAAGAGGTGGCCCCCAAGAGGCCAAGGCCTGCCAGAGCTGTCTGTCCTGGCAGGTTTCATATGGGAATAATCCTTGGATAAAATCAAATTTGGAGGAGGTATCCCAATTTTGGCCATGAACCCCTGGAGGAGAAGGACAGCTTTTTCCCATAGGAAGGAAACCACTGAACTCTAGTGTTTCAGGGGCTGATGAGAAATAGCCCCCAACATGGCAAGTCAGCTGGACCAGTCAGGCAGCCCTCAGGAGGCCCAGCCAACCAGACCTGTTCCATGTTCTTGTACCCTTGGGGCCCTGACATCACAACTGCCCCTTGGTGTTGTGTTCCGCTGCAGTGAGGGGCACAACAGCTTCCCTGGGCCCTGGAGTCTTGGACCTCAGGCAGCCATTAGTGACCAACAGGAAAAGACGTAAACAGGATGGGTCTTGGTTTAGCAGAACCCGGGATCCTTTATTGAACCAGGGACCAAGACAAGAATGAGGGTAGAGTCATGGGTTTTATATGCCAGGGTATGGGTGGAGTTTAGGTTCAATTACGAGAAAAGCAGGGGACTGCAAAGGGGTGGGTCGAGGAGGACAATCAATGGGAAGAACTAAGGCAGGAACACTACAGTCAAATTTAAACCAATGAGGGTACAGGAAAAGAAGATCATTTTGGGACCATTCCTTATCTGACAAAATGAGTGGAGTATCTTTTCCTGGGCTTGCAGGAGCATGCCCCACAGGGTGGAGAGGCCCTGATTCCATTGGGCCCCTCTGTTACATGAGTTCTTAGTTCTATGGAGCCCTGTAGTTTCACAATGGTCTCCTTGGTTCCATGGTGCCACACAGTGTCACAACAGCCCCTTGCTTCCATGAGGCTCTGTGATGTCACAATGGTCTCATTGGTTGGACAAGGCTCAGCAGTTCCACAATGGCCCTTGAAGTATAAAAATAGTGTCAGCGGGTTCCCCTGCTGGTTCACAATGGCCTCCTTTGTTCCATGATGCCTCATAGTGTAACAGTGGTATCCTTGGTTCCACAGAGTCAGAATGGTCCTGTGGTCTCATGGAGCCTGTCAAGATCCGCTATTAATACAGAGCGGGGGTCGTGATGGTTCTTTTGATCTTAAAGGTGCAAAGAGCCAAAGTGCAGGGGACAAAATCAGTTTATTCAACAGCAGAAAATCAGTTTATTCAACAACAGCAATGCATTTCATCAAATGCCAACAACTCAGTTACGGTAAAGGGGAGAGGTATAGGATAGGGAGAGGGGAAGGAAAGAAAGGGATGGGAAAATAGCTACCAACAGACGAGACGGGCGTCCTCACGGGTCATCCGATAGACGAGTCTTTGTCTGTGGGGAGATCTCAGGGGTCTTCTCCAGGGGATAGACGGGTCTTCATCAGTGGAGAGATCTCAAAGGGTCTTTCCCAGCTCTTTTATAGTCCTTCTCCAAAACATGTGGCCTCTGGCCAAGAGGTGGGAAGATTTATGGACCATTGTGTGGTGCTGCAGGAGACAGGTACGGTCAAGCAGTCCTCAGTTGGTACAACACAACCTCTGGTTGGTGCTACAACAGCACAGTCCAGTGAACACAATACACCAGCACACAGTCACGAGCATCCACCTTGGCCAGGCCAGGAAACCATTGTTTGGAGTCAGCCTGGGTGGGGTCCTCGAGGTCTCTTTGCGATGGTCGGGAGGCAAAATCGAGGGAAACATCAGACTGACCCTTACAGATGGAGACACTTCAAGAAAGAAATCATGAATGAGCAGAAGGAGCCTGTCCCAGAGTGCCAGAAGTGAGCTAGTGAGGAAAATGACTGGCCTGGCTGGGTATGGAGATTTTTCTAGGCACTCAGGGAAAAAAGTGGGTGCATCATATTTGGAAAGAGGTGCAGGCAACTCAGGAAGTGTTTAAGGATGTTATTAAGTCATACAGAAAGAAAATGTGAGAATTGAAAACTCAACTAGGACTTAACCTGGCCACTTCTGTGAAAAATAATAGAAAATATTTCTATAAATAAGTTATTAGTAAACCGGCGGACAAAGAGAATCTCAGCTCTTTATTGGATGCAGTGGGGAATAGAGAAATTGAAGATGAGAAAAAGGCTGAGCTACTTAACCCATTCATTGCCACAGTTTCAAACAATTAGACAGGATATCCTCAGGACAAGTGTTCTCCTGAACTGGGAGATGGGGACAGGGAGCAGAACAGACCCCTGTAATCCTGGAGGAAGCAGCTGGGGACCTGCTGAGCCACTCAGATGCTCACTGGTGTCTCTGGGAACAGGTGGGATCTATCCTAGGGGGATGAGAGAGCTGCTGGAAGGGCTCCCCAAGCTGCTCTCCATCATTTCTCATCAGTGCTGGCTCAGCAGGGAGGTGCCAGAGGACTGGAGGTGCCAATGTGAGCCCATCGCCAAGAAGGGCTGGAAGGAGGATGTGAGGAACTGCAGGCCTGTCAGCCTGACCTGGGTGCCTGGTGAGGTGATGGAACAGATCACCTTGAGTGCCATCACAGGGCACCCACAGGATGGCTGAGGGATCAGAGCCAGCCAGCGTGGATTTCAATATCTGCATTGATGATCTGGATGAGGGCATTGAGTGCACCATCAGCAAATGTGCAGATGGCACCAAGCTGGGGGTGAGTGTGGATGTGCTGGAGAGCAGGAGGGCTCTGCAGAGGGACTCAGACACCACTGTGACACTGACACTGCAGGGTGTCATGGCACCAAGAAACCATTGTGACACTGCAGGATCTTGTGTCAGCAGGGGTCCATTGTGGCACCGTGCAAACAAGGAGTCCAGTGTGGCACTGTGGAGCCTTATGGAATTCGGGGGTCCCTGTGACTCCATGAGACCTCATGAAATCAAGAAGACAGTTGTGACACTTTTTGTCCTTTTGGAAACAAGGAGACCACTGTAATACTGCTGGACCTCGTACAACCAAGAGGCCATTGTGACACTGCAGGGACTCATAGACTGAAGGAAACAATTATGACACCATGGTGCCCCATGGGACCAAGAGGCCATTGTGACACTGTGGAACTAAGGAGAGCATTGCTGCACTGTGAGACCTCATGGAACCAAAGATCCATTGTGACATTGCAGGGCACAATGATCCAAGGGACTTTGTGACACCCTGGGTCTCCATTGAAGCAAAGGGATATTGTGACACTGGGAGGCCTCATGAAATTGTGACACTCTAAGACCGTATGGAATCGTGCTGACATGAAGCTGGGTGTGAGTGTGGATCTTCTGGAAGGTAGGAGGGCTCTATACACGGGCCTGGATAGGCTGGATCCAGGGCCCAAATCCAAGGAGAGGTTTAACAAGACCAAGTGCTGGGTCCTGAACTTTGGCCACAACAACCCCAGCAGTGCTACCAGCTGGGGACGAAGTGGCCGGACAGCAGCCAGGCAGAAAGGGACCTGGGGGCACTGATGGACAGCAGGCTGGACATGAGCCAGCAGTGTGCCCAGGTGGCCAAGAATTTCCATGGCAACTGGCCACAATCAGGAATGGTGTGGCCAGCAGGAGCAGGGCAGTGATTCTTCTCCTGTACACGGCCCTGGTTGGGCAGCACCTCGAGTGCTGTGTCCAGTTCTGGGCCCCCCAATTTAGGAAGGACATGGAGGGGCTGGAGCGTGTCCAGAGAAGGGCAACAAGGCTGGTGAGGGGTGTGGAACACAAGTCCTGTGAGGAGTGGCTGAGGGAGCTGCAATTGTTAATTCTGGAGAAGGGGAGGCTCAGGGAGACAAGGTGGTGTCAGGGCACACGATGGACTTGATGATTTCCAAGGACTTTTCCAGCCTGGCTGATTCTGTGATTCTTTAAAACACCCCTGGGGCAGTTGCAGGATGAGCCCTGGGCCTCCTCTTCACAAGGTCCAGCAGCCCACGTCCCTCAGCTTCTCCACACAGCCCCAAAGCCCATCCTGTCAGTCCTGCAGAGCCTCTCCAGCCCCTCCTCATTGCCCACAACAGGGAGCCCCACACCCAGACACAGCAGCCCAGATGTGCCCCCCTGGCCTGTGGTGCCTCTGGCAAGGGAGCAGCACGAGGCACTGCAGGACCCTGCAGACAATTCCTGAAGAACTTGGAAGATGGCCCTGCTTCCCAAGTGATGCTCCCATGGTGACAACCCAGGAACTGAAATGGGGAGTGGGGCCAGAGAGGAAAGGGCAAAGAGGGATGGGCTGTTTGCAAGGGAGGGGACAGGGATGGGCAAGAGGAAAAAATCTGGATCAAGAAAGAGGAAAGAAAGCAAAGGTGAAGCCAAGGAAAAGCTCAGGACAGTTTGGGGGTGCCTGCCAGGCAGCCCTGGCTCCGAGCAACAACATCTGCAGTGGGACAGGAAACTCACAGCTGATGGGAACAAACTTTCTGGCTGACTTCAGAGGCCACGACAAAGCTGAGTTGTTTCCCTGCTGTCCCCCAGCCCTTGCTGGCCCCAGGGGCTGATGGCATTTGTGCTCACTCAGCTCCATGTCCCCACAGCAGCACCATGGGGGTGCTGAGCCTGCTGTGTGCAATGCAAACAGGGGCTCCTGAGCCAGTGCTGCCGTGTGTGTGCCTGCAAGGATGCGGCTCCTGTGTGAGCTGGGGGAGAGGCCAGGGCTGCAGAGGGGGGATGTTGTTGGCAGGTGCATGAGGACGCTCTGGGACGCTGCCCTGGGGTGTCCAGTGCACTGGGGATGGATCAGCCCCTGCTCTGCTGCTCCTTGCCAGGGTGTCCCCCTTGCAGGGAGCTTGCAGAGCACCAGCCATGCTGTTTGCCCCCAGCCTGCCCACGGCCAGCCTGGGGCTGCTCCCGGGGCTTTTCTGTGCTCAGCATTGGGCTGGCCAAGTGTTGTGGAGAGAGCCTGGCCAAGGAGCCTGGAGCCCCCAGGCCCTGGCCTGAGGCGTCAGCGCTGCCCCAGCAGTGCCCATGGCCTGTCCCTGCTGCAGCCCTGGCACTGCCAACCCCAGGGCTGTGCCCGGCCCCGAGAGCACTCAGGCCCTGCAGCAACACGAGGGCCAGGAGGGCAGCGGGGCAGTGGCACGGGAGCAGCACTGGCAACACCAAGTGCTGCTGCTGCTGGGCTCAGCTGCTGTGCCAGCACTGATCTGCCCCCAGATCTACACACAGACATTGCTGCTGCAGCTCCAGAGAAGGGAACAAAAGGGACATCTCTGGAGAAATCTTTGCAGGGACAAAGATACTTTAGTTCGTTTAAAGGCACCAAGAGCACAGATGCTCATTTACACAGTCAGTGACCACAGCAAAGGTGGAGAGAAACAAAATGAGTCATGGTCCAAACAGTGATATTTATTTGTGTAGAATATTAAAAATTAAAACAAAGCAAAAAATCAGCAAAATTAAATCAACAAGAAGTATCAAAGCCGATTTTTATTACAAGTGATTTGCAGAAATTGGCCAGCAGTTTAAGGTTTCTGATGCTATCCAGTTATCATTGTCCACACTGTGGCCTTGAGCTCCTGGTTCCTCAGCCTGTAGATGAGGGGATTCAGGGCTGGAGGCACCACAGAGTACAGAACTGACATTGCCAGATCCAGAGATGGGGAGGAGATGGAAGGGGGCTTCAGGTAGGCAAACGCTGCAGTGCTGAGAAACAGGGAGACCACAGCCAGGTGAGGGAGGCAGGTGGAAAAGGCTTTGTGCCTTCCCTGCTCAGAGGGGATCCTCAGCACAGCCCTGAAGATCTGCACATAGGAGGAAACAATGAACACAAAACAACCAAAATATAGAACAGCACTTATCACAATGAACCCAAGTTCCCTGAGGTAGGATTGTGAGCAGGAGAGCTTGAGGATGTGTGGGATTTCACAGAAGAACTTGCCCAGGGCATTGCCCTGACACAGGGGCAGGGAAAATGTATTGGCTGTGAGAAGCAGAGCATTGAGGAAGGCACTGGCCCAGGCAGCTGCTGCCATGTGGGCACAAGCTCTGCTGCCCAGGAGGGTCCTGTAGTGCAGGGGTTTGCAGATGGACACGTAGCAGTCGTAGCACATGATGGTCAGGAGGGAAAACTCTGCTGAAATGAAAAAGGCAAAGAAAAAGAACTGAGCAGCACATCCAGTGTAGGAGATGTGTCTGGTGTCCCAGAGGGAATTGTGCATGGCTTTGGGGACAGTGGTGCAGATGGAGCCCAGGTCAGAGAGGGCCAGGTTGAGCAGGAAGAAGAACATGGGGGTGTGCAGGTGGTGGCCGCAGGCTACGGCGCTGATGATGAGGCCGTTGGCCAGGAGGGCAGTCAGGGAGATGGCCAGGAAGAGGCAGAAGTGCAGGAGCTGCAGCTGCCGCGTGTCTGCCAATGGCAGCAGGAGGAAGTGGCTGATGGAGCTGCTGTTGGACATTTCCTGTGTCTTGCCATGGGGATCTGTAAGAAAAGTAATCATGGAATAGTTCAGTTTGGAGAGGACTTTAAACATCCCAGCCCAGCTTGGTGGCACTTTCCCCCCACTGCCTGCCCAGGCTCTGCTGCCTGGAGCTGTCCCTGCCAGCAGCTGCTTCCCGGTGCCCAGGGCTGGACCCTGCCAGTGCTGCCAGAGCCCAGCCCAGCCCTGGGGGCTCAACTCTGCCCTTCAGACCCTTCCTAGCACAGGGCACTGCCCACGGTCAGCTCTGCCTGTGCAGGCTCCGATGGCAAGATAATAATAACCCTGAGGAGGCTGGAAAAGTGACACTGATGCTGCCATGCTGCCTGTGAGGTACCCTGTGCTGATTTCTGTCACTGACTGCTTTATTAAGATCCAAGAAAAAGATTTTCTATTTTTCCCACCCTGAAGAGATTAATATCTATATGCAATTTCCCTTCTAGGCAACCCAGAGCAGTAAATTACAAAATCTGGATTTTCCCTTTTATGCAGCCCCTGCCTCACTGTGCTCTCTGTGTAATCTGTTTGGAAATATTCTAAATTTAAATGTCATGCTGGGAGCAGTCCTGAAAAATGCAGCATCCTCACCCCACAAGCAGAACACTTTTTTTTCCCAAGCCTTACCAGCTGTCTCCTTCCACCCAGACCTTGTCCCCCAGTGTTGGGAACAGCTCCCAGGGTTGGCTGAGAGCTGTCCCTGGCAGGCAGCAGAGTCCCTGCCCCAGCACAGCGCCCTGGGCTGCAGGACCCTGCTCTGCACCACAGCCCTGGGCACCCCTGGCTGCTCTACACAAGAGATCATCAGAGAATGTACTCACACAGTCTGCAGGCACTGGGATGTTGCAGCTTTAGGAGATGACTGCAGGAGCTGCAGCTGCATTGTCCTGCAGCCAGAGGCTTCCTGTGTCAAGGGCTGGGAGTGATTCTGCCCCAGTCCCTTCTGAGCATCTTCCCAGCCCTGACTGATTGAAGCTCTCTGTGCCTCTGTGCTGTGCCTGGGGTGGCTGCAGGCAGTGTCCCAGCTCTGCTGGGCTGGGAGAAGAGCTGCTCATGAAGAGAAATGTGTTTTTGAAGCTCTTCTTGGTTGCTAGGATCACCTTCTGTGCCAGGAGCCCAGCCCAGCTCATCAGCACAGACACAGCACAAGGACTTTAATGACCCTCTCAGGGATTGGGGCTGAGTCTCTGAGCATCGGTCCCTGAGTGGGAGCTGAAGAAACCTCTCAAGAACTCTAAGTCAGAATCAAACTCCAAAGTTTCCTAAAGTTTTAATGGGTCCCACTACGTGACACAACTGAGAAAGTGTCCCCAGGTTCCAGTCAGAGCAGGAAATTGGAGGCAGTGATGACAGGTGGGGACAAAGAGAAACCAAGTCTTGGTGCCCTGGGGCACAGCAGGGTCTGTGCCACCAAGGGCTGGGAGGAGACACCTTGTCCTGAGCCACTGGGGCCTCCTGGCACAGCCCCAGCAAGGCTGGCCACTGTCACCCCTTGTCCTGCCCTCAGCATCCCCCCACATCCCAGTGGCCTCAGGGATCTGCTGGGACCAGTCCCTGGGGAGCCTTGGTCAGGAATGGCCCTGGGGGCTCCTTCATGCTCCCAGGGACTGCAGGTTTTTCAGAGGACTTTGGGTTTTGCTTTTGCCTTGGAGTCTCTGAGAGCTTTGTGCAATCATGGCCTCCAATCATCTGCTTTAATTAGTCCCTTGAGAGCCTTTGTCAGTAACAACACTCAGTGGGGTTCATTAATGCTTCAAGGTACTTGAAATTTTTCAAGGTACTTTCCTTTTTCCTTTCTTCTCTGACTCCCTCAAAGGTTTATGGGCAATCATGGCCTCCCATTCTCTCCTCCAAGGAGTCCATGACGAGCCTGTGTTGGGAATGGACCCATTAATATCTCAAGACACTTTGGACTTCTCTTTTGACTTTGATCCTTGGAGGGGTTTGTGCAATCTCCCCTCAGGCCCTGAGGTTCGAAGGCTCAGCCTCAAATGCACCACGGGGCTGATTGGGATCAAGCAAGTCCTGACAAACCATGGCTCTGCCTTGATTGCCCTCTGGTCTGGTGCAGTTCAGGAGAAGGTTTTCAACTCCAATTATGGAGAATTATGTCAAAGAGCTTCTTAGAAATATCCGTTCCTATTTCAGTGGATGCATTTTATTTCAGTTCTCTTTAGAGCAGAGGTGATTACATCATTCTGTGATTGATATTGATGCAGGGTCTCTCCTCAGGAGGTCTGCCCTGCTCACAGAAGCTGTGCCTTGAGGTCTGACCCAGTGTGGACAACCTTGCTCCACATTGCCCAACCCCATCCTGTCTGTCCTCACTCACCTGGGACCTGCTTTGTCCCAGTTTGGAGAACTGGCTGCACTCAAGCAAAAATGAGTTTTTTCCCTTTTTTGGTTTTTTTGGCTGCTTTTTTTTTTTTTTTTTTTTTTTTTTTTTTTTTTTTTTTTTTAGCAATCTAAAACTCCCGGATTTCCTCATTGCAGACAGACACCTTCCATTAGTGTGTGCCAGCCCAAGGTCCCACCACGGAGGTTTCCCTTCCCCAAAGCAGAGACATGTAAGGAAAAATGTCAGCAGAACACAGCAATACAGAGTTCTTTATTTTGTGTAAACACTTGTGGACTCCTTGGTTCTACAAGGGCTCGCTGGGTCACCCTGCACTCTTGGTTCCATGAGGTTCTGTACTGTCGCCGTGGAGATTTGGGTCCATGGGACCCCACAGTGTCACAATGCTCTTTTTGGGTTCCATGAGGTCTTGCTCTGTCACATGGACTTTTGGTTCCTTGGGTTTCCATATTCTCAACAATGGGCTCTGTAGTTCCAGAGTGTCACGATGGACCCTTGGTTCCATGAGGTTCTTCAGTGTCAAAATGGAATTCTTGGTTCCACGGGGCCCCACAGTGTCACCATGGTCTCCTTGGTTCTGTGAGGTTCTGTGGTGTCACAATGGATGTTTGGTTCTATGGAACCCCGCAGTGTCACAGGGGTCTCCTTTTTCCTTGGCACCCAGCAGCAAACCCCACTGGCAGGCCCAAATGCCTGGGAAGAAGGAGAAGGGGACATTTGGAGTGATGGTTTTTGTCTCCCCAGGGCACAGTGACGTGGGCTGGGGCCCTGCTGTCCTGGAGATGGCTGAACACCGGCCTGCCCATGGAAGGGCTGAGAGACAACAACCTCTGTGCATGGAACTGCAACAGCAGAGAGCTCAGGCTGAAGGCTGGGTTTAAAAGACTGTCACCAGCACAGGAACCATCAATGTGAGAGGAAAGATGTGTGCTCATGTCTTTCCAAATCATGTGGTGGGTGAAGGGATGGGTGTTAAGGTGTTTGAAATGGGTCGTAACATTTCTACTGACTTTGGGCAGCAGGTTTGTTACTGGGCCCAGCCAGCTTGGCTCCTGACACAGACAAGGGTGTTCACTGATTTGTACTGGTTTTTACCTATTTTCCTGGTTTGTAGAGGTCCATACTGGTTTGTACTGTTTACTACTGGTTTGCATTACACTGTTGTTTACTGTTTTTAACTGGTTTTTACCACTTATACTGGTCCATACTGGTCCATATTGGTCCAGACTGGTTTATACAGGTTTCAGGGTGCCATTAGAGCTGTCGTTCATGGGTCAGTGCCTGGGGTGAACCCCAAATCCTACGGGGTGTGGCACCACCAGGGCTGGGTGCTCGGCCATGCTGCAGCGCCCCCTGTGGGCCGGGAGGACCTGGCACTGTGCGAGCTGGCCTTCACCAGGGCCTTGCTGAGCCTCAGCTTCTCCAACTTCTCGGCCTGGTAACACTGCCTGGGGCTGCTGATGCCCACCAGGAACTACAGCAAGGGCACTGCCCCCTGGAAGGCTGAAGGAAGGTGAGGGATTCCTCAAAAAATCTCCAACAATTTTGCGGGATCCCCAGAATTTTCCAGCCCCTCCTTCACCTAAGGTGGGAGCTGGTGGGTTCTGTTGGGTTGAATGGGTAGACCTGGTGTTCCTAAATCCCCAATGATTTCAATGGGGAACTCCTGGATACCTGGGTGTCCCCATTGAGATATTGGGGTTTCCCCTGGTGTCCCCCTGATATTTTGGGGTGCCTCCTTTGCCCACCCCAGAGCTGGAGCTGCTGCAGAATACCATCTTCTCCAACCCCATGCACCAAAGCACCTGGCTGTACCTGCGCTGCATCCTCTCCTGAGGTAACTCAGGGCTCCGTCCCACCCCTGATGTCCTCATCTGGAGTTTTGGGGCACCCCTGAATGCTGGGGTGCCCCCCGACAGCCCCGCAGCTGCCAAGGGTCATCTGTGTCCATGTCGACCAGGACGACGGTGGCCATCATCTTCTCCTGGCCTGTCAGGGTGAGTCAGGGCACTTGGGTCCCCCAAAAATGACTTGCATATCCCCAAAAATTACCTGTGTACACCTGGATACTGCCCAAAATCACCTGGATCCCACTCAAAAATCACCTGGGTACACCTTGCTGTCCCTAAAAATCACCTGGGTACCCCCAGATATCACCCGGATATACCTGGGTACCCCTTGGACACCTGGATCACCAGAACCCCTGGGGCCTCCCAAAACTAGTGTCTCAAACATCCTCATTACTTTGACTGGATAGACCTGGTGCCCCTAAACCTCATTGCCTTTATAGGGTTGTCAGGAAAATTAATCCACAAACACCAGAGGTTTATGTCCAAAAAGGAGACAGAGGAGTCCTTTTTGCTTTATTCGAATAAAGGGAGAGGCCATGGGACATTCCCCTGGGATCTCTCAAATTTTCGGAGGACGCAGCCTCCTTTTTATCCTATTTTCCCGGCCCCATTTCCCTCTCTCTTTCCCCATTGGCTTAGGTACTTGAGAGGCACAGACTTCCCGGAACGCCTGATACCTGAAATTCCCCTCTAATGTATAACCCTCCCTTTTAATTTTTAATTCTTATAGAATTCATAGTTTTCCCCCCGTTGCTTCTTTCATCTTTCGATATCCAATTTCATTTATCAGCAGCCCTACAGTTTGTTTGTAAAGGCAAATATCTCTTTCCATTCATCAATCAGTGGAATCCATCCCATTGTTTCTTTTATCTCTCAGTGCTAGCCTTATCTACAGGCTGATCCACAACTCATTTGTAAAGACAAATTTAACATTCCTCTCAATCCCTCCTCTTTTATTTTTAATAATTGTCTTTACAAACTTTAGCTATCATTGACTTAATTTCTTGTTCCTGAGTTCTTTTTGGTTTTGTAATTATTTGGAGTGACATCAATTTCTATCCTTTTGTAACCATTTCTGGATTAGTAGGCGTGGCTATTACCTGCATTCCTTTGATCACATGTTGAATAAGTTGTACTAAGCAAGGGATCGTGCATGGTAAAAAGATTAGAGTTGCTACAGCACATAAGAGGAAAAAAAGTAATTGTTTAACCTATAGTCCACCAGGTAGCCAAGAAAACATGTCCCATTCCCATAAAGGTTTTTGCTACTTTTTCTCCTAAGGTCAAAACAATTATTTTCCCATTTTTGGCTCCAACCTAACTAATAATATAAAGGTAACATTATTAAGAGAAACATTCTGATTGTGTAATCTAATTTCCTAACTTAATTTTTACTTTCACGTTGTCTTTCACACCACTTGTGGCGAGTGAAGGCACAGAAACGGCTTAATATAAAGAAAACAATGACAGCAAGGGTTGGCCCCCAGTGACTGGAGATTTGAGAGGAGGGATGCCCACACAGACTATTTCAGCAGGCACTCTGTGGGTGGGCACACGAGGCTTCCCCCGATGTCGACGCACTGGCTGCTGCTCCAGTCCACTCCTGTGGAGTGTCAGTCGCGGCTTCCCGTCCTTCTCCTCTAGTTGAGATGTCCAAATCTCTGGGGCTGCAGAGACCTTGACCCGAGTGTGATGGGTCCAGCCATGTTCAGCTGTCTTGACGGCTATTCCTGTGGTCAGTAACACCTGGAAAGGTCCACGCCACTTCGCCACCAGTGGTGCTTCTTTCCACTCCTTAACCAGGACCCAGTCTCCCGGTTGGATGTTGTGAACAGCAAAGTCCAAAGGCAGGGTCTGTGCCAGCTGAGCTTCCTGTCGAAGAGATTTCACAAGAGACAGTATCCGAGCCATATATTGTTTTAAATACACATCATTTATCTTTATCCCCCCACTCGGCTGAGAATTACAAGGGTAAGGAATTCCAAAGATCAATTCAAAGGGAGATAATTGAATATCTTCCCTGGGTCTGGCTCTTATCCTTGCTAAAGCCAGGGGCAGGAGCCGTACCTACGGCATCTTAGTTTCTATTACCAGCTTCAGGAGATGTTTCTTTATTTCTCCATTCATCCTCTCAACCTGGCCCGAACTTTGTGGGTGCCAGGGAGTATGGAGGTTCCACCGTATTCCTAAAGCAGTCATAACTCCTTGAAGAATTTTTCCTGTAAAATGAGTTTCCCTATCTGAATCTATCGCTTCCACCATCCCTTATCTTGGAATTTTTTTTTGTTCCAAAAATATTTTAACAACTGATCCTGTAGTTGCTGACACAGTTGGAAATGCTTCTGGCCACCCGGTTAATTGACATACTATTACCAGAAGATATTTAAATCTTGCCACTCGAGGCATTTCAGTAAAATCCACCCGGCATCTCTGGAAGGGACGTACTGCCCAACGCCTCCCTCCCCTGGCCAGTTTCTTTGTAACTTTGTTGTTGGTTTTAGCACAAGTCAAACAGCCTTCAGTGGCTCGCTTTGCCAGGCTAAAGAGACCAACAGCAGTGTTCATTTTGAGGAAGGCGTCTGCCAGTCCTCGGGAGCCCCAATGACTCCCTTCATGAAGTTGTTTTAACAATTGTAAGGCTAGAGCTTTTGGTATCCACTGCTTACCATCCCTTGTAAACCAATTATTTTTTCTTTTCTCTGCCCCACTTTTTTTAATTATCTCAAGTTCCTCTGGTGGAAAAGAGAGTTTCTCTGGCAGCGGTGCAGTTACTGGGAGCAAAGGCAGGATCTTAGAGACTTCTGGCAACAATGCAGCTTTGAGAGCTTCTTCATCAGCCAGTCGGTTTCCTATTGCCTTCTCTGACCATCCTGCCTGATGCCCCTTAATGTGGATTATCGCCACCTTTTTTGGTAAATTCACTGCTTCCAATAGGCGAGAGATTAAGTTCTCGTGAGCTAATGTCTTTCCTCTGCAGCTTAATAAACCTCTTTCTTCCCATAGTTTTCTAAATGCATGTATTACCCCATACGCATATTTAGAATCAGTAAAGATATTTACTGTCTTGTCCTGGTATAATTCACAGGCTCTCACAAGCGCGTACAGCTCTGCTGTCTGAGCTGACCAGGTGTGTGGTAACCTCCCCCCTTCCCTTAATTGCTTCCCATTCACGATAGAGTATCCTGTAAATCGTTTCCCTTCTACCACCTTGGAGGACCCATCAATGAACACATTCTCTCCCTCAGGCCAGGGAATATCCCGTAGATCTTCCCTAGCCCGTGTCTGGAGGTCTATAACCTGGATACAATCATGGATTTCTTTCTGGCCCCCCTTTTCTCCAGGGCCATTTAAATAAGAGGCTGGATTAAAAATTTCCCCACCTTTAAATTCTAAATCCTCCTGTTTCATTAAACAAGATCCATACTGTAATAATCGAGCACTCGTCATCCACTTAGAGGCTCTCTCAGTTAACAAAGCTTTAATCTGATGTGGGACTTTAACAATGAGATCCCCTCCCCTTGTCAGCTTTCGGGCCTCAGCCACCATCAGAGCTGTGGCTGCACAGTTCTGCAGACAATGGGGCCAGCCTCTGGCACCGGGTCTAACAACTTAGAAAAACAGGCAACAGGCCTCCGTGTTCCCCCATGCTCTTGCACCAAAATTCCTTTAGCATGACCCTGTTTGACATCCACATACAGCTGAAATTCTTTTTCTGCGTCTGGAAGAGCCAAGACTGGGGCCTTAACCAATTTGTCTTTTAATTTCTTAAAGCTTTTTTCTCCTTCTGGTGTCCATACCACAACATTAGGACTGTTTTGAGTTAAAAAGTTATATAAAGGTCTGGCCACCACAGAAAAATCCTCGATCCATGCTCTACAGTACCCCACCAACCCTAAAAACTGCTGTAACTCCTTTTTAGTCTGGGGTAATGGTACCTGTAAAATCCCGTGTATCCTTTCTGGATCAATACACCGTAACCCTTCGGACAGAATGTGTCCCAAATATTTGACCTTCTTTTCTACCAACTGTGCTTTCTTTTTGGATACTCTAAGTCCCTTTTTTGCAAGAAAATTAAGCAGCTTTACAGTAGCCTCTTCAACCACCTTTTCCTGTTCCCCTGACAAGAGCAAATCATCTACATACTGCAACAACTTGACTCCTAAGGGTGGAGTAAACTCTCTTAATATTTTCTGCAAAGCTTGCCCAAACAGAACTGGTGACTTTGTATATCCTTGAGGGAGTACTGTCCATGTCAATTGTTGTTTTATCATTTTCCCTCCTTCCTCCTGTTCCCACTCAAAAGCAAAATACTGTTTACTATCTTCTGTGATTGGACACCCCCAGAAAGCATCCTTCAAATCCAGTACAGAATAATACTGATGTGAAGAAGGGATTTGATTCAGGATTGTGTATGGATCTGGAACTGTAGGATGCCTTGGTTTGACAATATTATTTATTATTTTTAAATCCTGCACCATTCTGTAGGTTCCATCTGGTTTCTTAACCGGCAGGATAGGAGTGTTATAGGGAGACATACACGGCTCTAAAAGACCTGCTTTTAGCAGGGACTCAATAACAGGCTGTAACCCCTTCTTTCCCTCCCTTGAAAGAGGGTATTGCTTTTTAGACACCACTTGTCCTGGTTGCTTCAAAGTAATTTGGAGAGGCTCTATGTCCAGTTTCCCATATTTCCCTGGAGCTGCCCATACTTCTGGATTTATTTTAGCATAAGCCTTTTCAGACATTTTACACAAAGATATCACAGTTTCGGACTCCGTGTCACTTCGTACAGTACTAATTTGCATTCCCATTGTAGCCATCAAATCTCTTCCCAGTAAATTACAATCACAATTAGGAACAAACAAGAATTCATGCAGTTCAAATCTGTCCCCCACATCTATTAACAGCGGTTGAATAAAATGCACTCGCTCATCCTTCCCGCTTACTCCTTGAATAACCAAGGATCTTTTTGACAATTTCCCCCCCTTAGGTATAAAATTTAAGGTGGACCGAGACGCCCCCATGTCTACCAAAAAACACACCTCCTCTCGATCCGGACCCACCTTAAAAGTTATCAAGGGCTCCTGAGTGGTGGGTCCTTGGTATAATAGGAGCCCCTGACACCCCTAACAATCCATTTCCATTATCCTCTGGACTTCCTCCTCCTGAGGGTCCAGTTGTTTTTGCGGACACTCGTTTTTCCAATGCCCTTCTGCCCTGCAGACAGCACACTGGTTCTTCCCCAGCCGCTGTTTGGGTCGGCTGTCCCCTGCCGAGGAGGGAATCCCTCTGCCACTTCCTTGTGGCCGACCCCGTCCCCTCTGTCCCTGGGGACCCCTTGGACCCTGTGGTTTATTCCTCCGGGGCTGCACAAACTCTGCCATCATCCTTGCTTTAGCTTTTGCCTTTTCCTCATCCCTTCTTACATATATCTGCTGTGTTTTTCTAACCAATTCCTCTAGAGGCTTATTTTGCCACTTTCTATCTTTCTGTACTCCTTTCCTTATATCAGGCCAGGCCTTAGTAACAAATTGTACTTTAAGCAATGTGTTAAAGGCTGGCCCTTCAGGATCCATCCCCCCGTGCTTCCTCAAGGCATCCCTAATCCTCTCCAACCAATGAGGGCTTTCCTGTTTCTCCTGTTCCAACGACAGAGCCTTAGCTATGTTGTTAGTTCTGGGAGCCACTGACTTGATTGCCCTGATCAAATAAGCACGGCAATCACGGTGAGCCAGACTGGCCTGGTTATTTGGGTCCCACTGGGGGTCTGCCTGGGGGATGGCATCATCCACCGTAGGTGCATTGGGTCCAGCCCCCCCTGCTGCTTGTGGGTGTTCATCCTCCCACAGCTGCCGAGCTTTCTGCAAAATCATTCGTTTCTCTGATGACCCAAACAAAATTCCCAAAAGAAAATCCCAATCCTTCCATGTATAATCCGCATTTCCCAAATATTCCTCTATCTTTTCCCCCACCCCTATGGGATCATCCAAATATGGGGGCAATTCTTTTTTCAACCCTCTTATATCCTGGGTAGTAAGTGGTACAATTACAAACCCAAATCCTCCCCCTTGACCCCCCAAAGGAACTTGACAGAGTGGCATCTGGTGTACCCCTGTCTCTTGGGGGGCTTCTGATGCCCTAAACTGAGTTCCTCTTCTAGTTCTGGGGGGTGATACAACATGCTGCTCCCCTCCCCCTACACCATTATCCTTCTCAGGTGGGGCTGTAGGAATAACATTTCCCTGATCCCCTTGCTCTGAAAGTTGAGGATACAGACGACCTGCAGCTGGCAACACTGGAGGACAAGACGGGGGAAGGTGCTGAAAAACATCCCAATCCTCACCACTTTCCTCTTCCTCCTCTTTTTCCTCTTCTCCTTTTTTTTCTTAACACATAAATTTCTCTTGTTTCTTGTCTGACCCATATTAATCCACATTCCCTTTCAATCCATCCGTTCCAATTCTCCTCTAGATACCTCCACAAAATTCTACACAAATGAATTTTATCTGTTCCATAAGGTGGCCATATAAGTCCCTTGCCAGCTTATACTCTGGCCACACAAAATAACAATATTTTACCATAATTTCCATAGTTACTTCTGGGTGAATATACAATCTCTCCCAAGACCTCAGCATTCTCCCCAAGGGACTCTCCGGGGGTATTATGGGATCGTCATCCCATTTGCCGGGGCCCCTTCGCTCTGGATGCCCCGTTTTACCTGTGCTACCCTCCATGGGTGCCCTCTCAGGTTTACCTGTGCTACCCTCCATGGGTGCCCTCCCAGGTTTGCTCCCCAAAGATCCCATTTTACTCACCGGTGAGATTTTCAGTAGTCCTTCCCTGCGGACTCTTCACGGACCCCCCTGGTCCGCCACTCGTCTGTCTCCTGGACAGTCTCGGGAACCCAATGGATCGCCCGGTGCCGGCCGGCACCAAGGGGAGCTGATCACCCAAACTGGGTGAGGCGCCTTCAGCTCCGCTCGCCGCCCGCCGCCCCGGACGGTGGAAAGATCCCGGACGAGCCCCCAAATTGTCAGGAAAATTAATCCACAAACACCAGAGGTTTATGTCCAAAAAGGAGACAGAGGAGTCCTTTTTGCTTTATTCGAATAAAGGGAGAGGCCATGGGACATTCCCCTGGGATCTCTCAAATTTTCGGAGGACGCAGCCTCCTTTTTATCCTATTTTCCCGGCCCCATTTCCCTCTCTCTTTCCCCATTGGCTGAGGTACTTGAGAGGTACAGACTTCCCGGAACGCCTGATACCTGAAATTCCCCTCTAATGTATAACCCTCCCTTTTAATTTTTAATTCTTATAGAATTCATAGTTTTCCCCCCGTTGCTTCTTTCATCTTTCGATATCCAATTTCATTTATCAGCAGCCCTACAGTTTGTTTGTAAAGGCAAATATCTCTTTCCATTCATCAATCAGTGGAATCCATCCCATTGTTTCTTTTATCTCTCAGTGCTAGCCTTATCTACAGGCTGATCCACAACTCATTTGTAGACAAATTCAACATTCCTCTCAGTTTGATGATTGCTCACTCAGTCTTGGCCTTGAATTGTTCATGTCATGGAAGGAGGAATTGGTGCAGATTATTAAAGAGAAATTAAAGTAATTCTGCTAAACAGCAGTGAACAATTGGATTATACAACCCCATATTCAGTTGTGGAAGAGTAGCACAATTGTTGATATTTTTTAAATACTGTTTTTAAAACATCTGTGAGAAAAGGACATCCACCTCAAATCACTGCTGTTGATGGAGATAAAGGGTTTGGATGCACCAGTCCTAATAATGGAGCCAGAGTGTGGGTGCAGAGGCCCAATGGCCCTCCCAGGCCAGCTGAAGGAACAGCTCTGGGCAAAGACAACACTGTTTGACTCCTGAAACCTGGCTGAGAACAATGGGAATGTGTCCCTGCAGCCAAGTGTTCTGTGCCAGAACAAGTGGATGTTATGGGATATTGTTTTACAGATCCTGCCAGACCAAATCTCCCTGTTTGCCCCAACAGCTCTTTGGAAAATGATCCACGGGGCTCCATGTGAAGGCTGATGTGACTCTGAGGATGTGGAATTCCACACAAATTCCAGCCAGGAGCCTGGGTGTCCTCAGGGACTGGGACCTGGCACCTCTCCAGCCAGAGGGGAAAGGAGCCCACCAAGCCTTGTCAGCCACAGACAGCACAGTAGAGCTGAACAGCAAAGGACCTTGGGGACATTATTCTGGAATTAAAAAGGCATCAGCTCCATGGGCAACAGAATTATTGTTCCTAACCCAAATGAGACTGAGGAAAAAGAATGAAGAGCCGTGTCACTAAAGTGCTACTGAAGTCTGTAAATTATATCTTGATAGGCAGCCAGAATCTTTGTTTGCCAGAAACACCTCTAGTTTTACCAAGGATTAGTCATGAAAATTGTGATGAACATGTAAAGATCAAAGTAGCCAAAATACTCAGTGTAACTAATGGCTGGATATGTTCTTGACCCTAGGGAAATCAAGGCAGAGCCATGGTTTGTCAGGACTTGCTTGATCCCAATCAGCCCCGTGGTGCATTTGGAGCTGAGCCCTTGAACCTCAGGGCCTGAGAGGAGATTGCACAAACCAGTCCAGGAGTCCAAGGCAGAAGAAAAACCCAAAGTGTCTCACAGCATTAATGGGTCCTACTGAGGTCCATCCCCTACAGAGGCGCCTCATGGACTCTCTTTGGAGGAGAGAATGGGAGGCCAGGATTGCCCAAAAACTTCTCAGAGAGTCAGAGAAGAAAGGAAAAAGGAAAGTACCTTAAAAAACTGAAGTTCCTTGAAGTATTAATGAGCCCCAGTGAGTGTCAGTACAAAGCTCTCAAGGGACTTGTTAAAGCAGTAATTGGGGGCATCACTGCATAAACTACTAAAAGAGTTGGTGTTAAAAGGGAAACTCCCAGTACCTTAAAAAAACTGAGTACCGTGAAGTATTAATGAGCCCCACTGAGTATCATTACTGACAAAGGCTCTCAAGGGACTAATTAAAGCAGATAATTGGAGGCCATCACTACACAAACCTCTCAGAGACTCAATGTCAAAAAGTAGAACTTAAATTAACCCCGAGTGCCTTGCAGTGTTAATGAGCCCCAGTGAGTGTTGTTACTGACCAAGGCTCTCAAGGGACTAATTAAAGCAGATAATTGGAGGCCATGATTGCACAAAGCTCTCAGAGACTCCAAGGCAAAAGCAAAACCCAAACCTTGAGTATCTCAAAGTATTAATGAGCCCCACTGAATGTCAATACAAAGCTCTCAAGGGACTGATTAAAGTAGATATTTGGGGTATGATTCTATAAACTACTAAAAGAATTGCTGTCAAAAGGGAAAGACTTGACATTTCTTTGTCCTCACCTGTCATCTCTGCCTCGAATTTCCTGCTCTAACTGGAACCTGGGGACATTTTCTCAGTTGTGTCCCTCATTGGGACCGATTAAAACTTCAAGAAACTATAGCATTTTAATTTGAGTTCTTGAGAAGGTTTTGGAACACTCTCTCAGGGAATGATTATGATGTAAACATTTAATGAACCAAGAGATTAATTAAAGTCCTTGTGCTGTGTCTGTGCTCCTGAGCTGGGCCGGGCTCCTGGCACAGAGGCAGCTCCCAAGGTAAACCAAGAGAAGCTTCAAAAAGACATTTCTGCTGAGGAGCAGCTCCTCTGCCAGCCCAGCAGGGCTGAGGGCACTGCCTGCAGGCACTGAGGGCACAGGAGCCAGGCACAGACAGGCTCAAGGCAATCAGGACTGGGAAGACATTGAGCTGAGACTGCACTTGGGGAAACATCTTCACAGCCCTGGACACGGTGAGTGAGGATGAGGATGTTCTGCAGAGCGGGGCTGCCCTGGGCACCGTCAGAGGGACAGGGCAGGACGGCTCCTGCTGCCAGGGACGGCTGCAGGGGCTGAAGCTGGGGCTGCAGCCAGGGCTGCCCAGGGCTGTCCTGCAGAGCAGCTCCTGCAGCCCTCAGGGCTCTTGGCCAGCCCAGCCCATGTGCCACCTGCCAGGGACAGCTCTCAGCCTGCCTGGCAGCTCCCCATGGACTGTGGGGAGAAGTTGGAGGTGGAAGGAGCCACCCCCATCAGGGCAGATCCCTCCTGCTGTGGAGATGGTGCTGCATGGCCAGGGCTGCTCTCAGCTTTCTCCTCAAGGCAAGGCAAAGGGGCTGTCAGGTGTGTCTGTGTCACTGACACTCCTGCACTGTCCCACTGGGCATCAGCACATCTGCCTCCCATCTCCCTCACAAAGTGCCTCCTCACCCTCCTGTGCCTCCAGACAGCAGCAGCAGCCCCTTGGCTTGCAGCATCTCAGTTTGTGTGAGCTGCCCTTAAGGCCTTGCTGGCAGGGAGATGGCCCTGGGCAGTGCCCTGTGCTGGGAGGGGTGTGCAGGGCAGAGCTGAGCCCCCCGGGCTGGGCTGGGCTCTGGCAGCGCTGGCAGGGACAAGGCTTGGATAGAGAGAAACAGCTCCCAGTAGGCACAACTCCAGGCAGCAGAGAGCCTGACCAAACCTTGGTTTCCCTCTCTCTGTTTTCAAATTAGATCCTTCAAAAAGGCTAATTTATTTCTCTAAAATGTTTTAAGTGCCATCAGCCTGAATTACAGGGAGGTGTGACTAGTAGAGTTCAGCTCTGTGGGACTAGCAGGACTGACTGCACTGGGGCACAGGGAGCCCTGTCTTCCCTCTGGGCTCCTCAGTGTTCAGACTGACAGCACTGATGAAGATGAAGCACTACCTCAGCAGCACAAACTGAGCTCAAAAATGTAAATCCTAAGTTAAGTTTCTCCAAAGGATAAGAAATAGTTTTCAGTGAAATCTATATAATATCACATACGAATGATTCAAAGAGGTTGGTCCCAACTTCTCAATGTTTTGTTTGAACAGTCCTCAATGCCCAGAGTGAAGAAATGTCCAACAGCAGCTCCATCAGCCACTTCCTCCTGCTGCCATTGGCAGACACGCGGCAGCTGCAGCTCCTGCACTTCTGCCTCTTCCTGGCCATCTCCCTGGCTGCCCTCCTGGCCAACGGCCTCATCATCAGCGCCGTAGCCTGCGGCCACCACCTGCACACCCCCATGTTCTTCTTCCTGCTCAACCTGGCCCTCACTGACCTGGGCTCCATCTGCACCACTGTCCCCAAAGCCATGCACAATTCCCTCTGGGACACCAGACACATCTCCTATGCAGGATGTGCAGCACAGGTATTTCTGATATTCTTCTTCCTTGGATCAGAGCTTGCCCTCCTGACCATCATGTGCTACGACCGCTACGTGTCCATCTGCAAACCCCTGCACTATGGGACCCTCCTGGGCAGCAGAGCTTGTGCCCACATGGCAGCAGCTGCCTGGGCCAGTGCCTTTCTCAATGCTCTGCTGCACACGGCCAATACATTTTCCCTGCCCCTGTGCCAGGGCAATGCCCTGGGCCAGTTCTTCTGTGAAATCCCACAGGTCCTCAAACTCTCCTGCTCACACTCAAATCACAGGGAAATTGTGCTCATTGCTGTTAGTGCCTGTTTAGCTTCTGGATGTTTTGTGTTCATTGTTTTCTCCTATGTGCAGATCTTCAGGGCTGTGCTGAGGATCCCCTCTGAGCAGGGACGGCACAAAGCCTTTTCCACCTGCCTCCCTCACCTGGCTGTGGTCTCCCTGTTTGTCAGCACTGGCATGTTTGCTAACCTGAAGCCCCCCTCCATCTCCTCCCCATCCCTGGATCTGGCAATGTCAGTTCTGTACTCAATGGTGCCTCCAGCCCTGAATCCCCTCATCTACAGTCTCAGGAACCAGGAGCTCAAGGCTGCAATGTGGAGACTGATGACTGGAGGGTTTCAGGGACATTAAACTTCCACAAAAATAATGAAAATAACATAAATAATAGCCATTTTTGATAGTTCTTGTTTTGTTAGTTGTGGGATTCTTCTTCCTTTGTTTCAGTTTTTCTATATTGTCCACAAAGATAAGCCTATGCTCGTGTTATTTCTCATTTTCTTTCTCTCACCCTTCCCATTGGCCACAGATTCTGTCAATGAGGAGCTCCACTCTTGGTGGCTATATATGAACTAAAGGATCTCCCAGCAAAGTTTTCTCCAGAGATGCCCCTTCTGTTCCCTTCTCTGGAGCTGCAGCAGCAATGTCTGTGTGCAGAGCTGGGGCAGATCAGTGCTGGCACAGCAGCTGTGCCCAGCAGCAGCAGCACTTGGTGTTGCCAGTGCTGCTCCCGTGCCACTGCCCCGCTGCCCTCCTGGCCCTCGTCTTGCTGCAGGGCCTGAGTGCTCTCGGGGCCGGGCACAGCCCTGGGGGTGGCAGTGCCGGGGCTGCAGCAGGGACAGGCCATGGGCACTGCTGGGGCAGCGCTGACGCCTCAGGCCAGGGCCTGGGGGCTCCAGGCTCCTTGGCCAGGCTCTCTCCACAACACTTGGCCAGCCCAATGCTGAGCACAGAAAAGCCCCGGGAGCAGCCCCAGGCTGGCCGTGGGCAGGCTGGGGGCAAACAGCATGGCTGATGCTCTGCAAGCTCCCTGCAAGGGGGACACCCTGGCAAGGAGCAGCAGAGCAGGGGCTGATCCATCCCCACTGCGCTGGACACCCCAGGGCAGCGTCCCAGAGCGTCCTCATGCACCTGCCAACAACATCCCCCCTCTGCAGCCCTGGCCTCTCCCCCAGCTCACACAGGAGCCGCATCCTTGCAGGCACACACACGGCAGCACTGGCTCAGGAGCCCCTGTTTGCATTGCACACAGCAGGCTCAGCACCCCCATGGTGCTGCTGTGGGGACATGGAGCTGAGTGAGCACAAATGCCATCAGCCCCTGGGGCCAGCAAGGGCTGGGGGACGGCAGGGAAACCACTCGGGTTTGTCGTGGCCTCTGAAGTCAGCCAGAAAGTTTGTTCCCATCAGCTGTGAGTTTCCTGTCCCACTGCAGACATTGCTGCCTGGCAGCCACCACCAAACTGCCTTGAGCATTTCCTTTGCTTCACCTTTGCTTTCTTTTTTCTTACCTTCTCAAGATTTCTTCCTCTTGGCCATCCCTGTCCCTCCCCTGCAAACAGCCCATCCCTGTTTGTCCTTTTCCCCTCTGGCCTCACTCCCGATTTCAGTTCCTCAGTTGGCACCATGGGAACATCCCTTGGGGAGCAGGATCATCCTCCAAGTGCTTCAGGAATTGTCTGCAGGGTCCTGCAGTGCCTCGTGCTGCTCCCTTGCCAGAGGCACCACAGGCCAGGGGGGCACATCTGGGCTGCTGTGTCTGGGTGTGGGGCTCCCTGTTGTGGGCAATGAGGAGGGGCTGGAGAGGCTCTGCAGGACTGACAGGATGGGCTTTGGGGCTGTGTGGAGAAGCTGAGGGACCTGGGCTGCTGGACCTTGTGAAGAGGAGGCCCAGGGCTCATCCTGCAACTGCTCCAGGGGTGGTTTCAGAGAATCACAGAATCAGCCAGGCTGGAAAAGACCTTGGAGATCATCAAGTCTGACCCATGCACTGACCACCCCAATGACCACATGCACTGACCACCCTCACTAACCTCACCAATTGGCCATTCCCCAATGACCACAATCTCTGACTACAACCACTGACCACACTCCAATTAAAACCCAACTGACCCCATCCACTGACCACAAACCCTCACCACACCCCCACTGACCACCTGCATCAACCACATTCACTTACCACAACCACTGACCACACCCACTGACCACACCCACTGACTGCACCCCAATGACCACAACCACTGACCACACCCCAATGACCACAACCACTGACCACACCAAGTGACCACGCAACTGACCATTGCTGGTTATATCACAACTGATCATATCACAACTGACCACACCCACAGACCACAACCCACTGAATTCTCCCACTGACCACACCCACTGACCACTCCTGACCACAATCCACTGACCACTCAACTGAACAAAGTGACTGAGCACTGAACTGGCCGTATCCTGACTGATCACATGCCACTGACCACACCAACTTACCACCCCTTCACTGACCACACCCACTGCCCAGACACCAATGCCCACACTGCCACTGACCACAGCCACTGATCACCTCCCACTGACCACCCTGTCCTGGTTTGAAAGACAGCTGTCTACTAGGGAAAGCAGGGCCTTCCCTTCCAATGGAGAAAGTAAATCCCTCCCTCTGAATTAGTATCATTTTCAAATGAAGGGGCTGTCAGGCAAAGATATGGGGATAGGAATAACAGTTCTTTACTAATATATATATAACAAGGCAAAACAAAACAACAACTATGAAATTAACAACAAACAGAACAGGAACCCAGTAACAGTTCTCTGTTCTCTTGGCTGCGGGGACTTTTCCCCTCTGGTGCAGTTACCCTCCCAGTTGGCAGTGAGCTCTGGCAGGTTCCTGGTGGACAGGGGCAGATCCTGCACAGCTGCAGGGGCACTGGGGTGATGGTGGCTGTGTCCCAGATGGGAAGGGTGGAGGAGAGGCTGTGCTCACGAATCCTTGCAGCACTATTGGTCCCAGTGCCCCAACAGGATGCTTGGAGATAGGAAACTGAAGCAGGAGAGCGTCCTAGCAGGGGTGTGGGGTCCAACACCAGAAGAGGCAGCTCCTGGCGTTGGGATGGTGGGGTGAGGTTTTCCAGTGGCCTTCCTCCTCCAACAGCCAAAGCAAGCGAGTGCCAACAACAGCCCCCCACCCTCCTTTACCCTCATCTCATCTCGCACTGTTCCCCCCCCTCCACCCCTGCCCTCCAAGAGAAACTCCTAAAGAAACCAGGGAGTCTCTCCCTCCCCCATCTCGAAGTCTCAAGGACCTAGCCAGCAGTGATCCTTAGCATATCAGTGGGAAAAAATTCCACAGGCAGAGAGGGAAGGAATAAAACAACTCCCAACACCTCTTTACCCATGGGTTCTTCTGTCCTGGGGGTCTCTGTGGTGGTCCCTGGTGGTCGTGGACCCCAATGTTCCAGTCGGCCCGGCTGAGTTGGCAGGACATTGAAGCTGGTGAACTTCTGTGGAAGGAGCAGAAACCCTAACAGAGCCTCCTTGCAAAGCTATCCCTTAGATAAGAAATTGCTTACTTAGAATGACTAATACTAGAAATATTTCCCCCCTTTGCAAACCTCACTTTATCTCCCTGTGATATAATTGGTCCATTTTCAATCCCCTTAGCAATTGGTCCCTTTTCTCTAAAATCCCTAAGTAGTTGGTCCGTTTTACAATCCCCTAAATAATTGTCTGTTTTCAAGACACCCTGACCCTACAAAAGCCCCCGTTAGTACCTTGTCCATTGAATTGCTGCCTGGGACCCCTTCATGGAAGAAATAAAGTGTCTGTGGAATCTCCCTGCAGCTTCCTCGGTCTCCTTCCTCTGCTGGCCAAAGGTACTTTGGAAGCAAGGTTCCAATCACAACATGGACTGAAGGCCTGGACTCCAGGCATTGCTTGCATCCTCCTACCTCGTGGCTGAAATCTGCCTGAGACACCAGGAAAGGCTGTTCCTTGTGGGACATCTTATCCGGGCACGTTGTGGCAGCTCGGGGCCCAAAGCCCAAAGCCCCGACAGCTACAAACTTCCAGTTCCCCTTCTTATACAACAGGCATTGTGCAGTTTCCAGAGGCCAAGGGTTCTGGAGAATAAGGATTGTGTCAGCTCACTTGTGTGGGCAATTTATCATCTGGGAACATGAGGTCACAGAGTGAGCTATGACATCACAGAGTGGGCTATGTGAGGTCACTGAGCAGCTATGGCATAGAGCAGACAATGACATCACAGAGCGGGCTGAGACATCACTGGGCTGCTTTGTGACATCACAGCAGGGGCTGTGTGACATCACAGGAGGGGCTGTGTGAGGTCACTGGGTTGGTCACTCTGCCCCAGCACCCCCTCACAGTTGCCCCAGACAAGTCCAATGCTGTTCATGCCCAGCAGGGTCCCCTGTCCCCCGGGATCCCCCTGCTCCACCTGGAGCCACAGCCTCCCCCAAGGATGTTCCACAAATCAACCCCAGAGCCTGACACGGGGACAAGGGGCCAGGGCTGTGTGACCAGGACATCAAGGCCGTGGATTATCCAGGTCACTGGGGCCTGCTTTGGGTTGCCCAGGGCAGGAAAGATGTCTGTGAGCTGGAGCAGGGTGAGGGAAGGGCCTCCAAGGTGGGGCTGGAGCCCTTTGGCTGTGAGGAGAGGCTGAGGGAGCTGGGCTTGTCCAGCCTGGAGCAGGGAAGGCTGAGGGGCTCCTCATGCCAGCCTGGCAGTGCCACCCAGGAGCTGATGGAGAACACAGAGCCAGGCTGTGCACTGGGGGCCTGGAGGGGACAAAAGTCAATGGGTGAAAGGGGAATGAGGGGAGATCAGACAGGACATGTGGAAAACCTTTGTTCCCATGGGCTCAGACAGGTTCTGAGATGCTGCCCCATCCCTGGCTTTGGGATTTTCCAATCCACACCAAATCGAGGCTTGAACCACTTGGTCTGACCCAGTTTCTGACAGGTTTGGCTGCAGACTTGCTGAGGTCCCTTCCAACCTCAGCCCCTGATGATCCCAGGACAATGCTGTTCCCGATTTTGGAATGGGCTGGAGCAGATGTTTATGAGACAGGAGCCCTCTGGGGCTGTAGGGGACCTGCAGCTTGCGAGGTGCACGAGCACATCTCATTAGCTGGGGCATTTGAGTACTTTAAGAAATGTCAAAATTTCCCACCAGAAGAGAAGAGAAATTTCCTGGATGTGTACTGATGGCAGGACAAGAAATACTCATCTTCCCCTGTACCTGTGTTACCACTATACTGTCTATTATTTCATTTCCCTCTTCATTTGGGTGTTTCCACCTCTCCTGTTTAAATGGCCATGTCTAAGGACATCTCTTCCCTAGACCAGCTGGTCCTATGGCCTTGCCATTGCTCCCAGATTTCCTCCTCCCATTGTTCTCTGGTCATTCCACATTAGTCAACATCTTAATTGTGTCTACATCTATCACAGAATCACCCTTTCTAATGTCTGTGTCTAAAATTGTTCCTGTATGAAAATACCTTGTTCATGGTGGATACATCAGATACTGCTTTGACATTGCACAGAGCTGAGGAAAGAATTTTGAAGTTTATTGAATTTTATCATTGGTACTCTTTTTAATATTGGTCACGAAGTGAAACCTTCTGTGCCTCTGAGTCTCACCAGTTGCTGACCCCCAAAGGACACAAACCTGATGAGTTGTGGTTCCCACTGCAGTGCTGGCACTTGCACCTCCCTCCATTCCCACAGCAGAGCTCCCTTGTCCCACAAAGTCCCTGGCAATGCAGGGATGAAGGAAACAGGACAGGCTGTGGGGATCAGGGGCAGGGCAGAGCCAGGGATTTGGGGTGGTTGTGAGCCCAGGGCAGGAGCCAGCCCTTGGCCTTGCTGAACCTCATCCAATTGTCCTGGGCCCATGGCTCCAGCCTGTCCAGATCCCTCTGCAGAGCTTCCTGCCCTGCAGCACAGCCACACTCCCACCCAGCTTGGCCTCACCTGGACACTGACTCAGGGTGCCCTCCATGGCCTCGTCCAGATCAGCAAGAAAGAGATTTCACTGCCCTGGCCCCAATCCTGAGCCCTGGGGACACCCCTGGATGTGACTCCATTCCCCAGAACTCCTTGGGCTGGATTTCTGTTTTTTATGGAGCTGTGTCTGCCTTTGGTTTTGTTTGCTGACAAGAAATGAACATCCCTCTGTGTCTCAGGCAGCCCCTTCTCCAAGGAAAGCAGGTGGGAGTTGGTGCCAAGGAGCTGAAAGCTGCAGGCACAGCCTGGAGGGGAGGGAGCTCAGATTTGCACAAGGCTGCTCTGAGTGCCAGGGCTTGGATGGGGGACATGGTGGGGTGGGGGTAGGGACAGAGTGTGACTGATTGTCAGCCATAAAGGGTCTTGATTTTCATCTCTGTTCAGACTACATTAGGAGTGGCTGGGGATCAATATCAACTGGAGATTGCTGATATCAGTGTATAAAACAGAAAATAAAAGTAAGAAATAATGATATTCTCTCTTTTTGTCTTTAATTGAAATATGTTTTGAATGGAGTGAAAGCTTACACAAGTCCTGCCTTATGCTCAGGTTTCTGGCAGTAATTCTGTTTCGGGCGACCTGCACACCAAATTGCTTTTGCTCACAAGAGAATGGCTGATTAGGTCTATTATAAAATAAATTATTTACTGAATGGTCTCAAGATTAACAGACAAGACACTTTAACTGGAATACTTACTGCACAGGATAAACAAAAGAAGCCCAGGTAGATACAAACACCGTGCACAATAAAGTTCCCTATATTACAGCTAGTGAAGGAATAGCAGAGATCAGGAGTCAATGTAACTTAGCACCAAACTGATGAGGGAGTACACATGGAGCCCTTTCACTCAGCTCCCAGAAAAGGAACCACAAAGATGCATCCAGACTTGGGGGAGAAGCCCTACCTGTTTGCAGGGACTATGCAGAAGATTTCTGCTTGGTGAAAGTTCTGTGTAGCTTTTCTAGTTTGTAAAGTGAAGTGTGTGTCACTCAGAAATTCAAGGCTCATCTCCCTTCAGGCTGCTCTCAAGGCCAGATGTTCATGGTCAGCTGGGAATTCCACCTCCCTGGCACCAGAGAGAACTCAGGACAGGACAGATGTGGGGCCTGGGTTATCTCAGCAATTCCTGAGAGGGGGAAGATGCCCTGAGTGATGGCCCCAGCTGATGGACAGAAGAGATGAGCTCTGCTGGGCCATAGGGGAAGTCCTGCTGCAGGAACCTCATGGAACCAAGGGTCAGTTGTGACATTGTAATGGCTCCTGGAACCAAGGAGACCATGGTGACACCAATGAACCTCATGGAACCAAGGGTCTGTTGTGACACTTTGGAACTACAGAGACCATTGTTGAGTACAGAACCTCATGGAACCAAAGGTCCATTGTGACAGATCAAGGCCTCATGGAACCAAAAAGAGCATTGTGACACTGTGGGACCCCATGGACCCAAATCTCCATTGTGACAGTGCAGAACCTCATGGAACCAAGGGGCCTTTGTGACACTGCAAGGCCTCAGGGAACCAAGGAGTGCAAAGCTCTCAAACCTGCCATGCAGGGTTCTGCCTTGGGGAAGGGGAAACTCCTTGGTGGTACCTTGGCCTGGCACACACCTGAGGAGTGTGTCTGTTTTCAATATAGAAATAAGGAGTTCTTGATTGCTTAAAAAAAAACCCAAACCAAACAATTTCCTGAGTGCAAGCAGTTCTCCAAGCAAAGCAGGTCCCAGGTAAGTGAGGACAGACAGGAGGGGTTGGGGAATGTGGAGCAAGGTTGCCCACACTGGGTCAGACCTCAAGGCACAGCTTCTGTGAGCAGGCCAGACCTGCTGAGGAGAGATCTTGGATCAACATCAATCACAGAATGCTGGAATCACCTCTGCTCTAAAGAAAAACAATAATAAAATAAACCCTTTAAAATAGGAATGTTGGTGCCCGAGGTGTCCCAGCGTGAGGCTGGGCCATGCCATGGCTCTGTGTGCCAGGAGCCGGCAGCGCTGGGTGCAGGGAGCCCAGGGAGGGCACAGCAATGCTGGGCTGAGAAATGCTGGGGGGGACAGCGAGATGGGCGTGTGCAGCCGGCCAGGGCACAGGAGCAGCACGCACAGGGGGCACAGCCTGCAGGAGAGATGGCCGAGGGCTGGGCAGGGCTGGCAGGGCCAGAGGCACCCAGGCCTTTGTGCCCTGGGCTCGGGCAGGGCCTCTGCAGCCCCACAGAAGGAACTTTCCTGGCAGGGGCTGCACTTTGCTTCTGCCTCGGCCCTCCCTCAGGAGGCTGCCAGGGCTGGCAGCTTGATGACATTTGTCCTTGCTGCCCCTGCCATCCCACTGCCCCAGCAACAGCCCCGAGCCACCCGTGAGGGACAGGCCCTGCTGGGCCAGGCCTGGGCTCAGGCCTTGGCCTTTCTGCTTCCTCCAGCCAGCCCAGGCCTTGCTCAGCATTGCAGTTCCCTGCTCACAGCCTGGGGCTCCTGCAATCCTGCCCTCAAGGATCTGCTCTCACCAGTCCCTGGGGAGCCTTTGGCACTCCCTGCCCTCAGTGGGGCCACTGATGCTCCAAGGGACTTGGAGTTTTGCTTCTGACTCCTGGAGCAGCTTCTTCAACCTTCCCTCAGTGCCTGAGGCTCCTGCACTCAGCCCCAAATCCACCCTGGGGATCATTAAAGTACAGAAAGTCCTCAGGAGCACCTTGTCTTCTCTCAGTTGTCTTCAAGTCTCCAGGGCTTGTGCAGCTGCTTGGAGTCAATTTGGAGTTTTGTTAATGAGGAAGGATTTCAATGTGTGCCTCATGACTTTTGTGTTTTTAATCACATGACTATTTTTTTATTTTTCATTTAGAGGAGAGCTGATAGAACTATTAACCAGGTGATCTTGATGCTGAATGTCTCCTTAGGAGGTCTGGGCACCCAGAAGTACGAGCCCCTTGAGGGCTGACCCTGTTTGGACAACCTGCTCCTCATCCCCAACCTCAGTGTGTCTCACATCACCCATCTGGGACTGACATGCCAAAAAAAAGATTATTAATTCACAAAATTAAAATAATATATTTTTCATAATAATACTATTCTATATTTATATTATCTTAATTTTCTATTTATCTCAAAAATTCCATACATTTTTGGCAACCAAAAATTTTTTTGGTCATTGGTTCAAAGTAACACAATTCTTTTCATTAATAAGTCACCACTATTGGCTCTGGATTTCTCCTGCTTTATGATTATTAATTCTATTTTTAGTACCATTGTATTATTTTTAATCATTTTCTCAGATTGTATGAAAGGGACCCATTTGGGATTCATGGAATCATTTCTGGGGTACATTTGAGGCAGTTTTGGGTCTGGAGAGGGAATTTAGACAGAACTTTAGAGTCTGGAGGAAACTTGGGAGACCTGAGTGGGCACTAGGAGGGGCACTGAGAGATTGTGATGGATACTTTGGAGCCCAGGAGAGCTCTTGGGAGTCCGGGAGGGCACTTGGAGGTCAGGGAGGAGAATCTGGGGCCATTCGGTGTCCAAGCGGGCACTTGGGGGGCTCTAACGGGGCTCTCCGAGGCGCAGGGGATGATGGGAGTTGTAGGCACAGGTATAATACAGTTTAATATGGCCGTGGAGCATCATGGGAGTTATAGATGCAGCTACAATGGCTCTCGGGGCGCGGTGCATGATGGGAGATGAAGGCACAGCTGCAATAGCGCTCTATGGGAACTGCGAAGCATCATGGGAGCTGTAGTCCCGGAAGTGGCTCTGACAAAGAAAGGAAACTCGTCCTTGCCAGACCTCCTGAGGAGAGATCCTGGATCAACATCAATCACAGAATGCTGCAATCACCTCTGCTCTAAAGAGAACAGTAATAAAATACACCCTTGAAAACAGGAATGTGTGTTTCTAAGAAGCTCTTTGAAATATTTCTCCATATCTGGAGTTGAAAACCTTCCTAATGAACTGCACCAGACCAGAGGGAAATCAAGGCAGAGCCATTGTTTCTCAGGACTTGCTTGATCCAAATGAGCCCCGTGGTGCATTTGGTGCTGCCAAGGAGCTCCAAATAATATTTTGGAAATATTGGCTCATTCTCTTCAGCTCTGTCCTTGCCAGCAGCCCAGCCCAGCTCAGCAGCACAGACACAGCACAAGGACTTTAATGACCCACTCGGGGTTGGGGCTGAGTCCCTGAACATCAGTCCCTGAGAGGGAGTTGAAGAAACCTCTCAAGAATTCCAAGTCAGATTCAAACTCCAAAGTTTCTCTTACTTTTAGTGACTCTCACTGATAATCATGAAAGATAAACTTTCCCAAGGGTTGAATTCGAGCAGAAAATTTATGACAATGATGTCAGATAGGAAAAAATAGGGTAAAGGAGGAAAAGAAACATCTGAAGAATTCAAAGTCAGATTCAAAGTCCAAAGTTTCTTGAAGTTCTAATGGGTACCACTGAGGGACATGACAAAGAAAGTGTCCCCAGGTACAGATTTATTGTTTTTATGTTACATTTCTAAACTATCAGTTTTTTCTTCTTATGATATAATATTTAAGTGGACTTATTATTTTTATATTGCCTTTTTTTTGTCTGGATTTTTTCTTTTTCTGAATGACACAGAGAGACAAGACTTCTGAGCTGGTTTAGAAAGTTTGGTTCAATTTTTTTATTTTCTATCCAGTCAGAAAGGGTAAATTTGTCTTACAGATGGTCACATCGTGGCTTACAAGTCACAGGACTTATGGTTACAAGGTCTTTAAAGTATTTATTAAGCAATAAAACCCTGTCAATAGAGATATTTAAATTTCTAGTTCAATACTAAGTTATTTTGTCTTACTGACTCATACTACAGTGTGAACATTCTTAGCCAATTATATCCCGACACGCAAACTTACATTGCTGCACTCTACAACTTCCTGTTCCCTTTGTAACTACCTTTCTTTTTTCTATATCTTAAATTCTAAAGCTAAACCTATCTCTACTTAACTATGCATAGTTGTAAGCTTTGGCTTACAGGGCCAATGTTCTGAGAATTCTTTGCATTTTGAATTTCAATACCCAGGTTCCAGTTAGAGCAGAACACTGGAGGCACTGATGACAGGTGGGGACAAACAAGGGAAAGGTGTCTCTGATGCTGAGTAAACCTGGATGTGTTTCAGGAATGCAAAGGGCCAAGGGCTGAGCCCCAGCCCCTGGCAAGGCAGATCCTGTCCCTCCCTCATTGCTCAGGGCTCTTCCCGGGCCACTGGGCTCTGGGCATGTGCAATGCCAAGGGCAGCACCATGGGGCGGCCCCTGCCAGGCTGCTGAGCAGGGACAAGGAGGCAATGAGGCCCCAGCACAGCAAGGCTCACTTGTCCCCTGCTGGCCTCAGGCCCAGGGCCAGCCTGCATGGCCCAAGTGCTGCAGGAGTTGGCTGTGTCAGGGCCTTTCAGCTGCTGCCCATCCCTGTGCCCTCTGCAGCCCAGGCTGTCCTACGGTGTCCATGCCCTGCGCCTCTGTCCCTGCAGGCTGTCGTCATCCCCCGGCTGCCCCACCTCGCTGGCCCCTTCCTTTGCTGACAGCTCTGCCTCCTGCCTGCCTCTGCCTGGACACACAGAGCCTTGGGCTGCTCCAGACTCCTTCTGGGGGATTTGTTGCACCACAGCCCTGCCATGAGAGAGAAATTCCTTTCTCTTCTTGTCCAGTCTGGATGTCCCCAGCTTCTCCTGGCATTAATTCTTTCTTTCTTTCTTTGGCTGTTTTGTACTGTGTCGAAAGGATCCACCATCTCTGAAACCACCTTTCAAACCCTCCCAGGGCTCTTCTCTGCTATCCTCAGTCTCCACTGCTCTGAGCACAGAGGTCCTTTGTCCTTCTATAGTGGTCATGTTCTTGCCGCCTACAAACCCCACCTTGGGAGATTTTTGGGCCCTCTCCAAGGTGTTGGCAAAGGAAAACATTCTGCTTGTGGTCTTAGAAAATCACCAGAGAGCAAGGCAGCCAGACCTGTATCTGCTGGCTACTTTTCTCTGGGCCCAATACCTGAATAGATACAATTTTAGAAGTAAAATCCCAGTTTTGCCAATGACACCTAGGTGAGAAGGGCAGTTCTTTTCCACTGGAAGGAAAGCACAAAGTCCTGGTGTTTGGTGGCAGATGAGAGACAGCCTGCAGGAGGCCAAGGCCAGCCAGCTGTCTGTGCTGGCAGATTTTGGCTGGGATTTTGTCTCTATATAGTGATTTTTTAATATTTTTTATATTTTAGGGGGAGTACCAATTTCAGCCTTGGGCACCAGGAAGAAGGGAAAGTTCTGTTCCACAGGAAGGAAAGCACAGAGCCCCAGTGCTCCAGAGGCAGGTGAGAGGCAGCCCTTGACATGCCAGAATCAGCCAGACCTTTCAGGCAGCCCCCAGGAAGCCAAACCCACCAGATCTGTTCCATGGTCCCTTGGTTCCACGAGGCCCCACAGTGTCACAATGTTCTCCTTGCCTCTGCAGTGTCACAATGGCCCCTTGCTGCCATGAGGCCCTGCAGGGTCACAATGGCCCTTTGGCTCCCCACAGTGTCACAATGGTCTCCATGATTCCATGGGGCCTTGCAATGCCACCATGGTCTCCATGGATCCACGGTGCCCTGCAGGATCCCAACGGCCCTTTGGCTGCACCAGGCCCTGTAATGCAACAATGGCCTCTTGGTTCCACAAAGCCCTGCTGCTCCACACCGGCCCCTTGGCACCATGCAGCCCAGCAGAGCCACAATGATGTCCTTGGTTCCACGGGGTCCCCACAGTGTCACAATGGCCCCTTGGATCCATGGTGTCCTGTAGATTCATAATGGCTCCTTGCTTCCATGAGGTCCTCACAGCGTCACAGTGTTCTCCCCAGGGAGGAAACCACAGAGCCCCAGTGTTTCAGGACGCTGAAAGTGATGAACTGCTGTTACCAGAGGCCAATGCCAGACACAGCTGTCTGTCCTGGAAGGTTTGTCTGGGAGCAACCCTTGGATATACGGAATTTTGAATGTAGAATCCCAAGTTCAGCCCTTTTTGTCTGGAGGAGATGGCCACTTCCATACAAAAGGAAAGCATGCAGCCCCAGTTTTTGGAAGGCAGGTGAGAGTCAGCCCTCAGGAGGCCAGGGCCAGCCAGACCTGTCTGTAATAGCACCTTTTGTGTAGGAGCAATTTTTGGATCTAGGACTTTTGGAGGGGGATCCCAATTTTGGCCATGGGTACCTGGAGAAGAAGGAAGGCTCTTTTCCATAGGAAGGAAAGTACTGAGCCTCAGTGTTTCAGGGCAGATTAGAGGCGACTACCATAGCTGAAGGCCAACCAAAGCAATCTGTCCTGGCAGCTTTTGTCTGGGAGCAATCCCTGGATATTGAGAATTCTGGGGGAGGAATCCCATTTTGGCCATGGATCCTTGAATGAGATGGACATTTCTTCTTCATTTGAAGGAAAGGCCAGAGCCCCAGTGTTTCAGGGGCACATAAGAAGACACCCTCGACATGCCGAGGGCAGCTGGACCAGTCAGGCCAAGCCAAGCAGACCTGTTACCTGTTCCCTTGGATCCATGGGGCCCTGCAGTGTCACAATGGTTGTGTTGTATTGAATCCTTGGTTCCTTGAGGCCCAGCTGTGTCACATTGACCTCTTGTTTCCATGAGGCTCCACAGTGTCACTATGGTCCCTTGGCTCCACAAGGTTCTGAAGTGCCACAATGGCCCTTTAGTTTCACAAGGCCTCAAAGTGTAAAAATGGCCTCCATGGTTTCAGCCCTGCTGTGTCAAAATGGACCTTTGGTCCCATATGTACCCCATAGTGTCACAATGGTATCCTTGGTTCCATAATCTCAGAATGGACCCTTCATCCCATGCAGAGCCACAGTGTCACTGTAGTGCCCTTGATTCCATGAGGCCCTGCCATGCTGTACTGGCCCCTTGGTTCCAGTGGGTCCCAAAGTGTCAGAATGGTCTCCATTGTTCCATGAAGCCCTGCAATGTCACTGTGGTCCCCTTGGTTCCACAGGGCCCCACAGTCTAACAATGGACTCGTGGTTCCATGAGGTTCCTCAGTCACAATGGTCTCCTTGGATCCACAGTGTCACAATGGCCCCTTGGCTCCATGACGTGACACAGTTTAATGACAGACCCTTGGTTCCACAAGGCCTTGGAGTGTCACAATGGAGCCTTGGTTCCATGAGCTTCCATAGTGTCACCATGGTCTCCTGGGATCCAGATTGTCACAATGGACAATTGGTTCCATGATAACCTGCTGTATCACATTAACCCTTAGTGCCATGAGATTCTGAGTGTCACAATGGTCTCGCTGGTTCAACATGGATTTGGAATATCACAATATGTGCTTGGTTCCATGAGCTTCCATAGTGTCACAATGGTCTCCTTGTTTCTGCAGTGTCATAGTGGACTCTTGGTTCCATTAGGTTCCTAAATGTCACAGGTCTCCTTGGTTCCATGTGGCCCTGCTGTGTCACCACAGCCCCTTGGTTCCATGAGTCTCTGTGCTCTCAACAATGGTTCCTTTGTTCCAATGGGGGCTGCAGTGTCACACTGGACCTTGGGTTCCATGAAGTTCTTCAGTGTCACAATGGCCCCTTGGATCCATGAGGTCACATAGTGTCACCATGGCCTCCTTGGATCTGCACTGTCACAATGGACCATTGGTTCCATGTGGCCTGGCTGTGTCACAATGGTCTCCTTGATTCCCTAATTCCTCTCAGTGTCACAATGGAGCCTTGTTTCTGTGAGGCTCTGAACTGTCACAATTGTCTCCTTGGTTCCATGAGCCCCCCCTGTGTCACAATGGGCTCTTTGGTTCCATGACGATACAAAAGTTTGAAGAAACACTGAGCAATACCTCCCTCACAAATCTGGGAACATCTGTCTGCATTCAAAAGAAAGGTTAAAGGTGAGAATGGCACCAGCAGATTCCGTCTGAGACAGAGATCCAGGGAAAGGACAGGGACAGAGAATTCAGCTGGAAGACTCAAAAAATTCTGCTTACAGAGATCATTTCTGGTCACACTGTCCCTTGTAGAAAGGTGACATCATTGCAGACAGCCTGGACTGAGCATGTGGCTCCTCCGTGGGGTTTATTGTTCAGGAAACCTGCTCAGGCTTTTCCATTCTGTCCTCACAAACAGGAAAACTTCTCCTGGGCCTGTGTGCAGGCAGAGTCCTGAGGAGAGCAGGTGGGACATGGTGCAATGGGCAGGGACACCCAGCTGCAGAGCTCAGGGGACAAGGTTCTGCTGCAGGGCACAGGGATGTCAGTCCCAGGTGGGCGATGTCAGACATGGTGAGGTTGGGGGTGAGGAGCAGGTTGTCCAAACAGGGTCAGCCTGCAAGGGGCTCATTCTTCTGTGTGCCCAGACCTCCTAAGGAGACATTCAGCATCAAGGTCACTTGGGAAACGCTTCTATCAGCTATTCTGAACTGTAATTTAAAACAAAATACTCACTTGATTAAAGAAAAGAAGTGATGAGGCTCACTTTGAAATCTTCCTCCTTAACAGAACTCCAAACTGACTCCAAGCAGCTGCACAAGCTTTGAAGTAAGACAAAGAGTTCCTGAAGAGTTTCTGTATTTTAATCACAGTGGATTTGGGGCTGAGTGGAGGACCCTCAGGCACTGAGAGAAGGTTGAAGAAGCTGCTCCAGGAGTCAGAAGCAAAACTCCAAGTCCCTTGGAGCATCAGTGGCCCCACTGAGGGCAGGGAGTGCCAAAGGCTCCCCAGGGACTGGTGAGAGCAGATCCTTGAGGGCAGGATTGCAGGAGCCCGAGGCTGTGAGCAGGGAACTGCAATGCTGAGCAAGGCCTGGGCTGGCTGGAGGAAGCAGAAAGGCCAAGGCCTGAGCCCAGGCCTGGCCCAGCAGGGCCTGTCCCTCACGGGTGGCTCGGGGCTGTTGCTGGGGCAGTGGGATGGCAGGGGCAGCAAGGACAAATGTCATCAAGCTGTGTGACACTCCAGATGCTCATGGAACCAAGGGCCAGTGTGACACAGCAGGGCCTGATGGAAACAAGAGGCCATGGTGAGCCTGCAGGGCTGGAACACCCCAGAACACTGAAATGCTGGGGGTGACCAAAGGTTCCTTTACTTGAGTTTGGTACAAAGGAGGAACCCCAGCCAGATATTCTCAAGCGGTCAAAATGACATAAAAGTTTTGCTGGCAAAGTATAGAAAATCAAGGAACTTTGGAAAAGGATTTAATACAACATCTAGTCAACATAAAAAACATTATAGCAGGAACTTCATAAACTTTTCCCATTTTACCTTAGAAACCTTTAAACACTTACATTGTTGAGGTACCCAAAACTCTTCCATATAAAGAGCATTAGAAGAAAAGAGAGAGACAGAAAGACAGAAGCTCTATAGACAGACACACACATGGCTCCCAGCTCCTAGGGTTCCAGTGTGGGTGAGACACAGACCCCAGGAGAAGGCAGGGTATGGACCATGGGCTGAGCGCCTGCTCCGTGTTTTAAGCCCCTGGGCCTTCGTGGGCCTCCCCCAGGTGGGACTTGTGATTGCTGGGGCAATCAGAGCCTGGGTCAGCACCACCCCACTGTGTGACTGATTGACAGCTCATCCCCAGGTGTCTGGGACATTGATCTCATCCAGCCTCTGACAGTGACCATGGTGACACTTTGGAACCTCATGGAACCATTCTGACACTCTGGTGCCTCATAGAATCAAGGAGAGCTTTATGAAACTCAAGGGCCCAAGGACCAAGGGTTCATTCTAACCTTGTGAAGCCTGTAGTGTAGAGCAGCCATTGTGACACAGAGAAGGCACGTGGAGCCGTGGGGCCATTGTGACACATCAGGGCATTGTGGAAGAATGAAGCCATTGTGACATTGCAGGACCTTATGGTGTCATTGGGCCATTGTGCCACTACAGAAGCAAGGGGAACATTGTGACCCTGCAGGGCCTCATGGAACCAAGGCATGTTAACTGGAAGGTGCCAGCACAGGCAGGTCAGGCTGCCCTTGGCCTCTTGGGGGCTGCCTCTCCCCTGCTTTCCAAACACTGGGGCTCCAGGCTTTTCTTCCAGGGGAAAAGAACTGTCCTTCTCAAGGTGTCTGTGGTCAAAATTGAGATTCCTCCTCCCAAATTCCATATATTCAAGGATTCCTCCATGACAAAAGCTGCCAGGACAAACAGGTCTGGCTGGCTTTGCCTCCCAGGATTCACCTCTCATCTGCCTTTGAAACACGGGGGCTCTGTGCTTTCCTTCCAATGGAAAAGAACCATCCTTCTAATCTACACAGAAATGGCCAAAATTGGGATTCCACCTCTGAAATTCCCTATATCCCAGAGTTGCTTTCAGACAAAAGCTGCCAGGCCTGTCTGGCCTTGGCCTCTGATGTCTGCCTTTCATCTGTCCCTGAAACATCGGTGTTCTGTGCTTTCCTTCCTATCGAAAAGAACCATCCATGTCCTCCATGTGTCCATGTCTGAAATTGGGTTTCCACCTCTGAAATACTGTAGATCCAAGGGTTGCTCCCAGGCAAAATCTGGCAGTACTGTCAAGTCTGGCTGGCCTTGTCCTTCTGTGACTGCCCCTGCACCACTGGGGCTTGATTCTTTCCTTCTATGGAGATCACTGGAACACTGTGGGGAACTCATGATGAAACAGAGGGAAATTAAAATTAAAATTAAAGTGTTAAGATTAAAAATACAGGAGGATGCTTTAACTAGAAGGGGGGTGACATGATTCTATGAATGCTTAATGTTCATTGTCTTTGCAAGAACAGGAGAACAGAGCAAGGCTACAAGATAAGATGGAAGAAGAATGCATAAACAGGGTGGAAGAATGAGGTCTCTTCAATATAAGGGGGTTTCCTCAGACCCCTGAGCAAGTGAAAACTGGTATCAAGGTCTGGAAGGTGAGGAAAAGCTAATACACATGTGCAAAGAAGGCAAGGTGAAAAGTTCAACTGAGAGGAAGACTGTTTACTTCATCCCAAGGGCCCCCAGATGACCACCAGAGCGACCAACAAGGAGCAGTGTGCAGTCACAAAGAGGCGTGGAGTTAATTATAATACCAAGAGGGGACAGACAGGGTTAGGAAATGAATATGTATTAGGTGCATTGTGCAATTCTAACTTGTAGAGAATAGAAAGAGAGGCACAGGTCACCAAAGGTGTGCATGTTTTTGGAGGAGCTATCCCCCATGCGCCTCAGCCCTGAATAAATTATTCATACCTACTTTTACGAGTTGTGGAGTTTTCCTGCACTTCATTATTGGCGAGCCAGCCAGGAGATCTGTCTGGCTGAGGGAGCACCACCAGGGCAGACACCCTGAGGGTTGCCCCGGGATTTTTTCTTGGAGGGATCCTGAACCTTGGCTCGCTTGCCTTGGGGACATCGAACGACCTGCTGGCAGTGCGGATGAAGCAGTATATAATAAATATCTATAACAGGACTGCTGGTGAGTCGTACAGAGATGTCTGACACTCAGCACAGTCTCAGTGGGCTTGCAAGCTGCTGGCCAAGGGGGCCAGAGACAGAGGGAGAGGGGTCGATCCCCGGCTGATAACGCCACTGACAGAGGGGTCTCACTAAGCTGATAGAGCAGCCCGCTAGCGACTCTGGGGTGAGTTGAGTGAACCCTTGATTTTGCTGCTGTTTTGTGTGACTGTTAACTCCGGACATGTTGAGTTGTTGAGTGTGTCAGTGAGTGAATGAGCGAGTGTGGAGCTCTATGTGCCTTTCCAGCCTCGGGCGACTGAGGCAGCCGGAGAAAAGCAAAGGAGTGCGGTCAGTGTGAGGCCAGTGCAAGTGAGAAGGGAGGAGTGTTGTGATTGAACACAGAGTGGTTAGTGTTTGTTTTAAGAGTAGATAGACAAATTGAAGGAGTATCCCCACAGCAGTGGTTTGGACTTGATCCCTGGGAATATATTGATCCAATAAGTCATTGGATAAAAAGAGGGAATGAACGGGTCTGTCTAGGAGGGATATAAGAAACCTCTGCAGGGAGATTGGTAACCTTGGACTGGGAACAACCTGAAGTAGGGATTCTGAGTATTCCAGAGGGGGTGAACAGGATAATTTGTCTTTGTGGGAGATTTAGAGCTGTCAGAGGATCAAGGCATCTGGCGTGGGGTTTATTACAGTTTAGAGATTGTGAAATACATTGGTATTGTTGCTCTAATAACCAGCAGGATGTATGCCCCAAGTGTGAATTGCAAAACTATCCTAACCAAGTCAGTGTTGAACCTAAAATTCTGAAGCTAGTGTGTAGAAAGTCACATTGGGTGCCTGAAAATTGGGATTGTGTGTGGGAAGAAAACTGGGAAAGAACAGTGAAATTGTACGAGGAGAAGTTTAGGTGGAAACAAGACAAGACAAGGAGAAGAGAATGAGAACTGGACAAAGTAAAAAGATTCCTAAGGCCAGTCCATTAGGCTGTGTTATTGCACATTGGAAAAACGTTGCTACACACGGAGGCACAGAAACAAGAGAGACCTTATTAGATTCTGCAAGGCCTGGTGGCCTTTATATAAATTGGACAATGGAGCAAAGTGACCACCCAGTGGAACTTTGGATTTTAGCACCCTATTACAGCTTATGCTATTTCTCAGGAGGGAAGGGAAGTGGACAGATGTATCATGTGCAGATATGTTTTTCTCCCTTAGAAATCACCCTGAATGGCAGAGGGATTGTGGGCTCAGGGCTCCATCTGACCCTCTGGTATTGGCCCTAGAGAAGGAGAATAAGACTAAGAGAGGAAAGCTCAAGTGGTGTTGTTCAGTGTGTAGTATAGGGCAAAGATGCACAAAATCTGATAAGGTTTACCAGACTGTCGCCCAGGAACAAGATCTGGCAGACAATTTGCTGAGGTCTCCACACATAAGACAGGAAAGGGATGAGGATGCAGACTCAGAGGATGGAGACCCCCTTCTGATCACACACCAGACCAGACAACAGATGTTGGAGTCTGCAAGGCAAGAGTCTCTCTGAATTCTTCAGAGAGAAATCAGAGTGCAGGGATTGAATTAAAACCTTTGGATGGATTCAAGTATATTAAGCCACTCACACATAAAGTAGAGGTGTAAGTTTAAGTTTTAGAATAAGTAAGAATAAGTTTTAAGTGCTTTTAGAGAGTAAAGATCTCAGAGACCAGTGTAGAAGCATGAGCTCTAGTGAGGGTTGAAAAATATAGCCTTAGATACTAGTGTTTCTGTGGAGGCTCCAGGAACATAGTTTTAGACATAATAAAACTATACTAAGAATATTGCTTACATTTTTTTAGATAGAACAAGATAGAACATATATGTAGTTTATACATAGCTGCTGTGCTAAGAAACTAGAACTAGGTTTGAGTTTGTGTCTTTAGCTTGTTGGGAAGTTTGGATATAAGAATCTATGCACTGGGGAGAGACTCACCTTTTGCTTCTTGCCTTTTGATTTTGTTCCTGCTCTCTCACTTCTCTCCTCACCACCACCATCATCACCCAAAGAAGAGAGGAGCTGCCCCAGCAACATCGGCCCTTCAGGACCTTTGGGAGCAGCTTCTGCTTCTGACTGGGACTTTACCTATTTAGGACTCTATACCAAAACTTTAGCATGGACTTGAACGCTTGTGACCCTTTGCCTTTTGAGACTGATGTGCCTTTGCAATAAACAACTTTATAGCAACTATTAGCTGCTTGGCTCTTTAAAGAGAACAATCACAACTCAGCTAACAGGCATACATATTACAGGCACCTCTGTGAGAGGCAGGGGGACCAGAGGGAGGAACGGTATTGGTTAAAGTTCCCTTCTCCACAATCGACTTGGAGGCATGGGAAAAGGTTGCTAGAAATTACCACAGTGATCCAGTTAACACAGCTAAATGTCTGTGACTTATAATAAAATAACATAATCCAGATTGGAAGGATATGCAATTATTATTGGATGCACTGACTGAGACAGAGAAACAATTAATTATAAAAATGGCAGGGGATTTGGCAGAAGATTATTATGAAAAGCAACAATTGTATCTTAAAGATTATTTCCCACTCCAAAATCCACAGTGGGACCCAAACAGATCAGCAGAGTTGAAAAAGTTTAAAGCTATCAGGAGTGGATTGCAAAGGGAATGGAAAAAGCCATTCCCAAAACTATAAATTGGTCAGCATTGTATGAAATTAAGCAGGGGCCCTCTGAGTCACCATCTGAATTCCTCAATCGATGAAGGGATGCAATGGCTGCCACACACCACTGGAGCCTGGGTCTGACATAGGGACACAGCAGCCAGTCAGTTTATTCCTGGAGCAACCTACGGGTGACATAAGATGGAAACTTCAAAAGATACGGGGGGTGGATTGGAGGAACTTAGAGACTCTGGTGGATGAGGTGTGGAGCATCTTTAGTAACTGGGAAGAAGGAAGAAGGAAGTTTGTAGCTGTCATAAGTGAGGGGGAGAGAGGAAGACACGGACAGGGACCACCTAGACAAGGCCCATCCCAGCTGGGCAGAGACCAGTGTGCAATCTGTAAGAAATATGGTCACTGGAAAAATCAATGCCCAGAACGAAGACGTGGTGGCCCTCAGGAAAAGGGAGAACTAATTGCACACGTGACAGAAGACTGAGGAGGACCAGTAGATCGCACCCCAGGAGATCCACTGGTTATAAAATTGAAGCTGGGGGAAAAAGACAAAGAGGTGAAACTTCTGGTTGACACGGGGGCAACATATTTGGCTTTAACTATGGCACCTGTGGGGAAGGATTATGTTACAGTAATAGGAGCAACTGACCAACCTGAAAAAGCATATTTTTGTAAACCATTGAAGTATAGGCTTGGAAAGCAATGGAGCATTCATAAATTTCTATACCTGCCCAGTTCCCCAAGGCATGTTTTGGGGAGAGACTTGTTGGAACAATTACAAATAACCATTAAATTTACAATTGGGGAGGTTATTCTGGAGGTAAATGATGAACAGCACAAAGAGGCATTAAGTTTATTATTAAGAACTGTTCACATGGAGGGAGAAATTAGTGAAGAAATAATAAATCAAGTATTTCTTGGAGTGTGGACTTCTAATGTAGCAGGGTGGGCGAAAAATGCATCTCATATAGTAATAAAACTGAAGGAAGGAAAGCAACCAGTTAGAATTAAACACTACCCTTGAAAAGAGAGAACAGGGAAGGAATTAGCCCAGTAGGTGAAAACTTTTTGCAATTAGGGTTCTTAAAAGAATGTCAATCTGAGTTCAATAGTCCCATCTTACAGGTCGGAAAACCTGATGGGTCATATTGGATAGTACAGGGTCTAAGAGCTGTTAACAAAATAACTGAAGATCTCTATCCTGTGGTAACAAACCCACACACTTTGCTAACATGCCTAACAGCAGAGCTAACTTGGTTTACTGTTCTAAACTTGAAAGATGCCTTCTTTTGCCTCCCTCTCCATGAAGGCAGCAAGAAGATTTTTGCATTTGAATGAGAATACCCTAAAAGTAGACACAAATCTCAGCTCACATGAATGGTGTTGCCTCAGGGATTTAAAAACTCTCCTACTCTGTTTGCAGAGCAACATACAAAGATCTGGAATCCTGGGAGGCTTCCCCAGAAGAAGGAAAGCTACTGCAGTACATGCAATGATCTCCTCATGGCCACCCAGATGAAAGAGGCACGTGCAGCCTGGACAGTAAGCCTCCTAAACTTTCTAGGACTTGAGGGATACAGGGTATCAAAGAAAAAGGCCCAGGCAGTGAAGTGAAAGGTAATTTATCTGGGTTATGAAATTAGTGTGGGACATCAGACTGTAGGGCAAGATTGCAAGGAAGAGATCTGCAAAACCCCAAAGCCTCAAACAGTGAAGGAACTGCAAACATTCTTAGGAATGACAGGGTGGTGCCAATTATGGATTTATAATGATGGTGTACTTATGAAACCCCTGTACGTGCTGATTACAAATGGGAACAGAGAACTCCAGGGGACAAAAGAGGCCACTCGGGCCTTTCACCAGCTGAAGAATGCTCTAATGTCAGCTCTGGCTCTCAGACTCCCAGATGTGAGTAAACCATTCTTTCTGTTTTCCCATGAGAAGCAGGGAATTGCCCTGGGGATACTGGCCCAGGACCTGGGTCCATACCAGAGAGCAGTTGCTTGCTTCTCCAAACAACTGGACACAACAGCCAAGGGATGGCTGGGATGCCTCAGAGCCCTTGCAGCAGTGGTGCTGAATATTCAAGAGGCACACAAATTCACCCTGGGCCAGAAAATGACTGTATTGGTGTCTCACACAGTGTCTGCAGTGCTGGAAGTAAAGGGTGGGCACTGGCTCTCCCCACAAAGGTTCCTAAAATACCAATCCATCATGGTAGAACAAGACAATGTAGAGATAATTGTGACTAACATTATCAACCCAGCTTCTTTTCTTAGTGGAAATCAAGAAAAGTGCTTTTTTTACACCATGACTGCCTGGAGACTATCAAAGCCTCCTACTCCAGCTGCCCATATCTGAAGGACACCCCTTTGGATGACACCCAAACCTGGTTCACTGATGGAACCACGTTGTCAGTGGAAAGTGACATGGTGGGTATGCAGTTACCACCTGCAAAGAGGTAACAGAATCTGGACCTTTGCCAGTAGATACCTCTGCACAAAAAGCTGAGATAATTGCTCTAACCCGCACCTTAAGAGATCATGAAAGGAAAGAAAATAAATATTTATAGAGACTCAAGATATGCATTTGGGATTGTACACACACATGGAGCCATCTGGAAAGAAAGGGAACTATTAAACTCACAAGGGAAAAACATCAAACATGCACAGGAAATATTGCAGCTACTGAAAGCAGTTCAGCTACCTGAGCAGGTAGCAATTATGCACATTAAGGAACAGCAGAATGTGGGCTCAGAACTGGAGGAAGGAAATGAGCTGGCAGACAGAGAGGCAAAAGAAGCAGCAAAAGGTGAGATGACGATTGAGGGAGCTTTAATTCCAGATGGACTGTTCTCCCTTGAAGGTAAGCCAGTATATACCAGAAGGGATAGAAAACTAATTAAGGATCAAGGAGGAACGTATAACCAAGAGGGATGGGCTGTTACTGCAGAAGGGACAATGGTCATCCCTTCCCACCTGTTATGGTCATTAGTAAGGGAAGAGCACCAGAAAACACACCAGGGAACAGATGCCCTGTATAGCTGTCTAATTGAAAAGATTACTGCCAGAAATTTATACTCTATTATCGTTCAGATAGCCCAGCAGTCTGACATTTGGCTCCAGACCAAACCCAAGAATATCCCCAACCCAAAACTTGGTCAAATTGGAAAAGGCCATGGTCTTGGGCAACAGTGGCAAATTGACTTTTCAGAACTCCCCAAAAAACGGGGATAGCGATATTTGCTGGTGTTAACAGACACCTTTTCAGGGTGGCCAGAGGCTTTTCCCACCAGAACTGACAAAGCCTGAGAGGTAACCAGGGTATTGTTACAAGAGATAATCCCACTCTTCAGAGTTCCAGCCACAACATCTTCAGATAGAGGGCCACATTTTATTTCAAAAATAGTACAACAAATCAATCGTCATTTGGGCATAGACTGGGAGCTCCATACTCCATATCATCCCCAGTCAAGTGGCCAAGTTGAAAAAATATATCATTTAATTAAGCTAGGATAAGAAGCTAATTTACCCTGGCCTCAGTCTCTCCCACTGACATTGCTGTGGATACAGACCAAGCCTAGAACCAAAGAAAATCTAAGTTGCTTTAAAATGATTTATGGGAGACCATAGGAGTGCAAAAGGGATTGTCTACCCAAGTGGGGGAAGAGAGGCTGCCTGCCTATACAATAGCCTTAAGTAAGCAACTCAGAGAAATTGAGAAAAATGTGGCTGGAACTCGGGGCAGAGGGCTGGATGGATCAGTGCATGACATACAGCCTGGAGATTATGTATATGTTAAGTCTCTTACAGAAAAACTTTGTAGCCACAGTGGGAAGGACCATTCAGGTGCTTCTCACCACCTTCATTGCAGTTATGATCAAGGAGCAGAGTGCCTGGATTGACCATTCTTGAGTGAAAAAGGCTCCACAAGCCCCTTGGAAAGTAACACTGGGTCACAATGATATGAAATTAACATTTGCTTGAGCAAAATGAGTACATTGTGGTTGGGAATATTCAGTAATTTAGTTTGCAGAAATCTAGTCAATTGAAGAGTTTTGTTTGTTTTGCTTGTAGTCATAAGTGTAATCCAAGAATTGGAAAGCACCTCTAGGCAGAATAATGCTGAATGGCCTTGGTCCCAAGCTTTCATTCAGTACACTGGATCCATGGGAAAGTGTTCTGATATAAAAGATTTAAACCTATCAACTGTGGTCATGCACAAAAACCGGGTATATGAAAAGCAGGAATGGCAAAAACAAAGGTCGTGGTCCCTTCAAGGGACTATAGGAGAAGCAATCAGAATAGGGTCCCGAATGATTAGTGGGACTCAGCATGAGAACACAATTCAAATTAGTGTTTCAACTTCTCCCACAGACAAGCACCTGGAGATTTGTAATGGTCTAAGTAAATTAGATTGTTGGTATAATTTTACATTAGTACAGACTGTGGATGTGGCCTTTGGAGCCATGACACTACTGGGCTCTCATTTAAATTTAAATTAAAGGCCATGCCTATTACAACAATTGAATCTACTGTAACCTGTGTTAGTACCCAAGCCCAGACCACACCACCTAAGATTGATCCTAAAATTTATGAAGTTGGCCTCTATGTAATAAGGAACAGAGACCATTGGTGAGAGTATGGAACCTCGAGGAACAAAAGTCCATTGTGACAGATCAAGGCCTCATGGAACCTAAAAGAGCATTGTGACACTGTGGGGCCCCATGGACCCAAATCTCCATTGTGACAGAACAGAACCTCATGGAACCAAGAGTGCAGGGTGACCCAGCAAGGCCTTGTGGAACCAAGGAGTCCAAAGGTCTCAAACATTCCTTGCAGGGTTCTGACTTGGAGAAGGGGAACCTGCTTGGTGGTACCTTGGGCTGGCACACACTAATAGAAGGTGTCTGTTTTCAACGAGGAAATTCAGGAGTTTTAGAATGCTTCAAAACAAAACAAAAAAAAGACAAGAAACTACTTTTGGCCTGAGTGCAGCCAGTTCTCCAAGCAAAGCAGGTCCCAGGTGAGTGAAGACAGACAGGATGGGGTTGGGCAATGTGGAGCAAGGTTGTCCACACTGGCTCAGACCTCAAGGCACAGCTTCTCTGAGCAGGCCAAAGCTCCTGAGGAGAGAACCTGGATCAATATCAACCACTGAATACTGCAATCACATATGTCTAATGAGAAGAGCTATAAAACACTCTCTTTAAAATAGGAATTCATATTTCATAGAAGCTCTTTGAAATATTTCTCTCTAACTGTAGTAGGAAATCTTCCTAATGAACGGCACCAGACCAGAGGGAAATCAAGGCAGAGCCATGGTTTGTCAGGACTTGCTTGAACCCAATCAGTCCCGTGGTGCATTTGGTGCTGAGCCCTTGAACCTCAGGGCCTGAGAGGAGATTGCACAAACCTTTCCAGGAGTCCAAGGCAGAAGAAAAACCCAAAGTGTCTCAAAGCATTAATGGGTCCCACTTAGGTCTATCCCTTGCACAGGCTCCTCATGGACTCCTTGGAGGGGAGAACGGGAGGCCAGAATTTCCCAAAAACCTCTCAGAAAATCAGTGTTCAAAGGAAAATCCAAACTACCTTTAAAACCTTGAGTATCTCAAAGTATTAATGAGCCCCATTGAGTGTCAAAACAAAGCTCTCAAGGGACTAATTAAAGCAGATAATTGGGGGCATCATCCCATAAAATACTAAAAGAGTTGGTGTCAAAAGGAAAATGCCAAGTTCCTTAAAAAACTGAGTACCTCAAAGCATTAATGAGCCCCTCTGAGTATCATTACTGACAAAGCCTCTCAAGGGACTCATTAAAGCAGATAATTGGAAGCTGTCACAGCACAAACCTCTCAGAGACCCAGCGACAAAAAGTAGAACTTAAATTAACCCTGAGTACCTTGAAGCATTAATGAGCCCCACTGAGTGTTGTTACTGACAAAGGCTCTCAAGGGACTAATTAAAGCAGATAATTGGAGGCCATGATTGCACAAAGATCTCAGAGACTCCAAGGCAAAAGCAAAACCCAAAGTCCTCTGAAAAACCTGCAGTCCCTGGGAGCATGAAGGAGCCCCCAGGGCCATTCCTGACCAAGGCTCCCCAGGGACTCGTCCCAGCAGATCCCTGAGGCCACTGGGATGTGGGGGGATGCTGAGGGCAGGACAAGGGGTGCCAGTGGCCAGCCTTGCTGGGGCTGTGCCAGGAGGCCCCAGTGGCTCAGGACAAGGTGTCTCCTCCCAGCCCTTGGTGGCACAGACCCTGCTGTGCCCCAGGGCACCAAGACTTGGCTTCTCTTTGTCCCCACCTGTCATCTCTGCCTCCAATTTCCTGCTGTGACTGGAACCTGGGGACACTTTCTCAGTCATGTCCCTCAATGGAGCCCAAAAAAGTAAAAGAAACTTTGGACTTTCATTCTGACTTGGAGTTCTTGAGAGGTTTCCTAACAAACCATGGCTGAGCTTTGATTTCCCTCTGGTCTAGTGCAGTTCATTAAGGAAGTTCTCAACTCCAGTTATGGAGAAACATTTCAAAGAGTTTGTGAGAAATACACATTCCTATTTTAAAAGTTGTATTTTATTACTGTCGTTATGAATGACATTCTATTTATCCAATTTTATCAAACAATAAGATTAATTTAGGAGTAATTTTTTTAATAGCAAGAATTGTATATAAAGGAATACAAATCAAAGTATCTTGGATACATATATTTGAGTATGTAGAAAATTTGGCAGTGAGTAATTCAGTATAATTGAGGTTTGTGTAAAGCAGAAGCAAAACTGACCGGGGGTACAGGGAGGGGCTCGCCCTTCCCCACGTACCAAACAATCAAGGCCAAAAATCCCACTGATACACTGTATGCTAATATGGATTAATACAGAATTTTCTGGAAAGCTCCTCCCAGTTTCCATTCCTAAAATCTATGTCACTGTGTTGTGTGGAGCATTCTCTGTTAATGGTTAGGGGGTCTCTCATCCTTTTGAGGGTCTTATTTCCGATGAAGGCTCTTTGTCTTCATCAGTGTCCGCTGTGTGACCTTGCAGGCAGCACAAGTGCACTGAGCTTGGGGTTGTGTAGCTCAGCATAAGTTCCCACAATAAACCTTATTCAAGTTCCATGCCTGGAATCGCCCCAATTTGGCCCATTCCAAGGTCGAAACTTTTTATTTCTAGATGCTGCTTATCAAACCTATATCCTTCTACTACTCCCCCCTAACATCTGGAGTCTGCTTTGTCTCATCATTTCTTTTGCTTTGTAACAATTATTTTCTATTGATATAAGTACAATTTTGCTAATATACTCAAAATTTAGTTAGCACGAACCACATTTATCACATCTTTAATATTAAAATGAATTTTTTCTTACTTATTAGTATTCTATATTTTTATAATATATTTTTTATACTGATATGTAAAAACTTTACATTATTAGTAACCAAAAAAATTATTGGTCATTGGTTCTAACTAACACAATTCCTTTCATTACATAAATAAGCTTTACTGGTTATTTATTTCTCCCTGCGTAAGATATTTCATAATAGTTGTAGTCATTTTGTCATCTTTATTGTGATAAATGTGATTCGTGCTAATTAAGTTGTAACTATATTAACAAAATTGTATTTAGATCAATAGAAGACAATTGTTACAGAGTGAGAAGGGGGAGATGGGTGAGACAGGATAAAAGACATCTTACAGATGTTGGGAGTCGAAGAAGGAGGTTGGAAGAAAGTCAGATAAGAATAGTCGAAGGACGAAGGTCTGATAAGCGGCATCTAGAAATACAGCTTCAACCTTGAAGCTGTCAAAAATGGAATGATCACAAGCATGGGACTTAATTAAAGTCATGTTATGGAAAACATCTGCTCAGTCACGCAGGGCGCCTGCGCTACCTGCAGGTCACACCTCGGTCACTGATGATGATGATGAGCCTTCACCGGAAATAAGACCCTTAAAAGGATAAGAGACCCCCAACCCATTAGTAGAGCATGCGCCGTGCAGTATAGTTACATAGATCTTAGGAATAGAAACTAGGAGGAGCTTTCTAGAAACTTCTGTAGCCTACAGTATATAAGTGGGATTGTTAGCCTGGATGCTTTGATACGTGAGGAATGGCGAACCACTCCCCGTATCCCCGGTCGGAGGGGGGCCCCTCCCCGGTCGGTTTTGCTTATGCTTTATACGAACCTCAATTATACTAAATTACTTACTGCCAAATTTTGTATATTCTTAAATATATGCACTTTGATTGTTTCATCTCCAATACTTTGTCATCTCCAATACTTTGATTGTATTCATTTTGTTACTATTAAAAACTTACTATTAAATTTAATCTTGTTGCTTGATAAATTGAGAAAAATAGAACATCATTCATAACAATTTGGTGCCGAAACCCGGGAACTCCAGTCCAAGTGAAGTGGCTAGTTTTGGGAAGGAGCTCCCCACCAATTGTTAAGGTGGTCCCAAGGCTAGACCAGGCTCTCTTGGAAAAGGAGTTCCAAATTAAAATAAAGCATAAGCAAAAGAAGCTAGCTACAAGGAGGCGCGCCAGAAGAAGAAGGCTCCTGTGAGAACGCCGGCAGAAAGGGAAAGGTGCCCGTAAAACGTCTTGTGCACAAGAACCCTGTGCGAAAATGGGCTGTGTGAGTACCATGGGGTTGGGTAAAGGGGGCGGCTGTGTGCTTGTGTGTGAGTGAGGAATGTCTGAAAGGGGAGAGCGAGTGAATACCCCGGGAGGGACTGGGAGGGAAAGTCCCAGCCCGAGAACTCACGAGAAAAGTCTTTGAGAAGGGAGCTGATGCTCGAAAGAAGTGATTTAAGAAGGGAGTAAATGAACCAGGTTCAACTATCTGTTGGGAGGATAATAGATGGAAGTTTCAGTACGTGATTAAGAAAGAATTGTGGAAAATAGCCAGAAAGTGAGGTTGGGGAGAGAATAAAAGGAAAAGAAGGAATTAGGTAGGAAACAAGTGTTTGGCGAAAGAAGTGAGATTGGTATATTAAGCGAAGGAGTTGAACTGCAGAACGAATGAGAGAGAGCAAGGGAAATGTTGCCGCCAGAGATGGGTCAGAGGAAAAGTAAAATCTCTGACCCAGGGGTTGTGAATTATGAGAATAGTTCACGAGAACCCGGTGTGCCTGGGAACCGAGAGGGGGTTTCCCAGAAGGGGAGCGAGATTCCTCAGGACAGCCCCCTGAGGATAGTGTTACAATACTAAAGTACAAGGGAATCCCAAAGAGAAAAAGTAAGCAGAAAATTATACAGTACTGTATGTTTGAGTGGAGAAAAGAAAAGATTTGTGCAAATAATTTGTACTGGCCAGAGTTTAAATCATTTGAAGATTAGATTTGTCAGGTTTTAAATCTATATATGAGTTCAAAACAACGTTTTAATTAGGAAAAAAAGTGAATATGCTGCTTTGTGGCTTCCAAAAAGTGTGTGGGGGGTAAATTTATAGTTCAAAGGCAAGAAAAAGAAGGTTATTCGTTATACCCTTTGCAAACTAACGGACGGGCAGCAAGAAGGGACTGGCTAAAGCCATGGGAATCGTTAAATCACCTCCCACCCCCATACAGACAGCCTGTCCAGCCTGTTCAGCCCTTGGTCCCCGATGCACCCCTTATTCAAGTCGAGCCAGTAGCACACAGAACTAGAGGCAGAAGGGAACAAGAGGAAGAAAGTGACAAAGAGGGCGAGGAAGCAGGAAGGGAAAATAGATTATACCCTCTTAGAGAGGTTCCAATAGCAAATCTGGCCCCAGGACAGGGACCTATTGGTTACGTGAGTGTTCCCCTAAATACTAGGAACTTTAGGAAATTTAAGAAAGAAATGAGCAGGATGCCAGAAGATCATATTGAGGTAGCAAAGAAACTAGATCAGTTATTAGGACTGAATATTTACACCTGAGTGGAATTGCAGTCTATTTTAGAAATCTTGTTTACAGTGGAAGAGAGAAATGATTAGATAGTCAGGAATACAGGCTTAGAATAGAGATCATTAGAAGCCAAACCAAAGAGATCAGAAATGGCCTATGGCAGATCCAAATTGTAATAATCAGGAGGTAGAACATAGGCAAAATATGAGAGATTTCAGGTAAATGATTATCCAAGGTATTCAGGAAGCAATGCCCAGAGGACAAAATATAGGGAAATCTCTGAGTGAGCACCAAGAGAAAGATGAATGCCTGGCAGAATGGTTAAAGAGACTAAAAAAAAATTGGATTTGCAGTTATACTCAAGCATAGACCCCGATACACCAGCAGGGCAGGTCCTTTTGAAAACACAATTTGTAGCTAAGTCTTAGGGGGGGAACATCAGGAAAAAGTTAGAAAAATTGAAAAATTAGCAGGATAGGAGCTTCAGGAGTTGTTAAAAAAAGCACAATAAGCGTATGTTCGTAGAGATGAGGAAAAGAAAATTAAAGCCAGGATTCTAATGACAGCAATCCAAGAAATACAAGCAGCCACAAACACAAAGAATTTATCAGGAAAGAATAAAAATAAGAAAGAAAAATCAGGTCCTGCTTCTGAGGACACAAGACCTATGTGCTTTTCTTGTCACAAAAAAGAACATTTACAAAATTTTTTTTCCTGTTTCTAGGGGTACAGGACACATTTGTTTCTATTGTCATTAAAAAAAAAAAAAATATTAATTCAAGAAAACTAAGGAGGGGTCAGGGGCTCATTTATTTAATATGAACCAAAATACCAGAAGACCCCTTGATAAAGCTGAAAGTAGATTCTCAAAATGAAGAAATCATATTTTTAGTAGACACAAGGACTTTGTTTTAGTTTAAGGTAAATTTAGAAAGAAACTTTTGAATAGAATTTTTCTGAGAAACAAATTTAAGCAATCTTTTTTTAATTAGTTAAAGAAAAAAAAAAATATTTCCTCAGAGAGAAGTGGAAAAAATAACTATTTATTTAACAGGCAAAACACTTTTCAGTATAAAAATGAACAATATTAAACAACAAAACTTCTTATTGTTTCAAAAAGATGACAGATTCAAAAGAAGGTTTTTTTGTAAGTTGCAGCTTAACTTACTTAGTCTGGTATCAGTTCCTTCAGTACTGGGAAATGCCTTGGCCCAGGCCAGGCTAGGTGGGCTACGGTGTGAGCTTCCAGTGCTTTCTTGGGTTTTCAGTCCAGAGCAAAATTAAATAATTCAAGAAAAAAAAAGAAGAAAAACACACTCCAGGGAATTTTTTACTTTAATTGGTTAAGAAAAAAAAAAAAAAAAAAAAACCTAACCAAAAAGCAAAAGAGAGTTCTCTCCCGCTGTCCACTGCAGACAACTAGGTCTGTGAGCAGGAATGCGGGGGAGTCAGTGTAGTTTCTGATAACTAATTCTGCACTTTTTCTCTCCTCTTTCACTCCTGGAATCAGTCTTAAAGCTGCAGAATTCAATATTCAACACCAACTGAACAGACTATTTAAAGATACAAGCATCATAAAATAAAAAGAAACAATTTGGCTGATAATAAAGCAGGGGGGAGCCCTAGGAAAAAACGGCAGTGTGAGTGTGGCTTTTCAGGAAGCAAAAGCACAGGGTGGGGCAACATGCTTTTCCTTGGCAGAAGTGGAAGCTGTGAAGAAGCTGGGGGTAACCCTGAAAAAAAGGATAAATTCTTCTGCCCAATAGTAAAAGAGCGGTGCCAGGACTTTTGGCCCAGCAGATCTCAGACAGCTCACATGGGGGGATTCACTGGGGCACGAGAGCACTTTGTGACCATTTTGTAAAATTTTATTAAAAAACAAATTACTCAAAAAAAAAATGTAATAAATCAAATGAAACTAAGGAGAGTACTGGGTGCCAAAAACTACAGTCCATATAGAGTTAGCATAGAACCACTGTACTTTGGGACCAAGGGAGAATGTGATTTTTGTATGTGCAGTGAAAAAAATATTATTTTACTGCTGTTTGAAATACCAGTTTAAAGTTGTTTTAAAAGGTGCATTATCAAAGTCTGGACATCCTGAATTAACTGCCTGCTGCAACCTCATTGAACCTGAAGGCAGAACAGCGCTGATGAGAAAGAATCAGACACCTAGTTGATCAATGAAAACAGCCCAGGAGGATTGAAAAATTTCTCCAAAAGCCTCCAACAGTCAACATTAACTGATTTATTTGAAGAACTACCACTCAAGAGAAAGAGACTGGTAACACCTATTATTGAGGAGGCCCAAAAACAATTAGAACATTGGCAATGTCGTACTCATGGCTTAGAATGCCGCCCATGGATTTGTATTCTTTGCACTTGCTGTTTTTAATTCATGGTGGAGAGTAACTAGGGCAAAAGAAAAAGAGAGACAATTGCTTTGTTTCAGTTGTTCAGGGCGTATGCATGATCAGCTAACAACAGAAAGATTTTTTAGTGACTTCTATGGGAAACCATTAAGACATGAAAACGGGACCTTTTATGCCGCAATACAACTAATAGAGAATCAGGACCAATTACTCCTTGCCATATTAACTTTTGTGCAGGCTAAAGAACAAGCAATCCAAAATATTATAAATCAGAGTATCATAACTGGCAATTGCTGTGGAGAAGAAGTCTATGTGCCACGTAGTAAATACGTCTCACCAGCAAATTGGCATCGCGAGTATATCTATTGGTGGAAAATAAGGTTTAGAAAACCAAAAAGAAGAATTATTTAATTGAAATAGTGTAATTTTGTTGTGGTTGGCATATCTCCGGAGCTTTACTAAATTGGAAAAAAAAAAAAAAAAAAAATTATTAGCTAATCAATCTAGGGAAAGAGATAAGGCAGTGCTGCAGAACTATAAATATTTTGTGCCATCTTTGGAACAGAAAAAGTTAAAATAGATCGTGCGAACCTTATGAGGCCAAGGGTACCAAAGAAAAAGAAATCCCAGGATAAAAACTTTGCTACCGAGAAGATGGACATCTCGGCCCTTGGCTGCAACCCAAGGGGCCTTGAGACAGGTAGAAAGTTAAAATTCCTGAGGATTCTTTTCATGGTGCTTACAATAATACCCCTAGCAGCTGGCCAGAACCGTAAGACTGCATGGAATGGAAAAGAACAGGCCATGCAGGAACAAATTACAAGACGACAAACCACTCAAGAAGCAGAAATAAAGACACGAACCCTTCCTGATCCCTGTGACAAATGCAATCAATCCATGTGGGTCAAGAATAAGATGGAATCAGTATTTGTGGCACACCCATATATTAGTGCAGCTTGTTATGATCATAACAGCTTCTTAGAAATTTGTGTAAAAAGTTCAAAATTGTATTGGGTAAGAAAAAATTTGGGATTCAAGGGACGAGCTCCTTACCCTAATGATAATCAACTCGGTCCTAGATACGAACATTTTTTGTGTTTTGAAAAGGATGAAAAAGAAAAAGGGTCAAAGAAAAAACTAATTGGAAAACAAAAAGAAACAATGAAGGATAGGGAAATAATCAAAAAGAAAGAGTTAGAAGAACTGGATGAGCTGTATAAACAATTAAAACAGCACTATAGCGACTGGGATTTGCCAACTTCAAACAAAAATTTGTTTGTAGATCTGATGCAAGAAATTGCCACCGAATTAGGGTTATCTAAATGTTTTGTTTGTGGAGGACTTAGGATGGCTGAAAGATGGCCATGGAGAGGTGAGGGTTTGGCTCCAGAACAATTTTTAAAATGGAATCATACACAAATTTCTAAGACCCTAAGACGGCCTGAAGGCTGGGTCCTGAGTCATCAAGTCATTGGAACAGTTTGTATAACTCGGGAAGGGAGAAAATACACTGAAGTGGTAGGATATACTCCTTGCCTATCTACTTTAGTAGTAAATTCAGACAATAACACAAAGACCTGGCGACCCAAGAGTCCTACTGGATATTGGGGAATAGCAAAAGAAATGAATTGCGAGTGGAATAATCAAACTAATTTGTGCTGGCATAACAGTTCTGGAGCTAACCCCTACCAATCCATAAAAGACTTGAAATCTTATTGGGAACAACCAGAAAATACAAAAGAAAGATGGAAAGCCCCTGATGGAATATATTGGATTTGTGGGCAACGAGCATAGTGAACTACCCTGAAAATGGGAGGGAACTTGTACCTTAGGGATTATACGACCCTCCTTCTTTGTCATACCAAGGTCTAAGGGCGATGTACTAGGAACACCACTTTATGAAACCTTAGAAAGAAAAAAAAAGAGAGAATTAAATCTCGACTTTCCGATGGCGGGAGGAAACCAAAAATGGAAAGATGAAGAATGGCCTGCAGAAAGAATTATAGCATACTATGAACCTGCTACTTGGGCTCAAGATGGGTCTTGGGGATATAGAACTCCAATTTACCTATTAAACCGGTTGATAAGGCTCCAGGCCGTAGTGGAAGTCGTCTCAAACCACACAGCGGACGCCTTAAAGTTGTTGGCCAAACAGCATTCACAAATGCGAGCATTTGTATATCAAAACAGAATTGCCCTAGACTATCTGTTGGCAGAAGAAAGAGAAGTTTGTAGGAGGTATAATGAATCTGAGTGCTGTGTGGAAATGGATGACCACGGGGAAACCATCACCAAACTTGCTGGCGAAAAAGTAGCACATGTACCAGTTTAAAAATGGAATTCTATCCTGAAAGCTGACTGGTGGAATAATCTTTTTGAGGGTGTGTGGTGGAAAAAATTAGGATTCATGCTATTGTGTTCTAAGTCTATTGTTTCTGCCTTGCATGATATCCTATCTAATCAAACTAATCCACTCAGTAATTCAAGGAATGCAACTTACAGCCATGCCCATGGATCTAAAATCAACAGAAAAAAAAAAAAAAAATTAAATTCCTTGATAGTACTGAAAGCACAATCCACTTGCACTCGAAGGAGAAAAATCGAGAAAATAGTGACTGAATGCAAAGAGAATACCCTGGCATGAGAAATGTTAACCAAATTTGAGAAAAAGTGTGAAAAGCTGAATGCCACATGAAAAATGTTAGAAAAATTAGAAGCTAGTATAAAGAAACATAGACGATACCAAGTAGCAACTTTTTAGAGCACGAATCAATATAATCAAAAAGAGAAATGGGGGAATTGTGATAAATGTGATTCGTGCTAATTAAGTTGTAACTATATTAACAAAATTGTATTTAGATCAATAGAAGACAATTGTTACAGAGTGAGAAGGGGGAGATGGGTGAGACAGGATAAAAGACATCTTACAGATGTTGGGAGTCGAAGAAGGAGGTTGGAAGAAAGTCAAACAAGAATAGTCGAAGGACGAAGGTCTGATAAGCGGCATCTAGAAATACAGCTTCAACCTTGAAGCTGTCAAAAATGGAATGATCACAAGCATGGGACTTAATTAAAGTCATGTTATGGAAAACATCTGCTCAGTCACGCAGGGCGCCTGCGCTACCTGCAGGTCACACCTCGGTCACTGATGATGATGATGAGCCTTCACCGGAAATAAGACCCTTAAAAGGATAAGAGACCCCCAACCCATTAGTAGAGCATGCGCCGTGCAGTATAGTTACATAGATCTTAGGAATAGAAACTAGGAGGAGCTTTCTAGAAACTTCTGTAGCCTACAGTATATAAGTGGGATTGTTAGCCTGGATGCTTTGATACGTGAGGAATGGCGAGCCACTCCCCGTATCCCCGGTCGGAGGGGGCCCCTCCCCGGTCGGTTTTGCTTATGCTTTATACGAACCTCAATTATACTAAATTACTTACTGCCAAATTTTGTATATTCTTAAATATATGCACTTTGATTGTTTCATCTCCAATACTTTGTCATCTCCAATACTTTGATTGTATTCATTTTGTTACTATTAAAAACTTACTATTAAATTTAATCTTGTTGCTTGATAAATTGAGAAAAATAGAACATCATTCATAACATTTATTATCATCTTTTTCTCTGACAGGGTCAAGGTGGGTGCTTCAGGGTCCAGGGAGACATTTCTGGGGCACATTTGAGGCAATTTTGGGTCTGGGGAAAGAATTTAGAAGGAAGTTGAGGGACGGGAGGACACTTGGGGGCCTGGAGTGGGCACGGAGAGAGAACTTAGGGATCCTGGGGGAAAGTCTGGACTTCAGAGTGTCACTTGGGGGTCCAGGAGGGCACCTGGAGGTCAGGGAGGAGAATCTGGGGCCATTCGGGGTCCGGGCGGGCTCTTGGGGGGCTCTAACGGGGCTCTCCGGGCCGCGGGGGATGATGGGAGTTGTAGGCACAGGTATAATACGGTAAAGGGGGCCGTGGAGCATCATGGGAGTTATAGGCGCAGCTGCAATGTCTCTCGGTGGGTGCGGGGCATGACGGGAGATGAAGTCATGGCTGGAATGGCGTTTAACCGGAACCGCGGAGCTTCATGGGAGCTGTAGTCCCGGAAGTGGTCCTCACGGCGAGATTTTAGGTCGGGGAAAGCACTTAAGACACAGTTTTCCCTCTGAGGGGAGACTTCAGGTCCTCAGCGGGGAACGTATACGGGTCGGGAGAACTTGGGGGGAGCTTGGGGAGCTCTAACCGGGCTCTTTAGGGCGCGGGGCAGGGCAGGAGTTTTCGGCGCGGGACTGGGTTATGAGGTGCTCTGAGCTCGCGGGGGATGGCAGGAGATGAATTCCCAGAAATGGCTGCAAGGGGAATCTATGGGGTTGGGAGCATTCAGGGGATCTGGGGACGTCTTTGGGTGGTCAAGATTGTGCCCTGAGGGGGCAATTCCGGATCCTGGAGGGTCCTGGGACACGTATGGGGCAGATGGGGAGCGGATACCGGGGGTTCTGTGGAGCGCGGGGCATGACGGGCATTGCAGTCCCAGCTCCAGTGGGGCTCTATGGGGCCGCGGGGCATGATGGGAGTTAGAGGCAGAAAGGAAAGATGGCGCCGACTGCAGGCACCGCCCCCGAAGCCCCGATCCCTAAAGCTGAACCCCCTTGGTGGCACCTTGGACTGAAACACACTAATGGAAGGTGTCTGTATTCAGTGGGGAACATTAGGAGTTTAAAATTTCTTCAAAACTAAAAAAAAAGGAAAAAACCCTGTTTGCCTGAGTGCAGGCAGTTCTCCAAGCAAAGCAGGTCCCAGGTGAGTGAGGACAGACAAGAAGGGCTTGGGCAATGTGGGACAAGGTTGTCCACACTGAGTCAGACCTCAAGGCACAGCTTCTCTTTTTATACACTGATATCAGCAATCTCCAGTTGATATTAATTCCTGAAACCTTATAATGCAGTCTGACCAGAGATGAACATCAAGACCCTTTATGGCTGACAATCAGTCACACTCTGTCCCTACCCCCACCCCACCATTTCCCCCATCCAAGCCCTGGCACTCAGAGCAGCCTTGTGTAAATCTGAGCTCCCTCCCCTCCAGGCTGTGCCTGCAGCTTTCAGCTCCTTGGCACCAACTCCCACCTGCTTTCCTTGGAGAAGGAGCTGCCTGAGACACAGAGGGATGTTCATTTCTTGTCAGCAAACAAACCCAAGGCAGGCACAGCTCCATAAAAAACAGAAATCCAGGCCAAGGAGTTCTGGGGAATGGAGTCACATCCAGGGATGTCCCCAGGGCTCAGGATTGGGGCCAGGGCAGTGAAATCTCTTTCTTGCTGATGTGGACGAGGCCATGGAGGGCACCCTGAGTCAGTGTCCAGGTGAGGCCAAGCTGGGTGGGAGTGTGGCTGTGCTGCAGGGCAGGAAGCTCTGCAGAGGGATCTGGACAGGCTGGAGCCATGGGCCCAGGACAATTGGATGAGGTTCAGCAAGGCCAAGGGCTGGCTCCTGCCCTGGGCTCACAACCACCCCAAATCCCTGGCTCTGCCCTGCCCCTGATCCCCACAGCCTGTCCTGTTTCCTTCATCCCTGCATTGCCAGGGACTCTGTGGGACAAGGGAGCTCTGCTGTGGGGATGGAGGGAGGTGCAAGTGCCAGCACTGCAGTGGGAACCACAACTCATCAGGTTTGTGTCCTTTGGGGGTCAGCAACTGGTGAGACTCAGAGGCACAGAAGGTTTCTCTTCTTGGCCAATATTAAAAAGAGTACCCATGATAAAATTCAATAAACTTCAAAATTCTTCCCTCAGCTCTGTGCAATGTCAAAGCAGTATCTGATGTATCCACCATGAACAAGGTATTTTCATACAGGAACAATTTTAGACACAGACATTAGAAAGGGTGATTCTGTGATAGATGTAGACACAATTAAGATGTTGACTAATGTGGAATGACCAGAGAACAATGGGAGGAGGCAATCTGGGAGCAATGGCAAGGCCATAGGACCAGCTGGTCTAGGGAAGAGATGTCCTTAGACATGGCCATTTACACAGGAGAGGTGGAAACACCCAAATGAAGAGGGACATGAAATAATAGACAGTATAGTGGTAACACAGGTACAGATGAAGATCAGTATTTCTTGTCCTGCCATCAGTACACATCCAGGAAATTTCTCTTCTCTTCTGGTGGGAAATTTTGACATTTCTTAAAGTACTCAAATGCCCCAGCTAATGAGATGTGCTCGTGCACCTTGCAAGCTGCAGGTCCCCTACAGCCCCAGAGGGCTCCTGTCCCATAAACATCTGCTCCAGCCCATTCCAAAATCGGGAACAGCATCGTCCTGAGATCATCAGGGAGCTGAGATTGGAAGGGACCTCAGCAAGTCTGCAGCCAAACCTGTCAGAAACTGGGTCAGACCAAGTGGTTCAAGCCTTGATTTGGTGTGGATTGGAAATTCCCAAAGCCAGGGATGGGGCAGCATCTCAGAACCTGTCTGAGCCCATGGGAACAAAGGTTTTCCACATGTCCTGTCTGATCTCCCCTCATTCCCCTTCCACCCATTGACTTTTGTCCCCTCCAGCCCCCCCACCCAGTGCAGAGCCTGGCTCTGTGTTCTCCATCAGCTCCTGGGTGGCTCTGCCAGGCTGGCATGAGGAGCCCCTCAGCCTTCCCTGCTCCAGGCTGGACAAGCCCAGCTCCCTCAGCCTCTCCTCACAGCCAAAGGGCTCCAGCCCCACCTTGGAGGCCCTTCCCTCACCCTGCTCCAGCTGCCAGACATCTTTCCTGCCCTGGGCAACCCAAATCAGGCCCCAGTGACCTGGATAATCCACGGCCTTGATGTCCTCGTCACACAGCCCTGGCCCCTTGTCCCCGTGTCAGGCTCTGGGGTTGATTTGTGGAACATCCTTGGGGGAGGCTGTGGCTCCAGGTAGAGCAGGGGGATCCCGGGGGACAGGGGACCCTGCTGGGCATGAACAGCATTGGACTTGTCTGGGGAAACTGTGAGGGGGGGCTGGGGCAGAGTGACCAACCCAGTGACCTCACACAGCCCTGCTGTGATGTCACACAGCCCCTCCTGTGATGTCACAAAGCAGCCCAGTGATGTCACAGCCTGCTCTGTGATGTCATTGTCTGCTCTATGCCATAGCTGCTCAGTGACCTCACATAGCCCACTCTGTGATGTCATAGTCCACTCTGAGACCTCATGTTACCAGATGATAAATTGCCCACACAAGTGAGCTGACACAATCCTTATTCTCCAGAACCCTTGGCCTCTGGAAACTGCACACTGCCTGTTGTATAAGAAGGGGAACTGGAAGTTTGTAGCTGTCGGGGCTTTGGGGTTTGGGCCCCGAGCTGCCACAACGTGCCCGGATAAGATGTCCCACAAGGAACAGCCTTTCCTGGTGTCTCAGGCAGATTTCAGCCACGAGGTAGGAGGATGCAAGCAATGCCTGGAGTCCAGGCCTTCAGCCCATGTTGTGATTTGAGCCTTGCTTCCAAAGTACCTTTGGCCAGCAGAGGAAGGAGACCGAGGAAGCTGCAGGGAGATTCCACAGACACTTTATTTCTTCCACGAAGGGGTCTCAGGCAGCAATTCAATGGACAAGGTACTCACGGGGGCTTTTGTAGGGTCAGGGTGTCTTGAAAACAGACCAATTATTTAGGGGATTGTAAAACGGACCAACTGCTTAGGGATTTTAGAGAAAAGGGACCAATTGCTAAGGGGATTGAAAATGGACCAATTATATCACAGGGAGATAAAGTGAAGTTTGCAAAGGGGGGAAATATATGGGCATTGGTGTCTTCACAGTGGGTGTGGTCAGGTAATGTCAGGTGGCTAGTCAGTGGGAAGGTGTCAGTGGGAAAGTGTCAGTGGGAAGGTGTCAGTGGAAGTGGTGAGGTGGTCATTGGGGTGTAGTCAGTGGAGGTGGTCTGTGAGTGTGGTCAGTGGGTGTGCTAAGTGAATGTGGTTGATGCAGGTGGTCAGTGGGGGTGTGGTGAGTGTTTGTGGTCAGTGGATGGGGTCAGTTGGGTTTTAATTGGAGTGTGGTCAGTGGTTGTAGTCAGAGATTGTGGTCATTACGGAATGGCCAATTGGTGAGGTTAGTGAGGGTGGTCAGTCTATGTGGTCATTGGGGTGGTCAGTGCATGGGTCAGACTTGATGATCTCGAAGATCTTTTCCAGCCTGGCTGATTCTGTGATTCTCTGAAACCACCCCTGGAGAAGTTGCAGGATGAGCCCTGGGCCTCCTCTTCACAAGGTCCAGCAGCCCAGGTCCCTCAGCTTCTCCACACAGCCCCAAAGCCCATCCTGTCAGTCCTCCAGAGCCTCTCCAGCCCCTCCTCATTGCCCACAACAGGGAGCCCCACACCCAGACACAGCAGCCCAGATGTGCCCCCCTGGCCTGTGGTGCCTCTGGCAAGGGAGCAGCACGAGGCACTGCAGGACTCTGCAGACAATTCCTGAAGAACTTGGAGGATGATCCTGCTCCCCAAGTGATGTTCCCATGGTGCCAGCTCAGAAATTGAAATGGGGAGTGGGGCCAGAGAGGAAAGGGCAAACAGGGATGGGCTGTTTACAAGGGAGGGGACAGGGATGGGCAAGAGGAAAAAATCTGGATCAAGAAAGAGGAAAGAAAGCAAAGCTGAAGCCAAGGAAATGCTCAGGGAAGTTTGAGGGCGCCTGCCAGGCAGCCCTGGCTCTGAGCAACAACATCTGCAGTGGGACAGGAAACTCACAGCTCATGGGAACAAACTTTCTGGCTGACTTCAGAGGCCACGACAAAGCTGAGTGGTTTCCCTGCCGTCCCCCAGCCCTTGCTGGCACCAGGGGCTGATGGCATTTGTGCTCACTCAGCTCCATGTTCCCACAGCAGCACCATGGGGGTGCTGAGCCTGCTGTGTGCAATGCAAACAGGGGCTCCTGAGCCAGTGCTGCCGTGTGTGTGCCTGCAAGGATGCGGCTCCTGTGTGAGCTGGGGGAGAGGCCAGGGCTGCAGAGGGGGGATGTTGTTGGCAGGTGCATGAGGACGCTCTGGGACGCTGCCCTGGGGTGTCCAGCGCAGTGGGGATGGATCAGCCCCTGCTGTGCTGCTCCTTGCCAGGGTGTCCCCCTTGCAGGGAGCTTGCAGAGCACCAGCCATGCTGTTTGCCCCCAGCCTGCCCACGGCCAGCCTGGGGCTGCTCCCGGGGCTTTTCTGTGCTCAGCATTGGGCTGGCCAACGGTTGTGGAGAGAGCCTGGCCAAGGAGCCTGGAGCCCCCAGGCCCTGGCCTGAGGGGTCAGCGCTGCCCCAGCAGTGCCCATGGCCTGTCCCTGCTGCAGCCCCGGCACTGCCACCCCCAGGGCTGTGCCCGGCCCCGAGAGCACTCAGGCCCTGCAGCAACACGAGGGCCAGGAGGGCAGCGGGGCAGTGGCACGGGAGCAGCACTGGCAACACCAAGTGCTGCTGCTGCTGGGCACAGCTGCTGTGCCAGCACTGATCTGCCCCCAGCTCTGCACACCGACATTGCTGCTGCAGCTCCAGAGAAGGGAACAAAAGGGGCATCTCTGGAGAAAACTTTGCTGGAAGATCCTTTCATATATAGCCACCAAGAGTGCAGCTCCTCATTGACAGAGTCTGTGGCCACAGGGAATGTGGAGAGAAACAAAATGAGAAATGACACGAGCAAAGGCGTCTATTTGTGGACAATATCGAAAAACTAAAACAAAGGAAAAAGGATCCCACAACTAACCAAACAAGAACTATCAAAAATGGCTTTTATTTATGTGATTTTCATTATTTTTCTGGAAGTTTAATGTCCCTAAAACCCTCCACTCATCAGTCTCCACATTGCACCCTTGAGCTCCTGGTTCCTCAGGCTGTAGATGAGGGGATTCAGGGCTGGAGGCACCACTGAGTACAGAACTGACAAGGGGAGATCCAGTGATGGGGAGGAGATGGAGGGGGACTTCAGGTAGGCAAACGCTGCAGTGCTGAGAAACAGGGAGACCACAGCCAGGTGAGGGAGGCAGGTGGAAAAGGCTTTGTGCCATCCCTGCTCAGAGGGGATCCTCAGCACAGCCCTGAAGATCTGCACATAGGAGAAAACCATGAACACAAAACAACCAAAATATAGAACAGCACTTATCACAATGAGCCCAAGTTCCCTGAGGTTGGAGTGTGAGCAGGAGAGCTTGAGGACCTGTGGGATTTCACAGAAGAACTGGTCTAGGACATTGCCTTGGCACAGGGGCAGGGAAAATGTATTGGCTGTGTGCAGGAATGAATAGAGAAAGCCACTGGCCCAGGCAGCTGCTGCCATGTGGGCACAAGCTCTGCTGCCCAGGCGGGTCCCGTAGTGCAGGGGTTTGCAGATGGACACGTAGCGGTCGTAGCACATGATGGTCAGGAGGGAAAACTCTGTTCCAATGAAGAAGATAAAGAAAAACACCTGAGCAGCACATCCAGTGTAAGAGATGTGTCTGGTGTCCCAGAGGGAATTGTGCATGGCTTTGGGGACAGTGGTGCAGATGGAGCCCAGGTCGCTGAGGGCCAGGTTGAGCAGGAAGAAGAACATGGGGGTGTGCAGGTGGTGGCCACAGGCTACGGCGCTGATGATGAGGCCGTTGGCCAGGAGGGCAGCCAGGGAGATGGCCAGGAAGAGGCAGAAGTGCAGGAGCTGCAGCTGCCTCGTGTCTGCCAATGGCAGCAGGAGGAAGTGGCTGATGGAGCTGCTGTTGGACATTTCATCATTCTAGGCATCGTGGACTGTTGAAAGAACAACATTGAAAAACTGGGACAGATTTCCTTGGGTCAATTCTGTGCAATTATGTTAGGAATCCTCTCAAAACTAGTTCTCTTCCTGTGGTGGAACTTCACTAAATATTTTTCAGTTTAGTTTTATGCTGCTGAGTTACTGCCTCGTCTTCAACATTACTCTCAGCCTGAGCACTGGAGAGCACAAAGGGAAATCACGACTCTTTCAGCCCCAGTACAGTCAGACATCATGGTCCCACATAGGTGCCTCTTGCACATTTCACCCTCATTTAACCCTCTATTTCAGGGTTATCACCCTTAAAACTGTCTGGAAAGATAAAGTTGACTATTTGAATGGTCCTGTTTTTAAGTCAGTTTCTGTAAACCCACTCTTACCCTGGGCAGCTGGACAGGGAGCATATCCAGGGTTCCTGTGGCTCTCTGCTGCCTGGAGTTGTGCCTACTGGGAGCTGTTTCTCTCTATCCAAGCCTTGTCCCTGCCAGTGCTGCCAGAGCCCAGCCCAGCCCGGGGGGCTCAGCTCTGCCCTGCACACCCCTCCCAGCACAGGGCACTGCCCAGGGCCATCTCCCTGCCAGCAGGGCCTTAAGGGCAGCTCACACAAACTGAGGTGCTGCAAGCCAAGGTGCTGCTGCTGCTGTCTGTAGGCACAGGAGGGTGAGGAGGCACTTTGTGAGGGAGATGGGAGGCAGATGTGCTGATGCCCAGGGGGACAGTGCAGGAGTGTCAGTGACACAGACACACCTGACAGCCCCTTTGCCTTGCCTTGAGGAGAAAGCTGAGAGCAGCCCTGGCCATGCAGCACCATCTCCACAGCAGGAGGAATCTGCCCTGATGGGGGTGGCTCCTTCCACCTCCAACTTCTCCCCACAGTGCATGGGGAGCTGCCAGACAGGCTGAGAGCTGTCCCTGGCAGGTGGCACATGGGCTGGGCTGGCCAAGAGCCCTGAGGGCTGCAGGAGCTGCTCTGCAGGACAGCCCTGGGCAGCCCTGGCTGCAGCCCCAGCTTCAGCCCCTGCAGCGTCCCTGGATCTGAGAGAGTCCTCCTGACACATCCCCCAGGCTGTGGGCTGTGCTGGCTCCAGGAGATGCCTCCAGGAGCACAGGGGACATTGCCCTGCACCCACACACTCACCATGTCCAGGGCTGTGAAGATGTTTCCCCAAGTGCAGTCTCAGCTCAATGTCTTCCCAGTCCTGATTGCCTTGAGCCTGTCTGTGCCTGGCTCCTGTGCCCTCAGTGCCTGCAGGCAGTGCCCTCAGCCCTGCTGGGCTGGCAGAGGAGCTGCTCCTCAGCAGAAATGTCTTTTTGAAGCTTCTCTTGGTTTACCTTGGGAGCTGCCTCTGTGCCAGGAGCCCGGCCCAGCTCAGCAGCACAGACACAGCACAAGGACTTGAATGAATCTCTCGGATCATTAAATGTTTTCATCATAATCATTCCCTGAGAGAGTGTTCCAAAACCTTCTCAAGAACTCAAATTAAAATGCTGTAGTTTCTTGAAGTTTTAATGGGTCCCACTGAGGGGCACAACTGAGAAAATGTCCCCAGGTTCCAGTTAGAGCAGGAAATTCGAGGCAGAGAGGACAGGAGGGAACAAAGAAATGTCAAGTCTTTCCCTTTTGACACCAACTCTTTTAGTAGTTTATAGAATCATGCCCCCAATTATCTACTTTAATTAGTCCCTTGAGAGCTTTGGATTGACATTCAGTGGGGCTCATTAATACTTTGAGATACTCAAGGTTTGGGTTTTGCTTTTGCCTTGGAGTCTCTGAGAGCTTTGTGCAATCATGGCCTCCAATTATCTGCTTTAATTAGTCCCTTGAGAGCCTTTGTCAGTAACAACACTCAGTGGGGCTCATTAACACTGCAAGGCACTCGGGGTTAATTTAAGTTCTACTTTTTGACATTGAGTCTCTGAGAGGTTTGTGTAGTGATGGCCTCCAATTATCTGCTTTAATTAGTCCCTTGAGAGCCTTTGTCAGTAATGATACTCAGTGGGGCTCATTAATACTTGAAGGTACTCAGTTTTTTTAAGGTACTGGGAGTTTCCCTTTTAACACCAACTCTTTTAGTAGTTTATGCAGTGATGCCCCCAATTACTGCTTTAACAAGTCCCTTGAGAGCTTTGTACTGACACTCACTGGGGCTCATTAATACTTCAAGGAACTTCAGTTTTTTAAGGTATTTTCCTTTTTCCTTTCTTCTCTGAGTCTCTGAGAAGTTTTTGGGTAATCCTGGCCTCCCATTCTCTCCTCCAAAGAGAGTCCATGAGGCGCCTCTGTAGGGGATGGACCTCAGTAGGACCCATTAATGCTGTGAGACACTTTGGGTTTTTCTTCTGCCTTGGACTCCTGGAAAGGTTTGTGCAATCTCCTCTCAGGCCCTGAGGTTCAAGGGCTCAGCACCAAATGCACCACGGGGCTGATTGGGATCAAGCAAGTCCTGACAAACCATGGCTCTGCCTTGATTTCCCTAGGGTCAAGAACATATCCAGCCATTAGTTATATTGAGTATTTTGGCTACTTTGATATTTACATGTTCATCACAATTTTCATGACTAATCCTTGGTAAAACTAGAGGTGTTTCTGGCAAACAAAGATTCTGGCTGCCTATCAAGATATAATTTACAGACTTCAGTAGCACTTTAGTGATACGGCTCTTCATTCTTTTTCCTCAGTCTCATTTGGGTTAGGAACAATAATTCTGTTGCCCACAGAGCTGATGCCTTTTTAATTCCAGAATAATGTCCCCAAGGTCCTTTGCTGTTCAGCTCTACTGTGCTGTCTGTGGCTGACAAGGCTTGGTGGGCTCCTTTCCCCTCTGGCTGGAGAGGTGCCAGGTCCCAGTCCCTGAGGGCACCCAGGCTCCTGGCTGGAATTCGTGTGGAATTCCACATCCTCAGAGTCACATCAGCCTTCACATGGAGCCCCGTGGATCATTTTCCAAAGAGCTGTTGGGACAAAGAGGGAGATTTGGTCTGGCAGGATCTGTAAAACAATATCCCATAACATCCACTTGTTCTGGCACAGAACACTTGGCTGCAGGGACACATTCCCATTGTTCTCAGCCAGGTTTCAGGAGTCAAACAGTGTTGTCTTTGCCCAGAGCTGTTCCTTCAGCTGGCCTGGGAGGGCCATTGGGCCTCTGCACCCACACTCTGGCTCCATTATTAGGACTGGTGCATCCAAACCCTTTATCTCCATCAACAGCAGTGATTTGAGGTGGATGTCCTTTTCTCACAGTTGTTTTAAAAACTGCAATATCAATAATTGTGCTACCCTTCCACAATTGAATATGGGGTTGAATAATCCAATTGTTCACTTCTGTTTAGCAGAATTACTTTAATTTCTCTTTGATAATCTGCACCAATTCCTCCTCCCATGACATGAAAAATTTCATGGCCAAGCTGCAGTGAGCAATGATCAAACCAAAGTGTCCTGGAGGAATCTGAATTCCTATTCTAGTATTTATAACTCTCATTTGCTCCTGGTTTATCCTAATTAATTCCTATGCATGAAGGCCCAGCCCTGCAGCCTCTGGGGTGGCCCTGTCAGGGGCCATCACACCCGGAATAATTTCCCAGGCAGTCACAGTGTCACTGTCCTTGGCTGCATTTGCAAACTGGGTGCAGCCATGCACATCCAGGGGGTTCCCATTTCCCAGTGGGGCCATTGTTAAGGGTATGGAGCACATCTGGGAGATGGGATTTTCATTGTGACACGTTCCCATCTCCTATTTTTTTTCAACTGCTCTTTTAACAATCTCTTTCATCTGTTCCCTCAATTCTGTAGCCTGTAGGTAGTCTGGTATATGAAAAACCCAGCAGCCTTCCTTACTGTATTTTTCAAAGGAACAGAGAAAGTATTCCACATCCTAGTGTCAGCAAACCCTGTAAAAACTGCCAATTTCATCCTTTCCTCTTTCATTCATTGTATAAAATCTCACAGTTTATCAGTGATATTTGGGTCCTGGCCAATCATTTTCAGTAGGGTATTTAGTGTTACATCCCTGAGCAGTCAAAGCTAAACAATTAGTATTTGGAGCATTATTTTACAATGTCATTATATAGATGTGAAAGTATATACATAAATTTTATATTATATTTTATTATATATATATATAATTATTTATTATATTATTACTTTTTCTTTTGCACAAATGCATCGAAGTTAAGATTAAAAACCTTTTTTGTTGCTACATGCAGGAGCATTTTGACAGCAATTGTTCCCTCTGTTGAGGCTGTTTCTGAGATGTTGTTAGCAAAATTCAACCTCATCTTTCCAAACTCACGAGTTCTTTTCATTTTTCCATATTTTAATACATCCAGTGGTTCAGCTTCTTTCAGCTGCTTTCCCCATTGCTGACACAGTGCTCCAACCTCAGCCCACTGCAGAGCCAGCAAACTCTAGGGAAGGTTTTCCCTATACCTGGGAATTCCAGACAACACTGATTCCTTACATTTCCATTTAAAAAGCAAAATTTTGTGGTGATCTGGCCAGACTACACCAGCTTTGTTTTAGCAGTGGGCAGGGGCAGCAGCAGAGACACAGACACAAGTTCAGCAATCAGTGTCATTTACTGCAGTTCAAAGCAGCAAAGAATCACAAAAGGAGAAGCTCAGCAATGCAGCCAACCATCAGCACCAAAGATTGCCTGCAGGGATTAAGAGACAGCACCAGTCACCCTCAGACTTTGCCATCAGCCAGGTGCACACATCAGCTGGGGAAGCTGTCACAGCCAAGGACTGCAGAGCCACTCCTGGACACTGGGAATTCCTGCAGGTGCCTCCAGCCACAGGTGAGGCTTCCAACCCCGCTGTGAGAGGGCCCAGCTCTGACAGTGCTGAATAAACAAACTGACAGCACTTCTAGTGCAGGAACAGCTGCTTTCATTCTCCTCTTGGGCTCCTCCCAAAGCCTGGCCAGGGCTCAAGGAGGAACCAAGGGAGCTGACTTTGACCATACAGCCCCAAACAAGGCCAGATGTCAGATTTCATGGCCTTGTCTGGTTTCTAAATGCACAAAGGTCAATCCATGTTTCACTCATGAGTGGATACATCTATCACAGCACTAATGACCATGTATATTTGCTAATACAAGGATAACCTTTGGTTGGAAGGTTCATCCAGAGGTCACCTTGGGCTCAGGGCCTGTTGTCCAGGCCTTGGCACTTCAGGGACTGGGTTTAGTGCTGGGCTTGACAGTGCTGGCTGAACAGCTGGACTCCATGTGCTCAGAGGTCTTTTCCAACACAAAGGATTCTGTAATTCCAGGATTCCATCTGCTGCATTCAGTTAGGTCCATGTTGGCAGCATTACTTTGGTCAAAAGTTCCCTCTTGGTCAGCTCTTGTGGCCTAAGGCTTCAGCTCCTTTAGCTCCTGGTGCTGAGCTGCTCATGCTGAACGAGATGGCTCAGGGAGAAGAATACAGTTCATCCAATTCCTCCTGGGACACTGAGAGGGGAGGCTGTGGAAACAGGAGCATTGTTTGCTGTGCTCTCCTCCCTGCCCTTCACACCTTTCAGCACTTTGAAGCAGCCAAGAGCTTTCTCCAAGGCTGCAGTGAAGCAGCTGCTCCTGCTCCCAGCTCTGGCTCTTCCCACTCTCTGACCTTGACTGGTTTTGTCCCTCTTGCTGTGCCCTCTGTTCCCCCTGTGCTCGGTGGCTGCTGCCCAGGACTGTGGCACTGGCACAGATCAGGGGCTCCAGCCCCTCCTTTCTGTGCCCTTGGAGCTGCCTGCTCACAGCAGCCTTTTCCATCTGGAAGCTCCACACGGACAGGGAGTCCCCACCTCTGTTCCCTGCACAACCTCCAGGAGCCCAGGGCTGCCATCTCCAGTCCCTGCTGGCCCTGGGGGCTCCCAGGTGGCCCAGGCTGCTGTGACACCACTGCACACGGGAGGGAAGAGTGGCAGGGGCTGTGCTGAAACTCAGGTCCATGTGCTGCTGCTGCTGCTGCTGCTGTGGGGGTCATTTGTCCAGCCCTGCCCCAGAGTCAGGGATCAGATCCAGGCCCTGCTGCTGCTCCCTCGGGATCAGCCACAATTTGGGGGTTGCTGTCAGTGCCAGCAGAGGCGGTGGCTGCAGCAGTGGGTGCCGACAGTGCCCCAAGCCCCGGGGCCAGAGGGGTCCCTGCGCTGGGGGCTGGGAGGGAGCTGCCCCTTGTTCTCCCTCTGCCCCACACAGAGCTGGGCTGGGCACAAGTGGGGCAGCACAGCAAACAGGAGCCTGTGAGTCTCTGCCAGCCCTGTCTGCTCAGAGTTTGGCCCTTGCAGCTCCAGGTGGACAAAGGCAGCTGCTCCTGGTCCCTCTGTGTGTCCCCGTGCTCTGCAGTGCTGCTCCATCAGTCTGTGCCCAGCAATGGGGAAAAGCCTCAGCCCTGCAGGGCCAGGAGCTGCCGGGCTCTGCCTGAGCAGCTCAGCCAGCGGGAAGGAGCTGCTCCTCATAGGAACCAGGAGCAAAGGACACTCCTTTTTTATGGCATGTTTTCTGTTTAAAGGAAAAGAAAAAGGAAAAAGAAAAGAAAAAACCTCTACAAAATGTGAAAGATAAAAACACCCAAGTGTGCAGTGAAAAATTTTCCGTAACTTTGATTAAGGAGGTAACTGATCTAAACTTGGTTATTTACTTTGTAAATGAGCTGATGACATTGATGCATCTTACTGGCCTCAGTAACCTTTTTTAAAAAGATTTTGGGGTTTGTTTCCAATATTATTATTTTAAATTGTGGTGAAACTGGTGGGAAGCAAGAAGAAATTCCTTTGTGCCCTGCCAGCTCCAAGCAGGACTGGGATTCAAAACCCTGTCACAGCCCAAATCCTTTAGAAGATGCCCTTCCTTCTCACCGTGAATGAGCTGCACATTACCTTTGAAATTATCAGGGTTTTTTTAAAGAAAGTCTCACTTATGGATTTTTGCTTGCTGTTACTGACAAAAGATCCTGTGGAGATGCAGGTGTTCAGCTGGGACTGTGGAGAGTTTGGGCTCTTGCCAACTGGATGTGTGTCCCTAACTGCAATGTCTTGGCCTGCAGGAGAGTCTCCCTCACCTGCAGAAGCACAAAGCTCAGGTGCTGTGCTCGGAATGGGTTTGTCTGATGCAAAGCTGTCAGAGCCATGTGAGGGCAGAGCGGGCCCAGCCGTGCCCAGGGCTGAGCCCAGCAGAGCCCTGGCAGAGCCCAGAGCAGCCTCAGCATCTGCAGAGCCCGGCTGCAAGGAGAGAAACCAGAAACCGCCCGTCAGCTGAAGGCTCCTGTCCCCCTTGTCCCAGCTCCCGCCGTGCCCAGGCCATGCTGGCCGTGCCCAGAGCGGTGCCCAAAGCTGCCCATCATTGCTGCCTTGGGCACAGAGCAGGAGGGCAGGACTGTGCCCAGCCTGCAGCCAGCCATGGCACATCCAGCCCCTCAGAAACTGCCCAGAGCCAAAAAGCAGCTTGGCAGCCACTGAAGAATTCATTGCATCTGCCCCAGCAAAGGGGGGAACCTTTGGTGCCCGGCCAGGCCACGCTGTGCCCAGATCTGGGAGCATCCCCCTGGCTGTGGACTCACCCACAAATTGGGTGTGGATCTGTGCAGAAGGTGCCAGAATCCAAGTCCATCATCTTCAGCTGGACAGGCTGAGGAAGAGATTGTCATCATTGAGGTTGTCCTTGGTGTCTCCAGCAGCAGCCCCACCTGGTACAGCTTCTCCAGGGGCTCCTTCTCCTTCCCTGGGGGCCAGACCAGGCTGTCAGTGTTCTGCCCAGGGCCCCAGCCATCAATGAACCAGACAAGCAAACCCAGGGTGGATGGTGGCCACCAGTGCTTGCCACACCAGGTCTCCAGCTCAGCTCCAGCCCAAGAGCTGCGTGTTCCCTTCTGATGATCCCTGCCCAGAGCTACAGCAGGACAAAACCAGTCTGGTTTGCTTTGCCACTGATTGCCAAGGGATGTGTGCAGCTGTTACCTGCCAGGCTCCTGGATCCAACTGTGCCCGTGGGTCTCTCCCATCTTCTAGGGCAGATGAACACCCTGCAGCCAAGGATCACAGAAAAGATCTTCTAAGGACAGTCTGTCCAAGGGTTGCATGGACAAACACCTCTTAATAACATCTTGGCACTCTGAAGACAGAAACCAGAAATCACCAGTCAGTTGGAGAAGTTGTCCCCCTCTTCCTGTGCCCAGGCAATGCTGGGTGTGCCCAGGATTGTGCCTAAACTTCCCCATGGATTCTCTGTTTGGAGGAGAGCAGGAGAGCAGGACATGTGCCACCTCCTCAGCAGCTGCCAGAGCAGGATGCTCACGAGCCTGCTGCTGTCTCCCAGCACTGGTATTCCCCCCGTGCCCAGAGATGAGGATCCACCTTGAGAGAGCCCTCGTGGGAACAGGATCCATCCCCAGATGATCTCCTGGGCCCTCCTGAACGGCTGCTTCCCCATGACCAGGTGGTACAGCAGGAGGCCCAGGGACCAGATCGTTGCTGCCTCGCCATGGTAGCGTTGGTGGTGGATCCACTCTGGTGGGCTGTAGGACAGGGCTCCTATGGAATACAGATGGAGTTCATCAGGGGGATGCTGCTGCTCCCAGAGCCTGGTCCCAACATCCCTGGGCATGTGGGGGCTGCCCCAGTGGCACAGGGTGTGACCCACTGCCCTCTCGCCAGCACCTGGGACTTGTGTACAAACTCGGGGTTGGAAAAGAATCCACTGGTGCTGGAAGAGGGCAGCAGAAGCCCCAGGGAAGCACAACCATGACATGCAAAAGAAAACCCCACCCAGAGGTGGAGAAACCCACTCTTCTCCCCACCTGCATGGCCCCAAAAATAAGCCAAGGCAAACAAGCAGAGCAGAGCAGTTCAAGCCCTTCCTTGCCTGCACACCAAACTGGCTGGGGCATGAGGTCTGACCTCCCCCCTCTCTGCTACCCCCATGGGGTTTTTGTCAGCCTGGCTGCCCCAGCTCCAGCCCCAGCTCAAGGCAAAGTGGGTGATGAAGGCTGTCAGCAGGGCTGGGAGCTGGCACCCCTCACACCCACACCCAAATCAATTTGGCTCAAGCATTGATCCCATCCCGGCTGCAATAGGGGGAAGCCCCGGTGCTACACCCAGGCTGGGCCATGAGATGCCCAGGAGCATCCCCTGGGAGGGCTCATCTGAAAACTGGGTGTGGGCTGTGTCCTGGAGGAAGGTGCCACAGCCAAAGTCGATCAGTTTCAGCTCCCCAGTGGCCAGGTCGAGCAGGATGTTCTCTGCTTTGATGTCCCTGAGCAGGACCCCGCAGCTGGTGCAGTGCACAGCCTCCAGCACCTGCTGGAACAGCTCCTGCACCTCCTGCTCCAGCAGCAATCTCCGCTCTGCCTGCAAACCCGAGAGGTCCTGGCACTGCTCCGGACGCTCCAGCACCAACAAGAAGCTGTTGGGCAGCTCAACCCAACCCACTCCAGGAGCTGAATGACCCCAGCACACCCAGAGGACACCTTGGCCAGCAGCACGATCTCCAGGGGCACGATCTCAGTGGGGCTGGGGCCGTGCCAGGGCTCTGGGACCCCTCAGCCAGCCCGGGATGCTCTGCATCAGGGATGCAGCGCTCAGCCCACGCCCGCTCTCCCAGCAGCGAACCCAGCCGGTACCGCTCCTTCAGGCCCTGCTGCGCCTTCCCTGCCGGCGAGACGCGGCTGTCAGCGCTCGGCCCGGGGCCAGGAACGGCCCCCGAGCGCCCCTCAGCCGCCCCGGGCCGGGCAGCCCCAGGCGTTCGCTCTGTGGAACGGGACAGCGGCGGCTCGGGGCCGGCGGCCGCGCTGCCGAGCGGCGGAGCTCGGGCCGGGGGAGCCGCAGCGCAGGCGGCGGGAGCGGCCGCGCCGCGTGTGTCCTCCGCGGGCCCCGGGAGGAGCCGGGGCCGGGGCCGGGGCCGGGACAGGCGGAGCCAAAGGGAGGCGATGCCGCCCCAGCCCCAGGCACTGATGCCCGCCCAGCAGCGGCACCGCCAGCACGGGCAGAGCCGGGCGGAGGCGAGACCGCGGCGGGACGGCCGGGGACGGGGAGGGGGACGGGGACGGGGACGGGGACGGGGACGGGGACGGAGCAGCCCCGCCCGGGACCAGGGGCATGGCTCGCTCGGAACGGGGAGAGGGAAGCTGGGAGAGGAGGGGGACACCGGGAAAGGGAGAGCGAGAGAGGGTGCGGGACTGCGGGAGAGGGAGAGCAGAAGCATGAAGGAGTCGACAAAGTCGCTTCTTTCGCTGCCGCTGATGCCACTGCTGTCGCTGCCACTGAAGCGCCAGGGCCATTTGTCCGTGTGTCCGTTCCCTTCTCGTCCCTGTATCGAGCCCCGCGCTCCCCGTTGGCAGCTCCTGGGTCTGTCCAAACACGGGAACTTTGCCGTGTCGAGCAAAGATCCAGAGTCCTGACTCCTGCACAGTGGCACAGGAATCTCCTTGGCTGCTGCTGTGCATTGTCCCTGCTGAGGCTCAAACACTATCTGAGCACATTCCCTGAATGCAGAATTTGTACATGACCTAGGCACTGCATTTGTGTCTCCAGCATTGCTTTCCAAGAAAAAAAAGGGAAAGGCAAACTGTGTGTAGCTCATGGTATTTTACAGTGTCTAAAACTGGCCAAGTCATGGATCTTAGAGCTGAGATCCACTTGGAATTAAAGGGATGGAGAAGTAGTGCAAGATGGAATATGGGACCACAGAAATAAATAGAGAAAAACATCTTGGATTGTTTCTTTCCATTTTCATTTCACTACTTTAAAGCTGATTTCAGTTTTCCCAGAATCTTCTCCACAGTCCTGTTTGCTCTTTCCAAGAACCTTTCCTGGAGAATGAGGTGCAGCTTCCGTCACAAGATGTGCCACCAACTGCAGCTTCTCTTGGCTTTCCACACTGTGAGTGCAGCACAACTTATGCAGTAAAGCAGGACAAAGGTTTTGAGAACTTAACAACTTGTCCTTTCTTTTCCTGGTGGGCTGGGGAGTTGTGCCATGGGTAAGATTTCCATTGTTATTCTTCTAACCTAAGGAAACAGGAGGTGCTACCAGGAATTAGGGAATACAACCCTGACTGAATGCAAAGAATCTCCAGAGCCTGCAGCCAGAAGTGGAGAGTTGTGTGATAATCATTCCAACACCCCCATGGACATCTTGACAGTGATCTAGAACATGAAAATGGGCTGACAGAGGGAGTTTGTTTCTGTGTTCAGTTTAGCTGATTCTACATCTCTTGCACTGGTATAAATCAAGAGTACCATCAGTTCATGAGAAGCACCAGAACAAGCTGGACCTCTCTGAGTAGATGACTGAAAGAATCTGAAAAGGAGAAATGCGGGGAATGAACTTTGTCTGTAAGAAGGGTCATTTTTTCCTCATAATTTCCAATTCATTCCCTCTGCTTTTGTCCTTTTTAGCAAGGGATTTCCATCCCAGATTCCCCATGAAATGAGAACCCTGAGCTTGTGGAAGTGCCTGAAGGATGCCGTGTTCCTCTGCAGGGACACTCAGGCTGAAAGAGGAGCCTGAGGCCTGTGTGGGGAAGCCTCCTTGGAGCTGGAATTTGTGCCGTGCTGGGAGAGGAGGAGCAGGGGGAGAAGGCTGGGCGCTGTGTGGCAGGAGCAGGAGGTTTGGGCTCAGGACATTCCGCCTGCGCCGCTGCCCCGCAATGGGCGGCCGTGCCCGGGGCTCTGGGCCTGGCCCCGCGTGCGCTGAGCTCCCGACACTGCGGGAGCTGCCCGGGCTGGGCTCAGGATCCCGCTGGGGCTGGGCAGCAGGCTGGGCTCCCACTGGCATCAGCAGCAGCTGGAAATACCTCTGGGCATCTCCATTTTCTGCTGCTGCTGGGAAGGAACGATGAAGCGAGTTGAAGAGTTCTGCTTTCTCTTTGTCCTGGTGGATTTTTCATTTTATTTGACACTCCATGGCAATTTCTGTGATGGCTTCTGTCAGCTGCTTCTATTTTAGCAGCACCAGCAACAGGGCTGTGTTTGAGTGCTGCAAATGTGGCCTGTGTGGCTTTAATTTTCCTTGACTTTGTGCTCATGGACTTGTGAGCAATACAAGATGTGCTACTCATGATGGCTGCAACGAACAGCCCGAGTTCCCCATCACAAAAGCACTCTGGATAGCACTGATCGGAAAAGGCAATTGCAGTATTAAGGATAAAATTCAAGTGGCAAACAGAAGAGGGTCAAGAGCAGCCATGAGCTACAATTCCCAAGGCAAAGGCAACAACAGCCTCCTGCTGTCAGCTCAGGGTGTGTAAAACAGGTCTGAAAGCAGCGCTGGAACCCGATCATTTCTTTCTCTGCAGGCTGGGTCAGGGCAGCACAGGCGGGCCCTGAGGAATCAGGGCTGTGTGTGGGTGATTGTTGCTGTACTCCAGAATTGCCCTGGACAAAGGCCTTGGAAGCCGAGGCAGGAGCAGGTGGGAAGGGGCCGGCGCTGCTGCTGCTCCTGCCCGGGAGCCCCGGCTGGGCCGGGCCGGCGCCCACTGCACTGCGGCTGCTGCTGCTGCCAGAGCCGGGCGGGACTCGGGGACAGGGAATGGACACGGGGGGACAGCAAAGGCCTTGGGGGCTGCAGGGATGTTGGTGCTGGGGCAGCGCCAGCACAGAGCTTCAGCCTGCAATGAACCCCGAGGGAAATGCTGGGGAAAGGCTCCATTTCAGCCTTTCTTTACTCATTGCTGTGAAGGGACCAAAATAAAAGGGGAACAAGCAGGGCCCGACCCCTTCTCCTTTGGGAGGAGCCATGAGGGGCTGTGAGGGGCCATGAAGGGTTGTGAGGGGTCCTGAGGGGCTGTGAAGAGCTGTGAGGGGCAGTGAGGGGTCATGAGGGTCTCTGAGGAGCCATGAGGGGCTATGAAGGGTTGTGGGAGACTGTGAGGGGCTGTGGGAGGCCAGGCACCTCATGGAACAAAGGGTCCATTGTGACACCGTAGAACCGAGGAGATCGTTGGTGGTTGTACAAAAGCTCGTGGAACCAAAAGCCCATTGTGACATTGTGGGGCCTCAGGGAGCCATGGAGACCATTATGACACTTCAGGACCCATTGGAACCAAGGGGCCATTGTGACAATGCAGGGCCTGGTATAACACAGGGGTCATTTTAGCATGGCAGGGCCTCATGGAATCAAGGGGATCGTAGTGACACTGTGGGGCTCCATGAGACCACGGGGACATTCTGACTCTGTGGAACCAAGGATACCATTGTTACACATTGTGACACCAAAGGGCCATTGTGGAACTGCAGGGCCTCATGGAACCAATGAGACCATTGTGACATCACAGGGCCTCACGGAACCAAGGAGCCATTGTGACACTGTGTGGCACCATGGAACCAAGGGGCCATTGTGACACTGTGTGGCCTCATGGAATTCTGGAGACCATTCTGACACTCTGGGTCCCATGGAGCCAAGACACCATTGTGACACCGCAGGGCCTCATGGAACCAAGGCAACCATTGTGACACTGCAGGGTCTCATGGACACAAGGGCCCAGTGTGACACTCTGGGTCTCCATGGAAGCAAGAGGACAGTGACACAGCCAGGCCTTGTGGAACCAAGGGGTCATTCTGGCATTGTGCAGTCCCATGGAACCAAGGAAACCATTTTGACACTGCAAGGCCTCATGGAAGCAAGGGACCATTGTGCCACTGGGGAGCCAAAGAGACCATTGTGATATTACTGGGCCTCATAGAAACAAAGATCTGTTGTGATACTATGGGGCCACATGGAACCAAGGGAGAATCATGATGCTGCAGGGCCCCAAGGATCCAAGAACATGGAACAGGTCTGGTTGACTTGGCCTCCTAAGGGCCACCTGAGTGGTCCAGCTGACACTGGAATGTTGAGGGTCGCTTCTCATCTGCCCCTAAAACCTTGGCATTCAATGCTTTCCTTCCTGTGGGAAAGAGATGTCCTTTAAATCCAGGGGTTCATGGCCAAAATTGGGATTCCTACTCCAAATTTGATTATGTCCTTGGATTGTTCCCGCATGAAGCCTGCCAGGATAGAAAGCTCTGTCTGGCCTTGGTCTCTTGGGGGCCACCTTGCATCTGCCTTTAAAACACTGGAAGGCTGTGCTTTTCTTTCCATGGAAAAAAGCATCTTTCACGTCCAGGGGTCCATGGCTAAAATTTGGAATCTGCCTCCAAAATTCCTTATAACCAAGGATAACTCCCAGACAAAAGCTGTCAGATTCCCTTGGCTTTCTGAGGGCCAGCTCTCATCTGCCACTGAAACACTGGGGGTCTGCCCTTTCCTTCCCGTGGAGAAGAACTGTCATTACAATCCAGGGACTCACAGCTGAAATGGAATTCCACATGCAAAACTCCACAAATATCCAAGAGTTACTTTCAGACAAAAGATGCAAGGATAGACAGGTCTGGCTTGCCTTGGCCTCTGGTGAATGCTTCTGATCTGCCTTCACAAACCCTGGGGTTCTGTAGTTTCCTTCTTAGAGAGAAGAATTGTTCTTCTTGTCCAGGCACCCATGGCCTCAAGCACATGATCACTGTACAGGGACACAGAAGTTCTCTGCTTAATGGAGTGGAGTCTGAGGACAGCACAGGAGAGCCCTGGGAGTGTTTCAAGGACAGATTCAGGGATGGTGGATCCCTTTGAAATGATAGAGAAGTCCATGAAAAAGAAAGAATTAATGCCAGGAGCAGCTGGGGGAGGTCCAGACTGGACCCAAGGAAAAGGAATTTCTCTCGCAGGGCAGGGCTGTGGTGTAACACATCCCCCAGAAGGAATCTGGAGCAGCCCAAGGCTCTGTGTGTCCAGGCAGAGGCAGGCAGGAGGCAGAGCTGTCAGCAAAGGAAGGGGCCAGCGAGGTGGGGCAGCCGGGGGATGACGACAGCCTGCAGGGACAGAGGCGCAGGGCATGGACACCGTAGGACAGCCTGGGCTGCAGAGGCCACAGGGATGGGCAGCAGCTGAAAGGCCCTGACACAGCCAACTCCTGCAGCACTTGGGCCATGCAGGCTGGCCCTGGGCCTGAGGCCAGCAGGGGACAAGTGAGCCTTGCTGTGCTGGGGCCTCATTGCCTCCTTGTCCCTGCTCAGCAGCCTGGCAGGGGCCGCCCCATGGTGCTGCCCTTGGCATTGCACATGCCCAGAGCCCAGTGGGCCGGGAAGAGCCCTGAGCAATGAGGGAGGGACAGGATCTGCCTTGCCAGGGGCTAGGGCTCAGCCCTTGGCCCTTTGCATTCCTGAAACACATCCAGGTTTGTTCAGCATCAGAGACACCTTTCCCTTGTTTGTCCCCCACTGTCATCACTGCCAACAGTGTTCTGCTCTAAGTGGAACTTGGAAGCATTTTCTGAGTCGTGTCCCTCTGTGGGACCCATTAAAATTTCAAGAAACTTTGGAGTTTGAATATGTCATTGAGTTCTTGAGAAGTTTTCCTTCAGCTCCCTCTCAGGGACTGATTTCCAGGGACTCAGCACTGCTGGAAAATCCCAGCTCTACAGAGATGGGGAAACTGACAAGGGTTTTAAAAAGATTTTATTCCATTATCAGATTCCTTGAAAGGTGAAACATAAGAGATGTAAATCTCAATGCCATTCTATCCAAAGCCAACTTGTTTCCTGGTTACAATATTTTATAAATGTTTTTCAGCCTATTAGCTTTTGCTACACAATGGTGCTAATAATTCTAACACTAATCACCTAGTATTTTACTCCACAATTTTACTCCCCCTAGTCTTGCCACAATACATCTTTCACAGTTCTAATTCTCCAAAATATCTGGTCTTTTTGCAAGGCCATTGTTTGAAACTTGATTCTAGTTCAGTCTCTCTCTCAACAATGTCTTCTCTATTCCAGGGCCATTCTGAGTCAGCACACCTTATCTCAGAGTTTGCATGCACATGTACAAGACTGTGTGAGCTTTCAGTCAGGCTTTGAGAATCCTTTACAAATCCATTTCTCACAAATATCAATCACAGAATGCTGCAATCACCTCTACTCTAAAGACAACATTAATAAAATACACCCCTGAAAATAGGAATGGATATTTCTAAGAAGGTCTTTTTCTTATTTCTCCATAACTGGAGTTGAAAAACTTGCAAATGAAGTGTACTAGACCAGAGGTGCTGCCCGATGCCCCAAACAGAACACAAACTAACAGAGTGTCAGTTTATGCGGTGCTTTATTCAGGGCCCGGGGAACCTGCGGACTAGTGTCCAAAGTCAGGGTCCCACAGTTCCCTTTTTCGTCAAGTTTTTTTATACCTTTTTACAAAGTAGTCCACGTGCAGAGGTACGCATTCTTCAAGACAATACAGATACATAAATCTTGTAGATATCATTCCTAAAAGTTATAAATTTTGCATGCTTGTCTATTCAAAACTATAGGCTACCCCCCTTTAATTCCCCCTTGCATGTTTTCCCATCACCAGAACCCTTTATTTATTATTATACTTTAGCCTTATCCTGAAAGTTTCTAGATGTTCTTATATGCTCCACTAAATTCTTTAATTATCTTTAATTATTGTTTCCACAGTCCCCAGCTCATTCCCAGGGCTGGTTCCCAGGGCCTGTCCGAGAACTGCAGTTTTCTAAGCCTTAGCATGACTACTACTATATCTACATTAGTCCTTTTTCTCATTATTTCGGTATCAACTCCCCCCTTTTGAGCATTCTTCAGATTTTCTGCAAGGATGCTCAATTCTTCAAGTTATGGTTTCTAAGTAGGATGGTGAGTCTTCTTTTCGAGTTGGCAGGATTACTTCTTTCCGGGTCAGTGCTCTCATAACACGTCGAGTATGAGTTCCTTCTCTGGCAATCATTCCTAAAAGACATCTGTACATAATCATGCATACTACAATAATCAATACAATCATTATTACATATTGTACAATTGATTATATCCAACCAGAGACTTGGATTCCTAGGGAGCTAAACAGTGCTCCTACCCAGTTATGTTCAGCTTCCTCCTGGACTTCATGCACTTTTGTTTCAATTTGTTCTAATTGACTTATGTCTTTTTCTACTTCTTCTGTGACATTTGGGATATGTACGCAGCAATGCTCAACCTTTCCTTGGAGGTACCCACAGACTCCATGTTCTTTTAATAAAAGCAAATCTAATGCCATTCTATTTTGAATTGTCATTCTTGTCGTTGCCTGCAACTGTAAGTTTAGATCCCTAAATCCTTTCTTTGTAACTGCGGCTAGCCTCTCAGTTTGTCCTACTAATTTGTACAGCATCTCCCGGTTTCTATATGTAGAAATTGGTGCAAACAAGGACTCCAATACCCATCCAAATTTAACTCCTGATGAGGGTTCATGCCATTCATCTTCATTTCCCAATCCTAGTTCTTCTGCCACTTCATTTGTTTCTCTCTTTGTTCGTGACTGCATCTCTTTCTGCGTTAATTTAGACTGTTTCCAAAAAGGGCAAAGTGTAGGGACTCCTAAAGTAATCTGTGTGACCGGGCCATTAATAGGCATATGAGTAGTCCACTGTCCGTGCCCCATTACCCACACTGAATGCCCTGGACTCCTGATGGTAGTCGTCTGACAGTCTTTCCATGCCCCTTTTATTTCACCTGTTATTGTATGATTATACCTTTGACATTCACAGCCCCATTTTAATAGTATCCGTACTGGCACTAAACCAATTTGGGATTCAGGGGTATCACAGGTGATGATTTTGCTACAATTCCAGCTAGGTGTGAGGGTCACTCGATCCCGTCTTACTGTTTCAGTTCCTAACACTCCTAGATGTCCTTGCTCTCTCTGGCCTGACCATTCGACACACCAATGTACTGGTCCTATGTAACTGTAAGGTTCTAACAAACTAGGACCCCAAATCGTTTTCCAATGTTCCCATTCTTCCTTCCCTTCTTGACATACTATCTCATAAGAAAATTCTGTGACTGGTTTTTTGTCTTTTTTGTCTTACGTCATAAGTACACCATCCTACATTCTTGAACCGTCCAATTCTTGTAAAAACTGGATTTAGTAATTTTAGGCACTCACTCTTTTGTCCCGGTGTTGACCATTTCCCTCGAACTGTATAGGTTTCCTCTATCATCTTAGTATGATTCCGTACTTCTTTATTACATCTTTTTGTCCCATTTATAGTTACTGGAGGCATTTCCCCAACGGGAATGATGCCCCATGGTATTGGATCTCCCGCAGCTTTAGGTAAAGGTAAACATGCAGTGATGGACGTAGTATTTTGTACTTGTCCAAAATCCCTAACTAATCCCACTATTAAATTTTCTTGTCCCAATTCTTGTTGTGTTTTTCCAGCTTCTGTCACCTGCCATGTTCTCCCATTCTCTTTTAGAATACCTACATTTATGTTCCCATAATCAAAACTTTCTCTAATCCGCACAATGCATGAGAATTGTCCTACCTGATCAGCTTGCATATGAGATATTGTCAATGTGGTGTTACCTCTTTGCTGTTCCATATCCCAAAGTGTCACAATTCCTTCTGTAAATACCTCGTCTGTGGTGATTTGTCTCCAGGCTGTATGTACTTCTTTTAATCCAGTTCTCTGGTTGTCAGAAAACAAACAGGTTAAATTTACTCCCGCACCCTCAGGCACCATTACATCTGGCTCCGGAACTGTAATTTTAACAAACGCTTCTCCCACCTGCATTATACAGACTAATGTTAAAAGAACTAAGGCCTTGCCCTGAACACCAGCTTTGTTGCTGACAGAGGCTGTACTTCCCATCTTGACGGGACCTTCTTGATTCGAGTGTAGTGAATCCAGTTTTCGATCCCTTGGACTTTCACTGCCGTGTAGGTAGTCATGATCACCTGGTGAGGACCGTCCCATACTTCTTTCAAGGGTTCCGTATTCCAGTTTTTCACATATACTTGATCTCCTGGCTGTATGTCATGGACAGGATTCTCCAAGGGCAGAGGCCGGTTCCACTGCAATGCTCCTCGCAGCGCTGTAAGGACTTTATTTAAAGACAAAATGTAACTCAACAATACTTGATCTCTTACTAAGTGAGGGTCCCCTTTGTAGGTTGTAGCATGATATGGTTTGCCATACAAAATTTCGTATGGACTTACTCCTATCCTTTCTCTGGGTTTAATCCTGATTCTTAGCAAGGCTAGAGGTAGTGCCTGAGGCCACTGTATCTTCGCTTCCTGACAAATTTTCTTAATCTGCCCTTTTAATGTCTGATTCATCCGTTCCACTTGGCCACTAGATTGTGGTCTCCAGGGCGTATGGAGATTCCAAACTATCCCTAACACTCTGGCTACCTCTTGGACTACTCTAGCTACAAAGTGAGGTCCTCTATCTGAGGACATTCCTAATGGGATTCCAAATCTAGGGATGATTTCCCGTAGTAAAGTTTTAATTACTTCCTTTGCTTGGTTAGTCCTGCATGGGAAGGCTTCTGGCCACCCTGAAAAGGTACACACATACACCAGTAAATAACGGTACCCTTGTGCTTTTGGTAGCTCTGAGAAATCTATTTGCCAATAGTCTCCTGGTTGCGGCCCCACTTGTAACTTTCCTAGTTGTATCTGCCTTCGTGTCACTGGGTTATTTTTAATACAGACTGGACACATGGCGTTAATCCGTTTTGCCATTGTTAACATCCGATTGGAAATCATCTCACGTTTTAAAAACTGTACCAATGCGTCTGCTCCCCAATGGCACTTGTTATGTTCGATTTCTAAAATTGTTTTCATTACTTTTGTTGGCAATACAACCTGACCTTCAGCTGTGACATACCATCCTTTTTCGTTCTTCTGGGCCTGAACAAATTGAGCAAGCTTCTCATCTTCATGTGTATACCATGGTTTCTGCTCAAGAAAAGAAGTGGCAGGGTTAATTCGCACTGGTAATAAAGCTAATTGTGTCCATACCTCTCGAGCAACCTGTTTGGCAACTCTGTCAGCCAGCTGGTTTCCTTGGAACGCTTTTCCCTCTTCCTTTTGATGTCCTTTTACATGCATCACTGCTACTGCCTGAGGTTTATGCACTGCTTCCAATAGTGCTAATATTTGTTCTTTGTGCTTAATTTCTGATCCTTGAGAATTCAATAGTCCTCTTTCTTTCCACAGTGCTCCATGTACATGTATTACTCCAAAGGCATATTTTGAATCAGTCCAAATGTTTACTCTTTTCCCCTGACTCAATTCTAAGGCTCTTACCAGAGCTTGTATCTCGGCTTTCTGGGCTGAAGTTCCCGGGGTTAAAGCTCGAGCTTCTATTATTTGTGTCAAAGTCACTACTGCGTATCCCGCATACCTGATTCCGTTTTCCACAAAGCTGGATCCATCTGTAAACAGTTCCCATTCCGGATTTTCCAAAGGCTCATCTTTCAGGTCCTTCCGGCTGGCATATACCTGTTCAATGATTTCTACGCAATCATGTGTCAATTCGCCTCCTTCTTCCTGGCTGCTGCTCCTAAGAAATTCTGCTGGATTAAGATGATTGGTTATTTTTAATTCAATGTCATCCTGTTCTCGGAGGAGTGCCTGATATTGTAACATGCGACTCGACGAGAGCCAATGCCCCCCTTTTTGTTCCAAAACTGCAATGACCATATGGGGAACAAATACTTCCATCCTTTTTCCCAAAGTCAATTTTCTGGCTTCTCGAATTAGGAGCACTGTTGCTGCCACAGCCCTAAGACAACTGGGCCATCCGGCACTTACAGAGTCTAGCTGCTTTGAGAAGTACCCCACCGGGCGCTTCCATGAGCCCAATTTTTGGGTGAGAACCCCTATTGCCAGTCTCTGTCTCTCATTTACGTATAGTTGAAAAGGTTTTGTGAGATCTGGCAATCCTAGTGCTGGGGCTTCCTTTAAAGCTTGTTTCAGACTCTGAAATGCCTTTTCTTGCATTTGTCCCCACTGAAACACAGGGCTTTTGGCTGCTTCATACAAGGGTTTTGCTTTCAGTCCAAATTCCGGAATCCACAAGCGGCACCACCCTATCATGCCCAAAAAGGATCTTAACTCTTGTGGATTTCGTGGTGTGGGTATGGTGCAAATTGCTTGTACTCGATTGATTCCTAACTTTCGCACCCCTTGTGAGATTTCGCAGCCTAAGTAAATCACTTGGGTTCTTACCAGCTGAGCTTTTTCTCTCGATACTCGGTATCCAGCTTGTCCCAGCATATTAAGTAATTCAATGGTGAGTCTAAGGCAAACATCCTTTTCTGCGGAGGCTATAAAGATATCATCAACATATTGTAGGAGAACATATAAAAAAGGTGATTCTTTTACCTGAGTCATCTTCCATTCTTCTAACTCTCGAGCCAAGTGATTTCCAAAAATAGTTGGTGAGTTTTTGAATCCTTGTGGTAGACGTGTCCAGGTGAGCTGCTTCTTGCGTCCCGTGTCTGGGTTCTCCCACTCAAAAGCAAAGTATTTCCTACTTTCAAGTGCCAAGGGGATACAGAAAAATGCATCTTTCAAATCAATCACTGTGAACCACTTAAACTTTTCCGACACAGCTGTCAACTATGTATACGGATTAGCTACTACTGGGTGTATATCTTTAGTGATATTATTAATTGCTCTTAAATCTTGAACTAATCTATACTTACCATTTGGCTTTCTAACTGGGAATATCGGAGTATTGAATTCTGACTCACATTCCTGTAAAATTCCTAAGCTAAGAAATTGTTCAATCATAGGTGCTATTCCTATTCGTGCTTCCAATTTCAAAGGATATTGTTTTACCCTTACTGGGGAGGCTCCTTCTTTTAGTTCTATTACAACTGGTTGTGCCGCTTTTGATTTTCCAGGTACTCCTGTTTCCCATACCCATGGTACTACAGCTTGCTCTATTTCTTGTGGTATTTCTACTGCTTCTACTTCTTTCACTACAAACAGCTTAGCAATATTCTCCTCGGGAAATTCCAATCTTACTCTACCTTTTTCAAATATTATCTTTGCTTCTAACATTGACAATAAATCCCTCCCAAATAGTGATTCTGGGCTATTTGGCATATATAAAAATCGATGGTCAAATTCCTTCCCCCCAAATTTTATATCTAATGGCCGCAAAAATGTTCGTTCCTCAACTTGTCCCGTAACTCCCACTACTTGAATAGTAGAATCACTCAAAGGTCCTATCTTAGTGTTGACAGCTGAGAATGATGCCCCAGTATCTACTCTAAATTCTAACAGTTCCCCATCTACTTCCATTATTACCTTTAAATCCTGGTCTAGTCAGCTCTGATTCTGGTAATTCCCCATCATAAAGGCCTGGGCGGCACCTTGTGGATTTCCCGGGAAAGCACCTGTATTATTCATCAGTCCCTGATTTCCATCCCCACTGGCTATAATTCCTCCCCCAAAACCCATTCCTTGGTTGAGAGGACACTCATTTTTCCAATGTCCTCTATTTTTACATAGAGCACATTGATCTATCCCCAGCTGCATTCTTCCTCTTCCCATATTCAATGGTCCCATGAGTCCTCCCGCCCCCATTGGCATTTCCCCCTTTGCTATTCCTCTTCCCCTCCCTCGTCCACGTCCACGACTCCCTCCTCTCATATTATTTCCAGCCACTTGTTGTTAAAAAGGTTGATGGAGACTCATTCTTTTCCTGTCTGACCGAATATAACTTAGACCAATTCAAAGTTTTTGGTATTCCATTCCGTATTCCTTCTGTTAACAAATCCTGATAAGCTTTAAGTCTCCGAGACCCGCCCGTCGAGTTGGGATCCCACTCCGGATCTTCCCTAGGCACTAAGTCATTTACTGTACCATCCGCAAGCCGCAACCTAATCATTTCCCGTGCTTTCTCTGTCATGGCTTTAAACACCATTTCCTTTTCAGTAGAATCCATTATTGTGTCTAACAGAACTTGTAAATCATTCCAATCTGGGTTCTGAGTCTTAATTACCATTTTTACCACTGTTGGGGGTTGAATGCTTCGCTTTTCTTTCTGTGGAATTTCTCCCATTGTTATGCTAATTAATTGTGGCTACACCTTAAAACGACAGATAATGTTCTCTCGTAGGGGGGTGGCTGGAGGGGGAGGGGGGGGGGAACCGGAAAAGGAAAGGTGGGATAGGGGGGTCTGGAGCGGGGGACGCTCTCTCGCTTGGCTCCTGGAGTGGGAAGACAACCTGGGCTCCAATCTGGCATCTTCCCCTGTCATCCCAGCGCTGAGATCCACGCTCCCTGCCTTTGGACATCGCTCCGCGGCTCTCCCAGCTCACCCTACTACCTCTGGACACTCTGCTGAGCACCACGACCGACACCGTGAGGGGGAGTAACTTTCCCCATCCCCTCTCTCCCCTGGGCCGCGGCCGCCATCACCCAGCCCTCTTCAACTGCGCGGGACCTGCCCTGCCCCCACAGCACCGGTAACAGCACAGGGAGACGGCCTGCGGCCAGAAGGGACTGGAGCGGAGCTAGACTGTTTCTGTTGCCAATTTTTATAGCTGTTTTTTTTTCTGCTTTGTTAAATACCAGTAAAGAACTGTTATTCTCATCCCCATATCTCCTGCCTGAAGGTGTCTGAATTGGACCTAAAATAATTAAAAGGGAGGGGGATTGCACTCTGCATCGCAGAAAAGGGGCTTCTGCCTTTCCTTAGACCATACCTGTCTTTCAAACCGAGACAGATTTTGGCGCCCAACGTGGGGCATTGCCTGAGGGCATTGAGAGAGGGGTAGAAAAGGGGATAACAGTTCTTAAATTACCCAAGCTTGTGGTAGGTTTCACCATGCTGTCCAGCTTACCCTGGATTGGCCTCCATGTGGTCACTGCTATATCTCTCCCATTTGCAAGCCCTTTTTTAAACATGAGTTTCATAACCAAAGTTACTGTGGCTATTATCCAGTTTATTATGTGGGTTGATCAGTTGAGGAATTCATGGATTTTTAATTTTCTCTGGAAGATGGCCACATGGATTCAGAGCTATCACACTCTAAGTGTGTGTTTCTGGGGCTACTTCAATAATGGTACTTACTGTGAGGAAGTGGCAGCAGGTGAAATTTTTTCTCAACCCATCACAGGGTTTTTGAAGTTCACCCCACCAGTCTTCAAGGGGTTCCAATCCACTTTAAATGCTAATGACATTATATTGTGGCTAGTGTTGCTTATATCCCTGTTAAACCTGTTCTATCTAACATTCAGAGATAAGGGGAGATTGACTTGGATAACAACCCTGATACCTACCCGAGGAAATAGTGATGTTACCCCAGAGCCTGATCCTGTCCCAGAGACTAGGGAGGTTACCCCAGAGCCTGATCTTGTCCCAGAGACTAGGGAGGTTACCCCAGAGCCTGATCCTATCCCAGAGACTAGGGATATTACCCCAGAGTTTGACCCTGCTCCACAGCCCACCTCAGAAAGGAACCACCCAGAATGGGTGGGGGTGCTAGCAAAGGAGATACGTGAGATGGGCCAGATGCTGAAGGAGTACCTCTCCCCAGCTGGTGAGAAACCCTCCCCCTGCCTTAAAGAGGGAGACTCTGGTGGTGCAGCAGTGGGACCCACAGATGTTACATCTGTCCAGGTTCCAGCTGAACTGCAAGGGCACTCACAGCCAGCAGCAGTTGCCCCTGTGGAAACTAGGAAGTCTAAGAGGAAAACAAGGCACCTAGATAATAAGGGTCAGGAAGGGGGCCCCTCACAACCAGCAGGGGAGCCAGAAGTTGAGATCATCACCGAGTCCCTGTCATACGAGAGTCTCCGTAACCTGCGAAAAGACATTGTACGGCGGGGCCGTGAGCCTTTTACAACCTGGTTACTGCGGGTCTGGGACCTTATGGGTACAGGTGTGCAACTGGATGGTACTGAGGCAAGGAATTTGGGAGCCTTGACCCAGGACTCAGGTGTGGACCAGGTATTTGTAAGGGAGACAGGTCTCCTTTCCCTCTGGGAGCGACTTTTAATGAGTGTGAGAGAGAGATTTGTCCACAGGGAAAGAATGCAGGAGTACCACCAGAGAACACGTTGGAATACCCTTGAGGAAGGGATCCAAAAGCTGAGAGAAGTGGCAGTACTGGAGGTGCTCTTTGGGAGGGATGGACAGCATGACAATGACCCTGACAAGGTCAGGTGCACAGGGCAGATGTTGTGGAATCTGGCAAACCTGGGCCCATCTCAATATACCCCCTTTATTGCAATGATTGATGCTGATACCAACCAAGTGACAGTGGGTTCTGTTGCCAACAGGCTCAGGAATTATCAGAGTATGATGGCTGGCCCAGTGCAGGCTCATGTCTCTGCTGTGGCTAAGGACCTCAGAGAGGAGTTTAAGGAGGAGATGAAGGAGATAAGGGAAGAGGTGAGGAAGATCAGTGCAGCACCAGTGAGAGTCATGGACCCCAAAAGTAGAGCCCAACGCCCCCCAGCTAGGGAGAGAGGGTACACCCCACGTGCTGACCTGTGGTTTTTTCTACGTGACCACGGGGAAGACATGAGAAGGTGGGATGGGAAACCCACTTCTGTCCTGGCAGCACGGGTGCGCCAAATCAGGGAGGGGAACACCAACAGAGGGAACTCCACTAACGTGAGGGTAGCCTCAGCCTCCCATGGAGGTGCAGGGTATTACAGAAGGGAGGATGATCTGTCAGATCCCCTTGAAGGAACCTCCAGTATGTATGCCCAGGAGAGAAATAATAACCAGGGCTAGAGGGGCCCTGCCTCTAGCCAGGGAGAGGCACGGGAAAACCGGATCTTTTGGACGGTGTGGATCCGATGGCCTGGCACATCAGAGCCACAGGAACACAGAGCATTGGTTGACACTGGTTCACAATGTACATTAATACCATCAGGACATGTCGGAAAGGAACCTGTTTCAATTGCTGGGGTTACAGGGGGATCTCAGGAATTGACTCTGCTGGAGGCTGAGGTGAGCCTGACTGGGAAAGAGTGGCAGAAACATCCAATTGTGACTGGCCCAGAGGCACCATGTATCCTAGGCATAGACTTCCTCAGGAATGGCTATTACAAGGACCCAAAGGGACTCAGGTGGGCTTTTGGAATAGCTGCTGTGGCAGCAGAGGGCATTAAGCAGTTGAACACCCTGCCTGGGCTATCAGAAAACCCATCTGCAGTGGGACTCCTCAGGGTGAAAGAGCAACAGGTGCCAATTGCTACCTCAACAGTGCACCGCCGGCAGTACCGGACGAATCGAGATGCCGTGATCCCCATCCACAAGATGATCCGTGAGCTGGAGAGCCAAGGGGTGGTCAGCAAAACCCACTCACCCTTCAACAGCCCCATCTGGCCTGTGCGTAAATCTGAAGGAGAATGGAGATTGACAGTGGACTATCGTGCACTGAATGAGGTGACTCCACCGCTGAGCGCTGCCGTGCCGGACATGCTGGAACTGCAGTACGAGCTGGAGTCCAAGGCAGCAAAGTGGTACGCCACCATTGACATCGCCAATGCATTCTTCTCCATTCCTCTGGCAGCAGAGTGCAGGCCTCAGTTCGCTTTCACCTGGAGGGGTGTGCAATACATGTGGAACCGACTGCCCCAGGGGTGGAAACACAGCCCCACCATCTGTCATGGGCTGATCCAGGCTACACTGGAGAAGGGTGGAGCTCCAGAACATCTGCAGTACATTGATGACATCATTGTGTGGGGGGATACGGCAATGGAAGTATTTGAGAAAGGAGAAAAGATCATTGAGATTCTGCTGGGAGCCGGCTTCGCCATTAAAAAGAGCAAAGTCAAAGGGCCTGCCCAAGAGATCCAGTTCCTGGGAGTAAAGTGGCAAGATGGACGGCGCCAGATCCCCAGTGAGGTCATCAATAAGATCACTGCAATGTCTCCACCAACCAGCAAGAAGGAAACACAAGCCTTCCTAGGTGCCATAGGCTTTTGGAGAATGCACATTCCTGAGTACAGCCAGATTGTGATCCCTCTTTACCTGGTCACCCGCAAGAAGAACGATTTCCACTGGGGCCCTGAGCAGCAGCAAGCCTTCGCCCAGATCAAGCAGGAGATTGCTCATGCAGTAGCCCTTGGCCCAGTCAGGACGGGACCAGATGTGAAGAACGTGCTCTACTCTGCAGCCGGGAACCATGGTCTGTCCTGGAGCCTTTGGCAGAAGGTGCCTGGTGAGACGCGAGGCCGACCACTGGGGTTCTGGAGCCGAAGCTACAGAGGGTCCGAGGCCAACTACACTCCGACAGAGAGGGAGATCTTGGCCGCCTATGAAGGGGTCCAAGCAGCCTCAGAGGTGGTTGGCACAGAAACACAACTCCTCCTGGCACCCCGACTGCCAGTGCTGAGCTGGATGTTTAAAGGAAAGGTTCCCTCAACCCACCATGCCACTGACGCCACATGGAGTAAATGGATTGCCCTCATCACACAACGTGCCCGTATTGGAAACCCGAATCGCCCTGGGATTTTGGAGATAATTACCAACTGGCCGGAAGGGGAAGACTTTGGCCTTGCTGACGAAGAGGAACAGGAACAGGTGACCCGGGCCGAAGAAGCCCCACCGTATAACCAACTGCCAGCAGATGAAACATGCTATGCTCTTTTCACTGATGGTTCCTGCCGCATCGTGGGGATGAACCGGAAGTGGAAAGCAGCCGTATGGAGCCCCACACGACAGGTTGCACAAGCTACCGAAGGAGAAGGTGGATCGAGTCAACTTGCTGAACTCAAAGCTGTTCAGCTGGCCCTGGACATTGCTGAAAGAGAGAAGTGGCCAAAACTCTACCTTTACACTGATTCATGGATGGTAGCCAATGCTCTGTGGGGATGGCTGGAAAGGTGGAAAAAGGCTAACTGGCAACGTAGGGGAAAACCAATCTGGGCTGCCAATGAATGGAAAGACATTGCCACCCGGGTAGAGAAGTTGCCTGTGAAAGTCCGTCACGTAGATGCCCATGTCCCCAAGAGTCGGGCTAATGAGGAACACCGACACAATGAGCAGGTAGATCAGGCTGCACAGATAAAGGTGTCGCAGATAGATTTAGACTGGCAGCACAAGGGAGAGTTGTTCCTGGCTCGATGGGCCCATGATGCCTCAGGTCATCAGGGCAGAGATGCCACATATAAGTGGGCACGAGACCGAGGGGTGGATCTAACCATGGACAGTATTTCTCAAGTTATCCATGACTGTGAGACATGCGCTGCCATCAAGCAAGCCAAGCGGGTGAAGCCCCTCTGGTATGGGGGGCGATGGTCCAAATATAAGTATGGAGAGGCCTGGCAGATTGATTACATCACACTGCCTCAAACCCGCCAGGGCAAGCGCTATGTACTGACCATGGTGGAAGCCACCACTGGATGGTTGGAGACCTACCCTGTGCCTCATGCCACTGCTCGGAACACCATCCTGGGCCTGGAAAAACAAGTTCTTTGGAGGCATGGTACCCCTGAGAGAATTGAGTCAGACAATGGGACTCATTTCAAGAACAGCCTTATAAACACCTGGGCTAGAGAACACGGCATTGAGTGGGTGTACCATATCCCCTACCATGCACCAGCTGCAGGGAAAGTTGAACGGTGCAATGGCCTGCTTAAAACCACCTTGAAGGCACTGGGTGGGGGAACTTTCAAGAACTGGGAGATTAATCTACCAAAGGCCACCTGGTTAGTGAACACCCGAGGTTCCACTAACCGAGCAGGCCCTGCCCAATCTGAGCCCTTGGGAATATCGAATGGAGATAAGGTTCCAGTGGTACACATGAGAGGTATGCTAGGAAAAACTGTTTGGGTGAATCCTGCCTCCAGCAAAGACAATCCCATCCATGGAGTTGTATTCGCTCAAGGACCAGGTTGCACCTGGTGGGTGATGCAAAAGAATGGAGAGACCAGATGCATACCCCAAGGAGACCTTGTTTTAGGGTGAAATACCTATAGTACTGTGCCTATGTCTCTAACTGCATGTATGTATATATAATGTAACAGTTTAATTTGATATAGCATATTAGTATGGGAGAAATTCAGGGGTGGATAATGTTGGGGGTTGAATGCTTCGCTTTTCTTTCTGTGGAATTTCTCCCATTGTTATGCTAATTAATTGTGGCTACACCTTAAAACGACAGATAATGTTCTCTCGTAGGGGGGTGGCTGGAGGGGGAGGGGGGGGGGAACCGGAAAAGGAAAGGTGGGATAGGGGGGTCTGGAGCGGGGGACGCTCTCTCGCTTGGCTCCTGGAGTGGGAAGACAACCTGGGCTCCAATCTGGCATCTTCCCCTGTCATCCCAGCGCTGAGATCCACGCTCCCTGCCTTTGGACATCGCTCCGCGGCTCTCCCAGCTCACCCTACTACCTCCGGACACTCTGCTGAGCACCACGACCGACACCGTGAGGGGGAGTAACTTTCCCCATCCCCTCTCTCCCCTGGGCCGCGGCCGCCATCACCCAGCCCTCTTCAACTGCGCGGGACCTGCCCTGCCCCCACAGCACCGGTAACAGCACAGGGAGACGGCCTGCGGCCAGAAGGGACTGGAGCGGAGCTAGACTGTTTCTGTTGCCAATTTTTATAGCTGTTGTTGTTTTTCTGCTTTGTTAAATACCAGTAAAGAACTGTTATTCTTATCCCCATATCTCCTGCCTGAAGGTGTCTGAATTGGACCTAAAATAATTAAAAGGGAGGGGGGGTTGCACTCTGCATCGCAGAAAAAGGGGCTCCTGCCTTTCCTTAGACCATACCTGTCTTTCAAACCAAGACACTATCCAACCAAAAACCACTACCTGAAATCATGAAGAAGAAGGAACAAGAAGGAAAAAAAACCCAAACAATGCCCAGGAACCTCCATCTTGTTCCATACCCATTACTATATTCTGAAACCCCAAATTCCAAACCCTTCACCATGTGAAATTACACACTTCTATTCTAACTACACACCAGTGATTCTAACTTTATCACTCTAATTTGGAAGCCTTCTCCAAGACCTCAAGTCAAAGGCAGTGCTCTTTTGAGAGTCAGTGTCAGAAAGCACAGAAAGTTCAAAATTCCCAGGCTTCAAAGTTCCAACACAAATGGGCCTCACATAAATGGCAGCAATTTTGGAAAGGGGAATGAAAGAAAAGGAGGGAAATAAAGTCCTGAAAACACAGCTCTAGATAAAAAGATAACGAGATCCTCTCAGCAGAAGTAAAAAAATTCAAACTGGCTGAAATAGGACTGAGAACATTTCCATTTCAATTTGTGACATTCATTTACAGCATCTCACACTCCAGAGAGAGCAGAATGATTTCCTGCTGGGGAGGAGGCTACAGGAGTTTTCTGTGCAGTCTTGTGAGCCACCCCACTGTCCTGGGGTACAATGCAAAAATGTGTATTCTATCACCATCTGTTAAAATGTGGGAGGGGTGGTGATCCTTATCTCTGTGGGAGATATCCTCTGCTGATGTGCCATCTGATAAGATGGGGGGATGATCATCGTTATCCATTCACAACCCATCCCTCCTCCAGAAGATATATTCTGTTAATGGGCCATTAAGTCCTATTGTGTGACTGATAAGATTACATCATCCCATTGGGAGATGCCCCAGCCAGGGGCAGGAGCCAAGCCTTTCCTACCTAGATAAAAAACTGGGGTTTGGGACCCGAGGGCAGACCTTTCTACTGGATCCCAGAGGAAAGTCGGACCTTTTTCCACATCATTGCTGGATCTTCGGAGGAAAACTGCACCTTCTACAGGAGCACTGCTTCAACAGAACCACATCTGTCATCCAGGAGGACTGCAGCCACCATTTATACGGACTGCTACCAACACCCTGACTGACAGGGTGTCAGGTTGTATTTCTGACTGTGTTGGTGGTTGTTTCTTTTATATTATTGCATGTATTTTATTTTTTTTTTTCTCTTTTCTCCTATTAAATTGTATTAGTGACTTGGAGTCTCGCACTGGTTTTACTTTCAAACCAACACACCCACTTAGAGCAAGTGGTGTGGAACAGGAGCACAGACACTTGGGGAAGAGCTGGAGCAGCTGAGCTCCAAGCCATGGCTGTAACACCAGGGAAGGGACCAGCACGGAACCATTCTGCAAGCCACAGAATGGGAATCCTGTGGATGGGGATCCTGCCAGACCCCCACCTCCCCCTGCAGCTGGCAAGCCTCCCAAGAGACACTGACACCAAGCTAAGAGGACACACCTGGAAGCAAACAAACACTGCATCTTTGTTCCTCCCTCACGAGCATGAAAACCATCCTGCTGGCTGGGAAATAAAGTGCCTTCAAAGAACATGGTGCCCACTGGAATTTCAAGAGGAACAAAAGTGGGAGAAGTAGGAAGTGCATGCAGGGAGAAGTAATTCCAAATTTCTTCCCATTTCTGCTGAATAGACCTGGCATTGGCAGAACTTGGGCAGAGAGAGATGCATGCCCACATGTGAATAAACAGCATGACAGGGAAGCCTGCCCTGTCACCAGCTTATCCTTGACATGGCCACAAAGCACACAAGTGGCCAGCAGGAAAATCTAGATTGCACTAAACAGTCCAAAAGTTGTGCAAATGCCCTTGACAGGGCGGGGTTTTTGACCACACTATTCCCACAAGGCACAAATGCTCCTGCAACCAGGCTGTGCTTCTGAACACAAGCTTGCCTCACTCTGGAGAGGAAAGCAGGTACCCAAGTACCCTGGTGGGAATTCCTACAAGCTTTGGACAGGGCTGATTTTGGCCAGGCTCATTTCTGCATCCCTTAGCAGGACGTATTTGATTGCTCTTCTTTCTGCCTTGTCCATCCAGCTCCAGGCAAAGAGCTGCTCTAGTGGAACAAGGAAGCTTGGAAACTGCTTGAAAACTGCTTAGAAACTTGATGTACCCATCTCAAGAGCTTTTCTTTCAAATGTTGCCATCACTAACGTTCCCATGATATTTTTATGGGCAAAGCTTGGTGTTTTACATATATATTTGAAGCAACAATTTGACATCCAGTCAGGGAACGTACTGGACTCATAGAACCAGAGAACCATAAATCTATACAATCACAGAATGCTTTACATTGGAAGAGGCCTTAAATGTCACCAGATTCTGCCCCTCTGCCATGGGCAGGGACACTTTTCACTAGACCAGGTTTCTCAAAGGCCTGTCAGACCTGGCCTTGAATGATTTCAACATTCTGGTGGCTGTTGTACTTAGATAAATATAACATATGAATATACATACAAGGCTATTATAATGATAACAGCCATGAGCCTTGAAACTGGAAAAATAACAAATCAATAACTTTGGCTTCACTTTGGGGTGTGGGTGTTTCTACAAGGGCTTTGCCACCTCCCTCTGGAGTACCTGGCTGCCACAATTCAACTGCCAGAACAGCCCCTGGCAGCTGCTCCCATTCCCAATGGGGCAATCCCAGGCCACATCTGGAGCAGCTGCTGCAAGCACTGCCCAGGAAAAGCAAAAAAATAAAGTTCCCCCTGACACACATCTACTGGCTCTGCCCTCAGCCCTCTCCTTCTCAGTGCTGGCACCTTTTGGCAGCACACGGGGCAGAACCAAGGGCCCTCTGTGCTCCCCATGTCACCCTCCTTTCCCAGGGATTGGCTTGGAGACATTTGGGATTAAAGCATCAGTAGCAGCAGCAAGGCCTGCTGCAACCTTGTAATTTGTCCTGATCTAAGCTGGGGAATAATAATCTTAAATATTTGCTATATAAAGAATGCCTTAAAGGTAATTTCCCTGGTTAGTGGCTCTTTCTCAGCACACTGCTGCCAGCTTGCAGGAGCAGGAGCATTGGCTTTGAAGATGCTCCTGTTGATGCCCAGCGCTGGTGGCCAGCAGGGACATCCGTGCCCAGCCAGTTTGCCCCTTGGTAGCCAAGTGCAGAATTACCTGGCACAAGCCGGCCGTGCGGGCCAGGAATTCCTCCCCTGTGGCAATGAATGCTCTGCCAAACAGGCTTTGGGGGCAGAGCAGAGCTCCGGGATGGAGCGGGCATAGCAGAACTCCGGGATGGAGCGGGCAATGCAGAGCTCCGGGATGGAGGAGGCAGAGCAGAACTCCGGGATGGAGCGGGCAATGCAGAGCTCCGGGATGGAGCGGACAATGCAGAGCTCCGGGATGGAGCGGGCAATGCAGAACTCCGGGAGTGAGCGGGCAGAGCAGAGCTCCGGGATGGAGAGGGCAGAGCAGAGCTCCGGGATGGAGCGGGCAATGCAGAACTCCGGGAGTGAGCGGGCAGAGCAGAGCTCCGGGATGGAGAGGGCAATGCAGAGCTCCGGGATGGAGCGGGTAATGCAGAGCTCCGGGATGGAGCGGGCAATGCAGAGCTCCGGGATGGAGCGGGCAGAGCAGAGCTCCGGGATGGAGCGGGCAATGCAGAGCTCCGGGATGGAGCGGGCAATGCAGAGCTCCGGGATGGAGCGGGCAGAGCAGAGCTCCGGGATGGAGCGGGCAGGGCAGAGCTCCGGGATGGAGCGGGCAGGGCAGAGCTCCGGGATGGAGCGGGCAGAGCAGAGCTCCGGGATGGAGCGGGCAATGCAGAGCTCCGGGATGGAGCGCTCAGCGCTGCCGCAGCCCAAGTGCGGCTCTGCCGTTGGCACCGCCCGGCTGGCAACGGAGCGTGCCGGGCACGGAACGGGCAAACGGGCACGGGACGGGCACGGAACGCTCGCCCGCAGCCCCGGCCCCGCCCGGCAGCAGCGCACGGGTTGTCCCCAAGTGCCACCAAGCCCTGCCCGGCTGTCCCCGAGTGATGAATCCCACAAACCTGGTTTGCGGGGTTTTTTGGTTTTTTTTTTTTTTTTTTTTTTTTGAGCTTACTGTGCTGTCAGGCACTGACTCCCTGGAAAACCCTGCTTTTGACCTGAGGCCTTGAAAACGGCTTCTAAATATGAGTGGTGAAATAAAAATCACGAGTGTGTAGTGAAATAGAAGTGTGTGCTTTCACAGGGTAACAGGTTTTAAATTTTAGGTTTTTATAGTATAGTAATAAGTATGGGACAATATGAAAGATTTTGAGAGTTGTCTCTTTCGGTGTTCATCTTCCTTCTTCATCATGAGTTTCAGGTAATAGTTTCTAGTTAATCAGCATCACCGTAAAAATCATAAAAATCTAATTATTGGGTTAAAAGGATAAATATGTGTTAATTCTCTATAGAACTGTTTAGCTTTAAAAATCCTTGTAGCAGCTGCATCTTTCGTCATTTTTTCCAAGCTAGAAACGCTGTTTAACGCTCTGTAATTTCTGATAAAATTTAATAAACAACCAAGTCCAAACACGAGAAAAAAACGTTTCCATTGTGTTTCTGTTAATCCTAACTCTAAGAAAAAGGAAAAAAAAACATAACAAAACAAAACAATCAAAACCAAGCCACTAATTAAGTGGTGCCAAAGTCCCACCATTGCTACACCCGAGTGCCACCGAGCCCCCGAGCCCTGCCCGGCAGCCGGGAAGGAGCCGCTGAGGAGCCCCCAGGGAGCAGGGCCAGAGCTGCGGCTGCTTTGTCCAAAAGCTTGGGGACATTCCGTGAAAAAAAGCTGAGAAATTCAATTCTATGACCTGCACGCCTTGTGACCCTTGAGTACTGATGGAAAATTAGGGAGGCTCCATCCCAGTGCAGACAGGAGCACCCCTGGACTGGGGACTCTTCAATAAGAATTTCATGTGTAAATTATTTGTCACTGGGATAAAAAAACAGAACTCCACAGCAACCCAACTAATCTATATCATTCACAAATTCTGTATGTTTCTAGCAAGTACAGAGAATTCTTGAAATACCTAATGTGAGAGAAGCTTTTTCCACAAGAGTAACTCCATCAGACGGGGAATGAAGTATTAAATCATCTCAGCCAAACAGAAACAATGAATCCAAAATAGTCAGAATCAACATGCCACTGATAAGGCACAACTCATGTCCAAGAATTCCTCATTTGCTAAACAAATCAAGGAGATCTACGCTGAAAAACAATTCCCAGATGATTTTTTCATAGATCAGATTCCTGTAGTTCAGCTGCTCCACCTGCCTTCCAGCTCTCCAATCCTCTTTTGCGTTTTATTGTCATACTGCAAATCTACAAAAGAAACTTTTCGGAGAAAAGAGGGAATTTCCTATTAAATTTCTCTTGAAGAGAGCTTCCAGCCACAGCAGTAAGAGCAGTGTTTGCTGCCTGCCCTGAGCAGAGACACAATACCTATTGCCCAGCCTCTTTCCCACCTAACCTACTTTCCTAGTCTGAACTTTGTAGCCACAGTCACTGGAAATAAAATCAGAGCTTTAACTGTACTTTGCATATTTTCAGTTTTATTCTAAAATTTTCTACTTCATCCTCTTGAAATGTACAGTTTTGTTTTAAAGTGCATACTTTTTATTTTTCCTTCTTGAGTATTTTATCCCAGAGGCATTACTGCCATCATTGATGGGCTTGGTCACTGCCAAGAGTGGGTACATCTTGGTTTTATTTTAAATGCACCTTTTCATGTTTACTCAAGAAAAGAAAAGTGAAAAATGCTAAAAATCAATCCCATAAAGCCAAGTTTTATGATTATGGAAAGCAGTATGGAACAGAATGAGGTTTATTCCATCCTAACCCGTTTATTTATTTAATCTTATTAATTCAGATTGTTTGATGCTGTGATATAAAAAAATGTCTTGTTTTCTTCTGCTGCTCCCAGCATTTGAACATCACTGTGAGAACTGCTGGGCAGCCTCTGCCAGCTCCTGCCCAGCCCGTGGCACCTGTGGGCCTGCACTGACAGCCCTGCCCCGGGCTCTGCCGGGCTCTGGGCCAGCACAGAGGCCGGGCAGGGCTGGCCATGGCCGGGAACAGGCCCTGAGCCCCGCAGGAGGATGGAGCTGGGCCACAGCCAAACTCAGCCCAGGCCAAAGCTGGGCTCAGCAGCCAGGGCTGGCAAGGGCTGGGGACAGAGGCTGGCACTGACAAATGTCCTGGGCCCCCTCCCTGCTCTGTGCATGCCACCAAGGGCACAGAGCAGCCTCCTCTCTGGGCCACTTGCCTGTTTGCAATGCCTTCCCCAGGCGCTGGCCCTGCCCCACAAGGCCTGGGCTGAGTCCTGCCCCTGCCCGCTCAGCCAGGCTGACATGGACACTGCTGCTTTCTCTGGCAGGCTCTCTCAGGCCAGCCCAGCTCCCTGCAAGCTGTGCCAGCTGCCCTGAGCTCTGTGCAGCACCAAGGGCCTCTCCCCAGCACAGCCCAGCCGGCTCTGGCCCCACAGCTCTGCTCAGGCCAGGGGGCTCTGGGCAGTGGCCCCACGGCCTCAGTCCCTGCCAAGGGCACAGCAGCAGCTGCAGCTCAGAGAGGACTCAGCCCCAGCCATGGGGGAAGGTGCTTGGCCAAGGCAAAAGGAGGCTCCCTGGGTGCCCTGCTCCCCTGTCCCTGAGGTCCTGAGAGCTCTGCAGCCCCTCCTGCCATCCCATCTGCCCAGGCCAGCACAACAGCCCCGGCCTTGGGGCCCTCCAGAGTTGCTCCTGCTCCAGGCCCAGGGCCCATCCCAAAGCTGGAGCAGCCACAAAGCTGTGCCCATTTCTGTTCATTCCTGCTCTGATGAGGATGGATCCTCAGCCACTTGGAGGCTGCAGATAAATTTTACTACTGCAGAGGCCTCTTCTTTCTTGAGCTCTTCAGTTCAGGAATTGAGTGAGAAAAGCTTATACACATTTGTTCAAAACATGGGAAAAATAAAAGTCCCTGGGAATAATGTAAGCTATCAATTCTTCTGTGCTTAATTAGACAGATTTCAGAAGTATATTCCAAGTGAATATATTATATTGAAAACAATGCAGACAGAACTGTTTTGTCGTGTTGTATTTTCCTGTTTAACAATGGATATCAGCAAGGTCCAATTTATATTGACCCCCAGCACCTTATCATGCAGTCTAAAGAGGTATGAAAATCATGACCCTTGATGGCTGCCAATCAATAACATTTTGCCTCCACCCTCTCCCCACCACTTTCCCATTCCAGCCCCTGGGACTCCTATGGATCAGGAATGGTGTGGCCAGCTGGATCAGGGCAGTGATTCTTCCCCTGTGCTCAGAACTGGTTGGGCAGCACCTCAAGTGCTGTGTCCAGTTCTGGGCCCCCCAATTTAGGAAGGATATGGAGGGGGGGCTGGAGTGTGTCCAGAGCAGGGCAACAATGCTGGTGAGGGGTGTGGAACACAAGTCCTGTGAGGAGTGGCTGAGGGATCTGGGGATGTTTATCATGGAGAAGAGGCTCAGGGGAGACCTCATCACTATCTACAACTCCCTCACAGGAGGATGCAGCCAGGTGGGGTTGGGCTCTTTTCTATGGGAACAGTGACAGGATAAGTGGACACAACCTTAAAGTTCCACCAGGGGACGTTTAGGCTGGACATTGGGAAATATTCTTCACAAAATATATGATTCGGAATTGGAATGAGCTGCTCAGAGTGAGTGCATCACTATCCCTGGAAGTGTTTCAGGAAAGACTGGATGTGGCACTGAGTGCCATGGTCACAGTGACAAGGTGGTGTTGGGTCACAGGTTGGACTTGATGCTCTCAGAGGTCTTTTCCAGCCTGGGTGATTCTCTGATGGCTGTGACACTGCAGGGTCCTGGGGCAGCAAGGGGCCATTGTGACACTGCGGGGCCTCATGGAACTGAGAGGACCAGAGTGACATTGTGTGCAACATGGCCCCACAGAGCCAAGGGGCCACTGTGACACTGTGGGGCTACATGGAAGCAAGGAGTCCATTGTGACAGTCTGGGTCCTGGTGGAAACACAGAGGCCACTGTGACACTACAGGGCCTTGTGGGACCATGCAGAGCATTGTGACAGAGCAGGACCTCGTGTAATGATGGGGCCATTGTGACACTGCAGGGCCCATGGAACCAAGGGGCCAGTGTTGATCCTCAGGGACTTGTGGAATGATGGAAACAAGTTTGACACTCTGGTGCCCCTTGGGAACAAGAGGCCATTGTGACACTGTGGAACCAAGGAGACCAGTGCTGCACTGCGAGACCTCATGGAACTAAAGATCCATTGTGACACTGCGGAGCTTTGGCAGCACCAAGGTGCTGTTGTGACACTGTGGGGCCCAAGGATTCATGGTACTTTGTGACACCAAGGGGTCCCATGGAACCAAAGGGACATTGTGACACTGGGAGTCCTCATGGAATCATGGAGACCATTGTGACACTCGGGGGCCTTGTGGAACCCTCATGACACCAAGTTGGATGTGAATGTGGATCTGTTGGAGGGTAGGAGGGCTCCGCAGAAGGACCTGGACAGGCTGGATCCAGGGCCCAAATCCAACAAGGTGAGGTTTAACGAGATCAAATGTTGGGTCCTGAACTTTGGCCACAACACCACATGCAGTGCTACAGGCTGGGGACAGAGTGGTGGGACAGCAGCCAGGCAGAAAGGGACCTGGGGGCACTGATGGACAGCAGGCTGGACATGAGCCAGCAGTGTGCCCAGGTGGCCAAGAAGGCCAATGGCTCCTGGCCTGGATCAGGAATGGTGTGGCCAGCAGGAGCAGGGCAGTGATTCTTCCCCTGTGCTCAGCACTGGTTGGGCAGCACCTCGAGTGCTGTGTCCAGTTCTGGGCCCCCAGTTTAGGAAGGACATGGAGGGGCTGGAGCATGTCCAGAGAAGGGCAACAAGGCTGGTGAGGGGTCTGGAACACAAGTCCTGTGAGGAGTGACTGAGGGATCTGGGGATGTTTATCCTGGAGAAGAGGAGGCTCAGGGAAGACAAGGTTCTTTCAGGGCACAGGTTGGACTTGATGATCTCCAAGGTCTTTCCCAGGCCTGCTGAATCTCTGAAATCACCCTTAGAGCAGGTGCAGCAGCCCATGTCTCTCAGATTCTCCACACAGGCCCCAAAGCCCATCCTGTCAGTCCTGCAGAGCCTCTCCAGCCCCTCCTCATGGCCCACAACAGGTAGCCCCGCACCCAGACACAGCAGCCCAGATGTGCCCCCCTGGCCTGTGGTGCCTCTGGCAAGGGAGCAGCACGAGGCACTGCAGGACCGTGCAGACAATTCCTGAAGCACTTGGAGGATGATCCTGCTCCCCAAGGGACGTTCCCAGGGTGCCAACACAGGAATTGAAATGGGGAGTGAGGCCAGAGAGGAAAGGGCAAACAGGGATGGGCTGTTTGCAGGAGAGGTGACAAGCTTGGACAAGGATGGGCAGCCCTGGGTCAGAGCAACAACATCTGCAATGGGACAGGAATTTCACAGCTCAGGGGAACAAACTTTCTGGCTGACTTCAGAGGCCATGACAAACCCAAGTGGTTTCGCTGCCGTCTCCCAGCCCTTGCTGGCCCCAGGGGCTGATGGCATTTGTGCTCACTCAGCTCCATGTCCCCACAGCAGCACCATGGGGGTGCTGAGCCTGCTGTGTACAATGCAAACAGGGGCTCCTGAGCCAGTGCTGCCGTGTGTGTGCCTGCAAGGATGCAGCTCCTGTGTGAGCTGGGGGAGAGGCCAGGGCTGCAGAGGGGGGATGTTGTTGGCAGGTGCATGAGGATGCTCTGGGACGCTGCCCTGGGGTGTCCAGTGCAGTGGGGATGGATCAGCCCCTGCTCTGCTGCTCCTTGCCAGGGTGTCCCCCTTGCAGGGAGCTCACAGAGCACCAGCCATGCTGTTTGCCCCCAGCCTGCCCACGGCCAGCCTGGGGCTGCTCCCGGGGCTTTTCTGTGCTCAGCATTGGGCTGGCCAAGTGTTGTGGAGAGAGCCTGGCCAAGGAGTCTGGAGCCCCCAGGCCCTGGCCTAAGGTGTCAGTGCTGCCCCAGCAGTGCCCATGGCCTGTCCCTGCTGCAGCCCTGGCACTGCCACCCCCAGGGCTGTGCCGGCCCTGAGAGCACTCAGGCCCTGCAGCAACACGAGGGCCAGGAGGGCAGCGGGGCAGTGGCACGGGAGCAGCACTGGCAACACCAAGTGCTGCTGCTGCTGGGCACAGCTGCTGTGCCAGCACTGATCTGCCCCAGCTCTGCACACAGACATTGCTGCTGCAGCTCCAGAGAAGGGAACAGAAGGGGCATCTCTGGAGAAAACTTTGGTGGGAGAGAGATCCTTTATTTCATTTAAAACCAGGAGTGCAGCCCCTCATTGACACAATCTGGTCCGCAAAAAACATGGGGAGAAACAAAATGAAGTATCACCCAAAGGATGACATTTCTTTGTGGAATATAATAAAATATTAAAATGAAGGACAGAAATTAAAAATTCATCCACCAAATCAAACAAGTTCTATCAAAGATGACTTTTATTACAAGTGATTTGCAGCAATTGGCCACCAGATTACTGTTTCTTAAAACATCCAGTCATATGTGTCCAAACTGCAGCCTTGAGCTCCTGGTTCCTCAGGCTGTAGATGAGGGGATTCAGGGCTGGAGGCACCACTGAGTACAGAAATGACAGGGCCAGATCCAGGGATGGGGAAGAGATGGAGGGGGGCTTCAGATAGGCAAAAAAGCCAGTGCTGACAAAAAGGGAGACCACGGCCAGGTGAGAGAGGCAGGTGGAAAAGGCTTTGTGCTGTCCCTGCTCAGAGGGGATCCTCAGCACAGCCCTGAAGATCTGCACATAGGAGAAAACAATGAACACAAAACATCCCAAATATAGAAAAGCACTAACTGCTGTGGGCCCCAGTTCCCTGAGTTTGGAGTGTGAGCAGGAGAGCTTGAGGATGTGTGGGATTTCACAGAAGAACTGGCCCAGGGCATTGCCATGGCACAGGGGCAGGGAAAATGTATTGGCTGTGTGCAGCAGAGCATTGAGAAAGGCACTGGCCCAGGCAGCTGCTGCCATGTGGGCACAAGCTCTGCTGCCCAGGAGGGTCCCGTAGTGCAGGGGTTTGCAGATGGACACGTAGCGGTCGTAGCACATGATGGTCAGGAGGGAAAACTCGGATGAAATAAAAAGGCTAAAAGTAAACACCTGAGCAGCACATCCAGCATAGGAGATGTTCTTGGTGTCCCAGAGGGAATTGTGCATGGCTTTGGGGACAGTGGTGCAGATGGAGCCCAGGTCGCTGAGGGCCAGGTTGAGCAGGAAGAAGAACATGGGGGTGTGCAGGTGGTGGCCGCAGGCTATGGCGCTGATGATGAGGCCGTTGGCCAGGAGGGCAGCCAGGGAGATGGCCAGGAAGAGGCAGAAGTGCAGGAGCTGCAGCTGCCGCGTGTCTGCCAATGGCAGCAGGAGGAAGTGGCTGATGGAGCTGCTGTTGGACATATCCTCACTCTGGGCATTGTGGGCTGTTAAAAGAACACATTGATAAGCTGGGAGACATTTCCTTGAGACAATCCTGTACAATTCAGATAGGAATCCTCTCAAAACTCCTTCTCTTCCTGTGGGGGAACTTCACTAAAACTTTTATTTTTGAATTTGAGTTTCTGCTCCTGAGTTACTGCCTCATCGTCAGCATTTTTCTCAGTATGAATGCTGAGGAGTCCAGAGGGAAAACAAGGCTACCTTTGACACAGTGCAGTCTGACCTGATCCCATACAGCTGCCCTTTGCTTATAATACCTCCCTCTAATTCAAGGTGATCGCACTTCAAATGTGCTGGAAAATTAAAATAGCCTTTTTGAAGGCTCCAATTTCAAAACACTTTTCCCTAAACTCTTTTTTGCCCTATTCTGATCAAGAGAGAGAGGCATACCAAATGTTGGTCTGGCTCTCTGCTGCCTGCAGTTCTGCCTACTGGGAGCTGTTTCTCTCTATCCAAGCCTTGTCCCTGCCAGTGCTGCCAGAGCCCAGCCCAGCCCTGGGGGCTCAGCTCTGCCCTGCACACCCCTCCCAGCACAGGGCACTGCCCAGGGCCATCTCCCTGCCAGCAGGGCCTTAAGGGCAGCTCACACAAACTGAGATGCTGCAAGCCAAGGTGCTGCTGCTGCTGTCTGTAGGCACAGGAGGCTGAGGAGGCACTTTGTGAGGGAGATGGGAGGCAGATCTGCCGAAGCCCAGGGGGACAGTGCAGGAGTGTCAGTGACACAGACACACCTGACAGCCCCTTTGCCTTGCCTTGAGGAGAAAGCTGAGAGCAGCCCTGGCCATGCAGCACCATCTCCACAGCAGGAGGAATCTGCCCTGATGGGGGTGGCTCCTTCCACCTCCAACTTCTCCCCACAGTCCATGGGGAGCTGCCAGGCAGGCTGAGAGCTGTCCCTGGCAGGTGGCACATGGGCTGGGCTGGCCAAGAGCCCTGAGAGCTGCAGGAGCTGCTCTGCAGGACAGCCCTGGGCAGCCCTGGCTGCAGCCCCAGCTTCAGCCCCTGCAGCCGTCCCTGGCAGCAGGAGCCGTCCTGCCCTGTCCCTCTGACGGTGCCCAGGGCAGCCCCGCTCTGCAGCACATCCCCCTCCTCCTCCTCCTCCTCCTCCTCCTCCTCCTCCTCCTCCTCCTGCTGTGCCTCAGAGAAACTGGGAGAGTCCTCCTGACACATCTCCCAGGCTGTGGGCTGTGCTGGCTCCAGGAGATGCCTCCAGGAGCACAGGGGACATTGCCCTGCACCCACACACTCACCATGTCCAGGGCTGTGAAGATGTTTCCCCAAGTGCAGTCTCAGCTCAATGTCTTCCCAGTCCTGATTGCCTTGAGCCTGTCTGTGCCTGGCTCCTGTGCCCTCAGTGCCTGCAGGCAGTGCCCTCAGCCCTGCTGGGCTGGCAGAGGAGCTGCTCCTCAGCAGAAATGTCTTTTTGAAGCTTCTCTTGGTTCACCTTGGGAGCTGCCTCTGTGCCAGGAGCCCGGCCCAGCTCAGCAGCACAGACACAGCACAAGGAATTTAATCAATCTCTGGAGGCTTTAGTTTACTTTACATTATAATCATTCCCTGAGAGAGTGTTCAAAAAACTTTTCAAGAACTAAAATGTAAATTAAAATACTGAAGTTTCTTGAAGTTTTAATGGGTCCCACTGTGAGACATGACTGAAAAAGTGTTCCCTATTTCCAGTTAGAGCAGGAAATTGGAGGCAGAGATGACAGGTAGGGACAAAGAGAAGCCAAGTCTTGGTGCCCTGGGGCACAGCAGGGTCTGTGCCAGCAAGAGCTGTGAGGAGACACCTTGTCCTGAGCCACTGGGGCCTCCTGGCACAGCCCCAGCAAGGCTGGCCACTGGCACCCCTTGTCCTGCCCTCAGCATCCCCCCACATCCCAGTGGCCTCAGGGATCTGCTGGGATGAGTCCCTGGGGAGTCTTGGTCAGGAATGGCCCTGGGGGCTCCTTCATGCTCCCAGGGACTGCAGGTTTTTTACAGGACTTTGGGTTTTGTTTTCCCTTGGAGTTCTCTGAGATCTTTGTGCAATCCTGGCTTCCAATTATCTGCTTTAATTAGTCCCTTGAGAGCCTTTGTCAGTAACAACACTCACTGGGGTTCATTGATGTTTCAAGGTACTCAGGGTTAATTTAAGTTCTACTTTTTGTCACTGAGTCTCTAAGAGGTTTGTGAAGTGATGGCCTCCAATTATCTGCTTTAATTAGTCTCTTGAGAGCCTTTGTCTGTAATGATACTCAGTGGGGCTCATTAATACTTGAAGGTACTCAGTTTTTTTAAGGTACTTGGAGTTTCCCTTTTGACACCAACTCTTTCAGTAGTTTATGCAATCATGCCCCCAATTATCTGATTTAATGAGTCCCTTGAGAGCTTTGTACTGACACTCACTGGGGCTCATTAATACTTCAAGGAACTTCAGTTTTTTAAGGTACTTTCCTTTTTCCTTTCTTTTCTCAGTCTCTGAGACATTTTTGGGCAATCCTGGCCTCCCATTCTCTTCTCCAAAGAGTGTCCATGAGGAGCCTGTGTTGGGGATGGACCTCAGTGGGACCCATTAATGCTTTGAGACACTTTGGGTTTTTCTTCTGCCTTGGACTCTTGGAAAGGTTTGTGCAATCTCCTCTCAGGCCCTGAGGTTCAAGGGCTCAGCTCCAAATGCACCACGGGGCTGATTGGGATCAAGCAAGTCCTGACAAACCATGGCTCTACCACGATTTCTCTCTGGTCTGGTGCCATTCATTAGGAAGATTTCCTACTACAGTTAGAGAGAAATATTTCAAAGAGCTTCTATGAAATATGAATTCCTATTTTAAAGAGAGTGTTTTATAGCTCTTCTCATTATACATATGTGATTGCAGTATTCTGTGGTTGATATTGATCCAGGTTCTCTCCTCAGGAGCTTTGGCCTGCTCAGAGAAGCTGTGCCTTGAGGTCTGAGCCAGTGTGGACAACCTTGCTCCACATTGCCCAACCCCATCCTGTCTGTCCTCACTCACCTGGGACCTGCTTTGCTTGGAGAACTGCCTGCACTTAGGCCAAAAGTAGTTTCTTGCCTTTTTTTTGTTTTGTTTTGAAGCATTCTAAAACTCATTAATTTCCTCATTGAAAACAGACACCTTCTATGAGTGTGTGCCAGCCCAAGGTACCACCAAGCAGGTTCCCCTTCTCCAAGTCAGAACCCTGCAAGGAATGTTTGAAACCTTTGGACTCCTTGGTTCCACAAGGCCTTGCTGGGTCACCATGCACTCTTGGTTCATGAGGTTCTGCACTGTCACAATGGAGATTTGGGTCCATGGGGCCCCACAGTGTCACAATGCTCTTTTGGGTTCCATGAGGCCTTGATCTGTCACAATGGACTTTTGTTCCTTGAGGTTCCATACTCTCACCAATGGTCTCTGTAGTTCCAGAGTGTCACAATGGACTCTTGGTCCCATGTGACCCCACAGTGTCACCATGGTCTCCTTGGTTCCACAAGGCCGTGCAGTGTCACAATGGCTCACAGGTTCCATGAGGCCCCACAATGTCACAGTGGCCCCTTGGTCCCATGAGTTTCCCCAGTGTCACAATGGTTCCTTGGCTCCACGTGGCCCAGGTGTCTCACAATGGACTCTTGGTTCCGTGGGGCCCCACAGTGTCACAGGGGTCTCCTTTTTCCTGTGGCACCCAGCAGCAAGCCCCACTGCCAGGCCCAAATGCCTGGGAAGAAGGAGAAGGGGACATTTGGAGTGATGGTTTTTGTCTCCCCAGGGCACAGTGACGTGGGCTGGGGCCCTGCTGTCCTGGAGATGGCTGAACACCGGCCTGCCCATGGAAGGGCTGAGAGACAACAACCTCTGTGCATGGAACTACAACAGCAGAGAGCTCAGGCTGAAGGCTGGGTTTAAAAGACTGTCACCAGCACAGGAATCATCAATGTGAGAGGAAAGATGTGTGCTCATGTCTTTCCAAATCATTTGGTGGGTGAAGGGATGGGTGTTAAGGTGTTTGAAATGGGTTGTAACATTTCTACTGACTTTGGGCAGCAGGTTTGTTACCAGGCCCAGCCAGCTTGGCTCCTGACACAGACAAGGGTTTTCACTGGTTTGTACTGGTTTTTACCTATTTTCCTGGTTTGGCGTGGTCCATACTGTTTTTTCTTGTACATACTGGTTTCTACTGGTTACTACTGGTTTGCATTACACTGTTGTTTACGGTTTTTTACTGTTTTTTACCACTTCTACTGGCCCATACTGGACTGGACTGGTTTATACAGGTTTCAGGGTGCTGTTGGAGCTGTCATTCATTGGGCAGTGCCTGGGGGTGAACCCCAAATCCTACGGGGTGTGGCACCACCAGGGCTGGGTGCTCGGCCATGCTGCAGTGCCCCCTGCTGGCCGGGAGGACCTGGCACTGTGCGAGCACCTCCTGGTGGCCGACCCCTGAAACTGTGAGTGGGTTGTACTGGTTTGTATTGGTTTGTGCTGGGATGGGGTCCAGGGGGTACTGGGATGGGGCTGGGGTCACTGGGTTATACTGGGTTGTACTGGGAGAGCGTGTGTGAGTTTTCGGGAAGACCTAGCACTGTGTGTACTGGTTGTACAAGGTTATACTGGTTTGTACTGGGATGAGGTGCTGGGGTGTTTCTGATTTGTACTGGGCTCTACTGGGAAAGGGAGCAGGGGTGTGTGTGAGTGCCCCCTGCTGGCTGGGAGGACCTAGTAGCCGACTGTGAGTTTTACTGGGTTATACAGGTTTATATTGGGATGGAGTGCTGGGGGTCACTGGGTTATACTGGTTTATACTGGGATGTGGTTTTGGGGTTGACTGCGTTGTGATGGGTTATAGAGGGATGTTCTGGATTCTACTGGGCAAAACTGAGGTGTACTGGGTTATACTGGAAGGGAGCTTGGGGATGCTTGGCACTCCACTGGGAGCAACTTCTGGGGATGCTGGCATTACTGGTTTATACTGGGATGGGGCTTGGGACCTACTGGGAGTGACTTCAGGTAGTGCTGGCCTTACTGGTTTATACTGGGAGCTGCTGCCATGGGCTCAGGGGCTCAGGGGTGGCTCACAGTGTTTATTGGTTTATGCTGGTGCCCTCCCAGTATAAACGTGGGAGCCCCAGGACCACACTAGGGGCCCCTAGACTACACTGGGAATGGGTTTGGGTGCATGAGACCTTACTGGTTTCTACTGGGAGCTGCTGCCACAGGCCTCAGGAGCTCGAGAGGGGCTCCAAGTGCTTACTGGTTTATACTGGTGCCTTCCCAGTCCACACCTGGGAACACTGGTAGGCACTTGCAGCCAGGCAGGACCTCAAGGCCGAGCTGGCCTTCACCAGGGCCTTGCTGAGCCGCAACTTCTCCAACTTCTCGGCCTGGCAACACTGCCTGGGGCTGCTGATGCCCACCAGGAACTACAGCAAGGGCACTGCCCCCTGGAAGGCTGAAGGAAGGTGAGGGATTCCCCAAAAAGCTCCAACAATTTTGTGGAATCTTCAAAGTTTTCCAGCCCCTCCCTCTCCTAAAGTGGGAGCTGGTGGGTTCTGTTGGGTTGAATGGGTAGACCTGGTTTCCCTTAATCCCGAATTACTTTACTGGGTAGACCTGAACTCCTGGATACCTGGGTGCCCCCACTGAGATATTGGGGTTTCCCCTGCTGCCCCCCTGATATTTTGGGGTGCCCCCTTTGCCCACCCCAGAGCTGGAGCTGCTGCAGAATACCATCTTCACCAACCCCATGCACCAAAGCACCTGGCTGTACCTGCACTGCATCCTCTCCTGAGGTAACTCAGGGCCCCCTCCCATCCTTGATGTCCTCACCTGGAGTTTTGGGGCACCCCTGAATGTTGGGGTGCACCCTGACAGCCCCGCAGCTGCCAAGGGTCATCTGTGTCCACATCGACTGGGAGGATGGTGGCCATCATCTTCTCCTGGCCTGTCAGGGTGAGTCAGGGCACTTGGGGGCCCCAAAAATTACCTGAATATCCCCAAAAATTACCTGGGTACATCTGGATACTGCCCAAAATCACCTGGATTCCACTCAAAAATCACCTGGGTACACCTTGCTATCCTCAAAAATCACCTGGGTACCCCCAGAAATCACCAGGATATTCCTGGTTACCCCTTCAATTCCTGGATCACAAAAAACTCCTGGGGTCCCTAAAAACATCCTCTTTGCTTCGACTGGGTAGACCTGGTGCTCCTAAACTCCTTTGCCTTTAAAGGGTAGACCTGCTGTCCCTAAATTCCTATTGACTTCAATGGGTTAGATCTGGAGTCCTGTTTATCTCCATTTATCTCTACAAATCCCTCCCCGTGGCCTCACTTTTGCTTCAGTGCTCCCAGTCACCCCAGTGTCCTCCCTTAACCCTTCCCAGTGCTCCCAGTTTAAAGAGTAACTCTTCCCAATCAAGCCCTATCAATGGGTAGACCTGGTGTCCTTCAATCCCCTTTTCACTTCAGTGAGCAGAGGTGATGTCCAACATTTTTGGTGCTAAAAATCCCAATTTTGAGTTCAAAATTCCCAGATTTCAGGCTGAAAATGAACATTTTTGGGTTTACCTGGAGGCAGAGCTCCAGCATGGACCACAGGTGAGGGATCAAGGATTCGGGATTGGCCTCCAGGAATTCATCCAGGACTACCACAGCATCAGCACTGCAATCCTGGAGTGGAAATTGCCAGAATTCAGCCCAAGATTTTCCCCAAGTTGACCCAAATTTCCCTATTTTAGGACCAAATTCCACCAAAATCCCATTGACTTCAATGGATAAACCAGGTGTCCCTAAATCCCTATTGACTTTAATGGGATACACCTGGTGTCCATAAGTCCCTATTGATTTCATTAGTCATGTCTGATGTCAAGAAAATGTGCATTGGGAGATTGATATTACAAGAGATGTGGCAACTGAGAGACGTTGTCAAAGATGGTTTATGGCCTCATGGTGTCAGTCTCATAGAAGGGTGAGACACTAAAGCTGTTACATCCAACACCAAACTATCAGAAGCCTCCTCATTCTTAGTTACAATGCCTTATGTTCGTTTTTAGCCAATCAAATAATTCTGTGAAGTTTCCCAGCATCCTTTTACACCAATCATTAATTGCTTTGCTTCTCATGGCTTTGCCACAATGCATCATTTTTCAACCAATCCTATAACACTTCACCAACCTACACTGATAAACCTTAAACTTCTAATTAACTTTATAACAAGTTTTATTGCTAAGCTTTACAATCTTTTACTATTTTACTTAACATACTGCTTTCCTTACATAATGCATATTTCTGTTTGCTTAAAACATAGTTCTACTTAAACTAAAAACTTATATTCCTGTTTTATATCTATTGTACTTTGAATGCTCTGATTGTCCAAGATTTCTCCAAGGTCTTGGGTCAAACCTTGGATCCATCTCAATCTCTGAGCCTGTATGCACAAGGCCCTGAGAGCTCTCCGTGCCTGCATTTCCCACACCACCTGTCATCTCTGCCTCCAATTTCCTGCTCTCACTGGAACCTGGGGACACTTTCTCAGTTGTGTCCCTCAGTGGGACCCATGAATGGCATCAGAAACTTTGGAGTTCGATTATGACTGAATTCTTCAGAGGTTTCCCAGCAAGACACAATTCTCCCTTGATTTCCTTCTGGTCTGGTGCAGTTCATTTGGATGGTTTTCAAACCAAGTTATGGAGAAATATGACAAAGGCCTTCTTAGAAATGTCCATTCCTATTTTCAAAGATGTATTTTACTACTGTTTTCTGAGATGATTGCAGCATTCTGTGATGGATATTTGTGAGAAATGGATTTGTAAACGATTCTCAAAGCCTGACTGAAAGCTCACACAGTCATGTACATCTGGATGCAAACTCTGAGATAAGGTGTGCTGACTCAGAATGGCCCTGGAATAGAGAAGACGTTGCTGAGAGAGAGATTGAACTAGAAAAAGGTTTCAAACAATGGCCTTGCAAAAAGACCAGATATTTAGGAGAATTAGAACTGTTAAATATGCATTTTGGCAAGATCATGTGTTGTAAAATAACAGGTGATTGATATTAGAATTATTAGTACCATTATGTGGCAAAAGCTAATAGGCTAAGAAACATTTCTAAGGTTTAATAACGAGGAAATAAGTTGGTTTCTGATAGAATGGCATGGAGTTTTACACCTCTTACGTTTCATCCTTCTGATAATGGAAGAAAATATTTTAAAAGCCTCTCAGTTGCCCTGTCTCTGTAGAGCTGGGATTTTTCAACAGTGCTGAGTCCCTGGACATCAGTCCCTGAGAGGGAGCTGAAGGAAAACTTCACAGAAGTCAAAATCATATTCAAACTCCAAAGTTTCTTGAAGTTTTAATGGACTCCACTGAGGGATACGACTCAGAAAGTGTCCCCTGGTTCCAGTTAGAGCAGAACACTGGAGGCAGTGATGACAGTGGGGACAAACAAGGGAAAGGTGTCTCTGATGCTGAGTAAACCTGGATGTGTTTCAGGAATGCAAAGGGCCAAGGGCTGAGCCCCAGCCCCTGGCAAGGCAGATCCTGTCCCTCCCTCATTGCTCAGGGCTCTTCCCGGCCCACTGGGCTCTGGGCATGTGCAATGCCAAGGGCAGCACCATGGGGCGGCCCCTGCCAGGCTGCTGAGCAGGGACAAGGAGGCAATGAGGCCCCAGCACAGCAAGGCTCACTTGTCCCCTGCTGGCCTCAGGCCCAGGGCCAGCCTGCATGGCCCAAGTGCTGCAGGAGTTGGCTGTGTCAGGGCCTTTCAGCTGCTGCCCATCCCTGTGGCCTCTGCAGCCCAGGCTGTCCTACGGTGTCCATGCCCTGCGCCTCTGTCCCTGCAGGCTGTCGTCATCCCCCGGCTGCCCCACCTCGCTGGCCCCTTCCTTTGCTGACAGCTCTGCCTCCTGCCTGCCTCTGCCTCCTGCCTGCCTCTGCCTGGACACACAGAGCCTTGGGCTGCTCCAGACTCCTTCTGGGGGATGTGTTGCACCACAGCCCTGCTCTGGGATGGGAATTCCTTTCTCTTCTTGTGTCCAGTCTGGACCTCCCCAGCTGCTCCTGGCATTAATTCTTTCTTTTTCATGGAATTCTCTATCATTTCAAAGGGATCCACCATCCCTGAATCCGTCCTTGAAACACTCCCAGGGCTCTCCTGTGCTGTCCTCAGACTCCAATCCATTAAGCAGAGAACTTCTGTGTCCCTATACAGTGATCATGTGCTTGAGGCCATGGGTGCCTGGACAAGAAGGACAATTCTTTTCTCTAAGAAGGAAACTACAGAACCCCAGGGTTGTGAAGGCAGATCAGAAGCACTCACAAGAGGCCAAGGCAAGCCAGACCTGTCTATCCTTGCATCTTTTGTCTGAAAGTAACTCCTGGATATTTGTGGAGTTTTGCATGTGGAATTCCATTTCAGCTGTGAGTCCCTGGATTGTAATGACAGTTCTTCTCCATGGGAAGGAAAGGGCAGACCCCCAGTGTTTCAGTGGCAGATGAGAGCTGGCCCTCAGAAAGCCAAGGAAATCTGACAGCTTTTGTCTGGGAGTTATCCTTGGTTATAAGGAATTTTGGAGGCAGATTCCCAATTTTAGCCATGGACCCCTGGATGTGAAAGATGCTTTTTTCCATGGGAAGAAAAGCACAGCCTTCCAGTGTTTTAAAGGCAGATGCAAGGTGGCCCCCAAGAGACCAAGGCCAGACAGAGCTTTTTATCCTGGCAGGCTTCATACGGGAACAATCCAAGGACATAATCAAATTTGGAGTTGGAATCCCGATTTTGGCCATGAACCCCTGGATTTAAAGGACATCTCTTTCCCACAGGGAGGAAAGCATTGAATGCCAAGGTTTTAGGGGCAGATGAGAAGCGACCCTCAACATTCCAGTGTCAGCTGGACCACTCTGGTGGCCCTTAGGAGGCCAAGTCAACCAGACCTGTTCCATGTTCTTGGATCCTTGGGGCCCTGCAGCATCATGATTCTCCCTTGGTTCCATAGTATCACAACAGATCTTTGTTTCTATGAGGCCCAGTAATATCACAATGGTCTCTTTGGCTCCACAGTGGCACAATGGTCCCTTGCTTCCATGAGGCCTTGCAGTGTCAAAATGGTTTCCTTGGTTCCATGGGACTGCACAATGCCAGAATGACCCCTTGGTTCCACAAGGCCTGGCTGTGTCACTGTCCTCTTGCTTCCATGGAGACCCAGAGTGTCACACTGGGCCCTTGTGTCCATGAGACCCTGCAGTGTCACAATGGTTGCCTTGGTTCCATGAGGCCCTGCAGTGTCACAATGGCGTCTTGGCTCCATGGGCCCCAGAGTGTCAGAATGGTCTCCAGAATTCCATGAGGCCACACAGTGTCACAATGGCCCCTTGGTTCCATGGTGCCACACAGTGTCACAATGGCTCCTTGGTTCCGTGAGGCCCTGTGATGTCACAATGGTCTCATTGGTTCCATGAGGCCCTGCAGTTCCACAATGGCCCTTTGGTGTCACAATGTGTAACAATGGGATCCTTGGTTCCACAGAGTCAGAATGTCCCCGTGGTCTCATGGAGCCCCACAGTGTCACTACGATCCCCTTGATTCCATGAGGCCCTGCCGTGCTAAAATGACCCCTGTGTTATACCAGGCCCTGCATTGTCACAATGGCCCCTTGGTTCCAATGGGTCCTGAAGTGTCATAATGGTCTCCATGGCTCCCTGAGGCCCCACAATGTCACAATGGGCTTTTGGTTCCACGAGCTTTTGTACAACCATCAACGATCTCCTCGGTTCTACGGTGTCACAATGGACCCTTTGTTCCATGAGGTGCCTGGCCTCCCACAGCCCCTCACAGTCTCCCACAACCCTTCATAGCCCCTCATGGCTCCTCAGAGACCCTTATGACCCCTTACTTCCCCTCACAGCTCTTCACAGCCCCTCAGGACCCCTCACAACCCTTCATGGCCCCTCACAGCCCCTCATGGCTCCTCCCAAAGGAGAAGGGGTCGGGCCCTGCTTGTTCCCCTTTTATTTTGGTCCCTTCACAGCAATGAGTAAAGAAAGGCTGAAATGGAGCCTTTCCCCAGCATTTCCCTCGGGATTCATTGCAGGCTGAAGCTCTGTGCTGGCGCTGCCCCAGCACCAACATCCCTGCAGCCCCCAAGGCCTTTGCTGTCCCCTCGTGTCCATTCCCTGTCCCCGAGTCCCGCCCGGCTCTGGCAGCAGCAGCAGCCGCAGCGCAGTGGGCGCCGGCCCGGCCCAGCCGGGGCTCCCGGGCAGGAGCAGCAGCAGCGCCGGCCCCTTCCCACCTGCTCCTGCCTCGGCTTCCAAGGCCTTTGTCCAGGGCAATTCTGGAGTACAGCAACAATCACCCACACACAGCCCTGATTCCTCAGGGCCCACCCTGACCCAGCCTGCAGAGAAAGAAATGATCGGGTTCCAGCGCTGCTTTCAGACCTGTTTTACACACCCTGAGCTGACAGCAGGAGGCTGTTGTTGCCTTTGCCTTGGGAATTGTAGCTCATGGCTGCTCTTGACCCTCTTCTGTTTGCCACTTGAATTTTATCCTTAATACTGCAATTGCCTTTTTCGATCAGTGCTATCCAGAGTGCTTTTGTGATGGGGAACTCGGGCTGTTCGTTGCAGCCATCATGAGTAGCACATCTTGTATTGCTCACAAGTCCATGAGCACAAAGTCAAGGAGAATGAAAGCCACACAGGCCACATTTGCAGCACTCAAACACAGCCCTGTTGCTGGTGCTGCTGAAATAGAAGCAGCTGACAGAAGCCATCACAGAAATTGCCATGGAGTGTCAAATAAAATGAAAAATCCACCAGGACAAAGAGAAAGCAGAACTCTTCAACTCGCTTCATTGTTCCTTCCCAGCAGCAGCAGGAAATGGAGATGCCCAGAGGTATTTCCAGCTGCTGCTGATGCCAGTGGGAGCCCAGCCTGCTGCCCAGCCCCAGCGGGATCCTGAGCCCAGCCCGGGCAGCTCCCGCAGTGTCGGGAGCTCAGCGCACGCGGGGCCAGGCCCAGAGCCCCGGGCACGGCCGCCCATTGCGGGGCAGCGGCGCAGGCGGAATGTCCTGAGCCCAAACCTCCTGCTCCTGCCACACAGCGCCCAGCCTTCTCCCCCTGCTCCTCCTCTCCCAGCACGGCACAAATTCCAGCTCCGAGGAGGCTTCCCCACACAGGCCTCAGGCTCCTCTTTCAGCCTGAGTGACCCTGCAGAGGAACACGGCATCTCTCAGGCACTTCCACAAGCTCAGGGTTCTCATTTCATGGGGAATCTGGGATGCAAATCCCTTGCTAAAAAGGACAAAAGCAGAGGGAATGAATTGGAAATTATGAGGGAAAAATGACCCTTCTTACAGACAAAGTTCATTCCTTGCATTTCTCCTTTTCAGATTCTTTCAGTCATCTACTTGGAGAGGTCCAGCTTGTTCTGGTGCTTCTCATGAACTGATGGTACTCTTGATTTATACCAGTGCAAGAGATGTAGAATCAGCTAAACTGAACACAAACTCCCTCTGTCAGCCCATTTTCATGTTCTAGATCACTGTCAAGATGTCCATGGGGGTGTTGGAATGATTATCACACAACTCTCCACTTCTGGCTGCAGGCTCTGGAGATTCTTTCTCTGCATTCAGTCAGGGTTGCGTTCCCTAACAATTCCTGGTTGCACCTCCTGTTTTCTTAGGTTAGAACAGTAACAATGGAAACCTTACCCATGGCACAACTCCCCAGTCCACCAGGAAAAGAAAGGACAAGTTGTCAAGTTCTTAAAACCTTTGTCCTGCTTTACTGCATAAGTTGTGCTGCACGTGCAGTGTGGAAAGCCAAGAGAAGCTGCAGTTGGTGGCACATCTTGTGACAGGAGCTGCACCTCGTTCTCCAGGAAAGGTTCTTGGAAAGAGCAAACAGGACTGTGGAGAAGATTCTGGGAAAACTGAAAACAGCTTTAAAGAAGTGAAATGAAAATGGAAAGAAACAATCCAATATGTTTTTCTCTATTTATTTCTGTGGTTCCATTTTCCATCTTGCACTACTTCTCCATCCCTTTAATTCCAAATGGATCTCAGCTCTAAGATCCGTGACTTGGCAAGTTTTAGACACTGTAAAATACCATGAGCTGCACACAGTTTGCCTTTCCCTTTTTTTCTTGGAAAGCAGTGCTGGAGACAGAGTGCAGTGTTTGGGTCAGGTACAAATTCTGCGTTCAGGGAATGTGCTCAGATAGTGTTTGGGCCTCAGCAGGGACAATGCACAGCAGCAGCCAAGGAGATTCCTGTGCCACTGTGCAGGAGTCAGGACTCTGGATCTTTGCTCAACACGGCAAAGTTCCCGTGTTTGGAGAGACCCAGGAGCTGCCAACGGGGAGCGCGGGGCTCGGTACAGGGACGAGAAGGGAATGGACACACGGACAAATGGCCGTGGCGCTTCAGTGGCAGCGACAGCAGCGAAAGAAGCGACTTTGTCGACTCCTTCATGCTTCTCCTCTCCCTCTCCCGCTCTCTCTTTCGTGCTTTACCAGCCCCTCCTTCCCCGACCTCCCTCTCCCTTTTCCGGACCAGGCCATACCACTGGTCCCGGGCGGGGCTGCTCCGTCCCCGTCCCCGTCCCCGTCCCCGTCCCCGTCCCCGTCCCCGTCCCCGTCCCCGTCCCCGTCTCCATCCCCGTCCCCGTCTCCATCCCCGTCCCCGTCCCCGTCCCCGTCCCCGTCCCCGTCCCCCTCCCCGTCCCCGTCCCCGTCCCCGTCCCCGTCCCCGTCCCCCTCCCCGTCCCCGTCCCCGTCCCCGTCCCCGTCCTCGGCCGTCCCGCCGCGGTCTCGCCTCCGCCCGGCTCTGCCCGTGCTGGCGGTGCCGCTGCTGGGCGGGCATCAGTGCCTGGGGCTGGGGCGGCATCGCCTCCCTTTGGCTCCGCCTGTCCCGGCCCCGGCCCCGGCCCCGGCTCCTCCCGGGGCCCGCGGAGGACACACGCGGCGCGGCCGCTCCCGCCGCCTGCGCTGCGGCTCCCCCGGCCCGAGCTCCGCCGCTCGGCAGCGCGGCCGCCGGCCCCGAGCCGCCGCTGTCCCGTTCCACAGAGCGAACGCCTGGGGCTGCCCGGCCCGGGGCGGCTGAGGGGCGCTCGGGGGCCGTTCCTGGCCCCGGGCCGAGCGCTGACAGCCGCGTCTCGCCGGCAGGGAAGGCGCAGCAGGGCCTGAAGGAGCGGTACCGGCTGGGTTCGCTGCTGGGAGAGCGGGCGTGGGCTGAGCGCTGCATCCCTGATGCAGAGCATCCCGGGCTGGCTGAGGGGTCCCAGAGCCCTGGCACGGCCCCAGCCCCACTGAGATCGTGCCCCTGGAGATCGTGCTGCTGGCCAAGGTGTCCTCTGGGTGTGCTGGGGTCATTCAGCTCCTGGAGTGGGTTGGGTTGAGCTGCCCAACAGCTTCTTGTTGGTGCTGGAGCGTCCGGAGCGGTGCCAGGACCTCTTGGGTTTGCAGGCAGAGGGGAGATTCCTGCTGGAGCAGGAGGTGCAGGAGCTGTTCCAGCAGGTGCTGGAGGCTGTGCACTGCACCAGCTGCGGGGTCCTGCACGGGGACATCAAAGCAGAGAACATCCTGCTCGACCTGGCCACTGGGGAGCTGAAACTGATCGACTTTGGCTGTGGCACCTTCCTCCAGGACACAGCCTACACGCAGTTTTCAGATGAGCCCTCCCAGGGGATGCTCCTGGGCATCTCATGGCCCAGCCTGGGTGTAGCACCGGGGCTTCCCCCTATTGCAGCCGGGATGGGATCAATGCTTGAGCCAAATTGATTTGGGTGGGGGTGTGAGGGGTGCCAGCTCCCAGCCCTGCTGACAGCCTTCATCACCCACTCTGCCTTGAGCTGGGGCTGGAGCTGAGGCAGCCAGGCTGACAAAAACCCCATGGGGGTAGCAGAGAGGGGGGTCAGACCTCATGCCCCAGCCAGTTTGGTGTGCAGGCAAGGAAAGGCTTGAACTGCTCCTCTCCCCTTGTTTACCTTGGCTTATTTTTGGGGCCATGCAGGTGGGGAGAAGAGTGGGTTTTCTCCACCTCTGGGTGGGGTTTTCTTTTCCATGTCGTGGTTGTGCTTCCCTGGGGCTTCTGCTGCCCTCTTCCAGCACCAGTGGATTCTTTTCCAACCCCGAGTTTGTACACAAGTCCCAGGTGCTGGCGAGAGGGCAGTGGGTCACACCCTGTGCCACTGGGGCAGCCCCCACATGCCCAGGGATGTTGGGAGCAGGCTCTGGGAGCAGCAGCATCCCCCTGATGAACTCCATCTGGATTCCATAGGAGCCCCGTCCTACAGCCCACCAGAGTGGATCCACCACCAACGCTACCATGGCGAGGCAGCAACGATCTGGTCCCTGGGCCTCCTGCTGTACCACCTGGTCATGGGGAAGCAGCCGTTCAGGAGGGGCCAGGAGATCATCTGGGGATGGATCCTGTTCCCACGAGGGCTCTCTCAAGGTGGATCCTCATCTCTGGGCACGGGGGGAATACCAGTGCTGGGAGACAGCAGCAGGCTCGTGAGCATCCTGCTCTGGCAGCTGCTGAGGAGGTGGCACATGTCCTGCTCTCCTGCTCTCCTCCAAACAGAGAATCCATGGGGAAGTTTAGGCACAATCCTGGACACACCCAGCATTGCCTGGGCACAGGAACAGGGGGACAACTTCTCCAGCTGACTGGTGATTTCTGGTTTCTGTCTTCAGAGTGCCAAGATGTTATTAAGAGGTGTTTGTCCATGCAACCCTTGGACAGACTGTCCTTAGAAGATCTTTTCTGTGATCCTTGGCTGCAGAGTGTTCATCTGCCCTAGAAGATGGGAGAGATCCATGGGCACAGTTGGATCCAGGAGCCTGGCAGGTAACAGCTGCACACATCCCTTGGCAATCAGTGGCAAAGCAAACCAGACTGGTTTTGTCCTGCTGTAGCTCTGGGCAGGGATCATCAGAAGGGAACACGCAGCTCTTGGGCTGGAGCTGAGCTGGAGACCTGGTGTGGCAAGCACTGGTGGCCACCGTCCACCCTGGGTTTGCTTGTCTGGTTCATTGATGGCTGGGGCCCTGGGCAGAACACTGACAGCCTGGTCTGGCCCCCAGGGAAGGAGAAGGAGCCCCTGGAGAAGCTGTTCCAGGTGGGGCTGCTGCTGGAGACACCAAGGACAACCTCAATGATGACAATCTCTTCCTCAGCCTGGCCAGCTGAAGATGATGGACTTGGATTCTGGCACCTTCTGCACAGATCCACACCCAATTTGTGGGTGAGTCCACAGCCAGGGGGATGCTCCCAGATCTGGGCACAGCGTGGCCTGGCCAGGCACCAAAGGTTCCCCCCTTTGCTGGGGCAGATGCAATGAATTCTTCAGTGGCTGCCAAGCTGCTTTTTGGCTCTGGGCAGTTTCTGAGGGGCTGGATGTGCCATGGCTGGCTGCAGGCTGGGCACAGTCCTGCCCTCCTGCTCTGTGCCCAAGGCAGCAATGATGGGCAGCTTTGGGCACCGCTCTGGGCACGGCCAGCATGGCCTGGGCACGGCGGGAGCTGGGACAAGGGGGACAGGAGCCTTCAGCTGACGGGCGGTTTCTGGTTTCTCTCCTTGCAGCCGGGCTCTGCAGATGCTGAGGCTGCTCTGGGCTCTGCCAGGGCTCTGCTGGGCTCAGCCCTGGGCACGGCTGGGCCCGCTCTGCCCTCACATGGCTCTGACAGCTTTGCATCAGACAAACCCATTCCGAGCACAGCACCTGAGCTTTGTGCTTCTGCAGGTGAGGGAGACTCTCCTGCAGGCCAAGACATTGCAGTTAGGGACACACATCCAGTTGGCAAGAGCCCAAACTCTCCACAGTCCCAGCTGAACACCTGGATCTCCACGGGATGTTTTGTTGGTCCCACTCTTCATTCCTTCTTGGCTGCAATTGTGCAATTGCACTTTCTTTTTCCTCTAGAAGTGCCCCGAGTGGACAAAACCTGGCGAGTGGGCCGTGCTCCTAAGGCAGTGCAGTCTGGAGCTGAGGGATGGAGAATTGCCCTTCTGCACTCCCAAACCAAGCAAAAAGCCATAAGTGAGACTTTCTTTAAAAAAACCCTGATAATTTCAAAGGTAATGTGGAGCTCATTCACAGGGTGAGAAAGAAGGGCATCTTCTAAAGGATTTGGGCTGTGACAGAATTGAGATTCCCAGTCCTGCTTGGAGCTGGCAGAGCACAAAGGAATTTTTTCTTGCTTCCCACCAGTTTCACCACAATTTAAAATAATAATATTGGAAACAAACCCCAAAATCTTTTTTAAAAAGGTTACTGAGGCCAGTAAGATGCATCAATGCCAGCAGCTCATTTACCAAATCAATAAATGAGTTTTCTGTTTCAGAGGATCTGTTACCTCTTAATTCAAAGTTACAGAAAATTTTTCACTGCACACTTGGGTGTTTTTATCTTTCACATTTTATAGAGTTTTTTTCCTTTTCTTTATCGTTTTTCTTTTCCTTAAAACAGAAAACATGCCATAAAAAAGGAGTGTTCTTTGCTCCTGGTTCCCATGAGGAGCAGCTCCTTCCCGCTGGCTGAGCTGCTCAGGCAGAGCCCGGCAGCTCCTGGCCCTGCAGGGCTGAGGCTTTTCCCCATTGCTGGGCTCAGACTGATGGAGCAGCACTGCAGAGCACGGGGACACACAGAGGGACCAGGAGCAGCTGCCTTTGTCCACCTGGAGCTGCAAGGGCCAAACTCTGAGCAGACAGGGCTGGCAGAGACTCACAGGCTCCTGTTTGCTGTGCTGCCCCACTTGTGCCCAGCCCAGCTCCGTGTGGGGCAGAGGGAGAACAAGGGGCAGCTCCCTCCCAGCCCCCAGCGCAGGGACCCCTCTGGCCCCGGGGCTTGGGGCACTGTCAGCACCCACTGCTGCAGCCACCGCCTCTGCTGGCACTGACAGCAACCCCCAAATTGTGGCTGATCCCGAGGGAGCAGCAGCAGGGCCTGGATCTGATCCCTGACTCTGGGGCAGGGCTGGACAAATGACCCCCACAGCAGCAGCAGCAGCAGCACCACATGGACCTGAGTATCAGCACAGCCCCTGCCACTCTTCCCTCCCATGTGCAGTGGTGTCACAGCAGCCTGGGCCACCTGGGAGCCCCCAGGGCCAGCAGGGACTGGAGATGGCAGCCCTGGGCTCCTGGAGGTTGTGCAGGGAACAGAGGTGGGGACTCCCTGTCCGTGTGGAGCTTCCAGATGGAAAAGGCTGCTGTGAGCAGGCAGCTCCAAGGGCACAGAAAGGAGGGGCTGGAGCCCCTGATCTGTGCCAGTGCCACAGTCCTGGGCAGCAGCCACCGAGCACAGGGGGAACAGAGGGCACAGCAAGAGGGACAAAACCAGTCAAGGTCAGAGAGTGGGAAGAGCCAGAGCTGGGAGCAGGAGCAGCTGCTTCACTGCACCCTTGGAGAAAGCTCTTGGCTGCTTCAAAGTGCTGAAAGGTGTGAAGGGCAGAGAGGAGAGCACAGCAAACAATGCTCCTGTTTCCACAGCCTCCCCTCTCAGTGTCCCAGAAGGAATTGGATGAACTGTATTCTTCTCTCTGAGCCATCTCGTTCAGCATGAGCAGCTCAGCACCAGGAGCTAAAGGAGCTGAAGCCTTAGGCCACAAGAGCTGACCAAGAGGGAACTTTTGACCAAAGTAATGCTGCCAACATGGACCTACCTGAATGCAGCAGATGGAATCCTGGAATTACAGAATCCTTTGTGTTGGAAAAGACCTCTGAGCACATGGAGTCCAGCTGTTCAGCCAGCACTGTCAAGCCCAGCACTAAACCCAGTCCCTGAAGTGCCAAGGCCTGGACAACAGGCCCTGAGCCCAAGGTGACCTCTGGATGAACCTTCCAACCAAAGGTTATCCTTGTATTAGCAAATATACATGGTCATTAGTGCTGTGATAGATGTATCCACTCATTAATGAAACATGGATTGACCTTTGTGCATTTAGAAACCAGACAAGGCCATGAAATCTGACATCTGGCCTTGTTTGGGGCTGTATGGTCAAAGTCAGCTCCCTTGGTTCCTCCTTGAGCCCTGGCCAGGCTTTGGGAGGAGCCCAAGAGGAGAATGAAAGCAGCTGTTCCTGCACTAGAAGTGCTGTCAGTTTGTTTATTCAGCACTGTCAGAGCTGGGCCCTCTCACAGCGGGGTTGGAAGCCTCACCTGTGGCTGGAGGCACCTGCAGGAATTCCCAGTGTCCAGGAGTGGCTCTGCAGTCCTTGGCTGTGACAGCTTCCCCAGCTGATGTGTGCACCTGGCTGATGGCAAAGTCTGAGGGTGACTGGTGCTGTCTCTTAATCCCTGCAGGCAATCTTTGGTGCTGATGGTTGGCTGCATTGCTGAGCTTCTCCTTTTGTGATTCTTTGCTGCTTTGAACTACAGTAAATGACACTGATTGCTGAACTTGTGCCTGTGTCTCTGCTGCTGCCCCTGCCCACTGCTAAAACAAAGCTGGTGTAGTCTGGCCAGATCACCACAAAATGTTGCTTTTTAAATGTAAATGTAAGGAATCAGTCTTGTCTGGAATTCCCAGGTATAGGGAAAACCTTCCCTAGAGTTTGCTGGCTCTGCATTGGGCTGAGGTTGGAGCACAGTGTGAGGAATGGGGAAGGCAGCTGAAAGAAGCTGAACCACTGGATGTATTAAAATGTATCCAAAAATTGCACTTGGAACAAGAAAAAGAACTTAAAGGATGTAGGAAGATGAGGGTGAATTTTGTAAACAGAATCCCAGAAACAGCACCAACAGAAGGATCAATTGTAGTTGGAACTCTCCCACATGGAAGAACAGAAAAGGTTTTTAATCTTGAGCTTGGATTTGTTTGTGCAAGAGAAATAATAATAATATAATAAATAATTATATACATATATATAAAATAATTAATTTTTAATGTATATATTTATATGGATATAATACCATCATAAAATAATGTTCCAAATAGTAATTTTTTAGCTTTGACTGCTCACGGATGTAACACTAAATACCCTACTGAAAATGATTGGCCAGGACACGAATATCACTGGTAAACTGTGAGATTTTATACAATGAATGAAAGAGGAAAGGATGAAATTGGCAGTTTTTACAGGGTTTGCTGACACTAGGATGTGGAGTGCTTTATTTCTGTGAAAAATACAGTGAGTAAGACTGCTGGGTTTCTCATATACCAGACTACCCATAAGCTGCATCATTCATTGAACAGATGAAGGAGTTGTTAAAAGAGCAGTTGAACAAACGAGGAGATGGGAACCTGTCCCGATGGAGAAACCATCTCCCAGATATGCTCCATACCCTTAACAATGGCCCCACTGGGAAATGGGAACCCCCTGGATGTGCATGGCTGCACCCAGTTTGCAAATACAGCCAAGGACAGTGACACTGTGACTGCCTGGGAAATTATTCCGGGTGTGATGGCCCCTGACAGGGCCACCCCAGAGGCTGCAGGGCTGGGCCTTCATGCATAGGAATTAATTAGGATAAATCAGGATCAAATTAGAGTTATCAATACTGGAACAGCGATTCAGATTCCTCCAGGACACTTTGGTTTGATCATTGCTCACTCAAGCTTGGCCTTGAAATTGTTCATGTCATAGGAGGAGGAATTGGTGCAGATTATCAAAGAGAAATTAAAGTAATTCTGTTAAACAGAAGTGAACAATTGGATTATTCAACCCCATATTCAATTGTGGAAGGGTAGCACAATTGTTGATATTGCAGTTTTTAAAACAACTGTGAGAAAAGGACATCCAGCTCAAATCACTGCTGTTGATGGAGATAAAGGGTTTGGATGCACCAGTCCTAATAATGGAGCCAGAGTGTGGGTGCAGAGGCCCAATGGCCCTCCCAGGCCAGCTGAAGGAACAGCTCTGGGCAAAGACAACACTGTTTGACTCCTGAAACCTGGCTGAGAACAATGGGAATGTGTCCCTGCAGCCAAGTGTTCTGTGCCAGAACAAGTGGATGTTATGGGATATTGTTTTACAGATCCTGCCAGACCAAATCTCCCTGTTTGCCCCAACAGCTCTTTGGAAAATGATCCACGGGGCTCCATGTGAAGGCTGATGTGACACTGAGGATGTGGAATTCCACACGAATTCCAGCCAGGAGCCTGGGTGCCCTCAGGGACTGGGACCTGGCACCTCTCCAGCCAGAGGGGAAAGGACCCCACCAAGCCTTGTCAGCCACAGACAGCACAGTAGAGCTGAACAGCAAAGGACCTTGGGGACATTATTCTGGAATTAAATTGCCCCAGCTCTGTGGGCAACAGAATTATTGTTCCTAACCCAAATGAGACTGAGGAAAAAGAATGAAGAGCCGTGTCACTAAAGTGCTACTGAAGTCTGTAAATTATATCTTGATAGGCAGCCAGAATCTTTGTTTGCCAGAAACACCTCTAGTTTTACCAAGGATTAGTCATGAAAATTGTGATGAACATGTAAATATCAAAGTAGCCAAAATACTCAGTGTAACTAATGGCTGGATATGTTCTTGACCCTAGGGAAATCAAGGCAGAGCCATGGTTTGTCAGGACTTCCTTGATCCCAATCAGCCCCGTGGTGCATTTGGTGCTGAGCCCTTGAACCTCAGGGCCTGAGAGGAGATTGCACAAACCTTTCCAGGAGTCCAAGGCAGAAGAAAAACCCAAAGTGTCTCAAAGCATTAATGGGTCCTACTGAGGTCCATCCCCTACAGAGGCGCCTCATGGACTCCTTGGAGGAGAGAATGGGAGGCCAGGATTGCCCAAAAACTTCTCAGAGACTCAGAGAAGAAAGGAAAAAGGAAAATACCTTAAAAAACTGAAGTTCCTTGAAGTATTAATGAGCCCCAGTGAATATCAGTACAAAGCTCTCAAGGGACTTGTTAAAGCAGTAATTGGGGGCATCACTGCCTAAACTACTGAAAGAGTTGGTGTTAAAAGGGAAACTCCAAGTACCTTAAAAAAACTGAGTACCTTCAAGTATTAATGAGCCCCACTGAGTATCATTACTGACAAAGGCTCTCAAGGGACTAATTAAAGCAGATAATTGGAGGCCATCCCTACACAAACCTCTCAGAGACTCAATGTCAAAAAGTAGAACTTAAATTAACCCCGAGTGCCTTGCAGTGTTAAGGAGCCCCAGTGAGTGTTGTTACTGACAAAGGCTCTCAAGGGACTAATTAAAGCAGATAATTGGAGGCCATGATTGCACAAAGCTCTCAGAGACTCCAAGGCAAAAGCAAAACCCAAACCTTGAGTATCTCAAAGTATTAATGAGCCCCACTGAGTGTTAATACAAAGCTCTCAAGGGACTAATTAAAGTAGATAATTGGGGGCATGATTCTATAAACTACTGAAAGAGTTGGTGTCAAAAGGGAAAGACTTGACATTTCTTTGTCCTCACCTGTCATATCTGCCTCGAATTTCCTGCTCTAACTGGAACCCTGGGGCATTTTCTCAGTTGTGTCCCTCATTGGGACCCATTAAAACTTCAAGAAACTACAGCATTTTAATTTGAGTTCTTGAGAAGGTTTTTGAACACTCTCTCAGGGAATAATTATGATGTAAATATTTAATGATCCACGAGGGTCATTAAAGTCCTTGTGCTGTGTCTGTGCTGCTGAGCTGGGCCGGGCTCCTGGCACAGAGGCATCTCCCAAGGTGAACCAAGAGAAGCTTCAAAAAGACATTTCTGCTGAGGAGCAGCTCCTCTGCCAGCCCAGCAGGGCTGAGGGCACTGCCTGCAGGCACTGAGGGCACAGGAGCCAGGCACAGACAGGCTCAAGGCAATCAGGACTGGGAAGACATTGAGCTGAGACTGCACTTGGGGAAACATCTTCACAGCCCTGGACATGGTGAGTGTGTGGGTGCAGGGCAATGTCCCCTGTGCTCCTGGAGGGATCTCCTGGAGCCAGCACAGCCCACAGCCTGGGGATGTGTCAGGAGGACTCCCCCAGTTTCTCTGAGGCACAGGAGGAGGAGGAGAAGGAGGATGTGCTGCAGAGCGGGGCTGCCCTGGGCACCGTCAGAGGGACAGGGCAGGACGGCTCCTGCTGCCAGGGACGGCTGCAGGGGCTTAAGCTGGGGCTGCAGCCAGGGCTGCCCAGGGCTGTCCTGCAGAGCAGCTCCTGCAGCCCTCAGGGCTCTTGTGCCACCTGCCAGGGACAGCTCTCAGCCTGCCTGGCAGCTCCCCATGGACTGTGGGGAGAAGTTGGAGGTGCAAGGAGCCACCCCCATCAGGGCAGATTCCTCCTGCTGTGGAGATGGTGCTGCATGGCCAGGGCTGCTCTCAGCTTTCTCCTCAAGGCAAGGCAAAGGGGCTGTCAGGTGTGTCTGTGTCACTGACACTCCTGCACTGTCCCCCTGGGCTTCAGCACATCTGCCTCACATCTCCCTCACAAAGTGCCTCCTCATCCTCCTGTGCCTCCAGACAGCAGCAGCAGCACCTTGGCTTGCAGCATCTCAGTTTGTGTGAGCTGCCCTTAAGGCCCTGCTGGCAGGGAGATGGCCCTGGGCAGTGCCCTGTGCTGGGAGGGGTGTGCAGGGCAGAGCTGAGCCCCCAGGGCTGGGCTGGGCTCTGGCAGCGCTGGCAGGGACAAGGCTTGGATAGAGAGAAACAGCTCCCAGTAGGCACAACTCCAGGCAGCAGAGAGCAAGAACAACCCTTGGTATCTCTCTGTCTATCTGCAAAAAAATTAAAAATACTTTGGGGAAAAGTATTTTGAACATGGAGCCTTCAAAGTCCACTTAGTTTTTCAAGAATGTTTTAAAGGCGATCACAATGAAATAGAGAGAGGGGAAATGAGCAAAGTGCAAGAGTGTGGGACCAGCAGGACTGACTGCACAGTGTCAAATGTATCCCTGTTTTCCTTCTGGGCTTCTCAGTGTTCTGGCTGAGAGCAAGTCTGAGGATGAGGCAGTAAATCAGCATCAACAGATACCCAAACTGAAAAAGGTTTAGCAAAGTTACCCCAACAAAAAGAGCAGTATTTTGAGGGGATTCCTAAGAAAATAGCATAGGATTGAGTCAAGGGAGTTGGTCACGGCTGTACAATGTCTTCTTTCAACAGTCCACCATGTCCAGAGTGAAGAAATGTCCAACAGCAGCTCCATCAGCCACTTCTTCCTGCTGCCATTGGCAGACACGCGGCAGCTGCAGCTCCTGCACTTCTGCCTCTTCCTGGCCATCTCCCTGGCTGCCCTCCTGGCCAACGGCCTCATCATCAGCGCCGTAGCCTGCGGCCACCACCTGCACACCCCCATGTTCTTCTTCCTGCTCAACCTGGCCCTCAGCGACCTGGGCTCCATCTGCACCACTGTCCCCAAAGCCATGCACAATTCCCTCTGGGACACCAGACACATCTCCTATGCTGGATGTGCTGCTCAGCTCTTTTTTTTTGTGTTCTTCATGTCAGCAGAGTTTTATCTCCTGACCATCATGTGCTACGACCGCTACGTGTCCATCTGCAAACCCCTGCACTACGGGACCCTCCTGGGCAGCAGAGCTTGTGCCCACATGGCAGCAGCTGCCTGGGCCAGTGGCTTTCTCACTGCTCTGCTTCACACAGCCAATACATTTTCCCTGCCCCTGTGCCATGGCAATGCCCTGGGCCAGTTCTTCTGTGAAATTCCCCAGATACTCAAACTCTCCTGCTCCAAACCCTATATTAGGGAAGCTGGGCTTCTTACTGTTAGTGCCTGTTCAGGACTTGTTTGTTTTGTGTTCATTGTTTTCTCCTATGTGCAGATCTTCAGGGCTGTTATAAGGATCCCCTCTGAGCAAGGAAGGCACAAAGCCTTTTCCACCTGCCTCCCTCACCTGGCTGTGGTCTCTCTGTTTATCAGCACTGGGACATTTGTTCACCTGAAGCCCCCCTCCATGTCCTCCCCATCCCTGGATCTGACACTGTCTGTTCTGTACTCAGTGGTGCCTCCAGCCTTGAACCCCCTGATCTACAGCCTGAGGAACCAGGAGCTCAAGGATGCCATGTGGACATTGATGACTCGAATATTTAGGAAGCATTAAACTGGTTGTTAATTCCTGAAAATCACTGGTTATGAAAGTAAACTTTGAATGTGCCTATAGTTTGGTTGGGTTTTTTTGTTTGTTTGTTTGTTTGTTTGTTTAATATTGTCCCTAAATCAATGCTTTTTTCCTGCCATTTCTGGATTTTATGTCTCCATCAGGGCACTGACTGTGTAAATGAGTAGCTGTGCTCTGGGTGGCTTTCAGTGAACTAAAGGCTATTCCAGCAAAGTTTTCTCCAGAGATGCCCCTTCTGTTCCCTTCTCTGGAGCTGCAGCAGCAATGTCTGTGAGCAGAGCTGGGGCAGATCAGTGCTGGCACAGCAGCTGTGCCCAGCAGCAGCAGCACTTGGTGTTGCCAGTGCTGCTCCCGTGCCACTGCCCCGCTGCCCTCCTGGCCCTCGTGTTGCTGCAGGGCCTGAGTGCTCTCGGGGCCGGGCACAGCCCTGGGGGTGGCAGTGCCGGGGCTGCAGCAGGGACAGGCCATGGGCACTGCTGGGGCAGCGCTGATGCCTCAGGCCAGGGCCTGGGGGCTCCAGGCTCCTTGGCCAGGCTCTGTCCACAACACTTGGCCAGCCCAATGCTGAGCACAGAAAAGCCCCGGGAGCAGCCCCAGGCTGGCCATGGGTAGAAGAGGGGCAAAAAGCATGGCTGGTGCTCTGCAAGCTCCCTGCAAGGGGGACACCCTGGCAAGGAGCAGCAGAGCAGGGGCTGATCCATCCCCACTGTGCTGGACACCCCAGGGCAGCGTCCCAGAGCGTCCTCATGCACCTGCCAACAACATCCCCCCTCTGCAGCCCTGGCCTCTCCCCCAGCTCACACAGGAGCCGCATCCTTGCAGGCACACACACGGCAGCACTGGCTCAGGAGCCCCTGTTTGCATTGCACACAGCAGGCTCAGCACCCCCATGGTGCTGCTGTGGGGACATGGAGCTGAGTGAGCACAAATGCCATCAGCCCCTGGGGCCAGCAAGGGCTGGGGGACGGCAGGGAAACCACTCGGCTTTGTCGTGGCCTCTGAATTCAGCCAGAAAGTTTGTTCTCATCAGCTGTGAGTTTCCTGTCCCACTGCAGATATTGTTGCTCAGAGCCAGAGCTGCCTAGCAGCCACCCACAAACTGCCCTGAGCATTTCTTTTGCTTCACCTTTGCTTTCTTTACTCCTTCCTGATCCAGATTTCTTCCTCTTGCCCATCCCTGTTCCCTCCCCTGCAAATAGACCATTCCTGTTTGCCCTTTCCTCTCTGGCCCCACTCCCCATTTCATTTCCTGAGTTGGCACCATGGGAACATCCCTTGGGGTGCAGGATCATCCTCCAAGTGCTTCAGGAATTGTCTGCAGGCTCCTGCAGTACCCGGTGCTGCTCCCTTGCACAGGCCAGGCAACCACATCTGGGCAGCTGTGTCTGGGTGTGGGGCTCCCTGTTCTGGGCAATAAGGAAGGGCTGGAGAGGCTCTGCAGGACTGGCAGGATGGGCTTTGGGGCTGTGTGGAGAAGCTGAGGGACCTGGGCTGCTGGACCTTGTGAAGAGGAGGCCCAGGGCTCATCCTGCAACTGCTCCAAGGGTGGTTTCAGAGAATCACAAAATCAGCAGTCCTAGACAAGACCTTGGGGATCATCAAGTCCAAGCTGCACCCTGACACCACCTTGTCTCCCTGAGCCTCCTCTTCTCCAGGATAAACATTACAAACTCCCTCAGCCCTTCCTCACAGGACTTGTGTTCCAGACCCCTCACCACCCTTGTTGCCCTTCTCTGGACACGCTCCAGCCCCTCCATGTCCTTCCTAAATTGGGGCCCAGAAATGGACACAGCACTCGAGGTGCTGCCCAACCAGTGCTGAGCACAGGGGAAGAATCACTGCCCTGCTCCTGCTGGCCACACCATTCCTGATCCAGGTCAGGTGCCATTGGCCTTCTTGGCCATCTGGCCACACTGCTGGCTCATCTCCAGCCTGCTGTCCATCAGTGCCTCCAGGCCCTTTCTGCCTGGCTGCTGTCCAGCCACTCTGTCCCCAGCCTGGAGCACTGCAGGGGTTGTTGTGGCCAAAGTGCAGGCCCGGCACTTCGTCTTGTTAAACCTCACCTTGTTGGATTTGGGCCCTGGATCCAGCCTGTCCAGGTCCCTCTGCAGAGCCGGGCTGCCAGCCCTGCCCAGCCCTTGGCCATCTCTCCTGCAGGCTCTGCCCCCTGCCCTGATCCCTTTGCAGAGCCCTTCTACCCTCCACCAGATCAACCCTCCCAGGCAACTTAGTGCCATCAGAGTTCCATGACATCCTAGAGTGTCACAATGGTCTCCATGATTCCATGAGTCCTCCCCGTGTTACAATGTCCCTTTGGTTCCATGGGATCCCTTGGTGTTCCAAAGTCCCTTTGATCCTTGAGCCCCGCAGTGTCACAGTGGCACTTTTTGTCCCATGGCCCTGTAGTGTCACAATGGATCCTTGGTTCCATGAGGTCTCACAGTGCTGCAATGCTCTCCTTGGTTCCACAGTGTCACAATGGCCTCTTGGTCCCAATGGGCACCACGGTGTCAAACATGTTTCCTTCCTTCCACAAGTCCCTGAGGAGCAACAGTGGCCCCTTGGTTCCATGGGCCCTGCAGTGTCACAATGGCCTCATCGTGACACGAGGTCCTGCTCTGTCACAATGCTCTGCAGGGTCCCACAAGGCCCTGTAGTGTCACAGTGGCCTCTGTGGTTCCACCAGGACCCAGATTGTCACAATGGACTCCTTGCTTCCATGTAGCCCCACAGTGTCATAGTGGCCCCTTGGCTCTGTGGTGCCATGCCATACACATCTCATGGATCGCCTGGGTGTGGGCGGCCGATTCCTCTGCCAGGCAATGGAAGAGATTGTATGTGTGACCCCTTTGAACATCAGGGGGTAAACAGATGTCCTGAGGCACCTTCTGGTTCCCCACAATGAAATGGTTGAGGTGTTTTGCTAGCACACATAAGCCCAGGCTGTCATTGATATCCGTGAGTCACTGCAGCAAATCTCTCCTGCGCCACTCTGACACGGGCAGCACGTTGAGCAGGTGCATGACAATGGTCTTCATGGCGTAGGTGGAAAAGCCTATGTCCAGCTGAAGACGGATGAAGAACTGCAGGCATTTGAGGTGCAAACTGTCAGGGGGTGCCTGCATGGCAATGTGCTGGAAGAACTGAGCCTCTGCCACAGCATAAGTCTCAGGCCAGGTTGTGCTTTGGGTGTGGGCCTCTCTAGGCTGGCTGCTCACAAAGATGTCAGAGTCACCTCTCTGCACCCCGAAGAACATCTCAATCCTGAAGCTTTCTCTGCCACTGGTCACCTTGAATTGGCAGGAGCGTCTGGAGGGCAGCAGCATTAAATGCCAGTTGTGGGACTGAGGCAAAGCTGGCCAGATTGCTCTCACCAGCTGGCAGAACCAGCGGGCAGTTTTGTGCACATCCAGGTAGGAGTCGGTGCACAGGGTGTCTAGGAGGCTGGGATCCTGATTCCTCCTCAGCTCCTCCTCGGGGTGGTGCAGGAAGCACAGCATGTTCTCACCCTGCTGCTCCTTGGTGCAGGTGCACTCCAGCTGCACGCGGACACGGAAGTTCCTCACGTGCCTCTGCTCTGCAGAGTCCAGCTCCAGGTGGAAGCTGTGGCCTCGGGGAGGAGTCATGGGGATGAGCACCTGGTACACAACATCCTGCTCACGTGGACTCCAGCCTTCAAAGGCGCTGCCCACCCCTATGGCTCCTTGCAGGACTGGGTAGAAGCTGTTAGATAGGACGTGTCCAAAGTAAATTGCATAATTATCCATGAGGTTCCTTGTCCTCTCACAGCCTTTCTGCAGGTCCTGTACAGGCCACTGGATGTGTTCAATTAGAATTCTTCCAATGTTATCATCAAAATCATTGTCTTCTTCATGGACTGCAATTGCAAGATCATTGTTTTCTGCATTTGCAGCCTCATTGACAGCCTCATTTCCAACCTCATCTTCTTCATTTGCATTCACATTTTCCTCTTCACGCTCCTCTCTCCTCAGGCTCCTTTTGCACCGCATCCACCATAGGACCAAGACAAGGACCAGGAGCACAGCAACAGCTAAGAGCTGCAAGAGCTGCACCTGCTTCAGGGTGAGCTGCTCCACCTCCTGCTTCAGCCTAATCCTCTGCCATTCCAGGTATTTTGCACGCATTTCCATGCACAGACGGGTTTCCTCATCCTGATCATCACCCACGAGCTTCGGGTACTGGATGAGGCTTTTCAAGAGCACGAAAAGCAACACTATGGAATTCATGGTCTGCAGGAGGATGGAGAGAAGGCCTTGAGTGGGGCTGTGAGGGAGGCAGCTGGCAGTAGGGGCAGCAGGGACTGGGATCCTCAGGGGTCTGAGGGCAGGAAGGACAGGGCCCCAGACAGCTGGCAGGCAGCAATGCCTACCCACGCCAGCGTGGCCTGCCCAAAGCTCTCCCATCAGGGGCTGTCCCTGCATGCAGGGGGAGAACCCAGCCCCGGGTGCAGCTTTTATGCCCCGGCCCTTGTCCCCAGCCCAGCCTCCTCTCCACGTGTGCACTCACCGCTTGCCCAAGCAATGCAGGGCCAGCGTTACCTGCTGGGCCCTTTTATACCTGCCCCCATTGTGACACGTCCCCCCGATGTCACAGGTGTCACAGCGCATCACAACGCAGCCAACCCTACCCTTTGTCCCCAACCTGCCTCAGCCACTCAGAGTGACCCCTGTGCACTGGTTAAGGCTTCTTTTGAGTGAATGTTCTTCAAAGGGCTCCCACTGTTTTTTCTTTTGGGTTGAATTTTATCTGCCCTGCATTGGCAATCTCATAGATTTCCATGTTGGAAGGCACCCTTGAGGATCATTGAGTCTCAGCTTTGACTCCTCATTGCTTGAGCTACACTTCAATCTCAGAATCAGTGTGGCTGTAAACTGATGCCTTGAGGAGCTGGAACAGAGGCTGCACACAGAGTTAAGGGGAACAAAATGGGTATTTATTGTGTGGCCCACGAAAGGCCTACAAAAGCCACACCCCAGCAATATAAGTGCCACAGTCATGGCCCCTGCCCAGATGGCTCCAAGATGGAAGGAAAGGAGAGGGCTGGTCACAAAATCTTACACTTTTATAGGTTCTGGTTAATTTGCATGAACCCACCCTCCACCTTTCCACGTAGTTTGCGCTTATGGCCTGAAGTTTGGAGAAACTGTCCTTGAGTTCTTAACTAGAATAGGACTGTTTTGTCTTCCTCAGCCTAGCACATCAGAAAAGCACATCCAAGGAGAACAGGAAAACTTAAAACTAAAGGCATCATTTCCCCCCTTTAGAGGCTCGACAAGGCCTTTACCTTGTCGAGTGTCTATTCTAAATATTAATAACAAGTATTTAATTACAGATAAGTGACCAATAATAATAAATACCCAACATTAGATAAATACATACTAGTAAATACATACTTGATAATAAATGTAAACATAAACCTAATAACAATAAACCTCTAACAAGAACAATATCTTATACAATCAAGTGTTATATAAAAGAAAATTAATTAGGTCCAGAAGAAAAACTATCGTTTCCACCAGTCTTTGTTGTCACAATTGTTCAGAAGCAGAAGCTTTCTTAATTCTGGAGTAGGGAATCCAGGGTCCTCTGCCAGCAACTTTGACTAGAGTGAAGGTAGTCAGCAGGACTTTAAATTGTTCTTTCCACTTGGCTTGCAGAGGATCACTGTCCCACCACTTCACATAGACCCAGTCTCCAGGCTGGAACAGATGTGCAGGGGTGTCCAGCCCTATGGGTCTGGATAGCACAATGTAACTCTGAAGCTTTTGGAGCTTCTGCAAAGTGAAACTTAGAGCCATTAAATAACACTGTAAATCACGTTTCCTCTTCATGTGAATTAATTTCACCTGGAATACATGAGGTTTTACATGGTCTACCATATGTTAACTTTTGCTTCAATCAAACAATGAAACATATTTGCCCGGAGAGGTTGTGGAGTCTCTATCTGTGGAGATGGTCAAAGCCCAGCTGAATGCAGTTCTGGGCAATCAGTTCTAGGTGCCCTGACTTGAGCAGGTTGGTTCAGACTAACTGCAGGCTCTTTGGCCTGTCCTCCCCTCCCTTTCATCAAGGTCTGGCATGGCGTGTGTCCCCACCACCCAACACCTGCTGGGTTGCAGCCACCAGTGGAACCATAAGATCTTCTTGGTGGCAAACACAGAGGCCAACCCAGGCTTGCCCCTGATTATTTCATGAGGGTCTTGGCCAGCCCTGCTCCTTTCACCTGGTTATCAAAGCAGAGTTTCACCTGCCTCATCCGGCAACAAGTGGCTACCAAAGCACACAAATTTGCATTAACAGTGGAACTACAATGGGGGGCAGCAGCTCGTTGAAAATGCCAGTGGCCATGGGGAACCAGCCAAAAGGAACTTCCCACCAGTGGTGTTCTCCTGACCTCCTAATTTGTTCTATTCCCTATTTTATAACTTTACCATCATGGTGAACTGTTATTAGGATCTTTTTAGCTTTGGCCTTGGCATTTTCTGGCAGCTGCTGCAGATTTGCCTGCTCTAACATTTCTTCTACAAGTGTTTGTGTTTATACACAAAACCACAGTCTCTAATTGTAGTTACATTACAAATACACATCTTTATGTTACCAAACACAGTCTGGTTACAAGCTTCCAAGCCTCCAATTCTTCTTCTTCTCCCCAGCAATGGTTTTGGTGAGGTAGGCATGTAAAGGAATTGATGCTTCTCCAATTTGAATACCAAAGGTTGGAAGAAAAAACTGTTTCCCTTACCCCAGTTACTCAATAACATGTACAGTGTCGTGACTCAGTTTCCCTTCTAAGGTATTTAACATAGAATATGCTGCTCCAGAATCTACAAAAATTACTTGATGTCAATTTCCCCAGCTTAGTTATAATCAAGGGCTCTGCTGGGGAATAGCCCTTGGTTGCCATCACTCAGAGCCTGAGCCACTTGAGGTTTGTGCTACTGAGAGTTGGGGAACTGAGGATTATTCTTTTAACACTGGACAGTCCTTTTTCCAATGTCCCCACTTTCTACAGTATGCACACTGGTCCTTCTGTGTAGGGGAAGCTTTGTTGGGTGACCTTTCCTGAGTTGCCTTCTTACTAGGTTGGGATTTAACTCTTTCAGTTGAACCTCTATCTCAAAACACTTTCCAGGCAACCTCTAGCAGTCTCTCCATATCTTGGACCCCTCTATCTTTTGCAGCTTCCTTCTTATATCATTTGAGGCCTGGCCCATAAACAGCAAAACCAGATGTGCTTTACCATCATCTGATTCAGGGTCTAGATCAGTATATTTGATAGCAGTTTCTCTTAACTTGTTCAAAAAATCAGATGGTGATTCATCATCATTTTGTCTTACTTCATAAAGCTTTGACCAATTTATAGCTTTAGGTACTCCATGTTTTAACCCATATACCACAAGACTTTGATATCGTTTTAGCCTCGTGATATGTTCTGGTATATTTGGATCCCACCCAGGATTCTCATGGGGAAATATCTGAGTGACAGTACCTTGAAGCAATCCACTGGCTATGCTCCCCTCCACTGAGGTTATGATGGCTTTATTGACCATTTGTCTCTCAGTGGGGGCGAGTAATGTATCCAACATGGAGTTTAAGTCTGCCCAGTCAGGGTTTTGTGAGTTAATAGCCTGTTCCACCAATTTTGCCACTTTATTTGGGTTCTCTTTATATTTTCCCACTGTAGTTTTCCACTGCTCTAACTCTATAAGGGAGTATGGTACTTTCACATATACTGGCCCCTGATTACCGACTGCCTGTCATAAAGGGGCTTGCAAAACTGGTTCTCTGTCTCTTCCCCTTTTTGATCTAGTGCAGTGAGCAATTGGGCTACACTCTCTGAGGGCTTTTCTTGCTATCCTTCCCCTCCTCTGCCTGTTTAAGGCAGCAATAATCTCGTCCGTTTCCTCATCCTCCTCTTCCTCCTCAGAGTCGTTTGAGTAAGAGCTGTCTGACTCTGTTGTAGCCAAGAGTCGATCTCGGCTAGTCCCAATCCTGGAAAGCATCAAACAAGACCTGTTGTGACTCTGCTGCCAGGCTGTGTGTCCGTGATCTTTGATGCTGTCACCTTCCGAGGCAGCTCCCTGGCCTTTGGTTTGCCATGGCACCTCACAGGCCTGAGAACGGAGGAGGTGTCGCTCCCCCTTTGGGAGGTTCCCTCTCCTCCTTCCCTGTAAAAGGCCCTGTCCCCCGGCCCCTGCTCTCAGGGCCGTGCCCAGGGCTGCACACACTGGCTCTCTCCTCCCCCTTGTAAGGGTCACTCCCAAGTTTCCCTCATTTTTGCCTCCCGACCGTCGCAAGAAGACCCCGAGGACCCCACCCAGGCTGACTCTGGACAATGATTTTCTGGCCTGACCAAGGTGGATGCTTGCCAAGGGACTGTGTGCAGGTGCTCGCTGTGCTTCATGGTACACTGCTCTGGAGCAGGCACTAGCTGGAGCAGCAGGTTCTGTACACCTGTTTATTGGAGCAACCCTCACAATGGTCCATAAATCTCCCACGTCTTGGCCAGAAGCCACTCGCTTTGGAGAAGGACTATAAAAAAGAGACCCTCTGGGGAAGACCCTTGAGATCTCCCCACGGATGAAGACTCATCTATTGGCTGGACCATGAGGATGTCTGTCTCATCTCGTTGGTAGCTATTTTCCCATCCCCCTCTTTTTCTCTCTCTACTTTGTTTCCTGTATCTCTCCCCTCTGTCACAACTGAGTTGTTGGCATTTAATAAAAATGCATTACTGTTGTTGAATAAACTGATTTTGTCCCCTGCATTTTGCCTGTTTGTACCTCTGAGATCAAACGAACCATCACGACCCCCGCTCTGTATTAACAGCGAATTGTGACATTAAATTGGCGTCACAGACAGGATTTTCTGGCAAACAGAAAGGGATGCAAGGTTGTGTGTAATCTGTATCAGGGGAAGGAAGTCTTACTCCAGCCGCACCTAGCTGGCCACCTTGAATGGGTGAGCCTGTCTAGAAAGCAAGGAGGGTTTTTCTGATTTCCCACAGACTGCAGACACCTTGGTGTGGAGCATCCCCAGACTTGAGGGCTCTGTCGTCAGAATTTCACAAAAGATCTACTGGTGCAAAAGGCAGGACACTGTTATTGTTGTTGTTGTTGTTTTATGATGTTTGACTACTTGGTGCAGTGAAGAGACATCCTGGTGTTTTGTAACTAAGGAGTGCCTCCCAAGTAGTTTGGTCTCTTCTCCCGCACAGGGAAGCGAAGGGGGGCACACAGCAAAAGCTGTTTCGTTGTGTGTGGTAACTTAAGCAATAGACCTCCCTGTTGTGGTTTTTACTTATCCCTTCACAAAATGACTGAGAATTCCACTGTAACAGATAAAGCTGCATTTTAGTCTCTATTAGCTATGTATAGCACCAGACCGTCCCAAGGTGGGGAGGAATGGGCGAACAATAATTGGTTTAATGTGGAGAATGTGATTGATAGAATATGTTCTTTGCAACATGAATCAAATTACAAACTGGCTAAAAATAAAACCATGCTCTGCTCAGTTTTGGGAGCTTGTATTACGGCCGATATAGAAACTTGCTCTAAGCGAAGAAGTGAGGAAAGAACAATTATAGACTCTCTACAAAATCTTGTTCAAATTTTGCAAAAACAATTAGATCAAGAAAGGAATGAGAATAATTTGTTGCGAGATGAAAATCATTTGTTAAAAGCTGCCTTAAGAGAAGAACGTGCCAACAATTCAAAGCAGGGTGTAACACCAAAAGAAACACAGGAGAAGGAAGCTGTTCACATTAATCCAATACACTCTCAAAAAGACCTGACTTTGATGAAAAATTGTGGGGAACACTGCTGCCCTAACTTGAAACCTGTGATTAAAATAGAATATGATTATATCAGCGATGCACCCCCCGAGCAACCTTCTCCACAGGTTCTGGGCAGTGTACCAGAGCAAACTTCTCCACAAGTTCTGAACAATGTACCAAATCAATCTCCTCCACAGGCTCTGGGAGTTGAGCCAAAGCAGTTCACCTGCCCTGGGCTTTCCCAAGGGCATAAATATTCCCCTGCTTTGGCCCACCACACATTAGCCCAGGATTTAGAAAAGATACCCAAACCTGACAATGTAGCTGTCTATCAATACATTGATGATATTCTGGTGGGAAGGGATGAAATAGAAGTAGTGGGGGATACCCAACAAAAAATAATCTCTCATTTGGAAGGCCTTGACTTACAAATTCCCACAGAGAAAATTCGAAAACCTTCTCAGGAAGTGAAGCTCCTGGGAATTTGGTGGAAAGGAGGTATGACATGTATTCCACCTGACACTCTAACCTCCTTAGATCAAATTAAATTGCCTGAATCCAGGAAAGAGATCCAACAGGCTCTAGAATTATTGGTGTTCTGGAGAAAACACATCACAGTCACTATTAAGACCCCTCCCCCTGACGGGGTGGCCCAGAGATCCTCAGGTAGGCAGTGGTATGCCCAGATAGAACATGACTGTAACATCTTCTCAGTGATAGAAAGAGCTGTAAAAAATCTGGCAATACAAGAAACTGAGAGCTTGGCTAATAGCCATGACAAACCTGCCTTGGTAATTAAAGTGGCCCCTCCTTTCTCCCCTGAACAATCAGCAAATTCTTGGTTCACTGATGCTTCTGCCAAACGAGAGGGAAAGGTGGGGAAATACAGGGCAGTAACCCTCCCCACTTCTGCTGGTGAACGAATTATTCCTGAGGGAGAAGGCAGCTCTCAGGCTGGGGAGCTGACAGTTGTTTGGAGTGTTTTCCAACTTGAGGTACAGAATACCTCTCTTGTTTACATCTACACTGACTCCTATGCTGTGTTTAAAGGAGGTACAGAGTGGCTTCCTTTTCAGCAGCAAAATGATTGGGAAGTTAACAGAATTCCAGTCCGTACTACACTCTGGATGGTTCCATCATTTTAATCTCCTTCCTCCTGGAGGCAGACTCTGTTGTGTTTACTTTTCACAGAAGAACACCAAGGGACATGAAGAAGCACCCCCTTAGTGTTGGATGACAAAAACAAGGTTTTTCCTCCCTTTATAGTAACACAAGGTGATGATGTCACAATAACTTGTAAATTAGTGTCTGGATCCCTCACCGAACCTGTATACAGTTATGGCACAGGACTTGATGGCCATGTTTTATATTGTGAAATTCAAAATTAGAATTGTTGGCTAAACTTAACTGTTGTACACTTTTCCTATAAAATCATGTGTGGTAAAAACAATACAAAATACTGGGGGGAACTTGATGTTAATGTTGTAACACCTACCACCCAACCACCGGTTGTGTTGAGTCCTACGATTTTTCAATTTGGACCATATGTAATTAGAAAAACTGGCCAACAACAAATATTGTTTAATCCGGCATGGTCTCTCAAACAAATCAAATTGCTGATGCAAAATAATGTCTCAGAAGTTCAGCCAGCTTGTTCACCCTTTCTGCAGACTTCTTTTGAGGGATGGACAACCTGGTTACGAAAACAGAATCCTTCTAAAAAATGCATGGCAAGAGACATAACCGGTGTTGTGGGAACAGGATTGGGAATTTTGAATAGCATCGATTCAGAAGTACTAATGAATAAATTGGCTACCACAGCTGGAGATGTAACCAAATTACAGCAGCCCCTGCAATCATCCTTAACAGCTTTGGGAACCCAACAGTGGTTGTTATCAAACATATTGCCAAACTGGGAAAAGGTAAATGTGAATGACCACAAATTGATAATCGATGCACTTGGTGCTACACAAAATAACATCTCTCTGGCTCTCAGCTGTATCCAGGCCCAGTTGTGGATGCAGTTGGTTGCTGCTTCAATTATAAGAGAAGGTGAGGAAGGCACTTTTCCCACTGAAATTCAAAAAATAGTCTGGGACAGTGGCACCGATTTTGAAAGAGAATTCCAGTCCTGGTGGAACTTAGTGAATTTTACCTATGACCCCAGCACAAACACAGCCACAGCCTTTGTACTGACCATACACAATGCTTCTGTGCATTCAATATTCCCCATCATTGCATTAGGGTTGAACCATGATGGAGCTATTCTCTATCCTTTCGAGCACAGGGAATGGGCCTGTCAAATTGGTGAGAAATGGCAAACGGTCAGTTTGGAAACTTGCATTGTCCTGGAACAAGAAGGGTTTATCTGTGAAAGTAATGCAATCAGATGTCAAGATATCTGCTTGGATGCAGAACAGAATGTTTGTAATTTTGAAATTCATCCAAACGAGATTCCTGAAACTGTACTGGTGTGTATAGGCAATGGATGTGCATGCTTTAGAACTGCTTGTGACAGTGTTTTTATAGAAAATTTGGTAGTGGATACTAAAAATCATTCTAATCTTTGTGTTTCTAACTTTACCAGGATTGCAGGCTGTGATTTCTCCTATGTAGCCCCAGTTACTTTTTACCATGTTTTGCAGTCAAATCACACACTGATCCACCATCTATTGCCCACTCCAATTGGAATGATCCTCTCTCAGGTGAAGCAATTGTTGCTCCACCAAGATCTGATCGAAATTTTGGAGAGGATCAAGAAAAACGGACAAAAAACTCTAATAGCTGTTCATCACAATGTGGAAAAAATACATCGTGTTTTGGAAAGGGTAAAGACAGATGCTGAACACAGGTGCTGGGATACTCTATTTGGGTGGTCACCTACTGCTACAGGTGTCCTGAACAAATTGTGTCATCCCACCATTGTTCTCTTGATTTTGGTTTTAATTGGTTTTGTTTTATCAGCAATCCTATACATTATGAGTTCGAGAATGATGAAACAGTTAGCACAATTGTCATCTGTGATAGATGTATCCAGATCGGTTACTGTTGACATCCTTAGGGTTATTGAAAAAAAGATTCTAAATAGGATAAAATATGATTTTTAAGTAAAATTGATTATCTTTTAATTGTAATTAAAATTGTTTAATCAAAAATTTACTTTTTTGTAATGAAAGATTGATTTATTTCTAATAAAAAATTGAAAAATTAAAGAATTGAACAAGTTGTTTAAAACTGTTAGCAATCAAAAATTGAATATAATTGATTTGCTTTGTTTTCCTCTTTTTCTCCTTTTCTTTCTCCTTTCCTTCTTTTTTTTTCCCCTATTTTTGTGTCTCTGTTTTCTGGGATATGCTACCAACTTGAACAAGTCCTGAAGACGCCACAACTGAAGACTTCACCACAACTCTACAAAGTAGAGCTCTTGATGATGATCGTGAGTCACGGGGTGGTGTAAGGGTCGGTCCCAAGTTCCCCTCGATTTTGCCTCCCAACGATCACAAGGAGACCTTGAGGACCCCCACCCAGGCTGACTCTGGACAATGGTTTCCTGGCCTGGCCAAGGTGGATGCTTGTGACTGTGTGCTGGTGTATTGTGTTCACTGGACTGTGCTGTTGTGGCACCAACCAGAGATTGTGTTGTACCAACTGGAGACTGCATGTACTGCCCAACTGCACCTATCTCCTGCAGCACCACACAATGGCCCATAAATCTTCCCACCTCTTGGCCAGAAGCCACTCGCTTTGGAGAAGGACTATAAAAGAGCGACTCTCTGGAGAAGACCCTTGAGATCTCCCCATGGATGAAGACTCATCTATTGGCTGGCCTGTGAGCATGTCCCTTTCGTCTGTTGGTAGCTATTTTCCCATCCCCTTCTTTTTCTTTTTCTCTCTCTCTACTTTGTTTCCTATATCTCTCCCCTCTATCACAACTGAGTTGTTGGCATTTAATAAAAATGCATTGCTGTTGTTGAATAAACTGATTTTGTCCCCTGCATTTTGCCTGTTTGCACATTTGAGATCAAACGAACCATCACGACCCCTGCTCTGTATTAATAGTGGATCGTGACACCAGCCAGACCTGTTACATGGTCCCTTGGTTCCATGGTGGCCTCACAGTGTCACCATGATCTCCTTGATTCCATGAGTCCCTCTAGTGTCACAATATTCTCCTTGCTTCACATTGGCCCTGTGCTTCCATAATTTCTTGCAGTGTCACCATGGTCCCTGGGCTCTATGTGGCCCTACTGTGTCACAATGGTTCCTTGGTTCTACAGGCCCCACAGCTTCATCCTCTACCCTTGGTTCCATAGGGGTCCTGATTTTCACACTGGTCGCCCTGATTCCATGAGGCACCAGAGTGTCACAATGGTCTCTTTGGTTCCATGAGGTTCCATGATGTCACCATGGTGTCCTTGGGCCCGCATTGTCACAACTGACCCATGGTTCCATGAGGTTCTGCAGTGTCACCATGGTCGCTGTCAGAGGCTGGATGACATCAATGTCCCAGACACCTGGAGATGAGCTGTCAATCAGTCACACAGTGGGGTGGTGCTGACCCAGGCTCTGATTGCCCCAGCAATCACAAGTCCCACCTGGGGGAGGCCCACGAAGGCCCAGGGGCTTAAAACACGGAGCAGGTGCTCAGCCCATGGTCCATACCCTGCCTGCTCCTGGGGTCTGTGTCTCACCCACACTGGAACCCCAGGGGCTGGGAGCCATGTGTGTGTCTGTCTATAGAGCTTCTGTCTTTCTGTCTCTCTCTTTTCTTCTAATGCTCTTTATATAGAAGACTTTTGGGTACCTCAACATCTTAAGTGTTTAAATGTTTCTAAGGTAAAATTGGAAAAGTTAATGAAGTTACTGCTATGATAAGTGTTTTATGTTGACTAGATGTTGTATTAAATCCTTTTCCAAAGTTCCTTGATTTTCTATATTTTGCCAGCAAAATTTTTATGTCATTTTGACCTCTTGAGAATATCTGGCTGGGGTTCCTCCTTTGTACCAAACTCAAGTAAAGGAACCTTTGGTCACCCCCAGCATTTCAGTGTTCTGGGGTGTTACAGCCCTGCAGGCTCAGCATGGCCTCTTGTTTCCATCAGGCCCTGCTGTGTCACACTGGCCCTTGGTTCCATGAGCATCTGGAGTGTCACACAGCTTGATGACATTTGTCCTTGCTGCCCCTGCCATCCCACTGCCCCAGGAGCAGCCCCGAGCCACCTGTGAGGGACAGGCCCTGCTGGCCCAGGCCTGGGCTCAGGCCTTGGCCTTTCTGCTTCCTCCAACCAGCCCAGGCCTTGCTCAGCATTGCAGTTCCCTGCTCACAGCCTCGGGCTCCTGCAATCCTGGCCTCAAGGATCTGCTCTCACCACTCCCTGGGGAGCCTTTGGCACTCCCTGCCCTCAGTGGGGCCAGTGATGCTCCAAGGGACTTGGAGTTTTGCTTCTGACTCCTGGAGCAGCTTCTTCAACCTTCTCTCAGTGCCTAAGAGTCTTGGACTCAGCCTCAAATCCACCATGGGACTGATCAAAATACAGAAAGCCCTCAGGAGCTCCTTGTCTTCCTTCAATTGTCTTCAAGTCTCCAGGGCTTGTGCAGCTGTTTGGAGTCAGTTTAGAGTTCTGTTAATGAGGAAGATTTCAAAGTGCACCTCATGATTTTTTGGTTTTAATCAATGGAATTTTTTTTACTTTTCAGCTCAGAGAAGAGGTAATTGAATCATTCTCCAAGTTGTCTTGATGCTGAATGTCTCCTTAGGAGGTCTGGGCCCACAGAAGAATGAGCCCCTTGCAGGCTGACCCTGTTTGGACAACCTGCTCCCCAAGCCCAGCCTCACCATGTCTGACATTGCCCACCTGGGACTGACATCCCTGTGCCCTGCAGCAGAACCTTGTCCCCTGAGCTCTGCAGCTGGGTGTCCCAGCCCATTGCACCATGTCCCATCTGCTCTCCTCAGGGCTCTGCCTGCACACAGGCCCAGGAGAAATTTTCCTGCTTATAAGGATAGAATGGAAAAGCCTGAGCAGGTTTTCTGAACAAAAAACCCCACTGAGGAACCACATGCTCAGTACAGGCTGCCTGGAATTATATCACCTTTCTACAAGGGACAGAGTAACCAGAAATGATCTCTGTAAGCAGAATTCTCTGAGTCTTTCAGCTGAATTCTCTGTCCCTGTTCTTTCCCTGGTCTCTGTTGTGGATGGAAGCTGCTGGTGCCATTCTCACCTTTAACCCCTCTTTTCAATACAGACAGATGTTCCCAGGTTTGTGAGGCAGGTGTTGCTCAGTGTTTATTCAAAGCTTTTGTATCCTCATGGAGCCAAGGAGACCCTTGTGACACAGCGGGGGCTGATGGAACCAAGGAGACAATTGTGACAGTTGAGAGCCTCACAGAAACAAGGCTCCATTGTGACACTGAAGGCAATTACGGAATCCACATCACTGTGACACAGCCGGGCCACATGGAACCAATGGTCCCTTATGACAATGCAGATCCAAGGAGACCATGGTGACACTGTGGGACCTCATGGATCCAAGGGGCCACTGTGACACTGAAGAACTTCATGGAAGCCAGGGTGCAGTGTGACACAGCGGTGCCTGATTGGAACAAAGGAACCACTGTTGACAGCCCAGAAACTCCTGGAACCAAGGGGCTGTGGTGACACAGCAGGGCCACATGGAACCAAGGAGACCTGTGACATTTAGGAACCTTATGGAACTGAGGGTCCACTATGACACAGAAGAAAGAAGGAGACCTTTGTGACACTATGGAAGCTCATGGAACCAAGCAGATATTGTGACATTCCAAATCCATGTTGAACCAGGGACACCACTGTGACACTCCAGAACCTCATGGCACTGAGGGCTTATTGTGACACATCAGGGTCCCATGGAACCAATTGTCCATTGTGACAATGTGGATCCCAGGAGACCATGGTGAGGCTATAGAACCTCATGGAACAAAGAGTCCAGTGTGACACAGCAGAACCTCTTGGAATCAAGAAAACCATGTTAGGCTATGGAACCTCATGGATCCAAGGGGCCATGGTGACACTGTGGGGCCTCACTGGAATAAAGGACATGGTTGATAGGACAGCAGCTCATGGAAATGTTGGGACATTGTGACACTGCAGAGCCTCAAGGAACCAAGGACACCACTGTGACACTGAGGAACGTTATGGAACCAAGCAGCCATTTTCACACTGTGGACCCAAGGAGAGCATTGACGATACAAAACCTCATGGAACTGAGGGGTCATTGTTCTACAGCGAGGCCTCGTGGAACCAAGGGGCCATGGTGACACTGTGGGGCCCCATGGAACCAAATATTCATTGTGACACTGCAGGGCTGCTTGTAACCAATTGTCCATCGTGATACTGCAGATCCAAGAGATCATGGTGACACTATGGCAGTTCATGGAACCAAGGGGCTGTTGTGACACACCAAGGCCTTGTGGAACCAAGGAGAGCATTGTGGCAGTGCAGAACCATGGAGGCCATTTTGACAGTACAGACCCAAATGGAACCAAGGGGCCATTGTTAAACTGTGCAAGGGGCATTATGGAGTCAGGAACACCACTGATACTGAAACCCACAGGATAGAAACTTTTAAACACAATTTTGAATATCTGAAAGCAGGTATTCTTTGTTACAGCATAGTGGTCACTTGGGTGATCCTTCCTCCATCCGAGTGCACTGAGCATCAAATGAACAGAATTTTTATCACACACTGATTACATATTCATTAGCTATCCCCACTTCTTTTGACTTGATTTGCTATAATTGTACCCCTTAACATACCTTATATGGTCCTTTGGGCTCTGTCTTAAACATCCAGTGTCCTTTTTAGGTGGCTGTTCCTCCACCCCCGCTTTTGGGTAAGGGCAATATTATTGTTTTGTGTAACTTCTGCTTTATCAGCCTTGCAGAGCTGAGCTGCCATCCTACTTGCGTTTGTGTGACTTCTCTTTGCCTCATCTACATCCTTGATCTGTTTCTATAAGGCTGTTCAGTTCTGTTCTACTGTCCTTGACAAGAAGAAATGTTGTTCTGTTCTCCTGTCCTTGTCACAGTGCTTGCCACAGATGAGGCGTGTCTGCAACCCCCTCCAACCCATGGTCTTGGGGTGGGCAAGTGTTCCTGAGGGAAAAGGGATGGGACAGCTGGGCTGGACTGACCCAAGGGATTTTCCATTCCATGTCACACCATGATCAGAAATAAACTGGGAGAAGCGAGGAGCAAGGGGTGTAGGGGACTGATTTCTTTTTAAAGATATTTTTCTTCCAGAACAGCACCAACACATCCAGAATCTTTTCCTGCCACAAGATGGTTAAACATTTTCTGTTGATAGGAGATTTCCTGTGGATTTCTGTTTCTTCTCTTTGTGGACTTTGCTTTTTGTGGTTGGTTTGTTTGTGGGGTTTTTGTGTTATTGTGGGTGGGTTTTGCTTTAGATTTTTTTGTTGGGTTTGGTTTTTCCCCTTTTGAACTGCCTTTCTTCTGATGCCTAAATCTTTTCTGCCTTTTCTTGTTGCTTGCTTGGCACCTAATGGCAAGACAAATTTATCCAACTCAGTCATCTTGCCCAATTGCATTTTGCAGTCAACATTAACTAGATGAGCTTGGTTTCAGACTCCCTGCAAATTGGCAGCATCCACAAAAGAAATGGAAAATATATTTCATACTATTGTAGAGATAATAGAAATGTTCTACACTGGTGGTCAAGGGCTGGTCACTGAGGGATGTCACCAGGGAGTGGCTGCCCAGAGGACTCTGTGCCATGGATGACATTTGACCCTCATTGTTCAGCCAAATTCCCACCCACCCCATGTTCCTCTCCTGCAGCCCAGCTCTCTCCAATCTGGCTCTGAGGAGAGCACAGCAGACCATGTCCCAGGCCTGGCTAAAGTCTGGGCACACAACATCCCCTTCTTTTCCCTCCCACGGGGGTTCTGCAATCCCTGCCTTGTGCTGCCAGTGCCTGGAATGGCTGCAGGAGGATTTGCCACCTGCCCTTCCCTGCTGAGCCTGACCAGTCTGTGACTGTCCCAGTGCCCCTCCCTGCCCTGTTTGCAGACTGGTTCCATGTCTGCCCTTCCCAAGTGCCCAGGACCCTCTGGGATGGCTCTGCCCTTTCCAAGGGGTTTGAGAGAGGTCTCACAGTGACACTGCCCAGCCTTCTCAACATCCCTGACACCAAGGGCCTTTTCTACATCCCTCAGTTCCAGGGACAGCCCTGTCCAGGTCCTCGGGATGGTACAGAAGAGAGGCAGCTCTGATTTCTCCCCAGAGATCTCACTGCAAAGTCTCTCTGTGCAGTCCATGGCTGTCCTGAGCATTTTTTCCTGGACCCTCCCTGCCTGGGATGTTTCTTTCTATGCAGTTCTAACCACAGCCCAGTAATGAATTCAGGTGGTTTCCCAGAGTGTAGTGGCCTCAAGGCACTGTTTGTGCCAGCAGAAATGTGCCACCCCCGAGTGGTGATGATGGTGTTTGTGCTCACTCGGGTTCATCTCCCCACACACACAAACGATGCACTGCTGAAATCTCCTCATACAGAGCAAACGTGCCCTGCTGGCCTGGTCACTCGGTGTCCCTCCATGCAGGGACAAACAACCTCCTGCAGCTGGGGGAGAGGCCAGTGCTGGGTGTGGTGATTGCAGAGGCTGGTGTGGGACAATTGCCCTGGGGCACCTTCCCAGGCTGTCCCCGTGTAATGAATGATTCTCTATTTTTCCAATTTATCAAGCAATGGGATTAAATGTACCAGCAAATTTGTAATAGTAAAAATTATAAATGGATACAATTAAAGTATTCGAGATGAATACAATCAAAATATTGGAGATGAATACAATCAAAGTATTGAATACATATATTTCAGGATAAGTAAAATTTGAGAATAAGTAATTTAGTATAATGGAGGTTTGTATAAAGCATAAGCAAAACCGACCAGGGGTACAGGGAGGGGCTCACCCTTCCTCTTGTACCAAAGCATCCAGGCTAACAATCCCACTTATATGTGATATGCTACAGAAGTTTTTAAAAAACTCCTCCCAGTTTCTATTCCTTAAATCTCCGTCACTATGTGTACAGCACACGCTCTACTAATGGGTTAGGGGGGGTCTCTCATCCTTTTGAGGGTCTTATTTCCGATGAAGGCTCATCGTCTTCATCAGTGACCGAGGTGGGACCTGCAGGTAGCACAGGTGCACTATGTGACTGAGCAGATGTTTTCCATAGCAAGACTTAATTAAAGTCCCATGCCTGGAATTGTCCCATTTTAGCCCATTTCAAGGTTGAGACTCTATTTCTAGATGCTGCTTGTCAGACCTACATCCTTTTACTATTCCCTTCCAACCTCCTTCTTCGACTCCCTTCCAATATCCTTCTCTGACTCCCAACATCTGGAAGATGTCCTTTGTCCTGTCTCACCCATCTCCCCCCTTACTCTGTAACAATTGTCTTCTATTGATCTAAATACAATTTTGCTAATATAGTTACAATTTAATTAGCATGAATCATATTCATCACAGTGACACTGCAGAACTGTTTCTGAGAGTATGAAAGCTCATGGAACCAGAAGTCCATTGTGACCAAGGGGCCATTGTGACACTGTGGATCCAAGGAGACCATTGTGACACTGAGGAACCTCATGGAACCAAGGGCCCATTGTTACACTGTGGGGACTCATGAAACCAAAGGTCCACTGTAGCATTGCAGGGCCTTGTGGAACAATGGAGACTATTATGAAAAGGAATCACAGAATGAACAGGGTTGGAAAAGTCCTTTGAGATCATCAAGTCCAGCCTATGATCTAACATCAACTCATCAACTAAACTGACGCGGCAGCCTTGACCACCCGAACCCTGACAAGCCAGCTAGCTCTGCTGACTGCCGGCGTCACGAGTGGGCTACCTCCCAGGTTCCCAGAACCAGGAGTGGAGCTAGGGCTCCAAGCTGCCTTTGGCCACTTCACACATGTGGGGAGAAGCAAAGGAACGAGAGGGAGACCTTTCAAGGTTCCAGGGTAGGATTTATTGGGAAGGTGAGAGGAGAACTGGACACGAGGGAAGGGAATCCAAAAAGGCGAGGAACACAGGTGTGCAGCAACTTAAATAGGGGACCTCCCACAGGGGAGGGTACCATACAGCAACCAATCACAACAGTTTAGGGGTGTAACATAAGGCGGGACTAATTATACATGCAACCAATAGGGGGAAACATAGGCTGGGACTTATACATGGCATCAAATCATATACTTAAGATGGAATAACAAACACGGAAGGTGCTAGAACAATAGGAAGGGCCAAGAGGGATTGACAAGGGCTTGGGAGTGGATTAGAAAAACTGGCAGGGAAAGCGCTAGAAGAATGGGCGGGGCTTAGGGTGATGGACAGGGGTACTGGTGGGAAAGGGCAAAACCATTGTACATTGAACCAGGGGTAACAACCAAGGGAAAAACCATTACGAACAAGGGATATAACAACTTATACAACATATAAATTAAAAGCTGAACCGCAACACTAAACAGTGGCTCTGAGTGCCACATCTAGTCTTTTTTTAAATGTCGCCAGAGACAGTGACTCCAGCACCTCCCTGAGCAGAAGATTTCAGTGCCAAATCACTCTTTCTGTGAAGAATTTTTTCATGACATCAAACCTAATCTATCCTTGGCTCATCTTCAGACTGTGTCCTCTTGTTCTATGAGTGGTTGCCTGGGAGAAGAGACTGACCCCCACCTGACTACAGCCTCTGTTCAGGTGGTTGTAGAGAGTCTCACTGGAGACCATTGTAGCCATTGGGGCCACTGTAGCATGGCAGGACCTCATGGAATCAAGGGGACCACAGTGACTCTGGGGCTCCATGGGACAAAGGGGCCATTCTGAAATCGTGGAACCAAGGAGACCATGGTGGCACTGCAGAGTCTCATGGAACCATGGAGACCATGATGACACTTTGAGGCCACGTGGAACCAAAACACCATTGTGGCACTGCAGGGCCTCATGGAACCAAGGACACAAGAGTGACCCTGTGAGCTCCAAGGGACCGAGGGGGCATTCTGACACTGCAGAACCAAGGAGACCATTGTGACACAGCAAGACCTCATGAAATCATGGAGGCCTCCAATTTTTACAATTTGAGGCTTTGTGAAACAGAAAGACCATTGTGGTCTGAAATGTCAGGGCCTTATGAAACCAAGGAATCCATAGTGACACTGTCAGGCTCCATGGAACCAGGGAGCCATAGTGACACTGTGGGATCTCATGGAGTCATGGAGACTGTTGTGACACTTTGCAGCCCCATGGATCCAAAGGTCCATTGTGACACTGTGGGACCTCATGGAATCCTGGAGGCCATGATGGCACTTTGAGGCCTTGTTGAATCAAGGGGCTCTGCAGGATCTTGTAGAACCAAGGAGACCCTTCTGCTACTGTGAGTCCCCATGGAACCAAGGGACCATTGGGATACTGCAGTGTGGGAAATGCAGGCATGGAGAGCTCTCAGGGCCTTGGGCATACAGGCTCAGAGATAGAGATGGATACAGGGTTTGATCTAAGACCTTGGAGAAAGCTTGGAGAATTAGAGCATTTGAGTGAAACAGACATGAAACAAGAATATAAGTTTGTAGTTTAAGTGGAAATATGTTTTCAGCAAACAGAAATATCTATTACGTAAGCAAAGCAGTCTATTAAGTAAGATAGTAAAAGATTTTAAAATTTAGGAATAAAAACTGTTATTTATAATTTAGTTAGAAACTTAAGATGTGTCAATGTAAGTGTGTGAAGTGTTATATGATTGGCTGAAAAATGACGCAATGCAGCAAAGACATGGGAAGCAAAGCAATTAATGATTGGTATAAAAAGACACTTGCAAATTTCATAGAAGTATTTAATTGGCTAAAGAACTAACATAAGGCATTGTAACTAAGAATGCAGCAGGTTCTGGTATTATGGCATTGGATGTAACACTTTTAGTGTCACAGCCTTCTATGAGACGGATGCAATAAAGCAATAAACCCTCTTTTACAATGTCTCTAAGATTCCCCATCCCTCATAATATTAATCTCCCATTAGGGATTTTTTGGACATCAGGATTACCCATTAAAATTAAAGGGGATATAGGGACACCAGGTCTTTCCATTAAAGTCAATGTGGATTTTGTGGAAATTTGGTTCTAAAGTGGGGAAATTTGGGGGAAATGGGCTGAATTCCAGGAATTTCCACTCCAGTATCACGGTGCTGATGCTCTGGAAGTCCTGGATGAATTCCTGGAAGCCGGTTCTGAATCCCTGATCCCACACCTGGGGCCTGTGCTGGAGCTGTGCCTCCAAGTAAGCCCAAAAATCTCCATTTTCAGCTCAAAATCTGGGAATTCTGAGCCCAAAATTGGCATTTTTACAACCAAACATTTTGCGACATCAGGTCTATCCATTGAAGCCAATGGGAACTGAGGGACACCAGGTCTAACCTATGGAAGTCTTTTGTGGATTTAGGGACCCCAGGTCTACCCATTGATAGGGCTTGATCAGGAAGGGCTACTGGTTAAACTGGGAGCACTGGGAAGGGCTAAGGGGGAGGAACTGGAATTACTGAGGGGGAACTGGAAGCACTAGAAAGGAGGAAAGGGGCAAACTGGGAGCACTGGGAGAAATGGGAGGGCAAATTAGTCAAACTAGGAGCTATTCCTGGGAGCAGATAAGGGAGGGGGGGGGAGCATTGGGGATACTGGGAGCACTGGGGCATAACTGGGACCACTGGTAAAGATTAGTGTATATAATTAGGGATCAACAGGACACCAGGTGTACCCCATTGAAGTCAATGGGTATTCAGGGACACCAGGTCTACCCAGTCAAAGCAATGAGGATTTAGGGACACTGGTTTTTGGGAATCACATGGGTTTTGGGTTTGGATCCAGGTGTCCAAGGGGTACCCAGGTGTACCCAGGTGATTTTTGGGGTGATCCAGGATATTTTAGGGGTACCCAGGTATACCCAGGTGATTTCTGGGGATATCCAAGTGATATCTGGGGACACCCCAGTGTACCCAGGTGATTTCTGGGGGGATCCAGGAGATTTTTGGGAATACCCAGGTGTACCCAGGTGTACCCAGGTGATGCTTGGGGCACCCAAGTGTCCTGACTGGCCATGAGAGAAGATGATGACCACTATTGCATCCTCCTGGTCAACCTGGACACAGATGACCCTCAGCAGCTGGGAGGCTGTCAAGGGGCACCCCAACATTCAGGGGGCACCCCAAAACTCCAGGTGAGGGGCCCAGGGGTGCGAGGAATCCCCAAGTTACCTCGGGAGAGCATGCAGTGCAGGTACACCCAGGCACTTTGGACTCTGGAGTCAGTGAAAGCGGCGTTCTGCACCAGCTCCAGCTCTGGGGTGGCAAAGGGGGCACCCAAATATCTGAATATCCAGGTGTGTGGAAGTTCAGGTCTACCCATTAAAATCAACAGGGATTTAGGGCACCAGACTTACCCATAGAAGTCAAGAGAGATTTAGGAACACCAGGTCACCCATTCAACCCAACAGAACCCACCAGCTCCCAGTTTAGGTGAGGGAGGGGCTGGAAAATTTTGGGGATCCAACAGAATTGTGGGAATTTTTCCAGGCAATCCTTCACCTTCCTACAGCTTTTCAGAGGGCAGTATCCTCACCTCTCCGTTGCTGGAGCTCCTGGCAGGCACTGGGAGCCTCAGGCGGTGGTGCCAGGCCGAGAAGTTGGAGAAGTCACGGCCCAGAAAGATCCCACATAGGCCAGCTCAACCTTGGGGTTCTGCCTGGCTGTCAGCACCCACCGGTGTTCTCAAGTGTGGACTGAGAAGGCACCAGTATAAACCAGTAAGCACTGAGAGCCACCCCCAAGCTCCTGAGGCTCATGGCAGCAGCTCCCAGTATAAACCAGTAAGGCCTCATGCACCCAAACCCATTCCCAGTGTAGTCTAGGGGCTCCTAATGTGGTCCTGGGGCTCCCAGGTTTATACTGGGAGGGCAGCAGTATAAACCAGTAAGCACTGGGAGCCACCCCTGAGCCCCTGAGTCCATGGCAGCAGCTACCAGTATAAACCAGTAAGGCCAGCACAACCTGAAGTCACTCCCAGTAGGTCCCAAGCCCCATCCCAGTATAAATCAGTAAGGCCAGCATCCCCGGAAGTTGCTCCCAGTGGAGTGCCAAGCATCCCGAGGCCCCCTCCTGGAATAACCCAGTACACCCCAGTTTAACCCAGTAAAATCCAGAATATCCCTGTATAACCCAGTATAAACCATTACAACCCAGTCACTCCCAGGACCACATCCCAGTATAAATCAGTATAACCCAGTACAACCCAGTGACCCTCAGCACCCCATCCCAATATAAACCAGTATACCCAGTATAACTCAGAGTTGGCCACCAGGTCCTCCCCCCCAGCAGGGGGCACTCACACACCCCTGCTCCCTTTCTCAGTATAACCCAGTACAAACCAGTAACACCCCAGCACCCCATCCCAGCACAAACCAGTACAAACCAGTACAACCCACTCACAGTTGCAGGGTTGGCCACCAGGAGGTGCTTGCACAGTGCCAGGTCCTCCCGGCCAGCAGGGGGCGCTGCAGCTAGACCCAGCACCCAGCCCTGGTGGTGCCACACCCCGTAGGATTTGGGGTTCACCCCCAGGCACTGCCCCATGAACGACAGCTCTGATGGCACCCTGACACCTGTATAAACGAGTACAGACCAGTAAGGACCAGTATGGAGCAGTATGGACCAGTATAAGTGGCAAAAAACAGTAAAAAACAGTAACCAACTGTGTAATGCAAACCAGTAGTAACCAGTACAAACCAGTATAGACAAGAAAAAAACAGTATGGACCTCTACAAACAAGGAAAATGGGTAAAAATCAGTATAAACCAGTGAAAACCCTTGTCTGTGTCAGGAGCCAATCTGGTTGGGCCCGGTAACAAACCTGCTGCCCAAAGTCAGTAGAAATGCTATGACCAATTTCAGAGACATTAACACCCATCCCTTCACCCACCAAATGATTTGTAAAGACATTAGCAAACATCTTTCCTCTCACATTGATATTTCCTGTGCTGGTGACAGTCTTTTAAGCCCACCCTTCAGCCTGACCTGTGTAAGGGTTGGTCTGAAGTTTCCCTCGATTTTGCCTCTCAACCGTTGCAAGGAGACCTCGAGGACCCCCACCCAGGCTGACTCTGGACAATGGTTTCCTGGCCTGGCCACGATGGATGCTTGTCAGGTGACTGTGTGCTGGTGTATTGTGTTCACTGGACTGTGCTGTCATGGCACCAACCAGAGATTGTGTTGTACCAACTGGAGACTGCATGTACTGCCCAATGGCACTTGTCTCCCGCAGCACCACACAATGGTCCATAAATCTTCCCACCTCTTGGCCAGAGGCCACTTGCTTGGGAGAAGGACTATAAAAGAGCAACCCTCTGGAGCAGACCCTTGAGATCTCCCCACGGATGAAGACTCGTCCATTGGCTGGTCCATGGGGACATCCATCTCATCTGTTGGTAGCTATTTTCCCATCCCCTTCTTTTTCTCTCTCTATACTTTGTTTCCTGTATCTCTCCTCTCTATCGCAACTGAGTTGTTGGCATTTAATAAAAATGCATTGCTGTTGTTGAATAAACTGATTTTGTCCCTTGCTATTTGCCTGTTTGCACCTCTGAGATCAAACGAACCATCACGCCCCCCACTCTGTATTAATAGCGGATTGTGACAACCTCTCTGCTGTTGTAGTTCCATGCACAGAGGTTGTTGTCTCTCAGCCCTGCCATGGGCAGGCCGGTGTTCAGCCATCTCCAGGACAGCAGGGCCCCACCCCACGTCACTGTGCCCTGGGAAGACAAAAACCATCACTCCAAATGTCCCCTCCTCCTTCTTCCCAGGCATTTGGCCCTGCCAGTGGGGTTTGCTGCTGGGTGCCACAGGAAAAAGGAGACCCCTGTGACACTGTGGGTCCCCATGGAACCAAACATCCATTGTGACATTACAGAACCTCACAGAATCAAGAGTCCATGGTGACACAGCAAGGCTTTGTGGAACCAAGGACTCCAAAGATCTCTAAGATTCCTTGAATATCTCTGCCCTGGGGAAGAGAAACCTCCTTGGTGGAACCTTGGGCTGGCACACACTAAAGGAAGGTGTCTATTTTCAATGGGGAAATTAAAGAGCTTTAGATTATTAAAAAAAAATATTACAAAAGAAAAATATCCTCTTTGGCTGTGTACAGTTAGCTCTCCAAGCAAAGCAGGTCCCAGGTGAGTGAGGACAGCCAGGATGGGGTTGGGCAATGTGCAGCAAGGTTGTTCAAACTAGGTCACACCTCAAGGCACAGCTTCTGTGAGCAGGTCAGACCTCCTGAGGAGAGACCCTGGATCAATATCAATCACAGAATGCTGCAATCACATCTGCTCTAAACAGAAATGTGATAAAATATACCCTCTAAAATATTACTAAATATCTCCTAGAAGCTGTTTGAAGTATTTCTCCATAACTATAGTAGGAAACATTTTTAATTAACTGCTCTAGACCAGAGGGAAATGAAGGCAGAGCCATGGTTTGTCAGGACTTGCTTGATCCCAATGAACTCCCTGGTGTCTTTGGTGCTGAGCCCTTGAACATCAGGGCCTGCGAGGAGATTGTACAAATCTTTCCAGGAGTCCAAGTCAGAAGAAAAACCCCAAAGTGTCTCAAAGAATTAATGGGTCCAACAGAGGCTCCACATGGACTCCTTGGAGGAGAGAATTGGAGGCCATGATTACCCAAAACCCTCTCAAAGACTCAGAGAAGAAAGGAAAAGGAAAGTACCTTAAAAAACTGAAGTACCTTGAAGCATTAATGAGCCCCACTGAGTGTTGTTACTGACAAAGCCTCTCAAGAGACTAATTAAAGCTGATAATTGGAGGCCATGATTGCAGAAAGCTCTCAGAGACTCCAAGGCAAAAGCAAAACCCAAAGTCCTCTGAAAAACCTGCAGTCCCTGGGAGCATGAAGGAGCCCCCCAGGGCCATTCCTGACCGAGGCTCCCCAGGGACTCGTCCCAGCAGATCCCTGAGGCCACTGGGATGTGGGGGGATGCTGAGGGCAGGACAAGGGGTGACAGTGCCCAGCCTTGCTGGGGCTGTGCCAGGAGGCCCCAGTGGCTCAGGACAAGGTGTCTCCTCCCAGCCCTTGGTGGCACAGACCCTGCTCTGCCCCAGGGCACCAAGACTTGGCTTCTCTTTGTCCCCACCTGTCATCTCTGCCTCCAATTTCCTGCTCTAACTGGAACATGGGGACGCTTTCTCAGTTGTGTCCCTCAGTGGGACCCATTAAAACTTTAGGAAATTTTGGTGTTTGATTCTGACTTGGAGTTCTTGAGAGGTTTCTTCAGCTCCCTCTCAGGGACTGATGTTCAGGGCCTCAGCACAAACCTCAAGAGGGTCATTAAAGTCCTTGTGCTGTGTCTGTGCTGATGAGCTGGGCTGGGCTCCTGGCACAGAAGGTGCTCCTGGAAACCAAGAAGAGCTTCAAAAACACATTTCTCTTGATGAGCAGCTCTTCTCCCAGCCCAGCAGGGCTGGGGCACTGCCTGCAGCCACCCTGGGCACAGCACAGAGGCACAGAGAGCTTCAATCAGTCAGGGCTGGGAAGATGCTCAGAAGTGCCTGGGGCAGAATCACTCCCAGCCCTTGACACAGGAAGCCTCTGGCTGCAGGACAATGCAGCTGCAGCTCCTGCAGTGATCTCCTAAAGCTGGAACATCCCAATGCCTGCAGACTCGGTGAGTACATTCTCTGATGATCTCTTGTGTAGAGCAGCCAGGGGTGCCCAGGGCTGTGGTGCAGAGCAGGGTCCTGCAGCCCAGGGCGCTGTGCTGGGGCAGGGACTCTGCTGCCTGCCAGGGACAGCTCTCAGCCAGCCCTGGCAGCTGCTCCCAGCACTGGGGGACAAGGTCTGGGTGGAAGGAGACAGCTGGTAATGCTTGGAAGTGTTGTCCTTGTGTGTTGAGGATGCTGCATTGTTCAGGACTGCTCCCAGCACGACATTTAACTCCAGAACATTTCCAAGTAGATTATATAGGGAGCACAGCAATTCAGGAGCTACATAAAAAGGAAAATTCTGCTTTTTTAGCCTACTGCTCTGGGTTGCCTAGATGGGAAATTGCATATAGATATTTATCTCTAAGTTCAGGTAGGGAGAAATAAGAAATTTATTTCTCAGATCTTAATAAAGCAGTCAGTCACAGAAATCAGCACAAGGTCCCTTACAGGCAGCATTAGTGTGACGTTTCCAGCCTCCTCAGGGTTGCTGTGACGTTGCCATCAGAGTCTGCAGAGGCAGAGCTGGCCATGGGCAGTGTCCTGTGCTGGGAGGGGTCTGCAGGGCAGAGCTGAGCCCCCAGGGCTGAGCTGGGCTCTGGCAGCAATGGCAGGGCCCAGCCCTGGGCACAGGGAAGCAGCTGCTGGCAGGGACAGCTCCAGGCACAGAGCCCTGGGCAGGCAGTGGGGGGAAAATGCCACCAAGGTGGGCTGGGATATTTCAAGTCCTCTCCATACTGAACTATTCCATGATTACTCTTCTTACAGATCCCCATGGCAAGACACATCAAATGTCCAACAGCAGCTCCATCAGCCACTTCCTCCTGCTGCCATTGGCAGACTCGCGGCAGCTGCAGCTCCTGCACTTCTGCCTCTTCCTGGCCATCTCCCTGGCTGCCCTCCTGGTCAACGGCCTCATCATCAGCGCCGTAGCCTGCGGCCACCACCTGCACACCCCCATGTTCTTCTTCCTGCTCAACCTGGCCCTCAGCGACCTGGGCTTCATCTGCACCACTGTCCCCAAAGCCATGCACAATTCCCTCTGGAACACCAGACACATCTCCTACTCAGGATGTGCTGTTCAGCTCTTTTTCTTTCTCTTCTTCCTTGGAGCAGAGTATTTCCTCCTGACCATCATGTGCTACGACCGCTACGTGTCCATCTGCAAACCCCTGCACTACGGGACCCTCCTGGGCAGCAGAGCTTGTGCCCACATGGCAGCAGCTGCCTGGGCCAGTGCCTTTCTCAGTGCTCTGCTGCACACAGCCAATACATTTTCCCTGCCCCTGTGCCATGGCAATGCCCTGGGCCAGTTCTTCTGTGAAATCCCCCAGATCCTCAAACTCTCCTGCTCACACTCTAGCCGCAGGGAACTTGGGCTTCTTGCTGTTACTGCCTGTTTAGGACTCGGTTGTTTTGTGTTCATTGTTTTCTCCTATGTGCAGATCTTCAGGGCTGTGCTGAGGATCCCCTCAGAGCAGGGATGGCACAAAGCCTTTTCCACCTGCCTCCCTCACCTGGCTGTGCTCTCCCTGTTCCTCAGCACTGCAGTGTTTGCGAACCTGAAGCCCCCCTCCATCTCCTCCCCGTCCCTGGATTTGTCCCTGTCAGTTCTGTACTCAGTGGTTCCTCCAGCCCTGAACCCTCTCATCTACAGCCTCAGGAACCAGGAGCTCAAGGCTGCAGTGTGGACACTGATGACTGGATGTTTTCAGGAACATTAAACTGCTGGCCAATTTATGCAATCACTTGTAATCAAAGTCACATTTGATTATTCTTGTTGGTTTGGTTGTTGGTTTGTTCTTTCTTTTTCTTTGTTTTAGTTTTTCAGTATATTCCACAAAGAACTGCCATTGCTTGTGCCATATTTCATTTTAAATTTTTCCACCTTTACTGTGACCCACAGTGTCAATGAGGAGCTGTACCCTCTATGGCATTAAATGAACTAAAGAATCTTACAGCAAAGTTTTATCCAGAGATGCCCTTTTTGTTCCCTTCTCTGGAGCTGCAGCAGCAATGTCAGTGTGCAGAGCTGGGGCAGATCAGTGCTGGCACAGCAGCTGTGCCCAGCAGCAGCAGCACTTGGTGTTGCCAGTGCTGCTCCCGTGCCACTGCCCCACTGCCCTCCTGGCCCTCGTGTTGCTGCAGGGCCTGAGTGCTCTCGGGGCCGGGCACAGCCCTGGGGGTGGCAGTGCCGGGGCTGCAGCAGGGACAGGCCATGGGCACTGCTGGGGCAGCGCTGACACCTCAGGGCAGGGCCTGGGGGCTCCAGGCTCCTTGGCCAGGCTCTCTCCACAACACTTGGGCAGGCCAATGCTGAGGAGAGAAAAGCCCCAGGAGCAGCCCCAGGCTGGCCGTGGGCAGGCTGGGGGCAAACAGCATGGCTGGTGCTCTGCAAGGTGCCTGCAAGGGGGACACCCTGGCAAGGAGCAGCAGAGCAGGGGCTGATCCATCCCCACTGCACTGGACACCCCAGGGCAGCGTCCCAGAGCATCCTCATGCACCTGCCAACAACATCCCCCCTCTGCAGCCCTGGCCTCTCCCCCAGCTCACACAGGAGCTGCATCCTTGCAGGCACACACACGGCAGCACTGGCTCAGGAGCCCCTGTTTGCATTGCACACAGCAGGGTCAGCACCCCCATGGTGCTGCTGTGGGGACATGGAGCTGAGTGAGCACAAATGCCATCAGCCCCTGGGGCCAGCAAGGGCTGGGGACGGCAGGGAAACCACTCAGGTTTGTTGTGGCCTCTGAAGTCAGCCAGAAAGTTTGTTCCCATCAGCTGTGAGTTTCCTGTCCCACTGCAGACGTTGTTGCTCAGAGGCAGGGCTGCCTGGCAGCCATCCCCAAACTGCCCTGAGCATTTCCTTTGCTTCACCTTTGCTTTCTTTACTCTTTCTTTGTGCAGATTTCTTCCTCTTGCCCATCCTATCACCTCCTCTGCAAACAGTCCATCCCTGTTTTCCTTTCCTCTCTGGCCCCACTCCCCATTTCAGTTCCTCAGTTGGCACCATGGGAACATCCCCTGGGAGCAGGATCATCCTACAAGTGCTGCAGGAATTGTCTGCAGGGTCCTGCAGTGCCTCGTGCTGCTCCCTTGCCAGAGGCACCACAGGCCAGGGGACACATCTGGGCTGCTGTGTCTGGGTGTGGGGCTCCCTGTTCTGGGCATTGAGGAGGGGCTGGAGAGGCTCTGCAGGACTGACAGGATGGGCTTTGGGGCCTGTGTGGAGAAGCTGAGGGACATGGGCTGCTGGACCTTGTGAAGAGGAGGCCCAGGGCTCATCCTGCACATGCTCCAAGGGTGGTTTCAGAGAATCTCAGAATCAGCAAGGCTGGAAAAGTTTCTGGAGATCATCAAGTCCAACCTGTGGCCTGACACCACCTTGTCTCCCGGAGCCTCCTTTTTTCCAGGATAAACATCCCCAACACCCTCAGCCACTCCTCACAGGATTTGTGCTCCAGACCCCTCACCAGCCTTGGTGCCCTTCTCTGAACACTCTCCAGATCCTCCATGTCCTTCCTAAATTGGGGGACCTGGAACCGGCCACAACACTCGAGGCTCTGCCCAACCACTACCGAATACAGGGGAAGAATCACTGCCCTGCTCCTGCTGGCCACACCATTCCTGATCCAGGCCAGGAGCCATTGTCCTTCTTGGCCACCTGGGCACACTGCTGGCTCATGTCCAGCCTGCTGTCCATCAGTGCCCCCAGGTCCCTTTCTGCCTGGCTGCTGTCCAGCCACTCTGTCCCCAGCCTGTAGCACTGCAGGGCTTGTTGTAGCCAAATTGCAGGGCCCAGCACTTGGTCTTGTTAAACCTCACCTTGTTGGATTTGGGTCCTGGATCCAGCCTGTCCAGGTGCCTGTGCAGAGCCCTCCAACCCTCCAGAACATCCACTATGCCTGCCAACTTCATTTCACCATGGTTCCTTGAGCTCCTGGATAGTTACAATAGTCTCCATGATTCCATGAGGCCTCCCAGTGTCACAATGTCTCTTTGGTTCCATGGCACCCCAGGGTGTCACAAAGTCCCATGGATCCTTGGGCCCTGCAGTGTCACAATGGATCCTTGGTTCCAGTGTCACAATGGACTCTTGGTCCCAAGGGTCACCATGGTGTCAAACATGTTTCCTTCATTCCAGGAGTCCCTGAGGATCAACACTGGCCCCTTGGTTCCACAAGACCCTGCAGTGTCACAATGGCCTCTGTGGTTCCACCAGGACCCAGACTGTCACAATGGACTCCTTGCTTCCATGTAGCCCCACAGTGTCACAGTGGCCCCTTGGCTCTGTGGTGCCATGTTGTACACAGTGTCACTATGGTCCTCTCAGTCTCACCAGGCCCTGCAGTGTCACAATGGCCCCTTGCTGCCCCAGGGCCCTGCAGTGTCACAATCATCACAGAATCACCCAGGCTGGAAAAGACCTTAGAGAGCATCAAGTCCAACCTGTGACCCAACACCACCTTGTCACACAGACCATGGCACTCAGTGCCACATCCAGTCTATCCTGAAACACTTCCAGGGATGGTGACTCACCCACCTCCCTGGGCAGCCCATTCCAATGCCCAACCACCCTTTTTCCTAATTTCCTAATGTCCAGCCTAAACATCCCCTTGTACAGCTTTAAGGTTGTGTCCTCTTATCCTTTCACTGTTCTCTGGGAATAGACCCTGACATCCACCTGGCTGCACCCTCCTGTCAGGGAGTTTTAGGGAGTGATGGGGTCTTGCCTGAGCCTCCTCTTCTCCAGGGTAAACAACCCCAGCTCCCTCAGCCACTCCTCACAGGACTTGTGTTCCAGACTCCTCACCAGCCTTGTTGTCCGTCTCTGGACACGCTCCAGCCCCTCCATGTCCTTCCTAAATTGGGGGCCCAGAGCTGGACACAGCATTCGAGGTGCTGCCCAACCAGTGCTGAGCACAGGAGAAGAGTCACTGCCCTGCTCCTGCTGGCCACACCATTCCTGATCCATAGGAGTCACAGTTTTTGGATGAGGGAAATGCTGGGGAGGGGGTGAGGACAAAGTGTGATTGATTGTCAGCCATGACGGGTCTTGATTTTCATATCTATACAACTGCATTAGACGGTTTCTGAGGGTCAATATAATTGGGACATTGTTTATATCCATCTAGAAACAGGAAAAGAAATCTTTACAGGACAAACTGTTCTCTCTGCACTGTTTTCAATATAGTATAGTCACTTGGAATACACTTCTGAAATCTGTCTAATTAACCACAGAAGAATTGATAACGTAAATGATTCCCAGGGACTTTTCTTGTTTGGGTGTTTTGAACAAAAGTTTGTGAGTCTTTGTCACTGAATTCCTGAGCTGAAAAGCTCAAGAAAGAAGAGGCCTCTGGAGCAGTAAAATTCATCAGCAACCTCCAAGTATCTGAGGATCCATCCTCATCAGAGCAGGAATGAACAGAAATGGGCACAGCTTTCTGGCTGCCCCAGCTCTGGGATGGGCCCTGGGCCTGGAGCAGGAGCAGCTCTGGAGGGCCCCAAGGCCAGGGCTGTTGTGCTGGCCTGGGCAGATGGGATGGCAGGAGGGGCTGCAGAGCTCTCAGGAGCTCAGGGAGAGGGGAGCAGGGCACCCAGGGAGCCTCCTTTTGCCTTGGCCAAGCACCTTCCCCCATGGCTGGGGCTGAGTCCTCTCTGAGCTGCAGCTGCTGCTGTGCCCTTGGCAGGGGCTGAGGCCGTGGGGCCACTGCCCAGAGCCCCCTGGCCTGAGCAGAGCTGTGGGGCCAGAGCCGGCTGGGCTGTGCTGGGGAGAGGCCCTTGGTGCTGCACAGAGCTCAGGGCAGCTGGCACAGCTTGCAGGGAGCTGGGCTGGCCTGAGAGAGCCTGCCAGAGAAAGCAGCAGTGTCCATCTCAGCCTGGCTGAGCGTGCAGGGGCACAACTCAGCCCAGGCCTTGTGGGGCAGGGCCAGCGCCTGGGCAAGGCATTGCAAACAGGCAAGTGGCCCAGAGAGGAGGCTGCTCTGTGCCCTTGGTGGCACGCACAAAGCAGGGAGGGGGTCCAGGACATTTGTCACTGCCAGCCTCTGTCCCCAGCCCTTGCCAGCCCTGGCTGCTGAGCCCAGGTTTGCCCTGGGCTGAGTTTGGCTGTGGCCCAGCTCTATCCTCCTGCGGGGCTCAGGGCCTGTTCCCGGCCATGGCCAGCCCTGCCCGGCCTCTGTGCTGGCCCAGAGCCCGGCAGAGCCCGGGGCAGGGCTGTCAGTGCAGGCCCACAGGTGCCACGGGCTGTGCAGGAGCTGGCAGAGGCTGCCCAGCAGGGAGGCCATGGGGCACAGAGCCCCAGGGCTGTTGTGGGCACCACGGCAGAGGGGCCGTTCCCACCTGCAATGCTCCTGTCCTGGGCTGGGCCTGCACAGGGGCTGGGCCACCATGGATGGGGCTGCAAGATTTGAACCAAGGCCAGGGTGGCAAAACCCCCTGGCTGAATCTTATGGAGGAGCCTGTTTTGAGTGGGTCCACAGCTCAGGAATCCAACATGGAGTTTTAGTCATCAGTAATAGGTTGATAATTAACTTGTGTTTCCTTGAGATTCCATTGTACCACAATGGTCTCCTTGGTTCCATGAGGTTGCAATGGGAAACAGTGGACACTTGAATCCATGCATTTCTATTCCATCAGAGTGGTCTCTTGCATTCCATGAGGCCCTGCAGTGTCACTAGGGACCCTTTGTTCCACATGTTTCCATTGTGTCGCAATGGTCTCCAGAGCTCTAACTTGTTCATTTGTGCAACATGAAACAGTGGACATTTGCTTCCAAGTGTTTCCACGGTGTCACAGTGGTTTCCATGAGGTCCCTCTTTGCAACAATTCAGACTTGGTTCCATGAGATTCTATTGGGTCACAATGTTCTCCTGGCATCCATGAGTCCCCGCTGTGTTTACAATTGACACTTGGCTCCCCAAGATTCCAAGGTGTCACTGTGCTCTCCTGTGATTCACGAGGCTGTGCTGTGTCACAATGGACACTTGCTTCCTCCAAGGCTGGAGATGTCCCAGTGGCACCAGGTTTCCATCAGGCCACGGTTTGTCCCAATGGATTCTTGGTTCCATGAGAATCCATTGTGCCACAATGGTCTCCTGGGTGCCATGAGGATGTCCTTTGTCACAGTGGAGCCTTGCTTGCACAAGCCTTGGCAATGTCCCAGGGGGTTCCATGAGGCCCTGCCATGTCACAATGGACACTTGCTTCCATGAGATTCCATTATTTCACAGTGCTCTCCTAGATCACATGAGGCCTTTTTCTGCCACAGTGGTGTCTTATTTCTACTAGGCCTGGCAATATTTCCGTGGCCCTTGTGTTCCATGTGACCTCTCTCTGTCAGAATTGACCTTGGTTTCATTGCCTCAGAACACTCCCTGTATTTCCATGACCTGCCCTGTGTCTCAATGGACACTGGATCCCACAAGAGCTGACAATGTCCCCATGGCACCTGTCTCCTACTCAGCCCCACAGTCAGAATAAAGACTTGGTTCCACAAGATTCCACTGTGTCACAATGTTCTCCTTATTTTCCTGAGAACCTGATGTTTTCACAATTGACCCTTGGTTCCTTGAGATTCAATTGCATCACAGTGGTCTCCTTGGTTTCATAAAGCCCAGGTTTGTCACAACAGTCTAAGGATATTCCATTGCAACACAATGGTCTCCACCACTCCATAAGGCTGCACTGTGAAACAGTGGACACTTGGTTCCATGAGATTCCATTGGGTAACAATGTTCTCCTGTGTTCCATTACGCCTGGCTCTGCCACAGTGGATGCTTGCATGAGCCTTGGAAATGTCCCAATGGCACCTGTGTTCCATGACACCCTGCTGTGTTACACCTGACAGTTTGTTCCATGAGATTCCATGGAGTCACAATGGTCACTTGGGTTCCATGAGGTCTCTCTGTTTTGACAATTGACACTTGGCTCCATCAGATTCCATTGCTCACAATGTTCTCCTGGGTTCCAAGAGGCCCTGCTGTGTCACAATGGCCCCTTGTTTCCATGAGCCATGGCACGGTCCCACTTGCCCTGGGTTCCATGAGGCTGTGCTGTGTTCACAATGGACACTTGCTTCCATGAGATTCCATTGTGTCACCATGGTCCCCATGTTTCCATGAGGCTGTGCTGTGTCACAATGGACACTGGATTCCACAAGAGCTGGCAGTGTCCCAGAGGCACCTGTGTCCTATGAGGCTCCACGTTGTCAATGTAGAGCCTTGGATCCGTGAGATTCCAGGTTGTCCCAATGGTCTGCTGTGTCCATGTTCATGAGGCTGTGCTGTGTCACAATGGACACTGAGTTCCACGTGCCCTGGCAGTATCCAAGTGGCACCTGGCTTCCATGAGGCCCCACTGTGTTTGCAGGTGACACTTGTGTTCCCCAGACTGCCTTGTGTCACAGTGCTCTCCTGGGTGCCCTGAGGCCCTGCTGTGTCACAATGGACACTTGCTTCCATGAGATCCCATTGTGTCACAGTGCTCTCCTGGGTGCCATGAGGCACTGCTGTGTCACAATGGACACTTGCTTCCATGAGATCCCATTGTGTCACAGTGCTCTCCTGGGTGCCTGAGGCCCTGCTGTGCAATAATGGAGCCTTGTTCCCACTAGGCCTGGCAATGTCCCAGAGGAACCCGTGTGCCATGAGGCCCCACTTGGTCAATGGGCTGATGAGGGTGAAGGTCTGTAGTTATGCAGAGTCCCCAGGCAGCTGCAAAGGAGAAACGCTTTATTGCAAAAACCAGGCAACTTTTAACCTTTTAAAGCATTTAGCCCATTATCAGTTACATACTTTTAACACATAACAAACGTAATTCAATCAAAGACCATATGCAACAATGTGAACATGCAATGATTATGAAACATGTTTTTCTATCCCTAATTCAGCTGAGTCTCTTTCCCACAGTCCTTTTCTACTTAGCCAAAGTGACAGGCTTGAGCCATGATTTTACAAAGCCTTCCTTTTGGAAAGGTTTACTTATCAGTAATAAGTTGACAACTGACCCGTTTCTTTGAGATTCAATTGGACTACAATGGTTTCCTTGGTTCCATGAGGTCGCACCATGAAACAGTGGACACTTGATTCCATGAGTTTCCACTCCATCACAATGGTCTCTTGCATTCCATGAAGCCCTGCTGTGTCCCTAGAGAGCCTCTTTTCCCACAGTTTTTCATGGTGTCAGAATGGTTTCCAGTGCTCCAAGAGGCTGCAACATGAAACAGTGGACATTATCCTCCATGTGACTCCATGGAGTTACAATGCTCTCCTGGGTTCCATGAGGCTCCACTGTGTTTAAAATTGAAACTTGGCTCCCCAAGACTTGATGGCCTCACTGGGCTCTCCTGGGATTCACTAGGCTGTGTCACAATGGACACTTGCTTCCTCCAAGGCTGGAGATGTCCCAGTGGCACCAGGTTTCCATCAGGCTGTGCTTTGTCACAATGGGACCTTGGTTCCATGAGATTCTACTGTGTCACAATGTTCTCCTTAGTTTTATGAGAACCTGATGTGTTGACAATTGACCCTTGGTTCCTTGAGATTCCATTGAACCACAGTGGTCTCCTTGGTTCCATCAGGCCCAGGTTTGTCACAACAGAGCCTTGGTTCCATGTGTTTCCATTCCATCACAAAGGTCTCTTGGATTCCATGAGACCCTGCAGGGTCACAGTGGAGACTTTGTGCCCTGCATTTTCATTTCAGCACAATGGTCTCCAGCATTCCACGAGGCCCTGCTGTGAAACAGTGGGCACTTGGTTCCATGAGTTTCCATTCCATCAGGATGATCTCCTGCATTCCATGAGGCCCTGCAGTGTCACTATGGAGCCTTTGTTCCATGTGTTCCCATTGTGACACAATGGTCTCCAGCGCTCTGTGAGGCTGCACCATGAAACTGTGGACACTTGGTTCCATGAGATTCCCTCTTGTCACTGTCAGGAGAATCCACAAACACCAGAGGTTTATGTCCAAAAAGGAGACAGAGCAGTCCTTCAACTTTATTTGAATAAAGGGAGAGAGTTCACCAGGGCACATGCCTGCAGGGTTTTCTCTCTCGAGGTTTCAGAGGGCACAGCCTCCTTTTATCCTGAACTCCCGGCTGCACGTTGCCCTCTTCCTTTCCCCACTGGCCGAGGCACTAGGAAGGTAAAGCCTTCCTGAACATCCTGCCCCATATCCCCCCTTGAACCTGGCATTTCCCCCCAAAGTTCAGAAGTTCAGCCTTGTGCAGACCCTTCTCTGTGTCAGGAGCCAAGCTGGCTGGGCCCGGTAACAAACCTGCTGCTGAAAGTCAGTAGAAACATTACAACCCATTTCAAAGACATTAACACCCATCCCATCACCCATCAAATGATTTGTAAAGACATGAGCACACATCTTTCCTCTCACATTGATGTTTCCTGTGCTGGTGACAGTCTTTTAAACCCAGCCTTCAGCCTGAGCTCTCTGCTGTTGTAGTTCCATGCACAGAGGTTGTTGTCTCTCAGCCCTTCCATGGGCAGGCCGGTGTTCAGCCATCTCCAGGACAGCAGGGCCCCAGCCCACGTCACTGTGCCCTGGGAAGACAAAAACTCCAAATGTCCCGTTCTCCTTCTTCCCAGGAATTTGGCCCTGCCAGTGGGGTGTGATCCTGAGTGCCACAAGAAAAAGGAGACCATTGTGACACTGTGGGGCCCCATGGGAACAAATATCCATTGTGACACTACAGAACCTCACAGAACCAAGAGTCCATGGTGACACAATAAGGCCTCAGAGAACCAAGGGAGTCCAAAGGTCTAAAACAGTTCTTGCATGGCTCTACCTTGAGAACAGAAACCTCCTTGGTGGCAGTATGGGCTTGGCACTCAATTAAGGAGGGGGTCTGTGTGTAATGGGGAAACTCAGGAGTTTTTAGCTTGCTTCAAAACTAATAAAAAGGAAAAAACCCTCTTTGCCTGAGTGCAGCCAGTTCTCCAAGCAAAGCAGGTCCTAGGTGAAATAGGAAATTGAGAATTGTAGGAGCGTCAGTCGGTCAGGACTGAGATATCTCTAAAGCCAGGTTTTGGAACTTATGGTTTATTGCATAGGGTGTGGGTGAAAGGGCCCTGCTTGGAGCTGCCAGCTGCAGCTCGGAGCAGGCCTGTGAGAACAGGAGGGCAAGAGTAAAAGGAGTAAAGAGAGGGCAAGGGGTAGGAGGTAAGAAGGGTAAGGGTGGTAAGAGGTAGGAGCATAAGAGAGGTAAGAGTAGTAAGAAAAGTAAGAGCACAAGACAATGAGGTTCCCGTTACAATACAATAAATCTTCTGTTTTGAATATTCTAATTCTCACTAACCAATCTAATACAAGATACAAATTCTATAGCATTTACATACAGCCTACAAGAATCACTAAATTACCATACTGTGTTACGCTTTAAACCCTCAAAACTAATCTTTGGACCCCCTCTGCCATGCTAGTAGGGTCTTCTCTGACCCTTGGACCTGTCTGCAAGCAAAGGGGATTGTTCAATCAAGAGGGGATTACTTTCAGATGGCCATACTCTTGTTCTCTAGTTGTTCAGTAACTAAGGTTTGGTATCTCAAAGATGGCTTTCATTTCAATCTTGCTTGTAGTTTCCATTTTCTCAAAATCTTTTGCCAGACAATCATATTTATAAGGTTTTCCATTTCATCTTCTCCAACAGAGAATTAAGAATCAAGCATTAAGAAAGGTTTTGACTAAAAAGGGGACTGACAAAACTATATTGTTTGCTATAATTTATTGTGCTTGCAAAACAGGAAAAGAGCCAAGTTGCAAGGTGAAGCCAATGGGTTAAATGTGCAAACAGGATGGAAGGACAAAGGCACCACAGGATAAGGGGGTCCCCAGATCCCTGAGACCAGGAAAACTGATATCAAAGTCCAGAGAATGACCAAAGGACTAAAGAGAGAGCATGCACAAGAAGGCAAGGTGAAAAGTTCAAACTGAGAGGAAGACGATTTACTTCATCTAGAGACCCCCAGACGACCACCAGAGCAACCTAAAAGGAATAATGTGCAGTCCCAAAGAGGCGTGAAACTAATTTCCATATGAAGCAGGGATAGGCAATGGATATGTATGAGGTGAATCGTGTATTCCTAGTTTGTAGAGAATAAAAGGCAAAGCGCAGGTCACCAAAGGTGTGCATGGTTTTGGAGGAGCTATCCCCCATGCACCTCAGCGCTGAATAAATACATACCTACTGTTATAACTTATTTTTGTGAGTTATAGGTTGTTTTCCTGGGCATCAGATTGGCGAGCTAGGCAGGAGAGAGTCTGTGTGGCTGCGGGAGCGGCCGAGGAGCGGATTCCCTGGCACACCCCGGGACCTTCCTGGAGGGACCCCAACCTCGGCTCGCTCACTGCGGGGACAGACAACGACCTGCTGGCAGTGCGGATAAAACGGTCTGTATTAAATATCTATAACAGGGCTGCTGGTGAGTCGTACAGAGACGTCTGACACTCAGCACAGTCCCGGTGGGCTTGCAAGCAGCCGGCCGGGGGGCCAGAGACAGAAGGAGAGGGATCGATCCTGGCCGATAGCGCGGCCGACGGAGGGGTCTCACTGAGCTGATAGAGCAGCCCGCTAGTGACTCTGGGGGTGAGTCGAGCGAACCCTTGTTTTTGCTGCTTTTTGTGTGACTGCCAAGTCCAGACACGTTGGGTCGTTGGTGTGTCAGTGAGTGAGGGGGTGAGATGTACCTCTGGTACGGAGCGAGTGCGGAGCTCTATCCGCGTTTCCGACCTCGGGCGACTGAGGCGGCCGGAGAAAAGAGAAGCGACTGGGGCCAGTGTGGGGGAGTGCAAGTGTGAACAGAGGAGTGTTGTGCTTGAACACAGAGCGGTTAGCATTTGTTTTAACCGTGTACAGACAGATTGAAGGAGTGTCTCCTCAGCAGTGGTCTGGACTTGATCCCTGGAAATTTATTGTTCCAATAATTCACTGGGTAGAGAAAGGGAACAAACGGGTCTGTCTAGGTGGGATATACGGTACCTCTGCAGGGAAATTGGGAGCCCTGCCCTGGGAACAACCTGCAGTAGAGACTCTGGGTATTCCAGAGGAGGTGAACAGAATAGCTTGTCTTTGTGGAAGTTTTAGAGCCTTCAGAGGATCAAGGGGTTGGCATTTGGAGTGGGTTTTATTACAGTGTGGAGATTGTGAAATATATTGGTATTGTTGCTCTAGTAACCAGCAGGGCGTATGCCCCAAGTGTAAATTGGAAAACTATCCTCATCAAGTCAATGTTGAATCTAAAATTCTGAAGCTGGTGTGTGTGAAAAGTGAGATTGGGTGCCTGTGAATTGGGTTGTGTGTGGGAAGAAAACTGGGAAAGAACAGTAAAACTGTATGAGGAAAAGTTTGGGTGAAAACAAGACAAGACAAAAAGGAGAAGATAATGGGAACAGGACAAAGTAAAGAAATCCCTAAGGCCAGTCCATTAGGCTGTATTATTGCACATTGGAAATATTGCTGTTTCTCAGGAGAGAAAGGAAGTGGATAAAGGTAGCATATGCAGATATGTTTTTCTCTCTGCCTGAATGGCAGAGGGATTGTGGGCTCTGGGCTCCATCTGACCCTCTGGTATTGGCCTTAGAGAAGGAGAATAAGACTAAGAGAGGAAAACTTAAGCAGTGTTGTTCAGCATCTAGCATAGGGCAAAGGTGCACAAAATCTGATCAAGTTTACCAAACTGTGGCCCAGGAACAAGATCTGACAAACGATTTGCTCAGGTCTCCACACATAAGACAAGAAAGGGATGAGGATGAGGATGCAGACTCAGAGGTACCATCAGCCCCAGCCCATTCATCCCCTCCAATTGCACACCGGACTAGACAGCAGACACACATATTCCAGGCACCTCTGTGAGAGGCAGGGGGAGCAGAGGGAGAAAGGGTATTGGTTAAATCTCCCTTCTCCTCAATCGACCTGGAGGCATGGGAAAACGTTGCTAAAAATTATTGCAGTGATCCAGTTAGCACGGCTAACAATCTGTGATATATAATAAAACAACATAATCCAGATTGGAACAATAGGCAATTATTGGATACACTGACCAAGACAGAAAGACTATTAATTATAAAAATAGCAGGGGATTTGGCAGAAGATTATCATAAAATCCAACAATTGGATGTTAAAGATTATTTCCCACTCCAAAATCCACAGTGGGACCCAAACAAATCAGCAGAATTTAAAAAGTTGGAAAGCTATCAGGAGTGGGTCATAAAGGGGATGGAAAAGGCCATTCCCAAAACTATAAATTGGTCAGCATTGTATGAAATTAAGCAGGGGCCCTCTGAGCCACCATGGGAACTCCTCAATCGATGAAGGGATGCAATGCGCTGCCACACACCACTGGAGCCTGGGTCTGACACAGGGACACAGCAGCCAGTCAGTTTATTCCTGGGGCAACCTACGGGGCACATAAGATGGAAACTTCAAAAGATACGGGGACTGGATGGGAGGGACTCAGAGACTCCGGTCGATGAGGCATGGAGAGTCTTTAGGAACAGGGAAGAAGAAAAGAGGGAGCATGCAGCTGTTATAAGTGAGAGGAAAAAAGAAAGAGTGGACAAAGAGCACCTAGACAAGGCCCAGCCCGGCTGGGCAGAGACCAGTGTGTGATCTATAAAAAATATAGTCAGTAAAAAAATCAAAGCCCAGAACAAAGACGTAGTGGCCCATACGTGTCCCCCAGACCCTCCAGGATCCCTAAGTGTCCCCTCAGCGCCCACTTGGGACCCCCCAAGAACGTCCCCAGATCCCCTGAATGTTCCCAACCCCATCGATGCCCGTTACAGCCATTTCTGGGAATTCATCTCCTGCCATCCCCCGCGAGCTCACAGCACCTCATAACCCAGTTCCGTGCCTAAAACTCCTGCCGTGCCCCGCGCCCCGGCTCTCTGCGGAGCGGGCGGCCACTCGCCAATTGCCGGCTCCTGCAGCCGCTGTCAGGGCCGTGTCTCCTGCAGCCGCTGTCGCTGCACCTGCAGGGCCGCGTCCGGCTCTGCTGGGCTCCCCAGCACGGCCCGCAAGGACAGGGACGCGCTGGAGCAGGTGCCCAGGAGGGACAGCGAGATGCTGCGAGGGCTGGAGCAGCTCTCCTGCAAGGAAAGCCTGAGACAGCTGGGCTTCTTCAGCCTGGAAAAGACACTGAGGCTTAGGCTTTACTGAACTGTGGCCTTCCAGTACCTGATGGCAACCTACAAGAAAGCCGGACAGGGATTTTATACAAGGGCAGGCAGAGACAGCACAAGAGAGTATGGATTCAAACTGAAAGAGAGTAGATTTAAAAGAGTAATTCAGAAAAGAAGACTTTCCTGGAACACGTGGCCCAGAGAATCAATCTGTGGATGCCCCATCCCTGACAGTGTACGAGGCCAGGCTGGATGGAGCTCCAGACAAGCCGGTCTAGAGCAAGGGGTTCCCAGCCACAGCAGGGGGCTGCAGCGATGTGACCTTTCAGGTCCCTTCCCAGCCAAACCATGCCATGACTCCATGATTCTGGGATGCCTCCCCTCCTCATCCTCTGGCAGAAAAAGAAATTTGGGACCAAGCTCCACATTGCAGATGATGTCTTTTGGCAGCCTGCAACTGTCTCAACAGAGAATGAAAAGAGATGACAATACTGACACGATTTCTCTTTTCTACTTGAAATTTAAATGCTCTGCTCCTGTCCACACTGGCAAAACTGTAAGAAGAGGCAATTCTTCCCCACGAAATGCTTCGTCTCACCCAAAGAAGAAAGCCACAAGCCGACAGTCTTCTTTATTCCTGCATTGCTTTATTTGGTTATTTCTCTAATACGAATTAGCTTCGTTTTTTATTTCTTTGTTTCGTTCCGCGGGGCGCGCGGCCGCTCCTCCGCTGGGCTCGCTCCGGAGGCTCCGCAGCAGCGGCAGCAGCGGCAGCAGCAGCGCTTCTCTCGATCGGTTTTCCGTTCGACTTCTAGCTCGCTCATCCGTCTCCTTCTCCCTTTCACACTCCCTCTACTCCTGTCCCGTCCTGTCCGTGTTCCGCCTCTCCCAGCCCGGCTCATGCCGCGCCCCGCAAGGCGGCCGTGGGTGAGCTGGACCCCTGCCCGCCTCTGTCCGCACTGGCTGCGGCGCCTTTTGAAGAGCCTCTGGAGGAGCTCCTCACTCTGCTGGTGGTGGTGCTGGAGCATCATCGCCTTTTGGCTCCGCCTGGCCCCGCTCGGAGCCGCCCCGCAGCCGCCCGGCTCCCGCCCCGGTCGCCGGCAGCTTCCCCGGGGCGAGCCCCGCCGCCCGTCAGCTCGGCCGCCGGCCCCGAGCCGCCGGAGCCCGGGGCGGCTGGGCAAGCAGCAGCGCCCGGGGCGGGCGAGTGCCCCGGACAGAATGCCGAGAGCGCGGTGCCGTCCGCACGGGCGGAGAAGCCTCCCCCGGAGCAGCTGGATGGTATTATACAATTTTAGATGGGAATAGGCGACCTTATTAAAAGGGGACAAGACAGGGACTAATATCACCATCAGTATCTTTGTTGGTGGCAGCACAAGACCAGTTGCTACCCACCCACGAGTGGCTCTGCAGCAGAAAACTCTACATGCTGTCCATCTCCACCTAAATGAAGTCAATTGCTGATGTTTTCCAAGTACCTGAATTTAACTAAAGCAAAAGCTGAATCCTAGAATTGCTGCATCAATTCCCAAACCATCTCTCGAGTCTTCTCCACAGCTCAGGGCAGCACTTCAATGGGCTGCAGCAAAAAAAATCCAGCTGTTGTTGAGAAAAACAGCTTTCTGATAACAACTGTGCATAGTCCTCCTTTGGGCTGAGGGTTTTTAGGATGGGTCCACATCTTGAGATATTCAAAATCCTTGCCCTGGCTGGGAGCACTTGGGTCTATATTGCAGAATGAAGGTGCTGGATTCAAGGAAAGTCAGTTCTGGGTACTGGTGATGCTCTTGTGATTGCAGGAGTTAAACTGCAAAGGAGGAGGACACGTGTGTGGACATCAAAAAATGTTAGGGCAGGAGGTGATCACTGGGGTTTGCTCCTTATCTGGTGCCACATCTCCTGAAAAAGGCATTAAATGTCTGAAGGTGCTGTGAGATAAATCCTTGTCTCACATGAGAGGGAGGTTTCCTTGAAGCTTTTATATTTGATCAATCTGTCAGTGCCCCGTTTTGGGGTCCCCTGGGTTTGACTCACATGTTCAGGATCACACTGACATTGTCCCCATTCTCATTTGGCACATTATCAGTTTTGTCAAGTATGTTCTCCACTGCTGGTGGCTGCCAGTTGCCCATGAAGGACTCACACTTTTAACAGTTTGTGGAGTAACACCCTTGATCAACAAAAACGTAACAGAAGCCCTGAGTGACAGATTAGGGTTCAGAGATGGCTGCTGGTTGTAACTGACTACAAAAACGAATCAAGCTGCCATCCAGACAAGCCACAATCACCAACAAAATCTTGAAATAGCCATTTAGTGCAGAGAGAATATAGTGCCTTGCCTATTCAGTGTCCCTATGGGGGAGAAGACAGGTTCAGCCCATAAAGCAACCCCAGGAGTTATGATGGTGTCTTCTCTGACCTCTCCCCACTGAAGCATTATTTATATTGTTTTCCATTGGGGAGGAGCAAGGATAAAGTTACAGATAATGTCCTTTTATGTTTAGGTGGAGTTTTAGTTACTTCAGTCATTAGCATAGATACGGGTGTGAAAAGTAATTGGAATTTTTGAGTTCATGAAGCAAAGTTCAGTTTCTGGTTAATATCCGGATCACTCCTCTGCCTTATTAGCTTCATTGTTTTCAACAGAGCACGTCCACATGTCCATAGCACCTCAGTGCTGCTCCATCTCGTTTCCTGCCTTCTCTGGAGCCACACTGAAACCCCCTCGTTGTTCTGCTCCCCAAGGGTGCAGGCAGCCTGTCCCTGGGGAACTGCGGCCCATGCACGTCCTCCTTCTTGCTGAACTTGGCTTTTGGTCTTCTCTCCACAATCCTCTGGCAGATGGTGAGATGCTGGGGAGTGTCAGGAGGAGGAGAAGGCAGTTCTTATAAAAATAGAATCATAGAACAGTTTGGGTTGGGAAGATTCTTAAAGACAATCTCATTGTGTCACCTGCCATGGGCAGGGACACCTTCCACTAGACCAGGTTGCTCCAGGACCCATCCAGCCTGGCCCTGAACACTCCCAGGGATGGGGTGTCAACAGCTCCTCTGGCTACTTCTTCTTCCTAATATTTGGCCTTGGAAGGACCCATCATGTGGCTGTATGTGAGGGAATTAACCCTTTGAGGGGCAGTAATAAGACACGCAGCAACGTGGTCATCTTTCAGGATAGGAAAGAGCCGAGTTTATTGTAAAACACCTTGCTTAAGTACAGTCACCTGCTACTCCAGGGACAGAATACAGCTGATTGGTCCAGAGAAAGCAACACCACTTTCTTAGGCTTTCCTCACGTATCCAGCAGGTGTTTATCTTTGTTATTAATTCTATTCTTATGTTTACGTTAGAGAAAAGGGGCTAGCTTTGGGAAAAACCCTAGAAGAGCCTGAGAAAATTGGGCTGGAAAAATCCTCAGAAGAGGTTTTCTTGGGCCTGAAAGCCTCACCCATCACACATCCCAAAGGAGATATTACAGGCTCATCAGCATTACTTGAGTCCCTGGGAAAGTTCTATCCTCTTGGGAAATATCAGAAGTCAGATGACACGTGAGGGTGGGAACAGCACAGATTCCCCAAGGGCAAATGGGACTTGACAAACCTGGTCACCTCCTAGGACAGTCCCCAGCTCAGCTGGGGTGGGGTGAGCAGTGGACATGGTCTACCTGAGTATTTCAAAGCTTGTGATAGAATTTCCCACAGCCTCCTGATGAAGAAAGAGATGTGTGAGAGTCTGGACAAGGGGTCCGTGCTGTGGGTGGGAAGTGGCTGGCAGGCAGTCCCCAGAAAGTGCTGGGAAAGGGATCCTTTTCAAACTGGGAACCTGTCAGAGGTGGGGGCCCTCAGGGAGCCATATGGGGACCAAAGGTGTTTATTATCTTCATCAATGTGTGAAAAATTCATGTTACAAGAGGTCAGGAGCCACAAAGGAGACAGAAGAGTCCTGTAAAAGTGACTTCATTCATGAACAAAGGAATATGTCCAAGGAGGTCTCTCTCGATTAGTTGAAGCAAGTAAACTAGTATTCTTCTTTTATTTTTATTTCACAGCCACATCACACCCTCCTCCCTTCCCCATTGGCTGAGGTATTTGGAATGTACAGACTTCCCTATGCACTCTATAACATACGATACATGGTAATTAAAATTATCTTTAAGTCAGCTCTGGGCAGAGAAGTTAACACTCATAACCCTCGTAAGTCTTTATTTTCTTCCCAAAGTTCAGCAGTTTAGCACAACCTTGGCTGAGCAGCAGTCCATGTCAATTAGTAAATCTTCCTAAAATTAATGACTTCCCTCGTTATTTCCTATGGACAAGTATCTGGCCTTACCCACAAGGAGAGTCACACAGCCAGTTTTCAAAGGCACATTAATCTTATTCCTGTCAGATTTATGATTTATGATCAAATTTATGGAGTAAATCAGTGGAGATCTCCTTGGTTACACGAGGCCCTGCAGTGTCACAGTGGCCCCTTAGCTCCATGAGTGGGTGGGTCAGAGATCCTGCACTCTCAGCTGCTGCACGAGAGGCCACAGGAAAACCATGCTCATAGTCCTGTCATCCCTTCTGTCCCCATGCCCAGACCTGCCCCACTTCTCTGTCCTTCCCTGCCACACACTGGGTGTGCAACACCTCCATGTGCAGGTGGCATCACGAGCGTGAGGCAGGGCTGGCACCTGGGCGACCTCTGGGGCAGGAGGCCAGAAGGGATCAATTCCCCCCACACTGCAGCTCCCTGTGCCAGCCAGGACCAACACCTTCCCCAAAGTGAGCACTCCTGGGCTCAGCCAGGGCCGTGCCACACTGCAGCTCCCTGCAAACCACCGTGTCCTGGGGATGGTTTATAACCCCATACCGGTTTGGGGGTTTGGTTTTGTTTTGTTTTGTTTTGTGCCCAGGGGTGGCAGCTGTCCCTGCCACAGTCCCCATCCTCCCCAGCTCTGGGGCTGTCATGGTGAATGGGAGCCAAGTTGGGGTTTCCAGTGGGCACTGGGATCAGGGTGAGAGGCAGCCCTTTCCCTTCTCGGGGCACGCTGTTTGACTGGACACACACAGCCGGTGTCTCTGACCAGGATCCTGCTGCTCCTGTGGGTTGTGCCTGCTTTCTTTTGTTTGTTTTGGGGGATTTTTTTTTTTGCTTTGGCACTGTGACTGGGCTTGCCAGCTTGGCTTATTTTGCTGCTTTGCTGTCAGAAAGCCCAAAGCCAGCACGTGCACACCAGGACCCAGGAACACCCTGTTTCCCACTGGGGCTTCTCCCCTCTCATAACCCGGACCCAGGCTCCTGACAGGGCCAGTGAAAAATCCCAGGGAGCCATTTCCCTGCCATGTTTGGGAGCCAGGCTGCTGCTGCCTGGCCCTCACCTTGCCTCTGCTGCTGTTCTGGAGCTTTTTTCTGCACTGCAGCTGCTTTGCCCCTGCCTGCTGGCAGGCCCCACGGTCCAGCTGCATCTGCAGTTTCTTCTGCCTCTTTCTTGCTGTCCCAGGGGAGCCCTCCCTGTCGTTCCAGCCTTCTGCTCCTGAGGTTTCCTGCTACAGCCAGAGGGGCACCAGGACTGGGTGTCCCTGTGAATTTGTAAAGGAAGCGCCTCCTCCATCCCGTCCCACGGCTGCGCCTGCCATCGTTAACATGGACAAAGATGGCGGGGCCGGAGCCACAGCGCCCCCTGCAGGCGCGGGGGAGTCATTGCAGCTGCCCCGCCCGGCCCACAGCCACCAGCGCCCCTGCCGGCCGTGACCGGAACTGCACCAAAGGGGAAAGTGCCTGAAAAGAGAAGGCTGAGATTGGGTTTTGGGGGTGGGTTAAGTTCCACAATTTAAATATCTAGCATTTAGTCAATTTTTATTTTATTTAATAAGCAGGTTTGTTGGGGTTTTTTTTTCAGTTTCACCCCCTGGTATCCATTTCTCTCTTTGGCAGAATAAAAGGGAATTATTGAAGCCCTTTCTCCTTAGAGGAAATGCTCACTCCAGGGCATCTTCTCCCAAAATTTGTCTTGAAGCAGAAACATACGGCAGTGGCTTCAAGACCAAAACCTGAGTCACAGACAATTTTCCACTCTTTATGTCCAGAGCTGACCAAGAAATGTCCTGTGGTGGGATGCCCCTTTCCTACAGTCACTGCAATGACCAATGGCAATGACCAAGGGCCCGAGGCACCGCACTGCTGCTGTGCTCGCCTGCTCCCAGGGCTCACCACTTGCAAGCTTGGCCTCTTGGCACACCCTGAACCCTGACGTGATCCTCTTCTTCCCCCAAAAACACAACAATATCTTGGCTTCCTGCACCACCATTGCAGCTCCTTTACACAACTTCACTCACCACGGCATGCTTTTCCTCTTCATCCACCAGATGGACAGTGCCTCATTGGGATGCCCAGGGCAGCTGACCCATGCTGCTCCTCTGGCACCACAAGCCCTGGCACCTTGGCCAGCGCATGCCCACCCCACACTGGGACCTGCAGCACAAGCTCAGTGGCCACTTTTCCCCAGGGATCCCCAGGCCCACAATGTGGCACGCACAGGGTCATGGCAGCCAGCTGGGAATCAGCTCCTGCCATCACCACAGCCTCCCACCTTGGACCCCCCTCCACCCAAACGGGCACAGTTCAGAGCCCTAATGCAAGTGACCTATTGCACAGCACACATACACAGAGAGAAAAGGTGGGGTGTGAGACAGGCTGAAGGTGATGTTAAAAACACCTGATATAAAAATATGAAAGCCCTGGGGGAGTTTTCATCAGAAATGGCCTTGATTTTTTACACCTTCAGCCAGTGCAGAGATGTCCCACCCAATACCTGATCTTAGACAGTGGGTTTAGAGCATTTCCTGACGCCTTGCTGTATTGCACCTCCTTTATCTCAAGGCAAAATATTTTATTATTAGTCTGAGTTCAGACCTCAGGAATATTCATTCAGTTTTCAGTCACTGTTACTGAGATTTGCAACTACTTAATCTAATTAAGCATTAGAACTTAATTTAAGCATTAGAACTATTTCTAACCTGTGTATGAGACAGTTCAAGCTGGATGAGTAAATCCAATTTTTTATCCTGGATTTAACCACCAAAATCCTTATCAGCACCACATACCTTTATTGTTCTTTCTCAACATTATTGTTCTTTCTCAAGGCATCTCTCATGTTATCCCACTCAGTTTCCCATTTTACTTAAAAATCTTCATGTCAGATCAAAACAATCTCTTCACTCCTACTCTAATTTCCAACCACTCTCTTATGGGTTTTCACTCTGTACAGGTACAGCTGGGACTTGGCTTCAGCTCTCATCATCTTGGCAAACTTTATGGCATGACACCAATTAGGGCAATATTGCAATGGCAAGAGGCAACAGCTTCTCATTTTCATTTACCCTCGCCTCCTTACGCTGTAGCAAAAATGGAAAAAACCATTTGATCATAGATCAAATTACCTCAGCCTGCTCAAATATTGGATCACCCTCATGGTGAAATGCTACCAAAAGAAAGGTTTCCACACATGTAATAGGAATTTCTCACGTTGCAGCTTGTGCCTGTTGCCTCTTGCCCCATCAAGGTACCTCAGTGAAACGGAGAGAAAAATGTAGCAAGGCCACTGAGGCCCAAACTGGTCCCTGGGTCTTAGAGACTTTGTAATGTGGGGAGGCGGTGGAGCCTCCATCCTTGGAGATGTTGAAAGGCCTCTGGAAGAGGTTGTGGCCAACCAGTTCCAGGTGAGCCTGATTGAGCAGAGGAGTTGGACCAGGTGATCTCTTGGGGTCATTTCCAACCTCAACTACTCTGTGTTTCTGTGATTCTGTGCAGGGCACGAGACATCTGCAACCACAATTTTCAGAATTTCCAAAGTCAGACAGAGCTGTGTCTGTACCCAATTCCTTCGTGCATTTACTTTTCAATTCCTCTGTTTCTTTGCAGGTGTGGTGATAGAGAGTGCATAAGAAGATGAGTGGTGTGATGTAGAGGGATAGAATCCTTTGGAGCTGCTGCAGTATTGATCACCAAGCAGAATGGAAGTCAGGAAGCAATACAAAAGTGTTTGGAAAAAGGATTATAGTGTGTTGTCCGTATCACTTCATTCCCTAATTCAGTTGTGGTTGAAGAAAGAATGGAGCTGGAAATTACATGTCCCCAGAAGAAATCAATGGAGCAATTATATGTTGCTTAGGACTTCTTCTGTCCAGGCTTCATTACATTTTTCTGGAGTTTGACCTCCCACCCTGCCTGCATTCCCTGGGCTTGCTGTGCTGGGAAGTGCTCGTGCAGCCACAAGACTCAGACAACTTTTAGGGCATTTCTACTTCCTGTGATTTGGTGGGTGATCCTCCTGTGCCATGGCAGATACATCGGCTGTGTGCTTTCAGCAAATGAAGGAAACAAGCAGCCAAAGTTCCACCCAAACCAGAGCAGCTGAATTAGCCAGCGAGTTCTACACCAAACCTCTGGTAAGAGTCCTGCCAAGCCTGGATTTTAGATGTTTGAGCAAATTTGTGTGTGTGAAGAATCTGGAATGTACAGCAGTTATTAATCTTGAGTCCCAATTTTGCCATATCTATACCCAGAATTTATAGTGCTAGTCATTTATATAGAAAAATCTTGATATCTTCAAATATTCCCTTGACATAAAACATGGAAGAAAGAAGTAAAGAAGGAGGAACAATGTTTAGGCTGAAAGGGCAGAAGAAATGTGAGCTGGTCCTTGCTGAACATTGTGCTGCTTTTCCCTGATCCTATGGGCAAGGACTCAACAAGTGCCTCATGGCAATGAAACTCTGAGAGCCCAAGTCAAGTGTCTGTGTCTGTACCACCATGGCAGGGTGAGAGGTACATTCAGATGTTCCATTCCTCCTCGGGTGGGTTTGCTGTCTGGGAGGTTTGCCAGCAGAGTTCTGGAAGGAAAACAGCCAGTGTGACCAGTGCTCCAAAGAGGGGACACAGGGAATGAGCATTCCCAGCTGCAGGCACTCCTGGCCTCCGGGTTCAGAACTGGAAACTCAATCCCACGGTGGCTTTTCCATCCCAGCAGAGCTCTGTGCCCTTCCTTGTGTGCCAGGAATTTGGAGGCTGCTGCTGTTCTTCCAGAAGGTGCTGATGAGGATGGACAGAATGGAGGAGGGACTCTGAGCTTCTCCAGGTGTTTGTGACAGAGTCAGTTCATGGGTGGGGTCACTGGGAACCATGGCCAGGCAGGAGCATGGCTGCAATGGAGCTTGAGACACAAACCTGCCTCTAACACAGCTCAGACAAGGACTCAAGGCCAAAGCTTGAGCTGAAATGGAGCTTCTGGGATGTAAATGGAGCTCCTGAAGCTAAAATGGATTTTCAGGCTATGTGGATGTGCCCCCAATGTAGCAGTACTGCTCTCTGCCTTGTTGTTAACCAGCCCTCAATCCTGCTGGATCAGAAATCACAGAGTTTCCAGTGAAAACATTTTGAGAGCCAACACAGCTCAAGCTTGTGCTTTAGCTGAATTTTCCCAATTAGTTCTCCTCTCATTTTCTGGGAAAACCAAGACCTGGAAACTGGTGAGAGCCAAGGTAACACAATATGTAAATCTCGGCACTTTGATTCAGTTACACGTCAGAGAGCCTTAAATATTTCACATTTTTGTAGCAAAAAACTCCTCTATATGGATTTCATAATATCTTTAATAAGAAGAAATAAAATAAGCCCTTTTATTTTGGCAGCATGACTTAGATATAAAGTCCAGTTTTAGTGAACTGACTCATACCCAGCACAATATTGTCAAAAAGTACCAGTTAAAATGGCTCTCAGGGGCAACGAGCAGACAGTGTTCAAGTGAAAAAACCTGCCTGAAGGGACAATCCCTTCAGCAGACAGTCTGCTTCAGTTGCACAAATTCTCCCTCTGAACATTGGGACACACTTTATTACTTTGTGGGGGCCAAGTCCAGGTACGAGCTCCCCAGAGAGGCTGTGGAGTCTCTGTCCTTGGAGATATCCCAAAGCCATGTGGAGATGTGTGGTGGGGTGACCTTGCCTGGTTGTAGGTGCCCAACAAGATGGTCATCAGTATCCCTCCTCAACAAAATGACAAATCACAGACAATTAGGAAAAAATACAGTCATTTTCCAGGAAAACTCAGAATCCACTGGAAGGGCTTTTTCAATTATACCATGAAGGAACATTTTTTTCCCCAAGCACAAAAAATTTAATTCCAAGTATTTTTAATTCTGATGCATAATGAAAATAAATTCAGAGCTGACCACCACAACAGATCTCTCCTCACCTTCCTTAGCTTTGTTAAGGAGACACAAATTAGGCAGCAGCCTGATTACAATGTGATTTGATCACTTCCTTTACATTATCCACCTCTGAAATGCAGGGTGAAGAGACTTTTTCATCATCACCAGAAAACTGCAGTATCTCAGAGGCTCAGGGTCAGGCTCTGCACTCTCAGGGCCTGTGGAGAAGAGGGCAGTGAATTTCCCTTCCTGGCAGCTGCCATCAGCAGAGCTAAAAGTGTTCAGAGCTGCTCCCTTAAGTGCATCATAAGAAGGCACCTGCTGGTCCGGGAAGTGCAGGAAGATCCCAAAGTATTGCACCTTGCCACCCACACTCAGACAGGTCCAATGATCTGTGAGGCCCAAGAGTTTCACCCATCTGCCAAGCCAATGGCCCAGAAGCCATTCTCAGGGCACAGAGTCAATGGTCCTTTGTGAGACACAGATTGCCAGCCAACCCCCAAGGCCCAGAGGCTTCTTCTCACAGCAAGCACTCCCCAGAAGTGTTTTCCAGATCTGTATCCTTCCTTTGCCAACACAGAAATATGGGAATCAAATATCTTCTCATTGCTGGTCAAAAATCTGATGACACCAGTGTCAGTGTGGTGCAGGGTCCATTGTGACACTGTGTTGTGTACAGGTAAAGCCTTACAAAGTAAGGGCCTTGTTACCCTTGTGAAATCATAGCTCGGGCTTGTTATTTTGGCTAAGTAGAAAAGGGCTATGGGAAAGTGGCTCAGCTGAATTAGAGGTAGAAAAATGTGGTTACTGGGCTGCAAAGAGAGAGAAAGGACAGTAACACACACGGACCTCTTTTGGGGGAAAAAAGCCAACTTTATTGTAAGGACATCTCGTATTTAAAGTGTGTTACGTGCAGCTAGGACAGGACAGTAGTTCATTGGACAAATGGGAAAAACATCCTTGGGACAGCACCTCAGGGTGTATCCCACGGGAAAGACACCAGCTGCTAATCTTTATGATGAATTCCACTCTGTTTTCTACCATGTTATCACCCTGGGAGACTCCTCCCTAACTGAAGCTGCAGTCAGCTTGTCAGCCTGGGAATGGAGCTGAGAGTCAGGAGAAATCCAGGCCTGGAAAGAATTTCCAAGCTGTAATTCCCTAGCTCTCTAAATGTGTGTGTCCACAGAAAACCAAGTTATATAACTATTATATGTTCACACTGTGGTTTATAGTGCTTGGTTGAGTTACATTTGTTGTGCTTAAATGGAATGCAACTGATAACGGCCTAACTGCTTTAAAAGGCCTGGGTTTTGCAATAAAGATCTCTCTCTTGCACCTGCCAGGCAGCTCTGTGTCACTCTGCTTCGTACAACTGCTGGGACCCTCTGGGAGAGCTCCCAAGGCCAGGGATTTTAACTGCTGGCAGTGGATCCTCTTCACAGCAGTGGCTCCTGTGACCCCACAGGTCCCCATTTAGTCCCCACAGTCAGACCAGGTTTCCTCCCGGCTCAACCCCAGTTCCACAAAGCCATTTATTCAGGCTGCAGTAACACAGGAACAGCTGGAGCTGCTGCACCTGAGCAGGACCCTGAACGAAGGACTCTGGGCTCATGTCATTTCTCTCAACCTTCTTCCATTTTTATTCACATTTCCCAGCCTTTTCCCCTCAAGTTTTCCACCATTTTTGCCCTCAGATTCCCTGCTCATCTGTCTCCTTACCTTTCCTGCTATTTTTGGCCTCATCTTTCCTTCATTTTTCCTCCTTTTGCACCCATTTTCCTCCCCACGTTTCCCCATTTTTCCCCTGATGTTTCCTGTCCTTTTCCCCCCTCAAGTTTCCTGCTTTTTTCTCCCCTCACATTATCCCCCCATTTCCCTCCCTCACATTCCTTGCCATTTGTTTCCTCTCACGTTTCCTGCCATTTGTTCCCCCTCACACTTCCTGCCCTTCTGTCCCCTCACATTTGCCATCATTTTTTTCCCTGACATTTCCCACCTTTTCTTCCCTTCTATTTCACACCCTTCCTTTCTCTCATTTCCTGTTCTTTTCATTCAAATTTCCCATCCTTTTTTGCTTTCCATTTCCCACCTTTTTTCTCCTCAGGCTTCCCATCCTTTTCCCCCCACTGTTTCCTGCCCTTTTGTCCCCTCACGTTCCCCACCATTTTGTCCGCTCACGTTCCCCTCCATTTTGTCCCCTCACGTTTCCCGCCCTTTTCCCCCCCCATTGCTTTCCGTGCTTTTTCTCCTCATGTTTCCCCACCATTTTGTCCCCTCACATTCCCCATAATTTTGTCCCCTCACATTCCCCACCATTTTCTCCCCTCACATTTCCCTCCATTTTGTCCCCTCACATTTCCCTCACATTCCCCACCATTTTGTCCCCTCACATTCCCCACCATTTTGTCCCCTCACATTTCCCTCCATTTTGTCCCCTCACATTCCCCATCATTTTGTCCCCCTTACATTCCCCACCATTTTGTCCCCCTCACATTCCCCACCATTTTGTCCCCCTTACATTCCCCATCATTTTGCCCCCTCAGATTTCCCTCCATTTTGTCCCATCATGTTCCCCACCATTTTGCTCCTCATGTTTCCCCACCATTTTGTCCCCTCACAGTCCCCACCATTTTGTCCCCTCATGTTCCCCACCATTTTGTCCCCTTTACATTCCCCACCATTTTGTCCCCTCATGTTTACCACCCTTTCCTCCTCACATTTTTCATCCACTGTTCTTCCCCAAGTGCCTCTGCTACCTTTAACATCAGTGCTTCCATAGTGCTAGGAAATGGTGCACTATATTCATATATAGAGCTACCTGTGTGGTGCAGTCATTAATATTTCTGTAATCCATTATAAATAGATTGTTTATTTTATTTCAAGAGCTAATATATCACTAATATATAGAATATATATTAATTATATATATAATTAATATACATGAGATAATATATATGACTGATATTATTTAAGCATATTATTATAAAAATTATATATATTTAAAAGCTATAAAATTTATACATCTCGTTTACAAGAATAAATGAGATACATATAAGGTAATTATATATATAAGGTAAGGCTGTAGAACTAAATTTGGTTCAGAAAGGTCTGTGGTTGGGCTTGGATCCAGCCACACTGACTCCTCTCCAAGGATTTTAGACAGCCAGGTCTGAGTGCCCAGGATCCTTCTCTCTGGCCTGCAGTTTCAAAAACTCTGTGACAGAAGCAGAGCCCACGTGAGCCCCCGTGTCTGCACACAAGGGGCCATGGCAAGGCCCGGGAAGATGAGCAGATGCATCGGGGGCACGTGGCTGAGTGCAGGGATGCAGCCCAGCACAGCCTCTCTTACCTTCCTGCTGACAGGTGAACTTGAAGTGGCTGCAGAGGCCATCCAGAGCCATAAAGCAGCCTTGTCTGTCTTGAATGACTTGAAAAGATGTCCCAGCAGCTTCCCCAGGCCTGGGATCTGGATCTCTCCTCAGGCAGCACCTCTGTCCTCATTGTGACCAGCCTGGGGGAGGCAGGCAGAAGAGCAGAAGGGCTGAGGGTGGGCAGCTCAGGCTCTTAGCAGGAGCCAGGAGGGGACTGGCCACGACCCCGGGGTTATTCTGGACCACCTCACACCATGCTCAGGGGCTGTGGGGAATGGGTCCCAACTGGTCAGGGCGATGGTGGAGTTAGCAGTCATGGAAACGCTGGGCTGCACTTTGAGAAGGACCTTAGAAAGCCAGGGCATCCTTCCCACTCCTCATGGGTCAGCAGGTGTTGGAGTTTGTGTCCCTTCCTTATGTGAAGGTCCCTCTCTGCTCAGCGGCACCAGCAGCACAGCGTGCACAGGGAGGATCTTGATCTTCGCTGCTGTTTTAGAGACTTCAGGATCAAGCTGGTCTGAGCTGCCAGGCAACGGATGGAGGCATCCTTCTCTCTTGCTTGCAGCATTTCAAGTTCTGCAACACAGAGAGAGCCCAGATGAGCCCCAGTGTGTGCAGAGACCCCCCCGGCTCCCCCGAGCCCTGGCTCCCCACTCACCCAAGAGGATCTCAGCCAGGGTGTCCTCACTCTGCTCTCTCAGGTGCCGCGCAGCCAGCCCTGGGCACAGAGCTCCATCAGCCCCTGCTCCCCAGCGTGCTCCCAGCAGCGTGGCCCCCGGCCCTGCCTGACCCCCTCAGCAGTCTGGGGGTGGCACTGGGCAAGGTGGCCACCAAAGCCCCTCACCTATGTGAGCACAGTGGGCACAGGGAGGCCGAGGCCCTGCCCATGGCAGCCCCAGGGCTGGGGGGACGGGGCCAGGCTGCCCCAAGAGGGACCCTGGGGACTGGGACTCACCAATGAGCCTGAGGGCCGCCTCTCGCATGGGGGCCTGAGGGCTCAGCAGGTAGGGCTGGCTGTCCCACACCAACCGTTCAGCCCTGCTCCTGTCCTTGGCCAGCTGCAGACAGCACAGGGCTGTGGGCATTTCTAGGAGGCCCCCAGGTGGCCACAGCAGCCCCTCCTGCCAGCACCCCTGTGTCTCACAGCCCTTCCCCATGCTGGGGCCATGGAGAGGACATGGGCCTGGAGGAGGCTGCTCTACTTGAGACAGGGGCAAGGGTGCAGCTCCAGGCTTTGGGCCCAGCTGCAGAGCTCACAGCCCCAGCACAGTGTGCTGGGCAGTCCTTGCCCAGCCTGGGGCTCATCCTCACCAAGCACTCGCCCATCCTCCATGTCTGCTCTGTCTGTGCCAGGTGCTCGAGCTCTTTCCACTTGAGGAGCTCTGCTATAGCCAGGACGGCTTCCTTGGAGGCCTGTGGGGCAGAAGCTGGGAGGTGGCACCAGGGGCTGTGGAAGGAGGCCTCGCCACAATGCCCAAGAGCCCCAGGGGGTGTCAGCCTCCCCTCTCTGTATCAATGCCCAGCCTGAACATCAGTACCTTGGCCACGCCAGGGGCCTGGTCACTCATGTGAAGGATAAGCCGGACCAGGGCCTTCCAGGAGTTCCTCCTCATGGCCTTCTTGTCCCTCCACACGGTTTTGCCCAGCACGTCTCTGAAGAGGCAGATGGAGCGCTCCCGTACACACTCTTCCTTCTGGTAGGAAGGAGGAAAGCTGAGCTTTGCACACAGCGGCTCCCTGCCCATGGCCAGGAGGGGCTGAGCTGAGGTGGCTGAGCTGAGGTGGCTGAGCTGAGGTGGCTGATGCTGCAGGGTCCCAGCCCAGAGAGGGCAGAAGCAGCTCTGGGCTGCAAGGCCCGGAATCCATCCCAGGAGAGCCCAGGGGAGCGGGGCCTGCTCCCAGTGCTGCTCGCAGGGCTGGGCTGTAGGGCAGGGGTCATTGCCCAGGGTCCCTCTGCGGGGCTCAGGCTCCCACATCAGCCTTACCTCATCAAAGAAGTGCCAGAGCTTCTGCACCACCTTCACAGCCATGGGGCTGGCCTCACTCTTCTTTAGGTGCCCCAGAACGTTTTGGAAGATGTCCATGACCATCACCGCACAGTCCCAAGAAAATCGCCACCGGATTTTCAGGAGCTCTCGGAGAACGCGCTTCATTTTTCTTGCCTTTTTGAAAACAGTTTCCATTCTGTGAGAACTCCTGTGGCTGGTTGGTCCCTAGGCAGCCCCAGGCCGCACCATGGCAGGCAGGGCATTTGGAGCAGTCACCACAGCACCTGAGTCCCAGCCCAGGCCGAGCCACCACCTTCCCTGAGACCTCAGAGTCCAGGTGCCACATGTCTGCCCCCCACAGCGGCCTGCTCACCGTCTCAGCTCTCTCCGACAGTGTCACCAGGGCCCTGAGCACCAGAGGGACCATTTCTCTTCCTGAATACCTCAGAGATCTCAAGTCGGTATAAAATGGATCCAGGTCCTCTTCATCCACATTATCAGAGGCCAGCATCTGGAAGGAAGCAGCAGAGAGCCCAGGCAGAGCTGGCAGGGCTCCCTGGCACAGCTCCTGCTTCCCACCAGCAGCTGAGGCCAAGAGCACGTGGGCTTTTCCTGATAACTCACTGCCAGGAACGTGAGGCAGGACTTGTGCTTCTCAGTGATGATGTCATTATGCCAGTGCTGCAGTTGGATTTGCAGCTCCTTCAGAACCTTCTCCAGAGTCTGGCGCACAGAGAACATGGCCTTCCACAGACAGACTTTGTCACTGCAAGGCACAGCGCTGTCAGCAGGGCTGCCTCGGCCACTGCAGCACAGCCTGGGCTGGCCCTGCTGCCCAGGGACCCTGCCCGGGCAGGTGGGCACGGCTGCCAGGGTGTTCCCCATGGGGCTGGGAGCAGCGAGCTGGCTCTGGGCTGCCTGGCCAGCTTTGGCTGCTGCGGGCCTGGGCTGGGAAGTGTGCTATGATGGAGGGCACTGCTCCCTTTGGTGATCCTGCAGTGTTCCTTGGCTCTGGCAGCCAGAGTGTCTCGGCTGTCTCTCCCCACAGGGATGAAGCCCTCCAGGCTCTCAGGGCCAGTACCTGATTCTTGGTGCAACGTCCAGAGCTGTTGCAACGACTCTCCCAGGCCACTTATTCGCCATCAGGGCAAGCAGTGAGTAAAAGCTGTGAGCTGCTGGTGTGTTTTTCTCATCGCAGTAGGCAAAGATGTGTCTCACAATCTTTGGCACCTGGAGGGAATACAGGTGAGGCTGGTGCTGCCACTGCAGTGCAGCCGTGTCTTGGGCTGCCCTGCCCATCCCTCTGTCAGGACCTAAAGGACGCAGTTAACTCATCTCAAAGCGCTGACAAAGAAGGAAGTTCACATAAGATAAGCAACCACAGCAGGCACAGATGGCAAAAAGGGAGGTGTTAATTCCAGGCCTGAACGGAGGATTGGAATTAGCACAGTGGACAAAATGCCACTGTGCAGATTGTGGGAAAAGCTCAGACAGCAAGCACAGCAGGACACCACGCCTGGTGGGGCAGATCTGGGTTACCTGTCTGGACAAAAATTCCTACCCTGGCAAACTGTGGGAGAAGGAAGGAACTGCTTACAGAAGGCCAGCCCCAGTTGTGCCAAGAGCACAGGTGCCTTGTGGATACCCAGGACTCGGACAGATAGAAGTGGTACCTTGAGAACAGCTGGGGGAATCCCTGCCACCGTGAAGATCAGAAGGCCCAGTGCAATGTCACCATGTGCTGGTGACTATCTGTGTTTGTAATCTGTGTTTGTGTGGCTGTCTCTCTTCACCTTCCCCCTCTCTCTACATCCCATTTATTCTTATATTTAATCTGCACTATTGACCTTGGCATATGGTCTTTTTCGTACCTTAACTGTGGTTTAGGTATCTTAAAATGACCAGATCCTAACATTATTTGGATGTCAGAAGTGGGATCCTAACACCCTCTCTGCTGCCTCAAGGTGGCTTCAGGAGCCTCACACAGCTGGCTTTGGGAGGGCAGGAGGCAGGAACCTGACAGGGCTCAAGGGCAGGGCAATCCAGCCCCAGGCCACTTACATCCATCAGCCACAGCTCAGGGGATTTCATGGCCACCTCCAGAAACTCCGTTGGAGCTTTCTTGTCCAAGAGGCTGGAGCGTCCCAAGATCTCGATGGCTGCAAGGACAACGCCTGTCCTCCCAGCAGGCCTGAGGTATCTCCCAAAGGCCTGTGGCAGGAAGGAAGGGATCAGAGGCCAGTGCCAGCCAGTGTCCCGAGGTGCTGCTTGGCTGGGCAGTGTCAGCAGCCCTGGCCAGAGGTGCTGGGCAGTGCTGGCAGCAGTGGCCACAGGGAAGCTGGCAGCAGTGGCCACAGTCCCCATGCAGGGGAGGATGAGGATGGCCCCGAGACAGGGAGGAGGGCTGGGCTCTCGGGCATGGGGCGCAGGCCCTGCAGAGACCCAGGGCTCGCTGGTGGCCAGCAGGGCTGGGGAGCTGCTGCTGCTGCCTGGACACCACAGTGTTCCCTGCTCGGGGACAGTGGGAACCTTCTCACCAGGGACAGCCCCACTGGTTCTGCACCCTTTGCACACACAAATGCCCTGCTGATGCCACAGGTGAGAGTCCCAGCAAGGGGGAAGGCTCCTTACCTTAACTGTCCAGGTGCTGGGCGTATTCAACAAGGAGATGATCTCAGATTTCCAGTGTGCTGGGGACTGGGCATGACCCTCTGGCACTATGGCATCTAAAGAGAGGGGAAACACGGACCCATAGGTGAGTCACAGCCACTGGGCCAGCAGGGGACCCCACCCTGACAAGAGTTGGGATGCAGGAATGGCTGGGGAGCAGTTGGTCACGGGAAGAGGTGCTGGGCACTGGTGGCAAGGGGGACCTGTCTCCAGTGTCTGTACCCACTGCTGCTGGCCCGGGAAGCTCTGAGCCCCTGGAGCTCTGCATGCAGCCCCCAGTTACACCGTGGCTGCTGGACTGGTCAGGGGAAGGGCTGGCAGGGCTGGAATGTGGCAGGGTGGGACATGAGCTTGGCAGAGGCCATGGGGAAGGGGCAGAGTGGGGCTGAGTCCTGCATGGAGGAGCAGCTCAGCTACACAGAACCATCCAGAACCTGGCAGGAGCAGAGGGGACAGCAGCACTGGGGACATGATGGCACCTGCACCAAGGACAACAAGGGGCTGTCACAAGGCCCAGGAAGACAAGCAGGTGTATCTGGGGATGTGGCCGTGCATGGGGATGCAGCCCACCACAGCTTCTCTGACCTTTCTGATGACAGATGAATGTGAAGAGAGAGCAGAGACTATCCAGAGCCATAGAGCTTGTCTTTTCTGTCCTGAAGGACTTGAACAGGAGATGTCCCAGCAGCTTCCCAAGGACTGGGATCTGGATCTCTCCACAGGCAGCAGCACTGTCCTCATTTTGACCAGCCTGGGGGAGGCAGGCAGAAGAGAAGGGCTGAGGGTGGGCAGCTGAGGCCTTGCAGGCATCTCAGAGCTGTGGCTGTACCCCAGCAAAGGGAAGGGGAAATGGCTTGGCTGGAGGGTAGCAGGTCCTTACCAACACATGGGAAGAGGAGTGGGCAAGCAATTGGCTCAGCTGCCTAACCCTGCCCATGACCCTCTCCTGCACTGCCACTCTGTCAATGTAGTCCAGCAGCTCCTGGGAAGAGAGAAGAGAGCAGCTGCAGGTGAGCCCCTCAAGCACACACCCACTCCAGCAGCAGCAGGAGCTTGGCCCCACTCCTGAGACACACTTGCACCGTCCCTCCAGGCTTCCTGTGCCCTCAAGCAAAGCCTGCCAGGGGGCTCCTGCCTCTGGGCCACCCCCTGCTTCCCCAGGGCAGCTGGGCACCCTCCCTGCAGCGTGCTCTGCCTGCAGGCACTGGGGGTGTCCTGGTTCTTGCTGGGACTGGGTTCCTTTGGCAGGAGGCAGGACAAGACTGGACACAACCCCGGGCTCCTTCCTCTCCAGAGTGAGGAACAGCCCTCTGACCCCTGACTCTGTGCACGGGCCAGACCTCCAAGATGTGCTGAAGAATCCAGATGATTTTGGAGGGAGGAGAGCTGAGCACCATCACCTCCAGCATGGTGTCCATGGAATGCAGAGTCTGCAAGGATGACACAGAGCAGTGGCTGTGATTCTGCTGTCCCTCCCATCCCCAGAAGACTGATCTGAACTCCCAGGGTGAGGGGAGGGACACAGGAGCAGGCTTTGTGCTGGGGGCAGAGCAGCCAGCATTGCTGGATGTGGCTGGAGCCTGGCAAGGGATGAAGGGATGAGGGTAGGAAAGTGAAGCTTAGACAATGGCCTGCCCCGGATCTTTGGTGCTAAGGCAGCATGGGGTGGCCAGGAGCAGCCCAGAGGGACTGGAGGCTCCTCCAGTTCATGCAGCACTTACCGAAGAAAAGAGGGTTGCTTCCAGTCTCTGCATTTCCCTCTTTGGAGGAAGGAAAAAGATGCTGTCAAAGCAGAGTCTTAAGAGTTTTCTCTTCTTCTCCAGCACTGTCCCGATGGTGCTGCAAAGAGAGAGGGGCCCCGTTGGACACTGGTGCTGGGAGCAGGGCCTCAAGGTCTCCTGCAGCTCTGGGGCAGGGCTGCCAGCAGGGATGGGCAGGTGGGCACGGAGCATTGGGAGGGCTCTGCAGGCCCTTGGGCCAGTACCTCAGTCCAGCGAGGGCGAGCATGGCGAGCTGCCGCACCTGGGTACAGATCTCGTACTTGGGCTCCAATTTCAGCAGCACCTGCAGGGCACAGCTGGGCTGGAACCTGGCAGCTGCCAGCACCCACAGCCAGCAGAGCTTTGCCCTGCCCGAGTGGAGCCCTCACAGGCTGTGGGGGTCCTTGCCCCCTTCCCCAGAGCGCTGCGTGCCTCCTCACCTGGATCATCTGTCCCAGCTTGTATCTGCTACAGAAATCATTCAGGTCCTGGGAGAAGCCACTGTCCTTGACATCTCTACACAGGGTGCAGATGCTTTCAAGGAACTTCAGCTTCAGGTCATTGTCCTGGAGCTGGGGGACAGAGACAATGGGGCAGCGTGAAGTGAGGAGAGCCAGGCAGCGGGACCAGAGCCCTGGGCTGCAGAGCCCTGTGGGAGCAGCTGCTCGGCAGAGCCAGCACCCCTGGCCAGGCACAGCCACCACCCAACGGGCCTTGGCTACCTGCTCGGGGCTGCTGACAAAGGCCTGGATGAAGTCCATGGCTCCCTGTACATGAACAGGTACCCAGCTGGCATCTAATGGAGGGGGAGAGAAGTGTTATAAGTACGTATTATGTACTTTTCACAAATATTCAAATGGATGAATGGAAAATGAATTTAAATGAAAACTTTGCTGAATTAATATAGTTTCTTTTAGTTCTGCTATTAAAAAAACTTAGAAACAGTAATGTGATAAATATTTTCCTTGGGCTTGAACATGGTGATGTAAAAGCTTTTGTTCATGTAACTAACAGAGAATGGTAAAAAGATAATCAGGAAATTCTTCACATTCTTGGATTATCCTATCTGGATGAGGACGGGGTGACGAACACCAGAACTCCAGGGAAAGGGTTTATTGATCACCGTTATTAAGGAGTGCACCAACAAGAAGGAGCCACAAGGAAAAAAATTAAAAAGTGAAAATGCTGATCTTCAGGTTGGGGGTGGATCTTGAATAATGCATGAAAGGTCTATGAATATCTGAGTTATGGTGTGTTCTTGGCAGGATGCCAAGCACCTGACACTTGTAACCTTTTGCTTTATTGTCTCTTACTGTCTTTTATTAAACTTATTAGAATCTACCAGGAAACTGAACCTAGTTTTTCACAGAAGGGAGAGCTGCAGAGGGTGCTGTGACAGGACAGAGCAGAGGAAGGAGCAGGAGCTGGGGCCCCTCTGCTGTCCCCCTCCTCAGCAGAGCCTGTGCCAGGGCAGGTGTCCTACCCTGAGCAGCCCTGGCACTCCAGCATCACTCCCAGCCCTGCAAGCCCCGCTGCCCTTGTGCCAGGGAAACCTGATCCCAGCACGGGGACCCAGCCCTGCCCAGTCCCACAGGGCCCCTCACTCACTGGGCTGCAGTGGCTGCACCAAGGTCACCTCGGGGGGCTCCGCTGCAGAGCTGCTCTCCTGAGGAGCCGCCACCTCCTCCCAGGCCACCCTGGGCTTTCTTGGAGGCCTCTTCTCCATCTTATGGAATAGAGAAAATGTATAAAGATCGGTAAGGGGGAAGGCTGGGTGAAATATCTGTCTCCCTTCTGCGGGACAAGATGTGAGCTGTGCTCGCGGGCTTGTCGCCAGCTGCGTGCTCCCGTCCTGTCCCGTCGCTGTCCTGCCCGACACTGCAGCCTGGGGGCTGGGTCCATGCCAACAAAGCCTGGGGGCTGTTGCCAGGGGCAGGTGGCAGGTGGCAGGGAGCCCTTTGTGACACCCCGGTTATCCCCAGTGTGATGCTCCCACTGAAACATTCCAAACCACGCACTGCTCCCTTCTCCCACTCTCCCTCCCCTTCCCTCGGCTGGGGGATGGAGAAGAGAACTGCAGGCAAAAAAATGAAAGGTCACAGGTTGAGTTAAGAACAATTTACTAAAAGCAGCAAGGAAACAAAGCGAGAGCCCTGAGCTGCCGAACCTTATGGAGGACAAAGGAGCCCAAGGCCGGGCAGCTGGTCTGTGTTACTGTGGCCACCTCTCTCAGAAAGGCATCTCCTTGCCTTTTTCCCTTTTCTCCAGTTCTGCCTGTAGGTATTTGAGTTAGAAAGTCACAGCCCACCTGCAGAGTGAGGACCACTTGCCACCTGTTCAAGGGCTGCTCCTTGTGCTTGGTGTGCCCTCCCCAAGGGATGGGCACAGGGCAGGGTGGCATGTGTCCCAGCACGGCCCTGTCTAGCAATGGCCAGTGTCTAGAAATGCTGTAAGAAGATGCATTTACACTCAAGTTCAAGCCTCCAAGCTGGAGCTGGTGGGATGCTCTCCAGCCACAGATGGATGTGCTTCAGTTCCTCTGGTTGAGAGGGGCTGCATTTTTGCCCTTTTTGGAGTTTTCTTCTCTCTTATCAAGCAGGAAGGGCTGCTGTGAATGACACAAGCTTGCAGAATTGTTTAAGTTTATCAATATATGCGCACGCATATATTTTATATAGATATATATGTAGAGGTTGTTCAGATAATACTGTATCTTTGCAAAAAAAGAATGAAAACCCTGAGGTTTGAAAAACAAGTTCTATTTTAAAAAATGAACAGTTTTCTTCTAGCACAAGCCTTCTTCTTGTCTGTGGGGAACAGGGGAGTGAAGGGAGAGCAGGATATCTTCAAATGAGGATGTGACCTGGATGTGCTAATCCCAGGAGTTATTTGTGAAATTAGTGTGGCTTTGGAATCCTCAGGCAGGCCACACAGTCTGCCATGCCAAGTGGCTTTTCCTTCCTGGGCAGTTCAGGGAACAGGGAGAGGGTGTGGGGAGGGCTGGCAAAGAGGGCAGGGCACCAGGCCATAGGGAGGGGTGGGGCTGCTGTGTCTGGGACCAGGAGCAAGGCAGGATGCCTGCATGGTGATGGAGGGGGTAACATCTGGGGCCCAGAAAAAGGCATATGACCAACATTGAACTCGTTAACTTCCATGTCAAAATGGACTCTTGGAGGACATTGAGCTGTTTTCCCTGGGTAGTTTGATCAATTGCATGGAAGGGGGAAGGATGAAGAATTTGGGCAGTGTTTGAGCCAAAATGGCCTTTTGCCACTTCTGATTTCCTCCCAGCTTCTGCAGAGGGGTGACAGCTCCATCCCTGCAAACCACTCCCTTTTGCAAGGCACACGCAGACCTTGCTGGAAGCTCAGGGTTCGTGAAGGGGCTGCTGCAGTTGGCAACAGGAGCTGCTGTTGAATTTTTCACCTTGCTTAACCCCCCATCCCAAATGCCACCAAGAGGAAGGACAGAAAAAGATTTCCATGGAAGAAGGGAGGACAAAAGCTTGGAAAAGGATGAAAGAAATGCTCTGATGATGATGGTAATAACAAGAAAAAGATTTATTTTTGGCAGCAAATGAACACCTGCTGCCCTCCAGCCCTCCCAGATGGGCAGGCCCATGGGTGACGTTTCCATGGCATGAGGTGCTGGGAGCCTGGGGAGAGAAGCCAGAAAGCCACGGTCAGTCACAGAAGGCTCCTGTCCCCCCTGTCCCACCAGGGCCTGTGCGTGGCCCAGGCTGCTGGCTGTGCCCAGAGCCCAAACCTCCCAACCCATTCTCCCATTTTTAGAGGAGAGCAGCAGGGCAGGCCACGCTCCACCTCTTCTGCTTAAGCACAGCACAGCAACCTCCTCAGCAGCTGCAAGAGCGAGATTCTCGTGTGCCCACTCCCATCTGCCCCTGTGCCACCTGTGCTGTGGAGCTGGGTACCCACCTCTGCAGAGCTGCTGCCAGGAGAGGAGCTGATCCCACACAAGGTCCTCGTTCTTCTTGAGGGGGATGTCCCTGCACACCGTGGCTGCCCCGGGCAGTGCTGGCACCTCCATGGAGTGCGTCCAGTGCCGGCACTTCCCCACCCGGTCTGGGCACCGGGTGCAATCTTCCTGGAAAAAACAAAGAACAATTGCATGAAAGCCAATTCAAAACGAGACCTGGAAACACGGCTATCAATGTTTCACGGGCCTGGGGAGGGTCTGACCGCTCCATGCAAGAATTAAACCTCACCACAGGTGGGGAAAAACCCCACCTTTCCTGCCTGTAAGCCCACCCCTTCCTCAAGGGCCTGAAAAGCAGACCAGCTGGGGCATGGCTTTGGAACCCACCCCCCTCTGCTGCCCCCCATCCTCATGGATGGATGCTTTTGTCAGGCAGGCTGTGCCCACCCCAGCCCGCACCAGGCTGGCTGGCAGAAGCCATCGGCGAGGCCAGGAGCCGGCTCCCCTTGCACAACATCCGTGCCCTGTCCCGCCAAAAAGCAGCTGGGCGGGAGGCACAAAGATGAATATTCCCCATTGCCAACGAGCGGGGAACCTCCGGCGCGTGGCCAGGCCGAGCCCTGGCATGCCTGGGAGCACGAGCATCCCCCCGCCCCTGCACCGCCTGGGAACTCATCTTGATTTCGTCGGGGCACAGAGCCTGTCCTGTCCTCCAGGGAGGGGCCGCAGCCAAAGCCCGTGGGCTTTGTCCCGCCAGTGGCCAGCTTGAGGATGGTGTTCTCCGGCTCCGCGTCGTGCTCCAGAAGAACACGCCAGCTGTGCCTCGGCTTGTGGGGACATCACGATGCCATTGAGCTGCAGGGGGATGTTTCCCCTTTTCCAGTCTGTGGAGACTTCACTGCACTGTGCCACCACTTCTCCAATAGGACGGGGAGCCCTGACCCGCTCCCTCCACAACTCGCCGGGGACCCACGGAAGCGTCTCCTCGGCCGTGCTCTCTGCTCCGTGCCACGGCCACAGGGAAACGCTCTGGGGTTTGCTTTGAGCACCATGAGACACAAGCAACTGGGACTTGCTGGGCTCCTGGATCCTACTGTGCAGAGGGATGGATCTCTGCTGTCTCCTGGGCCAGCTGGGGGTCCTGTAGCCAAGAATGCTCAAAAAGGTCTTCTAGGCATGGCCTGTCTGCGGGGTCCATGGATAAACACCACCTGATCAGGTGCTGGCACTCTGCAGAGAGAAACCAGAAACCGCTGGTCACCTCCTGTCCAGGCTCTCCCAGATTCCACAGTGCCCACCCAACACTAGGAGTGCTCGGAGCTGCACCCAAAGCTTCCCATCCATCCTCCCTTATGGAGCAGAACAGTACACATGCCACCTCCTCTGCCTAAACCCAGGAGATCAACCTCCACCCTAGCTGCAAGAGCAGGACCCTTATATGCCAGACGCCATCTCTCAAGCCCATTCTTGCTCCCATGCCTTGAAGGCATATCCCCACCTTGAGACACCCGGGGTGGCAAGAAGAACTTGCCCTGGACAATGTCCTCAGGGGTTTTGAAAGGAAGGAGCCCGCAGACCAGGTCATAGAGCAGGATGCCCAGGGACAGATGGTGGCTGGCTGGCCATGGTAGCAGCCGAAGAGGATCCACTCTGGCGGGTTGTACTGCGGAGTTCCTATGGGACACGGGCACAGCTCATGAGGCCGATGCTGCTCCCTCCCTCCCAGCCAGCTCTACAACAGCCAGCCCCTGCCCCCGCCAAAAAACAACTTGGCTGCAGCCGGCTGAAGAAGGATTCTCCCTCCCTCCCTCCCTCCGTGTTCCCCTGTGGCAGCAAAGGGGAGAACCTTCCCTGCCCAGCTGTGCCCCGGCTTTGGGCTCACCTGCCATGTGGGTGTAGAACGTGTCCTGGAGGATGGTGCCGCAGCCAAAGTCAATGAGCTTCGCCTCGCCCGTGGCCAGGTCAACGAGGATGTTCTCGGCCTTGATGTCGCGGTGCAGGACGCCGCGGCTGGTGCAGTGCCGCACGGCCTGCAGCACCTGGCGGAACAGCCCCCGCGCCACGGGCTCTGGCAGGAACCCCCCGCGTCCAGCAAGTGCCACAGGTTCCCGACAGCGCTCCGGACGCTCCATGACCAGCGCGAAGCCGTCGGGCAGCTCAAACCAGTCCAGGAGCCGCACGACGCCGCGGAAGCCAGGGCACGACACCATCCAGAGCAGCACCAGCTCCAGTGGCACCAGGGCGCCGTTGTGCTGCGGGGGGACCGCGATGCCGTCAGCGGGGCCGATGCTGCGCCGCGCCTTCGGCACCCCCTGCCCGGCGCCACCGCAGCTCACATTGCCCGGCCCGGGACGCTGCGCGGCCCCCGCTCACTCCACGCTCGCTCCCCTCGCAGCGTCCCGGCTCCCACCCTGCCGGGCCTGGCCTCAGCCCCGCCCGGCACGCCCCGCCGGCTGCTCCCGCTGGCCCCGCTCACTCACCAGCCGCGCCCACTCCCAGATGCGATCCCGGCCCACTTGCTTGATGGCCACCTGCAAGCCAAGACAAGCAGCGGGCTGAGCTTGCCGTCAGTCGATCCTCCCTTCCCCGCTCCGAGCCGGCCCCGTCTCTTACCGGGGCGCCGTCGGCGAGCCGGGTCCCGGCGTAAACGCTGCCGCAGCCGCCCCTCCCCAGCAGCGGGCCCTCCCGGTAGAGCTGCTCCAGGGGAGGCTTCTCCGCCCGTGCGGACGGCACCGCGCTCTCGGCATTCTGCCCGGGGCACCCACTCGCGCCGGGCGCTGCTGCTTGTCGAGCCGCCCCGGGCTCCGGTGGCTCGGGGCCGGCGGCCGAGCTGACGGGCGGCGGGGCTCGCACCCGGGAAGCTGCCGGCGACCGGGGCGGGAGCCGGGCGGCTGCAGGGCGGCTCCGGGCGGAACCGCGGGAGGGGCCTCGTTCGGGGCCGGGGCCGGGCCAGGGCCCACGGCAGGCGGAGCCAAAAGGCGATGATGCTCCAGCACCACCACCAGCAGAGTGAGGAGTTCCTCCAGAGGCTCTTCAAAAGGCGCCGCAGCCAGTGCGGACAGAGGCGGGCAGGGGCCCGGCTCGCCCATGGGCGCCTTGTGGGGCGCGGCATGAGCCAGGCTGGGAGAGGAGGAACACGGACAGGACGGGACAGGAATAGAGGGAGTGTGAAAGGGAGAAGAAGACGGAGAGTGAGTCGGAAGTCGAACGGAAAACCAATCGAGAGAAGCGCTGCTGCTGCCGCTGCTGCCGCTGCTGCGGAGCCTCCGGAGCGAGCCCAGCGGAGGAGCGGCCGCGCGCCCCGAGGAACGAAACAAAGAAGTAAGAAACGAAGCTAATTCGTATTAGAGAAATAACCAAATAAAGCAATGCAGGAATAAAGAAGACTGTCGGCTTGTGGCTTTCTTCTTTGGGTGAGACGAAGCATTTGGTGGAGAAGAATTGCCTCTTCTTACAGTTTTGCCAGTGTGGACAGGAGCAGAGCATTTAAATTTCAAGCAGAAAAGAGAAATCGTGTCAGTATCATCATCTCTTTTCATTCTCTGTTGAGACAGTTGCAGGCTGCCAAAAGACATCATCTGCAATGTGGAACTTGGTCCCAAGTTTCTTTTTCTGCCAGAGGATGAGGAGGGGAGGCATCCCAGAATCATGGAGTCATGGCATGGTTTGGCTGGGAAGGGACCTGAAAGATCACATCGCTGCAGCCCCCTGCTGTGGCTGGGAACCCCTTGCTCTAGACCGGCTTGTCTGGAGCTCCATCCAGCCTGGCCTCGTACACTGTCAGGGATGGGGCATCCACAGATTGATTCTCTGGGTCACGTGTTCCAGGAAAGTCTTCTTTTCTGAATTCCTCTTTTAAATCTACTCTCTTTCAGTTTGAATCCATACTCTCTTGTGCTGTCTCTGCCTGCCCTTGTAAAAATCCCTGTCCGGCTTTCTTGTAGGTTGCCATCAGGTACTGGAAGGCCACAGTTCAGTAAAGCCTAAGCCTAAGCCTCAGTGTCTTTTCCAGGCTGAAGAAGCCCAGCTGTCTCAGGCTTTCCTTGCAGGAGAGCTGCTCCAGCCCTCGCAGCATCTCGCTGTCCCTCCTGGGCACCTGCTCCAGCGCGTCCCTGTCCTTGCGGGCCGTGCTGGGGAGCCCAGCAGAGCCGGACGCGGCCCTGCAGGTGCAGCGACAGCGGCTGCAGGAGACACGGCCCTGACAGTGGCTGCAGGAGCCGGCAATTGGCGAGTGGCCGCCCGCTCCGCAGAGAGCCGGGGCGCGGGGCACGGCAGGAGTTTTAGGCACGGAACTGGGTTATGGGGTGCTGTGAGCTCGCGGGGGATGGCAGGAGATGAATTCCCAGAAATGGCTGTAACGGGCATCGATGGGGTTGGGAACATTCAGGGGATCTGGGGACGTTCTTGGGGGGTCCCAAGTGGGCTCTGAGGGGGCACTTAGGGATCCTGGAGGGTCTGGGGGACACGTATGGGCCACTACGTCTTTGTTCTGGGCTTTGATTTTTTTACTGACTATATTTTTTATAGATCACACACTGGTCTCTGCCCAGCCGGGCTGGGCCTTGTCTAGGTGCTCTTTGTCCACTCTTTCTTTTTTCCTCTCACTTATAACAGCTGCATGCTCCCTCTTTTCTTCTTCCCTGTTCCTAAAGACTCTCCATGCCTCATCCACCGGAGTCTCTGAGTCCCTCCCATCCAGTCCCCGTATCTTTTGAAGTTTCCATCTTATGTGCCCCGTAGGTTGCCCCAGGAATAAACTGACTGGCTGCTGTGTCCCTGTGTCAGACCCAGGCTCCAGTGGTGTGTGGCAGCGCATTGCATCCCTTCATCGATTGAGGAATTCCCATGGTGGCTCAGAGGGCCCCTGCTTAATTTCATACAATGCTGACCAATTTATAGTTTTGGGAATGGCCTTTTCCACCCCCTTTACGACCCACTCCTGATAGCTTTCCAACTTTTTAATTCTGCTGATTTGTTTGGGTCCCACTGTGGATTTTGGAGTGGGAAATAATCTTTAACATCCAATTGTTGGATTTTATGATAATCTTCTGTCAATTCCCCTGCTGTTTTTATAATTAATAGTCTTTCTGTCTCGGTCAGTGCATCCAATAATAATTGCCTATTGTTCCAATCTGGATTATGTTGTTTTATTATATATCACAGATTGTTAACCGTGCTAACTGGATCACTGCAGTAATTTTTAGCAATGTTTTCCCATGCCTCCAGGTCGATTGAGGAGAAGGGAGATTTAACCAATACCCTTTCTCCCTCTGCTCCCCCTGCCTCTCACAGAGGTGCCTGGAATATGTGTGTCTGCTGTCTAGTCTGGTGTGCAATTGGAGGGGATGAATGGGCTGGGGCTGATGGTACCTCTGGGTCTGCATCCTCATCCTCATCCCCTTCTTGTCTTATGTGTGGAGACCTGAGCAAATCGTCTTGTTCCTGGGCCACAGTTTGGTAAACTTCATCAGATTTTGTGCACTTTTGCCCTATGCTACACGCTGAACAACACTGCTTAAGTTTTCCTCTCCTAGTCTTATTCTCCTTCTCTAAGGCCAATACCAGAGGGTCAGATGGAGCCCTGAGCCCACAATCCCTCTGCCATTCGGGCAGAGAGAAAAACATATCTGCATATGCTACCTTTGTCCACTTCCTTTCTCTCCTGAGAAACAGCAATATTTCCAATGTGCAATAATACAGCCTAGTGGACTGGCCTTAGGGATTTCTTTACTTTGTCCTGTTCCCATTATCTTCTCCTTTTTGTCTTGTCTTGTTTTCACCCAAACTTTTCCTCATACAGTTTTACTGTTCTTTCCCAGTTTTCTTCCCACACACAACCCAATTCACAGGCACCCAATCTCACTTTTCACACACACCAGCTTCAGAATTTTAGATTCAACATTGACTTGATGAGGATAATTTTCCAATTTACACTTGGGGCATACGCCCGGCTGGTTACTAGAGCAACAATACCAATATATTTCACAATCTCCACACTGTAATAAAACCCACTCCAAATGCCAACCCCTTGATCCTCTGAAGGCTCTAAAACTTCCACAAAGACAAGCTATTCTGTTCACCTCCTCTGGAATACCCAGAGTCTCTACTGCAGGTTGTTCCCAGGGCAGGGCTCCCAATTTCCCTGCAGAGGTACCGTATATCCCACCTAGACAGACCCGTTTGTTCCCTTTCTCTACCCAGTGAATTATTGGAACAACAAATTTCCAGGGATCAAGTCCAGACCACTGCTGAGGAGACACTCCTTCAATCTGTCTGTACATGGTTAAAACAAATGCTAACCACTCCTTGTTCAAGCACAACACTCCTCTGTTCACACTTGCACTCCCCCACACTGGCCCCAGTCGCTTCTCTTTTCTCCGGCCGCCTCAGTCGCCCGAGGTCGGAAACGCGGATAGAGCTCCGCACTCGCTCCGTACCAGAGGTACATCTCACCCCCTCACTCACTGACACACTCAACGGCCCAACGTGTCTGGACTTGGCAGTCACACAAAAAGCAGCAAAAACAAGGGTTCACTCGACTCACCCCCAGAGTCACTAGCGGGCTGCTCTATCAGCTCAGTGAGACCCCTCCGTCGGCCGCGCTATCGGCCAGGATCGATCCCTCTCCTTCTGTCTCTGCCCCCCCGGCCGGCTGCTTGCAAGCCCACCGGGACTGTGCTGAGTGTCAGACGTCTCTGTACGACTCACCAGCAGCCCTGTTATAGATATTTAATACAGACCGTTTTATCCGCACTGCCAGCAGGTCGTTGTCTGTCCCCGCAGTGTGCGAGCCGAGGTTGGGGTCCCTCCAGGAAGGTCCCGGGGTGCGCCAGGGAATCCGCTCCTCGGCCGCTCCCGCAGCCACACAGACTCTCTCCTGCCTGGCTCGCCAATCTGATGCCCAGGAAAACAATCTATAACTCACAAAAATAAGTTATAAGAGTAGGTATGTATTTATTCAGCTCTGAGGTGCGTGGGGGATAGCTCCTCCAAAACCATGCACACCTTTGGTGACCTGCGCTTTGCCTTTTATTCTCTACAAACTAGGAATACACAATTCACCTAACACATATCCATTGCCTATCCCTGCTTCATATGGAAATTAGTTTCACGCCTCTTTGGGACTGCACATTATTCCTTTTAGGTTGCTCTGGTGGTCGTCTGGGGGTCTCTAGATGAAGTAAATCATCTTCCTCTCAGTTTGAACTTTTCACCTTACCTTCTTGTGCATGCTCTCTCTTTAGTCCTTTGGTCATTTTCTGGACTTTGATATCAGTTTTCCCGGTCTCAGGGATCTGGGGACCCCCTTATCCTGTGGTGCCTTTGTCCTTCCATCCTGTTTGCACATTTAACCCATTGGCTTCACTCTGCAACTTGGCTCTCTTCCTGTTTTGCAAGCACGATAAATTATAGCAAACAATATAGTTTTGTCAGTCCCCTTTTTAGTCAAAACCTTTCTTAATGCTTGATTCTTAATTCTCTGTTGGAGAAGATGAAAATGGAAAACCTTATAAATATGATTGTCTGGCAAAAGATTTTGAGAAAATGGAAACTATAAGCAAGATTGAAATGAAAGCCATCTTTGAGATACCAAACCTTAGTTACTGAACAACTAGAGAACAAGAGTATGGCCATCTGAAAGTAATTCCCTCTTGATTGAACAATCCCCTTTGCTTGCAGACAGGTCCAAGGGTCAGAGAAGACCCTACTAGCATGGCAGAGGTGGTCCAAAGATTAGTTTTGAGGGTTTAAAGTGTAACACAGTATGGTAATTTAGTGATTCTTGTAGGCTGTATGTAAATGCTATAGAATTTGTATCTTGTATTAGATTGGTTAGTGAGAATTAGAATATTCAAAACAGAAGATTTATTGTATTGTAACGGGAACCTCATTGTCTTATGCTCTTACTTTTCTTACTACTCTTACCCCTCTTATGCTCCTACCTCTTACCGCCCTTACCCTTCTTACCTCCTACCCCTTGCCCTCTCTTTACTCCTTTTACTCTTGCCCTCCTGTTCTCACAGGCCTGCTCCGAGCTGCAGCTGGCAGCTCCAAGCAGGGCCCTTTCACCCACACCCTATGCAATAAACCATAAGTTCCAAAACCTGGCTTTAGAGATCTCTCAGTCCTGACCGACTGACACTCCTACAATTCTCAATTTCCTATTTCACCTAGGACCTGCTTTGCTTGGAGAACTGGCTGCACTCAGGCAAAGAGGGTTTTTTCCTTTTTATTAGTTTTGAAGCAAGCTAAAAACTCCTGAGTTTCCCCATTACACACAGACACCCTCCTTAACTGAGTGCCAAGCCCATATTGCCACCAAGGAGGTTTCTGTTCTCAAGGTAGAGCCATGCAAGAACTGTTTTAGACCTTTGGACTCCCTTGGTTCTCTGAGGCCTTATTGTGTCACCATGGACTCTTGGTTCTGTGAGGTTCTGTAGTGTCACAATGGATATTTGTTCCCATGGGGCCCCACAGTGTCACAATGGTCTCCTTTTTCTTGTGGCACTCAGGATCAGACCCCACTGGCAGGGCCAAATGCCTGGGAAGAAGGAGAACGGGACATTTGGAGTTTTTGTCTTCCCAGGGCACAGTGACGTGGGCTGGGGCCCTGCTGTCCTGGAGATGGCTGAACACCGGCCTGCCCATGGAAGGGCTGAGAGACAACAACCTCTGTGCATGGAACTACAACAGCAGAGAGCTCAGGCTGAAGGCTGGGTTTAAAAGACTGTCACCAGCACAGGAAACATCAATGTGAGAGGAAAGATGTGTGCTCATGTCTTTACAAATCATTTGATGGGTGATGGGATGGGTGTTAATGTCTTTGAAATGGGTTGTAATGTTTCTACTGACTTTCAGCAGCAAGTTTTTTTACCAGGCTCAGACAGCTTGGCTCCTGACACAGAGAAGGGTCTGCACAAGGCTGAACTTCTGAACTTTGGGGGGAAATGCCAGGTTCAAGGGGGGATATGGGGCAGGATGTTCAGGAAGGCTTTACCTTCATAGTGCCTCGGTCAGTGGGGAAAGGAAGAGGGCAACGTGCAGCCGGGAGTTCAGGATAAAAGGAGGCTGCGCCCTCTGAAACCTGGAGAGACAAAACCCTGCAGGTATGTGCCCTGGTGAACTCTCTCCCTTTATTCAAATAAAGTTGAAGGACTCCTCTGTCTCCTTTTTGGACATAAACCTCTGGTGTTTGTGGATTCTCCTGACAGTGACAAGAGGGAATCTCATGGAACCAAGTGTCCACAGTTTCATGGTGCAGCCTCACAGAGCGCTGGAGACCATTGTGTCACAATGGGGACACATGGAACAAAGGCTCCATAGTGACACTGTAGGGCCTCATGGAATGCAAGAGATCATCCTGATGGAGTGGAAACTCATGGAACCAAGTGCCCACTGTTTCACAGCAGGGCCTCGTGGAATGCTGGAGACCATTGTGCTGAAATGAAAATGCAGGGCACAAAGTCTCCACTGTGACCCTGCAGGGTCTCATGGAATCCAAGAGACCTTTGTGATGGAATGGAAACACATGGAACCAAGGCTCTGTTGTGACAAACCTGGGCCTGATGGAACCAAGGAGACCACTGTGGTGCAATGGAATCTCACGGAACCAAGGGTCAATTGTCAACACATCAGGTTCTCATAAAACTAAGGAGAACATTGTGACACAGTAGAATCTCATGGAACCAAGGTCCCATTGTGACAAAGCACAGCCTGATGGAAACCTGGTGCCACTGGGACATCTCCAGCCTTGGAGGAAGCAAGTGTCCATTGTGACACAGCCTAGTGAATCCCAGGAGAGCCCAGTGAGGCCATCAAATCTTGGGGAGCCAAGTTTCAATTTTAAACACAGTGGAGCCTCATGGAACCCAGGAGAGCATTGTAACTCCATGGAATCACATGGAGGATAATGTCCACTGTTTCATGTTGCAGCCTCTTGGAGCACTGGAAACCATTCTGACACCATGAAAAACTGTGGGAAAAGAGGCTCTCTAGGGACACAGCAGGGCTTCATGGAATGCAAGAGACCATTGTGATGGAGTGGAAACTCATGGAATCAAGTGTCCACTGTTTCATGGTGCGACCTCATGGAACCAAGGAAACCATTGTAGTCCAATTGAATCTCAAAGAAACGAGGGTCATTTGTCAACTTATTACTGATAATAAACCTTTCCAAAAGGAAGGCCTTGTAAAATCATGGCTCAAGCCTGTCACTTTAACTAAGTAGAAAAGGACTGTGGGAAAGAGATTCAGCTGAATTAAGGATAGAAAAACGTTTCATAATCATTGCATGTTCACATTGTTGCATGTGGTGTTTGATTGAATTACGTTTGTTATGTGTTAAAAGTATGTAACTGATAATGGGCTAAATGCTTTAAAAGGTTAAAAGTTGCCTGGTTTTTGCAATAAAGCGTTTCTCCTTTGCAGCTGCCTGGGGACTCTGCATAACTACAGACCTTCACCCTCATCAGCCCATTGACCAAGTGGGGCCTCATGGCACACAGGTGCCACTGGGACATTGCCAGGCCTAGTGGGAACAAGGCTCCATTATTGCATAGCAGGGCCTCAGGGCACCCAGGAGAGCACTGTGACACAATGGGATCTCATGGAAGCAAGTGTCCATTGTGACACAGCAGGGCCTCAGGGCACCCAGGAGAGCACTGTGACACAAGGCAGTCTGGGGAACACAAGTGTCACCTGCAAACACAGTGGGGCCTCATAGAAGCCAGGTGCCACTTGGATACTGCCAGGGCACGTGGAACTCAGTGTCCATTGTGACACAGCACAGCCTCATGGACATGGACACAGCAGACCATTGGGACAACCTGGAACCTCACGGATCCAAGGCTCTACATTGACAACGTGGAGCCTCATGGGACACAGGTGCCTCTGGGACACTGCCAGCTCTTGTGGAATCCAGTGTCCATTGTGACACAGCACAGCCTCATGGAAACATGGGGACCATGGTGACTCCATGGAATCTCATGGAAGCAAGTGTCAATTGTGAACACAGCACAGCCTCATGGAACCCAGGGCAAGTGGGACCGTGCTATGGCTCATGGAAACAAGGGGCCATTGTGACACAGCAGGGCCTCTTGGAACCCAGGAGAACATTGTGAGCAATGGAATCTGATGGAGCCAAGTGTCAACTGTCAAAACAGAAAGACCTCATGGTACCCAAGTGACCATTGTGACTCCATGGAATCTCATGGAACAAACTGTCAGGTGTAACACAGCAGGGTGTCATGGAACACAGGTGCCACTGGGACATTTCCAAGGCTCATGCAAGCATCCACTGTGGCAGAGCCAAGAGTAATGGAACACAGGAGAACATTGTTATCCAATGGAATCTCATGGAACCAAGTGTCCACTGTTTCACAGTGCAGCCTTATGGAGTGGTGGAGACCATTGTGTTGCAATGGAATATCCTTAGACTGTTGTGACAAACCTGGGCTTTATGAAACCAAGGAGACCACTGTGATGCAATCGAATCTCAAGGAAGCAAGGGTCAATTGTGAAAACATCAGGATCTCAGGAAAATAAGGAGAACATTGTGACACAGTGGAATCTCGTGGAACCAAGTCTTTATTTTGACTGTGGGGCCCAGTAGGAGACAGGTGCCATGGGGACATTGTCAGCTCTTGTGGGATCCAGTGTCCATTGAGACACAGGGCAGGTCATGGAAATACAAGGAGTGTTCTGAGGCAATGAAACCAAGGTCAATTCTGACAGAGAGGGGCCACATGGAACACAAGGGCCATGGAAATATTGCCAGGCCTAGTAGAAACAAGACACCACTGTGGCAGAAAAAGGCCTCATGTGATCTGGGAGAGCACTGTGAAACAATGGAATCTCATGGAAGCAAGTGTCCATTGTGACATGGCAGGGCCTCATGGAACCCCTGGGACATTGCCAAGGCTTGTGCAAGCAAGGCTCCACTGTGACAAAGGACATCCTCATGGCACCCAGGAGACCATTGTGGCACAATGGATTCTCATGGAACCAAGAATCCATTGGGACAAACCGTGGCCTGATGGAAACCTGGTGCCACTGGGACATCTCCAGCCTTGGAGGAAGCAAGTGTCCATTGTGACACAGCACAGCTTTGTGAATCACAGGAGAGCATAGTGACACCGTGGAATCTTGGGGAGCCAAGTGTCAATTGTAAACACAGCGGGGACTCATGGACGCCAGGAGAACATTGTGACCCAATAGAATCTCATGGAACCAAGTCTGAATTGTTGCAAAGAGGGACCTCATGGAAACCACTGTGACACTGTGGAAACACTTGGAAGCAAATGTCCACTGTTTCATGTTGCACAAATGAACAAGTTAGAGCTCTGGAGACCATTGCGACACAATGGAAACATGTGGAACAAAGGGTCCCTAGTGACACTGCAGGGCCTCATGGAATGCAAGAGACCACTCTGATGGAATAGAAATGCATGGATTCAAGTGTCCACTGTTTCCCATTGCAACCTCATGGAACCAAGGAGACCATTGTGGTACAATGGAATCTCAAGGAAACACAAGTTAATTATCAACCTATTACTGATGACTAAAACTCCATGTTGGATTCCTGAGCTGTGGACCCACTCAAAACAGGCTCCTCCATAAGGTGCAGCCAGGGGGTTTTGTCACCCTGGCCTCGGATCAAATCTTGCAGCCCCAGCCATGGTGGCCCAGCCCCTGTGCAGGCCCAGCCCAGGACAGGAGCATTGCAGGTGGGAACGGCCCCTCTGCCTGGTGCCCACAGCAGCCCTGGGGCTCTGTGCCCCATGGCCTCCCTGCTGGGCAGCCTCTGCCAGCTCCTGCACAGCCCGTGGCACCTGTGGGCCTGCACTGACAGCCCTGCCCCGGGCTCTGCCGGGCTCTGGGCCAGCACAGAGGCCAGGCAGGGCTGGCCATGGCCAGGAACAGGCCCTGAGCCCTGCAGGAGGATGGAGCTGGGCCACAGCCAAACTCAGCCCAGGCCAAACCTGGGCTCAGCAGCCAGGGCTGGCAATGGCTGGGGACAGAAGCTGGCAGTGACAAATGTCCTGGGCCCCCTCCCTGCTCTGTGCATGCCACCAAGGGCACAGAGCAGCCTCCTCTCTGGGCCACTTGCCTGTTTGCAATGCCTTCCCCAGGCGCTGGCCCTGCCCCACAAGGCCTGGGCTGAGTCGTGCCCCTGCCCGCTCAGCCAGGCTGAGATGGACACTGCTGCTTTCTCTGGCAGGCTCTCTCAGGCCAGCCCAGCTCCCTGCAAGCTGTGCCAGCTGCCCTGAGCTCTGTGCAGCACCAAGGGCCTCTCCCCAGCACAGCCCAGCCGGCTCTGGCCCCACAGCTCTGCTCAGGCCAGGGGGCTCTGGGCAGTGGCCCCACGGCCTCAGCCCCTGCCAAGGGCACAGCAGCAGCTGCAGCTCAGAGAGGACTCAGCCCCAGCCATGGGGGAAGGTGCTTGGCCAAGGCAAAAGGAGGCTCCCTGTGTGCCCTGCTCCCCTCTCCCTGAGCTCCTGAGAGCTCTGCAGCCCCTCCTGCCATCCTGTCTGCCCAGGCCAGCACAACAGCCCTGGCCTTGGGGCCCTCCAGAGCTGCTCCTGCTCCAGGCCCCATCCCAGAGCTGGGGCAGCCAGAAAGCTGTGTCCATTTCTGTTCATTCCTGCTCTGATGAGGATGGATCCTCAGCCACTTGGAGGTTGCTGATGAATTTTCCTACTCCAGAGGCCTCTTCTTTCTTGAGCTCTTCAGTTCACAAATTCAGTGACAAAGACAAACTTTTGTTCAAAACAGTGGAACAAGAAAAGTCCCTGGGAATCATTTACGTTATCAATTCTTCTGTGGTTAATTAGACAGATTTCAGAAGTGTATTCCAAGTGACTATACTATATTGTAAACAGTGCAGAGAGAACAGTTTGTCCTGTAAAGATTTCTTTTCCTGTTTCTAGATGGATATATACAATGTTCCAATTATATTGAGCCTCAGAAACCGTCTAATGCAGTCTGTATAGATATGAAAATCAAGACCCGTCATGGCTGACAATCAATCACACTTTGTCCTCACCCCCTCCCCTGCATTTCCCTCATCCAAAAACTGTGACTCCTATGGATCAGGAATGGTGTGGCCAGCAGGAGCAGGGCAGTGACTCTTCTCCTGTGCTCAGCACTGGTTGGGCAGCACCTCGAATGCTGTGTCCAGTTCTGGGCCCCCAATTTAGGAAGGACATGGAGGGGCTGGAGCGTGTCCAGAGACGGACAACAAGGCTGGTGAGGGGTCTGGAACACAAGTCCTGTGAGGAGTGGCTGAGGGAGCTGGGGTTGTTTACCCTGGAGAAGAGGAGGCTCAGGCAAGACCCCATCACTCCCTAAAACTCCCTGACAGGAGGGTGCAGCCAGGTGGATGTTGGGGTCTATTCCCAGAGAAGAGTGAAAGGATAAGAGGACACAGCCTTAAAGCTGCACCAAGGGGATGTTTAGGCTGGACATTAGGAAATTAGGAAAAAGGGTGGTTGGGCATTGGAATGGGCTGCCCAGGGAGGTGGGTGAGTCACCATCCCTGGAAGTGTTTCAGGATGGACTGGATGTGGCACTGAGTGCCATGGTCTGGGGGACAAGGTGGTGTTGGGTCACAGGTTGCACTTGATGCTCTCCACGGTCTTTTCCAGCCTGGGTGATTCTGTGATGATTGTGACACTGCAGGGCCCTGGGGCAGCAAGGGGCCATTGTGACACTGCAGGGCCTGGTGGGACTGAGAGGACCATAGTGACACTGTGTACAACATGGCACCACAGAGCCAAGGGGCCACTGTGACACTGTGGGGCCACATGGAAGCAAGGAGTCCATTGTGAGAGTCTGGGTCCTGGTGGAACAACAGAGGCCATTGTGACACTGCAGGGCCCATGGAACCAAGGGGCCAGTGTTGCTCCTCAGGGACTCCTGGAATGAAGGAAACATGTTTGACACCATGGTGACCCTTGGGACCAAGAGTCCATTGTGACACTGGAACCAAGGAGAGCATTACTGCACTGTGAGACCCCATGGAACCAAGGATCCATTGTGACACTGCAGGGCCCAAGGATCCATGGGACTTTGTGACACCCTGGGGTCCCATGGAACCAAAGAGACATTGTGACACTGGGAGGCCTCATGGAATCATGGAGACTATTGTAACTATCCAGGAGCTCAAAGAACCATGGTGACATGAAGTTGGCAGGCATAGTGGATGTTCTGGAGGGTTGGAGGGCTCTGCACAGGGACCTGAACAGGCTGGATCCAGGACCCAAATCCAACATGGTGAGGTTTAACAAGACCAAGTGCTGGGCACTGCAATTTGGCTACAACAAGCCCTGCAGTGCTACAGGCTGGGGACAGAGTGGCTGGACAGCAGCCAGGCAGAAAGGGACCTGGGGGCACTGATGGACAGCAGGCTGGACATGAACCAGCAGTGTGCCCAGGTGGCCAAGAAGGCCAATGGCTCCTGGCCTGGATCAGCAATGGTGTTGCCAGCAGGAGCAGGGCAGTGATTCTTCCCCTGTATTCAGTAGTGGTTGGGCAGAGCCTCGAGTGTTGTGGCTGGTTCCAGGTCCCCCAATTTAAGAAGGACATGGAGGGTCTGGAGAGTGTCCAGAGAAGGGCACCAAGGCTGGTGAGGGGTCTGGAGCACAAGTCCTGTGAGGAGTGACTGAGGTTGCTGGGGATGTTTATCCTGGAAAAGAGGAGGCTCCGGGAGACAAGGTGGTGTCAGGCCACAGGTTGGACTTGATGATCTCCAGGATCTTTTCCAGCCTTGCTGATTCTGTGATTCTCTGAAACCACCCTTGGAGCATGTGCAGGATGAGCCCTGGGCCTCCTCTTCACAAGGTCCAGCAGCCCAGGTCCCTCAGCTTCTCCACACAGGCCCCAAAGCCCATCCTGCCAGTTTTGCAGAGCCTCTCCAGCCCCTCCTCAATGCCCAGAACAGGGAGCCCCACACCCAGACACAGCAGCCCAGATGTGCCACCCTGGCCTGTGGTGCCTCTGGCAAGGGAGTAGCACGAGGCACTGCAGGACCCTGCAGACAATTCCTGCAGCACTTGGAGGATGATCCTGCTCCCCAAGGGATGTTCCCATGGTGCCAACTGAGGAACTGAAATGGGGAGTGGGGCCAGAGAGGAAAGGAAAACAGGGATGGACTGTTTGCAGAGGAGGAGATAGGATGGGCAAGAGGAGGAAATCTACACAAAGAAAGAGTAAAGAAAGCAAAGGTGAAGCAAAGGAAATGTTCAGGGCAGTTTGGGGATGGCTGCCAGGCAGCCCTGCCTCTGAGCAACAACGTCTGCAGTGGGACAGGAAACTCACAGCTGATGGGAACAAACTTTCTGGCTGACTTCAGAGGCCACAACAAACCTGAGTGGTTTCCCTGCTGTCCCCAGCCCTTGCTGGCCCCAGGGGCTGATGGCATTTGTGCTCACTCAGCTCCATGTCCCCACAGCAGCACCATGGGGGTGCTGACCCTGCTGTGTGCAATGCAAACAGGGGCTCCTGAGCCAGTGCTGCCGTGTGTGTGCCTGCAAGGATGGGGCTCCTGTGTGAGCTGGGGGAGAGGCCAGGGCTGCAGAGGGGGGATGTTGTTGGCAGGTGCATGAGGACGCTCTGGGACGCTGCCCTGGGGTGTCCAGTGCAGTGGGGATGGATCAGCCCCCTGCTCTGCTGCTCCTTGCCAGGGTGTCCCCCTTGCAGGGAGCATGCAGAGCACCAGCCATGCTGTTTGCCCCCAGCCTGCCCACGGCCATCCTGGGGCTGCTCCCGGGGCTTTTCTGTGTTCAGCATTGGGCTGGCCAAGTGTTGTGGAGAGAGCCTGGCCAAGGAGCCTGGAGCCCCCAGGCCCTGCCCTGAGGCATCAGCGCTGCCCCAGCAGTGCCCATGGCCTGTCCCTGCTGCAGCCCCGGCACTGCCACCCCCAGGGCTGTGCCCGGCCCCGAGAGCACTCAGGCCCTGCAGCAACACGAGGGCCAGGAGGGCAGCGGGGCAGTGGCACGGGAGCAGCACTGGCAACACCAAGTGCTGCTGCTGCTGCTGGGCACAGCTGCTGTGCCAGCACTGATCTGCCCCAGCTCTGCACACAGACATTGCTGCTGCAGCTCCAGAGAAGGGAACAAAAAGGGCATCTCTGGATAAAACTTTGCTGTAAGATTCTTTAGTTCATTTAATGCCATAGAGGGTACAGCTCCTCATTGACACTGTGGGTCACAGTAAAGGTGGAAAAATTTTAAATGAAATATGGCACAAGCAATGGCAGTTCTTTGTGGAATATATTGAAAAACTAAAACAAAGAAAAAGAAAGAACAAACCAACAACCAAACCAACAAGAATAATCAAATATGACTTTGATTACAAGTGATTGCATAAATTGGCCAGCAGTTTAATGTTCCTGAAAACATCCAGTCATCAGTGTCCACACTGCAGCCTTGAGCTCCTGGTTCCTGAGGCTGTAGATGAGAGGGTTCAGGGCTGGAGGAACCACTGAGTACAGAACTGACAGGGACAAATCCAGGGACGGGGAGGAGATGGATGGGGGCTTCAGGTTCGCAAACACTGCAGTGCTGAGGAACAGGGAGAGCACAGCCAGGTGAGGGAGGCAGGTGGAAAAGGCTTTGTGCCGTCCCTGCTCTGAGGGGATCCTCAGCACAGCCCTGAAGATCTGCACATAGGAGAAAACAATGAACACAAAACACCCGAGTCCTAAACAGGCAGTAACAGCAAGAAGCCCAAGTTCCCTGCGGCTAGAGTGTGAGCAGGAGAGTTTGAGGATCTGGGGGATTTCACAGAAGAACTGGCCCAGGACATTGCCCTTGCACAGGGGCAGGGAAAATGTATTGGTTGTGTGCAGCAGAGCACTGAGAAAGGCACTGGCCCAGGCAGCTGCTGCCATGTGGGCACAAGCTCTGCTGCCCAGGAGGGTCCCGTAGTGCAGGGGTTTGCAGATGGACACGTAGCGGTCGTAGCACATGATGGTCAGGAGGAAATACTCTGCTCCAAGGAAGAACAGAAAGAAAAAGAGCTGAGCTGCACATCCTGAGTAGGAGATGTGTCTGGTGTCCCAGAGGGAATTGTGCATGGCTTTGGGGACAGTGGTGCAGATGAAGCCCAGGTCGCTGAGGGCCAGGTTGAGCAGGAAGAAGAACATGGGGGTGTGCAGGTGGTGGCCACAGGCTACGGCGCTGATGATGAGGCCGTTGGCCAGGAGGGCAGCCAGGGAGATGGCCAGGAAGAGGCAGAAGTGCAGGAGCTGCAGCTGCCGCGAGTCTGCCAATGCCAGCAGGAGGAAGTGGCTGATGGAGCTGATGTTGGACATTTGATGTGTCTCAGCATGGGGATCTGTAAGAAGAGTAATCATGGAATAGTTCAGTATGGAGAGGACTTGAAATATCCCAGCCCAGCTTGGTGGCACTTTCCCTCCACTGCCTGCCCAGGGCTCTGTGCCTGGAGCTGTCCCTGCCAGCAGCTGCTTCCCTGTGCCCAGGGCTGGGCCCTGCCAGTGCTGCCAGAGCCCAGCCCAGCCCTGGGGGCTCAGCTCTGCCCTGCACACTCCTCCCAGCACAGGACACTGCCCAGGGCCAGCTCTTCCTCTGCAGTCTCTGTTGGCAACGTCACAGCAACCCTGAGGAGGCTGGAAACGTCACACTAATGCTGCATGTAAGGGACCTTTTGCTGATCTCTGTGACTGACTGCTTTATTAAGATCTGAGAAATAAATTTCTTATTTCTCCCTACCTGAACTTAGAGATAAATATCTATATGCAATTTCCCATCTAGGCAACCCAGAGCAGTAGGCTAAAAAAGCAGAATTTTCCTTTTTATGTAGCCCCTGAATTGCTGTGCTCCCTATATAATCTACTTGGAAATGTTCTGGAGTTAAATGTCATGCTGGGAGCAGTCCTGAACAATGCAGCATCCTCAACACACAAGGACAACACTTCCAAGCATTACCAGCTGTCTCCTTCCACCCAGACCTTGTCCCCCAGTGCTGGGAGCAGCTGCCAGGGCTGGCTGAGAGCTGTCCCTGGCAGGCAGCAGAGTCCCTGCCCCAGCACAGCGCCCTGGGCTGCAGGACCCTGCTCTGCACGACAGCCCTGGGCACCCCTGGCTGCTCTACACAAGAGATCATCAGAGAATGTACTCACACAGTCTGCAGGCATTGGGATGTTCCAGCTTTAGGAGATCACTGCAGGAGCTGCAGCTGCATTGTCCTGCAGCCAGAGGCTTCCTGTGTCAAGGGCTGGGAGTGATTCTGCCCCAGGCACTTCTGAGCATCTTCCCAGCCCTGACTGATTGAAGCTCTCTGTGCCTCTGTGCTGTGCCCGGGGTGGCTGCAGGCAGTGCCCCAGCCCTGCTGGGCTGGGAGAAGAGCTGCTCATCAAGAGAAATGTGTTTTTGAAGCTCTTCTTGGTTTCCAGGATCTCCCTCTGTGCCTGGAGCCCAGCCCAGCTCATCAGCACAGACACAGCACAAGGACTTTAATGACCCTCTTGGGGTTTGTGCTAAGGCCCTGAACATCAGTCCCTGAGAGGGAGCTGAAGAAACCTCTCAAGAACTCCAAGTCAGAATCAAACTCCAAAATTTCCTAAAGTTTTAATGGACCCCACTGAGGGATATGACTGAGAAAGTGTCCCCACGTTCCAGTCAGAGCAGGAAATTGGAGGCAGAGATGACAGGTGGGGACAAAGAGAAGCCAAGTCTTGGTGCCCTGGGGCACAGCAGGGTCTGTGCCACCAAGGGCTGAGAGGAGACACCTTGTCCTGAGCCACTGGGGCCTCCTGGCACAGCCCCAGCAAGGCTGGCCACTGTCACCCCTTGTCCTGCCCTCAGCATCCCCCCACATCCCAGTGGCCTCAGGGATCTGCTGGGACGAGTCCCTGGGGAGCCTTGGTCAGGAATGGCCCTGGGGGCTCCTTCATGCTCCCAGGGACTGCAGGTTTTTCAGAGGACTTTGGGTTTTGCTTTTTCCTTGGCGTCTCTGAGAGCTTTGTGCAATCATGGCCTCCAATTATCAGCTTTAATTAGTCTCTTGAGAGGCTTTGTCAGTAACAACACTCAGTAGGGCTCATTAATGCTTCAAGGTACTTCAGTTTTTTAAGGTACTTTCCTTTTCCTTTCTTCTCTGAGTCTTTGAGAGAGTTTTGGGCAATCATGGCCTCCAATTCTCTCCTCCAAGGAGTCCATGTGGAGCCTGTGTTGGACCCATTAATGCTTTGAGACGCTTTGGGTTTTTCTTCTGACTTGGACTCCTGGAAAGATTTGTATAATCTCCTCGCAGGCCCTGATGTTCAAGGGCTCAGCACCAAAGACACCAGGGAGTTCATTGGGATCAAGCAAGTCCTGACAAACCATGGCTCTGCCTTCATTTCCCTCTGGTCTAGGGCAGTCAATTAAAAATGTTTCTTACTATAGTTATGGAGAAATACTTCAAACAGCTTCTAGGAGATATTTAGTAATATTCTAGTGGGTATATTTTATTACATTTCTGTTTAGAGCAGAGGTGATTGCAGCATTCTGTGATTGATATTGATCCAGGGTCTCTCCTCAGGAGGTCTGGCCTGCTCACAGAAGCTGTGCCTTGAGGTGTGACCTAGTTTGAACAACCTTGCTGCACATTGCCCAACCCCATCCTGTCTGTCCTCACTCACCTGGGACCTGCTTTGCTTGGAGAGCTAGCTGTACACAGCCAAAGAGGATATTTTCCTTTTCTCATTTTTTTTTAATAATCTAAAGCTCTTTAATTTCCCCATTGAAAATAGACACCTTCCTTTAGTGTGTGCCAGCCCAAGGTTCCACCAAGGAGGTTTCTCTTCCCCAGGGCAGAGATATTCAAGGAATCTTAGAGATCTTTGGAGTCCTTGGTTCCACAAAGCATTGCTGTGTCACCATGGACTCTTGATTCTGTGAGGTTCTGTAATGTCACAATGGATGTTTGGTTCCATGGGGCCCCACTGTGTCACAGGGGTCTCCTTTTTCCTGTGGCACCCAGCAGCAAACCCCACTGGCAGGGCCAAATGACTGGGAAGAAGGAGAAGGGGATGTTTGGAGTGATGGTTTTTGTCTTCCCAGGGCACAGTGACGTGGGCTGGGGCCCTGCTGTCCTGGAGATGGCTGAACACCGGCCTGCCCATGGAAGGGCTGAGAGACAACAACCTCTGTGCATGGAACTACAACAGCAGAGAGGTTGTCACGATCCGCTATTAATACAGAGTGGGGGTCGTGATGGTTCGTTTGATCTCAAAGGTGCAAACAGGCAAATAGCAAGGGACAAAATCAGTTTATTCAACAACAGGAATGCATTTTTATTAAATGCCAACAACTCAGTTGCGATAGAGGGGAGAGATACAGGAAACAAAGTATAGAGAGAGAAAAAGAAGGGGATGGGAAAATAGCTACCAACAGATGAGATGGATGTCCCCATGGACCAGCCAATGGACGAGTCTTCATCCGTGGGGAGATCTCAAGGGTCTGCTCCAGAGGGTCGCTCTTTTATAGTCCTTCTCCAAAGCAAGTGGCCTCTGGCCAAAAAAGTGGGAAGATTTATGGACCATTGCGTGGTGCTGCAGGAGACAGGTGCAGTTGGGCAGTACATGCAGTCTCCAGTTGGTACAACACAATCTCTGGTTGGTGCCACAACAGCACAGTCCAGTGAACACAATACACCAGCACACAGGCACCTGACAAGCATCCATCGTGGCCAGGTCAGGAAACCATTGTCCAGAGCCAGCCTGGGTGGGGGTCCTCGAGGTCTCCTTGCAACGGTTGAGAGGCAAAATCGAGGGAAACTTCAGACCAACCCTTACACAGGTCAGGCTGAAGGGTGGGCTTAAAAGACTGTCACCAGCACAGGAAATATCAATGTGAGAGGAAAGAGGTTTGCTAATGTCTTTACAAATCATTTGGTGGGTGAAGGGATGGGTGTTAAAGTCTCTGAAATTGGTCATAGCATTTCTACTGACTTTGGGCAGCAGGTTTGTTACCAGGCCCAGCCAGCTTGGCTCCTGACACAGACAAGGGTTTTCACTGGTTTATACTGATTTTTACCCATTTTCCTTGTTTGTAGAGGTCCATACTGTTTTTTTTCCTGTCTATACTGGTTTGTACTGGTTACTACTGGTTTGCATTACACAGTCGGTTATTGTTTTTTACTGGTTTTTACCACTTATACTGGTTCATACTGGTCCATACTGGTCTGGACTGGTTTATACAGGTTTCAGGGTGCTGTTGGAGCTGTCGTTCATGGGGCAGATCCTGGGGCTGAATCCCAAATCCTACGGGGTGTGGCACCACCAGGGCTGGGTGCTGGGCCGCGCTGCAGCGCCCCCTGCTGGCTGGGAGGATCAGGCACTGTGCTTGCACCTCCTGGTGGCCAACCCTGCAACTGTGAGTGGGTTGTACTGGTTTGTATTGGTTTGTACTGGTTTGTGCTGGGATGGGGTCCAGGGGGTGCTGGGATGGGGCTGGGGTCACTGGGTTATACTGGGTTATACTGGGAGAGAGTGTGTGAGTGTCCGGGAAGACTGAGCACTGTGTGTACTGGCTGTACTGGGTTATACTGGTTTGTACTGGGATGGGGTGCTGGGGTGTTACTGATTTGTACTGGGTTCTACTGAGAAAGGGAGCAGGGGTGTGTGAGTGCCCCCTGCTGGCTTGGAGGACCTGGTGGCCAACTGTGAGTTATACTGGTTAATACTGGGATGCGGTGCTGGGGGTCACTGGGTTATACTGGGATGTGGTCCTGGGAGTGACTGGATTGTAGTGGTTTATATTGGGTTCAACAGGGATATTCTGGATTTTACTGGGTTACACTGGGGTGTACTGGGTTATACTGGGAGGGAGCTTAGGGATGCTTGGCACTCCACTGGGAGCAGCTTTTGGGGATGCTGGCCTTACTGATTTATACTGGAATGGGACTTTGGACCTACTGGGAGTGACTTCAGGTTGTGCTTACTGGTTTCTACTGGCAGCTGCCGCAATGGGCTCAGGGGCTCAGAGGTGGCTCCCAGTGCTTACTGGTTTATACTGGTGCCCTCCCAGTATAAACCTGGGAGCCCCAGGACCACACTGGGAATGGGTTTGGGTGCATGAGGCCTTACTGGTTTATAATGGGAGCTGCTGCCACAGGCCTCAGGAGCTCAGGAGTGGCTCCAAGTGCTTACTGGTTTATACTGGTGCCTTCCCAGCCCACACCTGGGAACACTGGTAGGCACTTGTGGCCAGGCAGGACCTCAAGGCTGAGGTGGACTTCACCAGGGCCTTGCTGAGCTGCAGCTTCTCCAAATTCTCAGCCTGGAAACACTGCCTGTGGCTGCTGATGCCCACCAGGAACTACAGCAAGGGCACTGCCCCCTGGAAGGCTGAAGGAAGGTGAGAGATTCCTCAAAAAAACTCCTCCAATTTTGCGAGATCCCCAAAATTTTCCAGCCCGTCCCTTGCCTAAAGTGGGAGCTGGTGGGTTCTGTTGCATTGAATGGGTAGATCTGGTGTTCCTAAATCCCTATTGACTTCAATGAGTAGATCTGGTTTCCCTAAATCCCCATTGACTTTAATGGGTAGACCCGAACTCCTGGATACCTGGGTGCCCCTGTTGAGATATTGGGAGTTCCCCTGGTGTCCCCCTGAGATTTTGGGGTGCCTCTTTTGCCCACCCCAGAGCTGGGGCTGCTGCAGAATACCATCTTCACCAACCCCAAGGAGCAAAGCACTTGGCTGTACCTGATCTGCATCCTCTCCCGAGATAACTCAGGGCTCCCTCTCACCCCTGATGTCCTCACCTGGACTTTTGGGGTACCCCCTGAATGTTGGAGTGCCCTGTGACAGCTCCGCAGCTGCCAAGGGTCATCTGTGTCTGCGTCAACTGGGAGGACAGTGGCCATCATCTTCTCCTGGCCTGTCAGGGTGAGTCAGGGCACTTGGGTGCCCCAAAAATAACCTGAATATCCCCAAAAATTATCTGGGTACACCTGGATACTGCCCAAAATCACCTGGATCCCCCCAAGCAGTCACCTGGGTACACCTGGGTATGCCCAAAAATCACCTGAGTACCCCTAGAAATCACCTGGATACACCTGGGTACCCCTTGGACACCTGGATCACCAAAAACCCCTGGGCCCCCCAAAAACTAGTGTCTCAAACATCCTTATTGCTCTGATTGCGTAGACCTGGTGCCCCTAAACCTTATGACTTTTAAAGGCTAGACCCGCTGTCCCTAAATTCCTGTTCATTTCAATGAGATAGACCTGGAGTCCTGTTTATCTCCATTTATCTCTACAAATCCCTCCCAGTGGTCCCACTTTTGCTTCAGTGCTCCCAGTCACCCCAGTGTCCCCTCTTAGCCCTTCCCAGTGCTCCCAGTTTAAACAGTAACTCTTCCCAATCAAGCCCTATCAATGGGTAGACCTGGTGTCCCTAAAATCCCTATTGACTTCACTGGTGTAGGCCTGGTGTCCTTCAATCCCTTTTTACTTCAGGGGGCAGAGCTGATGTCCCAACATTTTTGGCACCAAAAATCCCAATTTTGGGCTTGGAATTCCCAGCTTTCTGGCTGAAAATGGACATTTTTGGGCTTACCTGGAGGCACAACTCCAGCATGGACAGCAGGTGAAGGATCAGGGACTGGGGATTGGCCTCCAGGAATTCATCCAGGACATCAGAGTACTGGCACTGCAATCCTGGAGTGGAAATTCCCAGAATTCAGCCCAAGATTTCCTCCAAATTTACTCAAATTTCCCTAATTGATGGCCAAATTTCCTCAAAACCCCCTTGATTTTAATGGATAAACCAGGTGTACCTAAATCCATATTGACTTTAATGGAATAGACCTGGTGTCCATAAGTCCCTATTGATTTCATTAGTTATGTCTGATGTCAAAAAAATGTGTTTTGGGAGATTGATATTACAAGAGATGAGGCAACTGAGAGACGTTGTAAAAGATGGTTTATGGCCTCATGGTGTCAGTGCCATAGAAGGGTGAGACATTAAAGGTGTTACATCCAAAGCCATCATATCAGAAGCTGCCTCATTCTTAGTTACAATGCCTTATATTAGTTTTTGAGCCAATCAAATATTTCTGTGAAGTTTGCCAGCATCCTTTTACACCAATCATTAATTGCTTTCTTTTTCATGGCTTTGCTGCAATGCATCATTTTTCAACCAATCCTAGAACACTTCACAAACCTACACTGATAAAACATAAACTTCTAACTAACTTTATAACAGGTTCTATTGCTAAGCTTTAAAATCTTTTATTATCTTACTTAACATACTGCTTTGCTTACATAATGCATATTTCTGTTTGCTTAAAATATATTTCTACTTAAACTAAAAACTTATATTCTTGTTTTATATCAATTTCCCTTTTCATGCTCTGATTCCCCAAGCCTTCTCCAAGTTCTTAGGTCAAACCTTGGATCCATCTCAATCTCTGAGCCTGTATGCACAAGGCCCTGAGAGCTCTCCGTGCCTGCATTTCCCACCCCACCTGTCATCTCTGCCTCCAATTTCCTGCTCACACTGGAACCTGGGGACCCATTCTCTTTTGTGTCCCTCAGTGGGACCCATGAGCAATATCAGAAACTTTGGAGTTCGATTTTGACCAAATTCTTCAAGATATCCTAGCAAACAATGATTCTACCTTGATTTCCCTCTGGTCTGGTGCAGTTCATTTGGAAGATTTTCAATTCCAGTTATGGAGAAATATCTCAAAGACCTTCTTAGAAATATCCATTCCAATATTCAAGGGTGTATTTTATTACTGTTCTCTTTAGAGCAGAGATGACTGCAGCATTCTGTGATTGATATTTGTGAGAAATGGATTTGTAAGGGATTCTCAAAGCCTGACTGAAAGCTCACACAGTCTTGTACATCTGGATGCAAACTCTGAGATAAGGTGTGCTGACTGAGAAAGGCCATGGAATAGAGAAGACATTGTTGAGAGAGAGACTGAACTAGAAACAAGTTTCAAACAATGGCCTTGCAAAAAGATCAGATATTTTGGAGAATTAGAACTGTGAATGATGCATTGTGGCAAGACCATGTGGAGTAAAATACTAGGTGATTGGTGTTAGTATTATTAGCACCATTGTGTGGAAAAAGGTGATAGGCTGAAAAACATTTATAAAATATTGTAACCGGGAAATAACTTGGCTTTTGATAGAATGGCATTAAGATTTACCTCTCATATGTTTCACCTTTCAAGGATTCTGATAATGGAATAAAATCTTTTTAACACCCCTCTCAGTTGCCCCCTCTCTGTAGAGCTGGGATTTTCCAACAGTGCTGAGTCCCTGGACATCTGTCCCTGAGAGGGAGCTGAAGGAAAACTTCTCAAGAACTCAATGACATATTCAAATTCCAAAATTTCTTGAAATTTTAATGGGTCCCACTGAGGGATATGACTCAGAAAATCTCTCCAAGTTCCAGTTAGAGCAAAACATCGGAGGCACTGAAGACAGAGGGGGACAAACAAGGGAAAGGTGTCTGTGATGCTGAGCAAACCTGGATGTGTTTCAGGAATGCAAAGGGCCAAGGGCTGAGCCCCAGCCCCTGGCAAGGCAGATCCTGTCCCTCCCTCATTGCTCAGGGCTCTTCCCGGGCCACTGGGCTCTGGCCATGTGCAATGCCAAGGGCAGCACCATGGGGCGGCCCCTGCCAGGCTGCTGAGCAGGGACAAGGAGGCAATGAGGCCCCAGCACAGCAGGGCTCACTTGTCCCCTGCTGGCCTCAGGCCCAGGGCCAGCCTGCATGGCCCAAGTGCTGCAGGAGTTGGCTGTGTCAGGGCCTTTCAGCTGCTGCCCATCCCTGTGCCCTCTGCAGCCCAGGCTGTCCTACGGTGTCCATGCCCTGCGCCTCTGTCCCTGCAGGCTGTCGTCATCCCCCGGCTGCCCCACCTCGCTGGCCCCTTCCTTTGCTGACAGCTCTGCCTCCTGCCTGCCTCTGCCTGCACACACAGAGCCTTGGGCTTGACACCAAAAGAGTTCATTCAGTTTTTCCTGTGCCTTTGAATTTTAGCATAGGATCAAGGCATTGAGGAGCTGCTTTCTCAGCAGGGACAGTTGGAAGAGAGGAAGAAGACATCTGGCTCAAGGGTGCAGTGACAGAAGAAACAAAGACTGAATGAGGAAACTTGGAGTGGGTTTAATGGAAATGGGTAAATTGTAATACACATGTAGTGATTCAATATAAAAACCAGACTTGTAGAATAACGTGTCCACGTATGGTTAGGAGTTATCCCACATTGGACCTGAGGCCTGAAAAAATGATGCCCTTATTAACACCAAATTAGTGTTAAGGAGTCTTATTCTGATATTTTGGAGATTTGGTGACAGCAGGGCCTCACTGAACCAAGGTGTCAACTGTGACACTGTGGAACATGCAGGTACAAAGGGGAGTTTTGGTACTGTGGGAGCTCAGGGATTCAAAATCCCTTTTGACAGAGTGGGGCCACATGGAACCTATGGTCCCTTGTGACACTGTGTGGCCATATGGAACCAATGGTGCATTGTTATACTGCAGATCCAAGGAGGCCATGGTGACACTGTGGAACCTCCTGCAACCATGGGTGCACTGTGACACTGCAGGGCCTCACAGAACCAAGGAGTCCATTGTGACACTGTGGAACATCATGGAATCAAGGTGACCATGACCATACTACAGAACCTGTGGAACAAAGGGTTCATGGTGACATTGCGGAACTGGTGCTGCGAGTATGAAAGCTCATGGAACCAGAAGTCCATTGTGACCATGGGGCCATTGTGACACTGTGGATCCAAGGAGACCATTGTGACACTGAGGAACCTCATGGAACCAAGGGTCCATTGTTATGTTGTGGGGATTCATGGAACCAAATGTCCATTGTGACATTGCAGGCCCTCATGGAACAATGGAGACCATTATGACATAGAATCACAGAATTAACAAGGTTGGAAAAGAGCTTTGAGATCACCAAGTCCAACCTGTGACCTAAGTTCACCTCATCAACTAAACCATGGGTATGAGTGCTACGTCTAGTCATTTTTTAAATGCTGCCAGGGAGAGTGAGTACACCACCTCCCAGGGCAGAAGACTCCATTGCTCAATCACTCTTTCCATGAAGATTTTTTTCCTGATGTCAAACCTAAACTACCTGTGGCTCATCTTATGACTGTGTCCTCTCATTCTGTCAGTCGTTGCCTGGGAGAAGAGATTGAACCCCACCTGACTACAGCCTCTATTCAGGTGGTTGTAGAGAGTCTCACTGGAGACCATTGTAGCCATGGGGGCCATTGTAGCACGGCAGGGCCTCATGGAATCAAGGGGACCACAGTGTCAGTGTGGGGCTCCATGGGACAAAGAGGCCATTCTGAAATCATGGACCCAAGGAGACCTTTGTTACAGTACAGGGCATCATGGAACCAAGGAGGCCATTGTGACACAGCAGGGCCTCATGAAACCATGGAGGCCAGTTTTACAATTTGAGACTTTTTGAAACCAAAGGGCCATTGTGGCATTTCAGGGCATTTTGGAACCGAGGGAACCATATTGACACTGTGGGGCTCAGCGAAACCAGTGGTCTGTTGTGGCACTGTGGGGTCTTATGGAATCAATGATCTGTTTTGACACTACAAGGCCTTATGGGATCATGGAGACTATTGTGGCACTACAGGTGATGCCTTGGAGTGGCTACCTAGAACAGAGGCTAGACAAGGTTAAGAGAATAAAGTGGGTATTTATTCCAGGCCTTCAGTAGATACACCTTGGGCAGTCAAAAGTCTCCCAGGGGCTGCATCCAAGATGGACAGTGGTAACAAGTTTTTCAGACAGATTTAAGTTTGGTCAATTTACATATCAGGGATTAATCCTCCAATTACAGCTTCAGGTAATGAAGCCATATTCCCCCAGTTTGCTCCCCCCAGTTCACTTTTGATTATATTTGTTGGAGACTGAGGCTGTAGAGTGTCCTTGAATTTCAGTCCTAGAGGAATTGTTTTGTCTGACCAAAATGTGAAGACAATTTCCTAACACTATATATGGAGTTTAGAGTTATGCCCAAATGCAGTAGAGGATTTGAAAAATATAAAGGCTAAAATCTTAAGGCATCACAGGCCTCACTGAACCAAAGGGCCACTGTGACACTTTGTGGCCCCATGGAACCAAGGAGTCCATTGTGACACTACAGGGCTCCATGGAACTAAAGATTCATGGAACAGTGCTGGACCCCATGGAAACAAAGGTCCATTGTGACACTCTGGGGCCTCATGGAATCCTGGAGGCCATGGTGACACTTTGAGGCCTCGTTGAATCAAGGGGCTCTGCAGGACCTTGTGGAACCAAGGAGACCCTTCTGCCATTGTGAGTCCCCACAGAACCAAGGGTCCATTGGGATACTGTGGCACCAAGGAGACCCCTGTGACTCTGCAAGGGATCATGGAAACAAAGGACAATTGTGACATTAAGGAGGCCCAGGGAAACAAAAGCCCATTGTGACACTGCAAGGCCTCATGGAACCAAGGATCCAATATGACACAACCATGGTGACACTGCAGGGCCCCATGAAAACAAGGGAACAGGAAACAGGACTGGTTGGCTTGGCCTGACTGGTCCAACTGCCCTTGGCATGTTGAGGGTCTCTTCTCATGTGCCCCTGAAACACTGGGGCTCTGGGCTTTCCTTCAAAGTGAAAAGAACTGCCCTTCTTATCCAGGCACCCATGGTTGAAACAGGATTCTGCTTCCAAAACTTGCAATTATTCAGGGATTGCTCCCAGACAAAAGCTGCCATTACCAACAAGCATGGCTGCCATTGTCTTCCTGAGGGCCAGCTCCCACCTGCCTTCAAACCCTGGGGCTCACTGCTTTCCTTTCTATGGAAAAGAGCCATGCCTCCTGCACAAGCACCCATGGCCAGAATTGGTATTTCTCCTCCAAAATTCCCTATATTCAAGGGTTTCTCCAAGACAGAAGCATTCAGAACATGCAGCTCAGGCTGGCCTTGACCTCTGGTGGTCATCTCTAATCTGCCCTGTGACATTAGGGCTCTGTGCTTCCTTCCTATATAAAGAACCATCCTTCTCCAGGTGCTCATGGTTGTTATTGGGATTCTGCCTCCAAAATTCTGTGTATCCAAGGATTGGTCCCAGACAGAAGCTGCCAGGACAGATGAGTCTGGCTGGTCTTGGCCTCTGGTGGCTGCTGCTCATCTACCCCTGAAACACTGGGGCTCTATGCTTTCCTTCCAGTTGAAAAGAGCCATCCTCCTTCTCCAGGCACCCATGGCCAAAATTGGGATTTCATCTCCAAAAGTCCTATATCCAAAGATTGCTCCTACATGAAAGCTGCAATTACAGATAGGTCTGACTGGCCTTGGCCTCCTGAGGGCCAGCTCTCACCTGCCTTCCAAATACTGGGGCTGCATGCTTTCCTTTTGTATGGAAAAGAACTGGCCTTCTGAACCAGGCAAAAAAAGCTGAAATTGGGATTCAACATTGAAAATTCCAAATATCCAAGAGTTGCTCCCAGACAAGCCTGCCAGGAAAGACAGGTCATTCTGGCCTTGGCTACTGGTGACTGCAGTTAATCAGCCCCTGAAACACTGGGGATCTGTGGTTTCCTTCCTGTGGAGACCATTGTGACACTGTGGGGACGCCATGGAACCAAGGACATCACTGTGGCCCTGCTGGGCTGCATGGTCCCAAGGGGCCAGTGTGGAGCAGCAGGGCTCTGTGGAACCAAGAGGCCATTGTTGCATTCCAGGGCCTGGTGCAGCCCAAGGGCCGTTGTGATCCTGCAGGGCACCGTGGATCCATGGAGACCATTGTGGCATTGCAAGGCCCCATGGAATCATGGAGACCATTGTGACACTGTGGGGAACCAAAGGGCCATTGTGACCCTGCAGGGCCTGATGGCAGCAAGGGGCCATTGTGACCCTGCAGAAACAAGGAGAACATTGTGACACTCTGGGGCCTCGTGGAACCAAGGGGAGATGGAACTGATCTGGCTGGTTTCACTTCCCAGGGCCCACCTGACTGGACCATCTGAATTTGGAATGTTGAGGGCTGCTTCTCATCAGCCCCTGGAGAATTGGGGCCCTGTGCTTTTCTTCCTATGGAAAAGAACCATCTGTCCTGCCAGATGCCCACAGCCAAAACTGATACTCCCCCTGAAAAATTCCCTATATGCAAGGGGTCTCCCAGACAAAAGCTTCCAGGACAGGAAAGCTCTGGCTGGCCTTGGCCTCTGGTGGTCAGCTCTCATCTCAAGGAAGCCCTGACGAAAGTATTTGAACAGGTTTGACTACTGGAACATCAATGAGTGTCTCATCCTCTGAAAAACTCAGATGCTCTTCTGATCATATGTCTTTTACTTCTCATTGTGTATTATGAATTAAATATTATTTTCAGCTAAAAAATATTATTCTTCTCACTCTAGCAGTGTTATCTGACACAAAACACTTCTTCTACATGAGGATCCAGCTCACCTGCATAAGCAAACACAATAAAAAATGCAGCAGGAATTGTTTATCTCTGCTCTCATCTGTCACATCTCCTCTGGAGCTGCAGGTGCAGCCCCAGCTCTTGGGAGGGCTCAAGGAGTCTCAAGCTCAGCTCCCACACAGAGACCTTGCAGACCCTGGGGTGCCCCTTTCAGCCTCAGTGCCCAGAGCCTTTCTGCAACCTTCCCCCTGGAGCTGCTGCTTCCCTGCAGCCCCGGACATGGACAGCAGCAGAACCTGGTGTGTCCCGAGCAGCAGGGCCAGCTCAGGGCCCTGTGGGGAGCAGGGGCTGGGCCAGCAGGACAAGCCAGCCCGGCCAGGCAGGACACGCTCAGCTGGGGAAAGGGATGTGCAGGGAGAGGAGCAAGGGAGCGTTTCTGTGCCTGCAGGGAGGAATGCAGAGGAAGCTGCTGCTGCTGCAGGCACCAGCTCTGGCCAGGCCCCTCTGTCCCCTGCCCAGGGCTGCTCTGCTGGCCTGGGGAGAGACAGGGGCTGGCACCGAGCAGGCAGAGGCAGCCTGTGCTGGGCATCTCCTGGAGCCAGGACCAGCAGTTCTGCACTGTCCCTGAGCTCCATTTCCCCTGCCATGGGGAGCTCCAGCCCTGGGGCTGATGTGGAGGCTGAGCTCCCTCTCTGCCCCTCAGCAACTGCTGAGCCCTTCAAGGGGGTCAGGGCAGTGGGGTGAGTGCCCCCAGTGCTGGAGCACCCCAGAGCAGGCACTGCCATGGGGCTCACCCAGAATGGGCTGGGCTGGGGTGATCTGGGCTGTGGTGAGTGCAGGGGAGGTGGGCAGAGCTGGGCAGAAGCTGGGATAGACTGGGAAGTGCCCAGGAGATAAAACCCACTCGTGTCAGCTGAGCTGTGTGACTCTGCAGGGCCAGGACACGTTCCAGCAGGTGTGTGCTGCTGTGCCAGTCCCCTGGCAGGGATCTCACACAGGCAGGTGCAGCACTGAGGGGCTTGGTCTGTGGCCTTGGTGGCATGGCCAGTGTGAGAAGGTGCCCCAGGGTTTTGAGCATCCCTCCAGCCTCTTCCATCAGCCACTTCCACACCTGGGCACTCACCCCAGTTTCTTGGTCTATTTGTTCTGTGCTCATCTCCTTCCTCCTGCCGATTTCAGCACTGCTCTAGGGGCAGCATCAGCCCTGCCCGGGCTCCCTCCTCACCCAGCCCTTGGCAGAGCCCAGAGCAGGGCTCTCTGTGACCCCTGCACGGGATGTGGGTGCTGGGACTGGACACTGAGGTGTGGAGTGGACACTCTGGTGGGGAACATTTGCCCACCCAAAACACTCCCTGTGCTGTGCCGTGTCTGATGAGGGGATGTGGGGCCTGTGCTGGCCAGGGGGGCTGTGCTGCCTCAGGGACAAATGACAGGCATGAGCCACAGCACAACGACCAGGAGGTGGAAGTGAGGACAAGGTACAGAGGAGGAATTCAGAAATCTGCCCTGAGTGTGTGTTCATGTGTTTAGGAAAGGCAAAGCCCAGCTGGAGCTGATGGAGGCTGCAGGCAACATCCAGAGCAAAGTCAATTCATTGCTGTGTTAGAATTCAAAATGCAAGGGTCTGTAAGGCAAAGCTTAGAACTAAAAACAGTTGAGATAGGTTTAGCTTTAGAATTTAAGATATAGAAGAAACAAAGGTACTTATAAAGGGAACAAGAAGTTTTAGAGTGTAGCAATGTAAGTTTGTGTGTCGGGATATAATTGGCTAAGAAATTTCACACTGTAATATGAGTCAGTAAGACAAAATATCTTAGTATTGAATTAGAACCTTAAATATCTCTGTTAACAGTGTTTTATTGGTTAATAAATCCTAAAAAGACCTTGTACCATAAGTGTTGTGACTTCTTAGCCATGCTCTGAACATCTGTAAGACAAACTTACACTTTCAGCCTGGATAGAAAATAAAAAAAATAAATCACACTTTCTAAAGAAACTCAGAAGTCCTGTCTCTCTGCTTCATGTGGAAAAAAGAAATAATCCCCTCCAAAAATTCTAACAGAAAAACAATAAGCACACACTTAAAAAATATGTCATAAAAACAATAAACCTACACTTAAAAAATATAATGTAAAAACAATAAATCTGCAACCAGGGACACATTTTCAGTCATGTCTCTCAGTGAGAGCCATTAGAACTTCAGGAAACTTTGGACTTTGAATCTGACTTTGAATTCTTCAGAGGTTTCTTTTCCTCCTTTCCCCTATTTTTTCCTACCTGACATCACTGCCATCAATTTTCTGCTCTAATTCAACCCTTTCCCTTTCATGTTTATCAGTGGGACTTACTAAAAGTAAGAAAAACTTTGGAGTTTGTGTCTGACTTTGAATTCTTGAGAGGTTTCTTCAACTCCCTCTCAGGGACTGATGTTCAGGGGCTCAGCCCCAACCCCGAGAGGGTCATTAAAGTCCTTGTGCTGTGTCTGTGCTGCTGAGCTGGGCTGGGCTCCTGGCAAAGGCAGCACTGCAGAGAGAGAGCCAATATTTCCAAAATATCATTTGGAGCTGGTTGGCAGCACCAAATGCACCACGGGGCTGATTGGGATCAAGCAAGTCCTGACAAACCATGGCTCTGCCTTGATTTCCCTCTGCTCTGGTGCAATTCATTTTAGGAAGGTTTTCAACTCCAGATATGGAGAAATATCTGAAAGAGCTTCTTAGAAATATCCATTCCTGTTTTCAAGGGTGTATTTTATTACTGTTCTTTTTATAGCAGAGGTGATTGCAGCATTATGTGCTAGATGTTGATCCAGGGTCTTTCCCCAGGTCTGGCAAAGAGGAGTTTTCTTTCTTTGTCAGAGCCACTTCCGGGACTACAGCTCCCATGATGCTTCGCAGTTCCCATAGAGTGTAATTCCAGCTGTGACTTCATCTCCCATCATGACCCGCGCCCCACCGAGAGACATTGTAGCTGCACCTACAACTCCCATGATGCTCCACGGCTCTATTAAACCCTATTATACCTGCGCCTACAACTCCCATCATCCCCCACGCCACGGAGAGCCCTGCTAGAGCCCCCCAAGTCCCGGCTCCGACTCTGAATGGCTCCAAATTCTCCTCCCTGACCCCCAAGAGCCCTCCTGAACCACCAAGAGCTCCCCTGGACCCCTAAGTGTCCATCACAATCTCTCAGTGCCCCTCCTAGTGTCATCTCAGGTCCCCCAAGTTTCCTCCACACTCTGAGGTTCTGTCTAAATTCCCTCTCCAGACCCAAAACTGCCTCAAATGTACCCCAGAAATGTCTCCATGAAGCCCAAATGGATCCCTTTTATGCGGACTGAGAAAATGATTAAAAATATGACAATGGTACTAAAATAGGTCTAATAATCATAAAGCTGGAGAAATCCATAGCCAATAGTGGTCACTTATTAATGAAGGGAATTGTGTTACTTAGAACCAATGGCCAAAATAATGTTTGGTCGCCAAGAATGTATGGATTTTTTTACATAAAGAGAAAATTAAGGTGTGATAAATGTGATTCATGCTAATTAAATTGTAACTATTTTAGCAAAATTGTATTTAGATCAATAGAAGACAATTGTTACAGAGTGAGGGGGGAGATGGGTGAGACAGGACACAGGACATCTTCCAGATGTTGGGAGTTGAAGAAGGAGGTTGGAAGAAAGTCAAACAAGAATAGTAGAAGGACGTAGGTCTGACAAGCAGCATCTAGAAATAGAAAGTTTCAACCTTGAAATGGGCTGTTATGAATGATTTTCTATTTTTCTCAATTTATCAAGCAACAAGATTAAATTTAATAGTAAGTTTTTAATAGTAACAAAATGAATACAATCAAAGTATTGGAGATGACAATTAAAGTATTGGAGATGAAACAATCAAAGTGCATATATTTAAGAATATACAAAATTTGGCAGTAAGTAATTTAGTATAATTGAGGTTCGTATAAAGCATAAGCAAAACCGACCGGGGAGGGGCCCCCCTCCGACCGGGGGTACAGGGAGTGGTTCGCCATTCCTCACGTATCAAAGCATCCAGGCTAACAATCCCACTTATATACTGTAGGCTACAGAAGTTTCTAGAAAACTCCTCCTAGTTTCTATTCCTAAGATCTACGTAACTATACTGCACGGCGCATGCTCTACTAATGGGTTAGGGGGTCTCTTATCCTTTTAAGGGTCTTATTTCCGGTGAAGGCTCATCATCATCATCAGTGACCGAGGTGTGACCTGCAGGTAGCGCAGGCGCCCTGTGTGACTGAGCAGATGTTTTCCATAACATGACTTTAATTAAGTCCCATGCTTGTGATCATTCCATTTTTGACAGCTTCAAGGTTGAAGCTGTATTTCTAGATGCCACTTATCAGACCTTCGTCCTTCGACTATTCTTATCTGACTTTCTTCCAACCTCCTTCTTCGACTCCCAACCTCTGTAAGATGTCTTTTATCCTGTCTCACCCATCTCCCCCTTCTCACTCTGTAACAATTGTCTTCTATTGATCTAAATACAATTTTGTTAATATAGTTACAACTTAATTAGCACGAATCACATTTATCACAATTCCCCCATTTCTCTTTTTGATTATATTGATTCGTGCTCTAAAAAGTTGCTACTTGGTATCGTCTATGTTTCTTTATACTAGCTTCTAATTTTTCTAACATTTTTCATGTGGCATTCAGCTTTTCACACTTTTTCTCAAATTTGGTTAACATTTCTCATGCCAGGGTATTCTCTTTGCATTCAGTCACTATTTTCTCGATTTTTCTCCTTCGAGTGCAAGTGGATTGTGCTTTCAGTACTATCAAGGAATTTAATTTTTTTTTTTTTTCTGTTGATTTTAGATCCATGGGCATGGCTGTAAGTTGCATTCCTTGAATTACTGAGTGGATTAGTTTGATTAGATAGGATATCATGCAAGGCAGAAACAATAGACTTAGAACACAATAGCATGAATCCTAATTTTTTTCACCACACACCCTCAAAAAGATTATTCCACCAGTCAGCTTTCAGGATAGAATTCCATTTTTAAACTGGTACATGTGCTACTTTTTCGCCAGCAAGTTTGGTGATGGTTTCCCCGTGGTCATCCATTTCCACACAGCACTCAGATTCATTATACCTCCTACAAACTTCTCTTTCTTCTGCCAACAGATAGTCTAGGGCAATTCTGTTTTGATATACAAATGCTCGCATTTGTGAATGCTGTTTGGCCAACAACTTTAAGGCGTCCGCTGTGTGGTTTGAGACGACTTCCACTACGGCCTGGAGCCTTATCAACCGGTTTAATAGGTAAATTGGAGTTCTATATCCCCAAGACCCATCTTGAGCCCAAGTAGCAGGTTCATAGTATGCTATAATTCTTTCTGCAGGCCATTCTTCATCTTTCCATTTTTTGGTTTCCTCCTGACATTGGAAAGTCGAGATTTAATTCTTTTTTTTTTCTTTCTAAGGTTTCATAAAGTGGTGTTCCTAGTATATTACCCTTAGACCTTGGTATGACAAAGAAGGAGGGTCGTATAATCCCTAAGGTACAAGTTCCCTCCCATTTTCGGGGTAGTTCACTATGCTCGTTGCCCACAAATCCAATATATTCCATCAGGGGCTTTCCATCTTTCTTTTGTATTTTCTGGTTGTTCCCAATAAGATTTCAAGTCTTTTATGGATTGGTAGGGGTTAGCTCCAGAACTGTTATGCCAGCACAAATTAGTTTGATTATTCCACTCGCAATTCATTTCTTTTGCTATTCCCCAATATCCAGTAGGACTCTTGGGTCGCCAGGTCTTTGTGTTATTGTCTGAATTTACTACTAAAGTAGATAGGCAAGGAGTATATCCTACCACTTCAGTGTATTTTCTCCCTTCCCGAGTTATACAAACTGTTCCAATGACTTGATGACTCAGGACCCAGCCTTCAGGCCGTCTTAGGGTCTTAGAAATTTGTGTATGATTCCATTTTAAAAATTGTTCTGGAGCCAAACCCTCACCTCTCCATGGCCATCTTTCAGCCATCCTAAGTCCTCCACAAACAAAACATTTAGATAACCCTAATTCGGTGGCAATTTCTTGCATCAGATCTACAAACAAATTTTTGTTTGAAGTTGGCAAATCCCAGTCGCTATAGTGCTGTTTTAATTGTTTATACAGCTCATCCAGTTCTTCTAACTCTTTCTTTTTGATTATTTCCCTATCCTTCATTGTTTCTTTTTGTTTTCCAATTAGTTTTTTCTTTGACCCTTTTTCTTTTTCATCCTTTTCAAAACACAAAAAAATGTTCATATCTAGGACCGAGTTGATTATCATTAGGGTAAGGAGCTCGTCCCTTGAATCCCAAATTTTTTCTTACCCAATACAATTTTGAACTTTTTACACAAATTTCTAAGAAGCTCTTATGATCATAACAAGCTGCACTAATATATGGGTGTGCCACAAATACTGATTCCATCTTATTCTTGACCCACATGGATTGATTGCATTTGTCACAGGGATCAGGAAGGGTTCGTGTCTTTATTTCTGCTTCTTGAGTGGTTTGTCGTCTTGTAATTTGTTCCTGCATGGCCTGTTCTTTTCCATTCCATGCAGTCTTACGGTTCTGGCCAGCTGCTAGGGGTATTATTGTAAGCACCATGAAAAGAATCCTCAGGAATTTTAACTTTCTACCTGTCTCAAGGCCCCTTGGGTTGCAGCCAAGGGCCGAGATGTCCATCTTCTCGGTAGCAAAGTTTTCATCCTGGGATTTCTTTTTCTTTGGTACCCTTGGCCTCATAAGGTTCGCACGATCTATTTTAACTTTTTCTGTTCCAAAGATGGCACAAAATATTTATAGTTCTGCAGCACTGCCTTATCTCTTTCCCTAGATTGATTAGCTAATAATTTTTTTTTTTATTTTTTTTTTCCCCAATTTAGTAAAGCTCCGGAGATATGCCAACCACAACAAAATTACACTATTTCAATTAAATAATTCTTCTTTTTGGTTTTCTAAAGCTTCTTTTCCACCAATAGATATACTCGCAATGCCAATTTGCTGGTGAGACGTATTTACTACGTGGCACATAGACTTCTTCTCCACAGCAATTGCCAGTTATGATACTCTGATTTATAATATTTTGGATTGCTTGTTCTTTAGCCTGCACAAAAGTTAATATGGCAAGGAGTAGCTGGTCCTGATTCTCTATTAGTTGAATTGCGGCATAAAAGGTCCCGTTTTCATGTCTTAATGGTTTCCCATAGAAGTCACTAAAAAATCCTTCTGTTGTTAGCTGATCATGCATACGCCCTGAACAACTGAAACAAAGCAATTGTCTCTCTTTTTCTTTTGCCCTAGTTACTCTCCACCATGAATTAAAAACAGCAAGTGCAAAGAATACAAATCCATGGGCGGCATTCTAAGCCATGAGTACGACATTGCCAATGTTCTAATTGTTTTTGGGCCTCCTCAATAATAGGTGTTACCAGTCTCTTTCTCTTGAGTGGTAGTTCTTCAAATAAATCTGTTAATGTTGACTGTTGGAGGCTCTTGGAGAAATTTTTCAATCCTCCTGGGCTGTTTTCATTGATCAACTAGGTGTCTGATTCTTTCTCATCAGCGCTGTTCTGCCTTCAGGTTCAATGAGGTTGCAGCTGGCAGTTAATTCAGGATGTCCAGACTTTGATAATGCACCTTTTAAAACAACTTTAAACTGGTATTTCAAACAGCAGTAAAATAATTTTTTTTTTCACTGCACATACAAAAATCACATTCTCCCTTGGTCCCAAAGTACAGGGGTTCTATGCTAACTCTATATGGACTGTAGCTTTTGGCACCCAGTACCCTCCTTAGTTTCATTTGATTTATTACAATTTTTTTTGAGTAATTTGTTTTTGTTTTTTTTTTTTATAAAATTTTACAAAAATGGTCACAAAGTGCTCTCGTGCCCCAGTGAATCCCCCCATGTGAGCTGTCTGGGATCTGTTGGGCCAAAAGTCCTGGCACCGCTCTTTTACTATTGGGCAGAAAAATTCATCCTTTTTTCAGGGTTACCCCCAGCTTTTTCACAGCCTCCACTTCTGCCACGGAAAAGCATGGTGCCCCACCCTGTGCTTTTGCTTCCTGAAAAGCCACACTCACACTGCCGTTTTTTCCTAGGGCTCCCCCCTGCTTTATTATCAGCCAAATTGTTTCTTTTTATTTTATGATGCTTGTATCTTTAAATAGTCTGTTCAGTTGGTGTTGAATATTGAATTCTGCAGCTTTAAGACTGATTCCAGGAGTGAAAGAGGAGAGAAAAAGTGCAGAATTAGTTATCAGAAACTACACTGACTCCCCTGCATTCCTGCTCACAGACCTAGTTGTCTGCAGTGGACAGCGGGAGAGAACTCTCTTTTGCTTTTTGGTTAGGTTGTTTGTTGTTTATTTTTTTTTTTTTTTTTTCTTAACCAATTAAAGTAAAAAATTCCCTGGAGTGTGTTTTTCTTCTTTTTTTTCTTGAATTATTTAATTTTGCTCTGGACTGAAAACCCAAGAAAGCTCTGGAAGCTCACACTGTAGCTCACCTAGCCTGGCCTGGGCCAAGGCATTTCCCAGCACTGAAGGAACTGATACCAGACTAAGTAAGTTAAGATGCAACTCACAAAAAAACCTTCTTTTGAATCTGTCATCTTTTTGAAACAATAAGAAGTTTTGTTGTTTAATATTGTTCATTTTTACACTGAAAAGTGTTTTGCCTGTTAAATAAATAGTTATTTTTTCCACTTCTCTCTGAGGAAATATTTTTTTTCTTTAACTAATTAAAAAAAGATTGCTTAAATTTGTTTCTCAGAAAAATTCTATTCAAAAGTTTCTTTCTAAATTTACCTTAAACTAAAACAAAGTCCTTGTGTCTACTAAAAATATGATTTCTTCATTTTGAGAATCTACTTTCAGCTTTATCAAGGGGTCTTCTGGTATTTTGGTTCATATTAAATAAATGAGCTCCTGACCCCCCCTTAGTTTTCTTGAATTAATATTTTTTTCCTGATAAATTCTTTGTGTTTGTGGCTGTTTGTATTTCTTGGATTGCTGTTATTAGAATCCTGGCTTTAATTTTCTCTTCCTCATCTCTCCGAACATACGCTTCTTGTGCTTCCTTTAACAACTCCTGAAGCTCTTATCCTGCTAATCTTCCAATTTTTCTAATTTTTTTCCTGATGTCCCCTCCTAAGACTTAGCTACAAATTGTGTTTTCAAAAGGACCTGCCCTGCTGGTGTATCGGGGTCTATGCTTGAGTATAATTGCAAATCCCTTTTTTTAGTCTCTTTAACCATTCTGCCAGGCATTCATCTTTCCCTTGGTGTTCACTCAGAGATTTCCCTATATTTTGTCCTCTGGGCATTGCTTCCTGAATACCTTGGATAATCATTTACCTGAAATCTCTCATATTTTGCCTATGTTCTACCTCCTGATTATTACAATTTGGATCTGCCATAGGCCATTTCTGATCTCTTTGGTTTGGCTTCTAATGATCTCTATTTTAAGCCTGTATATTCCTGACTATCTAATCATTTCTCTCTTCCACTGTAAACAAGATTTCTAAAATAGACTGCAATTCCGCTCAGGTGTAAATATTCAGTCCTAATAACTGATCTAGTTTCTTTGCTACCTCAATATGATCTTCTGGCATCCTGCCCATCTCTTTCTTAAATTTCCTAACGTCCCTAGTATTCAGGGGAACACTCACGTAACCAATAGGTCCCTGTCCTGGGGCCAGATTTGCCATTGGAACCTCTCTAAGAGGGTATAATCTATCCTCCCTTCCTGTTCCCTCGTCCTCTTTGTCACTTTCTTCCTCTTGTTCCCTTCTGCCTCTAGTTCTGTGTGCTACTGGCTCGTCTTGAATAGGGGGTGCATCGGGGACCAAGGGCTGGACAGGCTGGACAGGCTGGACAGGCTGTCTGTATGGGGGTGGGAGGTGATTTAACGAGTCCCATGGCTTTAGCCAGTCCCTTCTTGCTGCCCGTCCTTTAGTTTGCAAAGGGTATAACGAATAACCTTCTTTTTCTTGCCTTTGAACTATAAATTTACCCCACACACACTTTTTGGAAGCCACAAAGCAGCATATTCACTTTTTTTCCTAATTAAAACGTTGTTTTGAACTCATATATAGATTTAAAACCTGACAAATCTAATCTTCAAATGATTTAAACTCTGGCCAGTACAAATTATTTGCACAAATCTTTTCTTTTGTCCACTCAAACATACAGTACTGTATAATTTTCTGCTTACTTTTTCTCTTTGGGATTCCCTTGTACTTTAGTATTGTAACACTATCCCCAGGGGGCTGTCCTGAGGAATCTCGCTCCCCTTCTGGGAAACCCCCTCTCGGTTCCCAGGCACACCGGGTTCTCGCGAACTATTCTCATAATTCACAACCCCTGGGTCAGAGATTTTACTTTTCCTCTGACCCATCTCTGGCGGCAACATTTCCCTTGCTCTCTCTCATTCGTTCTGCGGTTCAACTCCTTCGCTTAATATACACGATCTCACTTCTTTTGCCAAACACTTGTTTCCTACCTAATTCCTTCTTTTCCTTTTATTCTCCCCCCCAACCTCTCTTTCTGGCCATTCTCCACAATCCTTTCCTAATCACGTACCAAAACTTCCATCTATTATCCTCCCAACAGATAGTTGAACCTGGTTCATTTACTCCCTTCTTAAATCACTTCTTCCGAGCATCAGCTCCCTTCTCAAAGACTTTTCTCGTGAGTTCTCGGGCTGGGACTTTCCCTCCCAGTCCCTCCCGGGGTATTCACTCGCTCTCCCCTTTCAGACATTTCTCACTCACACACAAGCACACAGCCGCCCCCTTTACCCAACCCCATGGTACTCACACAGCCCCATTTTCGCACAGGGTTCTTGTGCACAAGACGTTTTACGGGCACCTTTCCCTTTCTGCTGGCGTTCTCACGGGAGCCTTCTTCTTCTGGCACACCTCCTTGTAGCGAGCTTCTTTTGCTTATGCTTTATTTTAATTTGGAACTCCTTTTCCAAGAGAGCCTGGTCTAGCTTTGGGACCACCTTAACAATTGGTGGGGAGCTCCTTCCCAAAACTAGCCACTCTTCACTTGGACTGGAGTTCCCGGGTTTCGGCACCAAATTGTTATGAATGATGTTCTATTTTTTTCCAATTTATCAAGCAACGAGATTAAATTTAATAGTAAGATTTTAATAGTAACAAAATGAATACAATCAAAGTATTGGAGATGACAATTAAAGTATTGGAGATGAAACAATCAAAGTGCATCTATTTAAGAATATACAAAATTTGGCAGTAAGTAATTTAGTATAATTGAGGTTCGTATAAAGCATAAGCAAAACCGACCAGGGAGGGGCCCCCCTCCGACCGGGGATACAGGGAGTGGCTCCCATTCCTCTCGTACCAAAGCATCCAGGCTAACAATCCCACTTATATACTGTAAGTTACAGAAGTTTCTAGAAAGCTCCTCCTAGTTTCTATTCCTAAGATCTACGTAACTATACTGCACGGCGCATGCTCTACTAATGGGTTAGGGGGTCTCTCATCCTTTTAAGGGTCTTATTTCCGGTGAAGGCTCATCATCATCATCAGTGACCGAGGTGTGACCTGCAGGTAGCGCAGGCGCCCTGTGTGACTGAGCAGATGTTTTCCATAACATGACTTTAATTAAGTCCCATGCTTGGAATCATTCCATTTTTGACAGCTTCAAGGTTGAAGCTGTATTTCTAGATGCCGCTTATCAGACCTTCGTCCTTCGACTATTCTTATCTGACTTTCTTCCAACCTCCTTCTTCGACTCCCAACATCTGGGAGATGTCTTTTATCCTGTCTCACCCATCTCCCCCTTCTCACTCTGTAACAATTGTCTTCTATTGATCTAAATACAATTTTGTTAATATAGTTACAACTTAATTAGCACGAATCACATTTATCACACCAGTATAACTCACAGTTGGCCACCAGGTCCTCCTGGCCAGCAGGGGGCGCTTACACATCCCCATTCCTTCTCCCAGTTCAAGCCAGTAACCCCCAGCATCCCATCCCACTATGATCAAATGTAAACCAATACAACCAGTACACACAGTGCCAGGTACTCCTGGCCAGCAGGGGATGCTCACACACCCTCTCCCAGTTTAATCCAGTACAACCCAGTGACCCCAGCCCCATCCCAGCACGTCCTGGACCCCATCCCAGCACAAACCAGTACAAACCAATACAAACCAGTACAAACCACTCACAGTTGTGGGGATCAGCTGCCAAGAGGCGCTCACACAGCACCAGGTCCTCCTGGCCAGCAGGGGGCACCATGGTGCAGCCCAGCACCCAGCCCCTCCCCATAGGATTTGGGATTTACCCCCAGGCACTGCTCCATGAACAAAAGCTCCAACGGCACCCTCAAACCTGTATAAACCAGTATAAACCAGTATAAACCAGTACAGCCCAGAATGGACCAGTATAAGTTATAAAAAACAATGCAAAACAGTAAAAATCAGTGTAAGGCAAACCAGTATAGACTATTATAGGCCATTACAGACCAGTGCTACCAGTATAAACCAGTGTTGACTGATACAAACCAGTGTAAGTAGTGAAAACCAGTAAAAAACAGTGTAATGCAAAGCAGTAGAGACCAGTAAAAAGCAATATGGACCAGTAAAAAGCAGTATTGACCAGTACAAACCAGTATAAGTGGTAGAAATCAGTACAATGATTCAGGGGGCAGCGCCCCGGCCTTGCCCTTCCCGGAGCTCGTGGTGGGCACCAGCAGCCACAGACGGTGGTGCCAGGAGGAGACGTTGGAGACATCGCAGCTCAGCAGGGTCCTGGCAAAGGTCAGCTTGGCCTTGGGGTCCTGCCTGGCTGCCAGCTCCCACCGTGTTCCCAGGCGTGGACTGGGAGGGCACCAGTATAAACCAGTAAGCACTGGGAGCCACCCCTGAGCTCCTGAGGCCTGTGGCAGCAGCTCCCAGTATAAACCAGTAAGAATTGATGCAGCCAAACCTGCTCTTAGTGCAATCTAGAGGCTCTCAGTGTGGTCTGGGGGCTCCCAGGTTTATACTGGGAGGGCACCAGTATAAACCAGTAATGCTTCATGCACCCAAACCCACTTCCAGTGCAGTCTAGAGGCCCCCAGTGCAGTCTCAGGGTTCCCAGGTTTATACTGGGGGAGCACCAGTACAAACCAATAAGCATTTGGAGTCACCCCCGAGCCCATGGTGGCAGTTCCCAGTATAAACCAGTAAGGCCAGCACAACCTGAAGTCACTCCCAGTAGGTCCCAAGCTCCATCCCAGTATAAACCACTAAAGCCAGCATCCCTAAATGTCACTCCCATTATAAACCAGTAAGGCCAGCACCCCCAGAAGTTGCTACCAGTGGTTACCAAGTGTCCCCAAGACCCCTCCCAGTATAACCCAGTAAAATCCAAAATACCCCAGTATAACTCAGTACAAACCAGTATAACCCAGTCAGCCCCAGGACCACATCCCAGTATAAACTAGTATAACCCAGTATAAGCCAGTGACCCCCAGCACCCCATCCCAGTATAAAACAGTTCAGCCCAGTAACCCCAGTAACTCCCAGCACCCCCAGCACCCCATCACAATATAAACCAGTATAAGTAACAGTTGGCCACCAAGTCCTCCCGGCCAGCAGGGGGCGCCATGGTGCAGCCCAGCACCCAGCCCTGGTGGTGCCACTCCCCATAGGATTTGAGATTCACCCCCAGGCACTGCTCCATGAACAAAAGCTCCAACGGCACCCTGAAACCTGTATCAACCAGTATAAACCAGTATGGACCAGTATAAGTTATAAAAACCAGTAATAAACAGTAAAATCCAGTGTAAGGCAAACCAGTAGAGACCAGTAAAAAGCAGTATGGACCAGTAAAAAGCAGTATGGACCACTGCAAACCAGTATAAGTAGTAAAAACCAATACAAAGCAGTGAAAACCAGCATAAACCAGTGAAAAATAAGGCAAACCAGTATAGGCCAGTGTAGCCCAACATAAACCAGTATGAACCAGTACAAACCAGCAAAACCATTAAAACCAGGAACAACCAGTAAAAACCAGTATAAATCAATAAAAATCAGTATAAGGCAAACCAGTATAGACCAGGATAGCCCCACATAAAGCAGTAAAAACCAGTACAGACCAGTATGGACCAGAACAGACCAGTCAGGGCTCTCCCACTCCCTCCCAGTCCCTCTTTAACCCTTCCCAGTCCCTCCCAGTATAAACCAGTACAAACAGTTATAAACCAGTATAAACCAGTAACCACAGACTCCCTTTTAACCCTTTTTTACCCCCACTAGACCCCTCCCGGTGCCCTCCAGTCCCAACCAGTGCCCTTCCGGCCCCTCCCAGTCAAAACCAGTATAAACCAGTACAAACCAGTATAAACCAGTACACACCAGTCCCCTCCCAGTGCTCCCAGTGCTCGTCTCTGCAGGCTCAAGCAGGTGCCCACGTCGGGATTGGCCACCAGGACTGACCCTGTGAGGGACAGCACCTGGGTGGGCAGCGCCCCCTGCTAGCCAAGTGAATCCCAGTATAAACCAGTATGAACCAGTATAGACTAGTATGAAGCAGTATAAATCAGTAAATCCCAGTTTCTTCCCAGTAACTTCCAGTTCCAATAAGAGATAACACCTGGGCATGAGGTGCTCCTTGCTGGTCAGGAAACTCCCAATTCAAACCAGTATAAACCAATATGAACCAGTATAGGCCCAGTAAATCCCAGTGCCCTCCCAACCCCTTCCCAGTCCATCCCAGTATATCCCAATAACCCTCCCATGGACTTCTTAGTTCATCCCAGTAACTCCCACTGACCTCCCAGTATGGCCCAGTCACCCTCCCAGTTCAAACCAGTAACTCCCAGTTCAAACCAGTTCCCTCCCATTAATCCCCCAGTTCAAACCAGTGACTCTCCAGTACGAACCAGTAAAGCCCAGTGACCTCCCAGTATAAACCTGTATAAATCAGTGACCTCCCAGTCCCCCCAATCCCCTCCCACTTTGTCCCAGTCCATCTCAATCCCTCCCAGTACACACTAGTCCCAAAACAGCTAAAAACCAGTATAAACCAGTACAAACCAGTATAAGCCACTACAAAAATCACCCTTCAACCCAGAGTTCTCCCTCTTTTAACCCTTGAATCCCATCCCAGTTCCTCCCAATCCCCCCAGTCCCCTTCCAGTACAAACCAGTACCCCCAGGAAGGCGTCCGTGGCCTCCCAGTACTGCCTCAGTTTCTCCTCCCGCTGCCGGTGCAGGGCTGGTTCCATGAGTTTCCATTCCATCAGGATGATCTCCTGCATTCCATGAGGCCCTGCAGTGTCACTGGGGAGCCTTTGTTCCGTGTGTTCCCATTGTGACACAATGGTCTCCAGCGCTCTGTGAGGCTGAGCCCTGAAACTGTGGACACTTGGTTCCATGAGATTCCCTGTTGTCACTGCCAGGAGAATCCACAAACACCAGAGGTTTATGTCCAAAAAGGAGACAGAGCAGTCCTTCAACTTTATTTGAATAAAGGGAGAGAGTTCACCAGGGCACAATCCCCTGGGGTTTTGTCTCTCCAGGTTTCAGAGGGTGCAGCCTCCTTTTATCCTGAACTCCCGGCTGCACGTTGCCCTCTTCCTTTCCCCACTGGCCAATGCAATAGGAAGGTAAAGCCTTCCTGAACATCCTGCCCCATATCCCCCCTTGAACCTGGCATTTCCCCCCAAAGTTCAGGAGTTCAGCCTTGTGCAGAGCCTTGTCTGTGTCAGGAGCCAAGCTGGCTGGGCCCGCTAACAAACCTGCTGCCCAAAGTCAGTAGAAATGTTACAACCCATTTCAAACACCTTAACACCCATCCCTTCACCCACCAAATGATTTGGAAAGACATGAGCACACATCTTTCCTCTCACATTGATGGTTCCTGTGCTGGTGACAGTCTTTTAAACCCAGCCTTCAGCCTGAGCTCTCTGCTGTTGCAGTTCCATGCACAGAGGTTGTTGTCTCTCAGCCCTTCCATGGGCAGGCCGGTGTTCAGCCATCTCCAGGACAGCAGGGCCCCAGCCCACGTCACTGTGCCCTGGGGAGACAAAAACCATCACTCCAAATGTCCCCTTCTCCTTCTTCTTCCCAGGCATTTGGGCCTGGCAGTGGGGTTTGCTGCTGGGTGCCACAGGGAAAAGGAGACCCCTGTGACACTGTGGGGCCTCATGGAACCTGTGAGCCATTGTGACACTGCACGGCCTTGTGGAACCAGGGAGACCATGGTGACACTGTGGGACCACATGGAACCTAGGATTCAATTTTCATACTGAGGAACCTCAGGGAACCAAGGATCAGTTGTGACACTTTGGAAATACAGAGATCATTGTTGAGGATATGGAAACCCAAGGAACCAAAAGTCCATGTGACAGTACAGAACGTCACAGAACCAAGACTGCACGGTGGCACAGCAAGGCCTCATAGAACCAAAGAGTCCAAAGGCCTCAAACATTCCTTGTATATTTATGCTTTGGGGAAGGGGAACCTCAATGGTGGCACCATGGGCTGGCACACACTAATCTAAGGTGTCTGTTTTCAATGAGGAAATTCAGGAGTTTTAGATTGAAAAAAATAAAAAAGGAAAACCATCTCTTTTCCTGAGTGCAGGCAGTTCTCCAAGCAAAGCAGGTCCCAGGTGAGTGAGGACAGACAGGATGGGGTTGGGCAATATGGAGCAAGGTTGTCCAGACTGGCTCAGACCTCAAGGCACAGCTTCTGTGAGCAGGCCAGACCTCCTGAGGAGAGACCCTGGATCAATATCAACCACAGAATGCTGCAATCACCTCTGCTCTAAACAGAACAGTAATAAAATGTACCCTTGAAAATAATAATAAATATTTCTAAGAAGCTCTTGGAAATATTTCTCCATAATTGGATTTGAAAACCTTCTTAATGAACTACCCCAGACCAGAGGGAAATCAAGGCAGAGCCATGGTTTGTCAGGACTTCCTTGATCCCAATCAGCCCCGTGGTGCATTTGCTGCTGAGCCCTTGAACCTCATGGCCTCAGAGGAGATTGGACAAACCTTTCCAGGAGTCCAAATCAGAAGAAAAACCCAAAGTGTCTCAAAGCATTAATGGGTCCCACTGAGGTCCATCCCCAACACAGGATCCTCATGGACTCCTTGGAGGAGAGAACTGGAGACCAGGATTGCCCAAAACCTTCTCAGAGACTAAGACAGGAAAGGAAAATCCAAAGTATCTTTAAAACCTTGAGTATCTCAAAGTATTAATGAGCCCCACTGAGTGTCAATACAAAGCTCTCAAGGGACTGATTAAAGCAGATAATTGGGGGTATCATTGCATAAACTACTAAAAGAGTTGGTGTCAAAAGGGAACCTCCAAATACCTTAAAAAACTGAGTACCTTCAAGTATTAATGAGTCCCACTGAGTGTTGTTACTGACAAAGGCTCTCAAGGGACTAATTAAAGCAGATAATTGGAGGCCATGATTGCACAAAGATCTCAGAGACTCCAAGGCAAAAGCAAAACCCAAAGTCCTCTGAAAAACCTGCAGTCCCTGGGAGCATGAAGGAGCCCCCAGGGCCATTCCTGACCAAGGCTCCCCAGGGAGGATGTGGGGGGATGTGGGGGGATGCTGAGGGCAGCACAAGGGGTGCCAGTGGCCAGCCTTGCTGGGGCTGTGCCAGGAGGCCCCAGTGGCTCAGGACAAGGTGTCTCCTCCCAGCCCATGGTGGCACAGACCCTGCTGTGCCCCAGGGCACCAAGACTTGGCTTCTCTTTGTCCCCACCTGTCATCTCTGCCTCCAATTTCCTGCTCTAACTGGAAATAGGGAACACTTTCTCAGTCATGTCTCACAGTGGGACCCATTAAAACTTCAAGAAACTTCAGTATTTTAATTTAGATTTTAGATCTTGAAAAGTTTTTTGAACACTCTCTCAGGGAATGATTATAATGTAAAGCAAACTAAAGCCTCAAGAGATTCATTAAAGTCCTTGTGCTGTGTCTGTGCTGCTGAGCTCGGCTGGGCTCCTGGCACAGAGGCAGCTCCCAAGGTAAACCAAGAGAAGCTTCAAAAAGACATTTGTGCTGAGGAGCAGCTCCTCTGCCAGCCCAGCAGGGCTGAGGGCACTGCCTGCAGGCACTGAGGGCACAGGAGCCAGGCACAGACAGGCTCAAGGCAATCAGGACTGGGAAGACATTGAGCTGAGACTGCACTTGGGGAAACATCTTCACAGCCCTGGACATGGTGAGTGTGTGGGTGCAGGGCAATGTCCCCTGTGCTCCTGGAGGCATCTCCTGGAGCCAGCACAGCCCACAGCCTGGGGATGTGTCAGGAGGACTCTCCCAGATCCAGGGACGGCTGCAGGGGCTGAAGCTGGGGCTGCAGCCAGGGCTGCCCAGGGCTGTCCTGCAGAGCAGCTCCTGCAGCACTCAGGGCTCTTGGCCAGCCCAGCCCATGTGCCACCTGCCAGGGACAGCTCTCAGCCTGCCTGGCAGCTCCCAGGACTGTGGGGAGATGTTGGAGGTGCAAGGAGCCACCCCCATCAGGGCAGATTCCTCCTGCTGTGGAGATGGTGCTGCATGGCCAGGGCTGCTCTCAGCTTTCTCCTCAAGGCAAGGCAAAGGGGCTGTCAGGTGTGTCTGTGTCACTGACACTCCTGCACTGTCCCACTGGGCATCAGCACATCTGCCTCCCATCTCCCTCACAAAGTGCCTCCTCACCCTCCTGTGCCTACAGACAGCAGCAGCAGCACCTTGGCTTGCAGCATCTCAGTTTGTGTGAGGTGCCCTTAAGGCCCTGCTGGCAGGGAGATGGCCCTGGGCAGTGCCCTGTGCTGGGAGGGGTGTGCAGGGCAGAGCTGAGCCCCCCGGGCTGGGCTGGGCTCTGGGAGCACTGGCAGGGACAAGGCTTGGATAGAGAGAAACAGCTCCCAGTAGGCACAACTCCAGGCAGCAGAGCCAGACCAACATTTGGTATGCCTCTCTCTCTTGATCAGAATAGGGCAAAAAAGAGTTTAGGGAAAAGTATTTTGAAATTTGAGCCTTTGAAAAGGCTATTTTAATTTTCCAGCACATTTGAAGTGCGATCACCTTGAATTAGAGGCAGGTATTATAAGCAAACGTCAGCTGTATGGGATCAGTATGTCAGACTGCACGGTGTCAAATGTAGCCTTGTTTTCCCTGTGGGCTCCTCAGCATTAGTGCTGAGAAAAATGCTGACAATGAGGCAGTAACTCAGAAGCAGAAACTCAAATTCAAAAATAAAAGCTTTTAGTGAAGTTCCCCCACAGAAAGAGAAGCAGTTTTGAGAGGATTCCTATCTGAATTGTACAGGATTGTCTCAAGGAAATGTCTCCCAGCTTATCAATGTGTTCTTTTAACAGCCCACAATGCCCAGAGTGAGGAAATGTCCAACAGCAGCTCCATCAGCCACTTCCTCCTGCTGTCATTGGCAGACACGCGGCAGCTGCAGCTCCTGCACTTCTGCCTCTTCCTGGCCATCTCCCTGGCTGCCCTCCTGGCCAACGGCCTCATCATCAGTGCCGTAGCCTGCGGCCACCACCTGCACACCCCCATGTTCTTCTTCCTGCTCAACCTGGCCCTCTCTGACCTGGGCTCCATCTGCACCACTGTCCCCAAAGCCATGCACAATTCCCTCTGGGACACCAGACACATCTCCTATGCTGGATGTGCTGCTCAGCTCTTTTTCTTTATGTTCTTCATTGGTGCAGAGTATTTCCTCCTGACCATCATGTGCTACGACCGCTACGTGTCCATCTGCAAACCCCTGCACTACGGGACCCTCCTGGGCAGCAGAGCTTGTGCCCACATGGCAGCAGCTGCCTGGGCCAGTGCCTTTCTCAGTGCTCTGCTGCACACAGCCAATACATTTTCCCTGTCCCTGTGCCATGGCAATGCCCTGGGGGGATTCTTCTGTGAAATCCCACACATCCTCAAGCTCTCCCGCTCCAAATCCTATCTTAGGGAATTTGGGCTCATTGCTGTTAGTGCCTGTGTAGGACTTGGTTGTTTTGTGTTCATTGTTTTCTCCTATGTGCAGATTTTCAGGGCCGTGCTGAGGATCCCCTCTGAGCAGGGACGGCACAAAGCCTTTTCCACCTGCCTCCCTCACTTGGCTGTGGTCTCCCTGTTTTTCAGCACTGGCACATTTGCCTACGTGAAGGCCCCCTCCAGCTCCTCCCCATCCCTGGATCTGGCAGTGTCAGTTCTGTACTCAGTTTTGGCTCCAACCCTGAATCCCTTCATTTACAGCCTGAGGAACCAGGAGCTCAAGGCTGCAGTGTGGACAATAATAACTAGATGGTTTCGGAAACATTAAACAACTGACCAATTTCTGCAAATAATATGTAATAAAAGTCATCATGGATAATTCTTGTTGGTTTAATTTTGCTGATTTTTTGCTTTGTCTTAATTTTTAATATTCTACACAAATAAATATCACTGTTTGTACCATTACTCATTTTGTTACTCTCCAACTGTGGTTACTAACTGTTAAAATGAGGAGCTGTGCTCTTGATGGCTTTAAACAACCTAATGGATCTCTCTCCCAGGAAAATTTTCTCCAGAGATGCTCCTTTTGTTCCCTTCTCTGGAGCTGCAGCACCAATGTCTGTGTGCAGAGCTGGGGCAGATCAGTGCTGGCACAGCAGCTGTGCCCAGCAGCAGCAGCAGCACTTGGTGTTGCCAGTGCTGCTCCCGTGCCACTGCCCCGCTGCCCTCCTGGCCCTCGTGTTGCTGCAGAGCCTGAGTGCTCTCGGGGCTGGGCACAGCCCTGGGGGTGGCAGTGCCGGGGCTGCAGCAGGGACAGGCCATGGGCACTGCTGGGGCAGCGCTGACGCCTCAGGCCAGGGCCTGGGGGCTCCAGGCTCCTTGGCCAGGCTCTCTCCACAACACTTGGCCAGCCCAATGCTGAGCACAGAAAAGCCCCGGGAGCAGCCCCAGGCTGGCCGTGGGCAGGCTGGGGGCAAACAGCATGGCTGGTGCTCTGCAAGCTCCCTGCAAGGGGGACACCCTGGCAAGGAGCAGCAGAGCAGGGGCTGATCCATCCCCACTGCACTGGACACCCCAGGGCAGCGTCCCAGAGCGTCCTCATGCACCTGCCAACAACATCCCCCCTCTGCAGCCCTGGCCTCTCCCCCAGCTCACACAGGAGCCGCATCCTTGCAGGCACACACATGGCAGCACTGGCTCAGGAGCCCCTGTTTGCATTGCACACAGCAGGCTCAGCACCCCCATGGTGCTGCTGTGGGGACATGGAGCTGAATGAGCACAAATGCCATCAGCCCCTGGGGCCAGCAAGGGCTGGGGAACGGTAGGGAAACCACTTGGGTTTGTCGTGGCCTCTGAATTCAGCCAGAAAGTTTGTTCCCATCAGCTGTGAGTTTCCTGTCGCACTGCAGATGTTGTTGCCCAGATCCAGGGCTGCCTGGCAGCCACTCCCAAACTGTCCTGAGCATTTCCTTGTCTTCAGCTTTCCTATCTTTACTCTTCCTAGAAATATTTCTAGATTTCTTCCTCTTGCCCATCCCTTTACCCTCCTCTGCAAACAACCCATCTCTGCCCTTTCCCCTCTGGCCTCACTCCTCATTTCAGTTCCTGAGTCGGCACCATGGGAATGTCCCTTGGGGAGCAGGATCATCCTCCAAGTGCTTCAGGAATTGTCTGCAGGGTCCTGCAGTGCCTCGTGCTGCTCCCTTGCCAGAGGCACCACAGGCCAGGGGGGCACATCTGGGCTGCTGTGTCTGGGTGTGGGGCTCCCTGTTGTGGGCAATGAGGAGGGGCTGGAGAGGCTCTGCAGGACTGACAGGATGGGCTTTGGGGCTGTGTGGAGAAGCTGAGGGACCTGGGCTGCTGGACCTTGTGAAGAGGAGGCCCAGGGCTCATCCTGCAAATGCTCCAGGGGTGGTTTCAGAGAATCACAGAATCAGCCAGGCTGGAAAAGACCTTGCAGATCATCAAGTCCATCGTGTGCCCTGACACCACCTGGTCTCCCTGAGCCTCCTCTTCTCCTGGATAAACATCCTCTGCTCCCCCAGCCACTCCTCACAGGACTTGTGTTCCAGACCCCTCACCAGCCTTTTTGCCCTTCTCTGGACACGCTCCAGCCCCTCCATGTCCTTCCTAAATTTTGGGCCCAGAAGTGGACACAGCACTCAAGGTGCTGCCCAACCAGTGCTGAGCACAGGGGAAGAATCGCTGCCTTTCTCCTGCTGGCCACACCTTTCCTGATCCAGGCCAGGTGCCATTGGCCTTCTTGGCCACCTGGGCACACTGCTGGCTCATGTTTTGAACAAAAGTTTGTGAGTCTTTGTTACTGAATTTGTGAACCAAAAAGTTCAAGAAAGAAGAGACCTCTGGAGTAGTAAAATTCATCAGCATCCTCCAAGTGGCTGAGGATTCATCCTCATCAGAGCTGGAAAGAACAGAAATGGGCACAGCTTTGTGGCTGCCCCAGCTCTGGGATGGGCCCTGGGCCTGGAGCAGGAGCAGCTCTGGAGGGCCCCAAGGCCGGGGCTGTTGTGCTGGCCTGGGCAGATGGGATGGCAGGAGGGGCTGCAGAGCTTTCAGGAGCTCAGGGAGAGGGGAGCAGGGCACCCAGGGAGCCTCCTTTTGCCTTGGCCAAGCACCTTCCCCATGGCTGGGGCTGAGTCCTCTCGGAGCTGCAGCTGCTGCTGTGCCCTTGGCAGGGGCTGAGGCCGTGGGGCCACTGCCCAGAGCCCCCTGGCCTGAGCAGAGCTGTGGGGCCAGAGCCGGCTGGGCTGTGCTGGGGAGAGGCCCTTGGTGCTGCACAGAGCTCAGGGCAGCTGGCACAGCTTGCAGGGAGCTGGGCTGGCCTGAGAGAGCCTGCCAGAGAAAGCAGCAGTGGCCATGTCAGCCTGGCTGAGCGGGCAGGGGCAGGACTCAGCCCAGGCCTTGTGGGGCAGGGCCAGCGCCTGGGGAAGGCATTGCAAACAGGCAAGTGGCCCAGAGAGGAGGCTGCTCTGTGCCCTTGGTGGCCTGCACAGAGCAGGGAGGGGGCCCAGGACATTTGTCAGTGCCAGCCTCTGTCCCCAGCCCTTGCCAGCCCTGGCTGCTGAGCCCAGCTTTGGCCTGGGCTGAGTTTGGCTGTGGCCCAGCTCCATCCTCCTGCGGGGCTCAGGGCCTGTTCCCGGCCATGGCCAGCCCTGCCCGGCCTCTGTGCTGGCCCAGAGCCCGGCAGAGCCCGGGGCAGGGCTGTCAGTGCAGGCCCACAGGTGCCACGGGCTGGGCAGGAGCTGGCACAGGCTGCCCAGCAGTTCTCACGTGATGTTCAAATGCTGGGAGCAGCAGAAGAAAACAAGACATTTTTTTATATCACAGCATCAAACAATCTGAATTAATAAGTTTAAATAAATAAACGGGTTAGGATGGAATAAACCTCATTCTGTTCCATATTGCTTTCAATAATCATAAAACTTGGCTTTATGGGATTGATTTTTAGCATTTTTCACTTTTCTTTTCTTGAGTAAACATGAAAAGGTGCATTTAAAATAAAACCAAGATGTACCCACCCTTGGCAGTGACCAAGCCCATCAATGATAGCACTAATGCCTCTGGGATAAAATACTCAAGGAGGAAAAAAAAAAGTATGCCCTTTAAAACAAAACTGTACATTTCAAGAGGATGAAGTAGAAAATTTTAGAATAAAACTGAAAATATGCAAAGTACAGTTAAAGCTCTGATTTTATTTCCAGTGACTGTGGCTACAAAGTTCAGACTAGGAAAGTAGGTTAGGTGGGAAAGAGGCTGGGCAATAGGTATTGTGTCTCTGCTCAGGGCAGGCAGCAAACACTGCTCTTACTGCTGTGGCTGGAAGCTTTCTTCAAGAGAAATTTAATAGGAAATTTCCTGTTTTCTCAGAAAAGTTTCTTTTGTAGATTTGCAGTATGACAATAAAACGCAAAGGAGGATTGTAGAGCTGGAAGGCAGGTGGAGCAGCTGAGCTACAGGAATCTGATCTATGAAAAAATCATCTGGGAATTATTTTTCAGCGTAGATCTCCTTGATTTGTTTAGCAAATGAGGAATTCTTGGACATGAGTTGTGCCTTATCAGTGACATGTTGATTCTGACTATTTTGGATTAATTGTTTCTGTTTGTCTGAGATGATTTAATACTTCATTCCCCGACTGATGGAGTTACTCTTGTGGAAAAAGCTTCTCTCACATTAGGTATTTCAAGAATTCTCTGTACTTGATAGAAACATACAGAATTCGTGAATGATATAGATTAGTTGGGTTGCTGTGGAGTTCTGTTTTTTTATCCCAGTGACAAATAATTTACACATGAAATTCTTGTTGAAGAGTCCCCAGTCCAGGGGTGCTCCTGTCTGCACTGGGATGGAGCCTTCCTAATTTTCCATCAGTACTCAAGGGTCACAAGGCGTGCAGGTCCTAGAATTGAATTTCTCAGCCTTTTTTCACGGAATGTCCCCAAGCTTTTGGACAAAGCAGCCGCAGCTCTGGCCCTGCTCCCTGGGGGCTCCTCAGCGGCTCCTTCCCGGCTGCCGGGCAGGGCTCGGGGGCTCGGTGGCACTCGGGTGTAGCAATGGTGGGACTTTGGCACCACTTAATTAGTGGCTTGGTTTTGGTTGTTTTGTTTGTTTTGTTTTTTTTTTTCCTTTTTCTTAGAGTTAGGATTAACAGAAACACAATGGAAACTTTTTTTTCTCGTGTTTGGACTTGGTTGTTTATTAAATTTTATCAGAAATTACAGAGCGTTCAACAGCGTTTCTAGCTCGGAAAAAATGGAAAGACGCTACAAGGTTTTTTAAAGCTAAACAGTTCAATAGAGAATTAACACATATTATTTATCCTTTTAACCCAATAATTCGATTTTTATGATTTTTATGGTGATGCTGACTAACTAGAAACTATTACCTGAAACTCATGAAGAAGAAGGAAAATGAACACCGAAAGAGACAACTCTCAAAATCTTTCATATTGTCCATACCTATTACTATACTATAAAAACCTCCAATTGAAAACCTGTTACCCTGTGAAAGCACACACTTCTATTTCACTACACACTCGTGATTTTTATTTCACCACTCATATTTAGAAGCCGTTTTCAAGGCCTCAGGTCAAAAGCAGCGTTTTCCAGGGAGTCAGTGCCTGACAGCACAGAAAGGTAAAAAAAAAAAAAAAAAATAAAAACAGGTTTGTGGATTCAGCACTCGGGGACAGACAGGCAGGGCTTGGTGGCACTTGGGGACAACCCGTGCGCTGCTGCCGGGCGGGGCCGGGGCTGCAGGCGAGCGTTCCGTGCCCGTCCCGTGCCCGTTTGCCCGTTCCGTGCCCGGGACGCTCCGTTGCCAGCCGGGCGGTGTCAACGGCAGAGCCGCACTTGGGCTGTGGCAGCGCTGAGCGCTCCATCCCGGAGCTCTGCTCTGCCCGCTCCATCCCGGAGCTCTGCTCTGCCCGCTCCATCCCGGAGCTCTGCATTGCCCGCTCCATCCCGGAGCTCTGCTCTGCCCGCTCCATCCCGGAGCTCTGCTCTGCCCGCTCCATCCCGGAGTTCTGCATTGCCCGCTCCATCCCGGAGCTCTGCATTTCCCGCTCCATCCCGGAGCTCTGCATTGCCCGCTCCATCCCGGAGCTCTGCTCTGCCCGCTCCATCCCGGAGCTCTGCATTGCCCGCTCCATCCCGGAGCTCTGCTCTGCCCGCTCCATCCCGGAGTTCTGCATTGCCCGCTCCATCCCGGAGCTCTGCCCTGCCCGCTCCATCCCGGAGCTCTGCTCTGCCCGCTCCATCCCGGAACTCTGCATTGCCCGCTCCATCCCGGAGTTCTGCATTGCTCGCTCCATCCCGGAGCTCTGCATTTCCCGCTCCATCCCGGAGCTCTGCCCTGCCCGCTCCACCCCGGAGCTCTGCATTGCCCGCTCCATCCCGGAACTTTGCATTGCCCGCTCTATCCCCGAGTTCTGCATTGCCCGCTCCATCCCGGAGCTCTGCTCTGCCCGCTCCATCCCGGAGCTCTGCATTGCCCGCTCCATCCCGGAGCTCTGCTCTGCCCGCTCCATCCCGGAGTTCTGCATTGCCCGCTCCATCCCGGAGCTCTGCTCTGCCCGCTCCATCCCGGAGCTCTGCATTGCCCGCTCCATCCCGGAGCTCTGCTCTGCCCGCTCCATCCCGGAGTTCTGCATTGCCCGCTCCATCCCGGAGCTCTGCATTGCCCGCTCCATCCCGGAGCTCTGCTCTGCCTCCTCCATCCCGGAGCTCTGCTCTGCCCGCTCCATCCCGGAGCTCTGCTCTGCCCGCTCCATCCCGGAGGTCTGCATTTCCCGCTCCATCCCGGAGCTCTGCTCTGCCCGCTCCATCCCGGAGCTCTGCATTGCCCGCTCCATCCCGGAGCTCTGCATTGCCCGCTCCATCCCGGAGCTCTGCCCTGCCCGCTCCATCCCGGAGCTCTGCTCTGCCTCCTCCATCCCGGAGCTCTGCATTGCCCGCTCCATCCCGGAGCTCTGCTCTGCCTCCTCCATCCCGGAGCTCTGCTCTGCCCGCTCCATCCCGGAGCTCTGCTCTGCCCGCTCCATCCCGGAGGTCTGCATTTCCCGCTCCATCCCGGAGCTCTGCTCTGCCCGCTCCATCCCGGAGCTCTGCATTGCCCGCTCCATCCCGGAGCTCTGCATTGCCCGCTCCATCCCGGAGCTCTGCCCTGCCCGCTCCATCCCGGAGCTCTGCTCTGCCTCCTCCATCCCGGAGCTCTGCATTGCCCGCTCCATCCCGGAGCTCTGCCCTGCCCGCTCCATCCCGGAGCTCTGCTCTGCCCCCAAAGCCTGTTTGGCAGAGCATTCATTGCCACAGGGCAGGAATTCCTCGCCCACACGGCCGGCTTGTGGCAGGTAATTCTGCGCTTGGCTACCAAGGGGCAAACTGGCTGGGCACGGATGTCCCTGCTGGCCACCAGCGCTGGGCATCAACAGGAGCATCTTCAAAGCCAATGCTCCTGCTCCTGCAAGCTGGCAGCAGTGTGCTGAGAAAGAGCCACTAACCAGGGAAATTACCTTTAAGGCATTCTTTATATAGCAAATATTTAAGATTATTATTCCCCAGCTTACAGCAGGACAAATTACAAGGTTGCAGCAGGCCGTGCTGCTGCTGCTGATGCTTTAATCCCAAATGTCTCCAAGCCAATCCCTGGGAAAGGAGGGTGACATGGGGAGCACAGAGGGCCCTTGGTTCTGCCCCGTGTGCTGCCAAAAGGCGCCAGCACTGAGAAGGAGAAGGCTGAGGGCAGAGCCAGCAGATGTGTGTCAGGGGGAACTTTATTTTTTGCTTTTCCTGGGCAGTGCTTGCAGCAGCTGCTCCAGATGTGGCCTGGGATTGCCCCATTGGGAATGGGAGCAGCTGCCAGGGGCTGTTCTGGCAGTTGAATTGTGGCAGCCAGGTACTCCAGAGGGAGGTGGCAAAGCCCTTGTGGAAACACCCACACCCCAAAGTGAAGCCAAAGTTATTGATTTGTTCTTTTTCCAGTTTCAAGGCTCATGGCTGTTATCATTATAATAGCTTTGTATGTATATTCATATGTTATATTTATCTAAGTACAACAACCACCAGAATGTTTGAATCATTCAAGGCCAGGTCTGACAGACCTTTGAGAAACCTGGTCTAGTGAAAAGTGTCCCTGCCCATGGCAGAGGGGCAGAATCTGGTGACATTTAAGGCCTCTTCCAATGTAAAGCATTCTGTGGTTCTATAGATTTATGGTTCTCTGGTTCTATGAGTCCAGTACGTTCCCTGACTGGATGTCAAATTGTTGCTTCAAATATATATGTAAAACACCAAGCTTTGCCCATAAAAATATCATGGGAAGGTTAGTGATGGCAACATTTGAAAGAAAAGCTCTTGAGATGGGTACATCAAGTTTCTAAGCAGTTTTCAAGCAGTTTCCAAGCTTCCTTGTTCCACTAGAGCAGCTCTTTGCCTGGAACTGGATGGACAAAGCAGAAAGAAGAGCAATCAAATATGTCTTGCTAAGGGATGCAGAAATGAGCCTGGCCAAAAACAGCCCTGTCCAAAGCTTGTAGGAATTGCCACCAGGGTACTTGGGTACCTGTTTTCCTCTCCAGAGTGAGGCAAGCTTGTGTTCAGAAGCACAGCCTGGTTGCAGGAGCATTTGTGCCTTGTGGGAATAGTGTGGTCAAAAACCCGACCCTGTCAAGGGCATTTGCACAACTTTTGGACTGTTTAGTGAAATCTAGATTTTCCTGCTGGCCACTTGTGTGCTTTGTGGCCATGTCAAGGATAAGCTGGTGACAGGGCAGGCTTCCCTGTCATGCTGTTTATTCACATGTGTGCATGCATCTCTCTCTGCCCAAGTTCTGCCAATGCCAGGTCCACTCAGCAGAAATGGGAAGAAATTTGGAATGACTTCTCCCTGCATGCACTTCCTACTTCTCCCACTTTTGTTCCTCTTGAAATTCAAGTGGGCACCATGTTCTTTGAAGGCACTTTATTTCCCAGCCAGCAGGATGGTTTTCATGCTCGTGAGGGAAGAACAAAGATGCAGTGTTTGTTTGCTTCCAGGTGTGTCCTCTTAGCTTGGTGTCAGTGTCTCTTGGGAGGCTTCCCAGCTGCAGGGGGAGGTGGGGCTCTGGCAGGATCCCCATCCACAGGATTCCCATTCTGTGGCTTGCAGAATGGTTCCCTGCTGGTCCCTTCCCTGGTGTTACAGCCATGGCTTGGAGCTCAGCTGCTCCAGCTCTTCCCCAAGTGTCTGTGCTCCTGTTCCACACCACTTGCTCTAAGTGGGGTGGCTCACAAGACTGCACAGAAAACTCCTGTAGCCTCCTCCCCAGCAGGAAATCATTCTGTTCTCTCTGGAGTGTGAGATGCTGTAAATGAATGTCACAAATTGAAATGGAAATGCTCTCAGTCCTATTTCAGCCAGTTTGAATTTTTTTACTTTGCTGAGAGGATCTCGTTATCTTTTTATCTAGAGCTGTGTTTTCAGGACTTTATTTCCCTCATTTTCTTTCATTCCCCTTTCCAAAATTGCTGCCATCTATGTGAGGCCCATTTGTGTTGGAACTTTGAAGCCTGAGAATTTTGAACTTTCTGTGCTTTCTGACACTGACTCTCAAAAGAACACTGCTTTTGACTTGAGGCCTTGGAGAAGGCTTCCAAATTTGAGTGATAAAGTTAGAATCACTGGTGTGTAGTTAGAATAGAAGTGTGTAATTTCACATGGTGAAGGGTTTGGAATTTGGGGTTTCAGAATATAGTAATGGGTATGGAACAAGATGGAGGTTCCTGGGCATTGTTTGGGTTTTTTTTCCTTCTTGTTCCTTCTTCTTCATGATTTCAGGTAGTGGTTTTTGGTTGGATAGTTAGTGCTGCACTGTGGGTCACAAGTGTTTAGTTATTGAGTCAAAAGTATAAATAATATAGATGCTTATTCTTAATTGGATAGTTAGCTTTTAAAAGACTTTGTTACTAGCTAAATTCACCTCAGTTTTCCTACTTTTGGCCTAATAGCTCGAAGTGTGGAAGAACTCTCCATACTTTAGATAAGATTTAATAAACAACTAAGTCTGAACAAGAAATTTGTCTTTTGAACATTCAATTCTGACTCTAAGTGAAGACAGAAGAAAAAAGATAACCACTGTCACATCTGGGTATCTAAAAGCAGGGTTCTTAGGGCACATTTGTTCTGAAAATTGAACCAAATATCCTGGAGCCTGCAGCAGTGGCCTGGTTTGTCATGCTCTTGGCCAAATCTGGAGTTTAGAGCTGACCTGAAATGCAGCATCACCACTGGGGGAAGGGGGACATGGATCTCTCGGTTCCCCCCATTCTCAGCTATGTGTAATCCCCACATTTGGATTATTGATGTTAGGAGCACTGCCAGAAGGGTATTCCAGGCTCCGAGGGTAGCAAGTCCCTGCAGATCGTGGCCTCTGCTTTTATCATGAACTCCTGCAGATGGTGAATATCTGTTTGTTCTCTTCCAGAGAAGCTGACTCAAACTGAGGCTCTAAAATGCAGCCAAGAGGCAACCAGAACAGCAACATCAGGTAGGAATTGATTTGATGCAATCTTGGCTTCCCAGGTGCTGGGATGAATGTTGAGAGGGTTTATGAAAAGAATCCTCCCTCCAATGCAAGAATCAGAATCCCTGAGTGGGAGAAATAAAGGTTGTCCTGCCAGTGGGATTTTCAGAGGTCCTGTTACAGACCCAGACCTGGATGATGTTGTGGGCCAGGGCAGGTTGTCTGCTGAACTTTCTGAAGCCAATCTCTCATACCTGGGGCCAGGGCACTCCCTTCTGCACTTTGGGAGGCTTTGGGCCCTGGAGTATTTTCCTGTTTCAGTCTGTAGCAAAGCACAAGAGTTGTTTTTTTTCGGGGTGGGTGCAAGTTCTTATTTCTTGTGGAATATGTTTGGAGAGGATGAGAACTGAGCTGATGTTGCAGGGCAGACATTTGGCTCCCTCTGCCTCTCTGAGCAGTCAGGGTGATGGGGTTTTCCTGGTGACACATCAAGTGTTGACCACCTGCAGCAAGTACAGCAGTGTTTTTAACTCTGCAGCTGTTTTGCCCCTGGAGATGGAGAGGCTGGGACTGTGGAGTCCCCCTGCTCCAAGGCTGCCAGGTGCCTGGAGTTCCCAAAGCTTCCAAATTTCCCTGACCTTAGGGAAACTGTGCAGGGTTATGAGTGGCAGCAGAGCTCAGGTGTGCAAAGGCTTTGAAGAGCATCTTGACAAGCACCTTGAATGGCCAGGTCAGAGATGGGCAGCAATGGTGTCTGCAGGGCTCTGGAGACTGGGAGAGCTACAGGCTCATCTTCAAGGATTGGGCATTTCAGCAGACAGCAGACACTTTGCTCTGAGTTTGGAATGTCACCTAGTGCAAAAACCAGGTTTATTGTAAATAATGGCACTCAGAATGAGATGAGGCAGCTGTGCCTCGGCTCTAGGGATGATGAAACTTTCAGGAGCTGATTACTGGTGTGGTATTGGAGAAAGTGCCACTGCTGGAAGTTGGATGGGCCAAGAAGAATCTAGGAATTGTATGTATAAAGCAGACTGTGCAGTAGAGTAGAAATAGATACCTGCATCCACTCTGCCTACATGCTTTTCCTTCTCCTATGTCCACAAAGAGCAGAGGCAGAGTTTCCCTCATTTTGCAGTAGTCTTTCACAGAGCAGGGACAGTTTAAAGGATCTGCTTTGCCATGATGGGACACAGCTTTATTGGTGTTTTGCTATGGGGCTGGTGGGATTGAGTACATGCAGATGTGGCTGAGGAGGAACAGGGGCATTTGACATGGTGTTTTCTGAATGTCTGAGATTTCCATTCTAATGACATTGATGGGATTGCTTGAAATACAGCTACATGATTTTCTGTGGAAGCAGCTTTCTAAATATCCATTTACAGTAGAGAGTGAATTTCCAAGGCTGTTTGTAAAGTGGACAAAATTCAATCCTTGAAAGTGGCAACACCTTCAAAAGAGAGGATTCTCTTTGACTCTCAGGGGGAGAGTGAGGTGAGAGGTGTGAAGAACAAGCATGGCAGTTTCTCCATTGATGATTGCAAGTGAATTTGCCAGCTCATGTGCTGATCACCCTCAGTGACTCAGCGACTGCTTCTCCATTTGTTTCACAATGAAATGGGGGGAGAGTCTTTCCCTTGTCATCCTTGTCGATGTCTGGGATGAGGAGCAGCAATCCCTGAGAAGGATGTGTGCTGTGTCCCAGGGCAATGAGACCCACAGGGGACAGAACTGATCTGTCCACTGTCAGCATCCTGAGGATTTCAACATTGCTTTGCTGCTGGACATGTGCCCTTGTGGGAAAGCCCCAGTTTGTGCACAGAGTATAAAAACAGGGGTTCAAGTGTTAACTCTCCTTTCTGTGTCTCCTTCTGAAAGCCGGAACAACAACAGAAACCTGCTCGGCCGTCTGGAGCAAGAGAGGCGGAGGAGGGAGGTGGAGGAGAAATACATATCCCGGGAGAAGACTCCTGTCTTTGCCAATCCCTACAAGGTAATGGGAGTGGGGTGCAGGCTGGAAGGAGAGGAGGAAGGAGGCTTGGGGGCCGAGAGGAGAGCTGTGTCTTCTGCATGGGCTGTAGCAGACTTTGGCCCAATCCCTGCAAACACAGCATCTTCCCATCTGCTCCACTGAGCTTGCCTAACTTCCCTAGTGGGGATGCATGGTGATTCCATGCAGATGCTGAGCAATGTCTCTTGCAGAGCTGGCTCTCCTGCCTGGGCTGTTTCTGACATTCCCCTCTCTGTTCCTGTGCTGCAGACCAATAAAGAGGATGAGCTGTCATGGCACATCAAGCACATGCTGGGCGAGTGGGACCTCAACCTGATCCCCTGGCAGGAGTCCCCTCCAAGTCCTCTGTGGTTTCCAGAAATGTCCAAATCCATGTCACAGACCTGCAGGAGTGGTCTGGCCTCCAGGAAGACAAACCCATATGAGGACATGGGGAAGGAATTCTCACTGCAATCACTAGGCCTCAGGCCTAACACTAAGCAGAACTCTAAGGACTGCAATGAAGTTGTCTCCAAACAGAGGCCAGAAGCCAAAGCTCCACCATCCAAAATCCTTCCTGAGCCTGTCCAGGTGAGTGCAATTGTTGGGGCCCTCTGTTGTTGGCAGTCCCTCAAGGTCAGGGGATCATCACACTCCTGGCTGGTGGCTGAGCCTTGGCACTTGGTTCCAGATGTGCTTTGGGGTTTTGCCAGGCTCATCCTTCAGCACTGGGATGTTGCTGTGCCCTATGGGAGGTCGAAGTTCACAGTGCTGAGCCATGGCAGCTGGGCCAGGAGAGCCAGGGAGATGGTTTTCAAACTGTGTTTGGCCTTTGGGAGGAGAAGGAAGAGCTGGAGGCTGCAGTCAGCTTTTCCTGGAAAAGGCTGGTGATCAACTGCAAAGGACTGTAGGCAATACCTTGTGGAAAATGAGAGGAAGCTGAGAGAATAAAGCAGTGCAGGGCCTTGCCTTCTGCAGGAGCCATTCTTCTGTGCCAAAAAAATAAAGCACCGTTCCTGGTCTCAAAGTCTTGGAAATGCAGAGTGCTGCAATCAGCCCTCAGGCCAGCAGCAATGGGCAGTGTTTGTCCTTGCTGCCTGGATGAGTCTGATTTTATTGGAATGAATGACAAATGTCGGGGAGTATCAGTGTGAAGAAAGGAGCAGGGATGCTGCATCTTCCTTGGAGAGGGTGGTGAGGGAGGGGAAGGAGGGGGTGCCCAGAAACAGCTGAGAGAGGCTTGGAATCCCTGGCAGCTTCTGCCATCAGCTGGGGGTGGGCTCAGCTCTGCAGAACATGCCCAGCTCCAAATCTGGCTGCTGAATCCATCACTTGGCCAAGCATGGGAGAGTGAGAAACGGTAGCTGGGCATTTGCCAATGCTGCAGGGGCAAGAAGAGGATGGCTAAAGTCAGCCAGAACTTGCATAAACTGTGTTGCATCTTTGCAGATGTGTCAGAACTCCGTGTCTTATCCAGACTGCTGTTGCCTTTAGAACAAGAAGGAGTCTCATTTTATTTGGGTGAATGAGAAATATTCCTCTTTCTCTAGAACTGGCTTAGAAAAATTGGCAACCATTACTTCTGACTGGTTTATTTTAACCAAGGAAGCTTTTTGCTCAACTCTTAAATGCAGAGGGAGCCTGTGCCCCTGAAGGCAAAGCTTAGCTGCTTAAAAAAGGGAGAAGACTGCACAAACATTCTTACATAACAACAACAACAACAACAATAATAATAATAATAGTAATAATAGTAACAAGTGATAGTAATAGTAGTAGTAGTTTAAGAATGGAAACAATATTTCCTGACTGCCAGGTTCCAAAGGGAACACAGACATTTTCCTCAGAGGAGGAGAAGGTGACTGTGAGGATTTCAGCTGGTTTTCCACCTGGTCTCCATTATTCACTCCCCTTCAGATGGGCCTTTTCATCCTTACTGGCATTTTATTGTTAATGGACTTGCATGACATTTTTGGAGCTGTTGGTAAGCACATGCTGGCTGAGTGCATGTCAATTAGTAAAAAACCCAAATCAACTCCTGCCTCCCTTGTTCTTGTTTCAGGAAAAGAAGCCCATTGGTGTGCCATCCACTGAAAAAACTTGGAAGGTTGGTGCTCTTCAAGAATAGATCTCTGTATTTCTTGTTTTACATACATGAAGGAAATGGGTGGGGAAGAAATGCATTGCTCAGCTCCTGTTCACTCAGCAGATGTTTCCCTCCCTGAAAGTGTGTTTTGGGGTGGGTGAGGAGAAGTCGAGATAAAAGCTGGAGCTGTAAGATGTTGTAAGTTCAGCCTTCCTCTCAGTCTGTAACACTCTCTAGAGCAGTTCAAGAGCCATCCCATGACAGCTCATCCTAAGCAGCCAGAGCTGCTCCTTCCTCAAGCTGGAGGTTTCCATTCCCGAGCTCCCCTTGCCCAAAGGCTCTGGGCCTGCTGCCTTGTGTCTGGGCTTCCCAATTCCCATTGCCAACAAAGGGAAACCAGCCCCATGCTTGCAGCACAGGGTGTTACAGAGACCCAGATGCCCTTGAGCTTCTGAGTGTTTCTGAGAGGGCCAATGTGGCAGCAAACTTCTCTTTCCTCTCTCCCATTGTTTTCAGTAGGCTCTGCATTTGTAGAGCTGTCACATGTTTGAGCCAGAGGACGAATGGAAAATGCTTCAAGAACTCCCACTTTTGTTCCAGCTGTCATCTCCAAATCTGATGTTTTTCATGGACATTTGAAGCATGTCATGTGTGGAAGCACAAACCCCATTTTACCTTGACTGTCAGCAGAAGCTGACAATAATGATCTGAGTGTGTTAGGCAGAGGTGGGAGTGCAGAGTGCTGCCCACCAAGTCAGCTTTAGATGGTGCCTACACCAGGCACACACATCTTGAAATCCTCCCCACTTGCTGCACTCTGCTGAATTCCCTGAGCTAACCTTGCCTCCCCCTCTCCTCTTTGTTTTTTTGAACAAAACAGGTTGTGGAAAAGCCACCTCCTTCACTTGCTCCTCCAAGGTACAGTTGTGTTGCCAAACAACCCTCTAGACCAAACTAGAAAAACAAACCTTTTCACATGAGGGGGAGATGGGAAGGGGTTCCTGGTTCCTCTTGTAGCTACAGGCTTTGCTTTGTGGCTGCCTGGAGCTGCTGTTGAAAATTGGTTTCAGTTTTATGGGGTTTTCAGGAAAGCTCCAATTAGAAAGGAATAACCCGGGCATGCTGGAGTTTGCCTATGAACCAGACTTGGATTTCCCCAGGTGTTCCCTTCTTTTTTCCTCCTCCCCTCCTCCAGTGTGTCTGTAGATCCTATGTTTTTGTCTTAACCAAGGAACACAGATGGAGAAGTGAAAACATAAGGGGAAGAATAAAAAAATCCTCAAGAATCCAACCTGAAATTTGTTGGGCTCTATTGGAAATTTTCCTTTGGGGGTTGTTGCTTTCAGAAAGGCACTGGCAAGTTTTGGTGTTTAATTTAGGTTTAGTTGGCAAAAGACAGGTTCACAATACAGCAGTCAGATCCTGTTTACATTTTTGTCTGGCTGGGTGTGATGTTGAAGGTTTGATTATTCCCCCAGAGTGGTTTTGATGCTGGTTCTTTATTTTTGGAGCATGGCAATGTGTTCCCCTGGCCCTCTCCCCTCTGCTCTCAGTGGCCAAACACAGGGTTTGGGTTTCGATTGGAATGCTGCCATGTCAGTGGGATAAGGAAGTAACCTTTCCCCTGCTGCTGTTTAATTTTGTCTCCTGGGGGCCTTGCAGAGCTCTCCAGCCCCAGCAGAAGAGGGTGGCACCAGCACAGCCCAGCAGCTGGGAGTCAGGGAGCTCCAGGGACTGCCACAGCTCGCCAGCCTCTGCACTTCCAGGAGCACCAGCACCCAAGGTGAATGCAAATCCAATGCAGAGGCTGCTCCACAGCAGCCCCTTGCCTCCCTCTCTGCAGTCTGAGGGCAGCCAGGACAGCAGACCTGAAATCCTGTCCCTCTTAGGTGTCCCCTTGAGACCTCTGCAGCAGCAGCAGACATTTCTTGCCCTCTGCTTCCCTTTTGGAATTTGTCAAGAAACAGCCCTGCTTGGACTTCTGGAGCCTAACCTGGCAGTGTTCCCCCTTGTCCTTTGGCATCATTGTCTGGTCCTTCTGGAGTTTTCACCCCAGGATTAGTCCCTTTTGAAGCTGAGAGATGAAACCTGGAGTGCATGTGCTGGATCCTCTGCAGTAGGGATCTCTGGGCTGTGGCCCCTGACTGACTGATTTCTGGTCATGGCTGTTTTGGACAATGGCTCTAGATGTGAAAAATTCCTTCTTTCATTTTCTGCTTCTTCCAGTCCTGTTGATGTAATATTTTCTTAGTTCTGCTTGGTCTCAAAGATGACCCTGTCTTTGATAACACAGTCCTGCAGTGCTGAAGGCTGGAGCCAGCCTGAGTTACCTGAGCACGAGCAGTGCTCTCAACTGGAAGCCAAGCACCAACTACACCTTACAAGGGTTGCATTTTAACCAGGGCTATTTTTTTAAATTTTTTTTACTTCAGAAAGATGAGTCTGATTTTATTTGAATCAATGGCAAATATTCCTCCTTCTCTAGAACTGAACTGAGAATTTCTCTAGAATTAGGAACCGTTATTTCTAAAGTGTTTTTTCTGAACTCATGAAACTTTTTGCTCAACTCTTTCACATGCAGAGGCAGCCTGTGCCCTTGCAGGCAAAGCTTAGCTGCTTCAATAGCAACTAAAGGAGAGTGATATTCAATCAAGGGAGCAGACTGCAGGAACAGACTGTCTTGAGAATAGGAATAAAAAGTCAGCAATGGAAACTCTTTCCTGACTGCCAGGGAAGCCAGACATTGATCTCACAGGAGGTGACGGTGGTGGCTTCAGCTCTTAATCCTTACTAGCATTTCTTTATGAATGGACTTGCATGGCATTTCCAGACCTGCTGGTCAGCAAATGTTTGCTGAGTGCTTGCTTGTTTGCTACCAATGAGTAAAATATCCAAACAAACTCTCACTGCTCCCTCTTCCTTGTTTCAGCACATCCTGCACGTTTATGTGCAGTCCATTGAAGGAATCCTGAAGGTGGGTGCTCTTCAATACCAGATCTCCTGTACCAATCCATGAGGAGGTGGAACCCTCTGGCTCTGGAAGGCTGAAACTCCCTCTGTGTCCATCAGCAAAACTCCTGAGAGCTGCTTCTCTCCCTCTCTTTGCAGGACATGAGCAGCCCCCTGTCACCTCTCCTGTCACCTCTTCAGACACCAACTAAAGCAGAGATTTCCAGACTTGCAGTGGCAACAAAGGTAAGCCAGCCCAATTTTCCCAGGGCTTCTGATAAATTACAAAAGATCTTTCTGCTGAGCAGAAGTCCAGCTCAGCTGTTTGGCAGCTCTTAGAATGTTTTCAAAAGATTTCTTCCAAAATGCACATACCCCTAATGTGCCATTAACACAGTTTTGGAGTCAGTAGATGTGTTGTTAAGCTGCATGCTAAATTACTTTGTCCCTTCATTCTAGGAGTCCCAATCTGATGGATGTACAGCACAGAAGCAGGGTAAGTAGAAATGAAAGAAAACCCAGTTCTTTGTGTGCTGACAGGTAATTTTGTGTGTTATATGGAGCAGAGACCATCAAGCGTTCACACTGATGAAGCAGCATGATTTCCTCTGCTTTGCTGAGCAGGGGTGAATTGAGGAATGGCTTAAGAAACTGTAAACAATCATTACCTGGAACTCCAGATAGCAGTTCAGCAGAGGACAAGCAGTATTTTGTTCATCACTGCCATCTGGAGTGATGAACAATCTTGATCTTTGAGGGGCAAGCCCCTCCTGGAAGAAAGCACCTGCCTCATCTGGTGCTCAGAGACCAGAGGGTAAAATCTGCTACAGGTCAGGTAAAGAAACACAAGCTTTTCATTGTTGATTTCCAGAGCGGGCTGGTGCAGCTTCAGAACCGTGGCTGAGTTCTGAGCCAAGAACATCGTAAGTAACCAGACTGTTCCAATCTCTGCTGGGAAAAGAACCTGGAATGAACAAAAATTTGGGTTATCTTAAGTCAGATTTTTCTCAGAAAACTTCAATGCAGGGAATTTTCACCAACAGAAAAATTATTATTTCTTGATGGAGTCATGAAATGGTTTAAGTTGGAAAAGATCTTGAAGATCAAGTCCTATAGTTAATCCAACAACACCAAGTGCACTAAACCATGTCATGATGACAGCGACTGTGTTTAAAACCAAAATAAAGTGAAAGTGGAGAAAAAGCCCCCAGGTCTTCATGTACCAGACTGAAAAAGTCTTCTTTTAATCTGTGGTGCTTAACATGACACTTTGTGCTTGTCAACCTGCTAATAATGCCGTTGACAGCAATAAACGCTAAGGGATACCAGCTGAATCTGATCATTCCTGGATATGGTTTTGAAGCCTGGCAGAACGAGTAAAGCTACAGCTACAAAAGCTATAGAAATGTAGCTGTGAAATTTGAAAGTAATTTCCTGTGCCCAAGGAAAACACTTCTAAGAAGTTTTGCAATGATTTTTTTCTTATTGAAAAATTGAGCAGCTCCGAGTCAGGGAGCTCCAGGGACTGCCACAGCTCCCCAGGCCATGACCCAGAGGTCAGCTCCAGTGACAGTGAGGAGGACCTTGCAAAGGTGCTGGACCTGCCAGCACCTGAGGTGAGTGCAGAGACCATGGAGAGGCTCCCACAGCCCCTGCCCACTGCAGGGGGGTGTCCTAGGAAGGAAGCAGATGTTGTACTTCTCCTCTGTTTCCAAATGCTGCCTGGTGTGTCCTGCAAATACTGCTTTGTTAGACCCCTCTCACTCCAGTGAAGGCTTAGCTATTTGCCCACAGGCAAATATGGGTTTTTTATTGAGCAAATATCCATCCATGGTGCTCAAGGAGCAAGTTAGGGCACATGGCCTGTTAGTTTAGAGTAATTCTTCACAGGCCAAAGCCCAGACCCTACAACCTCTGGGCAAGAGTCCCTGGGCTCTGGTGAGCTGTGCTAGGACAGAAAGAGCCCATAAAGGCATCAGTCTTGAATCCTTCATTTCTCTTTTTTTTGGCAGCCTGAGCCACCAGCTGATAAAAAGTGGTGGCTTGGAAACCTGATGACCCAGGCAAAGCGAGGAGCAGCACCAGGACAGGGTCCCAGGGAAATTGCCCGTGGGAATGGACGTGAGGAGGGTGAGAAGCAGGAGCAGGGCATCAGCAGCCGCTCCTGCCAGCAGCACTCCAAGGCAAAGGAGTCTCCTCACGAGAGCTGTGGCCAAGTGGCCAAGAAATCCCAGCAAACCTGTCAGCAAGTGGCCAAGGGCTCTCAGGAGAGCTCTGGCATGCCAGCCAAGACATCTCAAAAAATCTCTGGCCAAAGGGCCAAGGATTTCCCCAAGAGCTCTGGCCAAAGGGAAAAGGATTTCCCCAAGAGCTCTGGCCAAGCAGTGAAGGATTCTCAGAAGAGCTGGAGCCAAGTGGCCAAGCATTTTCCCAAGAGCTCTGGTAAAGTGGCCAAGGAATTTCACACCTGCTCTGTCCAAGGTGCCAAGGCTTCAGAGAAGAGCTTTGGCCAAGAGCACAAGACTTCTCACAAAAGCTGTGGCCCAGTGGCCAAGGACCCTCAGAAGAGCTCTGGACAAGTGGCCAAGGATGGTCCCAAGAGCTCTGGCTCCCTGGGAAAGGATTCCCAGAAGAGCAGTGGCCAGGTGGATCAGGCTCCTCAGCGAGCTCATCTTCAGACTAAGCAGAGCTGCCTGCATCCTCCTGGGCTCACCAAGGAGCCTTTGCCCAAGGAGTCTGTGGGTACCAAAAGGCCTGGAGAGCCCCTGGAACACAACAAACCCAAAAGGGTGAGGAAGGAGGAGAGTGAGCCTGGTCCTGGGGAGGTCACAGACCAGCCCTGCAAGGATCAGCTGGAAGTCAAAGAGAAGCCAAAAACCGACAGTGAAGACCCAAAGCTGGCACTTCACAAGCCCTCTGAGGAGAGGGAGCACAAGGGCTGCCCCCAGGCCAACACCAAAGGGTTTTTGGAGCCTGAGCTCCTGGGAGATGCTCAGGAAGGTGATGCCCTCATCCCCAATGGCCACAGGACTGGGGATTTGCACAAGGAGAAAGTGCCCTCACCTCCTGGGGAGAAGAAGTTGTTCTTGCCTGCGAGGAAGCCAGACTTGAAGAGAAAAGAAATGAGGAATCCTGAGGAGTCCCCTAGAAAGAAGAAGGTGAGAGGGGCAAGGGGAGGTGGGTTTGGACAATGACCAAGGTGGTGTTTGAAAACCCCATGTGGAGATTCCCTTCATAGGTTGGCACTAGAGCCATGATCTTTCTCCTCTAAAGGCAGCTCCATGTGTTATTTTTTGTTTTCAACCAGAATCTGTCAAACGGAGCTGTACTGGTCTGTACTTTATGTGAACTTTCAAGACCTGACTGATTTTTTTTCCCCTTTTTTCTTTCTTCCTGTTAGAGGGAAGACAAGGGGGATACTCCCAGGAAGAAAAAGGAATGAGAAAAAATCCCCCCCCAAAATTTCAGCCTTCAGCAAACAAAGAGTGCAGTAAACTGAAGTGAGTATGCAGTGGTGGGATGTGTAAATCTAAATCAGAAGGGTGAGAAAAAGAACTGTTTCTTCTGTCCAGACCCTTGGGAGTTTGCTTTCAATTTTGTGTGCCTTCTGCAACTTGACCTGCTGCAGATTGGCCTTTCCATGCTGGAAGCAACCAGTGCAGAAAGCAGCTCTGCAGGTGGAGGTGGGTGAGGGTAGGGAACCTTTCCCTCCTGACATCTTCTGGAAGCTCAGAGGTGTTTGGGTTGGTGCTTGGCTGGGGGAAGGGATGTTCCAAGTGCAGTAGGAATGGCAAAGCTTTAATTGTGGAGTTCTTTGCTCCCTTTTCCTTAGGGAAAGTGAGCAGCTGTCTTAGTCATGTGCTGGCTTTTGGAGTGGGAGGGGCAGGAGGTGTTTCTGGGCAGAGAGGGCTCTGGATCAGGTTGGGGATGGTGCTGTGCTCTGTGTCCAATGTGATGTGCAGCATCAGCTGTGCCAAGGCAGAGCAGCTGGAGAGCACGTGTGCAATGTGTAGGGACCAAAGCATGGCAAAGGTGGGTGCTGAAAGAGGGGAGAGGACTGTCCCATGCACAGCAGGGTCAGGCAAGAAGTGCAGCCCCACATCTGAGCCTTCCCACTGCATTTAACTTCATTTCCTCCTCTTCTGATGCTCCAGTCCATGAGCTGGGATTCACTGCTTGCTGTGTTCTTGGAAACTTTGAGGAGCTGACTAAAAATGGTGGAAATGAGCAGTAGTGAACCAAGGCTGAGAGCTATTCGGTGCTGCTTCTTGCTGCCAGAGTTCCCTGGTCATCCTGATTTCAGATGATCAGAAATCTGCTAGGCTATTGTGTTATTGAATGTTAAAATCTCTGCCAATTAAAAGTCCCTGTCCCTTGAAGCCTCTCAGCTTTGGAAGCGTTGTCCAGTTGAGACACTGGTGAGAACTGGTACAGGATGTAGCCAAGTTTTTAAGAACATTGTATGTGCATCACATTAATGAATTTCCTTCTCTTGTGCAGAGCATCAGAAGCTTCATTCCAAGCTGAGAGGAAGAATGTGGTGCTGCCACCACTGCTGGCCGTGACTGCTGCACAACGTGCACCAAACTCAAGCCAAAAGAGACTCAGAACCGAGACTGACAACCTGGACCTGCCTGCCACGGATAACCCTGCCAGGAACCAGGAGCCAAGCACAGGAAAGTGGAGGAAGATCACAGGGAACAACCCCAGGGCATCACCATGGATATCCAGGAGAGCTGACAGGAGGATTCCTGCAACCCACACGTGCTGTGTGATTCTCTTCACAAACATCCTCTCAGATAAGTAACTCTTTCTGATTGCAGCCAACTGCAAATGCAAGACTGGTGTAAAAAGGAGTGTGTTTCTAAACAGAAATCTTTTAAATCTTGTTTAAAAATAAGAAACAACAAACCTGTGGGTGTGGCTGCAACCAGGGCCTGAAGTTTCATAGCTTGCTTACAACATAGTTCATAGCCCTTGCAGCTTTGCATTTCTGGGTTATAAAATTGGATTTTATTGGCTGCTTGTTAAAATTTGGGTGTTTACTGTTGGCTTGGGGTGTGGGATTTAGGATGTTTGGGGGAGGGTGGGGCTGTGAGTTAAGCCAGGCTGTGCACCCTGTATTTGCTGCCTTCTAATAGCTCATTTTTTCCTGATAATTTTCCTCCTTCCAGCCCTCACTGCTCTCAGCCACTGAGAAGGAAACCTGCTGCTGAATTTCTCCATGCCTGGGAGAAGTTTAATGATTCCAAAGCACTGTGAGTTGCCAAGTGAGAAGCCAAGGTTCCATTTCCATTATTGGAGGGATTGCTGGGGAAGGAGGCAAGAGGGGGAGATCCTGGAGCACAGACTATGCCTGGGACAAAGGAACATTTTCTCTGGAAATTCAGGATAGCCGGCCTTTGGAATTGCTTTAGGCATCCCTCTCTGACCAGCTTTCTCTCTGTTGTTTTTCAGGGATCTGCAGGGATGAGAAGAATCCTTTCCCAGAGACTTCTCTGCCAAATGAAGACAAGACAAGGAGACTGAAGTTGGAGCAGTAAGTGTTTGTTTCACAGCCCTGCCTGCAGTTTCTGAAGACACCAAACAGGGCTGGCCCTGCAGCCACCCCAGTTGCTGCTTCCTTATTCCTCATTTTGGGAGCAAAGAGAGAGGGAGGGATGGGGGAGAGCACCTGCTGAGTAGCTTAGCTACAGCTGGGCAGCACTTGGACTTTTGACTCCTTGCTGGGCTTGTGACCAACATTTGCCAAAAGGAATTCCTAGAGCTGCTGCTACGTTTTTGTCCAGTTTAGTCATTACAAATGTCGTGTTGTCCTGTGGTGCAAGCAGTGGGGAATAGTCAGAAGCTGTAACCTGCCATCCCACGGGGCCTTTGCAGTGTCATTTTCCATAAAACACAAAGTTTTGTGGGCCCCTTTGGGCAAAGGGATGCATTGCCATGATCTGCTGGCAAACTTGCAAAAGGAAAAAATCGGGATGTGCCTGGCAGAAGGGCTGGGAGGCTGTAAAAATCCTCTCCATAAAGAGGCAGCTGCTGAAAGTCAAAGAGCTCTGCAGGTTCTCTTCGAGTAAAGTCACTCCAGTCACTGAGTGTCTTCTGCCAGACGTGCCTGTTGGATGAATCTAACCAAATGTTTTCTCTATCCCTCCTTTTGTTCCAGAGATTTCTGCTGAACAAAGCCAAGAGACGTGACCAGGAGCCGGCCTGAGCTCATCCACTGAACGAGACAGAATTTACAGTGACTGAGACTGGAGCCCAAGTGCCTTAACTGGGTCTCCAGGATGTAAATAGTTCCATGTTCTCTGTTCTTTTGGAGCCTCAGAAACAGTTTTGTTTTGTTCATTTTCTTACTGTTCAATGCAAAGCACCTGCATATTTTTTGGTTTGTTTTAAATACAGTTTGAAGTTCTTTTGTCTATCTTAGGAAAGCTTTGTGTTTTTTGAGGGTAATGCTTTTCTGCCTTGCAAAAGAAGAGATGGAGGGTGGTACCTGCCTTTAAAATAACCAAGTGCAAGGAATTTTCGGGATGGGCCCATGTGCTGGTGGTCTATAAACCTGTCTATTATGAATAACTAACAGGACAATATTGCCACCTATTGCTGAGAGGAAATCTGCACTCAGATTGTTCCTGAGGGTCTTGCTCAGTTTCAGCCTTGTCAGCCCCAAGTTTGGGTGGCAGAATGACCCCCAAGGTGTGGTTGGAAACAGCTCTGCCTGTCTCCTGTGCTGAAGGGATGGGACTCGCAGGGAGGATTCATACTTGGGCTGCTTCTTGGCATTTGGGTTGGTGAGGCTGGGAAACTGCAGTGGGTCCCTGGGACTGCTTGGGCATTGTTGTGAGTCTGAGAGCTTCCAGGGAGAGGAATCTCTTCTGATAAAGGAGAGATTAAGTGGCTGAATGTGGAACATAAGGCACATTTTGCATTTGGGTATTTGCCTGCAAGCACTGGTGGTCTCAGGGAGTGTCCAAGAGCAGAATTTGGTACCAAAGTAGGGCATCCTTCCTGTGGGAGAGGACTTGGGCATGGTTCTCTCCTTTTCTTTAGTATCATCTACACGCCAATCACTTTTTATTGAGTTGCAAGAAAATCAAGTCTAATTCCTTATGTTTTTTCGTGTGCAAAAAGGCCCTCGGGATCTAAAAATCTGCCTGCTCCCATCCCATGCATGCCTTGTTTACACAGCAGGATCTTGAATCCCGGTGAGTCAGCTGGGCACACATCCCAAACATCCATCCCTACTCCTGCTGGTCTGGCTGTACTCGGGCACTGCCCAGAGCAAAGGAACATTTCAGTGCTGCAGCTGAAGGAGTCACAGAGATTCTGAACTGCATCCACCCATGGATTTCAGATCCTGCTAAAGCAAATCAACACCTTTCACATTGCACCAGTCCATCTGAAATTATTAAATCGAGTTATTACCAGGCTGTTCAGGAGAAGAATTGCCTAACTTTAAGTGTATTTATTATTGTATGTGAAGACAATGTGTTCCATGATTGTCACTACTGGTTTATCTTGGGTTTTAGTTTTATTTTCTGTTACAATTCATCCTAAATTGTGGCTCTTAGGGTACAGCTCTTTCTAAGCAAGTTCTCCCTTCTCTTCCCTAGAGGGCAGATGACACCCACATACAAGCAACTGCCAGCCTGATAACATGACAGAGAGCAAAATAAAGTTCTTGGCAGGACAGCTGAGTTTTACACCGATAAATCAGGGACCAACGTTTTTCACAAGTCCTACACTGTAACAGTAACCACGTGGAGTGCCAACCTCCAGAAGCCCCAAAAGCCTCATAACACCCACAAAAGCAAGCTGCTCCTCTTCTCTCTTGAATGACCAGACTCTCTCTTTCCAGTCCAAAGCTACCAACCTCCCTGCTGAGGAGGTTCCAGATGAACCTGATCATTTCCTCTTTCTATCCAGTAGTTCACTGGATTCACAAATTCCCAAGGATCTAGTCTAAACCAGGGAGAGAAAGGGACTCCTTCTATTCTTCTAGCCATGATTTAAAATATACTCAAACCACCACACTCTAACTCTGACAGTCCACAAATACGAACCTCCCCCCCTTAATTTTTAAAAGATTGAGGACACACAGCTGCAGGAGAGAAATTCTTTTAATTTGTCCTGCTAGGTTTACACTGTCCTTTCGCCCTTTGTATTCAAAAACTCTCCTGGCTTAATCTAAAACTATCGAGCAAGAGCTTGCCTAAACTGCCGGGCTCTTTGAACTTGGGCTTCAGCAGCCACTTCCATCAGCAAAGTACAACAGAGCAGCCAACAACACAGCCCGAGTAACAACACAGCAAACACAGCACAGAATTACCGGTTTGTTACAATTGTAACTTTTGTCACAAGAAGGCAGTATTAAAATACACAATTTCAAATCGAAAAATACACAATGACAGCGGTGGCAGGGACCGGTTAAACCCCAACACCAAGAGTTACAAGGAATACCGTCCCCAAAACCAGGAATCCCCACACACAACCCGAATCCCAAAGTCAAAATCACTGCGGGGAAGGGTGTTTCTTTATCAAGGCACAAAGTATTCACCTGTTTTCAACACAGCACACAGCATGCGGCAATTTTAAATGTTCACCCCAATCGCTTCTCCCTTCTCCAGCCATTTCGGTCTCCTGAAAATGAAACGCCAGGGATGGGGCAGCATCTCAGAACCTGTCTGAGCCCATGGGAACAAAGGTTCCACACGTCCTCTCTGATCTTCCCTCATTCGCCTTCCACCCATTGACTTTTGTCCCCTCCAGGCCCCCAGTGCAGAGCCTGGCTCTGTGTTCTCCATCAGCTCCTGGGTGGCTCTGCCAGGCTGGCATGAGGAGCCCCTCAGCCTTCCCTGCTCCAGGCTGGACAAGCCCAGCTCCCTCAGCCTTTCCTCACAGCCAAAGGGCTCCAGCCCCACCTTGGAGGCCCTTCCCTCACCCTGCTCCAGCTGCCAGACATCTTTCCTGCCCTGGGCAACCCAAACCAGGCCCCAGTGACCTGGATAATCCACGTCCTTGATGTCCTGGTCACACAGCCCTGGCCCCTTGTCCCCGTGTCAGGCTCTGGGGTTGATTTGTGGAACATCCTTGGGGGAGGCTGTGGCTCCAGGTGGAGCAGGGGGATCCCGGGGGACAGGGGACCCTGCTGGGCATGAACAGCATTGGACTTGTCTGGGGAAACTGTGAGGGGGGCCTGGGGCAGAGTGACCAACCCAGTGACCTCACACAGCCCTGCTGTGATGTCACAAAGCAGCCCAGTGATGTCACAGCCTGCTCTGTGATGTCATTGTCTGCTCTATGTCATAGCTGCTCAGTGACCTCACATAGCCCACTCTGTGATGTCATAGCCCACTCTGTGACCTCATGTTACCAGGTGATAAATTGCCCACACAAGTGAGCTGACACAATCCTTATTCTCCAGAACCCTTGGCCTCTGGAAACTGCACAATGCCTGTTGTATAAGGAGGGGAACTGGAAGTTTGTAGCTGTCGGGGCTTTGGGGTTTGGGCCCCGAGCTGCCACAACGTGCCCGGATAAGATGTCCCACAAGGAACAGCCTTTCCTGGTGTCTCAGGCAGATTTCAGCCACGAGGTACGAGGATGCAAGCAATGCCTGGAGTCCAGGCCTTCAGCCCATGTTGTGATTTGAGCCTTGCTTCCAAAGTACCTTTGGCCAGCAGAGGAAGGAGACCGAGGAAGCTGCAGGGAGATTCCACAGACACTTTATTTCTTCCACGAAGGGGTCCCAGGCAGCAATTCAATGGACAAGGTACTAACGGGGGCTTTTGTAGGGTCAGGGTGTATTGAAAACAGACAATTATTTAGGGGATTGTAAAACGGACCAACTACTTAGGGATTTTAGAGAAAAGGGACCAATTGCTAAGGGGATTGAAAATGGACCAATTATATCACAGGGAGATAAAGTGAGGTTTGCAAAGGGGGGAAATATTTCTAGTATTAGTCATTCTAAGTAAGCAATTTCTTATCTAAGGGATAGCTTTGCAAGGAGGCTCTGTTAGGGTTTCTGCTCCTTCCACAGAAGTTCACCAGCTTCAATGTCCTGCCAACTTAGCCAGGCCAACTGGAACATTGGGGTCCACGACCACCAGGGACCACCACAGAGACCCCCAGAACAGAAGAACCCATGGGTAAAGAGGTGTTGGGAGTTGTTTTTTTCCTTCCCTCTCTGCCTGTGGAATTTTTTTCCCACTGATATGCTAAGGATCACTGCTGGCTAGGTCCTTGAGACTTCGAGATGGGGGAGGGAGAGACTCCCTGGTTTCTTTAGGAGTTTCTCTTGGAGGGCAGGGGTGGAGGGGGGGGAACAGTGCAAGATGAGAAGAGGGTCAAGGAGGGTGGGGGGCTGTTGCTGGCACTCACTTGCTTTGGCTGTTGGAGGAGGAAGGCCACTGGAAAACCTCACCCTGCCATCCCAACGCCAGGAGCTGCCTCTTCTGGTGTTGGACCCCACACCCCTGCTAGGACGCTCTCCTGCTTCAGTTTGCTATCTCCAAGCATCCTGTTGGGGCACTGGGACCAATAGTGCTCCAAGGATTCGTGAGCACAGCCTCTCCCCCACCCTTCCCATCTGGGACACAGCCACCATCACCCCAGTGCCCCTGCAGCTGTGCAGGATCTGCCCCTGTCCACCAGGAACCTGCCAGAGCTCACTGCCAACCGGGAGGATAACTGCACCAGAGGGGAAAAGCCCCCAGAGCCAAGAGAACAGAGAACTGTTACTGGGTTCCTGTTCTGTTTGTTGTTAATTTCATAGTTGTTATTTTGTTTTGCCTTGTTATATATATATTAGTGAAGAACTGTTATTCCTATCCCCATATCTTTGCCTGACAGCCCCTTCATTTCAAAATGATACTAATTCAGAGGGAGGGATTTACTTTCTCCATTTCAAGGGAAGGCCCTGCTTTCCCTAGTAGACAGCTGTCTTTCAAACCAGGACAGGGTGGCCAGTGGGGTGTGGGCATTGGTGTCTTCGCAGTGGGTGTGGTCAGGGGAGAGTGGTCACTGACTGTGGTGAGTGGGTGTGGTCAGGTAATGTCAGGGAAGGTGTCAGTGGGAAGGTGTCAGTGGAAGTGGTCAGGTGGTCACTGGGGTGTAGTCAGTGGAGTTGGTCTGTGAGTGTGGTCAGTGGGTGTGGTCAGTGGGTGTGGTCAATGGGTGTGGTAAGTGAATGTGGTTGATGCAGGTGGTCAGTGGGGGTGTGGTGAGGGTTTGTGGTCAGTGGATGGGGTCAGTTGGGTTTCAATTGGAGTGTGGTCAGTGGTTGTAGTCAGAGATTGTGGTCATTGGGGAATGGCCAATTGGTGAGGTTAGTGAGGGTGGTCAGTGTATGTGATCATTGGGGTGGTCAGTGCATGGGTCAGACTTGATGATCTCCAAGGTCTTTTCCAGCCTGGCTGATTCCGTGATTCTCTGAAACCACCCCTGGAGCAGTTGCAGGATGAGCCCTGGGACTCCTCTTCACAAGGTCCAGCAGCCCAGGTCCCTCAGCTTCTCCACACAGCCCCAAAGCCCATCCTGTCAGTCCTGCAGAGCCTCTCCAGCCCCTCCTCATTGCCCACAACAGGGAGCCCCACACCCAGACACAGCAGCCCAGATGTGCCTCCCTGGCCTGTGGTGCCTCTGGCAAGGGAGCAGCACGAGGCACTGCAGGACCCTGCAAACAATTCCTGCAGCACTTGGAGGATGATCCTGCTCCCCAAGGGATGATCACATAGTGCCAACTCAGGAACTGAAATAAGGAGTGAGGCCAGAGGGGAAAGGGCAAACAGGGATGGGCTGTTTGCAAGGGAGGGGACAGGGATGGGCAAGAGGAAGAAATCTTGAGAAGGTAAGAGGAAAGAAAGCAAAGGTGAAGCAAAGGAAATGCTCAGGGCATTTTAGGGGTGGCTGCCAGGCAGTCCAGGCTCTGAGGAACAACATCTGCAGTGGGACAGGAAACTCACAGCTCAGGGGAACAAACTTTCTGGCTGAATTCAGAGGCCACAACAAACCCAAGTGGTTTCCCTGCTGGCCCCCAGCCCTTGCTGGCCCCAGGGGCTGATGGCATTTGTGCTCACTCAGCTCCATGTCCCCACAGCAGCACCATGGGGGTGCTGAGCCTGCTGTGTGCAATGCAAACAGGGGCTCCTGAGCCAGTGCTGCCGTGTGTGTGCCTGCAAGGATGCGGCTCCTGTGTGAGCTGGGGGAGAGGCCAGGGCTGCAGAGGGGGGATGTTGTTGGCAGGTGCATGAGGACGCTCTGGGACACTGCCCTGGGGTGTCCAGTGCACTGGGGATGGATCAGCCCCTGCTCTGCTGCTCCTTGCCAGGGTGTCCCCCTTGCAGGGAGCTTGCAGAGCACCAGCCATGCTGTTTGTCCCCAGCCTGCCCACGGCCAGCCTGGGGCTGCTCCCGGGGCTTTTCTGTGCTCAGCATTGGGCTGGCCAAGGGTTGTGGAGAGAGCCTGGCCAAGGAGCCTGGAGCCCCCAGGCCCTGGCCTGAGGCGTCAGCGCTGCCCCAGCAGTGCCCATGGCCTGTCCCTGCTGCAGCCCCGGCACTGCCACCCCCAGGGCTGTGCCCGGCCCCGAGAGCACTCAGGCCCTGCAGCAACACGAGGGCCAGGAGGGCAGCGGGGCAGTGGCACAGGAGCAGCACTGGCAACACCAAGTGCTGCTGCTGCTGCTGGGCACAGCTGCTGTGCCAGCACTGATCTGCCCCCAGATCTACACACAGACATTGCTGCTGCAGCTCCGGAAAAGGGAACAGAAGGGAGAGCTCTGGAGAAAACTTTGCTGGGAGATTTATTTCGTTTACAGCCACCAATATTGCAGCCACCATTATCACCATCTTTGCCCATAGCAAAGTTGGATATAAAGAAAATGAGGAAGGGCACAAATAATATCTTTATTTTGTGGCCAATATAAAGGTAAAACCCAGGAAAAAAGTATACACAGTCAAACCAACAAAACAATTAAAGGTAATTGGTATTACGAGTTATTTGCAGAAATTGACCAGAAGTTTAATGTTTATTAAAAGATCCTGTCATCATGCTCCACACTGCAGCCTTGAGCTCCTGGGTCCTCAAGCTGTAGATGAGGGGGTTCATGGCTGGAGGCACCACTGAATACAGAACTGACAGGGCCAGATCCAGGGATGGGGAGGAGATGGAGGGGGGCTTCAGGTAGGCAAACACTGCAGTGCTGAGAAACAGGGAGACCACAGCCAAGTGAGGGAGGCAGGTGGAAAAGGCTTTGTGCCATCCCTGCTCAGAGGGGATCCTCAGCACAGCCCTGAAGATCTGCACATAGGAGAAAACAATGAACACAAAACAACACAATGATGAAGAGGCACTAACTGCAATAAGCCCGAGTTCCCTGAAATAGGATTCAGAGCAGGAGAGCTTGAGGATGTGTGGGATTTCACAGAAGAACTGGCCAAGGGAATTTCCCTGATATAGGGGCAGGGAAAATGTATTGGCTGTGAGAAGCAGAGCATGGAGAAAGGCACTGGCCCAGGCAGCTGCTGCCATGTGGGCACAAGCTCTGCTGCCCAGGAGGGTCCCGTAGTGCAGGGGTTTGCAGATGGACACGTAGCGGTCGTAGCACATGATGGTCAGGAGATAAAACTCTGCTGACATGAAGAACACAAAAAAAAAAACCTGTGCAGCACATCCTTCATAGGAGATGTGTCTGGTGTCCCAGAGGGAATTGTGCATGGCTTTGGGGACAGTGGTGCAGATGGAGCCCAGGTCGCTGAGGGCCAGGTTGAGCAGGAAGAAGAACATGGGGGTGTGCAGGTGGTGGCCGCAGGCTACGGCGCTGATGATGAGGCCGTTGGCCAGGAGGGCAGCCAGGGAGATGGCCAGGAAGAGGCAGAAGTGCAGGAGCTGCAGCTGCCGCGTGTCTGCCAATGGCAGCAGGAGGAAGTGGCTGATGGAGCTGCTGTTGGACATTTGCTGTGTCATGGCATGGGGATCTGTAAAGAAGCAGTATAGTATAGTTCAGTTTGGAGAGGAGTTTAAATATCCCAGCCCAGCTTGGTGGCACTTTCCCCCACTGCCTGCCCAGGGCTCTGCTTCCTGGAGCTGTCCCTGCAAGCAGCTGCTTCCCTGTGCCCAGGGCTGGGCCCTGCCAGTGCTGCCAGAGCCCAGCCCAGCCCTGGGGGCTCAGCTCTGCCCTGCAGACGCCTCCGAGCACAGGGCACTGCCCAGGGTCAGCTCTGCCTGTGCAGGCTCTGATGGCAACATCACACCAACCTGAGGATGCTGGAAAAATGACCTCTAAGTGCTGATTTCTGTCACTGCCTGCTTTATTAAGATCCGAGATAAAAAAAAAAGTTTTTCCCATCCTGAACTGAGAGATGAATATATATATGCAATTTCCCCACCTACGCAACACAGAGCAATAGAATATAAAATCAGGATTATCTTTTTTATGCAGTCCTTGCCTCTCTGTGCTCCCTATGTAATCTACATAGAAATATTCTGGAGTTAAATGTCATGCTGGGAGCAGTCCTGAACAATGCAGCATCCTCACCACACAAGGAGAACATTTCCAAGCCTTACCAGCTGTCTCCTTCCACCCACACCTTGTCCCCCAATGCTGGGAGCAGCTCCCAGGGCTGCCTGAGAGCTGTTCCTGGCAGGCAGCAGAGTCCCTGCCCCAGCACAGCGCCCTGGGCTGCAGGACCCTGCTCTGCATGACAGCCCTGGGCACCCCTGGCTGCTCTACACAAGAGATCATCAGAGAATGTACTCACACAGTCTGCAGGCATTGGGATGTTGCAGCTTTAGGAGGTCACTGCAGGAGCTGCAGCTGCATTGTCCTGCAGCCAGAGGCTTCCTGTGTCAAGGGCTGGGAGTGATTCTGCCCCAGTCCCTTCTGAGCATCTTCCCAGCCCTGACTGATTGAAGCTCTCTGTGCCTCTGTGCTGTGCCTGGGGTGGCTGCAGGCAGTGTACCAGCCCTGTTAGGCTGGGAGAAGAGCTGCTCATGAAGAGAAATGTGTTTTTGAAGCTCTTCTTGGTTGCCAGGTTCGCCTTCTGTGCCAGGAGCCCAGCCCAGCTCATCAGCACAGACACAGCACAAGGATTTTAATGATCCTCTCAGGGCATTGGTGCTGTCTGCATCAGACTCAGTCGCTCAGTGTGTACTTGAAAAACTTCTCAAGAACTCAAATTTTAATTGAGACACTGAAGTTTCTTCAAGTTTTAATGGGTCCCACTGAGGAACAGAACTGAGAAAGTGTCCCCAGGTTCCAGTTAGAGCAGAACACTGGAGGCACTGATGACAGGTGGGGACAAACAAGGGAAAGGTGTCTCTGATGCCGAGCAAACCTGGATGTGTTTCAGGAATGCAAAGGGCCAAGGGCTGAGCCCCAGCCCCTGGCAAGGCAGATCCTGTCCCTCCCTCATTGCTCAGGGCTCTTCCCGGGCCACTGGGCTCTGGGCATGTGCAATGCCAAGGGCAGCACCATGGGGCAGCCCCTGCCAGGCTGCTGAGCAGGGACAAGGAGGCAATGAGGCCCCAGCACAGCAAGGCTCACTTGTCCCCTGCTGGCCTCAGGCCCAGGGCCAGCCTGCATGGCCCAAGTGCTGCAGGAGTTGGCTGTGTCAGGGCCTTTCAGCTGCTGCCCATCCCTGTGCCCTCTGCAGCCCAGGCTGTCCTACGGTGTCCATGCCCTGCGCCTCTGTCCCTGCAGGCTGTCGTCATCCCCCGGCTGCCCCACCTCGCTGGCCCCTTCCTTTGCTGACAGCTCTGCCTCCTGCCTGCCTCTGCCTGCACACACAGAGCCTTGGCCTTGACACCAAAAGGGTTCATTCAAATTTTTACTGCACCTCTGAAATTTTAGCACAGGAATAAATCATATAGGGGGCTGCTTTCCCAGCCAGAAAAGCTGGAAGAGAAAAATAAGAAATCTGGCTCATGAATGATGTGATAGAAAAAATAGAAACTGAATCTGGTAACTTTGGGTGGCTTTTCTAGAAATGGGTAAATTTTAAAGCACATGTTGTGACTTAATATAGGCAACATACTTGTAGAATAACATGTCCACATAAGATTATTTTTTATCTCACATTGGACCTGAGGCCTGAATAAAATGATGCCCCCTTTAACACCAAATTAACATTAAGGAGGTATATTCTGATATTTTGGAGATTTGGTGAAAGCAGGGCCTCACAGCACCAAGGAGTCAAATATTCCACTATGGATCCTGAAGGAACAAAGGCGCCTTTTGACAGTATGGGAGCTCATGGAACCAAAATCCAGTTTGACAGAGTGGGGCCACATGGAGCCGATGGTCCATTGTGACACTGCAGCTCCAAGGACACCATTGTGGTACTGAGAAACCTCATGGAACCAAAAGTCCAGTGTGACAGAGAAAGGCCTCATGGAACCAAGGGGCCATTGTGACACTGTGGGGCCACATGGAACCAATGGTCCATTGTTATACTGCAGATCCAAGGTGGCCGTGGTGACACTGTGGCTCCTGCAACCATGGGTGCATTGTGACACTGCAGAACCTCCCAGAACCAAGGTGACCATGTTATACTACAGAACCTCATGGAACCAAGGGTCCATTGTTACACTGTGGGAACTCATAAAACCAAACATCCATTGTGACACTGCAGGCCTCATGTAACAATGGAGATTATTATGAAACAGAATCACCAAGTTGGAAATGACCTTTGAGATCTTCAAATCCAACCTATGACCTAACATCACCTAAAAACTTAACCATGACTCTGAGTGCCACATCCAGTCTTTTTATAAATGCCTCCAGGGACAATGACTCCACCACCTGCCTTGGCAGAAGATTCCAGTTCCCAATCACTCTTTTACTGAAGAATTTTTCCTGATATCAAACCTAAACTACCTCTGGCTCATCTTCAGACTGTGTCCTCTCGTTCTGTCAGGTGCTGCCTGGGAGAAGAGACCAACCCCCACCTGACTACAGCCTCTGTTCAGGTGGTTGTAGAGAGTCTCCCTGGAGACCATTGTAGCCATTGGGGCCATTGTAGCATGGCAGGGCCTCATGGAATCAAGGGGAGCACAGTGACAGTGTGGGGCTCCATGGGACAAAGGGGCCATTCTGACACCGTGGAACCAAGGAGATCTTTGTTACAGTACTGGGCATCATGGAACCAAAGGACCATTGTGACACTGCAGGGCTTCATGGAACTAAGGGGACAAGAGTGACCCTGTGAGCTCCAAGGGACCAAGGGTCCATTCTCATACTGCAAATCAAAGAGACCATTGTGACACTTTGTAGTGTCATGGAGCCGAGGGTCCATTGTGACACAGCTGGGCCTCATGAAACCGTGGAGGCCATTTTTAAAATTTGAGGCTTTGTGAAACAAAGAGACCATTGTGACATTTCAGGGCCTTATGAAACCAAGGAAACCACAGAGACACTGTGGGGCTCCATGGAATCGAGGGGCCATTGTGACACTTTGGAGTCTCATGGAATCATGGAAACTTCTGTGACACTTCGCAGCCCCATTGATTTGAGGAGCCCATTGTGACACTACAGGGCCCCATGGAACTGAGGATTCATGGAACAGTGCTGGACTCCATGGAACCAAAGGAATTCATTGTGACACTGTGGGGCCTCATGGAATTCTGGAGGCCATGATGACACTTTGAGGCCTCGTTGAATCAAGGGGCTCTGCAGGACCTTGTGGAACCAAGGAGACCCTTCTGCCATTGTGAGTCCCCATGGAACCAAGGGTCCATTGGGATACTGCAGTGTGGGAAATGCAGGCACGGAGAGCTCTCAGGGCCTTGTGCATACAGGCTCAGAGACAGAGATGGATACAGGGTTTGACCTAAGACCTTGGAGAAGGCTTAGAGAATTAGATCATTAAAGTGAAACAGACATGAAACAAGACTATAAGTTTGTAGTTTAAATAGAAATATGTTTTCAGCAAACAGAAATATCTATTATGTAAGGAAAACAGTATGTTAAGTAAGTTAGTAAAAGATTTTAAAATTTAATTAGAAACTTAAGATGTGTCAATGTAAGATTGTGAAGTGGTTTATGACTGGCTGAAAAATGACACATTGAAGCAAAGCCATGAGAATCAAAGCAATTAATGATTGGTGTAAAAAGACACTAGCAAACTTTGTAGAAGTATTTGATTGGCTAAAAAACTAACTTTAGGCATTGTAACTAAGAATTACGCAGTTTCTGATATTATGGCATTGGATGTAACACCTTTAATGTCTCACCCTTCTATGACAGTGATGTAATAAAGCAATAAACCCTCTTTTACAATGTCTCTAAGTTGCCCCATCACTCATAATATTAATCTCCCATTAAGGATTTTTTTGGACATCAGGATTATCCATTAAAATCAAAGGGGATATAGGGACACCAGGTCTTTCCATTAAAGTCAATGTGGATTTTGCGGAAATTTGCTGCTAAAGTGGAGAAATTTGGGGGAAATGGGCTGAATTTCATGAATTTCCACTCCAGTATCACAGTGCTGATGCTCTGGAAGTCCTGGATGAATTCCTGGAAGCCAGTTCTGAATCCCTGATCCCACACCTGGGGCCTGTGCTGGAGCTGTGCCTCCAGGTAAGCCCAAAAAGCTCCATTTTCAGCTCAAAATCTGGGAATTCTGAGCCCAAAATTGGCATTTTTAAGACCAAAAATTTTGCGACATCAGGTCTATCCATTGAAGTCAATGGGAACTGAGGGACACCAGGTCTAACCTATTGAAGTCTTTTGTGGATTTAGGGACCCCAGGTCTACCCATTGATAGGGCTTGATCAGGAAGGGTTACTGGTTACACTGGGAGCATTAGGAAGGGCTAAGGGGGAGGAACTGGAACTACTGGGGGACAACTGGAAGCACTAGAAAGGAGGAAAGGGACAAACTGGGCAAACTGGGAGCACTGGGAGAAATGGGAGGGCAAATTAGTCAAACTAGGAGCTATTCCTGGGAGCAGATAAGGGGAGCACTGAGGATACTGGGAGCACTGGGACATAACTGGGACCACTGGGAAAGATTAGTGAATATAACTAGGGATGAACAGGACACCAGGTCTACCTCATTGAAGTCAAAGGGTATTCAGGGACACCAGATCTACCCAGTCAAAGCAATGAGGATTTAGGGACACCAGTTTTTGGGGACTCCATGGGTTTTGGGTTTGGATCCAGGTGTCCAAGGGGTACCCAGGTGTACCCAGGTGATTTTGGGGGGATCCTGGATATTTTAGGGGTACGCAGGTGTACCCCAGGTGTAACCAGGTGATGTTTGGGGCACCCAAGTGTCCTGACTGGCCATGACGGGCCTGGAGAAGATGATGACCACCACTGCATCATCCTGGTCAACCTGGAAACAGATGACCCTCAGTGGCTTGGAGGCTGTCGAGGGGCACCCCAACATTCAGAGGGCACCCCAAAACTTAGGTGAGGTGTGGTTACTGTGCTGCAAAGAGAAAGAAAAGACAGCAACACACACGGACCTCTTTTGGGGAAAAAAGGCCAACTTTATTGTACGGACATCCCGTATTTAAAGTGTGTTATGTGGAGCTAGGACAGGACAGTAGTTCATTGGACAATTGGGACAAACATCCCTGGGACAGCATGTCCGGATGTCCCATGGGAAAGACACCAGGTGTTAATCTTTATTATGAATTCCTTTCTGTTTTTCACCAAGTTATCACTCTGGGAGACTGCCTCCTTAACTGAAGCTGTAGTCAGCTTGTCAGCCTGGGAATGGACCTGAGAGACAGGAGAAATCCAGGCCTGAGAGGAATTGCCAAGCTGTAATTTCTTAGCTCTCTAAATGTGTGTGTCCACAGTGAGGGCCCCAGGAGGGGAGAGATCCCCAAGGTACCTTGGGAGAGGATGCAGCACAGGTACACCCAGGTACTTTGGACTCTGGGGTCGGTGAAAGCAGCGTTCTGCACCAGCTCCAGCTCTGGGCTGGCAAAGGGGGCAATCAAATATCTGAATACCCAGGTGTGCGGGAGTTCAGGTCTACCCATTAAAATCAACAGGGATTTAAGGCACCAGGCCTACCCATGGAAGTTATTGGAGATTTAGGAACACCAGGTCTATCCATTCAACCCAACAGATCCCACCACCTCCCAGTTTAGGTGAGGGAGGGGCTGGAAAATTTTGGGGATCCCACAGAACTGTGGGAATTTTTCCAGGGAATCCCCCACCTTCCTTCAGCTTTTCAGAGGGAAGCACCCTGGCCTCCCCCTTGCTGGAGCTCCTGGCGGGCATCAACAGCTGCAGGTGGTGGTGCCAGGCCAAGAAGTTGGAGAAGTCACAACTCATCAGGGCCCAGCGAAGGCCAGCTCAGCCTTGGGGTTCTGCCTTGCCACCAGCACCCACCAGTGTTCCCAGGTGTGGACTAAGAGGGCAGCAGTATAAACCAGTAAGCATTACGAGTCGCCCCTGAGCCCATGGAGGCAGCTCCCAGTAGAAACCAGTAAGGCCACAACAACCTGAAGTCAGTCCCAGTAGGTCCCAAGCCCCATCCCAGCATAAACCAGTAAGACCAGCATCCCCAGAAGTTGCTCCCAGTGGAGTGCCAAGCAACCCCAAGCCTCCTCCCACTATAACCAAATACATCACAGTTTAACCCACTAAAATCCAGAATATCCAAGTATAACTGAGGAGAAAGCAGTAGAAAACAGTACAAACCAGTATAACCCTGTCACCCCAGGACCACATCCCAGTATAAATGAGTATAACCCAGTGACCCCCTGCACTGCATCCCAATATAAACCTGTATAACCCAGTATAACTCACAGTCGGCCACCAAGTCCTCCCAGCCAGCAGGGGGCACTCACACACCCCTGCTCCCTTTCCCAGTAGAACACAGTACAAACCAGTAACCCCCAAGCAGCCAATCCCAGTACAAACCAGTATAACCCAGTACAACCAGTACACACAGTGCTAGGTCCACCCAGACACTCACACACCCTCTCCCAGTGCAACCCAGTGACTCCAGCCCTGTCCCAGCACACCCTGGACCCCATCCCAGCACAAACCAGTACAAACCAGTACAAGCCATTCACAGTTGCAGGGGTCGGCCACCAGGAGGTGCTCGCACAGTGCCAGGTCCTCCCGGCCAGCAGGGGGCGCTGCAGTGTCCAGTGTGACCCTACAGAACCAAGGAAACCCCTGTGACACTGCGGGGCCCCACGCAACCAAGAGTCCATTGTGACACAGCAGGGCCACGTGGAGCCAAGGAACCATTGTGACACTGGGGAAACTCATGGGACCAAGGGGCCACTGTGACACTGTGGGGCCTCATGGAACCTGTGAGCCATTGTGACACTGCACGGCCTTGTGGAACCAAGGAGACCATGGGGACACTGTGGGGCCATATGGAACCAAGAGTCCATTGTGACACTCTGGAACTACAGAGACCATTGGTGAGAGTATGGAACCTCGAGGAACAAAAGTCCATTGTGACAGATCAAGGCCTCATGGAACCCAAAAGAGCATTGTGACACCCATGGACCCAAATCTCCACTGTGACAGTACAGAATCTCTTGGAACCAAGAGTGCAGGGTGACCCAGCAAGGCCTTGTGGAACCAAGGAAACCAAAGGTCTCAAACATTCCTTGCAGGGTTCTGACTTGGAGAAGGGGAAGCTATTTGGTGGTACCTTGGGCTGGCACACACTCATAGAAAGTGTCTGTTTTCAATGAGGAAATTAATGAGTTTTAGAATGCTTCAAAAAAACAACAAAAACAAAGGCAAGAAACTCCTTTTGGCCTAAGTGCAGGCAGTTCTCCAAGCAAAGCATGTCCCAGGTGAGTGAGGACAGACAGGATGGGGTTGGGCAATGTGGAGCAAGGTTGTCCACACTCAGACCTCAAGCCACAACTTCTCTGAGCAGGTCAAAGTTCCTGAGGAGACACCCTGGATCAATATCAACCACAGAATACTGCAATCACATATGTATAATGAGAAGAGCTATAAAACACTCTCTTTAAAATAGGAATTCATATTTCATAGAAGCTCTTTGAAATATTTCTAACTGCAGTAGGAAACCTTCCTAATGAACGGCACCAGACCAGAGGGAAATCGTGGCAGAGCCATGATTTGTCAGGACTTGCTTGATCCCAATCAGCCCCGGGGTGCATTTGGTGCTGAGCCCTTGAACCTCAGGGCCTGAGAGGAGATTGCACAAACCTTTCCAGGAGTCCAAATCAGACGAAAAACCCCAAGTGTCTCAAAACATCAATGGGCCCCACTGAGGTCCATCCCCAACACAGGCTCCTCATGGACACTCTTTGGAGGAGAGAATGGGAGGCCAGGATTGCCCAAAAATGTCTCAGAGACTGAGAAAAGAAAGGAAAAAGGAAAGTTCCTTAAAAAACTGAAGTTCCTTGAAGTATTAATGAGCCCCAGTGAGTGTCAGTGATACTGAAATAATGAGAAAAAGGACTAGTGTAGATATAGTAGTAGTCGTGCTAAGGCTTAGAAAACTGCAGTTCTCGAACAGGCCCTGGGAACCAGCCCTGGGAATGAGCTGGGGACTGTGAAAACAGTAATTAAAGATAATTAAAGAATTTAGTAGAGCATATAGAACATTTAGAAACTTTCAAGATAAGACTAAAGTATAATAATAAATAAAGGGTTCTGGTGATGGGAAAACATGCAAGGGGAATTAAAGGGGGGTAGCCTATAGTTTTGAATAGACAAGCATGCAAAATTTATAACTTTTAGGAATGATATCTACAAGATTTATGTATCTGTATTGTCTTGAAGAATGTGTACCTCTGCACATAGACTACTTTGTAAAAAGGTATAAAAACCTGACGAAAAAGGGAACTGTGGGACCCTGACTTTGGACGCTAGTCCACAGGTTCCCCGGGCCCTGAATAAAGCACCGCATAAACTGACACTCTGTTAGTTTGTGTTCTGTTTGGGGCATCGGGCAGCAGTTTTCTGGCGACCCAGATGGGACTCCGGAGGCGGCAGGGGTGGTTCATGGGCTGATCCACTCCACGCCGGCACCAGGTGATTTCTGGGGAGGACATCAACCCTTGCCCGACCCCGCGCCTGACGGACGACCAGGAGGTAAGCCCGAAGGTGCTTTATTCCTTTTATCGAGGGAAAGGGGTTTCCGCACGGGGGTCACAGATGTCTTTAAGGTTGTGGAAAAAGCCTAGGCGCTGACCGTCAGACGCAGCAGTGACTGCGCAGGTTCAGCACTTGCCACTCGCAGAGACGAGAAAGGCAAGGTTTGTGGAAAGGGTGTGAGTGTTGTGTGTGGTGTGTATTGGAAAGGGTGTGAGTGTTGTGTGTGGTGTGTATTGTAAAAAAAAAAAAAAAAAAAAAAAAAAAAAAAAGAGTGTAATGATGCCTTTAAAAACGTTTAAAACTCTAGCAAGTTCCGGGATGGAAATCCCGGACGATTCACCTTTGGGCTGTTTATTACAACACTGGAATGCGGGGAACTTTGGTCAAGAATTAAGTAAAAGGAAATTGATTGATTTCTGTAATCATGTATGGCCTTTATATGAACCCGATGGTATGCAATGGCCTAGGAACGGTACACTGAATCCTGACATTATTACACCTTTGATGCATTTCCTGCAAAGTAATGAAAAATGGGATGAAATACCGTATCTAGACCTCTTTTATTATTTGAAAGATAAACCAGAGTGGCAAAAGGAGTGTGGGATCATGGTTTTGAAAACATTAAACCTGAATTGTGAAGGATGTAAGGGGTGGCAGAAAGAGAAGGAATGCTCAGTTAAGTTTTCGGAACCTGAAGAGGATGTTTCTTTGCTGATAGCCCCTAGTGCTCCTCCAATGGAAGAACGTGGAGAAAGTATGTTAGAGGAAGAAAGGGAGGATCAAGAAGCAAAAATAGAAACCACAGATATACCACGAACCCCATTATGGGAAAGAACTTGGAGAGGGTGGTGGGAGGTAGAAAGGAAGAAAAAGGAAGGAGGTGCTCATTTAATGGTTCCGCTGCGTGAAGCAGTCGGGCCACAGGGGGAACGGGTCATAGTGAAAGTTCCCTTTTCTCCGAATGATTTGCTAATTTGGAAACAATCAGCGGGGGCGTATCGGGAGGATCCTGAACGAACTGTGCGGGTGGTAAAAATGGTAATTAAGACTCAGAACCCAGATTGGAATGATTTACAAGTTCTGTTAGACACAATAATGGATTCTACTGAAAAGGAAATGGTGTTTAAAGCCATGACAGAGAAAGCACGGGAAATGATTAGGTTGCAGCTTGCGGATGGTACAGTAAATGACTTAGTGCCTAGGGAAGATCCGGAGTGGGATCCCAACTCGACGGGCGGGTCTCGGAGACTTAAAGCTTATCAGGATTTGTTAACAGAAGGAATACGGAATGGAATACCAAAAACTTTGAATTGGTCTAAGTTATATTCGGTCAGACAGGAAAAGAATGAGTCTCCATCAACCTTTTTAGAGCGGCTTAAGGAGACAGCTCGTAGATACACTAATTTAGAAGTTGAGGGAGAATCGGGAAAATTACAGCTAGCATTAATTTTTATGGGGCAGTCCCAGGAAGATATTAGAAAGAAATTACAAAAATTGGAGGGAGAAGATACTCGGAATTTAGATAAACTATTGGACATTGCGTGGAAGGTATATAATAACAGGGAAAAAGAAACGGCCAGGAAACAACAGGCTACTATGTTAGCGGTGTTAGAGCAAGTGGCTGGAAATAATATGAGAGGAGGGAGTCGTGGACGTGGACGAGGGAGGGGAAGAGGAATAGCAAAGGGGGAAATGCCAATGGGGGTGGGAGGACTCATGGGACAATTGAATATGGGAAGAGGAAGAATGCAGCTGGGGATAGATCAATGTGCTCTATGTAAAAATAGAGGACATTGGAAAAATGAGTGTCCTCTCAACCAAGGAATGGGTTTTGGGGGAGGAATTATAACCAGTGGGGATGGAAATCAGGGACTGATGAATAATACAGGTGCTTTCCCGGGAAATCCACAAGGTGCCGCCCAGGCCTTTATGATGGGGAATTACCAGAATCAGAGCTGACTAGACCAGGATTTAAAGGTAATAATGGAAGTAGATGGGGAACCGTTAGAATTTAGAGTAGATACTGGGGCATCATTCTCAGCTGTCAACACTAAGATAGGACCTTTGAGTGATTCTACTATTCAAGTAGTGGGAGTTACGGGACAAGTTGAGGAACGAACATTTTTGCGGCCATTAGATATAAAATTTGGGGGGAAGGAATTTGACCATCGATTTTTATATATGCCAAATAGCCCAGAATCACTATTTGGGAGGGATTTATTGTCAATGTTAGAAGCAAAGATAATATTTGAAAAAGGTAGAGTAAGATTGGAATTTCCCGAGGAGAATATTGCTAAGCTGTTTGTAGTGAAAGAAGTAGAAGCAGTAGAAATACCACAAGAAATAGAGCAAGCTGTAGTACCATGGGTATGGGAAACAGGAGTACCTGGAAAATCAAAAGCGGCACAACCGGTTGTAATAGAACTAAAAGAAGGAGCCTCCCCAGTAAGGGTAAAACAATATCCTTTGAAATTGGAAGCACGAATAGGAATAGCACCCATGATTGAACAATTTCTTAGCTTAGGAATTTTACAGGAATGTGAGTCAGAATTCAATACTCCAATATTCCCAGTTAGAAAGCCAAATGGTAAGTATAGATTAGTTCAAGATTTAAGAGCAATTAATAATATCACTAAAGATATACACCCAGTAGTAGCTAATCCGTATACATTGTTGACAGCTGTGTCGGAAAAGTTTAAGTGGTTCACAGTGATTGATTTGAAAGATGCATTTTTCTGTATCCCCTTGGCACTTGAAAGTAGGAAATACTTTGCTTTTGAGTGGGAGAACCCAGACACGGGACGCAAGAAGCAGCTCACCTGGACGCGTCTACCACAAGGATTCAAAAACTCACCAACTATTTTTGGAAATCAATTGGCTCGAGAGTTAGAAGAATGGAAGATGACTCAGGTAAAAGAATCACCTTTTTTATATGTTCTCCTACAATATGTTGATGATATCTTTATAGCCTCCGCAGAAAAGGATGTTTGCCTTAGACTCACCATTGAATTACTTAATATGCTGGGACAAGCTGGATACCGAGTATCGAGAGAAAAAGCTCAGCTGGTAAGAACCCAAGTGATTTACTTAGGCTGCGAAATTTCACAAGGGGTGCGAAAGTTAGGAATCAATCGAGTACAAGCAATTTGCACCATACCCACACCACGAAATCCACAAGAGTTAAGATCCTTTTTGGGCATGATAGGGTGGTGCCGCTTGTGGATTCCGGAATTTGGACTGAAAGCAAAACCCTTGTATGAAGCAGCCAAAAGCCCTGTGTTTCAGTGGGGACAAATGCAAGAAAAGGCATTTCAGAGTCTGAAACAAGCTTTAAAGGAAGCCCCAGCACTAGGATTGCCAGATCTCACAAAACCTTTTCAACTATACTTAAATGAGAGACAGAGACTGGCAATAGGGGTTCTCACCCAAAAATTGGGCTCATGGAAGCACCCGGTGGGGTACTTCTCAAAGCAGCTAGACTCTGTAAGTGCCGGATGGCCCAGTTGTCTTAGGGCTGTGGCAGCAACAGTGCTCCTAATTCGAGAAGCCAGAAAATTGACTTTGGGAAAAAGGATGGAAGTATTTGTTCCTCATATGGTCATTGCAATTTTGGAACAAAAAGGGGGGCATTGGGTCTCGTCGAGTCGCATGTTACAATATCAGGCACTCCTCCGAGAACAGGATGACACTGAATTAAAAATAACCAATCATCTCAATCCAGCAGAATTTCTTAGGAGCAGCAGCCAGGAAGAAGGAGGCGAATTGACACATGATTGCGTAGAAATCATTGAACAGGATGGATCCAGCTTTGTGGAAAACGGAACCAGGTATGCGGGATACGCAGTAGTGACTTTGACACAAATAATAGAAGCTCGAGCTTTAACCCCGGGAACTTCAGCCCAGAAAGCCGAGATACAAGCTCTGGTAAGAGCCTTAGAATTGAGTCAAGGGAAAAGAGTAAACATTTGGACTGATTCAAAATATGCCTTTGGAGTAATACATGTACATGGAGCACTGTGGAAAGAAAGAGGACTGTTGAATTCTCAAGGATCAGAAATTAAGCACAAAGAACAAATATTAGCACTATTGGAAGCAGTGCATAAACCTCAGGCAGTAGCAGTGATGCATGTAAAAGGACATCAAAAGGAAGAGGGAAAAGCGTTCCAAGGAAACCAGCTGGCTGACAGAGTTGCCAAACAGGTTGCTCGAGAGGTATGGACACAATTAGCTTTATTGCCAGTGCGAATTAACCCTGCCACTTCTTTTCTTGAGCAGAAACCATGGTATACACATGAAGATGAGAAGCTTGCTCAATTTGTTCAGGCCCAGAAGAACGAAAAAGGATGGTATGTCACAGCTGAAGGTCAGGTTGTACTGCCAACAAAAGTAATGAAAACAATTTTAGAAATCGAACATAACAAGTGCCATTGGGGAGCAGACGCATTGGTACAATTTTTAAAACGTGAGATAATTTCCAATCAGATGTTAACAATGGCAAAACGAATTAACGCCATGTGTCCAGTCTGTATTAAAAATAACCCAGTGACACGAAGGCAAATACAACTAGGAAAGTTACAAGTGGGGCCGCAACCAGGAGACTATTGGCAAATAGATTTCTCAGAGCTACCAAAAGCACAAGGGTACCGTTATTTACTGGTGTATGTGTGTACCTTTTCAGGGTGGCCAGAAGCCTTCCCATGCAGGACTAACCAAGCAAAGGAAGTAATTAAAACTTTACTACGGGAAATCATCCCTAGATTTGGAATCCCATTAGGAATGTCCTCAGATAGAGGACCTCACTTTGTAGCTAGAGTAGTCCAAGAGGTAGCCAGAGTGTTAGGGATAGTTTGGAATCTCCATACGCCCTGGAGACCACAATCTAGTGGCCAAGTGGAACGGATGAATCAGACATTAAAAGGGCAGATTAAGAAAATTTGTCAGGAAGCGAAGATACAGTGGCCTCAGGCACTACCTCTAGCCTTGCTAAGAATCAGGATTAAACCCAGAGAAAGGATAGGAGTAAGTCCATACGAAATTTTGTATGGCAAACCATATCATGCTACAACCTACAAAGGGGACCCTCACTTAGTAGGAGATCAAGTATTGTTGAGTTACATTTTGTCTTTAAATAAAGTCCTTACAGCGCTGCGAGGAGCATTGCAGTGGAACCGGCCTCTGCCCTTGGAGAATCCTGTCCATGACATACAGCCAGGAGATCAAGTATATGTGAAAAACTGGAATACGGAACCCTTGAAAGAAGTATGGGACGGTCCTCACCAGGTGATCATGACTACCTACACGGCAGTGAAAGTCCAAGGGATTGAAAACTGGATTCACTACACTCGAATCAAGAAGGTCCCGTCAAGATGGGAAGTACAGCCTTTGTCAGCAACAAAGCTGGTGTTCAGGGCAAGGCCTTAGTTCTTTTAACATTAGTCTGTATAATGCAGGTGGGAGAAGCGTTTGTTAAAATTACAGTTCCGGAGCCAGATGTAATGGTGCCTGAGGGTGCGGGAGTAAATTTAACCTGTTTGTTTTCTGACAACCAGAGAACTGGATTAAAAGAAGTACATGCAGCCTGGAGACAAATCACCACAGACGAGGTATTTACAGAAGGAATTGTGACACTTTGGGATATGGAACAGCAAAGAGGTAACACCACATTGACAATATCTCATATGCAAGCTGATCAGGTAGGACAATTCTCATGCATTGTGCAGATTAGAGAAAGTTTTGATTATGGGAACATAAATGTAGGTATTCTAAAAGAGAATGGGAGAACATGGCAGGTGACAGAAGCTGGAAAAACACAACAAGAATTGGGACAAGAAAATTTAATAGTGGGATTAGTTAGGGATTTTGGACAAGTACAAAATACTACGTCCATCACTGCATGTTTACCTTTACCTAAAGCTGCGGGAGATCCAATACCATGGGGCATCATTCCCGTTGGGGAAATGCCTCCAGTAACTATAAATGGGACAAAAAGATGTAATAAAGAAATACGGAATCATACTAAGATGATAGAGGAAACCTATACAGTTCGAGGGAAATGGTCAACACCGGGACAAAAGAGTGAGTGCCTAAAATTACTAAATCCAGTTTTTACAAGAATTGGACGGTTCAAGAATGTAGGATGGTGTACTTATGACATAAGACAAAAAAGACAAAAACCAGTCACAGAATTTTCTTATGAGATAGTATGTCAAGAAGGGAAGGAAGAATGGGAACATTGGAAAACGATTTGGGGTCCTAGTTTGTTAGAACCTTACAGTTACATAGGACCAGTACATTGGTGTGTCGAATGGTCAGGCCAGAGAGAGCAAGGACATCTAGGAGTGTTAGGAACTGAAACAGTAAGACGGGATCGAGTGACCCTCACACCTAGCTGGAATTGTAGCAAAATCATCACCTGTGATACCCCTGAATCCCAAATTGGTTTAGTGCTAGTACGGATACTATTAAAATGGGGCTGTGAATGTCAAAGGTATAATCATACAATAACAGGTGAAATAAAAGGGGCATGGAAAGATTGTCAGACGACTACCATCAGGAGTCCAGGGCATTCAGTGTGGGTAATGGGGCACGGACAGTGGACTACTCATATGCCTATTAATGGCCCGGTCACACAGATTACTTTAGGAGTCCCTACACTTTGCCCTTTTTGGAAACAGTCTAAATTAACGCAGAAAGAGATGCAGTCACGAACAAAGAGAGAAGCAAATGAAGTGGCAGAAGAACTAGGATTGGGAAATGAAGATGAATGGCATGAACCCTCATCAGGAGTTAAATTTGGATGGGTATTGGAGTCCTTGTTTGCACCAATTTCTACATATAGAAACTGGGAGATGCTGTACAAATTAGTAGGACAAACTGAGAGGCTAGCCGCAGTTACAAAGAAAGGATTTAGGGATCTAAACTTACAGTTGCAGGCAACAACAAGAATGACAACTCAAAATAGAATGGCATTAGATTTGCTTTTATTAAAAGAACATGGAGTCTGTGGGTACCTCCAAGGAAAGGTTGACCATTGCTGCGTACATATCCCAAATGTCACAGAAGAAGTAGAAAAAGACATAAGTCAATTAGAACAAATTGAAACAAAAGTGCATGAAGTCCAGGAGGAAGCTGAACATAACTGGGTAGGAGCACTGTTTAGCTCCCTAGGAATCCAAGTCTCTGGTTGGATATCATCAATTGTACAATATGTAATAATGATTGTATTGATTATTGTAGTATGCATGATTATGTACAGATGTCTTTTAGGAATGATTGCCAGAGAAGGAACTCATACTCGACGTGTTATGAGAGCACTGACCCGGAAAGAAGTAATCCTGCCAACTCGAAAAGAAGACTCACCATCCTACTTAGAAACCATAACTTGAAGAATTGAGCATCCTTGCAGAAAATCTGAAGAATGCTCAAAAGGGGGGAGTTGATACCGAAATAATGAGAAAAAGGACTAATGTAGATATAGTAGTAGTCATGCTAAGGCTTAGAAAACTGCAGTTCTCGAACAGGCCCTGGGAACCAGCCCTGGGAATGAGCTGGGGACTGTGGAAACAATAATTAAAGATAATTAAAGAATTTAGTGGAGCATATAAGAACATCTAGAAACTTTCAGGATAAGGCTAAAGTATAATAATAAATAAAGGGTTCTGGTGATGGGAAAACATGCAAGGGGGAATTAAAGGGGGGTAGCCTATAGTTTTGAATAGACAAGCATGCAAAATTTATAACTTTTAGGAATGATATCTACAAGATTTATGTATCTGTATTGTCTTGAAGAATGTGTACCTCTGCACGTGGACTACTTTGTAAAAAGGTATAAAAAACTTGACGAAAAAGGGAACTGTGGGACCCTGACTTTGGACGCTAGTCCGCAGGTTCCCTGGGCCCTGAATAAAGCACCGCATAAACTGACACTCTGTTAGTTTGTGTTCTGTTTGGGGCATCGGGCAGCACTCTCAGTCCACACCTGGGAACACCGGTGGGTGCTGACAGCCAGGCAGAACCCCAAGGTTGAGCTGGCCTATGCTGAGATCCTGCTGAGCCGTGACTTCTCCAACTTCTCAGCCTGGCAACACTGCCTGGGGCTGCTGGTGCCCACCAGGAACTACAGCAAGAGGGAGGCCAGGATGCTGCCCTCTGAAAAGCTGAAGGAAGGTGAGAGATTTACTGGAAGAATTCCCACAATTCCATGGGATCCCCAACATTTTCCAGCCCCTCCCTCGCCTCAACTGGGAGGTGGTGAGTTCTGTTGGGTTGAACGGGTAGGCCTGGTGTTCCTAAATCCCCAATGACTGCCAAGAGTAGGCCTGGTGCCCTAAATCCCTGTTGATTTTAATGGGTAGACCTGAACTCCCACACACCTGGGTATTCAGATATTTGGGTGCCCCCTTTGCCAGCCCAGAGCTGAAGCTGGTGCAGAACCAGCTTCATCTTCAGTCAGCCATCTTCAGTGACCCCAGAGTTCAAAGTGCCTGGGAGTACCTGCTCTGCATCTTCTCCCAAGGTAACTTGGGGATCTCTCTCCCCCCCCGGGGCACTCACCTGGAGTTTTTGGGTGCCCTCTGAATGTTGGGGTGACCCTTGACAGCCTCCCAGCCACTGAGGGTCATCTGTGTCCAGGTCAACCAGGAGGATGCAATGGTGGTCATCATCATTTCCTGGCGTGTCATGGCCACTCGGGACACATGGGTGCCCCAAACATCACCTAGGTACACCTGGTGTACACCTGGGTACCCCTAAAATATCCTGGATCACCCCAAAAATCACCTGGATTCACCTGGGTACCCTTTGGACATCTGGATTCAAACCCAAAACTCCTGTGGTCCCCAAAAACTGGTGTCCCTAAATCCTCATTGCTTTGACTGGGTAGACCCAGTCTAATTCTTAGATCTGGTGTCCCTAAATACCCATTGACTTCAATGGGGGAGACTTGATGTCCTCTCGATCCCTAATTATATTCACTAATCTTTCCCAGTGGTCCCAGTTATACCCCAGTGCTCCCAGTATCCTCAGTGCTCCCCCTTATCTGCTCCCAGGAATAGCTCCCAGTTTGACTAATTTGCCCTCCCATTTCTCCCAGTGCTCTCAGTTTGCCCAGTTTGTCCCTTTCCTCCTTTCTAGTGCTTCCAGTTGTCCCCCAGTAGTTCCAGTTCCTCCCCTTTGGCCTTTCCCAGTGCTCCCAGTTTAACCAGTAACCCTTCCTGATCAAGCCCTATCAATGGGTAGACCTGGGGTCCCTAAATCCACAAAAGACTTCAATAGGTTAGACCTGGTGTTTCTCAGTTCCCATTGACTTCAATGGATAGACCTGATGTCCCCAAATTTTTTGGTGTTAAAAATGCCAATTTTGGGCTCAGAATTCCCAGATTTTGGGCTGAAAATGGAGATTTTTGGGCTTACCTGGAGGCACAGCTCCAGCACAGGCCCCAGGTGTGGGATCAGGGATTCAGAACTGGCTTCCAGGAATTCATCCAGGACTTCCAGAGCATCAGCACTGTGATACTGGAGTGGAAACTCCTGGAATTCAGCCCATTTCCCCCAAATTTTCCCACTTTAACATCAAATTTCTGCAAAATCCACATTGACTTTAATGGAAAGACCTGGTGTCCCTATATCCCCTTTGAATTTTAATGGATAATCCTGATGTCCAAAAAATCCCTAATGGGAGATTAATATTATGAGGGATGGGGAATCTTAGAGACATTGTAAAAGAGGGTTTATTGCTTTATTGCATCACTCTCATAGAAGAGTGAGACATTAAAGGTGTTATATCCAATGCCATAATATCAGAACCTGCCTCATTCTTAGTTACAATGCCTTATATTAGTTCTGTAGCCAATCAAATACTTCTATGAACTTTGCTAGTGTCTTTTTACACCAATCATTAATTGCTTTGCTTCTCATGCCTTTGCCACAATGCATCATTTTTCAGTAAATCATATAATCCTTCACAAACCTACACTGACACATCTTAAGTTTCTAACTAAATTTATAACAGGATCTATTACTAAATTTTAAAATCTTTTACTATCTTACTTAACATACTGCTTTGCTTATATAATAGATATTTCTGTTTGCTGAAAACCTATTTCTATTTAAACTACAAACTTATAGTCTTGTTTCATGTCTGTGTCACTTTAATGCTCTAATTCTCTAAGCCTTCTCCAAGGTCTTAGATCAAACCCTGTATCCATCTCTGTCTCTGAGCCTGTATGCACAAGGCCCTGAGAGTTCTCCGTGCCTGCATTTCCCACACTGCAGCATCCCAATGGACCCTTGGTTCCATGGGGACTCACAATGGCAGAAGGGTCTCCTTGGTTCCACAAGGTCCTGCAGAGCCCCTTGATTTAACGAGGCCTCAAAGTGTCATCATGGCCTCCAGGATTCCATGAGGCCCCACAGTGTCACAATGGCCCCTTGGTTCCATGAGGCCTTTCTAGGTCACAATGGACTTTTGGTTCCATGAGGTTTCTCAGTGCCACAATGGTGTCCTTGGAGCTGCAGTGTCAGAAGGGACCAAAGGTTCCATGTGGTCCCACTCTTTCAAAATGGATTTTTGCTCCATGAGCTCCCACAATTTCAAAAGGCCCCTTTGTTCCTTGAGGTTCCATAGTGTCACAGTTGACTCCTTGGTTCTGTGAGGCCCCACTGTCACCAAATCACCAAAATAACAGAATATGACAGTTTTAACAGTACTTTGGTTCTAAAAAGGGCATCATTTCTTTCAGACCTCAGGTCCAATGTGGAATAACTACTAAACTTATGTAGACACATGATTCTACAAGTGTGTTGCTTATATTCAGTGACTACATGTGTATTACAATTTACCCATTTCCATAAAACCCACCACAAGTTACCAGGTTGTGTCCTTGTTTTTTCTATCACTCCACCTTTGAGCCAGATATTTTCTTCTTCTCTTCCAACCATCCTGGCTGGGAAAGCAGCCCCTGCATGCCTTGTTCCTGTGCTAAAAATTCACAGGCACAGTAAAAATGGAATGATCTCTTTTTGGTGTCAAGCCCAAGGCTTTGTGTGTGCAGGCAGAGGCAGGCAGGAGGCAGAGCTGTCAGCAAAGGAAGGGGCCAGCGAGGTGGGGCAGCCGGGGGATGACGACAGCCTGCAGGGACAGAGGCGCAGGGCATGGACACCGTAGGACAGCCTGTGCTGCAGAGGGCACAGGGATGGGCAGCAGCTGAAAGGCCCTGACACAGCCAACTCCTGCAGCAAGGGCTCCTTCCCTTTTCTGGAAGGGGCCTCTCTCATCCATCCTGTTTGCACATTCTTGCCCCTCTATCTGATCTTGTAGCCTTGCTCTTTCCTCGTGTTCTTGCAAAGACAGCGAATTTTAAGCATTTATAGCATCTTGTCAACTCCCTTCTAGTCAAAGCATCCACCTGTATTTTTAAATTTTACTCTTTTATTTCAATTTTTATTCCCCTTGTTTCAGTATCACAATGACTCCTTGGTTCTACAGGCCCCACAGCTTCATCACTGACCCTTGGTTCCATAGGGGTCCTGAGTTTCACAATGGTCCCCCTGATTCCATGAGGCATCAAAGTGTCACAGTGGTCTCTTTGGGTCCATGAGGTTCCATGGTGTCTCCATGGTGTCCTTGGATCATCTGCAGTCCTTGTCTCAACTGATCCATGGTTCTATGAGGTTCTGCAGTGTCACCATGGTTGATGTCAGAGGCTGGATGAGATCAATGTCCCAGACACCTGGGGATGAGCTGTCAATCAGTCACACAGTGGGGTGGTGCTGACCCAGGCTCTGATTGCCCCAGCAATCACAAGTCCCACCTGGGGGAGGCCCACGAAGGCCCAGGGGCTTAAAACACGGAGCAGGCGCTCAGCCCATGGTCCATACCCTGCCTTCTCCTGGGGTCTGTGTCTCACCCACACTGGAACCCTGGGGGTTGGGAGCCATGTGTGTCTGTCTATAGAGCTTCTGTCTTTCTGTATCTCTCTTTCCTTCTAATGCTCTTTATATGGAAGAGTTTTGGGTACCTCAACAATGTAAGTGTTTAAAGGTTTCTAAGGTAAAATGGGAAAAGTTAATGAAGTTACTGCTATAAGTTTTTTATGTTGACTAGATGTTGTATTAAATCCTTTTCCAAAGTTGTGCCAGCAAAACTTTTATGTCATTTTGACCTCTTGAGAATATCTGGCTGGGGTTCCTCCTTTGTACCAAACTCAAGTAAAGGAACCTTTGGTCACCCTCAGCATTTCAGTGTTCTGGGGTGTTCCAGCCCTGCAGGCTCACCATGGCCTCTTGTTTCCATCAGGCCCTGCTGTGTCACACTGGCCCTTGGTTCCATGAGCATCTGGAGTGTCACACAGCTTGATGACATTTGTCCTTGCTGCCCCTGCCATCCCACTGCCCCAGCAACAGCCCTGAGCCACCCGTGAGGGACAGGCCCTGCTGGGCCAGGCCTGGGCTCAGGCCTTGGCCTTTCTGCTTCCTCCACCCAGCCCAGGCCTTGCTCAGCATTGCAGTTCCCTGCTCACAGCCTCGGGCTCCTGCAATCCTGCCCTCAAGGATCTGCTCTCACCAGTCCCTGGGGAGCCTTTGGCACTCCCTGCCCTCAGTGGGGCCACTGATGCTCCAAGGGAGTTGGAGTTTTGCTTCTGACTCCTGGAGCAGCTTCTTCAACCTTCTCTCAGTGCCTGAGGCTCCTGGACTCAGCCCCAAATCCACTGTGGAGGTGATTAAAATACAGAAAGCTCTCAGGATCTCTTTGTCTTCCTTCAATTGTCTTCAAGTCTGCAGGGCTTGTGCAGATGATTGGAGTCAGTTTGGAGTTCTGTTAAGGAGGAAAATTTCGAAGTGCACCTCATGATTTTTGTTTTTATTTAGTTGAGTATTTTTTTATTTTTCAGTTCATTGTAGAGGTGATAGAAGCATTTGCCAGGTGATCTTGATGCTGAATGTCTCCTTGGGAGGTCTGGGCGTGTAGAAGAGTGAGCCTGACACTGATTGGACAACCTGCTCCTCACCCCTTCAGTCACCATGTCAGACATTGCCCACCTGGGACTGAGTCAAAACATTAAAATAAAAAAATATTAATTTTTACTTGGAATTAAAAGGTACCTATTAATAAAATTTTAGTAATAGTTTTTTGTTTATACTAATATTGTTCTATATTTTTCTTACTTCTATATTTATGTAAAAAAATCTATACATTTTTAGCAAGCAAAAAAGATTTTGTTCATTGGTTCTAAGTAACACTATTCCCATCATTAATTAATTTGTCAATTGACCACTATTGGGTATTGATTCCTCCCTCTTTATGTTTATAAGTCCTATTTTTACTCCTTTAGTGCTGGGTTTTTTTTAATCATTTTCTCAGACAGGGTAAAAGGGGCCACTCTGGGGGAGCCGGGTGGGAATTCGATGCGGCACTGAGGGATTCTGATGGACACTTGGGGATCCGGGCGGCCACTTGGGAGGCTCTAACGGGGCTCTCTGGGCCGCGGGGGTTCATGGGAGTTGTAGGCACAGGTATAACACGGTTCAATGGAGCTGTGGAGCACCATGGGAGTTGTAGGCGCAGCTCCAAAGTGTCTCGGTGAAACATGGGGCATGACCGGAGATGACGTCACAACTGCAATGGCATGCTACAGGAACCGCGGATCATGATGGGAGCTGTAGTCCCGGAAGTAGCTCGGTATTTGGGGGCCTGGGAAGGCATTTCGGGGACACTTTTCCGTCCGTGCCGCGATTTGAGGTCCTCAGGAGAGAACGTGAACGGTTCGGGAGCACTCTGGGGGAACCTGGGGAGCTCTAACCGGGCTTTTTAGGGCGCAGGGAAGGGCAGGAGTTTTAGGCGCCAGATTATGTAATGTGAAACTCAGAAGCCGCCGGGGATGAGAGGAGATGAATTCCCAGAAATGACTGTAACGGGAATCTGTGGTGTTGGGAGCATTCAGGGGATCTGGGGATGCTTTTAGGGGGTCCAGAATGGGTGCTGTGGAGGCACTTCAGAATCCTGGAGGATCTGGGGGACACTTAAGGGACATGTGGGGACGGGTACCGGGGTTCTGTGGGGCGTGGGGCATGACGGGCGTTGTAGTCCCAGCTCCAATGGGGTTCTATCGGTCCGCGGGGCATGATGGGAGTTATAGGCAAAAAGAAAAGATGGCGCTGACACCAGGCAGCGCCCCTAAGCCTCGATCCCCGGCACTGATTGTTTGCAGGCAACAATGGGCAGAGGCGGGAGGAGCCCATTCAACCCCTCCAGTCCCTCCCAGTACAGCCCAGTTCATCCCCAGGACAGCCCAGTACACCCCAGTGCCCCTCCAGGCCCTCCTTGTACACTTGAGTTCATTCCTATTCCCTTCCAGTTCCCCCCAGCGTCATGCATAGTATGCCTCAGTGTCCCCCAGTCTTCCCAACACTGTGCCCAGTGTGATAAATGTGATTCGTGCTAATTAAATTGTAACTATATTAACAAAGTTGTATTTAGATCAATAGAAGACAATTGTTACAGAGTGAGGAGGGAAATGGGTGAGACAGGACACAGGACATCTTCCAGATGTTGGGAGTCGAAGAAAGAGGTTGGAAGAAAGTCAAACAAGAATAGTAGAAGGACGTAGGTCTGACAAGCAGCATCTAGAAATAGAAAGTTTTGACCTTGAAATGGGCCAAAATGGGATGATTCCAAGCATGGGACTCAATTAAAGTCTTGTTATGGAAAACATCTGCTCAGTCACACAGTGCACCTGAGCTACCTGCAGGTCACACCTCGGTCACTGATGAAGACGATGAGCCTTCATCGGAAATAAGACCCTCAAAAGGATGAGAGACCCCCTAACCCATTATAGAGCATGCACCATACACACAGTGACGGAGATTTTAGGAATAGAAACTAGGAGGAGTTTTCTAGAACCTTCTGTAGCCTACAGTATGTAAGTGGGATTGTTAGCCTGGATGCTTTGGTACGTGAGGAATGGGAGCCACTCCCTGTACCCCCGGTCAGTTTTGCTTCTGCTTTATACGAACCTCAATTATACTAAATTACTTACTGCCAAATTTTGTATATTCTCAAATATATGCACTTTGATTGTATTCATCTCCAATACTTTGATTGTCATCTCCAATACTTTGATTGTATTCATTTTATTACTATTTAAAAATTTACTATTAAATTTAATCTTGTTGCTTGATAAATTGGAATAATAGAACATCATTCATAACACCAGGTAAGCAGTGGTGGTCGAATAAACGTCCTTATCCCAATTCACAAACTCTCCGGAGACAGTCAGTCTCACAGATAACCGTCTGGTCCTTGTAGATAACCACCAGTGAAATCTGGAAGTCTGCTCCTTGAGATTGGCAGCACTGATCAAACAAAGGCAGGAAGGGCTATCGGGAAGACTGATACTGCAAGCTGGTAGTCCATGCAGCTTACTTGGAAAACATAACATAGCATAATATAACAAGGTGATTTTAAACAGAACTATTTAATCATATCATTTCTTTTATCTAGTGTCCATGCTTCACTTCAGAGCTTAGTATTCTGGTTTATACAAGCCCCAATGCTTTTGTGATTAACACGGATCTTTTATGGATGGTCCCAGGATGGAGGCAGAGGGGATGGAGCCGGCTGGGGTGGAGAAGGATGCCCCGAGAGTGGAGGGGGATGGGGATGGAGGCGGGGGAGATGAGGGTGGATCCAGGGCAAGGCGGGCACGGCCCGGAAGCGGATCCTGGCGGCGGCTCCTCCTCCCGGGGCAGCGCGGGCGGATGATCCTGGGGAGCGGCCGCGGGGTGCGGGACGGGACCGGGAGAACGGGGGGATAGCGGGGAACGGGGGGGATAGCGGGGATTGGGGGGGATAGCGGGGATTGGGGGGATAGCGGGGAACGGGGGGGATCCTCTGTGTGGGTGCCGGTGCCGGGGCTGTGGAAGGAAGGGGAGGAGGAGGAGGAGGAGGCGCTGGCCGGCCCGGGATGAGCGCTGGCATGTATTATCTGAGGCGAGCTGATGTCTCTCACCGCTTTAGCTCTAGAATTACTCTGAGGCCCGGCCATCCCTCCCTCCCTCCCTCCGGCAGCGCAGCTTTTGCCCGCGGTGCCATCGAGTCCCCGGGCCGGGCTCTGAGCCCGGAGCTCTGCTCAGGCCGGCCCTAAAGCCGCAATGTTTTGTGCTTCCCGCAGGTGTGTGGTTAAAGCCGGGACATTCCAGGCCCGGTGCCTGATGCAGCGTTTTGGAGAGTGCCCAGAGCTGCAGGTGCCAGTGGCACAGGTGAGGTTTGGGGTGACCCAGGCGCTCCCAAGGCTTTGGATGTGCAGCCCCTGGGAAGGCTCCCTGGGCCTGTGCTGGGCTCCTGTCAGCTCCCCAGGCATGGGTTTGTGGGCAGGGAAAGGAAAGGAGCCAGGGCCTCGTGTTCATCTGGGTCCTTTTGTATCTAAAGTCCAGATTTGGCTTCTGGTGCTCTATTTTCTACTGCAATTTAAACATTCTGTTTTTAATAAAACTATTTTTGGTGTCATTTTCGTGTCCCTGGAGACACAATGGCCATCGTGTGGGGAGGAGGGAGAGCTCAGGGAGGAGAAAGGATGGGGCAAAGGTGCTTGTAATTTTACTTCTCAATATCCTCTGATTTTTTGGGCAATAACTTCAGGTCGTTCTCCTCCATGGAGTGTGTTTGGCCAGTGATCAGGGCGAGGTTTCTCCCCGTTCTTATCCCAGGGCAGGAGCCTTTCAGCGTGGGCTCTGTGCCACTGGGTGGCCTCGTGGTTTTCTGTCTCTTGTGATCGCTGTGTGCATCTCCAGGGAGGCAAACGAGGCCATGCTGAGCCTCGAGATGCAAAATGTTCCCATTTGCCAGGGAAATGTTCGTGTTGGCCAGGCTGGGAACATCTCAGCATGTCCAGGGCCGGTGAGGGATGGGGTCCAGCACTCCAAGTGACGCTGGGACCAGAACCACAAGGACCATTTGGAGCCACACTTGACCCTGGGGATGACCTTGACCTCAGCCTGACGCTGCTTCACCCCAGGACAGGAGAGCCACCATCAGCTTTTATTACCCACCCATAAAAGCTTCACCTTTGAACCTCCCCAAATCCCATCTGGGACCCCCCCAGGGGACCCCCCCAAACTCTGGGACCCCCCTCCAGCCCCCTCAGCCACGCTGTGGCCGCAGCTTCATCTCAGTGAAGGGGATGGAGACGTTGAAGCCTTTCCAGGGGAACCAGTGATGCCCTGTGGGGGAGCTGGGGGGTCAGAACCCTTGGAGAGTTCCAGAGACCCCCATAAATCCCCATAGAGACCCCACAGTCGCTCCCCAGATTCCTATGGGCACTCATGGACCCTTAGGGATCCCCATAGACACCCCAGAGACCACAGAGATCCCCACAGGCCCTACAGGACCACACAGGCCCTATAGATCCCACAGACCCTTTTTCCACAGGGCCCTATGGAACCCTATGGACTCCCACAGACCCCTATGGACCCTCAGAGAGCCCCATGGACCCTCCCAAAGATTCCCTCATACACCCCCAGACCCCTCCATAGTCCTATAGCCCACCCTAGACCTCCCCTAGCCCCCCTTAAAATACCCAAAGCCTCTTGCAAAGACCCCCAGATCCCCTCCAGACTCCCCCAAAATCTCCTCCAGACCCCACAAATCCCCCCCATATTTCCCCATACCCCCTTAAATCCCCCCCAGACCCCCCGAAATCCCCCCCAGACCCCCCCAATCCCCCACCCCGTGCCCCCCCCCCCGGCCCAGGTGGGTACCTGGTGGTCCCGGGGGTCCCGTAGAGCCCGTTCAGGTTGGCACAGTGGCAGTTTCGGTACCACCAGGCTCCCCCGGAGGCCGCGGGGTGGGGGGGGTGGTGGGGGCGGCCCGAGGGGTCCCGAGGGTCCCGGGAGTCCCGGTCCCGTGTGGAGAAGGGGCTGCCCGAGTGGTAGGAGAGGGCATCTCCTGTGGGGGGACATGTCAGGGACCCCCAAACTCAGCAGGAGCCACCAAAACCCACCCGAAACCCCAATACCCCCAGGGACCCCAAAACCCACCAGGGACTCCACAGACCCCTGTCAGCCAGTGAACCCCAAAACCCCCAAGGATCCCAAATCCCAGCAGGACCCCACAGAATTCCCCAAATACCCCAGGGACCCCAAAACGCACCAGGAGCCACCAAAACCCACCAGAAACACCAGGGATCCCAAAACCACCAGGAACCCCACAGACCCCTGTCAGCCAGTGAACCCCAAAACCCCCAAGGATCCCAAATCCCAGCAACCCAGGGACCCCCAAACCCACCAGGAACCACCAAAACTCAGCAGAAACCCCAAAATACCCCAAGGACCCCGAAACTTATCAGACACCCCCAAATCCACCAGAAACCCCAAAACCATCAGGGACCCCAAAACCCACCAGCGACCCCACAGTCCTCTGCCATCCAGTGAACCCCCGAACCCCCCATGGATCCCAAATCCCATCAGGACTCCCAAAAATTCCACCCCAAACCCCCCCGGAACCCCCCCCGGCCCCGGCGGTGCCGCTGAACGCTCCCACGCGGAGCCGGTACCGCTCCTGGGCGCTGCCCACGGCCAAGTCGCGATAGATCGCCAAGGCCGAGTCGCGACCGGCCCGCAGCTCCACGCGCAGCTCCGTGGGGGTCGCGGCCGTCGGCTCGTGCAGCGCCTCGTTCCCTGCACCCCAAAAATCCTCCGGTACCCCCAGGACTCCTGCGGGGTCCCCTCGAGTTCCCCCGTCCCCCCCCCAATGCTCTCCCTGAAATATTGGGGCCCCCAAACTGCTGGGGACCCCAAAAGTGTCCCCTGATTTCCTGGAGAGCCCCCAAATCCTTCCCGGACCCCCAAACCAGATCTGAATATTTGGGGGAGACCCCAAACTCCTGGAGACCCCAAAAGTGAACTCCTGTAGACCCCCTCAAATCCTTCCCGGACCCCAAAACCAGATCTGAATATTTGGGGGGACCCCCCCTGGATCCTACGAGTTCCCCTCTCGGACCCCTGGGGATCCCCCAAATTTTGGGGTCCCACCGAGTACCCCCCGCTGCCGCCCCAGGGCTCTCCTCAAAGTTCCCCCAAACCCTGGCAGTGCCTCCCAGTCCCCCCAGATATTTTTATAGGTCCCCCCCAAAATCCCCAGGGCCCCCCAAAATCCCCAGGGCCCCCCGGCCGAGCCAGAATTCGCCGCTGACGTTGCCGAAGCCGCGGGCGTACGAGTCCCACCCCCTCCAAAACCCCAAAACCCCTCTGATCCCCCAAACCCCAATTTCCATCCCATAAACCCTAGAGAACCCTTCCAGCCCCTCCCAGTGCCCCCCAGTCCCCTCCCAGTGCCTTTCCAGCACCCCTCAACCTCTCCAATGCCCTCCAACATCCCCTGCGGGACCCCCCCAATTACCCCAAACCCCCTCATTTCCCCCCCATAAACCCTGTAGAGCCCCCCACCCCCTCCCAGTATCCCAAAGTTCCCTCTCAGTGCCCCCCAGCACCCCTCAACCTCCCCAACACCCCCTGCAGGACCCCCAAGTGCCCCCAACCCCCTCAGGACGCCCCAGTTGCCCCCACACCTCCAAATTTCCGCCCCAAAAACGCCATAAATCCTCCTCTAAACCCCTGTAGGACCCCCCAGCATTGCTCCCAGTGCTCCCAGTGCTCCCAGTCGCACCAGGCAGCCGCCGCCGTCCGTGTCCATGTCACAGAAGACGCGGAGGGGCCGGACCGGGTCCCCCCCGAGGAAGATGAGGGTGTCCCGGGAGGGTCCCGGCCCGTTCCGCTGCTCCTCGGCGCAGTCCCGGGGATGGGGGTGCGGGAGTGGGGCTGGGGGGAGCATTGGGGTCACCTCAGACACCCCAAAAAGTTTCTGGGAATTCAGGGGTGGCCCCTCCCCAAAATGACACAGGCACCCCCCAATGCCTCCATTCGAAATTTGGGGGTCTGGGTGACACCCCCAGGATCTGAGACCCCCTCAGAGGACCCAGGGCTGGAGCTGTCCCCCCAAAAGACACAGATCTCCCAAAAAAGCACCCAGGGGTACAGCTGTCCCCCCTCAAAGGACACAGACCCCCCAAAAAAGGGCCCCAAATAACCCCCAAATGACTCCCAAAATCCCAAATAACTCCCAGAAACCCCAAATAACCCCCAAACCCCCAAAATAACCCTCCAATCACTCCATAAACCCCAAATATCCCCCAAATAACCCCAAATAATCCCAAATTAACCCCCCAAACCACCCCAAAAACCCAAATAACCCAAATAACCCCAAATAACCCCCAAATACCCCCCACTTCCCCCAATAACCCTACCCCCATTTTTGGGGGTCCAGGTGCCCCTCCCTCCCCCATAGCTCCCCCCACTCACGAGTGTCAAAGGTGGCCTCCAGGGGGACACTTTTGGGGTGTCCCCCTCGGCCCCACAGCCGCACCCCATAGCGCCCCGCGGGCTCCAGCCCCCAGAGCTGCTGCGATGTCGCCTCGGGGGGCAGCCACAGGGTCTGGGGGGGCACGGGGGGTTTTGGGGTACCCCAATGGGGACAGCGGGGTCCCCAGGGGGGGTATTGGGGTCTCAAAGGGATTATTGGGGTCCCCCAAAGCTCTATTGGGGTGCCATTACCAAAGGAGGGTAATGAGAGACCCCGAGGTGTTATTGGGGTTCCCAGGTGGGTATTGGGGTCCCCCAGAGCTGTATTGGGGTTCCCAGAGGGTCACTGGGGTCCCCCAAGGAGATATTGTGGTGCCATTACTAAAGGAGGGTAATGGGATACCCCGAGGTGTTACTGGGGTCCCAAGCAGATATTGGGGGACACCCGGGGGGTTTTAGGTTCCTTTTGGGGGGTCGTTACCTGCTGGGGCCCCCCGGGGGGGCCGTACTCCAGCTCGTAGCCATCGGGGGGGAGCGGGGGGGGTCCCAGTGCAGCCGGGCACTGCGGGGTCACAGCGAGCCCACCCACAGGGTCCCTGGGCCACCTGGGGAAGGACACACTGCTGACATCTACAGCAGCCCCAAATCCCCTTCTGATACCCCAAAAATCACTGTGGTCACCCCAAACCCCCCACCCCCACACCCCAAACCCTCCCATGGGCCCCCCAGCCCTGCCCTCACACCGTGCCCGATGGACATGGCCCAACTCCCCCAAATTTTCCCCCAAAGACCCCCCCAGTCACCCTCTGCCCCCAGTTTCCCCCAATGCCTGCCAGACCTGTTTCCTCCAGGACCTCCCAGTCCCCCGAGTTCTTCCCAGTTTCCCCCAGTCCTCTCCAGTCCCCAACTCCACCCCAATTCCCCCCTGACTCAGTTTCCCCTCATTCTCCAATTTCCCCCCCATTCCCAGTTCACCTCGATCTCCACCAGTCCCTTCAGTCCCCAGTTCCCTCCAGTTCCTCCCAGTCACCCCCAGGCCTCAGAGCCCTCAGTTGCCATCAGTTCACCCCAGTCTCCTGTTTCCCCCAGTTCTCCAAACCTCCCAGTTATCCCCAGTTCCTCCAGTTCCCCCAGTCCCCAGTTCCCTCCAGTTCCTCACAGGCCCAGTTCCCCCAGTTTGCCAAACCCCCCAGTTGTCCCAAGTTGTCCCCAATTCCTCCAGTTCCCCCAGTTCTCCTGCCAGTTGCTCCCAGTGCTACATTGCCCCTAATCACCAGTTTCCCCCAGTCCTCTGGCTACCCCCAGCTCCCAGTTTTGCCCAGTTCTCCCAAGTACCCTCAGCCCCAGTTGCTCCCAGTCCCCCTCTAATCCCACTGTTCTCCCTGGTCCCTGAGCTGTCCCAATCTCCCTAAAACTGTTCCCAGTCACCCCAATAACAAATCCCTCATATTCCTCCAGTTTCCCCAAGTCCCTCCCAGTTCACCCCCAGTACCCCCCAAATCCTCCCCAGTGCCCAGTTTCCCCCAGTCTTTGCCAGTCCTCAGCTCCACCCCAGTTTGCCCCAGTTCCACGCAGTTTCACCCAGGCCCCACATGACCCCAGACCCCATTTCCAACCAGTCCCCCTTAGCTTTTCCCAGTTCCTCCCAGTCCCCAGGTGATCAGAGTCCCTCCAGGAGTTACACTCCCCCAAATCTCCACTCCCCTCCAATCCCTGCTCTCACTTTCCCCTGAATCCCCAAGTCCTCAGTGCCCTCCGAGCTGCCCCTGGGCCCCACTCCCAGCCCTGTCCCCACTCCAGCTCCATTCCCAGAGGGGTCCTGGGGGAATCCCCGCAGCCCCTCACCAGTGGTGGCCTCACTGGAGACGTGGTCGCTCCTTTTGCCTCCCCTCAGCCCATAGAGGTGGAAGCGGTACCGGCGGGATGGGGACAGCCCCGGCACCGTCACCGAGCGGGACTCGCCATCGATGGGCAGGGCCTGGGGCTGGCCCTGGGCATCCCGGTACTGCAGCACAAAGGAGTCAAAGGAGCCCTCAGGGATGTTCCACTGCAGCTGCACAGAGTTGGGGCTGCCACTGGAGACCTTCAGCTCTCCCAGCACTGCCTGTGCCAAGGGGGCCTCAGATGGAGGGGCCTCAGTTTGGGGATGTGCAGTTTGGAGAACGTCAGCTCTGGGGGCCTCAGTTGAGGTGTCCATTGAGGGTGAGGGCAGATCCTCGGGGTCGGCTGCAGCAACAACAGAGAGGGGACACTGACGGGTGTGGGCATTGGTATGTCCATCCATTTGTCCATCCATCATCCACCCAATTATCCATTATCCATCATGCACCATCTCCTCCCAGTCCCTTCTCACCATTCCCTCCTCACCCATCACTGAGCACCCAATGACCCCAGCCCATCCAATCAACCACTGACTCTTCCATGGACTTACTGACCAGCATCTGCCATCATCCACCATCTTCCTCATCATCATAATCAACATTATCCATCATCCTGATTTCTCCAATATCCACCATCATCCATCCATCCATCCATCCATCCATCCATCCATCCATCCATCCATCCATCATCCATCCATCCATCCATCCATCCATCCATCCATCCATCATCCAGCCATCCATCCATCCATCATCCATCCATCCATCCATCCATCCATCCATCCATCCATCATCCATCCATCTGTCCATCCATCCATCCATCCATCCACTCATCCATCCAATCCATATCCATCCATTCCTTCAATCATGTGTCTTTCCATGAAACTTTTGGTTCAACTGCATCTTTTACTTCTCCATCCATTGCATCATCCAACCATCAAATGACTGATCTGATCCTCAAAACCACCGATAAACTGCCCCAAACCCATCATCCATCCATCCATCCATCCATCCATCCATCCATCCTCCATCCACTGTCCATCCACTGCCATTCCATTGTCCATCCATCATCCATTGTTCATCCATCTTCCATCACCCATCATCATCATCCATCCATCTGTCTTGGGGTGACTGTATGATGCCTGTATCCCCAAATCGTCTGTTCTGTTGGTGTTGAATATTAAATTCTGCAACTTTAAGACTGGTTCCAGGAGTGAAGGGGGGGGAAAGAAGAAGTGCAGAGTTTGTTATCAGAGACTGCACTGGCTCCCCCACATTCCTGCTCACAGACTGTGTTGTCTGCAGTGGACAGAGAGAGAGAGAGCTCTCCTTTGCTCTTGGTTAGTTTTCTGGCTAGCTGAGGCAGAGAAACTCCCTGGATTCTTTGTTTTGTTGTTGTTTTTTTTTGTTGTTGTTTTGTTTTTTTTTGTTTTTTGTTTTTTGTTTTTTTTTTATTTTTCTTTTTTTCCTGGAAGTGTTTGAACCTGCTCTGGACTGAAAACCCAGAGGAGCACTGGGAGCTCACACCTGTGGCCCACCAGGCCTGGCCTGGGCATTCCCCAGCACAGGAGGGACTGAGAACAGACTGAGTGAGCTGGGCAGCCACGGAAAGAACTCTGCTAAATCTGCCATCTCCTCGGAACGGAGAGAGGTTTTGCTGTTTGATATTGTTCATTGTTGTGCTGGGAGGTGTGTTGCCTGTTGAATAAACAGTTTTCTTTTTTTTCCACTTCTCTCCAATTTTTTTCCTTTTTCCTAGAGGGACCTCATTCAGAGGTTTCCTCCCAGATTTGTACTAAACCAGGACAGGGGGAAATGAAACAAAATTTTGGGCTTTTTCCCACCAAAAATTGGGAATTTTCAGCCCTGAAACTGGCACTTTTAACCCAAAACTTTTAGGACATCAGGTCTAGACATTACAATGAATTGAGGTTTTCTTGGAAGTCTTTAAAATCAATGGAGATTTTTAGGGACACCAGGTCTACCCTATTGAAGTGGAAAAGGGTTTTGGAACACCAAGTCTATCCATTAAAGTCAATGGGCATTTTGCAGAAATTTGGGGCTAAAATGGGGAAAATTGGGTAAATTTGAGGGAAATATTGGGCTGAATTCTGGGAATTTCTGCTTAAGGATTGCAGTGCTGACACTCTGGAAGTCTTGGATAAATTCCTGGAAACCAATCCGGAATCCCTGATCCAATACCTGTGGCCTGGGGTGGAGCTGTTGCCTCCAGATAAGCCGAAAAATCTCAGTTTTCAGCCCAAAGTGTGGGAATTCTGAGTCTAAAAGTGGGATTTTTAGCACCAAGAATTTTGAGACATCGGGTTTACACACTGAAATCAATGGGGATTTAAGACACCAGGTCTACCCATTCAACCCAGCAGAGCCACCACCTTCCACTTTAGGCAAGGAGGGACTGGAAAATTTTGGGAATGCCGTGAAATTGTGGGAATTTTTCCTGTGAATCCCTCACCTTCCTTCAGCCTTTCAGGGGGCAGCATCCCAGCCTCGCCCTTCCCATAGCTCCTGGCAGGCACCAGCAGATGGTGGTGCCAGATGGAGAAGTTGGAGATGGCACAGCTCAGCAGGGCTCTGGCAAAGGTCAGCTTGGCCTCGGGGTCCTGCCTGGCTGCCAGCTCCCACCGTGTTCCCAGGCCTGGACTGGGAGGGCACCAGTATAAACCAGTAAGCACTGAGAGCCACCCTCGAGCTCCTGAGGCCTGTGGCAGCAGCTCCCAGAATAAACCAGTAAGGGTAAATGCACCTGCTCCCAGTGCGATCTAGAGGCTCTCAGTGTGGTCTGGGGGCTCCCAGGTTTATACTGGGAGGGCACCAGTATAAACCAGTAATGCCTCATGCACACAAACCCAGTCTCAGTGCAATCTCGAGGCTCCCAGTGCAGTCTCAGTGCTTCCAGGATTATACTGGTTGATCCCCAGGACCACATCCCAATCTAAACCAGTATAACCCAGTATAAACCAGTGACCCCCAGGACCACATCTGTAGAAGTCGGTCCGGAGTTTCCCTCATTTGCCTCACGACCATTGCAAGAAGACCCCGAGGCCCCCCACCCAATTGTGGCCTGGCCAAGGTGGATGCTTGCCAAGGGACTGTGTGCAGGTGCTCGCTGTGCTCCATGGTACACTGCTCTCGAGCAGGCACTAGCTGGAGCAGCAGGTTCTGTACACCTGTTTATTGCAGCAACCCTCACAATGGTCCATCAATCTCCCCACTCCTTGGCCAGAGGCCACTTGCTTTGGAGAAGGACTATAAAAGAGTGGCCCTCTGGGGAAGACTCCTGAGATCTCCCCACGGATGAAGACTCATCTCTTGGCTGGCCCGTGAGGACGCCCGTCTCGTCTGTTGGTAGCTCTTTTCCCATCCCCCTCTTTTTCTCTCTATACTTTGTTTCCTGTATCTTCCCCTCTATTGCAACTGAGTTGTTGGCATTCAATAAAAATGCTTTGCTGTGAATAAACTGATTTTGTCCCCCACTGTTTGCCTTTTTGCACCTCTGAGATCAAACGAACCATCACGACCCCCGCCCTGTATTAACAGTGGATCGTGACAACATCCCAGTATAACCCAGTGCAACCCAGCAACCCCCAGCACCCAATCCCAGTAAAAAACAGTTCAACCCAGTAACCCCAGTAATTCCAAGCACCCCCAGCACCCCATCCCAGTATAAGCCAGTGCAACCCAGTATAACTCACAGTTGGCCACCAGGTCCTCCTGGCCAGCAGGGGGCGCTTACACACCCCCATTCCTTCTCCCAGTTCAACCCAGTAACCCCCAGCATCCCATCCCAGTATGATCAAATGTAAACCAGTACAACCAGTATACACAGTGCCAGGTACTCCTGGCCAGCAGGGGATGCTCACACACCCTTTCCCAGTTTAATCCAGTACAACCCAGTGACGCCAGCCCTGTCCCAGCACGTCCTGGACCCCATCCCAGCACAAACCAGTACAAACCAATACAAACCAGTACAAACCACTCACAGTTGTGGGGATCAGCTGCCAAGAGGCGCTCACACAGCACCAGGTCCTCCTGGCCAGCGGGGGCCACTGTGGTGCAGCCCAGCACCCAGCCCCTCCCCATAGGATTTGGGATTCACCCCCAGGCACTGCTCCATGAACAAAAGCTCCAACGGCACTCTGAAACCTGTATAAACCAGTATAAACCAGTATAAACCGTACAGCCCAGAATGGACCAGTATAAGTTATAAAAAACAATGCAAAACAGTAAAAATCAGTGTAAGGCAAACCAGTATAGACTATTATAGGCCATTACAGACCAGTGCTACCAGTATAAACCAGTGTTGACTGCTACAAACCAGTATAAGTAGTGAAAACCAGTAAAAAACAGTGTAATGCAAAGCAGTAGAGACCAGTAAAAAACAATATTGACCAGTACAAACCAGTATAAGTGGTAGAAATCAGTACAATGATTCAGGGGGCAGCGCCCCGGCCTTGCCCTTCCCGGAGCTCGTGGTGGGCACCAGCAGCCACAGACGGTGGTGCCAGGAGGAGACGTTGGAGACATCGCAGCTCAGCAGGGTCCTGGCAAAGGTCAGCTTGGCCTCGGGGTCCTGCCTGGCTGCCAGCTCCCACTGGTGTTCCCAGGCGTGGACTGGGAGGGCACCAGTATAAACCAGTAATGCTTCATGCATCCAAACCCACTTCCAGTGCAGTCTAGAGGCTCCCAGTGCAGTCTCAGGGTTCCCAGGTTTATACTGGGGGAGCACCAGTACAAACCAATAAGCACTTGGAGTCACCCCCGAGCCCCTGAGGTTCATGGTGGCAGTTCCCAGTATAAACCAGTAAGGGCAGCACAACCTGAAGTCACTCCCAGTAGGTCCCAAGCTCCATCCCAGTATAAACCACTAAGGCCAGCATCCCTAAATATCACTCCCATTATAAACCAGTAAGGCCAGCACCCCCAGAAGTTGCTACCAGTGGTTACTAAGTGTCCCCAAGACCCCTCCCAGTATAACCCAGTAAAATCCAAAATACCCCAGTATAACTCAGTAAAAACCAGTATAACCCAGTCACCCCCAGCACCCCATCCCAGTATAAAACAGTTCAGCCCAGTAACCCCAGTAACTCCCAGCACCCCCAGCACCCCATCCAAGTATAAAACAGTTCAGCCCAGTAACCCCAGTAACTCCCAGCACCCCCAGCACCCCATCACAATATAAACCAGTATAACCCAGTATAACCAACAGTTGGCCACCAAGTCCTCCCGGCCAGCAGGGGGCGCCATGGTGCAGCCCAGCACCCAGCCCTGGTGGTGCCACTCCCCATAGGATTTGGGATTCACCCCCAGGCACTGCTCCATGAACAAAAGCTCCAATGGCACCCTGAAACCTGTATCAACCAGTATAAACCAGTATGGACCAGTGTAAGTTATAAAAACCAGTAATAAACAGTAAAATCCAGTGTAAGGCAAACCGGTAGAGACCAGTAAAAAGCAGTATGGACCAGTAAAAAGCAGTATGGACCACTGCAAACCAGTATAAGTGGTAAAAACCAGTACAAAGCAGTGAAAACCAGCATAAACCAGTGAAAAATAAGGCAAACCAGTATAGGCCAGTGTAGCCCAACATAAACCAGTATGAACCAGTACAAACCAGCAAAATCATTAAAACCAGGAACAACCAGTAAAAACCAGTATAAATCAATAAAAATCAGTATAAGGCAAACCAGTATAGACCAGAATAGCCCCGCATAAATCAGTAAAAACCAGTACAGACCAGTATGGACCTGAACAGACCAGTCAGGGCTCTCCCACTCCCTCCCAGTCCCTCTTTAACCCTTCCCAGTGCCCTCCCAGTATAAACCATTATAAACAGTTATAAACCAGTATAAACCAGTAACCACAGACTCCCTTTTAACCCTTTTTTACCCCCTCTACACTCCTACCAGTGCCCTCCAGTCCCAACCAGTGCCCTTCCGGCCCCTCCCAGTCAAAACCAGTATAAACCAGTACAAACCAATATAAACCAGTACACACCAGTCCCCTCCCAGTGCTCCCAGTGCTCGTCTCTACAGGCTCAAGCAGGTGACCACGTTGGGATTGGCTGCCAGGACTGACCCTGTGAGGGACAGCACCTGGGTGAGCAGCACCCCCTGCTAGCCAAATGAATCCCAGCATAAACCAGTATGAACCAGTATAAACCAGTATAAACCAGTATGAACCAGTATAAATCAGTAAATCCCAGTTTCTTCCCAGTAACTTCCAGTTCCAATAAGAGATAACACCTGGGCATGAGGTGCTCCCTGCTGGTCAGGTAACTCCCAATTCAAACCAGTATAAAACAATATGAACCAGTATAGGCCCAGTAAATCCCAGTGCCCTCCCAACCCCTTCCCAATCCATCCCAGTATATCCCAATAACCCTCCCATGGACTTCTCAGTTCATCCCAGTAACTCCCACTGACCTCCCAGTATGGCCCAGTCACCCTCCCAGTTCAAACCAATAACTCCCAGTTCAAACCAGTTCCCTCCCATTAATCCCCCAGTTCAAAGCAGTGACTCTCCAGTACAAACCACTAAAGCCCAGTGACCTCCCAGTGACCTCCCAGTATAAACCTGTATAAATCAGTGACCTCCCAGTCCCCCCAATCCCCTCCCAGTTTGTCCCAGTCCATCTCAATCCCTCCCAGTACACACTAGTCCCAAAACAGCTAAAAACCAGTATAAACCAGTACAAACCAGTATAAGCCACCGCAAAATCACCCTTCAACCCAGAGTTCTCCCTCTTCTTAACCCTTGAATCCCATCCCAGTTCCTCCCAATCCCCCCCAGTCCCCTTCCAGTACAAACCAGTACCCCCAGTAAGGCGTCCGTGGCCTCCCAGTACTGCCTCAGTTTCTCCTCCCGCTGCCGGTGCAGGGCTGGTTCCATGAGTTTCCATTCCATCAGGATGATCTCCTGCATTCCATGAGGCCCTGCAGTGTCACTGGGGAGCCTTTGTTCCATGTGTTCCCATTGTGACACAATGGTCTCCAGCGCTCTGTGAGGCTGAGCCCTGAAACTGTGGACACTTGGTTCCATGAGATTCCCTGTTGTCACTGCCAGGAGAATCCACAAACACCAGAGGTTTATGTCCAAAAAGGAGACAGAGCAGTCCTTCAACTTTATTTGAATAAAGGGAGAGAGTTCACCAGGGCACAATCCCCTGGGGTTTTCTCTCTCCAGGTTTCAGAGGGCGCAGCCTCCTTTTATCCTGAACTCCCGGCTGCACGTTGCCCTCTTCCTTTCCCCACTGGCCGAGGCACTAGGAAGGTAAAGCCTTCCTGAACATCCTGCCCCATATCCCCCCTTGAACCTGGCTTTTCCCCCCAAAGTTCAGGAGTTCAGCCTTGTGCAGAGCCTTGTCTGTGTCAGGAGCCAAGCTGGCTGGGCCCAGTAACAAACCTGCTGCCCAAAGTCAGTAGAAATGTTACAACCCATTTCAAACCCCTTAACACCCATCCCTGCACCCACCAAATGATTTGGAAAGACATGAGCACACATCTTTCCTCTCACATTGATGGTTCCTGTGCTGGTGACAGTCTGTTAAACCCAGCCTTCAGCCTGAGCTCTCTGCTGTTGCAGTTCCATGCACAGAGGTTGTTGTCTCTCAGCCCTTCCATGGGCAGGCCGGTGTTCAGCCATCTCCAGGACAGCAGGGCCCCAGCCCACGTCACTGTGCCCTGGGGAGACAAAAACCATCACTCCAAATGTCCCCTCCTCCTTCTTCCCAGGCATTTGGGCCTGCCAGTGGGGCTTGCTGCTGGGTGCCACAGGGAGAAGGAGACCCCTGTGACGCTGTGGGGCCCCATGGAACCAAGAGTTCCTTGTGACACAGCGGGGCCACGTGAAGCCAAGGAACCATTGTGACACTGAGGAAACTCATGGAACCAAGGGTCCATTGTGAAACTTTGGACCTACAGAGATCATTGTTGAGAGTATGGAACCTCGAGGAACCAAAAGTCCATGTGACAGTACAGAACCTCACAGAACCAAGACTGCATGGTGGCACAGCAAGGCTTCGTAGAACCAAAGAGTCCAAAGGTCTAAAACAGTTCTTACATGGTTCTGCCTTGGGGAAGGGGAACTTCAATGGCGGCAGCTTGGGCTGGCACACACTAATCAAAGGTGTCTGTTTTCAAAGAGGAAATTCAGGAGTTTTATATTAAAAAAAAAAAGGAAAAACCTCTATTTTCCTGAGTGCAGGAAGTTCTCCAAGCAAAGCAGGTCTCAGCTGAGTGAGGACAGACAGGATGGGGTTGGGCAATGTGGAGCAAGGTTGTCCAGACTGGGTCAGACCTCAAGGCACAGCTTCTGTGAGCAGGCCAGACCTCCTGAGGAGAGACCCTGCATCAATATCAGTCACAGAATGCTGCAATCACCTCTGCTCTAAAGAGAACAGTAATAAAATACATCCATTGAAATAGGAGTGGATATTTCTAAGAAGCTCTTTGACATAATTCTCCATAATTGGAGTTGAAAACCTTCTCCTGAACTGCACCAGACCAGAGGGAAATCAAGGCAGATCCATGGTTTGTCAGGACTTGATTGATCCCAGTCATGCCCGTGGTGCATTTCAAGCGTAGCCTTCAAACCTCAGGGCCTGAGGGGAGATTGCACAAACCCTTCCAAGAATCAAAGTCAAAAGGGAAGCCCAAAGTGTCCTGAGGTATTTATGGGTCCATCCCCAACACAGGCTCCTCATGGACTGCTTAGAGGAGAGAATGGGAGGCCATGATTGCCAAAAACCTTTCAGGGAGTCGGAGAAGAAAGGAAAAAGGAAAGTACTTTAAAAAAACTGAACTACCCTGAAGCATTAATGAACCCCAGTAAGTGTTGTTACTGACAAAGGCTCTCAAGGGACTAATTAAAGCAGATAATTGGAAGCCAGGATTGCACAAAGATCTCAGAGAACTCCAAGGGAAAAGCAAAACCCAAAGTCCTCTGAAAAACCTGCAGTCCCTGGGAGCATGAAGGAGCCCCCAGGGCCATTCCTGACCAAGGCTCCCCAGGGACTGGTCCCAGCAGATCCCTGAGGCCACTGGGATGTGGGGGGATGCTGAGGGCAGCACAAGGGGTGCCAGTGGCCAGCCTTGCTGGGGCTGTGCCAGGAGGCCCCAGTGGCTCAGGACAAGGTGTCTCCTCCCAGCCCTTGGTGGCACAGACCCTGCTGTGCCCCAGGGCACCAAGACTTGCCTTCTCTTTGATCCCACCTGTCATCTCTGCCTCCAATTTCTTGCTCTAACTGGAAACTGGAGACACTTTCTCAGTTGTGTCCCTCAGTGGGATCCATTAAAACTTCAGGAAATTTTGGAGTGTGATTCTGACTTGGCGTTCTCGAGAGGTTTCTTCAGCTCTCTCTCAGGGACTGATGTTCAGGGCCTCAGCACAAACCCCAAGAGTGTCATTAAAGTCCTTGTGCTGTGTCTGTGCTGATGAGCTTGGCCAGGCTCCTGGCACAGAAGGCGATCCTGGCAATCAAGAAGAGCTTCAAAAACACATTTCTCATCATGAGCAGCTCTTCTACCAGCTCAGAAGGGATGGGCCACTGCCTGCAGCCACCCCAGGCACAGCACAGAGGCACAGAGAGCTTCAATCAGTCAGGGCTGGGAAGATGCTCAGAAGGGACTGGGGCAGAATCACTCCCAGCCCTTGACACAGGAAGCCTCTGGCTGCAGGACAATGCAGCTGCAGCTCCTGCACTGATCTCCTAAAGCTGCAACATCCCAATGCCTGCAGACTGTGTGAGTACATTCTCTGATGATCTCTTGTGTAGAGCAGCCAGGGGTGCCCAGGGCTGTGGTGCAGAGCAGGGTCCTGCAGCCCAGGGCACTGTGCTGGGGCAGGGACTCTGCTGCCTGCCAGGGACAGCTCTCAGCCAACCCTGGGAGCTGCTCCCAGCACTGGGGGACCAGGTATGGATGGAAGGAGACAGCTGGTAAGGCTTGGAAGTATTCTCCTTTTCTGGTGAGGATGGTGCATTGTTCAGGACTGCTCCCAGCATAATATTGAACTGCAGAATATTTCTTAGTAGATTACATAGGGACCAGAGAGATGCAGGGGCTGCATAAAAAGGAAACTCCTGATTTTATAATCTATTGCTCTGCATTGCCTAGGTGGGAAATTGCATATAGATATTTATCCCTCAGTTCAGGATGGGAAAAACATAAAATTTTTTTCTTGGATTTTAATAAAGCAGTCAGTGACAGAAATCAGCACAGGGTCCCTCACAGGCAGCATCAGTGTCACTTTTCCAGCCTCCTCAGGGTTGCTGTGATGTTCCCACAAGAGCCTGCAAAGGCAGAGGTGGCCCTGGGCATTGCCCTGTGCTGAGAAGCGTTTTCAGGGCAGAGCTGAGCCCCAGGGCTGGGCTGGGCTCTGGCAGCACTGGCAGGGCCCAGCCCTGGGCACAGGGAAGCAGCTGCTGGCAGGGACAGCTCCAGGCAGCAGAGCCCTGGAGAGGCAGTGGGGGGAAAGTGCCACCAAGCTGGGCTGGGATATTTAAACTCCTCTCAAAACTGAACTATTCCATGATTACTTTTCTTACAGATCCCCATGCCAAGACACAGGAAATGTCCAACAGCAGCTCCATCAGCCACTTCCTCCTGCTGCCATTGGCAGACACGCGGCAGCTGCAGCTCCTGCACTTCTGCCTCTTCCTGGCCATCTCCCTGGCTGCCCTCCTGGTCAACGGCCTCATCATCAGCGCCGTAGCCTGCGGCCACCACCTGCACACCCCCATGTTCTTCTTCCTGCTCAACCTGGCCCTCACTGACCTGGGCTCCATCTGCACCACTGTCCCCAAAGCCATGCACAATTCCCTCTGGAACACCAGACATATCTCCTATGAAGGATGTGCTACACAGGCCTTTTTCTTTGTGTTCTTCATGACAGCAGAGTTTTCCCTCCTGACCATCATGTGCTACGACCGCTACGTGTCCATCTGCAAACCCCTGCACTACGGGACCCTCCTGGGCAGCAGAGCTTGTGCCCACATGGCAGCAGCAGCCTGGGCCAGTGCCTTTCTCTATTCACTGCTGCACACAGCCAATACATTTTCCCTGCCCCTGTGCCATGGCAATGCCCTGGGGGGATTCTTCTGTGAAATCCCACACATCCTCAAGCTCTCCTGCTCCAAATCCTATCTCAGGGAACTTGGGATCATTGCTGTCAGTGCCTGTTTGGTATTTGGTTGTTTTGTGTTCATTGTTTTCTCCTATGTGCAGATCTTCAGGGCTGTGCTGAGGATCCCCTCTGAGCAGGGACAGCACAAAGCCTTTTCCACCTGCCTCCCTCACCTGGCTGTGGTCTCCCTGTTTGTAAGCACTGGCACATTTGCTAACCTGAAGCCCCCCTCCATCTCCTCCCCATCCCTGGATCTGTCCCTGTCAGTTCTTTACTCAGTGGTGCCTCCAGTCGTGAACCCTCTCATTTACAGCCTGAGGAACCAGGAGCTCAAGGCAGCAATGTGGAGAATGATAACTGGATGTTTTCAGGAACATTAAACTGTTTTGCAATTTCTGCATATCACCTGTAATAAAAGTTGCCTCTGCTACTTGTTGGTTTGCTTGTTGGTTTGTTCTTTTATTTCCTTTGGTTTAGTTTTTCAATATTGTCTACAAAGAAATGTCATAGCTGGTGCCATATTTCATTTTGCTTTTCTCCATCCTTTCTGTGAGCCAGAGACTGTGTCAATGAGGGGCTGTGCTCTTGGTAACTTAAAAGGAACTAAAGGTTGTTTCTCCCTACAAAGTTATGTCCAGATCCCCCCTTTTGTTCCCTTCTCTGGAGCTGCAGCAGCAATGTCTGTGTGCAGAGCTGGGGGCAGATCAGTGCTGGCACAGCAGCTGTGCCCAGCAGCAGCAACAGCACTTGGTGTTGCCAGTGCTGCTCCCGTGCCACTGCCCCGCTGCCCTCCTGGCCCTCGTGTTGCTGCAGGGCCTGAGTGCTCTCGGGGCCGGGCACAGCCCTGGGGGTGGCAGTGCCGGGGCTGCAGCAGGGACAGGCCATGGGCACTGCTGGGGCAGTGCTGACACCTCAGGCCAGGGCCTGGGGGCTCCAGGCTCCTTGGCCAGGCTCTCTCCACAACACTTGGCCAGCCCAATGCTGAGCACAGAAAAGCCCCGGGAGCAGCCCCAGGCTGGCCGTGGGCAGGCTGGGGGCAAACAGCATGGCTGGTGCTCTGCAAGCTCCCTGCAAGGGGGACACCCTGGCAAGGAGCAGCAGAGCAGGGGCTGATCCATCCCCAGTGCACTGGACACCCCAGGGCAGCGTCCCAGAGCGTCCTCATGCACCTGCCAACAACATCCCCCCTCTGCAGCCCTGGCCTCTCCCCCAGCTCACACAGGACCCGCATCCTTGCAGGCACACACACGGCAGCACTGGCTCAGGAGCCCCTGTTTGCATTGCACACAGCAGGCTCAGCACCCCCATGGTGCTGCTGTGGGGACATGGAGCTGAGTGAGCACAAATGCCATCAGCCCCTGGGGCCAGCAAGGGCTGGGGGATGGTAGGGAAACCACTCAGCTTTGTTGTGGCCTCTGAATTCAGCCAGAAAGTTTGTTCCCATCAGCTGTGAGTTTCCAGTCCCACTGCATACATTGTTGCTCACAGCCAGGGCTGCCCATCCTTGCCCATCCCTGTCCCTCCCCTACAAACAGCCCATCCTTGTTTGCCCTTTCCCCTCTGGCCCCACTCCCCATGTCAGTTCCTGAGCTAGCATCATGAGAACATCTCCTAAGGAGCAGAATCATCCTCCAAGTGCTTCAGGAATTGTCTGCAGGGTCCTGCAGTGCCTCGTGCTGCTCCCTTGCCAGAGACACCACAGGCCAGGGGGGCACATCTGGGCAGCTCTGTCTGGGTGTGGGGCTCCCTGTTGTGGGCAATGAGGAGGGGCTGGAGAGGCTCTGCAGGACTGACAGGATGGGCTTTGGGGCTGTGTGGAGAAGCTGGACCTGGGCTGCTGGACCTTGTGAAGAGGAGGCCCAGGGCTCATCCTGCAACTGCTCCAGGGCTGGTTTCAGAGAATCACAGAATCAGCCAGGCTGGAAAAGAGTTTGTAAATCGTCGAGTCCAACCTGTGTTCTGACACCACCTTGTTCCCCCTGAACCTCCTCTTCTCCAGGATAAACATCCCCAGCTCTCTCAACCACTCTTCACATGACTTGTGCTCAAGACCCCTCACCAGTCTTGTTGCCCTTCTCTGGACACGCTCCAGCCCCTCCATGTCCTTCCTAAATTGGGGCCCAGAACTGGACACAGCACTCGAGGTGCTGCCCAAACAGTGCCAAGCACAGGGGAAGAATCACTGCCCTGTTCCTGCTGGCCACACCATTCCGGATCCAGGCCAGGAGCCATTGGCCTTCTTGACCACCTGGGCACACTGCTGGCTCATGTCCAGCCTGCTGTCCATCAGTGCCCCCAGGTCCCTTTCTGCCTGACTGCTGTCCAGCCACTCTGTCCCCAGTCTGGAGCTCTGCAGGGGTTGTTGTGACCAAAGTGCAGGACCTGACACTTGGTCTTGTTAAACCTCACCTTGTTGGATTTGGGCCCTGGATCCAGCCTTTCCAGGTCCCTCTGCAGAGCCCTCCTACCCTCCAGCACATCCACACTCACACCCAGCTTGGTGCCATCTCCACATTTGCTGATGCTGCACTCAATGCCCTCATCCAGATCATCAATGCAGATATTGAAATCCACGCTGGCTGGCTCTGATCCCTCAGCCATCCTGGAGGTGCCCTGTGATGGCACTCAAGGTGATCTGTTCCATCACCTCACCAGGCACCCAGGTCAGGCTGACAGGCCTGCAGTTCCCCACATCCTCCTTCCAGCCCTTCTTGGGCATGGGCTCACATTGGCACCTCCAGTCCTCTGGCACCTCCCTGCTGAGCCAGCACTGATGAGAAATGATGGAGAGCAGCTTGGGGAGCTCATCCAGCAGCTCCCTCATCCCCCTGGGATGGATCCCATCTGTTCCCAGAGACACCTGTGAGCATCTGAGTGGCTCAGCAGGTCCCCAGCTGCTTCCTCCTGGATTACAGGGGGTCTGTTCTGCTCCCTGTCCCCATCTACCAGCTCAGGAGAACACTTGGCCTGAGCTTAACCTGTTTTTATTTGTGGAAACTGAGGCAACGAAGGGGTTAAATTGCTCTGCCTTGTCCTCATCTTCAGTGACTATATTCCCCACTCTATGCAATAAAGAGCTGAGATTCTCCTTATCCAACAGTTTTCAATTAATTTATTTATAGAAATACTTTCTATTATTTTTTCACAGAAGTGGCCAGGTTAAGTCCTAATTGAGCTTTTACCTCTCTAATTTTCTTGCTGCATACTGTAACAACATCTTTAACACTTCCTGAATTGTCTGACTTTCTGTCTAATGGTGATGCATCCCCTTTATTCTTTCTGAGTTCCTACAAAAGCTCCATTGGCAGCCAGGCCACTCATTTTCCTCAAAGGCTCATCTTTTTGCACATAGGGACAGGCTGCTCCTCCTCCTTTAAGATTACATTGTTGAGGTGTCTCCATCCTTCCTGGATCCTTTTGTTTTTAAGGTCTTTTTCCCATTAAAAAATCAGTACCTGATTCAGTTATTCCCAGATATGCATCCTGAACAGGTCAAAGCCTGTCCTCTGTAATTCCAGTGTAGAAATTATGTTGATGCCTCTCCTTCTTTCACAGAAGATTGAAAACTTGATTATTTCATGCTCACTGTAACCCAGGCAGCCTCTGAGCACCACATCTCCCACCAGCCCTTCTCTCTTTGTGAACAGCAGGAGACAGAGGTTCCTTTGGGAGTGTTACCAAAAATTCAGAAAAATAAAAAACTCCTAAAAACCAATGTAGCATTAAAAAGCAACATTCTTGTTTTGGCCAGATGCACGGGAGGACAGCTCTTCCCAAAGCCGTGCATGCTGAGTACAGGAAAGTTTCTGTTGATATTCTGTGTTTTGCAAACTTAATAATTGATTGTCCCGGACTAAACACATAAATGATAATCATTTGCCCACAATCATTAACATATTTCCCCTCCCCTTTACCCATGGATTCTTCTGTCCTGGGGGTTTCTCTGCTGGTCCCTGGAGGTCGTGGACCCCAATGTTCCAGTTCAGCCTGGCTGAGCTGGCAGGACACTGAGGCTGGGGAAATTCCAGTTCTCTTTCTTACACAATGAGCATTGTGCAGTTTGCAGAGGCCAGTGGTTTTGGAGAACAGGAATTGTGTTAGCTCAGCTGGGGTGGGCAATTTATCATCTGGGAACATGAGGTCACAGAGTGGCTTATGGCATCATAGACTGGGTTATGAGAGGTCATTGAACAGCTATGACATCATAGGCTGGCTGTGTGACATCACAGAGCTGACTGTGACATCACAGCAGGGGCTGTGTGACATCACAGCAGGGCTGTGTGAGGTCACTGGGTTGGTCACTCTGCCCCAGCCCCCCTCACAGTTTCCCCAGACAAGTCCAATGCTGTTCATGCCCAGCAGGGTCCCCTGTCCCCCGGGATCCCCCTGCTCCACCTGGAGCCACAGCCTCCCCCAAGGATGTTCCACAAATCAACCCCAGAGCCTGACACGGGGACAAGGGGCCAGGGCTGTGTGACCAGGACATCAAGGCCGTGGATTATCCAGGTCACTGGGGCCTGGTTTGGGTTGCCCAGGGCAGGAAAGATGTCTGGCAGCTGGAGCAGGGTGAGGGAAGGGCCTCCAAGGTGGGGCTGGAGCCCTTTGGCTGTGAGGAGAGGCTGAGGGAGCTGGGCTTGTCCAGCCTGGAGCAGGGAAGGCTGAGGGGCTCCTCATGCCAGCAAGGACAGGAGGAGTTTAAATGACTCAGGCTGGTTTCAGCATTTCATCAACACCTTAAGCAACTTGACTTCCCTTTCTCCATCCATCACTGAAAGCTTTATAAATAGAACATTTTTCATGTTGTTTTAACCGCACTCCAGGCAGAGCAGACTGGTACAACACCTTGATTGTGTTTATATCTATCATAGCCTCATCTTTGCCTAAAACTGATTTTGTACAGAAATCTCTTCCGGATGGTGGATGTCTCAGATGTTGCTGGGATGTCTCACATTTTTGAGGGAAGAGTTTCAATGTTTATTAAATTTTATGGTGATTAAATTTTTATGTTAGCAGTGAAGAGAATCCTTTTCTTGCCTTTCAAGTCCTACCAGATCCTGACCTCAAAAGCACAGAAACCTGATGAGGCAGTGGGGATCAGGGGCAGGGCACAGCCAGGGATTTGGGGTGGTTGTGAGCCCAGGGCAGGAGCCAGCCCTTGGCCTTGCTGAACCTCATCCAATTGTCCTGGGCCCATGGCTCCAGCCTGTCCAGATCCCTCTGCAGAGCTTCCTGCCCTGCAGCACAGCCACACTCCCACCCAGCTTGGCCTCACCTGGACACTGACTCAGGGTGCCCTCCATGGCCTCGTCCAGATCAGCAAGAAAGAGATTTCACTGCCCTGGCCCCAATCCTGAGCCCTGGGGACACCCCTGGATGTGACTCCAATGCCCAGCACTCCTTGGCCTGGATTTCTGTTTTTTAAGGAGCTGTGCCTGGCTTTATTTTATTTGCTGACAAGAAATGAACATCCCTCTGTGTCTCAAGCAGCTCCTTCTCCAAGGAAAGCAGGTGGGAGTTGGTGCCAAGGAGCTGAAAGCTGCAGGCACAGCCTGGAGGGGAGGGAGCTCAGATTTGCACAAGGCTGCTCTGAGTGCCAGGGCTTGGATGGGGGAAATGGTGGGGTGGGGGTAGGGACAGAGTGTGATTGATTGTCAGCCATAAAGGGTCTTGATTTTCATCTCTGGTCAGACTGCATTATAAGGATTCAGGAATTAATATCAACTGGAGATTGCTGATATCAGTGTATAAAAAGAGAAGCTGTGCCTTGAGGTCTGACTCAGTGTGGACAACCTTGCCCCACATTGCCCAACCCCATCCTGTCTGTCCTCACTCACCTGGGACCTGCTTTGCTTGGAGAACTGGCTGCACTCAGGCAAACAGGGTTTTTTCGTTTTTTTTTTTAGTTTTGAAGAAATTTAAAACTCCTAATGTTCCCCACTGAATACAGACACCTTCCATTAGTGTGTTTCAGTCCAAGGTGTCACCAAGGGGGTTCAGCTTTAGGGATCGGGGCTTCGGGGGCGGTGCCTGCAGTCGGCGCCATCTTTTCTTTCTGCCTCTAACTCCCATCATGCCCCGCGGCCCCATAGAGCCCCACTGGAGCTGGGACTGCAATGCCCGTCATGCCCCGCGCTCCACAGAACCCCCGGTATCCGCTCCCCATCTGCCCCATACGTGTCCCAGGACCCTCCAGGATCCGGAATTGCCCCCTCAGGGCCCATTCTTGACCACCCAAAGACGTCCCCAGATCCCCTGAATGCTCCCAACCCCATAGATTCCCCTTGCAGCCATTTCTGGGAATTCATCTCCTGCCATCCCCCGCGAGCTCAGAGCACCTCATAACCCAGTCCCGCGCCGAAAACTCCTGCCCTGCCCCGCACCCTAAAGAGCCCGGTTAGAGCTCCCCAGGCTCCCCCCAAGTTCTCCCGACCCGTATACGTTCCCCGCTGAGGACCTGAAGTCTGCGCTCAGAGGTAAAAATGTCCCCTAAGAGCCTTCCCAGACCCCCAAAAGCTCAGTAAGGACCACTTCCGGGACTACAGCTCCCATGAACCTCCGCGGTTCCGGTTAGACTCCATTCCAGCCCTGACTTCATCTCCCGTCATGCCCCGCACCCACCGAGAGACATTGCAGCTGCGACTACAACTCCCATGATGCTCCACGGCCCCCTTCAACCGTATTATACCTGTGCCTACAACTCCCATCATCCCCCGCGGCCCGGAGACCCCCTGTTAGAGCCCCCCAAGAGCCCGCCCGGACCCCGAATGGCCCCAGATTCTCCTCCCTGACCTCCAGATGCCCTCCTGGACCCCCAAGTGACACTCTGAAGTCCAGACTTTCCCCCAGGATCCCTAAGTTCTCTCTCAGTGCCCACTCGAGGCCCCCAAGTGTCCTCCCGTCCCTCAACTTCCTTCTAAATTCTTTCCCCAGACCCAAAATTGCCTCAAATGTGCCCCAGAAATGTCTCCCTGGACCCTGAAGCACCCACCTTGACCCTGTCAGAGAAAAAGAGGATAATAAAGATGACAAAATGACTACAACTATTATGAAATATCTTACACAGGGAGAAATAAATAACCAGTAAAGCTTATTTATGTAATGAAAGGAATTGTGTTAGTTAGAACCAATGACCAATAATTTTTTTGGTTACTAACAAGGTAAAGATTTTACATATCAATATAAAAAATAGATTATAAAAATATAGAATACTAATAAGTAAGAAAAAATTCATTTTAATATTAAAGATGTGATAAATGTGGCTCGTGCTAACTAAATTTTAACTATATTAGCAAAATTGTACTTATATCAATAGAAAATAATTGTTAGAAAGCAAAAGAAATGATGAGACAAAGCAGACTCCAGATGTTAGGGGGGAGTAGTAGAAGGATATAGGTTTGATAGGCAGCATCTAGAAATAAAAAGTTTCGACCTTGGAATGGGCCAAATTGGGATGATTCCAGGCATGGAACTTGAATAAGGTTTATTGTGGGAACTGATGCTGAGCTACACAACCCCAAGCTCAGTGCACTTGTGCTGCCTGCAAGGTCACACAGCAGACACTGATGAAGACAAAGAGCCTTCATCGGAAATAAGACCCTCAAAAGGATGAGAGACCCCCTAACCATTAACAGAGAATGCTCCACACAACACAGTGACATAGATTTTAGGAATGGAAACTGGGAGGAGCTTTCCAGAAAATTCTGTATTAATCCATATTAGCATACAGTGTATCAGTGGGATTTTTGGCCTTGATTGTTTGGTACGTGGGGAAGGGCGAGCCCCTCCCTGTACCCCCGGTCAGTTTTGCTTATGCTTTACACAAACCTCAATTATCCTAAATTACTCACTGCCAAATGTTCTATACACTCAAATATATGTATCTAAGATACTTTGATTTGTATTACTTTATATACAATTTTTGCTATTAAAAAAATTGCTCCTAAACTTAATCTTATTGTTTGATAAAATTGGACAAATAGAATGTCATTTATAACGAGAGTAATAAATTACAACTTTTTAAAATGGAAATGTGTATTTCTCACAAACTCTTTGAAATGTTTCTCCATAACTGGACTTGAGAACTTCCTTAATGAACTGCACTAGACCAGAGGGAAATCAAAGCTAAGCCATGGTTTGTTAGGAAACCTCTCAACAACTCCAAGTCAGAATGAAAGTCCAAAGTTTCTTTTACTTTTAATGGGTCCCACTGAGGGACATGACTGAGAAAGTGTCCCCAGGTTCCAGTGAGAGCAGGAAATTGGAGGCAGAGATGACAGGTGGGGACAAAGAGAAGCCAAGTCTTGGTGCCCTGGGGCACAGCAGGGTCTGTGCCACCAAGGGCTGGGAGGAGACACCTTGTCCTGAGCCACTGGGGCCTCCTGGCACAGCCCCAGCAAGGCTGGGCACTGTCACCCCTTGTCCTGCCCTCAGCATCCCCCCACATCCCAGTGGCCTCAGGGATCTGCTGGGACGAGTCCCTGGGGAGCCTTGGTCAGGAATGGCCCTGGGGGCTCCTTCATGCTCCCAGGGACTGCAGGTTTTTCACAGGACTTTGGGTTTTGCTTTTGCCTTGGAGTCTCTGAGAGCTTTGTGCAATCATGGCCTCCAATTATCTGCTTTAATTAGTCCCTTGAGAGGCTTTGTAATTAATGATACTCAGTGGGGCTCATTAATGCTTCAAGGTACTCAGTTTTTTTAAGGTACTTGGAGTTTCCCTTTTGACACCAACTCTTTTAGTAGTTTATGAAATCATGGCTCCAATTATCTGCTTTAATGAGTCCCTTGAGAGCTTTGTATTGACACTCAGTGGGGCTCAATAATACTTTGAGATACTCAAGGTTTTAAAGGTAGTTTGGATTTTCCTTTCTTCTCTGACTCTCTGAGTGGTTTTTGGGCAATCCTGGCCTCCCGTTCTCTTATCCAAGGAGTCCATGAGGAACCTGTGTAGGGGATGGACCTCAGTGGGACCCATTAATGCTTTGAGACACTTTGGGTTTTTCTTCTGCCTTGGACTCCTGGAAAGGTTTGTGCAATCTCCTCTCAGGCCCTGAGGTTCAAGGGCTCAGCACCAAATGCACCACGGGGCTGATTGGGATCAAGCAAGTCCTGACAAACCATGGCTCTGCCTTGATTTCCTTTTGGTCTTGTGCCATTCATTAGGAAGATTTTCAAATCCAGTTACGGAGAAATATTTCCTAGAGATTCTAAGAAATACACTGGTTTTGAAGAGTGTATTTTATTACTGTTCTGTTTAGAGCAGAGGTGATTGCAGCATTCTGTGATTGATGTTGATGCAGGTTCTCTCCTCAGGAGGTCTGGCCTGCTCACAGAAGCTGTGCCTTGAGGTCTGAGCCAGTGTGGACAACCTTGCTCCACATTGCCCAACCCCACCCTGTCTGTCCTCACTCACCTGGGACCTACTTTGCTTGGAGAACTGGCTGCACTCAGGAAAAGAGATGGTTTTCTTCCTTTTCTTTTTCTGGAGGAATCTAAAACTCCTGAGTTTCCCCATTACAAAAACCGCCCTTCTTAATTGTGTGCCAAGCCCAAGCTGCCCCCAGGGAGGTTTCTCTTCTCAAGGCCGAGCCACGCATGAACTGCTTTAGACCTTTGGACACCCTGGGCTCCCTGAGGCCTTGCAGTGTCACCAAGCAGTCTTGAATCTGTGAGGTTCTGTGGTGTCACAATGGATGTTTGGTTCCATGAGCCCCGCAGTGTCACAGGGGTCTCCTTTTTCCTTGGCACCCAGCAGCAAACCCCACTGGCAGGCCCAAATGCCTGGGAAGAAGGAGGAGGGGACATTTGGAGTGATGGTTTTTGTCTTCCAGGGCACAGTGACGTGGGCTGGGGCCCTGCTGTCCTGGAGATGGCTGAACACCGGCCTGCCCATGGAAGGGCTGAGAGACAACAACCTCTGTGCATGGAACTGCAACAGCAGAGAGCTCAGGCTGAAGGCTGGGTTTAACAGACTGTCACCAGCACAGGAACCATCAATGTGAGAGGAAAGATGTGTGCTCATGTCTTTCCAAATCATGTGGTGGGTGCAGGGATGGGTGTTAAGGTGTTTGAAATGGGTTGTAATGTTTCTACTGACTTTGGGCAGCAGGTTTGTTACCGGGCCCAGCCAGCTTGGCTCCTGACACAGACAAGGCTTTGCACAAGGCTGAACTCCTGAACTTTGGGGGGAAAAGCCAGGTTCAAGGGGGAATATGGGGCAGGATGTTCAGGAAGGCTTTACATTCCTAGTGCCTTGGCCAGTGGGGAAAGGAAGAGGGCAACGTGCAGCCGGGAGTTCAGGATAAAAGGAGGCTGCGCCCTCTGAAACCTGGAGAGACAAAACCCCAGGGGATTGTGCCCTGGTGAACTCTCTCCCTTTATTCAAATAAAGTTGAAGGACTGCTCTGTCTCCTTTTTGGACATAAACCTCTGGTGTTTGTGGATTCTCCTGGCAGTGACAACAGGGAATCTCATGGAACCAAGTGTCCACAGTTTCAGGGCTCAGCCTCACAGAGCGCTGGAGACCATTGTGTCACAATGGGAACACATGGAACAAAGGCTCCCCAGTGACACTGCAGGGCCTCATGGAATGCAGGAGATCATCCTGATGGAATGGAAACTCATGGAACCAGCCCTGCACCGGCAGCGGGAGGAGAAACTGAGGCAGTACTGGGAGGCCACGGACGCCTTACTGGGGGTACTGGTTTGTACTGGACGGGGACTGGGGGGATTGGGAGGAACTGGGATGGGATTCAAGGGTTAAGAAGAGGGAGAACTCTGGGTTGAAGGGTGATTTTTGTAGTGGCTTATACTGGTTTGTACTGGTTTATACTGGTTTTTAGCTGTTTTGGGACTAGTGTGTACTGGGAGGGATTGAGATGGACTGGGACAAACTGGGAGGGGATTGGGGGGACTGGGAGGTCACTGATTTATACAGGTTTATACTGGGAGGTCACTGAGAGGTCACTGGGCTTTACTAGTTTATACTGGAGAGTCACTGGTTTGAACTGAGGGGTTAATGGGAGGGAACTGGTTTGAACTGGGAGTTACTGGTTTGAACTGGGAGGGTGACTGGGCCATACTGGGAGGTAAGTGGGAGTTACTGGGATGAACTGAGAAGTCCATGGGAGGGTTATTGGGATATACTGGGATGGATTGGGAAGGGGTTGGGAGGGCACTGGGATTTACTGGGCCTATACTGGTTCATATTGTTTTATACTGGTTTGAATTGGGAGTTACCTGACCAGCAGGGGGCACCTCATGCCCAGGTGTTATCTTTTATTGGAACTGGAAGTTACTGGGAAGAAACTGGGATTTACTGATTTATACTGCTTCATACTAGTCTATACTGGTTCATACTGGTTTACACTGGGATCGACCTGGCTAGCAGGGGGTGCTGCCCTCCCAGGTGCTGTCCCTCACAGGGTCAGTCCTGGCGGCCAATCCCGACGTGGGCACCTGCTTGAGCCTGTAGAGACGAGCACTGGGAGCACTGGGAGGGGACTGGTGTGTACTGGTTTATATTGGTTTGTACTGGTTTATACTGGTTTTGACTGGGAGGGGCCGGAAGGGCACTGGTTGGGACTGGAGGGCACTGGGAGGGGTCTAGAGGGGGTAAAAAAGGGTTAAAAGGGAGTCTGTGGTTACTGGTTTATACTGGTTTATAACTGTTTATACTGGGAGGGCACTGGGAAGGGTTAAAGAGGGACTGGGAGGGAGTGGGAGAGCCCTGACTGGTCTGTTCAGGTCCATACTGGTCTGTACTGGTTTTTACTGCTTTATGCGGGGCTATCCTGGTCTATACTGGTTTGCCTTATACTGATTTTTATTGATTCATACTGGTTTTTACTGGTTGTTCCTCATTTTAATGGTTTTGCTGGTTTGTACTGGTTCATACTGGTTTATGTTGGGCTACACTGGCCTATACTGGTTTGCCTTATTTTTCACTGGTTTATGCTGGTTTTCACTGCTTTGTACTGGTTTTTACTACTTATACTGGTTTGCAGTGGTCCATACTGCTTTTTACTGGTCTCTACCGGTTTGCCTTACACTGGATTTTACTGTTTATTACTGGTTTTTATAACTTACACTGGTCCATACTGGTTTATACTGGTTTCAGGGTGCCATTGGAGCTTTTGTTCATCGAGCAGTGCCTGGGGGTGAATCCCAAATCCTATGGGGAGGGGCTGGGTGCTGGGCAGCACCATGGCGCCCCTGCTGGCCGGGAGGACTTGGTGGCCAACTGTTACTTATACTGGGTTATACTGGTTTATATTGTGATGGGGTGCTGGGGGTGCTGGAAGTTACTGGGGTTACAGGGCTGAACTGTTTTATACTGGGATGGGGTGCTGGGGGTGACTGGGTTATACTGGTTTGTACTGAGTTATACTGGGAGGGGTCTTGGGGACACTTAGTAACCACTGGTAGCAACTTCTGGGGGTGCTGGCCTTACTGGTTTATAATGGGAGTGACATTTAGGGATGCTGGCCTTAGTGGTTTATACTGGGATGGAGCTTGGGACCTACTGGGAGTGACTTCAGGTTGTGCTGGCCTTACTGGTTTATACTGGGAACTGCCACCATGGACCTCAGGGGCTCGGGGGTGAGCTTGGTTTGTACTGGTGCTCCCCCAGTATAAACCTGGGAACCCTGAGACTGCACTGGGGGCCTCTAGTCCGCACTGGAAGTGGGTTTGGATGCATGAAGCATTACTGGTTTATACTGGTGCCCTCCCAGTATAAACCTGGGAGCCCCCAGACCACACTGAGAGCCTCTAGATCGCACTGAGAGCAGGTTTGGCTGCATCAACTCTTACTGGTTTATACTGGGAGCTGCTGCCACAGGCCTCAGGAGCTCAGGGGTGGCTCCCAGTGCTTACTGGTTTATACTGGTGCCCTCCCAGTCCACGCCTGGGAACACGGTGGGAGCTGGCAGCCAGGCAGGACCCCGAGGCCAAGCTGACCTTTGCCAGGACCCTGCTGAGCTGCGATGTCTCCAACGTCTCCTCCTGGCACCACCGTCTGTGGCTGCTGGTGCCCACCACGAGCTCCGGGAAGGGCAAGGCCGGGGCGCTGCCCCCTGAATCATTGTACTGATTTCTACCACTTATACTGGTTTGTACTGGTCCATACTGCTTTTTACTGGTCCATATTGCTTTTTACTGGTCTCTACTGCTTTGCATTACACTGTTTTTTACTGGTTTTCACTATTTATACTGGTTTGTAGCAGTCAACACTGGTTTATACTGGTAGCACTGGTCTGTAATGGCCTATAATAGTCTATACTGGTTTGCCTTACACTGATTTTTACTGTTTTTCACTGTTTTTTATAACTTATACTAGTCCATTCTGGTCTGTACTGGTTTATACTGGTTTATACAGGCTTGAGGGTGCCGTTGGAGCTTTTGTTCATGGAGCAGTGCCTGGGGGTGAATCCCAAATCCTATGGGGAGGGGCTGGGTGCTGGGCTGCACCATGGTGCCCCCTGCTGGCCAGGAGGACCTGGTGCTGTGTGAGCGCCTCTTGGCGGCTGTGAGTGGTTTGTACTGGATTGTATTGGTTTGTACTGGTTTGGGCTGGGATGGGGTCCAGGACGTGCTGGGATGGGGCTGGGATCACTGGGTTGTACTGGATTAAACTGGGAGAGGGTGTGTGAGCATCCCCTGCTGGCCAGGAGTACCTGGCACTGTGTGTACTGGTTGTACTGGTTTACATTTGATCATAGTGGGATGGGATGCTGGGGGTTACTGGCTTGAACTGGGAGAAGGAATGGGGGTGTGTAAGCGCCCCCTGCTGGCCAGGATGACCTGGTGGCCAACTGTGAGTTATACTGGGTTGCACTGGCTTATACTGGGATGGGGTGCTGGAAGTGCTTGGAGTTACTGGGGTTAATGGGTTGAACTGTTTTTTACTGGGATTGGGTGCTGGGGGTTGCTGGGTTGCACTGGGTTATACTGGGATGTTGTCATGATCCGCTGTTAATACAGGGCGGGGGGCGTGATGGTTCGTTTGATCTCAGAGGTGCAAAAAGGCAAACAGTGGGGGACAAAATCAGTTTATTCACAGCAAAGCATTTTTATTGAATGCCAACAACTCAGTTGCAATAGAGGGGAAGATACAGGAAACAAAGTATAGAGAGAAAAAGAGGGGAATGGGAAAAGAGCTACCAACAGACGAGACGGGCGTCCTCACGGGCCAGCCAAGAGATGGGTCTTCATCCGTGGGGAGATCTCAGGAGTCTTCCCCAGAGGGTCACTCTTTTATAGTCCTTCTCCAAAGCAAGTGGCCTGTGGCCAAGGAGTAGGGAGATTGATGGACCATTGTGAGGGTTGCTGCAATAAACAGGTGTACAGAACCTGCTGCTCCAGCTAGTGCCTGCTCGAGAGCAGTGTACCATGGAGCACAGCGAGCACCTGCACACAGTCCCTTGGCAAGCATCCACCTTGGCCAGGCCACAATTGGGTGGGGGGCCTCGGGGTCTTCTTGCAATGGTCGTGAGGCAAATGAGGGAAACTCCGGACCGACTTCTACAGATGTGGTCCTGGGGGTCACTGGTTTATACTGGGTTATACTGGTTTAGATTGGGATGTGGTCCTGGGGATCAACCAGTATAATCCTGGGAGCACTGAGACTGCACTGGGAGCCTCGAGATTGCACTGAGACTGGGTTTGTGTGCATGAGGCATTACTGGTTTATACTGGTGCCCTCCCAGTATAAACCTGGGAGCCCCCAGACCACACTGAGAGCCTCTAGATCGCACTGAGAGCAGGTGCATTTACCCTTACTGGTTTATTCTGGGAGCTGCTGCCACAGGCCTCAGGAGCTCGAGGGTGGCTCCCAGTGCTTACTGGTTTATACTGGTGCCCTCCCAGTCCAGGCCTGGGAACACCAGTGGGAGCTGGCAGTCAGGCAGGACCCCGAGGCCAAGCTGACCTTTGCCAGAGCCCTGCTGAGCTGTGCCATCTCCAACTTCTCCATCTGGCACCACCGTCTGCTGGTGCCTGCCAGGAGCTCTGGGAAGGGCGAGGCTGGGATGCTGCCCCCTGAAAGGCTGAAGGAAGGTGAGGGATTCACAGGAAAAATTCCCACAATTTCACGGCATTCCCAAAATTTTCCAGTCCCTCCGTGCCTAAAGTGGAAGGTGGTGGCTCTGCTGGGTTGAATGGGTAGACCTGGTGTCCCTAAATCCCCATTGATTTCAGTGTGTAAACCCGATGTCTCAAAATTCTTGGTGCTAAAAATCCCACTTTTAGACTCAGAATTCCCTCACTTTGGGCTGAAAACTGAGATTTTTCGGCTTATCTGGAGGCAACAGCTCCACCCCAGGCCACAGGTATTGGATCAGGGATTCCGGATTGGTTTCCAGGAATTCATCCAAGACTTCCAGAGTGTCAGCACTGCAATCCTTAAGCAGAAATTCCCAGAATTCAGCCCAATATTTCCCTCAAATTTACCCAAATTTCCCCATTTTAGCCCCAAATTTCTGCAAAATGCCCATTGACTTTAATGGATAGACTTGGTGTTCCAAAACCCTTTTTCACTTCAATAGGGTAGACCTGGTGTCCCTAAATCCCTGTTACATTTATTTGGCTAGACCTGGTGTCCCTAAAAATCTCCATTGATTTTAAAGACTTTCAAGAAAACCTCAATTCACTGTAATGTGTAGACCTGATGTCCAAAAAGTTTTGGGTTAAAAGTGCCAATTTCAGGGCTGAAAATTCCCAATTTTTGGTGGGAAAAAGCCCAAAATTTTGTTTCATTTCCCCCTGTCCTGGTTTAGGACAAATCTGGGAGGAAACTTCTGAATGAGGTTCCTCTAGGAAAAACGAAAAAAATTGGAGAGAAGTGGAAAAAAAGAAAACTGTTTATTCAACAGGCAACACACCTCCCAGCACAACAATGAACAATATCAAACAGCAAAACCTCTCGCTGTTCCGAGGAGATGGCAGATTTAGAAGAGTTCTTTCCGTGGCTGCCCAGCTCACTCAGTCTGTTCTCAGACCCTCCTGTGCTGGGGAATGCCCAGGCCAGGCCTGGTGAGCCACAGGTGTGAGCTCCCAGTGCTCCTCTGGGTTTTCAGTCCAGAGCAGGTTCAAACACTTCCAGGAAAAAAATAAAAATAATAAAAAAAAAAACCAACAAAACAAAGAATCCAGGGAGTTTCTCTGCCTCAGCTAGCCAGAAAACTAACCAAGAGCAAAGGAGAGCTCTCTCTCTCTCTGTCCACTGCAGACAACACAGTCTGTGAGCAGGAATGTGGGGGAGCCAGTGCAGTCTCTGATAACAAACTCTGCACTTCTTCTTTCCCCCCCCCTTCACTCCTGGAACCAGTCTTAAAGTTGCAGAATTTAATATTCAACACCAACAGAACAGACGATTTGGGGATACAGGCATCATACAGTCACCCCAAGACAGATGGATGGATGATGATGATGGGTGATGGAAGATGGATGAACAATGGATGATGGATGGACAATGGAATGGCAGTGGATGGACAGTGGATGGAGGATGGATGGATGGATGGATGGATGGATGGATGGATGGATGATGGGTTTGGGGCAGTTTATCGGTGGTTTTGAGGATCAGATCAGTCATTTGATGGTTGGATGATGCAATGGATGGAGAAGTAAAAGATGCACTTGAACCAAAAGTTTCATGGAAAGACACATGATTGAAGGAATGGATGGATATGGATTGGATGGATGAGTGGATGGATGGATGGATGGATGGATGATGGATGGATGGATGGATGATGGATGGATGGATGAGTGGATGGATGAGTGGATGGATGGATGGGTAGATGACAGATGGATGGGTGATTGGGTGGATGATAGATGGACTTGTTGATGGACAAGCAGTTGCCCAGGCCCATCACTATTCCCTCTCCATCACAGCTGCAGCCATGCCAGAGGAGCTGCCCTGGCCCTCAGAAGACCCCAAAACAGAGCCCATCCCCCATCTGAGGCTGCTCCGGCACAGCCGGTGCTGGAGGAGCTGAGGGTCTCCAGCATCACCCCAGGCTCTCTGGGGCTGCAGTGGAGCGTCCCCAAGGGCTCCTTTGACTCCTTTGTGCTGCAGTACCGGGATGCCTGGGGCCAGCCCCAGGCCCTGCCCATCGATGGCGAGTCCCGCTCGGTGACGGTGCCGGGGCTGTCCCCGTCCCACCAGTTCTGCTTCCACCTCTATGGATTGCAAGGTGGGAAAAGGATTGACCATGTGTCCACTGATGTCATCACAGGTGAGAGAGGGGCTCAGGACCCATCCGCCCCTGTGGTGCATCCAAGCCCTCAGATGGTCCTTCAAGCTTGGGGAGTCTGAGAAATGCTTCTGGGGCTTGAGATGGGGGTGAGAATGTGGAGGCCAGAGGGATGGCGAGTAGAGGGATATGTAGACCCATGGATGGATGATGGATGATGATGGGTCAGTGGATGATGGATGATAGATGATGGTTGATAATGGGTCGATGGATGACAGATGATGGTGGGCTGTTGGTCAATAGGTTGGTGGAAGGATCAAAGACTGAACAGTCATTGTTTGGGGACCACTGGGATCCATCCATCCATCCATCCATCCATCCATCCATCCATCCATCCATTTATATTTTCTCCCCAAACATTCCTCTGTCCATCCATTAATTGTCCTTTCAAGTGTTCAATCATCACCCAAAGCAACCATCTCCTTCTGGACACCCCACTGTCCTTCCTTCCTTCCTTCCTTCCTTCCTTCCTTCCTTCCTTCCTTCCTTCCTTCCTTCCTTCCCTCCATCCACATATCCTGTCTCCATCACACTTTGATCCTCTCTCCATTCCAGCTCCATCCATACTTCCCCACATTTCATGGTTGCACCAATAGCACCTTTCCACCATCCCATTAGCACCTGGGTTGAGTAAACCCTGACACTGGCACCATCACATCAATCATTGACCCTTCTAATGACACAGTGACTCTGTCATCCTCCATCATCAGCATCCATCATCCATCATCCATCATCCATCACCCATCACCCATCATCCATCATCCATCATCCATCATCCATCATCCATCATCCATCATCCATCATTCATCAGCCATCATCCATCATCCATCATTCATCAGCCATCATCCATCATTCATCATCCATCATCCATCATTCATCAGCCATCAGCCATCAGCCATCATCCATCATTCATCATCCATCATCCATCATCCATCATCCATCATCCATCATCCATCATCCATCTCATCCATCATCCATCTCATCCATCATCCATCATCCATCATCCATCATCCATCTCATCCATCATCCCTACTATGCTCCCCCCCATCCTACATCTCAGAGTTTAGGAATTGGAAGGAGCTCAGGGTAGGAGTGATGACAAATGAGGATGGAGGGGTGATGGATCAGTGGATGAGGGGCTCCTGGGTGCCTTGGATGGATTGGTGATGAATACACAGGTGGCCAGATGGGAGCACGTGTGGTTGAACCTGTGGCTGGTTTGTGTCCTGGGTAAGGGTAAGGGTGTTGGGGTGAGGCTTGGGAGGTGAGGGCAATTAAGGGGGTTGGAGAATGAATTTAAGGACTGGCTGAAGGAAAAAGGATGGGTAAAGGATGGAAGAATAATGGATGGAGGATGGATGAATGATGATGATGACGATGAGGATGATGAGTGTTGGGGCAGGTGTTTTGACAGATCCAATCGCTTGATCCAATAAAGGGAGAAGCTGATGAATCAGTTGTAGGAAAAGCCACATTGAAAGCCATGTGGTTGGACTAAGGGAGTGTGGATGATGGATACTGGAATGAATGATCCAGGAGATGAAAGTGTGGATGGATGGATGGATGGATGGATGGATGGATGGACAGATGAATGAATGATGGATGAATGCATGGCTGGATGATGGATGATGGATGGATGGATGGATGGATGATGGTGGATATTGGAGAAATCAGGATGGTGGATAATGTTGATTATGATGATGATGAAGATGGTGGATGATGGCAGATGCTGGTCAGTAAGTCCATGGAAGAGTCAGTGGTTGATTGGATGGGCTGGGGTCATTGGGTGCTCAGTGATGGGTGAGGAGGGAATGGTGAGAAGGGACTGGGAGGAGATGGTGCATGATGGATAATGGATAGTTGGGTGGATGATGGATGGACAAATGGATGGACATACCAATGCCCACACCCATCAGTGTCCCCTCTCTGTTGTTGCTGCAGCCGACCCCGAGGATCTGCCCTCACCCTCAATGGACACCTCAACTGAGGCCCCCAGAGCTGACGTTCTCCAAACTGCACATCCCCAAACTGAGGCCCCTCCATCTGAGGCCCCCTTGGCACAGGCAGTGCTGGGAGAGCTGAAGGTCTCCAGTGCCAGCCCCAACTCTGTGCAGCTGCAGTGGAACATCCCTGAGGGCTCCTTTGACTCCTTTGTGCTGCAGTACCGGGATGCCCAGGGCCAGCCCCAGGCCCTGCCCATCGATGGCGAGTCCCGCTCGGTGACGGTGCCGGGGCTGTCCCCGTCCCGCCGGTACCGCTTCCACCTCTATGGGCTGAGGGGAGGCAAAAGGAGCGACCACGTCTCCAGTGAGGCCACCACTGGTGAGGGGCTGCGGGGATTCCCCCAGGACCCCTCTGGGAATGGAGCTGGAGTGGGGACAGGGCGGGGAGTGGGGCCCAGGGGCAGCTGGGAGGGCACTGAGGACTTGGGGATTCAGGGGAAAGTGAGAGCAGGGATTGGAGGGGAGTGGAGATTTGGGGGAGTGTAACTCCTGGAGGGACTCTGATCACCTGGGGACTGGGAGGAACTGGGATAAGCTAAGGGGGACAGGTTGGAAATGGGGTCTGGGGTCATGTGGGGCCTGGCTGAAACTGCGTGGAACTGGGGCAAACTGGGGCAAACTGGGGTGGAGCTGAGGACTGGCAAAGACTGGGGGAAAATGGGCACTGGGGAGGATTTGGGGGGTACTGGGGGTGAACTGGGAGGGACTTGGGGAAACTGGAGGAATATGAGGGATTCGTTATTGGGGTGACTGGGAACAGTTTTGGGGGGATTGGGACAGCTCAGGGACCAGGGAGAACAGTGGGATTAGAGGGGGACTGTGAGCAACTGGGGCTGAGGGTACTTGGGAGAACTGGGCAAAACTGGGAGCTGGGGGTAGCCAGAGGACTGGGGGGAACTGGAGATTAGGGGCAATGTAGCACTGGGAGCAACTGGCAGGAGAACTGGGGGAACTGGAGGAATTGGGGACAACTTAGGAGAACTGGGGGGTTTGGGAAACTGGGGGAACTGGGCCTGTGAGGAACTGGAGGGAACTGGGGACTGGGGGAACTGGAGGAACTGGGGATAACTGTGAGGTTTGGAGAACTGGGGGAAACAGGAGACTGGGGTGAACTGATGGCAACTGAGGGCTCTGAGGCCTGGGGGTGACTGGGAGGAACTGGAGGGAACTGGGGACTGAAGGGACTGGTGGAGATCGAGGTGAACTGGGAATGGGGGGAAAATTGGAGAATGAGGGGAAACTGAGTCAGGGGTTGAATTGGGGTGGAGTTGGGGACTGGAGAGGACTGGGGGAAACTGGGAAGAACTCAGGGGACTGGGAGGTCCTGCAGGAAACAGGTCTGGCAGGCATTGGGGGAAACTGGGGGCTGAGGGTGACTGGGGGGTTCTTTGGGGGAAAATTTGGGGGAGTTGGGCCATGTCCATCGGGCACGGTGTGAGGGCAGGGCTGGGGGGCCCATGGGAGGGTTTGGGGTGTGGGGGTGGGGGGTTTGGGGTGACCACAGTGGTTTTTGGGGTATCAGAAGGGGATTTGGGGCTGCTGTAGATGTCAGCAGTGTGTCCTTCCCCAGGTGGCCCAGGGACCCTGTGGGTGGGCTCGCTGTGACCCCGCAGTGCCCGGCTGCACTGGGACCCCCCCCGCGCCCCCCCGATGGCTACGAGCTGGAGTACGGCCCCCCCGGGGGGCCCCAGCAGGTAACGACCCCCCAAAAGGAACCTAAAAACCCCCGGGTGTCCCCCAATATCTGCTTGGGACCCCAGTAACACCTCGGGGTATCCCATTACCCTCCTTTGGTAATGGCACCCCAATATCTCCTTGAGGGATCCCATTGACCCTCTGGGAACCCCAATACAGCTCTGGGGGACCAAATAATGCCTTTGAGACCCCAATACCCCCCCTGGCGACCCCGCTGTCCCCATTGGGGTACCCCAAAACCCCCCGTGCCCCCCCAGACCCTGTGGCTGCCCCCCGAGGTGACATCGCAGCAGCTCTGGGGGCTGGAGCCCGCAGGGCGCTATGGGGTGCGGCTGTGGGGCCGAGGGGGACACCCCAAAAGTGTCCCCCTGGAGGCCTCCTTTGACCCTCGTGAGTGGGGGGAGCTATGGGGGAGGGAGGGGCATCTGGACCCCCAAAAATGGGGGTAGGGTTATTGGGGGAAGTGGGGGGTATTTGGGGGTTATTTGGGGTTATTTAGGGTTATTTGGGTTTTTGGGGTGTTAATTTGGGTTATTTGGGGTTTAGGGAGTGATTTGAGGGTTATTTTGGGGGTTTGGGGGTTATTTGGGGTTTCTGGGAGTTATTTGGGATTTTGGGAGTCATTTGGGGGTTATTTGGGGCCCTTTTTTGGGGGGACTGTGTCCTTTGAGGGGGGACAGCTGGACCCCTGGGTGCTTTTTTGGGAGATCTGTGTCTTTTGGGGGGACAGCTCCACCCCTGGATCATCTTAGGGGGGTCTCAGATCCTGGGGGTGTCACCCAGACCCCCAAATTTCGAATGGAGGCATTGGGGGGTGCCTGTGTCATTTTGGGGAGGGGTCACCCCTGAATTCCCAGAAACTTTTTGGGGTGTCTGAGGTGACCCCAATGCTCCCCCCAGCCCCACTCCCGCACCCCCATCCCCGGGACTGCGCCGAGGAGCAGCGGAACGGGCCGGGACCCTCCCGGGACACCCTCATCTTCCTCGGGGGCACCCGGCCCGGCCCCTCCGCGTCTTCTGTGACATGGACACGGACGGCGGCGGCTGCCTGGTGCGACTGGGAGCACTGGGAGCACTGGGAGCAATGCTGGGGGGTCCTACAGGCGTTTAGAGGAGGATTTATGGCGTTTTTGGGGCGGAAATTTGGAGGTGTGGGGGCAACTGGAGAGTCCTGAGGGGGGGTTTGGGGGCAATTGGGGGTCCTGCAGGGGGTGTCGGGGAGGTTGAGGGGTGCTGGGGGGCACTGAGAGGGAACTTTGGGATACTGGGAGGGGGTGGGGGCTCTACAGGGATTGTGGGGGGGAAATGAGGGGGTTTGGGGTAATTGGGGGGGTCCCGCAGGGGGTGTTGGAGGGCATTGGAGAGGTTGAGGGGTGCTGGAAAGGCACTGGGAGGGGACTGGGGGGCACTGGGAAGGACTGGAAGGATTCTCTAGGGTTTATGGGATGGAAATTGGGGTTTGGGGGATCAGAGGGGTTTTGGGGTTTTGGAGGGGGTGGGACTCGTACGCCCGCGGCTTCGGCAACGTCAGCGGCGAATTCTGGCTCGGCCGGGGGGCCCTGGGGATTTTGGGGGGCCCTGGGGATTTTGGGGGGGACCTATAAAAATATCTGGGGGGACTGGGAGGCACTGCCAGGGTTTGGGGGCACTTTGAGGAGAGCCTGGGGCGGCAGCAGGGGGTACTCGGTGGGACCCCAAAATTTGGGGGATCCCCAGGGGTCCGAGAGGGGAACTCGTAGGATCCAGGGAGGGTCTCCCCAAATATTCAGATCTGGTTTTGGGGTCCGGGAAGTATTTGGGGGGTCTACAGGAGATCAGGGGACACTTCTGGGGTCCCCAACATTCAGATACGGTTTTGGGTTCCGGGAAGGATTTGGGGGGTCTCCAGGAGTTCATGGGGCATTTTTGGGGTCCCCAGCAGTTTGGGGGTCCCCAATATTTCAGGGGGAGCATTGGGGGGGACGGGGGATCTCGAGGGGACCCCGCAGGAGTCCTGGGGGTACCGGAGGATTTTTGGGGTGCAGGGAACGAGGCGCTGCACGAGCCGACGGCCGCGACCCCCACGGAGCTGCGCGTGGAGCTGCGGGCCGGTCGCGACTCGGCCTTGGCGATCTATCGCGACTTGGCCGTGGGCAGCGCCCAGGAGCGGTACCGGCTCCGCGTGGGAGCGTTCAGCGGCACCGCCGGGGCCGGGGGGGGTTCCGGGGGGGTTTGGGGTGGAATTTTTGGGAGTCCTGATGGGATTTGGGATCCATGGGGGGTTCGGGGGTTCACTGGATGGCAGAGGACTGTGGGGTCGCTGGTGGGTTTTGGGGTCCCTGGGGGTCCCTGGTGGTTTTGGGGTTTCTGGTGGATTTCGGGGTGCCTGATAAGTTTTGGGGTCCTTGGGGTATTTTGGGGTTTCTGCTGAGTTTTGGTGGTTCCTGGTAGGTTTGGGAGTCCCTGGGTGGGTTTGGGGGTCCCTGGTGGGTTTGGGGGTCCCTGGGGTGTTGGGGAGTTTTGTGAGGTCCTGCTGGGATTTGGGATCCTTGGGGGTTTTGGGGTTCACTGGCTGACAGGGGTCTGTGGGGTCCCTGGTGGGTTTTGGGGTCCCTGGGGGTATTGGGGTTTCGGGTGGGTTTTGGTGGCTCCTGCTGAGTTTGGGGGTCCCTGACATGTCCCCCCACAGGAGATGCCCTCTCCTACCACTCGGGCAGCCCCTTCTCCACACGGGACCGGGACTCCCGGGACCCTCGGGACCCCTCGGGCCGCCCCCACCACCCCCCCCACCCCGCGGCCTCCGGGGGAGCCTGGTGGTACCGAAACTGCCACTGTGCCAACCTGAACGGGCTCTACGGGACCCCCGGGACCACCAGGTACCCACCTGGGCCGGGGGGGCACGGGGTGGGGGATTGGGCCGGTCTGGGGGGGATTTCGGGGGGTCTCGAGGGGATATAAGGGGGTATGGGGAAATATGGGGGGTATTTGTGGGGTCTGGAGAAGATTTGGGGGGAGTCTGGAGGAGATTTTGGGGGAGTCTGGAGGGGATCTGGGGGGGCTTTGCAAGGGGCTTTGGGTATTTTAAGGGGGGCTAGGGGAGGTCTAGGGTGGGCTATAGGACTATGGAGGGGTCTGGGGGTGTATGAGGGAATCTTTGGGAGGGTCCATGGGGTTCTCTGAGGGTCCATAGGGGTCTGTGGGAGTCCATAGGGTTCCATAGGGCCCTGTGGAAAAAGGGTCTGTGGGATCTATAGGGCCTGTGTGGTCCTGTAGGGCCTGTGGGGATCTCTGTGGTCTCTGGGGATCCCTAAGGGTCCATGAGTGCCCATAGGAATCTGGGGAGCGACTGTGGGGTCTCTATGGGGATTTATGGGGGTCTCTGGAACTCTCCAAGGGTTCTGACCCCCCAGCTCCCCCACAGGGCATCCACTGGTTCCCCTGGAAAGGCTTCAACGTCTCCATCCCCTTCACTGAGATGAAGCTGCGGCCACAGCGTGGCTGAGGGGGCTGGAGGGGGGTCCCAGAGTTTGGGGGGGTCCCCTGGGGGGGTCCCAGATGGGATTTGGGGAGGTTCAAAGGTGAAGCTTTTATGGGTGGGTAATAAAAGCTGATGGTGGCTCTCCTGTCCTGGGGTGAAGCAGCGTCAGGCTGAGGTCAAGGTCATCCCCAGGGTCAAGTGTGGCTCCAAATGGTCCTTGTGGTTCTGGTCCCAGCGTCACTTGGAGTGCTGGACCCCATCCCTCACCGGCCCTGGACATGCTGAGATGTTCCCAGCCTGGCCAACACGAACATTTCCGTGGCAAATGGGAACATTTTGCATCTCGAGGCTCAGCATGGCCTCGTTTGCCTCCCTGGAGATGCACACAGCGATCACAAGAGACAGAAAACCACGAGGCCACCCAGTGGCACAGAGCCCACGCTGAAAGGCTCCTGCCCTGGGATAAGAACGGGGAGAGACCTCTCCCTGATCACTGGCCAAACACACTCCATGGAGGAGAATGACCTGAAGTTATTGCCCAAAAAATCAGAGGACATTGAGAAATAAAATTACAAGCACCTTTCCCCCATCCTTTCTCCTTCCTGAGCTCTCCCTCCTCCCCACACGATGGCCATTGTGTCTCCAGGGACACGAAAACGACACCAAAAATAGTTTTATTAAAAACAGAATGTTTAAATTGCAGTAGAAAATAGAGCAGCAGAAGCCAAATCTGGACTTTAGATACAAAAGGACCCAGATGAACACGAGGCCCTGGCTCCTTTCCTTTCCCTGCCCACAAACCCATGCCTGGGGAGCTGACAGGAGCCCAGCACAGGCCCAGGGAGCCTTCCCAGGGGCTGCACATCCAAAGCCTTGGGAGCGCCTGGGTCACCCCAAACCTCACCTGTGCCACTGGCACCTGCAGCTCTGGGCACTCTCCAAAACGCTGCATCAGACACCGGGCCTGGAATGTCCCGGCTTTAACCACACACCTGCGGGAAGCACAAAACATTGCGGCTTTAGGGCCGGCCTGAGCAGAGCTCCGGGCTCAGAGCCCGGCCCGGGGACTCGATGGCACCGCGGGCAAAAGCTGCGCTGCCGGAGGGAGGGAGGGAGGGAGGGATGGCCGGGCCTCAGAGTAATTCTAGAGCTAAAGCGGTGAGAGACATCAGCTCGCCTCAGATAATACATGCCAGCGCTCATCCCGGGCCGGCCAGCGCCTCCTCCTCCTCCTCCTCCCCTTCCTTCCACAGCCCCGGCACCGGCACCCACACAGAGGATCCCCCCCGTTCCCCGCTATCCCCCCCGTTCCCCGCTCTCCCCCCAATCCCCGCTATCCCCCCAATCCCCGCTATCCCCCCCGTTCCCCGCTATCCCCCCAATCCCCGCTATCCCCCCAATCCCCGCTATCCCCCCGTTCCCCGCTATCCCCCCGTTCCCCGCTATCCCCCCCGTTCCCCGCAATCCCCCCAATCCCCGCTATCCCCCCAATCCCCGCTATCCCCCCCGTTCCCCGCTATCCCCCCAATCCCCGCTATCCCCCCGTTCCCCGCTATCCCCCCCGTTCCCCGCTATCCCCCCCGTTCCCCGCTATCCCCCCGTTCTCCCGGTCCCGTCCCGCACCCCGCGGCCGCTCCCCAGGATCATCCGCCCGCGCTGCCCCGGGAGGAGGAGCCGCCGCCAGGATCCGCTCCCGGGCCGTGCCCGCCTTGCCCTGGATCCACCCTCATCTCCCCCGCCTCCATCCCCATCCCCCTCCACTCTCGGGGCATCCTTCTCCACCCCAGCCGGCTCCATCCCCTCTGCCTCCATCCTGGGACCATCGATAAAAGATCCGTGTTAATCACAAAAGCATTGGGGCTTGTATAAACCAGAATACTAAGCTCTGAAGCATGGACACTAGATAAAAGAAATGATATGATTAAATAGTTCTGTTTAAAATCACCTTGTTATATTATGCTATGTTATGTTTTCCAAGTAAGCTGCATGGACTACCAGCTTGCAATATCAGTCTTCCCGATAGCCCTTCCTGCCTTTGTTTGATCAGTGCTGCCAATCTCAAGGAGCAGACTTCCAGATTTCACTGGTGGTTATCTACAAGGACCAGACGGTTATCTGTGAGACTGACTGTCTCCGGAGAGTTTGTGAATTGGGATAAGGACGTTTATTCGACCACCACTGCTTACCTGGTGTTATGAATGATGTTCTATTTTTCCAATTTATCAAGCAACAAGATTAAATTTAATAGTAGATTTTTAAATAGTAATAAAAGGAATACAATCAAAGTATTGGAGATGACAATTAAAGTATTGGAGATGAATACAATCAAAGTGCATATATTTGAGAATATACTAAATTTGGCAGTAAGTAATTCAGTATAATTGAGGTTCGTATAAAGCAGAAGCAAAACTGACCGGGGGTACAGGGAGTGGCTCCCATTCCTCACGTACCAAAGCATCCAGGCTAACAATCCCACTTATATACTGTAGGCTACAGAAGGTTCTAGAAAACTCCTCCTACCTTCTATTCCTAAAATCTCCATCACTGTGTGTACAGTGCATGCTCTATAATGGGTTAGGGGGTCTCTCATCCTTTTGAGGGTCTTATTTCCGATGAAGGCTCATCGTCTTCATCAGTGACCGAGGTGTGACCTGCAGGTAGCTCAGGTGCACTGTGTGACTGAGCAGATGTTTTCCATAACAAGACTTTAATTGAGTCCCATGCTTGGAATCATCCCATTTTGGCCCATTTCAAGGTCAAAACTTTCTATTTCTAGATGCTGCTTGTCAGACCTACGTCCTTCTACTATTCTTGTTTGACTTTCTTCCAACCTCTTTCTTCGATTCCCAACATCTGGAAGATGTCCTGTGTCCTGTCTCACCCATTTCCCTCCTCACTCTGTAACAATTGTCTTCTATTCATCTAAATACAACTTTGTTAATATAGTTACAGTTTAATTAGCACGAATCACATTTATCACACTGGGAAGAACAGTGTTGGGAAGACTGGGGGACACTGAGGCATACTATGCATGACACTGGGGGGAACTGGAAGGGAATAGGAATGAACTCAAGTGTACAAGGAGGGCCTGGAGGGGCACTGGGGTGTACTGGGCTGTCCTGGGGATGAACTGGGCTGTACTGGGAGGGACTGGAGGGGTTGAATGGGCTCCTCCCGCCTCTGCCCATCGTTGCCTGCAAACAATCAGTGCCGGAGATCGAGGCTTAGGGGTGCTGCCTGGTGTCAGCGCCATCTTTTCTTTTTGCCTATAACTCCCATCATGCCCCGCGGACCGATAGAACCCCATTGGAGCTGGGACTACAACGCCCGTCATGCCCCACGCCCCACAGAACCCCGGTATCCGTCCCCACATGTCCCTTAAGTGTCCCCCAGATCCTCCAGGATTCTGAAGTGCCTCCACAGCACCCATTCGGGACCCCCTAAAAGCATCCCCAGATCCCCTGAATGCTCCCAACCCCACAGATTCCCGTTACAGTCATTTCTGGGAATTCATCTCCTCTCATCCCCGGCGGCTTCTGAGTTTCACATTACATAATCTGGCGCCTAAAACTCCTGCCCTTCCCTGCGCCCTAAAGAGCCCGGTTAGAGCTCCCCAAGTTCCCCCAGAGTGCTCCCGAACCGTTCACGTTCTCTCCTGAGGACGTCAAATCGTGGCTCGTACGCAAAAGTGTCCCCGAAATGCCTTCCCAGGCCCCCAAATACCGAGCTACTTCCGGGACTACAGCTCCCATCATGCTTCGCGGTTCCTGTAGCATGCCGTTGTAGTCATGACCTCATCTCCGGTCATGCCCCATGTTTCACCGAGACACTTTGGCGCTGCGCCTACAACTCCCATGGTGCTCCACAGCTCCTTTGAACCGTGTTATACCTGTGCCTACAACTCCCATGAACCCCCGCGGCCCAGAGAGCCCCGTTAGAGCCTCCCAAGTGGCCGCCCCGATCCCGAAGTGTCCATCAGAATCCCTCAGTGCCGCATCGAATTCCCACCCGGCTCCCCCAGAGTGGCCCCTTTTACCCTGTCTGAGAAAATGATTAAAAAAAAACAGCACTAAAGGAGTAAAAATAGGACTTATAAGCATAAAGAGGGAGGAATCAATACCCAATAGTGGTCAATTGACAAATTAGTTAATGATGGGAATAGTGTTACTTAGAACTAATGACCAAAATCTTTTTTGCTTGCTAAAAATGTATAGATTTTTTTACATAAATATAGAAGTAAGAAAAATATAGAACAATATTGTATAAAGACTATTACTAAAAGTTTATTAATAGGTACCTTTTAATTCCAAGTAAAAATTAATAATTTTTTATTTTAATGTTTTGACTCAGTCCCAGGTGGGCGATGTCTGACATGGTGAGGCTGGGGGTGAGGAGCAGGTTGTCCAAACAGGGTCAGGCTCACTCTTCTACACGCCCAGACCTCCTAAGGAGACATTCAGCATCAAGATCACCTGGCGAATGCTTCTATCACCTCTACAATGAACTGAAAAATAAAAAAATACTCAACTGAATAAAAACAAAAATCATGAGGTGCACTTCGAAATTTTCCTCCTTAACAGAACTCCAAACTGACTCCAAGCAGCTGCACAAGCCCTGCAGACTTGAAGACAATTGAAGGAAGACAAAGAGATCCTGAGAGCTTTCTGTATTTTAATCACCTCCACAGTGGATTTGGGGCTGAGCCCAGGAGCCTCAGGCACTGAGAGAAGGTTGAAGAAGCTGCTCCAGGAGTCAGAAGCAAAACTCCAAGTCCCTTGGAGCATCAGTGGCCCCACTGAGGGCAGGGAGTGCCAAAGGCTCCCCAGGGACTGGTGAGAGCAGATCCTTGAGGGCAGGATTGCAGGAGCCCGAGGCTGTGAGCAGGGAACTGCAATGCTGAGCAAGGCCTGGGCTGGGTGGAGGAAGCAGAAAGGCCAAGGCCTGAGCCCAGGCCTGGCCCAGCAGGGCCTGTCCCTCACGGGTGGCTCGGGGCTGTTGCTGGGGCAGTGGGATGGCAGGGGCAGCAAGGACAAATGTCATCAAGCTGTGTGACACTCCAGATGCTCATGGAACCAAGGGCCAGTGTGACACAGCAGGGCCTGATGGAAACAAGAGGCCATGCTGAGCCTGCAGGGCTGGAACACCCCAGAACACTGAAATGCTGGGGGTGACCAAAGGTTCCTTTACTCGAGTTTGGTACAAAGGAGGAACCCCAGCCAGATATTCTCAAGCGGTTAAAATGACATAAAAGTTTTGCTGGCAAAGTATAGAAAATCAAGGAACTTTGGAAAAGGATTTAATACAACATCTAGTCAACATAAAAAACTTATTATAGCAGGAACTTCATTAACTTTTCCCATTTTACCTTAGAAACCTTTAAACACTTACATTGTTGAGGTACCCAAAACTCTTCCATATAAAGAGCATTAGAAGGAAAGAGAGATACAGAAAGACAGAAGCTCTATAGACAGACACACACATGGCTCCCAACCCCCAGGGTTCCAGTGTGGGTGAGACACAGACCCCAGGAGAAGGCAGGGTATGGACCATGGGCTGAGCGCCTGCTCTGTGTTTTAAGCCCCTGGGCCTTCGTGGGCCTCCCCCAGGTGGGACTTGTGATTGCTGGGGCAATCAGAGCCTGGGTCAGCACCACCCCACTGTGTGACTGATTGACAGCTCATCCCCAGGTGTCTGGGACATTGATCTCATCCAGCCTCTGACAGTGACCATGGTGACACTGCAGAACCTCATGGAACCAAGGGTCAGTGTCACGATCCGCTGTTAATACAGGTGAGATTCGTGAGAGTTTGTTTTTGATCTCAAAGGTGCAAAAGACAAAGTCAGGGGACAAGTCAGTTTGCTCAAAGCAGAAATGCACTTTTATTGAGTGCCAACAACTCTGTTTTGCGATCGCAGGAGAGTTAAAGGAAACAAAGTAAAGAGAGAAAGAGAGAAAGAGGGGGATAGGGAATAGCTACTGAGAGATGAGATGGATGTCCTCGTGGTCTGGCCCAACAGACTCCGGTGTCCTCGTGGTCCCAGCCAATAGACTCATCTTCTGTGGGGAGATCTCAAAGGCTTCTCCAGAGGGTCGCTTTCTTATAGTCCTTTTCCAAAGCGAGTGGAGTCTGGCCAAGAGGTGGGAGATTTATGGGCCATTGTGAGGTGCTCGAGACAGAACATGCATTGCAGCCCCGAGAAGCAGCTGTAGGTGCAGTACCTGTTCAAAGGCTCTGTACCGTGGACAGCACAGCAAGCACAGAGCACCAGCAAACAGTCCCTTGGCCAGCATCCACCTTGGCCAGGCCAGAACTCCTGTCCAGAAGTGGGTGGGGGCCCTTGGGACAGCCTCTATCCTCGTAACAGTTATGAGGCAAATGAGGGAGACTCCAGACCAGCTCTTACAGGAGCCTTTGCTCCCCATTTTTCTATTCTGTCACAATGGTCTCCAGCGCTCTATGAGGCTGCAACATGAAACATGAAACAATGGATATTTGCTTCCATGCAATTCCACGGTGTCACAATGGTCTCCTGGCTTCCATGAGTCCCCACTGTGTTTACAATTGACACTTAATTCCCCAAGATTCCATGGTGTCACTGTGCTCTCCTGTGATTCATGAGGCTGTGCTGTGTCAAAATGGACACTTGCTTCCTCCAAGGCTGGAGATGTCCCAGTGGCACTGGGTTTCCATCAGGCCACGCTTTGTCACAATGGAGCCTTGGTTCCATGAGAATCGATTGCAACACAATGGTCTACTTGGTGCCGTGAGGATGTTCTTTGTCACAGTGGAGCCTTGTTTGCACGAGCCTTGGCAATGTCCCAGTGGGTTCCATCAGGCCCTGCCATGTCACAATGGACACTTGCTTCCATGAGATTCCATTGTTTCACAGTGCTCTCCTAGATCCCATGAATCCTTGTTCTGCCACCATAGGGTCTTTTTTCTCCTAGGCCTGGCAATATTTCCATGGCCCTTGTGTTCTATGTGGCCCCTCTCTGTCACAACTGACCCTTGGTTCCATTGCCTCACAACGCTCCCTATGTTTCCATGACCTGCCCTGTGTCCCAATGGACACTGGATTCCACAAGAGCTGGCAGTGTCCCCGTGGCACCTGTCTCCTATTCAGTCCCACTTTGTCAAAATAAAGCCTTGGTTCCATGAGATTCCACTATATTACTCTGTTCTCCTTATTTTCCTGAGCATCTGATGTGTTCACAGCTGACCCTTGGTTCCTTGAGATTTTACTGTCTCCTTGGTTTCATAAAGCCCACATTTGTCACAACAGTTCCAGGATATTCAATTGCAACACAATGGTCTCCACCACTCTATAAGGCTGCACTGTGAAACAGTGGGCACTTGTTTCCATGAGATTCCATTGGGTAACAATGTTCTCCTGTGTTCCATTAGGCCTGGCTCTGTCACAATGGACACTTGCTTGCATGAGCCTTGGAAATGTCCCATTGGCACCTGGGTTCCATCAGGCCCTGCCCTCTTGAAAATTTACCTGTTGTTCCAGAACATTCCATTGCCTCACAATGGTCTCCTTGGTTCCATGAGGCCCCGCTGTGTCACAATGCAGCCTTAGTTTCTTGAGATTTCCTTGTGTCACAATGGTTTCCTGTGCTCCATTATGCTCCATTAGTGTCACACTGGACACTTGGTTCCATGAGCAGTGGCAGTGTCCCAGTGGCACCTGTGTGCCATGACACCCTGCTGTGTTAAAACTTCCAGTTTGTTCCATGAGATTCCATGGAGTCACAATGGTCACTTGGGTTCCCTGAGGCCCTGCTGTTCTGACAATTGACACTTGGCTCCATCAGATTCCATTGCCCCACAATGTTCTCCTGGGTTCCAAGAGGCCCCATTTTTTGTGACTTGATCTGTCTCAATGGACTTTAGGTTCCATGAGGTTCATTGGTGTCACCATGGTCTCCTTGGTTCCAGGAGCCATCACAATGTCACAACAGAGCCTTGGTTCCATGAGGTTCCTGCAGCAGGACTTCCCCTATGGCCCAGCAGAGCTCATCTCTTCTGTCCATCAGCTGGGGCCATCACTCAGGGCATCTTCCCCCTCTCAGGAATTGCTGAGATAACCCAGGCCCCACATCTGTCCTGTCCTGAGTTCTCTCTGGTGCCAGGGAGGTGGAATTCCAAGCTGGCCATGAACATCTGGCCTTGAGAGCAGCCTGAAGGGAGATGAGCCTTGAATTTCTGAGTGACACACACTTCACTTTACAAACTAGAAAAGCTACACAGAACTTTCACCAAGCAGAAATCTTCTGCATAGTCCCTGCAAACAGGTAGGGCTTCTCTCCCAAGTCTGGATGCATCTTTGTGGTTCCTTTTGTGGAAGCTGAGTGAAAGGGCTCCATGTGTACTCCCTCATCAGTTTGGTGCTAAGTTACATTGACTCCTGATCTCTGCTATTCCTTCACTAGCTGTAATATAGGGAACTTCATTGTGCACGGTGTTTGTATCTACCTGGGCTTCTTTTGTTTATCCTGTGCAGTAAGTATTCCATTTAAAGTGTCTTGTCTGTTAATCTTGAGTCCATTTGGTAAATAATTCATTTTATAATAGACCTTATCAGCTATTCTAAAGAACATGAGAGCAACAGAAATTTGGGTTGCAGGTCACCTGAAACAGAGCTACTACTAGAAACCTGTGCATAAAGCAGGACTTCCACTGTGTTCAAAACATATTTTATTTACAAACAAAATGAGTGAATACCTTTTTTACCATTTATTCTTTTCCAGTTTATGGATTTATATCAGCAATCTCCAGTTATATTGATCCCCAGCACCTCCTAACGCAGTCTGAACAGATATGAAAATCAAGACCCTTTATGGCTGGCAATCAATCACACTTTGTCCTTGCCCCCACCCCACCAATTCCCTCATCCAACCCCTTGGACTCAGAGCAGCCTTGTGCAAATCTGAACTTTCTCCACTCCACACTTTGAAGCAAAAACGAAATGGATAAGAGCTTGGCTGAGAGATAGAAGCTGTACATATAATGATTACAGTAAAGGCATATAGAAAGTGGTTCTATGGGGTCCTGCACTGTCACATGAACCCTTAGCTCCATGGGCCCTGCAGGGTCACAAGGGTCTCCTCGGTTCAGGGGTGCCTGTGGCAGGACGTCCACCCACCCCTAGCAGTCGGTGTATAAAGAGGTAACCCGGGCTGAGACACCCAGCAAGGAATCATCTCTGGGGCTAAAAGGGCTCAGGACTGAGCCAAGAATCAACATCTTAGTCTGGAGAGCAGATGTGGGAAGAGATAAAAGAAATATTCTTGTCTGAGAGACACTGTTTTACAAACTATAAAAGACATACGAGTTACCACAGAGGCAGAAGCCACTACACACACACCCTGAATGTGTAAATCACTTATCCTTGAACTTTGGGCACAGATTCTATGGTTACTTCTCTGGGGATTGAGGGAAAGGATCTCAATGTGCGACTCCACCAACAATTGAATGGTAAGATACATTGAATCCTAAGTTATATTATATCTTCACTAGCTGTAACATTAAGAGGTACCTTTAACTTCGTGCTGTATATACCTGGTAGAAGTCTCTTTTTGTCCTTATTCCTTATATATTTTGTGTCTATTAAATATATAATTCATTCTATAATAGACCGAATCAGCCATTATTAAAGAAGTTGCAAACAAGAGTGGGTTTTGGAATGCTGGATAATGCCGGCCAGGAGTTTAATGCACAGAAGCACAAACGGGAAGGGACTGCTGTGGAACGTGTCTCGAGCTGCTTTATTATTATTTTTTCCTCCCAAGCATCAGTCTCATTACAAGGTTGGGACAGAGGGAAGATGCCAGCAGCTCACGTCCTCAGCAACAGCCAGAGAACGTGATGTTACAACGCATTTTGAAAGTTTTTTGAGCAATCACAAAAGCAAAACCATATTGACAGTAGTTCTATCCAACCACTATAAGTACACGTACCTTTGGTTAAAACAATGCTTGCTTATTTCGAATACAATACCTACTTGTAAGCCTTAAAACATAATACACAGAGCTCCATTATTAAGCTTATACCTTCCTAATATCTTGCTAGATATATTTTTCTGCAGCTTAGAGAGTTATTCCAGCCCAGCGTTAATACACAGCCCATTGTTCTATTTGTCCTTGCTTTCTACATTTCATATAGCTTTTCTGCTGACATGCCTTATGCTTTCCACTTAGCTCCAATTGCAGTTTGCTGTCTCTGAGGCCTGATTTTTGCAGCTTTCCCAAAACCCTCTGATTTTAAGGGTTCCCACACTCCTCTCTATTATTCTTCTTATCTCTATATTTAAAATGATTATTACATTTACTGCTACCACAATTTCTTCATCTTATTATTTCTATTATTCTTCTTCCTATTATTAACATTCATATTATACCTGTTTCTTCTTATGTGCTTCTTCTTGTTCTTCTATTTGTACTTCAACTTCTTATGTATTCCTATATTCATATATTCCTATCCTTATTCTTAATTCCTATTCTTAATTCCAGTTTTTTGCCTAGTCTCATTCTAATTCTCCTTATTATTCTTTCTGTTTCTTTTTTTCTTATTCTTACTCCTTTTCCTTAGCCCTGCTCCTGGGGCAGTGGAGCCAGGCAGGGGCAGGGCAGAGTCTGCACAGCGCCTGCAGTGCCCGCCGCAGCCGGGATCGATGTTTCTTGATGGAGGCCAGCGCTTCCAGACGGGCAGGGGAGGCACAGCACGGGCCTGGGGAGCTCAGTTCAGGTGGGCCCGGCTCAACCCAGGCCTGACAAGGGGCAGCCAAGGGGAACCCACCTGCTGACAGACCTGCCCATCTGCGCTCTCTCTCTGCCCGCTCTTCACACAGCTCGAGGATGCTCACTCCATCCCCCTCATCCTCTTCTGGTGGGGAGAGCTCCTGCCCAGTGCACGCTTCCTCATGGCACTCTTGATGGTACATGCTGGTTTCTGTGGGGAACAGCTCCTGCTCAATGCAGGCTTCCCCTTGGGATCCCTCATGGCAGCTGTTGCTGAGGTTGCTGCATGGTTGCAGGCCTGAGCCGTCACCTGCTCCCAGCCCCTGCCCGCTGAGGGCCTGCTCTTCCAGCCTGCTGGGCATGGGGCTGGCTGCTTTGGAGTTGGGCTTCACCTTTTCCTCCTCCATGTGCAGTGCAGAACGTCTGGAGCACAGAGGTCCCAGGAGCTGCTTCCTCCTGAGCCAGTGGCACTCCTGGCACTGGGCAGCGCAGGGCCCTGTGCCCCATATATACCCCTGCAGGGCAGGGCTGTGCCATGTCACCAGGACAACAGAATGTCCCTCATCACCCAGGAACCCGATAGAACGGCCCTGTGTCACAAAGGGCCAAGCCCAGCACCCCTTCAGCAGCCCAAGCCCCTGGAAGTGGCATGGAGCAGCAGCCAGACTGGAGGGCTTCTACCCCTTGTTCTGATCCACTGATTGAAATGATCAGAAATGGCTCTGCCTCAGTTAGGGTGCAAATGAGACCGTGTGCCAAAGTCAATAGGATGGGTTTTACTGAAGAGTAAATGAAAGGCAGAGAGAATGAAAAGGAGAGAAAAAATAGAAATGGAATAGAGGTGGGAGGAGAGAGAGTGACAGAGCCAGATTAAGTAGAAAACCTCATCACTTTGTGGATCCCAGTGGCTTCCTGTGGATGCTCTACATCTCTGTCTTCTTGGTGCTCAGGGTCCCCCACAAACATGGAGTTCAGGGCGTCCATACACACTGGGGCCAGGTGGGAAGGCCCAGGTTCCTCCCCTGGCAGGGACAAGTCTGACACAGGCTCTGGCAGCAGCCTCTGGCTCTGCTGCATCCCTTTGCATCAGGAGCAGTGCTCTGCTGCAAGGCCTCAGCAGTGAGTCTGGGCAGCGCTTTGGGGCTCTTGGATGGATTCTGGCCCCTCCTCAGCTGCCCCTCATGGCAATGTGCCCAGGATGTGGCCTTCCCGGGCTGGGGATTTTCCAGCTGAGCCAGTTTGTGTGAGGGAGGATGGGTGTTCATGGCCTGTGAGCAGAGGTTCCCCCACAGCCCCAGAACTCTCCTCCTCTCTCGCTGGCTGTGGGCAGTGTGTGCAAAGGTGGCCTCAGCAGATGAGCTTGGGGGTTACAGCCTTCCCCAGCCCCAGCCTGGCCCAGATGAAGGAGGGGTGGGCTGGGGTGGTCTCAGCCTCTTTATTCAGTGGAGGATTTTTGAGGTCCTCACTGAGGCCGTGGGGCCACTGCCCAGAGCCCCCTGGCCTGAGCAGAGCTGTGGGGCCAGAGCCGGCTGGGCTGTGCTGGGGAGAGGCCCTTGGTGCTGCACAGAGCTCAGGGCAGCTGGCACAGCTTGCAGGGAGCTGGGCTGGCCTGAGAGAGCCTGCCAGAGAAAGCAGCAGTGTCCATGTCAGCCTGGCTGAGCGGGCAGGGGCAGGACTCAGCCCAGGCCTTGTGGGGCAGGGCCAGCGCCTGGGGAAGGCATTGCAAACAGGCAAGTGGCCCAGAGAGGAGGCTGCTCTGTGCCCTTGGTGGCCTGCACAGAGCAGGGAGGGGGCCCAGGACATTTGTCAGTGCCAGCCTCTGTCCCCAGCCCTTGCCAGCCCTGGCTGCTGAGCCCAGCTTTGGCCTGGGCTGAGTTTGGCTGTGGCCCAGCTCCATCCTCCTGCGGGGCTCAGGGCCTGTTCCCGGCCATGGCCAGCCCTGCCCGGCCTCTGTGCTGGCCCAGAGCCCGGCAGAGCCCGGGGCAGGGCTGTCAGTGCAGGCCCACAGGTGCCACGGGCTGGGCAGGAGCTGGCAGAGGCTGCCCAGCAGTTCTCACAGTGATGTTCAAATGCTGGGAGCAGCAGAAGAAAACACGACATTTTTTATATCACAGCATCAAACAATCTGAATTAATAAGATTAAATAAATAAACGTGTTAGGATGGAATAAACCTCATTCAGTTCCATATTGCTTTCAATAATCATAAAACTTGGCTTTATGGGATTGATTTTTAGCATTTTTCACTTTTCTTTTCTTGAGTAAACATGAAAAGGTGCATTTAAAATAAAACCAAGATGTACCCACCCTTGGCAGTGACCAAGCCCATCAATGATAGCACTAATGCCTCTGGGATAAAATACTTAAGGAGGAAAAAAAAAAGTATGCACTTTAAAACAAAACTGTACATTTCAAGAGGATGAAGTAGAAAATTTTAGAATAAAACAGAAAATATGCAAAGTACAGTTAAAGATCTGATTTTATTTCCAGTGACTGTGGCTACAAAGTTCAGACTAGGAAAGTAGGTTAGGTGGGAAAGAGGCTGGGCAATAGGTATTGTGTCTCTGCTCAGGGCAGGCAGCAAACACTGCTCTTACTGCTGTGGCTGGAAGCTCTCTTCAAGAGAAATTTAATAGGAAATTCCCTGTTTTCTCAGAAAAGTTTCTTTTGTAGATTTGCAGTATGACAATAAAATGCAAAAGAGGATTGGAGAGCTGGAAGGCAGGTGGAGCAGCTGAACTACAGGAATCTGATCTATGAAAAAATCATCTGGGAATTATTTTTCAGCGTAGATCTCCTTGATTTGTTTAGCGAATTAGGAATTCTTGGACATCAGTTATGCCTTATCAGTGACATGTTGATTCTGACTGTTTTAGATTAATTGTTTCTGTTTGGCTGAGATGATTTAATACTTCATTCCCCGTCTGATGGAGTTACTCTTGTGGAAAAAGCTTCTCTCACATTAGGTATTTCAAGAATTCTCTGTACTTGCTAGAAACATACAGAATTTGTGAATGATATAGATTAGTTGGGTTGCTGTGGAGTTCTGGTTTTTTATCCCAGTGACAAATAATTTACACATGAAATTCTTGTTGAAGAGTCCCCAGTCCAGGGGTGCTCCTGTCTGCACTGGGATGGAGCCTTCCTAATTTTCCATCAGTACTCAAGGCTCACAAGGCGTGCAGGTCATAGAATTGAATTTCTCAGCTTTTTTTCACGGAATGTCCCCAAGCTTTTGGACAAAGCAGCCGCAGCTCTGGCCCTGCTCCCTGGGGGCTCCTCAGCGGCTCCTTCCCGGCTGCCGGGCAGGGCTCGGGGGCTCGGTGGCACTCGGGTGTAGCAATGGTGGGACTTTGGCACCACTTAATTAGTGGCTTGGTTTTGGTTGTTTTGTTTTGTTATGGTTTTTTTTTTCCTTTTTCTTAGAGTTAGGATTAACAGAAACACAATGGAAACGTTTTTTTCTCGTGTTTGGACTTGGTTGTTTATTAAATTTTATCAGAAATTACAGCCTTTCTAGCTTGGAAAAAATGACGAAAGATGCAGCTGCTACAAGGTTTTTTAAAGCTAAACAATTCAATAGAGAATTAACACATATTATTTATCCTTTTAACCCAATAATTAGATTTTTATGATTTTTACGGTGATGCTGATTAACTAGAAACTATTACCTGAAACTCATGATGAAGAAGGAAGATGAACACCAAAAGAGACAACTCTCAAAATCTTTCATATTGTCCCATACTTATTACTATACTATAAAAACCTAAAATTTAAAACCTGTTACCCTGTGAAAACACACACTTCTATTTCACTACACACTCGTGATTTTTATTTCACCACTCATATTTAGAAGCCGTTTTCAAGGCCTCAGATCAAAAGCAGCGTTTTCCAGGGAGTCAGTGCCTGACAGCACAGTAAGCTCAAAAAAAAACAAACAAAAAAAAACAAACAAACCAAAAAACCCCGCAAACCAGGTTTGTGGGATTCATCACTCGGGGACAGCCGGGCAGGGCTTGGTGGCACTTGGGGACAACCCGTGCGCTGCTGCCGGGCAGGGCCGGGGCTGCGGGCGAGCGTTCCGTGCCCGTCCCGTGCCCGTTTGCCCGTTCCGTGCCCGGGACGCTCCGTTGCCAGCCGGGCGGTGTCAACGGCAGAGCCGCACTTGGGCTGCGGCAGCGCTGAGCGCTCCATCCCGGAGCTCTGCATTGCCCGCTCCATCCCGGAGCTCTGCATTGCCCGCTCCATCCCGGAGTTCTGCATTGCCCGCTCCATCCCGGAGCTCTGCATTGCCCGCTCCATCCCGGAGCTCTGCTCTGCCTCCTCCATCCCGGAGCTCTGCTCTGCCCGCTCCATCCCGGAGCTCTGCATTGCCCGCTCCATCCCGGAGCTCTGCATTGCCCGCTCCATCCCGGAGCTCTGCTCTGCCTCCTCCATCCCGGAGTTCTGCATTGCCCGCTCCATCCCGGAGCTCTGCTCTGCCTCCTCCATCCCGGAGCTCTGCCCTGCCCGCTCCATCCCGGAGATCTGCTCTGCCCGCTCCATCCCGGAGCTCTGCTCTGCCCTCTCCATCCCGGAGCTCTGCATTGCCCGCTCCATCCCGGAGCTCTGCATTGCCCGCTCCATCCCGGAGCTCTGCTCTGCCCGCTCCATCCCGGAGCTCTGCTCTGCCCCCAAAGACTGTTTGGCAGAGCATTCATTGCCACAGGGCAGGAATTCCTCGCCCGCACGGCCGGCTTGTGCCAGGTAATTCTGCGCTTGGCTACCAAGGGGCAAACTGGCTGGGCACGGATGTCCCTGCTGGCCACCAGCGCTGGGCATCAACAGGAGCATCTTCAAAGCCAATGCTCCTGCTCATGCAAGCTGGCAGCAGTGTGCTGAGAAAGAGCCACTAACCAGGGAAATTACCTTTAAGGCATTCTTTATATAGCAAATATTTAGGATTATTATTCCCCAGTTTACAGCAGGACAAATTACAAGGTTGCAGCAGGCCGTGCTGCTGCTGCTGATGCTTTAATCCCAAATGTCTCCAAGCCAATCCCTGGGAAAGGAGGGTGACATGGGGAGCACAGAGGGCCCTTGGTTCTGCCCCGTGTGCTGCCAAAAGGTGCCAGCACTGAGAAGGAGAGGGCTGAGGGCAGAGCCAGCAGATGTGTGTCAGGGGAAACTTTATTTTTTGCTTTTCCTGGGCAGTGCTTGCAGCAGCTGCTCCAGATGTGGCCTGGGATTGCCCCATTGGGAATGGGAGCAGCTGCCAGGGGCTGTTCTGGCAGTTGAATTGTGGCAGCCAGGTACTCCAGAAGGAGGTGGCAAAGCCCTTGTGGAAACACCCACACCCCAAAGTGAAGGCAAAGTTATTGATTTGTTATTTTTCCAGTTTCAAGGCTCATGGCTGTTATCATTATAATAGCCTTGTATGCATATTCATATGTTATATTTATATAAGTACAACAGCCACCAGAATGTGTGAATCATTCAAGGCCTGGTCTGACAGGCCTTTGAGAAACCTGGTCTAGTGAAAAGTGTCCCTGCCCATGGCAGAGGGGCAGAATCTGGTGACATTTAAGGCCTCTTCCAATGTAAAGCATTCTGTGATTGTATAGATTTATGGTTCTCTGGTTCTATGAGTCCAGTATGTTCCCTGACTGGATGTCAAATTGTTGCTTCAAATATATATGTAAAACACCAAGCTTTGCCCATAAAAATATCATGGGAACGTTAGTGATGGCAACATTTGAAAGAAAAGCTCTTGAGATGGGTACATCAAGTTTCTAAGCAGTTTTCAAGCAGTTTCCAAGCTTCCTTGTTCCACCAGAGCAGCTCTTTGCCTGGAGCTGGATGGACAAGGCAGAAAGAAGAGCAATCAAATATGTCCTGCTAAGGGATGCAGAAATGAGCCTGGCCAAAACCAGCCCTGTCCAAAGCTTGTAGGAATTGCCACCAGGGTACTTGGGTACCTGCTTTCCTCTCCAGAGTGAGGCAAGCTTGTGTTCAAAAGCACAGCCTGGTTGCAGGAGCATTTGTGCCTTGTGGGAATAGTGTGGTCAAAAACCCGGCCCTGTCAAGGACATTTGCAAAACTTTTGGACTGTTTAGTGAAATCTCGATTTTCCTGCTGGCCACTTGTGTGCTTTGTGGCCATGTCAAGGATAAGCTGGTGACAGGGCAGGCTTCCCTGTCATGCTGTTTATTCACATGTGGGCATGCATCTCTCTCTGCCCAAGTTCTGCCAATGCCAGGTCTATTCAGCAGAAATGGGAAGAAATTTGGAATGACTTCTCCCTGCATGCACTTCCTACTTCTCCCACTTTTGTTTCTCTTGAAATTCCAGTGGGCACCATGTTCTTTGAAGGCACTTTATTTCCCAGCCAGCAGGATGGTTTTCATGCTCGTGAGGGAGGAACAAAGATGCAGTGTTTGTTTGCTTCCAGGTGTGTCCTCTTAGCTTGGTGTCAGTGTCTCTTGTGAGGCTTGCCAGCTGCAGGGGGAGGTGGGGCTCTGGCAGGATCCCCATCCACAGGATTCCCATTCTGTGGCTTGCAGAATGGTTCCCTGCTGGTCCCTTCCCTGGTGTTACAGCCATGGCTTGGAGCTCAGCTGCTCCAGCTCTTCCCCAAGTGTCTGTGCTCCTGTTCCACACCACTTGCTCTAAGTGGGGTGGCTCACAAGACTGCACAGAAAACTCCTGTAGCCTCCTCCCCAGCAGGAAATCATTCTGCTCTCTCTGGAGTGTGAGATGCTGTAAATGAATGTCACAAATTGAAATGTCAATGTTCTCAGTCCTATTTCAGCCAGTTTGAATTTTTTTACTTTGCTGAGAGGATCTCGTTATCTTTTTATCTAGAGCTGTGTTTTCAGGACTTTATTTCCCTCCTTTTCTTTCATTCCCCTTTCCAAAATTGCTGCCATTTATGTGAGGCCCATTTGTGTTGGAACTTTGAAGCCTGGGAATTTTGAACTTTCTGTGCTTTCTGACACTGACTCTCAAAAGAGCACTGCCTTTGACTTGAGGCCTTGGAGAAGGCTTCCAAATTAGAGTGATCAAGTTAGAATCACTGGTGTGTAGTTAGAATAGAAGTGTGTAATTTCACATGGTGAAGGGTTTGGAATTTGGGGTTTCAGAATATAGTAATGGGTATGGAACAAGAAGGAGGTTCCTGGGCATTGTTTGTTTTCTTTTTTTCCTTTTTGTTCCTTCTTCTTCATGATTTCAGGTAGTGGTTTTTGGTTGGATAGTTAGTGCTGCACTGTGGGTCACAAGTGTTTAGTTATTGAGTCAAAAGTATAAATAATATAGAAGCTTGTTCTTAATTGGATAGTTAGCTTTTAAAAGACTTTGTTACTAGCTAAATTCACCTCAATTTTCCTACTTTTGGCCTAATAGCTCGAAGTGTGGAAGAACTCTCTGTACTTTAGATAAGATTTAATAAACAACTAAGTCTGAACAAGAAATTTGTCTTTTGAGCATTCAGTTCTGACTCTAAGTGAAGACAGAAGAAAAAAGATAACCACTGTCACATTTGGGTATCTAAAAGCAGGGTTCTTAGGGCACATTTGTTCTGAAAATTGAACCAAATATCCTGGAGCCTGCAGCAGTGGCCTGGTTTGTCATGCTCTTGGCCAAATCTGGAGTTAAGAGCTGACCTGAAATGCAGCATCACCACTGGGGGAAGGGGAACATGGATCTCTCGGTTCCCCCCATTCTCAGCTATGTGTAATCCCCACATTTGGATCATTGATGTTAGGAGCACTGCCAGTAGGGTATTCCAGGCTCTGAGGGTAGCAAGTCCCTGCAGATCGTGGCCTCTGCTTTAATCATGAACTCCTGCAGATGGTGAATATCTGTTTGTTCTCTTCCAGAGAAGCTGACTCAAACTGAGGCTCTAAAATGCAGCCAAGAGGCAACCAGAACAGCAACATCAGGTAGGAACTGATTTGATGCAATCTTGGCTTCCCAGGTGCTGGGATGAATGTTGAGAGGGTTTATGAAAAGAATCCTCCCTCCAATGCAAGAATCAGAATCCCTGAGTGGGAGAAATAAAGGTTGTCCTGCCAGTGGGATTTTCAGAGCTCCTGTTACAGACCCAGACCTGGATGATGTTGTGGGCCAGGGCAGGTTGTCTGCTGAGCTTTCTGAAGCAAATCTCTCCTAACTGGGGCCAGGGCACTCCCTTCTGCACTTTGGGATGCTTTGGGCCCTGGAGTATTTTCCTGTTTCAGTCTGTAGCAAAGCACAAGAGTTGTTTCTTTTCGGGGTGGGTGCAAGTTCTTATTTCTTGTGGAATATGTTTGGAGAGGATGAGAACTGAGCTGATGTTTCAGGGCAGACATTTGGCTCCCTCTGCCTCTCTGAGCAGTCAGGGTGATGGGGTTTTCCTGGTGACACATCAAGTGTTGACCACCTGCAGCAAGTACAGCAGTGTTTTTAACTCTGCAGCTGTTTTGCCCCTGGAGATGGAGAGGCTGGGACTGTGGAGTCCCCCTGCTCCAAGGCTGCCAGGTGCCTGGAGTTCCCAAAGCTTCCAAATTTCCCTGACCTGAGGGAAACTGTGCAGGGTTCTGAGTGGCAGCAGAGCTCAGGTGTGCAAAGGCTTTGAAGAGCATCTTGACAAGCACCTTGAATGGCCAGGTCAGAGATGGGCAGCAATGGTGTCTGCAGGGCTCTGGAGACTGGGAGAGCTACAGGCTCATCTTCAAGGATTGGGCATTTCAGCAGACAGCAGACACTTTGCTCTGAGTTTGGAATGTCACCTAGTGCAAAAAGCAGGTTTATTGTAAATAATGGCACTCAGAATGAGATGAGGCAACTGTGCCTTGGTTCTAGGGATGATGAAACTTTCAGGAGCTGATTACTGGTGTGGTATTGGAGAAAGTGCCACTGCTGGAAGTTGGATGGGCCAAGAAGAATCTAGGAATTGTATGTATAAAGCAGACTGTGCAGTAGAGTAGAAATAGATACCTGCATCCACTCTGCCTACATGATTTTCCTTCTCCTATGTCCACAAATAGCAGAGGCAGAGTTTCCCTCATTTTGCAGTAGTCTTTCACAGAGCAGGGACAGTTTAAAGGACCTGTTTTGCCATGATGGGACACAGCTTTATTGGTGTTTTGCTATGGGGCTGGTGGGATTGAGTACATGCAGATGTGGCTGAGGAGGAACAGGGGCATTTGACATGGTGTTTTCTGAATGTCTGAGATTTCCATTCTAATTCCATTGATGGGATTGCTTGAAATACAGCTACATGATTTTCTGTGGAAGCAGCTTTCCAAATATCCATTGAAAGTAGAGAGTGAATTTCCAAGGCTGTTTGTAAAGTGGACAAAATTCAATCCTTGAAAGTGGCAACACCTTCAAAAGAGAGGATTCTCTTTGACTTTCAGGGGGAGAGTGAGGTGAGAGGTGTGAAGAACAAGCATGGCAGTTTCTCCATTGATGATTGCAAGTGGATTTGCCAGCTCATGTGCTGATCACCCTCAGTGACTCAGCGACTGCTTCTCCATTTGTTTCACAATGAAATGGGGGGAGAGTCTTTCCCTTGTCATCCTTGTCGATGTCTGGGATGAGGAGCAGCAATCCCTGAGAAGGATGTGTGCTGTGTCCCAGAGCAATGAGACCCACAGGGGACAGAACTGATCTGTCCACTGTCAGCATCCTGAGGATTTCAACATTGCTTTGCTGCTGGACATGTGCCCTTGTGGGAAAGCCCCAGTTTGTGCACAGAGTATAAAAACAGGGGTTCAAGTGTTAACTCTCCTTTCTGTGTCTCCTTCTGAAAGCCGGAACAACAACAGAAACCTGCTCGGCCGTCTGGAGCAAGAGAGGCGGAGGAGGGAGGTGGAGGAGAAATACATATCCCGGGAGAAGACTCCTGTCTTTGCCAATCCCTACAAGGTAATGGGAGTGGGGAGCGGGCTGGAAGGAGAGGAGGAAGGAGGCTTGGGGGCCGAGAGGAGAGCTGTGTCTTCTGCATGGGCTGTAGCAGACTTTGGCCCAATCCCTGCAAACACAGCATCTTCCCATCTGCTCCACTGAGCTTGCCTAACTTCCCTAGTGGGGATGCATGGTGATTCCATGCAGATGCTGAGCAATGTCTCTTGCAGAGCTGGCTCTCCTGCCTGGGCTGTTTCTGACATTCCCCTCTCTGTTCCTGTGCTGCAGACCAATAAAGAGGATGAGCTGTCATGGCACATCAAGCACATGCTGGGCGAGTGGGACCTCAACCTGATCCCCTGGCAGGAGTCCCCTCCAAGTCCTCTGTGGTTTCCAGAAATGTCCAAATCCATGTCACAGACCTGCAGGAGTGGTCTGGCCTCCAGGAAGACAAACCCATATGAGGACATGGGGAAGGAATTCTCACTGCAATCACTAGGCCTCAGGCCTAACACTAAGCAGAACTCTAAGGACTGCAATGAAGTTGTCTCCAAACAGAGGCCAGAAGCCAAAGCTCCACCATCCAAAATCCTTCCTGAGCCTGTCCAGGTGAGTGCAATTGTTGGGGCCCTCTGTTGTTGGCAGTCCCTCAAGGTCAGGGGATCATCACACTCCTGGCTGGTGGCTGAGCCTTGGCACTTGGTTCCAGATGTGCTTTGGGGTTTTGCCAGGCTCATCCTTCAGCACTGGGATGTTGCTGTGCCCTATGGGAGGTCGAAGTTCACAGTGCTGAGCCATGGCAGCAGGGCCAGGAGAGCCAGGGAGATGGTTTTCAAACTGTGTTTGGCCTTTGGGAGGAGAAGGAAGAGCTGGAGGCTGCAGTCAGCTTTTCCTGGAAAAGGCTGGTGATCAACTGCAAAGGACTGTAGGCAATACCTTGTGGAAAATGAGAGGAAGCTGAGAGAATAAAGCAGTGCAGGGCCTTGCCTTCTGCAGAAGCCATTCTTCTGTGCCAAAAAAATAAAGCACCATTCCTGGTCTCAAAGTCTTGGAAATGCAGAGTGCTGCAATCAGCCCTCAGGCCAGCAGCAATGGGCAGTGTTTGTCCTTGCTGCTTGGATGAGTCTGATTTTATTGGAGTGAATGACAAATGTCAGGGAGTATCAGTGTGAAGAAAGGAGCAGGGATGCTGCATCTTCCTTGGAGAGGGTGGTGAGGGAGGGGAAGGAGGGGGTGCCCAGAAACAGCTGAGACAGGCTTGGAATCCCTGGCAGCTTCTGCCATCAGCTGGGGGTGGGCTCAGCTCTGCAGAACATGCCCAGCTCCAAATCTGGCTGCTGAATCCATCACTTGGCCAAGCACGGGAGAGTGAGAAACGGTAGCTGGGGATTTGCCAATGCTGCAGGGGCAAGAAGAGGATGGCTAAAGTCAGCCAGAACTTGCATAAACTGTGTTGCAGCTTTGCAGATGTGTCAGAACTCCGTGTCTTATCCAGACTGCTGTGGCCTTTAGAACAAGAAGGAGTCTCATTTTATTTGGGTGAATGAGAAATATTCCTCTTTGTCTAGAACTGGCTTAGAAAAATTGGCAACCATTACTTCTGACTGGTGTATTTTAGCCAAGGAATCTTTTTGCTCAACTCTTTTAAATGCAGAGGGAGCCTGTGCCCCTGAAGGCAAAGCTTAGCTGCTTAAAAAAAGGGAGAAGACTGCACAAACATACTTACATAACAACAACAACAACACTAATAACAATAATAATAAATAGTAGTAATAGTAGTAGTAGTAGTAGTAGTTTAAGAATGGAAACAATATTTCCTGACTGCCAGGTTCCAAAGGGAACACAGACATTTTCCTCAGAGGAGGAGAAGGTGACTGTGGGGATTTCAGCTGGTTTTCCACCTGGTCTCCATTATTCACTCCCCTTCAGATGGGCCTTTTCATCCTTACTGGCATTTTATTATTAATGGACTCGCATGACATTTTTGGAGCTGTTGGTAAGCACATGCTGGCTGAGTGCATGTCAGTTAGTAAAAAACCCAAATCAACTCCTGCCTCCCTTGTTCTTGTTTCAGGAAAAGAAGCCCATTGGTGTGCCATCCACTGAAAAATCTTGGAAGGTTGGTGCTCTTCAAGAATAGATCTCTGCATTTCTTGTTTTACATAGATGAAGGAAATGGGTGGGGAAGAAATGCATTGCTCAGCTCCTGTTCACTCAGCAGATGTTTCCCTCCCTGAAAGTGTGTTTTGGGGTGGGTGAGGAGAAGTCGAGATAAAAGCTGGAGCTGTAAGATGTTGTAAGTTCAGCCTTCCTCTCAGTCTGTAACACTCTCTAGAGCAGTTCAAGAGCCATCCCATGACAGCTCATCCTAAGCAGCCAGAGCTGCTCCTTCCTCAAGCTGGAGGTTTCCATTCCCGAGCTCCCCTTGCCCAAAGGCTCTGGGCCTGCTGCCTTGTGTCTGGGCTTCCCAATTCCCATTGCCAACAAAGGGAAACCAGCCCCATGCTTGCAGCACAGGGTGTTACAGAGACCCAGATGCCCTTGAGCTTCTGAGTGTTTCTGAGAGGGCCAATGTGGCAGCAAACTTCTCTTTCCTCTCTCCCATTGTTTTCAGTAGGCTCTGCATTTGTAGAGCTGTCACATGTTTGAGCCAGAGGATGAATGGAAAATGCTTCAAGGACTCCCACTTTTGTTCCAGCTGTCGTCTCCAAATCTGATGTTTTTTCATGGCCATTTGAAGCATGTCATGTGTGGAAGCACAAACCCCATTTTACCTTGATTGTCAGCAAAAGCTGACAATAATGATCTGAGTGTGTTAGGCAGAGGTGGGAGTGCAGAGTGCTGCCCACCAAGTCAGCTTTAGATGGTGCCTACACCAGGCACACACATCTTGAAATCCTCCCCACTTGCTGCACTCTGCTGAATTCCCTGAGCTAACCTTGCCTCCCCCTCTCCTCTTTGTTTTTTTGAACAAAACAGGTTGTGGAAAAGCCACCTCCTTCACTTGCTCCTCCAAGGTACAGTTGTGTTGCCAAACAACCCTCTAGACCAAACTAGAAAAACAAACCTTTTCACATGAGGGGGAGATGGGAAGGGGTTCCTGGTTCCTCTTGTAGCTACAGGCTTTGCTTTGTGGCTGCCTGGAGCTGCTGTTGAAAATTGGTTTCAGTTTTATGGGGTTTTCAGGAAAGCTCCAAGTAGAAAGGAATAACCCGGGCATGCTGGAGTTTGCCTATGAACCAGACTTGGATTTCCCCAGGTGTTCCCTTCTTTTCTCCTCCTCCCCTCCTCCAGTGTGTCTGTAGATCCTATGTTTTTGTCTTAACCAAGGAACACAGATGGAGAAGTGAAAACATAAGGGGAAGAATAAAAAAAATCCTCAAGAATCCAACCTGAAATTTGTTGGGCTCTATTGGAAGTTTTCCTTGGAGGGTTGTTGCTTTCAGAAAGGCACTGGCAAGTTTTGGTGTTTAATTTAGCTTTAGTTGGCAAAAGACAGGTTCACAATACAGCAGTCAGATTCTGTTTACATTTTTGTCTGGCTGGGTGTGATGTTGAAGGTTTGATTATTCCCCCAGAGGGGTTTTGATGCTGGTTCTTTATTTTTGGAGCATGGCAATGTGTTCCCCTGGCCCTCTGCCCTCTGCTCTCAGTGGCCAAACACAGGGTTTGGGTTTCGATTGGAATGCTGCCATGTCAGTGGGATAAGGAAGTAACCTTTCCCCTGCTGCTGTTTAATTTTGTCTCCTGGGGGCCTTGCAGAGCTCTCCAGCCCCAGCAGAAGAGGGTGGCACCAGCACAGCCCAGCAGCTGGGAGTCAGGGAGCTCCAGGGACTGCCACAGCTCGCCAGCCTCTGCACTTCCAGGAGCACCAGCACCCAAGGTGAATGCAAATCCAATGCAGAGGCTGCTCCACAGCAGCCCCTTGCCTCCCTCTCTGCAGTCTGAGGGCAGCCAGGACAGCAGACCTGAAATCCTGTCCCTCTTAGGTGTCCCCTTGAGACCTCTGCAGCAGCAGCAGACATTTCTTGCCCTCTGCTTCCCTTTTGGAATTTGTCAAGAAACAGCCCTGCTTGGACTTCTGGAGCCTAACCTGGCAGTGTTCCCCCTTGTCCTTTGGCATCATTGTCTGGTCCTTCTGGAGTTTTCACCCCAGGATTAGTCCCTTTTGAAGCTGAGAGATGAAACCTGGAGTGCATGTGCTGGATCCTCTGCAGTAGGGATCTCTGGGCTGTGCCCCTGACTGACTGATTTCTGGTCATGGCTGTTTTGGACAATGGCTCTAGATGTGAAAAATTCCTCCTTTCATTTTCTGCTTCTTCCAGTCCTGTTGATGTAATATTTTCTTAGTTCTGCTTGGTCTCAAAGATGACCCTGTCTTTGATAACACAGTCCTGCAGTGCTGAAGGCTGGAGCCAGCCTGAGTTACCTGAGCACGAGCAGTGCTCTCAACTGGAAGCCAAGCACCAACTACACCTTACAAGGGTTGCATTTTAGCCAGGGCTATTTTTTTATTTTTTTATTTTTACTTCAGAAAGATGAGTCTGATTTTATTTGAATCAATGGCAAATATTCCTCCTTCTCTAGAACTGAACTGAGAATTTCTCTAGAATTAGGAACCATTATTTCTAAAGTGTCTTTTCTGAACTCATGAAACTTTTTGCTCAACTCTTTCACATGCAGAGGGAGCCTGTGCCCTTGCAGGCAAAGCTTAGCTGCTTCAATAGCAACTAAAGGAGAGTGATATTCAATCAAGGGAGCAGACTGCAGGAACAGACTGTCTTGAGAATAGGAATAAAAAGTCAGCAATGGAAACTCTTTCCTGACTGCCAGGGAAGCCAGACATTGATCTCACAGGAGGTGACGGTGGTGGCTTCAGCTCTTAATCCTTACTAGCATTTCTTTATGAATGGACTTGCATGGCATTTCCAGACCTGCTGGTCAGCAAATGTTTGCTGAGTGCTTGCTTGTTTGCTACCAATGAGTAAAATATCCAAACTCTCACTGCTCCCTCTTTCTTGTTTCAGCACATCCTGCACGTTTATGTGCAGTCCATTGAAGGAATCCTGAAGGTGGGTGCTCTTCAATACCAGATCTCCTGTACAAATCCATGAGGAGGTGGAACCCTCTGGCTCTGGAAGGCTGAAACTCCCTCTGTGTCCATCAGCAAAACTCCTGAGAGCTGCTTCTCTCCCTCTCTTTGCAGGACATGAGCAGCCCCCGTCACCTCTCCTGTCACCTCTTCAGACACCAACTAAAGCAGAGATTTCCAGACTCCCAGTGGCAACAAAGGTAAGCCAGCCCAATTTTCCCAGGGCTTCTGATAAATTACAAAAGATCTTTCTGCTGAGCAGAAGTCCAGCTCAGATGTTTGGCAGCTCTTAGAATGATTTCAAAATATTTCTTCCAAAATGCACATACCCCTAATGTGCCATTAACACAGTTTTGGAGTCAGTAGATGTGTTGTTAAGCTGCATGCTAAATTACTTTGTCCTTTCATTCTAGGAGTCCCAACCTGATGGATGTGCAGCACAGAAGCAGGGTAAGTAGAAATGCAAAGAAAACCCAGTTCTTTGTGTGCTGACAGGTAATTTTGTGTGTTATTTGGAGCAGAGACCATCAAGCGTTCACACTGATGAAGCAGCATGATTTCCTCTGCTTTGCTGAGCAGGGGTGAATTGAGGAATGGCTTAAGAAACTGTAAACAATCATTACCTGGAACTCCAGATAGCACTTCAGCAGAGGACAAGCAGTATTTTGTTCATCACTGCCATCTGGAGTGATGAACAATCTTGATCTTTGAGGGGCAAGCCCCTCCTGGAAGAAAGCACCTGCCTCATCTGGTGCTCAGAGACCAGAGGGTAAAATCTGCTACAGGTCAGGTAAATAAACACAAGCTTTTCATTCTTGATTTCCAGAGCAGGCTGGTGCAGCTTCAGAAACGTGGCTGAGTTCTGAGACAAGAACATTGTAAGTAACCAGACTCTGTTCCAAACTCTGCTGGGAAAAGAACCTGGAATGAACAAAAATTTGGGTTATCTTAAGTCAGATTTTTCTCAGAAAACTTCAATGCAGGGAATTTTCACCAACAGAAAAATTATTATTTCTTGATGGACTCATGAAATGGTTTAGGTTGGAAAAGATCTTGAAGATCAAGTCCTATAGTTAATCCAACAACACCAAGTGCACTAAACCATGTCATGATGACAGCGACTGTGTTTTAAACCAAAATAAAGTGAAAGTGGAGAAAAAGCCCCCAGGTCTTCATGTACCAGACTGAAAAAGTCTTCTTTTAATCTGTGGTGCTTAACATCACACTTTGTGCTTGTCAACCTGCTAATAATGCCGTTGACAGCAATAAATGCTAAGGGATACCAGCTGAATCTGATCATTCCTGGATATGGTTTTGAAGCCTGGCAGGACTAGTAAAGCTACAGCTACAAAAGCTATAGAAATGTAGCTGTGAAATTTGAAAGTAATCTCCTGTGCCCAAGGAAAACACTTGTAAGAAGTTTTGCAATGATTTTTTTCTTATTGAAAAATTGAGCAGCTCCGAGTCAGGGAGCTCCAGGGACTGCCACAGCTCCCCAGGCCGTGACCCAGAGGTCAGCTCCAGTGACAGTGAGGAGGACCTTGCAAAGGTGCTGGACCTGCCAGCACCTGAGGTGAGTGCAGAGACCATGGAGAGGCTCCCACAGCCCCTGCCCACTGCAGGGGGGTGTCCTAGGAAGGAAGCAGATGTTGTACTTCTCCTCTGGTTCCAAATGCTGCCTGGTGTGTCCTGCAAATACTGCTTTGTTAGACCCCTCTCACTCCAGTGAAGGCTTAGCTATTTGCCCACAGGCAAATATGGGTTTTTTATTGAGCAAATATCCATCCATGGTGCTCAAGGAGCAAGTTAGGGCACATGGCCTGTTAGTTTAGAGTAATTCTTCACAGGCCAAAGCCCAGACCTTACAACCTCTGGGCAAGAGTCCCTGGGCTCTGGTGAGCTGTGCTAGGACAGAAAGAGCCCATAAAGGCATCAGTCTTGAATCCTTCGTTTCTCTTTTTGTTGGCAGCCTGAGCCACCAGCTGATAAAAAGTGGTGGCTTGGAAACCTGATGACCCAGGCAAAGCGAGGAGCAGCACCAGGACAGGGTCCCAGGGAAATTGCCCGTGGGAATGGACGTGAGGAGGGTGAGAAGCAGGAGCAGGGCATCAGCAGCCGCTCCTGCCAGCAGCACTCCAAGGCAAGGGAGTCTCCTCACGAGAGCTGTGGCCAAGTGGCCAAGAAATCCCAGCAAACCTGTCAGCAAGTGGCCAAGGGCTCTCAGGAGAGCTCTGGCATGCCAGCCAAGACATCTCAAAAAATCTCTGGCCAAAGGGCCAAGGATTTCCACAAGAGCTCTGGCCAAAGGGAAAAGGATTTCCCCCAGAGCTCTGGCCAAGCAGTGAAGGATTCTCAGAAGAGCTGGAGCCAAGTGGCCAAGCATTTTCCCAAGAGCTCTGGTAAAGTGGCCAAGGAATTTCACACCTGCTCTGTCCAAGGTGCCAAGGCTTCAGAGAAGAGCTTTGGCCAAGAGCACGAGACTTCTCACAAAAGCTGTGGCCCAGTGGGCAAGGACCCTCAGAAGAGCTCTGGACAAGTGGCCAAGGATGGTCCCAAGAGCTCTGGCTCCCTGGGAAAGGATTCCCAGAAGAGCAGTGGCCAGGTGGATCAGGCTCCTCAGCGAGCTCATCTTCAGACTAAGCAGAGCTGCCTGCATCCTCCTGGGCTCACCAAGGAGCCTTTGCCCAAGGAGTCTGTGGGTACCAAAAGGCCTGGAGAGCCCCTGGAACACAACAAACCCAAAAGGGTGAGGAAGGAGGAGAGTGAGCCTGGTCCTGGGGAGGTCACAGACCAGCCCTGCAAGGATCAGCTGGAAGTCAAAGAGAAGCCAAAAACCGACAGTGAAGACCAAAGCTGGCACTTCACAAGGCCTCTGAGGAGAGAGAGCACAAGGACTGCCCCCAGGCCAACACCAAAGGGTTTTTGGAGCCTGAGCTCCTGGGAGATGCTCAGGAAGGTGATGCCCTCATCCCCAATGGCCACAGGACTGGGGATTTGCACAAGGAGAAAGTGCCCTCACCTCCTGGGGAGAAGAAGTTGTTCTTGCCTGTGAGGAAGCCAGACTTGAAGAGAAAAGAAATGAGGAATCCTGAGGAGTCCCCTAGAAAGAAGAAGGTGAGAGGGGCAAGGGGAGGTGGGTTTGGACAATGACCAAGGTGGTGTTTGAAAACCCCTTGTGGAGATTCCCTTCATAGGTTGGCACTAGAGCCATGATCTTTCTCCTCTAAAGACAGCTCCATGTGTTATTTTTTGTTTTCAACCAGAATCTGTCAAACGGAGCTGTACTGGTCTGTACTTTATGTGAACTTTCAAGACCTGACTGATTTTTTTTCCCCTTTTTTCTTTCTTCCTGTTAGAGGGATGACAAGGGGGATACTCCCAGGAAGAAAAAGGAATGAGAAAAAATCCCCCCCAAAATTTCAGCCTTCAGCAAACAAAGAGTGCAGTAAACTGAAGTGAGTATGCAGTGGTGGGATGTGTAAATCTAAGTCAGAAGGGTGAGAAAAAGAACTGTATCTTCTGTCCAGACCCTTGGGAATTTGCTTTCAATTTTGTGTGCCTTCTGCAACTTGACCTGCTGCAGATTGGCCTTTCCATGCTGGAAGCAACCAGTGCAGAAAGCAGCTCTGCAGGTGGAGGTGGGTGAGGGTAGGGAACCTTTCCCTCCTGACATCTTCTGGAAGCTCAGAGGTGTTTGGGTTGGTGTTTGGCTGGGGGAAGGGATGTTCCAAGTGCAGTAGGAATGGCAAAGCTTTAATTGTGGAGTTCTTTGCTCCCTTTTCCTTAGGGAAAATGAGCAGCTGTCTTAGTGATGTGCTGGCTTTTGCAGTGGGAGGGGCAGGAGGTGTTTCTGGGCAGAGAGGGCTCTGGATCAGGTTGGGGATGGTGCTGTGCTCTGTGTCCAATGTGATGTGCAGCATCAGCTGTGCCAAGGCAGAGCAGCTGGAGAGCACGTGTGCAATGTGTAGGGACCAAAGCATGGCAAAGGTGGGTGCTGAAAGAGGGGAGAGGACTGTCCCATGCACAGCAGAGTCAGGCAAGAAGTGCAGCCCCACATCTGAGCCTTCCCACTGCATTTAACTTCATTTCCTCCTCTTCTGATGCTCCAGTCCATGAGCTGGGATTCACTGCTTGCTGTGTTCTCAGAAACTTTGAGGAGCTGACTAAAAATGGTGGAAATGAGCAGTAGTGAACCAAGGCTGAGAGCTATTCGGTGCTGCTTCTTGCTGCCAGAGTTCCCTGGTCATCCTGATTTCAGATGATCAGAAATCTGCTAGGCTATTGTGTTATTGAATGTTAAAATCCCTGCCAATTAAAAGTCCCTGTCCCTTGAAGCCTCTCAGCTTTGGAAGCGTTGTCCAGTTGAGACACTGGTGAGAACTGGTACAGGATGTAGCCAAGTTTTTAAGAACATTGTATGTGCATCACATTAATGAATTTCCTTCTCTTGTGCAGAGCATCAGAAGCTTCATTCCAAGCTGAGAGGAAGAATGTGGTGCTGCCACCACTGCTGGCCGTGACTGCTGCACAACGTGCACCAAACTCAAGCCAAAAGAGACTCAGAACTGAGACTGACAACCTGGACCTGCCTGCCACGGATAACCCTGCCAGGAACCAGGAGCCAAGCACAGGAAAGTGGAGGAAGATCCCAGGGAACAACCCCAGGGCATCACCATGGATATCCAGGAGAGCTGACAGGAGGATTCCTGCAACCCACACGTGCTGTGTGATTCTCTTCACAAACATCCTCTCAGATAAGTAACTCTTTCTGATTGCAGCCAACTGCAAATGCAAGACTGGTGGAAAAAGGAGTGTGTTTCTAAACAGAAATCTTTTGAATCTTGTTTAAAAATAAGAAACAACAAACCTGTGGGTGTGGCTGCAACCTGGGCCTGAAGTTTTATAGCTTGCTTACAAAATTCTTCATAACCCTTGCAGCTTTGCATTTCTGGGTTATAAAGTTGGATTTTACTGGCTGCTTGTTAAAATTTGGCTGTTTACTGTTGGCTTGGGGTGTGGGATTTAGGATGTTTGGGGGAGGGTGGGGCTGTGAGTTAAGCCAGGCTGTGCACCCTGTATTTGCTGCCTTCTAATAGCTCATTTTTTCCTGATAATTTTCCTCCTTCCAGCCCTCACTGCTCTCTCAGCCACTGAGAAGGAAACCTGTCGCTGAATTTCTCCATGCCTGGGAGAAGTTTAATGATTCCAAAGCACTGTGAGTTGCCAAGTGAGAAGCCAAGGTTCCATTTCCATTATTGGAGGGATTGCTGGGGAAGGAGGCGAGAGGGGGAGATCCTGGAGCACAGACTATGCCTGGGACAAAGGAACATTTTCTCTGGAAATTTAGGATAGCCGGACTTTGGAATTGCTTTAGGCATCCCTCTCTGACCAGCTTTCTCTCTGTTGTTTTTCAGGGATCTGCAGGGATGAGAAGAATCCTTTCCCAGAGACTTCTCTGCCAAATGAAGACAAGACAAGGAGTCTGAAGTTGGAGCAGTAAGTGTTTGTTTCACAGCCCTGCCTGCAGTTGCTGAAGACACCAAACAGGGCTGGCCCTGCAGCCACCCCAGTTGCTGCTTCCTTATTCCTCATTTTGGGAGCAAAGAGAGAGGGAGGGATGGGGGAGAGCACCTGCTGAGTAGCTTAGCTACAGCTGTGCAGCACTTGGACTTTTGACTCCTTGCTGGGCTTGTGACCAACATTTGCCAAAAGGAATTCCTAGAGCTGCTGCTACGTTTTTGTCCAGTTTAGTCATTACAAATGTCGTGTTGTCCTGTGGTGCAAGCAGTGGGGAAGAGTCAGAAGCTGTAACCTGCCATCCCACGGGGCCTTTGCAGTGCCATTTTCCATAAAACACAAAGTTTTGTGGGCCCCTTTGGGCAAAGGGATGCATTGCCATGATCTGCTGGCAAACTTGCAAAAGGAAAAAATCGGGATGTGCCTGGCAGAAGGGCTGGGAGGCTGTAAAAATCCTCTCCATAAAGAGGCAGCTGCTGAAAGTCAAAGAGCTCTGCAGGTTCTCTTTGAGTAAAGTCACTCCAGTCATTGAGTGTCTTCTGCCAGACGTGCCTGTTGGATGAATCTAACCAAATGTTTTCTCTATCCCTCCTTTTGTTCCAGAGATTTCTGCTGAACAAAGCCAAGAGACGTGACCAGGAGCCGGCCTGAGCTCATCCACTGAACGAGACAGAATTTACAGTGACTGAGACTGGAGCCCAAGTGCCTTCACTGGTCTCCAGGATGTAAATAGGTCCATGTTCTCTGTTCTTTTGGAGCCTCAGAAACAGTTTTGTTTTGTTCATTTTCTTACTGTTCAATGCAAAGCACCTGCATATTTTTTGGTTTGTTTTAAATACAGTTTGAAGTTCTTTTGTCTACCTCAGGAAAGCTTTGTGTTTTTTGAGGGTAATGCTTTTCTGCCTTGCAAAAGAAGAGATGGAGGGTGGTACCTGCCTTTAAAATAACCAAGTGCAAGGAATTTTTGGGATGGGCCCATGTGCTGGTGGTCTATAAACCTGTCTATTATGAATAACTAACAGGACAATATTGCCACCTATTGCTGACAGGAAATCTGCACTCAGATTGTTCCTGAGGGTCTTGCTCAGTTTCAGCCTTGTCAGACCCAAGTTTGGGTGGCAGAATGACACCCAAGGTGTGGTTGGAAACAGCTCTGCCTGTCTCCTGTGCTGAAGGGATGGGACTTGCAGGGAGGATTCATACTTGGGCTGCTTCTTGGCATTTGGGTTGGTGAGGCTGGGAAACTGCAGTGGGTCCTGGGACTGCTTGGGCATTGTTGTGAGTCTGAGAGCTTCCAGGGACAGGAATCTCTTCTGATAAAGGAGAGATTAAGTGGCTGAATGTGGAACATAAGGCACCTTTTGCATTTGGGTAATTGCCTGCAAGCACTGGTGGTCTCAGGGAGTGTCCAAGAGCAGAATTTGGTACCAAAGTAGGGCATCCTTCCTGTGGGAGAGGACTTGGGCATGGTTCTCTCCTTTTCTTTTGTATCATCTACACGCCAATCACTTTTTATTGAGTTGCAAGAAAATCAAGTCTAATTCCTTTTTTCGTTTTTTCGTGTGCAAAAAGGCCCTCGGGATCTAAAAATCTGCCTGCTACCATCCCATGCATGCCTTGTTTACACAGCAGGATCTTGAATCCCGGTGAGTCAGCTGGGCACACATCCCAAACATCCATCCCTACTCCTGCTGGTCTGGCTGTACTCGGGCACTGCCCAGAGCAAAGGAACATTTCAGTGCTGCAGCTGAAGGAGTCACAGAGATTCTGAACTGCATCCACCCATGGATTTCAGATCCTGCTAAAGCAAATCAACACCTTTCACATTGCACCAGTCCATCTAAAATTATTAAATCGAGTTATTACCAGGCTGTTCAGGAGAAGAATTGCCTAACTTTAAGTGTATTTATTATTGTATGTGAAGACAATGTGTTCCATGATTGTCACTACTGGTTTATCTTGGGTTTTAGTTTTATTTTCTGTTACAATTCATCCTAAATTGTGGCTCTTAGGGTGCAGCAATTTCTAAGCAAGTTCTCCCTTCTCTTCCCTAGAGGGCAGATCACACCCACATACAAGCAACTGCCAGCCTGATAACATGACAGCAAAATAAAGTTCTTGGCAGGACAGCTGAGTTTTACACCGATAAATCAGGGACCAACGTTTTTCACAAGTCCTACACTGTAACAGTAACCACGTGGAGTGCCAACCTCCAGAAGCCCCAAAAGCCTCGTAACACCCACAAAAGCAAGCTGCTCCTCTTCTCTCTTGAATGACCAGACTCTCTCTTTCCAGTCCAAAGCTACCAACCTCCCTGCTGAGGTTCTGTATATTCCTTCCAGATGAACCTGATCGTTTACTCTTTCTATCCAGTAGTTCCCTGGATTCACAAATTCCCAAGGATTTAGTCTAAACCAAGGACAGAAAGGGACTCCTTCTATTCTTCTAGCCATGGTTTAAAATATGCTCAAACCACCACACTCTAACTCTGACAGTCAACAAATACGAACCTCCTCCCCTTAATTTTTAAAAGGTTAAGGACACACAGCTGCAGGAGAGAGATTATTTTAATTTGTCCTGCTAGGTTTACACTGTCCTTTCGCCCTTTGTATTCAAAAACTCTCCTGGCTTAATCTAAAACTATCGAGCAAGAGCTTGCCTAAACTGCCGGGCTCTTTGAACTTGGCTTCAGCAGCCACTTCCATCAGCAAAGTACAACAGAGCAGCCAACACCACAGCCCGAGTAACAACACAGAAAACAGCGCAGAATTACCGGTTTGTTACCATTGTAACTTTTGTCACAAGATGGCAGTATTAAAATACACAATTTCAAATCCAAAAATACACAATGACAGCGGTGGCAGGGACCGGTTAAACCCCAACACCAAGAGTTACAGGGAATACCGTCCCCAAAACCAGGAATCGCCACACACAACCCGAATCCCAAAGTCAAAATCACTGCGGGGAAGGGTGTTTCTTTATCAAGGCACAAAGTATTCACCTGTTTTCAACACAGCACACAGCATGCGGCAATTTTAAATGTTCACCCCAATCGCTTCTCCCTTCTCCAGCCATTTCGGTCTCCTGAAAATGAAACGCCAGGGATGGGGCAGCATCTCAGAACCTGTCTGAGCCCATGGGAACAAAGGTTCCACACGTCCTCTCTGATCTCCCCTCATTCCCCTTCCACCCATTGACTTTTGTCCCCTCCAGCCCCCCCAGTGCAGAGCCTGGCTCTGTGCTCTCCATCAGCTCCTGGGTGGCTCTGCCAGGCTGGCATGAGGAGCCCCTCAGCCTTTCCTGCTCCAGGCTGGACAAGCCCAGCTCCCTCAGCCTCTCCTCACAGCCAAAGGGCTCCAGCCCCACCTTGGAGGCCCTTCCCTCCTCACCCTGCTCCAGCTGCCAGACATCTTTCCTGCCCTGGGCAACCCAAACCAGGCCCCAGTGACCTGGATAATCCACGGCCTTGATGTCCTGGTCACACAGCCCTGGCCCCTTGTCCCCGTGTCAGGCTCTGGGGTTGATTTGTGGAACATCCTTGGGGGAGGCTGTGGCTCCAGGTGGAGCAGGGGGATCCCGGGGGACAGGGGACCCTGCTGGGCATGAACAGCATTGGACTTGTCTGGGGCAACTGTGAGGGGGGGCTGGGGCAGAGTGACCAACCCAGTGACCTCACACAGCCCTGCTGTGATGTCACAAAGCAGCCCAGTGATGTCACAGCCTGCTCTGTGATGTCATTGTCTGCTCTATGCCATAGCTGCTCAGTGACCTCACATAGCCCACTCTGTGATGTCATAGCCCACTCTGTGACCTCATGTTACCAGATGATAAATTGCCCACACAAGTGAGCTGACACAATCCTTATTCTCCAGAACCCTTGGCCTCTGGAAACTGCACAATGCCTGTTGTATAAGAAGGGGAACTGGAAGTTTGTAGCTGTCGGGGCTTTGGGGTTTGGGCCCCGAGCTGCCACAACGTGCCCGGATAAGATGTCCCACAAGGAACAGCCTTTCCTGGTGTCTCAGGCAGATTTCAGCCACGAGGTAGGAGGATGCAAGCAATGCCTGGAGTCCAGGCCTTCAGCCCATGTTGTGATTTGAGCCTTGCTTCCAAAGTACCTTTGGCCAGCAGAGGAAGGAGACCGAGGAAGCTGCAGGGAGATTCCACAGACACTTTATTTCTTCCACGAAGGGGTCCCAGGCAGCAATTCAATGGACAAGGTACTAATGGGGGCTTTTGTAGGGTCAGGGTGTCTTGAAAACAGACCAATTATTTAGGGGATTGTAAAACGGACCAACTACTTAGGGATTTTAGAGAAAAGGGACCAATTGCTAAGGGGATTGAAAATGGACCAATTATATCACAGGGAGATAAAGTGAGGTTTGCAAAGGGGGGAAATATTTCTAGTATTAGTCATTCTAAGTAAGCAATTTCTTATCTAAGGGACAGCTTTGCAAGGAGGCTCTGTTAGGGTTTCTGCTCCTTCCACAGAAGTTCACCAGCTTCAATGTCCTGCCAACTCAGCTGGGCCGACTGGGAACATTGGGGTCCACGACCACCAGGGACCACCACAGAGATGCCCAGGACAGAAGAACCCATGGGTAAAGTGTTGGGAGTTGTTTTTTTCCTTCCCTCTCTGCCTGTGGAATTTTTTCCCACTGATATGCTAAGGATCACTGATGGCTAGGTCCTTGAGACTTCGAGATGGGGGAGGGAGAGACTCCCTGGTTTCTTTAGGAGTTTCTCTTGGAGGGCAGGGGTGGAGGGGGGGAACAGTGCGAGATGAGAAGAGGGTAAAGGAGGGTGGGGGGCTGTTGTTGGCACTCGCTTGCTTTGGCTGTTGGAGGAGGAAGGCCACTGGAAAACCTCACCCCACCATCCCAACGCCAGGAGCTGCCTCTTCTGGTGTTGGACCCCACACCCCTGCTAGGACGCTCTCCTGCTTCAGTTTGCTATCTCCAAGCATCCTGTTGGGGCACTGGGACTGACACTGCTCCAAGGATTCGTGAGCACAGCCTCTCCTCCACCCTTCCCATCTGGGACACAGCCACCATCACCCCAGTGCCCCTGCAGCTGTGCAGGATCTGCCCCTGTCCACCAGGAACCTGCCAGAGCTCACTGCCAACTGGGAGGGTAACTGCACCAGAGGGGAAAAGTCCCCGCAGCCAAGAGAACAGAGAACTGTTACTGGGTTCCTGTTCTGTTTGTTGTTAATTTCATAGTTGTTGTTTTGTTTTGTCTTGTTATATAAATATTAGTAAAGAACTGTTATTCATATCCCCATATCTTTGCCTGACAGCCCCTTCATTTCAAAATGATACTAATTCAGAGGGAGGGATTTACTTTCTCCATTTCAAGGGAAGGCCCTGCTTTCCCTAGTAGACAGCTGTCTTTCAAACCAGGACAGGGTGGTCAGTGGGAGGTGATCAGTGGCTGTGGTCAGTGGCAGTGTGGGCATTGGTGTCTGGGCAGTGGGTGTGGTCAGTGAAGGGGTGGTAAGTTGGTGTGGTCAGTGGCATGTAATCAGTCAGGATACGGCCAGTTCAGTGCTCAGTCACTTTGTTCAGTTGAGTGGTCAGTGGATTGTGGTCAGGAGTGGTCAGTGGGTGTGGTCAGTGGGAGAATTCAGTGGGTTGTGGTCCGTGGGTGTGGTCAGTTGTGATATAATCAGCAATGGTCAGTTGCGTGGTCACTTGGTGTGGTCAGTGGGTGGGGCATTGGGTGTGGTCAGTGGTTGTGGTCAGTGGGGTGTGGTCAGTGGGTGTGGCCATATCGAGTGGTCAGTGGGTTTAATCAGTGGGTGTGGTCACTTGGGTGGTCAGTTGGATGTGGCCAGTGGGGTGTGGGCATTGGTGTCTTTGCAGTGGGTGTGGTCAGGGGGGTGTGGTCACTGACTGTGGTGAGTGGGTGTGGTCAGGTAATGTCAGGGAAGGTGTCAGTGGGAAGGTGTCAGTGGGAAGGTGTCAATGGAAGTGGTCAGGTGGTCATTGGGGTGTAGTCAGTGGAGGTGGTCTGTGAGTGTGGTCAGTAGGTGTGGTCAGTGGGTGTGGTCAATGGTTGTGGTAAGTGAATGTGGTTGATGCAGGTGGTCAGTGGGGGTGTGGTGAGGGTTTGTGGTCAGTGGATGGGGTCAGTTGGGTTTTAATTGGAGTGTGGTCAGTGGTTGTAGTCAGAGATTGTGGTCATTGGGAAATGGTCAATTGCTGAAGTTAGTGAGGGTGGTCAGTGTATGTGGTCATTGGGGTGGTCAGTGCATGGGTCAGACTTGATGATCTCCAAGGTCTTTTCCAGCCTGGCTGATTCTGTGATTCTCTGAAACCACCCCTGGAGCAGTTGCAGGATGAGCCCTGGGTCTCCTCTTCACAAGGTCCAGCAGCCCAGGTCCCTCAGCTTCTCCACACAGCCCCAAAGCCCATCCTGTCAGTCCTGCAGAGCCTCTCCAGCCCCTCCTCATTGCCCACAACAGGGAGCCCCACACCCAGACACAGCAGCCCAGATGTGCCCCCCTGGCCTGTGGTGCCTCTGGCAAGGGAACAGCACGAGGCACTGCAGGACCTTGCAGACAATTCCTGAAGCACTTGGAGGATGATCCTGCTTCCCAAGTGATGTTCCCATGGTGCCAACTCAGGAACTGAAATGGGGAGTGGGGCCAGAGGGGAAAGCGCAAACAGGGATGGGCTGTTTGCAGGGGAGGGAATAGGGATGGGCAAAAGGGAGACATTTGGAACAGGGTAGAAGAAAGAAAACAAAGGTGAAACAAAGAAAATGGTCAGGGCAGTTTGGGGGTGGCTGCCAGGCAGCCCTGGCTCTGAGCAACAACATCTGCAGTGGGACAGGAAACTCACAGCTCATGGGAACAAACTTTCTGGCTGACTTCAGAGGCCACGACAAAGCTGAGTGGTTTCCCTGCCATCCCCCAGCCCTTGCTGGCCCCAGGGGCTGATGGCATTTGTGCTCACTCAGCTCCATGTCCCCACAGCAGCACCATGGGGGTGCTGAGCCTGCTGTGTGCAATGCAAACAGGGGCTCCTGAGCCAGTGCTGCCGTGTGTGTGCCTGCAAGGATGCGGCTCCTGTGTGAGCTGGGGGAGAGGCCAGGGCTGCAGAGGGGGGATGTTGTTGGCAGGTGCATGAGGACGCTCTGGGATGCTGCCCTGGGGTGTCCAGCGCAGTGGGGATGGATCAGCCCCTGCTCTGCTGCTCCTTGCCAGGGTGTCCCCCTTGCAGGGAGCTTGCAGAGCACCAGCCATGCTGTTTGCCCCCAGCCTGCCCACGGCCAGCCTGGGGCTGCTCCCGGGGCTTTTCTGTGCTCAGCATTGGGCTGCCCAAGTGTTGTGGAGAGAGCCTGGCCAAGGAGCCTGGAGCCCCCAGGCCCTGGCCTGAGGCGTCAGCGCTGCCCCAGCAGTGCCCATGGCCTGTCCCTGCTGCAGCCCCGGCACTGCCACCCCCAGGGCTGTGCCCGGCCCCGAGAGCACTCAGGCCCTGCAGCAACACGAGGGCCAGGAGGGCAGCGGGGCAGTGGCACGGGAGCAGCACTGGCAACACCAAGTGCTGCTGCTGCTGGGCACAGCTGCTGTGCCAGCACTGATCTGCCCCAGCTCTGCACACAGACATTGCTGCTGCAGCTCCAGAGAAGGGAACAAAAGGGGCATCTCTGGAGAAAACTTTGCTGGACGATCCTTTCATATATAGCCACCAAGAGTGCAGCTCCTCATTGACAGAGTCTGTGGCCACAGGGAAGGTGGAGAGAAACAAAATGAGAAATGAGACGAGCAAAGGCTTATATTTGTGGACAATATAGAGAAACTAAAACAAAGGAAAATGGATCTCACAACTAACCAAACAGGAATTATCAAAAATGTCTTTTATTTACGTGATTTTCATTATTTTTCTGGAAGTTTAATGTCCCTGAAACCCTCCAGTCACCAGTCTCCATATTGCAGCCTTAAGCTCCTGGTTCCTGAGACTGTAGATGAGGGGATTCAGGGCTGGGGGCAGCACTGAGTACAGAACTGACAAGGAGAGATCCAGAGATGGGGAGGAGATGGAGGGGGGCTTCAGGTACTCAAATAAGGCAGTGCTGAGAAACAGGGAGACCACAGCCAGGTGAGGGAGGCAGGTGGAAAAGGCTTTGTGCCGTCCCTGCTCAGACGGGATCCTCAGCACTGCCCTGAAGATCTGCACATAGGAGAAAACAATGAACACAAAACAAGCAAAATATAGAACAGCACTTATCACAATGAGCCCAAGTTCCCTGAGTTTGGAGTGTGAGCAGGAGAGCTTGAGGATGTGTGGGATTTCACAGAAGAACTGGCTCAGGGCATTGCCATGGCACAGGGGCAGGGAAAATGTATTGGCTGTGTGCAGCAGAGCATTGAGAAAGGCACTGGCCCAGGCAGCTGCTGCCATGTGGGCACAAGCTCTGCTGCCCAGGAGGGTCCCATAGTGCAGGGGTTTGCAGATGGACACGCGGTCGTAGCTCATGATGGTCAGGAGATAAAACTCTGCTGAGATGAAGAACAGAAAGAAAAAGAGCTGAGCAGCACAACCAGTGTAGGAGATGTGTCTGGTGTCCCTGAGGGAATTGTGCATGGCTTTGGGGACAGTGGTGCAGATGGAGCCCAGGTCAGAGAGGGCCAGGTTGAGCAGGAAGAAGAACATGGGGGTGTGCAGGTGGTGGCCGCAGGCTACGGCGCTGATGATGAGGCCGTTGGCCAGGAGGGCAGCCAGGGAGATGGCCAGGAAGAGGCAGAAGTGCAGGAGCTGCAGCTGCCACGTGTCTGCCAATGGCAGCAGGAGGAAGTGGCTGATGGAGCTGCTGTTGGACATTTCCTGTGTCTTGGCATGGGGATCTGTAACAAAAGTAATCATGGAATAGTTCAGTTTGGAGAGGACTTGAAACATCCCAGCCCAGCTTGGTGGCACTTTCCCCCCACTGCCTGCCCAGGGCTCTGCTGCCTGGACCTGTCCCTGCCAGCAGCTGCTTTTCTGTGCCCAGGGCTGGGCCCTGCCAATGCTGCCAGAGCCCAGCCCAGCCCTGGGGGCTCAGCTCTGCCCTGCAGACCCCTCCCAGCACAGGGCACTGCCCAGGGGCAGCTTTGCCTCTACAGGCTCTGATGGCAACATCACAGCAACCCTGAAGAAAAATGGAGAAAAAACCTCGAAAAATGACACTGATGTTGCCTGTGAGGGACCCTGTGCTGATTTCTGTCACTAACTGCTTTATTAAGATCCGAGATCAACATTTTTTTTCCCCAATCTGACCTGAGAGATTAATATCTATATGCAATTTTCCCACCTACTCAACAGAGAACAATTGATTATAAAATCAGGATTTTCCTTTTCATGCAACCCCTGCCTCTCTGTGCTCCCTGTATAATCTCTTTGGAAATGTTCTAGATTTAAATGTCATGCTGGGAGCAGCAGTCCTGAACAATGCAGCATCCTCACCACACAAGGAGAACACTTCCAAGCCTCACCAGCTGTCTCCTTCCACCCAGACCTTGTCCTCCAGTGCTGGGAGCAGCTCCCAGGGCTGGCTGAGAGCTGTCCCTGGCAGGCAGCAGAGTCCCTGCCCCAGCACAGCACCCTGGGCTGCAGGACCCTGCTCTGCACCACAGCCCTGGGCACCCCTGGCTGCTCTACACAAGAGATCATCAGAGAATGTACTCACACAGTCTGCAGGCATTGGGATGTTGCAGCTTTAGGAGATCACTGCAGGAGCTGCAGCTGCAGCTGAGGCTTCCTGTGTCAAGGGCTGGGAGTGATTCTGCCCCAGTCACGTCTGAGCATCTTCCCAGCCCTGACTGATTGAATCTCTCTGTGCCTCTGTGCTGTGCCTGGGGTGGATGCAGGCAGTGCCCCAGCCCTGTTAGGCTGGGAGAAGAGCTGCTCATGAAGAGAAATGTGTTTTTGAAGCTCTTCTTGGTTGCCAGGATCACCCTCTGTGTCAGGAGCCCAGCCCAGCTCAGCAGCACAGACACAGCACAAGGATTTTAATGACTCTCTCAGGGCGTTGGTGCTGTCTTCATCAGACTCAGTCCCTCAGAGTGTGCTTGAAAAACTTCTCAAGAACTCAAATTTTAATTGAAACACTGAAGTTTCTTCAAGTTTTAATGGGTCCCACTGAGGGACACGACTCAGAAAGTGTCCCCAGGTTCCAGTTAGAGCAGAACACTGGAGGCACTGATGACAGGTGGGGACAAACAAGGGAAAGGGGTCTGTGATGCTGAGCAAACCTGGATGTGTTTCTGGAATGCAAAGGGCCAAGGGCTGAGCCCCAGCCCCTGGCAAGGCACATCCTGTCCCTCCCTCATTGCTCAGGGCTCTTCCCGGGCCACTGGGCTCTGGGCATGTGCAATGCCAAGGGCAGCACCATGGGGCGGCCCCTGCCAGGCTGCTGAGCAGGGACAAGGAGGCAATGAGGCCCCAGCACAGCAAGGCTCACTTGTCCCCTGCTGGCCTCAGGCCCAGGGCCAGCCTGCATGGCCCAAGTGCTGCAGGAGTTGGCTGTGTCAGGGCCTTTCAGCTGCTGCCCATCCCTGTGCCCTCTGCAGCCCAGGCTGTCCTACGGTGTCCATGCCCTGCGCCTCTGTCCCTGCAGGCTGTCGTCATCCCCCGGCTGCCCCACCTCGCTGGCCCCTTCCTTTGCTGACAGCTCTGCCTCCTGCCTGCCTCTGCCTGCACACATAAAGCCTTGGCCTTGACACTAAAAGGGTTCATTCATTTTTTACCATGCCTGTGAACGTTTTGCACAAGAACAAGGCCTGCAGGGGCTGCTTTTCCAGCAGGGACGATTGGAAGACAAAAAGAAGACATCTGGCTCAAGGATGCAGTGGTAGAAAGAACAAGAATGGAACCTGGGAATCTGGAGTGGGTTTTATGAAAATGGATGAATTGTAATACACATGTATTTTCTGAATATAAGCACCACACTTGTAGACTCAAGTGTCCACGTAAGGTTAGGAGTTATCCCACATTGGACCTGAGGCCTGAAATAAATGATGCGCTCTTCAAATCCGAATTAGTGTTAAGGAGTCTTATTCTGATATTTTGGAGATTTGGTGACAGTGGGGCCTCACAGAACCAAGTCATCAATGTTACACTATGGAACCTCAAGGAACAAAGGGTCTTTTGACACTCTGGGTGCTCATGGAACCCAAATCCTTTTTGACAGACTGGGGCCGCATGGAGCCTATGGTCCATTGTGACACTGCAGATCCATGGAGACCATTGTGGCCCTGAGAAACCTCCTGGAACCAAAAGTCCATTGTGACAGAGCCAAGGGGCCATTGTGACACTGTGGGGCCACATGGAACTAATGGTCCATTGTTATACTGCAGATCCAAGGAGGCCATGGTGACACTGTGGAACCTCCTGCAACCATGAGTCCATTGTGACACTGCAGGGCCACACAGAAGTAATGTGACCATATTATACTACACAGCCTCGTGGAACAAAGGGTCCATGGTGACACTACGAAACAGTTGCTCAGAGTATGAAAGCTCATGGAACCAGAAGTCCATTGTGACCAAGGGGCCATTGAGACACTGTGGATCCAAAGAGACCATTGTGACACTAAGGAACCTCATAGAACCATAGATACATTTTGACACTGTGGGTACTCATGGAACAATGGAGACTCTTATGATACAGAATCAGAGAATTAATGAGCTTGGAAAAGACCTTTGAAATCATCATGACCTAACATCACTTCATCAATTTAACCGTGGCTCTGAGTGCCACGTCCAAGCTTTTTTTAATGCTGCCAGGGACTGTGACTCCACCACTTCCCTGGGCAGAAGATTTCAGTGCCCAGTCACTCTTGCAGTGAAGGATTTTTTTCCTGATGTCAAACCTAATCTATCCTTGGCTCATCTTCAGACTGTGTCCTCTCATTCTGTCAGAGGTTGCCTGAGAGGAGACCAACCCCCACCTGACTACAACCTCTGTTCAGGTGGTTGTAGAGAGTCTCCCTGGAGACCATTGTAGCCATTGGGGCCATTGTAGCACAGCAGGGCCTCATGGAATCAAGGGGAGCACAGTGACAGTGTGGGGCTGCATGGGACAAAGGGGCCATTCTGACACCGTGGAACCAAGGAGACCTTTGTTGCCGTACAGGGCATCATGGAACAAAGGAGAGCATTTTTACAATTCGAGACATTTTGAAATCAAAGGACAATTGTGGCATTTCAGGGCATTTTGGAACCAAGGGGATCCTAGTGATATTCCTGGACTCAATGGAACTAAGGGGCCATTGTGACACTGTGGGGTCTCATGGAATCAATGTTCTGTTGTGACACTGCAGGGCCTTATGGAATCATGGAGATTATTCTGACACTACAGGTGATGACTTGGAGTGGCTATCTGGAACAGAGGCTAGAAATGTTTAAGAGAATAACGTGGGTATTTATTAAGGGCTTTCAATAGATTCACCTTGGGCAGTCAAAAGGCTCCCACAGGCTACACCCAAGATGGAGAGTGGTCATGAGTTTTTCAGACAGATTTAGGTTTGGTCTGTTTGCATGTCAGGGGTTAATCCTCCAATTACAGCTTCAGGTAATGAAGTCATACTCCCCCAGTTTGCCCCCCTGCAATTCAATTTTGTTTCTATTTTTGGGGGCCTGAGGCTGTAGGGTGTCCTTGATTTTTAGAGGAATTGATTTGTCCGACCAAAAAGTGAAGAGATGTATCTAACACTTCATATGGAGTTTAGAGTTATGCCCATATGCAGTAGAGGATTTGAAAAATATAAAGGCTAAAATTTTAAGGCATCACAGGCCTCACTGAATCAAGGGGCCACTGTGACACTTTGTGGCCCTATGGAACCAAGGAGTCCATTGTGACACTGCAAGACCTCATGGAAGCAAGGAACCATTGTGACACTGTGGGGACTTGTGGGGCCAAGGGGTGATTGTGTCACTGTGTGGCCCCATTGAACCAAGGAGTGAATTGTGACACTGCAGGGCCCCATGGATCCAAGGGAACAGGTAACAGGTCTGCTTGGCTTGGCCTGACTGGTCCATCTGCCCTTGGCATGTCAAGGGTCTCTTTTCATGTGCCTCTGAAACACTGGGGTTCTGGGCTTTCCTTAGCTGGAAAAGCACTGTCCTTCTCATCCAAGCACTCATGGCCGAAACAGGAGTCTGCCTCCAAAATTCCCAATACCAGGGATTTCTCCCAGACAAAAGCTGCTGTTACAAAAAAGCCTTGCTGGCCTTGGCTTCCTGAGGGTATTTTTCCTCCAAAATTGTTATCCACAAGAGTTTCTCCTAGCTAAAAGTTTCAGGACAGATAAGTCTGGCTGGCCTTGGCCTCTGATGGTGTCCTTTAATTTACCCTGAGACACTGGGGCTCCATTCTTTCCTTCCTATAGAAAAGAAAAAACCTTCTCCAGGCACTCAAGGATGTAAATGGGATTCTGCCTCCAAAATTCTATGTAACCAAGGATTGCTCCCAGACAAAAGCTACAAAAGGTGGGTCTGGCAGGTCTTGGCCTCTGGTGGCTACTGCTCATCTACTCCTGAAACACTGAGGCTCTATGCTTTTCTTCCAGTGGGAAAGAGCCATCCTGCTTCTCCAGGTGCCCATGGCTGTAATTGGGATTCCACCTCTGAAAGTCCTGTATCCAGTGATTGTTCCTAGATGAAAGCTGCCATTATAGACAGGTCTGGCTGGCCTTAGCCTCCTGAGGGCCAGATCTGCTCTGCCTTCAAAACACTGGGGCTTTCCTAACTGTGCAAAAGAACTGGGTGAATCCTCCAGACATAAATGGCTGAAAATGGGATTCCATATTCAAAATTCTGTATATGCAAGGGTTGCTCCCAGACAAACCTGCCAGGACAGACAGGTCTGCCTAGCCTTGGCCTGTGGTGACTGCAGTTCATCTGTCCCTGAAACACTGGGACACCATGGTTTCCTTCATTTGGAGACCATGGTGACACTCTTTGGCCCCATGGAACTTGTGACACTTCAGGGCCTTTTGAAATGAAGGGGCTATTGTGACACTTTGGCCACCCATGGAACCAAGGGGAGATGTAACAGATTGTCGGAGAAGGGAGACGCGGACACCAATTCGGTCATCAGCAAAGTCTCGTTTATTGATACGCAGAGTGGCCATTAAATACAGTGCTTAATTAGCTCATGCATAGTGCAAAATCTGAGCTCATCATTGGTCTAGCTGTGCGGCTTAGCTAAGCACTTCGGCATTCATGTTTTTCTCAATTCTGCGTGCCTTCCCTATCTCAAGGACACTGTATCCGTGAGACTGAGGCCCACTTTGCTAGCTTTACTAAGTTGATCTGACTATGGCCTTTTTCTTCCAGCTATTCCTGCACCAGGCTCTCTACACTTCCCCCGTTTTCTTTTTAAACTAAAAGAGTGGTATGTCAAGCTTTGCTGACAGTCTTTTGAATAAAATTTTGTAAGCAAGTTATCAAGCAAGGTAGCAATAAAGCTAAGCACAAGAATATATCTAACACTATAATAGCATACTTAATAACGGTTCGAATCCATCCCCCAAGACCTAGGCTTTTTAACCACTCGTCAATGCCCCAACCATCTCCTTCTTTTAGGTTGTGTAATTTCTGCTGCATGTTTTGTATCTTTTTGTGGATGGACTCAGAGTGGTTAGATAAATTCATGCAGCACATTCCCTTGAACTCCTTGCAACCATACTGGCAACCTTACTAGGCAGGTTTTAAAAGGATTTTGTACTCCTCCTAGACTTAAGCAGATTGATTCTTGTCTTGTTATGTTAGTGAATGTTACCTATACGTTTTCCCGAGGCGCATGCTGCATTGGAAAAGATTTTGTGTGAGCAAAGTTAGCAAGCATAAGCAGTGTAATGATCATCATTTTGATTTCTTTGGCGGCCTATTCTTTTTACGCCCTGTATTGCTCCCTGTTATCTGCAGTTGTTTTACCTCTTCTATACTTTGATTTAATACCTCCTCTGGGTCTGTACCGGGCTTAATTGGTCCTACCTGAGGCCAAGGCAGGTGTGGGACTTTATGTCTGCATCTTGCAGCGATAATGTGTGAATTTGCATAGATGTGCTGCCTTTTAATCCAGTTGGTAAGTTCCCACCGGGCCCAAGCTAACAGGAGCTGTTCTGGTGTCTCGTATAGGTTTCGTACTTGGGCATATGGCACTTCTGCTTCTTTTTCTAGGGCCCGACCCCAATTTGAATCTCTTAGGTCGTCACTTTGACACCTCTAGCACCACAAACTAAACACTGTTCTCTGTTCCACCCACGAGCAGTCCCCACAGCCCCCGCACTTTAGGGCTACCCAGGCTTCACACCATGACCCCCCACATGCACAACAAGGACGGCTGCTGAGAGGCTGTTCTTTCTAGTACCCGTGTCTCCCGTGTTTTCTTTTGTAGCTGTGTGAGTGCACCGAGTAGGTGGTTGGCAGTACTCCAGATGGTAAGATCGATGGGCGAGGAGATATCTCGGCGGGAGACAAACCCCTCATCGATGTAGCGTATAATGCCCTTGAGGGCTTCATGTTGTTGCGGGGTTACGGTTACGGGTGCGGTTGGGTTAGTTCCTTTAAGTAGTGGCCTGAGGGAGTCTAGCAAGGAGTTGGGTATCCCAACAATCGGCTTGAGCCATTGTAGATCTCCTAGCAGTCGCTGTGCCTCATTTAGAGTGGTGATCTTTGTTGCAAGCTGGAGCTTCTGTGGCCGTACGATTTGGTCTGTGATAGACCACCCCAAGTACCTCCATGGTGTGGATCGCTGTATTTTTTCTTGAGCTATTATGAGGGATGCCTTTGCTAGGGTGCTTTGAATTTCCTGCATCTGAGTGTCTGTAAATGCTGATTCTTGAGCAAAGAGGATATCATCCATATAATGATAAATAATTGTGTTGGGCCACTGTATCCTTAATGGTTGTAATGTGGCATCAACATACAGTTGGCACAGGGTAGGCGAGCTCTTCATTCCTTGTGGAAGAACAGTCCATTCATACCGTTTATCAGGTTCTTCTCTGTTTATTGCTGGTAGGGTGAACGCAAATCTTTTAGTATCTTGAGGGTGTAAGGCAATAGTGAAGAAGCAGTCCTTTAGATCAATGATTAGAAGAGGCCAGTGCTGTGGGAGCATTGCTGGGTTGGGGAGGCCTGGCTGTAATGCCTTCATCGCCTCCATTTGATTATTTACTGCTCTTAAATCGTGCAGAAGACGATATTTTCCTGACTTCTTTTTGATCACAAAAATTGGCGTGTTCCATGGGCTTGTTGAGAGTTTTAAATGTCCTTGTTGGAATTGTTCCTTTACGAGTTGATGTGCTTGTATTAGACTTTCCCTTGTTAGAGGCCATTGCTTAACCATTACCGGTTCATTGGTAGTCTAGGTGATTGGGATCGGGAAAGTCCAAGCAATGGCAATTACCCCAAAGGGTGCTCGTTGGATAAAACGACCCCTATCTGAGCCAAAATGTCCCTTCCAATTAGGCAATGTACCGATGGTGGTAACGCAACTACGGACAACACAGTCACCAAATCTTGCCCATCTATAGTGACCTTTACTGGAGGAGTTTTTCTGGCAAGGGTGAATCCTCCGACGCCTGTCACGGTATCCGTGGTTTGCAGTGATGGCCAGTTGTGGGGCCATTTTTCTGGAGAGACAATGCTGGTATCTGCCCCAGTGTCTAGGAGTTGTATTATTTCTATTGTCTCTCCTGCATAGGTTAGTTTCACCTTCTTTTTGGGTCTGGTATGGAGATCCATTGTGAGCATAGCAATACCTGATGATCCGAATCCTTGGTCTCCACGTGGGGTTTGTCTTTGTGGTTGAACACCTTGGCTCAACTGTGGAAGTGGAATAAATTGAGCAATACTCTGACCTGCTTCAATTGTCAGAGGAGGAAAAGGAGTATAAACCATTATTTGTATTTCTCCCGTGTAGTCTGCATCGATGACACCTGGTAGCACAAACAGTCCTACAATGGAGTTCGCCGAGCGTCCCACTATTAGTCCTCCATAAGCTTGTCTTTTGATATTTATCGGGCTATAAACTCCAGTTGGGACTTTGACAGGGCGAGCTGTTATCAAAGATGTTTTTACTGCGGCTGCCAGGTCGAGTCTCAGGCTCCCTGCTGTGGCTGGTTGTAGACAGGAGATGGCGCTGGTGTCACGGCGGCTACTTGTGACCGGGGCCAATATGGCGGCGGCCGCCGGGGGCTGATCGGCGGCGCCCGTCGGGCCGCGCCGCATCCACCCGCATCTGTAGCAGTGCGCCGAGGGAGGCCGGTGGTCGTTCGATGTGGCCGGGGCCGCTGTAGAAGCACGGAGCGGAGCAAGAGCGGCTAACACCTGTGACTGTGTGGACTCGGCTTGTTTCTGCAGCCCTAAGCCTAATTCTTTTAGTGCATTAACTAAGAAAACCTGCGCCCCTCTCATATACTCTGGGACTCCTGCCTTTTCAATAGCAGCAGCAGCCTTATCTACAAAGTCCCCAAAGGATTTATTTCTTCTCTGTTTTATCCCCATATACATGGGTATGCCTGAGCTATCTTTGACTTGATTGATGGCATTCCTTACTAGACGCATGGCTTCCCTAACTTTGTCGGGTCCCGAAATCATTTGAGCCTCTGTCCTGCGGTATTGTCTTAACCCCATTAGTTTGTCTATGGTAATTCCAGCTAACGGATTTCCCGGGCCCCTCTGTGTTGCAACTGACTCTTGAACAAGAGCCTGCCAATGCGCGTTAAATAGCAACTGTTGATGTTGCGTGAAAATCAGTTTCACTATACTTCTCATATCATTTGGCAACAGCAGGTATGTATTAAACAAGAAATCTAGCATTTGCTTAGCTGGCTCACTCCGGAAACCAAACTGACTCACTGTCTGTCTCAGCTGGGCTAGCAGCTTCCAGTCGGGGGGCGAATATTCTCCCACTTGGACGGCTTGTCCTTGCTGATTTATCCCCTGTGTATACGTGACGGGGAAAACCCAGGTTTTCGCTGCGTCAACAGCGCTTTCGTCCCCAATCTCCAAGCCGTGTCTGGCTAGCATACTCCACGCCTCCCCCCGCCGTCTTGCCATCTCCTCCCACAGGTCGCTTTCCGCCCTAGGGACCGGAGCTGGCTCCACGGTGGGCTTAGGGGCGGTAGGCTCAGACCGGCAAGGGGATTTTTCGCCGCCGGTCTGGGGCCCTTCGCTGTCGGAAGGCGGGGTTACTCCGCCTTCTGCAATTGTCTCCGCCGCCGCGGCAGAATCCTCCTCAAGCTCTTTTAAGGGGGGTGCCGAGGGCCAAGCGCAGCTGGCCATGTCCGTCATTCCTGCCGCCCCCCCAGAGATAGGTATTTCAACTCTGGTCGTGCTGGGTGCTCGGGGCTCATTATCGCCATACTGATCATTTCTTTTATATGCCTTTACTGCCTCCCGAGCCGCCCTTCTCTCCGCCTGCTGCTTTAGCAGTGCGTTGTGAACTACCTGCCAGATCTTTCCCAGCTTTTTTGCTGTTTTATCATCCTCTAATACCGCCTCCCACAGTGCATCCCCTAACTTACGCCACTCATTTAAATCATGCACGGTGTGAGGATTAGAGAATAAACCTTTAGCATAACCCCAGACTAACAACCCCGGTATGTCCTTCCTGGGATTAATTTCTTTCAGCCCTAACTTATCTATATGTACTATATAGTATATATATATGTATATATGTAGTATATGTATATGTATTATAAATAAATCATATGCTGCTTGCCTGTCCATTTTTCGTCGTCAGCGCTGTTGCAATTCTCCGGCTTCGGCAGCACGTATGGCCCAGGACCACCTTTATGGCTCCTGGGGGTGTCTTCCCTACGTCGTTTGACACCGACCCGGTTGCAGCAGGCCCCAACTCTACTTCACCGACCGTGGCGCGTTCTCCCCCGTTTTGTTTTCAGCGACGGGGGGCACGTCGGGGTTCACCATTTGTCGGAGAAGGGAGACGCGGACACCAATTCGGTCATCAGCAAAGTCTCATTTATTGATACGCAGAGTGGCGATTAAATACAGTGCTTAATTAGCTCATGCATAGTGCAAAATCTGAGCTCATCATTGGTCTAGCTGTGCGGCTTAGCTAAGCACTTCGGCATTCATGTTTTTCTCAATTCTGCGTGCCTTTCCTATCTCAAGGACACTGTATCCGTGAGACTGAGGCCCACTTTGCTAGCTTTACTAAGTTGATCTGACTATGGCCTTTTTCTTCCAGCTATTCCTGCACCAGGCTCTCTACAATGTGGGATTTCACAGAAGAATTGGTCCAGGGCATTGCCATGGCACAGGGGCAGGGAAAATGTATTGGCTGTGTGCAGCAGAGCATTGAGAAAGCCACTGGCCCAGGCAGCTGCTGCCATGTGGGCACAAGCTCTGCTGCCCAGGAGGGTCCCCTAGTGCAGGGGTTTGCAGATGGACACGTAGCGGTCGTAGCACATGATGGTCAGGAGGGCAAGCTCTGATCCAAGGAAGAAGACAACCATAAACACCTGGGCCACACATCCTTCATAGGAGATGTTGCTGGTGTCCCAGAGGGAATTGTGCATGGCTTTGGGGACAATGGTGAAGATGGAGCCCAGGTCAGTGAGGGCCAGGTTGAGCAGGAAGAAGAACATGGGGGTGTGCAGGTGGTGGCCGCAGGCTACGGCGCTGATGATGAGGCCGTTGGCCAGGAGGGCAGCCAGGGAGATGGCCAGGAAGAGGCAGAAGTGCAGGAGCTGCAGCTGCCGCGTGTCTGCCAATGGCAGCAGGAGGAAGTGGCTGATGGAGCTGCTGTTGGACATTTGCTGGGTCTTGGCATGGGGATCTGTAAGAAAAGTAATCATGGAATAGTTCAGTTTGGAGAGGATTTTAAATATCCCAGCCCAGCTTGGTGGCACTTTCCCCCCACTGCCTGCCCAGGGCTCTGCTGCCTGGAGCTGTCCCTGCCAGCAGCTGCTTCCCTGTGCCCAGGGCTGGGCCCTGCCAGTGCTGCCAGAGCCCAGCCCAGCCCTGGGGGCTCGGCTCTGCCCTGCAGACCCCTCCGAGCACAGGACACTGCCCAGGGTCAGCTCTGACTATGCAGGCTCTGATGGCAACAGCACAGCAACCCTGAGGAGGTTGGAAAAGTGACACTGATGCTGCCTGTGAGGGACCCTGTGCTGATTTCTGTCAGTGCCTGCTTTATTAAGATCCGAGATAAAAAAATCTATATTTTTCCCAACCTGAACTGAGAGATTAATATCTATATGCAATTTCCTATCTACTCAACAGAGTGCAGTAGATTATAAAATCACGATTTTCCTTTTTATGCAGCCCCTGCTTCACTGTGCTCCCTGTATAATCTGTTTGGAAATGTTCTAGATTTAAATGCCATGCTGGGAGCAGCAGTCCTGAACAATGCAGCATCCTCACCACACAAGGAGAACACTTCCAAGCCTTACCAGCTGTCTCCTTCCACCCAGACCTTGTCCCCCAGTGCTGGGAGCAGCTCCCAGGGCTGGCTGAGAGCTGTCCCTGGCAGGCAGCAGAGTCCCTGCCCCAGCACAGCACCCTGGGCTGCAGGACCCTGCTCTGCACCACAGCCCTGGGCACCCCTGGCTGCTCTACACAAGAGATCATCAGAGAATGTACTCACACAGTCTGCAGGCATTGGGATGTTGCAGCTTTAGGAGATCACTGCAGGAGCTGCAGCTGCATTGTCCTGCAGCCAGAGGCTTCCTGTGTCAAGGGCTGGGAGTGATTCTGCCCCAGGCACTTGTGAGCATCTTCCCAGCCCTGACTGATTGAAGCTCTCTGTGCCTCTGTGCTGTGCCTGGGGTGGCTGCAGGCAGTGCCCCAGCCCTGCTGGGCTGGGAGAAGAGCTGCTCATGAAGAGAAATGTGTTTTTGAAGTTCTTCTTGGTTGCCAGGATCACCCTCTGTGCCAGGAGCATGGCCCAGCTCTGCAGCACCGACACAGCACAAGGATTTTAATGACTCTCTTGGGGTTTGTGCTGAGGCCCTGAACATCAGTCCCTGAGAGAGAGCTGAAGAAACCTCTCAAGAACTCCAAGTCACAATCAAACTCCAACATTTCCTGAAGTTTTAATGGATCCCACTGAGGGACACAACTGAGAAAATTTCCCGAGGTTCCCGTCAGAGCAGGAAATTGGAGGCAGTAATGACAGGAGAGGACAAAGAGAAGCCAAGTCTTGGTGCCCTGGGGCACAGCAGGGTCTGTGCCACCAAGGGCTGGGAGGAGACACCTTGTCCTGAGCCACTGGGGCCTCCTGGCACAGCCCCAGCAAGGCTGGCCACTGGCACCCCTTGTGCTGCCCTCAGCATCCCCCCACATCTCAGTGGCCTCAGGGATCTGCTGGGACGAGTCCCTGGGGAGCCTTGGTCAGGAATGGCCCTGGGGACTCCTTCATGTTCCCAGGAACTGCAGGTTTTTTACAGGACTTTGGGTTTTGCTTTTCCCTTGGAGTTCTCTGAGATCTTTGTGCAATCCTGGCTTCCAATTATCTGCTTTAATGAGTCCCTTGAGAGCCTTTGTCAGTAATGATACTCACTGGGGCTCATTAATACTTGAAGGTATACTAAGTTTTTTTAAGGTACTTGGAGTTTCCCTTTTGACACCAACTCTTTTAGTAGTTTATGCAATCATGGCTCCAATTATCTGATTTAATGAGTCCCTTGAGAGAACTTTGTATTGACACTCAATTCGGCTCATTAATACTTCAAGGAACTTCAATTTTTTAAGGTACTTTCCTTTTTCCTTTCTTTTCTCAGTCTCTGAGACATTTTTGGGCAATCCTGGCCTCCCATTCTCTCCTCCAAAGAGTGTCCATGAGGAGCCTGTGTTGGGGATGGACCTCAGTGGGACCCATTAATGCTTTGAGACACTTGGGGTTTTTCTTCTGCCTTGGACTCTTGGAAAGGTTTGTGCAATCTCCTCTCAGGCCCTGAGGTTCAAGGGCTCAGCAGCAAATGCACCACGGGGCTGATTGGGATCAAGCAAGTCCTGACAAACCATGGCTCTGCCACGATTTCTCTCTGGTCTGGTGCCATTCATTAGGAAGATTTCCTACTACAGTTAGAGAGAAATATTTCAAAGAGCTTCTATGAAATATGAATTCCTATTTTAAAGAGAGTGTTTTATAGCTCTTCTCATTAGACATATGTGATTGCAGTATTCTGTGGTTGATATTGATCCAGGTTCTCTCCTCAGGAGCTTTGGCCTGCTCAGAGAACCTGTGCCTTGAGGTCTGACCCAGTGTGGAGAACCTTGCCCCACATTGCCCAACCCCATCCTGTCTGTCTTCACTCACCTGGGACCTGCTTTGCTTGGAGAACTGCCTGCACTCAGGCCAAAAGGAGTTTCTTGCCTTTTTTTTGTTTTGTTTTGAAGCATTCTAAAACTCCTGAATTTCCTCATTGAAAACAGACACCTTCTATGAGTGTGTGCCAGCCCAAGGTACCACCAAGCAGGTTCCCCTTCTCCAAGTCAGAACCCTGCAAGGAATGTTTGAAACCTTTGGACTCCTTGGTTCCACAAGGCCTTGCTGGGTCACCATGCACTCTTGGTTCCATGAGGTTCTGTTCTGTCACAATGGAGATTTGGGTCCATGTGGCCCCACGGTGTCACAATGCTCTTTTGGGTTCCATGAGGCCTTGATCTGTCACAATGGACTTTTGTTCCTCGAGGTTCCATACTCTCACCAATGGTCTCTGTAGTTCCAGAGTGTCACAATGGACTCTTGGTTCCATGTGGCCCCACAGTGTCACCGTGGTCTCCTTGGTTCCACAAGGCCGTGCAGTGTCACAATGGCTCACAGGTTCCATGAGGCCCCACAATGTCACAGTGGCCCCTTGGTCCCATGAGTTTCCCCAGTGTCACAATGGTTCCTTGGCTTCACATGGCCCAGGTGTTTCACAATGGACTCTTGGTTCCGTGGGGCCCCGCAGTGTCACAGGGGTTTCCTTGGTTCTGTAGGGTCACACTGGACACTGCAGCGCCCCCTGCTGGCCGGGAGGACCTGGCACTGTGCGAGCACCTCCTGGTGGCCGACCCCTGCAACTGTGAGTGGCTTGTACTGGTTTGTACTGGTTTGTGCTGGGATGGGGTCCAGGAAGTGCTGGGACGGGGCTGAGGTCATTGGGTTGTACTGGGTTATACTGAGAGAGGGTGTGTGAGTGTCTGGGTAGACCTAGCACTGTGTGTACTGGTTGTACTGATTTATACTGGTTTGTACTGGGATTGGCTGCTGGGGGGTTACTGATTTGTACTGGGTTATTCTGGGATGTGGTACAAGGGGTGACTGGTTTATGTTGGGTTATACTTGGTTATACTGGGTCATACTGGGTTACACTGGTTTATATTGGGATGGGGTGCTGGGGGTCACTGGGTTATACTGGGTTATACTGGTTTATATTGGGATGTGGTCCTGGGGGTGACAGGGTTGTAGAGGTTTATACTGAGTTATAGAGGGATATTCTGGATTCTACTGGGTCAGACTGGGGTGTACTGGGTTATACTGGGAGGGAGCTTGGGGATGCTTGGCACTCCACTGGGAGCAACTTCTGGGGATGCTGGCCTTACTGATTTATACTGGGATGGGACCTGAAACCTACTGGGAATGACTTCAGCTTGGTCTGAGCTTACTGGTTTATACTGGGAGCTGCCACCATGGGCTCAGGGGCTCAGTGGTAACTCCCAGTGCTTACTGGTTTATACTGGTGCCCTCCCAGTATAAACCTGGGAGCCCCAGGACCACACTAGGAGCCCCTAGACTACACTGGGAATGGGTTTGGGTGCATGAGACCTTACTGGTTTATACTGGGAGCTGCTGCCACAGGCCTCAGGAGCTAGGGAGTGGCTCCCAGTGCTTACTAGTTTATATTGGTGCCTTCCCAGTCCACACCTGGGACCACTGGTAGGCACTTGCAGCCAGGCAGGACCTCAAGGCTGAGCTGGCCTTCACCAGGGCCTTGCTGAGCTGCAACTTCTCCAACTTCTCGGCCTGGCAACACTGCCTGGGGCTGCTGATGCCCACCAGGAACTACAGCAAGGGCACTGCCCCCCGGAAGGCTGAAGGAAGGTGAGGGATTCCTCAAAAAATCTCCCACAATTTTGCAGGATCCCCAAAATTTTTACAGCACCTCCCTCACTTAAAGTGGGAGCTGGTGTGTTCTGTTGGGTTGAATGGGTAGACCTGGTGTTCCTAAATCCCCATTGACTTCAATGGGCAGACCTGAACTCCTGGATACCTGGGTGCCCCCACTGAGATATTCGGGTTTCCCCTGTTGCCCCCCTGAGATTTTGGGGTGCCTCCTTTGCCCACCCCAGAGCTGGAGCTGCTGCAGAATACCATCTTCACCAACCCCATGCACCAAAGCACCTGGCTGTACCTGCACTGCATCCTCTCCTGAGGTAACTCAGGGCTCCCTCCCACCCCTGATGTCCTCACCTGGAGTTTTGGGTACCCCTGAATGTTGGGGTGCACCCTGACAGCCCCGCAGCTGCCAAGGGTCATCTGTGTCCATGTCAATTGGGAGAATGGTGACCATCATCTTCTCCTGGCCTGTCAGGGTGAGTCAGGGCACTTGGGTGCCCCAAAAATTACCTGAATATCCCTGAAAATTATCGGGGTACACCTGGATACTGCCCAAAATCACCTGGATCCCTCCCAGCAATCACCTGGGTACACCTGGCTATCCCCAAGAATCACCTGGATACCCCCAGAAATCACCTGGATACACCTGGTTAGCCCTTGGATCCCTGGATCACCAAAAACCCCTTGGGACCCCTGAAAACTCTAGTGTCTCAAACATCCTCAGTGCTATGACTGGATAGACCTGGTGCCCCTAAACCCCATTGCCTTTAAAGGGTAGACCTGCTGTCCCTAAATTCCTATTAATTTTAACGGGTTAGACCTGGAGTCCTGTTTATCTCCATTTATTGCTACAAATCCCTCCCAGTTGTCCCACTTTTTTTCAGTGCTCTTAGTAACCCCAGTGTCCCCTCTCAGCCCTTCCCAGTGCTCCCAGTTCAAACAGGAACTCTTCCCAATCAAGCCCTATCAATGGGTAGACCTGGTGTCCTTCAATCCCCTTTGACTTCAGTGGGCAGAGCTGATGTCCCAAAACTTTTGGTGCTAAAAATCCCAATTTTGGGCTTGGAATTCCCAGCTTTTGGGATGAAAATGGGCATTTTTGTTGCTTACCTGGGAACACAGCTCCAGCCTGGACAGCAGGTGAAGGATCAGGGATTTGGGATTGGCCTCCAGGAATTCATCCAGGACATCCAGAGCATAGGCATTGCAATCCTGGAGTGGAAATTCCCAGAATTCAGCCCAAGATTTCCTCCAAATTTACTCAAATTTCCCTATATTAGGGCCAAATTTCCTAAAAAATCTCATTGACTTTAATGGAAAGACCAGGTGTCCCTAAATCCCTATTGACTTTAATGGAATAGACCTGGTGTCCATAAGTCCCTATTGATTTCATTAGTCATGTCTGATGTCAAGAAAATGTGCATTGGGAGATTGATATTACAAGAGATGGGGCAACTGAGAGACGTTGTCAAAGATGGTTTATGGCCTCATGGTGTCAGTCTGATAGAAGGGTGAGACATTAAAGGTGTTACATCCAACACCATAAAATCAGAAGCCTCCTCATTCTTAGTTACAATGCCTTATGTTCGTTTTTTAGCCAATCAAATACTTGTGTGAAGTTTGCCAGCATCCTTTTCCACCAATCATTAATTGCTTTGCTTCTCATGGCTTTGCAGTAATGTGTCATTTTTCAACCAATCCTATAACACTTCACAAACCTACACTGATATATCTTAAACTTCTAATTAACATTATAACAAGTTCTATTGCTAAGCTTTACAATCTTTTACTATTTTACTTAACATACTGCTTTCCTTACATAATGCATATTTCTGTTTGCTCTAAAATATAGTTCTAGTTATACTAAAAACTTATATTCCTGTTTTATATCTATTGTACTTTGAATGCTCTGATTGTCTAAGATTTCTCCAAGGTCTTGGGTCAAACCTTGGATCCATCTCAATCTCTGAGCCTGTATGCACAAGGCCCTGAGAGCTCTCCATGCCTGCATTTCCCACACCACCTGTCATCTCTGCCTCCAATTTCCTGCTCTCACTGGAACCTGGGGACACTTTCTCAGTTGTGTCCCTCAGTGGGACACATGAATGGTATCAGAAAATCTAGAGTTTGATTCTGACTGAATTCTTCAGAGGTTTCCTTGAAAGCAACGGTTCTGCCTTGATTTCCCTCTGGTCTGGTCCAATTCTTTCAGTAGTTTTTTAACTCCAATTATAGAGAAATATGACAAAGAGCTTCTTAGAAATATCCTTTCCAGTTTTCAAGGGTGTATTTTATTACTGTTGTCTTCAGAGCAGAGGTGATTATAGCATTCTGTGATTGATCTTTGTGAGAAATGGATTTGTAAAGGATTCTCAAAGCCTGACTGAAAGCTCACACAGTCTTGTACATGTGTATGCAAACTCTGAGATAAGGTGTGCTGACTCAGAATGGCCCTGGAATAGAGAAGACATCACTGAGAGAGAGATTGAACTAGAAACAAGTTTCAAACAATGGCCTTGCAAAAAGACCAGATTTTTTTCAAGAATTAGAACTGTGAAAGATGCATTGTGGCAAGACTATGTGGAATAAAACACTAGGTAATTGGTGTTAGAATTATTAGAACCATTGTGTGGCAAAAGCTAATAGGCTGAAAAACATTTATAAAATATTGTAACCAGGAAACAAGTTGGCTTCAGATAGAATGGCATGGAGTTTTACATCTCTTATGTTTCACTCTTCCAGGAGTCTCATAATGGAATAAAATATTTTAAAACCCCTCTGTTGCCCCATCTCTGTAGAGCTAGGATTTTCTGACAGTTCAGAGTCCCCGGACATCAGTCCCTGAGAGGGAGATGAAGGAAAACCTCTCAAGAACTCAAAGTCATTTTCAAGCTCCAAAGTTTCTTTAACTTTAATGGGTCTCAATGAGGGACACAATTGAGAAAGTGTCCCCAGCTTCCAGTTACAGCAGAACACTGGAGGCAGTGATGACAGGTGGGGACAAACAAGGGAAAGGTGTCTCTGATGCTGAGCAAACCTGGATGTGTTTCAGGAATGCAAAGGGCCAAGGGCTGAGCCCCAGCCCCTGGCAAGGCACATCCTGTCCCTCCCTCATTGCTCAGGGCTCTTCCCGGCCCACTGGGCTCTGGCCATGTGCAATGCCAAGGGCAGCACCATGGGGCGGCCCCTGCCAGGCTGCTGAGCAGGGACAAGGAGGCAATGAGGCCCCAGCACAGCAAGGCTCACTTGTCCCCTGCTGGCCTCAGGCCCAGGGCCAGCCTGCATGGCCCAAGTGCTGCAGGAGTTGGCTGTGTCAGGGCCTTTCAGCTGCTGCCCATCCCTGTGGCCTCTGCAGCCCAGGCTGTCCTACGGTGTCCATGCCCTGCGCCTCTGTCCCTGCAGGCTGTCGTCATCCCCCGGCTGCCCCACCTCGCTGGCCCCTTCCTTTGCTGACAGCTCTGCCTCCTGCCTGCCTCTGCCTGCACACACAGAGCCTTGGGCTGCTCCAGATTCCTTCTGGGGGATGTGTTGCACCACAGCCCTGCTCTGGGAGAGAAATTCCTTTCTCCTTGGGTCCAGTCTGGACCTCCCCAACTGCTCCTGACATTAATTCTTTCTTTTTCATGGAATTCTCTATTATTTCAAAGGGATCCACCATCCCTGAATCCGTCCTTGAAACACTCCCAGGGCTCTCCTGTGCTGTCCTCAGACTCCACTCCATTAAGCAGAGAACTTCTGTGTCCCTGTACAGTGATCATGTGCTTGAGGCCATGGGTGCCTGGACAAGAAGGACAATTCTTCTCTCTAAGAAGGAAACTACAGAACCCCAGGGTTGTGATGGCAGATCAGAAGCACTCACCAGAGGCCAAAGCAAGCCAGACCTGTCTATCCTTGCATCTTTTGTCTGAAAGTAACTCTTGGATATTTGTGGAGTTTTGCATGTGGAATTCCATTTCAGCTGTGAGTCCCTGGATTGTAATGACAGTTCTTCTCCATGGGAAGGAAAGGGCAGACCCCCAGTGTTTCAGTGGCAGATGAGAGCTGGCCCTCAGAAAGCCAAGGGAATCTGACAGCTTTTGTCTGGGAGTTATCCTTGGTTATAAGGAATTTTGGAGGCAGATTCCCAATTTTAGCCATGGAACCCTGGAAGTGAAAGATGCTTTTTTCCATGGGAAGAGAAGCACAGCCTTCCAGTGTTTTAAAGGCAGATGCAAGGTGGCCCCCAAGAGACCAAGGCCAGACAGAGCTTTCTATCCTGGCAGGCTTCATACGGGAACAATCCAAGGACATAATCAAATTTGGAGTAGGAATCCCAATTTTGGCCATGAACCCCTGGATTTAAAGGACATCTCTTTCCCACAGGAAGGAAAGCATTGAATGCCAAGGTTTTAGGGGCAGATGAGAAGCGACCCTCAACATTCCAGTGTCAGCTGGACCACTCAGGTGGCCCTTAGGAGGCCAAGTCAACCAGACCTGTTCCATGTTCTTGGATCCTTGGGGCCCTGCAGCATCATGATTCTTCCTTGGTTCCATGTGGCCCCATAGTATCACAACAGATCTTTGTTTCTATGAGGCCCAGTAATATCACAATGGTCTCTTTGGCTCCACAGTGGCACAATGGCCCCTTGCTTCCATGAGGCCTTGCAGTGTCAAAATGGTTTCCTTGGTTCCATGGGACTGCACAATGCCAGAATGACCCCTTGGTTCCACAAGGCCTGGCTGTGTCACTGTCCTCTTGCTTCCATGGAGACCCAGAGTGTCACACTGGGCCCTTGTGTCCATGAGACCCTGCAGTGTCACAATGGTTGCCTTGGTTCCATGAGGCCCTGCGGTGTCACAATGGTGTCTTGGCTCCATGGGACCCAGAGTGTCAGAATGGTCTCCAGAATTCCATGAGGCCACACAGTGTCACAATGGCCCCTTGGTTCCATGGTGCCACACAGTGTCACAATGCCTCCTTGGTTCCGTGAGGCCCTGTGATGTCACAATGGTCTCATTGGTTCCATGAGGCCCTGCAGTTCCACAATGGCCCTTTGGTGTCACAATGTGTCACAATGGTATCCTTGGTTCCACAGAGTCAGAATGTCCCCGTGATCTCATGGAGCCCCACAGTGTCACTACGACCCCCTTGATTCCATGAGGCCCTGCCACGCTAAAATGACCCCTGTGTTATACCAGGCCCTGCATTGTCACAATGGCCCCTTGGTTCCAATGGGTCCTGAAGTGTCATAATGGTCTCCATGGCTCCCTGAGGCCCCACAATGTCACAATGGGCTTTTGGTTCCATGAGCTTTTGTACAACCACCAACGATCTCCTCGGTTCTACGGTGTCACAATGGACCCTTTGTTCCATGAGGTGCCTGGCCTCCCACAGCCCCTCACAGTCTCCCACAACCTTTCATAGCCCCTCATGGCTCCTCAGAGACCCTCATAACCCCTCACTGCCCCTCACAGCTCTTCACAGCCCCTCAGGACCCCTCACAAACCTTCATGGCCCCTCACAGCCCCTCATGGTTCCTCACAAAGGAGAAGGAGTCGGGCCCTGCTTGTTCCCCTTTTATTTTGGTCCCTTCACAGCAATGAGTAAAGAAAGGCTGAAATGGATCCTTTCCCCAGCATTTCCCTCAGGGTTCATTGCAGGCTGAAGCTCTGTGCTGGCGCTGCCCCAGCACCAACATCCCTGCAGCCCCCAAGGCCTTTGCTGTCCCCCCGTGTCCATTCCCTGTCCCCGAGTCCCGCCCGGCTCTGGCAGCAGCAGCAGCCGCAGCGCAGTGGGCGCCGGCCCGGCCCAGCCGGGGCTCCCGGGCAGGAGCAGCAGCAGCGCCGGCCCCTTCCCACCTGCTCCTGCCTCGGCTCCCAAGGCCTTTGTCCAGGGCAATTCTGGAGTACAGCAACAATCACCCACACCCAGCCCTGATTCCTCAGGGCCTGCCTGTGCTGCCCTGACCCAGCCTGCAGAGAAAGAAATGATCGGGTTCCAGCGCTGCTTTCAGCCCTGTTTTACTCACCCTGAGCTGACAGCAGGAGGCTGTTGTTGCCTTTGCCTTGGGAATTGTAGCTCATGGCTGCTCTTGCCCCTCTTCTGTTTGCCACTTGAATTTTATCCTTAATACTGCAATTGCCTTTTTCGATCAGTGCTATCCAGAGTGCTTTTGTGATGGGGAACTCGGGCTGTTTGTTGCAGCCATCATGAGTAGCACATCTTGTATTGCTCACAAGTCCATGAGCACAAAGTCAAGGAAAATTAAAGCCACACAGGCCACATTTGAAGCACTCAAACACAGCCCTGTTGCTGGTGCTGCTAAAATAGAAGCAGCTGACAGAAGCCATCACAGAAATTGCCATGGAGTGTCAAATAAAATGAAAAATCCACCAGGACAAAGAGAAACCAGAACTCCTCAACTGGCTTCATTGTTCCTTCCCAGCAGCAGCAGGAAATGGAGATGCCCAGAGGTATTTCCAGCTGCTGCTGATGCCAGTGGGAGCCCAGCCTGCTGCCCAGCCCCAGCGGGATCCTGAGCCCAGCCCGGGCAGCTCCCGCAGTGTCGGGAGCTCAGCGCACGCGGGGCCAGGCCCAGAGCCCCGGGCACGGCCGCCCATTGCGGGGCAGCGGCGCAGGCGGAATGTCCTGAGCCCAAACCTCCTGCTCCTGCCACACAGCGCCCAGCCTTCTCCCCCTGCTCCTCCTCTCCCAGCACGGCACAAATTCCAGCTCCGAGAAGGCTTCCCCACACAGGCCTCAGGCTCCTCTTTCAGCCTGAGTGTCCCTGCAGAGGAACACGGCATCTCTCAGGCACTTCCACAAGCTCAGGGTTCTCATTTCATGGGGAATCTGGGATGCAAATCCCTTGCTAAAAAGGACAAAAGCAGAGGGAATGAACTGGAAATTATGAGGAAAAAATGACCCTTCTTACAGACAAAGTTCATTCCCTGCATTTCTCCTTTTCAGATTCTTTCAGTCATCTACTTGGAGAGGTCCAGCTTATTCTGGTGCTTTTCATGAACTGATGGTACTCTTGATTTATACCAGTGCAAGAGATGTAGAATCAGCTAAACTGAACACAGAAACAAACTCCCTCTGTCAGCCCATTTTCATGTTCTAGATCACTGTCAAGATGTCCATGGGGGTGTTGGAATGATTATCACACAACTCTCCACTTCTGGCTGCAGGCTCTGGAGATTCTTTCTCTGCATTCAGTCAGGGTTGCATTCCCTAGCAATTCCTGGTTGCACCTCCTGTTTTCTTAGGTTAGAACCATAACAATGAAAACCTTACCCATGGCACAACTCCCCAGCCCACCAGGAAAAGAAAGGACAAGTTGTCAAGTTCTCAAAACCTTTGTCCTGCTTTGCTGCATAAGTTGTGCTGCACTCACAGTGTGGAAAGCCAAGAGAAGCTGCAGTTGGTGGCACATCTTGTGACAGGAGCTGCACCTCGTTCTCCAGGAAAGGTTCTTGGAAAGAGGAAACAGGACTGTGGAGAAGATTCTGGGAAAACTGAAATTACCTTTAAAGGAGTGAAATTAAAATAGAAAGAAACAATCCAAGATGTTTTTCTCTATTTATTTCTATGGTCCCATTTTCCATCTTGCACTACTTCTCCATCCCTTTAATTCCAAATGGATCTCAGCTCTAAGATCCATGACTTGCCAAGTTTTAGACACTGTAAAATACCATGAGCTACACACAGTTTGCCTTTCCCTTTTTTTTTTCTTGGAAAGCAATGCTGGAGACACAGTGCATTGCTTGGGTCAGGTACAAATTCTGCGTTCAGGGAATGTGCTCAGATAGTGTTTGAGCCTCAGCAGGGACAATGCACAGCAGCAGCCAAGGAGATTCCTGTGCCACTGTGCAGGAGTCAGGACTCTGGATCTTTGCTCAACACGGCAAAGTTCCCGTGTTTGGACAGAACCAGGGGCTGCCAAAGGGGGAGAGGGGGAATCGGTGCGGGGGTGAGCAGGGAACGGGCACACGGACACACGGACACACGGACAAATGGCCCTGGCGCTTCAGTGGCAGCGACAGCAGCGAAAGAAGCGACTTTGTCGACTCCTTCATGCTTCTCCTCTCCCTCTCTCCCTTCCGTGCTTTACCAGCCCCTCCCTCCCCGGCCTCCCTCTCCCTATTCCGGACCAGGCCATTCTCCCGGCCCCGGGCGGGGCTGCCCCGTCCCCGTCCCCGTCCCCGTCCCCGTCCCCGTCCCCGTCCCCGTCCCCGTCTCCATCCTCGTCTCCATCCCCGTCTCCATCCCCGTCCCCGTCCCCGTCCCCGTCCCCGGCCGTCCCGCCGCGGTCTCGCCTCCGCCCGGCTCTGCCCGTGCTGGCGGTGCCGCTGCTGGGCGGGCATCAGTGCCTGGGGCTGGGGCGGCATCGCCTCCCTTTGGCTCCGCCTGTCCCGGCCCCGGCCCCGGCTCCTCCCGGGGCCCGCGGAGGACACACGCGGCGCGGCCGCTCCCGCCGCCTGCGCTGCGGCTCCCCCGGCCCGAGCTCCGCCGCTCGGCAGCGCGGCCGCCGGCCCCGAGCCGCCGCTGTCCCGTTCCACAGAGCGAACGCCTGGGGCTGCCCGGCCCGGGGCGGCTGAGGGGCGCTCGGGGGCCGTTCCTGGCCCCGGGCCGAGCGCTGACAGCCGCGTCTCGCCGGCAGGGAAGGCGCAGCAGGGCCTGAAGGAGCGGTACCGGCTGGGTTCGCTGCTGGGAGAGCGGGCGTGGGCTGAGCGCTGCATCCCTGATGCAGAGCATCCCGGGCTGGCTGAGGGGTCCCAGAGCCCCGGCACGGCCCCAGCCCCACTGAGATCGTGCCCCTGGAGATCGTGCTGCTGGCCAAGGTGTCCTCTGGGTGTGCTGGGGTCATTCGGCTCCTGGAGTGGCTTGGGTTGAGGTGCCCAACAGCTTCTTGTTGGTGCTGGAGCGTCCGGAGCGGTGCCAGGACCTCTCGGGTTTGCAGGCAGAGCGGAGATTCCTGCTGGAGCAGGAGGTGCAGGAGCTGTTCCAGCAGGTGCTGGAGGCTGTGCACTGTCCTGCTCAGGGACATCAAAGCAGAGAACATCCTGCTCGACCTGGCCACTGGGGAGCTGAAACTGATCGACTTTGGCTGTGGCACCTTCCTCCAGGACACAGCCTACACGCAGTTTTCAGATGAGCCCTCCCAGGGGATGCTCCTGGGCATCTCATGGCTCAGCCTGGGTGTAGCACCGGGGCTTCCCCCTATTGCAGCCGGAATGGGATCAATGCTTGAGCCAAATTGATTTGGGTGTGGGTGTGAGGGGGGCCAGCTCCCGGTCCTGCTGAGAGCCTTCATCACCTACTCTGCCCTGGGCTGGGGCTGGAGCTGAGGCAGCCAGGCTGACAAAAACCCCATGGGGGTAGCAGAGAGGGGGGTCAGACCTCATGCCCCAGCCGGTTTGGTGTGCAGGCAAGGAAAGGCTTGAACTGCTCCTCTCTCCTTGTTTGCCTTGGCTTATTTTGGGGACCATGCAGGTGGGGAGAAGAGTGGGTTTTCTCCACCTCTGGGTGGGGTTTTCTTTTGTATGTCATGGTTGTGCTTCCCTGGGGCTTCTGCTGCCCTCTTCCAGCACCAGTGGATTCTTTTCCAACCCCGAGTTTGTACACAAGTCCCAGGTGCTGGCGAGAGGGCAGTGGGTCACACCCTGTGCCACTGGGGCAGCCCCCACATGCCCAGGGATGTTGGGAGCAGGCTCTGGGAGCAGCAGCATCCCCCTGATGAACTCCATCTGGATTCCATAGGAGCCCTGTCCTACAGCCCACCAGAGTGGATCCACCACCAACGCTACCATGGCGAGGCAGCAACGATCTGGTCCCTGGGCCTCCTGCTGTACCACCTGGTCATGGGGAAGCAGCCGTTCAGGAGGGGCCAGGAGATCATCTGGGGATGGATCCTGTTCCCACGAGGGCTCTCTCAAGGTGGATCCTCATCTCTGGGCACAGGGGGAATACCAGTGCTGGGAGACAGCAGCAGGCTCGTGAGCATCCTGCTCTGGCAGCTGCTGAGGAGGTGGCACATGTCCTGCTCTCCTCCAAACAGAGAATCCATGGGGAAGTTTAGGCACAATCCTGGGCACACCCAGCATGGCCTGGGCACAGGAACGGGGGGACAACTTCTCCAACTGACTGGTGATTTCTGGTTTCTGTCTTCAGAGTGCCAAGATGTTATTAAGAGGTGTTTGTCCATGCAGCCCTTGGACAGGCTGTCCTTAGAAGATCTTTTCTGTGATCCTTGGCTGCAGGGTGTTCATCTGCCCTAGAAGATGGGGGAGATTCACGGGCACAGTTGGATCCAGGAGCCTGGCAGGTAACAGCTACGGTCAGTGGCAAAGCAAACCAGACTTTGGTCTGTTTTTCGTCCTGCATGAAGCTCTGGGCAGGGATCATGAGAAGGGAACACGCAGCTCTTGGGCTGGAGCTGAGCTGGAGACCTGGTGTGGCAAGCACTGGTGGCCACCATCCACCCTGGGTTTGCTTGTCTGGTTCATTGATGGCTGGGGCCCTGGGCAGAACACTGACAGCCTGGTCTGGCCCCCAGGGAAGGAGAAGGAGCCCCTGGAGAAGCTGTACCAGGTGGGGCTGCTGCTGGAGACACCAAGGACAACCTCAATGATGACAATCTCTTCCTCAGCCTGGCCAGCTGAAGATGATGGACTTGGATTCTGGCACCTTCTGCACAGATCCACACCCAATTTGTGGGTGAGTCCACAGCCAGGGGGATGCTCCCAGATCTGGGCACAGCGTGGCCTGGCCGGGCACCAAAGGTTCCCCCCTTTGCTGGGGCAGATGCAATGAATTCTTCAGTGGCTGCCAAGCTGCTTTTTGGCTCTGGGCAGTTTCTGAGGGGCTGGATGTGCCATGGCTGGCTGCAGGCTGGGCACAGTCCTGCCCTCCTGCTCTGTGCCCAAGGCAGCAATGATGGGCAGCTTTGGGCACCGCTCTGGGCACGGCCAGCATGGCCTGGGCACGGCGGGAGCTGGGACAAGGGGGACAGGAGCCTTCAGCTGACGGGCGGTTTCTGGTTTCTCTCCTTGCAGCCGGGCTCTGCAGATGCTGAGGCTGCTCTGGGCTCTGCCAGGGCTCTGCTGGGCTCAGCCCTGGGCACGGCTGGGCCCACTCTGCCCTCACATGGCTCTGACAGCTTTGCATCAGACAAACCCATTCCGAGCACAGCACCTGAGCTTTGTGCTTCTGCAGGTGAGGGAGACTCTCCTGCAGGCCAAGACATTGCAGTTAGGGACACACATCCAGTTGGCAAGAGCCCAAACTCTCCACAGTCCCAGCTGAACACCTGGATCTCCACAGGTTGTTTTGTTGGTCCCACTCTTCATTCCTTCTTGGCTGCAATTGTGCAATTGCACTTTCTTTTTCCTCTAGAAGTGCCCCGAGTGGACAAAACCTGGCGAGTGGGCCGTGCTCCTAAGGCAGTGCAGTCTGGAGCTGAGGGATGGAGAATTGCCCTTCTGCACTTCCAAACCAAGCAAAAAGCCATAAGTGAGACTTCTTTAAAAAAACCCTGATAATTTCAAAGGTAATGTGGAGCTCATTCACAGGGTGAGAAGGAAGGGCATCTTCTAAAGGATTTGGGCTGTGACAGAATTGAGATTCCCAGTCCTGCTTGGAGCTGGCAGAGCACAAAGGAATTTCTTCTTGCTTCCCACCAGTTTCACCACAATTTAAAATAATAATATTGGAAACAAACCCCAAAATCTTTTTAAAAAAGGTTACTGAGGCCAGTAAGATGCATCAATGCCAGCAGCTCATTTACCAAATCAATAAATGAGTTTTCTGTTTCAGAGGATCTGTTACCTCTTAATTCAACGTTAAGCCAGAAAATTTTTCACTGCACACTTGGGTGTTTTTATCTTTCACATTTTATAGAGTTTTTTTCCTTTTCTTTATCGTTTTTCTTTTCCTTTAAACAGAAAACATGCCATAAAAAAGGAGTGTCCTTTGCTCCTGGTTCCCATGAGGAGCAGCTCCTTCCCGCTGGCTGAGCTGCTCAGGCAGAGCCCGGCAGCTCCTGGCCCTGCAGGGCTGAGGCTTTTCCCCATTGCTGGGCAGAGACTGATGGAGCAGCACTGCTGAGCACAGTGGACACACAGAGGGACCAGGAGCAGCTGCCTTTGTCCACCTGGAGCTGCAAGGGCCAAACTCTGAGCAGACAGGGCTGGCAGAGACTCACAGGCTCCTGTTTGCTGTGCTGCCCCACTTGTGCCCAGCCCAGCTCTGTGTGGGGCAGAGGGAGAACAAGGGGCAGCTCCCTCCCAGCCCCCAGCGCAGGGACCCCTCTGGCCCCGGGGCTTGGGGCACTGTCAGCACCCACTGCTGCAGCCACCGCCTCTGCTGGCACTGACAGCAACCCCCAAATTGTGGCTGATCCCGAGGGAGCAGCAGCAGGGCCTGGATCTGATCCCTGACTCTGGGGCAGGGCTGGACAAATGACCCCCACAGCAGCAGCAGCAGCAGCAGCACATGGACCTGAGTTTCAGCACAGCCCCTGCCACTCTTCCCTCCCGTGTGCAGTGGTGTCACAGCAGCCTGGGCCACCTGGGAGCCCCCAGGGCCAGCAGGGACTGGAGATGGCAGCCCTGGGCTCCTGGAGGTTGTGCAGGGAACAGAGGTGGGGACTCCCTGTCCGTGTGGAGCTTCCAGATGGAAAAGGCTGCTGTGAGCAGGCAGCTCCAAGGGCACAGAAAGGAGGGGCTGGAGCCCCTGATCTGTGCCAGTGCCACAGTCCTGGGCAGCAGCCACCGAGCACAGGGGGAACAGAGGGCACAGCAAGAGGGACAAAACCAGTCAAGGTCAGAGAGTGGGAAGAGCCAGAGCTGGGAGCAGGAGCAGCTGCTTCACTGCACCCTTGGAGAAAGCTCTTGGCTGGTTCAAAGTGCTGAAAGGTGTGAAGGGCAGGGAGGAGAGCACAGCAAACAATGCTCCTGTTTCCACAGCCTCCCCTCTCAGTGTCCCAGAAGGAATTGGATGAACTGTATTCTTCTCCCTGAGCCATCTCGTTCAGCATGAGCAGCTCAGCACCAGGAGCTAAAGGAGCTGAAGCCTTAGGCCACAAGAGCTGACCAAGAGGGAACTTTTGACCAAAGTAATGCTGCCAACATGGACCTAACTGAATGCAGCAGATGGAATCCTGGAATTATAGAATCCTTTGTGTTGGAAAAGACCTCTGAGCACATGGAGTCCAGCTGTTCAGCCAGCACTGTCAAGCCCAGCACTAAACCCAGTCCCTGAAGTGCCAAGGCCTGGACAACAGGCCCTGGGCCAAAGGTGACCTCTGGATGAACCTTCCAACCAAAGGTTATCCTTGTATTAGCAAATATACATGGTCATTAGTGCTGTGATAGATGTATCCACTCACGAGTGAAACATGGATTGACCTTTGTGCATTTAGAAACCAGACAAGGCCATGAAATCTGACATCTGGCCTTGTTTGGGGCTGTATGGTCAAAGTCAGCTCCCTTGGTTCCTCCTTGAGCCCTGGCCAGGCTTTGGGAGGAGCCCAAGAGGAGAATGAAAGCAGCTGTTCCTGCACTAGAAGTGCTGTCAGTTTGTTTATTCAGCACTGTCAGAGCTGGGCCCTCTCACAGCGGGGTTGGAAGCCTCACCTGTGGCTGGAGGCACCTGCAGGAATTCCCAGTGTCCAGGAGTGGCTCTGCAGTCCTTGGCTGTGACAGCTTCCCCAGCTGATGTGTGCACCTGGCTGATGGCAAAGTCTGAGGGTGACTGGTGCTGTCTCTTAATCCCTGCAGGCAATCTTTGGTGCTGATGGTTGGCTGCATTGCTGAGCTTCTCCTTTTGTGATTCTTTGCTGCTTTGAACTGCAGTAAATGACACTGATTGCTGAACTTGTGCCTGTGTCTCTGCTGCTGCCCCTGCCCACTGCTAAAACAAAGCTGGTGTAGTCTGGCCAGATCACCACAAAATGTTACTTTTAAATGTAAATGTAAGGAATCAGTCTTGTCTGGAATTCCCAGGTATAGGGAAAACCTTCCCTAGAGTTTGCTGGCTCTGCAGTGGGCTGAGGTTGGAGCACTGTGTGAGCAATGGGGAAGGCAGCTGAAAGAAGCTGAACCCCTGGATGTATTAAAATATGGAAAAATGAAAAGAACTCATGAGTTTGGAAAGATGAGGATGAATTTTGTTAACAGCATCCCAGAAAAAGCACCAACAGAGGGAACAATTGCTGTCAAAATGCTCCTGCATGTAGCAACAAAAAAGGTTTTTAATCTTAACTTGGATTCATTTGTGCAAAAGAAAGAGTAATAATATAATAAATAATTATATATATATAATATAATATAAAATTTATGTATATACTTTCACATATATATAATGACATTGTAAAATAATGCTCCAAATAGTAATTTTTTAGCTTTGACTGCTCAGGGATGTAACACTAAATACCCTACTGAAAATGATTGGCCAGGACACGAATATCACTGGTAAACTGTGAGATTTTATACAATGAATGAAAGAGGAAAGGATGAAATTGGCAGTTTTTACAGGGTTTGCTGACACTAGGATGTGGAATGCTTTATTTCTGTGAAAAATACAGTGATTAAGACTGCTGGGTTTCTCATATACCAGACTACCCATAAGCTGCATCATTCATTGAACAGATGAAGGGGTTGTTAAAAGAGCAGTTGAACAAACGAGAAGATGGGAACCTGTCCCGATAGAGAAACCATCTCCCAGATGTGCTCCCTACCCTTAACAATGGCCCCACTGGGAAATGGGAACCCCCTGGATGTGCATGGCTGCACCCAGTTTGCAAATACAGCCAAGGACAGTGACACTGTGACTGCCTGGGAAATTATTCCGGGTGTGATGGCCCCTGACAGGGCCACCCCAGAGGCTGCAGGGCTGGGCCTTCATGCATAGGAATTAATTAGGATAAATCAGAAGCAAGTGAGAGTTATCAATACTGGAACAGTGATTCAGATTCCTCCAGGACACTTTGGTTTTGTCAGGAAAATTAATCCACAAACACCAGAGGTTTATGTCCAAAAAGGAGACAGAGGAGTCCTTTTTGCTTTATTCGAATAAAGGGAGAGGCCATGGGACATTCCCCTGGGATCTCTCACATTTTTGGAGGACGCAGCCTCCTTTTTATCCTATTTTCCCGGCCCCATTTCCCTCTCTCTTTCCCCATTGGCTGAGGTACTTGAGAGGCACAGACTTCCCGGAAAGCCTGATACCTGAAATTCCTCTCTAATGTATAACCCTCCCTTTTAATTTTTAATTCTTATAGAATTCATAGTTTTCCCCCCGTTGCTTCTTTCATCTTTCGATATCCAATTTCGTTTATCAGCAGCCTTACAGTTTGTTTGTAAAGGCAAATATCTCTTTCCATTCATCAATCAGTGGAATCCATCCCATTGTTTCTTTTATCTCTCAGTGCTAGCCTTATCTACAGGCTGATCCACAACTCATTTGTAGACAAATTCAACATTCCTCTCAGTTTGATGATTGCTCACTCAGTCTTGGCCTTGAAATTGTTCATGTCATGGAAGGAGGAATTGGTGCAGATTATTAAAGAGAAATTAAAGTAATTCTGCTAAACAGAAGTGAACAATTGGATTATTCAACCCCATATTCAATTGTGGAAGAGTAGCACAATTGTTGATATTTTTTAAATACAGTTTTTAAAACATCTGTGAGAAAAGGACATCCAGCTCAAATCACTGCTGTTGATGGAGATAAAGGGTTTGGATGCACCAGTCCTAATAATGGAGCCAGAGTGTGGGTGCAGAGGCCCAATGGCCCTCCCAGGCCAGCTGAAGGAACAGCTCTGGGCAAAGACAACACTGTTTGACTCCTGAAACCTGGCTGAGAACAATGGGAATGTGTCCCTGCAGCCAAGTGTTCTGTGCCAGAACAAGTGGATGTTATGGGATATTGTTTTACAGATCCTGCCAGACCAAATCTCCCTGTTTGCCCCAACAGCTCTTTGGAAAATGATCCACGGGGCTCCATGTGAAGGCTGATGTGACACTGAGGATGTGGAATTCCACACGAATTCCAGCCAGGAGCCTGGGTGCCCTCAGGGACTGGGACCTGGCACCTCTCCAGCCAGAGGGGAAAGGACCCCACCAAGCCTTGTCAGCCACAGACAGCACAGTAGAGCTGAACAGCAAAGGACCTTGGGGACATTATTCTGGAATTAAAAAGGCATCAGCTCTGTGGGCAACAGAATTATTGTTCCTAACCCAAATGAGACTGAGGAAAAAGAATGAAGAGCCGTGTCACTAAAGAACTAAAATCTTGAGTATCTCAAAGTATTAATGAGCCCCACTGAGTGTCAATACAAAGCTCTCAAGGGACTCAATAAAGCAGATAATTGGAGCCATGATTGCATAAACTACTGAAAGAGTTGGTGTCAAAAGGGAAACTCCATGTACCTTAAAAAAACTGAGTACCTTGAAGCATTAATGAGCCCCACTGAGTGTTGTTACTGACAAAGGTTCTCAAGGGACTAATTAAAGCAGATAATTGGAGACCATGATTGCACGAAGCTCTCAGAGACTCCAAGGCAAAAGCCAAACCCAAACCTTAAGAGTCTCAAAGTATTAATGAGCCCCACTGAGTGTTAATACAAAGCTCTCAAGGGACTAATTAAAGTAGATAATTGGGGGCATGATTCTATAAACTACTACTATAAACTACTAAAAGAATTGCTGTCAAAAGGGAAAGACTTGACATTTCTTTGTCCTCACCTGTCATCTCTGCCTCGAATTTCCTGCTCTAACTGGAACCTGGGGACATTTTCTCAGTTGTGTCCCTCATTGGGACCCATTAAAACTTCAAGAAACTACAGCATTTTAATTTGAGTTCTTGAGAAGGTTTTGGAACACTCTCTCAGGGAATGATTATGATGTAAACATTTAATGAACCAAGAGATTCATTAAAGTCCTTGTGCTGTGTCTGTGCTGCTGAGCTGGGCTGGGCTCCTGGCACAGAGGCAGCTCCCAAGGTGAACCAAGAGAAGCTTCAAAAAGACATTTCTGCTGAGGAGCAGCTCCTCTGCCAGCCCAGCAGGGCTGAGGGCACTGCCTGCAGGCACTGAGGGCACAGGAGCCAGGCACAGACAGGCTCAAGGCAATCAGGACTGGGAAGACATTGAGCTGAGACTGCACTTGGGGAAACATCTTCACAGCCCTGGACACGGTGAGTGAGGATGAGGATGTGCTGCAGAGGGGGCTGCCCTGGGCACCGTCAAAGGGACAGGGCAGGACGGCTCCTGCTGCCAGGGACGGCTGCAGGGGCTGAAGCTGGGGCTGCAGCCAGGGCTGCCCAGGGCTGTCCTGCAGAGCAGCTCCTGCAGAGCCCTCAGGGCTCTTGTGCCACCTGCCAGGGACAGCTCTCAGCCTGTCTGGCAGCTCCCCATGGGCTGTGGGGAGAAGTTGGAGGTGCAAGGAGCCACCCCCATCAGGGCAGATCCCTCCTGCTGTGGAGATGGTGCTGCATGGCCAGGGCTGCTCTCAGCTTTCTCCTCAAGGCAAGGCAAAGGGGCTGTCAGGTGTGTCTGTGTCACTGACACTCCTGCACTGTCCCCCTGGGCATCAGCACATCTGCCTCCCATCTCCCTCACAAAGTGCCTCCTCACCCTCCTGTGCCTCCAGACAGCAGCAGCAGCACCTTGGCTTGCAGCATCTCAGTTTGTGTGAGCTGCCCTTAAGGCCCTGCTGGCAGGGAGATGGCCCTGGGCAGTGCCCTGTGCTGGGAGGGGTGTGCAGGGCAGAGCTGAGCCCCCAGGGCTGGGCTGGGCTCTGGCAGCACTGGCAGGGACAAGGCGTGGATAGAGAGAAACAGCTCCCAGTAAGCACAACTCCAGGCAGCAGAGAGCAAGAACAACCCTTGGTTTCCCTCTCTCTATTTTGAAATTAGATCATTCAAAAAGGCTACTTTATTTCTCTAGAATATTTAAATGCCATCACCCTGAGTTAGAGGGAGGTGTGAAAAGCAAGGAGCAGCTCTGTGGGACTAGCAGGACTGCCTGCACTGGGGCTCAGAAAGCCCTGTCTTCCCTCTGGGCTCCTCAGTGTTCAGACTGAGAGCACTGCTGAAGATAAGGCAGTAACAAATCAGCAGCAAAAGTCCGATCTCAAAAATGAAATTTTACGGAAGTTCCCCCACAGGAAGAGTAGTAGCTTTGAGAGGTTTCCAAAATTAATTGCACATGATTGACTAGAAGGAATCTGTCTTAGCTTGTCCATTTTTTTTTTCAACAGTCCACAATGCCTAGAATGATGAAATGTCCAACAGCAGCTCCATCAGCCACTTCCTCCTGCTGCCATTGGCAGACACGCGGCAGCTGCAGCTCCTGCACTTCTGCCTCTTCCTGGCCATCTCCCTGGCTGCCCTCCTGGCCAACGGCCTCATCATCAGTGCCGTAGCCTGTGGCCACCACCTGCACACCCCCATGTTCTTCTTCCTGCTCAACCTGGCCCTCACTGACCTGGGCTCCATCTGCACCACTGTCCCCAAAGCCATGCACAATTCCCTCTGGAATACCAAGAACATCTCCTATGAAGGATGTGCTGCACAGCTCTTTTTTTATATGTTCTTCATGTCAGCAGAGTATTCCGTCCTGACCCTCATGTGCTACGACCGCTACGTGTCCATCTGCAAACCCCTGCACTACGGGACCCTCCTGGGCAGCAGAGCTTGTGCCCACATGGCAGCAGCTGCCTGGGCCAGTGGCTTTCTCAATGCTCTGCTGCACACAGCCAATACATTTTCCCTGCCCCTGTGCCATGGAAATGCCCTGGGCCAGTTCTTCTGTGAAATTCCTCAGATCATCAAACTCTCCTGCTCTCACTCCAACCTCAGGGAATTTGGACTCATTGCAGTTAGTGCCTGTTTAACACTCATTTGCTTTGTGTTCATTGTTTTCTCCTATGTGCAGATCTTCAGGGCTGTGCTGATGATCCCCTCTGAGCAGGGAAGGCACAAAGCTTTTTCCACCTGCCTCCCTCACCTGGCTGTGGTCTCCCTGTTTCTAAGCACTGCAGTTTTTTCTCACATGAAGCCCCCCTCCATCTCTTCCCCATCCCTGGATCTGGTGGTGTCAGTTCTGTACTCAGTGGTGCCTCCAGCTCTGAACCCTCTCATCTACAGCCTGAGGAACCAGGAGCTCAAGGCTGCAGTACAAACACTGATGACTGGATGGTTTTGGAAACAATAAACTGCTGGCCAATTTCTGCAAATCACTTGTAATAAAGGTCATCTTTGATACTTCCTGTTGGTTTCATTTTGGAGCTTTTTTCCCTTGTTTTAGTTTTTTTTTCATATTTTCCACAAAAAATGTCATTGTGTGTGTTATTTCTCATATTTTGTCTCTCCACCTTTGTTTCAGCCCCAGACTATGTCAATGAGGAGCTGGGCTCTACGTGGCTTTAAATGAACTAAAGGATTGTCAGTTATTCACCACTCCTCAGGGCACCATTTGTCAGTTGTGGTTACTTCCTTTAAAGAGCCAAGCAGCTAATAGTTGCTATAAAGTTGTTTATTGCAAAGGCACATCAGTCTCAAAAGGCAAAGAGTCACAAGCGTTCAAGTCCATGCTAAAGTTTTGGTATAGAGTCCTAAATAGGTAAAGTCCCAGTCAGAAGCAGAAGCTGCTCCCAAAGGTCCTGAAGGGCCGATGTTGCTGGGGCAGCTCCTGTCTTCTTTGGGTTATAATGATGGCCGTGAGGAGAGAAGTGAGAGGGCAGGAACAAAATCAAAAGGCAAGAAGCAAAAGGTGAGTCTCTCCCCAGTGCATAGATTCTTATATCCAAACTTCCCAACAAGCTAAAGACACAAACTCAAACCTAGTTCTAGTTTCTTAGCACAGCAGCTATGTATAAACTACATATATGTTCCATCTTGTTCTATCTTAAAAAATGTAAGCAATATTCTTAGTATAGTTTTATTATGTCTAAAACTATGTTCCTGGAGCCTCCACAGAAACACTTGTATCTAAGGCTATATTTTTCAACCCTCACTAGAACTCATGCTTCTACACTGGTCTCTGAGATCTTTACTACCTAAAAGCACTTAAAACTTATTCTTACTTATTCTAAAACTTAAACTTACACCTCTACTTTATGTGTGAGTGGCTTAATATACTTGAATCCATCCAAAGGTTTTAATTCAATCCCTGCACCCTGAATTCTTCAGAGAGACTCTTGACTTGCAGACTTCAACATCTGTTGTCTAGTCTGGTGTGTGATCAGAGGGGGGTCAACATCCTCTGAGTCTGCATCCTCATCCCTTTCCTGTCTTTTCTGGGGAGACCTCAGCAAATCGTCTGCCAGATCTTGTTCCTGGGCCACAGTCTGGTAAACCTTATCAGATTTTGTGCATCTTTGCCCTATGCTACACACTGAACAACACTGCTTGAGCTTTCCTCTCTTAGCCTTATCCTCCTTCTCTAGGGTCAATACCAGAGGGTCAGATGGAGCCCTGAGCCCACAGTCCCTCTGCCATTCGGGGTGATTTTGAAGGGAGAAATCATATCTGCATATGATACCTCTATCCACTTCCCTTCCCTCCTAAGAAATAGCATGAGCTGTAATAGCGTGTTAAAATCCAAAGTTCCACTGGGTGGTCACTTCACTCCATTGTCCAATTTATATAAAGGCCACCAGGCCTTGCAGAATCTAATAAGGTCTCTCTTGTTTCTGTGCCTCCGTGTGCAGCAACGTTTTTCCAATGTGCAATAACACAGCCTAATGGACTGGCCTCTTTACTTTGTCCAGTTCTCATTCTCTTCTCCTTGTCTTGTCTTGTTTCCACCTAAACTTTTCCTCGTACAATTTCACTGTTCTTTCCCAGTTTTCTTCCCACACACAACCCCAATTTGCAGGCACCCAATGTAACTTTCTACACACTAGCTTCAGAATTTTAGGTTCAACACTGACTTGGTTAGGATAGTTTTGCAATTCACACTTGGGGCATACATCCTGCTGGTTATTAGAGCAACAATACCAACGTCTTTCACAATCTCTACACTGTAATAAACCCCACGCCAGATGCCTTGATCCTCTGACAGCTCTAAATCTCCCACAAAGACAAATTATCCTGTTCACCCCCTCTGGAATACTCAGAATCCCTACTTCAGGTTGTTCCCAGTCCAAGGTTACCAATCTCCCTGCAGAGGTTTCTTATATCCCTCCTAGACAGACCCGTTCATTCCCTCTTCTTATCCAATGACTTATTGGATCAAGATATTCCCAGGGATCAAGTCCAAACCACTGTTGTGGGGATACTCCTTCAATTTGTCTATCTACTCTTAAAACAAACACTAGCCACTCTGTCTTCAATCACAACACTCCTCCCTTCTCACTTGCACTCACCTCACACTGACCGCACTCCTTTGCTTTTCTCCGGCTGCCTCAGTCGCCCGAGGCTGGAAAGGCACATAGAGCTCCACACTCACTCATTCACTCACTGACACACTCAACAACTCAACATGTCCCGAGTTAACAGTCACACAAAACAGCAGCAAAATCAAGGGTTCATTCAACTCACCCCTAGAGTCACTAGAGGGCTGCTCTATCAGCTCAGTGAGACCCCTCTGTCAGTGGCGTTATCAGCCGGGGATCGACCCCTCTCCCTCTGTCTCTGGCCCCCTTGGCCAGCAGCTTGCAAGCCCACTGAGACTGTGCTGAGTGTCAGACGTCTCTGTACGACTCACCAGCAGCCCTGGTATAAATATTTATTACATATTGTTTTATCCGCACTGCCAGCAGGTCGTTGTCTGTCCCCGCGGTGAGTGAGCCAAGGTTCAGGATCCCTCCAGGAAAAAATCCCGGGGCACCCCTCAGGGTGTCTGCCCTGGTGGTGCTCCCTCAGCCAGACAGATCTCCTGGCTGGCTCGCCAATAATGAAGCACAGAAAAACTCCACAACTCGTACAAGTTGAAAAGTAGGTATGAATAATTTATTCAGCACTGAGGTGCATGGGGGATAGCTCCTTCAAAAACATGCACACCTTTGGTGACTTGTGCCTCTCTTTCTATTCTCTACAAGTTAGAATTGCACAACGCACCTAATACATATTCATTTCCTAACCCTGCCTGTCCCCTCTTGGTATTATAATTAACTCCACGCCTCTTTGTGACTGCACACTGCTCCTTGTTGGTCGCTCTGGTGGTCATCTGGGGGTCCTTGGGATGAAGTAAACAGTCTTCTTCTCAGTTGAACTTTTCACCTTGCCTTCTTTGCACATGTGTATTAGCTTTTCCTCACCTTCCAGACCTTGATACCAGTTTTCACTTGCTCAGGGGTCTGAGGAAACCTCCTTATATGGAAGAGGCCTCGTTCTTCCACCCTGTTTATGCATTCTTGTTCCATCTTATCTTGTAGCCTTGCTCTGTTCTCCTGTTCTTGCAAAGACAATGAACATTAAGCATTCATAGAATCATGTCACCCCCCTTCTAGTTAAAGCATCCTCCTGTATTTTTAATCTTTACACTTTAATTTTAATTTTAATTTCCCCCTGTTTCATCATGAGGTCCCCACAGTGTTCCAGTGATCTCCATAGAAGGAAAGAATCAAGCCCCAGTGGTGCAGGGGCAGTCACAGGAGGACAAGGCCAGCCAGACTTGACAGTACTGGCAGATTTTGCCTGGGGGCAACCCTTGGATCTACAGTATTTTAGAGGTGGAATCCCAATTTCAGACATGGGCACATGGAGGACATGGATGGTTCTTTTCGATAGGAAGGAAAGCACAGAACACCGATGTTTCAGGGACAGATGAAAGGCAGACATCAGAGGCCAAGGCTAGACAGGCCTGGCAGGTTTTGTCTGAAAGCAACTCTTGGATTTAAGGAATTTCACAGGTGGAATCCCAATTTTGTCCGTTTCTGTGTAGATTAGAAGGATGGTTCTTTTCCATTGGAAGGAAAGCACAGAGCCCCAGCATTTCAAAGGCAGATGAGAGGTGAATCCTGGAAGGCAAAGCCAGCCTGACCTGTTTGTCCTGACAGCTTTTGTCATGGACCAATCCTTGGATATATGGAATTTGGGAGGAGGAATCTCAATTTTGACCACAGACACCTTGAGAAGGACAGTTCTTTTCCCCTGGAAGAAAAGCCTGGAGCCCCAGTGTTTGGAAGGCAGGGGAGAGGCAGCCCCCAAGAGGCCAAGGGCAGCCTGACCTGCCTGTGCTGGCACCTTCCAGTTAACATGCCTTGGTTCCATGAGGCCCTGCAGGGTCACAATGTTCCCCTTGCTTCTGTAGTGGCACAATGGCCCAATGACACCATGAGGTCCTGCAATGTCACAATGGCTTCATGCTTCCACAGTGCCCTGATGTGTCACAATGGCCCCACGGCTCCACGTGCCTTCTCTGTGTCACAATGGCTCCTCTACACTACAGGCTTCACAAGGTCAGAATGAACCCTTGGTCCTTGGGGCCCTTGAGTTTCATAAAGCTCTCCTTGATTCTATGAGGCACCAGAGCGTCAGAATGGTTCCATGAGATTCCAAAGTGTCACCATGGTCACTGTCAGAGGCTGGATGAGATCAATGTCCCAGACACCTGGGGATGAGCTGTCAATCAGTCACACAGTGGGGTGGTGCTGACCCAGGCTCTGATTGCCCCAGCAATCACAAGTCCCACCTGGGGGAGGCCCACGAAGGCCCAGGGGCTTAAAACACAGAGCAGGTGCTCAGCCCATGGTCCATACCCTGCCTTCTCCTGGGGTCTGTGTCTCACCCACACTGGAACCCTCGGAGCTGGGAGCCATGTGTGTGTCTGTCTATAGAGCTTCTGTCCTTCTGTCTCTCTCTCTTTCCTCTCCTTCTACTGGTCTTTATATGGAACAGTTTTGGGCACCTCAACAATCTAAGTGTTTAAAGGTTTCTTGATTAAATAGGCAAATTTAATGAAATTCTGGCTACGGTAAGTGTTTTATGTTGACTAGGATGTTGTATTAAATCCTTTTCCAAAGTTCCTTGATTTTTTTATACTTTAAAAGTAAAATTTTATGTATTTTTGACATCTAGAAAATATCTGATTGGGGATTCTCCTGTGCACCAAACTCAAGTAAAGGAACCTTTGGTCACCCCCAGCATTTCAGTGTTCTGGGGTGTTCCAGCCCTGCAGGCTCACCATGGCCTCTTGTTTCCATCAGGCCCTGCTGTGTCACACTGGCCCTTGGTTCCATGAGCATCTGGAGTGTCACACAGCTTGATGACATTTGTCCTTGCTGCCCCTGCCATCCCACTGCCCCAGCAACAGCCCCGAGCCACCTGTGAGGGACAGGCCCTGCTGGGCCAGGCCTGGGCTCAGGCCTTGGCCTTTCTGCTTCCTCCACCCAGCCCAGGCCTTGCTCAGCATTGCAGTTCCCTGCTCACAGCCTCGGGCTCCTGCAATCCTGGCCTCAAGGATCTGCTCTCACCACTCCCTGGGGAGCCTTTGGCACTCCCTGCCCTCAGTGGGGCCACTGATGCTCCAAGGGACTTGGAGTTTTGCTTCTGACTCCTTGAGCAGCTTCTTCAACCTTCTCTCAGTGCCTGAGGGTCCTGGACTCAGCCCCAAATCCACTGTGAGGATGATGAAAATACAGAAAGCCTTCAGGAGCTCTTTGTCTTACTTCAGGGCTTGTGCAGCTCATTGGAGTCAGTTTGGAGTTCTGTTAAAGAGAAGATTTCAAAGTGAGCCTTATCACTTTTTTTCTTTAATCAAGTGAGTATTTTGTTTCAAATTACAGTTCAGAGAAGAGCTGATAGAAGCGTTTCCCAAGTGATCTTGATGCTGAATGTCTCCTTAGGAGGTGTGGGCACACAGAAGAATGAGCCCCTTGCAGGCTGACCCTGTTTGGACAACCTGCTCCTCACCCCCAGCCTCACCATGTCTGACATGGCCCAGCTGGGACTGACATCCCTGTGCCCTGCAGCAGAACCTTGTCCCCTGAGCTCTGCAGCTGGGTGTCCCAGCCCATTGCACCATGTCCCACCTGCTCTCCTCAGGGCTCTGCCTGCACACAGGCCCAGGAGAAGTTTTCCTGTTTGTGAGGAAAGAATGGAAAAGCCTGAGCAGATTTCCTAAATAACAAGCCCCACTCAGGAGCCACATGCTCAGTCCAGGCTGTCTGGAATGATGTCACCTTTCTACAAGGGACAGTGTTACCAGCAATGATCTCTGTAAGCAGAATTCTGAGTCTTTCAGCTGAATTCTCTGACCCTGTCCTTTCCCTGGGTCTTTGTTCTAGATGGAAGCTGCTGGTGCCACCCTCACCTTTATTCTCACTTTTGAATGCAGACAGATGTTCCCAGGTGTGTTAAGCAGGATTTGCTCAATATTTATGCAAAACTTTTGTGTTCTGGTGGAGCGAAGGGACCATTTTGACACTGAGGGGGTAACATGGAAGCAAGGAGTCAGTTGTGACTCTGGGGTCCCATGGAACCAGGGCCATTTTTGCTCTGCAGAGCCAACACATCTGCTGGATATTTCCTGATTTCGAGAATCAGGGCTTGACACTGAAATTGTAGAGAGTCTTTCATTGCCAGCTGGGACACATGGTGGGGATACTTCCTCCAAACCACGTGTACCTGGTCAAGACAGGTTCCAGGTATAAATACACATTGATCCCACAAGCCCACGCCTCCCTGCCCACCCATCTCCACCTTCTCCTGCTTTGTATTATAATTAGCTGTCACACCTCCTGGAGGTTGTGTTTGGTGGTCTTTGGGATGAAGGCTGTGTGTCTTCCTCAGTAATTGCTGTTTGAGCTCTGCTTTTGGGCAGTTGCAGTGGAGGTTTGGCTCTCCCTCAGGTCAGCTTGTCCCACTCAAAACCACCTGGCTGGTCCTGGCTGGTTTCTGGAGCCACAGGTTTCTGCTTTGTTGGGTTTGTACAATAGCTAGGTCTTGCTTTGCTGAGGTTTTGCAATATATCTTCATGTTTTTTTCCTGGTACCTAAGTTCCAATGTGGTTCATTACCTACTGTTTCTGCTATGTGTTCTATTTCTCCTCCACTTGCTTAAGCATATTATACGCTTTTAAAATTTTGAATTTTCAAAACCATATATGTTCCCCATCTCATTTCCCCCCCTTTTCTTCTAAATGATGCAAATTCTTTTGCTTTCTAAGATGCCTATCATATTCTCTCTGACTGTCTTTACCTAATTGATTCGATAACAGGATAGGCATTGTAGCCATTCTTTGTGACTGTTTCAAATTCCAGAAAATCATAACCAAGAACAAAACTTAAACTCATCAGAACTAACAAAACTACTATCAGATGGCACAATCAGTGTAGAAACCCTGTTGCAGTAGGAGACCACCCAAAAAATACATCCCACCAGTGGTGAGATGTGTCTCCCTCCAACCTTCTATGGTCTCCTTATAGTCTGTCTCATGGTGTATCGTGATCAAGATCTTCGTTCCCATACGTCTAATTTCTTTAAGAATTTCCTGAATATCTCTGTTTTAGTAGCTCTATAACTAGAGTGAGATTCATTCTTCTGGGCACAGACAATACATCCTGCACAGTTGTCATGTTTGCCTTTATATACTGATGTGATACAACAGGTGCCCAATAGGAGAAATTGCACCCCTCAATTTTGACCAAGTTACAAATGCACAAATCAGATTGTGTTTCCTTTATAATGAGCTCATCCACTATTATGGTGGGGCATGCTGTTCTGAGGCATACACAACCCTGATCTATATATACCAGCAAGGTTGTCTGGTTGACTGAATGGATTCTGAAGAGACAGATGCTTTGTTGTGTATCCAGGCAGATATCTCGGTCATTGTTCACATTTCCTTCACATACAAACCTCAGTTGTTTCTTGTGGCACACAGCTCTATGTTAATAATCTGCCACTTGCCTTTAACCTCTGTGCCCACGTTCTGTGTTCAGATAGATGTAGCACAGTTCCTTCATGGTTTAATTCTAAAAGCCTTATTTTCACATCCCTGTATTTTAAACCTGAATTCAGAACAGTTAGTGACGCATGTGTCGCAACATTCAGTACCAATTTGAATGGGTTTTATAAGTCCCTGATGGAATCCTTCCTGAACAAATGCAAATTTGCATCCCCAGACATCTTTCCCTGTCCAGACAGTTGTGTTTGATATTTGTAACACCTGCCCCAGAGACTTAGGAGAGTCAAAGTCAGAAGCTTTCCCCTGACACATATAAATGCCAGTCCCATTGTATATAGGAGGTCTTGCACACATGTCTGCCATAGCCATGGCTATGATCATCAGAGCCACGGCTTTTCAGCTTGTACCTGCTTGATTCTCCATGGTGACTGTGAAGCCCTTTTGATTCCAGTGTGATGTATCTGTGCTGCTTGTTCTCTGATCTTGATGGCAGTGAAGGAGGTGAGGAGCACCTGGTATGGTCCTTCCTACTGTGGTTCCAAAGTCTTTTCTGTGAGAGACTTCACATACACATAATCTCCAGGCTGTGCATTATGTACTGGTCCATCCAATCCCCTACACCAGCTTCTTTATACGTCTCCTGATATTACTGAGTTGCTTCCCTAGGGCCACCATGTATTCTGTTATAGTTTCTTCCCCTATTTGTGCTGATGTTCCCTTCTGTATTGCATAAGGTTGCCCATACAGGATCTCAAAAGGAATCAGCCTTTCCTTTGCCCTTGGTTTTGTTGGGATGTGTAAAAGGGCTAAAGGAAGGGATTGAGGCCAAGGCAGATTGACGTCCTGTCCTAATTTAACAATTTGCTGTTTGATTAAATGATTCATCTTCTCCACTTGTCCACTTGACTGGGGATGATATGAAGGGCTGGAAGGAGGATGTGGGGACCTCCAGGCTTGTCAGCCTGACCTGGGTGCCTGGTGAGGTGATGGAACAGATCGCCTTGAGTGCCATCACAGGGCACCTCCAGGATGGCTGAGGGATCAGAGGCAGCTCTCTCAGCCTGGCCCCAGATCAGAGGAGTTCCAGCCCTGCAAATGTCCATTGCGACACTGCAGGGCTTCATGGAACCAAGGGTTGATTGTCTCCCTGTGGAACCAAGGAGACCCTTGTGACACTGGAGTTCCTCATGGAATCAAGGGGCCACTGTGACACTGTGAGGCCCCAAGGAGAACATTGTGAGACTGTGGGGCCTCATGGAGCCATGGAATTCCATTGTACCACTAAGGGTCCTCATGGAACCAAGGAGAGCATTGTGGCATTGCAAGGGCTCATGGAATCAAGGAACCCTTGTGATACAGGGGAGCCAAGTTTCCATTGTGACATTGTGGGGCCTCAAGGAACCAAGGGGCCATTATGACACTTCAGGGCCTTGTGAAAGCAAGGGGATCATTGTGGCACTGTGGGGTCTTGTATAGCCAAGGGCCAGTGTGGCACTGCAGGGTGTCATGGAAGCAAGGGCCATTTTAAAGCTGCAAGGCCAAGCAGATCATTGGGACACTGTGGACCCTGATTGAACTGATGAGAATATTGTGACACAGTGAGATCTTATGGAAACAAGGATCCATTGTGACACTTTGGGGTCTCATGTAACCAGGAGTCCAATTGTAACGCTGCAGAGCCAAGGAGATCATTATGACACTACAGGGTCTCATGGAAGCAAGGGGCCGTTGTGACACTGCGGGGCCTCATGGAACTGAGGGTCTATTGTGACGCATGCTAAAAATCGGAAAAAATAATAACTGCTTAACACCAAGGGAGCAGTAAGAAGCAGCATTCTTTATTCAGCCAGAGGCACAAGGGGGGATAGCTCCTCCCAAAGATGTGCATGCTGAGTACAGGAAAGTTCCTGCTTACAGACTGTATTTTACATACCTATTCAGTGTTACACAGAAAAACCTTACATAGGATAATCCTTTCCCTGAAATCATCAACATATTTTCTCTCCCCTTCATAGATGTGTTCTTCTGTACTGGGGGTCTTCTGTACTGGTGGTTGGTGATGCCACAGTCACACCTGACTGCCTGGTGAATTGTTTAAAGTTGGATCAACTGGAGCTGGTCGCTTTCCAATTCTCCTTCTCACACAATGGGCATTGTGCAGTTCCATGGGCCAGTGGTTTTTGAAGAACAAGCATTGTGTGTGCTCCCCAGGTGGAGATGGTTTTTCATCTGGTAACACCCCCCATTTAAGGCTTGTGAAGCTTCTCTTCTCTTCAAGCCTTCCTAATCCTCACATCAGTGTCTGCTGGAATTCAATCCCCTCCCCATCTCACAGCAGCCCTGCTTTTCCCTCCTCCAGCCTTGGTCTCCAGCACAGCCATGGAGGCTCTTTGATCTCTTGAGTGTTCCTGCAGCCACCAAGGCCAGCAAAGCTCTGTCCTTGCCACAGCCAGCCCTGCCCAGCACAGGCCATGCTCAGCAATTCCTTGTGTGTGCCTGGCCTTGCTGTCAGCCCCGGCAGCGGCTCCATGGCCCCTTTGTGCCGCGCTGGCCCAGCCATGGTGGCCCAGCCCCTGTGCAGGCCCAGCCCAGGACAGGAGCATTGCGGGTGGGAATGGCCTCTCTGCCGTGGTGCCCACAGCAGCCCTGGGGCTCTGTGCCCCTTTGCCTCCCTGCTGGGCAGCCTCTGCCAGCTCCTGCCCAGCCCGTGGCACCTGTGGGCCTGCACTGACAGCCCTGCCCCGGGCTCTGCTGGGCTCTGGGCCAGCACAGAGGCCGGGCAGGGCTGGCCATGGCCGGGAACAGGCCCTGAGCCCCGCAGGAGGATGGAGCTGGGCCACAGCCAAACTCAGCCCAGGCCAAAGCTGGGCTCAGCAGCCAGGGCTGGCAAGGGCTGGGGACAGAGGCTGGCAGTGACAAATGTCCTGGGCCCCCTCCCTGCTCTGTGCATGCCACCAAGGGCACAGAGCAGCCTCCTCTCTGGGCCACTTGCCTGTTTGCAATGCCTTCCCCAGGCGCTGGCCCTGCCCCACAAGGCCTGGGCTGAGTCCTGCCCCTGCCCGCTCAGCCAGGCTGACATGGACACTGCTGCTTTCTCTGGCAGGCTCTCTCAGGCCAGCCCAGCTCCCTGCAAGCTGTGCCAGCTGCCCTGAGCTCTGTGCAGCACCAAGGGCCTCTCCCCAGCACAGCCCAGCCGGCTCTGGCCCCACAGCTCTGCTCAGGCCAGGGGGCTCTGGGCAGTGGCCCCACGGCCTCAGCCCCTGCCAAGGGCACAGCAGCAGCTGCAGCTGCGAGAGGACTCAGCCCCAGCCATGGGGAAGGTGCTTGGCCAAGGCAAAAGGAGGCTCCCTGCGTGCCCTGCTCCCCTGTCCCTGAGCTCCTGAGAGCTCTGCAGCCCCTCCTGCCATGCCATCTGCCCAGGCCAGCACAACAGCCCCGGCCTTGGGGCCCTCCAGAGCTGTTCCTGCTCCAGGCCCAGGGCCCATCCCAAAGCTGGGATTCGGCATTGGAATGAGCTGCCCAGAGTGAGTGCGTCACCATCCCTGGAAGTGTTTCAGGAAACACTTGATGTGGCATTGAGTGCCATGGTCTGGGTGACAAGGTGGTGTTGGGTCACAGGTGGCACTTGATGCTCTCCAAGGTCTTTTCCAGCCTGGGTGATTCTGTGATGGCTGTGACACTGCAGGGCCCTGGGGCAGCAAGGGGCCATTGTGACAATGCAGGGCCTTGTGGAACTGAGAGGACCAGAGTGACACTCTGTATGACATGGCACCACACAGCCAAGGGGCCACTGTGACACTGTGGGGATACATGGAAGCAAGGAGTCCATGGTGACACTCTGGGTCCTGGTGGAACCACAGAGGCCACTGTGACACTGCAAGGCCTTATGGAACCAAGGGGCCATTGTGCCACTGCAGAACCAAGGAGAGCCTTGTGAGAGCCTGGGGCCCAATGGAATCAAGGAGCCATTGTTCCATTGCAAGGACTCTGGGAACTAAGGGAACAACTGTGACACTGTGGTGCCCCATGGAACCAAGGGTCCTCTTGACACTGCACGATCTTGTGTAACCAGGGCTCCATTGTGACACTGCAGCAGCAAGGAATTCATGGTGGCATTCACAGAGGTCATGGAACCAAAGCTCCATTGTGACACTGCGTGGCCCAAGGATCCAAAGGACTTTGGGACACCAAGCAGTGTCATGGAACCAAAGGGACATTGTGACACTGAGACACCTCATGGAATCATGGAGATGACTGTGACACTCCAGGGCCTCATGGAACTGTGAAGACACCAAACTGGGTTTGAGTGTTGATCTGCTGTAGGGTAGGAGGGCTCTGCAGAGGGACCTGGACAGGCTGGATCCAGGGCCCAAAGACAACAACAAGAGGTTTAAGAAGACCAGGTTTCAGGTCCTGCACTTTGACCACAACAACTCCTGCAGTGCTACAGGCTGGGGACAGAGTGGCTGGACAGCAGCCAGGCAGAAAGGGACCTGGGGGCACAGATGGACAGCAGGCTGGACATGAGCCAGCAGTGTGCCCAGGTGGCCAACAAGGCCAATGGCTCCCGGCCTGGATCAGGAATGGTGTGGCCAGCAGGACAAGGACAGTGATTGTTCCCCTGTGCTCAGCACTGGTTGGGCAGCACCTCGAGTGCTGTGTCCAGTTCTGGGCCTCCCAATGTAGGAAGGACATGGAAGATCTGGAGAGTGTCCAGAGAAGGGCAACAAGGCTGGTGAGGGGTCTGGAACCTGCAGACAATTCCTGAAGCACTTGAAGGATGATCCTGCACCCCAAGGGATCTTCCCATGGTACCAAATCGTAAACTGAAATGAGGAGTGGGGCCAGAGAGGGAAGGGCAAACAGAGATGGGTGTTTAGAGGGGAGGGGATGGGGATGGGCAATAGGAAGAAATTTGGATTTGGAAAGAGCAAAGAAAGCAAAGGTGAAGCCAAGGAAATGCTCAGGGCGGTTTGGGGGTGGCTGCCAGGCAGCCCTGGCTCTGAGCAACAATGCCTGCAGTGGGACAGGAAACTCACAGCTGATGGGAACAAACTTTCTGGCTGACTTCAGAGGCCATGACAACCCTGAGTGGTTTCCCTGCCGTCCCCCAGCCCTTGCTGGCCCCAGGGGCTGACGGCATTTGTGCTCCCTCAGCTCCATGTCCCCACAGCAGCACCATGGGGGTGCTGAGCCTGCTGTGTGCAATGCAAACAGGGGCTCCTGAGCCAGTGCTGCCGTGTGTGTGCCTGCAAGGATGCGGCTCCTGTGTGAGCTGGGGGAGAGGCCAGGGCTGCAGAGGGGGGATGTTGTTGGCAGGTGCATGAGGACGCTCTGGGACGCTGCCCTGGGGTGTCCAGCGCACTGGGGATGGATCAGCCCCTGCTCTGCTGCTCCTTGCCAGGGTGTCCCCCTTGCAGGGAGCTTGCAGAGCACCAGCCATGCTGTTTGCCCCCAGCCTGCCCATGGCCAGCCTGGGGCTGCTGTCGGGGCTTTTCTCTGCTCAGCATTGGGCTGGCCAAGTGTTGTAGAGAGAGCCTGGCCAATGAGCCTGGAGCCCCCAGGCCCTGGCCTGAGGTGTCAGCGCTGCCCCAGCAGTGCCCATGGCCTGTCCCTGCTGCAGCCCTGGCACTGCCACCCCCAGGGCTGTGCCCAGCCCCGAGAGCACTCAGGCCCTGCAGCAACACGAGGGCCAGGAGGGCAGCGGGGCAGTGGCACGGGAGCAGCACTGGCAACACCAAGTGCTGCTGCTGCTGGGCACAGCTGCTGTGCCAGCACTGATCTGCCCCAGCTCTGCACACAGACATTGCTGCTGCAGCTGCAGAGAAGGGAACAAAAGGGACATCTCTGGAAAAAACTTTGCTGGGAGAGAGATCCTTTATTTCCTTTAAAGCCACAGAGAGCACAGCTACTCATAGACACAGTCTGTGTGTCACATAAAAGGTGGAAAAATAGAAAATGTGAAATGGCAGAAACAATGTCATTTCTTAGTGGACAATATCAAAAATCGAAAACAGAGGAAAGAAAAGAATAAACCAACAACCAAACCCAGCAGGAAAAATAAATTATGACGTTTATTGTAAGTGATTTGCAGAAATTGGCAGAAGTTTACTTTTTCTGGAATCGTCCGGTCACCATGCTCCACACTGCAGCTTTGAGCTCCTTGTTCCTCAGGCTGTAGATGAGGGGGTTCAAGGCTGGAGGCACCACTGAGTACAGGACTGACAGTGCCATGTCCAGAGATGGAAAGAAGACGGAGGGGGGCTTCAGATAGGCAAACATGATAGTACTGAGGAACAGGGATACCACAGCCAGGTGAGGGAGACAGGTGGAAAAGGCTTTGTGCTGTCCCTGCTCAGAGGGGATCCTCAGCACAGCCCTGAAGATCTGCACATAGGAGAAAACCATGAACACAAAGCAACCGAAACCTAAACATCCAGTAACAGCAAGAAGCCCAAGTTCCCTGAGGTAGAATTTGGAGCAGGAAAGCTTGAGAACCTGTGGGATTTCACAGAAGAACTGGTCCAGGGCATTGCCATGGCACAGGGGCAGGGAAAATGTATTGGCCGTGTGCAGTAGAGCATTGAGAAAGCCACTGGCCCAGGCAGCTGCTGCCATGTGGGCACAAGCTCTGCTGCCCAGGAGGGTCCCGTAGTGCAGGGGTTTGCAGATGGACACGTAGCGGTCGTAGCACATGATGGTCAGGAGGGAAAACTCTGCTGAGATGAAGAACACAAAGAAAAAGAGCTGAGCTGCACATCCAGCATAGGAGACGTGTCTGGTGTCCCAGAGGGAATTGTGCATGGCTTTGGGGACAGTGGTGCAGATGGAGCCCAGGTCACTGAGGGCCAGGTTGAGCAGGAAGAAGAACATGGGGGTGTGCAGGTGGTGGCCGCAGGCTACGGCGCTGATGATGAGGCCGTTGGCCAGGAGGGCAGCCAGGGAGATGGCCAGGAAGAGGCAGAAGTGCAGGAGCTGCAGCTGCCGCGTGTCTGCCAATGGCAGCAGGAGGAAGTGGCTGATGGAGCTGCTGTTGGACATTTCCTCACTCTGGGCATTGTGGGCTGTTAAAAGAACACATTGACAAGTTAGGAGACATTTCCTTGAGTCAATCCTATACAATTAATTTAGGAATCCTCTCAAAACTGCTTCTCTTCCTGTGGGGGAACTTCACTAAAAACTTTTATTTTTGAATTTTTGTTTCTGCTGCTGAGTTACTGCCTCATCATCAGCATTTTTCTCAGTATGAATGCTCAGGAGCCCAGAGGGAAAACAAGGCTACGTTTGACACAGTGAAGTCTGACCATCTGGGCCCTTACAGATGCACTTTGCTTATAATATCTCCCTCTAATTCAAGGTGATCGCACTTCAAATGTGCTGGAAAAATACAGTAGCCGTTTTGAAGGCTCCAATTTCAAAACACTTTTCTCTAAACTCTTTTTTTGCTCTATTCTGATCAAGAGAGAGAAAGGCATACTAAGTGTTGGTTTGGCTCTGCTGCCCGGAGTTCTGCCGACTGGGAGCTGTTTCTCTCTATCCAAGCCTTGTCCCTGTCAGCGATGCCAGAGCCCAGCCCAGCCCTGGGGGCTCAGCTCTGCCCTGCACACCCCTCCCAGCACAGGGCACTGCCCAGGGCCATCTCCCTGCCAGCAGGGCCTTAAGGGCAGCTCACACAAACTGAGATGCTGCAAGCCAAGGTGCTGCTGCTGCTGTCTGGAGGCACAGGAGGGTGAGGAGGCACTTTGTGAGGGAGATGGGAGGCAGATGTGCTGATGCCCAGGGGGACAGTGCAGGAGTGCCAGTGACACAGACACACCTGACAGCCCCTTTGCCTTGCCTTGAGGAGAAAGCTGAGAGCAGCCCTGGCCATGCAGCACCATCTCCACAGCAGGAGGAATCTGTCCTGATGGGGGTGGCTCCTTGCACCTCCAACTTCTCCCCACAGTGCATGGGGAGCTGCCAGGCAGGCTGAGAGCTGTCCCTGGCAGGTGGCACATGGGCTGGGCTGGCCAAGAGCCCTGAGTGCTGCAGGAGCTGCTCTGCAGGACAGCCCTGGGCAGCCCTGGCTGCAGCCCCAGCTTCAGCCCCTGCAGCGTCCCTGGATCTGAGAGAGTCCTCCTGACACATCCCCCAGGCTGTGGGCTGTGCTGGCTCCAGGAGATGCCTCCAGGAGCACAGGGGACATTGCCCTGCACCCACACACTCACCATGTCCAGGGCTGTGAAGATGTTTCCCCAAGTGCAGTCTCAGCTCAATGTCTTCCCAGTCCTGATTGCCTTGAGCCTGTCTGTGCCTGGCTCCTGTGCCCTCAGTGCCTGCAGGCAGTGCCCTCAGCCCTGCTGGGCTGGCAGAGGAGCTGCTCCTCAGCAGAAATGTCTTTTTGAAGCTTCTCTTGGTTCACCTTGGGAGGTGCCTCTGTGCCAGGAGCCCGGCCCAGCTCATCAGCACAGACACAGCACAAGGACTTTAATGAATCTCTTGGTTCATTAAATGTTTTCATCATAATCATTCCCTGAGAGAGTGTTCCAAAACCTTCTCAAGAACTCAAATTAAAATGCTGTAGTTTCTTGAAGTTTTAATGGGTCCCAATGAGGGACACAACTGAGAAAATGTCCCCAGGTTCCAGTTAGAGCAGGAAATTCGAGGCCGAGATGACAGGGGGGAACAAAGAAATGTCAAGTCTTTCCCTTTTGACACCAACTCTTTTAGTAGTTTATAGAATCATGCACCCAATTATCTACTTTAATCAGTCCCTTGAGAGCTTTGTATTGACATTCAGTGGGGCTCATTAATACTTTGAGATACTCAAGGTTTGGGTTTTGCTTTTGCCTTGGAGTCTCTGAGATCTTTGTGCAATCATGGTCTCCAATTATCTGCTTTAATTAGTCCCTTGAGAGCTTTTGTCAGTAACAACACTCACTGGGGCTCATTAACACTGCAAGGCACTCGGGGTTAATTTAAGTTCTACGTTTTGACATTGAGTCTGTGAGAGGTTTGTGTAGTGATGGCCTCCAATTATCTGCTTTAATTAGTCCTTTGAGAGCCTTTGTCAGTAATGATACTCAGTAGGGCTCATTAATACTTCACAGTACTCAGCTTTTTAAGGTACTGGGAGTTTCCCTTTTAACACCAACTCTTTTAGTAGTTTATGCAGTGATGTCCCCAATCATCTGCTTTAACAAGTCCCTTGAGAGCTTTGTACTGACACACACTGGGGCTCATTAATACTTCAAGGAACTTCAGTTTTTTAAGGTACTTTCCTTTTTCCTTTCTTCTCTGAGTAACTGAGAAGTTTTTGGGCAATCCTGGCCTCCCATTCTCTCCTCCAAAGAGAGTCCATGAGGCGCCTCTGTAGGGGATGGACCTCAGTGGGGCCCATTGATGCTTTGAGACACTTTGGGTTTTTCTTCTGCCTTGGACTCCTGGAAAGGTTTGTGCAATCTCCTCTCAGGCCCTGAGGTTCAAGGGCTCAGCACCAAATGCACCATGGGGCTCATTGGGATCAAGCAAGTCCTGACAAACCATGGCTCTGCCTTGATTTCCCTAGGGTCAAGAACATATCCAGCCATTAGTTACACTGAGTATTTTGGCTACTTTGATCTTTACATGTTCATCACAATTTTCATGACTAATCCTTGGTAAAACTAGAGGTGTTTCTGGCAAACAAAGATTCTGGCTACCTATCAAGATAGAATTTACAGACTTCAGTAGTTCTTTAGTGACACGGCTCTTCATTCTTTTTCCTCAGTCTCATTTAGGTTAGGAACAATAATTCTGTTGCCCACAGAGCTGATGCCTTTTTAATTCCAGAATAATGTCCCCAAGGTCCTTTGCTGTTCAGCTCTACTGTGCTGTCTGTGGCTGACAAGGCTTGGTGGGCTCCTTTCCCCTCTGGCTGGAGAGGTGCCAGGTCCCAGTCCCTGAGGGCACCCAGGCTCCTGGCTGGAATTTGTGTGGAATTCCACATCCTCAGTGTCACATCAGCCTTCACATGGAGCCCCGTGGATCATTTTCCAAAGAGCTGTTGGGGCAAACAGGGAGATTTGGTCTGGCAGGATCTGTAAAACAATATCCCATAACATCCACTTGTTCTGGCACAGAACACTTGGCTGCAGGGACACATTCCCATTGTTCTCAGCCAGGTTTCAGGAGTCAAACAGTGTTGTCTTTGCCCAGAGCTGTTCCTTCAGCTGGCCTGGGAGGGCCATTGGGCCTCTGCACCCACACTCTGGCTCCATTATTAGGACTGGTGCATCCAAACCCTTTATCTCCATCAACAGCAGTGATTTGAGCTGGATGTCCTTTTCTCACAGTTGTTTTAAAAACTGCAATATCAACAATTGTGCTACCCTTCCACAATTGAATATGGGGTTGAATAATCCAATTGTTCACTTCTGTTTAACAGAATTACTTTAATTTCTCTTTGATAATCTGCACCAATTCCTCCTCCCATGACATGAACAATTTCAAGGCCAAGCTTGAGTGAGCAGTCATCAAACCAAAGTGTCCTGGAGGAATCTGAATCGCTGTTCCAGTATTGATAACTCTCATTTGCTCCTGGTTTATCCTAATTAATTCCTATGCATGAAGGGCCAGCCCTGCATCCTCTGGGGTGGCCCTGTCAGGGGCCATCACACCCGGAATAATTTCCCAGGCAGTCACAGTGTCACTGTCCTTGGCTGTATTTGCAAACTGGGTGCAGCCATGCACATCCAGGGGGTTCCCATTTCCCAGCGGGGCCATTGTTAAGGGTATGGAGCACATCTGGGAGATGGGATTTTCATTGTGACACGTTCCCATCTCCTATTTTTTTTCAACTGCTCTTTTAACAATCTCTTTCATCTGTTCACTCAATTCTGTAGCCTGTAGGTAGTCTGGTATATGAAAAACCCAACAGCCTTCCTTACTGTATTTTTCAAAGGAACAGACAAAGCATTGCACATCCTAGTGTCAGCAAACCCTGTAAAAACTGCCAATTTCATCCTTTCCTCTTTCATTCATTGTACACAATCTCACAGAGTTTACCAGTGATATTCGTGTCCTGGCCAATAATTTTCAGTAGGGTATTTAGTGTTACATCCCTGAGCAGTCAAAGCTAAACAATTAGTATTTGGAGCATTATTTTACAATGTCATTATATATATGTGAAAGTATATACATAAATTTTATATTATATTTTATTATATATATATATAATTATTTATTATATTATTACTTTTTCTTTTGCACAAATGCATCGAAGTTAAGATTAAAAACCTTTTTTGTTGCTACATGCAGGAGCATTTTGACATGAATTGTTCCCTCTGTTGAGGCTGTTTCTGAGATGTTGTTAGCAAAATTCATCCTCATCTTTCCAAACTCACGAGTTCTTTTCATTTTTCCATATTTTAATACATCCAGTGGTTCAGCTTCTTTCAGCTGCCTTCCCCATTGCTCACACTGTGCTCCAACCTCAGCCCACTGCAGAGCCAGCAAACTCTAGGGAAGGTTTTCCCTATACCTGGGAATTCCAGACAACACTGATTCCTTACATTTACATTTAAAAAGCAACATTTTGTGGTGATCTGGCCAGACTACACCAGCTTTGTTTTAGCAGTGGGCAGGGGCAGCAGCAGAGACACAGACACAAGTTCAGCAATCAGTGTCATTTACTGCAGTTCAAAGCAGCAAAGAATCACAAAAGGAGAAGCTCAGCAATGCAGCCAACCATCAGCACCAAAGATTGCCTGCAGGGATTAAGAGACAGCACCAGTCACCCTCAGACTTTGCCATCAGCCAGGTGCACACATCAGCTGGGGAAGCTGTCACAGCCAAGGACTGCAGAGCCACTCCTGGACACTGGGAATTCCTGCAGGTGCCTCCAGCCACAGGTGAGGCTTCCAACCCCGCTGTGAGAGGGCCCAGCTCTGACAGTGCTGAATAAACAAACTGACAGCACTTCTAGTGCAGGAACAGCTGCTTTCATTCTCCTCTTGGGCTCCTCCCAAAGCCTGGCCAGGGCTCAAGGAGGAACCAAGGGAGCTGACTTTGACCATACAGCCCCAAACAAGGCCAGATGTCAGATTTCATGGCCTTGTCTGGTTTCTAAATGCACAAAGGTCAATCCATGTTTCACTCATGAGTGGATACATCTATCACAGCACTAATGACCATGTATATTTGCTAATACAAGGATAACCTTTGGTTGGAAGGTTCATCCAGAGGTCACCTTGGGCTCAGGGCCTGTTGTCCAGGCCTTGGCACTTCAGGGACTGGGTTTAGTGCTGGGCTTGACAGTGCTGGCTGAACAGCTGGACTCCATGTGCTCAGAGGTCTTTTCCAACACAAAGGATTCTGTAATTCCAGGATTCCATCTGCTGCATTCAGTTAAGTCCATGTTGGCAGCATTACTTTGGTCAAAAGTTCCCTCTTGGTCAGCTCTTGTGGCCTAAGGCTTCAGCTCCTTTAGCTCCTGGTGCTGAGCTGCTCATGCTGAACGAGATGGCTCAGGGAGAAGAATACAGTTCATCCAATTCCTTCTGGGACACTGAGAGGGGAGGCTGTGGAAACAGGAGCATTGTTTGCTGTGCTCTCCTCCCTGCCCTTCACACCTTTCAGCACTTTGAAGCAGCCAAGAGCTTTCTCCAAGGGTGCAGTGAAGCAGCTGCTCCTGCTCCCAGCTCTGGCTCTTCCCACTCTCTGACCTTGACTGGTTTTGTCCCTCTTGCTGTGCCCTCTGTTCCCCCTGTGCTCGGTGGCTGCTGCCCAGGACTGTGGCACTGGCACAGATCAGGGGCTCCAGCCCCTCCTTTCTGTGCCCTTGGAGCTGCCTGCTCACAGCAGCCTTTTCCATCTGGAAGCTCCACACGGACAGGGAGTCCCCACCTCTGTTCCCTGCACAACCTCCAGGAGCCCAGGGCTGCCATCTCCAGTCCCTGCTGGCCCTGGGGGCTCCCAGGTGGCCCAGGCTGCTGTGACACCACTGCACACGGGAGGGAAGAGTGGCAGGGGCTGTGCTGAAACTCAGGTCCATGTGCTGCTGCTGCTGCTGCTGCTGCTGCTGCTGCTGCTGCTGTGGGGGTCGTTTGTCCAGCCCTGCCCCAGAGTCAGGGATCAGATCCAGGCCCTGCTGCTGCTCCCTCGGGATCAGCCACAATTTGGGGGTTGCTGTCAGTGCCAGCAGAGGCGGTGGCTGCAGCAGTGGGTGCTGACAGTGCCCCAAGCCCCGGGGCCAGAGGGGTCCCTGCGCTGGGGGCTGGGAGGGAGCTGCCCCTTGTTCTCCCTCTGCCCCACACAGAGCTGGGCTGGGCACAAGTGGGGCAGCACAGCAAACAGGAGCCTGTGAGTCTCTGCCAGCCCTGTCTGCTCAGAGTTTGGCCCTTGCAGCTCCAGGTGGACAAAGGCAGCTGCTCCTGGTCCCTCTGTGTGTCCCCGTGCTCTGCAGTGCTGCTCCATCAGTCTGAGCCCAGCAATGGGGAAAAGCCTCAGCCCTGCAGGGCCAGGAGCTGCCGGGCTCTGCCTGAGCAGCTCAGCCAGCGGGAAGGAGCTGCTCCACATGGGAACCAGGAGCAAAGGACACTCCTTTTTTATGGCATGTTTTCTGTTTAAAGGAAAAGAAAAACGATAAAGAAAAGGAAAAAAGCCTCTATAAAATGTGAAAGATAAAAACATCCAAGTGTGCAGTGAAAAATTTTCTGTAACTTTGAATTAAGATGTTACAGATCTTCTGAAACAGAAAACTCATTTATTGACTTTGTAAATGAGCTGCTGGCATTGATGCATCTTACTGGCCTCAGTAACCTTTTAAAAAAGATTTTGGGCTTTGTTTCCAATATTATTATTTTAAATTGTGGTGAAACTGGTGGGAAGCAAGAAAAAATTCCTTTGTGCTCTGCCAGCTCCAAGCAGGACTGGGAATCTCAATTCTGTCACAACCCAAATCCTTTAGAAGATGCCCTTCCTTCTCACTGTGAATGAGCTCCACATTCCCTTTGACATTATCAGGGGTTTCTTAAAGAAAGTCTCACTTATGGCTTTTTGCTTGGTTTGGAAGTGCAGAAGGGCAATTCTCCATCCCTCAGCTCCAGACTGCACTGCCTTAGGAGCACGGCCCACTCGCCAGGTTTTGTCCACTCAGGGCACTTCTAGAGGAAAAAGAAAGTGCAATTGCACAATTGCAGCCAAGAAGGAATGAAGAGTGGGACCAAGAAAACATCCTGTGGAGATCCAGGTGTTCAGCTGGGACTGTGGAGAGTTTGGGTTCTTGCCAACTGGATGTGTGTCCCTAACTGCAATGTCTTGGCCTGCAGGAGAGTCTCCCTCACCTGCAGAAGCACAAAGCTCAGGTGCTGTGCTCGGAATGGGTTTGTCTGATGCAAAGCTGTCAGAGCCATGTGAGGGCAGAGCGGGCCCAGCCGTGCCCAGGGCTGAGCCCAGCAGAGCCCTGGCAGAGCCCAGAGCAGCCTCAGCATCTGCAGAGCCCGGCTGCAAGGAGAGAAACCAGAAACCGCCCGTCAGCTGAAGGCTCCTGTCCCCCTTGTCCCAGCTCCCGCCGTGCCCAGGCCATGCTGGCCGTGCCCAGAGCGGTGCCCAAAGCTGCCCATCATTGCTGCCTTGGGCACAGAGCAGGAGGGCAGGACTGTGCCCAGCCTGCAGCCAGCCATGGCACATCCAGCCCCTCAGAAACTGCCCAGAGCCAAAAAGCAGCTTGGCAGCCACTGAAGAATTCATTGCATCTGCCCCAGCAAAGGGCGGAACCTTTGGTGCCCGGCCAGGCCACGCTGTGCCCAGATCTGGGAGCATCCCCCTGGCTGTGGACTCACCCACAAATTGGGTGTGGATCTGTGCAGAAGGTGCCAGAATCCAAGTCCATCATCTTCAGCTGGACAGGTCGAGGAAGAGATTGTCATCATTGAGGTTGTCCTTGGTGTCTCCAGCAGCAGCCCCACCTGGTACAGCTTCTCCAGGGGCTCCTTCTCCTTCCCTGGGGGCCAGACCAGGCCCAGGGCCCCAGCCATCAATGAACCAGACAAGCAAACCCAGGGTGGATGGTGGCCACCAGTGCTTGCCACACCAGGTCTCCAGCTCAGCTCCAGCCCAAGAGCTGCGTGTTCCCTTCTCATGATCCCTGCCCAGAGCTTCATGCAGGACGAAAAACAGACCAAAGTCTGGTTTGCTTTGCCACTGACCGTAGCTGTTACCTGCCAGGCTCCTGGATCCAACTGTGCCCGTGGATCTCTCCCATCTTCTAGGGCAGATGAACACCCTGCAGCCAAGGATCACAGAAAAGATCTTCTAAGGACAGCCTGTCCAAGGGTTGCATGGAGAAACACCTCTTAATAACATCTTGGCACTCTGAAGACAGAAACCAGAAATCACCAGTCAGTTGGAGAAGTTGTCCCCCCATTCCTGTGCCCAGGCCATTCTGGGTGTGCCCAGGGTTGTGCCTAAACTTCCCCATGGATTCTCTGTTTGGAGGAGAGCAGGAGAGCAGGACATGTGCCACCTCCTCAGCAGCTGCCAGAGCAGGATGCTCACGAGCCTGCTGCTGTCTCCCAGCACTGGTATTCCCCCCTGCCCAGAGATGAGGATCCACCTTGAGAGAGCCCTCGTGGGAACAGGATCCATCCCCAGATGATCTCCTGGCCCCTCCTGAACGGCTGCTTCCCCATGACCAGGTGGTACAGCAGGAGGCCCAGGGACCAGATCGTTGCTGCCTCGCCATGGTAGCGTTGGTGGTGGATCCACTCTGGTGGGCTGTAGGACAGGGCTCCTATGGAATCCAGATGGAGTTCATCAGGGGGATGCTGCTGCTCCCAGAGCCTGCTCCCAACATCCCTGGGCATGTGGGGGCTGCCCCAGTGGCACAGGGTGTGACCCACAGCCCTCTCGCAGCACCTGGGACTTGTGTACAAACTCGGGGTTGGAAAAGAATCCACTGGTGCTGGAAGAGGGCAGCAGAAGCCCCAGGGAGGCTCAACCATGACATGCAAAAGAAAACCCCACCCAGAGGTGGAGAAAACCCACTCTTCTCCCCACATGCATGGCCCCAAAAATAAGCCAAGGTGAACAAGCAGAGCAGAGCAGTTCAAGCCCTTCCTTGCCTGCACACCAAACCGGCTGGGGCATGAGGTCTGACCCCCCTCTCTGCTACCCCCATGGGGTTTTTGTCAGCCTGGCTGCCTCAGCTCCAGCCCCAGCTCAAGGCAGAGTGGGTGATGAAGGCTGTCAGCAGGGCTGGGAGTGGGCACCCCTCACACCCACACCCAAATCAATTTGGCTCAAGCATTGATCCCATCCTGGCTGCAATAGGGGGAAGCCCCGGTGCTACACCCAGGCTGGGCCATGAGATGCCCAGGAGCATCCCCTGGGAGGGCTCATCTGCAAACTGCGTGTAGGCTGTGTCCTGGAGGAAGGTGCCACAGCCAAAGTCGATCAGTTTCAGCTGCCCAGTGGCCAGGTCGAGCAGGATGTTCTCTGCTTTGATGTCCCTGAGCAGGACCCTGCAGCTGGTGCAGTGCACAGCCTCCAGCACCTGCTGGAACAGCTCCTGCACCTCCTGCTCCAGCAGGAATCTCCGCTCTGCCTGCAAACCCGAGAGGTCCTGGCACCGCTCCGGACGCTCCAGCACCAACAAGAAGCTGTTGGGCAGCTCAACCCAACCCACTCCAGGAGCTGAATGACCCCAGCACACCCAGAGGACACCTTGGCCAGCAGCACGATCTCCAGGGGCACGATCTCAGTGGGGCTGGGGACGTGCCAGAGCTCTGGGACCCCTCAGCCAGCCCGGGATGCTCTGAATCAGGGATGCAGCGCTCAGCCCACGCCCGCTCTCCCAGCAGCGAACCCAGCCGGTACCGCTCCTTCAGGCCCTGCTGCGCCTTCCCTGCCGGCGAGACGCGGCTGTCAGCGCTCGGCCCGGGGCCAGGAACGGCCCCCGAGCGCCCCTCAGCCGCCCCGGGCCGGGCAGCCCCAGGCGTTCGCTCTGTGGAACGGGACAGCGGCGGCTCGGGGCCGGCGGCCGCGCTGCCGAGCGGCGGAGCTCGGGCCGGGGGAGCCGCAGCGCAGGCGGCGGGAGCGGCCGCGCCGCGTGTGTCCTCCGCGGGCCCCGGGAGGAGCCGGGGCCGGGGCCGGGACAGGCGGAGCCAAAGGGAGGCGATGCCGCCCCAGCCCCAGGCACTGATGCCCGCCCAGCAGCGGCACCGCCAGCACGGGCAGAGCCGGGCGGAGGCGAGACCGCGGTGGGACGGCCGGGGACGGGGACAGGGATGGGGACGGGGACGGGGACGGGGACGGGGCAGCCCCGCCCGGGACCAGGGGCATGGCCCGGCTCGGAACGGGGAGAGGGAAGCTGGGAGAGGAGGGGGACACCGGGAAAGGGAGAGCGAGAGAGGGTGCGGGACTGCGGGAGAGGGAGAGCAGAAGCATGAAGGAGTCGACAAAGTCGCTTCTTTCGCTGCCGCTGATGCCACTGCTGTCGCTGCCACTGAAGCGCCAGGGCCATTTGTCCGTGTGTCCGTTCCCTTCTCGTCCCTGTACCGAGCCCCGCGCTCCCCGTTGGCAGCTCCTGGGTCTGTCCAAACACGGGAACTTTGCCGTGTTGAGCAAAGATCCAGAGTCCTGACTCCTGCACAGTGGCACAGGAATCTCCTTGGTTGCTTCTGTGCATTGTCCCTGCTGAGGCTCAAACACTATCTGAGCACATTCCCTGAACGCAGAATTTGTACCTGATCCAAACACTGCACTGTGTCTCCAGCATTGCTTTCCAAGAAAAAAAGGGAAATGCAAACTGTGTGCAGCTCATGGTATTTTACAGTGTCTAAAACTTGCCAAGTCACGGATCTTAGAGCTGAGATCCATTTGGAATTAAAGGGATGGAGAAGTAGTGCAAGATGGAAAATGGAACCACAGAAATAGAGAAAAACATCTTGGATTGTTTCTTTCCATTTTCATTTCACTTCTTTAAAGCTGTTTTCAGTTTTCCCAGAATCTTCTCCACAGTCCTGTTTCCTCTTTCCAAAAACCTATCCTGGAGAAGGAGTTGCAGCTCCTGTCACAAGATGTGCCACCAACTGCAGCTTCTCTTGGCTTTCCACACTGCATGTGCAGCACAACTTATGCAGTAAAGCAGGACAAAGGTTTTAAGAACTTGACAACTTGTCCTTTCTTTTCCTGGTGGGCTGGGGAGTTGTGCCATGGGTAAGGTTTCCATTGTTTGTGTTCTAACCTAAGAAAACAGGAGGTGGTACCAAGAATTGTTAGGGAATGCAACACTGACTGAATGCAGAGAAAGAATCTCCAGAGCCTGCAGCCAGAAGTGGAGAGTTGTGTGATAATCATTCCAACACCCCCATGGACATCTTGACAGTGATCTAGAACATGAAAATGGGCTGACAGAGGGAGTTTGTTTCTGTGTTCAGTTTAGCTGATTCTACATGTCTTGCACTGGTATAAATCAAGAGTACCATCAGTTCATGAGAAGCACCAGAACAAGATGGACCTCTCTGAGTAGATGACTGAAAGAATCTGAAAAGGAGAAATGCGGGGAATGAACTTTGTCTGTAAGAAGGGTCATTTTTTCCTAATAATTTCCAATTCGTTCCCTCTGCTTTTGTCCTTTTTAGCAAGGGATTTCCATCCCAGATTCCCCATGAAATGAGAACCCTGAGCTTGTGGAAGTGCCTGAGAGATGCCGTGTTCCTCTGCAGGGACACTCAGGCTGAAAGAGGAGCCTGAGGCCTGTGTGGGGAAGCCTCCTCGGAGCTGGAATTTGTGCCGTGCTGGGAGAGGAGGAGCAGGGGGAGAAGGCTGGGCGCTGTGTGGCAGGAGCAGGAGGTTTGGGCTCAGGACATTCCGCCTGCGCCGCTGCCCCGCAATGGGCGGCCGTGCCCGGGGCTCTGGGCCTGGCCCCGCGTGCGCTGAGCTCCCGACACTGCGGGAGCTGCCCGGGCTGGGCTCAGGATCCCGCTGGGGCTGGGCAGCAGCCTGGGCTCCCACTGGCATCAGCAGCAGCTGGAAATACCTCTGGGCATCTCCATTTCCTGCTGCTGCTCAGAAGGAACAATGAAGCAAGTTAAGGAGTTCTGGTTTCTCTTTGTCCTGGTGGATTTTTCATTTTATGTGATGCTCCAGAGGCAATTTCTGTGATGGCTTCTGTCAGCTGCTTCTATTTTAGCAGCACCAGCAACAGGGCTGTGTTTGAGTGCTGCAAATGTGGCCTGTGTGGCTTTAATTCTCCTTGACTTTGTGCTCATGGACTTGTGAGCAATACAAGATGTGCTACTCATGATGGCTGCAACGAACAGCCCGAGTTCCCCATCACAAAAGCACTCTGGATAGCACTGATCGAAAAAGGCAATTGCAGTATTAAGGATAAAATTCAAGTGGCAAACAGAAGAGGGTCAAGAGCAGCCATGAGCTACAATTCCCAAGGTAAAGGCAACAACAGCCTCCTGCTGTCAGCTCAGGGTGTGTAAAACAGGTCTGAAAGCAGCGCTGGAACCCGACCCTTTCTTTCTCTGCAGGCTGGGTCAGGGCAGCACAGGCGGGCCCTGAGGAATCAGGGCTGTGTGTGGGTGATTGTTGCTGTACTCCAGAATTGCCCTGGACAAAGGCCTTGGAAGCCGAGGCAGGAGCAGGTGGGAAGGGGCCGGCGCTGCTGCTGCTCCTGCCCGGGAGCCCCGGCTGGGCCGGGCCGGCGCCCACTGCGCTGCGGCTGCTGCTGCTGCCAGAGCCGGGCGGGACTCGGGGACAGGGAATGGACACAGGGGGACAGCAAAGGCCTTGGGGGCTGCAGGGATGTTGGTGCTGGGGCAGCGCCAGCACAGAGCTTCAGCCTGCAATGAACCCCGAGGGAAATGCTGGGGAAAGGATCCATTTCAGCCTTTCTTTACTCATCACTGTGAAGGGACCAAAATAAAAGGGGAACAAGCAGGGCCCGACCCCTTCTCCTTTGGGAGGAGCCATGAGGGGCTGTGAGGGGCCATGAAGGGTTGTGAGGGGTCCTGAGGGGCTATGAAGAGCTGTGAGGGGCAGTGAGGGGTCATGAGGGTCTCTGAGGAGCCATGAGGGGCTATGAAGGGTTGTGGGAGACTGTGAGGGGCTGTGGGAGGCCAGGCACCTCATGGAACAAAGGGTCCATTGTGACACCGTAGAACCGAGGAGATCGTTGGTGGTTGTACAAAAGCTCATGGAACCAAAAGCCCATTGTGACATTGTGGGGCCTCAGGGAGCCATGGAGACCATTATGACACTTCAGGACCCATTGGAACCAAGGGGCCATTGTGACAATGCAGGGCCTGGTATAACACAGGAGACATTTTAGCACGGCAGGGCCTCATGGAATCAAGGGGATCGTAGTGACACTGTGGGGCTCCATGAGACCACGGGGACATTCTGACTCTGTGGAACCAAGGATACCATTGTTACACATTGTGACACCAAAGGGCCATTGTGGAACTGCAGGGCCTCATGGAACCAATGAGACCATTGTGACATCACAGGGTCTCACGGAACCAAGGAGCCATTGTGACACTGTGTGGCCTCATGGAATTCTGGAGACCATTCTGACACTATGGGGCCCATGGAGCCAAGACGCCATTGTGACACCTCAGGGCCTCATGGAACCAAGGCAACCATTGTGACACTGCAGGGTCTCATGGACACAAGGGCCCAGTGTGACACTCTGGGTCTCCATCACAGCTCAGCATCACAGACACCTTTCCCTTGTTTGCCCCCACCTGTCATCAGTGCCTCCAGTGTTCTGCTCTAACTGGAACCTGGGGACACTTTCTGAGTCGTGTCCCTCAGTGGAGTCCATTAAAACTTCAGGAAACTTTTGAGTTTGAATATGATTTTGACTTCTGAGAAGTTTTCCTTCAGCTCCCTCTCAGGGACTGATGTCCAGGGACTCAGCACTGCTGGAAAATCCCAGCTCTACAGAGACGGGGCAACTGAGAGGCTTTTAAAATATTTTCTTCCATTATCAGAAGGATGAAACATAAGAGGTGTAAAACTCTATGCCATTCTATCAGAAGTCAACTTATTTCCTCGTTATTAAACCTTAGAAATGTTTCTTAGCCTATTAGCTTTTGCCACATAATGGTACTAATAATTCTAATAGCAATCACCTATTATTTTACAACACATGATCTTGCCAAAATGCATCTTTCACAGTTTTAATTCTCCAAAATATCTGATCTTTTTGCAAGGCCATTGTTTGAAACTTGTTTCTAGTTCAATCTCCCTCTCAGCAATGTCTTCTCTATTCCAGGGCCATTCTGAGTCAGCACACCTTATCTCAGAGTTTGCATGCACATGTACAAGACTGTGTGAGCTTTCAGTCAGGCTTTGAGAATCCTTTACAAATCCATTGCTCACAAATATCAATCACAGAATGCTGCAATCATCTCAGACAACAGTAATAAAATACATCTTTGAAAATAGGAATGGATATTTCTAAAAAGGCCTTTGTCATATTTCTCCATAACTTGGTTTGAAAACCTTCCAAATGAACTGCACCAGACCAGAAGGAAATCAAGTTAGAATTGTGTCTTGCTGGAAAACCTCTGAAGAATTCAGTCATAATCGAACTCCAAAGTTTCTGATACCATTTTTGGGTCCCACTGAGGGACACAACTGAGAAAGTGTCCCCAGGTTCCAGTGTGAGCAGGAAATTGGAGGCAGAGATGACAGGTGGTGTGGGAAATGCAGGCACAGAGAGCTCTCAGGGCCTTGTGCATACAGGCTCAGAGATCCAAAGTTTGACCTAAGACCTTGGAGAAATCTTGGACAATCAGAGCTTGAAAAGCAAAATATATATAAAAAATATAAGTTTTTAGTTTAAGTAGAAATATGTTTTAAGCAAACAGAAATATGCATTATGTAAACAAAGCAGTATGTTAAGTAAGATAGTAAAAGATTGTAAAACTTAGCAATAGAACCTGTTATAAATTTAGTTAGAATTTTAAGATATATCAGTGTAGGTTTGTGAAGTGTTATAGGATTGGTTGAAAAATGACACATTGCAGCAAAGCCATGAGAAGGAAAGCAATTAATGATTGGTATAAAAGGATGCTGGCAAACTTCACAGAAGTATTTGATTGGCTAAAAAACGAACATAAGGCATTGTAACTAAGAATGAGGCAGGTTCTGATATTATGGTGTTGGATGTAACAGCTTTAATGTCTCACCCTTCTATGAGACTGACACCATGAGGCCATAAACCATCTTTGACAACGTCTCTCAGTTGCCCCATCTCTTGTAATATCAATCTCCCAATGCACATTTTTTTGACATCAGACATGACTAATGAAATCAATAGGGACTTATGGACACCAGGTGTATCCCATTAAAGTCAATAGGGATTTAGGAACACCTGGTTTATCCATTAATGTCAGTGGGGATTTTTCTGAAATTTGGTCCTAAAATGGGGAAATTTGGGTCAACTTGGGGAAAATCTTGGGCTGAATTCTGGGAATTTCTGCTCCAGGATTGCAGTGCTGATGCTGTGGTAGTCCTGGATGAATTCCTGGAGGCCAATCCCGAATCTCTGATCCCTCACCTGCGGTCCATGTTGGACCTTTATTAGTGACCAAAAACATTATTGGTCATTGGTTCTAACTAACACAATTCCTTTCATTACATAAATAAGCTTTAGTGGTTATTTATTTCTCCCTGTGTAAGATATTTCATAATAGTTGTAGTCATTTTGTCATCTTTATTATCATCTTTTTCTCTGACAGGGTCAAGGTGGGTGCTTCAGGGTCCAGGGAGACATTTCTGGGGCACATTTGAGGCAATTTTGTGTCTGGGGAAAGAATTTAGAAGGAAGTTGAGGGATGGGAGGACACTTGGGGGCCTGGAGTGGGCACGGAGAGAGAACTTAGGGATCCTGGGGGAAGATCTGGGTTTCTGAGTGTCACTTGGGGGTCCAGGAGGGCACCTGGAGGTCAGGGAGGAGAATCTGGGGCCATTCGGGGTCCGGGCGGGCTCTTGGGGGGCTCTAACGGGGCTCTCCGGGCCGCGGGGGATGATGGGAGTTGTAGGCACAGGTATAGTACTGTTCAAGGGGGCCGTGGAGCATCATGGGAGTTGTAGGCGCAGCTGCAATGTCTCTCGGTGGGTGCGGGGCATGACGGGCGATGAAGTCAGGGCTGGAATGGCGTTTAACCGGAACCGCGGAGCTTCATGGGAGCTGTAGTCCCGGAAGTGGTCCTCACGGCGAGTTTTATGTCGGGGAAAGCACTTAGGACACAGTTTTCCCTCTGAGGGGAGACTTCAGGTCCTCAGCGGGGAACGTATACGGGTCGGGAGAACTTGGGGGGAGCTTGGGGAGCTCTAATCGGGCTCTTTAGGGCGCGGGGCAGGGCAGGAGTTTTCGGCGCGGGACTGGGTTATGAGGTGCTCTGAGCTCGCGGGGGATGGCAGGAGATGAATTCCCAGAAATGGCTGCAAGGGGAATCTATGGGGTTAGGAGCATTCAGGGGATCTGGGGACGTCTTTGGGTGGTCAAGAATGGGCCCTGAGGGGGCAATTCCGGATCCTGGAGGATCCTGGGACACGTATGGGGCAGATGGGGAGCGGATACCGGGGGTTCTGTGGAGCGCGGGGCATGACGGGCATTGCAGTCCCAGCTCCAGTGGGGCTCTATGGGGCCGCGGGGCATGATGGGAGTTACAGGCAGAAAGGAAAGATGGCGCCGACTGCAGGCACCGCCCCCGAAGCCCCGATCCCTAAAGCTGAACCCCCTTGGTGGCACCTTGGACTGAAACACACTAATGGAAGGTGTCTGTATTCAGTGGGGAACATTAGGAGTTTTAAATTTCTTCAAAACTAAAAAAAAACCGAAAAACCCTGTTTGCCTGAGTGCAGGCAGTTCTCCAAGCAAAGCAGGTCCCAGGTGAGTGAGGACAGACAGGATGGGGTTGGGCAATGTGGGGCAAGGTTGTTCACACTGAGTCAGACCTCAAGGCACAGCTTCGCTTTTTATACACTGATATCAGCAATCTCCAGTTGATATTAATTCCTGAAACCTTATAATGCAGTCTGACCAGAGATGAAAATCAAGACCCTTTATGGCTGACAATCAATCACACTCTGTCCCTACCCCCACCCCACCATTTCCCCCATCCAACTCCTGGCACTCAGAGCAGCCTTGTGCAAATCTGAGCTCCCTCCCCTCCAGGCTGTGCCTGCAGCTTTCAGCTCCTTGGCACCAACTCCCACCTGCTTTCCTTGGAGAAGGAGCTGCCCGAGACCCAGAGGGATGTTCATTTCTTGTCAGCAAACAAACCAAAGGCAGGCACAGCTCCATTAAAAACAGAAATCCAGCCCTAGGAGTCCTGGGCAATGGAGTCACATCCAGGGGTGTCCCCAGGGCTCAGGATTGGGGCCAGGGCAGTGAAATCTCTTTCTTGCTGATGTGGACGAGGCCATGGAGGGCACCGTGAGTCAGTGTCCAGGTGAGGCCAAGCTGGGTGGGAGTGTGGCTGTGCTGCAGGGCAGGAAGCTCTGCAGAGGGATCTGGACAGGCTGGAGCCATGGGCCCAGGACAATTGGATGAGGTTCAGCAAGGCCAAGGGCTGGCTCCTGCCCTGGGCTCACAACCACCCCAAATCCCTGCCTGTGCCCTGCCCCTGATCCCCACAGCCTGTCCTGTTTCCTTCATCCCTGCATTGCCAGGGACTTTGTGGGACAAGGGAGCTCTGCTGTGGGGATGGAGGGAGGTGCAAGTGCCAGCACTGCAGTGGGAACCACAACTCATCAGGTTTGTGTCCTTTGGGGGTCAGCAACTGGTGAGACTCAGAGGCACAGAAGGTTTCTCTTCTTGGCCAACATAAAAAAAAGTACCAATGATAAAATTCAATAAACTTCAAAATTCTTTCCTCAGCTCTGTGCAATGTCAAAGCAGTATCTGATGTATCCACCATGAACAAGGTATTTCCATACAGGAACAGTTTTAGACACAGACATTAGAAAGGGTGATTCTGTGATAGATGTAGACACAATTAAGATGTTGACTAATGTGGAATGACCAGAGAACAATGGGAGGAGGCAATCTGGGAGCAATGGCAAGGCCATAGGACCAGCTGGTCTAGGGAAGAGATGTCCTTAGACATGGCCATTTAAACAGGAGAGGTGGAAACACCCAAATGAAGAGGGACATGAAATAATAGACAGTATAGTGGTAACACAGGCACAGATGAAGATCAGTATTTCTTGTCCTGCCATCAGTACACATCCAGGAAATTTCTCTTCTCTTCTGGTGGGAAATTTTGACATTTCTTAAAGTACTCAAATGCCCCAGCTAATGAGATGTGCTCGTGCACCTTGAAAGCTGCAGGTCCCCTACAGCCCCAGAGGGCTCCTGTCCCATAAACATCTGCTCCAGCCCATTCCAAAATCGGGAGCAGCATCGTCCTGGGATCATCAGGGAGCTGAGGCTGGAAGGGACCTCAGCAAGTCTGCAGCCAAACCTGTCAGAAACTGGGTCAGACCAAGTGGTTCAAGCCTCGATTTGGTGTGGATTGGAAAATCCCAAAGCCAGGGATGGGGCAGCATCTCAGAACCTGTCTGAGCCCATGGGAACAAAGGTTCCACATGTCCTGTCTGATCTGCCCTCATTCCCCTTTCACCCATTGACTTTTGTCCCCTCCAGCCCCTCCAGTGCAGAGCCTGGCTCTGTGTTCTCCATCAGCTCCTGGGTGGCACTGCCAGGCTGGCATGAGGAGCCCCTCAGCCTTCCCTGCTCCGGGCTGGACAAGCCCAGCTCCCTCAGCCTCTCCTCACAGCCAAAGGGCTCCAGCCCCACCTTGGAGGCCCTTCCCTCACCCTGCTCCAGCTGCCAGACATCTTTCCTGCCCTGGGCAACCCAAACCAGGCCCCAGTGACCTGGATAATCCACGGCCTTGATGTCCTGGTCACACAGCCCTGGCCCCTTGTCCCCGTGTCAGGCTCTGGGGTTGATTTGTGGAACATCCTTGGGGGAGGCTGTGGCTCCAGGTGGAGCAGGGGGATCCCGGGGGACAGGGGACCCTGCTGGGCATGAACAGCATTGGACTTGTCTGGGGAAACTGTGAGGGGGGGCTGGGGCAGAGTGACCAACCCAGTGACCTCACACAGCTCTGCTGTGATATCACAGCCTGTTCTGTGATGTCACAGTCAGCTCTGTGATGTCACACAGCCAGCCTATGATGTCATAGCTGTTCAATGACCTCTCATAACCCAGTCTATGATGCCATAAGGCACTCTGTGACCTCATGTTCCCAGATGATAAATTGCCCACCCCAGCTGAGCTAACACAATTCCTGTTCTCCAAAACCACTGGCCTCTGGAATCTGCACAATGCTCATTGTGTGAGAAAGAGAACTGGAAGCTCCCCAGCCTCAGTGTCCTGCCAGCTCAGCCAGGCCAACTGGAACATTGGGGTCCACGACCACCAGGGACCAGCAGAGAAACCCCCAGGACAGAAGAACCCATGGGTAAAGGGGAGGGGAAATATGTTAATGATTGTGGGCAAATGATTATCATTTGTGTGTTTAGTCCAGGACAGTCAATGAATAAGTCTGCAAACTACAGAATATAAACAGAAGCTTTCCTGTACTCAGCATGCACGGCTTTGGGAGGAGCTGTCCCCCTGTGTATCCAGCCAAATAAAGAATGCTGCTTTTTAAGGTTACATTGATGTTAAGCAGTTTATTATTTTACCCGATGTTTGGTAACACTCCCAAGGAAAGCTCTGTCTCCTGCTGTTCACAAACAGAGAAGGGCTGGTGGGAGATGTGGGCAACAGAGGCTGTTTGGGGTACAGTGACCATGAAATAATCCAGTTTTCAATATTCTGTGAAAAAAGGAGGGCCATCATTTAAACTTCTACAGTGGAATCATAGAGGGCAGACTTCAGCCTATTCAGGATGCAGATTTGGAGAGAACCAAATCAGGTACTGATTTTTTTGAGGGAAACAGCCTGTAAAAATAAAGGCTTTCGGGAAGGATGGACACACCTCAAGAAAGAAATCTTGCAGGAGAAGGAGCAGCCTGTCCTGCATGCCAAAACTGAGCTAGCAAGGAAAATGACTGGCCTGGCTGGGCATGGAGTTTTTTCCAAGAGCTCAGGGAAAAAGAAGGTGCATCAGCTTTGGACCAAGGGGAAGGCAACTCAGGAAGATTTTAAGGATGTTATTAAATCTTGCAGGAAGAAGAGGAGAGAGCTGAAAGCTCTATTGCAGCTTAACCTTGCCGCTTCTTTGAAAAATACTGAAAATAATGTTCATACATATATTAATAGCCAAAGCAGGGACAAGGAAAACCTCAGTTCTTCATTGGATGCAGTTGGGAATATAGTAATTAAAGATGAGGAAGAATTTGAGGTACTTAACACATTCATTGCTTCAGTTTTCAACCATAAGACAGGTTGTCCCCAGGACAAGTGTTCTCCTGAGCTGGGAGATGGGAACAGGGAGCAGAACAGACCCCTGTAATCCAGGAGGAACCAGCTGGGGACCTGCTGAGCCACTCAGATGTTCACAGGTGTCTCTGGGAACAGATGGGATCCATCCTAGGGGGATGAGGGAGCTGCTGGATGAGCTCCCCAAGCTGCTCTCCATCATTTCTCATCAGTGCTGGCTCAGCAGGGAGGTGCCAGAGCACTGGAGGTGCCAATGTGAGCCCATGCCCAAGAAGGGCTGGAAGGAGGATGTGGGGAAGTGCAGGCCTGTCAGCCTGACCTGGGTGCCTGGTGAGGTGATGGAACAGATCACCTTGAGTGCCATCACAGAGCACCTCCAGGATGGCTGAGGGATCAGAGGCAGCCAGCGTGGATTTCAATATCTGCATTGATGATCTGGATGAGGGCATGGAGTGCAGCATCAGCAAATGTGCAGATGGCACCAAGCTGGGTGTGAGTGTGGATGTGCTGGAGGGTAGGAGGGCTCTGCAGAGGGACCTGGACAGACTGGATCCAGGGCCCAAATCCAACAAGGTCAGGTTTAACAAGACCAAGTGCTGGGTCCTGCACTTTGGCCACAACAACCCCTGCAGTGCTACAGGCTGGGGACAGAGTGGCTGGACAGTGGGCCGGCAGAAAAGGACCTGGGGGCACTGATGGACAGCAGGCTGGACAGGAGCCAGCAGTGTGCCCAGGTGGACAAGAAGGCCAATGGCTCCTGGCCTGGATCAGGAATGGTGTGGCCAGCAGGAGCAGGGCAGTGATTCTTCCCCTGCACTCGGCACTGTTTGGGCAGCACCTCGAGTGCTGTGTCCAGTTCTGGGCCCCCAATTTAGGAAGGACATGGAGGGGCTGGAGTGAGTCCAGAGAAGAACAACAAGGCTGGTGAGGGGTCTGGAGCACAACACCTGTGAGCAGTGGTTTAGGGAGCTGGGGATGTTTATCCTGGAGAAGAGGAGGCTCAGGGAGACAAGGTGGTGTCAGGGCATAGGTTGGACTTCATGACCTTTCAGATCTTTTCCAGCTTTGCTGATTCTGTGATTCTCTGAAACCACCCTTGGAGCAGTTGCAGGATGAGCCCTGGGCCTCCTCTTCACAAGGTCCAGCAGCCCAGGTCCCTCAGCTTCTCCACACAGCCCCAAAGCCCATCCTGTCAGTCCTGCAGAGCCTCTCCAGCCCCTCCTCATTGCCCACAACAAGGAGCCCCACACCCAGACACAGCAGCCCAGATGTGCCCCCCTGGCCTGTGGTGCCTCTGGCAAGGGAGCAGCAGGAGGCACTGCAGGACCCTGCAGACAATTCCTGAAACACTTGGAGGATGATCCTGCTTCCCAAGGGATGTTCCCATGGTGCCAGCTCAGGAACTGAAATGGGGAATGGGGCCAAAGAGGAAAATGCAAACAGAGATGGGCTGTTTGCAAGGGAGAGGACAGGGATGGGCAACAGGAAAAAGTCTGGATCAAGAAAGAGGAAAGAAAGCAAAGGTGAAGCAAAGGAAATGCTCAGGGCAGTTTGGGGGTGGCATCCAGGCAGTCCTGGCTCTGAGCAACAATGTCTGCAGTGGGACAGGAAACTCACAGCTGATGGGAACAAACTTTCTGGCTGACTTCAGAGGCCACAACAAAGCTGAGTGGTTTCCCTGCCGTCCCCCAGCCCTTGCTGGCCCCAGGGGCTGATGGCATTTGTGCTCACTCAGCTCCATGTCCCCACAGCATCACCATGGGGGTGCTGAGCCTGCTGTGTGCAATGCAAACAGGGGCTCCTGAGCCAGTGCTGCCGTGTGTGTGCCTGCAAGGACGCGGCTCCTGTGTGAGCTGGGGGAGAGGCCAGGGCTGCAGAGGGGGGATGTTGTTGGCAGGTGCATGAGGACGCTCTGGGACGCTGCCCTGGGGTGTCCAGCGCACTGGGGATGGATCATCCCCTGCTGTGCTGCTCCTTGCCAGGGTGTCCCCCTTGCAGGGAGCTTGCAGAGCACCAGCCATGCTGTTTCCCCCAGCCTGCCCACGGCCAGCCTGGGGATGCTCCTGGGGCTTTTCTGTGTTCAGCATTGGGCTAACCAAATGTTGTGGAGAGAGCCTGGCCAAGGAGCCTGGAGCCCCCAGGCCCTGGCCTGAGGCGTCAGCGCTGCCCCAGCAGTGCCCATGGCCTGTCCCTGCTGCAGCCCCGGCACTGCCACCCCCAGGGCTGTGCCCAGCCCCGAGAGCACTCAGGCCCTGCAGCAACTCGAGGGCCAGGAGGGCAGTGGGGCAGTGGCACGGGAGCAGCACTGGCAACACCAAGTACTGCTGCTGCTGGGCACAGCTGCTGTGCCAGCACTGATCTTCCCCAGCTCTACACACAGACATTGCTGCTGCAGCTCCAGAGAAGGGAACAAAAGGGGCATCTCTGGAGAAAATTTTGCAGGGAGAAAGGTCCTTTAGTTTGTTTAAAGTTAGCAGGAGTACAGCCCCTCATTGACACAGCCTCTGGGTCACAGAAAAGATAGAGAAAAGCAAAAGGAGATATGCAATGACATTTCTTTGTAGACAATATTGAAAAGCTAAACCAATGGAAACAAAAGAAAAAACCAACACGCAAACGAACAGGAATCAAAGGCAACTTTTATTATAAGTGATATGCAGAAATTGGAAAGCAGTTTAATGTTCCTGTCATCCAGTTATCATTCTCCACATTGCAGCCTTCAGCTCCTGGTTCCTCAGGCTGTAGATGAGAGGGTTCAGGGCTGGAGGCACCAGGGAGTACAGAACTGAGAGTGCCAGATCCAGGGATGGGGAGGAGATGGAGGGGGGCTTCAGGTTAGCAAATATGCCAGTGCTTACAAACAAGGAAACCACAGCCAGGTGAGGGAGGCAGGTGGAAAAGGCTTTGTGCCGTCCCTACTCAGAGGGGATCCTCAGCACGGCCTTGAAGATCTGTACATAGGAGAAAACCATGAACACAAAACAACCAAATACCAAACAGGCACTAAGAGCAATGATCCCAAGTTCCCTGAGATAGGATTTGGAACAGGAGAGCTTCAGGATCTGTGGGATTTCACAGAAGAATCCCCCCAGGGCATTGCCATGGCACAGGTGCAGGGAAAATGTATTGGCTGTGTGCAGCAGAGTATTAAGAAAGCCACTGGCCCAGGCAGCTGCTGCCATGTGGGCACAAGCTCTGCTGCCCAGGAGGGTCCCGTAGTGCAGGGGTTTGCAGATGGACACATAGCGGTCGTAGCACATGATGGTCAGGAGGAAATGCTCTGCTGACATGAAGAACAGCAAGAAAAAGAGCTGAGCAGCGCATCCAGCATAGGAGATGGTCCTGGTGTCCCAGAGGGAATTGTGCATGGCTTTGGGGACAGTGGTGCAGATGGAGCCCAGGTTGCTGAGGGCCAGGTTGAGCAGGAAGAAGAACATGGGGGTGTGCAGGTGGTGGCCGCAGGCTACGGCGCTGATGATGAGGCCGTTGGCCAGGAGGGCAGCCAGGGAGATGGCCAGGAAGAGGCAGAAGTGCAGGAGCTGCAGCTGCCGCGTGTCTGCCAATGGCAGCAGGAGGAAGTGGCTGATGGAGCTGCTGTTGGACATTTCTTGCTATGCGGATCTGTAAGAAAAGTAATAATGGAATAGTTCAATTTGGAGAGGACTTTAAATATCCCAGCCCAGCTTGGTGGCACTTTCCCCACACTGCCTGCCCAGGGCTCTGCTGCCTGGTGCTGTCCCTGCCAGCAGCTGCTTCCCTGTGCCCAGGGCTGAGCCCTGCCAGTGCTGCCAGAGCCCAGCCCAGCCCTGGGGGCTCAGCTCTGCCCTGCAGACCCCTCCCAGCACAGGGCAATGCCCAGGGCCACCTCTGCCTTGGCAGGCTCTGATGGCAAGATCATAGTAACCCTGAGGAGGCTGGAAAAGTGACACTGATGCTGCCTGTGAGGGACCCTGTGCTGATTTCTGTCAATGCCTGTTTATTAATATTCAAGAAAAAGATTTTCTATTTTTCCCACCCTGAAGAGATTAATATCTATATGCAATTTCCCTTCTAGGCAACACAGAGCAGTAAATTACAAAATCTGGATTTTCCCTTATGCAGCCCCTGCCTCACTGTGCTCTCTGTGTAATCTACCTAGAAATATTCTGGAGTTAAATGTTATGCTGGGAGCAGTCCTGAACAATGCAGCATCCTCACCCCACAAGCAGAACACTTTTTTTCCCAAGCCTTACCAGCTGTCTCTTTCCACCCAAACCTTGTCCCCCAGTGCTGGGAGCAGCTCCCAGGGCTGGCTGAGAGCTGTCCCTGGCAGGCAGCAGAGTCCCTGCCCCAGCACAGCACCCTGCTCTGCATGACAGCCCTGGGCACCCCTGGATGCTCTACACAAGACATCATCAGAGAATGTAATGTACTCACACAGTCTGCAGGCATTGGGATGTTCCAGCTTGAGGAGATCAGTGCAGGAGCTGCAGCTGCATTGTCCTGCAGCCAGAGGCTTCCTGTGTCAAGGGCTGGGAGTGATTCTGCCCCAGGCACTTCTGAGCATCTTCCCAGCCCTGACTGATTGAAGCTCTCTGTGCCTCTGTGCTGTGCCTGGGGTGGCTGCAGGCAGTGCCCCAGCCCTGCTGGGCTGGGAGAAGAGCTGCTCATGAAGAGAAATGTGTTTTTGAAGCTCTTCTTGGTTGCCAGAATCACCTTCTGTGCAGGGAGCCCAGCCCAGCTCATCAGCACAGACACAGCACAAGGACTTTAATGAAACTCGTGGGGTTTTTGCTGTGGCCCTGAACATCAGTCCCGGAGAGGGAGATGAAGAAACCTCTCAAGAACGCCAAGTCACAATCAAACTCCAAAGTTTCCTGAAGTTTTAATGGGTCCCACTGAGGGACACAACTGAGAAAGTGTTCCCAGGTTCCAGTCAGAGCAGGAAATTGGAGGCAGAGATGACAGGTGGGGACAAAGGGAAGGCAAGTCTTGGTGCCCTGGGGCACAGCAGGGTCTGTGCCACCAAGGGCTGGGAGGAGACACCTTGTCCTGAGCCACTGGGGCCTCCTGGCACAGCCCCAGCAAGGCTGGCCACTGGCACCCCTTGTCCTGCCCTCAGCATCCCCCCACATCCCAGTGGCCTCAGGGATCTGCTGGGACGAGTCCCTGGGAAGCCTTGGTCAGGAATGGCCCTGGGGGCTCCTTCATGCTCCCAGGGACTGCAGGTTTTTCAGAGGACTTTGGGTTTTGCTTTTGCTTTGGAGTCTCTGAGATCTTTGTGCAATCATGGCCTCCAATTATCTGCTTTAATTAGTCCCTTGAGAACCTTTGTCAGTAACAACACTCAGTGGGGCTCATTAATGTTTCAAGGTACTCAGTTTTTTAAGGTATTTGGAGGTTCCCTTTTGACACCAACTCTTTTAGAATTTTATGCAATGATACCCCCAATTATCTGCTTTAATCAGTCCCTTGAGAGCTTTGTATTGACACTCAGTGGGGCTCATTAATACTTTGAGATACTCAAGGTTTTAAAGGTACTTTGGATTTTCCTTTCCTCTCTTAGTCTCTGAGAAGGTTTTGGGCAATCCTGGTGTCCAGTTCTCTCCTCCAAGGAGTCCATGAGGATCCTGTGTTGGGGATGGACCTCAGTGGGACCCATTAATGCTTTGAGACACTTTGGGTTTTTCTTCTGCCTTGGACTCCTGGAAAGGTTTGTGCAATCTCCTCTCAGGCCCTGAGGTTCAAGGGCTCAGCACCAAATGCACCACGGGGCTGATTGGGATCAAGCAAGTCCTGACAAACCATGGCTCTGCCTTGATTTCCCTCTGGTCTGGGGTAGTTCATTAAGAAGGTTTTCAAATCCAATTATGGAGAAATATTTCCAAGAGCTTCTTAGAAATATTTATTATTATTTTCAAGGGTACATTTTATTACTGTTCTCTTTAGAGCAGCAGTGACTGAAGCATTCTGTGATTGATATTGATCCAGGGTCTCTCCTCAGGAGGTCTGGCCTGCTCACAGAAGCTGTGCCTTGAGGTCTGACTCAGTGTGGACAACCTTGCTCCACATTGCCCAACCCCATCCTGTCTGTCTTCACTCACCTGGGACCTGCTTTGCTTGGAGAACTGCCTGCACTCAAGAAAAGAGATGGTTTTCCTTTTTTTTTTTTTTCAATCTAAAACTCCTGAATTTCCTCATTGAAAACAGACACCTTAGATTAGTGTGTGCCAGCCCATGGTGCCACCATTGAGGTTCCCCTTCCCCAAGGCATAAATATACAAGGAATGTTTGAGGCCTTTGGACTCTGGTTCTATGAGGCCTTGCTGTGCCACCGTGCAGTCTTGGTTCTGTGACGTTCTGTACTGTCACATGGACTTTTGGTTCCTTGGGTTTCCATATCCTCAACAATGATCTCTGTATTTCCAAAGTGTCACAACTGATCCTTGGTTCCCTGAGGTTCCTCAGTATGAAAATTGAATCCTAGGTTCCATGTGGTCCCACAGTGTCACCATGGTCTCCCTGGTTCCACAAGCCGTGCAGTGTCACAATGGCTCACAGGTTCCATGGGGCCCCACAGTGTCACAGGGGTCTCCTTTTCCCTGTGGCAACCAGCAGCAAACCCCACTGGCAGGCCCAAATGCCTGGGAAGAAGAAGGAGAAGGGGACATTTGGAGTGATGGTTTTTGTCTCCCCAGGGCACAGTGACGTGGGCTGGGGCCCTGCTGTCCTGGAGATGGCTGAACACCGGCCTGCCCATGGAAGGGCTGAGAGACAACAACCTCTGTGCATGGAACTGCAACAGCAGAGAGCTCAGGCTGAAGGCTGGGTTTAAAAGACTGTCACCAGCACAGGAACCATCAATGTGAGAGGAAAGATGTGTGCTCATGTCTTTCCAAATCATTTGGTGGGTGCAGGGATGGGTGTTAAGGTGTTTGAAATGGGTCGTAACATTTCTACTGACTTTGGGCAGCAGGTTTGTTACCGGGCCCAGCCAGCTTGGCTCCTGACACAGACAAGGGTTTTCACTGGTTTGTACTGGTTTTTACCTATTTTCCTGGTTTGGCGTGGTCCATACTGTTTTTTTCTTTTCTATACTGGTTTCTACTGGTTACTACTGGTTTGCATTACACTGTTGTTTACGGTTTTTTACCACTTCTACTGGTCCATATTGGTCCATACTGGTCCGGACATGTTTATACAGGTTTCAGGGTGCCATCAGAGCTGTCGTTCATGGGTCAGTGCCTGGGGGTGAACCCCAAATCCTACGGGGTGTGGCACCACCAGGGTTGGGTGCTGGGCCATGCTGCAGCGCCCCCTGCTGGCCGGGAGGACCTGGCACTGTGAGAGCACCTCCTGGTTGCCAACCTCTGCAACTATGAGTGGCTTGTACTGGTTTGTACTGGTTTGTGCTGGGTTGGGGTCCAGGGGTTGCTGGGATGGGGCTGGGATTACTGGGTTGTACTGGGTTATACTGGGAGACGGTGTGTGAGTGTCTGGGAGGGCCTAGCACTGTGTGTACTGGTTGTACAAGATTATACTGGTTTATACTGGGATGGGGTGCTGGGGGGTTACTGGTTTGTACTGGGTTATACTGAGAAAGGGAGCAGGGGTGTGTGAGTGCCCCCTGCTGGCTGGGAGGACCTGGTGGCCAACTGTGAGTTATACTGGATTATTCTGGTTTATATCTGGATGAGGTGCTGGGGGTCACTGGGTTATACTGGGTTATACTGGTTTACATTGGGATGGGGTGCTGAGGGTCACTGGGTTGTACTGGGTTATATTGGTTTATACTGGGATGTGGTCCTGGGGGTGACAGGGTTATACTGGTTTGTACTGGTTTGTACTTGTTTATACTGGGATATTCTGTATTTTACTTGGCTAAATTGGGGTGTACTGGGTTATGCTGGAAGGGGGCTTGGGGATGCTTGGCACTTCACTGGGAGCAACTTCTGGGGATGCTGGCCTTACTGATTTATACTGGGATGGGGCTTGGGACCTACTGGGACTGACTTCAGATTGTGCTGGCCTTACTGGTTTCTACTGGGAGCTGCTGCCATGGGCTCAGGGGCTCAGGGGTGGCTCCCAGTGCTTACTGGTTTATACTGGTGCCCTCCCAGTATAAATCTGGGGGCCCCAGGACCGTACTGGGAGCCTCTAGAGTACACTGAGAATGGGTTTGGGTGCATGAGGCCTTACTGGTTTATACTGGGAGCTGCTGCCATGAACCTCAGGATCCTGGGGATGGCTCTCAGTGCTTACTGGTTTATACTGGTGCCCTCTCAGTCCACACCTGGGAACACCGATGGGTGCTGACAGCCAGGCAGAACCCCAAGGTTGAGCTGGCCTATGCTGAGATCCTGCTGAGCCGTGACTTCTCCAACTTCTCAGCCTGGCAACACTGCCTGGGGCTGCTGGTGCCCACCAGGAACTACAGCAAGAGGGAGGCCAGGATGCTGCCCTCTGAAAAGCTGAAGGAAGGTGAGAGATTTACCGGAAGAATTCCCACAATTCCATGGGATCCCCAACATTTTCCAGCCCCTCCCTCGCCTCAACTGGGAGCTGGTGGGTTCTGTCAGGTTGAGTGGGTAGGCCTGGTGTTCCTAAATCGCCAATGACTGCCAAGAGTAGGCCTGGTGCCCTAAATCCCTGTTGATTTTAATGGGTAGACCTGAACTCCCACACACCTGGGTATTCAGATATTTGGGTGCCCCCTTTGCCAGCCCAGAGCTGAAGCTGGTGCAGAACCAGCTTCATCTTCAGTCAGCCATCTTCAGTGACCCCAGAGTTCAAAGTGCCTGGGAGTACCTGCTCTGCATCTTCTCCCAAGGTAACTTGGGGATCTCTCTCCCCCCCCGGGGCACTCACCTGGAGTTTTTGGGTGCCCTCTGAATGTTGGGGTGACCCTCGACAGCCTCCCAGCCACTGAGGGTCATCTGTGTCCAGGTCAACCAGGAGGATGCAATGGTGGTCATCATCATTTCCTGGTGTGTCATGGCCACTCGGGACACATGGGTGCCCCAAACATCACCTGGGTACACCTGGTGTACACCTGGGTACCCCTAAAATATCCTGGATCACCCCAAAAATCACCTGGATTCACCTGGGTACCCTTTGGACATCTGGATTCAAACCCAAAACTCCTGTGGTCCCCAAAAACTGGTGTCCCTAAATCCTCATTGCTTTGACTGGGTAGACCCAGTCTAATTCTTAGATCTGGTGTCCCTAAATACCCATTGACTTCAATGGGGGAGACTTGATGTCCTCTCGATCCCTAATTATATTCACTAATCTTTCCCAGTGGTCCCAGTTATACCCCAGTGCTCCCAGTATCCTCAGTGCTCCCCCTTATCTGCTCCCAGGAATAGCTCCCAGTTTGACTAATTTGCCCTCCCATTTCTCCCAGTGCTCTCAGTTTGCCCAGTTTGTCCCTTTCCTCCTTTCTAGTGCTTCCAGTTGTCCCCCAGTAGTTCCAGTTCCTCCCCCTTAGCCCTTCCCAGTGCTCCCAGTTTAACCAGTAACCCTTCCTGATCAAGCCCTATCAATGGGTAGACATGGGGTCCCTAAATTCACAAAAGACTTCAATAAGTTAGACCTGGTGTCCCTCAGTTCCCATTGACTTCAATGGATAGACCTGATGTCCCAAAATTTTTTGGTGTTAAAAATGCCAATTTTGGGCTCAGAATTCCCAGATTTTGGGCTTACCTGGAGGCACAGCTCCAGCACAGGCCCCAGGTGTGGGATCAGGGATTCAGAACTGGCTTCCAGGAATTCATCCAGGAATTCCAGAGCATCAGCACTGCGATACTGGAATGGAAATTCCTGGAATTCAGCCCAACATTTCCCCCAAATTTCCCCACTTTAACATCAAATTTCCGCAAAATCCACATTGACTTTAATGGAAAGACCTGGTGTCCCTATATCCCCTTTGATTTTAATGGGTAATCCTGATGTCCAAAAAATCCCTAATGGGAGATTAATATTATGAGGGATGGGGAATCTTAGAGACATTGTAAAAGAGGGTTTATTGCTTTATTACATCAATCTCATAGAAGGGTGAGACATTAAAGGTGTTATATCCAATGCCATAATATCAGAAACTGCGTAATTCTTAGTTACAATGCCTTATGTTAGTTCTGTAGCCAATCAAATACTTCTATGAACTTTGCTAGTGTCTTTTTATACCAATCATTAATTGCTTTGCTTCTCATGCCTTTGCCACAATGCATCATTTTTCAGTAAATCATATAATCCTTCACAAACCTACACTGACACATCTTAAGTTTCTAACTAAATTTATAACAGGATCTATTACTAAATTTTAAAATCTTACACTATCTTATTTAACATACTGCTTTGCTTACATAATAGATATTTCTGTTTGCTGAAAACCTATTTCTATTTAAACTACAAACTTATAGTCTTGTTTCATGTCTGTTTCACTTTAATGCTCTAATTCTCTAAGCCTTCTCCAAGGTCTTTGGTCAAACATTGCATCCATCTCTATCTCTGAGCCTGTATGCACAAGGCCCTGAGAGCTCTCCGTGCCTGCACTTCCCACACTGCAGCATCCCAATGGACCCATGGTTCCATGGGGACTCACAATGGCAGAAGGGTCTCCTTGGTTCCACAAGGTCCTGCAGAGCCCCTTGATTCAACGAGGCCTCAAAGTGTCATCATGGCCTCCAGGATTCCATGAGGCCCCACAGTGTCACAATGAATTCCTTTGGTTCCATGGAGTCCAGCACTGTTCCATGAATCCTCAGTTCCATGGGGCCCTGTAGTGTCACAATGGGCTCCTCAAATCAATGGGGCTGCAAAGTGTCACAGAAGTTTCCATGATTCCATGAGACTCCACCGTGTCACAATGCCCCCTCAATTCCATGGAGCCCCACAGTGTCTCTGTGGCTTCCTTGGTTTCATAAGGCCCTGAAATGTCACAATGGTCTCTTTGTTTCACAAAGCCTCAAATTTTAAAAATGGCCTCCAAGGTTTCATGAGGCCCTGCTGTGTCACAATGGATCCTCGGCTCCATGACACTACAAAGTGTCACAATGGTCTCTTTGATTTGCAGTATGAGAATGGACCCTTGGTCCCTTGGAGCTCACAGGGTCACTCTTGTCCCCTTAGTTCCATGAAGCCCTGCAGTGTCACAATGGTCCTTTGGTTCCATGATGCCCAGTACTGTAACAAAGATCTCCTTGGTTCCATGGTGTCAGAATGGCCCCTTTGTCCCATGGAGCCCCACACTGTCACTGTGCTCCCCTTGATTCCATGAGGCCCTGCTGTACTACAATGGCCCCAATGGCTACAATGGTCTCCAGGGAGACTCTCTACAACCACCTGAACAGAGGCTGTAGTCAGGTGGGGGTCGGTCCCTTCTCCCAGGCAGCACCTGACAGAAGGAGAGGACACAGTCTGAAGATGAGCCAGAGGTAGTTTAGGTTTGATATCAGGAAAAATTCTTCAGTAAAAGAGTGATTGGGCACTGGAATCTTCTGCCAAGGCAGGTGGTGGAGTCATTGTCCCTGGAGGCATTTATAAAAAGACTGGATGTGGCACTCAGAGTCATGGTTAAGTTTTTGAGGTGATGTTAGGTCATAGGTTGGATTTGAAGATCTCAAAGGTCATTTCCAACTTGGTGATTCTGTTTCATAATAATCTCCATTGTTACATGAGGCCTGCAGTGTCACAATGGATGTTTGGTTTTATGAGTTCCCACAGTGTAACAATGGACCCTTGGTTCCATGAGGTTCTGTAGTATAACATGGTCACCTTGGTTCTGGGAGGTTCTGCAGTGTCACAATGCACCCATGGTTGCAGGAGGTTCCACAGTGTCACCATGGCCTCCTTGGATCTGCAGTATAACAATGGACCATTGGTTCCATGTGACCCCACAGTGTCACAATGGCCCCTTGGTTCCATGAGGCCTTTCTATGTCACACTGGACTTTTGGTTCCATGAGGTTTCTCAGTGCCACAATGGTGTCCTTGGAGCTGCAGTGTCACAATGGACCATCGGCTCCATGTGGCCCCACTCTTTCAAAATGGATTTTGGTTCCATGAGCTCCCATACTGTCAAAAGGCGCCTTTGGTCCTTCAGGATCCATAATGGAATATTTGACTCCTTGGTTCTGTGAGGCCCTGCTGTCACCAAATCTCCAAAATATCAGAATATATCTCCTTAATGTTAATTTGGTGTTAAAGGGGGCATCATTTTATTCAGGCCTCAGGTCCAATGTGACATAAAAACTAATCTTATGTAGACATGTTATTCTACAAGTATGTTGCCTATATTAAGTCACAACATGTGCTTTAAAATTTACCCATTTCTATGAAATCCACCCAAAGTTACCAGACTCAGTTTCTATTTTTTCTATCACATCATTCATGAGCCAGATTTCTTATTTTTCTCTTCCAGCTTTTCTGGCTGGGAAAGCAGCCCCCTATATGACTTATTCCTGTGCTAAAATTTCAGAGGTGCAGTAAAATCTTGAATGAACCCTTTTGGTGTCAAGCCCAAGGCTCTGTGTGTGCAGGCAGAGGCAGGCAGGAGGCAGAGCTGTCAGCAAAGGAAGGGGCCAGCGAGGTGGGGCAGCCAGGGGATGACGACAGCCTGCAGGGACAGAGGCGCAGGGCATGGACACCGTAGGACAGCCTGGGCTGCAGAGGCCACAGGGATGGGCAGCAGCTGAAAGGCCCTGACACAGCCAACTCCTGCAGCACTTGGGCCATGCAGGCTGGCCCTGGGCCTGAGGCCAGCAGGGGACAAGTGAGCCTTGCTGTGCTGGGGCCTCATTGCCTCCTTGTCCCTGCTCAGCAGCCTGGCAGGGGCCGCCCCATGGTGCTGCCCTTGGCATTGCACATGCCCAGAGCCCAGTGGCCCAGGAAGAGCCCTGAGCAATGAGGGAGGGACAGGATCTGCCTTGCCAGGGGCTGGGGCTCAGCCCTTGGCCCTTTGCATTCAGAAACACATCCAGGTTTGCTCAGCATCACAGACACCTTTCCCTTGTTTGTCCCCACCTGTCATCAGTGCCTCCACTGTTCTGCTCTAACTGGAACCTAGGGACACTTTCTGAGTCGTGTCCCTCAGTGGGACCCATTAAAACGTGAAGAAACTTCAGTGTTTCAATTAAAATTTGAGTTCTTGAGAAATTTTTCAAGCACACTCTGAGGGACTGAGTCTGATGCAGACAGCACCAACGCCCTGAGAGGGTCATTAAAATCCTTGTGCTGTGTCTGTGCTGATGAGCTGGGCCAGGCTCCTGGCACAGAGGACGATCCTGGCAACCAAGAAGAGCTTCAAAAACACATTTCTCTTCATGAGCAGCTCTTCTCCCAGCCTAACAGGTCTGTGGCACTGCCTGTAGCCACCCCAGGCACAGCACAGAGGCACAGAGAGCTTCAATCAGTCAGGGCTGGGAAGATGTTCAGAAGTGACTGGGGCAGAATCACTCCCAGCCCTTGACACAGGAAGCCTCTGGCTGCAGGACAATGCAGCTGCAGCTCCTGCACTAATCTCCTAAAGCTGCAACTTCCCAATGCCTGCAGAATCTGTGAGTACATTCTCTGATGATCTCTTGTGTAGAGCAGCCAGGGGTGCCCAGGGCTGTGGTGCAGAGCAGGGTCCTGCAGCCCAGGGCGCTGTGCTGGGGCAGGGACTCTGCTGCCTGCCAGGGACAGGTCTCAGCCAGCCCTGGGAGCTGCTCCCAGCACTGGGGGACAAGGTCTGGGTGGAAGGAGACAGCTGGTGAGGTTTGGAAGTGTTGTCATTGTGTGGTGAGGATGCTGCATTGTTCAGGACTGCTGCTCCCAGCATGACATTTAAATCTAGAATATTTCCAAACAGATAATACAAGGAGCACAGTGAGGCAGGGGCTGCATAAAAAGGAAAATCCTGATTTTAAAATCTACTGCTCTGTGTTGCATAGATGGAGAAATTGCATATAGATATTAAATTCTCAGTTCAGGTTGGAAAAAGTAATTTTTTTCTCTCGAATCTTAATTAAGCAAGGAGTTAGAGAAATCAGCACTTCCAGGCAATATCAGTGTCACTTTTCCAGTCTCCTCAGGGTTGCTGTGATGTTGCCATCAGAGCCTGCACAGGCAGAGCTGAGCCTGGGCAGTGCCCTGTGCTGGAAGGGGTCTGCAGGGAAGAGCTGAGCCCCCAGGGTTGGGCTGGGCTCTGGCAGCACTGGCAGCACAGGGAAGCAGCTGCTGGCAGGGACAGCTCCAGGCAGCAGAGCCCTGGGCAAGCAGTGGGGGGAAAGTGTCACCAAGCTGGGCTGGGATATTTCAAGTCCTCTCCAAACTGAACTATTCCATGATTACTTTTCTTACAGATCCCCATGTCAAGACACAGGAAATGTCCAACAGCAGCTCCATCAGCCACTTCCTCCTGCTGCCATTGGCAGACACGCGGCAGCTGCAGCTCCTGCACTTCTGCCTCTTCCTGGCCATCTCCCTGGCTGCCCTCCTGGCCAACGGCCTCATCATCAGCGCCGTAGCCTGCGGCCACCACCTGCACACCCCCATGTTCTTCTTCCTGCTCAACCTGGCCCTCAGCGACCTGGGCTCCATCTGCACCACTGTCCCCAAAGCCATGCACAATTCCCTCTGGAACACCAGACACATCTCCTATGCTGGATGCACTGCTCAGGTCTTTTTCTTTGCCTTTTTCATTCCAGCAGAGTTTTATCTCCTGACCATCATGTGCTACGACCGCTACGTGTCCATCTGCAAACCCCTGCACTACGGGACCCTCCTGGGCAGCAGAGCTTGTGCCCACATGGCAGCAGCTGCCTGGGCCAGTGCCTTTCTCACTGCTCTGCTTCACACAGCCAATACATTTTCCCTGCCCCTGTGCCATGGCAATGCCCTGGGCCAGTTCTTCTGTGAAATCCCACACATCCTCAAACTCTCCTGCTCACACTCAAATCTCAGGGAACTTGGGCTTCTAGCTGTTAGTGTCTGTTTAACTTCTGGATGTTTTGTGTTCATTGTTTTCTCTTATGTGCAGATCTTCAGGGCTGTGCTGAGGATCCCCTCTGAGCAGAGAAGGCACAAAGCCTTTTCCACCTGCCTCCCTCATCTGGCTGTGGTCTCCCTGTTTGTCAGCACAGGGACATTTGCCTACCTGAAGCCCCCCTCTATCACCTCCCCATCCCTGGATCTGGCAGTGTCAGTTCTGTACTCCGTGGTGCCTCCAACTATGAATCCCCTCATCTACAGCCTGAGGAACCAGGAGCTGAAGGATGGCCTGAGGAAAATAATCATAAAAGCTTTTCAGAAGCAATAAACTCTCATTCTCCTGTATAGCCCTTAATATGTTACTCATTAATGCCCACACTGTGTCCTGTGTATTTTCTGCTGGCACAGGTATTATATTTTTGAGAATGTGTTCACAGGATAATCTTTGTCTGTACTGTGTTCCCCTGACATTATTCCTACCTGGTTTCTTTGGAGCTTCAGGGTCACTGCCTCTGGGCAGAGCTGGGGTGGAAAGGGAATCCCAGTGCTCCTCACTGCCAGGCAGCCCCAGGGCTTCTGCTCCACAACTTCCCCATCCCTCACTTCCACACTCCCCTTCAGAGCCCCTGTTGGTTTAAGGCCTCAAGGCTCTCTCAGCTCAGTTCCTGTCCTGCTGTGTGACTGTCCAGGGACTGCAGGCAGGGACAGGCTTTGGGCACTGCTGGGACAGAGCTGGGCTCTGCAGCAGCATTTCCATCATGCAGGGGCATCTCCCCAGTGCAGGGATGAAAGCTTCAATCTCCTTCCCAGTTTGCTCTCAAGGGTGTTCCCAACACAGCGCCCTGGAGAAGAGAGCAGCAGTGACCAGCAGAAGTGTGGCAGTGTTCAGGGTGGGGCTGTCCCAGCAGTGCCCTTGCAAAGCCAGCGCCGCTCCCAGCAGTGGCCTCTCACCCCAGGGCACAGAGGTTGTTCTTCTCTGCGTGGAGGGACATCAAGTGACCGGGTCAGGAGTCTGTGTTTGCAGTGCAGGGACATTGCACAGCCCTGAACATCCTGTGTGTGTGTGAGGGGACACAAACCCAGTGACACAAACACCTGCAGCTGTTCCTGGAGTTTCCAGAGAGTAACATCCCCTGGCAACCCCTGGATGCAGGGCTGGGATGAGCTCCTGTGCCCAGAGCTCCCTGTGTCCATCCCTCTGGCCGTGGGGCACCTTGGTCAGGGGCAGGGCAGGGTGACACCCGCAGGGCTGAGGTCCCTGCCAGGCTCTGGCAGTGGCAGCAGAGCCCAGGGAGCCCCTGCCCGTGCTGCAATGAACTCTGTGTGTGTGTGTTTGCCAGGGACGGACTCGTGTCCCTGGGCACCCTTGGAGCTGTGAGCAGGGCATGAGCCCAGCTCAGGACTGGGCACCTGACAGAGCCCTGACATTGCTGGGGGTGCCCATAAGAGCAGAGCTGGGCAAGATGACTCTGGTTAAACCTCTCTGGGCATCAAGTGACAGCCAATTGTCTCTGTCACTGGCCCACCTTACTCAGAAAATAGGGGAAAATAAAGTGAAAATATTGTGGGTCAGCATAAAAAGAGATTAATGGTTGGGGTGGAGAAGTAAAAATCAAAGGCCAAATGCAGAATCAAGAAAAATCATGGGCAGACAAGAATTCAGCACCAAAATTCAGCACATGTAGTGTTTACTTTGGGAGACAAATGTACTAATAGAGCAAATCCAGAGACCTTCTTGTCACCTTCATTCCCCTGCTGATCAGGACATCCCATGGAATGGAAGATCCCTTGGGTCAGTCCAGCCCAGCTGTCCCATCTCTGTGTCCCCGGGAACGCTTGCCCACCCCCAGCCCATTGGTTGGGGGGTTGCAGAGATGCCTCATGTGGGGCCAGCCCTGCTCAGGAGCAGCCAAAGCCTCAGGCTGGGACCAAACCCACTCCAGCCACGAGAGCCAAGCACAGCAGGACAGGGGCTGCTCTGGGCAAAGGGAATTCCATCCCAGCCACACCCAGGCCAAGGGGGCTCAGGGGGCTCTTCCCACCTCTGTTATTCCACCATTCAATGAATCTTTTCCTTGGAGAGCTCTTTGAAGCCAGAATTGACAGAGAGGCAGAAGCAGAGCTATCAAATGCACCAGTACAAACACAGCAGCTCCAGTGAGGAATGAACACTCCCAGGGCAGTGCTGTGGCAGGAGAAGCAGCCAGGAGGAGGAGGATGAGCTCAGTGCATGTGTGTGTGTCCCAAGGCACAGAGGGTGAGGGTGGGCAGAGGTCAGGGCAGGGCTGGCAATGGCAGGGCAGAGGCAGGGGCAGCGAGATGGGAGTGTGCAGCCTGCAGGGACACAGCAGCAGCTGTGGGACAGTGCAGGACAAGCTGGGCTGGACATGGCCAAGGGCCCTGGCAGGGCTGGCAGTGCCCAGGAGAAGCCAAGTCTTGGTGCCCTGGGGCACAGCAGGGTCTGTGCCACCAAGGGCTGGGAGGAGACACCTTGTCCTGAGCCACTGGGGCCTCCTGGCACAGCCCCAGCAAGGCTGGCCACTGGCACCCCTTGTCCTGCCCTCAGCATCCCCCCACATCCCAGTGGCCTCAGCGATCTGCTGGGATGAGTCCCTGGGGAGCCTTGGTCAGGAATGGCCCTGGGGGCTCCTTCATGCTCCCAGGGACTGCAGGTTTTTCAGAGGACTTTGGGTTTTGCTTTTGCCTCTCAGTCTCTGAGATCTTTGTGCAATCAGGGCCTCCAATTCTCTCCTCCAAGGAGTCCAGGAGGAGCCTGTGTTGGTGATGGATCTCAGTGGGACTGACACTGAAACTGCATGAAAAACAGGAACTCCACAACAACATCTTCTTAGTGTTAGAGGATTTAGGCATTACTTTCTTCTGGCCAGGATAATATTGTAGCCAGCAATAGAAATCATTCTACCCACACATATCTGGGTGAAAATCATTCCATCACACATGGTTCTTTACTAGGTTTTTCACATACTTATACAGACAATACTCAAAGAAATTAATGTTCATTGATCTTAAATTACACAATTCTTAGCTTTTGATTGGCTGTTGGTTGTTGATCCCTTTGCCTTTGATGTCAATTAGGCCCTCATTCTTTGATTCTCTTACCAATATTTTTCCACACCTGGTGTCTCCAAGCACACTGGGGGTGATGTTTATTAATGTTCATTTACCTCCTCTGTATCTTCTGGCTACTCCCAATCTGTAGATGTTAAACTCATCAGGCCTCATCCAACCCTGCTGAACCGAGTCTTTTGAAGAGAAACTTTAATTCCCCTCCCCGGGGGCAAAGGTGAACATAAATCCTGACTGAAGTTACATTAAAAAATTTCAAGTTGTATCATTTGCAGCAACTCCATTATGTTCCTTAGTGTTCCAATTCTCTCCTTGGTCCCATGAGGGCACACAGTGTCAGAACAGCCCCTTCATTCCATGAAGCCCTTCAGGGTCACAAAGGTCTCTGTAATTCCATGTGGCCCCACAGTGTCACAATGGCCCCTTGCTTCCATGTGTCCCATGCTGTGACATGAATCCTGAGCTCCATGGTGTCCTGTAGTGTCACAATGGACTCCTTGGTTCCATGGTGACACAGTTGCCACAATTTCCAAGGTACCACAACTGTCCCTTGGTCCCACAAGGCCCCACAGTGTCACAATGGTCCCTTGATTCTATGACATCATATTGTGTCACAGTATTCTCCATGATTCCATTACATACACAGAATTCAGACTCAGAGAATTCACAGAAACACTGGGTTGGAAGAGTCCTTCAAGATCATCAAGTCCAATCCCTTCCTTAACACTTCAACTAGACCATGGCACTGAGTGCCATATCCAGTCTGTTTTTAAACACATCCAGATGGTGACTCCATCAACCCCTCTGGGCAGATCATTCCAGTACTTCATCACCCTTTCTGTAAAAAATACTTTCCTAATATCCAACCTATATTTCTCTTGGCGCAGCTTAAAACTGTGTCCTCTCATTCTGTCATTGTTGCCTGAAGGAGACCAACTCCCACCTGACTAAAACCACTTTTAAGGGAGTTGTAGTCATTAGGTGATCCCAAATCCTCCTTTTATCCAGGATAAACATCCCCAGCTCCCTCAGCACCACCTCACAGCACTTGTGTTCCAGACCCCTCACCAGCCTTGTTCCCCTTCTCTGCACACTCTCCAGCCCCTCCATGTCCCTCCTAAATTGGGGACCCAGAACTGGACACAGCACTCGAGGTGCTTCCCAACCCGTGCTGAGCACAGGGGAAGAATCACTGCCCTGCTCCTGCTGGCCACACCATTCCTGATCCAGGCCAGGAGCCATTGGCCTTCTTGGCCACCTGGGCACACTGCTGGCTCATGTCCAGCCTGCTGTCCATCAGTGCCCCCAGGTCCCTTTCTGCCTGGCTGCTGTCCAGCCACTCTCTCCCCAGCCTGGAGCACTGCAGGGGTTGTTGTGGCCAAAGTTCAGGACCCAGCACTTGGTCTGGTTAAACCTCACCTTATTGGATTTGGGCCCTGGATCCAGCCTGTCCAGGTCCCTGTGCAGAGTTCTCCTACCCTCCAGCACATCCACACTCACACCCAGCTTGGTGCCATCTGCACATTTGCTGATGGTGCACTCAATGCCCTCATCCAGATCATCAGTGCAGATATTGAAATCCACGCTGGCTGCCTCTGATCCCTCAGCCATCCTGGAGGTGCCCTGTGATGGCACTCAAGGTGATCTGTTCCATCACCTCACCAGGCACCCAGGTCAGGCTGACAGGCCTGCACTTCCCCACATCCTCCTTCCAGCCCTTCTTGGGCATGAGCTCACATTGGAACCTCCAGTCCTCTGGCACCTCCCTGCTGAGCCAGCACTGATGAGAAATGATGGAGAGCACCTTGGGGAGCTCTTCCAGCAGCTCCCTCATCCCCCTAGGATGGATCCCATCTGTTCCCAGAGACACCAGTGAGCATCTGAGTGGCTCAGCAGGTCCCCAGCTGCTTCCTCCTGGATTACAGGGGGTCTGTTCTGCACCCTGTCCCCATCTACCAGCTCAGGAGAACACTTGTCCTGAGCTCAACCTTTCTTACTGTTGAAAACTGAAGCAATGAATGTGTTAAGTACCTCAAATTCTTCCTCATCTTTAATTACTATATTCCCAACTGCATCCAATAAAGAACTGAGGTTTTCCTTGTCCCTGCTTTGGCTATTAATATATGTATAAACATTATTTTCAGTATTTTTCAAAGAAGCGGCAAGGTTAAGCTGCAATAGAGCTTTCAGCTCTCTCCTTTTCTTCCTGCAAGATTTAATAACATCCTTAAAATCTTCCTGAGTTGCCTTCCCCTTGGTCCAAAGCTGATGCACCTTCTTTTTTCCCTGAGTTCCTGGAAAAATCTCCATGCCCAGCCAGGCCAGTCATTTTCCTTGCTAGCTCAGTTTTGGCATGCAGGACAGGCTGCTCCTTCTCCTGCAAGATTTCTTTCTTGAGGTGTGTCCATCCTTCCTGAAAGCCTTTATTTTTACAGGCTGTTTCCCTCAAAAAAATCAGTACCTGATTTGGTTCTCTCCAAATCTGCATCCTGAATAGGCTGAAATCTGCCCTCCATGATTCCACTGTAGAAGTTTAAATGATGGCCCTCCTTTTTTCACAGAATATTGAAAACTGGATTATTTCATGGTCACTGTACCCCAACCAGCCTCTGACCACCACATCTCCCACCAGCCCTTCTCTGTTTGTGAACAGCAGGAGACAGAGCTTTCCTTGGGAGTGTTACCAAACATCGGGTAAAATAAAAAACCCCTTAACACCAATGTAGCATTAAAAAGCAGCATTCATTATTTGGCTGGATACACAAGGGGACAGCTCCTCCCAAAGCCGTGCATGCTGAGTACAGGAAAGCTTCTGTTTATATTCTGTAGTTTGCAGACTTATTAATTGACTGTCCTGGACTAAACACACATATGATAATCATTTGCCCACAATCATTAACATATTTCCCCTCCCCTTTACCCATGGGTTCTTCTGTCCTGGGGGTCTCTCTGCTGGTCCCTGGTGGTCGTGGACCCCAATGTTCCAGTTCAGCCTGGCTGAGCTGGCAGGACACTGAGGCTGGGGAACTTCCAGTTCCCCTCCTCACACAAGGGGCATTGTGCAGGTTCCAGAGGCCAGTGGTTTTGGAGAACAGGAATTGTGTTAGCTCAGCTGGGGTGGGCAATTTATCATCTGGGAACATGAGGTCACAGAGTGGCTTATGGCATCATAGACTGGGTTATGAGAGGTCATTGAACAGCTATGACATCATAGGCTGGCTGTGTGACATCACAGAGCTGACTGTGACATCACAGGGCAGAAGTCTGACATCACAGAGCATGCTGTGACATCACTGGGCTGCTTTGTGACATCACAGCAGGGGCTGTGTGAGGTCACTCTGCCCCAGCCCCCCCTCACAGTTTCCCCAGACAAGTCCAATGCTGTTCATGCCCAGCAGGGTCCCCTGTCCCCCGGGATCCCCCTGCTCCACCTGGAGCCACAGCCTCCCCCAAGGATGTTCCACAAATCAACCCCAGAGCCTGACACGGGGACAAGGGGCCAGGGCTGTGTGACCAGGACATCAAGGCCGTGGATTATCCAGGTCACTGGGGCCTGGTTTGGGTTCCCCAGGCAGGAAAGATGTCTGGCAGCTGGAGCAGGGTGAGGGAAGGGCCTCCAAGGTGGGGCTGGAGCCCTTTGGCTGTGAGGAGAGGCTGAGGGAGCTGGGCTTGTCCAGCCTGGAGCAGGGAAGGCTGAGGGGCTCCTCATGCCAGCAAGGACAGGAGGAGTTTAAATGACTCAGGCTGGTTTCAGCATTTCCTCAACATCAAAAGCAGCTTGACTTCCCTTCCTCCATCTATCAGTGAAAGCTTTATAAATAGAACATTCTTCAAGCTGTTTTAACTGCACTCCAGGCAGAGCATCCTGATGCAACAACTTGATTGTGTTTATATCTATCACAGCATAACCTGCGCCTAAAATCGATTTTCTACAGAAATCCCCTGTGGATGGTGGATGTCTCAGATGCTGCTGGGATGTCTCACATTGTTCAGGGAAGAGTTTCAAGGTTTATTAAATTTCATGATGTTTACATTTTCATATTAGCAGTGAAGAGAATCCTTTTCTTACCTTTCAAGTTCTACCAGCTCCTGACCTCAAAAGCACAGAAACCTGATGAGGCAGTGGGGATCAGGAAAGGGCAGAGCCAGGGATTTGGGGTGGTTGTGAGCCCAGGGCAGGAGCCAGCCCTTGGCCTTGCTGAACCTCATCCAATTGTCCTGGGCCCATGGCTCCAGCCTGTCCAGATCCCTCTGCAGAGCTTCCTGCCCTGCAGCACAGCCACACTCCCACCCAGCTTGGCCTCACCTGGACACTGACTCAGGGTGCCCTCCATGGCCTTGTCCAGATCAGCAAGAAAGAGATTTCACTGCCCTGGCCCCAATCCTGAGCCCTGGGGACACCCCTGGATGTGGCTCCATTGCCCAGCACTCCTTGGCCTGGACTTCTGTTTTTTATGGAGCTGTGCCTTCCCTTGGTTTTGTTTGCTGACAAGAAATGAACATCCCTCTGTGTCTCAGGCAGCTCCTTCTCCAAGGAAAGCAGGTGGGAGTTGGTGCCAAGGAGCTGAAAGCTGCAGGCACAGCCTGGAGGGGAGGGAGCTCAGATTTGCACAAGGCTGCTCTGAGTGCCAGGGCTTGGATGGGGGAAATGGTGGGGTGGGGGTAGGGACAGAGTGTGATTGATTGTCAGCCATAAAGGGTCTTGATTTTCATCTCTGTTCAGACTACATTATAAGGTTTCAGGAATTAATATCAACTGGAGATTGCTGATATCAGTGTATAAAAAAGAAAATAAAAATAAGAAAAAAAGATATTATCTCTTTTTATCTTTAATTGAAATATATTTTGAATGGAGTGAAAGCTTAGACAAGTCCTGCCTTATGCTCAGGTGTCTGGCAGTAACTCTGTTTCAGGCGACCTGCACACCAAATTGCTTTTGCTCACAAGAGAATGGCTGATTAGGTCTATTATAAAATGAATTATGTACTGAATGGTCTCAAGATTAACAGACAAGACACTTTAACTGGAATACTTACTGCACAGGATAAACAAAAGAAGCCCAGGTAGATACAAACACCGTGCACAATAAAGTTCCCTATATTACAGCTAGTGAAGGAATAGCAGAGATCAGGAGTCAATGTAACTTAGCACCAAACTGATGAGGGAGTACACATGGAGCCCTTTCACTCAGCTCCCAGAAAAGGAACCACAAAGATGCATCCAGACTTGGGAGAGAAGCCCTACCTGTTTGCAGGGACTATGCAGAAGATTTCTGCTTGGTGAAAGTTCTGTGTAGCTTTTCTAGTTTGTAAAGTGAAGTGTGTGTCACTCAGAAATTCAAGGCTCATCTCCCTTCAGGCTGCTCTCAAGGCCAGATGTTCATGGTCAGCTGGGAATTCCACCACCCTGGCACCAGAGAGAACTCAGGACAGGACAGATGTGGGGCCTGGGTTATCTCAGCAATTCCTGAGAGGGGGAAGATGCCCTGAGTGATGGCCCCAGCTGATGGACAGAAGAGATGAGCTCTGCTGGGCCATAGGGGAAGTCCTGCTGCAGGAACCTCATGGAACCAAGGGTCTGTTGTGACCTTGTGGTGGCTCCTGGAACCAAGGAGACCACGGTGACACCAATGAACCTCATGGAACCAAGGCTCTGTTGTGAAACTTTGGAACTACAGAGACCATTGTTGAGTACAGAACCTCATGGAACCAAAGGTCCATTGTGACAGATCAAGGCCTCATGGAACCAAAAAGAGCATTGTGACACTGTGGGGACCCCATGGACCCAAATCTCCATTCTGACAGTGCAGAACCTCATGGAACCAAGGGGCCTTTGTGACACTGCAAGGCTTCAGGGAACCAAGGAGTGCAAAGATCCCAAATAGTCCTGGCAGGGTTCTGCCTTGGATGAAGGGGAACTTCCTGGGTGGCACCTTAAGCTTGGCACACACCTGAGGAGTGTGACTGTTTTCAATGGGGAAACTTTGGAGTTTTAGATTGCTTCAAAAATATAAAAAGGAAAAACTGTTTACCTGATTGCAGCCAGTTCTCCAAGGAAAGCAGGTCCCAGGTGAGTGAGGACAGACAGGATGGGGCTGGGGAATGTGAAGCAAGGTTGTCCACACTGGCTCAGACCTCAAGGCACAGCTTCTGTGAGCAGGCCAGACCTCCTGGGGAGAGACCCTGCATCAACATCAATCACAGAATGCTGCAATCACCTCTGAAAGAGATTTCTGTACAAAATCAGTTTTAGGCAAAGATGAGGCTATGATAGATATAAACACAATCAAGGTGTTGTACCAGTCTGCTCTGCCTGGAGTGCAGTTAAAACAGCTTGAAGAATGTTCTATTTATAAAGCTTTCAGTGATGGATGGGGAAAGGGAAGTCAAGGTGCTTAAGGTATTGATGAAATGCTGAAACCAGCCTGAGTCATTTAAACTCCTCCTGTCTTTGCTGGCATGAGGAGCCCCTCAGCCTTCCCTGCTCCAGGTTGGACAAGCCCAGCTCCCTCAGCCTCTCCTCACAGCCAAAGGGCTCCAGCCCCACCTTGGAGGCCCTTCCCTCACCCTGCTCCAGCTGCCAGACATCTTTCCTGCCCTGGGCAACCCAAACCAGGCCCCAGTGACCTGGATAATCCACGGCCTTGATGTCCTGGTCACACAGCCCTGGCCCCTTGTCCCCGTGTCAGGCTCTGGGGTTGATTTGTGGAACATCCTTGGGGGAGGCTGCAGAGCTGGGGCAGGGGGGACCCAAGGGAACAGGGGACCCTGCTGGGCATGAGCAGCAGGGGAGACTTCTCTGCGGGGGAAACTGTGAGTGAGGGCTGGGGCAGAGTGACCAACCCAGTGACCTCACACATCCTTCCCTGTGATGTCATAGCCTGCTTTGTAATGTCACAACTTACCCTATGGTGTCAGAGGCCATCCTGTGACATCACAGCTGGCTCTATGATGTCACACCACCACTCTGTGATGTCACACAATCCCCTCTATTATGCTATACTAAGACAGGGAAATTAAGAATTAAGAATCAGGCATCAAGAAACGCTTTGACTAAAAGTGGGCTGACAAAACCATATGGAATGCTTAAACATTTACTTGGTTTGCAAGAACAGGAGAGGAGCAAGGGTACAAGATAAGATAAAGAGCTATAATGTGCAAACAGGATTCAAGAACAAAGGCACCACAGGATGAAGAGGTTCTTCGGACCCCTGAGCCAGGAAAACTTGTATCAAAGTCTGGAAGATGGCCAAAGGACTAAAAAAGAGCATGTACAAGAAGACAAGGTGAAAAGTTCAACTGAGAGGAAGATTGTTTACTTCATCCCAAAGACCCCCAGACCACCACTAGAGCAACCAAAGTCAATAGTGTGCAGCTGCAAAAAGGTGTGGAGCTAATTTTAATATGAAGGAGGTTAAGAAATCAATATATATTAGATATGTATTAGATAAATATGTATATTGTGTGATCTTAGTTCTTAAAGAATAAAAGGAGATCACCAAAGGTGTGCATGTTTTAGAGGAGCTATCCCCCATGCACCTCAGCACTGAATAAATACATACCTACTCCTATAACTTACTTTGTGGGTTATAGAGTGTTTCTTCTGTGTTTCATACTGACGAGCCAGCCAGGAGAGAGTCTGTCTGGCTGTGGGAATGGCTGAGGAGAGGATTCCCTGGCAGTCCCCAGGACCTTCCCTGTAGGGACCCTGAACCTCGGCTCACTCAATGCGGGGACAGACAACGAGCTGCTGGCATTGCAGATAAAACGGTCTGTATTAAATATCCTCTGGTAGGGAGTGAGTGTGGAGCTCTATGTGCCTTTCCAGCCTCGGGCAACTGAGGCGGCTGGAGAAAAGCAAAGGAGCGGAGTCAGTGTGGGGCCAGTGCAAGTGAGAAGGGAGGAGTGTTGTGCTTGAACACAGAGTGGTTAGTGTTTGTTTCAAGAGTAGATCAACAAATTGAAAGAGTCTCTCCTCAGCCATGGTTTGGACTTGATCCCGGGAATTTATTGATCCAGTAAATCATTGGATAGAAAGATGGAATGAATGGGTCTGTCTAGGAGGGATATAAGAAACCTCTGCAGGGAGGTTGGTAACCTTGGACTAGGAACAACCTGCAGTAGAGATTCTGGGTATTCCAGAGGAGGTAAACGGGATAGCTTGTCTTTGTGTGCTATTTAGAGCTGTCAGAGGATCAAGGGGTTGGCATCTGGCATGGAGTTTATTACAGTTTAGAGATTGTGAAATACATTGGTATTGTTGCTCTAATAACCAGCAGGGTGTATGCCTCAAGTGTGACTTGAAAAATTATCCTAATAAGTCAATGTTGAACCTAAAATTCTGAAATTAGTATGTGGAAAGTCATGTTCAATGCCCGCAAATTGGGGTTGTGTGTGGGTGTCCTGGGGTACAATGCAAAAATGTGTATTCTATCACCATCTGTTAAAATGTGGGAGGGGTGGTGATCCTTATCTCTGTGGGAGATATCCTCTGCTGATGTGCCATCTGATAAGATGGGGGGATGATCATCGTTATCTATTCACAACCCATCCTTCCTCCAGAAGATATATTCCGTTAATGGGCCATTAAGTCCTATTGTGTGACTGATAAGATTACATCACCCCATTGGGAGATGCCCCAACCAGGGGCAGGAGCCTAGCCTTTCCTACCTAGATAAAAAACTGGGGTTTGGGACGCGAGGGCAGACCTTTCCACTGGATCCCAGAGGAAAGTCGGACCTTTTTCCACATCATCGCTGGATCTTGGGAGGAAAACTGCACCTTCTACAGGAGCACTGCTTCAACAGAACCACATCTGTCATCCAGGAGGACTGCAGGCACCATTTATAGGGACTGCTACCAACACCCTGACTGACAGGGTGTCAGGTTGTATTTCTGACTGTGTTGGTGGTTGTTTCTTTTATATTATTGCATGTATTTTATTTTTTTTTTCTCTTTTCTCCTATTAAATTGTATTACTGACTTGGAGTCTCGCACTGGTTTTACTTTCAAACCAACACATTAATTGGCGCCCAACGTGGGGCACGAAGGGTACTGAGGAAAGTCAGTATTACAATTTTGTTTTCACCATGATTCTCAACATGCTTACATGGGTTTTATATCTTGCTCTCTATATTTTTCCACACATGGGGAACTATCTGCCAGCTGTAATGCTCCTGTGTAGACCAGGATATGGTATAAAAATTGCTTTACTGGCCTATTATGTCTACTGCATGATAACCTCTGAGGCAATGAACATAATCCGGAATATATACTCGACTTTGTTTGCTTGTCCTAGTCTAGGTTGCTACATCCGGGGTTTTAACAATCACACCCAGCCCTTGGGGGGAGGGGTAAAGGATGATTTTTTCCAATCTTTCCGGCCTGATACAGTAGTTTTTGGAAATGTTGAGTTCCCGCTGGATGCTAAGGACAGCATAATATTGTTGTTAGTTCTGCTTTGTCTCCTCTGCACAGCCTTTACAGCCTACAACATGCTTAGAAACAGAACACTACATGGCGTATTGATGCGTATTCTTGAGGAAGAGGAAAAAAGAAACAAATCAACTTCGTCCACGACTGCACAGAATGTCACAAAGAGGAGAAGAACCAAACAAAAAGCAACAGTGCCCGTGTCTATGCAGACTGCCACAAAGGAGGAAAAAGCCAAAAGCAAAGCAACAGTGTCCGTGTCTCTGCAGACTGCCACAGAGGAGAAAAAAGACAGAAGCACCATCAGCATCTCCACACAAACCATCACTGAGCCAGAACAGCCTAGACCAGTAGCAGTTGCGCCCGTTCAGAAGAAGAAATCAAAGAGCAAATCAGTTCGCATAGTGACTGACGAGGACGTGGCAGGACCTTCGCACCCAGCAGAAGTGACAGAGCCAGAAATCATCACTCGCTCTCTATCCCTGGGTGAGCTGTGTGACCTGCGGAGGGAATTCACCCGCCAGACAAATGAGTCCATCTTGACCTGGCTGCTCCGCATCTGGGACGCTGCAGCCAATGACACCATTCTGGATGGATGTGAGGCCAGGCAACTGGGATCTCTGTCCCGGGATGTGGTCATTGACCAGGGGATTGGGAGAACCCAAGAAACTCTCAGCCTCTGGCGGCAACTGCTGACAAGTGTGAAGGACAGATACCTTTGTAAAGAAGATCTCCAGGTGCACCAAGGAAAATGGAGCACAATAGAACAAGGTATCCGATGCCTGAGGGAACTGGCCGTGCTGGAGATCATTTTCTCAGAAGATGAGAGATTTCCTAAGAGCCCAGACTGTGTCCGGTGCACGTCACAGATGTGGTTGAGATTTGCACGACTTGGACCAGAGATGTATTCCCGTTACCTGGCAACGCTGCAGTGGAGGGAAGGTGAGGACATGGTAGGCGTCTTGGCCAATAAACTAAGAATTTATGAGGACACTGTCACAGCCCCATTTCGTACCCATGTCTCATCCGTGGAAACACGGCTGGTGGAGCAAGTCCGAAGCCTGATTGAAGAGGGCCATCAGAAACTAAAAAAAGAACTTAAGGAAAACAACTACCAGATCTCTCCTGAACCAACAAGAGTTTCTGCCATTAGGAGCTGGCGTTCCTCAGGCAGGGAGAGAGGACACACTCCACGAGGTAACCTCTGGTTTTTCCTTCAGGAGCATGGAGAAGACATGAGGAAGTGGGATGGAAAACCCACCTCCTCCTTAGCAGCCCGGGTACGTGAGCTGAAAAGAGGGACACCCACCCCAAGAAGCTCATCTAGAGTCAATGCTGCTCCAGTCTCTCGTGTACAGAACTCCAGACAGTATCAGAATGATGATATGACTGATCCTCTTGAAGGAACCTCAAGAAACTATTTACAGGGAGAGAGCAACGTGTACCAGGATCAGGAATAGAGGAGCCCTGCCTCTAGCCAGGTAGAGGAGAGGGATAATCGGATCTATTGGACTGTGTGGATCCGATGGCCTGGCACATCCGACCCACAAAAACATAAGGCTTTGGTTGACACCGGCGCCCAGTGTACTCTGATGCCATCAAAGTATGTAGGAGAAGAATCCATCTCTATTTCTGGGGTAACAGGAGGATCCCAGCAGCTGACTGTAGTGGAGGCCGAAGTGAGTTTAACTGGGAACAGGTGGCAGAAACACCCCATCGTGACTGGCCCAGAGGCCCCATGCATCCTTGGCATAAACTATCTTAGAAATGGATATTTCAAAGACCCAAAAGGATATCGCTGGGCTTTCGGGATAGCTGCTGTAGAGACAGACGACATTAAAAAACTGAGCACCTTGCCTGGTCTTGCAGATGACCCCTCTGCTGTGGGACTACTAAGAGTTGAAGAGCAACAGGTACCAATTGCCAGAACAACAGTACACCGCCGGCAATACCGTACTGACAGAGACTCAGTGATTCCCATCCATGAAATGATCCGTAAACTGGAGAGTCAAGGGGTGGTCAGCAAAACCCACTCACCCTTCAACAGCCCCATCTGGCCTGTGTGTAAATCTGAAGGAGAATGGAGATTGACCGTAGACTATCGTGCATTGAATGAGGTGACTCCACCGCTGAGCGCTGCTGTGCCAGACATGCTGGAACTGCAGTACGAGCTGGAGTCCAAGGCAGCAAAGTGGTACGCCACCATTGACATCGCCAATGCATTTTTCTCCATTCCTCTGGCAGCAGAATGCAGGCCTCAGTTTGCTTTCACCTGGAGGGGCGTGCAGTACACCTGGAATCGACTGCCCCAGGGGTGGAAGCACAGTCCCACCATCTGTCATGGGCTGATCCAGGCTGCACTGGAGAAGGGTGAGGCCCCCGAACATCTACAGTATATCGATGACATCATTGTATGGGGCAGCACAGCAGGGGAAGTCTTCGAGAAAGGAGAGAAGATTATCCAGATTCTGCTGAAAGCTGGTTTTGCCATTAAGCGAAGTAAAGTTAAGGGACTGGCTCAGGAAATTCAGTTTCTAGGAGTCAAGTGGCAAGATGGACGTCGTCAGATCCCAACAGAGGGAATTAATAAGATCACTGCTATGTCTCCACCTACCAACAAGAAGGAAACACAAGCCTTCCTAGGTGCCATAGGCTTTTGGAGAATGCACATTCCTGAGTACAGTCAGATTATGAGCCCTCTCTACCTGGTTACCCGCAAGAAGAACGATTTCCACTGGGGCCCTGAGCAGCAGCAAGCCTTTGCCCAGATCAAGCAAGAGATTGCTCATGCAGTAGCCCTTGGCCCAGTCAGGACGGGACCAGATGTGAAGAACGTGCTCTACTCTGCAGCCGGGAACCATGGTCTGTCCTGGAGCCTGTGGCAGAAGGTGCCTGGTGAGACTCGGGGTCAACCACTAGAATTCTCGAGCAGAAGCTACAAAGGATCTGAAGCCAACTACACTCCCACAGAGAAGGAGATCTTGGCCGCCTATGAAGGAGTTCAAGCTGCCTCAGAGGTGATTGGCACAGAAACACAACTCCTCCTGGCACCCCGACTACCAGTGCTGGGCTGGATGTTCAAGGGAAAGGTGCCTTCCACACATCACGCCACTGACACCACATGGAGCAAGTGGATTGCCCTCATCACTCAGCGCGCCCATATTGGGAATCCAAATCGCCCTGGGATTCTGGAAATAATTACAAACTGGCCTGAAGGTGAGACTTTTGGATTGTCTTCTGAAGAAGAAGAGGAGCAAGTGGCACGTGCTGAGAAAGCCCCACCATATAATGAGCTACCAGAAACTGAAAGACGATATGCCCTCTTCACTGATGGTTCCTGCCGAATTGTAGGCACTAACCGGAAATGGAAAGCTGCAGTATGGAGCCCCACACGATAAGTTGCACAAGCTACCGAGGGACAAGGTGGATCGAGTCAGGTTGCAGAACTAAAAGCCGTCCAGTTGGCTTTGGATATTGCTGAACGAGAGAAGTGGCCAAGGCTCTATCTCTACACTGACTCATGGATGGTAGCTAATGCTCTGTGGGGTTGGCTGGATCGCTGGAAAAAGGCCAACTGGCAACGCAGAGGGAAACCCATATGGGCAGCTGAGATTTGGCAGGACATTGCTGCCCGAGTAGAGAAACTGACCATAAAGGTTCGACACGTGGATGCACATGTACCCAAAAGCCGGGCTAATGAAGAACATCACAACAACGAGCAGGTGGACCGAGCTGCCAAAGTGAAAGTATCACAGGTGGATCTAGACTGGCAGCACAAGGGAGAATCATTCCTAGCTCGTTGGGCCCATGATGCCTCTGGTCATCAGGGGAGAGATGCGACGTACCGATGGGCCCGTGACCGAGGGGTGGACCTTACCATGGACAGTATCTCACAAGTCATCCACGACTGCGAGACCTGTGCTGCAATCAAACAGGCCAAGCGGGTGAAGCCTCTGTGGTACGGTGGACGATGGTCAAAGTACAGGTATGGGGAAGCCTGGCAAATTGACTACATCACCCTTCCCCAAACCCGCCAGGGCAAACGCTACGTACTGACCATGGTGGAAGCAACTACAGGATGGTTAGAGACCTACCCTGTGCCTCATGCCACTGCCCAGAACACCATCTTGGGCCTAGAAAAACAAGTCCTTTGGAGGCATGGTACCCCTGAAAGAATTGAATCAGACAACGGAACCCATTTCAAGAACGGCCTTATCAACACGTGGGCCAAAGAACATGGCATTGAATGGATATATCATATTCCTTACCATGCGCCAGCTGCCGGGAAAGTTGAACAGTGTAATGGACTCCTTAAGACTACTTTGAAAGCACTTGGTGGTGGAACCTTCAGAAATTGGGAAATGAACTTGGCCAAAGCCACCTGGATGGTTAACACCCGAAGGTCCATCAATCGAGCCGGTCCTGCCCACTCTGAACCCCTGCACACAGTGGATGGAGACAAGGTCCCTGTGGTACACATGAAAGGTATTTTAGGAAAGACTGTTTGGATTAATCCCACCACAGGCAAAGGCAAACCAATCCGTGGGATTGTTTTTGCTCAAGGACCTGGTTGCACTTGGTGAGTAATGCAGAAAGATGGGGAAACCCGTTGTGTACCGCAAGGAGACCTAATTTTTAGTGAGAACTGTATGTAAGGTTTCATTTTGTATTATATATCTGTAAGAGGGTATTGGTTTGGGTGTGATGTAGATGGTAATAGAATAAGGGGTGGATTATGTCCTGGGGTACAATGCAAAAATGTGTATTCTATCACCATCTGTTAAAATGTGGGAGAGGTTGATCCTTATCTCTGTGGGAGATATCCTCTGCTGATGTGCCATCTGATAAGATCGGGGATGATTATTGTTATCTATTCACAACCCATCCTTCCTCCAGAAGATATATTCCGTTAATGGGCCATTAAGTCCTATTGTGTGACTGATAAGATTACATCATCCCATTGGGAGATGCCCCAGCCAGGGGCAGGAGCCTAGCCTTTCCTACCTAGATAAAAAACTGGGGTTTGGGACCCGAGGGCAGACCTTTCCACTGGATTCCCAGAGGAAAGTCGGACCTTTTCCACATCATCGCTGGATCTTGGGAGGAAAACTGCACCTTCTACAGGAGCACTGCTTCAACAGAACCACATCTGTCATCCAGGAGGACTGCAGGCACCATTTATAGGGACTGCTACCAACACCCTGACTGACAGGGTGTCAGGTTGTATTTCTGACTGTGTTGGTGGTTGGTTCTTTTATATTATTGCATGTATTTTAATTTTTCTCTTCTCTCCTATTAAATTGTATTACTGACTTGGAGTCTCACACTGGTTTTACTTTCAAACCAATACAGGCTCCATGGAACCAGGGGGCCATAGTGACACTTTGGGATCTCATGGAATCATGGAGACTATTGTGACACTTTGCATCCCCATGGAACCAAAGGTCCATTGTGACACTGTGGGGCCTCATGGAATCCTGGAGGTCAGAATGACACTTTGAGGCCTCGTTGAATCAAGGAGCATTGCAGAACCTTGTGGAACCAAGGAGATCCTTCTGCCATTGTGAGTCCCCATTGAACCAAGGGTCCATTGGGATACTGTGGCACCAAGGAGAACCCTGTGACACTGCAAGGGCTCATGGAAACAAGGGACCATTGTGACACTGTGGAACCCCATGGAAACAAGAGGCCAGTGTGACACAGCTGGGCCTCATGTAGTCAAGGATCCAATATGACACAACCACTGTGACACTGCAGAGCTCATGGATCCAAGGGAACAGGTAACAGGTCTGGTTGGCTTGGCATGACTGGTCCAACTGCCCTTGGGATGTTGAGGGTCTCTTCTCATGTGCCCCTGAAACCCTGGGGCTCTGGGCCTTCCGTCAAAGGAAAAGAACTGTCCTTCTTATCCAGGCATCAATTGCCAAAATGAGATTTCCCTCTCCAAAATTCTCAATATCCGTGATTGCTCCCAAACAAAAGTTGCCATTTCCAACACTCTGGCTGCCCTTGGCTTCTTTAGGGCTGCGTCTCATCTGTCTTCAAACACTTGTGCTCCATGCTCTCCTTCCTATGGAAAAAAAAATCCCTCTTGCAGAGGCACTCATGGCAAAAATTGGTGCTTTTCTTCCAGAATTCCTATCTGCAAGGGTTTCTGCCAGACAAAAGGGGCCAGGACACACAGGTCTGGCTGGCCTTGGGCTCTGGTGCCTGCAGTTCATGAAGCCATGAAACACGGGGGATTCATGGATTCCTTCCTGTGGAGACCATGGTGAAACTGTGGGGCCCCATGGAACCATGGAGACCATTGAGACACTGTGGGGACGCCATGGATCCAAGGGATCATTGTGACACTGTGGGGACCCTGTGGAACCAAGGATATCACTGTGGCCCTGTTGGGCCGCATGGTGCCAAGGGGCCGGTGTGAAGCAGCAGGGCTTTGTGGAACCAAGAGGCCATTGTTGCATTACAGGGCCTGGTGCAGCCAAAGGGCCGTTGGGATCCTGCAGGGCACCGTGGATCCATGGAGACCATTGTGGCATTGCAAGGCCCCATGGAATCATGGAGACCATTGTGACACTGTGGGGAACCAAAGGGCCATTGTGACCCTGCAGGGCCTCATGGCAGCAAGGGGCCATTGTGACACTGCAGAAGCAAGGAGAACATTGTGACACTCTGAAGCCCCATGGAAACAAGGAGAGATCCCAGGAGATAAAACCCACTCGTGTCAGCTGAGCTGTGTGACTCTGCAGGGCCAGGACACGTTCCAGCAGGTGTGTGCTGCTGTGCCAGTCCCCTGGCAGGGATCTCAGACAGGCAGGTGCAGCACTGAGGAGCTTGGTCTGTGGCCTTGGTGGCATGGCCAGTGTGACAAGGTGCCCCAGGGCTTTGAGCATCTCTCCAGCCTCTTCCATCAGCCACTTCCAGACCTGGGCACTCTCCCCACTTTCTTGGTCTATTTGTTCTGTGCTTATCTCCTTCCTCCTGCCCATTTCAGCACTGCTCTAGGGGCAGCATCAGCCCTGCCCGGGCTCCCTCCTCACCCAGCCCTTGGCAGAGCCCAGAGCAGGGCTCTCTGTGAACCCTGGCATGGGATGTGGGTGCTGGGACTGGACACTGAGGTGTGGAGTGGACACTCTGGTGGGGAACATTTGCCCACCCAAAACACTCCCTGTGCTGTGCTGTGTCTGATGAGGGGATGTGGGGCCTGTGCTGGCCAGGGGGGCTGTGCTGCCTCAGGGACAAATGACAGGCATGAACCACAGCACAACGACCAGGAGGTGGAAGTGAGGACAAAGTCCAGAGGACGAATTCAGAAATCTGCCCTGAGCGTGTGTTCATGTGTTTAGGAAAGGCAAAGCTCAGCTGGAGCTGATGGAGGCTGCAGGCAACATCCAGAGCAAAGTCAATTCATTGCTGTGTTGGAATTCAAAATGCAAGGGTCTGTAAGGCAAAGCTTAGAACTAAACATAGTTAAGTAGATATAGGGTTAGCTTTAGAATTTAAGAGAAGAAATAAAGGTACTGACAAAGGGATCAAGGAGTTGTGGAGCCAGAAATGCTAGTTTCTGTGTCAGGATATAATTTGCTAAGAAAGTTCACTGTCTTATAAATCAGTAAGACGAAATATCTTAGTATTGAATTAAAAACAGAAATATCTTTGTTGACATTGTTTTATTCATTAATAAATCCTGAAAAAACCCTGTAAACATAAGTTTTGTGACTTCTAAGTCATGCTGTGACCATTTGTACGACAAACTTACCCTTTCTGCCTGGATAGAAAAGAAAAAAAATAAATCGCACTGTCTAAAGCAACTCAGAAGTCCTGTCTCTCTGCTTTATTCGGAAAAAAAAGAAACAATCCTCACCAAAATTGTAATATGAAAGCAGTAAGCCCACACTTTATAAATATTTCATGAAAACAATAAACCCGCACTTTATAACATAAAAACAATAAACCTGCACCTGGACACACATATTCAGTCGTGTCCCTCAGTGAGACCTATTAGAACTTCAGGAAACCTTGGGGTTTGAATCTGACTTTGAATTCTTCAGAGGTTTCTTTTCCTCCCTTACCCTATTTTTTCCTACCTGACATCATTGTCATCAATTTTCTGCTCTAATTCAACCTTTGGGAAACTTTCTCCTTCATGTTTATCAGTGAGACACACTAAAATTAAGAGAAACTTTGGAGTTTGAATCTGTTATGAATGATATTCTAGTTTTCCAAGTTATCAAACAACAAGATTAACTGTGGCAGCAAATTTTTAATAGTAACCATTATAAATGAATACAAGTATTGGAGATTAATACAATCAAAGTGCATATATTTGAGAATATACTAAATTTGGCAGTAAGTAATTCAGTATAATTGAGGTTCATATAAAGCATAAGCAAAACTGACTGGGGGTACAGGGAGTGGCTCCCATTCCTCACGTACCAAAGCACCCAGGCTAACAATCCCACTTATATACTGTAGGCTACAGAAGGTTCTAGAAAACTCCTCCTAGTTTCTATTCCTAAAATCTCCGTCACTGTGTGTACGGTGCATGCTCTATAATGGGTTAGGGGGTCTCTCATCCTTTTGAGGGTCTTATTTCCGATGAAGGCTCATCGTCTTCATCAGTGACCGAGGTGTGACCTGCAGGTAGCTCAGGTGCACTGTGTGACTGAGCAGATGTTTTCCATAACAAGACTTTAATTGAGTCCCATGCTTGGAATCATCCCATTTTGGCCCATTTCAAGGTCAAAACTTTCTAGATGCTGTTTGTCAGACCTACGTCCTTCTACTATTCTTGTTTGACTTTCTTCCAACCTTCTTCTTCGACTCCCAACATCTGGAAGATGTCCTGTGTCCTGTCTCACCCATCTCCCCCCTCACTCTGTAACAATTGTCTTCTATTTATCTAAATACAATTTTGCTAATATAGTTACAACTTAATTAGCACGGATCACATTTATTACACCTTAATTTTCTAATTATGTAAAAAAATCCATACATTTTTGGCAATAAAAAAGTTTTTTAGTCATTGGTTCTAAGTAACACAATTCCCTTCATTAATAATTGACCACTACTGGCTAAGTATTTCTCCAGCTTTATGATTATTTCTCCTATTTTAGTATCATTGTCATCTTTTTAATCATTTTCTCAGACATTATAAAAGGGACCCATTTGGGATTCATGGAGACATTTCTGGGGTACATTTGAGGCAGTTTTCAGTCTAGGCAGGGATTTTAGACAGAATTTTAGAGTCTGGAAGAAACTTGGGAGACCTGAGTGGGCACTAGGAGGAGCACTGAGGGATTGTGATGGACACTTCAGGGCCTGTGGGAGCTCTTGGGGGTCCAGGAGGGCACTTGGAGGTCAGGGAGGAGAATCTGGGGCCATTCAGGGTCCGTGCGGGCACTTGGGGGGCTCTAACGGGGCTCTCTGGAGCGCGAGGGATGATGGGAGTTGCAGGCACAGGTATAATACAGTTAAATAGGGCCACAGAGCATCATGGGAGTTATAGGTGCAGCTACAATGTCTCTCGGTGGGGCGCGGTGCATGATGGGAGATGAAGGCACGGCTGCAATAGCACTCTATGGGAACTGCGAAGCATCATGGGAGCTGTAGTCCCGGAAGTGGCTCTGACGATAAAAGAAAACTCCTCTTTGCCAGACCTCCTGAGGAGAGACCCTGAATCAACATCAATCACAGAATGCTGCAATCACCTCTGCTCTAAAGACAACAGTAATAAAATGCACCCTTGAAAATAGGAATGGATATTTCTAAGAAGCTCTTTGAAATATTTCTCCATATCTGGAGTTGAAAACCTTCCTAATGAACTGCACCAGACCAGAGGGAAATCAAGGCAGAGCCATGGTTTGCAAGGACTTGCTTGATCCAAATGAGCCCCGTGGTGCATTTGGTGCTGCCAAGGAGCTCCAAATAATATTTTGGAAATATTGGCTCATTCTCTTCAGCTCTGTCCTTGCCAGCAGCCCGGCCCAGCTCAGCAGCACAGACACAGCACAAGGACTTTAATGACCCTCTCGGGGTTGGGGCTGAGTCCCTGAACATCAGTCCCTGAGAGAGAGTTGAAGAAACCTCTCAAGAATTCCAAGTCAGATTCAAACTCCAAAGTTCCTCTTACTTTTAGTGACTCTCACTGATAATCATGAAAGATAAACTTTCCCAAGGGTTGAATTAGAGCAGAAAATTGATGACAGTGATGTCAGATAGGAAAAAATAGGGTAAAGGAGGAAAAGAAACCTCTGTAGAATTCAAAGTCAGATTCAAAGTCCAAAGTTTCTTGAAGTTTTAATGGGTCCCACTGAGGGACATGACAAAGAAAGTGTCCCCAGGTACAGATTTATTGTTTTTATGTTACATTTCTAAACTATCAGTTTTTTCTTCTTATGATATATTATTTAAGTGGACTTATTGTTTTTATATTGCCTTTTTTTGTCTGGATTTTTTCTTTTTCTGAATGACGCAGAGAGACAGGACTTCTGAGTTGCTTTAGAAAGTTTGGTTTAATTTTTTTATTTTTTATCCAGTCAGAAAGGGTAAATTTGTTTTACAGATGGTCACATCTTGGCTTAGAAGTCGCAGGACTTATGGTTACAAGGTCTTTAAAGTATTTATTAAGCAGTAAACCCCTGTCAATAGAGATATTTAAATTTCTAATTCAATACTAAGTTATTTTGTCTTACTGACTCATACTACAGTGTGAACATTCTTAGCAAATTATATCCTGACACACAAACTTAAGATTGCTGCACTCTACAACTTCCTGTTCCCTTTGTAACTACCTTTCTTTTTTCTATATCTTAAATTCTAAAGCTAAACCTATCTCTACTTAACTATGCATAGTTCTAAGCTGTGGCTTACAGGGCCAATGTTCTGAGAATTCTTTGCATTTTGAATTTCAACACCCAGGTTCCAGTTAGAGCAGAACACTGGAGGCACTGATGACAGGTGGGGACAAACAAGGGAAAGGTGTCTGTGATGCTGAGCAAACCTGGATGTGTTTCAGGAATGCAAAGGGCCAAGGGCTGAGCCCCAGCCCCTGGCAAGGCAGATCCTGTCCCTCCCTCATTGCTCAGGGCTCTTCCCGGCCCACTGGGCTCTGGGCATGTGCAATGCCAAGGGCAGCACCATGGGGCGGCCCCTGCCAGGCTGCTGAGCAGGGACAAGGAGGCAATGAGGCCCCAGCACAGCAAGGCTCACTTGTCCCCTGCTGGCCTCAGGCCCAGGGCCAGCCTGCATGGCCCAAGTGCTGCAGGAGTTGGCTGTGTCAGGGCCTTTCAGCTGCTGCCCATCCCTGTGCCCTCTGCAGCCCAGGCTGTCCTACGGTGTCCATGCCCTGCGCCTCTGTCCCTGCAGGCTGTCGTCATCCCCCGGCTGCCCCACCTCGCTGGCCCCTTCCTTTGCTGACAGCTCTGCCTCCTGCCTGCCTCTGCCTGCACACACAGAGCCTTGGGCTGCTCCAGACTCCTTCTGGGGGATGTGTTGCACCACAGCCCTGCCATGAGAGAGAAATTCCTTTCTCTTCTTGTGTCCAGTCTGGATGTCCCCACCTTCTCCTGGCATTAATTCTTTCTTTCTTTCTTTGGCTGTTTTGTACTGTGTCAAAAGGATCCACCATCTCTGAAACCACCTTTCAAACCCTCCCAGGGCTCTTCTCTGCTGTCCTCAGTCTCCACTGCTCTGAGCACAGAGCTCCTTTGTCCTTCTATAGTGGTCATGTTCTTGCAGCCTACAAACCCCACCTTGGGAGATTTTTGGGCCCTCTCCCTGGTGTTGGCAAAGGAAAACATTCTCCATACGGTCTTAGGAATCACCAGAGAGCAAGGCAGCCAGACCTGTATCTGCTGGCTACTTTTCTCTGGGCCCAATACCTGAATAGATACAATTTTAGAAGTAAAATCCCAGTTTTGCCAATGACACCTAGGTGAGAAGGGCAGTTCTTTTCCACTGGAAAGAAAGCACAAAGTCCTGGTGTTTGGTGGCAGATGAGAGACAGCCTGCAGGAGGCCAAGGCCAGCCAGCTGTCTGTGCTGGCAGATTTTGGCTGGGATTTTGGCTCTATATAGTGATTCTTTAATATTTTTTATATTTTAGGGGGAGTATGAATTTCAGCCTTGGGCACCAGGAAGAAGGGAAAGTTCTGTTCCACAGGAAGGAAAGCACAGAGCCCCAGTGCTCCAGAGGCAGGTGAGAGGCAGCCCTCGACATGCCAGGATCAGGCAGACCTTTCAGGCGGCCCCCAGGAAGCCAAACCCGCCAGATCTGTTCCATGATCCCTTGGTTCCACGAGGCCCCACAGTGCCACAATGTTCTCCTTGCTTCTGCAGTGTCACAGTGGCCCCTTGCGGCCATGAGGCCCTGCAGGGTCACAATGGCCCTTTGGTTCCCCACAGTGTCACAATGGTCTCCATGATTCCATGGGGCCTTGCAATGCCACAATGGTCTCCATGGATCCACGGTGCCCTGCAGGATCCCAACGGCCCTTTGGCTGCACCAGGCCCTGTAATGCAACAATGGCCTCTTGGTTCCACAAAGCCCTGCTGCTTCACAGCGGCCCCTTGGCACCATGTGGCCCAGCAGTGCCACAGTGATGTCCTTGGTTCCACGGGGTCCCCACAGTGTCACCATTGTCCCTTGGATCCATGGTGTCCTGTAGATTCATAATGGCTCCTTGCTTCCATGAGGTCCTCACAGCGTCACAGTGTTCTCCCCAGGGAGGAAACCACAGAGCCCCAGTGTTTCAGGACACTGAAACTGATGAACTGCTGTTACCAGAGGCCAATGCCAGACACACCTGTCTGTCCTGGAAGGTTTATCTGGGAGCAACCCTTGGATATACAGAATTTTGAATGTAGAATCCCAAGTTCAGCCCTTTTTTGTCTGGAGGAGATGGCCACTTCCATACAAAAGGAAAGCACGCAGCCCCAGTTTTTGGAAGGCAGGTGAGAGTCAGCCCTCAGGAGGCCAGGGCCAGCCAGACCAGACCTGTCTGTAATAGCACCTTTTGTGTAGGAGCAATTTTTGGATCTAGGACTTTTGGAGGGGGATCCCAATTTTGGCCATGGGTACCTGGAGAAGAAGGAAGGTTCTTTTCCATAGGAAGGAAAGCACTGAGCCTCAGTGTTTCAGGGCAGATTAGAGGCAACTACCATAGTTGAAGGCCAACCAAAGCAATCTGTCCTGGCAGCTTTTGTCTGGGAGCAATCCCTGGATATTGAGAATTCTGGGGGAGGAATCCCATTTTGGCCATGGATGCTTGAATGAGATGGACATTTCTTCTTCATTTGAAGGAAAGCCCAGAGCCCCAGTGTTTCAGGGGCACATAAGAAGACACCCTCGACATGCCAAGGGCAGCTGGACCAGTCAGGCCAAGCCAAGCAGACCTGTTACCTGTTCCCTTGGATCCATGGGTCCCTGCAGTTGTGTCATATGGTTGTGTCATATTGGATCCTTGTTTCCATGAGGCCCAGCTGTGTCACATTGACCTCTTGTTTCCATGGGGCTCCACAGTGTCACTATGGTCCCCTTGGCTCCACAAAGTTCTGAAGTGCCACAATGGCCCTTTAGTTTCACAAGGCCTCAAAGTCTAAAAATGGCCTCCATGGTTTCAGGCCTGCTGTGTCAAAATGGACCTTTGGTCCCATATGTGCCCCATAGTGTCACAATGGTATCCTTGGTTCCATAATCTCAGAATGGACCCTTCATCCCATGCACACCCACAGTGTCACTGTAGTGCCCTTGATTCCATGAGGCCCTGCCATGCTGTACTGGCCCCTTGGTTCCAGTGGGTCCCAAAGTGTCAGAATGGTCACCATTGTTCCATGAAGCCCTGCAATGTCACTGTGGTCCCCTTGGTTCCACAGGGCCCCACAGTGTAACAATGGACTCGTGGTTCCATGAGGTTCCTCAGTCACAATGGTCTCCTTGGATCCACAGTGTCACAATGGCCCCTTGGCTCCATAATGCGACACAGTTTAATGACAGACCCTTGGTTCCACAAGGCCTTGGAGTGTCACAATGGAGCCTTGGTTCCATGAGCTTCCATAGTGTCACCATGGTCTCCTGGGATCCAGATTGTCACAATGGACAATTGGTTCCATGATAACCTGCTGTATCACATTAACCCTTAGTGCCATGAGATTCTGAGTGTCACAATGGTCTCCCTGGTTCAATATGGATTTGGAATATCACAATATGTGCTTGGTTCCATGAGCTTCCATAGTGTCACAATGGTCTCCTTGTTTCTGCAGTGTCATAGTGGACTCTTGGTTCCATAAGGTTCCTAAATGTCACAGGTCTCCTTGGTTCCATGTGGCCCTGCTGTGTCACCACAGCCCCTTGGTTCCATGAGTTTCTGTGCTGTCAACAGTGGTTCCTTTGTTCCAATGGGGGCTGCAGTGTCACACTGGACCCTGGGTTCCATGAAGTTCTTCAGTGTCACAGTGGCCCCTTGGATCCATGAGGTCACATAGTGTCACCATGGCCTCCTTGGATCTGCACTGTCACAATGCATCACTGGTTCCATGTGATATTGATGTGTCACCATGGTCTGCTGGATTCCATGATTCCTCTCAGTGTCACAATGGAGACTTGTTTCTGTGAGGCTCCAAACTGTCAGAATTTCTCCTTAGTTCCATGAGGATACAAATCTTTGAGTAAACTGAGCAACACCTGCCTAGCACACCTGGACTGTCTGCATTCAAAAGAGGGGTTTAAGGTGAGAATGGCACCAGCAGCTTCCATCTGCAACAGAGATCCAAGGAAAAGACAGGGTCAGAGAATTCAGGTGGAAGACTCAGAGAATTCTGTTTACAGAGATAATTTCTGATCACACTGTCCCTTGTAGAAAGATGTAGTTCCTGAGAGGGGTTTGTTGTTTGGGAAATCTGCTTAGGTTTTTCCATTCTGTCCTTACAAACAGGAAATCTTCTCCTGGGCCTGTGTGCAGGCAGAGCCCTGAGGAGAGCAGGTGGGACATGGTGCAATGGGCTGGGACACCCAGCTGCAGAGCTCAGGGGACAAGGTTCTGCTGCAGGGCACAGGGATGTCAGTCCCAGGTGGGCGATGTCAGACATGGTGAGGTTGGGGGTGAGGAGCAGGTTGTCCAAACAGGGTCAGCCTGCAAGGGGTCATTCTTCTGTGTGCCCAGACCTCCTAAGGAAACATTCAGAATCAAGATCACTTGGGGAATGCTTCTATCAGCTCTTCTCTGAACCAAAAAATTTTAAAAAATACTCACTTGAATAAAGAAAAAAATTCATGAGGTGTACTTTGAAATCTTCCTCCTTAAAAGAACACGAAACTGACTCCAATAAGTAGAACAATCCCTGGAGTCTTGAAGACAATTGAAGGAAGAAAAAAAGCTCCTGAGGACTTTCTGAATTTTAATCAGTCCCATGATGGTTTTGGGGCTGAGCCCAGGACCCTCAGGCACTGAGAGAAGGTTGAAGAAGCTGCTCAAGGAGTCAGAAGCAAAACTCCAAGTCCCTTGGAGCATCAGTGGCCCCACTGAGGGCAGGGAGTGCCAAAGGCTCCCCAGGGACTGGTGAGAGCAGATCCTTGAGGTCAGGATTGCAGGAGCCCGAGGCTGTGAGCAGGGAACTGCAATGCTGAGCAAGGCCTGGGCTGGCTGGAGGAAGCAGAAAGGCCAAGGCCTGAGCCCAGGCCTGGGCCAGCAGGGCCTGTCCCTCACGGGTGGCTCGGGGCTGTTGCTGGGGCAGTGGGATGGCAGGGGCAGCAAGGACAAATGTCATCAAGCTGTGTGACACTCCAGATGCTCATGGAACCAAGGGCCAGTGTGACACAGCAGGGCCTGAGGGAAACAAGAGGCCATGGTGAGCCTGCAGGGCTGGAACACCCCAGAACACTGAAATGCTGGGGGTGACCAAAGGTTCCTTTACTCGAGTTTAGTGCACAGGAGAAACCCCAGACAGATATTCTCAAGAGGTCAAAATGACACAAAATTTTAGTGGTATAGAAAACCAAGGAACTTTGGAAAAGGATTTAATACAACATCCAACTCAAAACACTTATCATAGCCAGAACTTCATTAACTTTTCCCACTTAACCTCAAAACCTTTAAACAATTAGGTTGTTGCGGTGCCCAAAAATAATGGTGTTCCATATAAAGAGCATTAGAAGGAAAGAGAGACAGAAAGACAGAAGCTCTATAGACAGACACACACATGGCTCCCAACCCCCAGGGTTCCAGTGTGGGTGAGACACAGACCCCAGGAGAAGGCAGGGTATGGACCATGGGCTGAGCGCCTGCTCTGTGTTTTAAGCCCCTGGGCCTTCGTGGGCCTCCCCCAGGTGGGACTTGTGATTGCTGGGGCAATCAGAGCCTGGGTCAGCACCACCCCACTGTGTGACTGATTGACAGCTCATCCCCAGGGGTCTGGGACATTGATCTCATCCAGCCTCTGACAGTGACCATGGTGACACTTTGGAACCTCATGGAACCATTCTGACACTCTGGTGGCTCATAGAGTCAAGGAGAGCTTTATGAAACTCAAGGGCCCCAAGGACCAAGGGTTCATTCTGACCTTGTGAAGCCTGTAGTGTAGAGGAGCCATTGTGACACAGAGAAGGTATGTGGAGCCAAGGGGCCATTGTGACACATCAGGGCACTGTGGAAGCATGAAGCCATTGTGACATTGCAGGACCTCATGGTGTCATTGGGCCATTGTGCCACTACAGAAGCAAGGGGAACATTGTGACCCTGCAGGGCCTCATGGAACCAAGGCATGTTAACTGGAAGGTGCCAGCACAGGCAGGTCAGGCTGCCCTTGGCCTCTTGGGGGCTGCCTCTCTCCCCTGCTTTCCAAACACTGGGGCTCCAGGCTTTTCTTCCAGGGGAAAAGAACTGTCCTTCTCAAGGTGTCTGTGGTCAAAATTGAGATTCCTCCTCCCAAATTCCATATATCCAAGGATTGGTCCATGACAAAAGCTGTCAGGACAAACAGGTCTGGCTGGCTTTGCCTTCCAGGATTCACCTCTCATCTGCCTTTGAAATGCTGGGGCTCTGTGTTTTCCTTCCAATGGAAAAGAACCATCCTTTTAATCTACACAGAAATGGCCAAAATTGGGATTCCACCTCTGAAATTCCCTATATCCAAGAGTTGCTTTCAGACAAAAGCTGCCAGAACAGAGAGGTCTGTCTGGCCTTGGCCTATGATGTCTGCCTTTCATCTGTCCCTGAAACATCGGTGTTCTGTGCTTTCCTTCCTATCGAAAAGAACCATCCATGTCCTCGATGTGTCCATGTCTGAAATTGGGATTCCACCTCTAAAATATTGTAGATGCAAGGGTTGCTCCCAGGCAAAATCTGCCAGTACTGTCAAGTCTGGCTGGCCTTGGCCTCTGGTGACTGCCCCTGCACCACTGGGGCTTGATTCTTTCCTTCTATGGAGATCACTGGAACACTGTGGGGACCTCATGATGAAACAGAGGGAAATTAAAATTAAAATTAAAGTGTAAAGATTAAAAATACAGGAGGATGCTTTAACTAGAAGGGGGGTTGACATGATTCTATGAATGCTTAATGTTCATTGTCTTTGCAAGAACAGAACAGAGCAAGGCTACAAGATAAGATGGAACAAGAATGCATAAACAGGGTGGAAGAACGAAGCTTCTTCCATATAAGGGGGTTTCCTCAGACCCCTGAGCAAGTGAAAACTGGTATCAAGGTCTGAAAGGTGAGGAAAAGCTAATACACATGTGCAAAGAAGGCGAGGTGAAAAGTTGAACTGAGAAGAAGACTGTTTACTTCATCCCAAGGACCCCCAGATGACCACCAGAGCGACCAACAAGGAGCAGTGCGCAGTCACAACGAGGCATGGAGTTGATTTTAATACCAAGAGGGGACAGGCAGGGTTAGGAAATGAATATGTATTAGGTGCATTGTGCAATTCTAACTTGTAGAGAATAGAAAGAGAGGCACAGGTCACCAAAGGTGTGCATGTTTTTGGAGGAGCTATCCCCCATGCACCTCAGCCCTGAATAAATTATTCATACCTACTTTGCAACTTTTACAAGTTGTGGAGTTTTCCTGCGCTTCATTATTGGCGAGCCAGCCAGGAGATCTGAGGGAGCACCACCAGGGCAGACACCCTGAGGGGTGCCCCGGGATTTTTTCCAGGAGGGATCCTGAACCTCGGCTCACTCACTGCGGAGACACAAAACGAACTGCTGGCACTCTGGATAAAATGATATGTAATAAATATTTATACCAGGGCTGCTGGTGAGTCGTACAGAGACGTCTGACACTCAGCACAGTCTCAGTGGGCTTGCAAGCTGCTGGCCAAGGGGCCCAGAGACAGAGGGAGAGGGGTCGATCCTCGGCTGATAACGCCACTGACAGAGGGGTCTCACTGAGCTGATAGAGCAGCCCGCTAGCGACTCTGGGGTGAGTTGAGTGAACCCTTGATTTTGCTGCTGTTTTGTGTGACTGTTAACTCGGGACATGTTGAGTTGTTGAGTGTGTCAGTGAGTGAATGATCGAGTGTGGAGCTCTATGTGCCTTTCCAGCCTCGGGCGACTGAGGCAGCCGGAGAAAAGCAAAGGAGTGCGGTCAGTGTGAGGTGAGTGCAAGTGAGAAGGGAGAAGTGTTGTGATTGAAGACAGAGTGTCTAGTGTTTGTTTTAAGAGTAGATAGACAAATTGGAGGAGTATCCTCACAGCAGTGGTTTGGACTTGATCCCTGGGAATATATTGATCCAATAAGTCATTGGATAAAAAGAGGGAATGAACGGGTCTGTCTAGGAGGGATATAAGAAACCTCTGCAGGGAGATTGGTAACCTTGGACTGGGAACAACCTGAAGTAGGGATTCTGAGTATTCCAGAGGGGGTGAACAGGATAATTTGTCTTTGTGGGAGATTTAGAGCTGTCAGAGGATCAAGGCATCTGGCTTGGGGTTTATTACAGTGTAGAGATTGTGAAAGACGTTGGTATTGTTGCTCTAATAACCAGCAGGATGTATGCCCCAAGTGTGAATTGCAAAACTATCCTAACCAAGTCAGTGTTGAACCTAAAATTCTGAAGCTAGTGTGTAGAAAGTTACATTGGGTGCCTGCAAATTAGGGTTGTGTGTGGGAAGAAAACTGGGAAAGAACAGTGAAATTGTGTGAGGAAATGTTTAGGTGGAAACAAGAAAAGACAAGGAGAAGAGAATGAGAACTGAACAAAGTAAAAAGTTCCCTAAGGCCAGTCCATTAGGCTGTGTTATTGCACATTGGAAAAACGTTGCTGCACAAGGAGGCACAGAAACAAGAGCGACCTTATTAGATTCTGCAAGGCCTGGTGGCCTTTATATAAATTGGACAATGGAGCAAAGTGACCACCCAGTGGAACTTTGGATTTTAACACGCTATTACAGCTCATGCTATTTCTTGGGAGGGAAGGAAAGTGGACAGATGTATCATGTGCAGATATGTTTTTCTCCCTTAGAAATCACCCCGAATGGCAGAGGGATTGTGGGCTCAGGGCTCCATCTGACCCTCTGGTATTGATCCTAGAGAAGGAGGATAAGACTAAGAGAGGAAAGCTCAAGTGGTGTTGTTCAGTGTGTAGTATAGGGCAAAGATGCACAAACTCTGATAAGGTTTACCAGACTGTGGCCCAGGAACAAGATCTGGCAGACGATTTGCTGAGGTCTCCACACATAAGACAGGAAAGGGATGAGGATGCAGACTCAGAGGATGTTGACCCCCTTCTGATCACACACCAGACTAGACAACAGATGTTGAAGTCTGCAAGTCAAGAGTCTCTCTGAATTCTTCAGAGAGAAATCAGAGTGCAGGGATTGAATTAAAACCTTTGGATGGATTCAAGTATATTAAGCCACTCACACATGAAGTAGAGGTGTAAATTTAAGTTTTAGAATAAGTAAGAATAAGTTTTAAGTGCTTTTAGGTAGTAAAGATCTCAGAGACCAGTGTAGAAGCATGAGTTCTAGTGAGGGTTGAAAAATATAGCCTTAGATACAAGTGTTTCTGTGGAGGCTCCAGGAACATAGTTTTAGACATAATAAAACTATACTAAGAATATTGCTTACATTTTTTAAGATAGAACAAGATGGAACATATATGTAGTTTATACATAGCTGGTGTGCTAAGAAACTAGAACTAGGTTCGAGTTCGTGTCTTTCTTGTTGGGAAGTTTGTATATAAGAATCTATGCACTGGGGAGAGACTCACCTTTTGCTTCTTGCCTTTTGATTTTGTTCCTGCCCTCTCACTTCCCTCCTCACTGCCATCATTATCACCCAAAGAAGAGAGGAGCTGCCCCAGCAACATCGGCCCTTCAGGACCTTTGGGAGCAGCTTCTGCTTCTGACTGGGACTTTACCTATTTAGGACTCTATACCAAAACTTTAGCATGGACTTGAACGCTTGTGACTCTTTGCCTTTTGAGACTGATGTGCCTTTGCAATAAACAACTTTATAGCAACTATTAGCTGCTTGACTCTTTAAAGGAAGTAACCACAACTGACAAATGGTGCCCTGAGGAGTGGTGAATAACTGACAATCCTTTAGTTCATTTAAAGCCACATAGAGCCCAGCTCCTCATTGACATAGTGTGCGGCTGAAACAAAGGTGGAGAGACAAAATATGGCTGCTGCTGCCATGTGGGCACAAGCTCTGCTGCCCAGGAGGGTCCCGTAATGCAGGGGTTTGCAGATGGACACGTAGCGGTCGTAGCACATGAGGGTCAGGACGGCAAGCTCTGCTGACATGAAGAACATATAAAAAAAGAGCTGTGCAGCACATCCTTCATAGGAGATGTTCTTGGTATTCCAGAGGGAATTGTGCATGGCTTTGGGGACAGTGGTGCAGATGGAGCCCAGGTCAGTGAGGGCCAGGTTGAGCAGGAAGAAGAACATGGGGGTGTGCAGGTGGTGGCCGCAGGCTACGGCGCTGATGATGAGGCCGTTGGCCAGGAGGGCAGCCAGGGAGATGGCCAGGAAGAGGCAGAAGTGCAGGAGCTGCAGCTGCCGCGTGTCTGCCAATGGCAGCAGGAGGAAGTGGCTGATGGAGCTGCTGTTGGACATTTCATCATTCAAGGTATTGTGGACTGTTGAAAAAAAAAATGGACAAGCTAAGACAGATTCCTTCTAGTCAATCATGTGCAATTAATTTTGGAAACCTCTCAAAGCTACTACTCTTCCTGTGGGGGAACTTCTGTAAAATTTCATTTTTGAGATCGGACTTTTGCTGCTGATTTGTTACTGCCTCATCTTCAGCAGTGCTCTCAGTCTGAACACTGAGGAGCCCAGAGGGAAGACAGGGCTTTCTGAGCCCCAGTGCAGGCAGTCCTGCTAGTCCCACAGAGCTGCTCCTTGCTTTTCACACCTCCCTCTAACTCAGGGTGATGGCATTTAAATATTCTAGAGAAATAAAGTAGCCTTTTTGAATGATCTAATTTCAAAATAGAGAGAGGGAAACCAAGGGTTGTTCTTGCTCTCTGCTGCCTGGAGTTGTGCCTACTGGGAGCTGTTTCTCTCTATCCAAGCCTTGTCCCTGTCAGTGCTCCCAGAGCCCAGCCCAGCCCTGGGGGCTCAGCTCTGCCCTGCACACCCCTCCCAGCACAGGGCACTGCCCAGGGCCATCTCCCTGCCAGCAGGGCCTTAAGGGCAGCTCACACAAACTGAGATGTTGCATGCCAAGGTGCTGCTGCTGCTGTCTGTAGGCACAGGAGGGTGAGGAGGCACTTTGTGAGGGAGATGTGAGGCAGATGTGCTGATGCCCAGTGGGACAGTGCAGGAGTGTCAGTGACACAGACACACCTGACAGCCCCTTTGCCTTGCCTTGAGGAGAAAGCTGAGAGCAGCCCTGGCCATGCAGCACCATCTCCACAGCAGGAGGAATCTGCCCTGATGGGGGTGGCTCCTTGCACCTCCAACTTCTCCCCACAGTGCATGGGGAGCTGCCAGGCAGGCTGAGAGCTGTCCCTGGCAGGTGGCACATGGGCTGGGCTGGCCAAGAGCCCTGAGGGCTGCAGGAGCTGCTCTGCAGGACAGCCCTGGGCAGCCCTGGCTGCAGCCCCAGCTTCAGCCCCTGCAGCCGTCCCTGGATCTGGGAGAGTCCTCCTGACACATCCCCCAGGCTGTGGGCTGTGCTGGCTCCAGGAGATGCCTCCAGGAGCACAGGGGACATTGCCCTGCACCCACACACTCACCATGTCCAGGGCTGTGAAGATGTTTCCCCAAGTGCAGTCTCAGCTCAATGTCTTCCCAGTCCTGATTGCCTTGAGCCTGTCTGTGCCTGGCTCCTGTGCCCTCAGTGCCTGCAGGCAGTGCCCTCAGCCCTGCTGGGCTGGCAGAGGAGCTGCTCCTCAGCAGAAATGTCTTTTTGAAGCTTCTCTTGGTTTACCTTGGGAGCTGCCTCTGTACCAGGAGCCCAGCCCAGCTCAGCAGCACAGACACAGCACAAGGACTTTAATGAATCTCTTGGTTCATTAAATGTTTACATCATAATTATTCCCTGAGAGAGTGTTCCAAAACCTTCTCAAGAACTCAAATTAAAATGCTGTAGTTTCTTGACGTTTTAATGGGTCCCAATGAGGGACACAACTGAGAAAATGTCCCCAGGTTCCAGTTAGAGCAGGAAATTCGAGGCAGAGATGACAGGCGGGGACAAAGAAATGTCAAGTCTTTCCCTTTTGACACCAACTCTTTTAGTAGTTTATAGAATCAAGCCCCCAATTATCTACTTTAATTAGTCCCTTGAGAGCTTTGTATTGCCATTCAGTGGGGCTCATAAATACTTTAAGATACTCAAGGTTTGGGTTTTGCTTTTGCCTTGGAGTCTCTGAGAGCTTTGTGCAATCATGGCCTCCAATTATCTGCTTTAATTAGTCCCTTGAGAGCCTTGGTCAGTAACAACACTCAGTGGGGCTCATTAATACTTCAAGGTACTCAGTTTGTTTAAAGTACTTGGAGTTTCCCTTTTGACATCAACTCTTTCAGTAGTTTATGCAATCATGGCTCCAATTATCTGATTTAATGAGTCCCTTGAGAGCTTTGTACTGACACTCACTGGGGCTCATTAATACTTCAAGGAACTTCAGTTTTTTAAGGTACTTTCCTTTTTCCTTTCTTTTCTCAGTCTCTGAGACATTTTTGGGCAATCCTGGCCTCCCATTCTCTCCTCCAATGTGTCCATGAGGAGCCGGTGTTGGGGATGGACCTCAGTGGGACCCATTAATGCTTTGAGACACTTTGGGTTTTTCTTCTGACTTGGACTTCTGGAAAGGTTTGTGCAATCTCCTCTCAGGCCCTGAGGTTCAAGGGCTCAGCTCCAAATGCACCACGGGGCTGCTTGGGATCAAGCAAGTCCTAACAAACCATGGCTCTGCCTTGATTGCACTCTGGTCGAGAATATATCCAGCAATTAGTTATATATATTGAGTATTTTGGCTACTTTGATATTTATATTTTCATCACAATTTTCATGACTAATCCTTGATAAAACTAGAGGTGTTTCTGGCAAAGATTCTGGCTGCTCAGCTAGGTACAATTTACAGACTTCAGTAGTACTTTAATGACACGGTTCCTCATTCTTTTTCCTCAATATCATTTGGGTTAGGAACAATAATTCTGTTGTCCACAGAGCTGATGCCTTTTTAATTCCAGAATAATGTCCCCAAGGTCCTTTGCTGTTCAGCTCTACTGTGCTGTCTGTGGTGACAAGGCTTGGTGTGGGCTCCTTTCCCCTCTGGCTGGAGAGGTGCCAGGTCCCAGTCCCTGAGGGCACCCAGGCTCCTGGCTGGAATTTGTGTGGAATTCCACATCCTCAGTGTCACATCAGCCTTCACATGGAGCCCCGTGGATCATTTTCCAAAGAGCTGTTGGGGCAAACAGGGAGATTTGCTCTGGCAGGATCTGTAAAACAATATCCCATAACATCCACTTGTTCTGGCACAGAACACTTGGCTGCAGGGACACATTCCCATTGTTCTCACCCAGGTTTCAGGAGTCAAACAGTGTTGTCTTTGCCCAGAGCTGTTCCTTCAGCTGGCCTGGGAGGGCCATTGGGCCTCTGCACCCACACTCTGGCTCCATTATTAGGACTGGTGCATCCAAACCCTTTATCTCCATCAACAGCAGTGATTTGAGGGGGATGTCCTTTTCTCACAGTTGTTTTAAAAACTGCAATATCAACAATTGTGCTACCCTTCCACAATTGAATATGGGGTTGAATAATCCAATTGTTCACTTCTGTTCAACAGAATTACTTTAATTTCTCTTTGATAATCTGCACCAATTCCTCCTCCCATGACATGAACAATTTCAAGGCCAAGCTTGAGTGAGCAATGATCAAACCAAAGTGTCCTGGAGGAATCTGAATCGCTGTTCCAGTATTGATAACTCTAATTTGATCCTGATTTATCCTAATTAATTCCTATGCATGAAGGCCCAGCCCTGCAGCCTCTGGGGTGGCCCTGTCAGGGGCCATCACACCCAGAATAATTTCCCAGGCAGTCACAGTGTCACTGTCCTTGGCTGTATTTGCAAACTGGGTGCAGCCATGCACAGCCAGGGGGTTCCCATTTCCCAGTGGGGCCATTGTTAAGGGTATGGAGCATATCTGGGAGATGGTTTCTCCATCGGGACAGGTTCCCATCTCCTCGTTTGTTCAACTGCTCTTTTAACAACCCCTTCATCTGTTCAATGAATGATGCAGCTTATGGGTAGTCTGGTATATGAGAAACCCAGCAGTCTTACTCACTGTATTTTTCACAGAAATAAAGCACTCCACATCCTAGTGTCAGCAAACCCTGTAAAAACTGCCAATTTCATCCTTTCCTCTTTCATTCATTGTATAAAATCTCACAGTTTACCAGTGATATTCGTGTCCTGGCCAATCATTTTCAGTAGGGTATTTAGTGTTACATCCCTGAGCAGTCAAAGCTAAAAAATTACTATTTGGAACATTATTTTATGATGGTATTATATACATATAAATATATACATTAAAAATTAATTATTTTATATATATGTATATAATTATTTATTATATTATTATTATTATTTCTCTTGCACAAACAAATTCAAGCTCAAGATTAAAAGCCTTTTCTGTTCCTCCATGCGGGAGAGTTCCAACTACAATTGATCCTTCTGTTGGTGCTGTTTCTGGGATTCTGTTTACAAAATTCACCCTCATCTTCCTACATCCATTAAGTTCTTTTTCTTTTTCCAAGTGCAATTTTTGGATACATTTTAATACATCCAGTGGTTCAGCTTCTTTCAGCTGCCTTCCCCATTGCTCACACAGTGCTCCAACCTCAGCCCACTGCAGAGCCAGCAAACTCTAGGGAAGGTTTTCCCTATACCTGGGAATTCCAGACAAGACTGATTCCTTACATTTACATTTAAAAGCAACATTTTGTGGTGATCTGGCCAGACTACACCAGCTTTGTTTTAGCAGTGGGCAGGGGCAGCAGCAGAGACACAGACACAAGTTCAGCAATCAGTGTCATTTACTGCAGTTCAAAGCAGCAAAGAATCACAAAAGGAGAAGCTCAGCAATGCAGCCAACCATCAGCACCAAAGATTGCCTGCAGGGATTAAGAGACAGCACCAGTCACCCTCAGACTTTGCCATCAGCCAGGTGCACACATCAGCTGGGGAAGCTGTCACAGCCAAGGACTGCAGAGCCACTCCTGGACACTGGGAATTCCTGCAGGTGCCTCCAGCCACAGGTGAGGCTTCCAACCCCGCTGTGAGAGGGCCCAGCTCTGACAGTGCTGAATAAACAAACTGACAGCACTTCTAGTGCAGGAACAGCTGCTTTCATTCTCCTCTTGGGCTCCTCCCAAAGCCTGGCCAGGGCTCAAGGAGGAACCAAGGGAGCTGCCTTTGACCATACAGCCCCAAACAAGGCCAGATGTCAGATTTCATGGCCTTGTCTGGTTTCTAAATGCACAAAGGTCAATCCATGTTTCACTCATGAGTGGATACATCTATCACAGCACTAATGACCATGTATATTTGCTAATACAAGGATAACCTTTGGTTGGAAGGTTCATCCAGAGGTCACCTTTGGCCCAGGGCCTGTTGTCCAGGCCTTGGCACTTCAGGGACTGGGTTTAGTGCTGGGCTTGACAGTGCTGGCTGAACAGCTGGACTCCATGTGCTCAGAGGTCTTTTCCAACACAAAAGATTCTGTAATTCCAGGATTCCATCTGCTGCATTCAGTTAGGTCCATGTTGGCAGCATTACTTTGGTCAAAAGTTCCCTCTTGGTCAGCTCCTGTGGCCTAAGGCTTCAGCTCCTTTAGCTCCTGGTGCTGAGCTGCTCATGCTGAACGAGAAGGCTCAGGGAGAAGAATACAGTTCATCCAATTCCTTCTGGGACACTGAGAGGGGAGGCTGTGGAAACAGGAGCATTGTTTGCTGTGCTCTCCTCCCTGCCCTTCACACCTTTCAGCACTTTGAAGCAGCCAAGAGCTTTCTCCAAGGCTGCAGTGAAGCAGCTGCTCCTGCTCCCAGCTCTGGCTCTTCCCACTCTCTGACCTTGACTGGTTTTGTCCCTCTTGCTGTGCCCTCTGTTCCCCCTGTGCTCGGTGGCTGCTGCCCAGGACTGTGGGACTGGCACAGATCAGGGGCTCCAGCCCCTCCTTTCTGTGCCCTTGGAGCTGCCTGCTCACAGCAGCCTTTTCCATCTGGAAGCTCCACACGGACAGGGAGTCCCCACCTCTGTTCCCTGCACAACCTCCAGGAGCCCAGGGCTGCCATCTCCAGTCCCTGCTGGCCCTGGGGGCTCCCAGGTGGCCCAGGCTGCTGTGACACCACTGCACACGGGAGGGAAGAGTGGCAGGGGCTGTGCTGAAACTCAGGTCCATGTGCTGCTGCTGCTGCTGCTGCTGCTGCTGCTGCTGCTGCTGCTGCTGCTGCTGCTGTGGGGGTCATTTGTCCAGCCCTGCCCCAGAGTCAGGGATCAGATCCAGGCCCTGCTGCTGCTCCCTCGGGATCAGCCACAATTTGGGGGTTGCTGTCAGTGCCAGCAGAGGCGGTGGCTGCAGCAGTGGGTGCTGACAGTGCCCCAAGCCCCGGGGCCAGAGGGGTCCCTGCGCTGGGGGCTGGGAGGGAGCTGCCCCTTGTTCTCCCTCTGCCCCACACAGAGCTGGGCTGGGCACAAGTGGGGCAGCACAGCAAACAGGAGCCTGTGAGTCTCTGCCAGCCCTGTCTGCTCAGAGTTTGGCCCTTGCAGCTCCAGGTGGACAAAGGCAGCTGCTCCTGGTCCCTCTGTGTGTCCCCGTGCTCTGCAGTGCTGCTCCATCAGTCTGTGCCCAGCAATGGGGAAAAGCCTCAGCCCTGCAGGGCCAGGAGCTGCCGGGCTCTGCCTGAGCAGCTCAGCCAGCGGGAAGGAGCTGCTCCTCATGGGAACCAGGAGCAAAGGACACTCCTTTTTTGTGGCATGTTTTCTGTTTAAAGGAAAAGAAAAACGATAAAGAAAAGGAAAAAAAACCTCTATAAAATGTGAAAGATAAAAACACCCAAGTGTGCAGTGAAAAATTTTCTGTAACTTTGAATTAAGAGGTAACTGATCTTTTGAAACAGAAAACTCATTTATTGATTTGGTAAATGAGCTGCTGGCATTGATGCATCTTACTGGCCTCAGTAACCTTTTTTAAAAAGATTTTGGGGTTTGTTTCCAATATTATTATTTTAAATTGTAGTGAAACTGGTGGGAAGCAAGAAGAAATTCCTTTGTGCCCTGCCAGCTCCAAGCAGGACTGGGAATCTCAATTCTGTCACAGCCCAAATCCTTTAGAAGATGCCCTTCCTTCTCACCCTGTGAATGAGCTCCACATTCCCTTTGAAATTATCAGGGTTTTTTAAAGAAAGTCTCACTTATGGCTTTTTGCTTGGTTTGGATGTACAGAAGGGCAATTCTCCATCCCTCAGCTCCAGACTGCACTGCCTTAGGAGCACGGCCCACTCGACAGGTTTTGTCCACTCAGGGCACTTCTAGAGGAAGAAGAAAGTTAAATTGCACAATTGCAGCCAAGAAGGAATGAAGAGTGGGACCAACAAAACATCCTGTGCAGATCCAGGTGTTCAGCTGGGACTGTGGAGATTTTGGGTTCTTGCCAACTGGATGTGTGTCCCTAACTGCAATGTCTTGGCCTGCAGGAGAGTCTCCCTCACCTGCAGAAGCACAAAGCTCAGGTGCTGTGCTCGGAATGGGTTTGTCTGATGCAAAGCTGTCAGAGCCATGTGAGGGCAGAGCGGGCCCAGCCGTGCCCAGGGCTGAGCCCAGCAGAGCCCTGGCAGAGCCCAGAGCAGCCTCAGCATCTGCAGAGCCCGGCTGCAAGGAGAGAAACCAGAAACCGCCCGTCAGCTGAAGGCTCCTGTCCCCCTTGTCCCAGCTCCCGCCGTGCCCAGGCCATGCTGGCCGTGCCCAGAGCGGTGCCCAAAGCTGCCCATCATTGCTGCCTTGGGCACAGAGCAGGAGGGCAGGACTGTGCCCAGCCTGCAGCCAGCCATGGCACATCCAGCCCCTCAGAAACTGCCCAGAGCCAAAAAGCAGCTTGGCAGCCACTGAAGAATTCATTGCATCTGCCCCAGCAAAGGGGGGAACCTTTGGTGCCCGGCCAGGCCACGCTGTGCCCAGATCTGGGAGCATCCCCCTGGCTGTGGACTCACCCACAACTTGGGTGTGGATCTGTGCAGAAGGTGCCAGAATCCAAGTCCATCATCTTCAGCTGGCCAGGCTGAGGAAGAGATTGTCATCACTGAGGTTGTCCTTGGTGTCTCCAGCAGCAGCCCCACCTGGTACAGCCTCTCCAGGGGCTCCTTCTCCTTCCCTGGGGGCCAGACCAGGCTGTCAGTGTTCTGCCCAGGGCCCCAGCCATCAATGAACCAGACAAGCAAACCCAGGGTGGATGGTGGCCACCAGTGCTTGCCACACCAGGTCTCCAGCTCAGCTCCAGCCCAAGAGCTGCGTGTTCCCTTCTCATGATCCCTGCCCAGAGCTACAGCAGGACAAAACCAGTCTGGTTTGCTTTGCCACTGATTGCCAAGGGATGTGTGCAGCTGTTACCTGCCAGGCTCCTGGATCCAACTGTGCCCATGGATCTCTCCCATCTTCTGGGGCAGATGAACACCCTGCAGCAAAGGATCACAGAAAAGATCTTCTAAGGACAGCCTGTCCAAGGGTTGCATGGACAAACACCTCTTAATAACATCTTGGCACTCTGAAGACAGAAACCAGAAATCACCAGTCAGCTGGAGAAGTTGTCCCCCCGTTCCTGTGCCCAGGCCATTCTGGGTGTGTCCAGGATTGTGCCTAAACTTCCCCATGGATTCTCTGTTTGGAGGAGAGCAGGAGAGCAGGACATGTGCCACCTCCTCAGCAGCTGCCAGAGCAGGATGCTCACGAGCCTGCTGCTGTCTCCCAGCACTGGTATTCCCCCTGTGCCCAGAGATGAGGATCCACCTTGAGAGAGCCCTAGTGGGAACAGGATTCATCCCCAGATGATCTCCTGGCCCCTCCTGAACGGCTGCTTCCCCATGACCAGGTGGTACAGCAGGAGGCCCAGGGACCAGATCGTTGCTGCCTCGCCATGGTAGCGTTGGTGGTGGATCCACTCTGGTGGGCTGTAGGACAGGGCTCCTATGGAATCCAGATGGAGTTCATCAGGGGGATGCTGCTGCTCCCAGAGCCTGGCCCCAACATCCCTGGGCATGTGGGGGCTGCCCCAGTGGCACAGGGTGTGACCCACTGCCCTCTCGCCAGCACCTGGGACTTGTGTACAAACTCGGGGTTGGAAAAGAATCCACTGGTGCTGGAAGAGGGCAGCAGAAGCCCCAGGGAAGCACAACCATGACATGCAAAAGAAAACCCCACCCAGAGGTGGAGAAAACCCACTCTTCTCCCCACCTGCATGGCCCCCAAAATAAGCCAATGTAAACAAGCAGTGCAGAGCACTTCAAGCCCTTTCTTGCCTGCACACCAAACCGGCTGGGGCATGAGGTCTGACCCCCCTCTCTGCTACCCCCGTGGGGTTTTTGTCAGCCTGGCTGCCTCAGCTCCAGCCGCAGCTCAAGGCAGAGTGGGTGATGAAGGCTGTCAGCAGGGCTGGGAGCTGGCACCCCTCACACCCCCACCCAAATCAATTTGGCTCAAGCATTGATCCCATCCTGGCTGCAATAGGGAGAAGCCCCAGTGCTACACCCAGGCTGAGCCATGAGATGCCCAGGAGCATCCCCTGGGAGGGCTCATCTGCAAACTGCGTGTAGGCTGTGTCCTGGAGGAAGGTGCCACAGCCAAAGTCGATCAGTTTCAGCTCCCCAGTGGCCAGGTCGAGCAGGATGTTCTCTGCTTTGATGTCCCCGAGCAGGACCCCACAGCTGGTGCAGTGCACAGCCTCCAGCACCTGCTGGAACCGTTCCCGCACCTCCTGCTCCCACACCAATCTCCGCTCTGCCTGCAAACCCGAGAGGTCCTGGCACCGCTCCGGACACTCCAGCACCAACAAGAAGCTGTTGGGCACCTCAACCCAACCCACTCCAGGAGCTGAATGACCCCAGCACACCCAGAGGACACCTTGGCCAGCAGCACGATCTCCAGGGGCACGATCTCAGTGGGGCTGGGGCCGTGCCAGGGCTCTGGGACCCCTCAGCCAGCCCGGGATGCTCTGCATCAGGGATGCAGCGCTCAGCCCACGCCCGCTCTCCCAGCAGCGAACCCAGCCGGTACCGCTCCTTCAGGCCCTGCTGCGCCTTCCCTGCCGGCGAGACGCGGCTGTCAGCGCTCGGCCCGGGGCCAGGAACGGCCCCCGAGCGCCCCTCAGCCGCCCCGGGCCGGGCAGCCCCAGGCGTTCGCTCTGTGGAACGGGACAGCGGCGGCTCGGGGCCGGCGGCCGCGCTGCCGAGCGGCGGAGCTCGGGCCGGGGGAGCCGCAGCGCAGGCGGCGGGAGCGGCCGCGCCGCGTGTGTCCTCCACGGGCCCCGGGAGGAGCCGGGGCCGGGGCCGGGGCCGGGACAGGCGGAGCCAAAGGGAGGTGATGCCGCCCCAGCCCCAGGCACCGATGCCCGCCCAGCAGCGGCACCGGGGCCGGGACGGGGAGGGGGACGGGGATGGGGACGGGGATGGGGACGGGGCTGGGGAAGGAAAGGGGGAAAGGGGGGACGGGACAGGGCCGCCCCTCCCAAGGCCAGGGGCATGGCCCGGTCCGGAATGGGGAGAGGGACGCCGGGGAGGTGGGCGGTGGCAAGGGTTCAGCACCAAATGAAGAGCGAGAAAGGGTGTGCGACAGCGGGAGAGGCAGATGAGAGAAGGGACACAGCGGGTCTGTGGAATCGCTGCTCTTCTGCCCCTGCCGAAGTGCCGGGAGGGTCTGTCCACATGTCTGTGTGTCCGTTCCCTGTGTGTCCATCCCCCGTGTGTCCGTTCCCAGTTCCGCCCCTGCTCCCCTGGAGCAGAGGAAAGTGCTGAATGAGGAGCCTGGCAGCGCCAGGCAGAGCCAGCCCCGTGGGAGGGCAGAGCAGCACATGAGGAGTGAGAAATGCAGCCCCTGCAGGGCAGCGCTGCTCCCCGGCCGCTCCGGGTGGGCAGCGGCAGCGGAGGGGCCACGCCCGGCTCGGTGCCCTCGTCCCCAGGGCTGTTCCTGTTTTCTTGTCCAGTTCCAGGAGAAAGTCGGAGACTGCCGAAAGGAGGATTAAAGTAAAACAATGAAACTGCTATTTTTGCCCAGTTTGGTGACAGTCTGATAAAGCAGCTCAGCTCTCAGCTGCCTGCCTCCTCCCTGCCAATCCAGCACTTTCAACCTGGAGCAAAGGCCCTCTCTGCAAAGAAACTGCTGGCTGCTTTATTTGTCCTGCTGTTCATTGACACAGCTAGAAAAGCCGACTAGTTTGGATCATGAGTTTGTCAAAACAGGTGAACTTTGCCATGTTAAGTCAAGACACAGAGCCTTGACCCCTGCACAGTGTCTTAGGAATCACCTTTGCTGCTGCTGTGTATTGTCACTGCTGAGGGTGAAATACTGTGGGAGCACATGCCCTGTCTCTAGAACCCATAGCCGACCAAAGCACTGTGCTCTAAAATCTGGAGTTTGCAGGTTTCTGGTGTCTCCAGCATTGCTTTCAAAGCCAAATAGGGAGAAGGCAAACTGTGTGTAGCTAATGATACTGGAGAGTGCACAAAACTTGCTTAGTCCTAGGTGTTTGAGGTAAGATCAGTTTGGAAGGACTGTGATGTAGAACCCAGTGCAACACAGAAAAAGGGAGCATATAAGGAAAGGAATTAATAGCATATGTGAACATCTTGGGTTGTTTCTTTCCATTTTCATTTCACTTCTGGAAAGCTCTTCTGCTTTTCAGGAATCTTCTCCATAGTGATGTATGCTCTTTCCAAGAACCTTTCCTGGAGAACAAGGTGCAGCTTCTGTCACAACATGTGCCACCAACTGCAGCTTCTCTTGGCTTTCCACACTGCACGTGCAGCACGATTTTTGCAGCAAAGCAGGATAAATGTCTTGAGAACTTGACAGCTTGTTCTTTCTTTTCCTTGTGGGCTGGGGAATTGTGCCATGGGTAAGGTTTTCATTGTTATGGTTCTAACCTAAGAAAACAGGAGGTGCAACCAGGAATTGTTAGGGAATGAAACCCTGACTGAATGCAGAGAAAGAATCTCCAGAGCCTGCAGCCAGAAGTGGAGAGTTGTCTGATAATCATTCCAACACCCCCATGGACATCTTGACAGTGATCTAGAACATGAAAATGGGCTGACAGAGGGAGTTTGATTCTGTGTTCAGTTTAGCTGATTCTACATGTCTTGCACTGGTATAAATCAAGAGTACCATCAGTTCATGAAAAGCACCAGAACAAGCTGGACCTATCCAAGTAGATGACTGAAAGAATCTGAAAAGGAGAAATGCAAGGAATGAACTTTGTAAGAAGGGTCATTTTTTCCTCATAATTTCCAATTCATTCCCTCTGCTTTTGTCCTTATTGACAAGGCTATTTGCATCCCAGATTCCCCATGAAATGAGAACCCTGAGCTTGTGGAAGTGCCTGAGAGATGCTGTGTTCCTCTGCAGGGACACTCAGGCTGAAAGAGGAGCCTGAGGCCTGTGTGGGGAAGCCTCCTGGGAGCTGGAATTTGTGCCGTGCTGGGAGAGGAGGAGCAGGGGGAGAAGGCTGGGCGCTGTGTGGCAGGAGCAGGAGGTTTGGGCTCAGGACATTCTGCCTGCGCCGCTGCCCCGCAATGGGCGGCCGTGCCCGGGGCTCTGGGCCTGGCCCCGCGTGCGCTGAGCTCCCGACACTGCGGGAGCTGCCCGGGCTGGGCTCAGGATCCCGCTGGGGCTGGGCAGCAGGCTGGGCTCCCACTGGCATCAGCAGCAGCTGGAAATACCTCTGGGCATCTCCATTTCCTGCTGCTGCTCAGAAGGAACGATGAAGCGAGTTGAGGAGTTCTGGTTTCTCTTTGTCCTGGTGGATTTTTAATTTACGTGATGCTCCAGAGGCAATTTCTGTGATGGCTTCTGTCAGCTGCTTCTATTTTAGCAGCACCAGCAACAGGGCTGTGTTTGAGTGCTGCAAATGTGGCCTGTGTGGCTTTAATTCTCCTTGACTTTGTGCTCATGGACTTGTGAGCAATACAAGATGTGCTACTCATGATGGCTGCAACGAACAGCCCGAGTTCCCCATCACAAAAGCACTCTGGATAGCACTGATCGAAAAAGGCAATTGCAGTATTAAGGATAAAATTCAAGTGGCAAACAGAAGAGGGGCAAGAGCAGCCATGAGCTACAATTCCCAAGGCAAAGGCAACAACAGCCTCCTGCTGTCAGCTCAGGGTGTGTAAAACAGGGCTGAAAGCAGCGCTGGAACCCGATCATTTCTTTCTCTGCAGGCTGGGTCAGGGCAGCACAGGCGGGCCCTGAGGAATCAGGGCTGTGTGTGGGTGATTGTTGCTGTACTCCAGAATTGCCCTGGACAAAGGCCTTGGAAGCCGAGGCAGGAGCAGGTGGGAAGGGGCCGGCGCTGCTGCTGCTCCTGCCCGGGAGCCCCGGCTGGGCCGGGCCGGCGCCCACTGCGCTGCGGCTGCTGCTGCTGCCAGAGCCGGGCGGGACTCGGGGACAGGGAATGGACACGGGGGGACAGCAAAGGCCTTGGGGGCTGCAGGGATGTTGGTGCTGGGGCAGCGCCAGCACAGAGCTTCAGCCTGCAATGAACCCCGAGGGAAACGCTGGGGAAAGGCTCCATTTCAGCCTTTCTTTACTCATTGCTGTGAAGGGACCAAAATAAAAGGGGAACAAGCAGGGCCCGACCCCTTCTCCTTTGGGAGGAGCCATGAGGGACTGTGAGGGGCCATGAAGGGTTGTGAGGGGTCCTGAGGGGCTGTGAAGAGCTGTGAGGGGAAGTAAGGGGTCATAAGGGTCTCTGAGAAGCCATGAGGGGCTATGAAGGGTTGTGGGAGACTGTGAGGGGCTGTGGGAGGCCAGGCACCTCATGGAACAAAGGGTCCATTGTGACACCGTAGAACCGAGGAGATCGTTGATGGTTGTACAAAAGCTCGTGGAACCAAAAGCCCATTGTGACATTGTGGGGCCTCAGGGAGCCATGGAGACCATTATGACACTTCAGGACCCATTGGAACCAAGGGGCCATTGTGACAATGCAGGGCCTGGTATAACACAGGGGTCATTTTAGCATGGCAGGGTCTCATGGAATCAAGGGGATCGTAGTGACACTGTGGGGCTCCATGAGACCACGGGGACATTCTGACTCTGTGGAACCAAGGGTACCATTGTTACACATTGTGACACCAAAGGGCCATTGTGGAACTGCAGGGCCTGATGGAACCAATGAGACCATTGTGACATCACAGGGCCTCACGGAACCAAGGGGCCATTGTGACACTGTGTGGCCTCATGGAATTCTGGAGACCATTCTGACACTCTGGGTCCCATGGAGCCAAGACGCCATTGTGACATCACAGGGCCTCATGGAACCAAGGCAACCATTGTGACACTGCAGGGTCTCATGGACACAAGGGCCCAGTGTGACACTCTGGGTCTCCATGGAAGCAAGAGGACAGTGACACAGCCAGGCCTTGTGGAACCAAGGGGTCATTCTGGCATTGTGCAGTCCCATGGAACCAAGGAAACCATTTTGACACTGCAAGGCCTCATGGAAGCAAGGGGCCATTGTGCCACTGGGGAGCCAAAGAGAACATTGTGATATTACTGGGCCTCATGGAAACAAAGATCTGTTGTGATACTATGGGGCCACATGGAACCAAGGGAGAATCATGATGCTGCAGGGCCCCAAGGATCCAAGAACATGGAACAGGTCTGGTTGACTTGGCCTCCTAAGGGCCACCAGAGTGGTCCAGATGACACTGGAATGTTGAGGGTCGCTTCTCATCTGCCCCTAAAACCTTGGCATTCAATGCTTTCCTTCCTGTGGGAAAGAGATGTCCTTTAAATCCAGGGGTTCATGGCCAAAATTGGGATTCCTACTCCAAATTTGATTATGTCCTTGGATTGTTCCCGTATGAAGCCTGTCAGGATAGAAAGCTCTGTCTGGCCTTGGTCTCTTGGGGGCCACCTTGCATCTGCCTTTAAAACACTGGAAGCCTGTGCTTTTCTTTCCATGGAAAACAGCATCTTTCACGTCCAGGGGTCCATGGCTAAAATTGGGAATCTGCATCCAAAATTCCTTATAACCAAGGATAACTCCCAGACAAAAGCTGTCAGATTCCCTTGGCTTTCTGAGGGCCAGCTCTCATCTGCCACTGAAACACTGGGGGTCTGCCCTTTCCTTCCCATGGAGAAGAACTGTCATGACAATCCAGGGACTCAGAGCTGAAATGGAATTCCACATGCAAAACTCCACAAATATCCAGGAGTTACTTTCAGACAAAAGATGCAAGGATAGACAGGTGTGGCTTGCCTTGGCCTCTGGTGAGTGCTTCTGATCTGCCTTCACAACCCTGGGGTTCTGTAGTTTCCTTCCTAGAGAAAAGAATTGTCCTTCTTGTCCAGGCACCCATGGCCTCAAGCACATGATCACTGTATAGGGACACAGAAGTTCTCTGCTTAATGGAGTGGAGTCTGAGGACAGCACAGGAGAGCCCTGGGAGTGTTTCAGGGACGGATTCAGGGATGGTGGATCCCTTTGAAATAATAGAGAATTCCATGAAAAAGAAAGAATTAATGCCAGGAGCAGCTGAGGAGGTCCAGACTGGACCCAAGGAGAAAGGAATTTGTCTCCCAGGGCAGGGCTGTGGTGCAACACATCCCCCAGAAGGAATCTGGAGCAGCCCAAGGCTTTGTGTGTGCAGGCAGAGGCAGGCAGGAGGCAGAGCTGTCAGCAAAGGAAGGGGCCAGCGAGGTGGGGCAGCCGGGGGATGACGACAGCCTGCAGGGACAGAGGCGCAGGGCATGGACACCGTAGGACAGCCTGGGCTGCAGAGGGCACAGGGATGGGCAGCAGCTGAAAGGCCCTGACACAGCCAACTCCTGCAGCACTTGGGCCATGCAGGCTGGCCCTGGGCCTGAGGCCAGCAGGGGACAAGTGAGCCTTGCTGTGCTGGGGCCTCATTGCCTCCTTGTCCCTGCTCAGCAGCCTGGCAGGGGCCGCCCCATGGTGCTGCCCTTGGCATTGCACATGGCCAGAGCCCAGTGGGCCGGGAAGAGCCCTGAGCAATGAGGGAGGGACAGGATCTGCCTTGCCAGGGGCTGGGGCTCAGCCCTTGGCCCTTTGCATTCCTGAAACACATCCAGGTTTGTTCAGCATCAGAGACACCTTTCCCTTGTTTGTCCCCACCTGTCATCAGTGCCTCCAGTGTTCTGCTCTAACTGGAACCTGGGGACACTTTCTGAGTCGCATCCCTCAGTTGAGTCCATTAAAACTTCAAGAAACTGTGGAGTTTGAATATGATTTTGACTTCTGAGAAGTTTTCCTTCAGCTCCCTCTCAGGGACTGATGTCCAGGGACTCAGCACTGTTGAAAAATCCCAGCTCTACAGAGACGGGGCAACTGAGAGGCTTTTAAAATATTTTCTTCCATTATCAGAAGGATGAAACATAAGAGGTGTAAAACTCCATGCCATTCTGTCTGAAGCCAACTTATTTCCTCGTTATTAAACCTTAGAAATGTTTCTTAGCCTATTTGCTTTTGCCACACAATGGTGCTAATAATTCTAATACCTATCATCTATTATTTTACAACACATGATCTTGCCAAAATGCATCTTTCACAGTTCTAATTCTTCAAAATATCTGATCTTTTTGCAAGGCCATTGATTGAAACCTCTTTCTAGTTCAATCTCTCTCTCAGCAACGTCTTCTCTATTCCAGGGCCATTCTGAGTCAGCACACCTTATCTCAGAGTTTGCATCCAGATGTACAAGACTGTGTGAGCTTTCAGTCAGGCTTTGAGAATCCTTTACAAATCCATTTCTCACAAATATCAATCACAGAATGCTGCAATCACCTCTGCTCTAAAGACAACAGTAATAAAATACATGCTTCACAATTGGAATGGATATTTCTAAGGAGGTCATTGTCATATTTCTCCATAACTGGAGTTGAAAATCTTCTGAAAGAATTGGATCAGACCAGATGGAAAGCAAGTCAGAACCGTTGCTTTCAAGGAAACCTCTGAAGAATTAAGTATTATTCGAACTCCAAAATTTCTGATATTGTTCATGGGTCTCACTGAGGGACACGACTGAGAAAGTGTCCCCAGGTTCCAGTGAGAGCAGGAAATCGGAGGCAGAGATGACAGGTGGTGTGGGAAATGCAGGCACAGAGAGCTCTCAGGGCCTGGTGCATACAGGCTCAGAGATTGAGATGGATCCAAGGTTTGACCCAAGACCTTGGAGAAATCTTGGACAATCTGAGTATGAAAAGTAAAATAGATATAAAACAATAATATAAGTTTTTAGTTTAAGTAGAAATATGTTTTAAGCAAACAGAAATATGCATTATGTAAGCAAAGCAGTATGTTAAGTAAGATAGTAAAAGATTGTAAAACTTAGCAATAGAACCTGTTATAAAGATAATTAGAAGTTTAAGATATATCAGTGTAGGTTTGTGAAGTTTTATAGGATTGGTTGAAAAATGATGCATTGTGGCAAAGCCATGAGAAGGAAAGCAATTAATGATTGGTGTAAAAGGATGCTGGCAAACTTCACAGAATTATTTGATTGGCTAAAAACTAACATAAGGCATTGTAACTAAGAATGAGGAGGCTTCTGATAGTTTGGTGTTGGATGTAACAGCTTTAATGTCTCACCCTTGTATGAGACTGACACCATGAGGCCATAAACCATCTTTGACAACGTCTCTCAGTTGCCCCATCTCTTGTAATGTCAATCTCCCAATGCACATTTTTTTACCTCAGACATGACTAATGAAATCAATAGGGACTTATGGACACCAGGTGTATCCCATTAAAGTCAATAGGGATTTAGGGACACCTTGTTTATCCATTAAAGTCAGTGGGGATTTTGAGGAAATTTGGTCCTAAAATGGAGAAATTTGTGTAAATTTGGGGGAAATCTTGGGCTGAATTGTGGGAATTTCTGCTCCAGGATAGTAGTGCTGATGCTCTGGATGTCCTGGATGAATTCCTGGAGACCAGTCCCGAATCCCTGATCCCTCACCTGTGGTCCATGCTGGAGCTGGGCTTCCAGATGAGCCCAAAAATTTCCATTGTCAGCCTGAAATCTGGGAATTCTAAGCCCAAAATTGGTAATTTTACCATCCAAAATGTTGGAACATCAGCACTACCCACTGAAGTAAAAGGGGATTGAAGGACACCAGGTCTACTCATTGATAGGGCTTGATTGGGAAGAGTTACTCTTTAAACTGGGAGCACTGGGAGGGGCTAAGGGGGGACCCTGGGGTGACTGGGAGCACTGAAACAAAAGTGAGGCCACTGGGAGGGATTTGTAGAGATAAATGGAGATAAACAGGACTCCAGATCTAACCCGTTGAAGTCAATAGGAATTTAGGGACAGAAGGTCTACCCTTTAAAGGCAATGGAGTTTAGGGGCACCAGGTCTACCCAGTCGATGCAAAGAGGATGTTTTTAGGGACCCCAGGAGTTTTTGGTGATCCAGGAATCCAAGGGGTAACCAGGAATATCCTGGTGATTTCAAGGGGTATCCAGGTGAGTTTTTGGGGATAACCAGGTGTAGTCTGGCGATTGTTGAGGGGGATCCAGGTGATTTTGGGCAGTATCCAGGTGTACCCTGATAATTTTCAGGGATATTCAGGTAATTTTTGGGGCACCCAAGTGCCCTGACTCACCGTGACAGGCCAGGAGAAGATGATGGCCACCATCCTCCCAGTCGACGTGGACACAGATGACCCTTGGCAGTTGTGGGGCTGTTGGGGGGCACCCCAACATTCAGGGGTACCCCAAAACTCCAGGTGAGGACATCAGGGGTGGGAAGGAGCACTGAGTTACCTCAGGAGAGGATGCAGTGCAGGTACACCCAGGCGTTTTGGTGCATGAGGTTGGTGAAGATGTTATTCTGCAGCAGCTCCAGCTCTGGGGGGGGGGGCAAAGGAGGCACCCCAAAATATTAGGGGGGCAGCAGGGGAAACCCCAATATCTCAGTGGGGACACCCAGGTATACAGGGGTTCAGGTCTACCCTTTGAAGTCATTGGGGATTTAGGAATACCAGGTCTACCCAATCAAGGTGAGAAACAAACCAGGTCCCACTTGAGGTGAGGGAGGAGCTGTAAAATTTTGGGGATCCTGCAAAACTGGGGGAGATTTTTGAGGAATCCCTCACCTTCCTTCAGCCTTCCAGGGGGCTGTGCCCTTGCCATAGTTCCTGGTGGGCATCACCAGCCCCAGGCAGTGTTGCCAGGCTGAGAAGTTGGAGAAGCTGAGGATCAGCAAGGCCCTGGTGAAGGCCAGCTTGGCCTTGAGGTCCTGCCCAGCTGCAAGTGCCTACCAGTGTTCCCAGGTGTGGGAAGGCACCAGTATAAACCAGTAAGCACTGGGAGTCACCCCTGAGCCCCTGAGCCCATGGCAGCAGCTCCCAGTATAAACCAGTAAGGCCAGCACAACCTGAAGTCACTCCCAGTAGGTCCCAGGACCCATCCCAGTATAAACCAGTAAGGCCAGCATCCCCAGAAGTTGCTCCCAGTGGAGTGCCAAGCATCCCCAAGCTCCCTCCCAGTATAACCCAGTACACCCCAGTCTGACCCAGTAAAATCCAGAATATCCCTCTATAACCCAGTATAAACCTCTACAACCCTGTCACCCCCAAGACCACATCCCAATATAAACCAGTATAACCCAGTATAACCCAGTGACCCCCAGCACCCCATCCCAATATAAAGCAGTGTAACCCAGTATGACCCAGTATAACCAAGTATAACCCAACATAAACCAGTCACCCCTTGTACCACATCCCAGAATAACCCAGTACAAATCAGTAACCCCCCAGCAGCCAATCCCAGTACAAACCAGTATAAATCAGTACAACCAGTACACACAGTGCTAGGTCCACCCAGACACTCACACACCCTCTCTCAGTATAACCCAGTACAACCCAGTGACTCCAGCCCCGTCCCAGCACTTCCTGAACCCCATCCCAGCACAAACCAGTACAAACCAGTACAAGCCACTCACAGTTGCAGGGGTCATCCACCAGGAGGTGCTCGCACAGTGCCAGGTCCTCCCGGCCAGCAGGGGGCGCTGCAGTGTCCAGTGTGACCCTACAGAACCAAGGAAACCCCTGTGACACTGCGGGGCCCCACGGAACCAAGAGTCCATTGTGAGACACCTGGGCCACGTGGAGCCAAGGAACCATTGTGACACTGGGGAAACTCATGGCACCAAGGGGCCACTGTGACATTGTGGGGCCTCATGGAACCTGTGAGCCATTGTGACACTGCACGGCATTTGTGGAACCAAGGAGACCACGGTGACACTGTGGGGCCACATGGAACCAAGAGTCCATTGTGACACTCTGGAACTACAGAGACCATTGCTGAGAGTATGGAACCTCGAGGAACAAAAGTCCATTGTGACAGATCAAGGCCTCATGGAACCCAAAAGAGCATTGGTGACACTGTGGGGCCCCATGGACCCAAATCTCCATTGTGACAGAACAGAACCTCATGGAACCAAGAGTGCATGGTGACCCAGCAAGGCCTTGTGGAACCAAGGAGTCCAAAGGTCTCAAACATTCCTTGCAGGGTTCAGACTTGGAGAAGGGGAAGCTGTTTGGTGGTACCTTGGGCTGGCACACACTCATAGAAGGTGTCTGTTTTAAATGAGGAAATTCAGGAGTTTTAGAATGCTTCAAAAAAACAACAAAAAAAAAGGCAAGGAACTCCTTTTGGCCTAAGTGCAGGCAGTTTTCCAAGCAAAGCAGGTCCCAGGTGAGTGAGGACAGACAGGATGGGGTTGGGCAATGTGGAGCAAGGTTGTCCATACTCAGACCTCAAGCCACAACTTCTCTGAGCAGGCCAAAGTTCCTGAGGAGACACCCTGGATCAATATCAACCACAGAATACTGCAATCACATATGTCTAATGAGAAGAGCTATAAAACACTCTCTTTAAAATAGGAATTCATATTTCATAGAAGCTCTTTGAAATATTTCTCTCTAACTGTAGTAGGAAATCTTCCTAATGAACGGCACCAGACCAGAGGGAAATCAAGGCAGAGCCATGGTTTGTCAGGACTTGCTTGATCCCAATCAGCCCCGTGGTGCATTTGGTGCTGAGCCCTTGAACCTCAGGGCCTGAGAGGAGATTGCACAAACCTTTCCAGGAGTCCAAATCAGAAGAAGAACCCCAAGTGTCTCAAAGCATTAATGGGCCCCACTGAGGTCCATCCCCTACACCGGCTCCTCATGGACACTCTTTGGAGGAGAGAATGGGAGGCCAGGACTGCCCAAAAATGTCTCAGAGACTGAGAAAAGAAAGGAAAAAGGAAAGTTCCTTAAAAAACTGAAGTTCCTTGAAGTATTAATGAGCCCCAGTGAGTGTCAGTACAAAGTTCTCTCAAGGGACTTGTTAAAGCAGAAAATTGGGGGCATCACTGCATAAACTACTAAAAGAGTTGGTGTCAAAAGGGAAACTCCAAGTACCTTAAAAAAACTGAGTACCTTCAAGTATTAATGAGCCCCACTGAGTATCATTACTGACAAAGGCTCTCAAGGGACTAATTAAATCAGATAATTGGAAGCCAGGATTGCACAAAGATCTCAGAGAACTCCAAGGGAAAAGCGAACCCCAAAGTCCTGTGAAAAACCTGCAGTCCCTGGGAGCATGAAGGAGCTCCCAGGGCCATTCCTGACCAAGGCTCCCCAGGGACTCATCCCAGCACATCCCTGAGGCCACTGGGATGTGGGGGGATGCTGAGGGCAGGACAAGGGGTGCCAGTGGCCAGCCTTGCTGGGACTGTGCCAGGAGGCCCCAGTGGCTCAGGACAAGGTGTCTCCTCCCAGCCCTTGGTGGCACAGACCCTGCTGTGCCACAGGGCACCAAGACTTGGCTTCTCTTTGTCCCCACCTGTCATCTCTGCCTCCAATTTCCTGCTCTAACTGGAAATAGGGAACACTTTCTCAGTCATGTCTCACAGTGGGACCCATTAAAACTTGAAGAAACTTCAGTATTTTAATTTAGATTTTAGATCTTGAAAAGTTTTTTGAACACTCTCTCAGGGAATGATTATAATGTAAATCGAACTAAAGCCTCAAGAGATTAATTAAAGTCCTTGTGCTGTGTCTGTGCTGCTGAGCTGGGCCGGGCTCCTGGCACAGGGGCAGCTCCCAAGGTGAACCAAGAGAAGCTACAAAAAGACATTTCTGCTGAGGAGCAGCTCCTCTGCCAGCCCAGCAGGGCTGAGGGCACTGCCTGCAGGCACTGAGGGCACAGGAGCCAGGCACAGCCAGGCTCAAGGCAATCAGGACTGGGAAGACATTGAGCTGAGACTGCACTTGGGGAAACATCTTCACAGCCCTGGACATGGTGAGTGTGTGGGTGCAGGGCAATGTCCCCTGTGCTCCTGGAGGCATCTCCTGGAGCCAGCACAGCCCACAGCCTGGGGGATGTGTCAGGAGGACTCTCCCAGTTTCTCTGAGGCACAGCAAGAGGAGGAGAAGGAGGAGGAGGAGGAGCAGGATGTGCTGCAGAGGGGGCTGCCTTGGGCACCGTCAGAGGGACAGGGCAGGACGGCTCCTACTGCCAGGGACGGCTGCAGGGGCTGAAGCTGGGGCTGCAGCCAGGGCTGCCATGGGCTGTCCTGCAGAGCAGTTCCTGCAGCCCTCAGGGCTCTTGGCCAGCCCAGCCCATGTGCCACCTGCCAGGGACAGCTCTCGGCCTGCCTGGCAGCTCCCCATGCACTGTGGGGAGAAGTTGGAGGTGCAAGGAGCCACCCCCATCAGGGCAGATTCCTCCTGCTGTGGAGATGGTGCTGCATGGCCAGGGCTGCTCTCAGCTTTCTCCTCAAGGCAAGGCAAAGGGGCTGTCAGGTGTGTCTGTGTCACTGACACTCCTGCACTGTCCCCCTGGGCATCAGCAGATTTGCCTCCCATCTCCCTCACAAAGTGCCTCCTCACCCTCCTGTGCCTACAGACAGCAGCAGCAGAACCTTGGCTTGCAACATCTCAGTTTGTGTGAGCTGCCCTTAAGGCCCTGCTGGCAGGGAGATGGCCCTGGGCAGTGCCCTGTGCTGGGAGGGGTGTGCAGGCCAGAGCTGAGCCCCCAGGGCTGGGCTGGGCTCTGGCAGCACTGGCAGGGACAAGGCTTGGATAGAGAGAAACAACTCCCAGTAGGCAGAACTGCAGGCAGCAGAGAGCCAGACCAACATTTGGTATGCCTCTCTCTCTTGATCAGAATAGGGCAAAAAAGAGTTTAGGGAAAAGTGTTTTGAAATTGGAGCCTTCAAAAAGGCTATTTTAATTTTCCAGCACATTTGAAGTGCAATCACCTTGAATTAGAGGCAGGTATTATAAGCAAAGGGCACCTGTATGGGATCAGAAGGTCAGACTGCACTGTGTCAAATGTAGCCTTGTTTCCCCTCCGGGCTCCTCAGCATTCATACTGAGAAAAATGCTGACGATGAGGCAGTAACTCAGCAGCAGAAACTCAAATTCAAAAATAAAAGTTTTTAGTGAAGTTCCCCCACAGGAAGAAAAGCAGTTTTGAGAGGATTCCTATCTGAATTGTACAGGATTGTCTCAAGGAAATGTCTCCCAGCTTATCAATGTGTTCTTTTAACAGCCCACAATGCCCAGAGTGAGGAAATGTCCAACAGCAGCTCCATCAGCCACTTCCTCCTGCTGCCATTGACAGACACGTGGCAGCTGCAGCTCCTGCACTTCTGCCTCTTCCTGGCCATCTCCCTGGCTGCCCTCCTGGCCAACGGCCTCATCATCAGCGCCGTAGCCTGCAGCCACCACCTGCACACCCCCATGTTCTTCTTCCTGCTCAACCTGGCCCTCTCTGACCTGGGCTCCATCTGCACCACTGTCCCCAAAGCCATGCACAATTCCCTCTGGGACACCAGACACATTTCCTATGAAGGATGTGCTGCACAGCTCTTTTTCTTTGCCTTTTTCATCTCAGCAGAGTATTTCCTCCTGACCCTCATGTGCTACGACCGCTACGTGTCCATCTGCAAACCCCTGCACTACGGGACCCTCCTGGGCAGCAGAGCTTGTGCCCACATGGCAGCAGCTGCCTGGGCCAGTGGCTTTCTCACTGCTCTGCTTCACACAGCCAATACATTTTCCCTGCCCCTGTGCCATGGCACTGCCCTGGGCCAGTTCTTCTGTGAAATCCCACACATCCTCAAGCTCTCCTGTTCACACTCATACCTCAGGAAATTTGCAGTTTCTGCATTCACTAGCTCCTTAGCAGTCATCTGTTTTGTGTTCATGGTTTTCTCCTATGTGCAGATCTTCAGGGCTGTGCTGAGGATCCCCTCTGAGCAGGGACAGCACAAAGCCTTTTCCACCTGCCTCCCTCACCTGGCTGTGGTCTCCATGTTTCTCAGCACTGCAGTGTTTGCCTACCTGAAGCCCCCCTCCATCTCTTCCCCATCCCTGGATCTGGCAGTGTCAGTTCTGTACTCAGTGGTGACTCCAGCTCTGAATCCCCTCATCTACAGCCTGAGGAACCAGGAGCTCAAGGCTGCAGTGTGGAGAATGATGACTGGATGGTTTAACAAAGAGTAAATTCCTTGCCAATTTCTACAAATCACTTGCAATAAAGTCATCTTCGACAGAACTTGTTTGGTTTGGTGGGTGAATTTTTCTTTTCTGTCACTTGCCTTAGTATTTTATTATATTCCACAAAGAAATGTCATTTTTTGTGCATTATTCCATTTTGTTTCTTCCCATGTTTTTTGCAGACCCACATAATGTCACTAAGGGGCTGCCATCTCAGTGACTTTAAATGAATTGAAGGATCTCTCTCCCAGTAAAGTTTTCTCCAGGATGCCCCTTTTGTTCCCTTCTCTGGAGCTGCAGCAGCAATGTCTGTATGCAGAGCTTGGGCAGATCAGTGCTGGCACAGCAGCTGTGCCCAGCAGCAGCAGTACTTAGTGTTGCCAGTGCTGCTCCCGTGCCACTGCCCCGCTGCCCTCCTGGCCCTCGTGTTGCTGCAGGGCCTGAGTGCTCTCAGGGCCGGGCACAGCCCTGGGGGTGGCAGTGCCGGGGCTGCAGCAGGGACAGGCCATGGGCACTGCTGGGGCAGCGCTGACGCCTCAGGCCAGGGCCTGGGGGCTCCAAGCTCCTTGGCCAGGCTCTCTCCACAACACTTGGCCAGCCCAATGCTGAGCACAGAAAAGCCCCGGGAGCAGCCCCAGGCTGGCCGTGGGCAGGCTGGGGGCAAACAGCATGGCTGGTGCTCTGCAAGCTCCCTGCAAGGGAGACACCCTGGCAAGGAGCAGCAGAGCAGGGGATGATCCATCCCCACTGTGCTGGACACCCCAGGGCAGCGTCCCAGAGCGTCCTCATGCACCTGCCAACAACATCCCCCCTCTGCAGCCCTGGCCTCTCCCCCAGCTCACACAGGAGCCGCATCCTTGCAGGCACACACACGGCAGCACTGGCTCAGGAGCCCCTGTTTGCATTGCACACAGCAGGCTCAGCACCCCCATGGTGCTGCTGTGGGGACATGGAGCTGAGTGAGCACAAATGCCATCAGCCCCTGGGGCCAGCCAGGGCTGGGGGATGGCAGGGAAACCCATCAGCTTTGTCGTGGCCTCTGAAGTCAGCCAGAAAGTTTGTTCCCATGAGCTGTGAGTTTCCTGTCCCACTGCAGATGTTGTTGCTCAGAGCCAGGTCTGCCTGGCAGCCACCCCTAAAATGCCCTGAGCATTTCCTTGGCTTCATCTTTCCTGTCTTTACTCTTGCTAGAATTTTTTCTAGATTTCTTCCTCTTGCCCATCCCTGTACCCTCCTCTGCAAACAACTCATCTCTTCCCTTTCCTCTCTGGCCCCACTCCTCATTTCAGTTCCTGAGCTGGCACCATGGGAATGTCCCTTGGGAAGCAGGATCATTCTCCCAGTGCTTCAGGAATTGTCTGCAGGGTCCTGCAGTGCCTCGTGCTGCTCCCTTGCAAGAGGCACCACAGGCCAGGGGGGCACATCTGGGCTGCTGTGTCTGGGTGTGGGGCTCCCTGTTCTGGGCAATGAGGAGGGGCTGGAGAGGCTCTGCAGGACTGACAGGATGGGCTTTGGGGCTGTGTGGAGAAGCTGAGGGACGTGGGCTGCTGGACCTTGTGAAGAGGAGGCCCAGGGCTCATCCTGCAACTGGTCCAAGGGTGGTTTGAGAGAATCACAGAATCAGCCAGACTGGAAAAGCCATTGGAGATCATGAAGTCCAACCTGTGCCCTGACACCACCTTGTCTCCCTGAGCCTCCTCCAGGATAAACATCCCCAGCTCCCTCAGCTGCTCCTCACATGACTTGTGTTCCAGACCCGTCACCAGCCTTGTTGCCCTTCTCTGGACATGCTCCAGCCCCTCCATGTCCTTCCTAAATTGGGGACCCAAAATTGGACACAGCACTCGAGGTGCTGCCCAACCACTGCCGTGTACAGGAGAAGAATCACTGCCCTGCTCCTGCTGGCCACACCATTCCTGATCCTGGCTAGTTGCCATGGATTTTCTTGGCCACCTTGGCACACTGCTGGCTCATGTCCAGCCTGCTGTCCATCAGTGCCCCCAGGTCCCTTTCTGCATGGCCACTGTCCAGCCACTCTGTTCCCAGCCTGTAGCACTGCAGGGGTTTTTGTTGCCAAAGTGCAGGAGCCAGCATTTGGTCTTATTAAACCTCTCCTTGGATTTGGGCCCTGAATCCAGCCTATCCAGGCCCGTGTATAGAGCCCTCCTACCTTCCAGAAGATCCACACTCACACCCAGCTTAATATCAGCACGATTCCATACGGTCTTAGAGTGTTACAATTTCATGAGGCCTCCCAGTGTCACAATGTCTCTTTGGTTCAATGGAGCCCCAGGGTGTCACAAAGCCCCTTGGATCCTTGTACCCTGCAGTGTCACAATGGATCCTTGGTTCCATGAGGTCTCACAGTGCAGCAATGCTCTCCTTGGTTCCACAGTGTCACAATGGCCTCTTGGTTATACAAGTTCCAGCAGTATCACAGTGGTCTCCTTGTTTCCACAAGGACAAAAAGTGGCACAACTGTCTTCTTGATTTCATGAGGTCGCATGGAGTCACAGGGACCCCCGAATTCCATAAGGGTCCACAGTGCCACAATGGACTCCTTGTTTGCACGGTGCCACAATGGACCCCTGCTGACACAAGATCCTGTAGTGTCACAATGGTTTCTTGGTGCCATGACACTCTCCATACCCAGCCAGGCCAGTCATTTTCCTCACTAGATCACTTCTGGCACACTGGGACAGGGACCTTCTGCTCATTCATAATTCCTTTCTTGAAGTGCCTCCATCTGTAATGGTAGGTCTGATGTTTCCCTCGATTTTGCCTTCCAACCGTGGGAAAGACACCGCGAGGACCCCCACCCAGGCTGACTCCCAACAATGGTTTCCTGGCCGGGCTAAGGTGGATGCTCGTGACTGTGTGCTTGTGTATTGTGTTCAATGGACTGTGCTGTTGTGGCACCAACCAGAGGTTGTGTTGTACCAACTGAGGACTGCTTGACCGTACCTGTCTCCTGCAGCACCACACAATGGTCCATAAATCTTCCCACCTCTTGGCCAGAGGCCACTCGCTTTGGAGAAGGACTATAAAAGAGTGACCCTCTGGAAAAGACCCTTTGAGATCTTTCCACTGATGAAGACCCATCTACCCCCTGGAGGAAACCCCTGAGATCTCCCCTCGGATGAAGACTCGTCTATCAGATGACCCGTGAGGACGCCCGTCTCGTCTGTTGGTAGCTATTCTCCCATCCTTTCCTTTCCTTTCCCTTTCCCTATCCTATACCTCTCCCCTTTACCGTAACTGAATTGTTGGCATTTGATGAAATGCATTGCTGTTGTTGAATAAACTGATTTTCTGCTGTTGAATAAACTGATTTTGTCCCCTGCACTTGGGCTGTTTGCACCTTGGAGATCAAAAGAACCATCACGACCCTGGCTCTGCATTAATAGCAGATCATGACACTACATTACTATCTACCTTTTATTTGAAAGACAAAAACATTCAAGAGGTCTGTTCCCTGTGCATTTAAATAAAAACAAGTGCATGCTTTGTCCTCTATATCGAGGATCCTTCCTGAGCCCTTCTCTGTCTCTGCAGGGCAGTGCCTGTGGGCAGAGGTGGAGGGAAGAGACTCCCAGCACAGCAGCACAGCCAGGGACAATGGCCCTGGCTCTTCCCACATCTGCTCTTCCCAACTCCACCCTCTCCTTGCCAGCCCTTCTGTGGCTGTGAGGCCGCAGTGCTCTGGCAGCTTGGTCACTGTCCTGCTGTGTGTCCGTGCTGTGCCCACAGGCAGGGACAGGCCATGGGCACTGCTGGGACACAGCTGGGCTCCAGCACAGCAGCTCCATCAGCAAAGGGCATCTCCTGAGGGCAGGGCAGGAAGGCTTTGCTCTCCTCAGAGCTGCTGTCAGCAATGTGCTCCAGGAATGCCCTGGCCAAGCAAAGCCCAGTGCCTGGGGCAGAGGGGCAGTGTGCAGGGGGCACACAGCAGTGTCCTGGCACAGCCAGAGCTCCTGGGATGGACCTGAGGGAGCAGCAGGGCAGGGCCTGGGCTGTGTCTTTGTTCTGGGCACAGCCTGGGAAGGTGCCCCAGGGCAATTGTCCCACACCAGCCCCTGCAATCACCACACCCAGCACTGGCCTCTCCCCCAGCTGCACAAGGTTGTTTGTCCCTGCATGGAGGGACACCAAGTGACCAGGCCAGCAGGCCGTGTTTGGTGTGTCCTGAGGAGATTTCAGCAGTGCATCGTGTGTGTGTGGGGAGATGAACCCGAGTGAGCACAAACACCATCATCAGCACTCGGGGGTGGCACAGTTCTGGTGGCACAAACAGTGCCTTGAGGCCACTACACTCTGGGAAATCACCTGAATTCATTACTGGGCTGTGGTTACGACTGCATAGGAGAAACATCCCAGGCAGGGAGGGTCCAGGAAAAAAATGTTCAGGACAGCCACGGACTGCACAGAGAGACCATTGGGGTGGGGGTCTGTGGGGAGAAATCAGAGCTGCCTCCCTTCTGAACCACCCTGAGGACCTGGACAGGGTTGTGCTGTGCTCTGGGCACTGACCAGGAGCTGAGGGATGTGGAAAAGGCCTTTGGATTCAGGGATGCTGAGAAGGCTGGGTAGTGTCACTGTGAGACCCCTCTCAAACCCCTTGGAAAGGCCAGAGCCATCCCAGAGGGTCCTGGGCACTTGGGAAGGGCAGACATGGAACCAGTCTGCAAACAGGGCAGGGAGGGGCACTGGGACAGTCACAGACTGGTCAGGCTTAGCAGGGAAGGGCAGGTGGCAAATCCTCCTGCAGCCATTCCAGGCACTGGCAGCACAAGGCAGGAATTGCAAAACCCCCATGGGAGGGAAAAGAAGGGGATGTTGTGTGCCCAGACTTTAGCCAGGCCTGGGACATGGTCTGCTGTGCTCTCCTCAGAGCCAGATTGGAGAGAGCTGGGCTGCAGGAGAGGAACATGGGGTGGGTGGGAATTTGGCTGAACAATCAGAGTCAAATGTCATCCATGGCACAGAGTCCTCTTGGCAGCCACTCCCTGGTGACATCCCTCAGTGACCAGCCCATGACCACCAGTGTGGAACATTTCTATTATCTCTACAATGGCATGAAATCCACTTTCAATTCCTTTGTGGATGCTGCCAAGTTGCAGGGAGTCTGTGACCGAATTCATCTGGTTAATGGTGACTGCAAAATGTAATTTGGCAAAATGACTGAGTTGGGTAAATTTCTCTTGTCATCAGGTGTCCACCAAGCCACACGAAAAGGTTGAATTTATGTATCAGATAAAAAGGCAGTTCAATATGGAAAATCAAACCCAAACAAAAAAAACAAAGCAAGACCCACCAGCAACAACAAAAAACCCCACAAACCAAGCAACCACAAAAAGCAAAGGCCATTCACAGAAGCAAAGCAAATCCACAGGAAATCTCCTAGCAGCAGAAAATACTGAACCATATTGTAGCAGGAGTGGATTCTGTATGTGTAGGTGCTGTTTTGAATAAAAATATTCTTAAAAAAGAAATCAAATCCCTACACCCCTTGCCCCTCTCTTCTCTCAGTTTATTTCAGCTTATCATGGTGTGCCATGGAATGGAACATCCCTTGGTTCATCCAGCCCAGCTGTCCCATCCCTGTTCCCTCAGGAACACTTGCCCACCCCAAGCCCATGGCTTGGAGGGGCTAGCAGACACACCTTGTGGGGCGAGCACTGTGACAAGGACAGGAGAACAGAACAACATTTACACTGATCAAGGGCAGAGAACAGAACAGCACAGCCTTGGAGAAACAGATAAAGGATGTAGCTGAGGCAAACAGAAGTCACACAAAATGCAAGGAGGATGCCAGCTCAGCTCTGCAAGGCTGATAAAGCAGAAATTATAAAAAAAATAATATTGCCCTAACTCAAAAGTGGAGGTTGAGAAGAAGCTCCCTGAAAAGGGCACTGGATGTTGAAGACAGACCCCAAAGAACCATATAAGGACTTGTGATAAGGAGTGTAACTATGTCCAATAAATTCAAAGAAAGTGGGGATAGCTAAAGAGTATGTAACCAGTGTGTGTGATAAAAACTCTGTTCATTCAATGCTCAGTGCACTCGAATGAAGGAAGGTTTGTGTGACAGTGACTACCATGATGTAATAAAGAATATCTGTTTTCAGATATTCAAAACTGTGTTCAAAACTTTCTATCCTGTGGATTTCAGTGTCAGTGCTGTCCTTGACTCCATTATGGCCCTTGCACATTGTCACAATGGCCCCTTGGTTCCATGGGGCCCTGCTGTGTCACAATAAAACCTCAGTGCCAAGAGATTCTGGAGTGTCACAATGGTCTCCCTGGTTCAAACAGGCCCTGGAGTGTCACAATGGCTGCTTGGTTCCATGAGCTTCCATAATATCACAATGCTCTCCTTGTTTCTGCAGTGTCATAGTGGACCCTCGGTTCCATTAGGTCCTAAATGTCACTGGTGTTCTTGGTTCCATGTGGCTCTGCTGTGTCACCACAGCCCCTTGGTTCCATGAGTTTCTCTGCTGTCAACAATGGTTCCTTTGTTCCAATCAGGCACCGCTGTGTCACAATGGACCCTGGGTTCCATGAAGTTCTTCAGTGTCAAAATGGCCCCTTGGACCCATGCGGTCCCATAGTGTCACCATGGTCTCCTTGGATCTGCATTGTCACAATGGACCATTGGTTCCATGTGGCCTGGCTGTGTCACAATGGTCTCCTTGATTCCATGATTGCCCTCAGTGTCACAATGGAGCCTTGTTTCTGTGAGGCTCTGAACTGTCACAATTGTCTCCTTGGTTCCATGAGGATACAAATCTTTGAGTAAACTGAGCAACACCTGCCTAGCACACCTGGACTGTCTGCATTCAAAAGAGGGGTTAAAGGTGAGAATGGCACCAGCAGATTCCATCTGCAACAGAGATCCAGAGAAAGGACAGGGACAGAGAATTCAGCTGGAAGATTCGGAGAATTCTGCTTACAGACATCATTTCTGGTTACACTGTCCCTTGCAGAAAGATGACAGCATTCCAGGCAGCCTAGACTGGGCATGTGGTTCTACAGTGGGGTTTGTTGTTTAGGAAACCTGCTCAGGATTTTCCACTCTGTCCTTACAAACAGGAAATCTTCTCCTGGGCCTGTGTGCAGGCAGAGCCCTGAGGAGAGCAGGTGGGACATGGTGCAATGGGCTGGGACACCCAGCTGCAGAGCTCAGGGGACAAGGTTCTGCTGCAGGGCACAGGGATGTCAGTCCCAGGTGGGCAATGTCAGACATGGTGAGGCTGGGGGTGAGGAGCAGGTTGTCCAAACAGGGTCAGCCTGCAAGGGGCTCATTCTTCAGTGGGCCCAGACCTCCTAAGGAGACATTCAGCATCAAGATCACCTGGCGAATGCTTTTATCCCCCCTTCTAAGAAATGAAAACTAAAAAAAAAATACTCACATGATTAAAGAAAAAATGTAATGAGGTGCACTTTGAAATCTTCTTCCTTAAAAGAACTCCAAGCATTCTCCAAGCAGCTGCAAAAGCCCTGGAGACTTGACGACAATTGAAGGAAGACAAAGAGCTCCTGAGAACTTTTTGTATTTAATGATCCCCAGGGTGGATTAGGGCTGAGTGCAGGACCCTCAGGCACTGAGAGAAGGCTGAAGAAGCTGCTCCAGGAGTCAGAAGCAAAACTCCAAGTCCCTTGGAGCATCAGTGGCCCCACTGAGGGCAGGGAGTGCCAAAGGCTCCCCAGGGAGTGGTGAGAGCAGATCCTTGAGGGCAGGATTGCAGGAGCCCGAGGCTGTGAGCAGGGAACTGCAATGCTGAGCAAGGCCTGGGCTGGGTGGAGGAAGCAGAAAGGCCAAGGCCTGAGCCCAGGCCTGGCCCAGCAGGGCCTGTCCCTCACGGGTGGCTCGGGGCTGTTGCTGGGGCAGTGGGATGGCAGGGGCAGCAAGGACAAATGTCATCAAGCTGTGTGACACTCCAGATGCTCATGGAACCAAGGGCCAGTGTGACACAGCAGGGCCTGATGGAAACAAGAGGCCATGGTGAGTCTGCAGGGCTGGAACACCCCAGAACACTGAAATGCTGAGGGTGGCCAAAGGTTCCTTTACTTGAGTTTGGTACACTGGAGAGTCCCCAGTCAGATATTTTCTAGAGGACAAAAATACATAAAATTTACTTTTTAAGTATAGAAAATCAAGGAACTTTGGAAAAGGATTTAATACAACATCCAACTCAACGTAAAACACTTATCATAGCAGTGAGTTCATTAATTTTGCCTATTTAATCTAGAAACCTTTAAACACTTAAGATGTTGCGGTGCCCAAAACTGTTCCATATAAAGAGCATTAGAAGGAGAGGAAAGAGAGACACAGAAAGACAGAAGCTCTATAGACAGACACACACATGGCTCCCAGCTCCTAGGGTTCCAGTGTGGGTGAGACACAGACCCCAGGAGAAGGCAGGGTATGGACCATGGGCTGAGTGCCTGCTCTGTGTTTTAAGCCCCTGGGCCTTCGTGGGCCTCCCCCAGGTGGGACTTGTGATTGCTGGGACAATCAGAGCCTGGGTCAGCACCACCCCACTGTGTGACTGATTGACAGCTCATCCCCAGGTGTCTGGGACATTGATCTCATCCAGCCTCTGACAGCGACCATGGTGATACTGCAGAACCTCATAGAACCATGGATCAATTGAGACAAGGACAGCAGATGATCCAAGGACACCATGGAGACACCATGGAACCTCATGGACCCAAAGAGACCATTGTGACACTCTGATGCCTCATGGAATCAGGGGGACCATTGTGAAACTCAGGACCCCTATGGAACCAAGGGTCAGTGATGAAGCTGTGGGGCCTGTAGAACCAAGGAGCCATTGTGATACTGAAACAAGGGGAATAAAAATTGAAATAAAAGAGTAAAATTTAAAAATAGAGGTGGATGCTTTAACTAGAAGGGAGTTGACAAGATGCTACGAATCCTTAAAATTCGCTGTCTTTGCAAGAACACGAGGAAAGAGCAAGGCCACAAGATCAGATAGAGGGGCAAGAATGTGCAAACAGGATGGATGAGAGAGGCCCCTTCCAGATAAGGGAAGGAGCCCTTGCTGCAGGAGTTGGCTGTGTCAGGGCCTTTCAGCTGCTGCCCATCCCTGTGCCCTCTGCAGCCCAGGCTGTCCTACGGTGTCCATGCCCTGCGCCTCTGTCCCTGCAGGCTGTCGTCATCCCCCGGCTGCCCCACCTCGCTGGCCCCTTCCTTTGCTGACAGCTCTGCCTCCTGCCTGCCTCTGCCTGCATACACAGAGCCTTGGCCTTGACACCAAAAAGAGTTCATTCCATTTTTACTGTGCCTGTGAATTTTTAGCACAGGAACAACGCATGCAGGGGCTGCTTTCCCAGCCAGGATGGTTGGAAGAGAAGAAGAAAATGCGTGGCTCAAAGGTGGAGTGATAGAACAAACAAGGACACAGCCTGGTAACTTGGGGTGGGTTTTATGGAAATGGGTAAATTGTAATACACATGCAGTCACTGAATATAAGCAACACACTTGTAGAATCATGTGTCTACATAAGTTTAGTAGTTATTCCACATTGGACCTGAGGTCTGAAAGAAATGATGCCCTTTTTAGAACCAAAGTACTTTTAAAAGTGTCATATTCTGATATTTTGTTGATTTGGTGACAGTGGGGCCTCACAGAACCAAGGAGTCAACTGTGACACTATGGAACCTCAAGGAACAAAGGGGCCTTTTGAAATTGTGGGAGCTCATGGAGCAAAAATCCATTTTGAAAGAGTGGGACCACATGGAACCTTTGGTCCCTTCTGACACTGCAGCTCCAAGGAGACCATTGTGGCACTGAGAAACCTCATGGAACCAAAAGTCCATTGTGACCTAGAAAGGCCTCATGGAACCAAGGGGCCATTGTTATACTGCAGATCCAAGGAGGCCCTGGTGACACTGTGGAACCTCCTGCAACCATGGGTGCATTGTGACACTGCAGGGCCTACCAGAACCAAGGTGACCATGTTATACTACAGAATCTCATGGAACAAAGGGTCCATGGTGACATTGCAGAGCTGTTGCTGAGTGTATGAAAGCTCATGGAACCAGAAGTTCATTGTGACCAAAGGGTCATTGCAACACTCAGAAACCTCTTGGCACCAAGGGTTTGTGATTACACTGTGGGGACTCATGGAACCAAAGGTCCATTGTGACATTGCAGGGCCTCATGGAACAATGGAGACTATTATGAAATCTTCAAATCCAACCTGTGACCTAACATCACCTCAAAAACTAAACCATGGCTCTGAGAGCCACATACAGACTTTTTTTGGCTGCCAGGGACCATGACTCCACCACTTCCCTGGGTAGAAGATTCCAGTGCCCAATCACTCTTTTACTGAAGAATTTTTTCCTGATGTCAAAGCTATAGTACCCTTGGCTCATCTTCAGACTGTGTCCTTTCCTTCTGTCAGTGGTTGCCTGGGAGAAGAGACCGACCCCCACCTGACTACAGCCTCTGTTCAGGTGGTTGTAGAGAGTCTCCCTGGAGACCATTGTAGCCATTGGGGCCATTGTAGCACGGCAGGGCCTCATGGAATCAAGGGGAGCACAGTGACAGTGTGGGGCTGCATGGGACAAAGGGATCATTCTGACATCATGGAACCAAGGAGGCCATTATGACACAGAATGGCCTCATGGAACCATGGAGATCATGATGACACTTTGAGGCCACATAGAACCAAAGCACCATTGTGGCACTGCAGGGCCTCATGGAACCAAGGGCACAAGAGTGACACAGAGAGCTCCAAGGGACCAAGGGGGCATTGTCACACTGCAGAACCAAGGAGACCATTGTGACACTATGGGGCACCATGGAACCAAGACTCCATTGTGACACAGCACGGCCTCATGAAACCATGGAGGCCATTTTTATAATTTGAGTATTTGTGAAACAAAGAGACCATTGTAGCATTTCAGGGCCTTATGAAACCAAGGAATCCATAGTGACACTCTGGGGCTCCATGGAACCAGGGGGCCATAGTGACACTTTGGGATCTCATGGAATCATGGAGTCTATTGTGACACTTTGTGGCCCCATGGAATCCTGGAGGCCATGATGACACTCTGAGGCCTCGTTGAATCAAGGAGCATTGCAGAACCTTGTGGAACCAAGGAGACCCTTCTGCCATTGTGAGTCCCCATGGAACCAAGGGTCCATTGGGATACTGTGGCACCAAGGAGAACCCTGTGACACTGCAAGGGCTCATGGAAACAAGGGACCATTGTGACACTGTGCAACCCCATGGAAACAAGAGGCCAGTGTGACACAGCTGGGCCTCGTGGAGCCAAGGATCCAATATGACACAACCACTGTGACACTGCAGAGCTCATGGGTCCAAGGGAAAAGGTAACAGGTCTGGTTGGCTTGGCATGACTGGTCCAAATGCCCTTGGCATGTTGAGGGTCTCTTCTCATGTGCCCCTGAAACACTGGGGCTCTGGGCCTTCCTTCAAAGGAAAAGAACTGTCCTTCTTATCCAGGCATCAATTGCCAAAATGAGATTTCCCTCTCTAAAATTCTCAATATCAGTGATTGCTGCCAAAGAAAAGTTGACATTTCCACCATTCTGGCTGCCCTTGGCTTCTTTAGGGCTGGGTCTCATCTGTCTTCAAACACTGGGGCTCCATGCTCGCCTTCCTATGGAAAAAAAATCCCTCTTGCAGAGGCACCCATGGCAAAAATTGGTGCTTTTCTTCCAGAATTCCTATCTGCAAGGGCTTCTGCCAGATAAAAGCGGCCAGGACAGACAGGTCTGGCTGGCCTTGGCCTCTGGTGGCTGCAGTTCATGAAACCATGAAACACAGGGGATTCATGGATCCCTTCCTGTGGAGACCATGGTGAAACTGTGGGGCCCCATGGAACCATGGAGACCATTGAGACACTTTGAGGCCTTCTGAAATGAAAGACCCATGTGACACTGTGGGGACACCGTGGAACCAAGGACATCACTGTGGCTCTGCTGGGCCACATGGTGCCAAGGGGTCGGTGTGAAGCAGCAGGGCTTTGTGGAACCAAGAGGCCATTGTTGCATTACAGGGCCTGGTGCAGCCAAAGGGCCATTGGGATCCTGCAGGGCACCATGGATCCATGGAGACCATTGTGGCATTGCAAGGCCCCATGGAATCATGGAGACCATTGTGACACTGTGGGGAACCAAAGGGCCATTGTGACCCTGCAGGGCCTCATGGCAGCAAGGGGCCATTGTGACACTGCAGAAGCAAGGAGAACATTGTGACACTCTGAAGCCCTATGGAAACAAGGTGAGAGCCCAGGAGATAAAACCCACTCGTGTCAGCTGAGCTGTGTGACTCTGCAGGGCCAGGACACGTTCCAGCAGGTGTGTGCTGCTGTGCCAGTCCCCTGGCAGGGATCTCACACAGGCAGGTGCAGCACTGAGGAGCTTGGTCTGTGGCCTTGGTGACATGGCCAGTGTGAGAAGGTGCCCCAGGGCTTTGAGCATCCCTCCAGCCTCTTCCATCAGCCACTTCCAGACCTGGGCACTCTCCCCACTTTCTTGGTCTATTTGTTCTGTGCTTATCTCCTTCCTCCTGCTGATTTCAGCACTGCTCTGGGGGCAGCATCAGCCCTGCCTGGGCTCCCTCCTCACCCAGCCCTTGGCAGAGCCCAGGGCAGGGCTCTCTGTGAACCCTGGCATGGGATGTGGGTGCTGGGACTGGACACTGAGGTCTGGAGTGGACACTCTGGTGGGGAACATTTGCCCACCCAAAACACTCCCTGTGCTGTTCCGTGTCTGATGAGGGGATGTGGGGCCTGTGCTGGCCAGGGGGGCTGTGCTGCCTCAGGGACAAATGACAGGCATGAGCCACAGCACAACGACCAGGAGGTGGAAGTGAGGACAAGGTACAGAGGAGGAATTCAGAAATCTGCCCTGAGCGTGTGTTCACGTGTTTAGGAAAGGCAAAGCTCAGCTGGAGCTGATGGAGGCTGCAGGCAACATCCAGAGCAAAGTCCATTCATTGCTGTGTTGGAATTCAAAATGCAAGGGTCTGTAAGGCAAAGCTTAGAACTAAACATAGTTAAGTAGATATAGGGTTAGCTTTAGAATTTAAGAGAAGAACTAAAGGTACTGACAAAGGGATCAAGGAGTTGTGGAGCCAGAAATGCTAGTTTCTGTGTCAGGATATAATTTGCTAAGAAAGTTCACTGTCTTATAAATCAGTAAGACGAAATATCTTAGTATTGAATTAAAAACAGAAATATCTTTGTTGACATTGTTTTATTCATTAATAAATCCTGAAAAAACCCTGTAAACATAAGTTTTGTGACTTCTAAGTCATGCTGTGACCATTTGTACGACAAACTTACCCTTTCTGCCTGGATAGAAAAGAAAAAAAATAAATCGCACTGTCTAAAGCAACTCAGAAGTCCTGTCTCTCTGCTTCATTCGGAAAAAAGAAACAATCCTCACCAAAATTGTAATATGAAAGCAGTAAGCCCACACTTTATAAATATTTCATGAAAACAATAAACCCGCACTTTATAACATAAAAACAATAAACCTGCAACTGGACACACATTTTCAGTCATGTCCCTCAGTGAGACCTATTAGAACTTCAGGAAACCTTGGGGTTTGAATCTGACTTTGAATTCTTCAGAGGTTTCTTTTCCTCCCTTACCCTATTTTTTCCTACCTGACATCATTGTCATCAATTTTCTGCTCTAATTCAACCTTTGGGAAACTTTCTCCTTCATGTTTATCAGTGAGACACACTAAAATTAAGAGAAACTTTGGAGTTTGAATCTGTTATGAATGATATTCTAGTTTTCCAAGTTATCAAACAACAAGATTAACTGTGGCAGCAAATTTTTAATAGTAACCATTATAAATGAATACAAGTATTGGAGATGAATACAATCAAAGTGCATATATTTGAGAATATACAAAATTTGGCAGTAAGTAATTCAGTATAATTGAGGTTCATATAAAGCCTAAGCAAAACTGACCGGGGGTACAGGGAGTGGCTCCCATTCCTCACGTACCAAAGCATCCAGGCTAACAATCCCACTTATATACTGTAGGCTACAGAAGGTTCTAGAAAACTCCTCCTAGTTTCTATTCCTAAAATCTCCGTCACTGTGTGTACGGTGCATGCTCTATAATGGGTTAGGGGGTCTCTCATCCCTTTGAGGGTCTTATTTCCGGTGAAGGCTCATCGTCTTCATCAGTGACCGAGGTGTGACCTGCAGGTAGCGCAGGCACCCTGTGTGACTGAGCAGATGTTTTCCGTAACAAGACTTTAATTGAGTCCCATGCTTGGAATCATCCCATTTTGGCCCATTTCAAGGTCAAAACTTTCTATTTCTAGATGCTGCTTGTCAGACCTACGTCCTTCTACTATTCTTGTTTGACTTTCTTCCAACCTTCTTCTTTGACTCCCAACATCTGGAAGATGTCCTGTGTCCTGTCTCACCCATGTCCCCCCTCACTCTGTAACAATTGTCTTCTATTGATCTAAATACAATTTTGCTAATATAGTTACAACTTAATTAGCACGGATCACATTTATTACACCTTAATTTTCTAATTATGTAAAAAAATCCATACATTTTTGGCAATAAAAAAGTTTTTTAGTCATTGGTTCTAAGTAACACAATTCCCTTCATTAATAATTGACCACTACTGGCTAAGTATTTCTCCAGCTTTATGATTATTTCTCCAATTTTAGTACCATTGTCATCTTTTTAATCATTTTCTCAGACATTATAAAAGGGACCCATTTGGGATTCATGGAGACATTTCTGGGGTACATTTGAGGCAGTTTTCAGTCTAGGCAGGGATTTTAGACAGAATTTTAGAGTCTGGAAGAAACTTGGGAGACCTGAGTGGGCACTAGGAGGAGCACTGAGGGATTGTGATGGACACTTCAGGGCCTGTGGGAGCTCTTGGGGGTCCAGGAGGGCACTTGGAGGTCAGGGAGGAGAATCTGGGGCCATTCAGGGTCTGTGCGGGCACTTGGGGGGCTCTAATGGGGCTCTCTGGAGCGCGAGGGATGATGGGAGTTGCAGGCACAGGTATAATACAGTTAAATAGGGCCACAGAGCATCATGGGAGTTATAGGTGCAGCTACAATGTCTCTCGGTGGGGCGCGGTGCATGATGGGAGATGAAGGCACGGCTGCAATAGCACTCTATGGGAACTGCGAAGCATCATGGGAGCTGTAGTCCCGGAAGTGGCTCTGACGATAAAAGAAAACTCCTCTTTGCCAGACCTCCTGAGGAGAGACCCTGAATCAACATCAATCACAGAATGCTGCAATCACCTCTGCTCTAAAGACAACAGTAATAAAATGCACCCTTGAAAATAGGAATGGATATTTCTAAGAAGCTCTTTGAAATATTTCTCCATATCTGGAGTTGAAAACCTTCCTAATGAACTGCACCAGACCAGAGGGAAATCAAGGCAGAGCCATGGTTTGTCAGGACTTGCTTGATCCAAATGAGCCCCGTGGTGCATTTGGTGCTGCCAAGGAGCTCCAAATAATATTTTGGAAATATTGGCTCATTCTCTTCAGCTCTGTCCTTGCCAGCAGCCCGGCCCAGCTCAGCAGCACAGACACAGCACAAGGACTTTAATGACCCTCTCGGGGTTGGGGCTGAGTCCCTGAACATCAGTCCCTGAGAGAGAGTTGAAGAAACCTCTCAAGAATTCCAAGTCAGATTCAAACTCCAAAGTTTCTCTTACTTTTAGTGACTCTCACTGATAATCATGAGAGATAAACTTTCCCAAGGGTTGAATTAGAGCAGAAAATTGATGACAGTGATGTCAGATAGGAAAAAATAGGGTAAAGGAGGAAAAGAAACCTCTGTAGAATTCAAAGACAGATTCAAAGTCCAAAGTTTCTTGAAGTTCTAATGGGTCCCACTGAGGGACATGACAAAGAAAGTGTCCCCAGGTACAGATTTATTGTTTTTATGTTACATTTCTAAACTATCAGTTTTTTCTTCTTATGATATATTATTTAAGTGGACTTATTGTTTTTATATTGCCTTTTTTTGTCTGGATTTTTTCTTTTTCTGAATGACGCAGAGAGACAGGACTTCTGAGTTGCTTTAGAAAGTTTGGTTTAATTTTTTTATTTTTTATCCAGTCAGAAGGGGTAAATTTGTTTTACAGATGGTCACATCTTGGCTTAGAAGTCGCAGGACTTATGGTTACAAGGTCTTTAAAGTATTTATTAAGCAGTAAACCCCTGTCAATAGAGATATTTAAATTTCTAATTCAATACTAAGTTATTTTGTCTTACTGACTCATACTACAGTGTGAACATTCTTAGCGAATTGTATCCTGACACACAAACTTAACATTGCTGCACTCTACAACTTCTTGTTCCCTTTGTAACTACCTTTCTTTTTTCTATATCTTAAATTCTAAAGCTAAACCTATCTCTACTTAACTATGCATAGTTCTAAGCTGTGGCTTACAGGGCCAATGTTCTGAGAATTCCTTGCATTTTGAATTTCAACACCCAGGTTCCAGTTAGAGCAGAACACTGGAGGCACTGATGACAGGGGGGACAAACAAGGCAAAGGTGTCTGTGATGCTGAGCACACCTGGATGTGTTTCAGGAATGCAAAGGGCCAAGGGCTGAGCCCCAGCCCCTGGCAAGGCAGATCCTGTCCCTCCCTCATTGCTCAGGGCTCTTCCCGGGCCACTGGGCTCTGGCCATGTGCAATGCCAAGGGCAGCACCATGGGGCGGCCCCTGCCAGGCTGCTGAGCAGGGACAAGGAGGCAATGAAGCCCCAGCACAGCAAGGCTCACTTGTCCCCTGCTGGCCTCAGGCCCAGGGCCAGCCTGCATGGCCCAAGTGCTGCAGGAGTTGGCTGTGTCAGGGCCTTTCAGCTGCTGCCCATCCCTGTGGCCTCTGCAGCCCAGGCTGTCCTACGGTGTCCATGCCCTGCGCCTCTGTCCCTGCAGGCTGTCGTCATCCCCCGGCTGCCCCACCTCGCTGGCCCCTTCCTTTGCTGACAGCTCTGCCTCCTGCCTGCCTCTGCCTGCACACACAGAGCCTTGGGCTGCTCCAGACTCCTTCTGGGGGATTTGTTGCACCACAGCCCTGCCATGAGAGAGAAATTCCTTTCTCTTCTTGTCCAGTCTGGATGTCCCCAGCTTCTCCTGGCATTAATTCTTTCTTTCTTTCTTTGGCTGTTTTGTACTGTGTCGAAAGGATCCACCATCTCTGAAACCACCTTTCAAACCCTCCCAGGGCTCTTCTCTGCTGTCCTCAGTCTCCACTGCTCTGAGCACAGAGCTCCTTTGTCCTTCTATAGTGGTCATGTTCTTGCAGCCTACAAACCCCACCTTGGGAGATTTTTGGGCCCTCTCCAAGGTGTTGGCAAAGGAAAACATTCTGCTTATGGTCTTAGAAAATCACCAGAGAGCAAGGCAGCCAGACCTGTCTCTGCTGGCTACTTTTCTCTGGGCCCAATACCTGAATAGATACAATTTTAGAAGTAAAATCCCAGTTTTGCCAATGACTCCTAGGTGAGAAGGGCAGTTCTTTTCCACTGGAAGGAAAGCACAAAGTCCTGGTGTTTGGTGGCAGATGAGAGACAGCCTGCAGGAGGCCAAGGCCAGCCAGCTGTCTGTGCTGGCAGATTTTGGCTGGGATTTTGGCTCTATATAGTGATTCTTTAATATTTTTTATATTTTAGGGGGAGCACCAATTTCAGCCTTGGGCACCAGGAAGAAGGTAAAGTTCTGTTCCACAGGAAGGAAAGCACAGAGCCCCAGTGCTCCAGAGGCAGGTGAGAGGCAGCCCTCGACATGCCAGGATCAGCCAGATCTTTCAGGCGGCCCCCAGGAAGCCAAACCCGCCAGATCTGTTCCATGGTCCCTTGGTTCCACGAGGCCCCACAGTGTCACAATGTTCTCCTTGCTTCTGCAGTGTCACAATGGCCCCTTGCTGCCATGAGGCCCTGCAGGGTCACAATGGCCCTTTGGTTCCCCACAGTGTCACAATGGTCTCCATGATTCCATGGGGCCTTGCAATGCCACAATGGTCTCCATGGATCCACGGTGCCCTGCAGGATCCCAATGGCCCTTTGGCTGCACCAGGCCCTGTAATGCAACAATGGCCTCTTGGTTCCACAAAGCCCTGCTGCTCCACACCGGCCCCTTGGCACCATGCAGCCCAGCAGTGCCACAATGATGTCCTTGGTTCCACGGGGTCCCCACAGTGTCACAATGGTCCCTTGGATCCATGGTGTCCTGCAGATTCATAATGGCTCCTTGCTTCCATGAGGTCCTCACAGCTTCACAGTGTTCTCCCCAGGGAGGAAACCACAGAGCCCCAGTGTTTCAGGACGCTGAAACTGATGAACTGCTGTTACCAGAGGCCAATGCCAGACACACCTGTCTGTCCTGGAAGGTTTGTCTGGGAGCAACCCTTGGATACATGGAATTTTGAATGTAGAATCCCAAGTTCAGCCCTTTTTGTCTGGAGGAGATGGCCACTTCCATACAAAAGGAAAGCATGCACCCCCAGTTTTTGGAAGGCAGGTGAGAGTCAGCACTCAGGAGGCCAGGGCCACCCAGACCTGTCTGTAATAGCACCTTTTGTGTAGGAGCAATTTTTGGATCTAGGACTTTTGGAGGGGGATCCCAATTTTGGCCATGGGTACCTGGAGAAGAAGGAAGGTTCTTTCCATAGGAAGGAAAGCACTGAGCCTCAGTGTTTCAGGGCAGATTAGAAGTGACTACCATAGTTGAAGGCCAACCAAAGCAATCTGTCCTGGCAGCTTTTGTCTGGGAGCAATCCCTGGATATTGAGAATTCTGGGGAAGGAATCCCATTTTGGCCATGGATGCTTGAATGAGATGGACATTTCTTCTTCATTTGAAGGTAAGCCCAGAGTCTCAGTGTTTCAGGGGCACATAAGAAGACACCCTCGACATGCCGAGGGCAGCTGGACCAGTCAGGCCAAGCCAAGCAGACCTGTTACCTGTTCCCTTGGATCCATGGGGCCCTGCAGTGTCACAATGGTTGTGTCATATTGAATCCTTGGTTCCTTGAGGCCCAGCTGTGTCACATTGACCTCTTGTTTCCATGGGGCTCCACAGTGTCACTATGGCCCCCTTGGCTCCACAAGGTTCTGAAGTGCCACAATGGCCCTTTAGTTTCACAAGGCCTCAAAGTGTAAAAATGGCCTCCATGGTTTTAGCCCTGCTGTGTCAAAATGGACCTTTGGTCCCATATGTGCCCCATAGTGTCACAATGGTATCCTTGGTTCCATAATCTCAGAATGGACCCTTCATCCCATGCAGAGCCACAGTGTCACTGTAGTGCCCTTGATTCCATGAGGCCCTGCCATGCTGTACTGGCCCCTTGGTTCCAGTGGGTCCCAAAGTGTCAGAATGGTCACCATTGTTCCATGAAGCCCTGCAATGTCACTGTGGTCCCCTTGGTTCCACAGGGCCCCACAGTCTAACAATGGACTCGTGGTTCCATGAGGTTCCTCAGTCACAATGGTCTCCTTGGATCCAGTGTCACAATGGCCCCTTGGATCCACAGTGTCACAATGGCCCCCTTGGATCCACAGTGTCACAATGGCCCCTTGGCTCCATGACGTGACACAGTTTAATGACAGACCCTTGGTTCCACAAGGCCTTGGAGTGTCACAATGGAGCCTTGGTTCCATGAGCTTCCATAGTGTCACCATGGTCTCCTGGGATCCAGATTGTCACAATGGACAATTGGTTCCATGATAACCTGCTGTATCACATTAACCCTTAGTGCCATGAGATTCTGTGTGTCACAATGGTCTCCCTGGTTCAACATGGATTTGGAATATCACAATATGTGCTTGGTTCCATGAGCTTCCATAGTGTCACAATGGTCTCCTTGTTTCTGCAGTGTCATAGTGGGCCCTCCGCTCCATAAGGCTCCTAAATGTCACTGGTGTTCTTGGTTCCATGTGGCCCTGCTGTGTCACCACAGCCCCTTGGTTCCATGAGTTTCTGGGCTGTCAACAATGGTTCCTTTGTTCCAATGGGGGCTGCAGTGTCACACTGGACCCTGGGTTCCATGAAGTTCTTCAGTGTCACAATGGCCCCTTGGATCCATGAGGTCACATAGTGTCACCATGGCCTCCTTGGATCTGCACTGTCACAATGCATCACTGGTTCCATGTGATATTGATGTGTCACCATGGTCTGCTGGATTCCATGATTCCTCTCAGTGTCACAATGGAGACTTGTTTCTGTGAGGCTCCAAACTGTCAGAATTTCTCCTTAGTTCCATGAGGATACAAATCTTTGAGTAAACTGAGCAACACCTGCCTAGCACACCTGGACTGTCTGCATTCAAAAGAGGGGTTTAAGGTGAGAATGGCACCAGCAGCTTCCATCTGCAACAGAGATCCAAGGAAAGGACAGGGTCAGAGAATTCAGGTGGAAGACTCAGAGAATTCTGCTTACAGAGATCATTTCTGATCACACTGTCCCTTGTAGAAAGATGTAGTTCCTGAGAGGGGTTTGTTGTTTGGGAAATCTGCTTAGGTTTTTCCATTCTGTCCTTACAAACAGGAAAATTTCTCCTGGGCCTGTGTGCAGGCAGAGCCCTGAGGAGAGCAGGTGGGACATGGTGCAATGGGCTGGGACACCCAGCTGCAGAGCTCAGGGGACAAGGTTCTGCTGCAGGGCACAGGGATGTCAGTCCCAGGTGGGCAATGTCAGACATGGTGAGGCTGGGGGTGAGGAGCAGGTTGTCCAAACAGGGTCAGCCTGCAAGGGGCTCATTCTTCAGTGGGCCCAGACCTCCTAAGGAAACATTCAGAATCAAGATCACTTGGGGAATGCTTCTATCAGCTCTTCTCTGAACCAAAAAATTTAAAAAAATACTCACTTGAATAAAGAAAAAAATTCATGAGGTGTACTTTGAAATCTTCCTCCTTAAAAGAACACGAAACTGACTCCAATAAGTAGAACAATCCCTGGAGTCTTGAAGACAATTGAAGGAAGAAAAAAAGCTCCTGAGGACTTTCTGAATTTTAATCAGTCCCATGATGGTTTTGGGGCTGAGCCCAGGACCCTCAGGCACTGAGAGAAGGTTGAAGAAGCTGCTCCAGGAGTCAGAAGCAAAACTCCAAGTCCCTTGGAGCATCAGTGGCCCCACTGAGGGCAGGGAGTGCCAAAGGCTCCCCAGGGACTGGTGAGAGCAGATCCTTGAGGGCAGGATTGCAGGAGCCCGAGGCTGTGAGCAGGGAACTGCAATGCTGAGCAAGGCCTGGGCTGGGTGGAGGAAGCAGAAAGGCCAAGGCCTGAGCCCAGGCCTGGCCCAGCAGGGCCTGTCCCTCACGGGGGGCTCAGGGCTGTTGCTGGGGCAGTGGGATGGCAGGGGCAGCAAGGACAAATGTCATCAAGCTGTGTGACACTCCAGATGCTCATGGAACCAAGGGCCAGTGTGATGCAGCAGGGCCTGATGGAAACAAGAGGCCATGGTGAGCGTGCAGGGCTGTAACACCCCAGAACACTGAAATGCTGGGGGTGACCAAAGGTTCCTTTACTTGAGTTTAGTGCACAGGAGAAACCCCAGACAGATATTCTCAAGACGTCAAAATGACACAAAATTTTACTGGTATAGAAAACCAAGGAACTTTGGAAAAGGATTTAATACAACATCCAACTCAACGTAAAACACATATCATAGCAGAAACTTCATTAACTTTTTCCACTTAACCTCAAAATCTTTAAACATTTAGGTTTTTGCGGTGCCCAAAAATAATGGTGTTCCATATAAAGAGCATTAGAAGGAAAGAGAGACAGAAAGACAGAAGCTCTACAGAAAGACACACACATGGCTCCCAACCCCCAGGGTACCAGTGTGGATGAGACACAGACCCCAGGAGAAGGCAGGGTATGGACCATGGGCTGAGTGCCTGCTCCGTGTTTTAAGCCCCTGGGCCTTCGTGGGCCTCCCCCAGGTGGGGCTTGTGATTGCTGGGGCAATCAGAGCCTGGGTCAGCACCACCCCACTGTGTGACTGATTGACAGCTCATCCCCAGGTGTCTGGGACCTTGATCTCATCCAGCCTCTGACATCGACCATGGTGACACTGCAGAACCTCATGGAACCAAGGGTCAGTGTCACGATCCGCTGTTAATACAGGTGAGATTCATGAGAGTTTGTTTTTGATCTCAAAGGTGCAAAAGACAAAGTCAGGGGACAAGTCAGTTTGCTCAAAGCAGAAATGCACTTTCATTGAGTGCCAACAACTCTGTTTTGCGATCACAGGAAAGTTAAAGGAAACAAAGTAAAGAGAGAAAGAGAGAAAGAGGGGGATAGGGAATAGCTACTGAGAGATGAGATGGATGTCCTCGTGGTCTGGCCCAACAGACTCCGGTGTCCTCGTGGTCCCAGCCAATAGACTCATCTTCTGTGGGGAGATCTCAAAGGCTTCTCCAGAGGGTCGCTTTCTTATAGTCCTTTTCCAAAGCGAGTGGAGTCTGGCCAAGAGGTGGGAGATTTATGGGCCATTGTGAGGTGCTCGAGACAGAACATGCATTGCTGCCCCGAGAAGCAGCTGTAGGTGCAGTACCTGTTCAAAGGCTCTGTACCGTGGACAGCACAGCAAGCACAGAGCACCAGCAAACAGTCCCTTGGCCAGCATCCACCTCAGCCAGGCCAGAACTCCTGTCCAGAAGTGGGTGGGGGCCCTTGGGACAGCCTCTATCCTCGTGACAGTTATGAGGCAAATGAGGGAGACTCCAGACCAACTCTTACAGGAGCCTTTGCTCCCCATTTGTCTATTCTGTCACAATGGTCTCCAGCGCTCTATGAGGCTGCAACATGAAACATGAAACAATGGACATTTGCTTCCATGTGATTCCATGGTGTCACAATGGTCTCCTGGCTTCCATGAGTCCCTGCTGTGTTTACAATTGACACCTGATTCCCCAAGATTCCATGGTGTCACTGTGCTCTCCTGTGATTCATGAGGCTGTGCTGTGTCACAATGGACACTTGCTTCCTCCAAGGCTGGAGAAGTCCCAGTCCACTGGGTTTCCATCAGGCCACTCTTTGTAACAATGGGTCCTTGGTTCCATGAGAATCCATTGTACCACAATGGTCTCCTGGGTGCTATGAGGATGTTCTTTGTCACAGTGGAGCCTTGCTTGCACGAGCCTTGGCAATGACCCAGTGGCACATGGGTGCTATCAGGCCTTGCTGTGTCACAGTGGACACTTGCTTCCATGAGATTCCATTGTTTCACAGTGCTCTCCCAGATCTCATGAGGCCTTGTTCTGCCACCGTGGAGTCTTGTTTCTCCTAGGCCTGGCAATATTTCCATGGCTCTTGTGTTCCATGTGGCCCCTCTCTGTCACAATTGACCCTTGGTTCCATTGCATCACAACGCTCCCTATGTTTCTATGACCTGCTCTGTGTCTCAATGGACACTGGATTCCACAAGAGCTGGCAGTGTCCCAGTGGCACCTGTCTCCTATTCAGTCCCACTTTGTCAAAATAAAGCCTTGGTTCCATGAGATTCCACTATATTACTCTGTTCTCCTTATTTTCCTGAGCATCTGATGTGTTCACAACTGACCCTTGGTTCCTTGAGATTCTACTGCCTCCTTGGTTTCATAAAGCCCACATTTGTCACAACAGTTCCAGGATATTCAATTGCATCACAATGGTCTCCACCACTCTATAAGGCTGCACTGTGAAACAGTGGACACTTGCTTCCATGAGATTCCATTGGGTAACAATGTTCTCCTGTGTTCCATTAGGCCTGACTCTGTCACAATGGACACTTGCTTGCATGAGCCTTGGAAATGTCCCATTGGCACCTGGGTTCCATCAGGCCCTGCCCTCTTGAAAATTTACCTGTTGTTCCAGAACATTCCATTGCCTCACAATGGTCTCCTTCGTTCCCTGAGGCCCCTCTGTGTCACAATGCAGCCTTGGTTTCTTGAGATTTCCTTGTGTCACAATCGTTTCCTGTGCTCCATTATGCTCCATTAGTGTCACACTGGACACTTGGTTCCATGAGCAGTGGCAGTGTCCCAGTGGCACCTGTGTTCCATGACACCCTGCTGTGTTAAAACTTCCAGTTTGTTCCATGAGATTCCATGGAGTCACAATGGTCACTTGGGTTCCATGAGGCCTTGCTGTTCTGACAATTGACACTTGGCTCCATCAGATTCCATTGCCCCACAATATTCTCCTGGGTTCCAAGAGGCCCCATTTTTTGTGACTTGATCTGTCTCAATGGACTTTTGGTTCCATGAGGTTCATTGGTGTCACCATGGTCTCCTTGGTTCCAGGAGCCATCACAATGTCACAACAGAGCCTTGGTTCCATGAGGTTCCTGCAGCAGGACTTCCCCTATGGCCCAGCAGAGCTCATCTCTTCTGTCCATCAGCTGGGGCCATCACTCAGGGCATCTTCCCCCTCTCAGGAATTGCTGGGATAACCCAGGCCCCACATCTGTCCTGTCCTGAGTTCTCTCTGGTGCCAGGGAGGTGGAATTCCCAGCTGACCATGAACATCTGGCCTTGAGAGCAGACTGAAGGGAGATGAGCCTTGAATTTCTGAGTGACACACACTTCACTTTACAAACTAGAAAAGCTACACAGAACTTTCACCAAGCAGAAATCTTCTGCATAGTCCCTGCAAACAGGTAGGGCTTCTCTCCCAAGTCTGGATGCATCTTTGTGGTTCCTTTTCTGGGAGCTGAGTGAAAGGGCTCCATGTGTACTCCCTCATCAGTTTGGTGCTAAGTTACATTGACTCCTGATCTCTGCTATTCCTTCACTAGCTGTAATATAGGGAACTTTATTGTGCACGGTGTTTGTATCTACCTGGGCTTCTTTTGTTTATCCTGTGCAGTAAGTATTCCATTTAAAGTGTCTTGTCTGTTAATCTTGAGACCATTCAGTAAATAATTCATTTTATAATAGACCTCATCAGCCATTCTAAAGAACTTGTCAGTAAGAGCAATTTGGGGTGCAGGTCGCCTGAAACAGAATTACTGCCAGAAACCTGAGCATAAGGCAGGACTTGTCTAAGCTTACACTCCATTCAAAACATATTTCAATTAAAGACAAAAAGAGAGAATATCTTTTTTTTTACTTTTATTTTCTTTTTTATGCACTGATATCAGCAATCTCTAGCTGATATTGATCCCCAGCCCCTCCTAAAGCAGTATGAATAGAGATGAAAATCAAGACCCTTTATGGCTGACAATCAATCACACTCTGTCCCTACCCCACCCCACCATTTCCCCCATCCAAGCCCTGGCACTCAGAGCAGCCTTGTGCAAATCTGAGCTCCCTCCCCTCCAGGCTGTGCCTGCAGCTTTCAGCTCCTTGGCACCAACTCCCACCTGCTTTCCTTGGAGAAGGAGCTGCCTGAGACACAGAGGGATGTTCATTTCTTGTCAGCAAATAAAATAAAGCCAGGCACAGCTCCATAAAAAACAGAAATCCAGGCCAAGGAGTGCTGGGCAATGGAGTCACATCCAGGGGTGTCCCCAGGGCTCAGGATTGGGGCCAGGGCAGTGAAATCTCTTTCTTGCTGATCTGGACAAGGCCATGGAGGGCACCCTGAGTCAGTGTCCAGGTGAGGCCAAGCTGGGTGGGAGTGTGGCTGTGCTGCAGGGCAGGAAGCTCTGCAGAGGGATCTGGACAGGCTGGAGCCATGGGCCCAGGACAATTGGATGAGGTTCAGCAAGGCCAAGGGCTGGCTCCTGCCCTGGGCTCACAACCACCCCAAATCCCTGGCTCTGCCCTGCCCCTGATCCCCACTGCCTCATCAGGTTTCTGTGCTTTTGAGGTCAGGAGCTGCTAGAACTTGAAAGGCAAGAAAAGGATTCTCTTCATTGCTAACATAAAAATGTAATCATCATAAAATTTAATAAACATTGAAACTCTTCCCTAAAAAATGTGAGACATCCCAGCAACATCTGAGACATCCACCATCCGGAAGAGATTTCTGTACAAAATCAGTTTTAGGCAAAGATGAGGCTATGATAGATATAAACACAATCAAGGTGTTGTACCAGTCTGCTCTGCCTGGAGTGCGGTTAAAACACCTTGAAGAATGTTCTATTTATAAAGCTTTCAGTGATGGATGGGGAAAGGGAAGTCAAGTTGCTTAAGGTGTTGATGAAATGCTGAAACCAGCCTGAGTCATTTAAACTCCTCCTGTCCTTGCTGGCATGAGGAGCCCCTCAGCCTTCCCTGCTCCAGGCTGGACAAGCCCAGCTCCCTCAGCCTCTCCTCACAGCCAAAGGGCTCCAGCCCCACCTTGGAGGCCCTTCCCTCACCCTGCTCCAGCTGCCAGACATCTTTCCTGCCCTGGGCAACCCAAACCAGGCCCCAGTGACCTGGATAATCCACGTCCTTGATGTCCTGGTCACACAGCCCTGGCCCCTTGTCCCCGTGTCAGGCTCTGGGGTTGATTTGTGGAACATCCTTGGGGGAGGCTGCAGAGCTGGGGCAGGGGGGACCCAGGGGAACAGGGGACCCTGCTGGGCACGAGTACCAGGGGAGACTTCTCTGGGGGGGAAACTGTGAGTGGGGGCTGGGGCAGAGTCACCAACCCAGTGACCTCACACATCCTCCCCTGTGATGTCATAGCCTGCTTTGTAATGTCACAACTTACCCTATGGTGTCAGAGGCCATCCTGTGACATCACAGCTGGCTCTATGATGTCACACCACCATCCTGTCACATCACAGCCCACCCTGTGATGTCACACAGCTGCCTTGTGATGTCACAGCTGGCTCTGTGATGTCATTCCACCACCCTGTGATGTCATACAATCCCCTCTATTATGCCATAGTAAGACAGGGAAATTAAGAATTAAGAATCAGGCATCAAGAAACGCTTTGACTAAAAGGGGGCTGACAAAACCATATGGAATGCTTAAACATTTACTTGGTTTGCAAGAACAGGAGAGGAGCAAGGGTACAAGATAAGATAAAGAGCTAAAATGTGCAAACAGGATTCAAGGACAAAGGCACCACAGGATGAAGAGGTTCTTGGGAGCCCTGAGCCAGGAAAACTTGTATCAAAGTCTGGAAGATGGCCAAAGGACTAAAAAAGAGCATGTACAAGAAGACAAGGTGAAAAGTTCAACTGAGAGGAAGATTATTTACTTCATCCCAAAGACCCCCAGACCACCACTAGAGCAACCAAAGCCAATAGTGTGCAGCTGCAAAAAGGTGTGGAGCTAATTTTAATATGAAGGAGGTTAAGAAATCAATATATATTAGATATGTATTAGATAAATATGTATATTGTGTGATCTTAGTTTGTAGAGAATAAAAGGAGATCGCCAAAGGTGTGCATGTTTTAGAGGAGCTATCCCACATGCACCTCAGCACTGAATAAATACATACCTACTCCTATAACTTACTTTGTGGGTTATAGAGTGTTTCTTCTGTGTTTCATACTGGCGAGCCAGCCAGGAGAGAGTCTGTCTGGCTGTGGGAATGGCTGAGGAGAGGATTCCCTGGCAGTCCCCAGGACCTTCCCTGTAGGGACCCTGAACCTCTGCTCACTCAATGCGGGGACAGACAACGAGCTGCTGGCATTGCAGATAAAACGGTCTGTATTAAATATCCTCTGGTAGGGAGTGAGTGTGGAGCTCTGTGTGCCTTTCCAGCCTCAGGCGACTGAGGCAGCCGGAGAAAAGCAAAGGAGCGGAGTCAGTGTGGGGCCAGTGCAAGTGAGAACAGAGGAGAGCTGTGCTTGAACACAGAGTGGTTAGTGTTTGTTTCAAGAGTAGATCAACAAATTGAAAGAGTCTCTCCTCAGCCATGGTTTGGACTTGATCCCTGGGAATTTATTGATCCAGTAAATCATTGGATAGAAAGATGGAATGAATGGGTCTGACTAGGAGGGATATAAGAAACCTCTGCAGGGAGGTTGGTAACCTTAGACTGCGAACAACCTGCAGTAGAGATTCTGGGTATTCCAGAGGAGGTAAACGGGATAGCTTGTCTTTGTGTGATATTTAGAGCTGTCAGAGGATCAAGGGGTTGGCATCTGGCATGGAGTTTATTACAGTTTAGAGATTGTGAAATACATTGGTATTGTTGCTCTAATAACCAGCAGGGTGTATGCCTCAAGTGTGACTTGAAAAATTATCCTAATCAAGTCAATGTTGAACCTAAAATTCTGAAATTAGTATGTGGAAAGTCACGTTCAATGCCCGCAAATTGGGATTGTGTGTGCGAAGAAAACTGGGAAAGAACAGTGAAATTGTGTGAGAAAAAGTTTGGGTGGAAACAAGACAAGACTAGAAGGAGAAGATAATGGGAACTGGACAAAGTAAAGAGATCCCTAAGGCCAGTCCATTAGGCTGTGTTATTGCACATTGAAAGATGCTGCTGGCCATGGGGGCACAGAAAACAAGAGAGATCTTATTAGATTCTGCAAGGACTGGTGGCCTTTATATAAATTGGACAATGGAGCGAAATGACCACCCAGTTGAACTTTGGATTTTAGCACCCTATTACAGCTCATGCTATTTCTTGGAAGGGAAGGGAAGTGGACAGATGTATCATGTGCAGAAATGTTTTTCTCCCTTAGAAATCACCCCGAATGGCAGAGGGACTGTGGGCTCAGGGCTCCATCTGACCCTCTGGTATTGGCCCTAGAGAAGGAGGATAAGACTAAGAGAGGAAAGCTCAAGTGGTGTTGTTCAGTGTGTAGCATAGGGCAAAGATGCACAAAATCTGATAAGGTTTACCAGACTGTGGCCCAGGAACAAGATTTGGCAGACGATTTGCTCAGGTCTCCACACATAAGACAAGAAAGGGATGAGGATGAGGATGCAGACCCAGAGGTACCATCAGCCCCAGCCCATTCATCCCCTCCAATCGCACACTGGACTAGACAGCAGACACACATATTCCAGGCACCTCTGTGAGAGGCAAGGGGACCCGAGGAAAAATGGGTATTGGTTAAACCTCCCTTTGCCTCAATTGACATGGAAGCATAGGAAAATGTTGCTAAAAATTATTGCAGCAATCCAGTTAGCACGGCTAACTATCTGTGATATATAATAAAATAACATAATACAGATTGGAACAATATTCAATTATTATTGGATGCAATGACCGAGACAGAAAGACAAATAATTATAAAAATGGCAGGGGATTTGGCAGAAGTTTATTATAAAACCTGACAACTGGATGTGAAAGATTATTTCCCACTCCAAAATCCCACAGTGGGACCCAAACAGATCAGCAGAACTGAGAAAGTTGAAAAGCTATCAGCAGTGGATTGCAAAGGGAATGGAAAAAGCCATTCCCAAAACTACAAAATGGTCAGTGTTGTATGAAATTAAGCAGGGGCCCTCTGAGCCACCATCTGAATTCCTCAATCGATGAAGGGATGCAATGTGCTGCCACACACCACTGGAGCCTGGGTCTGACATAGGGACACAGCAGCCAGTCAGTTTATTCCTGGGGCAACCTATGGGTGACATAAGATGGAAACTTCAAAAGATACGGGGGGTGGATTGGAGGAACTTAGAGACTCTGGTGAATGAGGTGTGGAACATCTTTAGTAACTGGGAAGAAGGAAGAAGGAAGTTTGTGGCTGTCATAAGCGAGGGGGAGAGAGGAAGACACGGACAGGGATCACCTAGACAAGGCCCATCCCAGCTGGGCAGAGACCAGTGTGTGATCTGTAAGAATTGTGGTCACTGGAAAAATCAATGCCCAGAACAAAGATGGGTTGGCCTTCAGGTAAAGGGAGACCAGGAAAAGGGAAAAGTGATTGCACATGTGACAGAAGACTGAGGAGGACCAGTAGATCTCACCCCAGAAGATCCACTGGTGATAAAATTGAAGCTGGGGGGAAAAGACAAAGAGGTGGAATTCCTGGTTGACTCTGGGACAACATATTCAGCTCTGAGTAAAACACTGGCACCTGTGGGGAAGGATTATGTTACAGTAATAGGAGCAACTGGCCAACCTGAAAAAGCATATTTTTACAAACAAAAGTATAGGCTTGGAAAGCAATGGGCTATTCATAAATCTCTATACCTGCCTAGTTCCCCGAGACATCATTTGGGGAGAAACTTGTTAGAACAATTACAAATAATCATTAAATTTAAAAACGGGGAATTTATTCTGGAAGTAAATGATGACCAGCACATAGAGGCATTAAGTTTAATGTTAACAGCCATTCAAATGGAGGGAGAAGTTAGTGAAGAAATAATGAATCAAGTATTTCCTGGAGTGTGGGCTTCTATTGTACCAGGAAGGGCGAAAAATGCATCTCCTATAGTAATTAAACTGAAGGAAGGAAAACAACCAGTTAGAATTAAACAGTACCCTTTGAAAAGGGAAAACAGGGAGGGAATTATTCCAATAGTTGAAAACCTTTTGCAAAGAGGGTTATTAAAAGAGTGTCCATCTGAGTTTAACACTCCCGTTTTACTGGTCCAAAAACCTGATGGGTCATATCAGATACTACAGGGTCTAAGGGCTGTTAACAAAATAACTGAAGATCTCTATCCTGTGGTAACAAACCCATACACTTTGCTAACGTGCCTAACACCAGAGCTAACTTGGTTTACTGTTCTAAACTTGAAAGATGCCTCCTTTTGCCTCCCTCTCCATGAAGACAGCCAGAAAATTTTTGCATTCGAATGGGAATACCCTAAAAGCGGGCACAGATCCCAGCTCACATGGATGGTGTTGCCTGAGGGATTTAAAACTCTCCTACCCTATTTGGAGAACATGCAAAGATCTGGGATCCTGGGAGGCTCCCCAGAAGAAGGAAAGCTACTGCAGTACATGGAATGATCTCCTCATAGCCACCCAGATGAAAGAGGCATGTGCAGCCTGGACAGTAACCCTCCTAAACTTTCTAGGACTTGAGGGATACAGGGTATCAAGGAAAAAGGTCCAGGTAGTGAAGTGAAAGGTAATTTATCTGGGTTATGAAATTAGTGTGGGACATCAGACTGTAGGGCAAGATTGCAAGGAAGAGATCTGCAAAACCCCAAAGCCTCAAACAGTGAAGGAACTGTGAACATTCTTAGGAATGACAGGGTGGTGCCGATTATGGATTTATAATGATGGTGTACTTACGAAACCCCTGTACGTGCTCATTACAAATGGGAGCAGAGAACTCCAGGGGACAAAAGAGGCCACTCGGGCCTTTCACCAGCTGAAGAATGCTCTAATGTCAGCTCTGGCTCTCAGACTCCCAGATGTGAGTAAACCATTCTTTCTGTTTTCCCATGAGAAGCAGGGAATTACCCTGGGGATACTGGCCCAGGACCTGGGTCCATACCAGAGAGCAGTTGCTTGCTTCTCCAAACAACTGGACACAACAGCCAAGGGATGGCTGGGATGCCTCAGAGCCCTTGCAGCAGTGGTGCTGAATATTCAAGAGGCACACAAATTCACCCTGGGACAGAAAATGACTGTATTGGTGTCTCACACAGTGTCTGCAGTCCTGGAAGTAAAGGGTGGGCACTGGCTCTCCTCACAAAGGTTCCTGAAATACCAAGCCATCATGGTAGAACAAGACAATGTAGAGATAATTGTGACTAACATTATCAACACAGCTTCTTTTCTTAGTGGAAATCAAGAAAAGTGCTTTTTTTACACCATGACTGCCTGGAGACTATCAAAGCCTCCTACTCCAGCTGCCCAGATCTGAAGGACACCCCTTTGGATGACACCCAAACCTGGTTCACTGATGGAAGCAGCTACGTTGTCAGTGGAAAGTGACATGGTGGGTAAGCAGTTACCACCTGCAAAGAGGTAACAGAACCTGGAGCCTTGCCAGTAGATACCTCTGCACAAAAAGCTGAGATAATTGCTCTAACCTGCACCTTAGAGATCATGAAAGGAAAGAAAATAAATATTTATAGAGACTCAAGATATGCATTTGGGTTGTACACACACATGGAGCCATCTGAAAAGAAAGAGGACTGTTAAACTCACAAGGGAAAAACATCGAACATGCACAGGAAATATTGCGGCTACTGAAAGCAGTTCAGCTACCTGAGCAGGTAGCAATTATGGACATTAAGGCACACCAGAATGTGAGCTCAGAACTGGAGGAAGGAAATGAGCTGGCAGACAGAGAGGCAAAAGAAGCAGCAAAAGGTGAGATGACGATTGAGGGAGCTTTAATTCCATAAGGACTGTTCTCCCTTGAAGGTAAGCCAGTATATACCAGAAGGGATAGAAAACGAATTAAGGATCAAGGAGGAACGTATAACCAAGAGGGATGGGCTGTTATTGCAGAAGGGACAATGGTCATCCCTTCTCACCTGTTTATGGTCATTGGTCAGGGAAGAGCACCAGAAAGCACACCAGGAAACAGATGCCCTGTATAGCTATCTAATTGAAAAGATTACTGCCAGAAATTTATACTCTATTATCATTCAGATAGCCCAGCAGTCTGACATTTGGCTCCAGACCAAACCCAAGAATATCCCCAACCCAAAACTTGGTCAAATTAGAAAAGGCCATGGTCTTGGGCAACAGTGGCAAATTGACTTTTCAGAACTCCCAAAAAAACGGGGATAGCGATATTTGCTGGCGTTAACAGACACCTTTTCAGGGTGGCCAGAGGCTTTTCCCACCAGAACTGACAAAGCCTGAGAGGTAACCAGGGTATTGTTACAAGAGATAATCCCACTCTTCAGAGTTCCAGCCACAACATCTTCAGATAGAGGGCCACATTTTATTTCAAAAATAGTACAACAAATCAATCGTCATTTGGGCATAGACTGGGAGCTCCATACTCCATATCATCCCCAGTCAAGTGGCCAAGTTGAAAAAATATATCATTTAATTAAGCTAGGATAAGAAGCTAATTTACCCTGGCCTCAGTCTCTCCCACTGGCATTGCTGTGGATCCAAACCAAGTCTAGAGCCAAAGAAAATCTAAGTTCCTTTGAAATGATTTATGGGAGACCATAGGAGTGCAAAAGGGATTGTCTACCCAAGTGGGGGAAGAGAGGCTGCCTGCCTATACAATAGCCTTAAGTAAGCAACTCAGAGAAATTGAGAAAAATGTGGCTGGAACTCAGGGCAGAGGGCTGGATGGACCAGTGCATGACATACAGCCTGGAGATTATGTATATGTTAAGTCTCTTACAGAAAAACTTTGTAGCCACAGTGGGAAGGACCATTCAGGTGCTTCTCACCACCTTCATTGCAGTTATGATCAAGGAGCAGAGTGCCTGGATTGACCATTCTTGAGTGAAAAAGGCTCCAGAAGCCCCTTGGAAAGTAACACTGGGTGACAATGAAATGAAATTAAAACTTACTTGAGCAAAATGAGTACATTGTTGTTGGGAATATTCAGTAATTTAGTTTGCAGAAATCTAGTCAATAGAAGAGTTTTGTTTGTTTTGCTTGTAGTCATAAGCGTAATCCAAGGATTGGAAAGCACCTCTAGCCAGAATAATGCTGAATGGCCTTGGTCCCAAGCTTTCATTCAGTACACTGGATCCATGGGAAAGTGTTCTGATATAAAAGATTTAAACCTATCAACTGTGGTCATGCACAAAAACTGGGTATATGAAAAGCAGGAATGGCAAAAGCAAAGGTCGTGGTCCCTTCAAGGGACTATAGGAGAAGCAATCAGAATAGGGTTCCAAATGATTAGTGGGACTCAGCATGAGAACACAATTCGAATTAGTGTTTCAACTTCTCCCACAGACAAGCACCTGGAGATTTGTAATGGTCTAAGTAAATTAGATTGTTGGTATAATTTTACGTTAGTACAGACTGTGGATGTGGCCTTTGGAGCCATGACACTACTGGGCTCTCATTTAAATTTAAATTAAAGGCCATGCCTATTACAACAATTGAATCTACTGTAACCTATGTTAGTACCCAAGCCCAGACCACACCACCTAAGATTGAACCTAAAATTTATGAAGTTGGCCCCTATGTAATAAGGAACACAGGCCAACAACCACTGTTATTTAACCCCGAGTGGTCTCTCAAGTGTGTTGAATGACTAATGCAAACTAATATCTCTGAAATTCAGCCAGCCTGCTCCTCTTTCCTAAAGACATCCTTTGAGGGCTGGGCAACATGGTTACAAAAGCAAGTACAATTCAGGGGCAGAATACAAAGAGATTTAACTGGAATATGAGGAGCAGGATTGAGAGTCTTAAATGGAATCGATTCAGAAATATTAATGAATAAGTTGGGCACTGCAACAAGTGATTTGACAAAGTTAAAACAACCCCTACAGTCATCTTTACTGGCATTAGGAACTAGTCAATGTCAGGTTTTAAAAGTGTTACCTTTGTGACTCTGAGGGGCCCCATGGAACCAAGGGAACATGGAACAGCTCTGGCTGGCCTGGCCTCCCAGGGGCTGCCTGAGAGGTTCAGCTGACCTTGGCACGGCTGGGGCTGCTTCTCCTCTGCCTGTGGAGCTCTGGGGCTCTGTGCTTTCCTTCCTATAGAACAGAGCTGTCCTTCTCCTCCAGGTCCCATGGCCAGAATTGGGATTTGGCCTCCAAAATTCCATATATCCAAGGATTGTACTCAGATGAAACCTGCCAGGAAAGATAGATCTGCCTGGCTTGACCTCCCAGGGACCAGATCTCATTTGCCTTCAAAACACTGGGCCTTTGTGCTTTTCTTCCTATGGAATTAAACACATTTTATGTCCAGATGCCCATGGCCAATATTAAGACTCCATCTCCAAAATTCTGTATATCCAAGGATTGTTCCAAGACACAAGATGCTATGAGAGATGTCTGGCTGCCCTCGCTTATGGTGGCCACCTCTCATCTTCCAAAACTCTTGGACTTTCTGCTTTTCTTTCATATGGAAAAACCCATCCATCTTGACATGGTGTCCATGGCCAAAATTGGGATTCCTCCTCCCAAATTCCATATATCCAAGGATTGCTCCCAGACAAAAGCTGCCATTCTGTCAAGACTGGCTGGCTCTACCTCCTGAGGGCCAGCTCTCACCTGCCTTCCAAACACTGGGGCTCCATGCTTTCCTTTTTATGGAAAAGACTCGTCCTGCTTGTCCAGGCACAAATGGCCAAAATTGGCATTCCACATTCAAAATTCTCTATATCCAAGTGCTACTCCCAGACAAACCTGCCAGGACAGACAGATGTGGCTGGCCTTGGTCTCTGGTGCTTGTGTCTCATCTGCCTCTGAACCACTGGGGCTCAGTGCTTCCCTTCCCATGGAGACCATTGTGACTCTGCGTGGGCTCATGGAAGCCAGGGGCCATTGTGACAATGCAGGGCTTGTGGAACCACGGGGACCACAGGGGTCCTGTGGTGTTCCATGGAACCAAGGGGACACTGTGGCACTGCTGAGCCCCAAGGAACCACGAGGCCTTTGTGACATGGCATGGCCCCATGGAACCAAGGGAACATGGAAGAGCTCTGGCTGACATGGGCTCCTGGGGGCTGCCTGAGAGGTTCAGATGACCTGGGCATGGTGAGAACTTCTTCTCCAATGGACCTGGAGCAATGGGGCTCTGTGCTTTCCTTCCCATGGAACAAAACTGTCCTTCACTTCCAGGCACAAATGGCCAAAACTGGGATCCCTCCTCCAACATTCTGTATATCCAAGGATTGTTCCCATATGAAACTTGCCAGGACAGACAGCTTTGGCTGGCCTTGGCCTCTTGGGGACTACCTCTCATCTGCCTTTGAAACACTTTGGGGCTGTGCTTTTCTTCCCATAGAAAAAAAATCATTCAAGTCGAGGCATCCAAGGCCAAAATTGGGAATTCATCTCCAAAATTCTATCTATCTAACTATAGCTCCGAGACAAAATCTGCCTGGACTGACAAGTCTAACTTCCCTTGGCTTCCTGAGGGCCACTCTCAGCTGCATTGAAACACAGGGGCTGTGCTTTCCTTCCTATGGAAAAGAACTATCCTTCTCTTCCAGGTACCCATGGTAAAAATGAGAATTTGGCCTCAAAAATTTCATCTATTGAAGGATTGCTCCCAGACAAATGCAGCCAAGACAAACAGGTCTGGCTGACCTTGGCATCTGGTGAACGCCTTTCATCTTTCAATTTTGGGATTCTGTGGTTTCCTTCCCACAGAGGAGAACCGTACCTCTTGTCCAGGTGCCCATGGACTCAAGCACTTGACCACTGTATAGGGACAAAGAAGCTAAGTGGAGTGGAGACTGAGGATGGCAGAGGAGAGCCCTGGGAGGGATTGAAGATCGGTTTCAGAGATGGTGGATCCTTTTGACATAGAGGAAAAGAGCCACAGAAAGAAAGAATTAATGCCAAGTGCAGCTGGGGTGGTCCAGAGTTGACACAAGGAGAAAGGAATTTCTCTCCCAGGGCAGGGCTGGGGTGCAACACATCCCCCAGAAGGAATCTGGAGCAGCCCAAGGCTTTGTGTGTCCAGGCAGAGGCAGGCAGGAGGCAGAGCTGTCAGCAAAGGAAGGGGCCAGCGAGGTGGGGCAGCCGGGGGATGACGACAGCCTGCAGGGACAGAGGCGCAGGGCATGGACACCGTAGGACAGCCTGGGCTGCAGAGGGCACTGGGATGGGCAGCAGCTGAAAGGCCCTGACACAGCCAACTCCTGCAGCACTTGGGCCATGCAGGCTGGCCCTGGGCCTGAGGCCAGCAGGGGACAAGTGAGCCTTGCTGTGCTGGGGCCTCATTGCCTCCTTGTCCCTGCTCAGCAGCCTGGCAGGGGCCGCCCCATGGTGCTGCCCTTGGCATTGCACATGGCCAGAGCCCAGTGGCCCGGGAAGAGCCCTGAGCAATGAGGGAGGGACAGGATGTGCCTTGCCAGGGGCTGGGACTCAGCCCCTGGCCCTTTGCATTCCTGAAACACATCCAGGTTTGTTCAGCCTCATAGACCCCTTTCCCTTGTTTGTCCCCACCTGTCATCAGTGCCTCCAGTGTTCTGCTCTAACTGGAACCTGGGGACACTTTCTCAGTTCTGTTCCTTATTGGGACCCATTAAAACTTGAAGAAACTTCAGTGTTTCAATTAAAATTTGAGTTCTTGAGAAGTTTTTCAAGTACACTCTGAGGGACTGAGTCTGATGCAAACAGCACAAACGCCCTGAGAGGGTCATTAAAGTCCTTGTGCTGTGTCTGTGCTGATGAGCTGGGCTGGGCTCCCTACACAGAAGGAGATCCTGGCAACCAAGAAGAGCTTCAAAAACACATTTCTCTTGATGAGCAGCTCCTCTCCCAGCCTAACAGGGCTGGGACACTGCCTGCAGCCACCCCAGGCACAGCACAGAGGCACAGAGAGCTGCAATCAGTCAGGGTTGGGAAGATGCTCAGAAGTGCCTGGGGCAGAATCACTCCCAGCCCTTGACACAGGAAGCCTCTGGCTGCAGGACAATGCAGCTGCAGCTCCTGCACTGATCTCCTAAAGCTGAAACATCCCAGTGCCTGCAGACTGTGTGAGTACATTCTCTGATGATCTCTTGTGTAGAGCAGCCAGAGGTGCCCAGGGCTGTCGTGCAGAGCAGGGTCCTGCAGCCCAGGGCGCTGTGCTGGGGCAGGGACTCTGCTGCCTGCCAGGGACAGCTCTCAGCCAGCCCTGGGAGCTGCTCCCAGCACTGGGGGACAAGGTGTGGGTGGAAGGAGACAGCTGGTGAGGCTTGGAAGGGTTGTCTTTGTGTGGTGAGGATAGTGCAGGGCTGCACTCAGCATGACATTTAATTGCAGAACATTTCCAAGGAGATTATACAGGGAGCACAGTGAGGCAGGGGCTGCATAAAAGGGAAAATCCTGCTTTATTAATCTCCTGCACTGGGCTGAATCGCTGGGAGATTGCACATTGATATTCATCTCTCAGTTCAGGTTGAGAAAAAACTTTTAAAATTCTCTTAGATCTCAATAAACCAGGCAAAGAAAGAAATCAGCACAGGACCCCATACAGGAAGCATCAGTTTCGCTTTTCCAGCCTCCTCAGGGTTGTTGTGATGTTGCCATCTGAGCCTGCAGAGGCAGAACTGGCTCAGGGTTGTGCCCTGTGCTGGGAGGGGAGTGCAGGGCAGAGCTGAGATCCCAGGGCTGGGCTGGGCTCTGGCAGCACTGGCAGGGCCCAGCCCTGGACACAGGGAAGCAGCTGCTGGCAGGGACAGCTCCAGGGAGCAGAGCCCTGGGCAGGCAGTGGGGGGAAAGTGCCACCAAGCTGGGCTGGGATACTTCAAGTCCTCTCCAAACTGAACTATTCCATGATTATTTTTTTACAGATCCTCATGCCAAGACACAGCAAATGTCCAACAGCAGCTCCATCAGCCACTTCCTCCTGCTGCCATTGGCAGACACGCGGCAGCTGCAGCTCCTGCACTTCTGCCTCTTCCTGGCCATCTCCCTGGCTGCCCTCCTGGCCAACGGCCTCATCATCAGCGCCGTAGCCTGCGGCCACCACCTGCACACCCCCATGTTCTTCTTCCTGCTCAACCTGGCCCTCACTGACCTGGGCTGCATCTGCACCACTGTCCCCAAAGCCATGCACAATTCCCTCTGGAACACCAGACACATCTCCTATGAAGGATGTGCTGCACAGGTTTTTTTCTTTGTGTTCTTCATCTCAGCAGAGTTTTATCTCCTGACCATCATGTGCTACGACCGCTACGTGTCCATCTGCAAACCCCTGCACTACGGGACCCTCCTGGGCAGCAGAGCTTGTGCCCACATGGCAGCAGCTGCCTGGGCCAGTGCCTTTCTCACTGCTCTGCTTCACACAGCCAATACATTTTCCCTGCCCCTGTGCCATGGCAATGCCCTGGGACAGTTCTTCTGTGAAATCCCACACATCCTCAAGCTCTCCTGTTCACAGTCCAACCTCAGGAAACTTGGGTTTCTCATTTTTAGTGTCTGTTTAGCTCTATCTTGTTTTCTTTTCATTGTTTTCTCCTATGTGCAGATCTTCAGGGCTGTGCTGAGGATCCCCTCTGAACAGGGACAGCACAAAGCCTTTTCCACCTGCCTCCCTCACCTGGCCGTGGTATTCCTTTTCATCATCCCTGGCACATTTGTTCACCTGAAGCCCCCCTCCATCTCTTCCCCATCCCTGGATCTGGCACTGTCAGTTCTGTACTCGGTGGTGCCTCCAGCCCTGAATCCCCTCATCTACAGCCTGAGGAACCAGGAGCTCAAGGCTGCAGTGTGGAGACTGATGACAGGATGGTTTCTGGAACATTAAACTTCCAGAAAACTAATGAAAATCACATAAATAATAGACATTTTTGATAGTTCTTGTTTGGTTGGTTGTGGGATTCTTTCTCCTTTGTTTTAGCTTTTCTATATTGTCCACAAAGAAAAGCTTTTACTCGTGTAATTTCTCATTTTGTTTCCACCTTAACTGTGGCCACAGACTCTGTCAATGAGGAGCTGCAATCTTGGAGGCCTTAACATAACTAAATGAACTCTCTCCCAGCAAAGTTTTCTCCAGAGATGCTCCTTTTGTTCCCCTTTTTGGAGCTTCAACAGCAATGTCTGTGTGCAGAGCTGGGGCAGATCAGTGCTGGCACAGCAGCTGTGCCCAGCAGCAGCAGCACTTGGTGTTGCCAGTGCTGCTCCTGTGCCACTGCCCCGCTGCCCTCCTGGCCCTCGTGTTGCTGCAGGGCCTGAGTGCTCTCGGGGCCGGGCACAGCCCTGGGGGTGGCAGTGCCGGGGCTGCAGCAGGGACAGGCCATGGGCACTGCTGGGGCAGAGCTGACACCTCAGGCCAGGGCCTGGGGTCTCCAGGCTCCTTGGCCAGGCTCTCTCCACAACACTTGGCCAGCCCAATGCTGAGCACAGAAAAGCCCCGGGAGCAGCCCCAGGCTGGCCGTGGGCAGGCTGGGGGCAAACAGCATGGCTGGTGCTCTGCAAGCTCCCTGCAAGGGGGACACCCTGGCAAGGAGAAGCAGAGCAGGGGCTGATCCATCCCCACTGCACTGGACACCCCAGGGCAGCGTCCCAGAGCGTCCTCATGCACCTGCCAACAACATCCCCCCTCTGCAGCCCTGGCCTCTCCCCCAGCTCACACAGGAGCCGCATCCTTGCAGGCACACACACGGCAGCACTGGCTCAGGAGCCCCTGTTTGCATTGCACACAGCAGGCTCAGCACCCCCATGGTGCTGCTGTGGGGACATGGAGCTGAGTGAGCACAAATGCCATCAGCCCCTGGGGCCAGCAAGGGCTGGGGGACGGCAGGGAAACCACTCAGCTTTGTGGTGGCCTCTGAAGTCAGCCAGAAAGTTTTTTCCCATCAGCTGTGAGTTTCCTGTCCCACGGTAGATGTTGTTGCTCAGAGTCTGGGCTGCCTGGCAGCCACCCCCAAACTCTCCTGAGTATTTCCTTGGCTTCAGCTTTCTTTCCTTTACTCTTCCTAGAAATGTTTCTAGATTTCTTCCTCTTTCCCATCCCTGTCCGTCCCCTGAAAACAGCCCATCCTTGTTTGCCCATTCCTCTTTGGCCCGACTCCTCATTTCAGTTCCTGAGTTGGCACCATGGGAACATCCCTTGGGGAGCAGGATCATCCTCCAAGTGCTTCAGGAATTGTCTGCAGGGTCCTGCAGTGCCTCGTGCTGCTCCCTTGCCAGAGGCACCACAGGCCAGGGGGGCACATCTGGGCTGCTGTGTCTGGGTGTGGGGCTCCCTGTTGTGGGCAATGAGGAGGGGCTGGAGAGGCTCTGCAGGACTGACAGGATGGGCTTTGGGGCTGTGTGGAGAAGCTGAGGGACCTGGGCTGCTGGACCTTGTGAAGAGGAGGCCCAGGGCTCATCCTGCAACTGCTCCAGGCGTGGTTTCAGAGAATCACAGAATCAGCCAGGCTGGAGAAGACCTTGGAGATCATCAAGTCCAACCTGTTCCCTGACACCACCTTGTCTCCCTGAGCCTCCCCTTCTCCAGGATAAACATCCACAGCTCCCTCAGCTGCTCCTCACAGGACTTGTGTTCCAGACCCATCACTAGCCTTTTTGCCCTTCTCTGCACACACTCCAGCCCCTCCATGTCCTTCCTAAACTGGGGGACCCAGAACTGGACACAGCACTCGAGGTGCTGCCCAAGCAGTGCTGATCACAGGGGAAGAATCACTGTCCTGCTCCTGCTGGCCACACAACTACTGATCCAGGCCAGGAGCCATTGGCCTTCTTGGCCACCTGGCCACACTGCTGGCTCATGTCCAGCCTGCTGTCCATCTGTGCCCACAGGTCCCTTTCTGCCTGGCTGCTGTCCAGCCACTCTGTCCCCAGCCTGTAGCACTGCAGGGATGGTTGTGGCTAAAGTTCAGGGCCCGACACTTGGACTGGTTATACTCAAACTTATTGGATTTGGGCCCTGGATCCAGCCTGTCCAGGTCCCTCTGCAGAGCCCTCCTACCTTCCAGAAGATCCACACTCACACCCAGCTTGGTGCCATCTGCACATTTGCTGATGCTGCACTCAATGCCCCCATCCAGATCATCAATGCAGATATTGAAATCCACACTGGCTGCCTCTGATCCCTCAGCCATCCTGGAGGTGCCCTGTGATGGCACTCAAGGTGATCTGTTCCATCACCTCACCAGGCACCCAGGTCAGGCTGACAGGCCTGCAGTTCCCCACATCCTCCTTCCAGCCCTTCTTGGGCATGGGCTCACATTGGCACCTCCAGTCCTCTGGCACCTCCCTGCTGAGCCAGCACTGATGAGAAATGATGGAGAGCAGCTTGGGGAGCTCATCCAGCAGCTCCCTCATCCCCCTAGGATGGATCCCATCTGGTCCCAGAGACACCTGTGAGCTTCTGAGTGGCTCAGCAGGTCTCCAGCTGCTTCCTCATGGATTACAGGGGGTCTGTTCTGCTCCCTGTCCCCATCTCCCAGCTCAGGAGAACACTTGTCCTGAGGACAACCTGACTGACTCTTTGTTGAAAACTGTGGCAAAGAAGGCAGGTACTTAACAGTACCTCAGCCTTTTCTTCATCTTTGGCAACAATATCCCACCCAAAAAAGAATGGATTTTCTACTTGTCCCTCCTTTTGCCTTTAATGTTTTAATAAATTCATTTCTGTTATCATCTGCAGAGGTGGCAAGGTTATGTCCTAATTGAGGTTTCACTTCCCTTAATTTTTTTTCACTTTTCTAATTCTCTCTTTGGCATGATCTAACAACATCTTTAAACCCTTCCTGAGTTGTCTACCTCTCCATCCAAAGCCTCTTTTTTTCCCTGAGTGCTTGGAAGAAGCTCCATGTTCAGCCAAGCCAGTCAGTTTTCTTGCTACCTCACTGATCACTTTTTGGCACAGATGGACAGGCTGCGCCTTCAAGATTTCTTTCTTGTAGTGCGTCCATTCTTTCTGGAATCCTTTGTTTGAAAATGCGCTTTCCCATAAGAAAATCAGTACCTGATTTAGTACTGTCAAAATCTGCATCCTGAATAAACTGAAATCTGCTGTGACTCAAGTGTAGAAGTTTTGTTGAGGCCCCTCCTCCTTTCACAGAATATTTAAAAACTCAATAATTTTATGGCCACTGTAGCCCAAACAGCCTCTGACCACCACATCTCCCACCAGCCCTTCTCTCTTTGTGAACAGCAGGAGACAGAGCTTTCCTTGGGAGTGGGAAGAGAAGGAAACCTCCCCAAAGTGCAGCCTGGAAGGTTCAGCCCGGAGGTGAGGAAACAGAAAAGTCCCTCCCAGGGCAGAATGTTGGTGCCCGAGGTGTCCCAGCGTGAGGCTGGGCCATGCCATGGCTCTGTGTGCCAGGAGCCGGCAGCGCTGGGTGCAGGGAGCCCAGGGAGGGCACAGCAATGCTGGGCTGAGAAATGCTGGGGGGGACAGCGAGATGGGCGTGTGCAGCCGGCCAGGGCACAGGAGCAGCACGCACAGGGGGCACAGCCTGCAGGAGAGATGGCCAAGGGCTGGGCAGGGCTGGCAGGGCCAGAGGCACCCAGGCCTTTGTGCCCTGGGCTCGGGCAGGGCCTCTGCAGCCCCACAGAAGGAACTTTCCTGGCAGGGGCTGCACTTTGCTTCTGCCTCGGCCCTCCCTCAGGAGGCTGCCAGGGCTGGCAGCTTGATGACATTTGTCCTTGCTGCCCCTGCCATCCCACTGCCCCAGCAACAGCCCCGAGCCCCCCGTGAGGGACAGGCCCTGCTGGCCCAGGCCTGGGCTCAGGCCTTGGCCTTTCTGCTTCCTCCACCCAGCCCAGGCCTTGCTCAGCATTGCAGTTCCCTGCTCACAGCCTCGGGCTCCTGCAATCCTGCCCTCAAGGATCTGCTCTCACCACTCCCTGGGGAGCCTTTGGCACTCCCTGCCCTCAGTGGGGCCACTGATGCTCCAAGGGACTTGGAGTTTTGCTTCTGACTCCTGGAGCAGCTTCTTCAACCTTCTCTCAGTGCCTGAGGGTCCTGGGCTCAGCCCCAAATCCACTGTGGAGGTGATTAAAATACAGAAAGCTCTCAGGATCTCTTTGTCTTCCTTCAATTGTCTTCAAGTCTGCAGGGCTTGTGCAGATGATTGGAGTCAGTTTGGAGTTCTGTTAAGGAGGAAAATTTCGAAGTGCACCTCATGATTTTTGTTTTTATTCAGTTGAGTATTTTTTTATTTTTCAGTTCATTGTAGAGGTGATAGAAGCATTTGCCAGGTGATCTTGATGCTGAATGTCTCCTTAGGAGGTCTGGGCGTGTAGAAGAGTGAGCCTGACACTGATTGGACAACCTGCTCCTCACCCCTTCAGTCACCATGTCAGACATCGCCCACCTGGGACTGAGTCAAAACATTAAAATAAAAAATTATTAATTTTTACTTGGAATTAAAAGGTACCTATTATTAAAATTTTAGTAATAGTTTTTTGTTTATACTAATATTGTTCTATATTTTTCTTACTTCTGTATTTATGTAAAAAAATCTATACATTTTTAGCAAGCAAACAAGATTTTGGTCATTGGTTCTAAGTAACACTATTCCCATCATTAATTAATTCGTTAATTGACCACTATTGGGTATTGATTCCTCCCTCTTTATGTTTATAAGTCCTATTTTTACTCCTTTAGTGCTGTTTTTTTTTTAATCATTTTCTCAGACAGGGTAAAAGGGGCCACTCTGGAGGAGCCGGGTGGGAATTCGATGCGGCACTGAGGGATTCTGATGGACACTTCGGGATCGGGGCGGCCACTTGGGAGGCTCTAACGGGGCTCTCTAGGCCGCGGGGGTTCATGGGAGTTGTAGGCACAGGTATAACACGGTTCAATGGAGCTGTGGAGCACCATGGGAGTTGTAGGCGCAGCTCCAAAGTGTCTCGGTGAGGCCTGGGGCATGACCGGAGATGACGTCACGGCTGCATTGGCATTCTACGGGTACCGCGGAGCATGATGGGAGCTGTAGTCCCGAAAGTAGCTCGGTGTTTGGGGGCCCAGGAAGGCAATTCGGGGACACTTTTGCATCCGAGCCGCGATTTGAGGTCCTCAGGAGAGAACGTGAACGGTTCGGGAGCACTCTGGGGGAACTTGGGGAGGTCTAACCGGGCTTTTTAGGGCGCAGGGAAGGTGTCACGATCCGCTATTAATGCAGAGTGGGGGTCGTGATGGTTCTTTTGATCTCAAAGGTGCAAACAGGCAAAATGTAAGGGGACAAAATCAGTTTATTCAACAACCGAAAATCAGTTTAATCAACAACAGCAATGCATTTCATCAAATGCCAACAACTCAGTTACGGTAAAGGGGAGAGGTATAGGATAGGGAAAGGGGAAGGAAAGGAAGGGATGGGAGAATAGCTACCAACAGACGAGACGGGCGTCCTCACGGGTCATCCCATAGACGAGTCCTCGTCCGTGGGGAGATCTCAGGGGTTTTCTGCAGGGGGTAGACGGGTCTTCATCAGTGGAGAGATCTCAAAGGGTCTTTTCCAGAGGGTCACTCTTTTATAGTCCTTCTGCAAAGCGAGTGGCCTCTGGCCAAGAGGTGGGAAGATTTATGGACCATTGTGTGGTGCTGCAGGAGACAGGTACGGTCAAGCAGTCCTCAGTTGATGCAACACAGTCTCTGGTTGGTGCCACGACAGCACAGTCCAGTGAACACAATACACCAGCACACAGTCACGAGCATCCACCTTGGCCAGGCCAGGAAACCATTGTTGGGAGTCAGCCTGGGTGGGGGTCCTCGAGGTCTCCTTGCGACGGTCGGGAGGCAAAAATCGAGGGGAACTTCGGACCGACCCTTACAGAAGGGCAGGAGTTTTAGGCGCCAGATTATGTAATGTGAAATTCAGAAGCCGCCGGGGATGAGAGGAGATGAATTCCCAGAAATGACTGTAACGGGAATCTGTGGGGTTGGGAGCATTCAGGGGGTCAGGGGATGCTTTTAGGGGGTCCCGAATGGGTGCTGTGGAGGCACTTCAGAATCCTGGAGGATCTGGGGGACACTTAAGGGACATGTGGGGACGGATACCGGGGTTCTGTGGGGCGTGGGGCATGACGGGCGTTGTAGTCCCAGCTCCAATGGGGTTCTATCGGTCCGTGGGGCATGATGGGAGTTATAGGCAAAAAGAAAAGATGGCGCTGACACCAGGCAGCGCCCCTAAGCCTCGATCCCCGGCGCTGATTGTTTGCAGGCAACGATGGGCAGAGGCGGGAGGAGCCCATTCAACCCCTCCAGTCCCTCCCAGTACAGCCCAGTCCCTCCCAGTACAGCCGAGTACGACCCCAGTGCCCCTCCAGGCCCTCCTTGTACACTTGAGTTCATTCCTATTCCCTTCCAGTTCCCCCCAGTGTCATGCATAGTATGCCTCAGTGTCCCCCAATCTTCCCAACACTGTTCCCAGTGTGATAAATGTGATTCGTGCTAATTAAATTGTAACTATATTAACAAAGTTGTATTTAGATCAATAGAAGACAATTGTTACAGAGTGAGGGGGGAGATGGGTGAGACAGGACACAGGACATCTTCCAGATGTTGGGAGTCGAAGAAAGAGGTTGGAAGAAAGTCAAACAAGAATAGTAGAAGGACGTAGGTCTGACAAGCAGCATCTAGAAATAGAAAGTTTTGACCTTGAAATGGGCCAAAATGGGATGATTCCAAGCATGGGACTTAATTAAAGTCTTGTTATGGAAAACATCTGCTCAGTCACACAGGGCACCTGCGCTACCTGCAGGTCACACCTCGGTCACTGATGAAGACGATGAGCCTTCATCGGAAATAAGACCCTCAAAAGGATGAGAGACCCCCTAACCCATTAGTAGAGCATGCACCGTACACACAGTGATGGAGATTTTAGGAATAGAAGGTAGGAGGAGTTTTCTAGAACCTTCTGTAGCCTACAGTATATAAGTGGGATTGTTAGCCTGGATGCTTTGGTTCGTGAGGAATGGGAGCCACTCCCTGTACCCCCGGTCAGTTTTGCTTATGCTTTATACGAACCTCAATGATACTAAATTACTTACTGCCAAATTTTGTATATTCTCAAATATATGCACTTTGATTGTATTCATCTCCAATACTTGTATTCATTTATAATGGTTACTATTAAAAATTTGCTGCCACAGTTAATCTTGTTGTTTGAAAACTAGAATATCATTCATAACAGATTTAAACTCCAAAGTTTCTCTTAATTTTAGTGTGTCTCACTGATAAACATGAAGGAGAAAGTTTCCCAAAGGTTGAATTAGAGCAGAAAATTGATGACAATGATGTCAGGTAGGAAAAAATGGGGTAAGGGAGGAAAAGAAACCTCTGAAGAATTCAAAGTCAGATTCAAACCCCAAGGTTTCCTGAAGTTCTAATAGGTCTCACTGAAGGACATGACTGAAAATGTGTGTCCAGGTGCAGGTTTATTGTTTTTATGTTATAAAGTGCGGGTTTATTGTTTTCATGAAATATTTATAAAGTGTGGGCTTACTGCTTTCATATTACAATTTTGGTGAGGATTGTTTCTTTTTTCCGAATGAAGCAGAGAGACAGGACTTCTGAGTTGCTTTAGACAGTGCGATTTATTTTTTTTCTTTTCTATCCAGGCAGAAAGGGTAAGTTTGTCGTACAAATGGTCACAGCATGACTTAGAAGTCACAAAACTTATGTTTACAAGGTTTTTTCAGGATTTATTAATCAATCAATTAATCAACAATGTCAACAAAGATATTTCTGTTTTTAATTCAATACTAAGATATTTCGTCTTACTGATTTATAAGACAGTGAACTTTCTTAGCAAATTATATCCGGACACAGAAACTAGCATTTCTGGCTCCACAACTCCTTGTTCCCTTTGTCAGTACCTTTAGTTCTTCTCTTAAATTCTAAAGCTAAACCTATCTCTACTTAACTGTGTTTAGTTCTAAGCTTTGCCTTACAGACCCTTGCATTTTGAATTCTAACACAGCAATAAATTGACTTTGCTCTGGATGTTGCCTGCAGCCTCCATCAGCTCCAGCTGAGCTTTGCCTTTCCTAAACACATGAACACACGCTCAGGGCAGATTTCTGAATTCCTCCTCTGTACCTTGTCCTCACTTCCACCTCCTGGTCGTTGTGCTGTGGCTCATGCCTGTCATTTGTCCCTGGGGCAGCACAGCCCCCCTGGCCAGCACAGGCCCCACATCCCCTCATCAGACACGGCACAGCACAGGGAGTGTTTTGGGTGGGCAAATGTTCCCCACCAGAGTGTCCACTCCACACCTCAGTGTCCAGTCCCAGCACCCACATCCCGTGCCAGGGTTCACAGAGAGCCCTGCTCTGGGCTCTGCCAAGGGCTGGGTGAGGAGGGAGCCCGGGCAGGGCTGATGCTGCCCCTAGAGCAGTGCTGAAATGGGCAGGAGGAAGGAGACAAGCACAGAACAAATAGACCAAGAAAGTGGGGAGAGTGCCCAGGTCTGGAAGTGACTGATGGAAGAGGCTGGAGGGATGCTCAAAGCCCTGGGGCACCTTCTCACACTGGCCATGCCACCAAGGCCACAGACCAAGCTCCTCAGTGCTGCACCTGCCTGTGTGAGATCCCTGCCAGGGGACTGGCACAGCAGCACACACCTGCTGGAACGTGTCCTGGCCCTGCAGAGTCACACAGCTCAGCTGACACGAGTGGGTTTTATCTCCTGGGATCTCACCTTGGTTCCATGGGGCTTCAGAGTGTCACAATGTTCTCCTTGTTTCTGCAGTGTCAAAATGACCCCTTGCTGCCATGAGGCCCTGCAGTGTCAAATGGCCCTTTGGTTCCCCACAGTGTCACAATGGTCTCCATGATTCCGTGGGGCCTTGCAATGCCACAATGGTCTCCATGGATCCACGGTGCCCTGCAGGATCCCAACGGCCTTTTGGCTGCACCAGGCCCTGTAATGCAACAATGGCCTCTTGGTTCCACAAAGCCCTGCTGCTCCACACCGGCCCCTTGGCACCATGCGGCCCAGCAGAGCCACAGTGATGTCCTTGGTTCCACAGGGTCCCCACAGTGTCACAGTGGTCCCTTGGATCCATGGTGTCCCTGCAGTGCCACAATAATCCCTTGGATTCATGGTGTCCCCACAGTGTCACATGGCTCTTTCATTTCAGAAGGCCCCACAGTGTCACAATGGTCTCCATGGTTCCATGGGGTCCCTCAGTTTCAGCATGGTCTCTACAGGAAGGAATCCATGAATCCCCTGTGTTTCATGGCCACATGAACTGCAGACACCAGAGGCCAAGGCCAGCCAGACCTGTCTGTCCTGGCAGCTTTTGTCTGGCAGAAGCCCTTGCAGATAGGAATTCTGGAAGAAAAGCACCAATTTTTGCCATGAGTGCCTCTTCAAGAGGGTTGTTTTTTTTCCATAGGAAGGAGAGCATGGAGCCCCAGTGTTTGAAGACAGATGAGACCCAGCTCTAAGGAAGCCAAGGGCAGCCAGAGTGTTGGAAATGGCAACTTTTGTTTGGGAGCAATCACGGATATTGAGAATTTTGGAGAGGGAAATCTCATTTTGGCAATGGGTGCCTGGATGAGAAGGGCAGTTCTTTTCCATTTGAAAGAAAATCCCAGAGCCCCAGGGTTTCAGGAGCACATGAGAAGAGACCCTCGACATGCCAAGGGCAGTTGGACCAGTCAGACCAAGCCAACCAGACCTGTTACCTGTTCCCTTGTTTCCATGGGACCCTGCAGTGTCACAATGGTTGTGTCATATTGGATCCTTGGTTCCATGAGGCCCAGATGTGTAACCCTGGCCTCTTGTTTCCATGGGGTTCTACAGTGTCACAATGGTGCTTTGTTTCCATGAGGCCTTGCAGTGTCACAGGGGTCTCCTTGGTGCCACAGTATCCCAATGGACCCTTGGTTCCATGGGGACTCACAGTATCAGAAGGATCTCCTTGGTTCCTTGAGGCCCTGCAGGGCTCCTTGATTCAATGAGGCCTCAAAGTGTCATCAGGGCCTCCAGGATTCCATGAGACCCTGCAATGTCACAATGGACCTTTGGTTCCATGGGGTCCTGCACTGTTCCATGAATCCTCAGTTCCATGGGGCCCTGTAGTGTCACAATGGACTCCTTGGTTCAATGGTGCCCCACAGTGACACAATCACCCCTTGGCCTGACAGGACCCCATAGTGTCACAATGGTTCCTTGCTTCCATGAGGCCTCATAGTGTCACAATGGACTCCTTGGTTCCATTGGGCTGCAAAGTGTCACAGTGGCCCCTTGGTTCAGTGAGGCCAGTGATGCCTTAAGATTTTAGCCTTTATATTTTTCAAATCCTCTACTGCATATGGGCATAACTCTAAACTCCATATAAAGTGTTACATACATGTCTTCACCTTTTGGTCAGACAAATCAATTCCTCTAAAAATCAAGGACACCCTACAGCCTCAGGCCCCCAAAAATATAAACAAAATTGAATTGCAGGGGGACAAACTGGGGGAGTATGACTTCATTACCTGAAGCTGTAATTGGAAGATTAACCCCTGACATGCAAACAGACGAAACTTAAATCTGTCTGAAAAACTCATCATCACAATCCATCTTGGGTGTAGCCCCTGGGAGGCTTTTGAATGTCGAAGGTGAATCTATTGAAAGCCTTTAATAAATACCCACTTTATTCTCTTAACCATTTCTAGCCTCTGTTCCTGACAGCCACTCCAAGGCATCACCTGTAGTGTCAGAATAGTCTCCATGATTCCATAAGGCCCTGCAGTGTCACAACAGAACATTGATTCCATGAGACCCCACAGTGTCACAATGGTTCCTTGGTTCCATTGAGTCCAGGAATATCACTAGGGTCCCCTTGGTTCCAAAATGCCCTGAAATGCCACAATGGTCCTTTGATTTCAAAAAGCCTCAAATTGTAAAAATTATCTCCTTTGGTTCCATGATGCCCTGTCATATAACAAAGGTCTCCTTGGTTCCACGGTGTCGGAATGATCCCTTTGTCCCATGGAGCCCCAACTGTCACTGTGCTCCCCTTGATTCCATGAGGCCCTGCCGTGCTACAATGGCCCCAATGGCTACAATGGTCTCCAGGGAGACTCTCTACAACCACCTGAACAGAGGCTGTAGTCAGGTGGGGGTCGGTCTCTTCTCCCAGGCAACCTCTGACAGAAGGAGAGGACACAGTCTGAAGATGAGCCAAGGACAGATTAGGTTTGACATCAGGAAATAAATCCTTCACTGCAAGAGTGATTGGGCACTGAAATCTTCTGCCCAGGGAAGTGGTGGAGTCACAGTCCTTGGCAGCATTAAAAAAAGCCTGGACATTGCACTCAGAGCCATGATTAAATTGATGAGGTGATGTTAGGTCATGATGATTTCAAAGGTCTTTTCCAACCTCATTAATTCTGTGATTCTGTATCATAAGAGTCTCCATTGTTCCATGAGTACCCACAGTGTCACAATGAATCTATGATTCCATGAGGTTCCTTAGTGTCACAATGGTCTCCTTGGATCCACAGTGTCACAATGGCACCTTGGTCACAATGGACTTCTGGTTCCATGAGTTTTCATACTCTCAGTAACATTTCCACAATGTCACCATGGACCCTTTGTTCCATGAGGTTCTGTAGTATAACATGGTCACCTTGGTTCTGGGAGGCCCTGCAATGTCATAATGCACCCATGGTTGCAGGAGGTTCCACAGTGTCACCATGGCCACCTTGGATCTGCAGTATAACAATGGACCATTGGTTCCATGTGGCCCCACAGTGTCACAATGGCCCCTTGGTTCCATGAGGCCTTTCTATGTCACAATGGACTTTTGGTTCCATGAGGTTTCTCAGGGACACAATGGTCTCCTGGGACCTGCAGTGTCACAAGGGACCAAAGGTTCTATGTGGCCCCATTCTGTCAAAATAGATTTTTGTTCCATGAGCTCCCACAGTACTAAAAGGTCCCTTTGTTCCTTGAGGTTCCATAGTGTAACAATTGACACTTTGGTTCCGTGAGGCCCCACTGTCACCAAATCTCCAAAATATCAGAATAACACTTCTTAACACTAATTCAGTGTTAAAGACGGCATCATTTTTTGCAGGCCTTAGGTCCAATGTGGGATAACTCCTAACATTAAGTGGGCAATTAAGTCACAGTGTGTTGCTTATATTCAGTGAATATATGTGTATTACAATATATCCATTTCCATAAACCCCCCCCAAATTTCCCAGATTCAGTCCTTGTTTTTTCTATCACTGCAAACTTGAGCCAGATGTCTTCTACTCTTCCAACCATTCCTTCTGAGAAAGCAGGCCCTGACTGCCTTGTTCCTGTGCTAAAAGTTCACAGGCACAGCAAAACTTGAATTGAACCCATTTGGTATGAAGCCCAAGGCTTTGTGTGTCCAGGCAGAGGCAGGCAGGAGGCAGAGCTGTCAGCAAAGGAAGGGGCCAGCGAGGTGGGGCAGCCGGGGGATGACGACAGCCTGCAGGGACAGAGGCGCAGGGCATGGACACCGTAGGACAGCCTGGGCTGCAGAGGGCACAGGGATGGGCAGCAGCTGAAAGGCCCTGACACAGCCAACTCCTGCAGCACTTGGGCCATGCAGGCTGGCCCTGGGCCTGAGGCCAGCAGGGGACAAGTGAGCCTTGCTGTGCTGGGGCCTCATTGCCTCCTTGTCCCTGCTCAGCAGCCTGGCAGGGGCCGCCCCATGGTGCTGCCCTTGGCATTGCACATGCCCAGAGCCCAGTGGCCCGGGAAGAGCCCTGAGCAATGAGGGAGGGACAGGATCTGCCTTGCCAGGGGCTGGGGCTCAGCCCTTGGCCCTTGGCATTCCTGAAACACATCCAGGTTTGCTCAGCATCACAGACACCTTTGCCTTGTTTGTCCCCACCTGTCATCACTGCCTCCAGTGTTCTGCTCTAACTGGAACCTGGGGATACTTTCTCAGTCCTGTCCCTCAGTGGGACCCATTAAAACTTGAAGAAACTTCAGTGTCTCAATTAAAATTTGAGTTCTTGAGAAGTTTTTCAAGTACACACTGAGCGACTGAGTCTGATGCAAACAGCACCAACGCCCTGAGAGGGTCATTAAAATCCTTGTGCTGTGTTTGTGCTGATGAGCTGGGCCAGGCTCCTGGCACAGAAGGCGATCCTGGCAACCAAGAAGAGCTTCAAAAACACATTTCTCTTGATGAGCAGCTCTTCTCCCAGCCCAGCAGGGCTGGGGCACTGCCTGCAGCCACCCCAGGCACAGCACAGAGGCACAGAGAGCTTCAATCAGTCAGGGCTGGGAAGATGCTCAGAAGGGACTGGGGCAGAATCACTCCCAGCCCTTGACACAGGAAGCCTCTGCCTGCAGGACAATGCAGCTGCAGCTCCTGCACTGATCTCCTAAAGCTGCAACATCCCAATGCCTGCAGACTGTGTGAGTACATTCTCTGATGATCTCTTGTGTAGAGCAGCCAGGGGTGCCCAGGGCTGTGGTGCAGAGCAGGGTCCTGCAGCCCAGGGCGCTGTGCTGGGGCAGGGACTCTGCTGCCTGCCAGGAACAGCTCTCAGGCAGCCCTGGGAGCTGCTCCCAGCACTGGGGGACAAGGTCTGGGTGGAAGGAGACAGCTGGTAAGGCTTGGAAATGTTCTCCTTGTATGGTGAAGATGCTGCATTGTTCAGGACTGCTCCCAGCATGACATTTAACTCCAGAATATTTCTATGTAGATTACATAGGGAGCACAGAGAGGCAAGGACTGCATAAAAAAGATAATCCTGATTTTATATTCTATTGCTCTGTGTTGCGTAGGTGGGGAAATTGCATATATATATTCATCTCTCAGTTCAGGTTGGGAAAAACTTTTTTTTTTTATCTCGCATCTTAATAAAGCAGGCAGTGACAGAAATCAGCACTTAGAGGCAACTTAGAGGTCATTTTTCCAGCATCCTCAGGTTGCTGTGATGTTGCCACCAGAGCCTGCAGAGGCAGAGCTGACCCTGGGCAGTGCCCTGTGCTCGGAGGCATCTGCAGGGCAGAGCTGAGCCCCCAGGGCTGGGCTGGGCTCTGGCAGCACTGGCAGGGCCCAGCCCTGGGCGCAGGGAAGCAGCTGCTTGCAGGGACAGCTCCAGGCAGCAGAGCCCAGGCAGTGGGGGGAAAGTGCCACTAAGCTGGGCTGGGATATTTCAAGTCCTCTCCAAACTGAACTATACTATACTGCTTCTTTACAGATCCCCATGCCAAGACCCAGCAAATGTCCAACAGCAGCTCCATCAGCCACTTCCTCCTGCTGCCATTGGCAGACACGCGGCAGCTGCAGCTCCTGCACTTCTGCCTCTTCCTGGCCATCTCCCTGGCTGCCCTCCTGGCCAACGGCCTCATCATCAGCGCCGTAGCCTGCGGCCACCACCTGCACACCCCCATGTTCTTCTTCCTGCTCAACCTGGCCCTCACTGACCTGGGCTCCATCTGCACCACTGTCCCCAAAGCCATGCACAATTCCCTCTGGGACACCAGACACATCTCCTACACTGGATGTGCTGCACAGGTTTTTTTTTTTGTGTTCTTCATGTCAGCAGAGTTTTATCTCCTGACCATCATGTGCTACGACCGCTACGTGTCCATCTGCAAACCCCTGCACTACGGGACCCTCCTGGGCAGCAGAGCTTGTGCCCACATGGCAGCAGCTGCCTGGGCCAGTGGCTTTCTCCATGCTCTGCTTCTCACAGCCAATACATTTTCCCTGCCCCTATGTCAGGGAAATTCCCTGAGCCAGTTCTTCTGTGAAATCCCACACATCCTCAAGCTCTCCTGCTCTGAATCCTATTTCAGGGAACTTGGGCTTATTGCAGTTAGTGCCTCTTCATCATTGTGTTGTTTTGTGTTCATGGTTTTCTCCTATGTGCAGATCTTCAGGGCTGTGCTGAGGATCCCCTCTGAGCAGGGATGGCACAAAGCCTTTTCCACCTGCCTCCCTCACTTGGCTGTGGTCTCCCTGTTTCTCAGCACTGCAGTGTTTGCCTACCTGAAGCCCCCCTCCATCTCCTCCCCATCCCTGGATCTGGCCCTGTCAGTTCTGTATTCAGTGGTGCCTCCAGCCATGAACCCCCTCATCTACAGCTTGAGGACCCAGGAGCTCAAGGCTGCAGTGTGGAGCATGATGACAGGATCTTTTAAGAAACATTAAACTTCTGGTCAATTTCTGCAAATAACTCGTAATACCAATTACCTTTAATTGTTTTGTTGGTTTGACTGTGTATACTTTTTTCCTGGGTTTTACCTTTATATTGGCCACAAAATAAAGATATTATTTGTGCCCTTCCTCATTTTCTTTATATCCAACTTTGCTATGGGCAAAGATGGTGATAATGGTGGCCTGCAATATTGGTGGCTGTAAACGAAATAAATCTCCCAGCAAAGTTTTCTCCAGAGCTCTCCCTTCTGTTCCCTTCTCCGGAGCTGCAGCAGCAATGTCTGTGTGTAGATCTGGGGGCAGATCAGTGCTGGCACAGCAGCTGTGCCCAGCAGGAGCAGCACTTGGTGTTGCCAGTGCTGCTCCCGTGCCACTGCCCCACTGCCCTCCTGGCCCTCGTGTTGCTGCAGGGCCTGAGTGCTCTCGGGGCCGGGCACAGCCCTGGGGGTGGCAGTGCCGGGGCTGCAGCAGGGACAGGCCATGGGCACTGCTGGGGCAGCGCTGACGCCTCAGGCCAGGGCCTGGGGGCTCCAGGCTCCTTGGCCAGGCTCTCTCCACAACACTTGGCCAGCCCAATGCTGAGCACAGAAAAGCCCCGGGAGCAGCCCCAGGCTGGCTGTGGGCAGGCTGGGGGCAAACAGCATGGCTGGTGCTCTGCAAGCTCCCTGCAAGCGGGACACCCTGGCAAGGAGCAGCAGAGCAGGGGCTGATCCATCCCCAGTGCGCTGGACACCCCAGGGCAGCGTCCCAGAGCGTCCTCATGCACCTGCCAACAACATCCCCCCTCTGCAGCCCTGGCCTCTCCCCCAGCTCACACAGGAGCCGCATCCTTGCAGGCACACACACGGCAGCACTGGCTCAGGAGCCCCTGTTTGCATTGCACACAGCAGGCTCAGCACCCCCATGGTGCTGCTGTGGGGACATGGAGCTGAGTGAGCACAAATGCCATCAGCCCCTGGGGCCAGCAAGGGCTGGGGGCCAGCAGTAAAACCACTCAGTTTTGTCGTGGCCTCTGAATTCAGCCAGAAAGTTTGTTCCCATCAGCTGTGAGTTTCCTGTTCCACTGCAAATATTGTTGCACAGAGCCATGGCTGAATGGCAGCCATCCCCAAACTGTCCTGAGCATTTCCTTGGACTCACCTTTGCTTTCTTTCTTCTTTCCTGCTCTACTTTTCTTCCTATTGTCCATCCCCATCCTCTCCCCTGAAAACAGCCCATCCCTGTTTGCTCTTTCCTCTCTGGCCCCACTCCTCATTTCAGTTCCTGAGTTGGCACCATGGGAACATCCCTTGGGGAGCAGGATCATCCTCCAAATGCTTCAGGAATTGTCTGCAGGGTCCTGCAGTGCCTCGTGCTGCTCCCTTGCCAGAGGCACCACAGGCCAGGGGGGCACATCTGGGCTGCTGTGTCTGGGTGTGGAGCTCCTTGTTCTGGGCAATGAGGAGAGGCTGGAGAGGCTCTGCAGGACTGACAGGATGGGCTTTGGGGCTGTGTGGAGAAGCTGAGGGACCTGGGCTGCTGGACCTTGTGAAGAGGAGGCCCAGGGCTCATCTTGCAACTGCTCCAGGGGTGGTTTCAGAGAATCACAGAATCAGCCAGGCAGGAAAAGACCTTGGAGATCATCAAGTCCAACTTTTTGCTTGATACCATCTTGTCCCTCTGAGCCTCCTCTTCTCCAGGATAAACAACCCCAGCTCCCTGAGCTGCTCCTGCCAGTACTTGTGTTCCAGACCCCTCACCAGCCTTGTTGCCCTTCTCTGGACTCACTCCAGCCCCACCACGTTCTTCTTAAATTGGGTCCCAGAACTGGACACAGCACTCGAGGTGCAGCCTCAGCAGTGCCAAACACAGGGGAAGACTCACTGCCCTGCTCCTGCTGGCCACTCCATTTTTGATCCATAAAAGTCTCAGGGGTGGGATGAGGGAAGAGGTGGGGAGGAAATGGGGACAAAGTGTCAATGATTGTCATCCATCAAAGGTCTTGATTTTCATATCTGTTCAGACTGCATTAGAAGGTGCTGGGGGTCAATATCAATTGGACATTGCTGATATCAATCTATACACATGAAAAAAAAAAAGGAGATACCAGTTCTCCCTGAGTTGTTTTCAATAGAGTATGTACACTTGGAATACACTTCTGAAATCTTTGTAATTAACCACAGAAGAATTTAAAACTTCAATTATTCCCAGGGCCTTATCTTGTTTGGTTTTTTTGAACAAATATTTATGAGTTTTTCTCATGGAATTACTGAAGTGGGGAGCTCAAAAAAGAAGCAGCCTCTGGAGGGGTAAAATTCATCAGCAACCTCCAAGTGTCTGAGGATCCATCCTCATCAGAGCAGGAATGAACAGAAATGGGCACAGCTTTCTTGCTGCCCCAGCTCTGGGATGGGCCCTGGGCCTGGAGCAGGAGCAGCTCTGGAGGGCCCCAAGGCCGGGGCTGTCGTGCTGGCCTGGGCAGATGGGATGGCAGGAGGGGCTGCAGAGCTCTCAGGAGCTCAGGGAGAGGGGAGCAGGGCACCCAGGGAGCCTCCTTTTGCCTTGGCCAAGCACCTTCCCCATGGCTGGGGCTGAGTCCTCTCGGAGCTGCAGCTGCTGCTGTGCCCTTGGCAGGGACTGAGGCCGTGGGGCTGTGGGTCCACTTCTTCTTTGACTTGGGTTGCTCAAGCTTCCTTCTAGGGGATGTGTTGCACCACAGCCTTGCCTAGGAAAGAAATTCCTTTCTCTTGGTACTATGTCTGGGCCTCCTGATGTCTTGACAATTGATCCTTTGTTCCTATTGATTCCATTGCAGCACAGTGGTCTCCTTAGTTCCATCAGGCCCAGCTTTGTCACAACTGAACCTGTCTTCCATGAGATTCCAGTCCATCACAATCCTCCTGGCTTCCATGAGGCCCTGCTGGGTCACAGTGGAGCCTTTGTGCCATGTGTTTACATTGTGTCACAAAGGTCTCCAGTATTCCATGAGGCCTCACTGCAAAATAGTTGACACTTGAATCCATGAGTTTTCATTCCATCACAGTGGTCTCTTGCATTTCATGAGGCCTCGTTGTCACTAGGGAACGTTTGTTCCAGATTTTTCCATTGTGTCACAACAGTCTCCAGAGCTCTATGGAGCCGCAACATGAAACAGTGGACATTTGCTTCCATGTGATTCCACGGTGTCACAATGGTCTCCTGGCTTCTATGAGTCCCTGCTGTGTTTACAATTGACACCTGATTCCCCAAGATTCCATGGCGTCACTGTGCTCTCCTGTGATTCATGAGGCTGTGCTGTGTCACAATGGACACTTGCTTCCTCCAAGGCTGGAGATGTCCCAGGGGCACTGGGTTTCCATCAGGCCATGCTTTGTCACAATGGAGCCTTGGTTCCATGAGAATCGATTGCAACACAATGGTCTACTTGGTGCCATGAGGATGTTCTTTGTCACAGTGGAGCCTTGCTTGCACGAGCCTTGGCAATGTCCCAGTGGGTTCCATCAGGCCCTGCCATGTCACAATGGACACTTGCTTCCATGAGATTCCATTGTTTCACAGTGCTCTCCTAGATCCCATGAATCCTTGTTCTGCCACCATAGGGTCTTTTTTCTCCTAGGCCTGGCAATATTTCCATGGCCCTTGTGTTCCATGTGGCCCCTCTCTGTCACAATTGACCCTTGGTTCCATTGCATTACAAAGCTCCCTATGTTTCCATGACCTGCCCTGTGTCCCAATGGACACTGGATTCCACAAGAGCTGGCAGTGTCCCCGTGGCACCTGTCTCCTATTCAGTCCCACTTTGTCAAAATAAAGCCTTGGTTCCATGAGATTCCACTATATTACTCTGTTCTCCTTATTTTCCTGAGCATCTGATGTGTTCACAGCTGACCCTTGGTTCCTTGAGATTTTACTGTCTCCTTGGTTTCATAAAGCCCACATTTGTCACAACAGTTCCAGGATATTCAATTGCATCACAATGGTCTCCACCACTCTATAAGGCTGCACTGTGAAACAGTGGGCACTCGGTTCCATGAGATTCCATTGGGTAACAATGTTCTCCTGTGTTCCATTAGGCCTGGCTCTGTCACAATGGACACTTGCTTGCATGAGCCTTGGAAATGTCCCATTGGCACCTGGGTTCCATCAGGCTCTGCTGTCTTGAAAATTTACCTGTTGTTCCAGAACATTCCATTGCCTCACAATGGTCTCCTTGGTTCCATGAGGCCCCTCTGTGTCACAATGCAGCCTTGGTTTCTTGAGATTTCCTTGTGTCACAATGATCTCCTGTGCTCCATTATGCTCCATTAGTGTCACACTGGACACTTGGTTCCATGAGCAGTGGCAGTGTCCCAGTGGCACCTGTGTTCCATGACACCCTGCTGTGTTAAAACTTCCAGTTTGTTCCATGAGATTCCATGGAGTCACAATGGTCACTTGGGTTCCATGAGGCCTTGCTGTTCTGACAATTGACACTTGGCTCCATCAGATTCCATTGCCCCACAATATTCTCCTGGGTTCCAAGAGGCCCCATTTTTTGTGACTTGATCTGTCACAATGGACTTTAGGTTCCATGAGGTTCATTGGTGTCACCATGGTCTCCTTGGTTCCAGGAGCCATCACAATGTCACAACAGACCCTTGGTTCCATGAGGTTCCTGCAGCAGGACTTCCCCTATGGCCCAGCAGAGCTCATCTCTTCTGTCCATCAGCTGGGCCATCACTCAGGGCATCTTCCCCCTCTCAGGAATTGCTGAGATAACCCAGGCCCCACATCTGTCCTGTCCTGAGTTCTCTCTGGTGCCAGGGAGGTGGAATTCCCAGCTGACCATGAACATCTGGCCTTGAGAGCAGACTGAAGGGAGATGAGCCTTGAATTTCTGAGTGACACACACTTCACTTTACAAACTAGAAAAGCTACACAAAACTTTCACCAAGCAGAAATCTTCTGCATAGTCCCTGCAAACAGGTAGGGCTTCTCTCCCAGGTCTGGATGCATCTTTGTGGTTCCTTTTCTGGGAGCTGAGTGAAAGGGCTCCATGTGTACTCCCTCATCAGTTTGGTGCTAAGTTACATTGACTCCTGATCTCTGCTATTCCTTCACTAGCTGTAATATAGGGAACTTTATTGTGCACGGTGTTTGTATCTACCTGGGCTTCTTTTGTTTATCCTGTGCAGTAAGTATTCCATTTAAAGTGTCTTGTCTCTTAATCTTGAGTCCATTCAGTGAATAATTCATTTTATAATAGACCTCATTAGCCATTCTCTTGTGAGCAAAAGCAATTTGGTGTGCAGGTCGCCTGAAACAGAGTTACTGCCAGAAACCTGAGCATAAGGCAGGACTTGTCTAGGCTTTCACTCCATTCAAAACATATTTCAATAAAAGACAAAAACAGAGAATATAATTTTTTCTTATTTTTATTTTCTTTTTTATACACTGATATCAGCAATCTCTATCTGATATTGATCCCCAGCCCCTCCTAATGCAGTATGAATAGACATGAAAATCAAGACCCTTTATGGCTGACAATCAATCACACTCTGTCCCCACCCCACCATTTCCCCCATCCAAGCCCTGGCACTCAGAGCAGCCTTGTGCAAATCTGAGCTCCCTCCCCTCCAGGCTGTGCCTGCAGCTTTCAGCTCCTTGGCACCAACTCCCACCTGCTTTCCTTGGAGAAGGAGCTGCCTGAGACACAGAGGGATGTTCATTTCTTGTCAGCAAAAACCAAGGGAAGGCACAGCTCCATAAAAAACAGAAATCCAGGCCAAGGAGTGCTGGGCAATGGAGTCACATGCAGGGGTGTCCCCAGGGCTCAGGATTGGGGCCAGGGCAGTGAAATCTCTTTCTTGCTGATCTGGACGAGGCCATGGAGGGCACCCTGAGTCAGTGTCCAGGTGAGGCCAAGCTGGGTGGGAGTGTGGCTGTGCTGCAGGGCAGGAAGCTCTGCAGAGGGATCTGGACAGGCTGGAGCCATGGGCCCAGGACAATTGGATGAGGTTCAGCAAGGCCAAGGGCTGGCTCCTGCCCTGGGCTCACAACCACCCCAAATCCCTGGCTCTGCCCTTTCCTGATCCCCACTGCCTCATCAGGTTTCTGTGCTTTTGAGGTCAGGAGCTGGTAGAACTTGAAAGGCAAGAAAAGGATTCTCTTCACTGCTAACATGAAAATGTAAACATCATGAAATTTAATAAACCTTGAAACTCTTCCCTGAACAATGTGAGACATCCCAGCAACAACTGAGACATCCACCATCTGGAAGAGATTTCTGTACAAAATCAGTTTTAGGCAAAGATGAGGCTATGATAGATATAAACACAATCAAGTTGTTGCATCAGGATGCTCTGCCTGGAGTGTGGTTAAAACAACATGAAAAATGTTCTATTTATAAAGCTTTCAGTGATGGATGGGGAAAGGGAAGTCAAGCTGCTTTTGGTGTTGATGAAATGCTGAAACCAGCCTGAGTCATTTAAACTCCTCCTGTCCTTGCTGGCATGAGGAGCCCCTCAGCCTTCCCTGCTCCAGGCTGGACAAGCCCAGCTCCCTCAGCCTCTCCTCTCAGCCAAAGGGCTCCAGCCCCACCTTGGAGGCCCTTCCCTCACCCTGCTCCAGCTCACAGACATCTTTCCTGCCCTGGGCAACCCAAACCAGGCCCCAGTGACCTGGATAATCCACGGCCTTGATGTCCTGGTCACACAGCCCTGGCCCCTTGTCCCCGTGTCAGGCTCTGGGGTTGATTTGTGGAACATCCTTGGGGGAGGCTGTGGCTCCAGGTGGAGCAGGGGGATCCCGGGGGACAGGGGACCCTGCTGGGCATGAACAGCATTGGACTTGTCTGGGGAAACTGTGAGGGGGGCTGGGGCAGAGTGACCAACCCAGTGACCTCACACAGCCCTGCTGTGATGTCACACAGCCCCTCCTGTGATGTCACAGTCAGCTCTGTGATGTCACACAGCCAGCCTATGATGTCATAGCTGTTCAATGACCTCTCATAACCCAGTCTATGATGCCATAAGCCACTCTGTGACCTCATGTTCCCAGATGATAAATTGCCCACCCCAGCTGAGCTAACACAATTCCTGTTCTCCAAAACCACTGGCCTCTGGAAATTGCACAATGCTCATTGTGTAAGAAAGAGAACTGGAATTTCCCCAGCCTCAGTGTCCTGCCAGCTCAGCCAGGCCAACTGGAACATTGGGATCCATGACCACCAGGGACCACCAGAGAGACCCCCAGGACAGAAGAACCCATGGGTAAAGGGGAGGGGAAATATGTTAATGATTGTGGGCAAATGATTATCATTTGTGTGTTTAGTCCAGGACAGTCAATGAATAAGTCTGCAAAATACAGAATATAAACAGAAATTTCCTGTACTCAGCATGCACGGCTTTGGGAGGAGCTGTCCCCCTGTGTATCCAGCCAAATAAAGAATGCTGCTTTTTAATGCTACATTGGTGTTAAGCGGTTTTTTATTTTACCCGATGTTTGGTAACACTCCCAAGGGAAGCTCTGTCTCCTGCTGTTCACAAAGAGAGAAGGGCTGGTGGGAGATGTGGTGGTCAGAGGCTGTTTGGGGTACAGTGACCATGAAATAATCCAGTTTTCAATATTCTGTGAAAAAAGGAGGGCCATCATTTAAACTTCTACAGTGGAATCGTGGAGGGCAGACTTCAGCCTATTCAGGATGCAGATTTGGAGAGAACCAAATCAGGTACTGATTTTTTTGAGGGAAACAGCCTGTAAAAATAAAGGCTTTCGGGAAGGATGGACACACATCAAGAAAGAAATCTTGCAGGAGAAGGAGCAGCCTGTCCTGCATGCCAAAACTGAGCTAGCAAGGAAAATGACTGGCCTGGCTGGGCATGGAGCTTTTTCCAGGAACTCAGGGAAAAAAGAAGGTGCATCAGCTTTGGACCAAGGGGAAGGCAACTCAGGAAGATTTTAAGGATGTTATTAAATCTTGCAGGAAGAAAAGGAGAGAGCTGAAACCTCTCTTGCAGCTTAACCTTGCCCCTTCTTTGAAAAATACTGAAAATAATGTTTATACATATATAAATAGCCAAAGCAGGGACAAGGAAAACCTCAGTTCTTTATTGGATGCAGTTGGGAATATAGTAATTAAAGATGAGGAAGAATTTGAGGTACTTAACACATTCATTGCCTCAGTTTTCAACCATAAGACAGGTTGTCCCCAGGACAAGTGTTCTCCTGAGCTGGTAGATGGGGACAGGGAGCAGAACAGACCCCCTGTAATCCAGGAGGAAGCAGCTGGGGACCTGCTGAGCCACTCAGATGCTCACTGGTGTCTCTGGGAACAGATGGGATCCATCCTAGGGGGATGAGGGAGCTGCTGGATGAGCTCCCCAAGCTGCTCTCTATCATTTCTCATCAGTGCTGGCTCAGCAGGGAGGTGCCAGAGGACTGGAGGTGCCAATGTGAGCCCATGCCCAAGAAGGGCTGGAAGGAGGATGTGGGGAAGTGCAGGCCTGTCAGCCTGACCTGGGTGCCTGGTGAGGTGATGGAACAGATCACCTTGAGTGCCATCACAGGGCACCTCCAGGATGGCTGAGGGATCAGAGGCAGCCAGCGTGGATTTCAATATCTGCATTGATGATCTGGATGAGGGCATTGAGTGCAGCATCAGCAAATGTGCAGATGGCACCAAGCTGGGTGTGAGTGTGGATGTGCTGGAGGGTAGGAGGGCTCTGCAGAGGGACCTGGCCTGGAACAGGAATGGTGTGGCCAGCAGAACCCGGGCAGTGATTCTTCCCCTGTGCTCGGCACTGTTAAGGCTGTGCCTCAAGTGATGTGTCCAGATATGGGCTCCCAGTTTAGGAAGGACATTGACACTGGTGATATCAAACCAATTTGGTGTCACCACAGTCCCATTAGGTCCTAGAATATTGTCATTATCTCCATGATTCCTTGAGGCCTTGCAATGTCACAATGTCCCTTTGGTTCCATGGGAGCCCTTGGTGTCACAAATTTCCTTGGAACTTTGGGCCTCATTGTGTCACACTGGTCACCTTGGCTCCATAGGCACTTGCAGTGTCACAATGAGCCCCTGGTTCCATGAGACCCTGTAGTGTCATAATCATCTCCTTGGCTATGCAGGGCCACAGTTGGACTCTTGGTCAAATGAGACCCCAAAGTGTTACTATGGATCCTTGTTTCCATAAATTGTCACTGTGTCATGATATTCTCATCTGCTCAATCAGGCCCCACAGTGTCCCAATGGCCTGCTTGGTCTTGCAGCTTTAAAATGTCCCTTGCACGCTCAGGGCAGATTTCTGAATTCCTCCTCTGTACCTTGTCCTCACTTCCACCTCCTGGTCGTTGTGCTGTGGCTCATGCCTGTCATTTGTCCCTGGGGCAGCACAGCCCCCGTGGCCAGCACAGGCCCCACATCCCCTCATCAGACACGGCACAGCACAGGGAGTGTTTTGGGTGGGCAAATGTTCCCCACCAGAGTGTCCACTCCACACCTCAGTGTCCAGTACCAGCACCCACATCCCGTGCCAGGGTTCACAGAGAGCCCTGCTCTGGGCTCTGCCAAGGGCTGGGTGAGGAGGGAGCCCGGGCAGGGCTGATGCTGCCCCTAGAGCAGTGCTGAAATGGGCAGGAGGAAGGAGATAAGCACAGAACAAGTAGACCATGAAACGGGTGAGAACCCAGGTCTGGAAGTGGCTGATGGAAGAGGCAGGAGGGATGCTCAAAGCCCTGGGGCACATTCTCACACTGGCCATGCCACCAAGGCCACAGACCAAGCTCCTCAGTGCTGCACCTGCCTGTCTGAGATCCCTGCCAGGGCACTGGCACAGCAGCACACACCTGCTGGAACGTGTCCTGGCCCTGCAGAGTCACACAGCTCAGCTGACACGAGTGGGTTTTATCTCCTGGGCAGATCTCAGTCTAGCCCATCTTCTGCCCAGCTCTGCCCACCTCCCCTGCCCTCACCCAGCCCAGCCCATTCTGGCTGAGCCCCATGGCAGTGCCTGCTCTGGGGTGCTCCAGCACTGGGGGCACTCACCCCACTGCCCTGGCACCCTTGAAGGGCTCAGCAGCTGCTGAGGGGCAGAGAGGGAGCTCAGCCTCCACAGCAGCCCCAGGGCTGGAGCTCCCCATGGCAGGGGAAATGGAGCTCAGGGACAGTGCAGAACTGCTGGTCCTGGCTCCAGGAGATGCCCAGCACAGGCTGCCTCTGCCTGCTCAGTGCCAGCCCCTCTCTCTCCCCAGGCCAGCAGAGCAGCCCTGGGCAGGGGACAGAGGGGCCTGGCCAGAGCTGGTGCCTGCAGCAGCAGCAGCTTCCTCTGCATTCCTCCCTGCAGACACAGAAACGCTCCCTTGCTCCTCTCCCTGCACATCCCTTTCCCCAGCTGAGCGTGTCCTGCCTGGCCGGGCTGGCTTGTCCTGCTGGCCCAGCCCCTGCTCCCCACAGGGCCCTGAGCTGGCCCTGCTGCTCGGGACACACCAGGTTCTGCTGCTGTCCATGGCCGGGGCTGCAGGGAAGCAGCAGCTCCAGGGGGAAGGTTGCAGAAAGGCTCTGGGCAGGGAGGCTGAAAGGGGCACCCCAGGGTCTGCAAGGTCTCTGTGTGGGAGCTGAGCTTGTGACTCCTTGAGCCCTGCCAAGTGCTGGGGCTGCACCTGCAGCTCCAGAGGAGATGTGACAGCTGGGAGCAGAGACAAATAATTCCTGCTGGATTCTTTAGTGTGTTTGCTTCTACAGGTGACCTGCATCCATATGTAGAGGAGGTGTTTTGTGTCAGATAACACAGGATAGTGATATGAATAATATTTTTTTTATTTTTATGAAATATTAAAAATTAAAATATATTCAATATATTTTAATATAAAAATAATAGAAAAATTATACATAATAATAATAAAAAAATAATATTTTGTGCATAATCCACAATGAGAAAAAAATATATATATGATCTGAAGAGCACCTGAGCTTTTCAGTGGATGAGAGAAACATTGATATTCCAGTAGTCAAACCTGTTCAAATACTTTCCTTAGACCTTCCTTGAGATGAGAGGTGACCACCAGTGGGAAAGGCCATCCAGAGCTCTCCATCCTGTCCTGGCAACTTTTGTCTGGGAGAACCCTTGCATAAAGGGAATTTTTTAGAGAGAGTACCAATTTCAGCCTTGGGCACCTGGGAAGACCCAGTGCTCCAGGGTCTGATGAAAGGCAACCCTCAGCATTCCAAGATCAGCCAGACCTGTCAGGTGGCCCCCAGGAAGGGAAACCATGCAGATGTGTTCCATCTCCCCTTGCTTCCATGAGGCCCTGCAGGGTCACAATGGCCCTTTGGTTCCATGGGGTCCCACAGTGTCACAGTGGCCCCTTCATTTCAGAAGGCCTCCAAGTGTCACAATGCTCTCCATGGTTCCATGGGGCCCCACAGTGTCCCCATGGTCTCCACAGGAAGGGAACCACAGAGCTCCAGTGTTTCAGAGGCTGATGAGCTGCAGTTACGAGAGGCCAAAGTCAGCCAGACCTGTCTGCAATGGCAGCTTTTGTGTAGGAGCAATCTTGGGATCCAGGACTTTTGGAGCTGGAATCGCAATTTCAGTCTTGAGTGCCAGGAGAAGGATTTTGTTTGTTTCCATAGGATGGAAAGCACAGAGCCCCAGTGTTTCAGGGTAGAATAGAGATGGCCAGCAGAGGCTAAGGCCAACCAGACCTCAGTGTCCTGGCAGCTTTTATTCCTTGCAGATAGGAATTTTGGAGGAAAAGTTCCAAATATGACCATGAGTGCCTGTGCAGGAAGAAACGTTCTTTTCCATAGGAAGGAATACACCGAGTCCCAGTGTTTGAAGGCAGGGTGAGAGCTGGCCCTCAGGAAGACAAGGGCAGCAAGACTTGTTGGAAATCACAGCTTTTGTCTGGGAGCAATCCCTGGATATTGGGAATTTTGGAGGGGAAATCCCATTTTGGCTATGTATGATTGAATGAGAAGGACAATTATTTTCCATTTGAAGGAAAGCCCAAATCCCCAGTGTTTCAGGGGCATATGAGAAGAGAACCTCAACATGCCAAGGTCAGTTGGACCAGTCAGGCCAAACCACTAGACCTGTTACCTGTTCCCTTGTTTCCATGGGGCCCTGCAGTGTCACACTGGTTCCATGAGGCCCAGATGTGTCACACTGGACTCTTGTTTCCTTGGGACTCCACAGTGTCACAATGGTCCCTTGTTTCCATGAGGCTTTGCAGTGTCACAATGGACTCCGTGGTTCCATGGGGCCACAAAGTGTCACAGTGGCCCCTTGGTTCAGTGAGGCCTGTGATGCCTTTAAGATTTTAACCTCTATATTTTTGAAAACCTGTACTGCATTTTGGCATAACTTTAAACTCCATATAATGTGTTAGTTAACTTTCTTTACATTTAGGTCAGACAAAACAATTCCTCTAGGCCTGAAACTCAAGGACATTTTAAAGCCTCAGGCTCTAAAAAGTATAAACAAAAGTGATTTGGTGAGAGGGAGCAAACTGGGGGAATATGACTTCAATACCTGAAGCTGTAATTGGAGGATTAACCCCTGATATGCAAACAGACCAAACTTAAATCTGTCTGAAAAACTTGTCACCCCTGTCCATCTTGGGTGTAGCCTCTGGGAGGCTTTTGACTGCCCAAGGTGACTCTATTGAAGGCCTTTAATAAATACCCACTTTATTCCCTTAACCTTGTCTAGCCTCTGCTCTAGGTAGCCACTCCAAGGCATCACCTGTAGTGTCAGAATAGTCTCCATGATTCCATAAGGCCCTGCAGTGTCACAACAGACCATTGATTCCATGAGACCCCATAGTGTCACAATGGCCCCTTAGTTCCACTGAGCCCAGGAGTATCACTAGGGTCCCCTTGTTTCCAAAATGCCCCAAAATGCCCTGAAATGGCCCTTTAGTTTCAGAAAGCCTCAAACTGTAAAAATGGTCTCCTTTGTACCATGATGCCCTGTACTGCAACAAAGTTCTCCTTGGTTCCATGGTGTCAGAATGGCCCCTTTGTCCCATGGAGCCCCACACTGTCACTGTGCTCCCCTTGATTCCATGAGGCCCTGCCGTGCTACAATGGCCCCAATGGCTACAATGGTCTCCAGGGAGACTCTCTACAACCACCTGAACAGAGGCTGTAGTCAGGTGGGGGTCGGTCTCTTCTCCCAGGCAACCACTGACAGAATGAGAGGACACAGTCTGAAGATGAGCCAAGGACAGATTAGGTTTGACATCAGGAAAAAATTCTTCACTGAAAGGGTGATTGGGCACTGGAATCTTCTGCCCAGGGAGGTGCTGGAGTCACCATCCCTGGAGGCATTAAAAAACCAACCTTGGATATGGCACTCAGAGCCATGGATTAGTTGATGAGGTGATGTTAGGTCATAGGTTGGACTTGATAATCTCAAAGGACTTTACCAACCTCATTCATTCTCTGATTCTGTTTCATAGGAGTCTCAATTGTTCCATGAGGGCCTGCAGTGTCACAATGAATGTTTGGTTTCATGAGTCCCCACAGTGTAATAACGGACTCTCGGTGCCAAGAGGTTTCTCAGTGTCACAATGGTATTTTGGTTACAATGAACTTCTGGTTCCATGAGCTTTCATAGACTCATCAACAGTTCTGCAATGTCACAAGGCACCCATGGTTTCAGGAGGTTCCACAGTGTCACCAGGGCCTGCTTGGATCTGCAGTATAACAGTGGGCCTTTGGTTCCATGTGGCCCCACTCTGTCAAAATGGATTTCGATTCCATGAGCTCCCACAGTGTCAAAAAGCCCCTTTGTTCCTTGAGGTTCCATAGTGTCACAGTTGATTCCTTGATTCAGTGAGGCCCCGCTGTCACAAAATCTCCAAAATATCAGAATAAGACTCCTTAACACTAATTTCGTGCTAAAGAGGGTATCATTTATTCAGGCCTGAGGTCCAGCAGGGGAAAACACCAAACCTTACATAGACATGTGATGCTAAAAGCATGTTGCTCATGTACAATTGCTACATGTGTATTACAATTTATCCATTACCATGAAATCAACCCCAAGTTCCCAGTTCACTCCTTGCTTTTTCTATCACTGCAGCCTTGAGCCAGCTGTCATTTTCTTTTGCAACCATCCCTGCCAGGAAAAGAATCCCTCAATGCCTCGTTTCTCTAATGAAAGTCCAAACACAGTAAAAATTGATTGAAACCTTTTGACATCAAGGCCAAGGCTCTGTGTGTGCAGGCAGAGGCAGGCAGGAGGCAGAGCTGTCAGCAAAGGAAGGGGCCAGCGAGGTGGGGCAGCCGGGGGATGACGACAGCCTGCAGGGACAGAGGCGCAGGGCATGGACACCGTAGGACAGCCTGGGCTGCAGAGGGCACAGGGATGGGCAGCAGCTGAAAGGCCCTGACACAGCCAACTCCTGCAGCACTTGGGCCATGCAGGCTGGCCCTGGGCCTGAGGCCAGCAGGGGACAAGTGAGCCTTGCTGTACTGGGGCCTCATTGCCTCCTTGTCCCTGCTCAGCAGCCTGGCAGGGGCCGCCCCATGGTGCTGCCCTTGGCATTGCACATGGCCAGAGCCCAGTGGGCCGGGAAGAGCCCTGAGCAATGAGGGAGGGACAGGATGTGCCTTGCCAGGGGCTGGGGCTCAGCCCTTGGCCCTTTGCATTCCTGAAACACATCCAGGTTTGCTCAGCATCACAGACACCTTTCCCTTGTTTGTTCCCACCTGTCATCAGTGCCTGCAGTGTTCTGCTCTAACTGGAACCAGGGGACACTTTCTGAGTCATATCCCTCAGTGGAATCGATTAAAACCTCAAGAAACTTAGGAGTTTGAATATGACTGAATTCTTGAGAAGTTTTCCTTCAGCTCGCTCTCAGGGACTGATGTCCAGGGACTCAGGACTGTTGAAAAATCCCAGCTCTACAAAGATGGGGAAACTGAGAGGCACTTTTTAAAAAAGATTTTTTTCCATTATCAGTCTCCTTGAAGGGTGAAACATAAGAGAATAAAACTCCATGCTATGCCATCAAAACCCAAGTGTTTTCTTGGTTACAACACTTTAGAAATGCTTTTCAGCCTATTAGCTTTTGCCACACAATGGGCAAACCACCACCAATCACCTATTATTCTACCCCATGTGCTCTTGTCACAGTGCATCTTTCATGTTCTAATTCTCCAAAATATCTGATCTTTTTGCAAGGCCATTGTTTGAAACTTGTTTCTAGTTCAGTCTCTCTCTCAACAATGTCTTCTCTATTCCAGGGCCATTCTGAGTCAGCACACCTTATCTCAGAGTTTGCATGCACATGTACAAGACTGTGTGAGCTTTCAGTTTGACTTTGAGAATTCTTTACAAATCCATTTCTCACAAATATCAATCACGGAATGCTGCAATCACCTCTACTCTAAAGAGAACAGTAATAAAATACAGCTTTGAAAATACGAATGGATATTTCTAAGAAGCTCTTTGTCATATTTCTCCATAACTGGAGTTGAAAAACTTGCAAATGAACTGTACTAGACCAGAGGGAAATCAAGGCAGAAACGTTGTTTTCTAGGAAACCTCTGAAGAATTTGGTCAGAATCGAACTCCAAAGTTTCTGATACCATTCATGTGTCCCACTGAGGGACACAACTGAGAAAGTGTCCCCAGGTTCCAGTGAGAGCAGGAAATTGGAGGCAGAGATGACAGGTGGTGTGGAAAATGCAGGCACGGAGAGCTCTCAGGGCCTTGTGCATACAGGCTCAGAGATTGAGATGGATCCAAGGTTTGACCTAAGACCTTGGAGAAGGCTTGGGGAATCAGAGCATGAAAAGTAAAATATATATAAAAAATATAAGTTCTTAGTTTAAGTAGAAATATGTTTTCAGCAAACAGAAATATGCATTATGTAAGCAAAGCAGTATGTTAAGTAAGATGGTAAAAGATTGTAAAACTTAGCAATAGAACCTGTTATAAATTTAGTTAGAAGTTTAAGTTATATCAGTGTAGGTTTGTGAAGTGTTATAGGATTGGTTGAAAAATGACACATTACTGCAAAGCCATGAGAAGGAAAGCAATCAGTGATTGGTGTAAAAGGATGCTGGCAAACTTCACAGAATTATTTGATTGGCTAAAAAACGAACATAAGGCATTGTAACTAAGAATCAGGCAGCTTCTGATATTATGGCTTTGGATGTAACAGCTTTAATGTCTCACCCTTCTATGAGACTGACACCATGAGGCCATAAACCATCTTTGACAACGTCTCTCAGTTGCCCCATCTCTTGTAATATCAATCTCCCAATGCACATTTTCTTGACATCAGACATGACCAATGAAATCAATAGGGACTTATGGACACCAGGCCTATCCCATTAAAGTCAATAGGGATTTAGGGACACCTGGTTTATCCATTGAAGTCCATAGGATTTTGGTGATATTTGGTCCTAAAATGGGGAAATTTGTGTAAATTTGGGGGAAATCATGAGCTGAATTCTGGGAGTTTCCACTCCAGGATTGTAGTGCTGATGCTCTGGATGTCCTGGATGAATTCCTGGAGGCCAATCCCGAATCCCTGATCCCTCACCTGTGGTCCATGCTGGAGCTGGGCCTCCAGATGAGCCCAAAAATTTCCATTGTCAGCCTGAAATCTGGGAATTCTAAGCCCAAAATTGGTAATTTTAGCATCCAAATTGTTGGGACATCAGCACTACCCACTGAAGTAAAAAGGGATTGAAGGACACCAGGTCTACTCATTGATAGGGCTTGATTGGGAATAGTTACTCTTTAAACTGGGAGCACTGGGAGGGGCTAAGGGGGGACACTGGGGTGATTGGGAGCACTGAAGCAAAAGTGAGGCCACTGGGAGGGATTTGTAGAGATAAATGGAGATAAACAGGACTCCAGATCTAACCAATTGAAGTCAATAGAAATTTAGGGACAGCAGGGCTACCCTTTAAAGGCAATGGGGTTTAGGGGCACCAGGTCTACCCAGTCGATGCAAAGAGGATGTTTTTAGGGACCCCAGGAGTTTTTGTTTATCCAGGAATCCAAGGGGTAACCGGGAATATCCTGGTGATTTCTGGGGGTATCCAGGTGATTTTTGGGGATAACCAGGTGTAATCAGGTGATTGTTGAGGGGGATCCAGGTGATTTTGGGCAGTGTCCAGGTGTACCCTGATAATTTCTGGAGATATCAAGGTAATTCTTGGGGCACCCAATTACCCTGACTCACCCTGACAGGCCAGGAGAAGATGATGGCCACCGTCCTCTAAGTCGACATGGACGGAGATGACCCTTGGCAGCTGCGGGGCTGTCGGGGGGCACCCCAACATTCAGGGGGTACCCAAAACTCCAGGTGAGGACATCAGGGGTGAGAGGGAGCCCTGAGTTACCTCAGGAGAGGATGCAGTGCAGGTACAGCCAGGTGCTTTGGTGCATGGGGTTGGTGAAGATGGTATTCTGCAGCAGCTCCAGCTCTGGGGTGGGCAAAGGAGGCACCCCAAAATATCAGGGGGGGCACCAGGGGAAACCCCAGTATCTCAGTGGGGGCACCCAGGTATCCAGGAGTTCAGATCTACCCATTGAAATCATTGGGGATTTAGGAACACCAGGTCTACCCATTCAACACAACAGAACCCACCAGCTCCCACTTTAGGAGAGGGAGGGGCTGGAAAACTTTGAGGATTCCACAAAATTGTGGGAGATTTTTTGAGGAATCCCTCACCTTCCTTCAGCCTTCCAGGGGGCAGTGCCCTTGCTGTAGTTCCTGGTGGGCATCAGCAGCCCCAGGCAGTGTTGCCAGGCCGAGAAGTTGGAGAAGTTGCGGCTCAGCAAGGCCCTGGTGAAGGCCAGCTCAGCTTTGAGGTCCTGCCTGGCTGCAAGTGCCTACCAGTGTTCCCAGGTGTGGACTGGGAAGGCACCAGTATAAACCATTAAGTGCTTGGATCCACTCCTGAGGTCCGGAGGCCTATGGCAGCAGCTCCCAGTATAAACCAGTAAGGTCTCATGCACCCAAACCCATTCCCAGTGTAGTCTAGGGGCTCCTAGTGTGGTCCTGGGGCTCCCAGGTTTATACTGGGAGGGCACCAGTATAAACCAGTAAGCACTGGGCGCCACCCCTGAGCCTCTGAGCCCATAGCAGCAGCTCCCAGTATAAACCAGTAAGGCCAGCACAATCTGAAGTCACTCCCAGTAGGTCCCAAGTTCCATTCCAGTATAAATCAGTAAGGCCAGCACCCCCAGAAGTTGATCCCAGTGGAGTGCCAAGCATCCCTAAGCCCCGTCCCAGTATAACCCAGTACACCTCAGTTTAACTGAGTAAAATCCAGAGTATCCCCATATAACCCAATATAAACCACTACAATCCAGTCATTGCCAGGACCACATCCCACTATAACCCAGTGACCCCCAGCACCCCATCCCAATATAAACCAGTTTAACTTGCAGTCAGCCACCAGGTCCTTAAGCCAGCAGGGGGCACTCACACACCCCGTTCCCTTTCCCAGTAGAACCCAGTACAAATCACTAACATCCCAGCACCCCATCCCAGTGCAAACCAGTATAACCAAGTAACCCCCAGCACCCCATCCCAGTACAACCCAGTATAAACCAGTCACTCCCAGTACCACATCCCAGTATAACCCAGTACAGATCAGTAACCCCCCAGCACCCCATCCCAGTACAAACCAGTACAAACCAGTATAAACCAGTACAACCCACTCACAGTTGCAGGGGTCGGCCACCAGGAGGTGCTCGCACAGTGCCAGGTCCTCCCGGCCAGCAGGGGGCGCTACAGCATGGCCGAGCACCCAGCCCTGGTGGTGCCACACCCCGTAGGATTTGGGGTTCACCCCCAGGTACTGCCCAATGAACGACAGCTCAGGTGGCACCCTGAAACCTGTATAAACCAGTCCAGTCCAGTATGGACCAGTATGGACCAGTATAAGTGGTAAAAACCAGTAAAAACCAGTAAACAACAGTGTAATACAAGCCAATAGTAACCAGTACAAACCAGTATAGAAAAGAAAAAAAGAGTATGGACCGCTACAAACCAGGAAAATAGGTAAAAACCAGTACAAAGCAGTGAAAACCCTTGTCTGTGTCAGGAGCCAAGCTGGCTGGGCCTGGTAACAAACCTGCTGCCCAAAGTCAGTAGAAATGTTACAACCCATTTCAAACACCTTAACACCCATCCCTGCACCCACCACATGATTTGGAAAGATATGAGCACACATCTTTCCTCTCACATTGATGGTTCCTGTGCTGGTGACAGTCTTTTAAACCCAGCCTTCAGCCTGAGCTCTCTGCTGTTGCAGTTCCATGCACAGAGGTTGTTGTCTCTCAGCCCTTCCATGGGCAGGCCGGTGTTCAGCCATCTCCAGGACAGCAGGGCCCCAGCCCACGTCACTGTGCCCTGGGGAGACAGAAACCATCACTCCAAATGTCCCCTCCTCCTTCTTCCCAGGCATTTGGGCCTGCCAGTGGGGTTTGCTGCTGGGTGCCAAGGAAAAAGGAGACCCCTGTGACACTGCGGGGTTCCACAGAACCAAACATCCATTGTGACACCACAGAACCTCACAGAACCAAGGAGACCATGGTGACACTGTGGGGCCCCATGGAACCAAGAATTCCATTTTGACACTGAAGAACCTCATGGAACCAAGGGTCCATCGTGACACTCTGGAACTACAGAGCCCATTGGTGAGAATATGGAAACCCAAGGAACCAAAAGTCCATGTGACAGAGCAAGACCTCATGGAACCCAAAAAGAGCATTGTGACACTGTGGGGTCCCATGGACCCAAATCTCCACTGTGACAGTACAGAACCTCATGGAACCAAGAGTGCATGGTGACCCAGCGAGCCCTTGTAGAACCAAGGAGTCCACAAGTGTTTACACAAAATAAAGAACTCTGTATTGCTGTGTTCTGCTGACATTTTTCCTTAAATATCTCTGCTTTGGGGAAGGGAAACCTCCGTGGTGGGACCTTGGGCTGGCACACACTAATGGAAGGTGTCTGTCTGCAATGAGGAAATCCGGGAGTTTTAGATTGCTAAAAAAAAAAAAAAAAACAAAAAAAAACCAAACAAACAAAAAAAACCAAAAAAAAAACAACAAAAAAAACCCAAAAAAAAAGCAGCCAAGAAAAACAAAAAAGGGAAAAAACTCATTTTTGCTTGAGTGCAGCCAGTTCTCCAAACTGGGACAAAGCAGGTCTCAGGTGAGTGAGGACAGACAGGATGGGGTTGGGCAATGTGGAGCAAGGTTGTCCACACTGGCTCAGACCTCAAGGCACAGCTTCTGTGAGCAGGCCAGACCTCCTGAGGAGAGACCCTGCATCAATATCAATCACAGAATGCTGCAATCACCTCTGCTCTAAAGAGAACTGAAATATAATGCATCCACTGAAATAGGAACGGATATTTCCAAGAAGCTCTTTGACATAATTCTCCATAATTGGAGTTGAAAACCTTCTCCTGAACTGCACCAGATCAGAAGGAAATCAAGGCAGAGCCATGGTTTCTCAGGACTTGCTTGATCCCAATCAGCCCCGTGGTGCATTTGAGGCTGAGCCTTCGAACCTCAGGGCCTGAGGGGAGATTGCACAAACCCTTCCAAGAATCAAAGTCAAAAGAGAAGTCCAAAGTGTCTTGAGATATTAATGGGTCCATTCCCAACACAGGCTCCTCATGGACTCCTTGGAGGAGAGAATGGGAGGCCATGATTGCCCATAAACCTTTGAGGGAGTCAGAGAAGAAAGGAAAAAGGAAAGTACCTTGAAAAATTTCAAGTACCTTGAAGCATTAATGAACCCCACTGAGTGTTGTTACTGACAAAGGCTCTCAAGGGACTCATTAAAGCAGATGATTGGAGGCCATGATTGCACAAAGCTCTCAGAGACTCCAAGGCAAAAGCAAAACCCAAAGTCCTCTGAAAAACCTGCAGTCCCTGGGAGCATGAAGGAGCCCCCAGGGCCATTCCTGACCAAGGCTCCCCAGGGACTCATCCCAGCAGATCCCTGAGGCCACTGGGATGTGTGGGGATGCTGAGGGCAGGACAAGGGGTGCCAGTGGCCAGCCTTGCTGGGGCTGTGCCAGGAGGCCCCAGTGGCTCAGGACAAGGTGTCACCTCCCAGCCCTTGGTGGCACAGAACCTGCTGTGCCCCAGGGCACCAAGACTTGGTTTCTCTTTGTCCCCACCTGTCATCACTGCCTCCAATTTCCTGCTCTGACTGGAACCTGGGGACACTTTCTCAGTTGTGTCACTCAGTGGGACCCATTAAAACTTTCGGAAACTTTGGAGTTTGATTCTGACTTAGAGTTCTTGAGAGGTTTCTTCAGCTCCCACTCAGGGACTGATGCTCAGAGACTCAGCCCCAATCCCTGAGAGTGTCATTAAAGTCCTTGTGCTGTGTCTGTGCTGATGAGCTGGGCCAGGCTCCTGGCACAGAAGGTGATCCTAGCAACCAAGAAGAGCTTCAAAAACACATTTCTCTTCATGAGCAGCTCTTCTCCCAGCCCAGCCGAGCTGGGGCACTGCCTGCAGCCACCCCAGGCACAGCACAGAGGCACAGAGAGCTTCAATCAGTCAGGGCTGGGAAGATGCTCAGAAGTGACTGGGGCAGAATCACTCCCAGCCTTGACACAGGAAGCCTCTGGCTGCAGGACAATGCAGCTGCAGGTTCTGCACTGATCTCCTAAAGCTGCAACATCCCAATGCCTGCAGACTATGTGAGTACATTCTCTGATGATCTCTTGTGTAGAGCAGCCAGGGGTGCCCAGGGCTGTGGTGCAGAGCAGGGTCCTGCAGCCCAGGGCGCTGTGCTGGGGCAGGGACTCTGCTGCCTGCCAGGGACAGCTCTCAGCCAGCCCTGGGAGCTGTTCCCAACACTGGGGGACAAGGTCTGGGTGGAAGGAGACAGCTGGTAAGGCTTGGGAAAAAAAAGGGTTCTGCTTGTGGGGTGAGGATGCTGCATTGTTCAGGACTGCTCCCAGCATAACATTTAACTGCAGAATATTTCTAGGTAGATTACACAGAGAGCACAGTGAGGCAGGGGCTGCATAAAAGGGAAAATCCAGATTTTGTAATTTACTGCTCTGGGTTGCCTAGAAGGGAAATTGCATATAGATATTAATCTCTTCAGAGTGGGAAAAATAGAAAATCTTTTTCTTGGATCTTAATAAAGCAGTCAGTGACAGAAATCAGCACAGGGTCCCTCACAGGCAGCATGGCAGCATCAGTGTCACTTTTCCAGCCTCCTCAGGGTTATTATTATCTTGCCACCGGAGCCTGCACAGGCAGAGCTGACCGTGGGCAGTGCCCTGTGCTAGGAAGGGTCTGAAGGGCAGAGTTGAGCCCCCAGGGTTGGGCTGGGCTCTGGCAGCACTGGCAGGGTCCAGCGCTGGGCATAGGGAAGCAGCTGCTGGCAGGGACAGCTCCAGGCAGCAGAGCCCTGGGCAGGCAGTGGGGGAAAAGTGACACCAAGCTGGGCTGGGATATTTCAAGTCCTCTCCAAACTGAACTATTCCATTATTAGTTTTATTACAGATCCCCATGCCAAGACACAGGAAATGTCCAACAGCAGCTCCATCAGCCACTTCCTCCTGCTGCCATTGGCAGACACGCGGCAGCTGCAGCTCCTGCACTTCTGCCTCTTCCTGGCCATCTCCCTGGCTGCCCTCCTGGCCAATGGCCTCATCATCAGCGCCGTAGCCTGCAGCCACCACCTGCACACCCCCATGTTCTTCTTCCTGCTCAACCTGGCCCTCACTGACCTGGGCTCCATCTGCACCACTGTCCCCAAAGCCATGCACAATTCCCTCTGGGACACCAGACACATCTCCTATGCAGGATGCACTGCTCAGGTCTTCATGCTTATCTTCTTCATTGGGTCAGAGCTTGCCCTCCTGACCATCATGTGCTACGACCGCTACGTGTCCATCTGCAAACCCCTGCACTACGGGACCCTCCTGGGCAGCAGAGCTTGTGCCCACATGGCAGCAGCTGCCTGGGCCAGTGGCTTTCTCAATGCTCTGCTGCACACAGCCAATACATTTTCCCTGCCCCTGTGCCATGGCAAGGCCATGGATCAGTTCTTCTGTGAAATCACCCAGATCCTCAAGCTCTCCTGCTCACACTCCTACCTCAGGGAACTTGGGCTCATTGTATTTTCCATCTGTTTAGGACTTGGTTGTTTTGTGTTCATTGTTTTCTCCTATGTGCAGATCTTCAGGGCTGTGCTGAGGATGCCCTCTGAGCAGGGACAGCACAAAGCCTTTTCCACCTGCCTCCCTCACCTGGCTGTGGTCTCCCTCTTCCTCAGCACTGCCATATTTGCTCACCTGAAGCCCCCATCCATCTCCTCCCCATCCCTGAATCTGGCACTGTCAGTCCTGTACACAGTGGTGCCTCAAGCCCTGAACCCCCTCATTTACAGCCTGAGGAACCAGCAGCTGAAGGCTGCAGTGTGGACACTGATCACTGGATGGCATCAGAAACCTTAAACTACTTGCGAGCTTCTGAAAATCATGTGCAATAAAATTCATCTTAATTGTTCTTGTTGGTTTGATTTTGGACGTTGTTTTTCTTTGGTGTACTATTTCAATATTGTCTATAAAAAAATGTCATTATTTAAACCAATTCTGATTTTGTCTCCACCTTCCCTGTAATCACAGACAGTGTGAATGAGGGGCTGTGCTCTTGATGGCTTCAAACAACCTAATGGATATCTCTCCCAGGAAAGTTTTGTCCAGAGCTCCCCCTTTTGTTCCCTTCTCTGGAGCTGCAGCAGCAATGTCTGTGTGCAGAGCTGGGGCAGATCACTGCTGGCACAGCAGCTGTGCCCAGCAGCAGCAGCAGCACTTGGTGTTGCCAGTGCTGCTCCCGTGCCACTGCCCCGCTGCCCTCCTGGCCCTCGTGTTGCTGCAGGGCCTGAGTGCTCTCGGGGTCGGGCACAGCCCTGGGGGTGGCAGTGCCGGGGCTGCAGCAGGGACAGGCCATGGGCACTGCTGGGGCAGCGCTGACGCCTCAGGCCAGGGCCTGGGGGCTCCAGGCTCCTTGGCCAGGCTCTCTCCACAACACTTGGCCGGCCCAATGCTGAGCACAGAAAAGCCCTGGGAGCAGCCCCAGGCTGGCCGTGGGCAGGCTGGGGGCAAACAGCATGGCTGGTGCTCTGCAAGCTCCCTGCAAGGGGGACACCCTGGCAAGGAGCAGCAGAGCAGGGGCTGATCCATCCCCACTGTGCTGGACACCCCAGGGCAGCGTCCCAGAGCGTCCTCATGCACCTGCCAACAACATCCCCCCTCTGCAGCCCTGGCCTCTCCCCCAGCTCACACAGGAGCCGCATCCTTGCAGGCACACACACGGCAGCACTGGCTCAGGAGCCCCTGTTTGCATTGCACACAGCAGGCTCAGCACCCTCATGGTGCTGCTGTGGGGACATGGAGCTGAGTGAACACAAATGCCATCAGCCCCTGGGGCCAGCAATGGCTGGGGGACGGCAGGGAAACCCATCAGCTTTGTCATGGCCTCTGAAGTCAGCCAGAAAGTTTGTTCCCATGAGCTGTGAGTTTCCTGTCCCACTGCAGATGTTGTTGCTCAGAGCCAGGTCTGCCTGGCAGCCACTTCCAAAATGTCCTGAGCATTTGCTTGGCTTCATCTTTCCTATCTTTACTCTTGCTAGAAATTTTTCTAGATTTCTTCCTCTTGCCCATCCCTGTACCCTCCTCTGCAAACAACTCATCTCTGCCCTTTCCTCTCTGGCCCCACTCACCATTTCTGTTCCTGAGCTGGCACCATGGGAATGTCCCTTGGAAGCAGGATCATTCTCCCAGTGCTTCAGGAATTGTCTGCAGGGTCCTGCAGTGCCTCGTGCTGCTCCCTTGCCAGAGGCACCTCAGGCCAGGGGGGCACATCTGGGCTGCTGTGTCTGGGTGTGGGGCTCCCTGTTGTGGGCAATGAGGAGGGGCTGGAGAGGCTCTGCAGGACTGACAGGATGGGCTTTGGGGCTGTGTGAAGAAGCTGAGGGACTTGGGCTGCTGGACCTTGTGAAGAGGAGGCCCAGGGCTCATCCTGCAACTGCTCCAGGGGTGGTTTCAGAGAATCACAGAATCAGCCAGACTGGAAAAGCCGTTGGAGATCATGAAGTCCAACCTGTGCCCTGACACCACCTTGTCTCCCTGAGCCTCCTCCAGGATAAACATCCCTAGCTCCCTCAGCTGCTCCTCACATGATTTGTGTTCCAGATCCCTCACCAGCCTTGTTGCCCTTCTCTGGACATGCTCCAGCCCCTCCATGTCCTTCCTAAATTGGGGACCCAAAATTGGACACAGCACTCGAGGTGCTGCCCAACCACTGCCGTGTACAGGAGAAGATTCACTGCCCTGCTCCTGCTGGCCACACCATTCCTGATCCTGGCTAGTTGCCATGGATTTTCTTGGCCACCTTGGCATACTGCTGGCTCATGTCCAGCCTGCTGTCCATCTGTGTCCCCAGGTCCCTTTCTGCATGGCCACTGTCCAGCCACTCTGTCCCCAGCTTGTAGCACTGCAGGGGTTGTTGTTGCCAAAGTGCAGGAGCCAGCATTTGGTCTTATTAAACCTCTCCTTGGATTTGGGCCCTGGATCCAGCCTGTCCAGGCCCGTGTATAGAGCCCTCCTACCTTCCAGAAGATCCACACTCACACCCAGCTTAATGTCAACATGATTCCATACAGTCCTAGAGTCTCACAATTTCATGAGGCCTCCCAGTGTCACAATGTCCCTTTGGTTCCATGGAGCCCCAGGGTATCACAAAGTCCCTTGGATCCTTGTACCCTGCAGTGTCACAATGGATCCTTGGTTCCATGAGGTCTCACAGTGCAGCAATGCTCTCCTTGTTTCCACAGTGTCACAATGGCCTCTTGGTTATACAAGGTCCAGCAGTATCACAGTGGTCTCCTTGTTTCCACAAGGACAAAAAGTGGCACAACTGTCTTCTTGATTTCATGAGGTCGCATGGAGTCACAGGGACCCCTGAATTCCATAAGGGTCCACAGTGCCACACTGGACTCCTGCTGACACAAGATCCTGTAGTGTCACAATGGTTTCTTGGTGCCATGACACTCTCCATACCCAGCCAGGCCAGTCATTTTCCTCACTAGATCACTTCTGGCACACTGGGACAGGCTCCTTCTGCTCATTCATCATTCCTTTCTTGAAGTGTCTCCATCTGTAAGGGTAGGTCTGATGTTTCCCTCGATTTTGCCTCCCAACCATGGGAAAGACACCTCGAGGACCCCCACCCAGGCTGACTCCCAACAATGGTTTCCTGGCCGGGCCAAGGTGGATGCTCGTGACTGTGTGCTGGTGTATTGTGTTCACTGGACTGTGCTGTTGTGGCACCAACCAGAGGTTGTGTTGTACCAACTGAGGACTGCTTGACTGTACCTGTCTCCTGCAGCACCACACAATCGTCCATAAATCTTCCCACCTCTTGGCCAGAGGCCACTCGCTTTGGAGAAGGACTATAAAAGAGCGACCCTCTGGGAAAGACCCTTTGAGATCTCTCCACTGATGAAGACCCGTCTACCCCCTGGAGAAGACCCCTGAGATCTCCCCACGGATGAAGACTCGTCTATCAGATGACCCGTGAGGACGCCCGTCTCATCTGTTGGTAGCTATTTTCCCATCCCCTTCTTTTCTTCCTCTCTCCCTATACTTTGTTTCCTATACCTCTCCCCTTTACCGTAACTGAATTGTTGGCATTTGATGAAATGCATTGCTGTTGTTGAATAAACTGATTTTCTGCTGTTGAATAAACTGATTTTGTCCCCTGCATTTTGCCTGTTTGCACCTTTAAGATCCAAAGAGCCATCACGACCCCCGCTCTGCATTAATAGTGGATCGTGACATTAAATTGGCATCACGGACAGGATTTTCTGGCAGACAGAAGGGATGCAAGGTTGTGTGTAGTCTGTATCAGGGGAAGGAAGTCTTACTCCAGCCGCACCTAGCTGGCCACCTTGAAAGGGTGAGCCTGTCTAGAAAGCAAGACGGGTTTTTCTGATTTCCCACAGACTGCAGACACCTTGGTGTGGAGCATCCCCAGACTCGCTTGAGGGCTCTGTTGTCAGAATTTCACAAAAGATCTACTGGTGCAAAAGGCGGGACACTGTTGTTGTTGTTGTTGTTGTTGTTGTTGTTGTTGTTGTTGTTGTTGTTGTTGTTGTTGTTGTTGTTGTTGCTGCTGCTGTTGTTGTTGTCTTGTTGTTTTTTTATGATGTTTGACTACTTGGTGCAGTGAAGAGACAACCTGGTGTTTTGTAACTAAGGAGTACCTCCCAAGTAGTTTGGTCTCTTCACCCACACAGGGAAGCGAAGGGGGGCACACAGCGGAAGCTGTTTCGTTGTGTGTGGTAACTTAAGCAATTGACCTCCCTGTGTTGGTTTTTACCTATCCCTTCACAAAATGACTGAGAATTCCGCTGTAACAGATAAAGCTGCATTTTATGCTCTATTAGCTAAGTATAGTGCCAGACCGTCCCAAGGTGGGGAGGATTGGGTGAACAATAATTGGTTTAATGTGGAGAATGTGATTGATAGAATATATTCTTTGCAACATGAATCAAAGTTCAAACTGGCCAAAAATAAAACCATACTCTGCTCAGTTTTGGGAGCTTGTCTTAAGGCAGCCATAGAAACTCGCTCTAAGCGAGTGAGTGAAGAAAGCACAATTATAGATTCTTTACAAAATCTTGTTCAAATTTTGCAAAAACAATTAGATCAAGAAAGGAATGAGAACCATTTGTTGCCAGATGAAAATAATTTGTTAAAAGCTGCCTTAAGAGAAGAATGGGACAAAAATTCAATGCAGTGTGTAACACCAAAAAAAAGCACAGGAGAAGGAAGCTATTCACATTAATCCAATACACTCTCCAAAAGACCTAATTTTGATGAAAAATTGTGGGGAACACTGCTGCCCCAACTTGAAACCTGTGATTAAAATAGAATATGATTATATCAGTGATGCACCCCCCAAGCAACCTTCTCCACAGGTTCTGGGCAGTGTACCAGAGCAAACTTCTCCACAAGTTCTGAACAATGAACCAAATCAATCTCCTCCACAGGCTCTGGGAGTTGAGCCAAAGCAGTACACCTGCACTGGGCTTTCCCAAGGGTATGAACATTCCCCCACTTCGGCCCACCACACTTTAGCCCAGGAATTAGAAAAGATACCCAAACCTGACAATACAGCTGTCTATCAATACATTGATGATATTCTGGTGGGAGGGGATGAAATAAAAGTAGTGGGGAATACTCAACAAAAAATAATCTCTCATTTGGAAAACCCTGATTTGCAAATTTCCTCAGAGAAAATTCAAAAACCTTCTCAGGAGGTGAAGTTTTGGGGAATTTGGTGGAAAGGAGGTATGACATGTATTCCACCTGATACTCTAACCTCCTTAGATCAAATTAAATTGCCTGAATCCAAGAAAGAGCTCCAACAGCCTCTAGAATTATTAGTGTTCTGGAGAAAACACGTCACAATCACTATTGAGACCCCTTCCCCTGACGGGGTGGCCCAGAGATCCTCAGTTGGGAAGTGGTATGCCCAGATAAAACATGACTGTAACATCTTCTCAGTAACAGAAGGAGCTGTAAAAAATCTGGCAATACAAGAAACTGAGAGCTTGGCTAATAGCCATGACAAACCTGCCTTGGTAATTAAAGTAGCCACTCCTTTCTCCCCTGAACAATCAGCAAATTCTTGGTTCACTGATGCTTTTGCCAAACGAGAGGGAAAGGTGTGGAAATACAGGCAGTAGCCCTCCCCATTCTGCTGGTGAACGAATTATTACTGAGCGAGAAGGCAGCTCTCAGGCTGGGGAGCTGACAGTTGTTTGGAGTGTTTTCCAACTTGAGGTACAGAATACCTCTCTTGTTTACATCTACACTGACTCCTATGCTGTGTTTAAAGGAGGTACAGAGTGGCCTACTTCTCAGCAGCAAAATGATTGGGAAGTTAACAGAATTCCAGTCCACGCTACACACTGAATAGTTCCATCATTTTAATCTCCTGCCTCCTGGAGGCAGACTCTGTTTGTGTTTACTTTTCACAGAAGAACACCAAGGGACATGAAGAAGCACCCCCTTAGTGTTGGATGACAAAAACAAGGTTTTTCCTCCTTTCATGGTGACACAAGGTGATGATGTCACAATAACTTGTAAATTAGTGGCTGGATCCCTCACCGAACCTGCATACAGTTATGGCACAGGACTTTATGGCCGTGTTTTATATTGTGAAATTCATCATTAGGACTGTTGGTTAAACTTAACTGCTATACAATTTTCCTATAAAATCGTGTGTGGAAAAAATGATACAAAATACTGGGGGGAACTTGATGTTAATGTTGTAACACCTACTACCCAACCACCAGTTGTGTTGAGCCCTACAATTTTTCAATTTGGACCTTATCTAATTAGATAATGTCTCAGAAGTTCAGCCAGCTTGTTCACCCTTTCTACAGACTTCTTTTCAGGGATGGATAACCTGGCTGCGGAAACAGAATCCTTCTAAAAAACGAATGGCAAGAGACATAACCGGTGTTGTGGGAACAGGATTGGGAATTTTGAATAGCATCGATTCAGAAGTACTAATGAATAAATTGGCTACCACAGCTGGAGATGTAACCAAATTACAACAGCCCCTGCAAACAGCCTTAACAGCTTTGGGAACCCAACAATGGTTGTTATCAAACATATTACCAAGTTGGGAAAAGGTAAACGTAAATGACCACAAATTGATAATCGATGCATTTGGTGCTACTTAAAATAACATCTCTCTGTGTCTCAGCTGTATCCAGGCCCAGTTGTGGATACAGTCAGTTGCTGCTTTAATTATAAGAGAAGGTGAGGAAGGCACTTTTCCCACTGAAATCCGAAAAATAGTCTGGGACAGTGCCACTGATTTTGAAAAAGAATTCCAGTCCTGGTGGAACCTAATAAATTTTACCTATGATCCCAGCACAAACACTGCCACAGCCTTTGTACTGACAATTCGTAATGCTTCAGTGCATTCAATATTCCCCATCATTGCATTGGGGTTGAACCATGATGGAGCTATTCTCTATCTTTTCGAGCATAGGGAATGGGCCTGTCAAATTGGTGGGAGGTGGAAAACTGTCAATTTGGAAACTTGTATTGTCCGGGAAGAACAAGGGTTTATCCGTGAAAGTAATGCAATCAGAACTCAAGATATCTGCTTGGACACAGAACAGAATGTTTGTAACTTTGAAATTCATCCAAATGAGATTCCTGAAACAGTACTGGTATATATAGGCAATGGATGTGCATGCTTTAGAACTGCTTGTGATAGTGTTTTCATAGAAAATTTGGTAATGAATACTAAAAATCATTCAAACTTTTGTGTCTGTAACTTTACTAGGATTTCAGGATGTGATTTTTCCTATGTAGCCCCAGTTACTTCTCACCATCTTTTGCAGTCAAATTACACACTGATCCACCATCTATTGCCCACTCCAATTGGAATGAACCTCTCTCTGGTGAAGCAATTGTTGCTCCACCAAGATCTGATCAAAATTTTGGAGACGATGAAGAAAAACAGACAGAAAACTCTAATAGCTGTTCATCACAATGTGGAAAAAATACATCGTGTTTTGGAAAGAGTAAAGACAGATGCTGGACACAGGTGGTGGGATACTCTATTTGGGTGGTCACCTACTGCTACAGGTGTCCTGAACAAATTGTGTCATCCCACCATTGTTCTCTTGATTTTAGATTTAACTGGTTTTGTTTTATCAGCAATCCTATACGTTATGAGTTGAAGAATAATGAAACAGTTAGCACAATTGGCATCTGTGACAGATGTATCCAGCTCAGTCACTGTTGACATCCCTAGGGTTATTGACACAAGATTCTAATAGGATAAAATATGATTTTTAACTAAAATTTATTATCTTTTAACTGCAATTAAAAGTGCTTAATCAAAAATTTGCTTTCTTTGTTATGAAAAATTGATTTATTTTTAATCAAAAATTGAAAAATTAAAGAATTGATCAAATTGTTTAAAATTGTTAGCAATCAAAAATTGAATATAATTGTTTTGCTTTGTTTTCCTTTTTTCTCTTTTTCCTTATCCTTTCCCTTATCTTTTTCCTACTTTCCTGTCTCTGTTTTCCGGGATATGCTACCAACGGGGACGAGTCCTGAAGACACCACGACTGGAGACTTCACTACGACTCTACAAAGGGGCGCTCTTGACGACGATCGTGAGTCACGGGGTGGTGTAAGGGTCGGTCCGAAGTTCCCCTCGATTTTGCCTCCCGACCGTCACAAGGAGACCTCGAGGACCCCACCCAGGCTGACTCCAAACAATGGTTTCCTGGCCGGGCCAGGTGGATGCTCCTGACTGTGTGCTGGTGTATTGTGTTCACTGGACTGTGCTGTCGTGGCACCAACCAGAGGTTGTGTTGCATCAACTGAGGACTGCTTGACCGTACCTGTCTCCTGCAGCACCACACAATGGTCCATAAATCTTCCCACCTCTTGGCCAGAGGCCACTCGCTTTGGAGAAGGACTATAAAAGAGCGACCCTCTGGAAAAGACCCTTTGAGATCTCTCCACTGATGAAGACCCCTGAGATCTCCCCACGGACGAGGACTCGTCTATCGGATGACCCGTGAGGACGCCCGTCTCGTCTGTTGGTAGCTATTCTCCCATCCCTTCCTTTCCTTCCCCTTTCCTTATCCTGTACCTCTCCCCTTTACCATAACGGAATTGTTGGCATTTGATGAAATGCATTGCTGTTGTTGACTAAATTGATTTTCTGCTGTTGAATAAACTGATTTTGTCCACTGCATTTTGCCTGTTTGCACCTTTGAGATCAAAAGAACCATCACGACCCCCGCTCTGCATTAATAGCAGATCGTGACACCCTCCCACTGAGGCCCATGAGAAGACACCATTTCCTTTCAGCCCCAGGGCTGGTGACCTCCTCTCCCACCCCACAGAGCTCTGGAGGGCTCCTGATGCTCTCCTGCCCTCACCATTCCCACCCCAGATTCCAATGCTTGGGGACAGCCACGAGCATCCTGTGAGGCCACCGGTCCACGTTCCCAAGAGATGGGGTCAGGGCTTGTCTGTCGTGCTTGGCACAGCCCAGGCAGGGCTTTCATAGCCACATTCCACACTGAAAATGAATCCATTACATTTAAAAAAGAATGACAGAATATCTTTTATTTTCCTGTTGATTCTTTTCTAGACTATACACTGATGCCAGCAATCTCTAGTTGATATTGATCCCAAGCACCTCCTAATGCAGTCTGAAAAAATATGAAAGTCAAGACCCTTTATGGCTGACAATCAGTCACACTCTGTCCCTACCCCCACCCCACCATTTCCCCCATCCAAGCCCTGGCACTCAGAGCAGCCTTGTGCAAATCTGAGCTCCCTCCCCTCCAGGCTGTGCCTGCAGCTTTCAGCTCCTTGGCACCAACTCCCACCTGCTTTCCTTGGAGAAGGAGCTGCCTGAGACACAGAGGGATGTTCATTTCTTGTCAGCAAACAAACCAAAGGCAGGCACAGCTCCATAACAAACAGAAGTCCAGGCCAAGGAGTGCTGGGCATTGGAGCCACATCCAGGGGTGTCCCCAGGGCTCAGGATTGGGGCCAGGGCAGTGAAATCTCTTTCTTGCTGATGTGGACGAGGCCATGGAGGGCACCCTGAGTCAGTGTCCAGGTGAGGCCAAGCTGGGTGGGAGTGTGGCTGTGCTGCAGGGCAGGAAGCTCTGCAGAGGGATCTGGACAGGCTGGAGCCATGGGCCCAGGACAATTGGATGAGGTTCAGCAAGGCCAAGGGCTGGCTCCTGCCCTGGGCTCACAACCACCCCAAATCCCTGGCTGTGCCCTGCCCCTGATCCCCACAGCCTGTCCTGTTTCCTTCATCCCTGCATTGCCAGGGACTCTGTGGGACAAGGGAGCTCTGCTGTGGGGATGGAGGGAGGTGCAAGTGCCACCACTGCAGTGGGACCCACAACTCATCAGGTTTGTGTCCTTTAGGGGTCAGCAACTGGTGAGACTCAGAGGCACAGAAGGTTTCTCTTCTTGGCCAACATAAAAAAAAGTACCAATGATAAAATTCAATAAACTTCAAAATTCTTTCCTCAGCTCTTTGCAATGTCAAAGCAGTATCTGATGTATCCACCATGAACAAGGTATTTCCATACAGAAACAGTTTTAGACACAGACATTAGAAAGGGTGATTCTGTGATAGATGTAGACACAATTAAGATGTTGACTAATGTGGAATGACCAGAGAACAATGGGAGGAGGCAATCTGGGAGCAATGGCAAGGCCATAGGACCAGCTGGTCTAGGGAAGAGATGTCCTTAGACATGGCCATTTAAACAGGAGAGGTGGAAACACCCAAATGAAGAGGGACATGAAATTATGGACAGTATAGTGGTAACACAGGTACAGATGAAGATCAGTATTTCTTGTCCTGCCATCAGTACACATCCAGGAAATTTCTCTTCTCTTCTGGTGGGAAATTTTGACATTTCTTAAAGTACTCAAATGCCCCTGCTAATGAGATGTGCTCGTGCACCTCTCAAGCTGCAGGTCCCCTACAGCCCCAGAGGGCTCCTGTCCCATAAACATCTGCTCCAGCCCATTCCAAAATCGGGAACAGCATCGTCCTGGGATCATCAGGGAGCTGAGGTTGGAAGGGACCTCAGCAAGTCTGCAGTCAAACCTGTCAGAAACTGGGTCAGACCAAGTGGTTCAAGGCTTGATTTGGTGTGGATTGGAAATTCCCAAAGCCAGGGATGGGGCAGCATCTCAGAACCTGTCTGAGCCCATGGGAACAAAGGTTTTCCACATGTTCTGTCTGATCTCCCCTCATTCCCCTTCCACCCATTGACTTTTGTCCCCTCCAGCCCCCCCACCCAGTGCAGAGCCTGGCTCTGTGTTCTCCATCAGCTCCTGGGTGGCTCTGCCAGGCTGGCATGAGGAGCCCCTCAGCCTTCCCTGCTCCAGGCTGGACAAGCCCAGCTCCCTCAGCCTCTCCTCACAGCCAAAGGGCTCCAGCCCCACCTTGGAGGCCCTTCCCTCACCCTGCTCCAGCTGCCAGACATCTTTCCTGCCCTGGGCAACCCAAAGCAGGCCCCAGTGACCTGGATAATCCACGGCCTTGATGTCCTGGTCACACAGCCCTGGCCCCTTGTCCCCGTGTCAGGCTCTGGGGTTGATTTGTGGAACATCCTTGGGGGAGGCTGTGGCTCCAGGTGGAGCAGGGGGATCCCGGGGGACAGGGGACCCTGCTGGGCATGAACAGCATTGGACTTGTCTGGGGAAACTGTGAGGGGGGGCTGGGGCAGAGTGACCAACCCAGTGACCTCACACAGCCCTGCTGTGATGTCACAAAGCAGCCCAGTGATGTCACAGCCTGCTCTGTGATGTCATTGTCTGCTCTATGCCGTAGCTGCTCAGTGACCTCACATAGCCCACTCTGTGATGTCATAGCCCACTCTGTGACCTCATGTTACCAGATGATAAATTGCCCACACAAGTGAGCTGACACAATCCTTATTCTCCAGAACCCTGGGCCTCTGGAAACTGCACAATGCCTGTTGTATAAGAAGGGGAACTGGAAGTTTGTAGCTGTCGGGGCTTTGGGGTTTGGGCCCCGAGCTGCCACAACGTGCCCGGATAAGATGTCCCACAAGGAACAGCCTTTCCTGGTGTCTCAGGCAGATTTCAGCCACGAGGTAGGAGGATGCAAGCAATGCCTGGAGTCCAGGCCTTCAGCCCATGTTGTGATTTGAGCCTTGCTTCCAAAGTACCTTTGGCCAGCAGAGGAAGGAGACCGAGGAAGCTGCAGGGAGATTCCACAGACACTTTATTTCTTCCACGAAGGGGTCCCAGGCAGCAATTCAATGGACAAGGTACTAACGGGGGCTTTTGTAGGGTCAGGGTGTCTTGAAAACAGACCAATTATTTAGGGGATTGTAAAACGGACCAACTACTTAGGGATTTTAGAGGAAAGGGACCAATTGCTAAGGGGATTGAAAATGGACCAATTATATCACAGGGAGATAAAGTGAGGTTTGCTAAGGGGGGAAATATATGGGCATTGGTGTCTTCACAGTGGGTGTGGTCAGGGGGGTGTGGTCACTGGCTGTGGTGAGTGGGTGTGGTCAGGTAATGTCAGGTGGCTAGTCAGTGGGAAGGTGTCAGTGGGAAGGTGTCAGTGGAAGTGGTGAGGTCGTCATTGGGGTGTAGTCAATGGAGGTGGTCTGTGAGTGTGGTCAGTGGTTGTGGTCAGTGGGGTGTGGTCAGTGGGTGTGGTCAATGGTTGTGGTAAGTGAATGTGGTTGATGCAGGTGGTCAGTGGGGGTGTGGTGAGGGTTTGTGGTCAGTGGATGGGGTCAGTTGGGTTTTAATTGGAGTGTGGTCAGTGGTTGTAGTCAGAGATTGTGGTCATTAGGGAATGGCCAATTGGTGAGGTTAGTGAGGGTGGTCAGTGCATGTGGTCATTGGGGTGGTCAGTGCATGGGTCAGACTTGATGATCACCAAGGTCTTTTCCAGCCTGGCTGATTCTGTGATTCTCTGAAACCAGCCCTGGAGCAGTTGCAGGATGAGCCCTGGGCCTCCTCTTCACAAGGTCCATCAGCCCAGGTCCCTCAGCTTCTTCACACAGCCCCAAAGCCCATCCTGTCAGTCCTGCAGAGCCTCTCCAGCCCCTCCTCATTGCCCACAACAGGGAGCCCCACACCCAGACACAGCAGCCCAGATGTGCCCCCCTGGCCTGTGGTGCCTCTGGCAAGGGAGCAGCACGAGGCACTGCAGGACCCTGCAGACAATTCCTGAAGCACTTGGAGGATGATCCTGCTACCCAAGGGATGTTCCCATGGTGCCAGCTCAGGACCTGAAATGAAGAGTGGGGCCAGAGGGGAAAGGACAAACAGGGATGGGCTGTTTGCAGGGGAGGGACAGGGATGGGCAAGAGGAAGAAATCTTGAGAAGGTAAGAGGAAAGAAAGCAAAGGTGAAGCAAAGGAAATGCTCAGGGCAGTTTGGTGGTGGCTGCCAGGTAGCCCTGGCTCTGAGAAAGAACATCTGCAGTGAGACAGGAAACTCACAGCTGATGGGAACAAACTTTCTGGCTGACTTCAGAGGCCACAACAAACCCAAGTGGTTTCCCTGCCGGCCCCCAGCCCTTGCTGGCCCCAGGGGCTGATGGCATTTGTGCTCACTCAGCTCCATGTCCCCACAGCAGCACCATGGGGGTGCTGAGCCTGCTGTGTGCAATGCAAACAGGGGCTCCTGAGCCAGTGCTGCCGTGTGTGTGCCTGCAAGGATGCGGCTCCTGTGTGAGCTGGGGGAGAGGCCAGGGCTGCAGAGGGGGGATGTTGTTGGCAGGTGCATGAGGACGCTCTGGGACGCTGCCCTGGGGTGTCCAGTGCAGTGGGGATGGATCAGCCCCTGCTCTGCTGCTCCTTGCCAGGGTGTCCCCCTTGCAGGGAGCTTGCAGAGCACCAGCCATGCTGTTTGCCCCCAGCCTGCCCACGGCCAGCCTGGGGCTGCTCCCGGGGCTTTTCTGTGCTCAGCATTGGGCTGGCCAAGGGTTGTGGAGAGAGCCTGGCCAAGGAGCCTGGAGCCCCCAGGCCCTGGCCTGAGGCGTCAGCGCTGCCCCAGCAGTGCCCATGGCCTGTCCCTGCTGCAGCCCCGGCACTGCCACCCCCAGGGCTGTGCCCGGCCCCGAGAGCACTCAGGCCCTGCAGCAACACGAGGGCCAGGAGGGCAGCGGGGCAGTGGCACGGGAGCAGCACTGGCAACACCAAGTGCTGCTGCTGCTGCTGGGCACAGCTGCTGTGCCAGCACTGATCTGCCCCCGGCTCTGCACACAGACATTGCTGCTGCAGCTCCAGAGAAGGGAAGATGGGTATCTCTGGAGAAATTTTTGCTGGGAGATCGTTTATTTTATTTTATTTAAAGTTACCAAGAGCGCAGCCCCTCATTGACACAGTGTCTGCGTCACAGAAAAGATGGAGAAAATCAAAAGGAAATACAGCAAAAATAATGACATTTCTTTGTGGACAATATTGAAAAGCTAAAACAAAGGAAAGGAAAGAACAAACCTACAAGCAAACCAACAAGAAGAATCAAAGGTGACTTTTATTACAAATGATTTTCAGAAATTGGCCAGCAGTTTAGTGTTTCTGAAACCATCTAGTGTTCAGTCTCCACACTGCAGCCTTGAGCTCCTGATTCCTCAGGCTGTAAATGAGAGGGTTCAGGGCTGGAGGCACCACTGAGTACAGAAGAGACAGGGCCAGATCGAGAGATGGGGATGAGATGGAGGGGGGCTTCAGGTAGGCAAACACTGCAGTGCTTAGGAACAGGGAGACCACAGCCAGGTGAGGGAGGCAGGTGGAAAAGGCTTTGTGCCTTCCCTGCTCAGAGGGGATCCTCAGCACAGCCCTGAAGATCTGCACATAAGAGAAAACCATGAACACAAAACACCCGAGTACTATACAGACACTAACTGCAAGAAGACCAAGTTCCCTGAGATAGGATTTGGAACAGGAAATCTTGAGGATGTCTGGGATTTCACAGAAGAACTGGCCCAGGGCATTGCCATGGCACAGGGGCAGGGAAAATGTATTGGCTGTGAGAAGCAGAGCATTGAGAAAGGCACTGGCCCAGGCAGCTGCTGCCATGTGGGCACAAGCTCTGCTGCCCAGGAGGGTCCCGTAGTGCAGGGGTTTGCAGATGGACACGTAGCGGTCGTAGCACATGATGGTCAGGAGGGCGAGCTCTGATCCAAGGAAGAAGAATATCAGAAATACCTGAGCAGCACATCCAGCATAGGAGATGTGTCTGGTGTCCCAGAGGGAATTGTGCATGGCTTTGGGGACAGTGGTGCAGATGGAGCCCAGGTCGCTGAGGGCCAGGTTGAGCAGGAAGAAGAACATGGGGGTGTGCAGGTGGTGGCCGCAGGCTACGGCGCTGATGATGAGGCCGTTGGCCAGGAGGGCAGCCAGGGAGATGGCCAGGAAGAGGCAGAAGTGCAGGAGCTGCAGCTGCCGCGTGTCTGCCAATGGCAGCAGGAGGAAGTGGCTGATGGAGCTGATGTTGGACATTTGCTGGGTCTTGGCATGGGAATCTGTAAGAAAAGTAATGATGGAATAGATCAGTTTGGAGAGGACTTGAAATATCCCAGCCCAGCTTGGTGGCACTTTCCCCCCACTGCCTGCCCAGGGCTCTGCTGCCTGGAGCTGTCCCTGCCAGCAGCTACTTCCCTGTGCCCAGGGCCGAGCCCTGCCAGTGCTGCCAGAGCCCAGCCCAACCCTGGGGGCTCAGCTCTGTCCTGCAGACCCCTCCCAGCACAGGACACTGCCCAGGGTCAGCTCTGCTTGTGCAGGCTCTGGTGGCAACATCACACCAACCTAAGGAGGCTGGAAAAATTACACTGGTGTTGCCTGGAAGTGCTGATTTCTGTCACTGCCTACTTTATTAAGATCCGAGATAAAAAAAAAAAGTTTTTCCCAACCTGAACTGAGAGATTAATATCTATATGCAATTTCCCCATCTACGCAACATAGAGCAATAGAATATAAAATCAGGATTATCTTTTTTATGCACTCCTTGCCTCTCTGTGCTCCCTATGTAATCTACCTAGAAATATTCTGGAGTTAAATGTCATGCTGGGAGCAGTGCTGAACAATGCAGCATCCTCACCACACAAGGAGAATACTTCCAAGCCACACCTGCTGTCTCCTTCCACCTAGACCTTGTCCCCCAGTGCTGGGAGCAGCTCCCAGGGCTGGCTGAGAGGTGTCCCTGGCAGGCAGCAGAGTCCCTGCCCCAGCACAGCGCCCTGGGCTGCAGGACCCTGCTCTGCACGACAGCCCTGGGCACCCCTGGCTCCTCTACACAAGAGATCATCAGAGAATGTACTCACACAGTCTGCAGGCATTGGGATGTTGCAGCTTTAGGAGATGACTGCAGGAGCTGCAGCTGCATTGTCCTGCAGCCAGAGGCTTCCTGTGTCAAGGGCTGGGAGTGATTCTGCCCCAGTCCCTTCTGAGCATCTTCCCAGCCCTGACTGATTGAAGCTCCCTGTGCCTCTGTGCTGTGCCTGGGGTGGCTGCAGGCAGTGTACCAGCCCTGTTAGGCTGGGAGAAGAGCTGCTCATCAAGAGAAATGTGTTTTTGAAGCTCATCTTGGTTGCCAGGATTACCCTCTGTGCCAGGATCCCAGCCCAGCTCATCAGCACAGACACAGCACAAGGACTTTAATGACCCTCTCAGGGCGTTGGTGCTGTTTGCATCAGACTCAGTCCCTCAGAGTGTGCTTGAAAAACTTCTCAAGAACTCAAATTTTAATTGAGACACTGAAGTTTCTTCAAGTTTTAATGGGTCCCACTGAGGGACAGGACTGAGAAAGTGTCCCCAGGTTCCAGTTAGAGCAGAACACTGGAGGCACTGATGACAGATGGGGACAAACAAGGGAAAGGTGTCTCTGATGCTGAGCAAACCTGGATGTGTTTCAGGAATGCAAAGGGCCAAGGGCTGAGCCCCAGCCCCTGGCAAGGCAGATCCTGTCCCTCCCTCATTGCTCAGGGCTCTTCCCGGCCCACTGGGCTCTGGGCATGTGCAATGCCAAGGGCAGCACCATGGGGCGGCCCCTGCCAGGCTGCTGAGCAGGGACAAGGAGGCAATGAGGCCCCAGCACAGCAAGGCTCACTTGTCCCCTGCTGGCCTCAGGCCCAGGGCCAGCCTGCATGGCCCAAGTGCTGCAGGAGTTGGCTGTGTCAGGGCCTTTCAGCTGCTGCCCATCCCTGTGCCCTCTGCAGCCCAGGCTGTCCTACGGTGTCCATGCCCTGCGCCTCTGTCCCTGCAGGCTGTCGTCATCCCCCGGCTGCCCCACCTCGCTGGCCCCTTCCTTTGCTGACAGCTCTGCCTCCTGCCTGCCTCTGCCTGGACACACAAAGCCTTGGGCTGCTCCAGACTCCTTCTGGGGGATGTGTTGCACCACAGCTGTGCCTTGGGACAGAAATTCCTTTCTCCTTGGGTGCAGTCTGGGCCTGCCCAGCTGGTCTTTACATTAATTCCTTCTTTCTCCACCTGTTCTCTACTATGTGAAAAGGATCCTCCACCTCTGAAACCACCCTTCAATCCCTCCCAGGGCTCTCCTCTGCTGTCCTCAGTCTCCACTCCACTGCGCACAGAGCTCCTTTGTTCCTATACAGTGGTCATGTGCTTGCAGTCTTCAAAACCCACCTTGGGACATCTCTAGGACCTCTCCAAGGTGTTGGCTAATGAAAACAATCTTCTCATAGTCTAAGAAAATCAGCAAAAGAATAAGGCCAGCCAGACCTCTCTCTTCCGACTACTTTTGTTTGGGAGCACTCCTTGGATAGACAGAATTTGGGAGGTCAAATCACAATTTTGGCCCTGGACAAGAAGGTCACTTCTTTTCCATGGTTAGAAGAAACAGTTCTCGAGTGTTACAGGGGCAGATAAAAGGTGACTACCAGAGCCTGTCCTGGCAACTTTTGTCTGGGAGAAATCCCTGGATAAAGGGAATTTTTTAGGGTCAGTACCAATTTTAGCCATGGGCTCCTGGAAAGAAGGAAGGTTCTTTTCCATAGGAAGGAAAGCACAGAGCCCCAGTGCTCCAAGGGGATATGAAAGGCAGCTTTTGGCATGACAAAGTCAGCTGGACCTGTCAGGTGGCCCCCAGGAGGCCAAACCAGCCAGATCTGCTCCATCTCCCCTGCATTCCATGGAGCCCCTCAGTGTCACAATGTTCTCCATGATTCCATGGGGACTTGAAATGCCACAATGGTCTCCATGGATCCACGGTGCCCTGCAGGATCCCAACGGCCCTTTGGCTGCACCAGGCCCTGTAATGCAACAATGGTCTCTTGGTTCCACAAAGCCCTGCTGCTCCACACCGGCCCCTTGGCACCATGGGGCCCAAGTCCTTGGTTCCATGGGGTCCCCAAGGTGTCACAGTGGTCTCAATATGAAGGAAACAACCAAGCACTGGTGTTGCAGGGGCAGATGAGAGGCAGTCACTGGAGGACAAGGATACCCAGATTAGACAGTGCTGGAAGATTTTTTCCGGGAGCTATTCTTGCATATACAGAATGTTATAGGTGGAATCCCAATTTCAGACATGGACACCCAGAGGAGAAGGACGGTTCTTTGCCATAGGAAGGAAAGCACAGAACACCAGTGTTTCAGGGGGAGATGAATTGCAGTCATCAGAGGCCAAGGCCAGCCCAAACTATTTCCAGGTAGCTTTTGCCTGAAAGCAGCCCTTGGATATAGGGAATTTTGGGGATAGAATCCTGATTTTGGCCATTTCTGCATTGATAAGAGGGATGTTCTTTTCCATAGGAAAGAAAGCAAGAGCCCAAGTGTTTCAAAGGCAGATGAGAGGTGGTTCCTGGGAGCTCAAGGGAGAAAGCCCTGTTTATCCTGGCAGCTTTTGTTACAGAGGCATCCTTGGATTTCCTGATCTTTGGAGGAAGAATCTCCATTTCTAACACAGACACCTTGATGGGAGGATGGTTCTTTTCCATAAGAAGGAAAGCACTGAGCCCCAATGCTTGGAAAGCAGGTAAGAGGCCTGGGGCAGCCAGACCTGTCTGTCCTGGCAGCTTTCACTTGGGAGCAATCCTTGGATGTACAGAGTTTTGGAGGTGCAATCCAAATTTCAGCCATGGATGCCTGATCAGATGGATGCTTTTTTCCATAGGAAAGAAAAGCTCAAAGCCCAAGTGTTTTGGAAGAAGATGAGAGACGACCTCCCATGGGCCAAGCCAGCCAGACCTGTCTCTCCTGACACCTTTCATCTGGTGACTATCCTTGGACACAGGGATTTTTGGAGGTGAAATCTCAACTTTGGTTGTGGGTGCCTGGAATGGAAGAAGGTTTCTTTTCATTAGGAAAGCAAAGAGCCTCAGTGTTTCAAAAGGCAGATGAGTGCTGGCTCTCAGGAAGCCAAGGCCAGCCAGTCATGACAGCTTTTTGTCTGGGAGCTGTCCTTGGATATAGGGAATTCTGGAAGCAGATTCCCAACTTTGTCCATGTATGCCTGGATGTGAAAGGTGCTTTTTTCCCATAGGAAATGAATCACATGTCCATGTAAGGTTGGGAGTTGTCCCATGTTGGACCTCAAGCCTGAATAAATGATGTCCTCTTTAACACCAAATTAGTGTTAAGGAGTCCTACTCTGATATTTTGGAGATCTGGCAAAAGCAGGACCTCACAGAACCAAGGAGTCAACTGTGACAGCTTGGAACCTCATGGAACCAAGGGGTCATTGTGATGCAGGAGAACCTCATGGAAGCAGGGACACCTTTGTGAGACTGTGGAACTTCATGGAAACAAAGGAGCCATTCTGATACTGCCACCCCTCATGGAACCAAGAGTCCATTGTGACATCACCGGGCCTCATGAAGCGGAATCACAGAATGAACGAGGTTGGAAAAGAGATTTGAAATCATCAAGTCAAACCTATGACCTAACATCACCTCATCAACTAAACCATGGCTCTGAGTGCCACGTCCAGACTTATTTTTAATGCCACTAGGGGTGGTGACTCCAGCACCTCCCTGGGCAGAAGATTCCAGTGCCCAATCACTCTTGCAGTGAAGAATTTTTTCCTGATGTCAAGCCTATCCTACCCTTGGCTCATCTTCAGACTGTGTCCTCTGGTTCTGTCAGTGATTGCCTGGGAGAAGAGACCGACCCCCACCTGACTACAGCCTCTGTTCAGGTGGTTGTAGAGAGTCTCCCTGGAGACCATTGTAGCCATTGGGGCCATTGTAGCACGGCAGGGCCTCATGGAATCAAGGGGAGCACAGTGACAGTGTGGGGCTCCATGGGACAAAGGGATCATTCTGACACTGGAACCAAGGAGATCATTGTGACAGTACAGGGCATCATGGAACCAAAGGACCATTGTGACACTGCAGGGCTTCATGGAACTAAGGGGACAAGAGTGACCCTGTGAGCTCCAAGGGACCAAGGGTCCATTCTCATACTGCAAATCAAAGAGACCATTGTGACACTTTGTAGTGTCATGGAGCCGAGGGTCCATTGTGACACGGCAGGGCCTCATGAAACCATGGAGGCCATTTTTAAAATCTGAGGCTTTGTGAAACAAAGAGACCATTGTGACATTTCAGGGCCTTATGAAACCAAGGAAACCACAGAGACACTGTGGGGCTCCATGGAATCGAGGGGTCATTGTGATACTTTGGATTCTCATGGAATCATGGAAACTTCTGTGACACTTTGCAGCCCCATTGATTTGAGGAGTCCATTGTGACACTACAGGGCCCCATGGAACTGAGGATTCATGGAACAGTGCTGGACCCCATGGAACCAAAGGTCCATTGTGACACTGTGGGGCCTCATGGAATCCTGGAGGCCATGATGATACTTTGAGGCCTCGTTGAATCAAGGGGCTCTGCAGGACCTTGTGGAACCAAGGAGACCCTTCTGCCACTGTGAGTCCCCAAGGAACCAAGGGTCCATTGGGATACTGCAGTGTGGGAAATGCAGGCAGGGAGAGCTCTCAGGGCCTTGTGCATACAGGCTCAGAGATAGAGATGGATAGAGGGTTTGATCTAAGACCTTGGAGAAGGCTTAGAGAATTAGATCATTAAAGTGAAACAGACATGAAACAAGACTATAAGTTTGTAGTTTAAATAGAAATATGTTTTCAGCAAACAGAAATATCTATTATGTAAGGAAAACAGTATGTTAAGTAAGTTAGTAAAAGATTTTAAAATTTAATTAGAAGCTTAAGATGTGTCAATGTAAGTTTGTGAAGTGTTTTATGACTGGCTGAAAAATGACACATTGAAGCAAAGCCATGAGAATCAAAGCAATTAATGATTGGTATAAAAAGACACTAGCAAACTTTGTAGAAGTATTTGATTGGCTAAAAAACTAACTTTAGGCATTGTAACTAAGAATTACGCAGTTTCTGATATTATGGCATTGGATGTAACACCTTTAATGTCTCACCCTTCTTTGAGATTGATGCAATAAAGCAATAAACCCTCTTTTACAATGTCTCTAAGTTGCCCCATCACTCATAATATTAATCTCCCATAAGGGATTTTTTGTATATCAGGATTACCCATTAAAATCAAAGGGGATATAGGGATACCAGGTCTTTTCATTAAAGTCAATGTGGATTTTGCGGAAGTTTGCTGCTAAAGTGGAGAAATTTGGGGGAAATAGGCTGAATTTCATGAATTTCCACTCCAGTATTGCAGTGCTGATGCTCTGGAAGTCCTGGATGAATTCCTGGAAGCCAGTTCTGAATCCCTGATCCCACACCTGGGGCCTGTGCTGGAGCTGTGCCTCCAGGTAAGCCCAAAAATCTCCATTTTCAGCTCAAAATCTGGGAATTCTGAGCCCAAAATTGGCATTTTTAACACCAAAAAATTTTGCAACATCAGGTCTATCCATTGAAGTCAATGGGAACTGAGGGACACCAGGTCTAACCTATTGAAGTCTTTTGTGGATTTAGGGACCCCAGGTCTACCCATTGATAGGGCTTGATCAGGAAGGGTTACTGGTTAAACTGGGAGCACTGGGAAGGGCTAAGGGGGAGGAACTGGAACTACTGGGGGACAACTGGAAGCACTAGAAAGGAAGAAAGGGACAAACTGGGCAAACTGGGAGCACTGGGAGAAATGGGAGGGCAAATTAGTCAAACTAGGAGCTATTCCTGGGAGCAGATAAGGGGAGCACTGAGGATACTGGGAGTACTGGGGCATAACTGGGACCACTGGGAAAGATTAGTGAATATATAAGGGATTAGTGAATATAACTAGGGATGAACAGGACACCAGGTCTACCTCATTGAAGTCAATGGGTATTCAGGGACACCAGGTCTACCCAGTCAAAGCAATGAGGATTTAGGGACACCAGTTTTTGGGGACCCCATGGGTTTTGGGTTTGGATCCAGGTGTCCAAGGGGTACCCAGGTGTACCCAGGTGATTTTTGGGGTGATCCAGGATATTTTAGGGGTACCCAGGTGTACCCCAGGTGTAACCAGGTGATGTTTGGGGCACCCAAGTGTCCTGACTGGCCATGACGGGCCTGGAGAAGATGATGACCACCATTGCATCGTCCTGGTCGACCTGGAAACAGATGACCCTCAGTGGCTGGGAGGCTGTCGAGGGGCACCCCAACATTCAGAGGGCACCCCAAAACTTAGGTGAGGTGTGGTTACTGCGCTGCAAAGAGAAAGAAAAGACAGCAACACACACGGACCTCTTGGGGAAAAAAGGCCAACTTTATTGTACGGACATCCCGTATTTAAAGTGTGTTATGTGGAGCTAGGACAGGACAGTAGTTCATTGGACAATTGGGACAAACATCCCTGGGACAGCATGTCTGGATGTCCCATGGGAAAGACACCAGGTGTTAATCTTTATTATGAATTCCTTTCTGTTTTTCACCAAGTTATCACTCTGGGAGACTGCCTCCTTAACTGAAGCTGTAGTCAGCTTGTCAGCCTGGGAATGGACCTGAGAGACAGGAGAAATCCAGGCCTGAGAGGAATTGCCAAGCTGTAATTTCCTAGCTCTCTAAATGTGTGTGTCCACAGTGAGGGCCCCGGGAGGGGAGAGATCCCCAAGCTACCTTGGGAGAGGATGCAGCACAGGTACACCCAGGAACTTTGGACTCTGGGGTCGGTGAAAGCAGCGTTCTGCACCAGCTCCAGCTCTGGGCTGGCAAAGGGGGCACTCAAATATCTGAATACCCAGGTGTGTGGGAGTTCAGGTCTACCCATTAAAATCAACAGGGATTTAAGGCACCAGGCCTACCCATGGAAGTTATTGGAGATTTAGGAACACCAGGCCTACCCATTCAACCCAACAGATCCCACCACCTCCCAGTTTAGGTGAGGGAGGGGCTGGAAAATTTTGGGGATCCCACAGAATTGTGGGAATTTTTCCAGGGAATCCCCCACCTTCCTTCAGCTTTTCAGAGGGAAGCACCCTGGCCTCCCCCTTGCTGGAGCTCCTGGTGGGCATCAACAGCTGCAGGCAGTGTTGCCAGGCCAAGAAGTTGGAGAAGTCACAACTCATCAGGGCCCCAGCGAAGGCCAGCTCAGCCTTGGGGTTCTGCCTGGCCACCAGCACCCACCAGTGTTCCCAGGTGTGGACTAAGAGGGCACCAGTATAAACCAGTAAGCATTAGGAGTCACCCCTGAGCCCCTGAGCCCATGGAGGCAGCTCCCAGTAGAAACCAGTAAGGCCAAAACAACCTGAAGTCAGTCCCAGTAGGTCCCAAGCCCCATCCCAGCATAAACCAGTAAGACCAGCATCCCCAGAAGTTGCTCCCAGTGCCAAGCAACCCCAAGCCTCCTCCCAGTATAACCAAATACATCACAGTTTAACCCACTAAAATCCAGAATATCCAAGTATAACTGAGTAGAAAGCAGTAGAAACCAGTACAAACCAGTACAAACCAGTATAACCCTGTCACCCCAGGACCACATCCCAGTATAAATGAGTATAACCCAGTGACCCCCTGCACTGCATCCCAATATAAACCAGTATAACCCAGTATAACTCACAGTTGGCCACCAGGTCCTCCCAGCCAGCAGGGGGCACTCACACACCCCTGCTCCCTTTCCCAGTAGAACCCAGTGCAAACCTGTAACCCCCCAGCAGCCAATCCCAGTACAAACCAGTATAACCCAGTACAACCAGTACACACAGTGCTAGGTCTTCCCAAAAACTCACACACCCTCTCCCAGTGCAACCCAGTGACTCCAGCCCTGTCCCAGCACACTCTGGACCCCATCCCAGCACAAACCAGTACAAACCAGTACAAGCCACTCACAGTTGCAGGGGTTGGCCACCAGGAGGTGCTCGCACAGTGCCAGGTCCTCCCGGCCAGCAGGGGGCGCTGCAGTGTCCAGTGTGACCCTACAGAACCAAGGAAACCCCTGTGACACTGCGGGGCCCCACGGAACCAAGAGTCCATTGTGAGACACCTGGGCCACGTGGAGCCAAGGAACCATTGTGACACTGGGGAAACTCATGGGACCAAGGGGCCACTGTGACACTGTGGGGCCTCATGGAACCTGTGAGCCATTGTGACACTGCATGGCCTTGTGGAACCAAGGAGACCACGGTGACACTGTGGGGCCACATGGAACCAAGAGTCCATTGTGACACTCTGGAACTACAGAGACCATTGCTGAGAGTATGGAACCTCGAGGAACAAAAGTCCATTGTGACAGATCAAGGCCTCATGGAACCCAAAAGAGCATTGTGACACTGTGGGGCCCCATGGACCCAAATCTCCATTGTGACAGAACAGAACCTCATGGAACCAAGAGTGCAGGGTGACCCAGCAGGGCCCTGTGGAACCAAGGAGACCAAAGGCTTCAAACCTTCCTTGCAGGGTTCTGAGCTGGGGAAAGGGGAATCTGCTCTGTGGCACTTTGGGTTTGGCAAACACCTGAGGAGTGTGTCAGTTTTCAGTGAGGAAACTTAGGAGTTTTAGATTGCTTCCAAAAACACAAGGAAAACCACTGTTTGCCTGAGTGCAGTCAATTCTCCAAGCAAAGCAGGTCCCAGGTGAGTGAGAACAGAGAGGATGGGGTTGGGCAATGTGGGGCAAGGTTGTCCACACTGAGTCAGACCTCAAGGCACAGCTTCTGTGAGCAGGCCAGACCTCCTGAGGAAAACCCTGCATCAACATCAATCGGGGAATGCTGCAATCACCTCTGCTCTAAACAGAACAGTAATAAAATGCACCCTTGAAAATAATAATAAATATTTCTAAGAAGCTCTTCAAATTATTTCTCCATAACTGGATTTGAAAATCTTCTTAATGAACTGCACCAGACCAGAGTGCAATCAAGGCAGAGCCATGGTTTGTCAGGACATGCTTGATCCCAATCAGCCCCGTGGTGCATTTGGTGCTGAGCCCTTGAACCTCAGGGCCTGAGAGGAGATTGCACAAACCTTTCCAGGAGTCCAAGTCAGAAGAAAAACCCAAAGTGTCTCAAAGCATTAATGGGTCCCACTTAGGTCTATCCCTAACACAGGCTCCTCATGGACTCCTTGGAGAGGAGAATGGGAGGCCAGGATTGCCCAAAAACCTCTCAGAAAATCAGTGTTCAAAGGAAAATCCAAAGTACCTTTAAAACCTTGAGTATCTCAAAGTATTAATGAGCCCCACTGAGTGTCAATACAAAGCTCTCAAGGGACTCATTAAAGTAGATAATTGGGGGCATCATTGCAGAAACTACTGAAAGAGTTGGTGTAAAAATGAAAACTCCATGTACCTTAAAAACTGAGTACCTTGAAGCATGAGTCCATGAGTATCATTACTGACAAAGCCTCTCAAGGGACTAATTAAAGCAGATAATTGGAGGCCATGATTGCACAAAGCTCTCAGAGACTCCAAGGCAAAAGCAAAACCCAAAGTGCTCTGAAAAACCTGCAGTCCCTGGGAGCATGAAGGAGCCCCCAGGGCCATTCCTGACCAAGGCTCCCCAGGGACTCGTCCCAGCAGATCCCTGAGGCCACTGGGATGTGGGGGGATGCTGAGGGCAGGACAAGGGGTGCCAGTGACCAGCCTTGCTGGGGCTGTGCCAGGAGGCCCCAGTGGCTCAGTACAAGGTGTCTCCTCCCAGCCCTTGGTGGCACAGACCCTGCTGTGCCCCAGGGCACCAAGACTTGGCTTCTATTTGTCCCCACCTGTCATCTCTGCCTCCAATTTCCTGCTCCAACTGGAACCTGGGGACACTTTCTCAGTTGTGTCCCTCAGTGGGACCCATTAAAAGTAAAAGAAACTTTGGACTTTCATTCTGACTTGGAGTTCTTGAGAGGTTTCCTAACAAACCATGGCTGAGCTTTGATTTCCCTCTGGTCTAGTGCAGTTCATTAAGGAAGTTCTCAAGTCCAGTTATGGAGAAACATTTCAAAGAGTTTGTGAGAAATACACATTCCTATTTTAAAAAGTTGTAATTTATTACTCTCCTTATGAATGACATTCTATTTATCCAATTTTATCAAACAATAAGATTAAATTTAGCAGCATTTCTTTAATAGCAAAAATTGTATATAGAGTAATACAAATCAAAGTATCTTAGATACATATATTTGAGTGTATAGAAAATTTGGCAGTGAGTAATTCAGTATAATTGAGGTTTGTGTAAAGCAGAAGCAAAACTGACCGGGGGTACAGGGAGGGGCTCGCCCTTCCCCACGTACCAAACAATCAAGGCCAAAAATCCCACTGATACACTGTATGCTAATATGGATTAATACAGAATTTTCTGGAAAGCTCCTCCCAGTTTCCATTCCTAAAATCTATGTCACTGTGTTGTGTGGAGCATTCTCTGTTAATGGTTAGGGGGTCTCTCATCCTTTTGAGGGTCTTATTTCCGATGAAGGCTCTTTGTCTTCATCAGTGTCTGCTGTGTGACCTTGCAGGCAGCACAAGTGCACTGAGCTTGGGGTTGTGTAGCTCAGCATAAGTTCCCACAATAAACCTTATTCAAGTTCATGCCTGGAATCATCCCAATTTGGCCCATTCCAAGGTCGAAACTTTTTATTTCTAGATGCTGCTTATCAGACCTACATCCTTCTACTACTCCCCCCTAACATCTGGAGTCTGCTTTGTCTCATCATTTCTTTTGCTTTCTAACAATTATTTTCTATTGATATAAGTACAATTTTGCTAATATAGTTAAAATTTAGTTAGCACGAACCACATTTATCACATCTGTAATATTAAAATGAATTTTTTCTTACTTATGAGTATTCTATATTTTTATAATATATTTTTTATACTGATATGTAAAAACTTTACATTATTAGTAACCAAAAAAATTATTGGTTATTGCTTCTAACACAATTCCTTTCATTACATAAATAAGCTTTACTGGTTATTTATTTCTCCCTGCATAAGATATTTCATAATAGTTGTAGTCATTTTGTCATCTTTATTATCCTCTTTTTCTCTGACAGGGTCAAGGTGGGTGCTTCAGGGTCCAGGGAGACATTTCTGGGGCACATTTGAGGCAATTTTGGGTCTGGGGAAAGAATTTAGAAGGAAGTTGAGGGACGGGAGGACACTTGGGGGCCTGGAGTGGGCACGGAGAGAGAACTTAGGGATCCTGGGGGAAAGTCTGGGGTTCAGAGTGTCACTTGGGGGTCCAGGAGGGCACCTGGAGGTCAGGGAGGAGAATCTGGGGCCATTCGGGGTCCGGGCGGGCTCTTGGGGGGCTCTAACGGGGCTCTCCGGGCCGCGGGGGATGATGGGAGGTGTAGGCACAGGTATAATACGGTAAAGGGGGCCGTGGAGCATCATGGGAGTTATAGGCGCAGCTGCAATGTCTCTCGGTGGGTGCGGGGCATGACGGGAGATGAAGTCATGGCTGGAATGGCGTTTAACCGGAACCGCGGAGCTTCATGGGAGCTGTAGTCCCGGAAGTGGTCCTTACGGAGCTTTTGGGGGTCTGGGAAGGCTCTTAGGGGACAGTTTTCCCTCTGAGCGGAGACTTCAGGTCCTCAGCGGGGAACGTATACGGGTCGGGAGAACTTGGGGGGAGCCTGGGGAGCTCTAACCGGGCTCTTTAGGGCGCGGGGCAGGGCAGGAGTTTTCGGCGCGGGACTGGGTTATGAGGTGCTCTGAGCTCGCGGGGGATGGCAGGAGATGAATTCCCAGAAATGGCTGCAAGGGGAATCTATGGGGTTGGGAGCATTCAGGGGATCTGGGGACGTCTTTGGGTGGTCAAGAATGGGCCCTGAGGGGGCAACTCTGGATCCTGGAGGGTCCTGGGACACGTATGGGGCAGATGGGGAGCGGATACCGGGGGTTCTGTGGAGCGCGGGGCATGACGGGCATTGCAGTCCCAGCTCCGGTGGGGATCTATGGGGCCGCGGGGCATGATGGGAGTTAGAGGCAGAAAGGAAAGATGGCGCCGACTGCAGGCACCGCCCCCGAAGCCCCGATCCCTAAAGCTGAACCCCCTTGGTGGCACCTTGGACTGAAACACACTAATGGAAGGTGTCTGTATTCAGTGGGGAACATTAGGAGTTTTAAATTTCTTCAAAACTGCAAAAAAGGAAAAAACCCTGTTTGCCTGAGTGCAGTCAGTTCTCCAAGCAAAGCAGGTCCCAGGTGAGTGAGGACAGACAGGATGGGGTTGGGCAATGTGGAGCAAGGTTGTCCACACTGAGTCAGACCTCAAGGCACAGCTTCTGTGAGCAGGCGAGACCTCCTGAGGAGAGACCCTGCATCAATATCAACCACAGAATGCTGCAATCACCTCTGCTCTAAAGAGAACAGGAATAAAATACACCCTCTAAAATAGCAATGTCTACTTCTAAGAATCTCTTTAAAATATTTCTCCATAACTGGACTAGGAAAGCTTCCTAATGAGCTGATCTAGACCAGAGGGAAATCACGGCAGAGCCATGGTTTGTTAGGAAACCTCTCAAGAATTCAGTCAGAACTGAACTCCAAAGTTTCCTAAAGTTTTAATGGTCCCACTGAGGGACCCAACTGAGAAAGTGTCCCCAGGTTCCAGTTAGAGCAGGAAATTGGAGGCAGTGATGACAGGTGGGGACAAAGAGAAGCCAAGTCTTGGTGCCCTGGGGCACAGCAGGGTCTGTGCCACCAAGGGCTGGGAGGAGACACCTTGTCCTGAGCCACTGGGGCCTCCTGGCACAGCCCCAGCAAGGCTGGCCACTGGCACCCCTTGTCCTGCCCTCAGCATCCCCCCACATCCCAGTGGCCTCAGGGATCTGCTGGGACGAGTCCCTGGGGAGCCTTGGTCAGGAATGGCCCTGGGGGCTCCTTCATGCTCCCAGGGACTGCAGGTTTTTCAGAGGATTTTTGTTTTGCTTTTGCCTTGGAATCTCTGAGATCTTTGTGCAATCCTGGCCTCCAATTATCTGCTTTAATTAGTCCCTTGAGAGCCTTTGTATTGACACTCAGTGGGGTTAATTAATATTTTGAGATACTCAAGGTTTTAAAGGTACTTTGGATTTTCCTTTCTTCTCTGAGTCTCTGAGTGGTCACTGATGGCCACTGATGGTCACTGATGGTCATTGAGACCTCCTGTCCACCTGGTGTCCAGTGCTGGCCGAGAGTGAAGGCCATCCCCAGGACAAACGGGGTGGATCCGGCCTCTTCCAGGTGTTCCCAGGTGTTTCCCAGGTGTTTCCAGCTGTTTTCCAATCCCCCAAAACCCCCGTCAGCAGCGCTCGCCACGCCGCCGTAAAGCGCGGCGTCGCCGCGTCGCAATTACCTCTGCCACACCGCCGTAAAGCAAGCCCTCGCGACAACATGGCGCCGCGCCGCTCGCCTCGGTGTATCCCATCACACCCCGCGCGCGCCGCAAGGCGGGGCGGCCGCCGTCCTTGTGCCTCGGTATATCCCAGCATGCCCCGTGGCGCCGCCATTCCCGACATTCCCCGCGCCTCCCTCAGCAGCCTCCGCCGCCGCCGCTCCGGTGAGTCCCGGGATGGAGGGAGGGAGGGAAGCGGGGGGAGGATCCCACCGGGATCGGGATCCCCGGGATCCGCCGGGATCGCCCTGAGCCGCGGTGTCGCCCGCAGGTCCCGGATCCGCCCGCGCCGAGCAGAGGAAATGGTGAGGGAGCGGCTCCCACCCCCCCACGGAGCGGGAATGGAACCGGCCCGGAGCTCTGACACCCCCCCCCCTCCCCCAGGGCGGGAATGGAACCGGCCGGGTCCGGATTTCCCCCCCCCCATCCCCCAGTGCTCCCAGTACATCCCAGTATGGCCCAGTAACCCCCCAGCATAAACCAGTTTCCTCCCAGTTCCATCCCAGTCCTTCCCAGTTCATCTCAGTTCCCTCCCAGTATGATCCAGTAACCCCCCAGTTCAAAGCAGTGACCCCTCCCAGTATAAACCAGTATGGCCCAGTCCCTCCCAGTATAAACCAGTTCATCCCTGTCTCTCCCAGTCCATCCAACTAACCTCCCAGTTCATCCCAGTATAGTCCGGTGACCCCATCCAGTATAAACCAGTATGGCCCAGTCCCTCCCAGTTCCTCCCAGTCCATCCCAGTCCCTCCCAGTATGGCCCAGTTCCTTCCCAGTCCCTCCCAGTCTGTCCCAGTCCATCCCAGTCCCCTCCCAGTCGCTCCCAGTATAAACCAATTCCCTCCCAGTACATCCCAGTTCATCCCAGTCCCTCCCAGTATAAACTAGTTCCCTCCCAGTATGGCCCAGTTCCCTCCCAGTCACCTTCCAGTCCCTCCCAGTATGATCCAGTGACCCCCCAGTATAAACCAGTCCATCCCAGTTCCCTCCCAGTCCCTTCCAATTTATCCCAGTTCCCTCCCAGTATGGCCCAGTCCCCTCCCAGTCGCTCCCAGTCTGTCCCAGTTCATCCCAGTCCCCTCCCAGTCCATCCCAGTCCCCTCCCAGTCGCTCCCAGTATAAACCAGTTCCCTCCCAGCACGGGCGGCTCAAGCTCCGCCCCCCGGACTCCGCCCGGCGCCGGCTGCGGGAGGAGAAACTGCGCCAGTACCGGGAGGCCATGGACACCTTACTGGGGGTACTGGTTTGTACTGGTTTATACTGGGAGGGCGCCGGGAGGGAACTGGGAGGGACTGGGAGGGACTGGGAGGGACTGGGATGGACTGGGAGGGGATTAAAGGGTTAAAAAGAGGGAGAAATCGGGGTTGGAGGGTGATTTTTGTACTGGTTTATACTGGTTTTGTACTGGTTTGGGACTGGTTTGTACTGGGATGGGACTGGGATAAACTGTGAGGGAAGTGGGGGAGTCAATGGTTTATACTGGGAGGGAACTGGGAGTTACTGGTTTGAACTGGGGGGTTTCTGGGAGTTCACTGGTTTATACTGGGAGGGACTGGGAGGTCACTGGGCCAAACTGGTTTATACTGGGAGGTCAGTGGGAGTTACTGGTTGGAACTGGGGGCTCACTGGGAGTTACTGGTTTATACTGGGAGGTCCCTGGGAGGTCACTGCTTTATACTGGGAGGTCACTGGGAGTTACTGGTTTGAACTGGGGGGTTTCTGGGAGTTCACTGGTTTATACTGGGAGGGACTGGGAGGTCACTGGGCCAAACTGGTTTATACTGGGAGGTTACTGGGAGTTACTGGGGGCTCACTGGGAGTTACTGGTTTCAACTGGGGGGTCACTGGGAGTTACTGGTTTCAACTGGGGGGTCACTGGGAGCTACTGGTTTATACTGGGAGGTCACTGGGAGTTACTGGTTTGAACTGGGAGGGTCACTGGTTTATACTGGGAGTTACCGTGAGGGAACTGGTTTGAACTGGGAGTTACTGGTTTGAACTGGGAAGTGCCTGGAGGGGTTACTGGGATATACTGGGATGGACTGGGAGGGGGGGGGGGTTGGGGTTACTGGTTTATACTGGGAGGGGATTGGGAGGGCACTGGGATTTCCTGGAGCTCTACTGGTCCATACTGGTCTATACCGGTTTATACCGGTCTATACCGGTTTATACTGGTTTATACTGGTCCATACTGGTCCATACTGGTTTATACTGGTTTATACTGGGATCCAGCAGGGGGCGCCGCCCGCCCAGGTGCTGTCCCTGACCGGCTCAGTCCTGGCGGCCAATCCCGACGTGGGAACCTGCTGGAACCTGCGGAGACGGGCACTGGGAGCACTGGGAGGGGACTGGTGCGTACTGGTTTATACTGGTTTATACTGGTTTGGACTGGGAGGGCACTGGTTTGGACTGGGAGGGCACTGGGAGGGGTCTAGAGCAGGAAAAGAAGGGTTAAAAGGGAATTTGAGGTTACTGGTTTATACTGGTTTATACTGGGAGAGCCCCTACTGGTCTGTACTGGTCCTTACTGGTTTTTACTGGGCTATACTGGTTTGCCTTCTACTGGTTTGGACCACTTTTACTGGTCCATACTGGTTCATACTGATCCATACTGGTTCATACTGGTTTTTACTGGTTTCTACCAGTTTGTCTTACACTGGTTTTTACTGGTTTTTACTGGTTTTTACTGGTTTTTACTGGTTTTTACTGGTTTTTACTGGTTTTTACCATTTATACTGGTTTGTAGTGGTCCACATTGGTTTGTACTGGTCCATACTGGTTTGTACTGGTCCACACTGGTCCATACTGGTTTGTACTGGTCTCTATCAGTCTACCTTACACTGGTTTTTACTGGTTTTTACTGGTTTTTACTGTTTTTTGCTGTTTTTCCCTTGTTTTTCCCACTTACACTGGTCCATACTGGTCCATACTGGTCTATACTGGTTTCAGGGTGCCATCAGAGCTGTCGTTCGTGGGGCAGTGCCTGGGGGTGAACCCCAAATCCTACGGGGCCTGGCACCACCGGGGCTGGGTGCTGGCCCACGCCACAGCGCCCCCTGCTGGCCGGGAGGACCTGGGGCTCTGCGAGCGCCTCCTGGCGGCCGACCCCCGCAACTGTGAGTGGCCTGTACTGGTTTATACTGGTTTGGACTGGTTTGGACTGGGATGGGGTCCAACAGGTGCTGGGGTCACTGGGAGAGGGGTTTTTTTTGGACTGGGTTGTACTGGGAGAGGGGTTTGGGGGGGATGTGCGAGCGCCCCCTGCTGGCTGGGAGGACCCAATAGGTGAATGTGAGTTGTACTGGTTTATACTGGGATGGGGTGCTGGGGGTTACTGGTTTGTGCTGGGATGGGCTCCAGGGGGTGCCGGGGTCACTGGGTTGTACTGGGTTATACTGGGAGAGGGGTTTGGGGTCTGTGCGAGCGCCCCCTGCTGGCTGGGAGGACCTAGAGCTGGCTGTGCTGGTACTGGGTTATACTGGTTTATACTGGGATACGGTCCTGGAGGTTAATGGGTTATACTGGGAGGGGGCTTGGGGATGCTTGGCACTCCACTGGGAGCAACTTCTGGGGATGCTGGCCTTACTGGTTTATACTGGGACGGGGCTTGGGACCTACTGGGAGTGACTTCAGGTTGTGTTGGCCTTACTGGTTTCTACTGGGAGCTGCCGCCGCAGGCCTCAGGAGCTCAGGGGTGGCTCCCAGTGCTTACTGGTTTATACTGGTGCCTTCCCAGTCCACGCCTGGGAGCACAGGAGGGCTCTGGTGGCCGGGCAGGACCCCGAGGCCGAGCTGGCCTATGCCGGGGCCCTGCTGAGCCGAGACTTCTCCAACTTCTCGGCCTGGCACCACCGGCTGCGGCTGCTGGCACCCAGCAGGGGCTCCGGGAAGGGCGAGGCCGGGGCGCTGCCCCCTGAGAGGCTGAAGGAAGGTGAGGGATTGCCCGGGAAAATTCAGCCCAGGGGTTGTGGGAGGCACGAAATTTTCCGGTTCTGTTGGGTAGACCTGGTGTCCCAAATCCCCATTGATTCCTATGGGTAGACCTGGTGTCCCAAAGTCCCCATTGATTCCTATGGGTAGACCTGGTGTCCCCAAATCCCCATTGATTCCTATGGGTAGACCTGGTGTCCCAAAGTCCCCATTGATTCCTATGGGTAGACCTGGTGTCCCAATGTCCCCATTGATTCCTATGGGTAGACCTGGTGTCCCAAATCCCCATTGATTCCTATGGGTAGACCTGGTGTCCCAATGTCCCCATTGATTCCTATGGGTAGACCTGGTGTCCGTAAATCCCCATTGATTCCTATGGGTAGACCTGGTGTCCCAAATCCCCATTGATTCCTATGGGTAGACCTGGTGTCCCCAAATCCCCATTGATTCCTATGGGTAGACCTGGTGTCCCAAATCCCCTATTGATTCCTATGGGTAGACCTGGTGTCCCAAATCTCCCATTGATTCCTATGGGTAGACCTGGTGTCCCCAAATCCCCCATTGATTCCTATGGGTAGACCTGGTGTCCCAAATCCCCTATTGATTCCTATGGGTAGACCTGGTGTCCTGAAATCCCCCATTGATTCCTATGGGTAGACCTGGTGTCCCAAAGTCCCCATTGATTTCTATGGGTAGACCTGGTGTCCTGAGATCCCCATTGATTCCTATGGGTAGACCTGGTGTCCATAAATCCCCCATTGATTCCTATGGGTAGACCTGGTGTCCTGAAATCCCCCATTGATTCCTATGGGTAGACCTGGTGTCCCAAATCCCCATTGATTCCTATGGGTAGACCTGGTGTCCTGAAATCCCCATTGATTCCTATGGGTAGACCTGGTGTCCCCAAATCCCCATTGATTCCTATGGGTAGACCTGGTGTCCCAAATCCCCTATTGATTCCTATGGGTAGACCTGGTGTCCCAATGTCCCCATTGATTCCTATGGGTAGACCTGGTGTCCCAAATCCCCTATTGATTCCTATGGGTAGACCTGGTGTCCCCAAATCCCCCATTGATTCCTATGGGTAGACCTGGTGTCCCCAAATCCCCTATTGATTCCTATGGGTAGACCTGGTGTCCCAAATCCCCCATTGATTCCTATGGGTAGACCTGGTGTCCCAAATCCCCCATTGATTCCTATGGGTAGACCTGGTGTCCATAAATCCCCTATTGATTCCTATGGGTAGACCTGGTGTCCTGAAATCCCCCATTGATTCCTATGGGTAGACCTGGTGTCCCAATGTCCCCATTGATTCCTATGGGTAGACCTGGTGTCCATAAATCCCCATTGATTCCTATGGGTAGACCTGGTGTCCTGAGATCCCCATTGATTCCTATGGGTAGACCTGGTGTCCTGGAATCCCCTTTGCCTCCAATGGGTAGCCCTGATATCCAAAAAAAAATCCCATTGCTTTTCATGAGTAGACTTGGTGCCCCTATATTCCCTTCAGTGGGGCAGACCTGGTGTCCCTACATTCCCATTGGCTTCATTGAGCACATCTGGTGTCCCAAAATTTTACTTTGATGGGGTAGGCCTGGTGTCCCTAAAATTTCCACTGACCTAACTGGGGTAGACTTAGAGTTCCTAAAATCTCTTAATCTTTTAAATAGGTGGAGGTGGTGTCCCTATTGCCCCCATTCGTTTTAATGGGTAGACCTGATGTCTCTAACCCCCTATGGACTCTAATGCATAGACGTGAACTCCCACACGCTTAGGCGTCCCCATTCGGATATTGGGGTGTCCCCTGCTGCCCCCCCTGAAGTTTTGGGGTGTCCCCTTTGCTGTCCCCAGAGCTGGAGCTGGTGCAGAACGCCGTCTTCACCGACCCCACGGACCAAAGCGCCTGGGTGTACCTGCGCTGCATCCTCTCCCGAGGTAACCCGGGGCTTCCCTCCCACCCCTGGGGGATCTCACCTGGAGTTTTGGGGTGCACCCTGAATGTTGGGGTGCCCCCCCCCCCCCGACAGCCCCCCCACCACCGAGGGTCATCTGTGTCCACGTCGACCGGGAGGATGCAACGGTGGCCGTCATCTTCTCCCGACCTGTCAAGGTGAGTCGAGGCAGTTGGGAGCCCCAAAGATCACCTGGGTGCACCTGGATCACCCCCAAACCCCTGGGGGGCCCCACAAAGTGGTGGTCCTGAATCTCCATTGACTTCAATGGGGCAGACCTGATGTCCCTAAAAATCCCCATTGGTTTCAATGGGGTAGACCTGGTGTCCCAAAGTCCCCATTGGTTTCAATGGGGTAGACCTGGTGTCATTAATTCCCCATTGGTTTCAATGGGGCAGACCTGGTGTCATTAATTCCCCATTGGTTTCAATGGGGCAGACCTGGTGTCCCAAAGTCCCCATTGGTTTCAATGGGGCAGACCTGGTGTCCTTTAATTCCCCATTGGTTTCAATGGGGCAGACCTGGTGTCCTTCCATCCCCATTGGTTTCAATGGGGCAGACCTGGTGTCCTTTAATTCCCCATTGGTTTCAATGGGGCAGACCTGGTGTCATTAAATTCCCCATTGGTTTCAATGGGGCAGACCTGGTGTCTGTAATTCCCCATTGGTTTCAATGGGGCAGACCTGGTGTCTGTAATTCCCCATTGGTTTCAATGGGGCAGACCTGGTGTCTGTAATTCCCCATTGCTTTCAATGGGGCAGACCTGATATCCCAAACCTTTTGGGATTAAAAATCCCGATTTTAGGGCTGCAAATTCCGAATTTTTGCTGTGAAAAAACCCCCAAATTTGTCCCTTTTCCCCCCCACAGGTGAACCCAGAGTGCCCAGAGCTGACAGCAACCCTGGATGGCTCCACCCTGCCAGGACCTTGGCGCTCAGGGGAGGGGCGGCCACGCCCCAGCCACACCTGGGTATCCTCCCCCTGAAAGAGTGGGCGTGGTTTAGGGGGGGGTGGGCGTGGCTCTGGTGCGGGGTGGGCGTGGCCACCACACACACACCCCCCCCCCAGCCACACCTTGACCAGGTGACATCAGCTCTGCGACCTCCCGGCCCCGCCCAGCGCCGGCCCCGCCCACCTGGAGCTCACCTGGGCTCCGGGCTCCGCCCTCCACCAGGTGACGCTGCAGCCAGGTGAGGCCACGCCCACTCGGGGCCACGCCCACTCGGGGCCACGCCCCTTTCCTCACCTTTTTTTCCCCCCCCCTCTGGCCAGGTGAGGCTGAGGCTTGGTGGCAGGAGCCAATCGTGGAGCGGGAGCTGTTCTGGTGAGCCACGCCCCCCCTTTTTTTTGGGAAAGCCACGCCCCTTTTTTGAGGTGGCCACGCCCCTTTTTTTCCTCACCTGTGGCCCCGCCCCCAGGCCCGAGCTGGGCGTGGCCCAGCCCCAGGTGCTGCAGGAGCAGGTGAGGATGTGCCGGGAGCTGCTGGAGCTCGAGCCCCAGAGCCGAGGTGAGAGAGCCCCCAAAAATGTCCCCAAAATGCCCCAAAAATGTCCCAAAATATCCCCAAAAATGTCCCCAAAAATGCCCCAAAAATGTCCCCAAAATGCCCCAAAAATGTCCCAAAAATATCCTAAAATATCCCAAAAAATATCCCCAGAATATCACCAAAATATGCCCAAAAATGTCCCCAAAAAATATCCCCAAAATGTCCCAAAAATCTCCCAAAATGTCCCCAAAAATGTCCCAAAATATCCCCAAAAAATCCCCCAAAATGTCCCCAAAATATCCCCAAAAATGTCCCAAAAAATATCCCAAAATGTCCCCAAAATATTCCCGAAATATCCCAAAATATCCCCAAAAAAATCCCCCAAAATGTCCCCAAAATATCCCAAAATGTCCCCAAAAAATCCCTAAAAATATCCCAAAAAATATCCTAAAATATCCCCAAAATATTCCCAAAAAATCCCCAAAATATTCCCAAAAAATCTCCAAAATATCCCCAAAAATGTCCCAAAATGTCCCAAATGCCCCCAAAATATCCCCAAACATATCCCCCAAAATGTTCCCAAAATGTCCCCAAAAATATCCCAAAAATATCCCCAAAAAATCCCCCAAAAGTATCCTAAAATATCGCTGAAATATCCCAAAATATCCCCAAAAAATCCCCCAAAATGTCCCCAAAATGTCCCCAAAATGTCCCCCAAAATATCCCAAAATGTCCCCAAAAATATCCCAAAAATATCCCCCCAAAATCCCAAAAATATCCCCCAAAATATCCCCAGAAATGTCCCCAGAAAATCCAAAAAATATCCCCAAAATGTCCCAAAAATATCCCAAAATGTCCCCAAAAAATCCCCCAAAATGTCCCCAAAATATCCCAAAATATCCCCAAAAAATCCCTAAAAATATCCCAAAAAATATCCTAAAATATCCCCAAAATATTCCCAAAAAGTCCCCAAAATATTCCCAAAAAATCTCCAAAATATCCCCAAAAATATCCAAAATTATCCCCAAAATATTTTTTAAAAATCCCAAAAATATCCCAAAATATCCCCAAAAATATCCCCAAAAAATCCAAAAATTCCCCAAAATCCACCCAAAAATTCCAAAAAAAACCCCAAAAATTCCCCCAAAAATCCCCCAAAAATCCCCTTAAAATCCCCAAAAATGAACCAAAACCCAATTCCCAAAAATTCCCCAAAATCCCCCCAAAAAACCCTAAAAAATTTCCAAAAAATCCCCCCAAAAATTTCCCAAAAATCCCAGTAAAAAAATCCAAAAATAGAAAAAAAAATCCCAAAAAACACAAATAAAAAAATCCCCCAAAATTCCAAATTCTCTAAAAAACCCAAAATCCACAAAATTCTCCCCCCAAAAATCCAAGAATTACCAAAAATCCCCAAAAAAGACCCAAAAAAAACCCCAAAAATTCCCCCAAAAACCCCAAAATTCCCAAAAAAATCCCCCAAAAAATTCCCTTAAAATCCCCAAAAATGCCCCAAAACCCAAATCCCCAAAAATCCCAAAATTCACCTGAAAAAAATTTTTAAAATTCCCAAAAAAATCCCAAAAATTCCAAATCAAAAATCCCCCCAAAAATCCAAATTTCCTTAAAAACCCAAAATCCACAAAATTCACCCCAAAAATTCACAAAAAAATCCTAAAAAATCCCCCAAAAACCCAAAATATCCCCAAAAAAACCTCAAAAAACCCAAAAAACCAATCCTAAAAAAAATCCAAAAATTCCCAAAATTCCCCCAAAAAGACCCAAAAAACCCCAAAACATCCAAAAAGCCCCAAAATCCATCCAAAAATTCCCAAAAAACACCCCAAAAATCCCCCAAAAATGAACCAAAAAATCCCAAAAATTCCCCCCCAAAAAAAAAAAAAAATTTTTAAAAATCCCCAAAATTTCCAAAAAAATCCCAAAAACCCCAAAACCCCTCAAATGACCCCAAAAATTCCCCCCAAAATCCCAGAAAAAAATTCCAAAAACCGAAAAAAAAAAAGATCCCCAAAATTCCAAATTTCCTTAAAAAACCAAAATCCACAAAATTCACCCCAAAAAAATCCCCAAAATGGCCCCAAAAATAAGGAAAAATTGGTTTATACTGGTTTGTACTGGTTTGTACTGGTTTGTACTGGTCCATACTGGTCCATACTGGTCCATACTGGTCCATACTGGTCCATACTGGTCCATACTGGTTTATACTGGTCCATACTGGTCCATACTGGTCCATACTGGTTTATACTGGTCCATACTGGTCCATACCGGTCCATACTGGTTTATACTGGTCCATACTGGTCCGTACTGGTCCATACTGGTTTATACCGGTCCATACTGGTCCATACTGGTTTATACTGGTCCATACTGGTCCATACTGGTCCATACTGGTCCATACTGGTTTATACTGGTCCATACTGGTTTATACTGGTCCATACTGGTCCATACTGGTCCATACCGGTCCATACTGGTCCATACTGGTTTATACTGGTCCATACTGGTTTAGGCTGCCTGCTGACCCTGGCCCTGCTCTTGGCTGCTCTGGATCCGCGCGGCCACGCCCAGGAGATCCGCCAGCACCTGAGGAGCCTGCAGGTAACTGGTTTATACTGGTTTATACTGGTTTGGACTGGTTTGGACTGGTTTGGACTGGTTTGGACTGGTTTGGACTGGTTTGGACTGGTTTGGATTTGGGGGGGCACTGGGAGGGCACTGGGAGGGGTCTAAAGCGGGAAATAAAAGGGTTAAAAGGGAATTTGGGGTTACTGGTTTATACTGGTTTATACTGGTTTATACTGGTTTATACTGGTTTGGACTGGGAGAGGGTCGGGGAGGGCACTGGGAGTTACTGGTTTGTACTGGTCTGTACTGGGAGGGGATTAAAGGGTTAAAAATGGGGGGGGACAAGGGGAAATGGGGGATTTTTGGGGGTTACTGGTTTATACTGGTTTGGACTGGTCTATACTGGTTTGGAGTGGTTTGTGCTGGTCCATATTGGTCGATACTGGTTCATATTAGTTTGTACTGGTTTGTACTGGTTTGTACTGGTTTAGACTGGTTTGTACTGGTTTATATTGGTTTAGACTGGTCCATACTGGTTTGTACCGGTCCATACTGGTTTATACTGGTCCATACCGGTCCATACTGGTTTATACCGGTCCATACTGGTCCATACTGGTCCATACCGGTCCATACCGGTCCATACTGGTCCATACTGGTCCATACTGGTCCATACCGGTTTATACTGGTCCATACTGGTCCATACTGGTCCATACCGGTCCATACTGGTCCATACTGGTCCATACCGGTCCATACTGGTCCATACTGGTTTATACTGGTCCATACTGGTTTATACCGGTCCATACTGGTCCATACTGGTCCGTACTGGTCCATACCGGTCCATACTGGTCCATACCGGTCCATACTGGTTTATACTGGTCCATACTGGTCCATACTGGTCCATACTGGTTTATACCGGTCCATACTGGTCCATACTGGTCCATACTGGTTTATACTGGTCCATACTGGTCCATACCGGTCCATACTGGTCCATACCGGTCCATACTGGTCCATACCGGTCCATACTGGTCCATACTGGTCCATACTGGTCCATACTGGTCCATACTGGTCCATACTGGTTCATACTGGTTTATACTGGTCCATACTGGTCCATACTGGTCCATACCGGTCCATACCGGTCCATACTGGTTTATACTGGTCCGTACTGGTCCATACTGGTCCATACCGGTCCATACCGGTCCATACTGGTCCATACTGGTTCATACTGGTTTATACTGGTCCATACTGGTCCATACTGGTCCATACCGGTCCATACCGGTCCATACTGGTCCATACTGGTCCATACTGGTTTATACTGGTCCATACTGGTCCATACTGGTCCATACTGGTCCATACCGGTCCATACTGGTTTATACTGGTCCATACTGGTCCATACTGGTCCATACTGGTGCAGGACGCTGACCCGCTGCGCTCGGGGTTCGTGGCCGATGTTCGCTCCCGCTTCGAGGCCACACTGGGAGTACTGGGAGCGGGGGAGGGGCTGAGCCTGGCCGGCAAGGTAACTGGTTTATACTGGTTTGTACTGGTTTGTACTGGTTTGTGCTGGGAAAAGGCTTGGGGGTTACTGGGGTGGACTGGTTTGGACTGGGAGGGGTTTGGGAGGGAGATTTGGGGGGTTTGGGGTTACTGGGATGAACTGGGAGGGGGTTTGGGGTTACTGGTTTATACTGGGAGGGGGTTTGGGGTTACTGGTTTGTACTGGGAGGGGGTTTGGGGTTACTGGTTTGTACTGGGAGGGGGTTTGGGGTTACTGGTTTATACTGGGAGGGGGTTTGGGGTTACTGGGATGAACTGGGAGGGAGTTTGGGGTTACTGGTTTATACTGGGAAGGGGTTTGGGGTTACTGGTTTGTACTGGGAGGGGTTTGGGGTTACTGGTTTGTACTGGGAGGGGGTTTGGGGTTACTGGTTTGGACTGGGAGGGGGTTTGGGGTTACTGGTTTATACTGGGAGGGGGTTTGGGGTTACTGGGATGAACTGGGAGGGGTTTGGGGTTACTGGTTTATACTGGGAGGGGGTTTGGGGTTACTGGTTTGTACTGGGAGGGGGTTTGGGGTTACTGGTTTGTACTGGGAGGGGGTTTGGGGTCACTGGTTTATACTGGGAGGGGGTTTGGGGTTACTGGTTTATACTGGGAAGGGGTTTGGGGTCACTGGTTTGTACTGGGAGGGGGTTCGGGGTTACTGGTTTTTACCGGTTTATACTGGTTTGAACTGGTTTATACTGGTTTTTATGGGTTTATAATGGTTTGTACTGGTTTGTACTGGTTTGTACTGGTCTATACTGGTGCAGGGGCTGACGTCACTCCCTGTCCTGGCTCACCTGGCCGTGCTGACCCGGTTTGAGCTGGGTTTATACTGGTTTATACTGGTTTATACTGGTTTATATTGGTTTATACGGGTTTATACTGGTCCATACTGGTTTGTACTGGTTCATACTGGTGTGTACTGGTGCAGGGGATGACGTCACTGCCTCTCGTGGCTCACCTGGCCCTGCTGACCCACCTGGACCTGGCCCACAACGAGCTGGGGGCGCTGCCGGCGGCACTGGGGGCGCTCAGGAGGCTGAGGGTGAGTCCCAGTTAAACCAGTTAAACCAGTATGGGCTCCCAGTTACACCAGTATGGGCTCCCAGTTACACCAGTGACACCAGTATGGGCTCCCAGTTACACCAGTTAAACCAGTATGGGCTCCCAGTTACACCAGTGACACCAGTATGGGATCCCAGTTACACCAGTATGGGCTCCCAGTTACACCAGTTACACCAGTATGGGCTCCCAGTTACACCAGTTACACCAGTATGGGCTCCCAGTTACACCAGTTAAACCAGTATGGGCTCCCAGTTACACCAGTATGGGCTCCCAGTTAAACCAGTATGGGGTCCCAGTTACACCAGTATGGGCTCCCAGTTACACCAGTTACACCAGTATGGGCTCCCAGTTACACCAGTATGGGCTCCCAGTGACACCAGTTACACCAGTATGGGCTCCCAGTTAAACCAGTATGGGCTCCCAGTTACACCAGTTACACCAGTATGGGCTCCCAGTTACACCAGTTACACCAGTATGGGCTCCCAGTTACACCAGTATGGGCTCCCAGTTACACCAGTTACACCAGTATGGGCTCCCAGTTACACCAGTATGGGCTCCCAGTGACACCAGTTACACCAGTATGGGCTCCCAGTTAAACCAGTATGGGCTCCCAGTTACACCAGTATGGGCTCCCAGTTACACCAGTGACACCAGTATGGGCTCCCAGTTACACCAGTTACACCAGTATGGGCTCCCAGTGACACCAGTTACACCAGTATGGGCTCCCAGTTACACCAGTATGGGATCCCAGTTACACCAGTGACACCAGTATGGGGTCCCAGTTACACCAGTGACACCATTATGGGCTCCCAGTTACACCAGTTACACCAGTATGGGCTCCCAGTGACACCAGTTAAACCAGTATGGGCTCCCAGTTACACCAGTGACACCAGTATGGGCTCCCAGTTACACCAGTATGGGCTCCCAGTTACACCAGTATGGGCTCCCAGTGACACCAGTTACACCAGTATGGGCTCCCAGTGACACCAGTTAAACCAGTATGGGCTCCCAGTTACACCAGTTAAACCAGTATGGGCTCCCAGTGACACCAGTTAAACCAGTATGGGCTCCCAGTTACACCAGTGACACCAGTATGGGCTCCCAGTTACACCAGTATGGGCTCCCAGTTACACCAGTGACACCAGTATGGGGTCCCAGTTACACCAGTTAAACCAGTATGGGCTCCCAGTTACACCAGTATGGGCTCCCAGTTACACCAGTGACACCAGTATGGGGTCCCAGTGACACCAGTGACACCAGTATGGGCTCCCAGTTACACCAGTGACACCAGTATGGGCTCCCAGTTACACCAGTGACACCAGTATGGGGTCCCAGTTACACCAGTTAAACCAGTATGGGCTCCCAGTTACACCAGTTACACCAGTATGGGCTCCCAGTGACACCAGTGACACCAGTATGGGCTCCCAGTTACACCAGTATGGGCTCCCAGTTACACCAGTAACACCAGTATGGGCTCCCAGTGACACCAGTGACACCAGTTACACATCCCAGTTACACCAGTAACTCCTCCCAGTGCTCCCAGTAACAGAGAAAGCCCCTCCCAGTCCCTCCCAGTTCCCTCCCAGTCCCTCCCAGTCCCTCCCAGTTCATCCCAGTCCCCTCCCAGTTCATCCCAGTCCCCTCCCAGTCCCTCCCAGTTCCCTCCCAGTTCCTCCCAGTCCCTCCCAGTCCCTCACAGTCCATCCCAGTCCATCCCAGTCCCTCCCAGTCCCCTCCCAGTTCCTCCCAGTCCCTCCCAGTTCTCTCCCAGTCCCCTCCCAGTCCCCTCCCAGTTCCCTCCCAGTCCATCCCAGTCCCTCCCAGTCTCTCCCAGTCCATCCCAGTCCCCTCCCAGTTCCTCCCAGTCCCTCCCAGTCCCCTCCCAGTTCTCTCCCAGTCCCTCCCAGTCCATCCCAGTCCCTCCCAGTCTCTCCCAGTCCATCCCAGTCCCTCCCAGTTCCTCCCAGTCCCTCCCAGTCCCTCCCAGTGCTCCCAGTAACCCCAGTCCCACAGGAACTGGATCTCTCCGATAACCGAGTGACCCAACTGGGCTCGGCCCCGCCCCTCCCCCACCTGCGGCTGCTGCGGCTGGACCGGAACCGTACGGACTGGGACAGACTGGTTTATACTGGTTTATACTGGGAGGGGCTGGGATGCAGCTGGGAGCGACTGGGATGGACTGGGAGAGGATTGGGAAGAACTGGGATGGACTGGGAGGGAACTGGGATGGACTGGGAGGGAACTGGGATGGACTGGGATGGAACTGGGATGGACTGGGAGGAAACTGGGATGGACTGGGAGGGAACTGGGATGGACTGGGAGGGAACTGGGATGGACTGGTTTATACTGGGAGGTGACAGGGAGGGACTGGGACAAGCTGGGAGGGACTGGGAGGTCACTGGGCCATACTGGTTTATACTGGGAGGAGTCACTGGTTTATACTGGGAGGGGTCACTGGGCCATACTGGGAGTAACGGGGATAAACTGGGAAGTGCTTGGGGGGGTTACTGGGATATACTGGGAGGGAACTGGGAGGGACTGGGAGGGCACCGCGCACCCCTGTGGGTCCATACTGGTCTATACTGGTTTATACTGGTCCATACTGGGCGGCCATTTCCCCCCCCCAGGGGGCGCTGTCTGACCGTGGCCCCGCCCCCCAGCCATTGGCCACGCCTCCGCTCTCTCCCCATTGGCCGCCTGGCCCCGCCTCGCTCGCCTGCGATTGGCTGAGACCCCGCTCGGCTCCGCCCCCGACAGCGCCTCCCTATTGGCTGAGCTCCTGCCGGGCGTTGACGTCACCTTCAGCTGATTGGTTGGTGGCACTTCCGGGTTTGGTCCCGCCCCTTCCGGCGTCCGATAAAGTGATGTCGCCTCCAGCGGATTGGCCGGCGGCACTTCCGGCTTGGGCTCCGCCCCTTCCGGTGTTCAATAAAGTGATGGGTCCCAGTTTGTCCCAGTCAGCCCCCAGTTCCATTTAATCCCTTCCCAGTTCATCCCAGTTTGTCCCAGTGCCCTCCCAGTCCCATTCAGTCCTCTCCCAGTTCATCCCAGTCCCTCCCAGTCTCTCCCAGTCCAGTCCCAGTTACCCCAAATCTTCCCCAGTCCAGTCCCAGTTTGTCCCAGTTCCCCCCCAGTCCATCCCAGTTTGTCCCAGTTGCCCCTCGTTCCCTCCCAGTCCATCCCGATCCCTCCCAGTTTATCCCAGTTACTCCCCAGTGTCTCCCAGTGCCCTCCCAGTATGTCCCAGTGCCCTCCCAGTTACCCCTCAGTCTCTCCCAGTCCATCCCAGTTGATCCCCAGTCTCTCCCAGTCCATCCCAGTGCTCTCCCAGTATGTCCCAGTCCCATTCAATCCCCTCCCAGTCCATCCCAGTTCTATTCAATCCTCTCCCAGTTCCCTCCCAGTTTGTCCCAGTGCCGTCCCAGTCCCTCCCAGTTCCCTCTCAGTGCCCCCCACTTGCCCCGCCGCCCCTCCCAGTCCCTCCCAGTTTGTCCCAGTCCCTCCCAGTTACCCCTCAGTCTCTCCCAGTCCGTCCCAGTGCCCTCCCAGTATGTCCCAGTCCCATTCAATCCCGTCATAGTCCCTCCCAGTAACTCCCAGTTACGCCCCCAGTCCATCCCAGTTGACCCCCAGTCCCTCGCAGTGCCCTCCCAGTTTGTCCCAGTCCCTCCCAGTCCCATTCAATCCCCTCCCAGTCCATCCCAGTCCCTCCCAGTTTGTCCCAGTGCCGTCCCAGTCCCTCTCAGTTCCCTCTCAGTGCCCCCCAGTCCCTCCCAGTTTGTCCCAGTCCCTCCCAGTTCCCTCCCAGTGCCCCCCAGTTGCCCCTCCCAGTCCCTCCCAGTTTGTCCCAGTCCCTCCCAGTTACCCCTCAGTCTCTCCCAGTCCATCCCAGTGCCCTCCCAGTATGTCCCAGTCCCATTCAATCCCGTCATAGTCCCTCCCAGTAACTCCCAGTTACCCCCCCAGTCCATCCCAGTTGACCCCCAGTCCCTCGCAGTGCCCTCCCAGTTTGTCCCAGTGCCATCCCAGTCCCTCCCAGTTCCCTCCCAGTGCCCCCCAGTCCCTCCCAGTTTGTTCCAGTCCCTCCCAGTTCCCTCCCAGTGCCCCCCAGTTGCCCCGCCGCCCCTCCCAGTCCCTCCCAGTTTGTCCCAGTCCCTCCCAGTTGCCTCATCCTCACCCCAAACCGCCGCCCCGGTTGCGCCACCGCGGGCTGGGCTGGGGTGGGGGAGGGGCGGGGGTGACCCCGCGGGTTTTTTTTTTGGGGGGGGTGGGGGAGGGGAGGGGGTCGGGGTGGGGGAGGGGCAGCGGCCGGACCCGTCCGGGGGGTGGGGGAGGGGCGGGGAGGGGGGAATGCGTCACTGCCAAATAGTGATCCATAGCCCAACCCTGGGGCGAGGCATTGCCAAATAGTGAGCCACGGCCCGGCCCTGCAGCGGGGGGGGGGGGGAGGGGGGGGAAGTTGCCAAATAGTGAGTCAGAGGTTGCCAAATACTGAGCCAGAGGTTGCCAAATAGTGAGCCAGGGGTTCAGCCTATAGAGACCCCCCTCTGCCAAATAGTGAGCCATTGGATAACCTTATAGGGACCCCCCCCGCCAAATAGTGAGCCATTGGATAAGCTTATAGGGACCCCCCTGCCAAATAGTGAGCCATTGGATAACCTTATAGAGACCCCCCCCCTGCCAAATACTGAGCCACTTGTTCTGTCCGTAGAGACCCCCCCCTTGCCACATAGTGAGCCATGGAGAAACCCCCCCATAGACCCCTCCCTGCCAAATACTGAGCCGGACCCCCTATAGAACCCCCTGCCACATAGTGAGCCATTGGATTTCTCTATAGGGAGCCCCCCCCTGCCAAATACTGAGCCGGACACTCCTGCCACATAGTGAGCCATTGGAAAACCCTATAGGGACCACCCTGCCACATAGTGAGCTAGATCCCCTATAGACCCCCTGCCACATAGTGAGCCATTAGATTTCCCTATAGGGACCACCCTGCCACATAGTGAGCTAGATCCCCTATAGACCCCCCTGCCACATAGTGAGCCATTAGATTTCCCTATAGGGACCACCCTGCCACATAGTGAGCCATTAGATTTCCCTATAGGGACCACCCTGCCACATAGTGAGCCATTAGTTCAGCCCATAGGGACCCCCCCTGCCAAATTCTGAGCCAATCCCCCCCTTGCCACATAGTGAGCCATTTAGAACCCCCATAGACCCCTCCCTGCCAAATACTGAGCCGGATCCTCTATAGACCCCCCTGCCACATAGTGAGCCATTGAGGACCCCCATAGACCCCTCCCTGCCAAATAGTGAGCCAGACCTCCTATAGACCCCCCTGCCACATAGTGAGCCATTGAGGACCCCCATAGACTCCTTCCTGCCAAATACTGAGCCGCATCCCCTATAGACCCCCCTGCCACATAGTGAGCCATTGGATTATCCTATAGGGACCCCCCTGCAAAATAGTGAGCTAGCTCCCCTATAGACCCCCCTGCCACATAGTGAGCCATTGGATTTCCCTATAGGGACCACCCTGCCAAATAGTGAGCCGTTGGTTCAGCCCATAGGGACCCCCCTGCCACATAGTGGGTTATACTGGTTTATACTGGTTCATACTGGGAAGGTGTTCGGGATGCTCCAGGACCCACTGGGAACGGCTTTTGGGAGTGCTGGTTTATACTGGTCTGTACTGGGAGTGGATTTTGGGGGTACTGGTTTATACTGGTTTATACTGGGAGAGAATCCTCGAAGCTTTGGGACCCAGTGGGAACGATTTGGGGAGTACTGGTTTATACTGGTTCATACTGGGAGGGTGTTCGGGATGCTCTGGGACCCACTGGGAACGATTTGAGGGGTACTGGTTTATACTGGTTTATACTGGTTTATACTGGGAGGGTGTTCGGGACACTCTGGGACCCACTGGGAACTGTTTGGGGTGGTTCCGTGCTTACTGGTTTATACTGGTTTGTACTGGGAAAGGCTCCGCGGGGTTGCCACATAGTGAGCCATTGCCCCGCCCATAGAGCCCCACCTGCCAAATTGTGATCCCAGGTCTGGCCCCGCCCCTTCCTTCCCTGGCCACGCCCCTCTCCCCGAGCCGCGCGACTGGGAGTTACTGGGAGCAACTGGGAGCAACTGGGAGCCCCTGGGGAGGTACTGGGGACACTGGGAGCGCTGGGAGGGCGAACTGGGGGGACTGGGAGGGCAAACTGGGGTGACTGGGAGCACTGGGAGGGCAAACTGGAGTGACTGGGAGCACTGGGAGAGGGAACTGGGAACACTGGGGGCACTGGGAGGGCAAACTGGGAGGACTGGGAACACTGGGAGCACTGGGAGGGCAAACTGGGGAGACTGGGAGCGCTGGGAGAGGGAACTGGGAGCACTGGGAGGGCAAACTGGGAGCACTGGGATTACTGGGAGAGGGAACTGGGAACACTGGGAACACTGGGAGGGCAAACTGGGAGTACTGGGAGCACTGGGAGGGTGAACTGGGAGGACTGGGAGGGCTGGGGGAATGACTGGGAGGGCAAACTGGGGGGACTGGGAGCACTGGGAGCACTGGGACGGGGTTACTGGGAGTACTGGGAGGACCGGGGGGTTACTGGGAGCACTGGGAGGGGGTTACTGGGCAAACTGGGAGCACTGGGAGGGGTCACTGGGGCTGCCGGAAGTGCTCGGGAGGGGAACTGGGAATACTGGGAGCACTGGGAGGGGAACTGGGAACACTGGGAGGGGTTACTGGGCAAACTGGGAGGACTGGGAGGGGAACTGGGAACACTGGGAGGGGAACTGGGGGCACTGGGAGGGGAACTGGGGGCACTGGGAGGGGAACTGGGGGCACTGGGAGGGGTTACTGGGCAAACTGGGGGCACTGGGAGGGGAACTGGGGGCACTGGGAGGGGTTACTGGGCGAACTGGGAACACTGGGAGGGGAACTGGGGGCACTGGGAGGGAGGCGCGGGGGGAACTGGGCAAACTGGGAGAACTGGTCTGGCGGGGGAGGAGCTGCTGGGACAGGCCCGGCCCGGGGGGAACTGGGAGGGACTGGGAGGGACTGGGAGGGACTGGGATGGACTGGGAGAGGGTTCCGGTCTGGGACTGGGACACCAGGAGGGGTTACTGGTTCGTACTGGGAGCACTGGGAGCCATTACTGGTTCATACTGGGGGGACTGGTCCATACTGGGAGCACTTGGAGGCGTTGCTGGGTTGAACTGGGAGCACTGGGAGGGGTTACTGGTTTATACTGGGAATGACTGGGAGAGGGTTTGGGTCATACTGGGAGCTCTGGGAGCTGTTACTGGTCTATACTGGGACCCTGGAAGGGGTTACTGGGATATACTGGGACGTTACTGGTTCATACTGGGAGGGAACTGGTCCATACTGGGAGCCCAGGAGCTGTTACTGGTTCATACTGGGAAGGACTGGGGGTTACTGGGTTGAACTGGGGGATTACTGGTTCATACTGGGAGCACTGGAGCAGTTACTGGTTTATACTGGGAATGACTGGGAGAGGGTTTGAGTCGCACTGGGAGTATTGGGAGCAGTTACTGGTCTATACTGGGAGCACTGGGAACGGTTACTGGGTTGAACTGGGACCCTGGGAGGGGTCACTGGGATATACTGGGAGGTTACTGGTTCATACTGGGAGGGAACTGGTTCATACTGGGACCACTGGAGGGGTTACTGGGATATACTGGGAGCACTGGAGGGGTTACTGGTTTATACTGGAAATGACTGGGAGAGGGTTTGGTTCATACTGGGAGCACTGGGAGCTGTTACTGGTCCATACTGGGACCCTGGGAGGGGTCACTGGGATATACTTGTGGGTTACTGGTTCATACTGGGAGCACTGGGAGCCGTTACTGGTTTATAATGGGAGCCTGGGAGGGGTCACTGCTTCATACTGGGAAGGACTGGGGGGTTACTGGTTTATACTGGGAATGACTGGGAGAGGGTTTGGGTCATACTGGGAGTATTGGGAGCAGTTACTGGTCTATACTGGGAGCACTGGGAGCGGTTACTGGGTTGAACTGGGAGCCTGGGAGGGGTTACTGGGATATACTGGGAGGTTACTGGTTCATACTGGGAGGTTACTGGTTCATACTGGGAGCCCAGGAGCAGTTACTGGTCCATACTGGGAGCACTGGGAGTGGTTACTGGTTCATACTGGGAAGGACTGGGGGGTTAATGGTTTATACTGGGAATGACTGGAGGGGTTACTGGGATATACTGGGAGGGAACTGGTCCATACTGGGAGCCCAGGAGCAGTTACTGGTTTATACTGGGAGCTCTGGGAGCTGTTACTGGGTTGAACTGGGACCCTGGGAGGGGTCACTGGGATAAACTGGGAGGTTACTGGTTCATACTGGGAGGGAACTGGTTCATACTGGGAGCACTGGGAGCCGTTACTGGTTTATACTGGGAGCACTGGAGGGGTTACTGGGATATACTGGAAATGACTGGGAGAGGGTTTGGGTCATACTGGGAGCTCTGGGAGCTGTTACTGGTCTATACTGGGACCCTGGAAGGGGTCACTGGGATATACTGGGGGGTTACTGGTTCATACTGGGTGCCCAGGAGCCGTTACTGGTTTATACTGGGAGACTGGGAGGGGTTACTGGTTTATACTGGGAAGGACTGGGGGTTACTGGTTCATACTGGGAGCACTGGGAGGGGTTACTGGGTTGAACTGGGAGATTACTGGTTCATACTGGGAGGGAACTGGTCCATACTGGGAGCCCAGGAGCAGTTACTGGTTTATACTGGGAGCTCTGGGAGCGGTTACTGGGTTGAACTGGGACCCTGGGAGGGGTCACTGGGATAAACTGGGAGGTTACTGGTTCATACTGGGAGGGAACTGGTCAATACTGGGTGCCCAGGAGCCGTTACTGGTTTATACTGGGAGCACTGGAGGGATTACTGGGATATACTGGTTCATACTGGGGGGTTACTGGTTTGTACTGGGAGCACTGGGAGAGGGTTTGGGTCATACTGGGAGCACTGGGAGCTGTTACTGGTCTATACTGGGAGCCTGGGAGGGGTCACTGGGATATACTGGGAGGTTACTGGTTCATACTGGGAGGGAACTGGTCCATACTGGGAGCACTGGGAGGGGTTCCTGGTTCATACTGGGAGCACTGGGATCGGTTAGCGATCCATACTGGGAGGCCAGGAGGGGTCACTGGTTTATACTGGGGATGACTGGGCCAGGGTTTGGGTCGTACTGGGAGCACTGGGAGCTGTTACTGGGTTGAACTGAGACCCTGGGAGGGGCTACTGGGATATACTGGGAGGTTACTGGTTCATACTGGGAGCCCAGGAGCCGTTACTGGTTTATACTGGGAATGACTGGAGGGGTTTCTGGTTCATACTGGGAGGGAACTGGTCCATACTGGGAGCCCAGGAGCCGTTACTGGTCCACACTGGGAGGGACTGGTTCATACTGGGAAGGACTGGGGGGTTACTGGTTTATACTGGGAATGACTGGGAGAGGGTTTGGGTCATACTGGGAGTATTGGGAGCAGTTACTGGTTTATACTGGGAGCACTGGGAGCAGTTACTGGGTTGAACTGGGACCCTGGGAGGGGCTACTGGGATATACTGGGGGGTTCCTGGTTTATACTGGAAGGTTACTGGTTCATACTGGGAGCACTGGGAGCCGTTACTGGTTTATACTGGGAAGGACTGAGGGGTTACTGGTTTATACTGGGAATGACTGGGAGAGGGTTTGGTCCATACTGGGAGGACTGGGAGGGGTTACTGGGATATGCTGGGAGGTTACTGGTCCATACTGGGAGCACTGGGAGGGGTTACTGGGTTCAACTGGGGAGTTACTGGTTCATACTGGGAGGGAACTGGTCCATACTGGGAGCCCAGGAGCAGTTACTGGTCTATACTGGGAGCACTGGGAACGGTTACTGGGTTGAACTGGGACCCTGGGAGGGGTCACTGGGATAAACTGGGGGGTTACTGGTTCATACTGGGAGCACTGGAGGGGTTACTGGGATACACTGGAAATGACTGGGAGAGGGTTTGGTTCATACTGGGAGCACTGGGAGCTGTTACTGGGTTGAACTGGGAGCACTGGGAGCTGTTACTGGTTCATACTGGGAAGGACTGGGGGATTACTGGTTCATACTGGGAGCCCAGGAGCCGTTACTGGTTTATACTGGGAGCACTGGGAGGGGTTACTGGTTTATACTGGGATGGGCTGGGAGAGGGTTTGGGTCATACTGGGAGCACTGGGAAGGGTTACTGGTCCGTACTGGTTTATACTGGTCCATACTGATCCGTACTGGTCCATACTGGTTCATACTGGTCCATACTGGTTTATACTGGTCCATACTGATCCGTACTGGTCCATACTGGTCCGTACTGGTCCATACTGGTCCACACTGGTCCATACTGGTCCATACCGGTCCATACCGGTCCATACCGGTCCATACTGGTCCATACTGGTCCATACTGGTCCGTACTGGTCCATACCGGTCCATACTGGTCCATACTGGTCCTTACTGGTCCGTACTGGTCCATACCGGTCCATACTGGTCCATACTGGTCCATACCGGTCCATACCGGTCCATACTGGTCCATACTGGTCCATACTGGTTTGTACCGGTCCATACCGGTCCATACTGGTCCATACTGGTCCATACTGGTCCATACTGGTCCGTACTGGTCCGTACCGGTCCATACTGGTCCATACTGGTCCGTACTGGTCCATACTGCTCCATACCGGTCCATACCGGTCCATACCGGTCCATACTGGTCCATACCGGTCCATACTGGTCCGTACTGGTCCATACTGGTCCATACTGGTCCATACTGGTCCATACTGGTCCATACTGGTCCGTACTGGTCCATACTGGTCCGTACTGGTCCATACTGGTGTTCACTCTTTCAGCCATGGCCGATCCCCGGCGGGACCCGGGCCGCTTCGTTTCCGTCCGCCACCACGGGGCGCCCTCTCCACTTCCGGCCACGCCCCCTCGGCGCGGGCTGTGGCGCCGCCTGGCGGGCGGCTGCGGCTGCTGCGGCTGCTGCGGGCATCGCGAGAGAGAACGAGAGTGGGAACCGATCCCGGGGGAGATCCCGGGCCGGAGAGCGGAGCAGCCGCTGAGGCCCGGTACGGACACGGCCACAGCGCGGGGATTGCGCGGGGGGGTAATGGGAGGTTTGGGGCGATGGTTGACAGGTTATGAAGGGATTTTTTTGGGGGGATTTTTGGGGGGATTTTTTGGAGAATTTTTAGGGAATTTTGGAGAATTTTTTGGGAATTTTTAAGGATTTTTTGGGAATTTTTAAGGATTTTTTGGGGATTTTTTTTCGGATTTTTTGAGAATTTTTTAGGATTTTTTAGGGATTTTTGATGATTTTTAAGGGATTTTTTTTTGAGATTTTTGGGGCGTTTTTTGAGAATTTTTAGGAATTTTTTGAGAATTTTTTAGGATTTTTTTTAGGATTTTTATGGATTTTTCGGATTTTTTTGAGAATTTTTTAGGGATTTTTTGAGAATTTTTGGGGGATTTTTAAAGGATTTTTGACAGTTTTTTGGGGGAAATTTTAAGGGATTTTTTTGGGATTTTTGACAGGTTATTAAGGGAAATTTTTGGGATTTTTTAGGGATTTTTAAGAGATTTTTTTCTGATTTTTTGAGAATTTTTTGAGAATTTTTAAGGATTTTTTGGGGGATTTTTTTTATTTTTAAGGGATTTTTTAGGGAATTTTTTAGGATTTTTTTAGGGATTTTTAAGGGATTTTTTAGGGATTTTTTGGGATTTTTTAGGCATTTTTTTGGGATTTTTTAGGCTTTTTTTTTTGAGATTTTTGGGAGATTTTTAGAGAATTTTTTAGGGATTTTTTGAGAATTTGGGGGGATTTTTTAGGGATTTTTGAGAATTTTTTAGGATTTTTTTAGGATTTTTGGGGGATTTTTTAGGGATTTTTAAGGGATTTTTTAGGGATTTTTTTGAGGTTTTGGGGGGATTTTTTGAGAATTTTTTAGGGATTTTTTGAGAATTTTTTAGGAATTTTTAAGGATTTTTTGAGAATTTTTTGGGATTTTTTGAGAATTTTTTGAGAATTTTTAAGAATTTTTTAGGATTTTTTTTTTATTTTTAAGGGATTTTTTAGGGAATTTTTTTAGGATTTTTTAGGGATTTTTTAAGGGATTTTTAGGCATTTTTTGGGATTTTTTAGGCATTTTTTTTGAGATTTTTGGGAGATTTTTTAAGAATTTTTTACTGATTTTTTGAGAATTTTGGGGGATTTTTTAGGGATTGTTGAGAATTTTTTAGGATTTTTTTACGATTTTTTAGGATTTTTTAGGGATTTTTGGGGGATTTTTAAGGGATTTTTTAGGGATTTTTTTGAGATTTTGGGGGGATTTTTTTGAGAATTTTTTAGGGATTCTTTGAGAATTTTTTGGGATTTTTAGAGAATTTTTTGGGAATTTTTAAGGATTTTTTAGGGATTTTTTTTGGATTTTTTTAGGGAATTTTTAAGGATTTTTTTGGGATTTTTTGGGGAATTATGAAGGGATTTTTAGGCATTTTTTTTGAGATTTTTGGGAGATTTTTTAAGAATTTTTAACGGATTTTTTGAGAATTTTGGGGGATTTTTTAGGGATTTTTGAGAGATTTTTAGGATTTTTTTAGGATTTTTTAGGGATTTTTTAGGGAATTTTTTAGGATTTTTTAGGGATTTTTTGGGGATTATTAAGGGATTTTTAGGCATTTTTTTGAGAATTTTTTTTGGATTTTTTGAGAATTTTTAAGGATTTTTTGGGGATTTTTTTTGGATTTTTAAGGGATTTTTAAGGGAATTTTTTAGGATTTTTTAGGGATTTTTTTGAGATTTTTAGGGGATTTTTTGAGAATTTTTAAGGGATTTTTTGAATTTTTTTAGGATTTTTTAGGGATTTTTTTTTGGAATTTTTTGGGATTTTTTCAGAATTTTTTTGAGAATTTTTTAGGATTTTTTAGGATTTTTTTAGGGATTTTTAAGAGATTTTTTAGGGATTGTTTTGGGTTTTTTTAGGGATTTTTTTGAGGTTTTTGGGGGATTTTTTGGGAATTTTTAGGGATTCTTTGAGAATTTTTTGGGATTTTTTGAGAATTTTTTGAGAATTTTTAAGGATTTTTTAGGGAATTTTTTAGGATTTTTTTAGGGATGTTAAAGAGATTTTTAAGGGATTTTTTGGTGTTTTTTTAGGGATTTTTTTTGAGGTTTTTGGGGGATTTTTTGAGAATTTTTTAGGGATTCTTTGAGAATTTTTGGGGATTTTTTGAGAATTTTTTGAGAATTTTTAAGGATTTTTTAGGGATTTTTGGGGGATTTTTTAGGGATTTTTTTTGAGGTTTTGGGGGGATTTTTTGAGAATTTTTTAGGGATTTTTTGAGAATTTTTTAGGAATTTTTAAGGATTTTTGAGAATTTTTTGGGATTTTTTGAGAATTTTTTGAGAATTTTTGAGATTTTTTTGGTGATTTTTTGTTGGATTTTGGGGTTGGGGTTTGGTGTGGATGTTTGTTAGGGATTTTGTTAGGGATTGTGTTAGGGGTTGTTTTTTGAGGATTTTTGGTGGGATTTTTTTTGAGATTTTTGGGGTTTTTGGAATTTTTATGGGATTTTTTGAAATTTTTTTAGGATTTTTTAGGTATTTTTTGGGAATTTTTGGGGATATTTTCAGAATTTTTTTGAGAATTTTTTAGGATTTTTTAGGGATTTTTGGTGATTTTTAAGGGATTTTTTAGGGATTTTTTTGAGATTTTTGATGGATTTTTTTTTTATATTTTTGAGGGATTTTTTTGAGAATTTTTAAGGATTTTTTTAGGATTTTTTTTTATTTTTTCGGATTTTTTGGGGAATTTTTTTGGATTTTTTGGGATTTTTAAGGGATTTTTTTTTGAGATTTTTTGGGGATTTTTGGAGAATTTTTTAGGATATTTTAGGGATTTTTTGGGGATTATTAAGGGATTTTTTTGAGATTTTTGGGGGATTTTTAGAGAATTTTTAGGGATTTTTTGAGAATTTTTGGGAGATTTTTAAGGATTTTTTGAGAATTATTTGGGATTTTTAAAGGAATTTTTTTCGGTTTTTTTTTATTTTTAAGGAATTTTTGAGGGAATTTTTAGGATTTTTAAAGGGATTTTTAAGGGATTTTTTAGAGATTTTTTTGAGATTTTTGGGGCCTTTTTTGAGAATTTTTTAGGGATTTTTTGAGAATTTTTTAGGGATTTTTAGGGAATTTTTCTGGATTTTTTTGAGAATTTTTTAGGATTTTTTAGTGATTTTTTGGGGATTTTAAGGGATATTTTAGGGATTTTTTTGAGATTTTTGAGGGATTTTTTGAGAACTTTTTAGGGTTTTTTTGAGAATTTTTTAGGATTTTTTTGTGAATTTTTTGGGAATTTTTGGGGATTTTTTCGGAAATTTTTGGAGAATATTTAGGATTTTTTAGGGATTTTTTGGGAATTTTTTAGGGATTTTTTAGGGATTTTTTTGAGATTTTTGGAGCATTTTTTGAGAATTTTTAGGAATTTTTTGAGAATTTTTAAGGATTTTTTTAGGATTTTTTTTATTATTTTTTCGGATTTTTTTGAGAATTTCTTAGGATTTTTTAGGGATTTTTTGGGGGATTTTTTAGAGATTTTTAAGGAATTTTTTTGAGCATTTTTAGGATTTTTTGGGGGGGATTTCTTGAGAATTTTTCGAGATTTTTTTTATTTTGTGGGATTTCGGGGGGATTTTTTGGGAACTTTTGAAGGGGTTTTTTTCGGATTTTTTCGTTTTTTTGGGGGGCGTTTTAGATTTTTTTAGGGATTTTTTGGAGATTTTGGGATTTTAAGGGGATTTTTTGGGAATTTTGGGTGATTTTTGGGCTAGTTTGTTAAAATTTTTGTGGGGGATTCGTTGGGAGGATTTATGGGGAAAAATTTTTCTCGAATATTTCGAAATTCTTGGACAAATTTTTTTTTTTTTTTTAAATTTTCCAAAGATTCCGAGGCGGAAACCCCACACCAATTCCCCGACAAAATTAAAAACCCAAATTTCCCCCGCAAAAAAAAAAATAAAATTTTTTTTTTTAAAAAAAAATCCCCGTTTTCAAACCTCCCTTTTGGCTCTCCCTCACACATCGGCCGCCATTTTGTCACCCTCACCCTCCGCCCGCCATTTTGTCACCCTCACCCTCCGCCCGCCATTTTGTCTCCCTCACCCTCCGCCCGCCATTTTGTCACCCTCACCCTCCGCCCGCCATTTTGTCGCCCTCACCTTTCTGCCGCCGTTTGCTCGCCCTCACCCTCCGCCCGCCATTTTGTCGCCCTCACCCTTCCCCAAGATGGCGCCCCCGCTAAGCCACGCCCCCTCCCTCTCTTTCCCGCAGGCCTATTGGCTCCCGTCAAGCTCCGCCCCGGCTGCTCAGCCAATCGCGTGGCTCATCACACGCAGGAGTTCGCGCGGCGCCCCCTGGTGGTGAGGAGGGGGCAGCGCTTCCATGTGGGCGTGGCCTTGCCCCCGCCCCCTGCGCGAGGGCGACGCCCTGTGCCTGGAGCTGACCCTGGGTGAGGGGGAATTTTGGCGGGAAAATTTCGGGGATTTTTTTGGGAATTTTGGGGAATTTGGGGGGTTTTGGGGTTTGGGGGATTCTGGGGAATAAAAATTGGGAGAAAATTGGGGGATTTTGGGGATTTTTTGGGGGATTTTGGGGGATTTTTGGGGATTTTTGTCGGGATTTTGGCGGGAAATTTGGGGATTTTGGGGAATTTTTGGAGGGGATTTTGGGGATTTTTTGGGATTTTTGCGGGAAAATTTGGGAGAAAATTTGGGGATTTTGGGAAAAAAATTCGGGAATTTTTGAGGGGATTTTGGGGTGGAATTTTAGGATTTTTTTAGGGAATTCTGGGGATTTTTTTTAGGAAATTTGGGGATTTTGGGGAGGAAAAATTGGGATTTTTGAGGGGAATTTTGGGATTTCTTTTGGGAATTCTGGGGATTTTGGGAGAAAATTTGGGGTTTTGGGGAGAAAAGTTTGGGATTTTTGGGGGAAAATTTGGGGATTTGGGGAAGAAAATTGGGGATTTGGGGGGAATTTTGGAGGAATTATGGGAATTTTGAGGGGAATTTTGAGAAGAATTTTTGGGGAAATTTTGGGGAAAACGCGAAAAATTTTTGGCGGGAAAATTCCGTAGGAAATTCGGGAATTCTGAGGTGGAATTTGGGAATTTGGTGAGAAAATCGGGAATTTTTTGGGGCAAAAATCGGAAAAATTTGGTGGAAATTCGGGAAATTTTTGGGTAAAAATGGAAAATTTGTTGGAAATTTGGGAATTTTCGGATAAAATCCCAAAAAATTCTGGGAAATTTGGGAATTTTCGAGGTAAAGTCAAAATTTATTGGGAATTTTTGGGGTGAAATCAGAAAAATTTGTGGAAAATTGGGAATTTTTGTATAAAATTGGAGAAGTTGGGGGAAAACTGGGAAATTTTGAGGAAAAATCAGAAAAATTTGTGGGAAATTGGGAATTTTGGAGTAAAATCAGCAAAAATTTGTCGGAAATTTGGGAATTTTTGGGGTAAAATCAGGAAATTTCTTGGGAATTTTTGGGGTGAAATCAGAGAATTTGTTTGAAAATTTGAGGTTTTGGGGGAAAAATCAGAAAAATTTGTTTGAAAATTTGTGAAATTTTGGGGTAAAATCAGAAAAATTTGTGGAAAATTGGGAATTTTGGGGGGAAAATCCAAAAAATTAGTGGGAAATTTGTGAATTTGTGGGGAAAATCATAAAAAATTGTGGGAAAATTGGAAATTTTGGGGGGAAAATTAAAAAAAAAAAATTAGAAATTTGTGAATTTTTGGGGTAAAAATCAGAAAAATTTGGTGGGAATTTGGGAATTTTGGGGTAAAATTGGGAAATTTGTTGGAAATTCCGGAATTTTGGGGTAAAATCCAAAAAATTAGTGGGAAATTCCGGAATTTTGGGGAAAAATCAGAAAAATTCGTTGGGAATTTGGGAATTTTTGTGTAAAATCAGAAAAAAATTGGTCGGAAATTTGAGATTTTTGGGGTAAAATCCGAAAATTTCTTGGGAATTTTTGGGGTGAAATCAGAGAATTTGTTTGAAAATTTGAGGTTTTGGGGGAAAAATCAGAAAAATTTGTGGAAAATTGGGAATTTTGGGGGGAAAATTTAAAAAAAAAATTTAGAAATTTGTGAATTTTGGAGTTAAAAATCCGTAAAAAATCGTGGAAAAATCGGGAATTTTTGGGGTAAAATCAGAAAAAATTGTGGGAAATTTGTGAATTTTTGTGTAAAATTGAAAAATATTGTGGGAATTTGGGAATTCTGGGGTAAAATCGGGAAATTTGGTGTAAAATTTTTGAATTTTGGGGCTAAAATCAGGAAAATTTGAATTTGTGAATTTTTGGGGTAAAATCAGAAAATTTCTTGGGAATTTTTGGGGTGAAATCAGAAAAAATTGTGGGAAATTGAGGAATTTTGGGGAAAAATCAGAAAAATTCGTTGGGAATTTGGGAATTTTTGTGTAAAATCAGAAAAAAATTGGTCGGAAATTTGAGATTTTTGGGGTAAAATCCGAAAATTTCTTGGGAATTTTTGGGGTGAAATCAGAGAATTTGTTTGAAAATTTGAGGTTTTGGGGGAAAAATCAGAAAAATTTGTTGGAAATTTGTGAATTTTGGGGTAAAATCAAATAATTTCGGGTAAATTTGGGAATTTTGGTGTAAAATCGGAAAAATTTTTAGGAAATTTGTGAATTTTTGGGGTAAAATCAGAAAAAAATGTGAGAAAATTCTGGAATTTTTGGGGTGAAATTAGAAAACTTTTTGGAAAACTGGGAATTTTTAGGGTAAAAGCCAAAACTATGGTGGGGAAAATTGGGAATTTTGGGGAAAAATCAGAAAAATTTGTTGGAAATTCAGTAATTTTTGGAGTAAAATCAGCAAATTTGGTGAAAAATTTGGGAATTATGGGGTAAAAATCAGGAAAATTTGTTGGGAATTTGGGAATTTTTGAGGTAAAATCCGAAAATTTCTTGGGAATTTTTGGGGTAAAATCAGAAAACTTGAAAATTTGAGATTTTTGGGGTAAAATCAGAAAAATTTGTTTGAAAATTTGTGAATTTTAGGGGTAAAAATCAGAAAAAATTGTGGGAAATTTGTGCATTTTGGGGTAAAATTGGGAAATTTGTTGGGAATTTGGGAATTTTTGGGGTAGAATCAGAAAAAAATTGTGGGAAATTTGTGAATTTTTGGGGTAAAATCCGGAAATTTCTCGGGAACTTTTTGGGGGTGAAATCAGCAAAATCCGTTGGAAAATTCACGAATTTTTGGGGTAAAATCAGAAAAAAAATGACGGAAAATTCGGGAATTTCGCGACGCCGCCGACCCCATGACGTCACACCTTAACCTATGACGTCACACCCCCTCGATGACGTCACCAACCCCCAAATGTGTCTCTCTGCAGGCCACACCCCTCAGGTGGCCAAGGGCTCCTCACAGGTCCCAAATCCTGGCCTGGGGAAATTTTTGGTGTAAAAATCAGAAAAATTTGTTGGGAATTTGGGAATTTTTGGGGTAGAATCAGAAAAAAATTGTGGGAAATTTGTGAATTTTTGGGGTAAAATCACGAAATTTCTTGGGGAATTTTTGGGGTGAAATCAGAAAAATTTGTTGGGAAATTTGCAAATTTTGGGGTTAAAATCAGAAAAAAAATGACGGAAAATTGGGGAATTTCGCGGGAATTTCGCGACGCCGCCGACACAATGACGTCACGCCTTAACCTATGACGTCACACCTGTGTCCGTGACGTCACCAACCCCCAAATGTGTCTCTCTGCAGGCCCCACCCCTCAGGTGGCCAAGGGCACTCACGTGCTGGTCCCCCTGGGCGGCTCCTCGGCCACGGGCTGGACGGCCGAGGTGGACGAGGGCGTGGCCGAGGCGCCGGAAGTGGGGGGGCGTGGCCGGAAGTGGCCACGCCCTGTGGGTGGGGCTGACGGCCCCGCCCACGGCGCCCATCGGGCGGTACCGGCTGAGCGCGCGCAGCCGCAGCGGCGCCGGCGAGTTCGCGGCGCCCTTCGAGGACGAGAACGACGTGGTGGTGCTGTTTAACCCCTGGTGTGCCGGTGAGGGACATGGGGAAATAATGGGGGAAAATGGGGGAAAAATGGGGGAAAAGTTCAGGAAAAAATTGGGGGAAGATTGGGGGAAGATTGGGAAAAAGTTGGGGGAAAATCGGGGAAAAAATGAAAAAAATTTGGAAAAAAAATGGGGGAAAATTGGGGAAAAAATGGGGGAAAAATTTGAAAAAATGGGGGAAAAATGGGGAAAAAATTGGGAAAAAATGGAGAAAAAATGAAAAAAATTTGGGAAAAAAATGGAGGAAAATTGGGGAAAAAATGGGGGAAAATTGGGGGGAAATGGGGAAAAAATGGGGAAAAATGGGGGAAAAAGTTGGGGAAAAATTGGGGAAAAAATGAAAAAAATTTGGAAAAAAAATGGGGGAAAATCGAGGAAAAAATGAAAAAAATTTGGAAAAAATGGAGGAAAATTGGGGGTAAAATGGGGGGAAATTGGGGAATAAATGGGGGTGGGGCTGTTTAACCCCTGGTGTGCCGGTGAGGACATGGGGGGAAATAATGGGGGAAAATGGGGGAAAAATGGGGGGAAAATGGGGAAAAAATGGAGGAAAAATGGGGAAAAAATTGGGGGGAAAATGGGGAAAAAATGGGGAAAAAATTGGGGAAAAAATGAAAAAAATTTGGAAAAAATTGGGGGAAAATCGGGGGAAAAATGAAAAAAAATTGGAAAAAAATGGGGGAAAATTGGGGAAAAAATGGGGAAAAAATGGAGGAAAAAATGGGGGAAAATGGGAGAAAAATGGGGAAAAAATTGGGGGGAAAATGGGGGAAAAATGAGGAAAAATTTGGGAAAAAAATTGGAAAAAATGGAGGGAAATTGGGGGAAAAATGGGGGAAAATGAGGAAAAAGTGGGGAAAAGATTGGGGAAAAATTGGAGAAAAACGGGGGAAAATTGAGGAAAAAATGGAGAAAAGTTGGGGAAAAATAGGGAAAAAATGGGGGAAAAATGAGGAAAAATTTGGGAAAAATGGGGAAAAAATTGAGGGAAAAATGTGAAAAAATGGGGAGGAAATGGGGGAAAAGTTGGGGAAAAATAGGGAAAAAATGGGGGAAAAAATTCGAAAAAATGGAGGAAAATTGGGGGGAAAATTGGGGGGAAATGGAGAAAAATTGGGAAAAAATTGGGGAAAAATTGGGGGGAAATTGGGGAATAAATGGGAAAAAAATTGGGGGAAAAATAGGGAAAAAGTTGGGGAAAAAATGGACAAAAAATGGGGGAAAATGGGGAAAAAGTGGGGAGAAAAATGGGGAAAAATTGGGGGGAAAATGGGGAAAAATTGGGAGAATATTGGAGAAAAAATTGGGGAAATATAAGGAAAAATTTGGGGGGAAAATGGGGAAAAAATGGGGGAAAATTGGGGGGAAATTGGTGAAAAAGTTGGGGGAAAATGGGGAAAAAATTGGGGGGAAAATGGGGGAAAATTTGAGAGGAAATGGGGAAAAAGTTGAGGAAAAATGGGGGAAAAAATTCAAAAAAATGGAGGAAAATTGGAGGAAAAATTGGGAGGAAAAATTGGGAAAAATGGGGAAAAATTGGGAAAAAATGGAGGGAAGTTGGGGAAAAAAGGGGGAAAAATGGGGAAAAAATGGGGAAAAATTGGGAGGAAAATAGGAAAAAAATGGGGAAAATTGGGAAAAAATTGGAGAAAAAATGGGGGAAAATGGGGGAAAATTGGGGAAAAAATGGGGAAATATTGGGGAAAAATTGGTGAAAAAAATGGGGAAAATTGGGGAAAATGAATTTTTTTTTTTCTGTGTGTATTAAATTTTTTTTTTTTTTGTGGATTTAAGAAATTGGGATTTTTTTTAAATTAAAAATTCGGGGTTTTTTTGCGGATTAAAAAAATGGGATTTTTTTTTTAGGGATTAAAAAATTGGGGATTTTGAATTAAAAATTAGGATTTTTTTTTCTAAATTTTTGATTTGAAAAATTAGATTTTTTTTCTTTTATTTTGATTTTAAAAATCGGATTTTTTTTTTTTTTCTGGACTAAAAAAAAATCGGGAATTTTTATTTTTTGTGGATTAAGAAAAAATTAGGATTTTTTATTTAAAAAAAAATTAAATTTTAATTGAAAAAAAATTGGATTTTCCTCGTTTTTTTATTAAAAAAAACGGGATTTTTTTTTTTTTTTTTTTTGGAAAAAAAATGGGAAAAAATTTTTTTATAATTAAAATTTTAATTTTTAATTAATGAATTAATTTTTTAATTACCCCCAGAGGACTCAGTGTCCATGGAGCAGACGAGTGACCTGGACGAGAGAATTTGGGATTTTTATTTTTAATATTTTAAAAAAATTGGGGATTTTTTTTTATTTTTGTGGATTAAAAAAAATTTATTTTTTTTTAAATATTAATTTAAAAAATCGGGAATTTTTATTTTTTGTGGATTAAGAAAAAATTAGGATTTTTTAATTAAAAAAATTAAATTTTAATTGAAAATAAATTGGATTTTCCTCGGTTTTTTATTAAAAAAAACGGGATTTTTTTTTTTTTTTTTTTGGGAAAAAAATGGGAAAAAAAATTTTTTAATTAAAATTTTCGTTCTTAATTAATTAATTAATTTTTTAATTACCCCCAGAGGACTCAGTGTCCATGGAGCAGACGAGTGACCTGGACGAGTAAATTTGGGATTTTTATTTTTAATATTTAAAAAAAATTCGGGATTTTTTTTTTTTTCTTTTTATGTGGATTAAAAAAATTGGGAATTTTTTTTTTTTTTTTGTTTTTTTTTTGTGTTTAAAAAAATTCGGGATTTTTATTTTTGCTGTGGATTGAAAAAAATGGGATTTTTTCTTTATTTAAAAAAATTGAATTTTAATTGAAAAAAAAATTTTTTTTTTTAATATTAATAAAAAAATCGGGAATTTTTTTTTTTGTAGATTAAGAAAAAATTGGGATTTTTTTTCTTTAAAAAAATTAAATTTTAATTCAAAAAAATTGGATTTTCCTCGTTTTTTTATTAAAAAAAACGGGATTTTTTTTTTTTTTGGGGAAAAAAAAAACGGGAAAAAATTTTTTAAATTAAAATTTCAATTCTTAATTAATTAATTAATTTTTTAATTACCCCCAGAGGACTCAGTGTACATGGAGCAGACGAGTGACCTGGACGAGAGAATTTGGGATTTTTTTTTTTTTCTTTTTATGTGGATTAAAAAAATTGGGATTTTTTTTTTTTTTTTTTTTTTTTTTTGTGGTTTAAAAAAATTCGGGATTTTTATTTTTGCTGTGGATTGAAAAAAATGGGATTTTTTTTTTATTTAAAAAAATTGAATTTTAATTGAAAAAAAAATTTTTTTTTTTAATATTAATTTAAAAAATCGGGAATTTTTTTTTTGTGGATTAAGAAAAAATTAAGATTTTTTTACTTAAAAAAAATTAAATTTTAATTGAAAAAAAATTGGATTTTCCTCGTTTTTTTATTAAAAAAACCGGGATTTTTTGGGGGTTTTTTTTGGGAAAAAAATCGGGATTTTTTTTTAAATTAAAATTTCAATTCTTAATTAATGAATTTCGATTTTAATTACCCCCAGAGGACTCAGTGTCCATGGAGCAGACGAGTGACCTGGACGAGTAAATTTGGGATTTTTTTAAAATTAAAAATTCTTTTTTTTTATGGATTTAAAAAATGGGAATTTTTTTTTTATTTTTGTTCATTTAAAAAAATGGGATTTTTTTTTTTTTTAGGGATTAAAAAATTGGGGATTTCGAATTAAAAATCAGGAATTTTTTTTTCTAAATTTTTGAATTAAAAAATTAGATTTTTTTTTTAATTAAAAAACAGGATTTTTTTTTTCTGGCCTAAAAAAATCGGGAATTTTTATTTTTGTGGATTAAAAAAAATTAGGATTTTTTTTATTTAAAAAAATTAAATTTTAATTGAAAAAAAAATTGCATTTTCCTCGTTTTTTTATTAAAAAAAAACCGGATTTTTGGGGGTTTTTTTTGGGAAAAAAAATCGGGATTTTTTTTTTTAATTAAAATTTCAATTCTTAATTAATTAATTTTGATTTTAATTACCCCCAGAGGACTCAGTGTACATGGAGCAGACGAGTGACCTGGACGAGTAAATTTAGGATTTTTTTTATTTTTGTGGATTAAAAAAAAATTTATTTTTTTTTAAATATTAATTTAAAAAATCGGGAATTTTTTTTTTTGTAGATTAAGAAAAAATTGGGATTTTTTTTATTTAAAAAAATTGAATTTTAATTGAAAAAAAATTGGATTTTCCTCATTTTTTTATTAAAAAAAACGGGATTTTTTGGGGTTTTTTTTTGA